>NC_044303.2:82143552-84551070 GCF_007474595.2 Lynx canadensis | reverse complement strand
TGTCCCCATTGTCTGGTGGGATACCTCTGGAATTTGGAGGCAAGCCAGCTGGAGATCACCTCTAGGCTGACCTGGAGTGTGCTATCACCCAGGGAAGGCCACTGTCTTAGTCTTGAGGTCAGCATAGTTCTCTGAGGCTTTCTGGCTCGTCCTCAGCTTTCTGAGAGAGGGTCCCAGTGGAGGGAAGGAGTGAAGGAGGATGGTGCTAGGGTGGGCCTAGGTCTCCTCCCCTGTGACTTCTCAGTTCCCTTTGTGATGATGGGTACATTCATCTTCAGGTGAGTGGATACAGTCACTCACCTCCTCCTTTGACTCTTCAGAGTGACTTTGCAACCTCTTCATCCTCATGTGAAGTATCCGTTTAGCTCTCACAGGATAGTCATATTTCCCTTACTTAGTCCTTGAGCCATGCATCACCCTGGCCCTGCATCACCATGAGCTTGTGTGTTTTAGTAGCCTGTAAAAGGTGAGCAGGCACATCTGTAGATGGAGCACCCATGCCTTTGAATCAGTGGCCTGGCATCCTGGGAATGTGCCTGCCATGTCTGGGGAAGGTCACCCTCCCTGCTGGCTGTGGGATCACTGATGGATGATGCCTGCTGACTCAGACTTCATCCTATTCAAATTTCCATTTCAGCCAGGTGCCAGGAGTCCCTGGTGGAGCAGGCCAAATGTACTCTGTTGCCAACTTCCCAAAACAGAGCCCTGAGTGCTCATTGGCTTCCCGCTTAGCCTTGCCCTGGATCTGCCTCAGCCTGCTTGTCCCCCACCTCCCCCGACCCCCTTGCTCACCTACCATCTATCCTATTCTGTTCCCCAGTCTCCTTGTCCTGTTAGAGCTTTGTGACTGAGGGGCAGACCTCATCATCGAAAGACTTTTTTAATTGCTGGAAATGTTGTGTGGATGCAAGTTCCCTTCTAGAAAGATGTGCCTACTCCTGCTGTTTGCCAACAGTCAGAGCCCTTTACGTACTTTTTCCAGTGGGGATGACTTATGTAGAGAGGCATTCATTCCTGTGATGATCTTGTTGATCTTGATGATCTGGGAGCACTTTCGGCCGTGGAACTGAGTGGGATCCAGTCTTGGACCTTGGTTTGCCCATGGGAATGTTGCAGGCTGGCCTTTACCCACCTCCTTCTGTTTTCCAGAATCAGTTTATTGCCTCCTGAGGCATATCCTTTTCCCACCAGGAATGTGGTTTTTTTAGTTTGATGGTACTCCTGTCTTCTCTGAGGCATCCATCTGAAGATGTCCTTAACCCTAGGATGATGGTCACAATATCAGGAAAACCAGATCCAAGGTTAGGTCCCCGATCCATTTTCAATTCTGCCTCTAATTCCCTACTCCATTGTTTCTTATCTAGCAAATTAGAACGAGTTGAGAAAGAGAATATTCTGGCAAGAGCTGCGAAAGCACTGTCACTTCATCTCCCAGATAGTCTGAAACCCACTGTGGGCCTAAAAAAGCTAGAGGAAGACTAGGCCCACGGTGGGAGAGGTTGTCTCTCACCCTAACAGGAATTGCCTTTTGTGAGAGCCCTTGGGGTGATTCTGTCCACTGAAGGCTATGTCCTTGTTAGGAAGGCACTGTGAAACCCTGATCTCTGTGTGTCAGGTAGTGCTGGCTCTGGCCCCAGGCCTCTTGTGGGCTCCTGTGAGCCATGTCAGCTGCTTATGGTTCCACAGTGTTTTGTTGTAACCTTATGGACACTGGGTTGTGTGAGTAATCAGGTTGCTCATGTGCACCAACGTCCAGGCCCACAATGTCCAATGTGGGAGTCACATGCTGCTGGCCAAACTGAGATGTACCCTAAGGGTCAGATGCACGAGGATTTCAAGGGCATAGATTAAAAAGAATGTAAAAGTGTTTTATAATTTATGTTGAAAACATATTAAAATTATAATATTTTGTCTACATTGAGTTAAATGGAATGTATTATAATTTAATCTGTTTGCTTTTGCATTTTTTAAAGTTTATTCACCTTAGAGAGAGAGGGAGGGGCAGAGAGAGGGCAGAGACAGAAACTCCTAAGCTGGCTGTACACTGTCGGCACAGAGCTGGATGCGGGGCTTGAGTTCATGAATCGTGAGATCATGACCTGAGCTGAAATGAAGAGTTGGACACTTAACCAGCTGAGCCACCCAGGCGCCCCTCTTTTGCATTTTTTTAAAAACATGGTTGCCAGAATACTAAAAATTCCATGTCAGGCCCATGTCAGTTCTGCTCTGTAAAGTTTAGAGCCAAATTTATGGCCTCCTTTGAGGAAGTGTCTGCATTGTTGTAGGTATGTGTATTTTCATGAGGTGTGTGAGAGCTAGTGATGGCAGCATTGCTCTCTGCCAAGTGCAGGTTATGTCTGGGTCATGGGCAGCAGGCAGACACAGCCTGGGTTCCACTATCCTGTCCAGGGTCTGCAGGGCTCCTGGGAGAGGATTCCATAGCTGAGTGTCAGGCATTTCACTCGGCATTGATCCTTCTCAGGAGTGTCCTTGGCATGCTGGGCTCCAGGAACTTGACTGAGAAAGGACAGGGAGCATACTTGAGACCAGCACCTCTCCCTACTCTCTGCCATGTCAGTGAAAGGCCCAGGTGGTTCTGTTGCTTCTTTCTCTAGCCTTGGGGCCAGTGAGATCCTTTAAAAAAAAAAAAAAAAAAAAATTAATGTTTATTTACTTTTGACAGAGAGAGACAGAGAGAGAGAGAGAGAGAGCATGAGCAGGGGAGGGGCAGAGAGAGAGGGAGACACAGAATCTGAAGCAGGTTCCAGGCTTCAAGCTGTCAGCACAGAGTCCGACGTGGGGCTTGAACTCACAGACTGCAAGATAATGACCTGAGCCGAAGTCAGACGCTCAACCGACTGAGCCACCCGGGTGCACCAAGGGCCAGTGAGATCCTTATGCTACCATGTCTGGTGACTTGTCCCCAGTGTTCTCCTTCCCTGCCACAGAATCTGTTGTGTGAGGACCTGGGGTCTCTGTCAGTCAACTGCTCAAGCAGACCTAGAGGTCTCTTGAACCATGGAATCTTCCCTAATCTTGACCTCAACCAGACCCTCATGATTCTGCTTCCTGCATTTCTTTGGGATCGCCCTGTCCTCTCCCACCTGGAATACTGCAGACAGCCTCCACTTTTTTCTCCCTGGCCACTGTAAACTTTCCACATACTGCTCAGACCCACCTTCCTAAACCACAGACTGGGTGGTGCCAGGCTCTAAGGGGCTCCCCCTGCCATTGGGAAAAGTTCTGGTATCCTTTCTCCTGTATGTACCCCAGCCTTGTCGGCTTCTCACCTGACAAGCTGCCTGCTCTGGGCACCTGCTTGTCACTGGTGCTTTTCTGTGTATCTGTCAAGGCCCAGCCTAGGAGCAAGTCCTCAGGGTGTCCTGCCTGGCCTTTCCTGCCCTGGTAGGTGATTCTGCTGCTCCCACCAGGCCTGCTTCTTACAGTTCCTTGTACCACTTTTTTCTTACTGAGTCCGGAGCTTCTGCCTCTTTGTTTTCTGAATTCTTGGGTGTCATGGTGCTGAGCTGTGATAAGTGTGTAGTAAATGTGTAGTGAGTGACTGGCCTAGTGTTCCTCTCTCAGGAACACAGACTGTTAGCTCCAAGGCAACTTCTATTGGCTGGAATTTCGGAGAGAAGGTGGCCACATGTTCTAATGAAGAGAGGGCAGGCTTGCTCCCACTTTGCTGTGTGCATGTGTGTGTTCTATTCTCTGAATGGTGATTTCCTCATCTTTAAAATGGGGGTTTTACTGTCTGATGCAGAGGTGGAGTTGTGAGGATTACAGGAGACTGTATATTAGGTCTCCTGCATGGAGGCATTTGACAGTGCCCTTTTCCTCCATTTCTTCCCTTCCTTAATCAGGCAGACTTTCCCTCCCACCCCACATAGTTCATGTAAGAGGCTACTTTTTCCCACTGCTCTAACTCTTTGCCCCTCTTTGGCAGGAGGAGCTAGAGCATCTCAACCAGGCCAGTGAGGAGATCAACCAGGTGGAACTGCAGCTGGATGTGAGTGTTGATCCTTTTCTTCACACCCTTGGGCTAGTCTCTGGAGGTGTCTTCTTTTCTCCCTGTTCAATACAGTGGCAGGGGAAGGGGCATGTATGAAAAACAAGAGGGGCTGGGACCCACACATGTGCCTTCCTTCTGCCCATGTCCCTGTCCCTTTGCCAGGAGGCCAGGACCACCTACCGAAGGATCTTGCAGGAGTCAGCAAGGAAGCTCAACACACAGGGCTCCCACTTGGGGAGCTGCATCGAGAAGGCCCGGCCCTACTATGAGGCTCGGCGGCTTGCTAAGGAGGTATGGCCAGCTGATGCACGTTCCAGGAGGGGCGCATACAGAGCCTGGCCCTGGACTCTTCTGGTCACACAGAACACTTTCTGGTTTCTCTTATTTCTCTTCCCTTTGTTTCATGTCTCTTTTCTTTGCTCACCTCTCCATTCCTTTACCCTTTTCCTTTCCCCCCTTTTTTACACAAGTAATGGGTTCAGTATTGGAAGACTCTAATGTAACAGTAACTATAAAAGGAGAAGAAAACCAAAATCACTCCAAATCCTGCCATGTGCCTGTTTCACATTTTTTGCATCTAGAATTTATTTTAGTCAAGTATGGTAAGACACAGACACAGAGACAGCTGCCATGAAAAGAGAGTTTATTACTTAAAATTTCCAAGAAGAAAGAGCATGCCGCACCACCTAGGGCCACCTGGGGAAGCACTTGGGTTGATCAGGAGGCGGAAGACATGAGAGGAAAACTTGGCTCAGAGCCTTTATTGCGGTCATAATAGGAAGGAATGGGTAAGGCAGGGTAGGCAACTTTGATCGAATTTAGAGTTAGATAGCTTGAATAACTGTGGGCCCTGGGCTATAGGGGTGGTTTCTATATTTTGGTACCTGGCCCTGGGTTAATGTAGGGCAGAGGAAATAATTGGCTTTGTGTGTGAGAGTTAGATAAAGGAGGTGGTGGGCTTTGGATTCGTTGGTTTGCATTTGAAAAGTATGCTCACAGAGGAGTTTAGTATCTCTAGGAATTAGTCCTAGGAAAACCCCAGGATGTGAAAGCATCATAAAATAGAGAAAATAAAAAATGTAATTAATACAATACAGATAACCCTTGTTTTTTTGGGTGTGTGTATATCCTGCCAAAATGAGATTTATGATACGTGCTATTTTTCTTCCTTTATTTTACTTATTTACATATTTCCATGTCAATAAATATACATCCATGCTATCATTTTTAAAAGCTGCTTAACATTTCCTCATATTATTATTGTTATTAATGTTCTATTATACACTTAATCACTTCCCTATAATTGAAAACTTAGTTTTGTTTCCAGTTTCATGTTTGGTAAGCATGGATGTAATGAGTATCTCAGAACACTTGTCTTATTTCCTTCAGCTTAGAGGCTGGACTGGAGGTGATGGTCTCAGGGGTGTACTCTCTGTGAGACTTGGTCCAAGTCATTCACCACCTTCAAACTAAAGTGGGGTGGATCTTTCTTTGTTCTCCCTAGAGCACAGGCCAGTGGCCTTTGCGAGTGCTGGGTTTCACACATTCACCCTGCAGTGGCAGTATCATTTTCCAGTCCTTTTTTTTTTAAGTTTATTTTTTTATTTTTGAGAGAGAACACAAGTGGGAGAGGGGCAGAGAGGGAGAGACACAGAATCCAAAGCAGGCTGACCTGTCAGTGCAGAGCCCAATGTGGGGCTCGAACCCATAAACCGTGAGATCATGACCCAAGTCCAAGTTGGACATTTAACCAACTGAGCCACCAGGCTCCCCATCCAGTATTTATTTCTGCATTTATTTCTTTTGAGCCATATCCTTACAAGATAGTCTTTATGGAATGTTGCTTCTTCGGAATTTATCCTTAGTGCAGTTTGGGAAGTGAAGCTGATATTGCACTGGGCCTTCCTCCTCTTGTCCTCATCCAGGATGGGTCTCCATGGGCGGTGGGGGTCCCTTGGGGCTCCCCATCCTGATGGTCCCGTCTTCCAGGCCCAGCAAGAGACACAGAAGGCAGCGCTGCGGTATGAGCGGGCCGTGAGCATGCACAATGCTGCCCGGGAGATGGTGTTTGTGGCTGAGCAGGGTGTCATGGCTGACAAGAACCGGCTGGACCCCACATGGCAGGAGATGCTCAACCATGCCACCTGCAAGGTGAGCCAGGTCTCCTCCGGTTCTGGTACTTCCTTGGCTATTCTTTCATCCCATCTCCCTCTTTGTTCCTTTCTTCTACCCTCCAGCCCTCCCTCAGCTTTATGTTTCAGGCAAAACCTTTTCCTTCCTCTCTGCCCTTTTTGGCATCCATTTACATTTCCTTCTGACTTACGAATGTCTCTCTGGGCTCTTCTTGAACCTTTGCATCCAGATATGGGACTGACCCCCAGTTGATCCACCCCCTGGATTCTCAAGATTCAACACTCACGTTTTGTTACGTTTAGCTGTGACCCCTCACTTCTATGTTCAGAATGTTCTCCTTTTCTTACTTTTGGGCTCTGCTAGTGTACCGTGATTTTTGAAGTGTAATTTATGTATCATTTCTAAGCTACTCCCAGGGGACTAGGGAGTGGGAAGATCCCTGGCATCAGCTCCAGTCCACTGGGGCTGTTACAACAAAATAACATAGACTAGGTGGCTTAAGCAAGTTTATTTCTCACATGTATGTATCATTTCTAAGCTACTCCCAGAGGACTGGGGAGTGGGAGGATCCCTGGCATCAGCTCCAGTCCACTGGGGCTGTTAAATACAAAATAACATAGACTGAGTGGCTTAAGCAAGTTTATTTCTCACAGCTCTGCAGGTTAGGAAGATCAGGTGCAGGCAGATTTGGTACCAGGTGAAGGCCTGCTTCCTGGTTCCTAGACAGCTGGCAGTCTTTTCACTGTGACCTTGCGAGGTGGAAGGAGTGAGTGAGAGCTCTCCAGGAACTCTTTTGTGAGGACACTAATCCCATTTATTTATTTTTTGAGTGCTCCCACCTGTATAACCTAATCACCTCCAATACCATCACCTTAGGGGTGAGGATTGCAACATGAATTTTTTGGGGGGGAGGAGAGAGATAAACATTTAGTCTCTAGCAGCAGATGTCAGATCCTGAAGGATGGTCATGTCTTGAGAGGCAAGAACATGGGTCCTGGGTCAGTGATGTATGTCCTGGTGAATGTATGGCCAGGTGAATGAGGCAGAGGAGGAGCGGCTTCGTGGTGAGCGGGAACATCAGCGGGTGACTCGGCTGTGCCAGCAGGCTGAAGCTCGGGTCCAGGCCCTGCAGAAGACTCTCCGGCGGGCCATTGGCAAGAGCCGCCCCTACTTTGAGCTCAAGGCCCAGTTCAGCCAGATTCTGGAGGTAAGGCAGTGGGGGTGGGGGAGAGTGTGTGAATAGGCAGGAAGGGGGTAGGCATGGAGAGTGAGGGCAGTTAGAGGGGATGCCAGTGCCTCTCTGGTCCATCTGACAGACCAGTGTGGTGGCCCAGGTGGAGGTACATATGCTAAGAATGATACCTAGGAGTGGGAGTTGGGCTTGGGGAATGGGTCCTGGTAGAGAATGGAGTTAAAAGGAAGTAAATGAGAAAAAGTGGGAATCAAGGGAAACCAGGGAGAATGGGGATGAGGAACTGGCCAGATAGGGAAAGGGAACCATGGGGAGAGGAGGAGTGGGTGGGAATGAAGACTTGGGAGGAAGGTCTTGTAAGGCCAGGAGCAGGGTGATACTGCTGGGAAAGAGGAAGAAGAGAAGAGTGAAGAGGGGCTAGGCTGGGTGGGGTGGAGCACTGCAGGTTTGTGTTGGATGGTGAGCTGGCCTAAGAGTCCAGGAAAGGAGGCACCAGTGGAAAGTGCTGAGTGGAGCTGAAGAGACTCCGCTCCAGGAGCCACGGACAGTTGGCCAGTGGGTCACCTCACTTTGTTCCTCCCTCTGCAGGAGCACAAGGCCAAGGTGACAGAGCTGGAGCAACAGGTGGCCCAGGCCAAGACTCGCTATTCAGTTGCCCTGCGCAACCTGGAGCAGATCAGCGAGCAGATCCATGCCCGGCGCCGGGGCCAGCCCCCTCATGCCCCTGGCCAGCGGCGCTCCTCCCCTGTGGGGGCAGAGGCCGGGCCTGATGGTGGCGAGGATGGAGACAGTGGTATCATAGAAGGGGCTGAAGGCGGGGTGCTGGAAGAGGGCAGTAGCCTGGGGCCTGGCCCTGCCCCTGACACAGACACACTGAGCCTGCTGAGCCTACGCACAGTGGCCTCAGACCTGCAGAAGTGTGACTCTGTGGAGCACCTGCGGGGCCTCTCAGACCACACCAGTCTGGATGGCCAGGAGCTGGGTTCCCGGAGTGGGGGGCGCTGGGGCAGTGATGGCGGGGGCCGTGGGGGCCGCCACCAGCGCAGCATCAGCCTGTAGTTCATGCTCAGGGTGGCTGGTTCCTACCACCATTGGCCCATGTAGGGCTCCAAGCTCCCTGTCCTCAGGTCCTTGCTTCCCTTGGAGAGGTCAGGTTGGCTCTTGTCTCTGGTGAATTTCTCTCCCTCCTCCCCCAGTTCTTTGCAGGTGGCAGCTCTCTTTGCCTTACCCCTTCAGAAGGCTTTTTCTATGGCTCTCACATTTGCCCTCCCCCTGCTAGCTCCTCTTGGTCTGATGTTCTTCACTGCCCCCTTTCTGCTTTCCTTCCATCTGTCTGGCTTTCCCCTCAGGGAACTTGGTCTAGAAGGTACAGGGTAGCCCACTGGAGAAGGTGGATGTGGGACCTGAGTTTTGACATCTTGGCCCCCTGGTTTGAGGCAATAGACAGGTGTCCCTCCCACCTCCGCATCTCCCAAGGGGGCCTAGGGATGCTACAGAGCCTCTGTCCTAGCCTGCCTGTATGTTATCTGTAAAATGCACTGTAGGACTGTGTGCCTCTGGAAAACACTACACATCCCTGCAGTGCTCCCTTCTCATTACCTAAGCCACTTTGCTGTGTGTGCCACAAAGAAGGACTTGAAGGGTACCAGTGTCAGAGAAGGTGAAACCCAACCCCGCTGTCCACATAGAGGACACCACCTCCAGACAGGCTCCCATGTGCATGTTGTTTCCCCAGCTGAGCTGGGCCATTAACATTGCCAAGGTGCTAGTGGGTCTCTAGCAGGGTCCATGTTGGGGGGTGGAGACATAATGAGGTCCTGATGGTTGAGGCCTTCGCGGTTCCTGCTGCAGAGTTGGGTTTACTTTTTCTGGGTGGAGGTCACTGAGCTTAATCTCAGCGCCCTCCTGCTGGGTGGAGTTAGGGAATTTGGTGCTCAATCCCTCTCCCTCTCTCTTCCCCAAACTAGACAATACCTACTCCAGAATCCCTTGGGGACTGTTCAGGTTTGGCTACTGAGCCTTCTCTGATGCAGGGAGGGGTTGCCCTAGGGTGAAGGGACCCACCCTCCTTTGGGAGGGGTTTGGTGGTGCTCCAGGCTGTAAGGGAGGAAAAGCAGGGAAGCCACACTGGATCGGGGTGCCTTGGGAGAACTGGTCCTTCCTCCTTTCCCACCCTAAGAGGTCTGAGAGCTGGACTCTGGGCAGGATAGCTTGTGCCTAGGCCTGTATGCTGCTGCCATCAACTGGGAGGAGTGGGCCATCATATGGAGGGTGTTTCCCTGTGCTAAGATGGTCACTATGAGAACCACTGGGTTTGAGGTGGCCGTGGGTGGAGGGGAGAAAGGGAGGGAGGACGTGGGCAAGCGTGTGTGCATGTGTTGGGGTGTGTGTGTGTGTGCAAGAGTGAGTGTGAGAGAGAAAGAAAAGGCTCTGCCCCTGATTTTATTTAAATAAAATAGTTTATGTAACAGTAATGTTTACTCTTCCTGTCAGGGAGGGGAAGGGCGTGAGGATGGGGAGGGGGGAAGAGCAGGGCAAAGGGGGGGTGCTTTTTGTATGGGGGAGTCAGGGCAGGGGAGATGCCCCCCCTTCCTCCCACCTGCCAAGCTAGGAAGGGTCTGTGGGTGGACAGGACATTGTCAATCACTGGAGGTCCAGACCAGATGAGGGTGCCAATCCTGGATGTGTCTGGATGTGAGCATGAAGGAAGGGGAGGGACAAAAGTGGGGTTCTGAGAGACTTGAATTTCAGATAGACCATAATCTTTGCCTCCTGCAATGTTTATGACATTCTTAGTGTAACTTTTTTGCTGTTTATCTGAAATTAAAATTTAACACATGTAAAAGGTGATGTTCAAGTCAGGGTTTGACCTGTTGTGGGATAGAAAAGATTTGAATGTGTTTGGACCCCACAGCCTGTGAAATATCTTGTGGAGTCAGGTTGGGGAGGGATGAGGACTTCAGGAGCCACGGAGGTGTAGAGCGAAAGCTTTGGATTCAGCACCCTCACCTGCACCACCAGAAGTGTGCCAACATTTAGGGCCAGGTGAGGAGGAGGTCAGCCAGGAGATGGAGAAGGCTCTGCTAGGGAGGAGAGCAGGAGGTCAACTGGAAACCTGATGGGAAATGAGTGTCCTGAAGACACTTGAGGGGCAGGGTGGAGGGCAGAGCAGTGACCCTGGTGATCTTAGATGGCAGATGGGCCATCAGGAGCCCCTGTGTTCTAACATACCAGGTACTGTCCACGTATGAGACTGCCTTTCCTAACCTGGCTTTTTGACAGCAAATTAATTTTTTTCTCACAGTTCCAGAGGAAGTCAGGTCAAGCTATCGGTAGGATTAGTTCCTTCTGAGGGTTGTAAAAGAAGGATCTGTTCCAGGTCTCTCTCCTTGACTTGTAGACATCTGTCTTCTCCCAATGTCTTCACATCTTACCTGTGTACATGTCTGTGTTCAAATTCCTTTCGTAAAGGATACCAATCATATAGGATTCGGGTCTACTCAAATGACCTCGTTTTAACTTAATAACCATACAGTCACATTCTGGCTGGCTTACAACTGCAACATACACATTCTGAGAGAGAGATAAGTCAGTCACAAGCAAGTCATCACTGTAAATGATGTAAAAGGTATCTGATCCTGTTCTTTCTGTCGTAACATCACTGGACTTACCTACCATTCTGCTTCTTGGAATGCCCTTCAACCAACCTCTCTCCCTGGGAAGTAAAGTGTGATAAAGCAGATGAGTGCCACGATATTCCCTTTATTACTGGAAGAGCTGCTATGAGAATGCATGGCCCATGTCTTTGGGCAAGTGGGCTTTCTGAGAGGACACCCCAGGGTTGTACTTCCCTCCCAGTCCTTGACAGTGCAGGACCTGCAAGGCTTCTGGTGTGAAGGAGCCCCAGAAAAGAAGGGCTGACTGCCCACCCAGTTTACTCACAAAAACACCTACTAGATAAGGCAAGAGTGGAGAGCTAGTAGGAGGCTTAAAAGCTTATGGCACTTCCTCTGTGTGGAAGAAAACAGCCCCAGCAAATAGGCCAGCAACCCTATCTTAACAATAGTGCCTTGTACTTGCCTAGGGTGACTCATGTGCTAGGCATATGAATTTACCCATTTAATTTCCACAACAACATTATGAAGTAAGTAGCGCCATGATGACCTTTTCATGGGTGAGAATACAGGCATAGTAGGGATGTCCGGTTTGCCCCTCACCTTGTAGAAGGTAATGAAAGCAGGTATTTGGACTTGAGTGCAAACACAGGAACTAGATGTGAGAAAGTGGAGTGGGTGTAGTCATCTTTTAGGAAGTTTTACTGGGAAGGGGGGGGGGTCAAGGAATTTTGCTGTTTTAAAATGAGCAAAAGATGGTCAAATTCAGGTGATGTATCTCATCTCCCCCATTCCTGTACCATGTCATGTCACCCATCACACTGAGTGGTAATTAGTTCTCTCGAACTATGCCATCCCCGGGTGAGCAGCTGGGCCTCCATCTCCCCCGCACTTAATACATACCTGACACTTAATGTTCAGTAAATGCTTTTGTGTCTCCTCCCCATAGTCCAAACCTATGCCAAGGAGGTCAGCATCTATATCCACAGTCCTAGAATCATATCTCTATGTCTCCGGGAGGGTATTCTCACACTTCTCTAGGCTCCAATTTTATCACCTACAAAATGAGACAGTGTAGGTGTGCCTAACACTATGCCAGTTCAGACAGGATGTTAGCCACAATGATCCCTATTAGTTCCCTGCAGCTTTGAGATGAAATGAACTTCAAATTAGGAGGCCTCCTACTATCTAGTGCTAGAGAAGGAGACTTTTTATAAAGGCCCCAATGAGATTTGGATTTACCTCGTCCTCTGGTTGTGAGTTTGGTGGTCACCCTCAACTTTGCTCGCACGCATAGCTAAGATGGGCTTCTTGGGTTGTAGTCCTGTTTGGTCAGCAGAGGGCAGCAGCCACCAGAAAGCGGGCTGAGCGCAATCTGTTGGTTCTGGTTCTGTCGATGTGATAATACTGCAGGCCTGTGAGGTTTGCCTCCTCGACCCTTGGTGGGTGGTCCTGGGAACCTAGAGGGGTGGGAGGTGGGGTGTATGCAGCAGAGTGGAGCCCACCTGGGCTTCCTGCATTTCTGGTGTGCTTGAATCTCCTGTTGTATGTGAAAACTGGTTCAGGTCTGGTGGGCAGCTGGTCATTTGAGACCAGATGTTCTGTGCCTCTTGATGCCCTGTTCTCCTCCTCAGAACTCACCTCCTTCCTTGTCCTTCTTAGTGCCTTGTCCCTCTCTCTACTTCACCCTCCTTACATATTCCCCTCTTGAGAAGTCCCTTTGGCTTCCCTCCACCACCGCTCCTGAGCCCTTGGCTTCCTCTTTGTCCGCCATTCCGGAGCCCCAGGCTGCCACACTGCACCATACCTTGAATTAAGGGAGCCAGGGGACCATTTCACTGGCTGGCAAAAGGGTGTGTGGTGTATTAGATATTTAGCAAGATCTTTTAGAGTTGCAAACAATGTGGTAGGGCTTTCTAGGAACACCACAAGGTGTAATACCATGGATGGGAAAGTCAGGTAGCGAACACAGGTGCATACAGGTAACAGGTGATACAGGGAAGTAAACAAATAGATGTTTAAGAGGGCATTCAGGGAGCTCTGGAAGGTTAGGAAAGATAACAGAGGGCTTTGAGCAGGGAATTACTCTTTGAAGCTCTGGACCAGTCCCTGTCCTCAGGCTGGAGAAATGGTTTGGTGGGAGTACAAACTGGTGCAGCTACTCTGGAAAACAGTATGGAGGTTCCTCAAAAAATTAAAAAGCTATCCTATGACCCAGAAACTGCACTACTAGGTACTTATCCAAAGGATACAAAAATGGTGATTCGAAGAGGCACCTGCACCCCACTGTTTATAGCAGTGCTGTCAACAATAGTCATATTATGGAAAGAACTCAAATATCCACTGTATACGTGTGTACACACACACACACACACACACACACTGGACTATTAGGCAATAAAAAAGAATGAAACCTTGCCATTTGCAACTATGAATGGAACTAGAGTGTATTATACTAAGTGAAATAAGTCAGAAAGATATCATATGATTTAATCATTGTGGAATTTGAGGAACTCAACAGATGAGCATAGGGGAAGGGAAGGAAAAATAAGATAAAAACACAGGGGAGGCAAACCATAAGAGACTCTTAAATACAGAGAACAAACTGAGGGTTGCTGGAGGGGAGATAGGTGGGGAAATGGGTTAAATGGGTGATAGGCATTAAGGAGGGCACTTTTTGGGATAAGCACTGGATGTCATATGTAAGAGATGAATCACTGGGTTTTACTCCTAAAGCCAAGACTATAATGTATGTTAACTATTTGAATTTAAATTGGAAAAAAAAAAAAAAAGGAATCCCCCCTCATACTGCCTTTACCAGTCCTCTCACCCATGCTTTACTCTTCTGAAATTGTCCTAAGCTCATCTGGCCAGGGCCTGTGACTCACCTATCTTGGTGGTCTCAGGGGGTGGCACATGGCACTTTTTACCAGACATTTGCTCATTGACTTGCTTATACTTGTGCTACTCTTGGCACAAATTTCCCCCCTGCTTAACCTGTTAGACTTCTGCCTATGGTTCTGAGGCCCAGCTCATGTGGACTTTAGACCAAATGCCCCATGGCTCCTTTAACTCATTGCAGGACTGGCCCAGTGTCACTCCTGATGTCATCTCTGACTCCATCTCACTCAACACTTAACATTGTACAATAGACATTCTATAAAGTGACCATACAACATGTATGGTCTAAACTGGGACACTTGAGTGTGAAAGAGGCAGATGTCACCCAGGACCGAAAAACATTGGCTATACTGTCCAGATACAGTTGTTATTGGCCTGCCTCTGCCACACAGGTGTTCGTGCATATGCATGAGACACTCAACCCCTCTGGGCTTTGGTGTTCCAATCTGCAAGAAGGGGGGCCAGATTGGGTAGATAACATCTCAGGTTATCAAAAGCACTAAAATGATATGGCCAATGGAGGAAGTGGAGCCTGTGAAAGGTGTTTTGGTGAAAGCTGTGAGAAGGTGGATGCATTCGTGGAGAGGTGTGGGGTCAGGGCATGAGAACTCTAAGTTCCAGATTGACTATGGACCAGCCTGGAGGCAATAGAGGGCTGCTAGACATTTCTGCTTTGGACATGAGGTGATGACCATCCAATGCTGTTGAAGAACTTGGAATGCTGGGCAGTGATTTCTCCTTCCTCAGTGCAGGCAAGGTGGTTATCACCACACAGTGGAGATGAGCCAGCTGACTTATTCATCAATATTTTTGGAAGGAGGGGGTATAAAAATGGGTTTCTTCCCCATTTAAGACAGGATCATTTTGTTCTAGGATGGAAAGGAGATTAGTTTGGAGTTTATCAAGAGAAGACAAATTCATCCTTGCTCAGTTACTGCTTCATCTCACATGTGCTTCTAGGCCACCTTGTCCCCTTTCCTCTTGCTTGTGATTTCTGTGATAACATGCTATTAGGCAGAGTCCTCTCCACACCCAACAGAAGAGAATTTTAGGCATGCCAGAGCCTGTCCTCCTAAGGTGAGGCAGGAACTCCTACAGAGGTTGGGAAACAGAAAAGAGTGGAAGAAGTAGTGGGAACACTGGCATGGGAGGGTTTCCTGGTATGAGGCTCCTTGAGCTGCAGAACTCTCAGGCATTGCTGCTGCTTAGAGGAAAATGAGAGTCATTTAAAGCCACCTTCTCCTTCTCCTTCTCACCTCAGTGGTGCTGTTGTGATTTCAGCCTCCCACTCTCCTTGGAGAAAGAGGCCACAAGCCCACCTGCCCCTGCACCACAGGGTAGGAATGTGCAGTTTCTGTTCTCCCATTTGGCCTTCTTCCAGTTAATCTTTACCCAGCCAACAATTCCACTTTGCACAGGGACTTCCTAAATCCCTGATCACAAACTCTTCCTTCTCTCTTGAACAGGGCATTTAGCAGAAGGGACTGTATAAGGCTACCTAGTTGGAAGGGGGACCTGCCAATAACAAGAAAGGACATGAGGCCTTAGGATGGTGTCCCTTAGAGAGAGGGAAGCTATGTCTTCATGGAACCAACAAAAACAAAGTTTAAAAAAAATGCAAATAGGTGTGTAGTTCACCTGCCACTTTGTATAGTCTCTTTTTTATCCTGAATTGAAATAATTTTTCTTAAAAAATATATAAGACACAACCAGAGAGAAGGTGACAGACAAGAAGGCAGAATCTGAAAGACAGGCAAATTGGTCTGGAAGCATAAAAAAAGATGAGAGAAAGTAGTCTGCAACTAGAGGAACTACAAGAATTGGAGAAAGGGAAAGAAGTTGAGAAGAGAGGAAGAGGAATATGAAGATACATACAGTCAGCTGGAGGGAAGACTTGACAGAAGAAGAGGAAAACACTCCCGGATGACTGAGCTAGTAACAGAAATAGTGTTCAGAGGTACCTGCTTATCAATGGAGTCCAGCCAAATTTTATAGCTCTCCCTTATCTTCACCTGCTCAATGTTGGTAGGTGTGGGACAATTCCTGGAGCTGCCTGCATTCTGCAGCTGACTGCCAGTCAGAGGTTTATGGCTCTGATGTCAGATAAACCACTAATACATCTTGTTTCAGACATGCCTCGCCCTCTGTTGGCTCCAACAGTGTTTGATATCTAATAATAAGAACTGTCAAAAAAAAAATTCAGCTGATGAAAACCATAGAAAGCATATGAAGGAAATTGAAGAAGATACAAAGAAATGGAAAAACACTCCATGCTCATGGATTGGAAGAATAAATATTGTTAAAATGTCAATACTACCCAAAGCAATCTACACATTCAATGCAATCTCAATCAAAATTGCACCAGCATTCTTCTTGGAGCTAGAACAAGCAATCCTAAAATCTGTATGGCACCACAAAAGACCCTGAATAGCTAAAGTAATATTGAAGAAGAAGACCAAAGCGGGAGGCATCACAATCCCAGACTTTAGCCTCTCCTACAAAGCTGTCATCATCAAGACAGTATGGTATTGGCACAAAAACAGACACATAGACCAATGGAATAGAATAGAGACCCCAGAATTGGACCCACAAATGTATGGCCAACTAATCTTTGGCAAAGCAGGAAAGAGTATCCAATGGAAAAAAGACAGTTTCTTTAACAAATGGTGCTGGGAGAACTGGACAACAACATGCAGAAGAGTGAAACTAGACCACTTTCTTACACCATTCACAAAATTAAACTCAAAATGGATAAAGGACCTGAATGTGAGACAGGAAACCATCAAAACCCTAGAGGAGAAAGCAGGAAAAGACCTCTCTGACCTCAGCCACAGCAGTTTCTTACTTGATACATCTCCAAAGGCAAGGGAATTGAAAGCAAAAAATGAACTATTGGGACCTCATGAAGATAAAAAGCTTCTGCACTGCAAAGGAAACAATAAAACTAAAAGGCAACCAACAGAATGGGAAAACATATTTACAAATGACATATCAGACAAAGGGCTAGTATCCAAAATCTCTAAACAACTCACCAATCTCCACATCCAAACAACGAATAATCCAGTGAAGAAATGGGCAGAAAACATGGATAGACACTTCTCCAAAGAAGACATCCAGATGGCCAACAGGAACATGAAAAGATACTCAACATCACTCCTCATCAGGGAAATACAAATCAAAACTACACTGAGATATCACCTCACGCCAGTCAGAGTGGCTAAAATGAACAAATCAGGAGACTATAGATGCTGGAGAGGATGTGGAAGAATGGGAACCCTCTTACACTGTTGGTGGGAATGCAAACTGGTGCAGCCACTCTGGAAAACAGTGTGGGGGTTCCTCAAAAAATTAAAAGTAGATCTACCCTATGACCCAGCAATAGCACTGGTAGGATTTTCCCCAAGGGATGCAGGAGTGCTGATGCATAGGGGCACTTGTACCCCAATGTTTATAGCAGCACTTTCAACAATAGCCAAATTATGGGAAGAGCCTAAATGTCCATCAACTAATGAATGGATAAAGAAGTTGTGGTTCATATACACAATGGAATACTACTTGGCAATGAGAAAGAATGAAAGATGGCCTTTTGTAGCAACGTGGATGGAACTGGAGAGTGTTATGCTAAGTGAAATAAGTCATACAGAGAAAGACAGATACCGTATGTTTTCACTCTTATGTGGATCCTGAGAAACTTAACAGAGGACCATGGGGGAGGGGAAGGGAAAAAAAAGTTATAGAGGGAGGGAGGCAAACCATAAGAGATTCTTAAGGACTGAGAACAAACTAAGGGTAGATGGAGGGTGGGGGAGAGGGGAAAGTGGGTGATTGGCAGGGAGGAGGGCACTTGTTGGGGTGAGTGCTAGATGTTGTATGTAAGCCAATTTGATGATAGATAGATAGATAGATAGATAGATAGATAGATAATCACATCTCCACCCCATGTCAGCTTGTACTCATACGTGTCTTTTTATCTTTATTCCTAATCTTCAAATAAAAGCAATAACAAGATCATAGTTCTATCTGACATGATACAAGTATTCCACGTACAACTGAAAATGGAAAGACCTTTCCCCAGGAGAGGATGCAAAGTCCTTCGGTGATGTTTTCTCTTCTTTATATTTCATAAGTTAAATACTATGATGTTGATGCCTTGATAGCTCAGTCAGTTAAGTGTCTGATTCTTGATTTCTGCTCAGGTCATGATCTCACGGTTTTGTAAGTTCAAGCCCCATATCAGGCTCTGTGCTGACAGTGCAGAGCCTTCTTCAATTCTCTGTCTCTCTCCCTCTTGTCCCTCCCCCCACTCAGGTTCTCTCTCTCTCTCAAAATAAATAAATAAACTTTAAAAAGAAATACTAGTATGTAACATTAATAATAATTAAATACTGTGAGATAGAGTCAATACATCTGATACTATGGGGAAAATGGCAGAGTAGGAGGACCCTGAGCTCACACAATTCCACATTTACAAGATAGCACCTACCGCCAAGTCAATAAACTGAGGAGCAATCTTGAGATTGGAGAACAAACTCCACAACTAAATATAGAGACAAAGCTGCATTTGAAACTTAGGAAGGTCAGAAATACAGAGGGAGGCTACCCACAAAGGGAGGGAGCTGTGCACATGAAGAAAACAGAGTAATGGGGCCTCGCACCAGGGAATTCACATGAGGAAGACTAATCCCCATAACATTTGGCTTCAAAAACCAAAGAGACTGAAATTGTGAATTTGTAAGCCAGTGGGACTTGGAACCTGGAGCTTTAAAAGTCAGCTGACTCAGCACTGGGCAAGCTGGGAGGGCCAGTGATAGCTGGACCACTGCCACTAAAGAGACAGTCGCCTGATGGAAGGGCAACATAAAAGGAGAAGCTTATACAATGTCAGGGGCAAACAGGAAACAGATCTGTTCATACTGATTTTGAAGCATGTTGGGGGACATCTTTGAAAATGAGGGAGCTGGCAAGACCCATTTTCCTACTGCACACTCAGCATAAACACAAAGCCACCTGCAGGAGGTAGGGCTGCACAGACATTTGTATCCTCAACCCAGAGCTCAAAAACATGTTTCTTAAAGCTGCGTGAACACCCACCCAGCCACCGGGTGAATAGCTGCCATCTCGTGCTCAGCCCAACTGTAGCGCAACACCCAGGTGCACATGCCCCTAGCCACCATTGCATACTATGCCCAGATGAAGGGTGCACTGCTGCCATTGTGCTGCATGCAGCTATGCCCTGCTGTCATTGCCTGCAGCCTCACACCCTGGCCACCTGGGGTGCAAGTCCTAGTCATTGCAGTGCTTCCAGGAATCCAGCATAGGACTAGTGGCCCAACAAACTTGACTAACAATGCCGCCCCGCTCCCAAGCTCCCTAGTGGACATGCCCTCCCAGAACTGGCCTTCCTGGGTCCCACTGACACCACAGAGAGTAAGCACAGACCAAAACGGGCAAAGAGACACTACAGATGACTATACTGAAAGGAAAAGTGACTCTGACACAGCAGCAGGGTGTAAGCAATATGCACAGGATACTCTTCTGAAGTGCCAGGTTCTGGTGTACAGGGAACATTGCACTGCAGGGCACTCCAGGACCTCCTCTTCATAAAGTCACTACTCCCAAGAGCAGAAGACAGCTGAATTTGCTAACACAGAGAAACAAACACAGAAAGGCAGACAAAATGAAGAGACAAAGAAATGTATTCCAAATGAAACAATAGGACAAGGCCATGGACATAGAGCTAAGCAAAACAGATTTTAAAGCAATGATCATAAGGATACTCACCGGACTTGAGAAAAGAGTGGAAGACATGAGTGAGACCCCTAACACAGAAATAAGGCTCAATAAACAAAATGAGAAACACACTTGAAGGAATGAACGGCAAGCTGCAAGAAGCAGAGGAACAAATTAGTGGCCTAGAAGACAGAGTAATGGAAGGGAATCAAGCTGAAAAAAAAAAGAAAAAAGAATTATACAAAATGAGAATAAACTTAAGGAACTCAGTGACTCCATCAAATGTAATAACATTTGTATTATAGAAGACCCAGAAGAAGAAGAGAGAAAAAAGAGGGAAGATAATTTATTTGAAGAGATAATGACTGACAATTTCCCCAATCTGGGGAATGAAACACATATCCAGATCCAAAAGGCACAGAGAATCCCCAACAAAATCAACAAAAGCAGAGCCACACCAAAACATATTGTAATTGATGTGACAAAATGTGGTGATAAAGAACAAATATTAAAAGCAGCATGACAAAAGGAGACAATAGTATACAAGGGAACAGCCCCATAAGGATATCAGGAGACTTTTCAACATAATTTTTTTAAGCTAGAAGGGAATGACATGATATATTCAAAATGCTGAATAGCAAAAATCTGCAGCCAAGAATATTCTATCCAGTAAGGCTGTAATTCAGAATAGAAGGAGAGATAAAGAGTATCCCAGGCTAGATAGATGATAGATAGATAGATAGATAGATAGATAGATAGATAGATAGATAAAGGTGTTTGTGACCCATAAACCAGCCTTGCAAATAATATTAACAGGGACTTTCTGAGTGGAAATGAGAAACCAAAAGTGACAATATAAAGATAGGAAAAACAAAATCAATAAAATGAATATTTCTGTAAAAAAAAAGTCAAGGAACTCACAAAAAAGGGATATAAAATATAATAATATATACCTAAAACGTGGGGAGGAGAGAAAAAAAGAATGTATTCAAACTTAAAAGACAATCAACCTAATATAGATTGTATGCACAAGTGTTGTATGCCAACTTAATGGTAACCATATATCAAGAACTATTAACAAACATGCAAAGAATAAGGAAAAGATATCAAAAAATATTTTAAAAATCGGCTTACCATGAAAGAGAGAAGGATGAGCAAGGAACAGAGAAACGTCTTCAGAAACAACCACAAAAATACATATCTATCAATAATTACTCTTAAAGTAAATATACTTTATTTACACACACACACACACGTGTGTGTGTGTGTGTGTGTGTGTGTGTGTATACTAAGATAGAATTCCTTCTATCCTGACTTTCTTGAGGGTTTTTACAAAGAAAGGATGTTGTATTTTGTCAAATGCTTTTTCTGCATCAATCGACAGGATTATATGGGTATTCTCCTTTACTTTATAAATGTAATGTATCACATTGATTGATGTTCAAGTATTGAATCAGCCCTGCTGCCCAGGAATGAATCCCACTTGATCATGGTGAATAATTCTTTTTATATGCTGTTTAATTCCCTTTGTTAGTATCTTGTTGAGAATTTTTGCATTTTTATCAGGGATGTTGGCCTGTAGTTATCATTTTTTTTGGGGGGGGGTGGTTTCTGTCTGTTCTGGGAATCAAGGTAATGCTGGCTTCATAGAATGAGTCTGAAAGTTTTCCTTCTATTTCTATTGCTTGGAACAGCTTGAGAAGGATGGGTATTAACTCTAATTTAATTATCTGGTAGAATTCCCCAGGGAAGCTATCTGGTCCAAAGCTCTTACTCGTTGGGAGATTTTTGATAACTGATTCAATTTCTTCACTAGTTATGGGTGTGTTCAAATTTTCTATTTCTTCACGTTTGAATTTCAGTAGTGTGTGGGTGTTTAGGAATTTGTCCATTTCTTCCACATTGTAAAGTCTGTTGGCATACAATTTTTCATAGTATTCCCTGATAATTGCTTGTATTTCTGAGGGATTGGTTGAAATAATTCCATTTTCATTTGTGATTTTATCTATTTGTGTCATCTCCCTATTCTTTTTGAGAAGCCTGGCTAGAGGCTTATCAATTTTGTTTATTTTTCAAAAAAACAACTCTTGGTTTCATTGATCTGCAGTATAGTTTGTTTTTTTAGATTCTATATTGTTTATTTCTGTTCTGATCTTTATTATTTCTCTTCTGCTGGGTTTGGAGTGTCTTTGCTATTCTGCTTCTATTTCCTTTAGGTGTGCTGTTAGATTTTGTATCTGGGATTTTTCTTGTTTCTTGAGATATGCCTGGATTGTATCCAGATAGGACTGCCTTTGCTGCATCCCAAAGTGTTTAGAGTGTCATGTTTTCATTTTCATATTTGTTTCATTTTCATATTTGCTTCCATATATGTTTTAATTTCTTCTTTAATTGCATGGTTGACCCATTAATTATTTAATAGGATATTTTTTAACCTCCATGCATTGAGGTTTTCCAAACTTTTTCTTGTGGTTCATTTCAACTTTGATAGCATTATGATCTAAAAATGTGCATGGTATGATCTCAATTCTTTTAAATTTATTAAGGGTTGTTTTGTGACACAATATATGATCTATCTTGGAGAATGTTCCACATGCACCTAAGAGTAATGTATATTCTACTGCTTTAGGATGAAAAGTTCTAAATATATCTGTCAAGTCCCTCTGGGCCAGTGTATCATTCAGAGCCATTGTTTCTTTATTGATTTTCTATCTATATGATCTGTCCAATGTTGTAAGTGGAATATTAAAGTCCCCTGCATTTACCACATTCTTACCAATAAGATTGCTTATGTTTGTGATTTATTGTTTTATATATTTGGGTGCTTATGAATGTGGTGCATAGACATTTATAATTGTTAACTCTTCTTGATGAATAGACCCAGTAATTATGATATAATGCCCTTCTTCATCTCTTGTTACAGACTTTAGTTTCAAAACTAGTTTGTCTGATATAAGTATGGCTACTCCAGCTTTCTTTTGACTCCCAGTAGCATGATAGATAGTTCTCCATCCCCTCACTTTCACTCTGAAGGTGTCCTCAGGTTTGAAATGTGTTTCTTGTAGATGTCAAATAGATGGGTCTTGTCTTTTTATCCATTCTGTTACCCTATGTCTTTTGATTGGAGCATTTAGTCCATTTACATTCAGTGTTTTTATTGAAAGATATGGGTTTAGAGTTATGTGTTATCAGTAGGTTTCATGTTGTAGTGATGTCTCTGGTCCTTTGTGCTCCTTGCAACATTTCACTCACAGAACCCCCTTAGGATCTCTTGTAGGGCTGGTTTAGTGGTGATGAATTCCTACAGTTTTTGTTTGTTTGGGAAAACATTTATCTGTCTATTCTGAATGACAGGCTTGCTGGATAAAGGATTCTTGGTAGTATATTTTTTCATGTTCATCACATTTAAAATTTCCTGCCATTCCTTTCTGGCCTGCCAAGTTT
The DNA here is from genome assembly GCF_007474595.2 of Lynx canadensis. Taxonomy (NCBI): domain Eukaryota; kingdom Metazoa; phylum Chordata; class Mammalia; order Carnivora; family Felidae; genus Lynx; species Lynx canadensis. Next base: position 84,528,041 of record NC_044303.2, on the reverse strand, counting down.
CAGTAGATAGGTCTGCTACAACCTGTATGTGTCTACCCTTGTATGTTAAGGCCTGTTTATCCCTAGCTGCTTTCAGAATTCTCTCTTTATCTTTGAATTTTGCCAGTTTCACTATGATACGTCATGCAGAAGATTGATTCAAATTACGTCTGAAGGGAGTTCTCTGTGCCTCCCAGATTTCAATGTCTGTTTCCTTCCACAAATTGGCGAAGTTCTCAGCTATGAATTGTTCCAGTACACCCTCAGCCCCTTTCTCTCTCTCTCTTCTTCTTCTGGAACTCCTATGATACAGATATTGTTCTGTTTCATTGAATTACTTAGTTCTCTAATTCTCCCCTTGTGATCCTAGATTTTTTTTTATCTTTTCTCAGCTTCCTCTTTTTCCATAATTTTATCTTCTAATTCACCTATTGTCTCCTCTGCCTCTTCAGTCCTCACTGTGACCACCGCTATTTTATTTCTCACCTCATTTATAGCATTTTTTAATTCATTATGACTACTTTTTAGTTTCTTGATCTCTGCAGCTGTAGATTCTCTGCTGTCCTGTATGCTTTTTTCAAGCCCAGCTATTAATCTTATGAGTATTAATCTAAATTCTTGTTCAGTTATATTGTTTATATCTGTTTTGATCAATTCTTTAGCTGTCATTTCTTTCTGCAATTTCTTTTGAAGAGAATTCTTCCGTTTCTTCATTTTTGCTAGTTTTCTGTCCCTTATGTGTTTTAAAAGCTTGTTATGTGCCCTGAACCTGCAAGCACTACTATATTAAAGCGGGGACATACACTGTTCAGGGCCTGGCCCTTAAGGAGGTGTTTTTTGGAGAGGGTTACTTGCGCTTTGTTGTTGTAACTTTGGTTACTTTATCTCCCTACTTGTAGTGATGTTTTGGACCCTCCTTCATGTGTGCTTTGAATTGTAACCCTGGAAAGGAAAAGAGACAAACAAAAAACAAACAGAAAACAAAAACATGCAAACACACATATTAAAACAAATGAACAAACAAAAAAACAGAAAACCAGAAACACCAGCTACAAGTAAACAACAGGGTGATGGCAGTACTGACAGAAGGGGCCTTATCCCATACAACGAGAGAAATGACAAGTACAGGGTGGGTGGAGAAGAAAAAATAAACATTGACCAGGCAGAGAAACTATACAGCTTAATCCAGAGAAAGAGAAAGGAAAATAAAGTGAGAGGTGGGGAAAAGAAAGGAAGATAACATTGTCCAGACAGAGAAACTATATGAATTAGTTATTCCAGAGAAAGAGAAAGGACAATAAAGAAGGAGGGGTAGAACATGTATCAAGAGAATGGATTAAATATGTCTGCTTAAACAAGCCAAGAACCAGAGTAACCAGACTATAGGAAGGAAGAGTTAAGAAGGAGAAAAGGAAGGAAGAATATATCTACATAATAAGAATTGTCTGAGAATTAAACCAAGCAATGCAATAGTGCTGGTCTGTAGGAGGGACCATCTAGTTTATCAGCATCAATCCTGCTCCTGTAGATATTCAGTTACCAGGCTCAGAGGGTCCTGTTGTCGTGTAGGAAGGTTCCATCTTCACTGTAGCCCTGCTGTCTGATCCCTGAGGTCCCACCTTGGTGGTGGTGGGGAAAAAAATGGCAACACCCCAGTCTCTCCTCCACATTCCAAGAGTCCCAAACCACTCTGTTTGAGCTGTCCTCACTGTGCCAGAGGTGCAAATGAAGCAGTTTGTCTTGCTCTGTTGACTCCCAGCACTTGGCTGGGATTCAAACTCTCGCTCTACGTGTCCGATATGTGGTCTCTGGATGGTGGACACACACAGGCTTTGTCCTGTCCCACAGCACTCCGGGGAGGGGATCGCTTTCTCCTACTGTGGAGTAGCGACCCTGACTTAGCCCCTGAGCCTGGGGCTGGCTCCCTTTCTCCCCAAGTGCACTATCAGGACAGCTGGCCCCAGTCTGGAGAAAGCCCCTCAGTTGGAGATTGTATCTTTCTCTGTCCTGGTCCAAGGTTTTTCTCTTGTCCAGATACACTCTTATGCTTCCCCAGCCTCTCTTTCTCTTCCCTTTGTCTCTCTGCAGAAGGGGATCCCTCCTCCATTTGTTTTATCTCTTCCAGTTCACAATCACACACCTATGGCCCACCAGGTTTTCCCAGTGGGGCCCTAGAAGAGACTCTGTCTCTTTTCCTCCTGGACTCTTGGGGTTCAAAGTCCTTTGGCTTCAACACTTCTTTGAGGGATGAGGGAACTTTGGGTCCCCCTACTTCTCTGCCATGTTGGCCCCTCCTCCAAGTTTCTGATATATTTTGGATACTAACCTTTTAACAGAGATATAATTTTCAAATATCTTCTCTAATTCTATAGGTTGCCTTTTATTTTTGTTGATTGTTTCCTTCTCTGCCTAGAAGCTTTTTATTTTGATAAAGTTTCAATAGTTTATTTTTGTTGTCCCTGCCTCAGGAGACATATCTAGAAAAAAGTTGCTATGTCCTATGTTAGAGAAATTACTGCCTGTGCTCTCTTCTAGGATTTTTATTGTTTCAAGTCTCACATTTTAGGTCTTTACCCCATTTTGAGTTTGTTTTTTTGTATGGTGTAAGCCAGTGGTCCACTTTCATTTTTTTGCATGTAGCTGTCTATTTCTCCCAACACCATTTTTTTGAAGAGACTGTCTTTTTTCCCATTGTATATTCTTTCTTCCTTTGTTCAAGAGTAATTGACCCTATAAATGTGTGTTTATTTCTGGACTTCTATTCTATGCCATTGATTTATGGAGGGGCACTCAATTCTCAATAATTGATATGTAAGTTAAACATCATTCTCATCTATTTATTAAGTCATGTCCCATGGACCTGGTCTTAGGATGTTGTTAGTGTTAGTCATTATGAATCATTGTCTGCCCTTGGAAATTGTAGAAGTGCAATATTTGAGAAAAAAACTCTCCCCAACCACTTGTTCCCAAACAGACCAAATTCAGGCTCCTTTGAAGGGATAAGTCACAAAGTTGGTGTCTGAAATTTGTTTTTACCCTGAGAAGATTCTTCATTGTTCTGTTTTCCTATTTCTCTCTGGCAAACTAACTGGCCTAAAGTTTAGCTTATATCTCCAGTGAACCCATCAATTAATTCCCAACTGCTTTTCACCACAACCTTCACCAGTTTTAGAGCTTTCTTAGGTTTGACCATTTTTCACAATCTGTTGCAAAAGAAGTCAGTTTATTTGGAGAGAAATTTGGACATCTCTGTTCTATGGTCTGCTTTGAAATTTCCATTGGAAAAATGTCTGCCATGGCCCTGGTGCTGATTTCTGTCTCTCTCAGGAAGACAGCCCTCTGACTAGAGGCAGGAGTGAGAAGGAGCCCTGTGTTTTTGGCTGTACCAGTTGGGAGTGGAATTTCCATCTTGTTGAGCTAGGATAGGAGCAAGGACTGGATCTTGGTTCAAATAATGTTTGAACTGTTTTTATAAACAATTTACAAACTCAGAATTTCCTGAGTAACTCTTTCTTCATTTACTGCAGGAAAATTTGCTGACTTAATCATTATTATTATTATTTTTTCAATAGTTTACTGGTCTGCAAAGCTTTTCATACTAATGTGTGAAAAGTGGAACTGTCACAAGAATGCCACTTTAATTTGGTCTCAGGTGTACCCAGAGCTTGTTGGAGCCAGGACATGTTGATTATATTTAAGTTCAGAATTACTACCCCCCCTTCACTTTCCTGTTACAATTATGGAGCCAGATTCACTACCATTACACCATGAGGAAAGGTGTAATTATGTATGTGGGAAAGGATGATTGTAGGAAGAAAGTTTCTTTCAACTGTTTTCCAGAAACAGAAGATGGCAGGTGACTCACATACACATGCACAGTCTCCTCCTCAGCCACTGACACATTCATGATGACCTTTCCCCGTCACTAACTTATAGCACTCCCACCCTGGTCTGTCACCTAAGTCCAGTCCTAATTGTCATCATACACATCACTTCTATGTTGGTCTTAGTGAATGAAATCAAGTTTAAGAGGTTACAGTTAGGAGCCCAGCTCTGGACTCCAGGAGACATTTGAGTTGGCTATGCCTGCTCATTCTCTATCTTGAGCCTCTCTGCCCACTCTTGGATAGGTGGTGGCATGAAAAAAGTTACAGATTCTAGGGATTTTTCTATGGCTATAGCCCATCATACTGGCTGTTATCAGAGCAGAGGGGACCTTGGCTTCCCATCTCCCAGGAAGGAGACATCTGTGGATATAAAGATCCTTGAGTGGTCATAAATAGAGTATGCAATATTTCTTAATGTGAATGTCCTTATACTCTTGACACCCTGGATGGTGGGCAGGGGCCAAACCTCTTTTGTTCATTTCTGCCCAGTGAACCCAGTCTGAATCTTAGTTCATCTCCCAGTTTCACTTGAAAATTCTCCCCTTGCAGTACACAGATCCTGAGTCAGGAACAACTCTTAACACTCTCTTGGGACTTCTGGAAATTTCCACATCCTGTTCAGCTCTACCTAAAGATAACATTTATGATATAAATGTGTCAGGACCATACAGTGGGCAGAAAAAGTCAGGAGGTGAAAGCACAAGCTCCTTCTAGCATTTCCCCTCCCAAGTTTGTGGTTGTGGGCACTTACTTATCTTGAGAAGAAAATGAATCAATAAATTGATTTCAAAAATCTTTCTCAGATAGAAAAGCTTATTATTCTGTTTGATATGTATTTGCCTTAATGTCTATTTTGCCCAGGCACTGTGAAAATAGCAGTATAAGCAGAGCAATGCAGAAACCCACATTGCAGAGCTCACCATTCCCAGGGGAAACATGGACACTCAGTTCCTCACCTTTTTTCCTTCTGCCTGTGCCTGTCTCACAGTCCTTCTTCCCATGCCCTGAAACTATGCTATACCCCAGCTACTAGCCACCCATTTGTAGTTGCATCACGTTGTCCATGGACTATACATTACACGTGTATAGTCTCCAGTTGGATGGCTGCACCTAATGATTTCTCTCTTACAAGAATGCCCACTTGCACCCCATATAGAGCTGGTCTGGCTCCAGTCCTGATGGTCAGAGCCCTTATCATTCTACCTTTATTGGATGCTGCAAAGGGAATTCCAGAATATAGAGAAAACATATCCTGGACCAGGTAGGCCACCTCTACAGAAGTTCTTTACCTAAGGTCTACAGACTCCCAGTCTATGAACAACATTCAGGAGTAAATTAATGCAATTAGAAAAAATTATTTTTTCCCCCAGGCTTTATAAGAATTACAGTTTTCTCTTCCATGTTGAATGGAACCAACCAAAGAAGTTCAGAAAGATTTGTGGATTGGTTGTCAAGAGAAACCACAGGTTGTATCATGCCATAGTTGTTACAAACAAGCCAAAATTTTCCTTACATTAACCACAACTTCAAACTAACTGTGGCTATTAGACTTTCTGTTAGGTTTGTGCTTTAATAAATTAATAAAGAAGTACATATACTACTTATCATAAGGCCTTTATTTTATTATCTCAATTACTGTATTTTAATATAATTTATTTCCTTTTGGAGGCTCTGTACCATATTTTATGCATTAAAAAGCATATCTATGAAAAGAATTCTATCAATTTTAGATATGAATGGTCAGAGGAGACTGTGCTTAAAAAGTTTAAGAAGGCCTGCCCAAAATTCCCCAGAATAGATCACATATTAGCCCACAAAACTAGCCTCAACAAATTCAAGAAGATCAAAATTATACCATGCTCTTTCTTCTCTTTTTTCTTTTAGGTGCCGAGGGGGAGGTGGCTGGAGGGAGGGATGGGTATTGACGGGGGAGGGAGGGGATGGGAGAACGGGGGGAGGGATGGAGGTATGGCGGGCGGAGGGAGGTAAGGGAGGGAAGGAGGGAGCAGGAAGGGCATAGGAAGGGACTGAATGGAGGGCATGGTTAATTTCGAATTGTAAGTTAATTCACATATTCCTTTTCACGTTTCCAGGACTGTCCTTTAACGTCCAGTTAAGTACTTCCCCTTCCTTTCCTTTCCTTCTTCTCTTCTCTTCTCTTCTCTTCTCTTCTCTTCTCTTCTCTTCTCTTCTCTTTTTTCTTTTCTTTTCAAAAAATATTTTATTTGTAAGTAATCTCTCCACCCAAGCTTGGGCTGGAACGTACAACTATGAGATCAAGAGTCACATGATCCACTGACTGAACCCCCTGGCACCACACCATGCATCTTTTCTGACTAAAACACTATGAAACTAGAAAACAACCACAAGAAAAAATCTGGAAAGACCACAACTACATGGATGTTAAACAACATGCTACTAAACAGTGAAGTGGGTCAATCAGGAAATCAAAGAAGAATTTTTAAAAAGTACATGAAAACAAATGAAAATGAAAGCACAACAGTGCAAAACCTTTGGAAGCAAAACCTTAGAAGCAAAAAGTGCTTCTAAGTAGAAAGCTTATAACAATACAGGCCTATCTCAAAAATCTCAAATAAACAACCTAACCATACACCTAAAAAATCTAGAAAAAGAACAACAAACAAAACCTAAAACCAGCAGAACATAGGAAATAATAAATATTAGAGCACAAATAAATAAGAACTTGAAAAAAACCAGTAGAATAAATCAATAAAACCAGGAGCTGATTCTTTGAAGAAATGAATACAATTGATAAACCTCTTACCAGATCCATCAAAAAAGAGAAAAAGAGAGAGAGAGAGAGAAAGGACTCAAATAAAGAAAATTACAAATGAGAGAGGAGAATTAACAACCAACATCTCAGAACAACAAACAATTATAAGAGAATGTTATGAAAACTATATCCAACAAATTGGACAACCTAGAAGAAATGAATAAATTCCTAGAAATATTTAAAATACAAAAACAGAAACAGCAAGAAATAGACAATTTGAATAGACTGATAGCCAACAAAGAAATGGAATCAGTAATCAAAACCCTCCCAATAAGCAAAAGTCCGGGAACAGGTGGCTTCTTGACCAAATTCTACCAAACATTAAAGAAGAGTTTTCACTCTTATGTGGATCCTGAGAAACTTAACAGAAGCTCATGGGGAGGGGAAGAAAAAAAAAAAGTTTAGAGAAGGAGGGAGCCAAAATATAAGACACTCCTAAAAACTGAGAACAAACTGAGGGTTGTTGGGGGGAGTGGGAAGGAGGGGAGGGTGGGTGCTGGGTATTGAAGAGGGTACCTGTTGGGATGTGCACTGGGTGTTGTATGGAAACCAATTTGACAATAAATTTCATATTTAAAATAAATAAATAAATAAATAAATAAATAAATAAATAAATAAATAAAATATAAGTATAAACAACAACAACAAAAAAGAAGAGCTAATACTTATTCTTCTCAAACTATCCAAAAAATAGAAAAGGAAAGAAGGCTTCCAAATTCATTCTATGAGACTAGCATTATCTTGATACCAAAACTGAGTGAAGACACCACTAAGAAAGAGAACTACAGACCAATATCCCTGATGAACATAAATGCAAAAATTTTCAACAAAATACAAACAACACATTTAAAATATCACTTACCATGATCAGATGGGATTTATTACTGGTGTGCAAGACTGGTTCAATATTTAGAAATCAATCAATGTGATAATTCACATCAATAAGAGAAAGGATAAAAACCCTATGATCACTTCAATGTCTGCAGGAAAATCATTTGACAAGATATAACATCTATTCATGATAGAAAACATCAACAAAGAAGGGGTAGAGGGAACATACCTCAATATGATAAATGTCTTATATGGAAAAACAAACAGCGAACATCATCCTTAATGGGGGAAAAAAAGTTTTCCCTTAAGGTCAGGTACAAAACAAATACGTCCACTCTCACCACTTCTATGCAAAATAGTACAGGAAGTCTTAGCCACAGCAATCAGACAACAAAAAGAAATAAAAGGCATACAAATCAGCAAGGAGGAAGTAAAACTTTTACTATTTATAGATGACAAAATAGTACATATAGAAAATCCTAAATGCCCCCTGAAAAAAACTACTGGAACTGATAAATGAATTCAGTAAAGTTATAGGATACAAAATCAATGTACAGAGTCTGTTGCATTTCTATACACTAATAATGAAGAAGCAGAAAGACAAATTATGAAAACAATCCCATTTACTGTTAAACCAAAAATAATAAAATACCTAGGAATAAACTTAACCAAAGTGGTAAAAAAAAAACAAAAAACAAAACAACACCTGTTTTCTGACAACTATAAAACATTGATGAAAGAAACTGAAGATGACACAAAAAATTCAAAAGACCTTCCATGTTCATTGGTTGGAAGAACAAATATTGGTAAAATGTCTATACTACCTAAAGAAATCTACACATTGAATGATATCCCTATCAAAATATCAATAGCATTTTTTTTCACTTAACTAGAACAAACAATCTTAAAATTTATGTGGAACCACAAAAGATCCTGAATAGCCAAATCAATCTTGAAAAAGAAAAACAAAATGGTAATACAATTCCAGACTTCAAGTTATATTACAAAACTGTAGTAATTAAAACAGTATATACTATTAGCACAAAATAGATAAATGGATCAATGAAACAGAACAGAAAACTGAGAAATCCACAATTGTATGGTCGATTAATATTTGACAAAGCAGGAAAACCTTATTCAATGGGAAAAAGTCTCTTCAACAAATGGTGTGGTTTTGGGAAAACTGGACAGCTACTTGCAAAAGAAAGAGACTGGACCACTTTCTTATACACAAAATAAACTCAAAAGGAACAAGAACCCAAATATGAGACCAGAAATTATAAAAATTCTAGAAGAGAACACAAGGAGCAATTTTTCTGACATTGGGCATAACAATATTTTTCTAGATATGTCTCCTGAGACAAGGGAAATAAAAGCAAAAATAGGGACGCCTGGGTGTCTCAGTCAGTTAAGCTTCCAACTTCGGCTCAGGTCATGATCTCATGGCTGGTGAGTTCAAGTCCTGCATCCGGCTCTGTGCTGACAGTTCAGAGCCTGGAGCCTGCTTCGGATTCTGTGTCTCCTTCTCTCTCTGCTCCTCCCCCACTTGTGCTCTGTCTCTCTCTATCAAAAAATAAATGAGTGTAAAAAAAATTTAAAAAAGCAAAAATCAACTATTGGGACTACATCAAAATAAAAGGCTTCTTTCTGCACAGTGAAGAGAAACATCAACAAAACTAAAAGGCAATCTGTGGAATGGGAGATGATATTTGCAAATGATAAAGGGTTAGTATCCAAAATGTGTAAAGTACTGATAGAACTCAAAACCCCCAAAACAAATAGTCCAATTAAAAAATGGGCAGGAGACATGAACAGACATTTCTCTGAAGAAGATATACAGATGGCCACATGCACACAAAAAAATACTCAATGTCAAATATCATCAGGGAAATACAAATCAAAACTACAATGAGATAACACCTCACACCTGTCAGAATGGGTAAAATCAACAGCACAAGAAACAGCAGGTGTTGGCAAGGACAGGGAGAAAAAGGAACCCTCTTGCACTATTGGGGGAACGCAAACTGTTACATCCATTGTGATAAACAGTATGGCAGTTTCTCAAAATGTTAAAAATAGAACTTCCTTATGATACAGTAATTACACTATTGGGTAGTTAACCCAAAGAATTAAAAAACACTGCATGCACCTGCATGAATACATGCACCTCTATGTTTATATCAGGATTATTTACAATAGCCAAATTATGGAAGCAATCCCTATGTCCATTGATAGATGAATGGATAAAGAAATGGGATATATTTGTATATGTATATATTTATATATGTGTGTGTGTATATATATATGTGTGTATATATATATATATATATATATATATACATACAATGGAATATTGTTTAGCCATAAAAAAACAATGAAATCTTGTCATTTGCAACATGGATGGAACCAGAGAGTATTATGCCAAGTGAAATAATTCAGAGAAAGACAAATATCATATGATTTCACTTATATGTGGAATTTAAGAAATAAAACAAATGAACGGGGGTGGGGGTAAAAGAGAGAGAGAGGCAAACCAAGATACAGAGTCTTAATTATTGAGAAAAAAATGGATGGTTACTAGAGGGGAGATGAGTGGAGGGATGGGCTAAATAGGTGATGGGGATTAAAAAGTACTCTTATCATGATGAGCATTTTGTAATATATAGAATTGTTCAATCATTATTTGTGCACCTGGAACTAATATAACACTGTTCGTTAACAATAGCGGAATTAAAATAAAAAGCTTAGTAAAAAAAGATGTAAGAGGCACCTGGGTGGCTCAGTTGGTTAAGTGTCCAACTTCAGCTCAGGTCATGATCTGGCGGTTCATGTGTTAGAGCCCCACATTGAGCTCTGTGCTGACAGCTCGGAGCCTGAAGCCTGCTTCAGATTCTGTGTCTCCCTCTCTCCCTGCCCCTCCACAGCTCATGCTCTGTCTGTCTATCTGTCTGTCTCTCTCTCTCTCTCAAAAATAAATAAACCTTAAAAAATTTTTTAAAAGATGTAAATATGTAAAAAAAAAAATGTTACCCAGATGATTTCAATGAAGACTGATACCTATAGCTATGACCCCTGACAATTCCTAAAATCTTCTACTTACATCTGGGGTGCCAGGGACATGTCTTGGAACTATCTGGATCCCTCATACACCCAGCACCAACAATCTAATCTTAGAATACTAAAATAAGAGGGAATGAAGGTTGTACAGAGAATATGACCAAACCTGCTTTCCAGGTTTGACAACTAACACAAACTTTTGCACCTGGATATTCTTCAACCCTATGGGGCCCACCCAGTGTGAATACCCTTTATTGATCCTCTCCACACTCTACCCAGTGGGAGGTCCTGCTCCCATTCAGGTCTTAGAATTGACAGAGATTCCCAGAGCATATCACACATTCCCTCTTTTGCCTTACCCTTGCTTAAACTGCCCTCTGTAACTTGCAGCCAAGAGAATATTAATCAAGACACTTAGTCAACCATTGATTTCTCTTAATTTATTTGTGTCTGTCAAGGTATGAATGTTTGTTCAGGACAACATCCACAAATAATGTACTTGACAAGAACATATTCATCAGTGTTATTTATAGTTTTGATATTTTTCTTGTTCTGCTTTTTACTCTAAAGGTACACACCATGAACTTCCCAGTTCAGCCAAACCTCTGGCCACAGTAACCTAGAGGACAGTTATGCCCACCCCTACTTGCTTCTCCTAGTTGGAATTTTCCAGACACCCATTTGTCCCACACCCAAGCAACCTGTTGCATCTCCTCCTTCCTCAGGCCAATCTCTGGTTCTAGAATTGAACACTGATTCTTTTTTAATTTTTTTTTAACATTCATTAATTTTTAGAGACCCAGAAACAGAGCATGAGTGGGGGAGGGGCAGAGAGAGGGAGACACAGAATCTGAAGTAGGCTCCAGGCTCTGAGCTATCAGCACAGAGCCCAACACGGGGGCTCGAACCTACAAACCAGGAGATCATGACCTGAGCTGAAGTAGGTCGCTTAACTGACTGGGCCACTCAGGCGCCCCTTAACACTGATCATTTTAAGTTGATTTACTCTTTATTGAATTTAAAGTTAATAATACATGTCATGGCAATGATTAATGTTACTGTTCTCAGACTTCTTAGTTTAGTTTTGTGATCTTGATGCTAAGTTTCTCTTTTTCTTTACAATTTTTTTTCATGCTCTGCCTTCCATTTTAAGTTCCATCTTGATGGATAACAATTATTGCAAAGAATATATGTCTGCTGTAAAATACTCAGAATGTAGAAGTATATAAACAAAAAGTGGAAGTTACATGCCTTCCAGGGGCTTCTACATCCTGTAGTTGGTTTCTGAGCTGGGGTGTTCCAGGTGTAGCTTTCCTGAGGCAACAACTGCTCCTATAAGCTGTAGGAAGGTACTTTAGGGAGGTGTGTCTATGGATGGGTACAAGAGTTCAAGTCCTTATCCCTTCTGCTAAGCCTTTCGAACTTGGGTATGTTATTTCAGCTCTTTATGCTTCAGTTTCTTTATCTTTAAAGTACAACCTGATCACGATATTTATCTCTATATCATAGGGTTGCTATGAAGATTAAATTACTTCACACACATGGTAAGTCTTGACTACTATTATTATGATTTTATATCTTTCTGGCTACTGGAGGTTTTTGATCCAAGGAATAAGGAGATACTACAAGTTCAAGAACGTGAATTAACTAATGAAAAGACCAACAGCATATACCTCTGAGGTATGGATGGAGCACTTTAATTTTTCCAGTTTCACTGAGATATAATTAACACATTGTATAAGTTTAAGGCATATAACATAATAATTTTTAAATATTTTATTGTAAATTCCAGTAGAATTAACATAAAATGTGTAACATAATAATTTGATATATGTATATACTGTGAAATGATTACCACAATAAATTTAATTAACATCATCACATCACATAGTTACAAAATTGTTTTTGATGAGAACTTTTAAGATCTATACCTTTGTCAACTTTCAAATATGATACAGTATTTTAAACTATAGTCACCATGCTATGCATTATATCCCCAGAACTTATTTATCTTGTAATTGGAAGTTTGTCTCTTTTGACTATCCTCACCCATTTTCCTTACCCTCTACCCACTGCCTCTGGTAAGTACCAATCTGTTCTCTGTTTCTAATAGTTCGTTTTCACAGATTCCACATATAAGTGAGATTATACATTATTTGTCTTTCTGTGTCTGACTTATTTCACTTAGCATAATTCCCCTAATGTCCATCCACGTTGTCTTAAATGTCAGGATGTCAGGATGTCCTTCTTTTTTATTTCAGGATAGTATTCTATTATATAATTATATAATATATATATTATATATTATGTTATATTATATATATATATATATATATATATATATATATATATTATACTTCCTTCATCCATTCATCTGTTGATAGACACTTATGTTGTTTCCATATCTTAGCTCTTGTGAATAATACTGCAATGAGCTTAGGGGTGCATATATATTCAGGACAGTGATTTTGTTTCATTCAGATATATACCCAGAAGTCCAATTGCTGGATCAATGGTAAATTTAATTTTAATTTTTTGAGGCCTCTCCGCATACTGATTTGCACAGTGGTTGTACCAGTTTACACTCTCAGATGGAGTACTCTCATACAGTAAAGAGTGTCCTGAGGAGAGAAGTGCTGGCCACTTGGATGCACACTTGAAAGGACAAAGTTAGAGAGACCTAGGTAGGGAGACTGGGGCACAGAGAGTGGGAAATCCATTTTTATTGTTTAAATCACCCAGTGGGTGGCATTTTGTTATGGCAGCCCTAGGAAACTAAGACAGTTACCTTCATAATTTGAACCCAAGATGCATCCCTGCTGCACGCCTTCACACACCCACCACTCTGTCCAAACTGGTTCACTCATAGCGCTCACATAGAAATTTTGTTTTTGACTTCTAGGCTTATTCTGTTATCTGGAAAACTTCCACATCTCCATCCTAACTCTTTTTTGTTTTTAATTATTATTTTTTTAATATTAAATTTATTGCCAAATTGGTTTCCATACAACACCCAATGCTCATCCCACCAGGTGCCTCCTCAATGCCCATCACCCATCCTCTGCGCCCTCCCACCCCCCATCAACCCTCAGTTTATTCTCAGCTTTTAAGAGTCTTTTATGGTTGGGATCTCCCCCCTAACTCTTTTTCAAGTCACATTTCACATCCCAACACCCTTATATGTTCTGCCCCTTACATGTTCATGTGGGGGTAGAAAGCACTTTTTGGTCATGCAAATGAGTGAGTGGGGAAAAATGCTTTGAAGTTGGTAATGAGAAGTACTTAGGGTGACATTTTCTCTCTTTTAGTAATCTCCTTTCATGCTCCCATGGCAGCTGATCTAGAGTCTCAACTCCTACTGAGCAATGGTCTCAGGAAAGCATCCCAATGCTGGGCCTAGGCCCTAGCCCAGACCTACACTGTAACCTTGGCCTCCCCAGGTTTCCTGGTAGGATTGCTGTGAACATCACAAGATTATTCACAATGGCTTGCACATCAGGACCTGATCCTTACTCTGACTTGTCCACTTCTCAGATGAACAATGGTGGGCCTCAGGATGACACCTTCCTCATGGTTCCCCAAACTGTGGATTTTGATGAATTCCATCTCTACTTCTTGAACTAAACCAAAAAGCTGGGACGCAGAGTTGGGATCCTCATTTTTTGTCTGGTGGTTTCTCCACATGTGACAACTTCTTCTTCATTTTCCCTCCAGGCCTAAGGGAGTGGGGATTTCAGAGGCCAAATGCCTATGAACTTACCTGAATCTCATTTACCTTCCAGGCTCCACATTCAAAAACCACTGCATATCTGAGCTTCTGAACCATGAGCTCTATTCTAAGTGATGGAATGAGAACATTATAGCAGCAGCTGTAGCTAAACTTTATTCAGACCTAGTCATGCTGGCACTGTTCTAGGTTCTCTAAGCCTAGGCACTCCAGTTCCAGAGTCCAGGTAAGATTTTATACTTCCCTTATGTCCAGGTTCTTATGAGGGGCATAATAAATATTGGTGGGTGCACCAAGGGCCAGAAATTGAGTGGGAGCTGCACAATTGGTTGTCTTTCTCCAGGGTGGGCTCCACCATGGCCAAAACCTGTGCTCAACCAAACTCTATCACCTCCAGACCCTTGTCTGCCTCCTCAAACTTTGACCCAACTCATTTTATATGTCCAGGAAGAATGGGATTTTTATGAGTTGAACATCTGGCATGTATATAAGTGGAGGCCATAAAGAGGGATTGAGTGTGTTTATGGAGCCTTTATTTCCTCCTCCACCTTTACATGACACAGGTATGACCTTGAAAGAAGTGCAAACACCATCTGGGGCAGAGGGCTTGGTCACTCGAAGAACCAGTTCTCTTGCATGACAGGCTACCAGATATTGTTCAAGTGGCAGGTGGTCCCAGGCTGGGGCTGGACAACTTGACACCATCACATCTCTTTGGTCTCTGCATACCCACATGTTATCAAAGGTAGATAGCAATAAAATTCCTTGCCTGAAATGATAGTCACTGATTAAGAAAATTCCTTCTATTTTGCCATAATTCTCTTCTCTCTACATTTCTCTTCAGACTGGTAAAATTGGCTGTGACATCCTGTTTTAAAGACTCAGTTCTGAAGAAAATCCTTCCTTAACAACCTGGATGATCAGGCCATTTGAACATGCCCTATGCCAATGGAAGAACATGTTCAGTTATACACATTGCCCTTCCTCTTCAAATATTTTTGTTCCTAGTCTGCACCTTACATTTTTTAAATATAATTTATTGTCAAATTCGTTTCCATACAACACCCAGTGCTCATCCCAACAAGTGCCCTTCTCCCTTCCCATCACCCACTTTCCCCTCTCCCCACCCCTATCTACCCTTAGTTTGTTCACAGTCCTTAAGAATCTCTTATGGTTTGCTTCCCTCCCTCTGTGTAACTTTTTTCCCCCTTCCCCTCCTCCATGGTCTTCAGTTACATTTCTCAAGATGCACATATGAGCAAAAACATATGGTATCTGTCTTTCTCTGACTGACTTATTTCACTTAGCTTAATACCTTCTACTTCTGTCCACGTTGCTACAAATGGCCAGATTTCATTCTTTCTCATTGCCAAGTAGTATTCCATTGTGTATATAAACCACAACTTCTTTGTCAGTTGATGGACATTTAGGCTCTTCCCATAATTTTGCTATTGTTGAAAGTGCTGCTATAAACATTGGGGTACAAGTGCCCCTATGCATCAGCACTCCTGCATCCCTTGGGGAAAATCCTACCAGTGCTATTGCTGGGTCATAGGGTAGATCTACTTTTAATTTTTTGGGGAAACCCCACACTGTTTCCCAGAGTGGCTGCACCAGTTTGCATTCCCACCAACAGTGCAAGAGGGTTCCCGTTTCTCCACATCCTCTCCAGCATCTATAGTCTCTTGATTTGTTCATTTTAGCCACTCTGACTGGCGTGCGGTGATATTTCAGTGTGGTTTTGATTTGTATTTCCCTGATGAGGAGTGACGTTGAGCATCTTTTCATATACCTGTTGGCCATCTGGATGTGTCTTTGGAGAAGTGTATATTCATGTCTTCTGCCCATTTCTTCACTGGATTATTTGTTTTTTGGGTGTGGAGTTTGGTGAGTTTCTTATAGATTTTGGATACTAGCCCTTTGTCTGATATGTCATTTGTAAATATGTTTTCCCATTCTGTTGGTTGCCTTTTAATTTTGTTGATTGTTTCCTTTGCTGTGCAGAAGCTTTTTATCTTCATGAGTTCCCAATAGTTCCTTTTTTGCTTTTAATTCCCTTGCCTTTGGAGATGTGTTAAATAAGAAATTGCTGTGGCTGAGGTCAGAGAGGTCTTTTCCTGCTTTCTCCTCTAGGGTTCTGATGGTTTCCTGTCTCACATTCAGGTCCTTTATCCATTTTGAGTTTATTTTTGTGAAGGGTGTAAGAAAGTGGTCTAGTTTCATTCTTCTGCATATTGCTGTCAAGTTCTCCCAGCACCATTTGTTAAAAAGACTGTCTTTTTTCCATTGGATGTTCTTTCCTGCTTTGTCAAAGATTAGTTGGCCATACATTTGTGGATCCAATTCTGGAGTCTCTATTCTATTCCATTGGTCTATGTGTCTGTTTTTGTGCCAATACCATGCTGTCTTGATGATTACAGCTTTGTAGTAGAGGCTAAAGTCTGGGATTGTGATGTCTCCCACTTTGGTCTTCTTCTTCAATATTACTTTGGCTATTTGGGGTCTTTTGTTGTTCCATACAAATTTCAGGATTGTTTATTCTAGCTTTGAGAAGAATGCTGGTGCACTGAATGTGTAAATTGCTTTGGGTAGTATCGACATTTTAACAATATTTATTCTTCCATTCAATAAGCATGTAGTGTTTCCCCCCCCCCCTTTTCTTTTTATCTTCTATTTCCTTCATAAAGCTTTCTATAGTTTTCAGCATACAGATCTTTTACATCTTTGGTTAAGTTCATTCCTAGGTATTTTATGGTTCTTGGTGTAATTGTGAATGGGATCAGTGTCTTTATTTCTCATTCTGTTGCTTCATTATTGTTGTATAAAAATGCAACTGATTTCTGTACATTAATTTTGTATCCTCCGACTTTGCTGAATTCATGTATCAGTTCTAGCAGTCTTTTGGTGGAGTCTCTTGGGTTTTCCATGTAGAGTATTATGTCGTGTGTGAAAAGTGAAAGTTTGATTTCATCTTTGCCAATTTTGATGCCTTTTATTTCATTTAGTTGTCTGATTGCTGACACTATTACTTCCAACCCTATGTTAAACAACAGTGGTGAGAGTGGACATCCCTGTCATGTTCCTGATCTCAGGGGAAAAGCTCTCAGTTTTTCCCCATTGAGGATGATGTTAGCTGTGTGTTTTTCATAAATGGCTTCTATGATGTTTAGGTATGAGGTTTTAGAAGGTAAAAACACTTTCTTCTATTTACATTCGAGTCAGGTGCTATTGCATGGAAGCTTCATGGTGTATAGCCAGCAGTGTGGACAGCAAGTTGAAGATGATAGCCATGTATTGTTTTGAGTATCATCCAGGAGAAGTTATATACTTATATAACAAGTGACCCCAAGGTGCCAGAAGCTACAATGTTAAAGATTTATTTCTTGCTCATATTATCTGAGTCAGCATTATATATTTTCCAAATCATATTAACCTGGGACACAGGATGATGGAGAAGATGCTATCTGAACAATTGCTGGTTGTCATGGTGGAGGGAAGAGAGAGAATAGAGATTAGCACCACTGAATTGTATAATTAAAAATGGTAAAGGTAATAAATTTTTACATTACATGTATTGTATCACAATAAAAAAATGGAGAGAGAAAAAGAGAGGGAGAGAGAGGATAATCACATACTAACCACACACTAGCTTCTGGTGAAAAGTAGAACACATATTTCTGCTCACATTTCATAATTCAAAGAAAGTCATATGACCAAGCCTACTGTCAGTGAGACAGGGAAGTATAATCTACCCCAATGGAGTGTCAGTAAATCTCTGGAAATATTAATACCTTTTCCAAGACCTTGCTTTGATTCAGGAGCAAGTCCTTGGCTATTCCTCTAAGAACTGGGAGATGGGGCAGGAGCAGGTAGAGTTAGTTCTCTGTTGTTCTCCTGATGTTGAGGGCAGTTGGTGGAGGGAGCAATAGTCATTAGAGGGACTTAGGAGACACAGATAAGCCTTCATTCAACTTTAGCCAAGTTGCATTTTCTCTGAGCCTCAGGTTCCTCATCTGAAAAAAAAAAAAAAAAAAAAGGAGATTGGATCAGGCAAGTGCTGATGTCAGTGTCAGCTGGAGCTGATTACCTATGTGGAGATCTCAGATCCATCAGGGAAATGACTAGTGGTGTATGCATAGATTTCAGAGAACAAAGTGAAATACTAGTGGTAACTTTTCTCCATGCCCTCACCAGCACATGACTCCAGAAGTTCTACCTGTTTCTAGTTATATCTTGACTTACTTTCCCCCAGGTTGGTGTTTCCTCTTCTTTATTCTCTGCTTCCTCAAAGCCTGTTAATGATGCTTTAGAGGAATTCTACTTTTCCATTGCAAGAAGTGTGTCTCATAGTTTTCTGGTTCACACATTCATGTTTCATCTTCCCAATCATCTATAACCTTTTTGAATGTTACATCTATGTCTTCCACTTCTTTTTTTGAGCCCCCTACTACTCTGCTTCTTCCATACTCCCTACAGTACATTTCACAGAGCTGGACCCAAATGCAGTTTCTAGATCACCAACTACAATTTATATACGCTTACCTCATTCTGTTCTCATAACATTACCACAAGAAAGATATTATTCCTCTCATAATAGCATCTGCCTTGAAGCTCTTCTGTCAATCCAGTGAAATGTGAAACATTTTGTACCATGTCTGGCACAAAGTAAATGATCAACAAGTCACAGGTGGGACTATTATTATTACTATTAATGATAAAGAAACTGAGGTTTGGAAGCGCCAAGTAATGTCACATATTGCACAGTTAGCAAGTCAAGATGGAGTTTAAATTCAGGTTCTTCTGATTCCCAAAGCCCGGTATTGTAGTCTGTGGAGCCACTATTTAATATCTCTGTTTCTGGCCCTCCTGGGTATATGTTGGATTGCCCTTCCCCACTCTGACCATGATGATTGCACTTGGTCAAAAGTGACATTTGTCGCATGAAGGTGAAAGCTTTAGAAACCAAAGGTTCTCGTACCCACTTCTTATGACAGCTGTGCAATTTTTTTTAATTAAAATACTGAGTTTATTTCACATGTATATTTTTGTCTCCCCACCATTTCCATTTGTCTGACCACCACTACTACTATGTCCTATCATAGCATTCCATACATACTTAAAACCAAGCAAAGGGTGAGCTCCATCTTTAAAAACTAAACATATTTTGGACAACACATTCTTGGTAATGGAACCTGGACAACATTTATCAGACACAGTAGGGAAAGTTCTCATTCTGCATTATAAAAAGGACAGCCAGATATCAACTGTTACAGAAATGAAATAAGATGGAAAATTTTAACAAACTGTTTAAACTATTTTCTTAAAGAGACTTCCTCCACTGCCTGAGATCTTGAATAGCCTCTTGGTCAGTCATTCAGAAGCAATTCTTCACATAATTGATGAACTTGGCTTCCACTTTGGGAAGAGAACCACCTTTTTCTATACTTGCTTGCATTTTTGCTTTAGTGTCTTCTACAGAGCTAGGTCCTTTCAGTGTTTTGGGAGTCTTTTCCTGTTTTTTGAAAGATTCTTGACCTTTTGATCTTGGTGTTGATGGTTTTGAGTCTTTTCCATTCTGGTTAGATTTTTGTGCATTTTTGGCTAGAGTATCTCATATAGATTTCTTTACTGGAGACTTTTCTTCAGCTTCCTCATAATCAAAATCATCTTTGTCATCATCTTCATCATCATCGTGGTCATCCTCATCTTCATCATCATCTTCATCAGCAGCACATTTTACTTTTTCTCTGTGGAATCTTGCTACCACTTCCGGGGGCAGAATGCTTTCCAGATATGCTAAGGAGTTTCACATCCTCTTCCTCTTCATCTCCTGACTGCATCCATCTTCCTTCACAGCTACTAAGTGCTGTCCACTAATGTACACAGGCCCTGAACCGCATTTCAACCGTAAGACCACAGGTGGTGTTATTTCAAAGCCCCTAAGGAAAACCATTGGCTGTACATTTTCAAAGTTGCCAGTGTGACTTTAATTGGACTGCCTTCATAATTCATTGCCTCTGCTTCAACAATGTGCAATTCATCCTTTGCACCAGCCCCTAAACTGACCGTCCTTAAAGATAACGGGTGCTTGTTTTCATCATTAGCCACTTTAAAGTGATAATCTTTGTCAGCCTTTAGTTCACAACCGAAAAGATAGTTCTGGGGCCTCAGGGGGCTCATGTTCATGTCCATCGAATCTTCCACGAGGTGGTGGCATGCACTTAGGTGGGAGATAAGGCGGACAGAGAGAAACGACTACTGTTCCACAGAACAGCCGCGCAGGACGGAATCGCACCAGGGACGGGGCTGTGTAATGTTTTTTGTTTTGTTTTGTTTTGTTTTTTTTAGTTTTCTTTTATTTTTTGAGAGGCAGAGAAAGACAGAGTGTGTGTGGAGGAGGGGCAGAGAGATTGAGAGAGGGAGACACAGAATCAGAAGCAGGCTCCAGGCTCTGAGCTGTCAGCACAGAGCCCCATGCGGGCGGAACTTACAAACCCATGAGATCATGACCTGAGCCACAGTCCAATGCTCAACCGACTGAGCCATCCAGGCACCCCCCTTTTTCTTTTTTTCTTTTCTTTTCTTTCTTTCTTTCTTTTTTTTTTATTAGACGGCTGTGTAATATTAAGATGAAACCTCTGTCAGACTGGATTGCTGCATTGTAAAGATGAGCAGAGTACTTCTATCAATGCATTCCAGACATGAAACATGAGGGAGAAATTAACATTTGTAGTGTTAGGCTACTGAGAGTTAGGGGTTGTTTGTTACTGTAGCATAACTTAATTCAAGTGACTGATATACTCAGGAAAAAAAATGCTTATGTAATTATTCACATATCCTTTTGAGGATCTTCTTACCCACCAATCAGGGCTGATAGCTGCTTTCTTGTTATTTCAATCAGTATTTATCTTTTCATTAACAAAGCTCTTAGTGGTAGGTCAGTGATTCTAAATAGAAAGGTACTATCTCCTAAGGAGTGTTTTGAAGATTTATAGAGGTGTTTTGAATTGTTACAGTTATTATTTGTGGTGGTGGTAATACATGACATTTATTTTTATTTATTAAAAAAAAATTTTTTAATGTATATTTATTTCTGAGACAGAGCATGAGTGGGGGGGGGGGTCAGAGAGAGAGGGAGACACAGAATCAGAAGCAGGCTCCAGGCTCTGAGCTGTCTGCACAGAGCCTGACATGGGGCTCGAACTCACAAACTGTGAAATCATGACCTGAGCCGAAGTTGGTCACTCAACTGACTGAGCTACCCAGGCGCCCCTATAATACATGACATTTAATGGGCAATAGGGATGCTGGACATATTGCACATTTGGGGACAGTCTAATAAAGTTTTGTCCCAGATTTCTTGTGACTCTAGAATATCCAGGAGGACAATCATGTTAGTCAGAAACTTATAGTTACTGTTACCTAGTATATAACTCACTTTTATATATAAATACAAAACATTTGGGGACATAGTTTTTGTACTGCATTTTCCAAGCATGCAATTATCATGTAAAGAGGTCTAAACTTTTTGCTTAGAACTTTACTGAGAGCAATTCGCTTTGGAAAATTCCATCATCCATAGTAATAGCATTCATGGCAATTTGAGAGTCCAAAACACCACACACACATGCCCCAGTCAGACTGTTGCTCTGGAATTCCTTATCACTCTATTTATATTTACAACTATGAATATTTTTCTCCTATATTAAAATGTCAAAATATAATATCTGTCCCAAATCCATTCTCTTAAATCCAGTCATCTGACGTCTTTGTTGTATCTTCTACTCTAGTTGTGCTCAAACATTTCCACATTGAAACACTCTTACTATAAATGACCTTTCTATTGGTGGTCCATTATATAAAATTTCATGGCATTGATCTACTGAAAAAGTTTGTAGGTGGGTGAATTTATTCATAAGTTGCATTTCCATATAGTAATGGAGTATTGCACAGTATCTGTTAGTAGCAGGCTTTGGGTCTGAGTGAGTTATGAATTATTAGGGTAGGCTCTTGTTTTTCCACAGGCTACTAGTCACAGAGGAAAGTAAGATGCTACTTTTGGGCAGATGCTAATATTCTTCTATTTTCAGACAAGGAAACAAAAGTTCAGAAAAGACAATTAAATGTCAGCACTGGGCAACACAATGAGTGCTCCTCACTCAGCCTCCTCCCTATGCTGCTGTCCATGAAGCATGGACATTGTAGTTCTGAGAGTCAAATGAGAAAGCATTAGAAACAGGCACATTGGCAGATTCAAGTAACATGAGCACCGATGTTTGTGCATTTATCATTTCAGGAAGCTTTTCCATCCACTCAACAATGGCAGTCCTTTCCTATCATCACCATCCAGGATGTTTGCTACACTGTTCCTTCTGCTTCCATAACTCTGGCTCTCTATAGTT
This sequence comes from Lynx canadensis, assembly GCF_007474595.2. NCBI lineage: Eukaryota > Metazoa > Chordata > Mammalia > Carnivora > Felidae > Lynx > Lynx canadensis. The sequence goes on along the minus strand of NC_044303.2, from coordinate 84,505,364 downwards.
GACAAGTACTTTGGTAGACATGTGGTGTCTCTTTGCTCTGAACAAGCCATCTACAAAGGGCAAGGTTCTCCCTGCACAGTGCTGCTGGGTGCTGCTGCCTGGAAGGGAGAAGGAGTGTGTCTCAGGCATGGTCAGGGAGTGAGGCCAAGAATGGGGACTCTCTGTCTTTCAAGGCTTGGGCTGACCGATGCATCTATGATGTGTCCACCTCACAGAGTACTTCTATGTGCTGGCCTGGATCAGTCTCTTCTGGAGGCAAGAAAGGCAAGCCCTATCATCCTGGAAACCCCCAAGCTGGAAGTCCACCGTGACAGATAAAACCTCACGTTGAATATGTACAATACATTGGAACCAGGAACTCAGTGGCTCCAATTCAGAGTTGTGTGAATTTAGATCTCAAACTGCTCTCAAATTGTTCCCAGAAACAGTTTTGGTGGAAGAGATAGGGTGAAAAGCTTCCCTGGTATGGGATCCCATGTAAGTGCAGCCAGGGCAGAGGACCTTATTTGGGTGCTGGCTATGGGAAACTCAAGCTGGAGCCTCCAGAGAGAGGCTGTTTGATTCCACAAGGACATCTCTTATGGCTTAGCCTTCTTTCATTGATGGGTGCATGAAATCAACTCACCTGGTTAGCACACAGCAGATATTCACTGTGGACACTGCTTTCCTCACCCTAACTTACCTGGCAGGTTACATGGGTACCCACTCTTCTGTGATGGTGACTCAAGGGGAGTAACTAACCAGCATTGGGGTTGTTGCTGCTCAACTAAGGCTGGGCTCATGCCAGAAATGTGGGGCCAAGAGGGAGGCAGAAAGAATGCATGAACCTGTCACAGAATGAGTATGGAAGCCTAGAAGAGAAGGACAGATATTCACTGGCCCTCTTTGACTCTGGAAAGGAACCTCTTTGATCTTTTTCTCTCATAAAGAGATCAACATCAACAGAAATTAAAACTGTGGACCTAGCTAGTGACCTAGCTTAGGGCTGTGTATGCCCCAATTAAGATGCAGGAAGGATTAGTAGGAGAGGGAACAATTTAAGGTGAGTTCCTGGTTTCTGGCATGGTTGACTGGCTGGATTTTGGTACCATTACCAATAATGGGAGGGGGAATAGGAGTATAAGAAGGTTTGAGAAATAAAGTAGGGGAGGGGTTAAGTTTAGCTGGAATGGTATTGAGTTTCACTTCCCCATCAATATCCCCTGGTGGAGACAGAGATACAGAAATGGCACTCAGGAGAGAGAGGTTTGGGATGGAGACAACCTTGAATCCTCTTCAGTGGGGGGTTCTTTATCTTTGGTTCTTCAGTTATTATTTATTAAAGCTTGCTTTGGAAAACCTCACAGCTTATTAGAAATCTGATCAAAACACCATGTTTGAGAGGGGCTGCCCTAGGAGAAGTCTGATTTTCTGGGCTGGATGTGTATGTTTGCATAATATTAATTTTTTTCTAGGTTATACATGTTAAAATTCAGCTGAGAGCAACCCTATCCCCATCCTCCTTGCCTCTGGCCATGCCTCCCACTGTGGAAGAAGCATTTCAACCAGGGTTCCATACATAACCTTGTTGCAGGCTTGTTGCCAAGAATTCTCTGGAATTCCTTTCATTTGCTGGGGTCCTGATTTTCACACAGCAACTCCATTATAAATGTACAGGGAAATGCTACTGATGGTTAGCCTGCTTCTCTGCCTGCTCTTAGCCTTCACTGTAAGCAGATCACACCCATATGAAAATGGGAAGAGAAGGAGGAGTTGAGGGGAACCTGATGTGCTTTCTAAGATCTCCGGAATGGCCTGATACCTTCACCAAAGGTGGACAATGTGTGTGTCAGGATCACTGTAGTATATTCCGGGGACCCAAGCCAGGTCTGCCCAAAGTATGCAGGAGTGGGACCTGTGGTAGAGGAAGAGTGCAGCTGTGGTCTGTGGGGTGGTTTGGAGTCAGAAATATTAATGTTGAATCTTAGCTCACCCCTCCATAGGTATGGGTTCTGGAGGCTCCTCTTCTTTAGAGGGGTTGGCTTCACAACTTTGTGGATCTGAGGAAATCTGTGTATTTTTCATAATGTTTCCAGTAGTACTCTGGACTATGTGTGGAAGAAGGACATGATATTTCGGGTTTTCTATAATAAGATGTAGCCACAGCTGAAGACACCAGCTTCAGTAAAGACAGAGAAGGAATTAATCTGGATTTCCCTTCGTCCAACTTCTAATATCCCACTGGAGCCTTCTACTGGCCAAACCTAGTTGGAAACCAGTGGGAAAAAGATCCTGGGAAATGTGGTTTTTAGGAAAAAGAGCTTGTTTCAGAACAGGAGAAGAGCACAAAATGGATCTATGAAGAAACAGGCTGTAAATGATAGATCTACAGGATGTAGATGTAAAGATATGGTGGTTTGGGGTGATGAATCTCCAAAACGATCTGTTAGAATTAGAACTAGTACCTGGGTAAAGATGACCCCATCCACACAGGGGATGAAGAGGTCTCTTCCTGAGGATAGACCATTGCCCCTTAGGAATGACAATTTGGAAGGTTGAAGCCAGGGGTTTTGGTTAACATAACACCAGAAGGTGTTGAGAGTTTTAGGAGAACTAAAAGGAACTGGACTTCTACATATTGTATGATGATTAGTTTTCATGTCTCTGAATCTTTTGTTAAACTGTCAGGCCCTTAAGATGAGAGCCTATGCAGCCTTATCCTTGGGGCTCTCTAAGTGAGTGCTAAATGAAGAGTAAAATTTTAGAACCTGTCCACGTGCCTCCCCCCAACCCATAGCAGGAATTGGAAGAGGCATGGCTCTCTACAGTCCACAAGACAACTTGATGAACATATGGTGTCTCTGTTAGGATAATTGGGACAATGACCTCATTTTATATAGAGTCTGAAGTCCAGAGAGAATGAGACCAAGCCACATAGTGAGTCAGAGTCTGAGTGTAGAGAGAAATGCCCTTCTAACATTTTCCTGAGTGCTCATAAATTACTGGAGGGTGATCTAGTCAGGCCTTGAGTCCAGGGTTAACAACATGGTGGAGAATATCCAGGGGTTCCTCATACCAGACCTCAGTGTGGGAGATGGAGGACAGATGAAGGGGGGGAGGTGGGCAGGAGGCACCCCTCACTTCCACTCATTAAAGAAATACAGGTATAAAGAGATGAAGAGGCATTTTTAGTCTGGGATCACTGCAGCTAGGACCAGAAGTCAGCCTGGCTGGGGCCTTTGCTGCCCTCCACCCAGTGCTGCCCATATGTCTCTACCATATTCTCCACCTTCATGTCACTGCTAGGTCTTTTCACCTTGGTTGCTGTTCTTTGGAAGAACTCATGTTTGAGAAATTTACATGTGGTGATTAGAGTGAGGGGTGCAGAGGACGGGCAACACCCAGGACCCATGAATCTCTTCCTACTTGCTCTGCCTAGAGAAATAATAAAACAGTGCTCCACCTCCCTGTCTCACCCCAGGGAGGGATGATCCACATTCTGGGGCTCTCTCCTCTGCCATTGACCATTGCCTGGCATGGGACTAGGCACAGATAAGCCTCCCTTTCCCTCAGAATTCTGGAAGTTCTCTTCTTCCTAGATTCTTTCTCTTCCCAAGAAGGAAAAAGTAAAGTTGTGTGTCATACTTCATACCTCCTAGAGTTCCTCATTGGAGAGAATTCTGTAATGTCTGGGGCCCAACACATGCTATTTAATGCCCATGTCACTAATCTTATGTATCAAATAATTAGCTTCTTTAACATAGGAAACAATCAACACCTCTAAATATCTGCACATAAGTTTACCAAATTATACTTCCCCAACTGTATAAACACCAACTATAAAATTAACAAAACACCTCTAGGGATTGAATTAGAATCAAAGCCTGATGTATCAGCTTCTCATGAAACATTTAATCCCTTTAGTGCACTGAGAAGTCACCCACAGCTTTACACAAAGCTTGACAGCATGGAGACATAAGCACCACTTCTAACTGCTGTAATGCAAGAGATTGACAATTGTTTACTTTTTCTTAGAGCTTGCCTCCCTCAGGTCTCAGGAGCCTCAATATTTTTACTCTTCCCCATGGTGCTATAATGTTACTAGAACTTTTAAAGCAGAAACGGCCTCCTGCTAGTTATGGTCTTGTGGTCCTTTTCCACTAGACACATCAGTAAGACTTTAAAATACACACCGTTCTCATAGTTTATTTGTTTACGGCACAATGTTCTTCCCCCATTGTGTTCTCTTGGCATTGCCCTTGGTCAGTCCTGTGTATCCAAGGGCCTGATCAATATGGTATAAAGACCTGACCTGTTAGCAGAATTAAACACCCTAGAACCTTCCTCAGTATTTTGTTACAGTTAGTGAGGGCCTTGAATTTGATTCCCAAGATGTAGGAATGTCAAAATTAAGAAAAGCTGGACATTACTCAAAATGGTAAAGACAGATTTCAATCAGTAATATTCTATTGCAATAGGGAAAAGAGTCCAGTGTTAACTGAACTCAACTTTGATTTGAACAGAGATGACTGGGCATTTTAAAGAAAGAATGAAGGAATAGTGAGGGGAAATGCAGGGCTTGAACAGAGTCAGGGAAGTGAAAAATTCCAAAAATAAGGAAAAGGTCCATGTTAAGCCCATCTGGGTTTACTAATTTAGGCTTATGGAAGTTAGGATTCTCCCACAGAGGCTGGGAGACAAGGGCCCTTATTCAAGTGTGGATTGGAATAATCATTTCTTTTGGCAGCTTTAAGGTTTCTCAGGCAGGCAATTTTAAGGGGGATAGGTTAATCCTAGGGATTACAGACCTGAATTTTTAGATATTATGTTGGTATTTTGTTCAAGTCTTTATAGGCCAGGGCTGAGATCTAGCCAAGAAGAGGGCTCAGAGTAGCCTGACTAGAGTTTGGTCAGGGAGTGAATTTTTATGGGATGGCCCTCTTTGGCCCCCACCCTTTCCCATTGTGTTGAAGGACCTGTCATCCTGGGAAGAGAGTGAGAGCATTTCAGCAGACTTCTTCTCCCCCTGGCAATAGTCCCTTAATTCTCCATCTCTGGCCCTAGTTGGCAGAAGGAAATCTTGCCATCAATGTATCCCCTTTTATGTTCTCACAAGAGCAACTTATTTTTTATTGATGCAGATTCTCCATTCCAGAGCAGATTCCTTGTGGGCAAGCACGAAGCTGTAGCAGTTACTAAGGTGTCCTGGTGAGGAGTGAATCAGGAAAGTGGGAGAGTGCTGTGATGTGAGGATGCAGACAGCCTGGTGCCATTATGTCTGATGGGCTTTCTCTGTGCTAGCTGCTTGCTTTGGGAGCTTGCTGATATGGGCTGTAGGCACTCCTTAATTTGGGTGTTGCCTGGCTGGACAGGCTCTCATGGTCTGAAAGACTTAGTCCAGGTTATAGTGTAGTTTAGGTTTCTTAATTGCTGGGTTTGACTTGTTACTGGGTCATGAATCAATATAGTGCATCTTGACTATCTTTGAAAAACATCTTGACTACTATTTGAAAAATAGTAATTATTATTATTATTATTATACAAACATGTACACACCCTTTACTGTTGAGCTCAATCTAAGTGTTCTATATGTATTTCCTCATTTAATCTCCACATCTACCCCATGAGTAGGTGCTGTTATTATTCCCAGTTATTAGTCTCTTTCTAGAAGAGAAGAAACTGCAGTACAAAGCCCATAAGTCACAAAGCTAATATCTGGCAGAACTGGAATATTTATTTTAATTGAAATACATTAACATATAGCTCTGTGTAAATTTAAGGTGTACAATATGTTAATTTAATACATTTATATGTTGTAATATGATTGCCATTGTAGTGATAATTAGCATTCCAACACATTACATAATTATCCTTTCCTTTTAGTAGTTAGAATAATTGAGACCAGTCTCTTAGCAAGTTTGATGATCATAATACAATATTGCTGTCTACATTTACTTTATTGTGGATTATAACTCTAGAATTTATTTACTACTTGTTGTAGGTTTGTACCCATAAGCAATATCTATTCTGTAATACGTAGTATCAATTACTTCCCCTGGTAACCACCATTTTATTCTCTATTTTTACAAGTTTGGTTTTTTAAAATTGCACATATAAGTGATATCATACAGTACTTGTCTTTGTCTTTCTGACTTATTTCATATAGCATAACACTCTCCAGGTCTATCTATGTTTTGTAAATGGCAGGATACCTATCCTTCCTTCTCACAGCTAAGTAATATTTCAAATACTATTTGAACGCACACATACACACACACACACACACACACACACACACACACACACACACACACAAAACTCCTTTATCCATTAATTTGTTTTTGGACACTTAGGTTATTTCCATACCTTGGCTATTGTGAATAATGCTACAATAAACATGGTAATACATATATTTCTTCAATATCCCATTTTTATTTCCTTTGGATATATACTCAGAATTGCTGGATTATATGGTAGGTGAATTTTTAATTTTTCAAAGAAAGTCTGTATTGCTTTTCATAGCGGTTGAATGAATTTACATTTCCACCAACATCGCATGAGTTCTCTTTTCTTCATATCTTTGCCAGCACTTGCTATTTCTTGTCTTCTTGATGATAGCCATTCTAACAAGTGTTAGTTAACATTTCATTGTGGTTTTGATTTGCATTTCCATGATGGATGGTGATGTTGTGCATCTTTTGACGTACCTGTTGGCCATTTGGATGTCTTCTTTCAGAAAATATCTATTTAGGTTTGTTTTTTTTTTTGCATATTTTAAAATTAGATTTTTTTCTAATTTTGAGTTATATGAGTTCTTTATATATTTTGGTTATTTTTTTTAATTTTTTTTCAATGTTTATTTATTTTTGGGACAGAGAGAGACAGAACATGAACGGGGGAGGGGCAGAGAGAGAGGGAGACACAGAATCGGAAACAGGCTCCAGGCTCTGAGCCATCAGCCCAGAGCCTGACGTGGGACTCGAACTCACGGACCGCGAGATCGTGACCTAGCTGAAGTCGGACGCTTAACCGACTGCACCACCCAGGCGCCCCTATATTTTGGTTATTAACTCCTCATCTGATATATGGTTTCAAAATTTTTTTTTCCATTCTGTAATTTTTTTCATTTTTGTTGTTTATGTATTTATTTTTTGCTTTGCAAAACCTTCTAAGTTTGACATACTCCTACTTGTTGATTTTAGTGTCATATACAAAAGATCATTGCCAAGACCAACATCAAGGAAGTTCTTCTCTATATTTTCTTCTAGGAGTTTTATAGTCTCAGGTATTATTTTTAAATCTTTGAACGATTTCAAGTTGATTTTTGTGAGTAGCATAAGATAGGGGTCCAGTTTTATTGCTCTGCATGTGTTTGTCCATTTTTCCTAATATCATTTGTTGAAGAGATGGTCTTTTTCCCATTGGGAGTTTTTGGCTCTCTTGTTGAATATTAGTTGACCATATAAGCCTGGGTTTAATTCTGGGCTCTCTACTCTGTTCCATTGGTCTATGTGTCTGTTTTGTGCCATTACCATACTATTTTTATTACTTTAGCTTTGTAGTATCAAAAAGTGTGATAATTTCTGATAACTTCAGCTTTGTTCTTTTTCCCTCAGTATTGCATTGGTGATTCCAGGTCTTCTGAGGTTCATGAAAATGTAAAATTTATTTTTTCTATTTCTGTGATAAATGCTATTGATATTTTGATGGGAATTGCATTGAATCTATAGATGGTATTGGGTGGTATGGACATTTTAACAATATTAATTCTTCCGATCAATGAGCACAGGGTGGTTTCCATTTGTTTATGTCATCTTCAATTTCTTTCAGCAAAGTATTACAGTTTTTATTGTACAGATCCTTCATTGCCTTTGTTAAATTTATTCTTAAGTATTTTATTGTTTTTGATGCTGTTATAAATGGCAGTTTTAAATTTTTTTCATACGTTTATCCTTAGTGAATACAATAGTATTTGATTTTTGTATGTTGATTTTGTATCCCACAACTTGAGATCTGAGTGTTGAACCTGGCTGGGCTGGGCCTAGATTTTGTGATCTTAATTGTTATGCTTTCTGTCCTTCAGTATAGGAAAACAATAACAAAAATAACAGCACAAACGGAAGAGGAAATAGAATAGAGAATACCAGATTGCATGTTGTAAGGTTTAAGTATTATCTTGTAAAAGTTATTTTAATTGTTCATGTGTATGTATTGGATCACAATGTGAAATCTATTTCTTAAAATTGGTCATGGTCAAGAATTTCGAAAGATCCTCATTGGACCAGAAGATAGTCTCTCTGATGTGAATTTATAAATAACTGGTTCAGCCTGTTGCAGACTGAATTTATGGTTTAACTCTCAGGTGGCAATTTTGAAAATTAATAAAAGGAAACATCACTATAATGGTTAGGAGGCCAGAAGGGAGAGTTTTCATGCCATACCACTTGATGTCACAGAAAAAATTGTTACTTATATACCCCCCAATTGAATAATTTTCAATAGTAACAAATAATCAATAACAGGCCCCAACAGGAAAGGATGCATATTGCATTTCCTACAGGAAATCAACTCCCCCAGCAACTCACCCAGTGAGAAACCATCATCACAATGAACTTTTGTCTTTCTCCAATGAACTTTTGTTTAAAACAATCTCTTCCAACTTTCTCTGTCCTTTCCATAAAATACTTTATTTTTTTGTTGTCCTAGCATATGGTTTTTACTGTAGCCTGCTTTTCCCAAATTGCATTTGTCTGCTATTCCTTAATAGAGCCATTTTCACTGGCAAAATAACTGTTTTATTTGGAAGGTCGACACAATGATGAACAGCAATATAGTGGAATAATGTTGTATCCTGTAGTACACTAGCAGCTATCATTTACTGAGACACACTGTGAATGCTAAGAACTTTGATCACAGTGTTATGATGTCAAGATCAGAATAGTAGGTTGAGATGAGGGTAGAACAAGGGACTAACTGCATCTGATCCTAGGAACTACCTCTTATGGGACCATCCTCGCCAAGCTCGTGATTTCTTTCCAGGGATAATTTGCTGTTTTAAAACTCCTTTGGAATTCCTTGGAAATTGACTTGACAGAAAAAATGGCCATAAAGTAGTTCATCTTAGTGGATAGGTTTTAAAGGTCAGCATGATCAAATATGTCTTTATTTACTCCCTTCCTCTTCTTCATGCTCCAGAGAACACCTACTGGAGTTAGGAGAGAAGATCCTGCATTTATCATTATCCTCCAGGATCCTGGCTCCTCCCCTGCAGGTTTACTGTCTTCTCTGCACCTTTATATCATTTATATTGAAGCAAATTACTTCACCTCTGTGAGCCCCAAGTTTGCCTATCTTTAAAATGGAAATCATAATAATGCTTGCCATAGAGAATTGTTATGAGTACTTACTAAGAATATATAACCTATGAACAGTCTCCCATATAAAAAATGTGAATCTTTCTTGGGAAAAATAAGCTATTAAAATATTAGTTATTATCAAACTATAGGATATTTGGTGCTTGACTCAGTACTCACATAAAAACATTATAAAGTCCATGGTTGATTTACTGATGCAAATCCTACTCCTACTATTTTGCTTTCCCACCAATAATTGAATGAGATTTCCTGTTGCACCATATCCTTGTCAAAATTTGGTGCTGTCAGTATTTTGGATTTTACCCATCCTAATAGGTGTATGTAATGGTATTTAACTCTTGTTTAGGCACGCTTAAACACATGAGAAAGTTTTATTTATTTATTTCTTTTCGTTTTCTTTTTTTTTAAATGAAATTTATTATCAAATTGGTTTCCATACAACATCCAGTGCTTATCCCAACAGGTGCCCTCTTCAATGCCCATCACCCATCACCCATCCTCCCCTCCCTTCCACCCCCTTCAGTTTATTCTCAGTTTTTAAGAGTCTCTTATGGTTTGGCTCCTGCCCTCTCTAACTTTATTTTTCCTTCTCCTCTCCATGGTATTCTATTAAGTTTCTCAGGATCTACATAAGAGTGAAAACATATGGTATCTGTCTTTCTCTGTATGACTTATTTCACTGAGCATAATACTCTCCAGTTCCATTCACATTGCTACAAAAGGCCATCTTTCATTCTTTCTCATTGCCAAGTAGTATTCCATTGTGTATATAAACAACAATTTCTTTATCCACTCATCAGTTGATGGACATTTAGGCTCTTTCCATAATTTGGCTATTGTTGAAAGTGCTGCTATAAACATTGGGGTACAAGTGCCCCTATGCATCAGCACTCCTGTATCTTTGGGTAGATTCCTAGCAGTGCTATTGCTGGGTCATAGGGTAGATCTATTTTTAATTTTTTGAGGAACCCCCACACTGTTTTCCAGAGTGGCTGGACCAGTTTGCATTCCCACCAACAGTGCAAGAGGGTTCCCATTCTTCCACATCCTCTCCAGCATCTATAGTCTCCTGATTTGTTCATTTTAGCCACTCTGATTGGTGTGAGGTGATATCTCAGTGTGTTTTTGATTTGTATTTCCCTGATGAGGAGTGACGTTGAGCATCTTTTCATGTGCCTGTTGGCCATCTGGATGTCTTCTTTAGAGAAATGTCTATTCATGTTTTCTGCCCATTTCTTCACTGGATTATTTGTTTTCCGGGTGTGGAGTTTGGTGAGTTCCTTATAGATTTTGGATACTAGCCTTTGTCTGATATGCCATTTGCAAATATGTTTTCCCAATCTGTTGGTTGCCTTTTAGTTTTGTTGATTGTTTCCTTTGCTGTGCAGAAGCTTTTTGTCTTCATGAGGTCCCATTAGTTCATTTTTGCTTTTAATTCCCTTTGTGTTTCTGAGGGATTGGTTGTAATAATTCAATTTTCATTCGTGATTTTATATATTTGAGTCATCTCTCTTTTGTTTTTGGGCAGCCTGGCTAGATATTTATCAAGTTTCTTTATTTTTTCAAAAAAACAACTCTTGGTTTCATTGATCTGCTCTACAGTTTTTTTCAGGTTCTGTATTATTTATTTCTGCTCTGATCTTTATTATTTCTCTTCTTCTGCTGGGTTTGGGGTGTCTTGCTGTTCTGCTTCTAGTTCCCTTAGGTGTGTTGTTAGTTTTGTATTTGGGATTTTTCTTGTTCCTTGAGATAGGCCTGGATTGCAATGTATTTTCCTCTCAGTACTGCCTTCACTGCATCCCAAAGTGTTTGGATTGTTGTATTTTCATTTTCATTTGTTTGCACATATTTTTTTAATTTCTTCTCTAGTTGCCTGGTTGACCCATTCATTCTTTAGTAGGGTGTTCTTTAACCTACATGCTTTTGGAGGTTTTCCAGACTTTTTTCTGTGGTTGATTTTAAGCTTCATAGCATTGTGGTGTGAAAGTATGCATGGTATGATCTCAATTCTTCTATACTTATGAAGGGCTATTTTGTGACCCAGTATGTGATCTATCTTGGAGAAAGTTTCATGTGCGCTCGAGAAGAAAGTATATTCTGTTGCTTTGGGATGCAGAGTTCTAAATATATCTGTCAAGTCCATCTGATCCAATGTATCACTCAGGGCCCTTGTTTCTTTATTGATCCTGTGTCTAGATGATCTATCCATTGTTGTAAGTAGAGTATTAAAGTCCCCTGCAATCACCACATTCTTATCAATAAGGTTGCTTATGTTTGTGAGTATTTGTTTTATATATTTGAGGGCTCCCATATTCAGCGCATAGATATTTATAATTGTTAGCTCTTCCTGATGGATAGACTCTGTAATTATTATATAATGCCCTTCTTCATCTCTTGTTACCGCCTTTAATTTGAAGTCTAGTTTGTCTGATATAAGTATGGCTACTCCAGCTCTCTTTTGACTTCCAGTAGCATGATAGATAGTTCTCCATCCCCTCACTTTCAATCTGAAGGTGCCCTCAGGTATAAAATGAGTCTTTTGTAGACAGCAAATGGATGGATCTTGTTTTTTCTTCTCCATTCGGATACCCTATGTCTTTTGGTCGGAGCATTTAGTCCATTTATATTCAGTGTTATTATTGAATGATATGGGTTTAGAGTCATTGTGTTATCTGTAGGTTTCATGCTTGTAGTGATGTCTCTTGTCCTTTGTGGTCTTTGCAACATTTCATTCACAGAATCCCCCTTAGGATCTCTTGTAGGGCTGGTTTAGTGGTGACGAATTCCTTCATTTTTTGCTAGTTTGGGAAAACCTTTACCTCTGCTTCTATTCTGAATGACAGGCTTGCTGGATAAAGGATTCTTGGCTGCATATTTTTTTTCTGTTCATCAGATTGATGATTTCCTGCCATTCCTTTCTGACTTTCCAAGTTTCAGTAGATAGGTCTGCTACTACCCTTATGTGTCTACCTTTGTAAGTAAGTGCCTGTTTTTCCCAGCTGCTTTCAGAATTCTCTCTTTATCCTTGTATTTTCCCAGTTTCACTAGGATATGTCATGCAGAAGATTGATTCAAGTTACGTCTGAAGGGAGTTCTCTGTGCCTCTTGGATTTCAATGCCTGTTTCCTCCCCCAGATTAGGGAAGTTCTCAGCTATGATTTGTTTAAGTACACCTTCAGCCCCTTTCTCTCTCTCTTCTTCTTCTGGAATTCCTATGATATGAATATGTTCCATTTGATTGCATCACTTAGTTCTCTAATTCTCCCATCATTCCTGGATTTTTTTCTCTCTCTTTTTCTCAGATTCCTCTTTTTCCATAAATTTATCTTCTAATTCACCTATTCTCTCCTCTGCCTCTTCAATACGTGCTATGGCCACTTCCATTTTATTTTGCACCTCATTTATAGTATTTTTTAGTTTCTCGTGACTATTTTGTATTCCCTTGATCTCTGTAGCAATAGATTCTTTGCTGTCCTCTATACTTTTTTCAAGCCCAGAGATTAATTTTGTTAGTATTATTCTAAATGTTCGTTCTGTTATATTGCTTAAATCAGTTTTGATCATTTTTTTAGCTGTCGCTACTTCCTGGAGTTTCTTTTGAACAGAATTCTTCTGTTTCCTCATTTTGGGAAGTTCTTGTGGTAGCTCCAAACTGTAGGGCCCTTCCCCTTTGCTGTCTGGAGAAACTTAGGTTGGTGGGCTGGGCCACAGTCAGACAGATATCTGCCCCCAGCCTGCCACTGGGACCACAGTCAGACTGGTGTGTACCTTATCTTCTCCTCTCCCAGGGGCAGGACTAACTGTAGAGTGGTGTTGTCTGGGTTGCTTGCACACTGCCAGGCTTGTGGTACTGCTTCAATGGGATCTGGCCAAGGGCTTATTAGCTGGGGTGGATCTGCAAGGTGCACAGGGGCGGGAGGGGACCTGAAGCACCGGGAGAGAGGTAGACCTGTCAGAGGGATGGATCCACAGAAGGACACCAAGTTCAGTGACAGGAACTGGTTCCCTTTGGAATTTCAGCTGGGGTATGGGAGAAGGAAAGGCGCTTGCCAGTCCCTTTGTTCCCCCACTGAGCTCTGTCCTTCTGGGTCTCAACAACTCTCCCTCTTGGTGTCCTCTTGCCCTCCCTGCTCTCCAAGATCAAAGCTGTTGACTTTTAACATTCCAGATGTTAAGTCCTACTGGCTGTCAGAGCTCACAGAGTCTGGCTCCTCCGCTTTTGCAAGCCAGACTTTGGGGGCTCTGCCTTGCCTAACATGCTACCCCTCTACCACCCTGGCTCCCTCCCACGAGTCCGTGTACAATGCACCACCTCTCTGCCCTTCCTACCCTCTTCCATGGGCCTCTTGTCTATGCTTGGCTCTGTAGAGTCTGTTCTGCTAGTCTTCGGGTGGTTTTCTGGGTTATTTAGGCAGATGTGGGTGGAATCTAAGCGATCAGCAGGACGAGGTGAGCCCAGAGTCCTCCTATGCCGCCATCTTCCCCTCAATCCCCATATTTATTTATTTATTGAGAAAGAGGGGGAAGGGAAGAAAGAGAGGGAGAGAGAGAGAATCCCAAGCAGACTCTCTGCTATCAGCATGGAGCTCCATACAGGGATCAATCTCACCAACCATGAGATCATGACTTGAGCTGAAATCAAGAGTCAGATTCTTAACCAGAGACACCCAGGTGCCCCTCAGATTTTTAATTAAATTTCAGTTAGTTAACATATAGTGTAATATTAGTTCAGGAGTAGAATTTAGTGATTCATTAATTACATATGACATCCAAGTGCTCTCATGAAAATCCATCACCTATTTAGCTGATCCCCTCACTTACCACCCCTCCAGCACATCTCAGTTTGTTCTCTACAATTAAGAGTCTCTTTTATGGTTTGCCACACTGCATTTTTTTCTTTCCCCTATGTTCATTGTTAGGTTTCTTAAATTCCACATATGAATGAAATCCAATAATATTTGTTTTTCTCTGACTAATTTCGCTTTGCATAATAAACCTTAGATCTATCTATGTCATTACAAATGACAAGATTTCATTCTTTTTGATGGCTAAGTAATATCCCATTGTGTATAGATACCACACCTTCTTTATCCAATCATCAGTCGGTTGCTTGGGCTCTTTCCATCATTTGGCTATTTTTGATGCTGCTATAAGCATCAGGGTGCATGTATCCCTTCAAATCTTTATTTTTGTTTTCTTTGGGAAAATGCCTAAAAAAGCAATTGTTGAATCATAGGGTAGTTCCATTCTTAGTTTCTTGAGGAACCTCCAGAGTGTCTGTATCAGTTTGCATTCCCATTAACAGTGCAAGAGGATTCTCCTTTCTCTGCATCATCACCAACATCTGTTCTTTCCTGTGTTGTTAAATTTAGCTATTCTGACAGGGGTGAGGTGAAGATCATTGTAGTTTTGATTTGTATTTCCATGATGATGAATAATGCTGAGTATCCTTCCTATGTCTGTTAGCCATCTGGATGTCTTCTTTGGATAAATGTGTCTTCATGTCTTCTCTCCATTTCTTACCTGGATTATCTGGGTTTTGGATGTTGAGTTTGATAAGTTCTTTATGGATATTGGATACTAACCCTTTATCAGATATGTCATTTGCATATATCTTCTCTCACTCCATAGGGTACCTTCTAGTTTTGTTGATTGTTGCCTTTGCTGTGAAGAAGGTTTTCTTAATGAAGTCCTGATAGTTTGTGTTTTGTTTCCCTTGCCTTCAACGACACCTCTAGTAAGAAGTTGCTATGGCTGAGGTCAAAGATGTTTCTGCTTTTGTCCTCTTCTAGGATTTACATGATTTCCTTTCTCACATTTAGGTCTTTCATTCATTTTGAATTTATTTTTTGTATGGTGTAAGAAAGTTGTCCAGATTCATTCTTCTGAATATTGCTGTCCAGTTTTCACAATACCATTTGTTGAAGAGACTGTATTTATTCCATTGTATATTCTTTCCAGATTTGTTCACCATATAGTTGTGGGTCTATTTTTGGATGTTCTACTCTTCCATTGATCTATGGGTCTGGTTTTGTGCCAGTACCATACTGTCTTGATCACTACAGCTTTGTAATGTAGCTGGAGTTCCAAAATTGTGAGGCCTTCACGTTTGCTTTACTTTTTCAAGATTGTTTTGGGTATTGAGGGTGTTTTGTGGTTCCATATACATTTTAGGATTGTTCTAGTTCTGTGAAAAATGCTGTTGGTATTTTGAGAGGGATTATATTAAATATGTAGATTGTTTGCAATAGTATAGACATTTTAACAATATTTATTCTTCTAATTCATGAGCATGAAATGCTTTTCCGTTTCTTTATGTCCTCTTTAAGTTATTTCATAAGTGTTCTATAGTTTTCAAAGTAAAAAATCTTTTACTTTTTTGGTTTAGGTTTATCCCTAAGTATCTTATGGTTTTTGATGCAATTATAAATGAGATTGATTCCTTGATTTCTCTTTATCCTTAATTATATTTATCATTCATTACATTTACCTTTCTCATCTTCATTACAGGTATAGAGAAATGCAACAAATTTCTATACATTGATTTTGTGTCCTGCGAGTTTCCTGACTGTGTGTATCATTTCTAGCAAATTTTGGCAGAGTCTTTTGACTCCATGTTTACTACAGAGTATCATGTCATCATCGAAGAGTGAAAGTTTGACTTCTTTGCTGATTTGGAAACCTTTTATTTCTTTTTGTTGTCTGATTGCTGAGGCTAGGACTTCCAGTACTAAGTTAAATAAAAATGGTGGAAATTGACATTCCTATCTTGTTCCTGACTGTAGAGGAAAAGCTCTCAATTTTTACTCATTGAGGATGATATTAGCTGTGGGTATTTCATATATGGCCTTTATAATGTTCAGATATGTTCCCTCTATCCCTACTTTGTATAAGGTTTTTATCAAGAATGGATGCTGTCAAACTATATGATCAACTAATCTTCTACAAAGCAAGAAAGATATCCAATGGAAAAAAGACAGTCTCTTCAGCAAATGGTGTTGTGAAAGCTAGGTAGCAACATTCAGAAGAATGAATCTGGACTACTTTCTTCCAGCATACACAAAAATAAATTCACAATGAATGAAAGACTTAAATGTGAGACAGAAAAACATCAAAATCCTAGGTTAGAACACAGGTAAGGAAAGGCAAGGGAAGCAAAAGCAAACATGAACTACTGGGACTTATCAAGATAATTGTGTTTATAATTGTTTGTTTCTGTGGTGTTCATTGTGATCTCTCCTCTTTCATTCATTAATTTATTTGAATCCTTTCACTTTTCTTTTTTCATAAGTCTGGCTAGGGATTTATCAGTTTTATTAATTCTTTCAAAGAACCAGCTCCTAGTTTCGTTGATCTATTATACTGATTGTTTTTGTTTCTATATCATTTATTTCTGCTCTAATCTTTATTATTTTCCTTTTTCTTCTGGCTTTAGGCTCCATTGGATGTTCTTTTATTACCTGCTTAATGTGTAAGTTTAACTTGTATATCTTATTATTTTATTTTATTTTACTTCCTGAGGCAGACCTGTATTGCTATATACTTCCCTCTTATGCAGCATTTGCTGCATCCTAAAGGTTTTGGAACTTTGTGTTTTCATTTCCATTATGTTTCCATGTATTTTTTTTCCTTTAATTTCCTGGTTAGCCCATTCACTCTTCAGTAGGATTTTTAAAAATCTCTATGTATATTTCATCTTTCCATTTTTTTTCTTGTGGTTGACTTCAAGTTTCACAGCGTTGTGATAGGAAAATGTGAATAGTACAATCTCAGATTTTATTTTATTTTATTTTATTTTTTGATTTGTTGAGCTCTGATTTGTGCCTGAGCATGGGATCTATTCTGGAGAATATCCCATGAGCACTTGAAAAGAATGTGTATTTTCCTGCTTTAGGATGAAATA
Organism: Lynx canadensis; assembly: GCF_007474595.2. Lineage (NCBI taxonomy): Eukaryota > Metazoa > Chordata > Mammalia > Carnivora > Felidae > Lynx > Lynx canadensis. Next base: position 84,488,108 of record NC_044303.2, on the reverse strand, counting down.
TTCTGAATATACCTGTTAAGTACATCTGGTCCAGTGTGTTATTTGAAGCCATTGTCTCCTTGTGGATTTTCTGTTTTGATTACCTGTCCATTGTTGTAAGTGGGGTGTTAAAGTCTCCTACTATTATTGCATTATTATAAATGAGGTCATTTATGTTTGTAATTAATTGGTTTATATATTGGAGTTATTCCAAGTTGAGGACATAAATATTTATAATTGTTAGATCTTCTTGATGGATATACCCCTTAATTATGATTTAGTGCCCTTCTTCATCTCTTGTTATAGTCTTTGGTTTAAAAAATCTAGTTTGTCTGATATAAATATGGCTACTCTAGCTTTCTTTTGACATTCAGTAGCATGATAAATTGCTCTCCAAGCCCTCACTTTCAATTTACAGGTGTCTTTAGGTCTAAAATGAGTCTCTTGTAGGCAGCATATAGATGCGTTTGTTTTGTTTTGTTTTTTTTTCCCATTATGATACTTATGTCTTTCTATTGGAGCATTTAGTCCATTTACATTCAGAGTTGTTATTGATAGATACAAATTTAGTGCCATTTTATTAATAGTTAAGTCATTTTTTCTGTAGATTTTCTCTGTTCCCATCTGTCTTGGTCACGTTTGGTATTTTTCTCCCACTCAAATACTCCCCATGAATATTTCTTGCAGGGCTAGTTTAGTGGTCATGAACTCCTTTAATTTTTGGTTGTCTGGGAAATTCTTTATCTCCCCTTCTATTCTGAGTGACAACCTTGCTAGATAAAGTATGCTTGGTTGCTTATTTTCCCCATTCAACATGTTGAATATATCATACCCCTCCCTTTTGACCTGCCAAGTTTCTGTGTCAAGGCCTCCTGCTAGCTTTATTTATCTTCCCTTGTAATTGAAGAATTCCTTTACCCTTGCTGCTTTTGGGAATTTTCCTTATTGCTGTATTTTGCAAATTTTACTATGATATGCCTTCTTATTCACCTGTTGTTGTTGTTGTTGTTGTTGATTTTGATGGTATTTCTCTGTGTTTCCTGGATTTGGTTGTCTGTTTCCTTTCCCAGATTAGGGACATTTTCGCTCTCATTTGCTCAAATAAATCTGCCACTTTTTTTCTCTCTTCTTCTGGGACTCCTATGATACAGATGCTATTACATTTTTATGGAATTGCGGAGTTCCCTAAGTCTACATTATGATCCAATATTTTTCTTTCCATCTGCTTTTCAGTTTCATTATTTTCCATAGGTTTATCTTCTATGTCATTTTTTCATTCTTCTGCTTCTTTCATTCTTGTGGTCATTATACCAGTCGGTTTTGTATTTTGGTTATAACTTTTTTTTTTTTTTGGAAAGGAGATCCCACATGGCAGGGAAGGAGGGAGACCTGAAGTTCCCTTGTCCCTCAAACACAGTTGTGTTGATTCCAAAGGACTTTGAATTGCAAGAATCCTGGCTGCAGAATGACAGAAACATCTCCAGGGATCCATGGGGACAACCTGGTGGGCCATAGTGCATGATTGAAAACTGGAAGAGATAAAATGGGTGGTGTAGGCAAGGAGGGGAGGGATCCCCTTCTGCAAAGAGACAAAAGGAAGAGAAAGAGAGGCTTGAGAAGCATAAGACTGTATCTGGACAAGAGAAAAACCACGGAATGAGATAGAGAAAGATCCAATCACTGTGGGGCTTTCTCTGGACTGGGGCTGGTTGCCCTGTTCGTGCACCTGGGGAGGAGAGGAGCCAACCCCAAGCTCAGTAACTAGTTAGAGATTCAGTCCACAGTGGGAGGAAACAATCCCCTCCCTGGTGTGCTGTGGGAAGAAAGTATATAACCATTCAAAGGACAAAGACTGCCTGCACCCACCAGCCAGAGGTCATATATCAGTGGCATGGAGCAGCACTTCCCCAGAACTGGGGAGCACATAATGTGATCCTTTAAGACATCAGGGTTTAGGGGCACCAGGGTGGCTCAGCTGGTTAAATGTCCGACTTCAGTTCAGATCATGATCTTGCAGTTCATGGGTTTGAGCACCACATCAGGCTCTGTGCTGACAGCTCAGAGGCTGGAGCCTGCTTTGGATTCTGTGTCTCCCCCTCTCCCTCCCCCTCCCTGCTCACGCTCTGTCTCTCTCAAAAAATAAATAAATGTTAAAAAAAAAAGAGATCAGGGTTTAAATCCTAGCTGAGAGCCAGAGAGGTATGGGAGTTGGCCAAAGAGGAAAACCACACCCTTGGCACTATTAAGACACCTGTTGGTGGTTCGGAGCAGCACTTCCTTGGAACCAGGGCACATGGGAAGGACCTTTTAAGACATCAGGTTTAAATCCAAGCCAAGGGCAAGGGAGGTTTGGGAGTTGGTGGAGTGGGACAAACCTCCTCATTCGCACCTATGGCACAATGAGGACAGCCTAAACAGAGTGGTTTGGGACACCTGGTCCATGGAGGAGAGACTGGGGTGTCACCATATTTCTTCCCATTGCCAGCAAGGAGGAATTCATGGAAAGGACAGTGGGCCCACCATGGAGGCAGAACCCACCTACATTAAACCACACCCTTCCACACCTGGTAACTGCTTATCTACTGGAGTGGGATTGATGCTGAGGAACTAGACAGTCCTTTTTCCAGACCAGCACTGAACTGGTTCCAAGGCACCCAGCAGTTTTACATTTTCTTGATTTAATTCTTGCACAGTTCTATCTATATCTATATCTATATCTATCTATAGCTATCTATAGCTATAGCTATAGCTATATATATATCATCTATCTATCTGTGTGTGTGTGTGTGTGTGTGTGTGTGTGTGTATAGATAGACTCAGATATTTATATCAGTGTCTATGCATTTTTTTCTTCCTTTTCTCCTTATTTCTTCCCTTCTCTAGTCTGGTTATTATGGTTGTTTGTTTGTTTAAGCAGACATATTTAATCTATTCTCTTTATACCTGTTCTACATCTCCTTCTTTATTTTCCTACATCTCTCTCTCTGGATTAAGCTGTATAGTTTCTCTGTCTGGTGAAGTTTCTTTTCTTTTCTTTTTCCCTACCCTTGTCATTTCTCTGTTTGTATGGGACAAGGCCCCTTCCATTAACACCACCCCCATCCTGTGGTTGAGTTGTAGCTGGTGTTTTTTGTTTTTTGTTTTTGTTTTTAAATTTTTATTATTTGTTTGTTTTGGCTTTATTTGCTTGTTTTCCTTTCCAGAGCTGCTTCAATGAACAAATCAAAACACACCTGATGGAGGGCCCAAAACATCAGTAAGAGTAGGGAGATAAAGCAAACAAAGTCACAACAAAAGAGAGCAAGTAACATTCTCCAAAAACACCTCTTGAATGGCCAGATCCTGGACAGTGTATGACCCCTCTTTAATATAGTAGTGCTCACAGGTGCAGGGCACATAAAAAGCTTTTAAAACACACAAGAGAAAGAAAACTAGCCAGAATGATGAAATGGAAGAATTCTCTTCAAAAGAAATTCCAGGAAGAAATGATAGCTAAAGAATTGATCAAAACAGATATAAACAATATAACTAAATAAGAATTCAGTATAATAGTCATAAGATTAATAGCTGGGTTTGAAAAGGAATAGAAGACAGTAGAGAATCTATAGCTGCAGAGATCAAGGAACTAAAAAATAGTCATGATGAATTAAAAATGCTGTAAATGAGGGGCAAAATAAACTAGCGGCCATCACAGTGAGTATTGAAGAGGCAGGGGGGGATTAAGCAAAATAGAAGATAAAATTATGAAAAACGAGAAAGGTGAGAAAAAGAGAGAGAAAAAAATTCTGGACCATGAGATGAGAATTAGAGAACTATGTGATTCAATGAAATGTAATAATATCCATATCATAGGAGTTCTGGAAGTAGAAAGAGAGAGAAAAGGATGGAAAGTATACTTGAACAAATCATAACTAAGAACTTCCCCAATCTGGGGAAGGAAACAGACATCAAAATACAGGAGGTACAGAGAATGCTCTTCATACATAAAAAGAATCGATCTTTTGCATGACATATCATAGTGAACCTGGCAAAATACAGATAAAGAGAATTCTGAGAGCAGCTAGGGACAAATGGGCCTTAACTTACAAGGTTATACACATAAGGGGAGTAGTAGACCCATGGCAGTCCAGAAGGGAGTGGCAGAAAATATTCAATGTTGCGAATAGGAAAAATATTCAGCCAAGGATCCTTTATCTAGCATGGCTGTCACTCAGAATAGAAGGGTAGATAAAGGTTTTCCAAGACAAACAAAAACTGAAGGAATTCATCACCAATAAACCAGCCTTACAAGAAATCCTGAGGATGGAACATTGCAAGGATCACAAAGGACCAGAGACATTGTTACAAGCATGAAACCTACAGATAACACAATGACTCTAAACCCATATCTTTCAATAGTAACACTGAATCTAAATGGACTAAATGCTCCAGTCAAAAGATATAGGGTATCTGAATGGATAAAATAAAAATAAGACCCATCTATTTGATATCTACAAGAGATCCATTTTAGACCCAAGAACACCTTCAGATTGAAAGTGAGAGGATGGGGAATCATCTATCATGCTACTGGAAGTCAAAAGAAAGCTGGAGTAGCCATACTTATATCATACAAACTATATTTGAAACTAAAGGTTATAACAAGAGATGAAGAAGGGCATTATATCATAATTATGGGGTCTATTCATCAAGAAGAGCTAGCAATTATAAATGTCTATGCACCAAATTCAGAAGCACCCAAATATATAAAACCATAAATCACAAACATAAGCAATCTTATTTGTAAGAAGGTGGTAATTTCAGGGGACTTTAATACTCCACTTACAACAGTGGGCATATAACATAGATAGAAAATCAATAAAGAAACAATGGCCCTGAATGACACACTGGACCAGATGGACTTGACAGGTGTATTCAGAGCTTTTCATTCTAAAGCAGCAGAATACACATTCTTCTTGAGTGCACATGGAACATTCTCCAAGATAGATCACATACTAAGTCATAAAACAGCCCTCAATAAATTTGAAAGAATTGAGATCATGCATGTTTTCAGATCACAATGCTATTAAACTTGAAATCAAACACAGGAAAAGGTTTACAAAACCTCCAAATGCATGGAGGTTACAGAACATTCTACTAAAGAATGGATTGGTCAACCAGGCAATTAAGGAAGAATTAAAACACATATGGAAACAAATTAAAATGAAAACATGACAGTACAAATGCTTTGGGATGCAGCAAAGGCAGTCCTAAGAGGAAAATACTTGCAATCCAGGCCTATCTCAAGAAACAAGAAAAATCCCAAACACAAACTCTAACAGCACACCTAAGGGAACTAGAAGCAGAACAGCAAAGAAACCCCAAGGCCAGCAGAAGAAGAGAAATAATAAAGATCAGAGCAGAAATAAACAATATAGAATCAAAAAATAAACAAAAACAGGAGAACAGATCGATGAAAGCAAGAGATGTGGGTTTTTTTTTTTGAAAAAATAAACAAAATTGATAACCCCCTAGCCAGACTTCTCAAACAGAAAATAGAGAGGATCAAACGAAATAAAATCCTGAATGAAAATGGACTTATTGCAAATAATTCCTCAGAAATATAAACAAATATCAGAAAATACTATGAAAAAGTATATGCCAACAACCTGGAAGAAATGGACAAATTTCTAGACACCCACACACTACCAAAACTCAAAGGGGAAGAAATAGAAAATTTAAACAGACCAATAACAAGAAAGATATGGAACCTGTTATCCAAAATCGCCCAATGAATAAGAGTCCTGGACCAGACGACTTCCCTGGGGAATTCTACCAGACATTTAAAGCAGAGTTAATAATATCCTTTTCAAGCTGTTCCAAAAAATAGAAACAGAAGGAAAACTTCCAGACTCATTCTACGAAGCCAGCATTATCTTGATTCCCAAACCAGACAGAGACCCCACGAAAAAGGACAATTACAGGCCAATATCCCTGATGAAAATGGACGAAAAAATTCTCAACAAGATACTAGCAAAGCAAATTCAACAGCATATAAAAATAATTATTCACCATGATCAAGTGGGATTCATCCTGAGCTGCAGAGCTGGTTCAGTATTCACAAATCAATCAATGTGACACATCACATTAATAAAAGAAAAGATAAGAACCAAATGATCCTGTCAATAGATGCAGAAAAAAGCATTTAACAAAATACAGCATCTTTTCTTCATAACCCCCCCCCCCACAGAAAGTCAGAATAGAAGGAACATACCTAAACATAATAAAAGCCATAGATGAAAAGCGCACTGCTAATAACATCCTCAATGCGGAAAAACTGAGAGCTTTCCCCGTGAGATCAGAAACATGACAGGGGTGTCCATTCTCACCATTGTTGTTTCACAGAGTTTTGGAAGTCGCAGCATCAGCAGACAACAAAGTGAAACAAAAGACATCAAAATTGGCAAAGAAGAAGTCAAACTTTCACTTTTTTCAGATGACATGATACTCTACATTGAAAAAGCAAAATACTCTACCAAAAAGCTGCTAGAACTCACACACATATTCAGCAAAGTTGCAGGATACAAAATCAAGGTACAGAATTTAGTTCCATTTCTATACACCAATAATGAAGTAACAGAAAGAGAAATCAAGAAATCGATCCCATTTACAATCACGCCAAGAACTATAAAATACCTAGGAATGAACTTCCCCAAAGATGTAAAAGATCTGTATGCTGAAAACTTTAGAAAACTTATAAAGGAAATTGAGAAAGACATAAAGAAATGGAAAAAACATTCCAGGCTCATGAATTGGAAGAGTAAATATTTTAAAATGTCAATACTACCCAAAGCAATCTACACATTCAATGCAATCCCAATCAAAATTGCACCAGTACCCTTCTCAAAGTTAGAACAAACAGTCCTAAAATTTGTATGGAACCATAAAAGACCCCAAAAAGCCAAAGTAGTATTGAAAGAGAAGACCCAAAGCGGGAGGCATCACAATCCCAGACTTTAGCCTCTACTACAAAGCTGTAATCATCAAGACAGCATGGTATTGGCATAAAAACAGACACATAGACCAATGGAATAGAATAGAGACTCCAGAATTGGACCCACAAAAGTATGGCAAACTAATCTTTAATAAAGCAGGAAAGAGTATCCAATGGAAAAAAGACAGTCTCTTTAACAATGGTGTTGGGAGAACTGGACAGCAACATGCAGAAGAATGAAACTAAACCACTTTCTTACACCATAATAAAAAATAAACTCAAAATGGATGAAGGACTTGAATGTGAGACAGGAAACCATCAAAACCCTAGAGGGGAAAGCAAACAACCTTTTTTACCTCAGCTGCAGCAATTTCTTGCTCGACACATCTCCAAAGGCAAGGGAATTAAAAGCAAAAATGAACTATTAGGACCTCATGAAGATAAAAAGCTTCTGCACTGCGAAGGAAGCAATCAACAAAACCAAAAGGCAACAGACATAATGGGAAAATATATTTGCAAATGACATATTGGATAAAAGATTAGTATCCAAAATCCATAAAGAATTTACCAAACTCAACATCCAAAAAAACAAATAATCCAGTGGAGAAATGGGCAGAAGACATGACTAGACACTTTTCCAAAGAAGGCATCCAGATGGCCAACAGACATATGAAACCATGCTCAGTGTCACTCATCATCAGGGAAATACAAATCAAAACCACGCTGAGATACCACCTCACACTGGTCAGAGTGGCTAAAATCAACAACTCAGTAAACAACGGATGCTGGCCAGAATTTGGAGAAATGGGAACCCTCTTACACTGTTGGTGGGAATGCAAATTGGTGTAGCTGCTCCTGAAAACAGTGTGGAGGTTCCTCAAAAAATTAAAAATAGAATTCCACTATGACCCAGCAATAACACTGCTACAAATCTACCCAAAGAATATAGGAGTGCTGATGCATAGGGGCACATGTACCCCAATGTTTATAGCAGCACTTTCAACAATAGCCAAATTATGGAAAGAGCCTAAATATCCATCAAATGATGAATGGGTAAAGAAAATGTGGTTTATATATGCAATGGAATACTACTTGGCAATGAGAAAGAATGCAATCTGGACACTTGCAGCAGCGTGTGTGGAAGTAGAAAGTATTATGCTAAGTGAAATAAGTCAGTCAGCGAAATACACATATCATATGTTTTTACTCATATGTGGAACTTGAAAAACTTAACAGAAGACCATGGGGGAGAGAAAGGGAAAAATAGTTACAAACTGAGAGGGAGGGAGGCAAACCATAAGAGACTCTTGAATACAGAGAACACACAGAGGATTGATGGGTGTGGGGGAGAGTGGAACATATGTGATGGGTATTGTGGAGGGCACCTGTTGGGATGAGCACCAAAGCCAAGAGCACACTATACACATTGTATGTTAGCCAATTTGACAATAGATTATATTAAAATAAAAAATAAAATAAAATAAAATAAAATAAAATAAAATTAAATTAAATTAAATTAAATTAAATTAAATTTTGGCCTGACTAGTTTTTAAGTCTTTTATCTCTGCCATAAGGAACTCCCTGAAGTCTTCTATATATCCTTATGGTTGTTGTTTATATTTTTTTGTATTTTTTAAGTTTATTTATTTCTTTTGAGAGAGATAGAGCATGCGTGGGGAAGGGGCAGAGAGAGAGGGAGAGAGAATACCAATCAGACTCCACATTGTCAATGCAAAGCCTGTAGTGGAGTTCAAACTCAAACTGTGAGATCATGACCTGGGCTGAAGTCCGATGCTTAACCAACTGAGCCACCTAAGTACACCTTGATTGTTGTTAAATTCTGGCTCAGGCATATTACTTATATCTGTTTTTATTTGATCCCTGGCCATGCCCTCCGCTTGTCCTTTCTTTTGGGATGTGTTCCTTCATCTTGGCATTTGTCTAGGTTTCTGTCTTCTTCTCTGTGTTAGGAAATCCCATTTTGTTTCCTGCTCCTGAGAGTAATGACTTTGTTAAGAAGAGTCTTAAACTGTCCAGGACCTGGCATTTCAGGAAATGTTTCTGGTGTATGCTGGTGTATGCTGTGTGCACTCTGTGCTGTGTTTTTGTTGCTCTTTTCCTCAGTTAGGCCTCTGTAGGTTTTCTCCTTGTCTCCTGTGGATAGTGTGTGGTGAGTTTTAACTATGTATGCTCTTATTTGCTTGTTGAAAGAGTTCTAATCCTATTTTGACTAGAGCTGAAACTTTGTAGCACTTTATGGTCAGTAGACTTGGTGTGTGTGTGTGTGGGGGGGGGGTTGCTGGTCTTCTTGTGGAGGGGACCATTGCTCTTTTTCTCAGACACACTTGCTTTAGCACCGGCAGAATGCAGGGGGTGGGATATGGTGTAGGCAGCTCAGGCCTCCACTATTAGTGCTGTGTTGCTCACTGATGTCAGTTCATGCTGATGGACAGAGGAGAAAAATGGTAACAGCTCTCTTCCTTGTTCCTGGAGAGGGGAGTTGGTGCATGCTGCTGTTTGGGAAGCCCTTATAGAAGAGTGAATTGTCTTCCCTAATGTCCCAGATGCCTGCCTTCACTCTATGTACAGGCAATCTGCCCACATGGAAGCATAGTACAACTGTGTTTTATCTCAGGCATGCTGACTGTGTTTCAAACTCAAAATTTAGGGACCTGGCCCAGACCCCATGCTGATCCTCTGGTGAAGGTGTTGCTCTGCTGGGGCTAGTGTGTATTTGTCCCAGAAGAGCAGTCACACCATCTAGCAGGATCTTGGTGTATAATATGCAGCAAACACCCAGTGTCCAGGTTAGCTGCCCCCAGCAGGTGTCTCTGCCCCTATGCTAAGGGACTGGGCAGTACAATAACACATAACAGCTCTTTTGCCCCCTTAGAGGCAGTGCCACCTCTCCCAGATGTGTTCCAGTAAGGGGGTAACTTGTCTTCTAGTGTGTCCCAGGGTATCCTCAAATTGCCTTTTCTGCTCCCAGGTCTTTACCCTCCTTTTCCACAGGAGCACCAATGCACCCTCTAGGTTCCACCCAGCCATGGCAGACTTGAAATGTCAGTCTTTGAGCTTTACTGGCTGTAAAGCCTCATGCTAATCAGCCCTTCTAGTTTTCCTAAACAATGATTTTGGGAAAGTGTTTTTCCTGTGCAATCCTCTGTGCACTTCTCTCTGTCTCTCTGTCTCTCTCTGTCTCTCTCTTTCTCCTCTGTCCATGATCAGGAGTCCTTCCCCTCCATAGCAGCCACAACGCTTTTCTCCCCAAAATCACATCTCTACACCTACTAACCTTCCACAATGTAGCCTCTTCTCTCCCTCTTGTTGTAGAGTCTTGTCTCTCAGTCCTAAGATTGATTTCTTGTGTGTTCAGAATGATTTGATATTTATCTAGCTATGTTCAAGTGATAAGGCAAGCATAGGGTCCTCCTCCTACTCTACCATCTTAACTTTTCCCATCTTCTTAATCTTAATGACTGCATTTGAATTCAGAGAAAAGACTTGAACTCTGGGGTCTGAAGCCCCAGAATGGTTAGCTCTGTTAGAATAATACACTTGAAACTAGACTGAATTCTTCACTTATAGTACTTTCCTGGGGTACAAAAAGGGGGATGACATGGGACACAGTCGCACAGCCCATGAGAACCAGAAATAGAAACCAGCTTTATGTTCCATACACTATTATTGTCACCAACATCAATATAGACTTTTCATAGTTTCATCCTTTAATAGCTCATTTAATATGTATTAAATGGTATCATATTCCTAAATAAACATTCCATTTGAATGAGTCACAAGGACATGGAAATCCTGTCCTTATACCCATGAGTTAATAGACACAGCCTTGGAAGCAAGCTACAGGAGATAGTCTCATGACTTGTCTGTTTTCAGCTGCCTTTGTACTTTTTTTCCCTTCCTTTAGTCCTGACAGTCTTTCCTAACTCTTCTCCATTCTAGATGCTGTTTTTAGAACATGTTGGCTGAACAGAAGAATGAGTTTCATGTCCTAGACTCTCAAACAAACATCTGGAACTTCCATAGAGTTTCTAGATTTTATTTTATTTTTTATTTTATTTTTTAATTTATTTTTTAATTTTTTTTCAACGTTTATTTATTTTTGGGACAGAGAGAGACAGAGCATGAACGGGGGAGGGGCAGAGAGAGAGGGAGACACAGAATCGGAAACAGGCTCCAGGCTCTGAGCCATCAGCCCAGAGCCTGACGCGGGGCTCGAACTCCCAGACCGCGAGATCGTGACCTGGCTGAAGTCGGACGCTTAACCGACTGCGCCACCCAGGCGCCCCTAGATTTTATTTTTAAAAGAAAGTATAGTAAAAGAAAAACATACACACTACAAAATAGCACTATCATTTGTCATCACTATCACCATCAGAGTGATTGGAAACTATTTATCACACTTTAATGAAATTGGCCAGTTTTGCCTATTGGTGGAGGAGCATTCTGTGACAGATTGGTGGGAAGCAGCAGACAGCTACATCTAGAAAGATCCTGAGTCAACTCACTTTTGTCCTGGGCCTCACAGAGGAAGCAGAAGGAGGGAAGGAAGGTCCTGAATTATCCTTTTTTCTTCTGTGTCTATCTCTCCTCACCTCTCCCCAATTTCCATCCCTCTTTCTCTTTTAATGAAGGCTCCACTCTTCTACTTTATCTCCCCACTTCCCATTCTCCAGAGAAATTCAACTCCACTGAATACCAAGAGACATGAACTACCTCATGCTTTGTTTCTTTCAGGAGTCTCCCCAGTACCATCACTTTGGGCTCTGAACAGCTGCTAATGGAGGCCATTTTCTGTCCAGGGTTTCTGGTTCTGAAGAGTGGAAGGATGAGAAGGGAGGTAGGTAAACAGATCCTGTTCAGACTCCTCAATAGTGGAAGTACCTGCAGTTTACCTCACTCATTACTCAGAGGGCAAAAGTGGGTGTTAATATTCTTCCCAAGACAATGTAATTCAGTCTTATATAAAGAAAGCACATCTTCCTGTCAACATGACTTTGACTCTATTCCACATGGACGCAATAACCTTGGCATGATGTTTAAGGGATGTTTGTTAGTCTGGCTCACCTACCTCATTTGTTAGAAATGATGTAGCCAGTGGAGAATTATTTCTCTTTATGTTTTGTAGATGAGGGCGGGAGGTCACCATCCATTTTCTTCTCGGCAGTTATTACTAATTTTACCATCTTATAGATAAGGAAGTTGTGATTCATGGAGAAAAGTTAACATAATAGCTAGTAAATTACAAAACTAACTTTGAACACCCATATCCTGCCAACAAGTCTAGTGCTCTTTGCACCTAATCTAAGCTTCTTGTAAGAACCAACATAAAATATTGAAGTGAGCTCAGGAGGGGGTGAATACTAACCTTGTGAGTCTTCCATAAACCGGTGTTCCTCTGCTCAGTCCCTTAAGCAAGGCATGTCTTTCACCAAAGAGCCTTTTTTTGATCATGCTTTTTGTCCTCTTCTGGGAGCCATCTGACCTCCTTGCCTTTGCATGGTTCTTTCTCACTTATCAGAGATGTCTCCCTGACTTAACCCAATTCTTTCCTATCTCAGCTACCATTTTGTTTCCATCTCAAGTCTTCAATTTGCAATTATCTTTATTTGTCTGTTTACTTGTATTAAAAAAATGTTTTCTTGTTTGTTTGTAGTTGTTATCAGCTTAAATCTTAGGGAGGGCAAGGGCTTTGTATTCCCACTATCCAGAGCTTGGCATAAAGGCACTAACATATATTTTCTTGAATAAATGAGGACATTTAGGTCTTAATTGTCAAAAAAAGGATTTGGGGAAAGGGGCATCCATTTTAATTTAGTGCTTTTTTGTGTGTCAGCCACTATGTGAGTCAGTATCTGTGTGAAATAGACATTTTTCTCCTTTTGTTTTGATGGAGATGCTGAGAATTTTAAACAAGTTTACAGACCTGATAAGTGGTGTAGCCAGGTGTCAAGCCAGGCCTGTCTGTTGGGTTTTGTTTTTCCTCATCAGTCCAGTGGAGGTCCACAAGAGTAGATCATGCAAACAAACTGATTTTATATAATGTTGGATGCAACAATTCTTTCAAAAGGCCTTGCATTTAGAGCCAGGAGTCTATTGGGAAATGGTCATGTTGAAAATTTCCTGAGATAATTATTTATTTAGTACTAGACAGGTTGCCTGCCACAAAGGAAGACCAGGTAAACTTTGAGTGACTAAATTAATGATAATAGCCACATTTTCTTGGGCTAGATTTATAATAGTGTATGCATTGTGCAAAAAGCATCATGGCTTTCCTCTTAATCTTTGTAACACATTGGGTATTGTGGATGTCCCTTTCTTTCAGGTGAAGAAACCAAGACTCAGAGAATGAGTCTTAAACAAACTGTTTAAGCTCAATCAATTGGTAAGTGACAGAGGAGCACTCTGAGGTCAGGCTTCATCTTAGCCCCTGCTCTGTGTGGCTTTGTGTATTCTCCCAGGCTATGATGTCACTGGTGTAAGCTCATAAAGTGACAGCAGTGGGAAGCATCATTTTTGGAGCCCTTTCAACATGATAAGTACATACAGAATGTCAGTGATTTCCTTTAAGCCTCAGAACAGCTCTTAAGAAGTAGGTGGTATTGCTGTCTCCATTTGACAGATGGGGAACCCAAGACTCAGGGATTGTTATCTTGCACAGGGCATGGACTATTGGGGAGGCCTATCTCTTAGAGCATTCCCATTTCCCTGAGTGGTGTCTGCAGATCAGGAATACTTGGAAGAGTAATTTAATGATTTTAGCTCATTTTCATGTTTTCAAGCTGGAGGAACAAGCCAGGCAATGAAAGTTCCCTGAAGCAAACACAGATGGAGAGCAGGTGGAACATGTGTGAAGGACATTTAGCTGAGTTTTTGGCTTAGATCCCTATTGGAGTTTCTGTTCTGGATGTCCTGCCCTGACCCTGCCTACCTCTGCAAATTTATTCTAAAATGGAGTGCACTTTTCTGAGAACTCATCGTCAAGCTTTGTTGATAGTTTAGGAAACCCATTTTCCACATGGCTTTCAGGTTCACACCCCAGAGAAGCTCTCCAATATCTGGGTGAGTTTCAGCTTACCCCTGCTGAATGGTCATGAGGACAGCCAGCTTTGTTCTCTTCTAAGGTGATAATAGAACCAGGGTGCCTGAGGTATGCCCAGTGTCCTTAGTTTAGGAGCAAAAGTTAGATTGTGTGTTGAGGTCTTTCTTCTCTTGGGTCCCTGGATTTCTTGGCTAGTCAGAAGGAGTGTCTGCTTTAGGGCGTGCATTTTTATAATGTTTCGTTACTGATTCCAGCTTTTTAGTTCTGATAGTTCCATGCTGACTATGGAATAGAACGGGAGGAGGGAAGGTGGGTCAATGTTCCCAACCCTGGGGCCGAGGCTGGCCCTACATGAGCTGTGTTGGAGTGGAAAGAATATTGGCCCAGGTGTCTGAAGGCCTAACAGAGAGGCCTCTTTGGGGCTCAGCATCTTTATCTGTCAAGGGGGGTTATGATACCCATCTATATACTGTCTAGACCTTGGGTAGGGCAAATCCAGGACTGCTGTGAATGGCTGTGTACAGCTGAGCTCCAGGGCTGCAACCAAATCACTCAAGATCAACCCCCACCTCCCATGTCATTGTTGTTATATGACATTAGAAACAACACAATGGGATGGGGTGAGGAATGAAGAAGGAAATAAATAACGAACAAGCATTTCTTTGAGGTCTGATGTTCCCATTTTATAGTTGGGGAACTCAGGCCTAGTGAGACAGATTAATAAGTAACTTATGTGGCAAGAAAGTCAAAGACTGCATTCAGATCCAGACCTTCCTAGTTGCCTTTGGCCCATTTTCCTGGGGATCTGGTGCCTTCTGAGAAGGATTAATGTAGATTAGCCTGATTCTCCTGTCAGTTTTCAGTGTGTTAACAGAGTGGTCCCTGGGGCTGTTATTGTGCCTTTCAAATCCCCCATCTTAGGCTGGGGAAAGTCCAATGCATAGGCCTTTTCTTTCACCACATCCCATTGGCTACTCCTGCTACCACCTCTCCTAATGGGGTGTCCCAGGTGGCTGGAGTGAAGACAACAAATTCTGTTAGGGAGGGCTTACCTTTGTTTAGGAAAATGCTGTTATAGCCATCCTGAGGGTAGGAGAGAGCAAGAGAAAACAAGGGATGGTCAGAGGCTCTGCTTACAAAAATGACCCAAATTTCACCTTCTTCATGAGACCAATGCAGACCTCCTTATTTAAAATTGAATTCTGTGTTCCCCAGCATGCTTGGTCCTTCACCTTTGCTTTTGCTTTTCTCTGTCTTTTCGTCAGAGCAGTCACCACATTCTAATCTACTCTGTAATTTGCTTGTTTATCACTTTATTTATGTTTTCTGTTTCACATTCATGACTACACTCAAGGAGGGCAGTCTCTGTCTCTTTGCTCAGATACCTCCCAAATGCTTGGAGCAGACCTGATGCATAGTGCAAAAAAAAAAAAAAAAAAGTTTGTTGAATGAAAATATGAGCTTGGGAAAAGGAGGGAAAGCTGAGTGACAGAGTAGGTCAAATGGATAAGTAGTATTTTCAGGATGCCTGGGTGCTCAGTCAGTTAAGCATCTGACTCTTGATTTTGGTTCAGGTCATGTTTTCATGGTTTGTGAGATGGAGCCCCCCATCTCAAGTTGGAGCCCCGGGTCAGGGCTTGGGATCCTCTGTCTCTCTCTCTTTCTGCTCCTCCCTGGCTCACGCTCTCTCTTTCTCTCAAAATACATACATACATACATACATACATACTTTTTTTTAAAAAACAAAGAGATATTTTCAAGAACGGGGAACTCCAAGTTTAATTGAAGGCTGGGGATGTTGGTGTGATGTGGTGTGTGTGTGTGTGTGTGTGTGTATGGATGTTCATGCATGTGTGTGTGTGTGTGTGTGTGTGTGTGTCTGTGGTTTATGATGTGTGTGAATATATGTCTGAGTTTGTGTGTATGTCAGTGTGTGCATGAATGTGCATGCATATGTGTCTTGAGGTGGCAGGGACAGCAGAAAGAAGAAAAGAGCAGGTAACTCCAGTTTATTCTCAATGCCAGGAGCATCGATGGCACAATGTGAGGCTGCTGGGAGGTGCTGACCCAGGTTCTTATCAATAGTGGCTTCCCTGATGGTGAGGCTGGATGAATTCGAGTGTTGGTGTTGGCAGCAGAAATGCCTGTGGGCCCCTCACACAGGCATGTAGGACATGCTGCAAGCAAGGGCTTCGTGACCCCTCTACCCTGTGAGGTTGCACAGTGGGTTTGCCCTCATCTTGGCTAAAGGACTCTGAGACTTATTGAGGCCCCATGGGGCCTGACTCCCCTTTCCTAAGCTGCATGGACTCTATGTGGCCTGATTCTGAGTTCTGACTCTGCCTGAGCTGTGTGATCTTGGGCAAGTCTCTTATGTTTCTCTCCTGTGCCTTCATTTCCTTATCTGTAAATGGGCTAATCAAGGTGACTGCTTTATCAAGCTGGTATAATGTGAGGCTTGTGACTTATTAACAGATACTGTAATCCATTCTGTGGACCACAGCCAACATAAGACCATGCCTGAGACACATCTTACTTCTTGCATGCTTTACCAAAGGTAGGCCTTAACCAAAGTTGCACTCAAATTCTGGAGGCCTCAGATAGTTGACCAACTGCACAGCTGCCAAAGGATTAAGCTCCCTGTGGCCCTGTGGCTGGGCAGAGTCCAGCCTGACCCAGAAGCCCCTCCCTGCAGGCAGCTGTGGTTTCTGATTGTGTAGTCACCTGCTATATAAGGCCCTTCACACACCTGCTCTAATCCTCTGCTGGGATCCACCTTCTGTGGGCAGTCTCCAGGACAGACTCTGAAGGTGAGGGGCTGAAGCCAAGCTGTGGGGGTGGGGGGAGGGTGTCCCACCTTGAGAGGAGCTGAAACCAAGGGAAGGGCATTGTAGGGGTGGTTGTAGTCCAGGGCATTCTCATAGCTCTGGCTTCTTTAGCAACACTCAGGAAAGGGAAGGCTGGTGAGGAGAGATGTGTGCATTGTGGGGTTTGCTCATGGTATGTGCTTTGTCCTTTTCATACCTGCTCTGAACTCTGCTTGCCTATGTATAAAATGAAAGCAATTGTGGTAGAACCCTCTCAGGCTATTGAAAATATCCAATTATAGAATGAGTGGAAGGAAGTACTTTGCAAAGGGTTTTTTTAGATGCTGCGTGTTCACATTTTCCATATGAGGCTCCCTTTCCCAACCTCCACCTCACTGGCTTCAGAGGTGGCAAGCAGGGCCCAAGTTCTCACCATTCCAAACTCTGACTCTCTGCCATGTGTCCCTGGACTGGATCCTGATCTCTCTGGGCCTCCTTTATTTCCCTATGAAAATGAGGCTAATAATCATGTTTATGCCACAAGGAGAAGCAATTTATGTACCAGGCATGGCTACTATGGCCTCTTTACACTCATCTCTTTACCTCCCTTTCCATCCTCTTCCACACTCACAAGGCTTGAGAAGACCCTTCCCAGGAGTCTCACCCCCATGAGCCTCTCTCCCTACTGGGGTTCCTGAAGCCTGGAGGGGTCATCGGGCATGGGCACATGCAGGGTGCAATGAAGAGAACATCTGCCACAAGCTTCAAATTAGACATACTTAATTTTTCTCCTTTTTTTTTTTATATTTTATGGCCATTAGATAATATATGGGCCCATCTGCCTCCCCTGATTGAACTAGTTTCTCTTCATTTTCACCAACCCCTAATAAGTCAACTAAGAGATAATAGTTGAAGTGGTGTGTGTGGTGTGTACATGTATGTAGTGTGGAAAGGTGAGAGGTGAGAGGTGGGCTGCAGCTCCCAGGTGAAGGTCAGTTCTCCCTATCATGGTGCAACTCAGCTTTGGAGCTTAAAGGATGCAGAATGAAGTCCCAATTTTGGCCTAACAAGCTGGGTGAATTTGGGCAGCATTCATTTTCTCTGTCTATAAGTTTGCCACCTGCTGAGCAGAGCAATAAGCAACACTGTGAGCTGGGACTTTCTGTGATGAAGGAAATGTTCCAAAGTTGTGCTGGCCAATAAGTGGTCACTAGCCAGGTGACTGAGAAACAGAATGCTGTTTTTTTTCAACATTTCAATGAATCTAAATTCAAATAGCCACATGCAGCTTGTGGCTACTGTTTATAGGGTAAATGAGCTAACAATCAGGAAGGACTCCGTGCAGAGCCAGATACTTCCCCTCCTTGCTCCTTTGATACATGGGCAAGATGAAATTCTGGGAGCTCTGATTCAGGATCCTAATGAATACAGAGAAACTGTAACTATCAGATGATTGGTGGATACAGAAAGACTGGTGTGCTGGAGCCTCTGGTTCAGTCCTGTAGGCTGATTGTGTTCAGGCCTGGGGCTCTGGTACTCACATGAGTTTGAGGCAGTGTGGGTGGTGGTTAGGGGCCTTAGCTAACCCCAGCTCTATCACCTCCCAAGAATGTGACCTTGACTTTGAGTGATTTATTTAACCTCTCTGGGACTTGATTTTCCCTACGAAATGAGGGCGATGTTAATAATAGTACCTGTCTGCTAGGGTGGAGGCATTACATGAATTAAAGAACACAGAGTGCTCAGAATAAAGTTCTCAATAGGTGTCTGCCCACTGGGGTGGTGATGACAATGGTAAGCCCCTCAATTATGTGTATGAGGCCAGATATTAGCTAGAGGATTACATTATGCTCTGGGACAGGAAAGCCCAGCTTTCTTCTTGGATCCCATTCCCAGTGGGGCTGGCAATCTTCTGCTTGCCCATCTTGTACCTGAAGTGGCTCCGTAGGAAATGCACAGGCTGCATTTTGTATCTGTGTGTAGATGTTTCTGCAGGCATCCAGAATTGGGGAAATCCCAGACTGATAGAAACTGCATAGAAACTGCATCACAAATCTGTGCTCACAGCTAAGAATGATGACTCTTTCTTTCACAAGGATGGGCTGTGTGCTGGGCTTATCAAAGTATGATTACAATTAGGGGATATTCCAATACCCCAGACTGCCTTATTTGTGTCTCTTCAGGCTTAGAGCTGTACAGCCACAGTCCTTGTCCTTGTGAGACACCAGATCCAGCACCATGAAAGGCATCCTCCTTACCTGTATCATCGCGGCACTTGTGGTAACAGCTGTAGGTGAGGGAAAACAATGACACCCTTTGGGAATAAAGACCTCTTTTCACACCTCATCAAGGTCTTCTGTTCTTGGTGCTCTGGGGTTCTCTCATGTGGCCTCTCATGTCAAAGTCTGGTCAGTGGATAATGGGAGACCTCTCTGTGCACACTGGTGTCAGTGGAGCTGGAGCTCTGTGCTGTGGTTATTCCCAGTGGGAAATGGTGGACAGTGGAGAGAAACTAATGGGGGTGGCTATATCTCACAGCCTCAAGTTTGGGGGATGCCAGAGGGAAGGGATACCTCCCAGCTATTCCTTTAGCTTGAGATGGATGTGGTGTTTTGCCCATAGTACACTCTATAAGTGTCTCCTGAATGTTGACAATGTTGGACATCTTGTCTCCCCAGAATCCCTGAGTTGTGTGCAGTGTAATTCATTGACAAACTCCTGTGTCAACAGCAGCATCACTGGGTGTCCCTCAAGTGCCAATGTCAGCTGTACCAGTTTCTTGGCCAACTCTTCTCTAGGTGAGTCTGGGATGCTATAAGCCCCATTTCTGGGATTTGCATGGGGCAGGAGCTGGAGAGGGTGGCCAGGGAAGAAAGGAAGGCTGAGGAAAGGCCCAGCTGTGCAAAGAGAGAGATGGGCTCATGAATATGCCTTCCAGAAGAAGCAAAATTCAGAAGTCAGATGAAAATGCAGGAGCAAACAGACAAGCCCTTGTGGCTTTTTGGAATGGCTGCCCTTGACTGAAATCTCATTCTGTACCTGAATTAGTGGATGTGAGAAGCAGGGGAACCTCTTAGTAAACTGCAAAGCAGGAACTTTGCTCTGGGTGCTTGCATTCTTCCATTTTTCCTCCCCAATTTTCTCTGTTTCAGTGCTCATTCCTGTTCCAGATCCAACATACTTTCATTCATACTCCCTCCCAGGGTGTTTTCCTGGCATGATTGTTACCTCTCTCTCAGAGCACTTAGATTTATTTTTAACTTTTTATTATGGGCATTTTCAAATATGCACAAAAGCAAGAAGAAGAATATAATGCATTGCCATGTAACCACTATCCTGTGTCAATGATTATCAACATTTCGCCTTTTTTTGTAATAATTTTATTTATTTTTTGAAATTTCTTTTTTCTTTTGTTTTAAAATTTACTTATTTTTTTTTTGAGAAAGAGAGAGACAGAGAGAAAGTGGGGGAGGGGCAGAAAGAGATGGGGGCAGGGACAGAATCCCAAGCAAACTCCAAGCTGCCAGAGCAGAGTCTGATGTGGGGCTTGAACTAATGAACCATAAGATCATGACCTAAGCCAAAATTGGATGCTTAACCAACTGGGCCACCCAGGTGCCCATGCAATGGTATTTTAAAGCAAACTTAGATATCATGTAATTTCACCTAAAAATACTTCACTATTCATCTCTGATAAGGACTTTTCTTTTTATGTAACTACCATACCTTTATATGCCTAAGAAAATTAGCTGGAATTCTTTAATTTTCTGTAGTAGCCAGGACATCTTAAAAATGTCTCAATTGTTTCAGATGTTGTGTTATAGTTAATGTATTAGAATTTATATATAAACAAAATCCCCACACTGTATTTTGCTGTCAGATCTAATATGTCCAATTTGTTTTATAACAGGAATCAATCATCATTTTGTTGTTGTTGTTCAATTCCACTGATTTGTTGGAGAAACTGGACCATTTGTCCTATATTTGTCTCATATTCTGGCTTTGGTTAATTGCTTCTTTGTGGTGTCATTTCTTTCTTCCCCTATTTCTGGTATTTTCCTATAAATTGGATCCATGCTGCTCAGTAGAACCTTCTTCAATAATGGAAAAGTTTACATCAATGCTGTCTTATATAGTAGCCTCATGTAGTTATTGGCCACTTGAAATGTGGTTATATGACTGAAGAGCTGAATTTTAAATAGCCACATATAGCTACTAACTACCATATCAGATAGCTCTGATCTAAAAGCTTGACTGTATTCAGGTTTAACATCAGATTGCACTTAGGACCATCAGATCTGCTTGGCTATTTTTCAAGATGCTAAGACTGATAAGTGCACTCTGGAATATTGGCCCGAACTACCATTTTCAAGCTCCTCATCAGTCTTTGTCCTCAAGTTTAGCCTGCACCTCTGCTAGTCTCCTGCTAAAGGAAGGAACTACCTCATGGGGCAAATTTTTTCTTTTTGCAGGAAACTCTCCCAAGTGTCTCTGAAATCACATTGAACTGAGGATATGTTTCTACTATTTCCTGAAGCAGTCACTATTCAGGGTCTCTGCCCTCTCTGAAGCTTCAGCACCCAGAGATGATATTCTGTGTTTGTCTTTGTGCAGCGGCAGCCATTGCATTATATCAGGATAAGGCCTGCTCTGCAGAGAACTGCAGGGAAGGAAGAGACATGGTTGAAGCTTTCACTGTCCACGTGTCTAGTGAAGAACGTTTTCACTTTACAAGCCAGTGTTGCCAAGGGAAGGAGTGTAATGACACCAGTGATGCTCTAGGTGGGTGCTGGCAATGTGCCATCCTCCCTCTGTCTACCTGGCCCTGTCCCTTCCTTTGCCACCTGTGGTTCTCACTCTCTGGGGTACATCTCAGGTCCAAGAGCTTCAGTACATATCTAAGTAATATAAATAGCTGACTTACAACAATTACAACAATTACAGGAAAATGGGAAAACCACCACTACTCTCATGCTTTCCTCTTTTCCAAGTACAGACAGAAGTCACAGCACTCCAAGTTGGATGGAATTAGATGCTTATTAGTAGTTCTAAAATGTGGTTTCAGGCCCTATTTTAAGACTGTAGGTATTAAAAATTATGGCGAACTCCAGAGAACTTTGATTTATGTGATCCATATGATCAGTATTTACTGTATTAGAAATTTTAAAAATTAAAAAAATGTCCAAAAGAAATTTTAAAAATATTTATTGAGCTTACTAAAAAATAATAAACCCACATGTGAACATTAATAACATTTTTAAATAGAAAAAAGCATATCTTCCAAAACAAAACATAATGTTTAGTAAGAAAAGTGGCACTGTTACATATTTTCTCAAACATCTTTGGTTTCTGGCTTAATAGAAGACAACTGGGTTCTCAGATTTGCTTGTGCATTTATTTAATCTGTTGCAATCTCTCATGTCATGTAACCTTTCAAAAACTCCACTGTACATTCATGAGAGAAATAGAGTGAAAGAGGCAACGAACATCTTAGTATTATCATGAAAATGGTTTTGACCTTGTGGACTCCCTGAAAGATTCTTGGGTGATTCCCAGTAGTTCTTGGACCATAATTTGACAACTGTTGATCCATACAAAGCTCTCTCTCTTTTTACTGTTTATTTATTTTTGAGAGAGAAAGAGCAGGAGAGGAACAGATGGAGAGGGAGAGAGAATCTCGAGCAGGCTCCTTGCTGTCAGTGCAGAGCCCGATGTGGGGCTTGAACTCATGAACCATGAGATCCTGACCTGAACTGAAATCAAGAGTAGGATACTTAACTGACTGAGCCACCCAGATGCCCCTCCTACCAAAGCTCTCTTTTCAAGGAGAAGAAAACATAGCCACAAAGGCAAGGTTAATTGGTCATAGTTCTAGCATAGGTCATTAATAGCAGAACTGGGTCTCAGTATAATTTTGGTAAGTAATGGCATGTGTTCATTTATTCAGAGAAATATTTATTTATTTAAAGGTTTATTTATTTTGGGGAGAGAGGAACAGAGAGAGAGAGAGAGGCAGAGAGAGAGAGATATATATTTAGAGAGAGCGAAGGAAACAGAGCACGAGTTGGGGAGGGGCAGAGAGAGAGACACACGCACAGAATCTGAAGCAGCCTCCAGACTCTGAGCTGTCAGCACAGTGCCCAACACAGGACTAAAACTCACTGTGAGATCATGACCTGAGCTGAAATTGGATGCTTAATTGACTGAGCCACCCAGGTACCCCTATTCAGAGAAAGATTTAGTAACATCTATACACTTATTGGTGTGTTCAGCATAGCTGGCTAATGTTGCCATCGGTTGGTTTTCTTCTCAGCCCAACACAACCATTGACCGTAGTTCTTAAAGACTGAATGGTTTGTAAGGGCAAGTGTGTGGGGTTGTGTGCTATAACTGTTTTGGGGGGATATGTAACTATTCGGCTGGGATGATTAGTGTCTTCATGCAATTGCCCATTCTCAAGTTCTCTCTGGCCAGCATATTTGCTTGCTTGTCTCCTTCAGTACAAGGCAGTGCCATGTTCTGTGTTTTAACACTGTTCTAAATTACTCTTATTCTTCCCAGCTCCTCTACAGGAAGATGTGTCCAACAACACAGAATGTCTTGCATGTTATGGATCTAATGAAACTTCCTGTAGTGTGAAATCCAGGAAATGTTATAAAGAAGAACGGTGTGTTAGTCTAGTTGCAGAATTTAAGACTGGTACGTCTTGGGGTTTTAATTTCCTTTTATGAGACTTGAGTTGAAAACATATCAAGTGTTGGGTAATAAGTTCTAGGTTAACAAAAGAAGGCTGGGAGAGGTTAGTAGGATAAAAAGACAAGGTCAGAATGTCTTTGAGATAGTGAGGCTGTTAATGTAGCCTTGAGCTGGTTGCCACTTCTGCCACCTTAGTCCAGAACCATTCCTTCTGGGCTGTCCACCTCTTGAACCTTGTTCTACTGTGGCTTATAATCAAGCCAGGCCTGTTTAAGTGGATCATGTCATTCCTGGCATTTATTTCTTTACTAGGTTGGGTTGTTCTGTGGGGGTGTGTGTTTGCTTTTATTTCCTTTTAATACTTAACACTTTTCTCTCTACTTGTCACTGAGAAGTGTTGGCTTATGACAACATGGATCACCTGACTGAAAAAGTTAGATTGGGTTTAAGAGCCAACAATTTGCTTTTTTTCTATAGAATTAATTTGATATTAACCATTATGAAATACAAGTTAACTATTTATTTATTTATTTATTTATTTATTTATTTAGAGAGGAAGAGAGAGAGTAAGAGAGGGTCAGAGAGAGAGGGAGAGAGAGAATTCCAAGAAGGTTCTCTGCTGTCAGCACAAAGCCTGATGTGGGGCTTGAATTCACAAACCATGAGATCATGACCTGAGCTGAAACCAAGAGTCTGACTCTAAACTGATTGAGCCACCCAGGAGCCCCACAAGTTAACCATTATAAAATACAAACTAATACTATACCCAAGTATTTAAGGAATAATACATTTATTAGTTAGGTTATGTTTATTACTGTTAAAAAGCAACCTCTAAATCCTCTGGCTCAATGTAACAGATGTTTATTTTTTGCTCATATGGCAGTTGATTGCAGAGTTTTGGGGCCTGTGTTTCTTCCATCTCGAGGCTCTGGTTCCCACCTACCCAGGACTTGGCAGCTGCCTGCTATATTCTTTGAATCTCACCAATAGGTGGGGGAAAGAGAAGGAGTGGAGGAAGGCAGGAAAGTCTTTTTTTTTTTAATGTTTATGTTTGAGAGAGAGAGAGAGAGAGAGAGGCAGAGAGAGGGAGACAGGGGATCCAAAGTGGGCCCCCCACTGACAGCAGAGAGCCCCATGGGGGGCTCAAACTCATGAACCTACTGAGCCACCCAGGCACCCAGGCAGGCAGGTTTTTATAGGCAAGGCCTGGAGGTGCATGAGTCACTTTCTCACATTCTGTTGGCCAGAACCCAAACTGCATTGGAGGGTGGAAACGCATTCTAATGGTGTCTAGTGGTGGCCCAGCAGGAAAGGAAGAGACATGAAGCTAAAATTAGAACAGCCAGTGAGTCTCCGTCACAATACGGCTCAGAATAAAAATAGTTTAAGAACACCAACACTCAAGTACAATTTAATTTCAACTTTTGTTAATGGCAATTATAGTATTGGAAATCCATGTTTACATGTAATTGCAGATTTTTCAGTTGGGTCAAACATCACACGTATCTTGAAACTATTTTTTACTTTTTTAAAGATTTTTTAGAAGAGTTTTAGGTTTACAGAAAAATTGAGAAAAAGGTAAAGAGATTTCCACATACCCCATATGTGTTCCCACACATACATAGACTCCCCCTGCTATCAACATTCCACACCAAAATCGAACATTTGTTGTAATCTATGAACCTACATTGACACATCATTATTACCCAGAGTCCAAGGTTTACATTAGGATTCACTGTTTGTGTTGCATATTCCATAGGTTTTGACAAATGTATAATGACATGTATCTACCATTATAGCATCACACACAGTAGTTTCACTGCCCTAAAAATCCTCTATTAATCTCTTACCCCTGGAAACCTCAGATCTTTGTACTCTCCCCATAATTTTGCTTTTATCAGAATATCATATATTTGGAATCATATAGTATGTAGCCTTTTCACATTGACTTCTCTCATTTAGTGATATAAGGATTTTCAAAAAAAATTTAAAAATCCCTAGGATTTAAACACAGTTCTGATGTTTAATTCTAAACTATGTCTAAAGATAACAACAACATCAGAAAGAATTTCTCTTTCCACTCAGCTTGTTCCCAGGTATCTTTTGGTGCCAAGGATAGATTTTTTTTTTTAATCCATAGTATTTGACTTAATCTGAAGGCCAGACAGATCAAAGTGGCCATACATGTAGGGGTGTTTTTTTGTTTGTTTATTTTTTCCCACTTCCCCCCCAATACTGTAGACATGTGCCAAGCAACACATTTTTGTAGCTCACTCTAATTCAATCTCCAGCACTGCTATTTTCTATAGAAAAGTAAGTCATTGTTTTCTTCAAAGGGATTTGGAGAGTTTTCCTTCCTTCTCAAAGCAAGTTTGTAGCCCTTCTTCAGATAAGTAGCTAGTCCCTTCCAGGTTTTTCCTCCCCTGTGAACTGTCTGTTCCCCAGAGCTGTTTAAGTTGTAGCCATTAGAGCAATACTGGCACATACTATGAACTCAATAATGGTAGTTGCAATCACGACAACATCTTCTTTGCAAATTCCCTTGGCCTTTTCCTAGGACTTGTGCCTTTAACAGGGTTAAATACAATATAATTCAGATTTAGAATTAAGATCACCTCTAGTTTTCTTAGAGAAAATTCAGGCAGAGAGAACTCAGGTCTAAAGAAAAGTGGGGATGGAAAGCAGAACCTGGAGGAGGGGAGTCTAGGAGAAGACCTTCCTGGACTGAGAGCAGAGGGGATGAACCCATCCCTGGATTTTGTCACCTGTCAGCTCCTCAAGTAAACACTGGAGATTTGAGTCCCAGGCTCATTTCTGTTAGCTCAGGCTTGCACCCACCTTCTGGAGCTTCAGTTTCTTCTGGAGTTAGGTGGGGGTCTGTGTTCTGACCTATGTGGTCCCTCTGCTATTACCATTTGGTGTTATTTTGTTTTTTTAATGTTCATTTATTTTGAAAGAGAGAGAGAGAGAGAGAGAGAGAGAGAGAGAGAGAGCAGAGGAAGAGAGAGGGAGAGGCAGAGAGAAAGGGAGAAAGAGGATCTGAAGCAGGCTCTGTGCTGTTGGTGGAGAGCCTGATGCAGGACTGGAACTCACAAACTATGAGACCATGACCTTACCCAACATCAAGAGTCAGACACTTAACTGAGCCACCCAGGCGCCCCTCCATTTGGTGTTCTTGATCCTAGGTCCTTCCTCTAAGCTCTTGTTTTAGATTTAAAACAGGTTTCAGGTTGCTGAGAGGCCTGTGGAAGAAGCACAAAAAGGGAGGTGAAGTCCTTACTGTCTCCATTGCATTCACAGAGTCTAAGACGCTTGTGCTGAAAGGCTGTTCCAACATCAGTAACTCTACCTGTCAGTTCCTATCTTCTGAGAACCGGACAATTGGAGGAGTCATCTTCCGAAAGTTTGAGTGTGTAGACAGTGCCAACACCTCCTCAACCTCCATTCCCAATGCAACCTTGACCACCCCTCCTGTTGGCAGCTCCTCAACACCCATCTCCAATGAGCCCACCACCCCAGCTATGGGGTCCAAAGTCTCTTTCACCCCTGCAGCCTTTGCCAGCCTCCTTCTGCTGAGGCTGCTACTCTGAGATTCAACTGCTGCCCTCAAATGCCTCACACTTCCCCTGTTAACTTCTCAGTAAATAGCAGTCACAGCCTTCCATGCAAAGCCCTGTGACAGCCACATTTTTCTCCATTATTAAAGCACTGGTTCACTGGCTGGCCAAATCTGTCCTGATGTGCTCTGGGATGGGCTTCCTTTCAGCTGCTGTCCAGCACCACAACCCAGTTTCTTACATTTGAAACCTGTGCACCTTAGTGTGTGGGCTCCCAGGACCTCCCTAATCTGCTCATCTTGCTTCTGAGAAACAGACCCTTTCACCTTATTGGCATTTTCTGCCTAAAGCCATGCACTTCTGGGGACTGACATGCCACCATCCCCACCTGCACACAGTCATGCCTGTAATGCCCTGTGTTAACCCTAGGACTGATATCTGGCTCTTCAGTTATGGTCCTTGATCTGGTCACAGGCCCACAGTGACATTGTCCACAGGGCCCAAAGAGGGGTGCAGAGGAGATGCTGAAGCATGGCAGACTCCCCTGCCTAACCTCACAGGCAGAGACATAATGCTGTTGGTGCTCCAGGTGACCAGATGTTTCATAGCCTTCACAGAATGGAATGTAGCTACGGAGCCCCAGTCCCTCTTCTCGAGAACCTACAATGAAAGACAGAGTTTTTGACTCCATATCAGATACCCAAGGAACAAGAAAGGTATTCAATCCAATAGACACAGAAGTCCAAGTTTAATAAATAAGGTGGGCCTTGAAACGGACTTGGAAGAATGGAGTTTTCTGTAATAAAAATTTTTTGAAGGTATATAAACCAATGTGGGTCTTGACTGTCCAGGCTTGATGACAATGTATCAAGAGCAAAGCTACCATATGGCAGTAGCTCATCACCACATTCTTATTCGTGTATTTATTTTATTTTTTTTTATTTTGAGATAACTTTAGTCTTACCAAAAAGTTGTAAAACAACACAGATAATTCTAGCACTCCCTTCATCCACCTTCCTCTTATGTTTACATCTTACATAACATGCTATAATTACTGAAATTAGGAAGTTAGCATTAACATAATATGGCTAAGTAATAGACCTTTGCATTTCACCAATTTTCACTAATGTCCTTTTTTCTGGGCCAGGATCCAATTCTTTGCATTTAATTGCTATGTCTCCTCAGGCTCCTACACACTGTGACAGTTCTGGAGTTTTTCCTTTACTGGAAAGTTATTTTTCATAATGTCCTTCAATTTAAACTTGTCTGAAGTTTTCTCATCATAAGATTGAAGTTACACATTTTTGGCAAGAATGCCACAGAAATATTGTGTCTTTCTCAGTTCATCTTATTGGGAGGTATATGATATTGATGTGTTGTATCACAGTTGGTGTTAACCTTAATTGCTTGGTTGAGATAGTATCTGCCAGATTTCTTACCTTTGCCATTAATAATAGGCTAAGTTGTCCTGCTATAACAAATAGGTCTTAGTCAAAAATATATTTAATACAAAGGAATTTAATAACCACAGTTTGTTTCTCAGTTACTTAAACTTGTACAGATGTTTCTGACTAGGCAGACATCCTGGGAAGCTATCCTCTGAGAGGAAGAACCCAGGATACTTTTACCTGATGGTTCCCCCATGGAACTTCTTGGGCTCTCAGTTAAGTGTTCTGCATCTATCTGGCTGACAAGTTAAGAAAGAGAGAGAGAGAGCTTAGAGAGCCACACAGTATGCTCCAGGGGCCAGACCTGGCAGTTGCATCCAACACTTATGCTCATAATATTGGCCAGAAGTAAATCACATGTCATGAGAGGAAGTAGTTTATCCACAGGCACCTCAAAGTCTCTGTCTCAGAGGCAGTATGACTCAATGATAAAGGACATGGTCTATAGAACCAGAGTATGGCTTCAGATTTCAGCCCTAGAACACTGAGCAACAGATCTCACCTTTCTGTGCCTCAGTTTCCTACCTGAATTGCAGGGATAGTGATAATGCCTGTCACATTTGTTTGTGAGAGCTGCCAACATAGTTCATCTTGGCAATGAGTAAATATTAGACATTAATAATTTTTTTAAAATTTATTCATTTTTTGAGAGAGAGAGAAAGAGCGTGAATGGGGAGGGGCAGAGAGAGAGAGGGAGACACAGAATCCGAAGCAGGCT
Source organism: Lynx canadensis (assembly GCF_007474595.2). NCBI lineage: Eukaryota > Metazoa > Chordata > Mammalia > Carnivora > Felidae > Lynx > Lynx canadensis. The sequence continues at coordinate 84,458,873 of NC_044303.2, read as the reverse complement.
CCAGGCTCTGAACTGATAACATAGATCCTGACGTGGGGCTCAAACTCATGGACCATGAGATCATGACCTGAACCAAAGTCGGATGTTTAACCAACTGAGCCACCCAGGTGTCCCTATTAGACATTAATAAGTGACTCTGGTTTGAAAGTGGATCTTCCACATGCTCTAGGGAGAGAGGGGACAATCAGAAATGGTGATGTAGAAGGCACATACCTGGCCCACTTCCCTCAAAGCATGCTGATCTCACTACCTCCATGTCTCAGGATTCCCTCTCTCATCTCACCCCCTCCCCACACACTTCATGGCTGCTGACACCATGGCCCCATGGACTGTAAGAAGGCTCATCTGCATCCCCCTATGGCTGTCTAATCCAGGCAGCCAAGGGCACCACCAGAGCTGATCTGCTCTTAGAACCTCCTGGAATTCCCCATGCTCAGCATTGCTGTGAGGAAGCAGTGGTATTTTTGGTGAACTATAAAGTGTCACACAGGAATGGAAACCAGGATGCTGAGAATTGGGGAGGTGGCTGGAGGGTGAGAGGGCCAGATCGCAGGGGGTCTCTGCATGTTGCAAAGACTCTGACATTAGACCAAGACTGCGTGGAGCCATAGCATGAGCACATGAATAGGAGTGGGGTTAGGTTTCCATTTTGGGAGGCTCTCCCAGACCTCAGGGTCATGTGGAAAGACAGCAAAAAAACAGGACAGGGAGGGAGTTTAAATGGAGAAGTAGTGGAGACCTGCCCAGGCAGATGCTCTGCTATCCTGCTTTAATTGAGAGTAATTAATACCCTAGAAATGCACTTCTGTTTGCACTGATGGTTCCTGACTCCTCACCCAGAGTGGGGAAGAGAGCTGAGCACAACTCCTGATCAATGTCTACCTTATTTTTCCTGGTTGTCCATGCTTAACTCCAGACCCCTCTCGTCTGGGCTAGGTCTTGGGCTTACCACTGGGATAAAGCCCTTTGCTGCCAATTCTTCCTTAGTCCTAGCCTAGGCTCCAGGATAAGTCCTTATGGCTGAGGAGCTCCACAGAATTCTACACTTACACTGTACAGCTGGACTGATCACAAATGGCTTCCTTTTCTTTCCATTGTACTTTTTAGTTTGTAAAGCTTTCTGGCTCAGGCTATTTTATTTAGAATCAGCTTTATTCAGGTATCATTTACATATGATAAAATGCATGTGTACAGACTGATGAGTTTTGATAAACATGCCCACTATTCCAGTAAAAATACAAGTGTTACCCCCACCCCCTGAGTTCTGCCAGTATCCCTGTAGTCCATTCGACTCCAGCCCCACGCATCCACTTGTAACTCCACTGTCCCCTCCAGGAAGTGACAGGGCAGATCCTTTGCTCACATTCCATCAAATTGAGCAGTTATTAACTACCTGGACACAAAGCAATGGCTTGGGGTGGGGTGGTCAGCTATTCCCAGCAACAACTCGCCCCATGGAAGGGGAAAGTCAGGGGACCATTTCCACCCGACCCTTCCACCTACTCAGTGTCTCAGCTGGGAAGACAGCAGGAAGGTTTGGAGTTTTCTTTGTGGGCTGGATATTGCATCTCTTTGTTGAATTATGATCTGAACCAAAACTCCAAATACTTCTTGATCTAAAATATTACCTGAACTAAAGCTAAAACCACTATTCACTGTAAATCTCATCAATTCCATTTTTAACTGGATGAGTGAATATACCCCAAGAGGATGTGAGAGTGATAATGGTCTTGAGATGTTCTGCAAGGGTCTTAAGTATCCAGGTGTGACTGTAGATCTGAGCACCAGAGGAAGTTTGAGGGAAAGGATGTCTTGGGGGTGGGAGGTGGGGTGGTGGACAGTGAGCTCAGGGATGGTTGCTCTTAGGCTACAGAGACCAGCTATTTGGGTCGATTCCAAAGATTCTGGTGTCCTCCAAAGTGCTGCCACTAGCAAAGTTGCTAAAAGATATAAGGCTTCAAGTACAGTGTTTCAGGAAGAAACACTCTTCATGGAAGAAGAGTGACCAGTTAGAAGAATTTTGCTGAAGAAAATTGTAACCCATTCCCAAGTGATGTTTTAATTTGCATTTCTCTAATTATGGAGTATGAATATTTTTTCACATGTTTAAAGGCTACAAGGATTTTATATACATCTTACATATTTTGTCTGTTAATGTCTTTTCCTTATTTTTCCATTGAATTTCAGTTCTTGGTCCTTCATTTTTTTTCATTTTGATTTAATAGGTGCAGAAACAAACACTGTAATCATATCAGTAGTGTGTCTTGCAACTTTAAATTTACAAAAGTATAACATATTTTACTTCATTCAATCTTTATAAAATGGTTATGATATAAATTAATAAAATTATATTATAATTGAGCATTAAATAAACAACTGATGAAATAATACACAATTGGATACTAAGTTCCACAGCCTGAGCAGGTACTAAACATTAAATATTAATAATAAGCATTTAATATTATAATATTGAACATTTCTAATAATCTTTTAACAAAAAGGAGGCTTTAGGAAATGTAGAGTAATTGCCTTTTTAAAAAATGAGTAGAGTAAATGTGTTTTTCTAACCAATTTAAAATGAAAATCTTATAGTTTTTTTTTTTCCAGAACTCATTGTCCTACATGGATATATGAATAATACCCCACATGTAAGAGCTTTACTTTTGTTTTTTGTATTTTTTAAAGTAGATTTCATGCTCAGCGTGGGCTGGAACTCATGACCCTGAGATTGAGAGTCAGATGTTCTACTGATTGAGCCAACTAGGCTTCTCTTAAGAGCTTTACATTAATAAAACTTAAAAAGTTAACCATTTTAGCTAGTGGCATTGAGTACATAAACAGTGTTGTGCAACCATCGCTGATAACTAGTTCTAGAATACCTTCATCATTCTCAAAAGAAATCCCATACCCAGTAAGCAGTCATTGCCCTTCCTCTCTTCCCCTAGCCCTTGGCAAACACCAATCTACTTTCTACTTTCTGTCTCTATAGATTTGTTTATTCTGAATATTTTATATCAGTGGAGTCATTTAACATGTAGCCTTTTATATCTGATTTCACTCATTTGGTATTAATATTTTCAAGGTTCACCTATGTTGTATCATATATCTGTATTTCATTGTTTTTAATGGTTGAAGAATATTTTAATGTACAGGTATACCACATTTTGTCTATCCACTCATCTGTTGATAGGAATTTGGGTTTTTCCTACCTTTTGAATATTGTGCCAATGCTACTGTGCACATTTATGTACATATTTTTGTTTGAACCCTTGTTTTCAATCCTTTTAGGTATATACACTTAAAAGCGGAATTTTCTGGGTCATATGGTAATTCAGTTATTGAGGACTTTCCAAATTTTTTCCCACAACAATTGTACTATTTTACATTCCTACCAGCAATATATAATATTTCAAGAAAACATTGTTATTTATTTATTTTTATTATGGCCACATTAATGGGTGTGGAGTGATATGTCATTGTTGTTGATTTGCATTTACCTAAAGATTAATGATACTTGGAGATTTTTGTCACCATTTAGTATCTTCTTTGGAGAAATTTCTATTCAAGTCCTTTGCTCATTTTTAAAGTGCTTCCCCCCTTTTTGTTGTTGCATTGTAAAAGTTCTTTATATATTCTGAATATTAGACTATCATCAGATGTGTGATTTCCAAATAGTTTCTCCCATTCTGTGATTTGTATTTTTAGTTTCTTGGAAGAGTCCTTTGATGTGCAGAAAGCTTTAATTTTGATGAAGTACAATTCTTCGACTCTTTGTTTTATTGCTTATGCTTTTGATGTCATATTTAAGAAACCATTGGCAAATCCACAGCTATGAAGATTTACTTCTAAGTTTTCTTCTAAGAGTTTTATAGTTTATCTATCATATTTAGGTTTTTGATCCATTTTGAGTTAATTTTTGTGTATGTGTTAGGTAGGGGTCCAACTTTATTCTTTTGTATATGGATATAATGTGATCCCAGCACCATTTGTTGAAAAGACTATTCTTTCTCCATTGAATGGTCTTGTTAAAAATCAAGTGAATAAAGATATATGAACATATTTCTGGACTCTCAATTCTAATACATTGATCCATATGTCTGTTGTATGCCAGTACCACGTTGTTTTAATTTGTAGTAAGTTCTGTAATAAGTGTCGGTAAGTAGTACCTTTGCAGTAAGTTTTGGGTAGTGAGTGAGCCCTCCATATTTGTTTTTCCTTTCCTTTCTTTTTTTTTTTTTTTTAAAGATTATTTGGCTATTCTGGTTCTCTTGCAATCCCAGAAGAATTTTAGGGTTGGATTTTCCATTTCTACAAAAATAGGCTGTGGTGGCACACTGAATCTGTAGATCACTTTGAGGTTCTTGCTATCTTAACCATGTTGTGTTCTAATTCATAAATCTGAGATATCTTTTCATTTATTTAGGCCTTCTTTAACTTTTTTTTCCAGCAATGTACAAGTCTTGTGCTACTTGCCTAAGTTTATTACCAAGTTTAAAGATAGTTTTGATATAATTGTAAATGGAATTTCTCTCTTAATTTCTTTTTGGGATTGCTCATTGTTAGTGCAAAGAAATACTGCTGATTTTTGTGTGTGGATCTTGCATCTTGAAGTTTTACTGAATTCATTTATCAGCTCTATTTTTGTGTGTGTGGATTTTTAAGAATTTTCTACCTGTGGATAAAACTCTACCTGTGAATAAAGAATTTTACTTTTTCCTTTCCAATTTAGATAATTAAAAAAAAAATTCTGTGTTCCTCAATTTTAAGAGTTCTTTATATTATGAGGCCTATGTCTGTGGCATATGTTGCAAATATTTTCTCCCTATTTTTCAGTTACTTTTGGTTTTGTGTGTTTTCTTTTTAAAATTAGTATTAATATAAAATTGTTTGAAAGTCTTGAGTTCAAAAGTTTGACTTTCATTCTTTTCTGAATACATTTGGAAGGGCAGGTACTCTGACATGTTATCATTTTGGTCTATAATCCATAATAATCTATAATCTGTGTTTAAGTGATTTACTTAAATTCACATACCAATTTCAGTTTCCTAGTTTGAGATTTGTAAAAGAAAGTAGAATGGAAATGATTCACATAATTCTTAAGAGGAGGCTGTTAAAACTATATTTTGTCAGAGAAGAAAAAACAGAATACCTGTATTTTTTCTTTTAAAATGACATTATTTTTCAGAACTTACCTTTATGCTTATAACATTTTACTTCTTTATGCATTCTTAGGCATCTAATTGATTTTTCTTGTCTAATTTCATGGACTCATACTTCTATTCTAGTATGATATATAATAGATCTACCTGGATACTATTTTAAGTATTGTCAGACTTAGGACTTTCAGTCTTTCTAGTAGTTGTTTCAGAGGAATCTTAGGCCTCATTGTCAGCTACTCTTTTCTCTCTTCCCTGGATTTTTTTTTTTTTTTTTGCCACCTGCTTTGCTTTCCATAAATAATTGTGGGAAGATAAGGGTTAAGTGGGGGTGGGGTAGTAGTAAGAGATTTTGTCCTGAGATTTGGTGATTTTTCCATTTTGGTTTACAATTCTTTTGAAGTTTTTTTAATTATTAAATACAATTTATTGTCAAATTGGTTTTGACATTCTCCAACTTCAAGTTATGCTGAAGGGATTGTTTTCTGTGGATTTTTCTGTGGAAAAAAAACAAAGATGAAAAGAAGAGGGAAAGAAAGGTATAGGATCACAAATGTAGATTTAAGGAACTCAGCAAATCCTTAAAGCATAACATTCATATTATAGGTACTCCCATAAAATGGAGAGAAAGGGGAAAAAGTTTATTCGAGCAAATTATAGCAAGAAACTTCCCCAATCTGAGGAAGAAAACAGGTATCAAAATCCAAAAAGCACAGAGAGCTCCCATTAAATTAGAAAAAAAGTTAGCCATCACCTAGACATATCATAGTCAAATTCACAAAAATACATGGACAAGGAAAGAATTATGAAAGCAGTAAGGGGGAAAAAAGTCCTTAACCTACAAGGGAAGATAGATTAGGTTCACAAAAGTTCTGTTCACAGACACTTGGCACATCAGAAGGGAATGGCAGGATATATTCAGCATGCTGAATGGGAAAAAAAAATGCAGCCAAGAATAGTTTATCCAGCAAAGCAGTATTTCAAAATGGAAGGTAATATAGAGTTTCCCAAAAAACAAAAAATAATGGAGTTTGTTATTACTAAACTAGTCCTGCAAAAAATATCCATCTTTGAGTGGGGGAAAAGAGCAACAAAGACTAGAAAGGAATACAAAAACCTCACCAGACACACCAGTTTTACAGGTAACACAATGACACTAAATTCATATCTCTCAATAATCACTTGGAATGTAAATGCACTAATTCACTAATCAAAAGACACAGGGTGTCAGAATAGATTATAAAAAAAAAAAGACCCATCTATATGCTGCCTACAAGAGAGTCATTTTAGACCTAGAGATACCTGTAAATTGAAAGTGAGGGGAGGCAGAACCACCTATCATGCAAATGGATGTGAAAAGAAAGCCAGAGTAGCTATACTTATACCAGAAAAACTAGAGTGTATTTTTTAAATGTCTCTTTATTTATTTTTGAGAGAGAGAGAGAGAGAGAGAGAGAGAGAGAGAGAGAGAGAGAAATCATGAGTGGGGAAGGGGCGAGAGAGGGAGAGATAGAATACCAAGCTGGCAGCACAGATCCCAGTATGGGGCTTGAACTCACAAACTGTAAGATCATGACCTGAACTGAAATCAAGAGTCAGATGCTTAAGTGATTGAGTCACTCAAACATCCCCCGCTTTTTTAAAGATAAACTACATTTTAAACCAAAGACTGTAACAAGAGATGAAGAAGGGCATTATATCATAATTAAGGGATCTATCCATCAAGAGCATCTAACAATTGTAAATATTTATGCCCCCAACTCAGTAGAACCCAAAGATATAAGTAATTAATAACATACTTAAAGAAAGAGGGGAGGCTGGGTGGCTCAGTGGGTTCAGCATCCAACTTTGGCTTAAGTCATAAGCTCATGGTTCATGAGTTCAAGCCCTGTGTCGAGCTCTGTGGTGACAGCTCAGAGCCTGGAGCCTGCTTTGGATTCCGTGTTTCCCTCTCTCTGTTCCTCCTCTGCTCTCTCTCTCTCTCTCTCTCTCTCTCTCTCTCAAAAATAAATAAAGATTTAAAAAAAATTGAAACTAATTGGTAATAATACAATAAAAGTAGGAGACTTAAATACCCCACTAACAACAGTGGACAGATCAGAAAATCCAAGCAGAAAATCAAGAATGAGACGATGGCTTTGAAAGACACATTGGACCAGGTGAACTTAACAGATATATTCAGAACATTTCATCCTAAAGCAGAAGAAGACACATTCTTTCCAAGGAAAAGGGGATATTCTCCAGAATAGATCACATACTAGGGTCATCAATCAGCCCTCAAGAGATACAAAAAGATTGAGATCATAGCATGCATATTTTCAGATAACAAGACTATGAAACTTGAAGTCAACCACAAGAAAATATTTAGAAAGATCACAAAAACCTGGCGATTAAAGAACATCTTACTGAAGAATGAATGGGTTAAACTGGAAGTTAAACAAGCAATAAAATATACATTGAAGCAAACGAAAATGAAAACATAACATCCAAAATCTTTGGCCTGCAGCAAAAGCAGTCCTAAGAAGGAAGTATATTGCCATACAGTCTCAATTCAAGAAGCAAGAAAAATCTCAGATATACAACCTAACCTTACACTTTAAGGAGACAGAAAAGGAAGAGCAAATAAAGCCTAAAGCCAGCAGCAAAAGGGAAATAATAAAAATTAGAGCAAAAACAAACACAAAAACCAAAACCAAACAAACAAACAAACAAACAAAAAACGGTAGAACAGAACAACGAAACTAAGAGTTGGTTCTTCAAAAGAATTAATACAATTAATAAACATCTAGCCAGACTTATCAAAAAGAAAAGGAAAAGATGTGAATAAATAAAATTGTGAATGAAAAGGGAGAGATCACAACCAACATCACAGAAATATAAACTATTATAAGAGAATATTTTGAAAAATTATATGCCAACAAACCGGGCAATCTGGAAGAAATGGACAAATTCTTAGAAATTCACAAACTACCAAAACTGAAACAAGAAGAAATAGGAAATTTGAGCAAAGAAACTAGCAAAGAAACTGAATCGGTAATCAAAAAATCTCCCAACAAACAAAAGTCCAGGGCCAGATAGCTTACCAGGGGGAATTCTACCAGAAATTTAAAGAAGAGTTAGTACCTATTGTTCTCAAATTGTTCCAGAAAAAGAAATTGAAGGAAAATTTCTGAACTCATTCTACGAAGTCAGCATTACCTTGATTCAAACAGCAGATGAAGACCCCACTAAAAAGGAAAATTACAGACCAATATCCCTGATGACATGGATGCAAAAATTCTCAATATACTAGAAAATTGAATTAAAGAGTACATTAAAAGAATTATTCAGCACAATGAAGTATTTATTCCTGGGCTGAAGGGTTAGTTCAATATTCACAAATCAATCAATGTGATACATGACATTAATAAAAGAAAGGATAGGAACCATATAATCTTGTCAATAGATGCAGAAAAAAAAATTTGACAAAATACAGCATCCATTATTTTTAAAAACCCTCAACAAAGTAGGAATAGATGGAACATACATCAACATCATAAGGGCCATATACAAAAAACCCACAGTTAATATCATCCTCAATGGGGAAAAACTTAGAGTCTTTTCCCTCTAGTCAGGAACAAGAATAGGATGCTTGCTCTCACCATTATTATTCAGCATAGTCCTGGAAGTCTCAGGTCAGCAATCAGACAACACAAAGAAATGAAAGTCATCCAAATCAGCAAGGAAAAAAAATTAAACTTTCACTATTTACAGATGACATCATATTCTATGTAGAAAACCTGAAAAGACTACACCAAAGTTTTTCTTTTTTGTTTTAATTTTAATGCTTATTTTTGAGACAGAGACAGAGTGTGAGCAGGGCGGGGGGCAGAGAGAGATGGAGATACAGAATGTGAAGCAGGCTCCAGGCTCTGAGCTGTCAGCACAGAGCCCAACATGGGGCTTGAACCCACAAACCGTGAGATCATGACCTGAGCCGAAGTCGGATGCTTAACCTACTGAGCCACCCAGGTGCACCTCCACCAAAAAATTTCTACAACTAGTATGCAAATTCAGCATAGTTGCAGGATATAAATCAATATGTAGAAATATGTTGCATTTCTATACACCAACAACAAAACAGGGGAAAAAGAAATCAAGAAATTGATCCCATTTGTAACTATACCAAAAACCACAAGATTCTTAGGAATAAAGCTAGCCAAAGAGGTAAAGATCTGTACTCTGAAAGCTATAAAACACTTATGAAAGATATCGAAGAGGACACACACAAAAAAATGGAAAAACATTCTATGTTCTTGGATTGGAAGAGCAAACCTTGTTAAAATGTTTATATTAGTCAAAGCAATCTAGACATTTCATGCAATCCCTATCAAAATACCAGAAGCAATTTTCACAGGGCTAGAAATAATTCTAAAATTTCTATGAAACCACAAAAGACCTTGAAAAAATGACAAAAGCAATCCTGAAAAAAGAAAAGCAAAGCTGGAGGTATCATGATTCCAGACTTTAAGCTATATTACAAAGCTATAGCCATCAAGGTAGTATGATAGTGGCGCAAAAACGGAAACACAAATCAATTGGAACAGAATGGAAAACCCAGAAATGGACCTACAATTGTATGGTCAACTCATCTTTGACAAAGCAAGAAAGAATATCCAATGCAAAAAGACAGTCTTCAGAAAATGGTGCTGGGAAAATTGGACAGCAACATACAGAAGAATAAACATGGACTACTTTGTTACAGCATACACTAACATAAATTCTAAGTGGATGAAAAACCTAAGTGAGAGACAGAAAACCCTAAAAACTCTAGAGGAGAACACAGGGAGCAACCTCTTTATCCCTGGCTGTAGCAACTTCTTCCTAGGCACATTACCAGAAGCAAGGGAAACAAAAGCAAACATGAACTAATGGGACTTCATTAAGATAAAAAACTTCTTCACAGCAAAGGAAACAATAAACAAAACTAAAAAATCACCCTATGGAGTTGGAGAAGATATATGCAAATAACATATCTGATAAAGGGTTAGTATCCGAAATCTATAAAGAACTTATCAAACTCAACACTCAGAAAACAAATAATCCCATTAAGAAATTTGCAGGAGACATTAATAGACATTTTTCCAAAGAAGACATCCAAATGGCAATAGATACATAAAAAGATGCTCTACCTCACTTATTAACAGGGAAGTACAAATCAAACCCATGATGAGATGCCACCTCACTCCTGTCAGAATAGCTAAAATTATCACCAGAAACCACAGGTTTTGGTGAGGATGCAGAGAAGGAGGAACCCTCTTGCACTGCTGGTGGGAATGCAAACTGGTGCAGCCACTTTGGAAAACAGTATAGAGGTTCCTCAAAAATTTAAAAATAGAACTATCTTATGATTCCGTAATTGCACTGCTAGATATTTCCCCAAAAGATACAAAATTACAGATTCAAAGGGGTGCATGCACTCTGGTGTTATAGCAGCATTATCAACAATAGTCAAACTATGTAGAGAGCCCAAATGTCCATCAACTGATGAATGAATTAAATATAATGCCTCCAATTTCGATCCGAGAGACCACCAAGGAGCTGATACCAATGCAAACGCACAAGGGTTTATTTGCAAGCTCGAGCTTGGGCCCAAGTATACCCAACATAGCGGAGCAGGGACTTGGACCCCTAGGTTAAGAGGCGTAGCAGTTTTATAGGGGTCGGTGGCCAATGAGATTGTAACACACACAGAAAGTTGCATAGTCATGTCAGTCCACACGCAGGTGGCCAATTGAATTACAATTTACCCTATAGTAACTGTTTACTGTTTACTGTTTATTGATAGGCTAGTAACTAACCTATCACTCTCATCAGAATTGGCGCGCAAGTTTGGCAGGCAAAAGGCAGGGTTTAAGAATTGGTGCACAAGTTTGGCGGGCAAAAGGCGGGGTTTACATTCTTTGGCAGTTAGGGGTTCGGCATTCCTATATGAGCCGGTTTCCAGTAAGGGTGTGCTCAGCGGCTTGACTAGGGTGGGGGAGTGTCTTAAGCAATAAGTAGGTCATGTGGGGGTTATACATAAGATGGTGGGTGTAGCACAAAATGGAGTTAGTCTTGCTCTGCTTGTCCAGGGGTAGGGGATTTTTGTTAAATTCCTTGGGTCCCACATTAAAAAGATGTGGCATATATACACAAAAGAATATTATTCTGCTCTCAAAAAGAATGTAATCTTGCCATTTGCAATAATGTGGATGGAGCTAGAATGTATTATGCTCAGTAAAATAAGTGAGTCAGGAAAGGACAAATACCATAGGATTTCATTCATATGTGGAATTTAAGAAACAAAACATGAACATGTGGGAAGAGGGGAGAAAAGAGAGAGGGAAACCATAAGAGTCTCTTAAAGATAGAGAACAAACTGAGGCTTGATGGAGGGATGTGGGTGGGGGATGGTCTAGATGGGTGATGGGTATAAAAGAGGGCACTTGTTATGATGAGCACTGGGTATTGTATGTAAGTGATGAATCACTAAATTCTACCCCTGAAGCCACTACTGCACTGTATGGTAACTAAATAGAATTTAAATACAAATTTGAAAAGAAAAAAATAAAATTAATGTGATTAAAAAAAAACTTTTTATTTTGATGTAGCACCAATAGTTTATTTTTGCTTTTATTTCCCTTGACTATGGAGGTGTAGCTAGAAGAAGTAGTTTTGGCTGATGTCAAAGAAATTACTGCCTGTGTTCTCTTCTAGGATTTTTATGGTTTCAGTTCTTAAATTTAGGTCTTTAATCCATTTAGAATTTATGTTTGTGTATGCTGTAAGAAAGTGGTCCAGTTTTATTCCTTTGCATTTTGTTGTCTAGTTTTCCCAACACCATTTGCTAAAGAGACTATCTTTTTCTCATCGGATATTCATTCCTGCTTTGTCAAAGATTAATTGACCATGTAATTGTGGGTTTACTTCTGGGTTTTCTATACTGTTTTATTGTTCTATATGCCTACTTTTGTGCTGGTACTACTGTTTCAATTAGTACAACTTTGTAATATAGTACTACACCTTTGAAATTTGGAATTGTTATGCTTCCTTCAACTTTGGTCTTCTTTTTCAAGGTTTCCTGCGCATTAGTTTTATCCATGTTACTCCAAATGGCAAGACGTTTTCATTTTATTACTTTTTTTTTTTTGATGAGACAGCTTTTTATTAAATAGCAAAGCAAAACTGCAACACAATTTTAAATGTTTGTAAATTAGATCACAAAAGGAATGCAAAATGTTTGCAGCATAACTATTATATTCATAGAACTAAAGCTACATTTAACCTTATGCTAATACAAACATAAGATTATTCTGATTAAAAGCAGCCCAAATGTAGTAACCCAAACTACATTAGTGTATTTATTTTCCTATTTAACATCTTAATGATACTTCTGATACTAATTTTCTTACCAAATAGAGTCTACAAACTAAATTTTTAGAAACTATCAAAAAGTGACTACAACGGTCCAAAGCAAGTACTTAGGTGTACAGGCAATTCTGGGAGATGTAGTGAAATAAAATACTGAGAAAATATCAATTAGTATGCGTATAAAACTCTCCTATTTTATTAATGATTCTGATACTAATACATTCTAAAGGAATTTTGCAAAAGTTGATCTGCTGGGTGTTAGGGTCAGGCGTAAGTCAGGGTAAAGATAGGAGTCAGAGGCTAAAAAAATTTAGCAGTCAAAAGCTTTATTTGGGAACTAAGGTCTCGGGGGAGGTTCCGTGACTCAGGGAGAGAGAGAGAGAGAGAGAGAGAGAGAGAGAGAGAAGTCAGGGAAGTCGCCAAGTCGCCCCCGGGTATGGTGGGGTAGGGTTTTTAAGCTGTAGTAGTTCCGGGTTTAGGCTCCGGTGGGTCTTTCTCTCCTGCGGGGCTCTCCATTGGGTTGTGCTGGAGCTCAGTGATTGGTTGCCCTTCAGTTTCTTCCCGGGCGCTGGCAATGTTTCTTCTGGCGGGCTGGTGAGAGGGCCGTCCCCTTCCAGGGACATCCTAACACTGGGTACCACAAATAAACCTTGAGACTAAACTCTTTGTAAGTGTTTTCTTCTAGGTATAGTTTATATAAGGTTAGTCAAATTTAGACTACTTTCACATATATATTCCTAAAGATCTAGTCTGTTCCATATTTCACACAAATCTGGGATAAAAACATTTGGGAAGTACCTGAGTGGCTCAGTCAGTTAAGTGTCTTATTATTAATTTCAGCTCAGGTCACGATCTCATGGTTCATGAGTTCAAGCGCCACTGTGGGCTCTGCACTGACAGGGCAGAGCCTGGTTGGGATTCTCTCTTCCTCTTTCTGTCTGTGCCCCTTCTCCCTCAAAATAAATAAATAAACTTTAAAAAAAAGTTAAACAACATACGGAGTTGGTGACTACTGTTTGCCAGTACCTTCCCCATCCAATTTCTATTTTTCTTAAAATTTTCTATTTCAAACATATAACCAGAGCTCATCTTTTCAGATACCCAGTGGGTTATTTTGTGCAAAACTTTTGCAAAGAAAAATCTTCATATGTAGAGCCTCTATTTGCAATTAATTAAAGAGAAACCAACAATTCTATTACTAACTATGACAAGTCCTAACTGAGAAAGTATCTTATTTTGGCTAAGTTTCAATAATTCAAACTGAGGTTACTCTCACAGATGATTAACTATTAAAATTACTTTTACTAGTGTGAAATCAATTTTTTCCTTAGGGGCGGGGAAAAGGGAAGGAAAAAGCAAATGGAGAAGAGGCACAACATGATGGACAGGATACATAAAGCTGTGTGTTCAGTGCATGATTTTGGTCACTTTCACAACACAGTGATTATTTTCTTGTATCTTTTATTATACCTGTAGTAAAAGACAATGCTAAACGTATAAATTAACAAAAATTTCATAAAACATTAATTTTCAAGTTTCATAAATGCATGCATTTCTAATTATAAAATCTCTACAATACATTTGCATGTTTTCATAGACTAACATATAATACACAAGTTCAAGGAAGTCTTCTGTTATTCTCTTAATTTTACCTAGATCTGACATTATCTTCATAAATATTCAGTTAAGCCACAAACAAAAGTACTATAACTTTCTTGAATCTATCCATGTTTTAAAGAAAAAAAGATCAGCATCAATTCCATAAAACAAAGGGATGTTAATCCCTTACTTTTTTTTTTTTTAATTTTTTTTGGGGGGTCAGTTTGAAATACACTAAAAGCTGACATGAAGTTTTCTATATATCGTTCAAGAACTTGGTTTTCTGATTTTAGCTTCAGATTTCTTCTTTAACTGCATCTATTCTTGCAGACATCTTCAAGTATGTATCGAAGTTTCAACACTTGCTTAATAAGTCATGTTTTTTCTTCCAGTTTCACCTGATTTTTAGCATCAACTGCATCCGTGTCAGCAATCATTTTGGGTAAAAACTTATTGGCTTTGGATACAAAATCCTTGACAAATGGTCTGCCATTGTAGGTGTTGGGAGTGGCAGAGATTAGCCAAGATATCATTCATTTTATGGCTGAGTCATATTCCATTGTATGCATATGCCACTTATTTATTTTCTATCAATGTATGCTTGGGTGGCTTCCATATTATAAATAATGCAGCAATAAACATAGAGGTGCATATGTCTCTTCAAATTAGTGTTTTAGTTTTCTTTGGGTAGACATCCAATAGTAGAATTATTGGATCATACAGTAATGCTTTTTTAATTTTTTTGAGGAAACCACATATGGTTTTCCACAGTGGATGTACCAATTTGCATTCCCACCATGAGTGCATGGGGGTTCATTTTTCTCCAGTTCCTCATCGACACTTGTTATTTCTTGTTTTTGTTTTTATTTTTTTTTGTTTTTGTTTTTTGTTTTTTTAATTTAGCCATCTGACAGGTGTAAAGTGATATATTCTGGTTTTAATTTGCATTTACCTAATGATGTTGAGCATCTTTTCATGTGTCTGTTTGTCATCTTTATGTCTTCTTTGGAAAAATGTCTATTCAGGTCCTCTGCCCATTTTTAATCAGATTATTAGGGGTTTTGCTTTGTTTTGTTTTGTTTTGGTGTTGAGTTGCATAAGCTCTTTTATACTTTAAATATTAATTCATTATCAAATATATCATTTGATAATGCTAATGATACCTTCCTCCTCTCAGTACGTTGCCTTTTCATTTTGTTCATGGTTTCCTTTGCTGTGCAGAAGGTTTTTATTTTGGTGTAGTCCCAATTCTTTCTTCTTTCTTTCTTTCTTTCTTCCTTTCTTTCTTTTTTCTTTTTTTTTTTTTTTTGGAAGTGACATGTAGAAAAATGTTTCTATGGCCAATGTCAAAGAAATTACTGCTTATGTTTACTAGAAGTTTTATGGTTTCAGGTTTCACGTTTAGGAGTTTGATCCATTTTGAATTTATTTTTGTGGATGGCATAGGGTCCAGTTTCATTCTTTTACAAATAGCTTTCCAGTCATCCCACCACCATTTGTTGAAGTCTTTTTTCTCATTGTATATTCTTTCCTCCTATTTATTAGATTAATTGACCATATAATTGTGGGTTTATTTCTGGGCTCTCTATTTTGTTTCATTGATCTATGTGTCTATTTTTGTGCCAGTACCATACTTTTTTTTTTTTTTTTTTTTTTTTTGTGGTTCGTTTTTCTTTTTTTTTTATATATATATGAAATTTATTGACAAATTGGTTTCCATACAACACCCAGTGCTCATCCCAAAAGGTGCCCTCCTCAATACCATACTGTTTTGATTACTACAGCTTTATAATATATCTTAAAATTTGGAAATCTGATACCTTCAGCTTTGTTCTTCTTCAAGATTGCTGTGGCTATTCAGGGTCTTTTGTTGTTTCATTAAAATCTTAGGATTACTTGTTTTATTTTTGTGAAAAATATTGTTAATATTTTGATAGGAGTTGGATTAAATATGTAGATTGCTTTGGGAAGTATGTACATTTGAACAATACTTACTTTGCTCATTCACAAGCATAGAATATTTTTCCATTTGTTTGTGTCATCTTTAATTGTTTTTGTCAAAGTTTTATAGCTTTCTGAGTACAGGTTTTTCACCTCCTTGATTATATTATTCCTAGGTATTTAATTCTTTTTGGTGCAGTTGTGAATAAATTGCTTTCTTATTTTTTCTTTCTGTTACTTGATTATTATGTTATGGAAACACAACACACTTTTATATATTAATTTTGTATCCCTGCAACTTTACTGAATTAATTTACGAGTTGTACTATTTTTTGGTGGAGTCATTTGGATTTTTTTTTTATATATATATGAAATTTATTGACAAATTGGTTTCCATACAACACCCAGTGCTCATCCCAAAAGGTGCCCTCCTCAATACCCATCACCCACCCTCCCCTCCCTCCCACCCCCCATCAACCCTCAGTTTGTTCTCAGTTTTTAACAGTCTCTTATGCTTTGGCTCTCTCCCACTCTAACCTCTTTTTTTTTTCCTTCCCCTCCCCCATGGGTTCCTGTTAAGTTTCTCAGGATCCACATAAGAGTGAAACCATATGGTATCTGTCTTTCTCTGTATGGCTTATTTCACTTAGCATTACACTCTCCAGTTCCATCCACGTTGCTACAAAAGGCCATATTTCATTTTTTCTCATTGCCACATAGTATTCCATTGTGTATATATACCACAATTTCTTTATCCATTCATCAGTTGATGGACATTTAGGCTCTTTCCATAATTTGGCTATTGTTGAGAGTGCTGCTATGAACATTGGGGTACAAGTGCCCCTATGCATCAGTACTCCTGTATCCCTTGGATAAATTCCTAGCAGTGCTATTTCTGGGTCATAGGGTAGGTCTATTTTTAATTTTCTGAGGAACCTCCACACTGCTTTCCAGAGCGGCTGCACCAATTTGCATTCCCACCAACAGTGCAAGAGGGTTCCCGTTTCTCCACATCCTCTCCAGCATCTATAGTCTCCTGATTTGTTCATTTTGGCCACTCTGACTGGCGTGAGGTGATACCTGAGTGTGGTTTTGATTTGTATTTCCCTGATAAGGAGCGACGCTGAACATCTTTTCATGTGCCTGTTGGCCATCTGGATGTCTTCTTTAGAGAAGTGTCTATTCATGTTTTCTGCCCATTTCTTCACTGGGTTATTTGTTTTTCGGGTGTGGAGTTTGGTGAGCTCTTTATAGATTTTAGATACTAGCCCTTTGTCCGATATGTCATTTGCAAATATCTTTTCCCATTCCGTTGGTTGCCTTTTAGTTTTGTTGGTTGTTTCCTTTGCTGTGCAGAAGCTTTTTATCTTCATAAGGTCCCAGTAATTCACTTTTGCTTTTAATTCCCTTGCCTTTGGGGATGTGTCGAGTAAGAGATTGCTACGGCTGAGGTCAGAGAGGTCTTTTCCTGCTTTCTCCTCTAAGGTTTTGATGGTTTCCTGTCTCACATTTAGGTCCTTTTTCCATTTTGAGTTTATTTTGGTAAATGGTGTGAGAAAGTGGTCTAGTTTCAACCTTCTGCATGTTGCTGTCCAGTTCTCCCAGCACCATTTGTTAAAGAGACTGTCTTTTTTCCATTGGATGTTCTTTCCTGCTTTGTCAAAGATGAGTTGGCCATACGTTTGTGGGTCTAGTTCTGGGGTTTCTATTCTATTCCATTGGTCTGTGTGTCTGTTTTTGTGCCAATACCATGCTGTCTTGATGATGACAGCTTTGTAGTAGAGGCTAAAGTCTGGGATTGTGATGCCTCCTGCTTTGGTCTTCTTCTTCAAAATTCCTTTGGCTATTCGGGGCCTTTTGTGGTTCCATATGAATTTTAGGATTGCTTGTTCTAATTTCGAGAAGAATGCTGGTGCAATTTTGATTGGGATTGCATTGAATGTGTAGATAGCTTTGGGTAGTATTGACATTTTGACAATATTTATTTTTCCAATCCATGATTGGATTGATTTTGTATCCTGCAACTTTGCTGAATTCATGTATCAGTTCTAGCAGACTTTTGGTGGAGTCTATCAGATTTTCCATGTATAATATCATGTCATCTGCAAAAAGCGAAAGCTTGACTTCATCTTTGCCAATTTGGATGCCTTTGATTTCCTTTTGTTGTCTGATTGCTGATGCTAGAACTTCCAGCACTATGTTAAACAACAGCGGTGAGAGTGGGCATCCCTGTCGTGTTCCTGATCTCAGGGAAAAAGCTCTCAGTTTTTCCCCGTTGAGGATGATGTTAGCTGTGGGCTTTTCATAAATGGCTTTATGATCTTTAAGTATGTTCCTTCTATCCCGACTTTCTCAAGGGTTTTTATTAAGAAATGGTGCTGGATTTTGTCAAAGGCCTTTTCTGCATCGATTGACAGGATCATATGGTTCTTCTCTTTTTTTTTTGTTAATGTGATGTATCACGTTGATTGATTTGCGAATGTTGAACCAGCCCTGCATACCAGGAATGAATCCCACGTGATCATGGTGAATAATTCTTTTTATATGCTGTTGAATTCGATTTGCTAGTATCTTATTGAGAATTTTTGCATCCATATTCATCAGGGATATTGGCCTGTAGTTCTCTTTTTTTACTGGGTCTCTGTCTGGTTTAGGAATCCAAGTAATACTGGCTTCATAGAATGAGTCTGGAAGTTTTCCTTCCATTTCTATTTCTTGGAATAGCTTGAGAAGGATAGGTATTATCTCTGCTTTAAATGTCTGGTAGAACTCCCCTGGGAAGCCATCTGGTCCTGGACTCTTATTTGTTGGGAGATTTTTGATAACTGATTCAATTTCTTCGCTGGTTATGGGTCTGTTCAAGCTTTCTCTTTCCTCCTGATTGAGTTTTGGAAGAGTGTGGGTGTTCAGGAATTTGTCCATTTCTTCCAGGTTGTCCAGTTTGTTGGCATATAATTTTTCATAGTATTCCCTGATAATTGTTTGTATCTCTGAGGGATTGGTTGTAATAATTCCATTTTCATTCATGATTTTATCTATTTGGGTCATCTCCCTTTTCTTCTTGAGAAGCCTGGCTAGAGGTTTGTCAATTTTGTTTATTTTTTCAAAAAACCAACTCTTGGTTTCGTTGATCTGCTCTACAGTTTTTTTAGATTCTATATTGTTGATTTCTGCTCTGATCTTTATTATTTCTCTTCTTCTGCTGGGTTTGGGGTGTCTTTGCTGTTCTGCTTCTATTTCCTTTAGGTGTGCTGTTAGATTTTGTATTTGGGATTTTTCTTGTTTCTGGAGATAGGCCTGGATTGCAATGTATTTTCCTCTCAGGACTGCCTTCGCTGCGTCCCAAAGCGTTTGGATTGTTGTATTTTCATTTTCGTTTGTTTCCATATATTTTTTGATTTCTTCTCTAATTGCCTGGTTGACCCACTCATTCGTTAGTAGGGTGTGTTTGAACCTCCATGTTTGGAGGTTTTCCAGACTTTTTCCTGTGGTTGATTTCAAGCTTCATAGCATTGTGGTCTGAAAGTATGCATGGTATAATTTCAATTCTTGTAAACTTATGAAGGGCTGTTTTGTGACCCAGTATATGATCTATCTTGGAGAATGTTCCATGTGCACTCGAGAAGAAAGTATATTCTGTTGCTTTGGGATGCAGAGTTCTAAATATATCTGTCAAGTCCATCTGATCCAATGTCTCATTCAGGGCCCTTGTTTCTTTATTGACCGTGTGTCTAGATGATCTATCCATTTCTGTAAGTGGGGTGTTAAAGTCCCCAGCAATTACCACATTCTTATCAATAAGGTTGCTTATGTTTATGAGTAATTGTTTTATATATTTGGGGGCTCTGGTATTCGGCGCATAGACATTTATAATTGTTAGCTCTTCCTGATGGATAGACCCTGTAACTATTATATAATGTCCTTCTTCATCTCTTGTTACAGCCTTTAATTTAAAGTCTAGTTTGTCTGATATAAGTATGGCTACTCCAGCTTTCTTTTGGCTTCCAGTAGCATGATAAATAGTTCTCCATCCCCTCACTCTGAATCTAAAGGTGTCCTTAGGTCTAAAATGAGTCTCTTGTAGACAGCAAATAGATGGGTCTTGTTTTTTTATCCATTCTGATACCCTATGTCTTTTGGTTGGCGCATTTAATCCATTTACATTCAGTGTTATTATAGAAAGATACGGGTTTAGAGTCATTGTGATGTCTGTATGTTTTATGCTTGTAGTGATGTCTCTGGTACTTTGTCTCACAGGGTCCCCCTTAGGATCTCTTGTAGGGCTGGTTTAGTGGTGACAAATTCCTTCAGTTTTTGTTTGTTTGGGAAGACCTTTATCTCTCCTTCTATTCTAAATGACAGACTTGCTGGATAAAGATTCTCGGCTGCATATTTTTTCTGTCTAGCACACTGAAAATCTCGTGCCAATTCTTTCTGGCCTGCCAACTTTCAAAAGAGAGATCAGTCACGAGTCTTCTAGGTCTCCCTTTATATGTGAGGGCACGTTTACCCCTTGCTGCTTTCAGAATTTTCTCTTTATCCTTGTATTTTGCCAGTTTCACTATGATATGTCGTGCAGAAGATCGATTCAAGTTACGTCTGAAGGGAGTTCTCTGTGCCTCTTGGATTTCAATGCCTTTTTCCTTCCCTAGTTCAGGGAAGTTCTCAGCTATTATTTCTTCAAGTACCCCTTCAGCACCTTTCCCTCTCTCTTCCTCCTCTGGGATACCAATTATGCGTATATTATTTCCTTTTAGTGTATCACTTAGTTCTCTAATTTTCCCCTCATACTCCTGGATTTTTTTATCTCTCTTTTTCTCAGCTTCCTCTTTTTCCATAACTTTATCTTCTAGTTCACCTATTCTCTCCTCTGCCTCTTCCATCCGAGCCGTGGTGGTTTGCATTTTGTTTTGCATTTCATTTAAAGCGTTTTTCAGCTCCTCGTGACTGTTTCTTAGTCCCTTGATCTCTGTAGCAAGAGATTCTCTGCTGTCCTGTATACTGTTTTCCAGCCCAGCAATTAATTTTATGACTATTATTCTAAATTCACTTTCTGTTATATTATTTAAATCCTTTTTGATCAGCTCATTAGCTGTTGTTATTTCCTGGAGATTCTTCTGAGGGGAATTCTTCCGCTTGGTCATTTTGGATAGTCCCTGGTGTGGTGAGGACCTGCAGGGCACTTCCCCTGTGCTGTGGTGTATAACTGGAGTTGGTGGGCGGGGCCGCAGTCAGTCCTGATGTCTGCCCCCAGCCCACCGCTGGGGCCACAGTCAGACTGGTGTGTGTCTTCTCTTCCCCTCTCCTAGGGGCGGGATTCACTGTGGGGTGGCGTGGCCCGTCTGGGCTACTTGCACACTGCCAGGCTTGTGATGCTGGGGATCTGGCGTATTAGCTGCGGTGGGAAGGCAAGGTGCACGGCGGCAGGGGGGGCAGGCTTAGCTCGCTTCTCCTTAGGCGATCCACTTCAGGAGGGGCTCTGTGGCAGCCGGAGGGAGTCAGATCCGCTGCCGGAGGTTTGGCTCCGCAGAAGCACAGAGTTGAGTGTTTGCTCGGAGGGAGCAATTTCCCTGGCCGGAACCGGTTCCATTTGGGATTTTGGCTGGGGGATGGGCGGGGGCGATGGCGCTGGCGAGCGCCTTTGTTCCCCGCCAAACTGAGCTCTGTCGTCTGGGGGCTCCGCAGCTCACCCTCCCTTTGTCCTCCAGCCTTCCCGCTTTCTGAGCAGAGCTGTTAACTTATGACCTCCCAGACGCTACGTCGCGCTTGCTGTCGGAACACAGTCCGTCAGGCCCCTCCGCTTTTGCAAGCCGGACTCGGGGGCTCTGCTTGGCTGGCGAGCCGCCCCTCCGCCCCGGCTCCCTCCCGCCAGTCCGTGGAGCGTGCACCGCCTCTCGCCCTTCCTACCCTCTTCCGTGGGCCTCTCGTCTGCACTTGGGTCTGGTGACTCCGTTCTGCTAATCCTCTGGTGGTTTTCTGGGTTATTTAGGCAGGTGTAGGTGGAATCTAAGTGATCAGCAGGACGCGCAGTGAGCCCAACGTCCTCCTACGCCACCATCTTCCAAGAGCATTCAGTCATTTGGATTTTCTATATGCAATAGCATGTTATATGCATTTTGTGAAAGTTTTACTTCTTTTTCACCAAGTTGGATGTTTTTAATTTCTTTTTGTTGTCTTATTTTTGTGGCTAGGACTTCCAATATTACGTTGAATAAAAGTGGTAATGGTGGACATCCTTGTCTTGTCCATGATCTTAGATGAAAAACTCTCAATTTTTCCCATTGAATATAATGTTAGCTGTGGGTTTTTCATATATAGCCTTTATTATGCTCAAGTGCGTTCTCTCTAAACATAGTTGTTGAGAAATTTTATCATGAATGATTGCTGTACTTTGTCAAATGCTTTTTTTTAACTATAAATCCAATTTCTTTTTTTTATATATGAAATTTATTGTCAAATTTGTTTCCATACAACATTAAGTGCTCATCGCAAAAGATGCCCTCTTGAATGCCCATCACCTACCCTCTCCTCCCTCCCACCCCCCATCAACCCTCAGTTTGTTCTCAGTTTTTAACAGTCTCTTCTGCTTTGGCTCTCTCCCACTCTAACCTCTTTTTTTCCCTTCCCCTCCCCCATGGGTTTCTGTTAAGTTTCTCAGGATCCACATAAGAGTGAAAACATATGGTATCTGTCTTTCTCTGCATGGCTTATTTCACTTAGCATCACACTCTCCAGTTCCACCACGTTGCTACAAAGGGCCATATTTCGTTCTTTCTCATTGCCACATAGTACTCCATTGTATATATAAACCACAATTTCTTTATCCATTGATCAGTTGATGGACATTTAGGCTCTTTCCATAACTTGGCTACTGTTGAGAGTGCTGCTATACATTGGGGTACAAGTGCCCCTATGCATCAGTATTCTTGTATCCCTTGGGTAAATTCCTAGCAGTGCTACTGCTGGGTCATAGGGTAAGTCTAGTTTTAATTTTCTGAGGAACCTCCACACTGCTTTCCAGAGCGGCTGCACCAATTTGCATTTGCACCAACAGTGCAAGAGGGTTCCCGTTTCTCCGCATCCTCGCCAGCATCTATAGTCTCCTAATTTGTTCATTTTGGCCACTCTGACTGGCATGAGGTGATATCTGAGTGTGGTTTTGATTTGTATTTCCCTGATGAGGAGCGATGTTGAGCATCTTTTCATGGGCCTGTTGGCCATATGGGTGTCTTTACAAAAGTGTCTATTCATGTTTTCTACCCATTTCTTCACTGGATTATTTGTTTTTTGGGTGTGGAGTTTGGTGAGCTCTTAATAAATTTTGGATACTAGCCCTTTGTCCGATATGTCATTTGCAAGTATCTTTTCCCATTTCGTTGGTTGCCTTTAGTTTTGTTGATTGTTTCCTTTGCAGTGCAGAAGTTTTTTATCTTCATGAGGTCCCAATAGTTCATTTTTGCTTTTAATTCCCTTGCCTTTGGAGATGTGTCAAGTAAGAAATTGCTACGACTGAGGTCAGAGAGGTCTTTTCCTGCTTTCTCCTCTAAGGTTTTGATGGTTTCCTGTCTCACATTCAGGTCCTTTATCCATTTTGAGTTTATTTTTGTGAATGGTGTGAGAAAGTGGTCTAGTTTCATCCTTCTGCATGTTGCTGTCCGGTTCTCCCAGCACCATTTGTTAAAGAGACTGTCTTTTTTTCCATTGGATATTCTTTCCTGCTTTGTCAAAAATGAGTTGGCCATACGTTTGTGGGTCTAGTTCTGGGGTTTTAATTCTATTCCATTGGTCTGTGTGTCTGTTTTTGTGCCACTACCATGCTGTCTTGATGCTTACAGCTTTGTAGTAGACACTAAAGTCTGGGATTGTGATGCCTCCTACTTTGGTCTTCTTCTTCAAAATTACGTTGGCTCTTCAGGGCCTTTTGTGGTTCCATATGAATTTTAGGATTGCTTGTTCTAGCTTTGAGAAGAATGCTGGTGCAATTTTGATTGAGATTGCCTTGAATGTGTAGATAGTTTTGGGTAGTATTGACATTTTGACAATATTTATTCTTCCAACCCATGAGCGTGGAATATTTTTCCATTTCTTTATATCTTCTTCAATTTCCTTCATAAGCTTTCTATAGTTTTCAGCATACAGATCTTTTACATCTTTGGTTAGATTCATTCCTAGGTATTTTATGCTTCTTGGTGCAATTGTGAATGGGATCAGTTTCTTTATTTGTCTTTCTGTTGCTTCATTATTAGTGTATAAGAATGCAACTTATTTCTGTACATTGATTTTGCTGAATTCATGTATCTGTTCTAGCAGACTTTTGGTGGAGTCTGTCGGAATTTCCATGTATAATATCATGTCATCTGCAAAAAGCGAAAGCTTGACTTCATCTGTGCCAATTTTGATGCCTTTGATTTCCTTTTGTTGTCTGATTGCTGATGCTAGCACTTCCAACACTATGTTAAACAACATCGGTGAGGGTGGACATCCCTGTCGTGTTCCTGATTTCAGGGGGAAACTCTCAGTTTTTCCCCGTGGAGGGTGATATTAGCTGTGGGCTTTTCATAAATGGCTTTTATGATGTTTAAGTATGTTCCTTCTATCCCGACTTTCTCGAGGGTTTTTATTAAGAAAGGATGCTGAATTTTGTCAAATGCTTTTTCTGCATCGATGGACAGGATCATGTGGTTCTTATCTTTTATTTTATTAATGTGATGGATTGATCACATTGATCAATCACATGTGATCAAATCACATTGATTGATTTGCGAGTGTTGAACCAGCCCTGCAGCCCAGGAATGAATCCCACGTGATCATGGTGAATAATTCTTTTTATATGCTGTTGAATTCGATTTGCTAGTATCTTATTGAGAATTTCTGCATCCATATTCATCAGGGATATTGGCCTGTAATTCTCTTTTTTTACTGGGTCTCTGTCTGGTTTAGGAATCCAAGTAATACTGGCATCATAGAATGAGTCTGGAAGTTTTCATTCCCTTTCTATTTTTTGGAATAGCTTGAGAAGGATAGGTATTATCTCTGCTTTAAATGTCTGGTAGAAGTCCCCAGGGAAGCCATCTGGTCCTGGACTCTTATTTGTTGGGAGATTTTTGATAACTGATTCAATTTCTTCGCTGCTTACGGGTCTGTTCAAGCTTTATATTTCCTCCTGATTGAGTTTTGGAAGTGTGTGGATGTTTAGGAATTTTTCATTTCTTCCAGGTTGTCCAGTTTGTTGGCATATGATTTTTTATAGCATTCCCTGATAATTGCTTGTATATCTGAGGGACTGCTTCTCATGATTCCATTTTCATTCATGATTTGATCTATTTGGGTCATCTCCCTTTTCTTTTTGAGAAGCCTGGATAGAGGTTTATCAATTTTGTTTCTTTTTTCAAAAAACCATCTCTTGGTTTCATTGATCTGCTCTACCGTTGTTTTTTTTTTTTTAGATTCTATATTGTTCATTTCTGCTCTGATCTTTATTATTTCTCTTCTGCTGTGTTTGGGGTGTCTTTGCTGCTCTGCTTCTATTTCCTTTAGGTGTGCTGTTAGATTTTATATTTGGGATTTTTCTTGTTTCTTGAGATGACCTAGATTGCAATGTATTTTCCTCTCCGGACTGCCTTTGCTACATCCCAAAGCGTTTGGATTGTTGTATTTTCATTTTTGTTTGTTTCCATATATTTTTAAATTTCTTCTCTAATTGCCTGGTTGACCCATTCATTCTTTAGTAGGATGTTCTTTAACCTCCATGCTTTTGGAGGTTTTCCAGACTTTTTCCTGTGGCTGATTTCAAGCTTCATGGCATTGTGGTCTGAAAGTATGCATAGTATGATCTCAATTCTTGTATACTTATTAAGGACTGTTTTGTGGCCCAGTATGTGATCTATCTTGGAGAATGTTGCATGTGCACTTGACAAGAAAGTATATTCTGTTGCTTTGGGATGCAGAGTTCTAAATATATCTGTCAAGTCCATCTGATCCAATGTATCACTCAGGGCCCTTGTTTCTTTATTGACCATGTGTCTAGATGATCTATCCATTGTTCTAAGTGGGGTATTAAAGTCCCCTGCAATTACCACATTCTTATCAATAAGGTTGCTTATGTTTATGAGTAATTGTTTTATATATTTGTGGGCTCCGGTATTCAGCACATAAACATTTATAATTGTTAGCTCTTCCTGATGGATAGACCCTGTAACTATTATATAATGTCCTTCTTCATCTCTTGTTACAGCCTTTAATTTAAAGTCTAGTTTGTCTGATATAAGTATGACTACTCCAGCTTTCTTTTGGCTTCCAGTAGCATGATAAATAGTTCTCCATCCCCTCACTCTGAATCTAAAGGTGTCCTTAGGTCTAAAATGAGTCTCTTGTAGATAGCAAATAGATGGGTCTTGTTTTTTTATCCATTCTGATACCCTATGCCTTTTGCTTGGTGCATTTAGTCCATTTACATTCAGTGTTATTATAGAAAGATATGGGTTTAGAGTCATTGTGATGTCTGTAGGTTTCATGCTTGTAATGCTGTCTCTGGTACTTTGTCTCACAGGGTCCCCCTTAGGATCTCTTGTAGGGCTGGTTTAGTGGTGACAAATTCCTTCAGTTTTTGTTTGTTTGGGAAGACCTTTATCTCTCCTTCTATTCTAAATGACAGATTTGCTGGATAGAGGATTCTTGGCTGCCTATTTTTTCTGTTCATCACATTGAAGATTTCCTGCCATTCCTTTCTGGCCTGCCAAGTTTCAGTAGAAAGATCTGTGAAGAGTCTTATTGGTCTACCTTTATATGTTAGAGCATGTTGATCCCTAGCTGCTTTTAGAATTTTCTCTTTATCCTTGTATTTTGCCAGTTTCACTATGATATGTCGTGCAGAAGATTGATTCAAGTTACATCTGAAGGGAGTTCTCTTGGATTTCAATGCCTTTTTCCTTCCCCAGATCAGGGAAGTTCTCAGCTATTATTTCTTCAAGTACACCTTCAGCACCTTTTCCTCTCTCTTCTTCCTCTGGAATACCAATTATGCATAGATTATTTCTCTTTCGTGCATCACTTAGTTCTCTAATTTTCCCCTCATACTCCTGGATTTTTTTTATCTCTCTTTTTCTCAGCTTCTTCTTTTCCATAATTTTATCTTCTAGTTCACCTATTCTCTCCTCTGCCTCTTCAATCTGAGCTGTGGTTGTCTCCATTTTATTTTGCAGCTCATTAATAGCATTTTTTATCTCCTCCTGGCTGTTCCTTAGTCCCTTGATCTCTGTAGCAAGAGATTCTCTGCTGTCCTTTATACTGTTTTCAAGCCCAGCAATTAATTTTATGACTATTATTCTAAATTCACTTTCTGTTATATTGTTTAAATCATTTTTGATCAGATCGTTAGCTGTTGTTATTTCCTGGATGTTTTTTTGAGGGGAATTCTTCCATTTCCTCATTTTGGATAGTCCCTGGAGTGGTGAGGAACTGCAGGGCATTTCCCCGTGCTGTCTTGAATACCTTGTGTTGGTGGGCGGGCCTCAGACCTGATGTGTGCCCCCAGCTCACCGCTGGGGCCACAGTCAGACTGGTATGTACCTTCTCTTCCCCTCTCCTAGGTTCGGGATTCACTGTGGAGTGGTGTGCCCCATCTGGGTTACTTGCACACTGCCAGGCTTGTGGTGCTGGGGATCTGGCTTATTAGCTGGGGTGGATTGGCAAGGTGTACAAGGGTGGGAAGGGCAGGCTCAGCTCACTTTTCCTTCAGAGATCTGCTCCTGGAGGGGCCCTGAGGCAATGGGAGGGAGTCAGAACCGCTGGAGGGATGGATCCACAGAAGCGCAGTGTTGGGTGTTTGCGCAGTGCAAGCATATTCCCTGACAGGAACTGGTTCCCTTTGGGATTTTGGCTGGGGGATGGGCGAGGGAGATGGCGCTGGCAAGCGCCATTGTTCCCTGCAAACCTGTGCCCTGTTGTACGGAGCTCAACAACTCTCCCTCCCATTGTCCACCAGCCCTCCCGTTCTCCAAGCAGATCTGTTAACTTACAACCTTCCAGATGTTAAGTCCCACTTGCTGTCAGGACACACTCCATCCAACCCCTCCATTTTTGGAAGCCAGACTCGGGGGCTCTGCTTTGCTGGCGGGCTGCCCCTCCACCCCGGCTCCCTCCCTCCAGTCTGTGTAGCACACACCACCTCTCCACCCTTCCTACCCTCTTCCTTGGACCTCTTGTCTATGCTTGGCTCTGGAGAATCCATTCTGCTAGTCTTCTGGCAATTTTCTGGGTTATTTAGGCAGGTGTGGTTGGAATCTAAGTGATCTGCAGGACGCGGTGAGCCCAGCGTCCTCCTATGCTGCCATCTTCCCCAAAACCTCTCCCTGTCTAATGCTTTTTTGGCATCTTGAGTTGATTAGATGGTTTTCATACTTTCTCTTGCTAATATGATGTATCATGTTGATTGATTTGTAGATAACACCACCACATTTGCATCTCTGGAATAAATCCCACTTGATTGCAGTGAATGATTTTTTTTTAATGTATTGATGGATTCGGCCTGCTAATATTTTGTTGAAGAGTTTTTGCATCTATGTTATTCATAGATAACATAGTAGTTCTTTTCTTTCTCTGTAGTAGGTAACATATTAGTTCTCTGTAGTTCTCATTTTTGTTATTGTGTCTTTTTCTGTTTTTGTTTTTTTAAGTAAGTTCCTTAACATTTTGTGTTGTTTTATTTGCATTAAAAAAATGATCTCCTCCACTGTTTACTGACTGGTTTCTGAAGAAAAACACCTTTCTTTAGTTTTGTTAGGGCTTATAAGGATTTCTCAGATCTTTTCTGTGGATACATCTATAGACATTTTTTGTTTCATTTTATGATGACACTCTTAAGATTTTATGCCTCCTCTTGATCCTGCAATACCCAGACAGTGCTGACAACCTTCCATTTGCTCACTTCCTAGGGTGGTGTTGAATTTTCAGGTTTTTGTCCTTTATCCAACACAGTTGTGTTGGCTTTCCATGTATGCCTACTAATTTTTGGCCAAGTTCTGCCCCTTAACCATCTGAGGCATGCACAAGAAATCAATCATGGAGTGAATGGATATGTAATGGAGGCACAGAGTGTGTTGGAGTGCTCATGGGCCAGTTGGAAGGATCCTCAGTAGCTTGTGGGCAGGCTTCTTTATGGAGTTTGGGTTAGTAGGATTTGCATTTCACTTGATAGATTTTATTCCATGCCCTTGCTCTGTTTTTCCAGCTATTCATTGCCCACTATCTTTAAGTTTGTGACTCAGTATTCTGGATAGAGTAAGAAATAGTTGGGCCTCTTGGGCAGCATCTTCATAACTGGGGAAGCTAGGTACTCACTGACACACTGTGGTAGAAAGAACATTCCCTGTGGTAGGAAGAACAGGCTGAGGAGTTCTCTTATGGCACTGTGCCATTGGGAGGTGGATGATGTGGGTAAAGTGAAACTGTTCTGAAACTGTTCTTGAGTGTGTGTGTGTGTGTGTTTAGATTTTTTTTCACATTAAAAAAGTTCCAGTTAGCTAACATACCATGTTATATTAGTTTCAGATATACAATATAGTGATTCAACAGTTCTATACATCACTCAGTACTCATCACAAGTGCACTCCTTAATCCCCAAGGTGAAACTGTTCTTCTTAACCTCTTCAAAGCATCTAATTGTAGATATTTTTGGCTCCAATTGTGTGCTGGAACTTCTCTTCTAGACTATCAGATTGTACAAAAGCATTCTTTTTGTGGGTGATTGTTAAAATCAGCATTCTTTGTGGGGAAAATAGAAACTCTCATTCTGCCATGGTGATGATGTCACTCCTCCTAAGCTTTGAATGTGGGTTCAGAGAATATATTGAACCTTTTGGCTCAGAAATTCCTTGGCAGTTCTCACTGCTCAAAATTAACAAGAGTGGGTGGGCAAATAGAGACAGCACAATTTCAGTGAATCCCTTTGCTCATCTATGGCTTGAGTCTTCTATGGTTGTATGCTCAGTCTTTTTTCTTTGGGTTTTGGTGGCACAGAACCTACAAATTCAAACTTGTCATGGGGATTAAAATGTGGTCTTGAGATTTGAAAAAGTCCAGTCTCTGCTTAAGGTATCCAGTGTCAATCTGGAGTTGTGTGGTGTAGCTTTACCACTACAGCAAGTCTTTGTGACATGAAATTTTATTTTTTCAGGCATATTCCATTTAGCCTATTCTTTCTTTCATTGACTCTAGATTTTAGCTTATCCAGAACTTTTTTAAAATCTTAAGTTCTCTTTGAAGCTATTCTATTCTTTTTTTTTTAATCTACCAATGTATTAGTTTGCTAGGGCTGCCATAGTAAAGTACCATAAACTAGAAATGTGAGATCAAAGAACTGATTGGACAGTTCCTTTCTTCTGAGACCGCTCTCCTTGTATCATCATATGATCTTCTCTCTGTCTATGACTGTGTCCTAATCTCTTCTTCTTATAAGGACACCAGTCATATTGAATTAGGGGCCTCACTAATGACCTCATTTTAACCTAATTATCCTTTTAAAAGCCTTATCTCCAAATATAGTCATATTTTGGGGTAATCAGCAATGAGTTTAGGTCTTCAGAATCTGATTTTTTAGAAAACATAATTCAGCCTATAACAACCAATAATGCTCACTCTCTACACTTCTGTTATTCTATTCTCATGTTTGAAAGTTGGATCCATGAGCTGCTGAATGCACTATGTCTATACAACAGTCAGGAAGGTTAGGAGATTTGAAAGTTCAAAAAATGACGACACCCATTTAGTGAAACTTTAGATTATATACCTGAAAATTTTGAATGGATATTTTGTTGAGATGAAAGACCACTGCTTGAGGAGACTTTGCAGAGCTGTTGCCTATTACTTTATATTTGGCAGAGTGGTAACAAATAAAGGTGGAGTATATAATCACTTACCTGGTCATATTTTTGGAGGCAGCAGATGCTCCAAGATTTGTAGATATGAGAAATGAAGGCTGATTCTGCATGATTTGTTCATCTTCTTGGTGTCTTTAACTGATATATATACTATGTTCACTGTAGGACATTGCTGCATTAGTATTTGGGGGACATGTAATCATGCACTGATTTCTATTATAGTTTGGCTGTTAATGAAGGAGGAGGTGCTGGAGGTTCAAAGCCGGGTAAATGCTATTTTGAAGAAATATTTCTCAGTGGGGGTTTAAGTTTGATTTCAATTAGTTTTTTGAGGTTCTGTTGAAATATTCTGAATGCTATATTGGCTAATACATGATGACTGTGAGCTACCAGATGGATAAACTGTTGGTAGTTGTGGACTAGTGAGTTGGTGGCCTTGCTGCTCTGGCTGTTGGATTGCTGGGTTAGATGCAGGACAAGCCTGGAAAGTGGATGGGCTTGTTGAGGTGCATGAGATTAAACTGAAACACCAGCTAGAATGCTGCTAGATCTACACAGCTGTGCTGAATAGAGGTCAAATTACCTTGCAGACTGGTAATATAGATGGAGGGACACCATCTATGTACAAATATGTAGGGACATTATGGCTAGTTGAGATATTTGGGGCTGAGGTTACTATAATGGGATTGAATCTGGAATTTCAAAGGCTAGATTCCTTACTTGCTTCAATGAGATGCAGATTATAGTACTGAACATTCTAAAAATATTAATGCATCAGAGAACTTGAAATGGTGTTCCTATGGCTCATGTTGAGAAAAAAAAATTCACCACAGGACTGACCACTTTGTAGTTGTTTATCACTGATGTTGCACATTCAAGTTCTACTTCCATTTTTCTATTTCCTTCTCATCTATAGTTTTCAGCATTCTGGGACTACAAGTTCAGGTTAAGAGAATGTATGTGATTTTGTAGACCAGAAATTTCAAAGTCAATTGAGACATTTGGGTTTATTCCATAAATAGGTTACTCTCCTGAAGGGTATCTAGGATATTGTCACCTGTAACATGCTTCTGGCTACCACAACCTCAGGTGCTTTAGGACGTTTTGTTTAGGACACATGAAACCTGAAAATTGACTTGGTGTTTTGGACCATTTACACCTTACCTGATTGGACCTATTCGTTCAGTGGGCAATACTAGCTTTGGTGGAAATATTTATGTTTTCAGACAAGCATTTTCCTTTTTCCCAATCACTTTGCTGGTGGTGTGGTCAAGAATGATAGTGAGGTGAGGTTGGTGATCCTGATATCTATTTCCTTCCCTCTGTTCCCACACCCCTTGCTCTCAACCCTCTGCTCCCATACTTCATCTCACTCTCTTTCCTATATATATATATATATATATATATATATATATACATATATTTTTTAATATGAAATTTATTGTCAAATTGGTTTCCATACAACACCCAGCGCTCATCACAAAATGTGCCCTCCCTATATATATTTTTAACAATTTCTACACCTCATTATTGCTTTTGGTTTTTTTCTTATTTCATGAAGTTTTCCTGTTTCATAAGGCCCATTTGCCCTGACTTCCTCAAGTACTTCTCTCTATTTTATCTTCTAAATGTATATGAATATTTGAGTGTGAATGTGCCTGTGTGTGAATGCATGTGGAAGTGTGTGTTGCCTCTGCTTATTTATATCTCTGTGGAAGGAGGTCTTCCTATGCAGTATCTGAGGTTTTTTGGAGTCCATCAGGAATTGGGTGGCACCTGCTTGTTTAGATATTCCAGAATCCAAATAAAGGAGATTGATTTTATATTTGTGTGTTTGCTTCACCATATGAGAAACCTAGCTATCAGAGGTGTGGAAAGGTGTTTCCTGAGGAAGTTCAGGCTGGAGATGGCCATGGAGTACTTTGGAGCTGAGCAGCTCTGTGTTTATGATGCTGTCAGGTTAAGTGGAACCCTGGGTCATGTCTACAGTGGGTGCAGCCCAGGTTCTAGTTAGTCAAAAGTCTACTTAGAATGCCAAAGAAGTAATATCAGCTCCTTTGATTCAGGATACTGATTGTATTTTATACCTCTTTTAGAGAAATATCAAAGTATATTAAAGCACAAAAAAAAGGGGGCTAAACTCAAGAAATGTGGCCCGTAAAGGTGAATTCTATCATCACATGTTGTTTCCCATACATTTTAAAAGTTATATAAGAAGTATGAAATATTTTCTTTAAAAAAATGGTGTTCTTAGATCAAGAACAATCATTCACCTAGACACTTCTCCAAAGAAGACATCCAGATGGCCAACTGACACATGAAAAAATGCTCAACATCACTCATCATCAGGGAAATACAAATCAAAACCACAATGAGATACCACCTCACACCCGTCAGAATGGCTAACATTAACAACTCAGGCAACAAGAGACGTTGGCGAGGATGCAGAGAAAGAGGATGTCTTTTTCACTGCTGGTGGGAATGCAAACTGTATAGCCACTCTGGCAAACAGTATGGAGGTTCCTCAAAAAATTGAAAATAGAACTACCCTATGACCCAGGAATTGCACTACTAGGTATTCATACAAGGGATACAGTTATGCTGTTTCAAAGGCGCACATACACCCCAATGTTTGTAGCAGCACTATCAACAATAGCCAAAGTATGGAAAGAGTAGAAAGAGCCCAAATGTCCATCAATAGATGAATGGATAAAGAAGATGTGGTATATATATATATATATATATATATATATACAATCAAAAAAGAATGAAATCTTGCCATTTGCAACTACATGGATGGAACTAGAGAGTATTATGCTAAGCAAAAGTAGTCAGTCAGAGAAAGACAAATATATGAGGACTTTAAGACACAGAACAGATAAACACAAGGAAAGGGAGGCAAAAATAATATAAAAACAAGGAGGGTGACAAAACATAAGAGACTCTTAAATATAGAGAAAAAACAGAGGGTTACTGGAGGGGTTGTGGGAGGGGAGATGGGCTAAATGGGCAAGGGGCATTAAGGAATCTACCCCTGAAATCATTGTTGCACTATATAGTAACTAACTTGGATGTAAATTTAAAAAAAAAATTAAAAATTAAAAAAAAAAGAACAATCATTCACCAACTAGGACTAGCTACTAGCATTAAAAGTGCTGAGAGTGCAAGAGTAAACAAAGTAGATGGAAATCCCACCACATGGAGCTCACAGAAAGGGAGGTACAAGATTTGTCTATGTAACAATTAAAACCCAAATAGTCTAGTGAAGGGGAAGAAGACATGAATAGACACTTTTCCAGAGAAGATATCCAGATGGCTAAGATACATATGAAAAGGTGCTCAACATCACTCTGCATCAGGGAAATACAAATCAAAACCACAATGAGATGCCAACTTACACCTGTCAGAATGGCTAAAGTTAATCCAAGAAACAACAGATGTTGGTGCAAATGTGGATAAAGGGAAACCATTGTACATTGTTGGTAGCAATGAAAACTAGTGCAGCCACTCTGGAAAACAGTATGGAGGTTCCTCAAAAATTTAGACATAGAAATCCTCTATGATCCAGCAATTGCACTACTAGGTAACTATACAAAGGATACAAAGGTGCTGATTCAAAGGGGGTAATGCACCCCAATGTTTATAGCAGCACTATCAACAATAGCCAAATTATGGAAAGAGCCTAAATATCCATCGACTGATGAATGGATAAAGAAAAAATGGTACATACACACAATGGAATATTACTCAGTGATCAAAAAGAATGAAATCTTGCCATTTGCAACACAGTGGATGGAATTTGAGTGTATTATGCTAAGTGAAATAAGTCAGTCAGAGAAATACAAATATCATGTGATTTCACTCATATGTGGAATTTAAGAAACAAAACAGATGAACACAGGGGAAGAAAAGGAAAAAATAAAAACAGAGGGAGAGACAAACCATAAGAGGTTCTTAAATACAGAGAGCAAACTGAGGGTTGTTGGAGGGAAGTGGATGGGGGGATGGGCTAAATGGGTGATGGGCATTAAGGAGGGCAATTGTTGGATGCACACTGGGTGTTATATGAAAGTGATGAATCACTAAATTCTACTCCTGAAATCAATACTACACTATATGTTAACTAACTTGAAATTAAATTAAAAAAGTATTTTAATGAGAAAAAAAGTTCTCCCAAATTGAATGTTAAGCAATAAATGCTGAGCCATATAACAGTAATATGAAAAAAGATTCATATCTTTATATATGAAAAATATATATCATATATATAAAAAATATATATATCTCACAAACTGTTAGGAAAAATATAAGTGTTAATATTTACATGATCAAAGGGTTTGAACAAAAATGAAACCCTTTAGAACTTGGTCTCTGCCTTGACCTGAATGTAACGTGTTAATACTTGGCTTTCAGTTTCTGAGGAGTAGAGGCCATTGTTTAGAACCTGCAGGTGAATCCCCATATGCCTGAGTCATAAAAGGAGAGAAGGAAAAATGGTAGATGAGGGAGGACTGTGGAGATGGGGCAAAGCCTTTTGCAGACCACACTGTCCCCACAATGCTTCACCTGAGTCTGGCTCTGCTGTCTGCACTCTCTAAGCTCTTGAATCTGGCCCAAAGGTACCTCCACCCACAAGAGTCCCCACTTCAACCACTTCACCCAGATGAGGAAACCATAGATTTACATCCTGGATGATGAAGGTGACACTATCCCCTCCTGGGTTAACTCTGGCCTCCCCCAGAGGCTGCCTGGTCTCAGTGCTGCCTGCATCTCATCCTGGCCAATGGACATTCTTGGGCTCACAGTGGACAGAAACTTTCCTGGGTGTCTTCTTGATTCCTTTATGGTGGAGGGCCTCATTAGGCTTCATGGACCCCAGGTAAGGCTCACTGCTCCTTCCACCTGTGGGAAATTAATAGAGTTTCTGACTCAGGGGCCCTATATGCACATGCTTTATGCTGGTGCTGTCCCAGGAACATGGCACCTGAAAGCAGGAATTTGGTCCAGTTGGGTCCATGTCTCTCTCTGTCTCCCCCCCCCCCCAAGAATGCACCAAGCTTAGCCAACCATGTGTAATGCTTGGGCTGGGTGAGCATTCTCCTCATATCTAGGGGGCCTCTACACCTGTTCCCTGTACTTTTTCTCTCTTACGTTCCCTCTTTGCAGATAAGGTCTGTGCCCATTCACTGTTGCCTAGAAATGCAGGCACACAGTTGATAATAAATGATAACAATGGCAGCAATTCTTGGTGAGAGCTTCCTTGGGCCAGGCACTGTTTGCTCTAAGCGCTATATATATATGTTAACTCATGAAAAACCTTACAATCACTCCATGTGATTACTCCCATCTTATCCTCATTTTATAACTGGGGAAACTGAGGAAGGAGAGTTTGAGTCACTAGACAAGGGTCATACAGCAGAACGAGGATGAAAGCCCACATTGGCCCTGGAAGACTTTAGACCAGGGAGTAAGTTGGTCTCTGACCTCTCTCAATACTGTACTCCTCAGGGAGTTGTGAGGGATGAGTTACACCTGTACTTGGGCCTCCCATTCCTACCCTACTCATGACCAGCTGTGTGACCAGGAAATGGACGTTCTAACATCATGGCCAGCAGGCAGAGGTAGGGGTCCTAAGGACAGTCCTCTTGGCACCAAAAGAAACATAAGTGACAAAGTACCCTGGATGACTCCAGTAAGTACAAAGTCAAATAGGCCCCAGGTGGCAGTGCTAGACCTCTCTGTCCTCCACTCTCTGGCTGGAATGTTGACTGTGTGGAAACTTTCACCTTATCTCTTAGTAGGTGCCAGCTGCTCCACAAAGCTGGCCTCCTCTCTGAGCCCTTAATGCATTCTTTAGTTTTTCTTTTTTTAATCAAGATAGCAGATGGCACCTTGGAGGTCCCCAAAAACTGAGAAAAGGAGAAGCCAGAGAATAAAAACTGAGAGTGAAGGCAGTAAAGGTGAGGAAGGGCAGGCCAGTGAGGAGATCATTCAGCGGCTGAGTGTTGTGTTTACATCTCATTTGACCATGACAATGGCCTCCCATGTATGGGATAATGGGTCTGACCTAGTTGCCATTTGCCCTGTGGCTCCTGCCAAATTACTGCCATGAAAGCAGTGGGCATTTTTTTCTTCATTTCTGTGCCCACACCATGTCCATACTGCCTGACCAAATACAGTAGTCAGGGAGTAAAGTAGGCCTGGGTCCAGGGGGTAATTCTCCATAGAAGGTCACACACTGCAGCAAATAAACCTCTGAGGCATCACACGCTAAAATAGGATCAAGAGAGGTGAGGAGATGTCCTATGCCTTCTGGTTACATCCAATGTTCTCAAGTAGCGCAGAATACCTAGAAACAAGGAGCATGGACAGGATGTTTGCTTTGTCCTAAATCTGTTCCTTTTCCTGAAACAATGCCTACTCATTCTCCCTGTACCTTCTGTTGTCAGAAGCCCCATCCTTCTGTTGCTTCTGTCTCCACTTGCCCAGGGCATTTCTGACCCAAATCGCAAAGCCTTGACCAGGGACTGGGTGCTAGACCCTGGCTGAACAAAAAGGATGTTATTTTGGGCTCAGAAGATAGAGGGTCTCCCCAACCTGGATCAGCTGCTCTGACTAGGCTGGTCCACATTGCTCTGTTCCTTCTTCCACTCCTTTCCAGCCCTCTATTGGGGTCCACTATTATGAATGAGGCATGGTAACTGTGCCCATTCCCTTTTTGAGTGCTCAGACTTGTAAGGGAAGAGAGGCTCCCTCTATGAATTCTGTATGAACATTGGCACTTTACCCAGTCATCATGGGGCTCAGCCCTGGCTTCCTGGCATATTAGGTACTTCCTGTGATGGGCATACCACTGCCCCCAATTTAACTCAACCCACTGAAGACTCATGGATCAGGTGTCAGATTCCTCTGACCAGAGGAAGTCTCACAAGGACTCCATTCCAAGAAGAGACTTCTTAGGGTTCATCCAAGATTCTCTTCTAGCCTAAAGTTGTCTCAGGACACAGGGCAAGACCACTGCATGTCTATAGAAAGGGGCTGCCACCTCTCCTGACTGGCCTTGTGAGAGGCTGCTCTATAGCCCAGTATCCAGCTGGTCTGGGTATGGAGTCTTTGATCCCTGGAACAGTCCAGAAACCTAGTTAGGAAGCAAATGCTCCATAAGGAATGCTACCTTATCTTCCAAAGTAAAGACATGAACACAGAGATGCTAGTTGGTGCTGATGTTAGGAGCTTTTCTCAGAGAGTATAGGTAGACTCACGTTACTCTCACAGAAAAGAAATCTATGAAGTGGAGTCAGTTCTTATCCCTACTTTACAGAGGGAGAATGGATAGCCAGAGAAGCTGGTGAGTGGTTCCCAGGTGTGTGTGCTTAGCCACAGTCCTCTCTATTCCCTTCCCACTGTCCCTCAGGCAATGTCAGGGAGAAAAAAGAGCAGGTTCTTCTCAGAACTGTGACCAGGAATTGGGCTGA
This sequence comes from Lynx canadensis, assembly GCF_007474595.2. NCBI lineage: Eukaryota > Metazoa > Chordata > Mammalia > Carnivora > Felidae > Lynx > Lynx canadensis. Next base: position 84,420,434 of record NC_044303.2, on the reverse strand, counting down.
CGGGATGGGGATAATTCCTCATGACATGGTTTTTATTTCAGACATGGTAAGAATGTTGTTTCTGGTTACAAGAATAAGCAAAACTGATCTAAGAGAGTGGGTCACTGCAAGGGGTTCTGTGGGAGAACTTCTGAAGGTAGAAGGTGGGTGGGAGACATAACTAAAAGGCATAATCTCAGACACTCCCATGCTTTAGGTGTTCTCACTATTTCTCTTTCCTCCAGGAATGGTGTCCTCTGGGTGGCACTCTGGCAGCCTCCCTGTAGTAACCGCAGCCCTGAAGGGTTTACTGAGGACCTGCCCTGAGAAGCAGGAAGTTGGCACAGAGTTGGGTGGTCCAGCCCCTATGTTAATGTTCTATACTCCATGTAGACGAGTGATGGCTTCACAGCTCTCCATCAGTGAAGACAAACCTGGCTCATTCCATCTGAACATCATTTCCTGAGCCTAGCCTGCACTTCAAGTCCTAGACCATGCATGCCGTGAGTCAGGTGGGATGGATGACTAGTGTCATTAGATGACAACAGATAGTTGGATTAAACTAGAGAACATCTTGACCAAGTCCACACTGTATGTTTGACCTCCTGGCCTCATACTCCTGCCAGAAACCACCTGTATCTCCAGCCACCTCAGCTGGTCAGGAGTTCATGGGCAGGTAGTACTAGGAGAAAGGGCTGAGAACTATAAATGTATAGCCTTGGGCTATACTTCCCTCATGGACCTGGAGACATGGATACAAAGTTCTGTTTCAGAGGAAGTTGGTGCTTTTGCTATTTACAGAAGTGGGGTGGCAACACTGGGTCCCATAATATGTGACCCAGGAAGGATGGTAGAACCTATGAACCCCTTCTCATGAGAAAAATCAAACCTTATAAAATTACAATTGTATTGAATACACTTAGAAAACTCCTCTAATGTACAGAATAGAACAGATGTGGTTCTTTATGAATGCATCAGTCACCAGGCCCTTGCAGGGGACTGATAAGGACATAATCTGAAAGTACTTGATGAGGGCAAAGAATACATCTGCAGATGTCACATGATGGGAAAACCTCAATAATTTCTAAGGGTTGGTGGTTTTTCTGTGGTTTGTGGACTCCATTTTTGGAAAGAAAAACTACATTTCAGTTACAGGATAGGGAAAGAAAGATGCAATGTTTCTTCCTATCCACGCATGAGAGGACCCTGTATTGCACCTCTCAGACCCATAGTCTAAACCTCTGGGAGCTTTTGGGTGTCTGTTCATCTGTCAGATGTCTGTGGAATGCACTTGTCTTATGATTTGGCTCTCAGACGTTCATATCCACATTGACATACATACAACATTTAAACAAATCCACAGGCCCATTGTCTCTTGTTCTTTCAAATTCAAACAACACCTGAACATTTTTGTTTACACGTTTCTGATGTGGACAGAGGCAAAGTCCATTGTGTTTACACAGTAATGGTCATTTCACACTCTCCTTAAGCCTTCACTTCCACCCTGCAAAGCAGGCATCACTATTTCCCTGCAGAGTAGGAAACTGAGGCTCTGAATAGTGAAACCTTGTGCCCAGGTTCACACAACACTTGACCACAGAGCTGGGAAATGCTTTGCTTCAAAACCTGTTGTCATTGTGTTAAGCCAGGCTCTCTGCAAAATAGCCCTTTTCATCTCTTTAAAGAAAGAAACACATAACATTTTAATCTTTCATCTTGAGGTTGTGACAAAGGCCGAGCAGGAGAAACTTGGATTGAATTTGAAGGTGATTCTTGGACAGGCTTCATTTATATGTTTTTGTCATTTATATGTCTGAGACAAAGTAGCTCATGGTTACTTATAGAAAATGAGACCTGGAATTCAGAGTGTGAAATTAGGTTTTGTCATTTCCTGAAAACCCGTTTTCAGGAAGGAAAAGGTAGGTGACCTCCAACTGCTCCCTAGTCTTTAACTTTTTTTTTCCAACGTTTATTTATTTTTGGGACAGAGAGAGACAGAGCATGAACGGGGGAGGGGCAGAGAGAGAGGGAGACACAGAATCGGAAACAGGCTCCAGGCTCTGAGCCATCAGCCCAGAGCCTGACGCGGGGCTCGACCTCACAGACCGCGAGATCGTGACCTGGCTGAAGTCGGACGCTTAACCGACTGCACCACCCAGGCGCCCCTCCCTAGTCTTTAAATAGTGATCTTGCAGGCTTTTCCTCAGGCTCCTAGGAGGATAAATTTGAAGGTAGGTGGAATGTGGGGCAGGGAATTTGGATTTCCTTCCTAAATTGGCAAAATTCAAATGGGCTTTTGGAAAGGAGCATTGATGATGTAAGGTTAGAAAGAATGACAGGATCTGAAAATCCTGGCTCTGCCATTTTGGTAGAGAATCAAGGTGTCTTGGGCCTGGCAAGTAACAAATATAGTTGGATATGGCTCTTTGTAGGAAGGTGACTTTGGAATCAAGAAATCAGGGATCTTGGTTAAGGGGATATTTGCCTCAGAATATGGCAGGCTCAGAATTTTCTAGCACATGGAGAGCTGCTATCTGTGACTTCTGCATCTTGGCCAAATCCTCCTACTTCAGCTTTAGAAAGAGCTCCAATACCTTCCACATCCATGCAAAGAAAGAAATCCTCTTTGTGAATTCTTTCTAGGGAAGGGAGGCCCTTTGATAACAAAGACATCTTTTTCATCTTTGCATTCCAACAAGAGGCATATCTGTCATAAAACCAGGGTTTGACAAATTCTCACTTGCCAAATGAAGGAGTGGATAAATGAAAGGGCAACTCTATCCAGGTCTTGGGTTGCTAGACAAGAGACCTGGGCTCCATGGTCCTGACATTTCTCCTCTCACTTAAGCCTTTTGCAGGGCTACCACATCTACATATTCAGCTCTGAAGAGTCTCCTTACCACCTGTGTCCTTGCTGCCTTGGTTTCTAGCATTGTAGGTAAGAATGAAAAAAATGGCCTCTTTCTCCACAAAACTGGAAGAGTAAGGTAGACAATACAGAAAATAAACCAACTTGGGAGAGACAAGGTCCGGTTTCTCAAGTAGTGATGAGCTCTGCAAGGTTGGGAACCCTGATTAAGCGTCTAGAGCAATAAGCAGTTGAAAGGGACTGAGCCTGAGCACTAAGGGGCAAGATGTGGCCATCAGGGAGGGACTATGGGCCAAGTGGGCCCATTAGGTCCCACATGGTATCATGGGTAACATGGGTATCGTGGGTAACATGGGATCTTGGCTCTCAGATATGTTTGGCTATTGGAAGCATAAACTATGATTCCTGACAGTTTTCATTCCTGAATTACTTTCTTTTTTTTTATATCTGTATCTATATTTTATTTTATTTATTTTATTTTATTTTTTTTTATATATGAAATTTGTTGTCAAATTGGTTTCCATACAACACCCAGTGCTCATCCCAAAAGGTGCCCTCCTCAATACCCATCACCCACCCTCTCCTCCCTCCCACCCCCCATCAACCCTCAGTTTGTTCTCAGTTTTTAACAGTCTCTTCTGCTTTGGCTCTCTCCCACTCTAACCTCTTTTTTTTTTTTTCTTCCCCTCCCCCATGGGTTCCTGTTAAGTTTCTCAGGATCCACATAAGAGTGAAACCATATGGTATCTGTCTTTCTCTGTATGGCTTATTTCACTTAGCATCACACTCTCCAGTTCCATCCACGTTGCTACAAAAGGCCATATTTCATTTTTTCTCATTGCCACATAGTATTCCATTGTGTATATAAACCACAATTTCTTTATCTATTCATCAGTTGATGGACATTTAGGCTCTTTCCATAATTTGGCTATTGTTGAGAGTGCTGCTATGAACATTGGGGTACAAGTGCCCCTATGCATCCGTACTCCTGTATCCCTTGGATAAATTCCTAGCAGTGCTATTTCTGGGTCATAGGGTAGGTCTATTTTTAATTTTCTGAGGAACCTCCACACTGCTTTCCAGAGTGGCTGCACCAATTTGCATTCCCACCAACAGTGCAAGAGGGTTCCCGTTTCTCCACATCCTCTCCAGCATCTATAGTCTCCTGATTGGTTCATTTTGGCCACTCTGACTGGCGTGAGGTGATACCTGAGTGTGGTTTTGATTTGTATTTCCCTGCTAAGGAGCGACGCTGAACATCTTTTCATGTGCCTGTTGGCCATCCGGATGTCTTCTTTAGAGAAGTGTCTATTCATGTTTTCTGCCCATTTCTTCACTGGGTTATTTGTTTTTCGGGTGTGGAGTTTGGTGAGCTCTTTATACATTTTGGATACTAGCCCTTTGTCCGATATGTCATTTGTAAATATCTTTTCCCATTCCGTTGGTTGCCTTTTAGTTTTGTTGGTTGTTTCCTTTGCTGTGCAGAAGCTTTTTATCTTCATAAGGTCCCAGTAATTCACTTTTGCTTTTAATTCCCTTGCCTTTGGGGATGTGTCGAGTAAGAGATTGCTACGGCTGAGGTCAGAGAGGTCTTTTCCTGCTTTCTCCTCTAAGGTTTTGATGGTTTCCTGTCTCACATTCAGGTCCTTTATCCATTTTGAGTTTATTTTTGTGAATGGTGTGAGAAAGTGGTCTAGTTTCAACCTTCTGCATGTTGCTGTCCAGTTCTCCCAGCACCATTTGTTAAAGAGACTGTCTTTTTTCCATTGGATGTTCTTTCCTGCTTTGTCAAAGATGAGTTGGCCATATGTTTGTGGGTCTAGTTCTGGCGTTTCTATTCTATTCCATTGGTCTATGTGTCTGTTTTTGTGCCACTACCATGCTGTCTTGATGATGACAGCTTTGTAGTAGAGGCTAAAGTCTGGGATTGTGATGCCTCCTGCTTTGGTCTTCTTCTTCAAAATTCCTTTGGCTATTCGGGGCCTTTTGTGGTTCCATATGAATTTTAGGATTGCTTGTTCTAGTTTCGAGAAGAATGCTGGTGCAATTTTTATTGGGATTGCAGTGAATGTGTAGATAGCTTTGGGTAGTATTGACGTTTTGACAATATTTATTCTTCCAATCCATGAGCAGGGAATGCCTTTCCACTTCTTTAAATCTTCTTAAATTACCTTCATAAGCTTTCTATAGTTTTCAGCATACAGATCCTTTACATCTTTGGTTAGATTTATTCCTAGGTATTTTATGCTTCTTGGTGCAATTGTGAATGGGATCATTTTCTTTATTTGTCTTTCTGTTGCTTCATTGTTAGTGTATAAGAATGCAACTGATTTCTGTACATTGATTTTGTATCCTGCAACTTTGCTGAATTCATGTATCAGTTCTAGCAGACTTTTGGTGGAGTCTATCGGATTTTCCATGTATAATATCATGTCATCTGCAAAAAGCGAAAGGTTGACTTCATCTTTGCCAATTTGGATGCCTTTGATTTCCTTTTGTTGTCTGATTGCTGATGCTAGAACTTCCAGCACTATGTTAAACAACAGCGGTGAGAGTGGGCATCCCTGTCGTGTTCCTGATCTCAGGGAAAAAGCTCTCAGTTTTTCCCCGTTGAGGATGATGTTAACTGTGGGCTTTTCATAAATGGCTTTTATGATCTTTAAGTATGTTCCTTCTATCCCGACTTTCTCAAGGGTTTTTATTAAGAAAGGGTGCTGGATTTTGTCAAAGGCCTTTTCTGCATCGATTGACAGGATCATATGGTTCTTCTCTTTTTTTTTTTGTCAATGTGATGTATCACATTGATTGATTTGCGAATGTTGAACCAGCCCTGCATCCCAGGAATGAATCCCACTTGATCATGGTGAATAATTCTTTTTATATGCCGTTGAATTCGATTTGCTAGTATCTTATTGAGAATTTTTGCATCCATATTCATCAGGGATATTGGCCTGTAGTTCTCTTTTTTTACTGGGTCTCTGTCTGGTTTAGAAATCAAAGTAATACTGGCTTCATAGAATGAGTCTGGAAGTTTTCCTTCCCTTTCTATCTTTTGGAACAGCTTGAGAAGGATAGGTATTATCTCTGCTTTAAACGTCTGGTAGAACTCCCCTGGGAAGCCATCTGGTCCTGGACTCTTATTTGTTGGGAGATTTTTGATAACTGATTCAATTTCTTCACTGGTTATGGGTCTGTTCAAGCTTCCTATTTCCTCCTGATTGAGTTTTGGAAGCATGTGGGTGTTCAGGAATTTGTCCATTTCTTCCAGGTTGTCCAGTTTGTTGGCATATAATTTTCCATAGTATTCCCTGATAATTGTTTGTATCTCTGAGGGATTGGTTGTAATCATTCCATTTTCATTCATGATTTTATCTATTTGGGTCATCTCCCTTTTCTTTTTGAGAAGCCTGGCTAGAGGTTTGTCAATTTTGTTTATTTTTTCAAAAAACCAACTCTTGGCTTCATTGATCTGCTCTACAGTTTTTTTAGATTCTATATTGTTTATTTCTGCTCTGATCTTTATTATTTCTCTTCTTCTGATGGGTTTAGGCTGCCTTTGCTGTTCTGCTTCTATTTCCTTTAGGTGTGCTGTTAGATTTTGTATTTGGGATTTTTCTTGTTTCTGGAGATAGGCCTGGATTGCAATGTATTTTCCTCTCAGGACTGCCTTCGCTGCGTCCCAAAGCGTTTGGATTGTTGTATTTTCATTTTCGTTTGTTTCCATATATTTTTTGATTTCTTCTCTAATTGCCTGGTTGACCCACTCATTCGTTAGTAGGGTGTTCTTTAACCTCCATGCTTTTGGAGGTTTTCCAGACTTTTCCCTGTGGTTGATTTCAAGCTTCATAGCATTGTGGTCTGAAAGTATGCATGGTATAATTTCAATTCTTGTAAACTTATGAAGGGCTGTTTTGTGACCCAGTATATGATCTATCTTGGAGAATGTTCCATGTACACTCGAGAAGAAAGTATATTCTATTGCTTTGGGATGCAGAGTTCTAAATATATCTGTCAAGTCCATCTGATCCAATGTCTCATTCAGGGCCCTTGTTTCTTTATTGACCATGTGTCTAGATGATCTATCCATTGTTCTAAGTGGGGTATTAAAGTCCCCTGCAATTACCACATTCTTATCAATAAGGTTGCTTATGTTTATGAGTAATTGTTTTATATATTTGTGGGCTCCGGTATTCGGCACATAGACATTTATAATTGTTAGCTCTTCCTGATGGATAGACCCTGTAACTATTATATAATGTCCTTCTTCATCTCTTGTTACAGCCTTTAATTTGAAGTCTAGTTTGTCTGATATAAGTATGGCTACTCCAGCTTTCTTTTGGCTTCCGGTAGCATGATAAATAGTTCTCCATCCCCTCACTCTCAATCTAAAGGTGTCCTCAGGTCTAAAATGAGTCTCTTGTAGACAGCAAATAGATGGGTCTTGTTTTTTTATCCATTCTGATACCCTATGTCTTTTGGTTGGCGCATTTAATCCATTTACATTCAGTGTTATTATAGAAAGATACGGGTTTAGAGTCATTGTGATGTCTGTATGTTTTATGCTTGTAGCTATGTCTCTGGTACTTTGTATCACAGGGTCCCCCTTAGGATCTCTTGTAGGGCTGGTTTAGTGGTGACAAATTCCTTCAGTTTTTGTTTGTTTGGGAAGACCTTTATCTCTCCTTCTATTCTAAATGACAGACTTGCTGGATAAAGGATTCTCGGCTGCATATTTTTTCTGTCTAGCACACTGAAAATCTTGTGCCAATTCTTTCTGGCCTGCCAAGTTTCAAAAGAGAGATCAGTCACGAGTCTTATAGGTCTCCCTTTATATGTGAGGGCACGTTTACCCCTTGCTGCTTTCAGAATTTTCTCTTTATCCTTGTATTTTGCCAGTTTCACTATGATATGTCGTGCAGAAGATCGATTCAAGTTACGTCTGAAGGGAGTTCTCTGTGCCTCTTGGATTTCAATGCCTTTTTCCTTCCCCAGTTCAGGGAAGTTCTCAGCTATTATTTCTTCAAGTACCCCTTCAGCACCTTTCCCTCTCTCTTCCTCCTCTGGGATACCAATTATGCGTATATTATTTCTTTTTAGTGTATCACTTAGTTCTCTAATTTTCCCCTCATACTCCTGGATTTTTTTATCTCTCCTTTTCTCAGCTTCCTCTTTTTCCATAACTTTATCTTCTAGTTCACTTATTCTCTCCTCTGCCTTTTCCATCCGAGCCGTGGTGGTTTGCATTTTGTTTTGCATTTCATTTAAAGCGTTTTTCAGCTCCTCGTGACTGTTCCTTAGTCCCTTGATCTCTGTAGCAAGAGATTCTCTGCTGTCCTGTATACTGTTTTCCAGCCCAGCGATTAATTTTATGACTATTATTCTAAATTCACTTTCTGTTATATTATTTAAATCCTTTTTGATCAGCTCATTAGCTGTTGTTATTTCCTGGAGATTCTTCTGAGGGGAATTCTTCTGCTTGGTCATTTTGGATAGTCCCTGGCATGGTGAGGACCTGCAGGGCACTACCCCTGTGCTGTGGTGTATAACTGGAGTTGGTGGGCAGAGCCACAGTCAGACCTGATGTCTGCCCCCAGCCCACCGCTGGGGCCACAGTCAGACTGGTGTGTGCCTTCTCTTCCCCTCTCCTAGGGGCAGGATTCACCGTCGGGTGGCGTGGCCTGTCTGGGCTACTTGCACACTGCCAGGCTTGTGATGCTGGGGATCTGGTGTATTAGCTGGGGTGGGTAGGCAAGGTGCACAGGGGCAGGAGGGGCAGGCTTAGCTCGCTTCTCCTTAGGTGATCCACTTCAGGAGGGGCCCTGTGGCAGTGGAAGGGAGTCAGATCCGCTGCTGGAGGTTTGGCTCCGCAGAAGGGCAGAGTTGGGTGTTTGCGAGGAGCAAGTTCCCTGGCAGGAACTGGTTCTCTTTGGGATTTTGGATGGGGGATGGGCGGGGTAGATGGTGCTGGCGAGCGCCTTTGTTCCCCACCAAACTGAGCTCTGTCGTCCGGGGGCTCAGCAGCTCTCCCTCCCTTTGTCCTCCAGCCTTCCCGCTTTCTGAGCAGAGCTGTTAACTTATGACCTCCCAGACGCTAAGTGGCGCTTGCTGTCAGTACAGTGTCCATCAGGCCCCTCCGCTTTTGCAAGCCAGACTCTGGGGCTCTGCTTGGCTGGTGAGCCGCCCCTCTGCCCAGGCTCCCTCCCGCCAGTCCGTGGAGCGCGCACCGCCTCTCGCCCTTCCTACCCTCTTCCCTGGGCCTCTCGTCTGGGCTTGGCTCAGGAGACTCCCTTCTGCTAGTCTTCTGGCGGTTTTCTGGGTTATTTAGGCAGGTGTAGGTGGAAACTAAGTGATCAGCAGGACGCGCGGTGAGCCCAGCGTCCTCCACGCCGCCATCTTCCCTCCTTCCTGTCCTGAATTACTTTTTAAACAAATTTTATATCCATTTCACAGAGAGTTATAAATGTACAAGCTGCTCTCTTAATGCATGTAGTGCTGACATGGAGACGACTTGTGAAGCCTCTCAAAGCTGCTACAGATACAAGCAAGAATTAAGGACATAAGGTATGCTGTGCCAGGCCCCTCCCCATGCTGCTAGTCATGTGAGACAGAGAAGGTGCTTAGAGTGAGGGAGGTTGCTGCTTTTAGCAACTTGATGGAGTTCCTCACTTCCATCTCACCTTCTATTTCACCCTGCTTCCTAATGTAGCATTCTACCCATATGGGGCTGGCATTATGGGGTGGTGGGAAGTGGCAGGGTGGGAGACTCTGGGAAAAAGTCTGGGCAATCACTGTTCTTCATCAGCCCCACTGAAATATGACATTCCCATTGTAACAAATGCTTGCAAACCATCCTTCCATTGGTTTATACCATGGACCAATGCAGAAGGACTCTTGAAAAAGGGGAAAGACTAAAGAGAAACGGATTTGAGGCAAGAATCCAATACTGGCAGCCCATTTAGGCATCACTCTGTATGGTTCAAAGGGGAAATTCCTTCTGGGGTTTGGTTCTGTGCAGGGGAACTCCTACAATATGTTGAAGAGAAAGGTTGTTCTTCAAGCAATTGTGTCCCAATGATGTTCTCAGCAACACTGGGGGATAATCAAACATTTGTGTATCACCAATGCTGCCAAGATGAGCTCTGTAACCAAGGGAACTTCCAAGGTGAGTGCCAACACATCTCTGCTCTCCCTCCCCTCCCATTTTTTATTCCAATCCATTTCCTTAAGTCTCTGCCTTCTAAGTTCCTTCCTACGACCTGTCTCTGCTTCTGAGCTGCTTCCTACTGGTTTGGCTCAAGACCTGGACAGAGTTGCCCATTCATTTACCCACTCATTCGTTTGGCAAGTGAGAATCAATGAGCGAAATCCCACCACAAGAAGGAAAGGCACAAGCCCTTCCTTAACATGGAAGACTGAATGACAACTGGATGGCTGGGATGTGTCCTGGATTTACTGAGTCTGTAGGTTTAAATTATTTGCTTTTCCATTCCACTTGAAAAGTAGTTTGTTCTTGGCTATTTAATTCCTCACTCCCTTAACAGTATTTTTTAATTGAAGTATACATTAATATACAGTGTTATATTAGTTTCAGGTATACAATATAATGGTTCAACAATTCTATACTTTGCTCAGTGTGCATAGTATAAGTGTATTCTTAATTCTTGTTACCTATTTCACCCATCCCACCTATTTTCTGACAACCATTAGTTTATTTTATTTGTCTTTTTGTTTTTTTTGCTTGTCTCTACTTTTACCTTTGTTTATTTGTTTTGTTTCTTAAATCCTACATGAGTGAAATTATATGGCATTTGTCTTTCTCTGACTTATTTCGCTGAGCATTTACTCTTTAGGTACCCATTCAGATTTTTCCAAATGTATTATTTTTTATGGCTCATTATTATTTATGGCTTAGCAATATTATTTTTTATGGCTTAGTAACATCCCCGTGTGTGTGTGTATGTGTGTGTGCGTGCGTGTGTGTATTACATTTTCTTTATCTGTTCATCAGTCCATGGACACTTGGGTTTCTTCCATTTTTTGACTATTGTAAATAAAGCTACAGTAAGCATAAGGGGGCAGATATCTTTTCAAATTAGTGTTTTTATTTCCTTTGGGTAAATATCCAGTAATGAAATTACTACATCATATGGTAATTCCATTTTTAATTTTTTGAGGAGCCTCCATACTGTTTTCCATAGTGGCTGCATCAATTTAGATTCCCACTAACAGTGCATGAAGATGCCTTTTTCTCTGCATCCTCACCAATACTCGTTATTTATTTATTTATTTATTTTTAGCCATTCTGACAGGTATAAATCTCATTATGGTTTTAATTTGCATTTTCCTGATGTTAGCAATGTTGAGCATCTTTTTATGTGTCTGTTGGTCATCTGTATCTTTTCTGGAGAAATGTCTATTCAGGTCCCCTGCTCATTTTTTAATTGGATTATTTGTGGATTTTTTGGTATTGACTTGTATAAATTTTTTATATATTTTGAATATAAACCCTTAATGGATATATAATACGCAAATATCTTCACTCATTTAGTAGGTTGCTTGTTTATTTTGTTGATGCTTTTCTTTGTTGTGCAAAAGCTTTTAATTTTGGTGAGGTCCCAAGTTTATTTTAGCTTTTGTTTCCTTTGCTCAGGAGACATATATAGAAAATGTTTCTATAGCTGATGTCAAAGACATTATTTCCTATGTTTGCTCATGGACTGGAAGAAACCAATATTGTTAAAATGTCCATACTACCCAAAGCAATCTACAGATATGCAATCCCTATAAAAACACAACATCTTTCACAGAACTAGAGCAAATAATACTAAGATTTGTACCACAAAAGACTCTGAGTAGCCAAAGAAATCTTGAGAAGAAATAAAGCTGAAAATATCATAATCCCAGATTTCAAGATACACTACATAGCTGCAGTGATCAAAACAGTATGGTACTGGAAAAACAAAACAAAGCAAACAAACAGAAAAAAACCCAAAAAACAAAACAAAACAAAAATCCCAGACACATAGATCAATGGAACAGAATAGACAGCTGAGAAATAAGCCCACACTTATGTGGTCAATTAATCTATGACAAAGAAGGCAAGAATTTACAATGGGGAAAAAGCAGTCTCTCAAAAAAATGTGCTGGGAAAACTGGACAGCTGCATGCAAAAGAATGAAACTGGATCACTCTTTTACACCATACAGAAAAATAAACTAAAAATATATTAAAGTCTTAAATGTGAAATCTGAAACCATATAATTCTTCAATAGTAGTTTTTAAATCACAAATTATCTTCTATTATGTAAGCATTTTTTTCTTCAGCCAGGGCAGAGAGGGCCATCTCATGAAAGAAGCAGATAAACCAGATTTCTGTAAGATTATTTTTGGCTATATATTCCCACTTAATACTTCTCCCCCCCCCCCCCCCGCACCCTCCATGGTATCCTAATTTTAAATCATTTTGATTTTGGGTAGAGGAATCCTGGAATAACCATGATCTTGGGTGGGTGGTAATAATGCTCTCAGCTCCTTTTTTCCTGTCCTTAAAATGAAAATTTTCTTTCTTCATTTAGTGCATCGGAAGTCCTCAAAACCCAATGGAATTAAATGTCCTGCCTGCTACAATGTGCATGACATTTCCTGTGACCCAGTTCTTCTTACCTGCACTGGTACAGAGACAAAGTGTGTGGAAGTTATTGGCATAGGTATGGATATATCCTCAGGGTTTTTGGTGTTCATTTTATCAAAGGGTATAGCTGTATTAGCTATCTATTGCTGCATCATTAGTCCAAAACTTGGCAGTTTAAAATAATTAATATGTATTATTTCATTGTGTCTGTGGGTCAGGAATCTGGGAGTGGCTTAGCTGAGTGTTTCTGACTCTTTCATGAAGTTGTAATCTAGCCATCAGCAGGGCCTGTGGTCATTTGGACAGAAGACCTGCTCCAGGAGAGAAGATCCTCTCTTGAAAGATCACCCATGTGGTTGTCAGGCTTGGTTCCTGTTGACATGGGTCTCTCTCTGGGCTGCCTGGATGTCCTCATGTATCAGCTAGCTTCCCCCAGAACAAGTGATGACAGAGAGAGGGAGAAGAGGAGGAGAGGGAAGGAGGAAGGAGATACTGCAGTTTTAAAGTAATCTAATCTCAGAAGTGACATTTCTTCACTTCTGTCATATCGTCTTGGTTACATAGATCAACTTTGGTACAACATGGGAGAAGACTACACAAGGATATGAATACTAGGAGATGGGAGCTATTTCAGGACATCCTAGAGACTGACCACCATGTACAGCAAAGGCTGATACAGGATCAAGTACTGGCTACCCCTACAAGGTTTAGAGGGAGCTATCTGTCAGAAGAGAGAAGAAGGGAAGAAAGCACAGGAGAGGGGAGGAGAAGAGTACACAACTTCTTCCTATAGCAGAATTTGAGACTTGGGAACATGTCATATCATGATCTGCTGGAATGGACCTTGAGCTATTGGCTATGAAGAGGATGGCCCCTCAGTTCTGGTTTTCATCATCACTACCATTATTGCTATTACCAAAACTCCATGATTAAGCACTTAATTTTTGAATTATGTGATTCTGAAATCTGCAGAAGGTTTTTCCATTTTCCTGAGTAGGAGGAAAGTATATATTCGTAATAAGAAGGACATGTACTATTCAGATAGAAATTGGGAAATTAACCTAGTATTGGACCATGCAGAAAGGGTATTGTCACTTCTTTACTGATCATGTAAAAGGTTTCATGAAATTAGTGGCATTTTAAAAGCTTACTAAATGGTGGGAGAGAGAGTATGGTGAGAATGGAAGTAGGTTATGCTTTTTTTTGAGAAGACTTTGAGATAGAGCCTGGGACTATCACATGAAGGGGCCCTTGCATAGGTGAACTGGAGATGAGTAAGGAAAATGGGATGTCATGAAGGATACAGGGGAACAATGGGGCTGCTGAAAGTGAGGCAGTCTCTCTACTCCAACTTGTCAAGGAAAGCACAGACAAGTGATGAGGTTCCACAGTGATAATAACTATTGAACTCATAGCCTTGGGGAAAAGGGACCTTATCTCAAAAGGGATCTGCACTGCTTCCCTCTGTTTTCCCCCAGGAAACAAAAGTAAGGAAAATAACTGCTACCACAGGGACTTTTTAGCTGAATACATGAGTTCTGATCTCAGCCTTCTTCCTTTCTTCCAGCCTTCTCTTCCTTAGTCAGGACACAGGGGCTCCAGTCTCAGCCATGCATCTGAGACAGGTGGGGACCCTTTGGGATCCCTCTTAAATTGAGGAGATACTGGAGGCAGAGGGAAATAGGCTTGGTCCCTGGACAGAGATGGAACTGTGGTTGTTGCTTCTTTCACAGAAGACAAAAGGGGATTCTGGGGCATCCTGAGCATCCTTTTCTTCTCCAAGAGAGGCAGATAGGATAGGATGTAGTTGAAAAGGGGAGACAAGATGAGAAAAAAGACTAACTGCTGGATTTTTCTTTTGGCAGATAACCCTATATTTTTGATTTTTGCCATGGGTTGTGCTACTGAAACTGCCTGCAACTTGAAGAATATAAGTATATTGAATAACATAAAAATCCGTACCTACTGTGTAGAACAAAGTGGTGGAGACCCCCGCTGATGTTCATCACCTCATCAATCTTGAATAATCCCTTCTTGTTCCAAGTCTTGCTTTGAAGTTTCCAGTGTTACCAAGCTCATAATCCTACAAACCTGAAAAGGTTGGAGTCCTCAGATGACTCCCCTCCCCAGCATTCCCAAGACAATGCAGAATTAAATTGTTGATACTTCCTTAAGTATGTGTGTAATCATTCGTTAGTACTTTAGGTTAAAAAAATCTTATTCATTCCTCTAATGGGTTCTTTCTTCACCCCAAGTAGCAAGTAGGAAATTGAGACAGAATTTCTAAGAATTGTTATAATCTCATCTTTGTCACTCAACCATACCCTCACACTTGCTCCAGAACACACCTTTTTCCTAATATTCTCAGTTTCCACTGTTGACCCTTAATTGCCCACTGCTAAGGAAAATGCTTTCAAATAAACAATTCGGGCTCAGAAAGTTCCTTTCCCACAGCTTGTAAAATCCCAAGTATAATGGACTCTCACTTACCTGGGAAACACAACATGTACTCAGGGTGAATGTGTTTGGGATGAAGGATACAGACAGATGTGATCTGTGAAGTTCATTCTAAATGCCAAGGAAGAGGTAGGCTTGTGTACCAGGAGTCCAGAGGGCTGTGTCCTCACAATTCAGGGGTGGTCACAGCCATACTTCATGTAATGCCAGGAAGAGCCCTTACAGGATCCAAACTGTATGATGTCTTTGTGGTGCTGAACACAACTGAGAGACCTGGTAGCCTGCTCAGATGTATCTCTTGATTCTCCAAATTCAGTTTCCTACAGGGTGCAGTAAGTTACATAAAAGAAAAGAATGCCCCACATACATCTTGGTGGCTCAGTCGGTTAAAAGTCTGGCTCTTGATTTTGGCTCATGGTTTGTGAGATGGAGTCCCATGTTGGGCTCCACACTGTCAGAGCAAAACCTGCTTGGAATTCTTTCTCTCTCCCTCTCTCTGCCCCTCTCCAGCTCATGTTCTCTTTCTCTCAAAATGAATAAACTTAAAAAAAAAAAAAGCCCCACATGTAGTGATTACCTCTGGGAAGCAATCTGTTGTCTGCATGATGCTGCATCCCAGAACTCTATAAGGCTGTCTGCGCATGAAATCTATATTGATGGATTGTGGCCTTGACTTCTCCTTGGGATTCTCTCCAGGGAGTAAGGTACAGGCTCTTGAATCCTACTTCCACTTTCTCTTTCCTAGGCTTTTGAGAACACAGGGAATAGGGTTTATCTGCCCAAGACTCACTATCCTCATATTTCATGTGCATTCCCACTGTGTGCTCAGCACAGTGATATAAACACAGGCCCCTCCCTCAGGGATAAGGAGCTAATCCATAGAGAACAATGACAGGGTTGCATGTAACTGCATGGGATTCTAAGCACAAACAATTAAAGAAAGCTTAGGGAGGAAAAAGGAGGTAGAGTAAATGCTGGTATATAAATATGGTAAACTGAGGCAAGTTTTGAAGAAGGAATGTGTATGCAAGTCAAGTCCCCATTTGGGAAATGGTAGGCTAGAAAATGGTTCAGCAGCAAAATACCAGAGAGGCAGTATATTAAGATAGAACTTGCACAAGAGACCTTTTATAAGGAAACTCTTGGTGTAATAATGGGGAACTCTGTACTGATTCAACTCCTGAAGAGGTCATAGCAGCTCTAGTGGGCCAGTGTTACTGTTATCACCACATACAATTTATTGAGAAAAAGTGGCAACAGGATGGGAACTCCAACCCAAATGGTCAATCTGTAGACTGTGCCCTATTCTCTGTGCTGTAGTGCCTCTCAACTGATCACCATATCCTAGAAACAGTCAGCTTGGGCTGCCATAACAAACTAACACAAACATGGTGGCTTAAACAACACCAAAAAATATATTTTTTCACAGTTCTAGAAGCTAGAAGTCTGAAACCAAGGTGCCATCAGGGGTGTTTTATTCTGAGGCATCTCTCTTTGGCTGTCTTTTCATTGTGTCTTCACAATGTATGTGTCTGCAAGAGATTGGATGTTTGTGCACCATATTCCCAAATTCATATCTGAATTCTAACATCAAAGTAATCATATTAGGAGGTAGCATTAGTGTCCTTATAAAAGAGGCTCCAGAGAGTTCCCTCATCTCTCCTACTATGTGAAGACACAGCAAGATGGCTGTCTATGAACCCGAAAGAGAATCCTCACCAGACATTGAATCATCTGGTCCTTTGGTCTCGGACTTCAAGGCTCCAGAACTGTAGGAAATAAATATCTGTTGTTCATAAGCTACCATGTATGTGTTATTTTGTTATAGCAGTTCAGACAAAGATAGTATCTGTGTCTTAATCTTCTCTTATGAGGGTACTAGTCCACTTTGACTGATTAGGGCCCACCCTAGTGACCTCATCCAAATAATCTCTGTCTCCAAATACAGCAACATTCTGAGGTACTAGAGGTCAGGATTTCAACATATGAATTTTGGTGGGGGACACAATTCAACCCATAACAAAGGGTTATAGAGTAAATGATTCTATGTATCAAGAAATGCTCTTCAGCTATGGTTCCAGTTGAAAATGGTTGGCATAGTGTCAGTACACAGTATATGCTTAATAGATACAACCCATTATTCTTTTTCTTCTCTGCATCCTTCTCATCTCTACCCACTATCTTCCCAATTCTTTTTTCCCATATTTTATTTTCATTCTTCAATTAATTATTTCCCAGTATTGCTAATATTTCCATGTACTTCTTTCTCTAAGAATAAGAAATATAGATAACCAATTATCATGTCTCCAAGAGAGCACTGCAATTATAAGTGAGGCAGTCAATCGATCACCATATTCTAGGGGTAAGAATATGGGGCTAGAGAGCAGTCTCTGAATTCCAGGAGGAAGCCCCTGTGAGGTCAGGGCCTCCTGAAAGAACAGACTTATCCTTTGCTTCATGATAGAAAATGGGGAGAGGAGTTAAGATGGTGGAGTAGTATAAGGACCCTAGGCTTGCCTCATTCCTTGAACACAGCTAGATAAATATCAAATCATTTTGAATACCCAACAAGTTGATCCGAAGACTGACAGAAAAAACTGCCAGGTAGAAGGTAAAAGGTGCAGAGATAAGGACTGGGGAGAAATGGATTGTGGGTGCTGTGGAGGGGAAGGAGCCCTGGTCATGAAGAAGGACAAGAGAGAGGGGGCCGGGGACAAGTGCCCAGGGGATCATACAAGGAAAACACTTTCCCAAAACCACTGACTGGGAAAATGAGAGGGGCTGGTTTTTCTGAGTTTTACAATCAGAAGGTTCTAAGACTGGAGTTTTAGAGGTCTTTGGCATGGCTGGTGGGGATCCCTGAGAGTGCTCCTGTGGAGAGGAGTGCAAAAGACAACTCCAGAAGTGCAGGTGGCACAATCTGAGGATTACCTGACATATACTGGGAAAGATGGTTCCAACTTCTTATAAGAGCACATCTGGGAGAAGTGGCATTACCTCTCGGACAAAAGACCTGGAGGGTACCATTTTCCTCCCCCACCTCCCAGCATAGGCACAGAAACACCAGTTGAGGGCAGCTAATCTGGACACTGACTCTTTGCTGCACTTTACTCCAAACTCCATGTCCCTGCAATTTGGTGAAAATGCCATTCTGAGGCAAATATGCATCAGTCCCAGTACAGCAAGACACTCCCCCAGAGGACCACTGTAGGTCCTACCATGCCAGGTCCCTAAAGTTTGGAGTTTTAAAACTCAGACAGCCTGCCTGGGAGAGACCCTAAGGTGCACTGCACTACCCAGAGGCCCAGACACAGACAGGGTGAAGGCAATGATGTGAGGGATGCCTAAGACACATGAGAGGAAATTGCTCAATCTTCTATGAGGATTTTCCAGACAGCAACAAGCATTAAATCCCCTCTCCAGGGATGAGAGAGGGGGCTGACATCAATTCTTTCCCCCATCCCTCAGATTAAACTAACTCCAGTAATCAGCACAATGCCAACAGTGGCATCAAACTCTGCTCCTCTGTGCTCTGCAGGGGCTGCATTTCTTAAGTGTGACTGAGAAGCAGGGCAGAGGGCCCATACACCAGAAGACAAGCACAAACTCCCAGTATGCACAAAGCTGCAAAGCTTCAGCTCCTGTGAAAACAGCATCACATCTCTTTTAAGAAGCAGACCAAAGCACAGCTAGTTGAAACTTGACACATTCTGGCCAAGGTTCAACACTTCCCACTGCAGAGAAGGAGAAACTCTGCAGATGACTGACTTGAGGGAAAGAGCAACTAAAACACAGCAGCACATACTGTGCACATACCATACAACAGAGACACTTCCTGAAGTACCAGGCCCTGGAACTTATATGACCTCTTCCTTATAAAGCAATTACTCTCAGGAGGAGGAAACACAACAGGCTTTCCTAACACACAGAAGAAGACAGAGACCTAGATAAAATGCTGACAGAGGAATTCACTCCAAAAGAAAAAACAAGAAAAGGTCATGGCCAGGGGTCTAATAAAAACATTAAAGTAGTACACCTGACCCAGAATTTAAAACAACAATCATAAGGATACTAGCTGCACTTGAGAAAAGCATAGAAGACACCAGAGTGTCACTTACTGCAGAAATAAAAGATTGAAAAACTACTCAGGCCAAAATGAAAATGTAAGAACTGACATTCTAAAATGACTACCTGTAATGACCACTAGTATGGAATAAGCAGAGAAATGCATAAATGACATAGAAAATAAAATTATGGAAAAGAATGAAAATGAAAAGAAGAGAGAAAGAAAAATATTTGATTACAAATGTAGACTTAGGGAACTCAGCAACTCCATAAGGCATAATAACAGTTGTATCATAGTAGTCCCAGAAAAGAAGAGAGGTAAAAGAGGGCAGAAGGTTTATTTGAGCAAATTATAGCTGAAATATTCCCTAATCTAGGGAAGGAAACAGACATCCAAATCTAAGAGGCACAGAGAACTCTCAACAAAATCAACAAAAGCAGGCAAACAGCAAGACATACTGTAGTTACCTTGTAAAATATAGAGATAAGGAAAAAAATCCTAAATGCTACAAAACAAAAGAACTCCCTAACTTATAAGGGGAAACAAATAAGGTTAGCAGCAGATCAAGCCATGGGAATTAGGAAGTCCAGAAAAGAGTGACATAATACATTCAATGTGCTGAATGGGAAAAAAAAAATGCAGCCAAGAATAATCTATCTGGTTAAGCTGTCATCAGAATAGAAGAAAGATAGTTTCCCAGACAACCAAAAACTAAAGCAGTTCATGACCACTAAACCAGTCCTTCAGGAAATAATAAAGAGAAATATTTGAGTGGGAAAGACCAAAGCAACAAAGACTAGAAAGGAAAAGAAAAATCTTCAGAAATAATGTCAAAACAAGTAATAAAATGGCACTAAATTCGTATCTATGAGTACTTACTATGAATGTAAATAGATTAATGCTCCAATAAAACACATAGAATTGGGACACCTGGGTGGCTCACTTGGTTAAGTGTCTGACTCTTGATTTTGGATGAGGTCATGGTCTCATGGTCAAAGATAGAGCCCTACAATGACCTCTGTGATGGGCGTGGAGCCTGCTTAAGATTTGCTCTCTCCTCTCCCTCTGCCCCTTCCCCACTCATTCTCTCTCTCACTTCCTCAAAAAACAAAAGCACAAATAAACAAACCACCATAGGGTGTCAGAATGCATGAAAAAGATAAGACCAATCTATATGCTGCCTACAAGAGACTCATTTTAGATCTAAAGATACCTGTAGATTGAATTCAAATGAGGGTATTGAAAAATATTTATCATGCAAATGGTATCAAAAGAAAGCCAGAGTAGCCATACTTATATCAGACAAAACAAATTTTAAGACAAAAACTGTAACAAGAGATGAAAAAGGGTGCTACATCAGAATAAAGGGGTCTATCCATCAAGAAGATCTAAAAATAGTAAATAATTATGCCCCCAGCTTGAGAGAACCCAAATATCTAAAACAGTTAATAACAAACATAAAGGACCTCTCTGATAATAATACAGTAACAAAGGGGACTTTAACACCTCACACACATAAAGGGATAGATCATCTAAATAGAAAATCAGTAAGGAAACAATGACTTTGAATGACACACTGGACCAGATGGACTTAACAGATATATTCAGAACATTTAATCCAAAATCAGCAGAATACACATATTTTTCAAGGGCACATGGGGCATTCCCCAGATTAGATCACATACTAGGGCACAAATCAGGACTCAACAAGTACAAGCAGAATGTCATACCATGCATATTTTGAAACTTGAAGTCAATCACAGAAAAAAAATTGGGAAGACCACAAAACATGGAGGTTAAAGAATATCCAACTGAGGAATTAATGGGTCAACCAGGAAATTAAAGAAGAAATTAAAAAGTACATGGAAACAAACAAAAATGAAAACACAACAGTACAAAAACCCTGGGATGCAGCAAAAGTGTTCATAAGAGGGAAGTATATACCAATACAGGTCTACCTCAGGAAGAAAATAAAAAAAAAAAAAAAAAGGAAAAAAGAAGACCAAAGCAACAAAGACTAGAAAGGACCAGACAACATCACCAGAAACAGCAACTCTACAGGTAACATAATGGAACTAAACACATGTCTTTCCATAATCACTCTAAATGTAAATGGACTAAATGTTCCAATCAGAAGACATAGGGTATCAGAATGGATCAAAAAAAAAAAATCCATCTATATTCTCCTTATAAGAGATGCATTTTAGATCTACAGACGCCTACAGATTGAAAGTGAGGGAATGGAGAACCATCTATCGTGCTAAAGGATGTCAATAGAAAGCCAGAGTAGTCATACTTATATCAGACAAACCACTTTTAAACAAATACTGTAACAAGAGATGAAGAAAGGTATTATATCATAATTAAGGGGTCTATCCATCAAGGAGATGTACCAATTGTAAATATTTATGCCCTTAACTTGGAATAACCCAAATATATAAATCAACTAATATTAAACATAAAAAAAAACCCTCATTGATAACAATACGATAATAGTAGGGAATTTTAACACCCAATTTATATCAATGGACAGATCTTCTACAGTGAAAACCAACAAAGAAACAATGACTTTGGATGACACACCAGACCAGGTATACTCAATGGATATATTCAGAACATTTCACCCTGAAACAGCAGAATACACATCCTTTTTGAGTGTACATGGAACATTCTCCAGAATAGATCACATACAGGGTCACAAAACAGCTCTCAAGTACAAAAAGATTGAGATCAAACCATGCATATTTTCAGATCACAGCTCTATGAAACCTAAAGTCAACCACAAGAGAAAAATTTGTAAACCCCTCAAATACATGGAGGTTAAAGAACACCCAACTTAAATAATGAGTAGGTTAACCAGGAAATTAAAGAAGAAAAATAAAATACATGGAAGCAAATGAAAATGAAAATATGACAGTCCAAACCCTTGGGAATGCAGCAAAAGCAGTACTAAGAGGAAAGTATATTGCCTATCTCAAGGCCTATAATATACTAAGAGGAAAGTATATTTCCTATCTCAAGGCCTATCTCAAGAAGAAAAGTCCCCAATACACAACCTAACCTGACATCTAAAAGAGCTAGAAAAGGGTCAGCAAATAAACCCTAAAACCATCAAAAGAAGGGAAATAATAAAGATTAGAGCAGCAATAAACAATATAGAAACAAACAAACAAACAAACAAAAAACAGTAAAACAGATGAATGAAACCAAGACCTGGTCCTTTGAAAGAATAAACAAAATTGAATCACCCCTAGCCAGACTTCTCAAAAGAAAAAGAGAAAGGACCCAAATAGATAAACTCACAAATGAAAGAGGAGATAACACAACCCACACCACAGAAATAAAAAATTACAAAAGAATACTAAGATAAATTATATGCCAACAAACTGGACACTCTGGAAGAAATGGACAAATTCATAGAAACTCACAAACCACCAAAACTGAAAAAGGAAGAAATAGAAAATTTGAAGAGATCCATAACTAGCAAAGAAATTTAATCAATAATCAAAAATCCCCCAACAAACAAGAGTCCTGGAAGCGAGATGGCTTCCCAAGGGAATTCTACCAATTAAGAAAGAGTTAACACCTATTCTTCTCAAACTGTTCCAAAAACAGAAATGGAAGGAAAGCTTCCAAATTCATTCTATGGAGCCAGTATTACCTTGATTCCAAAACCAGACAAAGACACCACAAAAAAGGAGAATTACAAGCCAATATTCCTGATGAAGATGAATGCAAAAATTCTCAATAAAACACAGGCAAATAGAATTCAATAGTACATCAAAAGAATTATTCACTTTGCTCAAATGGGATTTATTCCTTTCATGCAGGGCTGATTCATTATTTGCAAATCAATCAACATGATACACCACATTAATAAAAGAAAGGATAAGAACCATATGCTCCTGTCAATAGATGCAGAAAAAGCATTTGACAAAATACAGCATACATTCTTGATAAAAACCTTCAACAAAGTAGGGATAGATGGAACATACCTCAACCTCATAAAAGCCATATAGGAAAGACCCACAGCTAATATCATACTCAATGGGGAAACACTGGGAGCCTTTTCCCTAGTAAGGAACAAGACAAGGATATCTACTCTCACCCTTACCATTTAAGATAGTATTAGAAGTCTTAGGCTCAGTAATCAGACAACAAAAGTAATAAAGGGCATCCAGATTGGCAAAGAAGAAGTCAAACTTTCACTATTTTCAGATGACATGATACACTGTGTAGAAAACCTTAAAGAATCCACCACAAATTGCTAGAATATATGAATTTAGCAAAATCATAGGATATAAAATTAACATGAAATCTGTTGCATTTCTATACACCAATAATGAAGCAGCAGAAAAAGATACCAAGGAATCAATCCCATTTACAACTGCACCAAAAAACATAAGATATGTAGGAATAAACTTAACCAAAGAGGTAAAAGATCTGTATTCTGAAAATTACAGAAAAATTATGAAACATATTGAAGAGGTCACAAAGAAATGGAAAAGAATTCCATGCTCATGGTTTGGAAGAACAAACCTTGTTAAAATGTCTATACTACCCAAAGCAATCTATACATTTAATTCATTCCCTATAAAAATACCACCAGCATTCTTCACAGAGGTAGAATAAATAATCCTAAAATTTGTATGGACCCACAAAGGAAAACCAAAGCAATACTGGAAAAAAAACAAAACAAAACAAAACAAAACTGGAGACAAAACATATCTGGATTTCTAGCTATATTACAAAGCTATAGTAATTAAGACAGTATGGTAGTGGCACAAAAATAGAAATGGAATCAATCTGATTCTGGACCAATGGAACAGAACAGAAAACCCAGAGATGGACTCACAACTGTATGGTCATGTGGAAAATCAAATAGCTATGTCTTAGGTTAGGAGATTATAGGGAGCGCATTGCAAAGTAGAAAACTGCTTTCTGTCCTTGCTGAAAACAGCGGCCATGCTTCACTTATCTAGTGAATGTGTATGTAGGGGGTACACACTTAACTTACCCAGTTAATGTATATCTAGGTGTTAGGTCTGCCTATACTCATAAATTTCTTAGGCCATGTTATTATATGGAATATTTTACCCTGTTGTAACTTGGTTTTCTGCACATTTTCTATACGCTCTTACTGATACATAGCCCACTGACATATAGCTCATTGTTTTCCTAAATGTATGCTCAACAAATACAGGAGCTTGAGAGCAGCTCAGGGAGACTTCCCTTAGACTCCCTCTCACCTCTCTTGACTTGCATGGAATCTTGAGTAATCCTTTCTGCCATCCTTGGCTTTGCTGGACAAAGCCAAAAGCTGAACCCATATAGTCAACTCATCTTTGACAAAGCAGGAAAGAATATCCAATGGAAAAAAAAGAGAGTCTCTTCAACAAATGGCATTGGGAAAACTGGATGGTGATATGCAGAAGCATAAAACTGGACAACTTTATTACACCATACATACACAAAAATAAATTCAAAATGGATGAAAGACCTAAATGTGAGACAGAGATTTAAGAATTCACACACACAAAAAAATTAAGAAAACTAAAAGACAGCCTATGAACTGGGAGAAGATATCTGAAAAGGGCAGACCAGATAAGGGTTAGTATCCAAAATCTATGAAGAATTTATCAAACTCAACACCCAAAAACAAACAACTCAGTTGAGAAATGGGCAGAAGACATGAATAGAAACTTTTTCAAAGAAGACATCCAGATGGCAATAGACACAGGAAAAGATGCTCTACCTCACTCATCACCAGGAAAATACAAATCAAAACCACAATGAGGTGGCATGTCATGCCTGCCAGAATCGCTAAAATTAACAACAGAAGAAAACATAGATGTTGGAAAGGATGAGGACAAAGGGAACCCTCTTGCATTGCTGATGAGATTGCAGACTGATGCAGCCACTCTGGAGAACATGATGCAAGTTCCTCGAAAAAGTAAATATAGAACTACCATACAATCCAGAAATTGCACTGTTAGGTATTTACCTAAAGGATAGAAAAATAAAGATTTGAAGGGATACATGCACCCCAATATTTATAGCAGAATTATCAACAATAGTCAGTCATGGAGAGAGTCCAAATGTCCATTGACTGATGATCAAGATGTGATATACATCAAGAAGATGTGATATATCTATCTATATCTATATCTATCTATATCTATTAGTATTCAGCCATCAAAAAGAATGAAATCCTTCCATTTGTAATGATCATTATCAAAGACAAATACCATATGATTTCATTCATATACGGAATTTAAGAAATAAAACAGATAAACATATGGGAAGGGGAAAAAGAGATAAAAGAGGGAAATAAACCACAGGAGACTCTTAACCATAGAGAAGAAACTGAGGGTTGATGGAGGGAGGTGGGTGGCAGAGTGGCTGAATGGGTGATGGGTATTAGAGAGCACTTAATATTTTCATGAGCACTGGGTATTGTATGTAAGTGATGACTCACTGAAATCTACTCCTGAAAACATTATTATACTGTATGTTAACTAATTAAAATTAAAATAGAAAAAAAGAGTCAGGAGAAGAAAATGACAGCTGAGTAGGAGGATCCTAGACTAGTCTCATCCCAGGAACTCAACTAGATCACTATCAAATCATCCTAAAACCCCAGAAATCTACCTGAGGACTGGCAAAACAGACTCCACAACTAAATGGAGACAAGTGGCCACATTGAGGAATGTGGAAATGATGGAGAACTCATCACAGCTGTTGCTGAGGGGAG
Organism: Lynx canadensis; assembly: GCF_007474595.2. NCBI lineage: Eukaryota > Metazoa > Chordata > Mammalia > Carnivora > Felidae > Lynx > Lynx canadensis. The sequence continues at coordinate 84,394,678 of NC_044303.2, read as the reverse complement.
TGAGCTGTGGTTTGAAGAAAGTGAGAAAGAAACACACAGGGGAATGCACAGGATAATGTTTTCCCAAAGCCATAGTCTTAGAATATGAGAGGGGTGAATTTCATGATTTCTTACAACCAGTGGGGCTTAAAGCCTGGAGTATTAAAGGTCAGTGGGCTTGGCTGGGATAGAGTCCTGAGGCACTGTGCTGTTCCTAGAGAGAAGGCAGACAACAACACAATGACAGCATGGAAACAGCAATCTGAAGAATGCCTGGGGAACACAATGGGGAGATTATTTGCTCTTCTCAGAGCGCATCTCTGAGAGGGAGTTTTCAAGGAGACACCTCTCTAGGAACAAAACAGCTGGCTGGTACTATTTCCATCCCCCTGCTCCAGCATAAACACAGAGCTACCTGCAGGAAGCAGCCTTGTCCCCACATTGCCTAACACTCTTACAAAAAGCCCTGTAACCATGTGCTCTTGTAGGACTTCCCTTTTCAGTAAAGCTTGCCTTGGTCCCACTGTGGCAGACCCCTCTAACAGAAGACGCCCACAATCTCCTACCTATACCACATACCCTGACCAGAGAGTTCTGTCTCAGTTCTGGTATCAGAAGTGATCAGAAGTGGTACCAGGTTTCACTTCACAAGCCTACCAGAGCAATCTAGTTGAAAATGCATTCAGGGTAGGGAGCAAACACTGCCCACAGCAAATAAGGAGTGGCTTGAAGGACACAGCAGCCAAATTACAACATGAGCTTTTCTTCATAAGGTCATTATTTTCAGGAGAAGGACACATCAGTGGCTTTTCTAACACAAAGAAGAAGGCAGAGACTTAGACAAAATGCAAAACAGAGGAATTTATACCAAGTGAAGAACAAGATAATGCCAGGGCCAGAGCCAAGAGCAAAACAGATATAAGTAACATGCCTGATGGAGAATTTAAAGCAACAATCATAAGTATACTCACTGGGCTTGGGAAAAGAATAGAAGGCATCAGTGACACCCTTACCATAGAGATAAAAGAGTTAAAAGAGAATTAATTAATCAGAGATGAAGTGTGCAATAAACAAGATTGGAAACAGGCTTGATATAATGAATAGCAAACATAAAGAAGCAGAGGAAATAATTACTGACATAAGACAAAGTAATGGAAAATTATTCAGTTGAACAAAAAGAGAAAGGTTTGAGCAACACGAGAATGGACTTAGGAAACTCAATGACTCTATCAGATGTAATAACATTCATATGATAGGAGTCCAAAAATAGAAGACAGAGAAAAGGGGGCAGAAATTTTATTTGAATAAAAGGTGAAACATTTTTCTAATCTGGAGGGAGAAACACACATCCAGATTCGGTACACACAGAGAACCCTCATAAAAATCATAAAAGCAGGTCAACACCAAAACATATTGTAATTAAATTTGCAAAATATACCAATAAAAAAATCTTAAAAGCAGCAAGACAAAAGAAGTCATTAACTGCTGGAGACCAGCTCCAGCAGGTCCAGGGGTTCCCGAAGGAAGAACGGCATCTGTGAAAATAAAACTAAAATAAAAAACTGGGAAATAAAAAACTAAAATAAAAATGGACACAGACAACAGCAGAGTGTTGAACTGGCCGATTTATTGCAGTAAACATGGCATTATATATACTATTGATTTCCTTGTAGCATATGTCAACTATGTTTTTCTAACATTACCTAATTTTGAAAATGTTCCTATGTATAGACAACCTTTAAGAAATAACATGGTTATTTTCCCCTAACTTTCCCGCATACCCTTTGATTATAAATTAATTTCTTACATTATTCCATTATGCATCTGCGTTTATCTATAATCTACAAAGCATTTGCTTTGCTGTTCTCGTGAAAGGCCCTCCATTTCTCAACACCTCAAGTGGAACAGTTACAGGGACATGACCTCCTAACCACATGAGGCGAGAAGAACAATGTGTTTGCCACGGTCCGAGGTGCCAGAAAGGGGCTGAAAAAGCCTTAGAAACTTATGCCTCATACATTCTCAGAGAGACAATGCACCTAGGAACCAATGAACCATTCTGTAGCTTAACCGACTAGGTTCAGTCATCATCTGGAATGCCTTCAGGGGCCAGGTGGGCCTAGGGGTTGAAGTCATCTGTGCCCAGAGGTACACTCCTTAGTTGCCAGAATGGGGCTTTCAAATCCATATGTCTCTCCTTTATTGGCTTCCTTTGCTGACAAATGTATGAGGCTATCCTTCCTGTAAGTAGAGGAGTCTCCATAGAGGATGGCAAGGGCTAAACGTAAGGGTGCACAATTTCTTGTGGAACCTTATTTTCTTCCTTAATGGTTCTTTTCCCAGGGGCCCTGCCGAGGGCAATTCCCCAACAGACAATACCCCAGGTAGTTTCAAGGCCGAATTACCTAAAAGCGGGAGTACAAGAAGCTTCACTGTAGGTGGGCCGTCCTGCAGTCACCAATCCATCTACAGGATGGGCCCTGCCACTCAGGCTGGGATAGCTTGGCTTCCAGCAATTAACTTACAAGGAAAAACCCTAAGGCTATCTGGAGATTCCTCAACAGATACTTGGCAAGCCATAAAGGAGTGGCATAATATATTCAAAGTGCTGAATGGGTAAAATCTGCAGGCATAAATACTCTATCCAGGAATGATATAATTCAGAATAGAAGGAGAAATAAAGAATTTCTAGACAAAAGCTAAGGATATTCATGACCACTAAACAGTCCTGTAAGAAATATTAAAGGAGATTCTTTGATGGAAAGGAAGACCAAAATTGAAAAGACAAGAAAGGATCAGAGAAATCTCCAGAAACAATGAGAAAACATTAAAAAAAATGCAATAAATACATATCAGCAATTACTTTGAATGTAAATGGACTAAACACACAAATCAAAATACACAGGGTGTGAGAATGGATTAAAACAAACAAACAAACAAAAAAAACACAAGACCCAACCATTCAGTACATACAAGATACTTATTTTAGAGATAAAGACACATGCACATTGAAAGTAGTGAGATGCAGAATATTTATCACACAAATAGATGTCAAAAGAAATCTGGAGTAGCAATACTTCTATTGGACAAACTAGACTTTTTATTTATTTATTAAATTCAAGTTAGTTAATATACACTGTAGTCTTGGCTTCAGGAATAGAACCTAGTGATTCATCTCTTACATGACACCCAGTGCTCATCCCAAAAAGTGCCCTCCTTAATGCCTGTCACCCATTTAACCCATTCCCCCACCCACTTCCCCTCCAGCAACCCACAGTTTTTTCTCTGTATTTACGAGTCTTTTATGGTTTGCCTCTCCCTCTGTTTTTATCTTACTTTTCCTTCACTTCTCCTACACTGAGTTTCTCAAATTCCACACATGGGTGAAATCATGTGATATCTGTCTTTTTCTGATTGACTTATTTTTATTAGCATAGCACCCTCTTTAGTTTCATCCACGTTGCAAATAGCAAGATTTCATTCCTTTTCATTGTTGAGTAGTATTCCATTGTGTGTGTATGCATATGTGTATACTATATATATAATATATATATAGTATACACATACACACATATACATATTATATATATATTACATACATATACACATATACATATTATATATACATTATATATACACATATATATTATATATACACATATACATATTATATACATATACACATATATATATTTTATATATATATATATATGTATATATATCAACTTTTTTCTATCCATTCATTAGTCGATAGACATTTGGGCTCTTTCCATAATTTGGCTATTGTTGACAGCACTTCCATAAACATTGGGGTGCATGTACCTCTGAATCAGCATTTTTGTGTCTTTTGGATAAATACCTAGTAGTGCAATTGCTGGCTCATAGGGTAGTTCTATTTTTAATTTTTTGAGGAACTTCCATACTGTTTTCCAGAGTGGCTGCACCAGTTTGCATTCCCACCAGCAGTGGCAAAATGGTTCTCCTTTCTCTGCATCCTTGCCAACATCTGTTGTTTCCTGAGTTGTTAATCTTAATGATTCTGACAGGTGTGAGGTGGTATCTCTGTGGGGTTTTTATTTGTATTTCCCTAATGATGAGGGATGTTGAGCATCTTTTCATGTGTATCTTAGCCATCTGGATGTCTTCTTTGGAAAAGTGTCTATTCATGTGCTCTGCTCATTTCTTAACAGGATTATTTATATTTTGGGTGTTGAGTTTGGTAAGTTCCTTATAGATTTTGGATACTAACCCTTTATCTGATACATCATTTACAAATATCTTCTCCCATTCCATCAGTTGCTTTTTGGTTTTGTTGATTGTTTGCTGTGAAGAAGCTTTTTATCTTGATGAAATCCTAATAGTTCATTTTTGCTTTTATTTCCCTTGCCTCCAGGGACATATCTAGTAAGAAGTTGCTGCAGCCTAGGTCAAAGAGGTTGCTGCCTGTGTTCTCCTCTAGATTTTTTTGGTTTCCTGTCTCACATTTAGGTCTTTCATCTATTTTGAATTTATTTTTGTGTATAGTGTAAGAAAGTGGTCCAGTTTCATTTTTCTGCATGTCACTGTCCAGTTTTCCCATTACCATTTGCTGAACAGACTGTCCTTTTTCCATTGGATATTCTTTCCTGCTGATAAACTAAATTTTAAAACAAAGACTATAACAAGACACAAAGAAGGGCACTGTAACTTAATAAAAGGGCCAATCCAATAAGAAGATCTAACAGTTGTAAATATATATGCACCCAACATGAAAGCAACCAAATATATAAAACAATTAATAACAAACATAAAGGAGCTATTTGATAATAATACAATAATAGTAGGGGACTTTAACACCTCACTTATATCAATGGTCAGATCTTCTAAATAGGAAGAACAGAAACATCAACAAGGAAACAATGGCTTTGAGTGACACATTAAAACAGATGGACTTAACAGATATGTTAATAACATTCCATTCCAGCAGAATACACATTCTTTTTAAGGGTACATGGCATAATATCCAGAATAGATTACATATTAGGTTACAATTTAGGCCTCAACAAATACAAAAGATTGCAATAATACCATGCATCTTTTTCTCACCACAATGCTATGAAACAAGAAATCAACCACAATAAAAATTTGAAAAGACCACAATACATGGAGGTTAAACAACATGCTACTAAAAGGTGAATGGGTCAACCAGAAAATAAAAAAAAAAAAACAAATTAAAAAAATACATGAAAACATATGAACATGAAACACAAGCCTCCAAAACCTTTGGGATCCAGCCAAAGCAATCCTCAGAGAGACACGTATACCAATACAGCCCTAGTGAAGAAGGAAGAAAATCTCAAATAAACAACCTAACCTAAAAATGAAGGAGTAGAAAAAGAACAACAAATGAAACCTAAAGCCAAGAGAAGGAACAAAATAATAAAGATTAGAACACAAATATATGATATAGAAATTGCAAAAACAATAGAACAGATCAGTAAAACTGGGAGCTTCTTTGAAAAAACTAGTAATTGATAAACCTCTAGTCAGACTTACAGAGAAGAGAAAGGACCCAAATAAATAAAATCACAAACGAGAGACAGAAATAAAAACTGACACCACAGAAATACAAACTACAAGAGAATATTATGAAAAGCTATATGCCAACAAATTGGACCAATTCTAAGAAATAGATAAATTCCGAGAAACATATAAACCACAAAAGCTGAAACAAAAAGAAAACGAAAACTTGAACAGACTGATAACCAGTAAGGAAACTGAACCAGTGAAAAAACAAAATAAAAACTCCCAACAAGCAGAAGTCCAGGGACAGATGGCTTCACAGACAAATTCTACCAATGATTCTACCAATCATTTAAGAGGAGTTAATATCTATAATTCTCAAAGTATTCAAGAAAAAAAGAAGGAAAATTTTCAAATTATTTCTCTGAGGTTAGCATTACCCTGATACCAAAATCAAATGAAGACTCCACTAAAAAGAACTACAAGCCAATATCTTTGATGCACATGGATGTAGAAATTCTCAATAAAATACTAGCAACCCAAATCCAACAATACATAAAAAAAAAAAAAAATCAGTTAGCCAGATAAAGTAAGATTTATTCCTGGCATGCAAGGGTAGTTAAATATTCACCAATAAGTCAATATGATACACCATATTAATAAAAGAAAGATAATACACCATCTATCATTTCAATAGATGAAGAAAATGCATTTGACAATCAGACAACAAAAAGAAATAAAAGTCATCCAAACTGCAAAGAAGAAGTCAAACTTTCAATATTTGCACATGACATAATAATACATAGAAAACCAAAAAGACTTCACCAAATAATTGCTAGACCTGATAAAGGGCTTCAGTAAATTTGAAGGATAAAAAATTAAAATGGAGAAATTTGTTATATTTCTTTATACCAATAATGTAGCATCAGAACTAGAAATTAATAATTCAATCCCAGTTAGAATTACACCAAAAACAATAAGAGAGCTAAGAATAAACCTAACCAGAGAGGTAAAAGATTTGTATTCAGAAAACCAGAAACACTAATGAAAAAATTGAAGAGGACACAAAGAAATGGAAAGACATTCCATGCTCAGCGATTGGATGAACAAATATTGTGAACATTTCTTTACTATCCAAAGCAAACTATACATATAATGTAATCCCTATCAAAGTACCACTAGTATTTTTCACAGGCCTAGAATAAACAATCCTAAATTTGTGTACAGCCATAAAAAGCTGAAAAGCCAAAGCTACCTTGAAAAAGAAAAGTAAAGTGGGAAGCATCACAATCCCAGACTTCAATGCATATTACAAAGCTGTAGTGATAAAAACTAAATGGTACTGGCACAAAAATAGACACAAAGATCAACAGAACAGAGTAGAAAACCCACAAATGAACTCATAACTTTATGGTCAATTAATCTTCAACGAAGCAGGAAAGAATATCCATTGGGGAAAAGACAGTTTTTTCAACAAATGATGCTGAAAAAAACGGACAGCAATTTGTAAAACAATGAAACTGGATCACTTTCCTACATCATACACAAAAATAAACACAAAATGGTTTAAAGACCTAAATGTTAGACAAGAAACCATTAAAACCCTAAAATAGAACACAGGCAGTAACTTCTTTGACAACTTCTTTCTAGATATGTCTCTTGAGGCAAAGGAAACAAAAACAAAATGAACGTAGGAACTGTATCAAAATAAAAGGCTTCTGCAATAAAGAAAATAACCAACAACAACAAAAAAAAACCTAAAAGGCAACCTAGAGAATGGGTGAAGATGTTTGCAAATGATATATCTAATATATTTTGGTTAGTATCCAAAATATATAAAAAACTTGTAACACTCAACACTTCTCCAAAAAAAGAAATTCAGATGGGCAACAGACACAAGAAATAAAGCTCATCATCAGTTACCATCAGGAAAATGCAAATCAAAACTACAATGTGAGGTATGACCTCACATTCGTCAGGATGGTTAAAATCAATAGCACAAGAAATAACAGGTGTTGGCAAGGAGGTGGAGAAAGGGGAACCCTCTTACAATGCTGGTGGGAATGCAAACTGGTGCAGCCCCTCTGGGAAACAGTATGCAAGTTCCTCAAAAAATTAAAAATACTACAACCTATGATTAGTAATCACACTATTAGCTATTTATCCAAAAGAATACAAGAATACTAATTCAAAGGGATACATGCACCCCTATATTTTGAGCAGCATTATGTACAATAGCCAAGATATGGAAGCTTCCCAAGTGTCCATTGATAGATGAACGGATAAAGATGTGGTATATCTATAACAGAATACTATTCATCCATTAAAAAAAAGAATGGAATCTTGCCATTTGCAATTACATGGATGGAGGTAGAGAGTATAATAAGTGAAATAAATCAGTGAAATACAAATACCATACAATTTCATTCACATGTGGAATTTAAAAAACAAAACAAACAAGCAAATGGGAAAAATGAGACAGAGAAGGCAAGAAACATATTCTTAACTATAGAGAACAATTTGATGGTTCCCAGATGGGAGGGAAGCAGGGTGTGGTAATAGGTCAAATAGGTGATGCGGATTAAGGATGCACTTGTGATGAGCACAGGGTGATATGCAGAACTGTTGAATCACTATTATTGTACATCTGAAACTAAATAGTGTACATTAACAAGCAGATAAAAATTAAAAAAAAATAAAAAAATAAAGCTAGCAGGTGATTGTAATGAGCGGTCAGGGGTGAGAACCACAGACAGAACTAGACCATGTCTTCAGTGGACTGAGAGGAACAGCTTCTCATCATGGTGGGAGCAGGGCTGTGCTTAGTGCAATGAGTTTACTGTGTTCCACCTCTGTCACTCACAGAAAGAGGCTTTCAGCCAGAACCATATATTTACTGATACCTTCCTTTTCCCCACTCCCCCTATTGTTAAGCTTAGCTTATGAACTTTACCATCTGCCCACTCCCCCAACTCCATGCCCGAATGCACATTATCCCTGCTGTCAAATATTGCATATCTCCTCAAAATTCATCTAAAATCTTAACCTTTCCCTAGTAGAATCCATACTCTTCCACTTCTACCTTGCCTCTAAAGCAATCACCTCAGGCTATGTGAGCAGAAGTATTACTCTTATTCTTGCTTCTTGTATTGCTTTTGAAGTACTTCACTTATGCAAGTCCTCATTCTCTAAATGTCCTGGGATCTTCTCAGATGCAGGGACCCAACAATGATTGACTCTGGGAAACTGGACACACCATACCTAAACCTTGCTGAGTAATTGGGTAACTGAATACACATATCAAGAAATGAATAGACATGAAAGAAGACATAAATCCAAAACCAAAAAACCACTCCACATTTATTTCATAAATGGAGATAGTTGGGCTCTTGCAGGAGCTCAGTGAAGCAGCTTCTTGAGAAAGAGAACAAAAAAGATGGGAGCTGGGGGTCTGACTCTGGCCCCATTTCTGATGGCTGATCTGCAGGTTTTACTCTCATTAGCAATTGGAAAACCCATATAAGTTATCATCTCTTTGCATAGGTCTGCTTGTATGCATTTCTTCATTTCAACAGCAATGTCTTTAAGACCTACAAAAAAACAAAAAGAAGACTGCCACTGCCTTCTTCCTTTCTTATACACCCCTTTTTACCCACTGAAACTGGACGTAAGATGTAAGCCAGGCCATAATTGTGTATGAGTCATCCAATACAACTGTCTCTGGCAGAGACAGTGGGCTGGAATGGTGTCCTCCAAACACACAGCTGCCAGATGCCTAAACCCCCTCACAACATACCTCAATCAAATATTGTTATATTTTCCAAACCTTCTTTAAGTAAAAAATTTTCCAATTCACATTATCACTTAGGTATCTAGTATGTTTTATTGACATTTTATACAGATGGTAGTAAGAACTTGTTCTTAGTCCTTAGTTCTCATTAGTCTTCAAATGACTGTGAGGAGCTGCATGTATGTGAATTTCAGTTATGTATACCCTCCATGATGAGACATAAATCTAATCTCCTTTTACTCTCTGAGTTATTTTTAAAGAAATAACAATAGCCATAAAAAAGTTATTCTGCTTGTGTTCCCTGTCTTTCAGAGTGCTTTTATTTTATTTTATTTTTTTTTTTTTAATTTTTTTTTTCAACGTTTATTTATTTTTGGGACAGAGAGAGACAGAGCATGAACGGGGGAAGAGCAGAGAGAGAGGGAGACACAGAATCGGAAACAGGCTCCAGGCTCTGAGCCATCAGCCCAGAGCCTGACGCGGGGCTCGAACTCCCGGACTGCGAGATCGTGACCTGGCTGAAGTCGGACGCTTAACCAACTGCGCCACCCAGGCGCCCCTCAGAGTGCTTTTAGATACATTCTTACACATGGCAGCACATTATGTTCTTGGTAATTTCATTTTGCCTCTTCTGGGTGCCATATCCAGTGACTGCTATTATAAAGCAAAGAATCACTCTGTTATGAAAATTACAGGAAGTAGAAACATAAGAATCCAAGAGACCAACTGACATGACTAGTCCCTTTAATTATCTGAGGATGAACTCCAACAAAGCTAAATTCCCAGAATCAGCAGGAAAAAGTGAGAAGGTAAAGAATAACTATGCAAACAACCCAACCCTCATGGAACCCTGTCCACTGCTCTTCATGTTACACAATACTACTGATTCTTTTTCTTTTTTAATTTTTTTTAACATTTATTTATTTTTGAGAGAAACAGAGAGACAGAGAACAAGCAGGGGAGGGGCAGAGAGAGAGGGAGATACAGAATCTGAAGCAGGCTTCAGGCTCCTAGCTGTCAACACAGAACCCAATGCGGGGCTTGAACCCACGAAAGGGCGAGCTCATGACCTGAGCCAAAGTTGGACGCTTAACCGACTGAGCCACCCAGGTGCCCCTACAATACTACTGCTTCTAATTCATTTCACATTTGTGTCTTCAATTTAGAGTTTTGTGTTGGATTTTCTCAAAGCAAGTATAGTAAATTATGCTTTACAATCTTCTTTGAAGAAAGTTTAAATTTAGTCATTGCCTTTCTGCAAACCTTTTACTTTGAAAATTAACAACCCCAGTGGTGTTGGGGGGGGCAAAAATTACTCATGTTTTTTAAAAAAAAATTAGGGGTGCCTGCGTGGCTCAGTTGGTTAAGCTTCTGACTTCAGCACAGGTCATGATCTCATCGTTCATGAGCTCGAGCCTGGCATCAGGCTCTCTGCTGTCAGCGCATAGCCCTCTTCAGATTCTCTTTCTCCCTCTCTCTCTGCCCCTTCTCCACTTGTGCTCTCTCTAAAATAAACAGACATTTAAAAAAAATTCTAAGCAACAAAATATTATTTTTAAAAAAAGCTGAAGTTTGCAGAGGATGAAGGTTCATCCAATATGCCAAACCACCTTCCTCAAAGCTAGCAGATTTGTTGACAAAAGCATGTAAAATTTTATAAATCAATGAAAGAATGTGAGAAAGCCAATTAGACATATTTTCAGAGTGAGGCTATATATTTATTTCTAAGAAATCTGGGCAAAAGCTGCATTCTCCTCAACACTACCCTTAGGACACATGCCCCTAAGGTTATGAGAGAGTACTACTTGTACTGTGTCTACACGATATTGCAAACAAGAAAAGTACCTGTGTTTATGACACCAGAAAACTCAACACACTTCATTTTATCTGCTGTGCACCACTTGAGCTCATTGTCACACTTTCTTCCCATCACTGCAAAGCATGTTGGGCACTTGAAGCCATTGGAGTTGAATTCATCAACATCCTTCTCATCTACATCATTCATCTTAATCTCCCAGGATGCTGTTAAAAAAAAAAAAAACACACACACATACACACACAAACACTTGCTGGCTATTTGCCACTGGCAGGCAAATGTACCCATGCTCACAAAGCAGACTTAGGTCTGTCCCCTTCACCTTCCCCTATACTCCACTGTAGTATTCCACATATGACACTCAACAGAAGAGTTACCACAAAAATCCCTGCCCTCATAGAGCTTACTTTCTGATGGCAGAGGTAGACACAAAGAAAGAAGGAAGAAAAATACACAGTATGTAAGACAATGAAAAATACTAGAAGAGAAACAGAAAGGATAGAAAATGTAGGGTATGGTTGAAATTCACAGGAACGGCTGCATTGAAGGGGTAACTTTTTTAATGGAAGCCTAAAACAGATTTACTTGCATGTGCTTATGCAAAGTATAAATAAAGTCTTACAAATAAAGAGCACAGGATGTAGCATGTACAAGAGGTTTAAAGAAGAGGCCCCAGCTGACAAGAAGGAGCCTTAGTTCTCCTTGCATTCTCTGTCTTTGGGGCTCCATAACAATGTCCACTGACACTTTGCCTCCATCTCAGTGTCCTTAATACTATCCGCTGTTGAGGACAAAGACTGGACTTTGTTGCTGCAGAAAAAAAAAAAAAAAGTCCTGGAGCAGAGCAGAGAGTGGAGGGAACTACAGGTGAAGAGGCAGAAACCTGAGAAAAGGTAGGGCAAAAGGAAAACAGGAAGTAAAAGTCACACTATTTATCTGCAGAATTTACCTCCTCCTTCCAGCAGGACTTCTCCTAGCTCTCTCCTTTGGCTCTGCCAATTCCCACAAGGTGAGCAGCGTGTGATGTGTGATACCAAGGTAACAAACCGACTCAGAGCTTGCATACTCTCCCTCAACCGTGCCTGGTACCAAGAAACCTAGAATTTCTTGCTCAAACAGATCAAGCAGTGACAGGAGAGGGGAGCTTGGACTTGAGGACTGCTGTGTCCATGCACGTGATCGTGATGCCCTTCAAAGTGAAGGAAAAGTGAGGTGGGGAAAGGAGGTGGGCTGAGAAGCAGAGTGAAGATGTCTCAGTGTTGAAAATCTCTGGCAAGGAACTCGGAGGAGTATGAATATTCCAGGCCTTTTAGGTCCAGGTAAGGGAATAGAAGCTATTTTAACCATTATTTTAGCTTTTTAATATTGAGCCATATTACCCTGCAAATGTGAGGGCAGCAGGCCCTCGACCCTGGGCAGGAGCAGGAGTTGGGAAGGTTGGTTTCTGGGGGCTGGAAGCCATGTGCTATCATGATGACAAAAAGAAGCAGAATCCAGAGATGGCTGGAGCTCTCCACAGACTAAATACCTTAGAGATCCAGTGTTAACCTGGCCTGCTCTTTTCTAAAGAGTCTTGTTTGATGAAGCACAGTACAGAGCCAAAAGTAATAAAAACAAAACAAAACATAAAAAACAAATTCCAATCAATAACATTAAAAAGACTTCCCAATTCATAATTTCTTAGCAATGTGTCTCATATTTCCTTTTCTCTCCTTCCAAACTCTTTCACACCCCATTCTGCTTAAAGCTATTCTGTCCAATTTGTCTATTTAATGTAATTAAAATTTGTTTTAGAAGTTCAGTTCCTCAGTTGTATCAGTCTTATTTCAAATGCCCAATTGCCCCACATGGTTAGTGGCCACTGTCCTGGACAGTACGAATACAGACATTTCACTCATTGCAGAACATTCTATTGGATAACATTGCTCTAGAGTATTTGTGGTAAGAGGAATACAAACTAAAACTAAATGTGTTGGTGAGAATATGGGAAACAGGCATTTTCCATCATTTCTGGTGGATAAATTAGTACAACTTCTCTAGATAGCAATTTGATAATATAGAATAAAAAGTCTAGATTGGACATACTCTTTGATCCAGCAATTCCTAGGTATTTTCCTACATATGTAATTGTATGTACAGTAGGTCATTCACTGCAGTGTTCTCTGGGATAATAAATGGTTAGAAATGACTGAAATGCTCATGGCTAGATGGACTTTAGCATATCCATGAAACAGATATATTTAGAATGTGTTATTCTACATGCATGGAAAACTCTTCAAAATGTATGTTTAAGGGAAAAAAAAAAGCAAGAGCTAGAACATCAGGCATGAAATGCTGCCATGGGAAGACAAAGATACATTTGGACATGTTTGTAAAGATCATAGATGATCTCTGGAAAGGAACTCAAAAAAGAGGTAACTGTGGTTGCCTCCAAAAAGCTGGGGGCTAAAGAGGAGAGCATGATATACTCTACTACTTATCTTTTGCATTTTATACCATGGGCATATATTATTTACTTTGGGTACACATTTGTATACTTAGTACTTAAGAATCAGCATATATTTTTTACTTTAATATATACATTGTATACATTTAAAAAATGTATACAACTAAAAACAAATAAACAATAAATAAATAAATAAATAAATAAATACAAAGGGAAAGGACAGGAAAAATGTGTTCTAAAATTTGCTTTTGCCCTTGTGTGAGCGAGAGAGGAAGACCTGCAAAAATTGAATCAAAAAACAAGCAGAAAACCTAAATAGACATTTTTCCAAAGAAGATATAAGAATGGCCAAAAGGTTTATGAAAAATGTCCAGTATCACTAATCATTAGGAAAATGCAAATCAAAACCACAATGAAATACCTCCTCAAATTCCATCAAAAAGACAAGAAATAACAAATGATAATGAGGATGTGGAGAAATGGAAACCACTGTATACTTTTGTTGGGATTGTAAACTGACATAGCCACTATGTAATACAGTATAAAGAATCCTCAAAAAATTAAAAATAGAACTACTGTTAAAAGGAAAACCACAGATTCCAGATGGAGTCACTCACATGAAGGCTCCACATCAATAAACCAAGATTTTATACCTAACCTAACTGTAGTTTCAACCACCTCAGGAATGTAACCTTTAACTAGTCAAACTGGAATTTTCTGGTCAGCACTAGGAGGCCACCCCCTGAGAGACTCCTTTCCTTTTAGGAGGATGAATTTGTGTAAACCATACATCTCTTGCTAATATTATAATCCTTTTTGTAATGCCCTCTCTCTGACTTTAAAATCACATCCTTTCCTTTTCTGCAGCTCAGCAGAGCTCCCCTCTACTTATTAGATGGGATGCTGCCTGATTTATAAATTGTTTAGAGAAGTCAATTAGATCTTCAGATTTACTCAGCTGAATTTGTGTACGTGCTTAACAGAGTTAGTGGCAGTGTTGGGATCAAAGCAAACTTCTGAAAGCACTCAGGGAACATGACAAACAGGCATGGCACCCTGTAAACTCTTTTTCGGTTGGTTACTGTCTTTATCACAGTTTCTGAGGGCCATTGGTAATCCCCTCTGTTTGACCTCTGCCTTCTTTGCATCAAGCTACTGATCTAATTGGTTTTCCAGTCCAGGGTTCAGATTGCTAAGAGGCACTAACAGAGAGCCAGTCTTTAGCCCTTGATTCAGTTATTTACTGGGGTTTGCTGATTTAAATCCTTCTCCAGTTCCAGTCTTTAGTCCCCATTTACTAAAGTCTGCTGATTTAGTTCACACTGAGAATTGCTGGTCGTACATTCAGGTTCTTCTATTGGCCAATTTGCCATTAACTCCTAAAGCAAGGGAGCTGCTGCAGTGTTTTGCTTGTTTGGAAACAGTCCACAGTTCCCATTCTTTGAGATGTGCTGATTCGACCCTTTCCCCAGTCTCTAGTTCTTTAGTTACCGCCAGTATCCACACTTCTGTTTCCTCAGTACTACTGGTTTCTGTTAATGTGCACATGAGGTAAACGCTTGGATAAAAGAAAAATAACAAATAAATAATAAGAGAATGGGATCCTTAAAATCCAGAGTTAAGTCTTCCATCTTCTCACACACCTGCTTATTTTGTATCCAAGAACTATGGTCCTGGAAGCTATGACAATCTATAAGCTTCTTTTGTGTTCTGAAGAACTTGACTTGGTAACTGTCAGGTTGGGGTATAAAAGCAAAGCAAAAATTGTCAAAAGCAAAAACCATCAGGTTGGAGCGCCTGGGTGGCTCAGCTGGTTAAGCATCCGACCTCAGCTCAGGTCATGATCTCCTGGTTGCTGAGTTTGAGCCCCGTGTTGGGTGGGCTCTGTGCTGACAGCTCAGAGCCTGGAGCCTGTTTTGAATTCTGTGCCTCCCTCTCTCTCTGCCCCTCCCCTGCTCACACTCTGTCTCTGTCTCTTTCTTTCTCTCAAAAATAAATAAAAAACATTTTAAAAATTAAAAAAAAAGCAAAGTCTTCAAAATTCCAAAAATAGATTCATTGAAAGTTTCAAGACAAAAAAAAAAAGATAATAAAATTAAAAGATATATGAGGTACCTAATAAAAATGACTGTAAGATTGTTATAATTCTTACTGCTTCCCTCTATCCCTGCTTTATTTCAATCCTCATTCTAGTCATCTTCTGAATTGTCTTTGCATGACCAAAAACAAGAGTCCACCAGACACCCCCTATCTACCCTTCAAGGAGGGCACTTTATGAGTCCCTGCTAGAGTTGATATGACACTGAAGGATTTTCCGATAAACTTCTACATCATTCCTTTAAACAGTCAAGGGAAAACTAAAAGAAAAAAATTCAACATAGGTGGATGTATGTTAGTCCTTTAACATCACATCCAGGCTAGAACTCAATTTTTGAGTAATTAAAAGCAACTGTCCTTATCTTACAAACCTTTCCAAAACTAGAAGTGCAACTCTAGAAGCAATTCAAAGTCCACCTATTCCTTTACCAAACCCCGAATCTCCTCTGTTTATCTCAAAAGGTTTTTAAATTATTGGCCTTAGAAAACCAAAGTCCTTCATGGAGGAACTTGTATTCTTTGTCCCTTGATAAATCTTATCATGTCTGTAAAATATAAACACAGGCCACCTGAGACTAAAGAAAAGAAAAAAAAAGAAAGAAAAGAGTCATTTTAAAACTATAAACTGCTAAAGAGACTCACCCAAACTCTAGACCTCAGCCTCAATATTTCCTCCAGGGACAAATACAAATCTCAAAAACCTTCTCCACAAGTATTACTAACTATAAGGTCTCTGTATCTGTTTGTACATTGTGTTTATTTTGAATATATGGCATTTTCTACCTCTAAGGTATTGGTAAAATTACTTGGTAAAAGAATTCTACTTAACCAGCTTAAAGAAAACTAAGCACTTACATAATTTTAGTATTCATAAAAATTCTCAAAAATAGGAGCACCTGGCTGGTTCAGTGGGAAGAGCATGCAATTGTTAATCTTGGGGTCATGAGTTCGAGATCCATGTTCGATGTACAAATTACTTAAATAAATAAAACTTTTTTTTTTTTTAATTCTCAAAAATGGAATAAAAAGACCAAAGTGAATTTCAGGTTTATGTCATATGGGACAATATTTGGTAATAAAGCTAGTTTATCAGTTTACTTAAAACTGGATTGTCTTTAGAGTCATCAACATTAAATATAAAATACTTATTCTACCCAGGTTTACTAAAGTAAGCTCATGTTATCTCTGTTATAAAATTTGTCAATAAAAACTTGGTATAATAAAACTCACTTAAAAACAGCTTCCTAAATCTTTTTGGCAACTTGAAATTTTAAAGTTTTACTGAGTTAAGTGATGAGTTTAGTTAAATTTACTGAAAATCTACATCATTTCCAAATAAGATAATGAAGTATTAATTACTAAACACAGGTTTATTCACACAGAAATTAAGGATAAATTTAGATCTCTTAGCAGACATTTTTTTGTGCTTTATTGAAAGACTGTACTATAAGAAACCACATTTTCAGAAATTATGACATGTATTCATAAATATGCCAATTAAAGATTTGTGGTGTAACAGGTCACAATTTCTTACTACTTAGTTTTTGATAGAAATTAAAGTTTTTAAGAGTTAAGAATTCTAATTAAAACTACTAAAAATAGTAAGGAAAACATCTCCATATGCAAGTAAAGGAGGAGATGCTTTCAGTAAAAGAAGGTATGAGAAATGGAAATGCATTTTGTGGGTGGTGATGAAAAAATAATTTTGTCCTAAAATAAAGCTGGTTATTTAAAGAAGGAAAAATTTCAGACAAAATCTGAATTAAAAAAAAAAAAAAAACACCTTAGGAAATTTGTGGAAAAGGATTCTTTAAAAAGGAATTTTGATATGTGGTTCAGCTGGCTAAGAATAAAATGAATTTATTGAAGAATGAATTTCAATATCAAAAGTACACTGGTGCAAAGTTAAAATGTAGTTTTCTCTTTCTAAAAGGACAGTTTTTTAAACTATTGGTTTGCTCTTAATAAAAGATCACAAACTTTTTAATTTGTTTTTTCCCTTTCAAAGTTATCTCTCTGGAAAACAAGCATTTCATATTTTATCAAAATAATATTCTGTGCTTCATGATATCTTTATCATCAGTTCTTTAAGAAAACTAAGTCTTTTTAATATTAAAAAAGTGATATTTTACTCACAATTATATAACATTCTATATTTGCCTCTGAAGTCTTTGTCATTTTGGTTAAACAGACAACCAACTATTGTTTCACAGCCACCTATTACCCTACTAGTCAAGTGTTCAAAACCTTTTGATATTTTTTTTTTTACAAACTTCCCCAAATCGAATTTTAAAATGAAGTCTTTTGGCCACAAATTAATTTTGAAATTTCCAAAGGGTCACTGAACATTTCAAAGGATTGTTCTTTCTCATTATAAAAAGGAAGATGCTAACCTAATTAGGTTTATTTGTTATGTTAAATTATATGGGAATATAATTCCTAATTATCACCTAATTATCAAATAGGTGATACTAAATCTTACATTGTATAGGTAAATACTATTAATAAGTATTCTACAAATTTTATAAAACATCTAAAACTGTGATATGTCCTGATATAATATTACCAGCCATTACTCTAGTTATTATCTTACGTTACACATCACAAAAATAACCAAATTCCATTGTCACCTGCATTGTAATGAGTTCTAATAAGACCTTTTAAAAAAAATAATGTTTATTTATTTTTGAGAGAGAGAGAGACACACACACACACACACACACACACACACACACACACACACACAGTGTGAGTGGGGGAGGGGCAGAGAGAGGGGAAGACTCAGAATCAGAAGCAGGCTTCAGGCTCTGAGTTGTAAGCACACAGACCAACATGAGATCTGTCTGTGAGATCATGACCTCAGCTGAAGTCGATGCTTAACCGACTGAGCCACCCAGGTGCCCCTAATCAGACCTTTATGCCATATTTAAGTCTTTTATCATTTTCAGTTATTGTTTTACTCAGAAGTTTTTACAGAAGCTTTCTGCAAACGTATTTTATCTTCAGAGAAATTCATGAAAAACAATCTGATAAATACTCTAGAACATAGATTTCTGATAACTCCAGCTCATAAAACTGAACTGGGTAAACATTTCTAAAACTAGTGGAAAAACTGGATTCAAACAGATTAAAAATTAATAACAGGGGACTAAATACACTGAAGAAGATAATTATAATGATCTTATTTTATGACTTATTATTTTATTTATTTATTTATTTATTTATTTATTTTTATTTATTTTTGGGACAGAGAGAGACAGAGCATGAACGGGGGAGGGGCAGAGAGAGAGGGAGACACAGAATTGGAAACAGGCTCCAGGCTCCGAGCCATCAGCCCAGAGCCTGACGCGGGGCTCGAACTCACGGACCGCGAGATCGTGACCTGGCTGAAGTCAGACGCTTAACCGACTGTGCCACCCAGGCGCCCCGATGACTTATTATTTTATGACTTGTTTAAAAATTGATGACTCTCTAATGTTTTGTTATTGTAGATTTTAGAAAATGTTTTTCTCTCTTCTCTTAAGCTATCAACAGTTTGGTAAGATATACTGTGTGAACAAAGATGAAACATTTACTTTTTTTCTCTCCCTTCTTGATCTCTCCAAAATTCAAAAACTTGACTATTCTTTTCATGGCAAGATAATTAGCTGTTTACGTAAGTTCAATGAGAATCTGTTCTCTTCATAACAGGACAAAACTTTGGAATATCATATTCAAAGGAGATGTATATAGGGGCGCCTGGTTGGCTCAGTGGGTTGAGTGTCCGACTTCAGCTCACATCAAGATCTCACAGTCTGTGAGTTTGAGCCCTGCGTTGGGCTCTGTGCTGACAGCTCAGAGCCTGGAGCCTGTTTCAGATTCTATTGTCTCCTCCTCTCTCTCTGTCCCTCCCCCACTCATGCTCTGTCTCTCTTGCTTTAAAAAATAAATAAAACATAAAAAAATTTTTTTAAACATTAGGGTGATTCTATTATTTAATTTTTTTATTTTAGAGAGAGATAGCACACGAGCAAGGGAGGGGGCAGAGAAAGAGAGAGAGAATCAGAGAGAATCGTTAAGCAGGCTCCACCCTCACTGGAGAGCCCTACATAGAGCTGGATCTCAAGACCCTGGGATCATGACCTCAGCTGAAATCAAGAGTCAGATGTTGAATCAACTGAGCCATCCAGGTGCCCCAAAAATGAGGATAATTTTAAAGAAAAGAAATTATGTCTACTTCTTTATTTATATCAGATTTTAATCCTGTTAACTGTCTTTTGAAGTTCTGTTATATTCCTGTAAGTTGGATGGATCCTGAATTCTAGTTTTCTAAAAAATGTGGCTATAACTCTCCAAACCAATGTCTCCAATTCTCTCTTACCCTTCTTACTTGGAATTGCTACAAACAAAAACAGCCCCTGAATCTCTTGGAAGGGAGATCCACTACCCAGATGGCAGCCAAATTTCAGGGATTTATTAACTTGGATATGAATCTCACATATGAAAAAGGGTCCACATGACATCTGGTCTTATACAGGCATTGAAGACCTCCAAATCAAATTGGCTAGGTATAAATACTGAGGTAAACTACTTCTGTCCAAGGTGTTGGATCAAGAATTTATACTATAACACAAAACCCTTCCTCTCTTTCTTTGCTTTACTCTGACACTGGACTGGTAAGATAATGTCATCATATATTATCTCCCAGGACATTCAAAGGGGGAAAACCTTTGCCTTTCAGACTGCTGGATCTGTCATTAGAAAACAAAACAAAACAAACAAAACAAAACAAAACAAAACAAAACACCCTGTCCATTAAGTGTCACCTACTGGAACTGGCTTATGTTCTAAACCGGTTTGTCTTTTGCAGTGGTCATCATTCTTCTTTGGTCTATAAATGCCTAGATAGCTGGCACAGAGCCTGGCAATACCTCTTAGGTTATTTAACTGTGTTCCTAACTTTTTACAGGTGAAATAAGATATCTCACTGGTCAGCTCCCCTGGATTTACATCATCAAGTTGGAAGAGACTACCAGGAGGCACTTATGACTCACAATTTGCTTCCGTTGGCAGGACCAAACTTTCCTAGTTAAGAATAAATGTAAATAAGAAAATAATTTTTTAAAAAGACAAAAAAAAAAAAAAACAAACAAAACACCTCTCCTCAATTCTTAAAAACATTGCAGAATCTGTTGCTCAATGGCTAGTCAACAAAGGTCCTTAGATTCTCTGGCCAAAGTTGTTTTTGATAATAGAGTAGCTCTTTGATAAGGGAGCAAAAGGCAAGCTGAGGGCAAAGCACAAGCTAATACCAGGAACCCACCACCCCTCCAGGTGGGGTATGTGTGACATTCCTCAGGTACTCCTTGGCTGCCCAAGAACAAAGGAAAGTGAAAAACAAATGGCTAACTGATAGAGATTACAGTCATGCAGGACATGAGTCTCCATCTTGCAACTGTCTTAATGATTTATAAGAAAAAAGCAATCTTCAGAAACCTGTAGACTCAATTTTCTAGAGCGCTAATGTCACCTCCCCTCCAAAGGATAGAAAATATATAATCAGTAACTCCTCACAAACCCAGAGCAGCTCTTTCTGACCACAGTTCCTGTCCCTGTGCTATAATAAAAATACCTTTTTGCACCAAAAACATCTCAAGAATTCTTTCTTGGCCATTGGCTCTGAACCCCACTCCTTCAAACCACATCACTCTTAGCTGTCTTTTAACTAAGGAGGTGTCAATACTGTGGCCAACACAATTTGTTGTACTTGGATTGATGCTTTTAGGGAAATTGAAACTCAATTACATAAGATCACAGAACAAGCAACTTGACTTAAAAAAGAGAATTATTCCACAGAGTCTTTCTTTATCTTATTTGATTTTGGTTATTTGAGCCTTCGAGACCATGGCTCCAAAGTGCACTCTAAATATTGGGAATTATCTTGCTTACCATAATCATAAAAATCTCCCTTGTGCATTATATTCTCCCAAAAGCTTTCAAAGCATGTTTGTAGCCACTAAGCACCAACCAAATGATCTCCCTAGGACTGAATTGTCAGGAAAGGAAAAAAAAAAAAAAAAAAAAAAGAAGATGATGACTTAAAAATTGTGAGCATGAAGTAACTCGTGCATACCAAAGAAATTAAACAAAAATGTCATGACCTGTGAATACCACAAAAAGGATCAACCTAAGCTGTGAAAACTAAAAAGTGGTAGCTGAGAGTGGCATTAATGCCTTAAATTTTGGTCACATCTCTCAGCTAAGCATGGGATCAAAAGAAGAATTATCAAAAAACCCCATAGGCCCCAAATGGAGTAACTTACTTTAAGGCTCCACATCAGTAAACCAAGATTTAATACATAATCTAACTATACAGTTTCAACCCTTCATAAATGTAACCTATAACTAGCCAAAAAATTTCCTGTTCAATTGTAGGAGGCAATTCCCTGAAACAGTCTTTCTTTTCCCTTTAAGGAAGATGACCTTGCCTAAACAATACATTATTTGCTAATTAATTCCCTCATTTTTTAAAGTTTATTTATTTATTGTTTGTTATTATTTACTGTTTATTATTTATTTATTTATTTATTTATTTATTTGTTGAGAAACTGAGAGAGAGAGAGAGAGCACTCCTGCATGAGTGGGGTAGGGGAAGGGAGAGAGAGGGAGAGAAAGAATCCCAAACAGGCTCCATGTTGTCAGTACAGAGCCCAACATGGGGCTTGATCTCATGAAGATGAGATATGACCTGAGCTGAAACCAAGAGTCAGAGTCAGACACATAACCGACTGAGCCAACCAAGTGCCCCATAAATTCCCTTTTTAAAATGCATTTTCACTGCCTTTAAAAACCTTTCCTTTTCTGCAGCTCAGTGGAGCTCCCAAGTGCTTCTTGGAATGAATGCTGCCCAATTCATGAAACATTTAATAAAGCCAATTAGATCTTCAAATGTACTTTTTATATGTATATTTTTAAAATACCATATAATCCAGTGACTTCACTTCTGGGAATATATACAAAGGAAATCTGGGGCGCCTGAGTGGCTCAGTCAGTCAAGCATCAATTTCGGCTCAGGTCATGATCTTGCAGCTTGTGGGTTTGAGCCCCACATCAGGCTCTGTGCTGACAGCTGAGCCTGGAGCCTGTTTCGGATTCTGTGTCTCCCTCTTTATCTGCCCCTCCCCTGCTCACACTCTGTCTCTCAAAAATAAACAAACATTAAAAACAATAAAAAAATACAAAGGAAACCTAAATAGCAACTTGAAAAGACATCTGCACCCCCATGTTCACAGCAGCATTTTTATAATAGCCAAGACACGGAAATAACCTAAGTGTACATCAATACATGAGTGGATAAAGAAATTGTGGTATATACATACACAATGGAATATTATTTAGACATTTAAAAAAGAACAACAATAACCACAAGGATATTTTTCCATTTGTGACAACATGGATTGACTTTGAGGCCATTACACTAAGTGAGGTAAGTTACTGTAGGAAAGCAAAATTTGCCACTCCAAAATATGACTGGCTGGCTCAGTCAGTAGAGCACGTGACTCTTGATTTGGGATCATGAGTTTGAGCCTTATGTTGGGTGTGGAGTTTACTTGAAAAAAAAAGTCTCTTCTGTATAAAGACTATTTTAGGTTATTTTTGTAGAAACTGCAAACATAGGAGAAGCTCTGAAAACCAAGTAGAAGTTACTCTTCTGTAAGAGACATCCATATGGGAAATACGTAAATTGTATTTATAAGGGAAATCTCCTTATGAGACACCCTTGTAAGGGGTCACTGGGTGGCCCAGTCCATTAAGCATCTGATTTCTGCTCCGGTCATGATACCACGGATCATGGGTTCAAGCTTTGCATCGGGCTCTGTGCTGACAGTTCAGAGCCTAGAACCTGCTTCAGATCCTATGTCTCCCTTTCTGCCCCTCTCCCGCTCATGCTGTCTCTGTCTCTCTCTCTCTCAAAAATAAATAAACATTAAGAAAAAAAAAGACACCCTTGTAAGGGTGTCTCCCACCTACCAGAAAGGAGATGACTCCAGATCTGTAGAAATTCTTATCAATGGATAAGAAGATGACTTAAATCTGCATAACAACCCTATCTTTGTTTACTGTGCTTTTTCCTGAGAACATCCCATAACTGACAAACTTAAAAATATTTTATGGCACTAATTGAATGACTCCTGCCCACTAATTGATGCAGGATACAGAACATCCTGCATCTGGTGGATAATCAAGGGTACTTAGTGGCTGTTCATACAGTATCTGTTCATACAGTATCTGACAATTCCACAGGGCCCATGATTTGCGTTTTAGTGGTGAACATTTTCTCTTCTCCTTTCCCCCAATATGAGGTGGTGTCTGGAGAAAAACAGACAAAAAGCTATCCTTTAACAAAAGCTAATTAAGTGCCAACACTTCACTATGTCCCATATTGCTCACAACTCCAAGAATAGGGAACCAATTTTCCCTGTTCTCGCATAAGAATACATGAGACAAGGATGCGCTCGATGTTTGCCCAACTGAGTAAATCAAGACTCTGTGCCCAGTACTAGTCAGGAGACTGTAAGAGCTATGAGGGCAGGAACCACGTCTGCTCGTTCACTTTGGATGCCATGCAGAGCAGGCCTTGGCAAAGAAAATGTCACTGAAGGTCTATGGAACCTAATTCAGAATGGAGCAATGCGGGAATGCAAGGCGGAATGCGGGAATACGAGAGGGGTGGGGGGGAGGTGGGGGGGAGGCGGGGGTGGTGGTGGAGGGTGTAGTAATTTGGGCAGGAACAATGGGGGAATGGCCAGGGCCCACCCCTTCTCTCACCTGCAAACAATGGTGCCAATGCTAGGCTGCAGGCCAAGAAGAGACTGCTTGAAGCTGCTGGGCTCATGGCTGAGGCCACGATCTGTTCTCTGTGAAAAACGAGAGCCAGTCAGTCAAGGTCTGTGGGAAGGTATAGCCGGGACACCCAGGCTCGCCGTTCACCCAAAGGGCCCTTCTGGCACCTGTGAAGCCTTTTCAGCCCCTTAGAGCCAGGTGGACTGCCACAAGATTGGGTTTTGGAGGTACCTGTGACTCTGAAATGGCCTATCCTTGCAAGCCTGAGGCAAATACTGGCCTATCTGCCAGTTTCCACGGAATGCAGATTGGCTGTGTAGCCAGGCAAGCCAGCACACAGGTACCCCACACCCACACCCGCTGCGGCGATCTAGGACACAGCTCTTCCGGCAGTCAGCCAAAGGGCACTACGCATGCATGTGAGCACAGCCTCCGCTTCCCACTTGGCCCATCCCCATTGGTCTCTCCTGTTCTTCCCGCCCACCCAGAGTCCTGGCCAATGAGATGCTGATACTTGAGGTCCCACATGACAGGAAAATGTCTGATAGACGGTTCCGCAGTTCAAACAATTGGGAAAACCCAGAAAGACTGGAATACTTGTTTTCCTGGTTCTGTGGTGTTCAAGCACCTTCCTTACCTACTCTAAAAAACTCTGAGGAGAAGGTATCTAGATGCTTAAATCTCTGACCAGAGCTGCCAACCTCCCCTCCAAGTGATCAATGCATCTGGAGTGATTCTGGCACCTCAGAACATTTTCTAACCCGTGCCAAACCTCCTTGACAGTGAAACCCTGTTCTGAGCACTTTGAGTGTCAGAGATTTTGGGCACATGTGTGATTCACTGTATCTTGACTCCCTAGCACTGCATCTAGGACATAAATGCACTGTCAGTATGTGTTGAATAACTGTTTTGAGAATAACTATGCTGTTCTCTCATCTATGTTTTCAGGACTTGCTTTTGCAGCAGCTGCAGAAACCCAACTTCTTTGTGGGAGCAACCTAAATGCTCACTGAAGGATGAATAGGTAAGCAAAATTTGGTATACACACACACAATGGAATATTATGCAGCCTTAAA
The DNA here is from genome assembly GCF_007474595.2 of Lynx canadensis. NCBI lineage: Eukaryota > Metazoa > Chordata > Mammalia > Carnivora > Felidae > Lynx > Lynx canadensis. The sequence goes on along the minus strand of NC_044303.2, from coordinate 84,369,149 downwards.
AAAGAAATTCTGTCACAAAAAGATAAATACAGCTTGACTCCATTTATATGAGGTACTGAAGTGGTCAGACTCTTAGGAACAAAGTAAAATGGTGATTGACAGCGGCTAGGAGAGATGAGAAAGAGGAGTTATTCAAGAGGTATAGAATTTCAATTTTGAAAGATAAAAAAGTTCTGGGGATCTGTTGTATAAGTATGGTGCATATAATTAACAGGGCTGTACACACACTTAAAAATGATTAAGTTGGAAAATTTTATGTGTTTATTTATTTTTTTACTATAATTAAAATACTCACATTCCTTCGACATTTGCCTCTACTGCCTTAATTCTTTGTGACAGATTCACCAGCTACTGGGTTACTTCTGACAATTTATCAAGTGTTTTGACTCTTGATTCATAACTCTCCTCTAACTCTCCTCCTGTGAAAAATAAATTTCTTCAATGATGAAAATGTTATATATTTGTGCCAATACATATTATAATGGGTTGAATTGTGGCCCCAAAGATATGTCCACATACAAATCTCCAGAACCTGTGAAGACTACTTTATATGGCAAAAGATGTAAATAAGTTAAAGATCTTGAAGAGGAATATTATCTAGATTATCTGGGCGGGCCTAAATCCAATTACGTGTATCTTTATACAGAGAAGCAGAGAGAGTTTTGAGACAAACAAAGGAGAAGACACAGAAAAATGGAGGCTATGAGACCATGGAACCAGAGGTTGTAGTAATATCCCCACAAGCCAAGTAATGTCCCCACAACCAACCTAGTTGTCTGACAGCAACTAGAAGCTGGAAGAGGCAAGAAACAGATTCTCCCCTACAGCCTGCCAAAACCAATTTCACACTGCTGGCCCCCAGAACTATGAGAGAGTACATTTCCATTGTTTTAAGTAACTCAGGCTCTGGTACTTTGTTACAGTAGCCTTAGAAAAATAATACAAGTAACCCACTTGGTTCTTGAAGTAATCAAGTAATCGCATACTTGGAATGTGGCTAGTTAGAATGGGAAACTGAAAATTTAATTTTAATTAATTTAAACTTAAATAGCCCAGAGGCGCCTGGGTGGCTCAGTCAGTTAAGCGTCCCACTTTGTCTCAGGTCATGATCTCATGGTTTGTGGGTTCGAGCCCCGCATCGGGTTCTGTGCTGACATCTCAGAGCCTGGAGCCTGCTTCGGATTCTGTGTCTCGCTCTCTCTCTGTCCCTACCCTGCTTATGTTCTGTCTCTCTCTGTCTCAAAAAAAATAAAACATTAAAAAATAAACTTAAATAGCCCAAATTCTGGAGCTATCATATTGATTTGATCTACTGTGCCTTTGCCTGCGCTCTAGTTTCACACAATCACACAATAAAATTCCTAACTCCCAGACAGTGGTCCCTGAATAGGATTTGCCATTACTAATGCTTTAACTCTCACTCCAGGTCTCTCCAACATTTTCACTCCTGTTTCCCATCAGACTATGTTTGAGCACTTGGACCACTTCTTGTTTCTTCTCTTTAGTAAGAAAGGAGAGCTTTTAACTTTATTTTCAAAAAAGAAATTTTTTTGTTTATTTATTTATTTTAAATATGAAATTTATTGTCAAATTGGTTTCCATACAACACCCAGTGCTCATTCCAAGAGGTGCCCTCTCAATACCCATAATTTTTTTTTTAAGAGTGATAATACATAAAATATTAAGTGAAGCAGTAGATACCACCTTACAAGGGAGAAAATATAAAATGTCTAAGGTAAATATCTTACTGGACTTTTGGTAATCTAGACCAGCAGGGTCTGATGGAAATGCAATGTAAGCCACACTTGTATGTTAAAATTTTCCAGTAGCTTCACTAAGAAAAGTAAAAAGAAACAAGTGAAATTAACTTTAATAATATATTTTATTTAATCCTATATGTCCAAAATATTACCATTTCAATATGTGATCAAATATAAAATACTAGTGAAATAGTTTAAACTTCTTTCCTTTTGTGCTAAGTCTTCAAAGTTCAGTATTTTACACATAGAAAACATTTCAATTTTCATGGGAGCATTTAATTTTCAGGGGAAATCCTTAATCTGTATTTTGATCTTGTAAAATTTATGGTTGAAAGGGAGATTCACATGCTGAAGATGCTTGAAACATACTAAAAATTTTCCCAGTCACTGAGTAAAGTGTTCATTTTTAAATTTAAACTAAATAAATAAAATAAAAAATCAGGTCCTTAGAAGCACTTGTCACATATGGTTAATAGCTACTGTAAAGAGCCTCTTTAGCATTTTATGAGTAGAAACTCTATGTGTAATAAATGAAGAGAGGAAATACAAAAATTTCAGGTGAGACTACCTAGTAAGACTGGAATCAAATGATTTATTGAGACTGACAGATCATCATAGGGTAATGAGAACATAGGAGGGTCAGTGCCAGTCCAGACTCCAAGTCTAGTTGAGGCCTGCTGGATTCATTCTCATATCAAGAGACTGGGCACCGCCTCATCCCAACTTGGTATCTGACCATGACATTGACTGTGATTAAAGAGTTTGATAGTTGGCTCCACTTGTCCCATTGGTTGTGTCTTCACTTCACTGTGTTATTGTCCTAACTTCTTTCTGTTCCAATCCCCCAAGAAACCTGTGATTAACTCTAAATTGGATTTTAGTGTCTATGATCTCCATACCTCACCATTTTCATAGGTCTGCCTTTACTCAGATAAGTCCCCAGGTATTCTGGGCACAGTTTTCCAATACACATGTAATAAAGTGGAAAATTGCCCACCTGTCAGGTTATTAGGGGAAAACCACTTGAAGAAAAAAACAGAGTTTTTGAAAATGGACTGCACTATGACTTGCAAAGCAGATACACTGTCTCAAAACATCATGACTGTCAGTGAGTATCCAAGCTCAAGGTCTTTTTAACACCACTGAGTTCAGATCCATGTATTTCAAGATAACACAAACAAATCTAGCAGTAACTGTATACAGGTGTTCTAAAGATATGATTGTTTACGGTGTCAACAATTCTCTGGTTTCCAAACTCAGATCAATCTACTGTCCTATGACTAACTCCTACAAATAACTCTATTAATACTCTATCCTTAATTCATCCTTTGTGAGACTTCCCATGGTTCCTTATGGTGACTGTGTTCCTTGTTGCAGAAAGTAATAAATAAACCTACCCTTGTTGGCTACAAATGTGTTCCTGGTGATCTTTGTTAGGCATCAAAGCATATTTCCAACATTGCCAACGTTTGTCATGTCCCCCCGAGATCCTCCTCTCAGCATACTTTTTCTGGACCCTTAATAATCCCAACAGCCATTTGATATTTAAACATCCTTATCTACATTCAATCCAAGAACTACAACATCTAATGATTCCTATTATATTATAGGTAACATGTACTACATACATATTCAAGGATGTTTATTTCTTTTAAAAGATGACCAAGAAGGATTAGTGAATATCTCTATTGGTGAGTCAGAGAACATAGCAAATAAGGAGAATGGAGATTGTTTCCTTCCAGATAGAAGTCCATCATGAGTTCAAATTTCCAGCCCTTTTTTTTTTTGTTTTCACCCATCACAAAACTCTTAGGAGCTAAACTGAACCAGGTTAATCTCTTATGACAAACATGGAATACTTAAAATGTGCCTTATTTGGAACTAATTTGTGTCCCTTGGATCTGATAATTACTGGTAATTACAGCAATAATAATTTCAGTGGTCTGGTGCTTCTCAAACAGTGTACTAAAAATGGGTTACAGATAAGGGGGGATACCAATCCTCTCCCTCTCTCACTGCCCCAAATCTGGGTTTACTCAGAATCAAACTTGATTTATCAGACTCACTTGAAGAGTTTGTTAAACACAGACTGTTGGGCCCTGATTCCAGACTTTTACTAAACAGTTCCAGAATAGGACCCCAGATTTTGCATTTTTAACAAGTTTCCAGGTGATGCTGATGCTTCTTATTAAGGAAACACACATGGAGGACCACTGCCAGGGATGTGTGGTACACTTAAACAAGTCATCTCCACCTATAAGCAGCCTCAAAAGTTTACCTCAGTATGGCAAATATGTGCTACAATTTTATGTACATATATTCCATAATGGGAATATGTTGACTCTAGGTTGTCCCAAATTTAGAAATCTTGACTGTGTCTTAAATAAAGGGAGGAAACTGGATGGAGAATTGGGATTTAAGGCATTTGTGTTAAACTAAGACAGATGAGGGCATGTTTAAGTATTTGTCTGAGAAAGCCTGTAAGGAGTATGAGAAGTGTGCCTTTTATTTAAATAGGATATGGGACAGAGGAGGAAAAGTGAAAGTTGAAAGTAAGTGGAAATAAGTTAAAAAAAAAAAAAAGATTCCTTTGGCTGGTTTGTGCTCCTATAAAGTAGAAGTTAAGTCTTCTGTACTAGTTTTCTATTGCTGTTTAGAAATCATTTCAAGTTTAGTGACCTAAAACAATATACATTTATTATCTCACAGTTTCTGTAAGCAAGAGTCCAGCACCAGTTAGCTGGGTCCTTACTGGGGTGAAATCAAGGTACTGATCAGGTTGCAGTCTCATCCGAGCTTTGGGGTCCTTTTCCAAGCTAACTCTGGTTGTTGGCAGAATTTGGTTTCTTGCTAGGACTGAGGTCTCTGTTTTCTTTTTGCCTGATGGCTAAGGGTTACTCTTAGTTCTTGGAAGACACCCTTATGTCCTAGGTATGTGACACTCTCAAACATGCCAATGACTTCTTCAGAGCCTCAGGATAATCTCTAGTCTGCTATGATGAAGTCATGTACAACATCACATAATCATGGGAGTGACTATATAATCACCTTGCTTAATACCTAATTAAAGTGTTGATAATCTCATCAAACTCACAGGCTTTGTTGACCCTCATATGGAGGGTGTTATGCAGTGTGTATATATGAGTAACCAAGAACCTTGGGTTCAACTTAGAATCTTACAATCTAACAGGAACTGGGAAATGGTAGGATTGGAAGTTGGAACTGGGTAATGCTTTTTTAGAATGGGAGACAAAATCTTTAAGACTATGAAAATCTACAAGGAAATCTACAAGACTTCTAACTAGGAAAATCTACAAGACTTATGAAGAAGGAATGTTAGCCTCCCACTTGAAGCTTTATGTGATGGCTATTTAAATGTTCCAGTATTGGCTAAAAGACTGCGTGACTTTTCCCTAGTGGAGTTTGGTAGCCAGGTATAGTTGGGAGAAAGTTAGAACACTGTTTAGTGCAGGGTTGGAGTTTTTTTTTTGTTTGTTTGTTTGTTTTTGTTTTTTAGATGAGTATAGCTTAAATAGCACAGAACAAAGTTGTTTATAGCAGTACCTAGCTACCTTGTGGGAAAAATTGGCTTAAGAGTCTAACTGCAGTAAGTAGAAACATGAGATAAGCAGGAACTTATGGTAGTGAGGAGGAAGAACAGTCCTGAAAACACCATGTATTTGGAAAGACAGGTGGTTTTATTTGAACATACTGTACACAAGGTTAGTTAAGAAAATGGATGCTCCCAGTGATTTTATTTGAGGTGTCTGAAGGAAAGATTTCAGAAGGAAATTATCCTTGGTCATGGCATAATCTTTAGTATGACCATGGAAGGCAATGACTGAAGTGAATTATAAAGATCACTCGAGACTGGGATATTTGGTGGAGAACTCATAAGGATCCTAAATCAGATATCCAGAATCACTGTAGGACTTTGGGTGGGAAGAAAGATTGTAAGTAGTTACTATAATACTCGCTATATCAATCAGCTCAATAGCTGATATTGACAAGGGCATGCAGAGGGTGGATTAGCCAACGGTTGGATCCTCAAAAAGAATAGAGTTTTCCACAAGAGATAGGAGGAGTTATGGTCAAAGAGTAGCCTTGGGAAGCAAGATAGAAACATATATATAACATATACAACCAAAACATAAAGCGACTCATATGACTGTCCTATGTTGTAAGGTATTTACTGTGGATCGGTTCAAAAAAAGTTTGAAAAACCCTAATCTTTGAGATGGGACATAGATGCTCACCACAGGCTACCTGAACGTATAAGATGAGTGGAAAATAAAATTTGATTACTTTCAGAACATATAAACCAAAGAATGAAACACACTCACACAAACACACACACATACACAGACACACGCACTGTAAGGGAATGATTAAAAAAAAACACAACATGGACACCTGGGTGGCCCAGTCAGCTAAGTGTGGGACTCTTGATCTCAGCTCAGTTCTTGGTCTCAGAGTTGTGAGTTCAAGTCCCACACTGGGCTCTGCACTGGGCATGAAACCTACTTCAGAAATCTCGGGGCTGGGATGGATGGTTCTGTGATGCACTCTGAATGTAAGAATGGCCTGCACACCTTCATCACCACTGTAAAGGGATAACCTCTTATGTCTTGGAAAAGTTCTTCACCATCTTTTTTGGCATCACATCACTGTAAGTAAAAACACTTCTGAGAGTTTTCCTACCTAACAAGTCCTCTTCTCTAAGGTAGAGTTTCTATGAAAGTATACCCAGAACCTCCCAGGGGAAGAGCAGGTAATGCTTTTTTGCCAGAGTGAAGCCTTATGTGTAAAATATTTGGAGTGCCTTAAAAACTCCACGTGGCTCTAGAAACCCTGCTATCTATCTCAATACTTCTTGGGCCTGCTTGAGGAATATGCATAATTTAGGTTTAAAACTACCCTTTCTAATAAGTAAGGAGAACTCCCAGGTTAAGAGTTCTGGGATTTGCTAAATAATGGGTGAATGGGTCATGGTGTCTAACTGTCAAGGACAAGGAAGGACCAGGACTGGCAGGTTTAGCCAGCAAAGAAATGGCCCTTTTTACATTCAATTTATGACTTACATAGCAAAAAGATCAGCCAAAGGTGTCAGCTCCCTGTGGCCCTTCCAAGGATGACAAGGAAACAATAGGAGCCTAATCACCGCAACTTGAATAACAAGGCACTCTGCTGCTGAGGGGCCCATGCCAATCTGCAGATGTACCCTAAAGAGGGTGTTACTGGAGACCTTGGACCATTTCAAAAATGGAAAAGTAATGAGAAACCATCTTGTGACAACCTCCCAGGGAAAGTGGGGAGGTGGTTGAGAGACCACCTCAAAGCAGCTTCCCATAGGACTCCCACATTCTCTTGCTATAGGAAGGTCATGAGATGTTCTGCTAAGACTCAGCTCAGACACACTATATGGACTGGATACATGAAAGGTTGCCAGGTTGCCATGGTGGAGCAGCTGCCCTACACTCACCAAGTGTTTTCTCAGTATTCCTCACGCTGCTCCTCTGTCTGGTTTCTTCTGCGTGATAACCACAATTCTGTACGCACATCACCTCTATCCTTACCTCACTGGAAATATAAGCCAAATCCAGCAATATCAAATCCCAGTCTACAATTCTCCTGTTACATTCAACCCGTGGTGCAGAAGTGGAGAGCTTTCATCAATAGAGAAAAAAAAAATACTACATCTGAATGCTTTGAAAATGAAGAATACATCTAGGAATATAAGGCAACAATGTTTGAAGAAACATCCTATGATGATGTTTCATCAAACATGATGATGAAACATCTCAGTATTGAACATTAAGAGAAGGATTTTAATCCACTTACTCAGTGGATACGCTGGAAAGTCATTGACTTTTTTCAGCCAGTTTCCTAATTGTAAACAAAAGGATGAAGCTAGCTTCCACATGTGAAATCCCTTGCTATTATAAATTTTCTCTAACCACAATTTTTAGCAAGTTTGGCACAAGCAGGGAGAATAAAACAAAGAACTTAGTTGCCTAAGAATAATTTCTGGGTCATTATTTCCTGCAGACAAAGCCTTTTAAATCAATGAAATCCCAGGGCACCTATGTGGCTCAGTCAGTTAAGTGTCTGACTCTTGATTTCAGCTCAGGTCATGATCTCACAGTTTGAGCCCCATACTGGGAGCGCGGGGACAGGTAATTGAATTTTTTGTTCCCTCTCTCTCTGCTCCTCCCCTGGTCTCTCTCTCTCTCTCTCTCTCTCTCTCTCTCTCTCTCTCAAATGTAAATAAATAAACATTAAAAAAATGAATCAATGAAATCCCTATAAAAATCACAATGGCATTTTTTTTGTAGAAATAGAAAAACCCATCAAAACCCATCCCCAAATCCACATGAAACCCAAAGTATTCCATAAACAATCTTGATAAAGATCAAAGGTGAAACTCTCACACTTTTTATTTTGAAACTTACTAGAAAGCTATAATAATCGAAATAGTACTGGCATAACGACAGACATATAGAACATTGGAATAGAATAGAGAGTTGAGAAATATACCCTCCAGTACATAATCAATTTATTTTTAACAAGCGTGTCAAGACTCATTGAATGAGAAAAGGATAGTTTTTTCTACAAATAATATTTAAAAAAATAGATATCCACATGTAACAAAATGAAGTTGGACTCTCCTTTTTTTTATTTGTTTTTTTTTAATTTTTTTATAAGTTTATTTATTAATGAGAGCTAGAGACAACATGAGTGGGGGAGGGGCAGAGAGAGAGGGAGACAGAATCCAAAGCAGGCTCTGAGCTTTCAGCACATAGCTCGACGCAGTCTCAAACTCACAAACTGTGAAATCATGACGTAGGCCAAAGTCAGATGCTTAACCGACTGAGCCATTCAGGCACCCCCGGACTCTTTCCTTACACTGTATGCAAAAATTATGTCAATATGGATTAAGGACCATGCTAAAACTATAAATCTCATAGAAGAAAACATAGAGGGAAATCTTAATGATATTGGATTTAGCAATGATTTCTTGGTTATGATATAAAAACCATAGGCAACAAGAGAAAAAGTAGATATGTTGGACTTTATAAAAACTAAGCACACTTAGTGCATTAAAAGCACTCTATCAACAGAGTGAAAAGGCAACCCTTGGAAAGGGAGAAAGTGTTTGCCAATCACATATGTGATAAGGTATTAACATCCAGAATATATAAAGAATTCTCATTACTCAACAATAGTAACATAGAAACTACAACAGAAACCAACCTTATTTAGAAATGGGCACAGGGTCTGGAGATTTCGCTAAAGATGTACATATGGCCAGTAAGTACATGAAAGGATGCTCAACATTACCAGTTATTAAAGAAGTGCAAGCCGAAGTCACAATGAGATGCCACTTTGCATCCATTAAGATGACTATTATGAAGGGAAAATAGCAAGTGTTGGTAAGAACATGAAAAAGTTGGGGCACCTTGGTGGCTCAGTTGAGTGCTTGACTTTTGATTTGGGCTCAGGTCATGATCCCAGGGCCATGGGTTCAAGCCTATGTTGGGCTCTGCACTGAGCATGGAGTCTGCTTGAGATTCTCTCTCTCTCTCTCTCTCTCTCTCTCTCTGTCCTTTCCCTCACTTTCTCTCTCTCTTAAAAAAAATAAAATGAAATGTTTTTTTAAAAAGAATGGGAAAAAATTGGAACCCTTTGTGCCTTGCTGGTGGAAATGTAAAATGGTGTAGCCCCTGTGGAAACCAGTTTGACAGTTACCATATAATCCAGAAATTCCAGTTCTGAGTATATACCCAAAAGAATTGAAAGCAGGCGCTCAAACAGATATGTGTATGTAAATGTTCATAGCATTGTTATTCACAATAGTCCAAAGGTGGAAACAGTTTAAAGGTCCATCAAAAGATGAAAGGATAAACAAAACATGGTAAATACATACAATGGATATTATTTATCCTTGAAAAGGAATGAAACTCTGATACATGTTACAACATGGATGAACCCTGAAAACATTATACTAAGCGAAATAAACCAGGCACAAAAGGACAACTATTCTATGATTCCATTTACATAAACTATCTAGAGTGATCAAATTCATAGAGACAGACAGTAGAATGGTGATTGCCAGGGGCTAGGAAAATTGAAGAATCAGAAGTTATTGCTTAATGGTATAGTTTCTGTTTGAGGTGATGAAAAAATTATGTAAATGGATAGTAGTGATAGTTGCACAACATTGTAAATGTATTTAATTCCACTCAATTGTATAGGATAATGATTAAAAATGGTTAAGGGGTAAATTTTATGACAATTAAAAAAAAAACCTTAAAGGCCTGACAGAGGAGTTTTGTCATAATTTGATAGAGACAGATCTGTAATCCATATATCTGAAATCTGCAAATATTTAAAATTCTCACATAGAGAAATGTGGTCTAAAGATTGGAGTAATGTAGACCTTCTACTCTGAAAAATTCTCAACCCTACTGCAAAAAGAGATGCCCCCAGTTGCTACACTAATACTGACCAAAAGCCTCCTGTGCATCTTGCCATGACATAGAACTCAGACTGTACCATTTATTTTTCATTCCTGATGATGTTTGATTCCCATCCACACAGAATTGAGAGAAAAAAAAAAAAGCCTGAATTTTTCCTCACTACCATTCACTGAAATAATATAGAAGAAGATCAGCTTTCTCAACTAAACCAAGAGGAAACTGATATTCACTGTTTGCAAAAAGGAAAGTAAAATAAGCTTCCATGGTTGAACTGACCAATCTATTGGAGGTCAGGAAGTCTCTGCAAACCTCCCTTATCAGCAGAGAAAAGCAAATGCATACAACCACATAATCATTTAGTATAATTTAAAATTCTGCCTTTAGTGCTTGCAGGGATATGGCAGAACCAGACTGGTACAATCTGGTGATGGGAATATTAATCATGAAGTCTCACTCTGGAATGTGTAGCCTAGAGAATTTCTCCCACAAATGCATCAGGAGACAAGTATGCCAATTTTCCTGGAGGAGCCTTGATGCCCATCATTCAGGGGAAGGAGAAGTCAAGGGTGATAAATGTTACCACAGTAAGAAATGGTGAACTAGATTTACACACAGAAGCGTATACAGATCTCGGATGTAGCACTGAGTAAGAAACTAAAAAAACAATGATATTTTGACAAATTAAAAATGCACACAACACTAAATATCATTCAAGGAAAATTTAAGTTACTGTGTGGAAGGTTGATTGTAAGGATCTATATTAAATACACTAAGAAAGATGAATATGGATGGAGAAAAAAGGAAGGGAGATGAAGGGTGATAAGAGAATAAAACTAAAAGGGGTCTTACCTAGTTTTGCCTTGAATTGAGTAAGTCACACAATTTTTGTGCTATAGAGATTCAAAATAGAAAGAAGGGGGAAAAAGCAGCCAGTGGTTCCAATGGGACAATATATGGAGAGAATATTTTGCAACCTGTTCAAGGCTAAGGTGGGAATGGGTATTCAGATGATTATTCTTTGCCTTTTTGTTCCTGCTTCAAGCAGGCTTCACTCTCTAAACACTGTTTCTATCCTGGTCTTGGACTGGGATCTAGAAGATGTGGAGAAGGGACAGTAGGTTGCAACAGTTCAGCAAGACATGCTGAAAGACAGCCCAGGGCCATAATGACCCCAGTCTAGGGTGTAGGCACAATGAAAAAACTTCCTGCAGAGTGAGTAAAATAAACTGCCTATGATTTTCCCAGAGCCTGCACTTGTAACACTGGACCTTCCTTTCTTCAGATCTGTTAGTGTGGAGTTACTGGTCCACGAGATGAAACCTACCAGCATTGTCAGTATTGGTCCTGAGCTCCCTGCTCTGGTTGAAAAGGTCCCATTAAAAGTAAAACCCACAGCCTCAGGCCTTGTCTTTACCATCTCCCACCCACATGATCGTGGGAAGATCTCTAGGCTCTCTGCACCTTAGTCTCTTCATTTGAAAAATAAGATGAATATTACTGTCTAGGACTCAAAGAAAGCTGGGGTCAGGAGGGCTGGGGTGAACGTGTTGCCATTGTGCTTAACTAGGAGAAGCTTCAGTGGAGAGCCAGAGGGGACAGGCAGACAATGTTCTCTAGAGTTCTACTGGTCTCCTATTGGGAAGCATATTAACCTAAAGAACCTAGTAGGAATCTGAGCTGTAGCAGACACTGGAGATCCTGCCTCTCTTTTATGTATGACACACTCTAACACCAGAAAATACAGTGGACACCCAAAAAGATTCCGAATGTGTGACTGGGGAGTGGCACTGACAGGTACTCCAGCCTCACCTAGGACCAGAGGACCTTGCACCTCAAGCACCTCCCCTCCCCCCAGCCCAGGACGGCTTTCATGTGGGACGATGAGGGTGGGGATGAAGACCAGGACCCAGTGGCTCTGCAGCAGCTCATGGTCTCTGACATTTTGTCTGAGGTTGCTGTGGAGGAAAGAGCTGAGGCTGAAACAGAAAACACTTCCTGCCTTGGTGAGGCCATAAGTGGGCAGAAAGGGTTCTTAGGGTGACCCCCATGATCTGCCCACATTATCCCAGATGGGTTTTTCAGGGACAAGCTGGTGGTGCCACAGTGCAGTGTGACCAGCAGAGACCCTCCTGTGATCTTTCCCACACCAACGGAGGACCTCCAGGCCAGCACAAATATACAGTGTATAGGCACAGCTCAGACCCTCATTGTTCAGGGTAGCCTTCTGGCACTGACAGGATCAGAGGGCAGAAGCAGATTGTGGGAATTCTTTCAGACCTTGTTTCGGGGGGGGGGAGGGGGCACCAATGGCCAGTGCTGCAATGGCTGCTGCCTGTAGGAAAGGCTGCCACCTGTGTTCCCCACACCAGGGTCCACCCTGCCTCTACTGTTTGTCCCCCCAGGGCCTGCCCTCATTTCACCCCCTGTCCTCTTGTAGACCTGTCCCTGCATGCCCCTCTGTGTATCCTTGGTTTCCTGAGCACCGCACTCCCACTTTCCCTGAAAGGTCAGCTCTTTCTCCTCTCTACTGCCTCCCATGTGTGTGTTACCTGAGTCTCAGCTGTCAAACAGTATGACTTCCTATTTTTCTTTTTATTTAAAATAGAACAATAATTTCTTAATATCAAACATTTAGGCTTCCAATGTCCCCATTATAAATATATACATATACATATATATATATGCATGTATACTGCATATACTGTAATATATATAGTATATTTATTATGTTTGTAATATTATATATTACAATTTTAAGCAAAAGTATTATGTTTGAAGTGCTTATTCTAAGCACTGGAGATATAGTAGTTAGTGAAACTATTCCCAACATAGACCTTATTTTCTTTAAAAAAATTTTTTTTAATGTTTATTTATTTTTAAGAGATAGAGAGAGACAGACAGACAGACAGAGAGACAGAGCATGAGCAGGAGAAGGGCAGAGAGAGAGGGAGACACAGAATGTGAAAAAAGCAGGATCCAGGCTCTGAGCTGTCAGCACAGAGCCTGACATGGGGCTCGAACTCATGAATGGCGAGATCACAGTCTGAGCTGAAGTCACATACTTAACTGACTAAGCCACCCAGGCACCCCAATAGACCTAATTTTCTTATAGGAGTGAGAGACAATGAACAAAAGACCAAGGAAATATATGGTGCTTATGAAGATGATTTGTGCTAGGGAAGAAAAGAAAGAAATCAGGGCAAGGTGTTTAGAGTTCCAATCAGGGAGAATTCTGCCCCATCATGTGTCCAGATCAAAGAAGCCTCACTGAGTGGGGACTAAGGACAGGAGGAATATATGGCAGTATTTAGGGAGGAGCCTCTAGGCAGAGAGACCAATGAATGCCAACACCCCAAGTCGAGACTGTGCCTGGCATGGCTGCAGAAGAGCCAGTAGTATAAAGTTAGATGGTGGAAACATAATTGGAAGAGAATGGGTAACATGGCCAAGCAGGTGTGGAAGGGCCCCTTGGGCCATTGGGAAGACTTTGGATGGTCCTCTGAAGAATGTAGGAAGCTGCTAGAGGATTTTAAACAAAATAAGGTAACAAAATGGGCATTTCTATAAAACAGCTGCCCATACAACTCTTCCCCCACCTTTCATTAAAGAGCAAAACAATTACATGGACATGTATGTTTCACTTTAGATCATATAATGTGGGAATATACAAGTTGGTTTTCATACCCAAAAAATGACAATTTCCAATTTTTTAAGCAGAAGTAATTATTACTTCATAAAGTGTCTGCATTCATTAGAGTCCCTTATACTCCAACCTCTTCCACCATATTTGTGACAATTTCCTATATTGAATGAACTTTCAGGAACACACTTACTGTAGCCTATGAGAAAGTGCTATTTGCACTGAATTTAGGAGTCACTCACTATTTTTCTTGGCCAAAAAATCTTGGCTAAGTGAATGCTTTGTTCAGATGCTGTGCTGGGTATCTTTGGAAGATACAGAGGTAAAGAAGCTGTCCTACCTTAATGAGATTGAAGACAGCTTCCCACCTGAATCATGAGCGACAGGTGGCATGAGTGATTTTCAAATAAGAAGTAGCCAGGGTGTTAAGACTTCTTAGGGGTGATGGATATTTGGGGAGGGGCCATTCCTGATGATGGTGACTGCCCACTGTGCTCCAGGCTGATCCTAAATGCTATACCTAAAAAGGCAGGAGATGTGTTGGGTTTCACTAAATGCTGGCATAAGGAGCTTGGACTTGATTGGTTAGCAAGATTTTTTTTAATTTTTAAACTTTATTCTTATGATAACCCTAAGGGATATGCACAAATATGTATTTATTCCCTTTACTGCTTCTTCAATGTGTCAGCTCTCAATTTATTCTTTTTTTTTAAATTTTTTAATGTTTTAATATATTTTGAAAGAGAGAGAGAGAGTATGAGCAGGGGAGGAGAGAGAGAGAGGAGACATAGAATTTGAAGCAGGCTCCAGGCTCTAAACTGTCAGCACAGAGCCCAATGTGGGGCTCGAACTCACAAACTGTGAGATCATGACCTGAGCCGAAGTCAGACACTTAACCGACTGAGCCACCCAGGCGCCCTCAATTTATTCTTTAATACATGCTTTGTGATGGTGGATGTATTCTTTTAAGTATTTCTCCTTTGAGAGTGAGTGTGATGTTAACCTTTCTCAGCACAGAGTGCTGGAGGGCCCTCTAGAAGGAAGGTTTCAGTGGTGTGTATGGGAGAACATCTGGTGGTCCCCTAGTCACTTTATAACCCAGTCTGGTGATCGCCTTTTGGAAGTCCTCCCAATATAGACACCACATGCTCCAGGCCCCAACACCCCCTGCATGTCCATGTTCTGTCAACCAGCAGCAGCTCACCTGTGTCCCAGTTGCTACCTACTTTCCTGGTGACTTCAGACTAGCTCAGGCCTGGGAAAAACAGTGAACTTTTTTGCTCTCCAGTGGGTAACTGCATCTTCCCCAATGAGGCCTGAACTCCAGCCTTGAAAAGAGCTATTCTAAGTGTGTTCTTTCTTAAATTCTCTCCTCAGCCCTTGGATACCATATAGCATCTTTGTATATGACCTATTTTTAAAACCTTCCTTACTACTTTCTCAAAGACTTATAATAACAAGTCACTGAATATGTAAACAATGGCTAGACTATATATAAATAAAAGTCTGCAGAATATCAGTCCAGGAAGCCAAAGCACAACCTCTGTAGAATTAAGACCCAATAAGACTTGGTCAATAGCTGAGAGCTTCCCTAATTTTTGTTCTTGTTTTCAACTTAGGACCAACCAGAGAAAGCCAAATCACATAGGACACATGTCTAGTTATCCTGCCTCAAGCTTCCCTCATGTCAACAAGATCCAACCAGGGCATATCTGAAGCCTTCCCTTTTTTCTATTGTAAATCTCTTCCACTCTTCTGCCTGCCTTTGAGACCTGCCAAATATAAGTGATGCTGGCAAACTCCCTTGCTATAGCAAGCTCTAAATAAATAACTTTTGTCTGTTCTCATTTGGTCATCTTCATTTATTAACACAATGATATCCCTATTTTACACATGAGTATTAATATCCATATTTTTTGAATGAGGAATATGAGGCATAGAGATGTTAAATAATTTTCCTGTTGTCACACAGCTAGTCAGGGCAAAGTTGGGATCTAGCCCAAGAAATCTGGGTCTAAAGCAGGGTCTCTCAGTCTTGGCACTGTTGATGTTTTAGACAAGATCTTTGTTGTGGGAGGTTTTCCTGTACATGGTTAGATGTTTAGCAGCTTCTCTGGCATCTATCTGCTAGATGCCAGTAGTATCCACTCTAAGTTATTACAGTGAAAATGTCTCAGGCAGTGCCAAACGTCCCTGGGTGCAAAACTGCACCCTGGTTTAGAACCATTGATCTAGAACCTACTTTCCTCACCACTTGCACAAAGTTTTTTGACTTATCATATTGATTTAACATTTATCATTTCTTCTGATTTGTGCAGGATCCTGGGGAATAGGAGGGGAGAATTTATTTTTCTAAAATCACTGATGTGGAAATGATATCAGAGGTGGAAAGATGTGGTGAAGGTTATAGGGGGAACAGGCCAGGAGTCCTTGAGAGAACACTGTTTTCCAGATGGACAGCAAGTAACGGAGTGCGGAGCCCTCCAGCACTCTGTGCTGAGAAAGGTTAACATCACACTCACTCTCAAAGGAGAAATACTTAAAAGAATACATCCACCATCACAAGCATGTATTAAAGAATAAATTGAGGGCGCCTGGGTGGCTCAGTCGGTTAAGTGTCTGACTTCGGCTCAGGTCATGATCTCACAGTTGCCTGTTTTCCCAGATGGACAGCAAGTAACGGAGGGACACATCGCTCCATCAGCCCTCTGTATCCCTGTTCTAAACATCTGCTCTCCTCTACTACAAGTCTTGGAGGTTGTCCATAGGCACACTACTTAAATGATCAAGGGCAGTGACAGTCTCTGTGAGAAGACAGTGAAAAAAAAAAAAAAGCCCTTCAAGAGGGTATGGACTATGTCCCTGGGACTGGGCAGATTAAGGATGAAGTATATAAAGGCCACCAATCCACCTGCCTCTTGGGTGCAGTCCTCCTGGTTCTCTTCCAGGTATGAAGATAGGGGGAATCTCAAAAATAAAGGGAAAAATAATAGGCAGGAGAGGATTTTTGGAGAAATGCCTCAAATGGAGTTAACAGAACTTCAATTATGTACAGGATTCAGCTCAAACTTCAGGGCTGTTGCTGCTGCTAGTAGAATAGTGAGGACAGCTGCTGAGGTCAGATCCTCACATTGACTGCTGAGGATGAGAAAATGCCAGCTGGTAAGGAATTGAGGGATCTTTATGTCTAAAACCTTTTTTAAGGAAGTATGGGGCCCACTCAGGACCACAAAATTGGGTATGAAGGTTTTTTTAAGCTGAAGAGATTTGATATTCATAAATTCAACAGAAGAAGCCTTTTCAGAGCTTCCTTGTATGACTAAAGCAGGCAATCTCTGAGAAATCTGTCTGCCAACACTCCCCTCTTTGGGGAAGGAAACTACACCTGGGAAGATGATTGGGAGTAAACCTATCATAATTCTTTTTCCAGAGGAGTATCACAGAAGATGAAGAAGATGGAAAGACCATTTGCACCTGTGCAAACAACATCATCATAAAACTAAAATAGAACTGCCATATGATCCAGCATTCTCAATTCTGGGTATATACTGAAAGGAAATGTAATCAGTATCTCAAAGAGATACATACACCCTCATGTTCATTGCAAACATTATTCACAATAGCCAAGATATGAAATCACCTAAGTGTCCATCAATGATGAATGGATAAAGAAAATGTGATATCATATATCTATTATCTATCATTTAGTTATCAATATATACATGTGATATATCTATATGATACATATATGTGTATCTAGATAAAGATAGAGATCTACCTAAATATATCTAGTATGTATGTGTGTATGTATCATTTATCATATATATGTGATATATTTATATGATAAATTTATAGCTATATTTAGATATAGACCTATATCCTATCTAGATATCTATCTCCATCTCTATTGTGTATATATGTATGTTCTATCTGTCATCTATCATCATCTAATCTAGCATCTACTTACCATTGTCTATCCAGATCTCTGATGTGATATAATCCATAGATCTATCATTACATGTCAAGGGATCTATATCTATCTAAATATCTGTATCTATCTCATTATCCTTTTCTTCTCCTTACTTTAGATTTAATTTGTTTTTCTTTTCTATTTTACTAACATGCATGCTTAATTATAGTTTTAGATCTTTCTTATTGTCTAATATATGCATTTAGTTATAGAAAATTTTCCTTTAAGATCTGTTTTTTCATGGGGCGCCTGGGTGGCTCAGTCAGGTAAGCATCCTACTCTTGATTTCAGCTCAGGTCATGATCTCATGGTTTGTGTATTTTGAGCCCTTGGGCTCCATGCCAGCAGTGTGGAGCCTGCTTGAGATTCTCTCTCTCCCCTGCCCCTCTCCTGCTTATGCATGCTCTCTCTCTCTTTCTCAAAATAAATAAATATACTTAAAAAAAATTAAGGGGCATCTAGGTGGCTCAGTCAGTTATAAATCCTTCTTCTGCTCAGGTCATGATCTCACAGTTTGTGAGTCTGAGCCCCACATCGGACCTCTGTGCTGACAGCTTGAACCCTGGAGCATGCTTTAGATACTGTGTCTCCCTCTCTTTGTGCTCCTCCCCCATTTGCACTGTTGTCTCTCTCTCAAAAATAAACATAAAAAAAATAAAAAAAGTAAAAAGACCTGCTTTTTCTGCATCCCACAAATTTTAACAAATTGTTACATTTTCATTTAGTTCTAATTTCTTTTTTTAAAATTTCTCTTGAGATTCCTTCTTTGACAATTAGAAGTGTGTTTTTTAATCTCCATGTATTTCGGGATTGTCAGTTGTGTTTCTGTTACTGATTTCTAGTTTAACTTCATTGTAGTCTGGAAGCAGATAGTGTATGATTTCTTTTCCTTTAAATTTAAGGTGTGTTTTATAGTCAAGAATGTGGTCTATCTTGGTGAGTGTTCTGTGTGAACTTGAGAAGAATGTGTATTCTGCTGTTGTTGGAGAAAGTAGTTTGTAGATGTCAGTTATATCCAGTTGGCTGATGGTGTTGTTGAGTTCAACCATGTCCTTACTGATTTATGCCTCAGTCTATTTCTGAGAGACTAGTTTTTAAAGTCTTCAATTATATGTGGATCATTTATTTATCTATGCTGTTATATTACTTTTGCTTATGTATTTTGATGCTGGGTTGTTAGATACATACATGTTAAGGATTGTCATGTCTGCTTGGAGAATTGGCTCCTTTATTATTATGTAAGCCCTCTTTATTCCTGACAAGTCTTCTTGCTAGGAAGTCTGCTCTTTCTGAAATTAATTGTCTACTTCTATTTTCTTTGATTAGTTTTAGCATGATATATATATATATATATATATATATATATAATTTCTGTCCATCTGTGTCCCTTTTAATTTATATATGTTTTCATGTTTAAAGTCACTTTCTTGCAAATGGCACATAATTGGGTCTTGAATTTGATTCACTCTGACATTTTTAGTTTCAGGTGTACAATTTAATGATTCAACACTTCCTTACCACACCCGGTAAGCATCAAAACAATTCCACTCCTTAATCTCCATCAACTATTTAACCCATCCCCCCCCCACCATCCCTCTGGTAACCATCAGCTTGTTCTCTATAGTTAAGGGTCTGTTTATGGTATTGCTTCTCTATCAGTCCCTATGATCATTTGTTTTGCTTCTTAAATTTCACATATGAGTGAAATCATATGGTATTGTTTTTCTCCGATTTATTTCACTTAGCATGATACTCTGTAGTTCCACCCATGTTGTTGCAAATGGCAAGATTTAATTCTTTTTTATGGATGAGTAATATTTCACTTTATATTTATATTCTCTATCTATTCATCACTTTATGGACATTTAGGCTCTTTCTATAATTTGGCTATTGTAAATAATGTAAACAAACATCAGGGTGCATGTATCCCTTTGAATCCTTGTTTTTGTATCCTTTGGGTAAATACCTAGTAGTGCAATTGCTAGATTGTAGGGTACTTCTATTTTTAACTTTGTGAGGAATCTCCATACTGTTTTAACACAGTGGCTACAACCAGTTTGAAAACCTACTAACAGTGTAAGAGGGTTCCTCTTTCGCTACATCTTTGCCAACATCTGTCATTTCCTGTGTTGTTAACTTTAGCCATTCGGACTGGTGTGAGTGATAGCCCATTGTAGTTTTTATTTGTATTTCCCTGATGATGAGTGATGTTGAGCATCTTCTCATATGTCTGTTGGCTATTTGTATATCTTTGGAAAAATGTCTGTACATGTCTTCTGCCCATTTCTTCACTGGATTATTTGTTTTTTGGGTGTTGGGTTGATAAGTTCTTTAAATGTTTTGAATGCTAACCCTTTATCAATATGTTGTTTGCAAATATCTTATTCCATTCCATAGGCCTGCTGTTTAGTTTTGTTGGTTATTTCCTTCACTGTGCAGAAGCTTTATGTTTTCATGAAGCTCCAATATTTTATTTTTGCCTTTGTTTCCCTTGCCTCAGTGGACATATCTAGAAAGAAGTTGCTATAGCTGATATCAAAGAGGTTAGTGCCTGTGTTCTCCTCTAAGATTTTGGTGGTTTCCTGTCTCACATTTAGGTTTTTCAACCATTTTGAGTTTATTTTTTGTGTATGGTGTAAAAGAGTGGTCTAATTTCATCCTTTTGCACATTGTTGTACAATTTTCCTATCATTTGTTTGAGGAGACTTTTTTTCCATTGGATATTCTTTCCTGCTTTGTTGAAGATTAGTTTATCATATAGTTGACAGTCCATTTCGGGGTTTTCTATTCTGTTCCATTGAGCTATGTGTCTCTTTTAGTAGTGTCTCTTCTTGAGACGTTGATCACAAAACGTAGTGTCTTGATCTTTTGTAGTGTCTTGATCACCACAACTTTGCAATATGACGTGAAGTCCAGAACTGTGATGTGTACAACTTTGTTTTTCTTTCTTTTTTTAATGTTTATTTGTTTTTTGAGACAATGCGAAAGGACAGAGTGAGAGCAGGGGAGGGGCAGAGAAGAGAGGGAGACACAGAATCAGAAGCAGGCTCCCGGCTCTGAGCTCAGTACAGAGCCCAATGCGGGGCTCGTACTCATGGGACAGTGAGATCAGGACCTGAGCCGAGTCAGATGCTTAAGTGATTGAGCTACATAGGCGCCCCAATGTTTTTCCTTTTCAAGATTGCTTTGGCTATTCAGGGTGTTTTGTGGTTCCATACAAATTTTAAGAGCAGTCTCCATTTTTTTTAAGTTCATTTATTATTTGGAGAAAAAGAGCATGCAAGTAGACGAGGGGCCAGAGAGAGAGAGGAAGAGAATCCCAAGCAGTCTCCATGCTGTCAGTGCAGACCCTGATGCAAAGCTGATCCCACCAACTGTGAGACTGTGCCTGAGCCAAATTCAGAGTCAGACACTCAACTGACTGAGCCACCCAGTGCCATGACATCCATTTTTTTTAAATGTTTATTTTTAAGTGAGAGGGCATGTGCTCATGCATGTGAGAGCATGGTGGGGAAGAGAGAGAGGGAGACGGAGTATCCAACATGAGGATCCAAAGTGAGCTCTGCACTGACAGCACACAGCCTGATGCGGGGGCTCAAAGTCATGAACCACGAGATCATGACTTGAGCCAAAATTGGAACGTTTAACTACTGAGCCACCCAAGTGCCCCTAATTGGCATATTTAAACCATTGACATTAAAGTGATTATTGATATAGTTAGTATTAATATCTAACATTGTGGTGACTGCTTTGTATTCTTTTTGCTTTAGTTCTTTGTTTCTATTTTTGTTTTCCATTTTTTTCTGCATTTTGTAATTTTAAGTATTTTATATGTTTCCATTTTCTTCCTTCTTATCATATTAGTTATAAATATTCTTACTTTTTAAACAGATTGTTTTAGAGTGTTCAATATACCTTTACATAATATTTACATATAAATATGCATTAATCCAAGTTCACTTCAAATAAAACTGTGACACTTCATGGGTAGTGAAAGTACTTTATAATAAGCAAATATTTCTGATTCCTCCGTAGTCCTTTTTATCATTTCTGCATTCATTTTACTTATACATAACCATGCATAAACATATATTCATATATAACACATACATGATCAAATACATTGTTATATTTTGAAGAAATCCTTATTTGTTAGATCAATTAAGAATAAGAGATACACAAACTTTAATTTTACCTTTACTTGTTTATTCTCTGATGCTCTTGCTTGTTTTGTGTAGATCTGTTTCTAACTTAAATAATATTCCTTTTCTTTTAAGAACTTCTTTAAGCATTTCTTGCAAGACAGGTCTAGTAGCAACAAATTCCTACAATTTTTGTTTACCTATAAAAGTCTTTATTTCTCCTTCAATTTTGAAGGATAATTTCACATGGTACAGAATTCTAGATTAGTATTTTTTCCCTCTAAACACTCTGTTACTTTTTGCTTGCATTGTTTCTAAAGAGAAGACAGATGTAATTTTTTCTCCTTTATAGGTAGTGTTTTTTACTCTTTTTTCTTCTTCTTTTTTTAATTTAAATTTTATTTAGTTAACATACAGTGCAGTTGGTTTCAGGAGTAGTATCCAGTGATTCTTCATTTACATACAACACCTAGCATTCACCACAACATATGCCCTCCTTAATACCCATCACCCATCTAGCCCATCTCCCACCCACCTCCTTCCATCGACCCTTAGTTTATTCTCTATCATTAAGAGTCTGTTGTGGTTTGCTTCCTTCTCTCCTCTTTTCCCCCCTTTCCATATGTTCATCTGTTTTGTTTCTTAAATTCCACATATGAGTGAAGTCATATGGAATTTGTCTTTCTCTGACTTATTTCACTCAGTATAATATGTTCTAGCTCCATTCATGTCAATGCAAATGGCAAGGTGACATTCTTTACAAGGGCTAATATTCCATTGTGTATATGTGTGTGTGTATATATATATACATATATATATATATAAACACACAATGTGTGTGTGTGTGTGTGTGTGTGTGTGTATATATATATATATATATATATATATATATCACATCTTCTTTATCCCTTCATCAGTTGATGGACATTTGGACTCTTTCCATGATTTAGCTAGTGTTGATAATGCTGCTATAAACATTGGGTGCATGTACCCCTTTGAGTCTACATTTTTGTATCCTTTGGGTAAATATCTAATAGTGCAATTGCTGGATCCTAAGAGAGTTCTATTTTTAATTTCTTGAGGAACCTCCATACTTTTTTCCAGAGTGGCTGAACCAGTCTGCATTCCCACCAGCAGTACAAGAGGGTTCCTTTTTCTCTGCATCCTCACCAAGACCTCTTATTTCTTGTGTTGTAAATTTTAGCCATTCTGACAGGTGTGAGGTCATATCACATCATGGTTTTGATTTGATTTCCCTGATAATGAGTGACGTTGAGCATCCTTTCATGTGTCTGTTAGCCATCTGGAAATTCTTTGGAAAAGTGTCTATCCATATCTTTTGCCCATTTATTAGCTGGGTTATTATTTTTTTTTAGGGGGTGTTGAGTTTGGTAAGTTCTTTATAGATTTTGGATACTAACCCTTTATCAGATATGCCATTTGCAAATATCTTCTCCTACTCCATAGGCTGCCCCTTAGTTTTGCTGATTGTTTCCTTCACTGTGCAGAAGCTTTTTATCTTAAGTCTTAGTAGTTCATGTTTGCTTTTGTTTCCCTTGCCTTCAGTGATGTGTCTAGTAAGAAATTGCTCTGGCCGAGGTCAAGAGTTTGCTGCTTGTGTTCTCTTTTAGGATTTTGATGGTTTCTTGTCTCTTGTTTAGGTCTTTCATCCATTTTGAATTTATTTTTGTATATGGTGTAAGAAAGTGGTCTAGTTTTATTCTTCTTCTCTGTCTTCTAAGATTTTTTTCTTTACCTGTCATTTTCTATAGTTTGAAAATAAAATGATAATGTTTATGGCATTTATCATGCTTGATGTTTTCAGGTCTTCCTGGTTCTGTGGTTTGGGGTCTAACAATAATTTAGAAAAATTATCAGTTACTATTGTTTCATATTGTTTAGTGTTGTTATTAGGCACATACACGTTAAGAATTATTTCTTCTTGGAAAATTGACCATTGTATCATTATGTAATGTCCTTTATTTATCATTGATAAGTTTCTTTGCTTTGAACTACTGTAGGCTTTACACAGGTAAATAATACAATTATGTATGATTTTCAAAATTGTACAATTCTGTCACTCCAAGGGGTGATGAAATATAGATATAAATATGGATATAAATATAGATATTGATATGGATATAGATAAATGCACAGAGTATAAGATTTATTCATTTTATAATTTACTTGGGTGTGCTTAGAGGAGAGATTAAAGAACATACTAGGAAAATGAGATTATAGGCATATCTGTACTTTCACACAGTATGTATTTCACAATATAGGCCTTATGATGAAAGGTTAAAAACTGAGAACAAACTGAGGGTTGATGGGGGGTGGGAACGAGGGGGGGGGGGGTGATGGGTATTGAGGAGGGCACCTTTTGGGATGAGCACTGGGTGTTGTATGGAAACCAATTTGTCAATAAATTTCATATATATATAAAAAAAAGATTCTGGGAGGTAGAATGTTGCCTTTTATGTGATATTTATATATTGAGTGGCAGGCTCTCAAAGATAGAAAAGGGAAAGGAGAACATGTATAGTCAGGCAATAATGGAGGTATTTAAGGTGGTACAGTGTATGTCTACTTGGAGTGGAAGGCAAATGCTGGCAGAGCATCGGTGAGAAGCTAGCCAGATGAGAAGGGCTATAAACACCAGTCTAAGATGTCATCTCCAGATGGCAGAGTCAGCATGAGATCTTGAGAAGGAATGAGGTGATAAATGGTGGCCTGGTTGTGGTGGCCCTCATTTTAGTCCAATGATTAGTGCTCCATGTTGGAGTCATCATTTGGACAAGGTGGAAGTTTTATGGGTTTTGTAGTCAGAGATCAGGACATCAGCCCTGGATGTGAGGATTAAATAAAACAGTGCCTTATTTTTATTGTGGTAAAATACACATAACATAAAATTTACCATTTCAACCATCTTAAAGTACACACCAGTGGCATTAGTAAACACACAGTGTTGTGCAACCAGTACCACTACCTAGTCCCAGTACTTTTTCATCACCCCAAAAGGAAACTCTATATTGATTAAGCAGTCACACCTCATTCTCCTGCCCTTCCAACCTCTAGCAGTTATCTATGTCTCTATGAATTTTCTCTATCTATCTTTATTTTGGATATTTAATAAAAAGGAATCCTACAATATGTGGTCTTTTGTGTCTGGCTTCTCTCATGTAGCTAAATATTTTCAAGTTTCATCCTTGAAAGCTGTTGTAGCATGTATCAACACTTCATTCTTTTTTTATCATTGAATAATATTTCATTGTATCAGTATACCACATTTTGTTTACCCATTCATCAATTGATAGACACTTGTGTTCCTTCCACATTTTGGCTACTGTGTATAATACTGCCTTGAGCATTCATGTACAATAGTTTTTTTGAACACACTTTTTCAGTTACCTTGGATGTATACCCAAGAATGTATACCTTTTTGAGGAACCACCAAACTTTTTTTACATAGCAGCAAAGTGATTTCAAACTGTATATTTATAAAAAAAATATTATCTTCAAGTTTATAATTAAGAATTTGCTCCAATCTTGTCTTTAGAAAGATAAAAAAAACTTGCCAGACAGATAATTTAAACTAATTAAATAGCTACTTATTTATTACCTCCTATGAGCCAGGATGATCTAAAAATTGAGGCTAATCAATGAAAAAACAGAGCCTACAGCCCTAGGTAGGTGTTGCCTTATTAAATGCATTTAGAAAACCTGTTGTAAGGAGAATGTGTGCAAACAACTTGTATTTGTCTCATTGTCTCATCAACTGGACTCACAAATCAGAAGTATATTCCCAAGGGGGATGGGAAACTCACACAGGGAGCTCAAATGAAAGACGTGATAAGGATAGAGTTAAATGATGGGAAAGTTGTAATGTGTTAGTTGTATGTACTTTGCTTTGGGAAGGGTTTGGTAATTAAGTACTTTTGTCACTTTCTCCTGAGTTGTTACTATCCTTCCTCCATTTTCTTCTCAGGCAAAAGTATTTGCCCCAGGTCTCCCCTTATTGTTCCCAAAATTTACCCCAAGCTTCTCCACTTCATTTTGGTAGCTTCACTATGTCACTTGACAAATATCCCCTGATAACTCAGCTTTCAAATCTTTCCATTTTTTGCATTTTCAGGTTCTAATAAAAGGAGGAAAAAGATAGTGGCCTACATCATAAACTGGAATTATGAGATATGTATGTTCTTAAGTAAGTTCAAGGTCTAATTGGAGCTTGCCATTTTTTCCAGGTGGAGATCAAATTTTCACGCTACTGATCTTCTGATAGTCCCTGAGTTGCATTCTGATGTGGTGCTTCCTGGTATGCTTCCTAGTGTTACTTTGAACCGACTTTTCAGCAAGCTTTTTCTTTCCATTCCATTTTGGGGCCAACATACTAATTCTTCTGTGCCACAAAAATGTCTGCTCTCTCCCTGTCACTGGTCTATCCATCAGGAAAAGCTAACAATTATAAATGTCTATGTGCCAAATATGGGAAGCCCCCAAATATATAAAACAATTAATCACAAACATAAGCAACCTTATGGATAAGAATGTGGTAATTGCAGGGACTTTAATACCCCACTTACAACAATGGATAGATCATCTAGACAATCTATAAAGATCAATAAAGGATCAATATATAGATCAATCTATAAGGATCAATAAAGAAACAAGGGTCCTGAGTGATACATTGGATCAGATGGACTTGACAGATATATTTAGAACTCTGCATCCCAAAGCAACAGAATATACTTTCTTCTGGACTGCACATGGAACATTCTCCAAGATAGATCACATACTGGGTCACAAAACAGCCCTCAATAAAGACAAAGTATTAAGATCATACCATGCACACCTTCAGACCACAATGCTATGAAACTTGAAATAAACCACAGGAAAAAGACTGGAAAACCTCCAAAAGCATGGAGGGTTTAAAGAAGAACCTATTAAAGAATGAGTGGGTTCAATCAGGCAAGTAGACAAGAAATTTATATATGGAAACAAATGAACATGAAAATATAACAATCCAAATGCTGTGGGATGCAGCAAATGCAGTCCTGAGAGGAAAATACATTGAAATCCAGGTCATCTCCAAGAAACAAGAAAAATCCCAATACAAAATCTAACAGCACAACTAAAGGAAATAGAAGCAGAAGAGTAGAGACACCCCAAACAGCAGAAGAAGAGAAATAATAAAGCTCAGAGCAGAAATAAACACTATAGAATTTTAAAAAACTGTAGAACAGATCAATGAAACCAAGAGTTGTTTTTTTTGAAAAAATAAACAAAATTGATAAACCTCTAGCCAGGCTTCTCAAAAAGAAAAGGGAGATGAACCAAACACATAAAATCATGAATGAAAATGGAATCATTACAACCAATCCCTCAGAAACACAAAGAATTATCAGGGAATACTATGAAAAATTATATGCCAACAACCTGGACAACCTGGAAGAAATGGACAAATTCCTAAACACCCACACGCTTCCAACATTCAAACAGGAAGAAATAAAAAATTTGAACAGACCCATAACCAGCGAGGAAATTAAATCAGTTATCAAAAATATCCCAAGAAATAAGACTCCGGGACCAGATAGCTTCCCTGGGGAATCCTACCAGACATTTAAAGCAGAGATAATACCTATCTTTCTCAAGCTGTTCCAAAAAATAGAAAGGGAAGAAAAACTTCCAGACTCATTCTATGAAGCCAGTATTACTTTGATTCCTAAGCCAGACAGAGACCCAGTAAAAAAAGAGAACTACAGGCCAATTATCCCTGATGAATATGGATGCAAAAATTCTCAATAAGATACTAGCAAATCGAATTCAACAGCATATAAAAGAATTATACACTATGATCAAGTGGGAGTCATTCCTGGGCTGCAGGGCTGGTTCAACATTCGCAAATCCATCAATGTGATACATAACATTAATAAAGGAAAAGAAGAACCATATGATCCTGTCAACTGGTGCAGAAAAAGTGTTTGACAAAATTCAGCATCCTTAATAAAAACCCTCGAGAAAGTCGGGATAGAAGGAACATACTTAAACATCATAAAAGCCATTTATGAAAAGCCCACAGCTAATATCATCAATGGGGAAAAACTGAGAGCTTTCCCTCTGAGATCAGGAACATGACAGGGATGTCCACTCTCACTGATGTTGTTTAACATAGTGTTGGAAGTTGTAGCATCAGCAATCAGACAACAAAAGGAAATCAAATGCATCAAAATTGGCAAAGATGAAGTAAAGCTTTCACTTTTTGCAGATGACATGATATTATACATGGAAAACCCGATATACTCCACCAAAAGTCTGCTAGAACTGATACATGAATTCAGCAAAGTTGCAGGATACAAAATCAATGTACAGAAATAAATTGCATTCTTATACACTAATAATGAAACAACAGAAAGAACTGATCCTATTCACAATTACACCAAGAGTTATAAAATGCCAATAATAAACCTAACCAAAGATGTAAAAGATTTGTATGCTGAAAACTATAGAAAGCTTAGGAAGGAAATTGAAGACGATATAAAGAAATGGAAAACATTCCATGCTCATGGATTGGAAGAATAAATCTTGCAAAAATGTCAATACTACCCAAAGCAATCTACACATTCAATGCAATCCCAATCAAAATTGCGCCAGCATTCTTGAAGCTAGAACAAGCAATCCTAAAATTTGTATGGCACCACAAAAGACCCCGAACAGCCAAAGTAATATTGAAGAAGAAGACCCAAAGCAGGAGGCATCACAATCCCAGACTTAGCCTCTACTACAAAGCTGTAATCATTAAGACAGTATGGTATTGGCACAAAAACAGACACATAGACCAATGGAATAGAATACAGACTCCAGAATTGGACCCACAAAAGTATGGCTAACTAATCTTTGACAAGGCAGTAAAGAGTATCCAATGGAAAAAAGACAGTCTCTTTAACAAATGGTGTTGAGAAACTGGACAGAAGGATGAAACTAGACCACTTTCTTACACCATTCACAAAAATAAATTCAAAATGGATGAAGGAGCTGAATGTGAGACAGGAAACCATCAAAACCATAGAGGAGAAAGCAGGAAAAGACCTCTCTGAGCTCAGCCACAGTAATTTCTTACTTGACACATCTCCAAAGGCAAGGGAATTAAAAGCAAAAAGGAACTATTGGGACCTCATAAAGATAAAAAGCTTCTGCACTGCAAAGGAAACAATCAACAAAACTAAAAGGCCACTGATGGAAGGGGAAAAGGTACTTGCAAATACATATCAGACAAAGGGCTAGTATCCAAAATCTAGAAAGAACTCACCAAACTCCACACCCGAAAAACAATAATCCAGTGAAGAAACGGGCAGAAGACATGAATAGACACTTCTGTAAAGAAGATATCCAGAATGCCAACAGGCACCTGAAAAGATGCTCAACATCAGTCCTCATCAGGGAAATACAAATCAAAACCACACTCAGATACTACCTCATGCCAGTCAGAGTAGCTAAAATGAACAAATCAGGAGAGTATAGGTGCTGGAGAGGATGTGGAGAAATGGGAACTCTCTTGCACTGTTGGTGGGAATGCAAACTGGTGCAGCTTCTTTGGAAATCAGTGTGGAGGTTCCTCAAAAAATTAAAAATAGATCTACCCTATGACCCAGCAATAGCACTGCTAGGAATTTACCCAAGGGATACAGGAGTGCTGATGCATAGGGGCACTTGTACCCCAATGTTTATAGCAGCACTTCCAACAATAGCCAAATTATGGAAAGAGCCTTAATGTCCATCATTTGATGAATGGATAAAGAAGTTGTGGTTTATAATATAATGGAATACTACTTGGCAATGAGAAAGAATGAAAGATGACCTTTTGTAGCAACGTGTATGGAACTCGAGAGTGTTATCCTAAGTGAAATAAGTCATACAGAGAAAGACAGATACTAAATGTTTTCACTCTTATGTGGATGTTGAGGAACTTAACAGAAGACCATGGGGAAGGGGAAGGGGAAAAAAAAGTTAGAGGGAGGGAGGCAAACCATAAGAGACTCTTAAAAACAGAAAATAAACTGACGGTTGATGGCGGGTGTGGGAGGGAGGAGAAAGTGGGTGTTGGGCATTGAGGAGGGCACCTGTTGGGATGAGCCCTGGGTGTTGTATGGAAACAAATTTGACAATAAATTTCATATTTAAAAAAAAGACAAAAAATAAAAATCACAGAATACTTGTTTAACTCTATGTTTTCAATAACTATGTTTCCATTTATGTTGTTAATTTGCCATTCTCATTTCCTTGCTGCTGCCTCTTGTACAAGCTGTCCGCTGAAGCCCTAGTTGTCATGATACCATGTCATCCAATAAGAAAGAGTGGTGAAGTAAAGAGTTTTATCCCACCCTGATGTCTAAAGACATTACTGGAAGGCACATACATTTATATTTACTGGCCACTGGCCACAGCTTGTGTACATAGCCATACCCACCTGTATTGGTGACTGGAAAATATATTTATTTCAGGCAGTGCATTCTCAGTTAAAGTTGGGGTTATTTTTAAAGAAAGTAAAACTATATATTAAGAAACAACTCGCTCCCTGTATCACAGGAAGGGGTAAGCATGACCTCCTACATGTCATTTTTCAAAGCTTGCCCACTTGTTTAATGGACATGAGGTAAGATGTATGACTAAAGGCAAATTATGGCTTTCTTCTTTATTTGGGTAAGTGCTAAGGAGTCAAAGGATGTGTAAGGTCATGCATATGAAACATGAGGTCGGGGACTGTGGTGGTGAAGGAATCCTGTTCTGGAATCAGATGGTGGGTATGTATCTATACAGTCTTGGCCACGTAACTCCTTGTAATGGAAATATTTCAGGAATAGAAATATTTCTCCCCTGAGTAAATGTCTTCTTTGAAGAGAAAATGTGGTAGAAGTGTTCAAGTGGAAATGCAGTTCTCTATTCTGTTCTTGATTTTTATGAAGAGTCAATTTAGAAAAAATTAATCCAACTGCAGTAAAAGGGATGTAGATTGAACTTTAAGGATGACTTCTGGTCTCTGAAGACTTTTAGGGATGTCTTAAAACAAGAAGTTATTTTGGCATCTCTTATGAAGATTACTTTATATAATAAAGACTTGGGATGATAAAGTATGGTCTAGCTGGAATGTACAAGACTGCAATCAAGAACGGTCCTTTCCTCTTTCCCTGCCTTCCTATTGCCTTCCTTCTATGTTAGATGGTGATACATGTAAAAGGAATAAGAATTTCTAAAGGTATTTAAGGGGAACTTAAGGATTGGAGTTGGTGGCATGTGAATAGATTTGTGTTTAGAGATTCTTTTGGCTCTCTTGGAAAACAAGTTGTATATGTGGGTGGGTGAGAAAGAGAGCAAGGAGACCTGTTTGGAAGTTTCTGCATCATCCCAGTCAAGATTGACTGTATCTTTTGACTCTGGTGTTGGTAGTTGCAACACTGAGGATTGCATCTCATCAAAAGGTAAGCAGTGATGGTCAAATGGACAGGATTTGGTGAGGGATTAGGCATGGGCGGTTACAGAGTCCTGCTGACCTTGTGGAGCATTCACTCAGTTACCAGCCCTAGAGGAGATATCATGATTTTTTTGTTGATATGATGAATTTGAGGTGCCTCTGGAACATCCAGTGTGGATATTGAGCTTGGAGGAGACATCTGGCTGGCCTGTAATATGTATGACAGACTTTGGTGTTAGGTGGTAACTGAAACCATCGCCATGAATGAGAGTGACCTGAGAGACTGTGGACTGAGAAGAGAAGGGTCTACCACCATGTTTTAAGTCATTCGTAACTTAATGGGAAGGCATGGGCCAAAGTAGGGGAAAAAAAAACAAAAACAGAAATGTGGTATCACTACCAAAGGAAAAAGATTTTCAAGGAGGAACTAGCAACAGTGCCAACACTTTTGGGATTAGGTAAGAAATGTTCATTGGGTTTATCCATTTATTCAGCAAAATTTATTGATGGACTGTGTGCTAGGCACTCTTCGGGGAGATGAGGGTACAACACTATAAATCAAAACCTCAACTCCCCTGAACTGCACATTCTAAAGGGAAAAAGAAACATTGAATACACAAATTAAGTTAGAAAGAGATGGTGGAATGGGATAGGGATACCATCTTGGACAGTGTGGCCAGTACAGGCATCTCTGATATAATCATATTTGAGAAGTTCCTCATGCAAACATGCAAAAGTGTGGAGGAAAGCACCCAGGCATCAGGAACTCTGTGTTGAAGGACCACAAGCTGGGATTGTGCTTAGGAATTCTGATCAATAAGGCAGCCAGTGTGGCTGGAGGACAGGGATGAAGGAGAAATTTGGGGAAATAGCCAGAGAAGAAGGGCTTTGGGGGCCCTTTGGGGAGAAGAGATGCTTTTGGACATTTAGTGACAGAGGCGATGAAATATTGCCCTTTGGACAAGGGATGGCTGGAACAGAAACCAGACTGGAGTTTGTTGAGGTGAGGTAGGGGAATGAAAAGTGGACACTGACAATCTGGACAACTCTTTGAAGAGAAAGGCAGTGGATGGAGGGGAATAAGGGGTTGCCTTTTCACTTCCATTTATGTGGATTTGGGACTCCACTTCTCTTCTCAGGAGAAAATCCTAGAATGGGCTCCTGAAGCCACAGAGATGTCCTAGAGGTGGAAGGCCCCCTCTCCTGAGTGTTAAGCAATCTTACCCATCCCACACTTCCCTATGACATTCTTCATTGCTCCTGTCACTTCCTTGTTCCTGAGACTGTAGATGACAGGATTCAGCATGGGTGTGAGGACTGTATAGAAGATGGACACTACATCATCTTGGCCAGGAGAGTGGTAGGATGCAGGTAACATATAGGTATAGACGAGGGGTCCATAGAAGAGGTTGACAACTGTTAAGTGGGAGGAGCAGGTGGCTAGGGCCTTCCGACGCCCCTCCACAGAGTGCATCCCAAGCACTGCTGCCAAGATGAGGGCATAGGACATAGTGATAAAGGCAATGGGCAGCAGAAGGACTACCACACCTGTCACAAAAAGAACGTGCTCATAGGAGGCTGTGTCAGCACAAACCAGCCTCAGCAGTGAAGGCACCTCGCAGAAAAAGTGTGCAATCTTCCTCGAGCCACAATAGGGGAACTGCAGGGTCAGTGCAGTCTGGATGGAGGCATTGAGAGACCCTCCCAGCCAGGAGGCAGCCACCATGAGCAGACAGGTCTGATGACTCATGAGTGATGGGTAGCGCAGAGGGTTGCAGATGGCCACGTAACGGTCATAGGCCATGAGGGCCAGCAGGAGGCACTCTGTGGCCCCAAAGAACATGAAGAAAAACATTTGTGCTCCACAGCCCACAAATGAGATGCTAGTCCAGCCAAAGAGGAAGCCTGCTATCATCTTGGGGATGGTGACTGAGGTGAAGAAGATGTCCAGAAAAGACAGCTGGCTGAGGAGGAAATACATGGGTGTGTGGAGCCGGGCATCTGCCCAGATCAGGAAAACCATGGCAGTGTTGCCAGCCATGGCAAGTGTGTAGACTACCACAACCATGATGAAGAGGAACAGGTGCATTGGGCTCTCAAAAAGGCTTGTGAGGACAAAGCCGCCGGTGGAGGACTGGTTCCAGGGCCCTCTGCCTGCCTCTTGCCAAGCCTCGTGGGAGAAGAAGTAAACCAACTCATCATGGGCTGTAAAGTATCCACTCTGAGTCAGAGAGTGGAGTGATGGATGAAAACAGCAGACGGCGACAATTAAGTGAGCTGACAGAGGGGCTGTGGGAGTTCTTCCTAATATTTTTTAAAGTTTTTATAGGTTTGGCATTATTTCATGATTAAAAAGTACTATAAAAAAACATGTCATGCAGCCAAAGCAGTGCTTAGATGAGACTTTTTTCCCATTTTTGTTTAGTGTTTATTTATTTTTGAGAGAGACAGAATGCAAGCAGGGGAGGGCAAAGAGAGAGGGAGACACAGAATCCAAAGTAGGCTCCAGGTTCTGAGCTGTCAGCAGAGAGCCTGAGCAGGGCTTGAACCCATGGAACTGTGTGTCATGATATGAGCAAAAGTCAGATGTTTAACTGACTGAGTCACCCAGGCGCCTTGAGAGGAGAACTTGTAATGTAAAATGTATGTGTTAAAAAAGAGGAAAGACTAAAAACTGATGATCAAAGTTTCCATTGTAAAAAGCCAGAAAAAGAACCACAATACATTAGAACACTCCATGTTTTGGGGCATCTGGGTGGCTCAGTCAGTTAAACATCTAACTCTTGAACTTGGCTCAGGTCATGATCTCATGGTTTGTGGTTTAAAGCTTGGTATTAGGCTCTGTACTGACAGTGTGGAGCCTGCTTGGGATTCTCTCTCTCTCTCTCTCTCTCTCTCTCTCTCCCCCCCCCCCCGTTTGCCCCATCCCCTGCTCTCTATAAAAAATAAATAAACATGAAAAAAAATTAGAACGCCCATGTTTTGTGAAATATACATACTTAGCAATATTTCTAATAATACACAAATGAGTAAATATGCACACAAGAAAAAAATTTTTTAAATAAAACATTTACTTTCATGCCTAATCTAAGAACTAGATCTACAAATATATGAATTATATATTTCAAAATTCTTATTTACATGAGGATCCATGTGATGAATTTTTCTTAGAAATAGGTGAGATCTTTTTCTATGGCTGACAGGTGCATTTTATCAGCTAGCAAGGTTGTGCCATGCCATCTTTCCCTTGTCGCCTTGACTCCCAGGAGTCCTAAACATGCCTTTTGTGCTCAGATGTAGGAATTGCTCTTAAGTAGATTTCTGGAAGTCCGTTGTCCTCATCCCCCGTACTGTTACCTCATGTGAAGAAGTTTATAAACTTGTTTGATAGAGAATGGGACTCATTATAAATCTGTGAACTTCATAATAGGAGTACGTAAACCAGTTTCAATAGTTGCTTTTGGAAGTATCAGAGGCCCTTAAAATTCTCCCTTATCAAATTACTTTTCTTCAAGTAAAGTCAATCTCTGTGAATGTCAAATTATGCTATGATGAGAAAGATGTCAGTCAAAGGCAGTTTTAGAAGATGTGGATGAGGGACAAACTCAGACCACACATTCCATGGTAAGACAGCTGGCAGAGAACTTCCCACTACTCAAAATCCCTGAGACTTCATGGCCTGTTGCCTTTCTTGGTTCCAGTACCCAAAATCCTAGGGAATGTTTTGAATTCTAGCTTATATTTTTGGGCTTGTGTATGATAACAAATGGCTTAAATGAAAGATAAATAAAATGAACTTCCCAGAATTCTATAATGAGTTGAGAATATGAGAGAATGTTGGGACTGGCTGATACCATTGGGTCACTGAGAAAGGACTGGAGGGGCAGCAAAGTGTTTTGGAGGTACAACATGTCAGAGATGTGATAGACTGTGGCCCTAATCTGCACATCCTTTAAAATCACCAGCAGAGCTTTGCAATCTTTTGGTCATCTGTTTATGGTTTCCCTGAATCTAATTCTTGGCAGTGATCCCTGAGCACCTCTGCTTCTTAAGGCTCCCAGGCTAGTCTGATATGTGATCTGAGCTGAGATCCAGTGCCCAGAACTTTTGGGATGAAAGCATAACTTTTGGTTGAAAGTATATAGGAGCTTAGAATCCAGGTTTTTTCCTAGGTCTCACACAGCTAGATCTCAGTAAGTTTTGCCAGGAAAAGGTTTTCCACAGTGCTCATCCTGGAATTTCTTGCTATGCATAGGGCCTTAAACATCACTGTTTCCAGGATGCTCATGCCACACATACAGATTCCTTAGAAATGAATCAAATGTGTTCAGACTATAGCAGGGCCCATCCCAAAGCTTGTCTCCAGAGCTGAGCACAAGAAGTTAACAGTGTTAAACCTAAACATTCAACATGAGCTTTTAGTGAAGATATAATATACTGCATATGTTTCTATATTTATGATGCTCTGACATCTTGAGGCCTTGCAGACCCTGCAAGGGACTGCCCCTCTCAGATTTGCTAATTCATAGACATAGTGAACAACTTACAAGAATTAATGTCTTCGGTGTTAAAACCAACAAATCCTGAGTACATACCCCCCCTCATCTGCCTCTCTTTATCAGTGTGGGACACTATCCCTCTGCTGTAATCACCCCAGGGACAGATTCCAGACAACTAGTGACAACCTCATAGCTCAAAGCCAACTAAAATTATTCAAACTACTCAATCCTAAACGTGCTCAGCTGTGCCTGACCCAGTCCTTCCCACAAAAAATACAGTAAAACTTTTACCTATGTTTTCCCCTCACTAATTCTGCCTCCTTACCAACCCTGATGCTTCCTTCCCCCTGTGGCCCTGTATGATGTGGCATGCCCCCGCCTTTTGCAAACTGTAGATTACCTTCTTAATGGTAATAATAACCACAACCTGACATAAATCAAGATTCCAGGTGCATTTGAAAACATTCCTCTGAAGAGAATTTTCTCATGTTTTCCCTGTTTTGTCACCTTGTAGGCAAACTTTGTGTTGTTTGGTATCTCAAAAGTCTCATAACCATGAGATTTTATAGGTGGAGGAAACCTAAGCCATCATCCCAATTTTATCCATAAGCAGCATGAGCCTCGATCAACAAATTTTTGAACTTCCAGGCAAGATCCAAAATCCTCCTAACTGTTCTAGAGAAGGCTTTCTCAAGCCTGGCATAATGGACATTTTACTGTGGATAATTTTTTGCTATGAAAGCCTACCCTATAAACTGCAGTACATTTAGCAGCATCTCTGAACTCTCCCATTAGATGCCAATAGCCTTCCCTACAGTTGTGACAAACAAACAAAATGTCTGCAGACTGCCAAATATTCCCTGCTGGGGAAAATTACCCCTGATTGAAGACCTGTTCCCTAGAGCTCTATTATCAGTTACCTTTCTTTTCCTCCTTTCTTCTCCACAAAAGCAAAAGGAACTCACAATAGGAACTCACATGTTCAGAATCTGTAATAATTTGACCCAGAGTCAGCTGAATGTTCTTTGCAGATTTCACCAAGTTTAAGCCATTGTGAGTAAGGACCTAGTCTCTGGAGTCAGGTTGCTTGGGTTCAAGACCCAGCTCCACCAGCTCTGCAACTTAGGCTACTCAGCTTCAGGTTCCTTGTCTCAAAATTGTTGGATTTGTTGGGAGTAATAGTGGTTAATACAGGTAGAGTGATTGCAGCACAGTCAGACAGGAAGAATATGCTGTTTGTCACCTGCTATTAACAACACAACTCTTACCACTTTTATAGCCCTGAGCTGCTGCTTATCTCTCTATATAAAATGAGTCATGATACTCACTTCTCAGGGTTGTTATGAGTATTGAATAAGAAAAATGTTGAGGTTATGCCTTTTGCATGATAGGTATTCAGTAAATGTTATAAGAGTTCTCTTCCTCACTTAAGCAAATTAATTCTGCAAAATAATCATATAATCAATAATTGTACCCACCTGCAAAGAACTCCTAATGCCTCTCGCTTGGAAATTTCCCTTCCACAGATTTTGTTCTCATAAACCTTGGAAGGGGTTGTGTTTGTTGTGATGGGAAGAGCTCCTCCCATGCACACTGGATCTCTCCATCTACACTGGGTATTACTTGTGACTAAGGACTCTGGCCACAGAGTATATTTCTCCACAGAAGGCAGCTCATATGGCCCCGGATGTGTGATTGCCCACATACACACTATTACCTCTATGGCTGTCTTTTGGTATGGCCAGTTGAATTTAACACCCCCTTTGTGGAGCTGTGCATAAGCAATTATTCTTAGAAATTATTCTTTGTTCTGACATTATTGATTTTTCTTTTCATGGCAGTTTTTTCAATATTAACACACATACCCATCTGCATTGCAGTGTATAAAGTGCATGTGTGTGCACATGTGTGTCTCAGAATAGGATGGTTCCTTTTCTTTTAGACTATTCCCAGGAGGAAAAGGATGTTTTTCTATTCCTGCCACCTCTAGCTTACTTAGATGTGAACTAGTACCCAGTAGGCATAGGAAAACCACTAGAATGAACAAAAAAGAAATCTTCAATGTAAACAACACATTTTGTGTTGTTAGGTATATCTAGACCTAGTCTTCATTCTCTCTCCCTATGACTTTTCTTACTGGTATGTTTTTTTTTTTCTACTCCCCTACAGTTTAACTGCTTTTTTAAAAAAAAAAAAGTTTATTTATTTATTTTTGAGAGAGAGAGAGACAGAGAGAGAGAGAGAGAGAGAGAGAGAGAGAACAAGCTGGGGAGAGGTAGAGGGGAGGGCGACACAGGCTCCAGGCTCTGAGTGGTTAGCACAGAGCCCAACATGGGGCTCGAACTTACAAACTGTGAGATCATGACCTGAGCTGAAGTCAGATGCTTCACCAACTGAACCACACAGTCCCCCACTTTTTTTCTTTTAAAGTAGAGCACACAATGATTTTTACAATTTAAGACATCTCATTTATGGAGAAAGATAGTGTTGAAAAACAAAAACAAAAATCAAACAACTTTCAGATTGTCAGAGATTTTAAATGCTGGAAAATTTGACAGAAGACAAGTTGTGGAATTGCCCATTGTCAATTGTGGGGCTGCATAAATGGGGGTGAAGTTTTTAAATTACTTCCCTATCTCTCGACCTCTCATCTTTCTCTCACTCACCTCACATTGTCCCAATGTGCAGTCTCCATTAGAAGGCTCAGTTTCTTATTGACTTTTCTCCTTCATGTCCTTCCTGGGCTCGAGCTTGTGGCTCAGAAACTGAAACAGACCCTTGGGGAGTCCATATAGAAAGCTGTGAAATCTGAGGCCATAATCCATCTCCATTCAACAAGGCACCCCTAATAGCTTCTCATTTCCCCCTAGAGTCCTGTTTTCTACAGCGTGACTTAGCCACAGTTACAATAATTAGGGTGAGCTGCAGCCATAAGCTACTTAGCCCCAAAACTTCAAATCACAGATGAGGTAATGGCATTTATATTTGGTCCCCAAATCTGCACATCGGAATTATCTAAGGAGCTTCAAAAATGTTGATGTATGTGCCCCATCTTCTGAATTAGTGATTTAATTGGTCTGGGTTATGGCTAGGTCTTTGGAAGGTTTAAAGGTTTCCAGGTGATTCTAATCAGACAAATCTGGAAACCATTGAATAAGGATTTCACAGGCAGAGGAATAACAAATATGCCAATGGCTAACACCTAGGTCTCCTTAGAGAAAAATGGATCAGCCACCTCTCAAAATGCAAGTTCTCAGGCCTCACACAGACCTATCAAATCAGAAACTCTGGGTGGTGGCTCAGAACTCATTTTAACAAGACCTCCAATTGGTCCAATGTTTGCTCAAGTTTGAGAACCACTATTCTGTAGCACAGAGGTTCTCGACCAGAGTGATTTCCCCCTCACCCATGGGATATTTGTCAGTGGCTGAAGACATTTTTGGTTGTCACAACTCAGAAGTAGGGATGGCACATAGTGGGAAGAAGCCAGGAATACTTCTAGACATCCTATAGTGTACAGGATAGCCCCCAAACAGAAAATTAACCAGCCCAAAACGTCCATAGTGCCAAGATTGGAAAAGTTTGCTCCTGTGTTGGCTTCCTAGGCAATTATGGCCTAAATTTATGTTACCTGAGGGTATTTTTATTCTGTACCCCATGGAGCAGTAAGATGAATAGTGCATATTGTGGCAGCTGCATGAGGTTGTTGAATGATTAAGTGAATGAACAAGACTCATGATAGAAGTGAAGGGAAAGGCCAAAGCTCATACAATTGACTAAAGGAGAAGCTTTTGATGTAGTGAAAATTCACGTTTATTTAGAGCATTAAAACAATCTTAAGCTGGGTTTTATAGGAGCCAAACAGACATGGTCAGGTGTTTCCTAAACAATGGACAAACTTGGCACAGTCAATTCTTCTGATGAGTATTTAGATTTGTGAGATATACACAGAAGCGCTGGCGGGTGTTTTTCTTTTATAACACAGGGGTGGTGGTGGCTCCTGGATGTGGCTCAGACTCTATGAAGGAAAAACTGCCACTCTGTGGTCTCTTGCTATTGGACTATTTTATTGATGAAACTTCCAAAGTTCTGCAGACTTGTTTGATGTTCATGGCTAAAATATGGACTCAGTGCAAGGGAGACAATGAGAGTGACTGACCTGCGAGCAGTTTTGTCAGCTGTTAAAACAGGCCAGGGAGGAGTGGTTGGGGAGAGGTAAAATCTCTTTGTTCCACCGCTTAACACAGCATTGGGATTTCATCTAGATATACAAATGGCTTTAATATTTCTACCCACTATTTTACTATGTGCCAGGGTTGTGTTCAGTGTGCTAAATGCATGTGTTCTAGGTATTATCTTCATTTTACAGAGTAAAAAGCCAAGATTCAGAGATAACAAATACAAGACTGAAGGGTTCAAATTCAGTCTGACCAGAAGCCACTACTTGTTGTGCCATGTCATTTTGTTTTGACAACATTCTTATAGTTCTCTGAAATCCCACCTTTTCAACAGTGCTGTGCAACTGGCCACCAAATGCCAGTGTAACTCAACTAATTAATTGTAGAAATGCCAGTTAGTAGACCTACTTTAACTACAATCCAAGTAATTTATACACTCTGCTCAAATAAAATCTAGAGGGAAACATCTAAAGAAACTTCTTATATACGATCAAGAGAAAGAAGGTGAAGGGCAATTAACCACACTTCTTAGTTCTCCCCCACTAGCACTTTAACAAAGTCCCTATGATTAATGAATATAAAATGAGATGGGTTACAGGAAGGATGTCCTAGCAGAGAAGGTTTGTTTTCTTCTAAAATAACTGATTGATGAAGATTGTGGCTCTTTGTTCTTTGATATTCTTTACAAATAGGGGAACAAGCTCCTTACCTGTGTGGACACTTGAGGTCCTGAAGTGGGACAGGATGTTTCCCAAAACTGAGAGCCAGTGATTATCTCCTTGCGGGCTCCTAAATATTTCTTAGGAAATTGTGTAGGCAATTAAATGGCTTCAAAAAGGAGACATGATATAGACTGAAAAGAATTCCAAATAAGCACAAGTATCAAGGTCTGAGATAAAGTTCTTGGTTTCTGGACAAGTGATGGCTTCTATGGAAAAACACATGAATACTTCCTCAGCCATAATGCTATGTCTGCAGGAGCTCCAGGGCCCCCACATTATTTTTTCAAAGCCTTATATACAAAGGGTATTTGTGAGAGGCCTTAGATATCATTGGTTAGATCAACATAACGTCACCTCTGTGTCTAGGGGAAACTGCTCCCCAGTCAGCAGTTAGAGATGTGGAGAAGCATCCTTCCTTCCTCCCTTCCTTCCTTCATTCCTCTCTTCCTTCCTCCCTTCCTTCCTTGCTTCCTTCCCTTCTTTTCCCTCCTTCCCTACTGTCTTCCCTTCCTTCAAAATATCTACTGAAGTTGATTTTAGTTTTAGTTATTTTGTGTCCTAGGGCAATAGGTTTTTATTCCTCAATTCTAAGAGTAATCAGAGTGGGAATCAAACTAATATTTTTTTATCTTTCATTTTGCATTAAACACTTAACACATTATCTCATTTTATCCTTATATAATAAAAGAGATACTAAATCATTATTTTACACATAAAAAATAGAAGTTCAGAAGGTTAACCAGCTTAGTGTTGAAGATCATCTTGGGGTGTGATCCCAAGTCTGTGTCATAGTGAAGCCTGTGACCTCCATGGTCTACCATGTGGCCAGCATGTACTATGTGCACTCTGCTAGCCCTAGATATATATGTGGGAATTTAGGTCATGTTAATATGCACAGACCCCCACAACATGACTGTTTGGTGTTTGTGTCTACACAAGCCTAATGAATTGATATTTTGGATTTAGTTGAGTGAAAACAATGAAATTGGTTTATTTCTCAAAAAAATCATCAGATATCTGTGTTCTAAACAATAAATGAGAACCTATCTCTGAATAGTATAAAAAACATTACAAAATACGGTCCACATACAATATCTCATTCCCTGATTACTTCAGTTTTTTCTTTAGGCAATTGTACATCAGATTGTACATCAATTGAATATGCACAGATTATAGAGACTGTTGTGCTCTCAGAATTTATAATTTCAATTAATACAACAACAAAGTAGGGTGAATATTATTATTCCATTTTGCAGATATAGAAATTGAGACTTCAAAAGAAAAGCATCTTGCTCAGGAGCACTGAGTTTATATTCAGTAAAGGCTCCCAAATCTGACAACTTTATTTTTGAACCAGACCTAAACCTATATTGTTGCTGAGGAATTTTATTTATTAATTCTTGCTTTTACTCATTCAAAACATACTTATTTACCACTGATCATGTCCTGATGCATTATTGGTCTTCTGACTCTTAAAGATGGAAGTTATTTATGGAACATTCTACTTTTGATCCTAAGAGATCTAATAGCAACTATTGTGTTTCTTTTTTTATCATTTATATATTGAGGTCTTACCTGTACCAAGGTTCCAAGTGCTCAAATAGTCCTGGAGAGTGTGTAAGCTAAGGACCATAGATAAAGAATCTTTTTTCTTCATCAAGCATAGGCCTTGCCAGGCTATTTTCTGTGATTTTATGACCACTGCTGTATTGTTCTAACAGTAGAGATAATAATATGGAATAATAATATTCACTTTACTTTGTTGTTGTATTAATTAAAATTATAAATTGTGAGAGCACAATAGTCTTTATAATCTGTGCATATTCAACTGGCAGCAGTAAACAGTTGACTCTCTGATGTACAGTTGACTAAAAAAAAATGAAGTAATCAAGTAATGAGATATTGGATGTGGACCGTATTTTGTAATATATTTATACTTCAGAGATAGGTTCTCATTTATTGTTTAGGACACAGAAAAAGTACAACCAGCAACTGTTGTATCTATGCACACTGATGTCACCATGAATTTTGAGTGGGAAATGAAATAATATGAGTTTATTTTCCAAAAGTTCATGATCTTTTTGTCTGCCTCATTGTCAAACTTCCCTTCATATTTAAAGTGCTGTGGGCATCACCATAGCTAAGATCATGAAGTCAGCTTTTCATTGGTACGTTTTCTCTACTCCCTCATATTTCTTTCTACTTTATCATGGTTCTTCTATCCTCAGCCTCAGCTATCCTCAGTCTCCATTATTATGATGTAACCCGAGATCAAAGGAACTATAAGTGAGATAACAGTGATTAACAGGCTTCATGCATGCTGCTCTCTATCCACTGAATAATCCCACTGAATAACCTACATGTACATGACTTATGTTTAAGACTAGTCTACAACTAAATCAGGGAAGTCTGTTTGTTGCTTTTCACATGGTATCTCTGTTTTTCATATGTGATCCTACTCTTTTTTTTTTTTTTTTTATCCAACAATGCTTACTAGTATCTCCAAGAGTGGGCTTATATTGTGGGAGTTGTGGACTATATCTTTGAGCTGTTCTAGTCTGGGAGGAATCATGAGACAATATACCACAAAATCATATGATTCAGTTCTCTGCACGTGGAAACCCAAGCTACCTTAAGAGGGGGGCTGTTTTGGTGCATTCCAGAGTCTCCTTTGGCTGTTATGTCCAGCCACAGTCTTTTCAAAATTTATTATATTATTTAAGGTGCACAACTTGATTATTTGATATATGTGTACATTGTGAAATAATCACCACAATCAAGCTAATTAGCCAGGTAACAGTATTGTTATCTATAGTGACCATGTTACACATTAGAACTCCAGAATTTATTAATCATGAATAACCAAAATCTTGTGCCCCATCTCTCCATTCATACTCCCAGCTCCTATGACCCAGCAATACCATTTTTAGGTATTTATGCAAAGGAATTGAAGTTAGGATCTTGAACAGATGCTTGCACTCTGTGTTCATTGCAGTGTTTTTCACAATAGCAAACATATGAAAACAACCTGAGTGTCCATTGAATGAAAGTGTTGGAGGATTTTTTACCTCTAGCCCCTGGGGTTCACAGTCTCACCACTTTGACAATGAAGAGGTGGACACAGAATGAGCAGCAGGCAGAAGTTTATTAGAGTATAAGATCAGAAAGGAAGAATAGTAGGAAAGCTCTCTTTACAGAGAGGGGACATTCAAAAGTGAAGGCCTGAAGACTATAGTAAAAGGTCCTTGCTTTATAAGGTTATGGTCAGACCTCCTTACCCCTTGTTC
This sequence comes from Lynx canadensis, assembly GCF_007474595.2. Classification (NCBI taxonomy): domain Eukaryota; kingdom Metazoa; phylum Chordata; class Mammalia; order Carnivora; family Felidae; genus Lynx; species Lynx canadensis. Next base: position 84,325,005 of record NC_044303.2, on the reverse strand, counting down.
TTTCTCAGGTTCTACCCTTACTGGCTGGATAGCCCTAGGTGCTGGGTTGTCCATTCCTGATTGGCTCGACTCCATTGTGTGAGGAGTCAGACTGGTCATACTGTCCCTCACATAGCACAAGTTTTATGGTTTACTTTTTTTTAATTTTAATTTTAATTTTTTAAAATTTATGTACAAATTAGCATATAGTGAAACAATGATTTCAGGAGTAGATTCCTTAATGACCCTTACCCATTTAGCCCATCCCCCTCCCACAACCCCTCCAGCAACCCTCAGTTTGTTCTCCATATTTATGAGTCTCTTCTGTTTTGTATGGTTTACTTTTTAATGGTATTTTGACTGTCAAATTCCTGAGAGGAACCTGAGGAGGAGTAGGTGATGTCTGTTACATTCTTTTTTTTTTTAATTTTTATTTTTTTAATTTACATTTATTTATTTTTGAGAGACAATGAGACAGAGCATGAATGGCAGAGAGAGGAGACACCAAATCTGAAGCAGGCTCCAGGCTCTGAGAAAGCACTCAGCACAGAGACCGATGCGGGGCTCCAACCCACGAACTGCAAGATCATGACCTGAGCCGAAGTCGGACACTTAAGAGATTGAACCACCCAGGTACCCAGATGTCTGTTACATTTTTAACAGGAATCTTAAGCCTGAGAGATTTTTCTGTGTGGGACCTCCCAAAATTATTACAAATATGTGTTTTCCCCACGCAGGGACCTCATCATTTCCCTTTCCCTCAGGTCCTATCCTTTCCCTTTCTTCCTCTTGAATACTATCTTTTCCTATCATAAAAGGATTAAAAAAACAGTTTATATATACAGTGGAATATTATCCAGCCATAGTCTTGCTTTCTCTATTACTTTTATATTCCCTGGTTTGTTAATAGGACAGATCGGCTTAGGAGGGAGTAACAAAGTCAGCTTCTGTCTTCTGACATTGAACACCAATACATTTTAAACCTTGTCTTTGCAAGCCTGTTTTCCATTGCCCTTCAACACATTCCTACTCACCTCAATAAACCTTAATTTCTTTATAATATCTGTATGTTTTGGTTGCCTAAATTAAACACAATGCCTAAATCATTTTTGATGTTGAGAGAAACAATAGTGACTTCTGCACTTTTGAATTTCAAGTTTTTTGTTTTTGTTTTTAATTCTTCCATTGCATAATTTGGCTTATTTAGCTTATGGTAGCCTATATATGTCCCTGATTATTTGCTTTATTACTTGTACTTATTCCAATTGTCCTTATCCCATTTTTTCATTGCCAGGTTTCTGAACCTATTACATTAATTACTACTGGATTTCTTCATAGGTGAGTAACTGAACATTCCTATATAAAATACAGTGATTCTCATATTTTTTATACACATTGAAATATTTTTGTCACCATGATATTTTAAAATATACATTATAAGCCTTTTGATCACTTCTATTATTATTCTGGACGCCAATAATATTAATAACTACCATTTGTTGTGCACTTCAGTCACAGTCATTGTCATTGTCAGTCATTGAGCCATGTGTCAGTCATTGAGCCATGATTTTTACATGCTTACACCAGCCATAAAGAAGTATGGATTATTACATCTGTGGGTAACATGGAGGCCTGGAAAGTTTAAGCAACTTTCTCAAGCCTGCACTATCAGCAGGAGGCAGAGCCAGGATTTTAAGCAAGGAATGTTGTTCCCCAAAGCCTCATTTAGTTAGAGGTGTGTTTTCCACTAACTGACTCTAGAATGTCTTGAGGATTTTTCACTGGGTTTGCATTTCCAAACCAAATCAGAAAACACACATTTTACCACTACATCATCACCAACAATGAAAACCACTTACTCAAATGATTAGTGAAGAATTGAGAGTTTTCAAGAGTAATCATTTCATTCTGACTTCAGCTGACTAGTTTAAGAGCTGGAATGTTCAGGTCCATCAAACCCATCAAAACAGTAGACAGCTGGAACAGTCCTGATCTTTCAAATAAGCCTGCAGATGGAACAACCCCCAAGTACTGTTTTTTGAATATCTAAGCCAACATTGTACACACATAAATTTTGTGTACACATTCAAATTTTGCTTGTAGCTGTGTAAATTAACACAACATTCACAAAACATTTTGATCCATTAGTTTCATTTCTGGAAATTTATGCTAAATAAATTATTAATAAGGATGGTAAAGTTATGTGCATAAATATAGTCCATATAGCTTAGCCTAAATTAGTACAAAATGGGATAAAACAAATGCCTAGCTATAGGGAAATAAGTAAACAAATTTTGTTAGGTTCACCCCATGGAGTATCATTAATCGTTTGAAAATGACATATACTTAAAATATCTAGCAATGTGAAAGGAATCTTATGAAAATAATGAAACCATAAAGCAGAATATGAAACTATAATTGCAGTGATAAAAATTACATATTTTATACAGAAAAGATATGGAAGAGGATTTAAATCTTGAGATGATGAGTGATGGGTTATTCTTTCACCTTTTATTTCCATTATTATTACCATAATACTTATTAAATAGTAAACATAATAATGTAAATTGATTATTTTCATTCATTCAATCATTAATAATATTTAAAATGTCAGTCTGTTTATCTGGACTTAACTCTAGTTTAATCTGCCACAAAAGGTGTTTTGGCTTTATCTCATCCCTAATTGAGGAAAACTTAAAGCTGATTTTCACACTGTCTTATTGGAGAGAGTTCAGATAATTATTTTTATTTGTATGAAATTGCTCTCCAGACTTTAAATTAATGGTGAGAGGACTAAATCCCAGAAAAGTGAATTTTCCATGGTGGTTCAGGCTGTGTCTACAGAGAACTGACAGAACCTGTCACTTCTGTCTGGTCTTTGATAAAATGAATGAGGGAAGTTGAATCATAATGCACACAGACCCATGGACATGTCCAGCTGCTCTGAACCGTGTGCTTTTTGGAGAAGTCATGAGGTGACTTCAGAGCACTCCCTCCCAGCCCGTGCTGTTGGACTACATCTGGAGGGTGGCTCTGAGACACAGAAATGTTCCCTGAGTAGGCAGCACAAATTCAAGATAATCAGCTTCCACTGAGAATCATGGTGTGGAGGGCATTATTAGAGCATGCCCCTGGGAGCCAGCACCACTGAGGACCTGAGGAACTGAACACACAGTTCCAAGGCCCTCCTGGGGCACCTGTATAATCAGAAAACTCAATATATATTGATGCTTTCATATGGATAATCAAGTGATTTTTTAAAAAAATGAAGTATCATTAACATGTAGTGTCATATTAGTCTTAAGTGTACAGTGTAATGATTCAACAATTCTATGCATTTCTCAGTGCTCATCTATTTTGCCATCCCCACCCTTCTTCCCCTCTGACAACCACAATGTGTTCTCTACATTTAAGAGTGGTTTTTTTACCTCTTTTTTTCTTTTTTTTTTAAATTGTTTTGTTTAATTCCATATAAGAGTGAAATCACATGGTTTGTCTTTCTCGGACTGATTTTTTTCGCTTAGCTTTACATCCTCCATGGACCTGCTAGGTCCATCTATGTTGTTGCAAATAGGAAGGTTTCATTATTTTTTATGCCTGGGTAATACTCCATTGTGTGTTGTATGTATATGTACATCTCACATCTTTGTCCATTCATCTATTGATGGATGCTTGAATTGTTCCATATTTTGGCTACTGTAAATAATGTTGCAAAACACACAGAGGTTCATATATATTTTTGAATTAATGTTTTCGCTTTTGGAGGGTGAATACCTAGTAATGGAATTACTGGATCATATGGTAGTTCTATTTTAAATTTTTAAAGGAAATTCTATTTTTTTGTATTTGAGAGAGAGAGAGAGAGAGAGAGAGAGAGAGAGAGAGAGAGAATGTGAGCAGGGGAGAGGGGAAAAGGGAGAGAGAGAGAAAATCTTAAGCAGACTCCACACTCAGTGTAGAGCCTGATGTGGGGCTTGATCTTACAACTGTGAGATCATTACCTGAGCTGAAATCAAGAGTCAGACGCCTAACCAACTAAGCCACCCAGGTGCCCCCAAATTTTAAGGATTTTCTATACTCTTGCATAATGGCTTTACCAATTTACATTTCCACCAAAGTACATAAGGTTTCTTTTTTCTACAAATTCTCACCAACACCTGTTATTTCTTTTTAAAAATGTATATTTAATTATGTGGTTATTATCTTCTCTTTTTAAAAGTTTACTTATTATTTTTGAGAAAGAGAGAGAATGAGAAAGCAGGGAAGGGCGGGGGAGGGGTGAGAGAGAGAGAGCATCTCAAGCAGGGATTCACTGTCAGCATGGAGCCCAATGAAGGGGCTCAATCTCATGAACCATGAGATCATGACCTGAGCCGAAATCAAGAGTTGATGCTTAACTGAGTCACAGGGACCCTATCTTCTCTCTTTATAAGTACCTAAGCACCTGATAGAGAATTCATCTCTCTTATTTTCTTTCTCTCAAAAAAACCTCACTATTTATTTATTTTATTCAAGTATAATTAATATACTGTTATATAGTTTCAGGAATGAAATATAAAGATTTCACAATTCTATATATTTCTCAGTGCTTATGGAGATAAGTGTACTCTGAATCCTTTTTTGATTGTACCTTTTATTTAACAACTTACTGCAATCAATGTGATACATCATTTAACAAAAGGAAAGATAAGAATCATATGATCATTATGTAGAAAAAAGCATTTGACAAAGTTCAGCATCCATTCATGATAAAAACACTCAACAAAGTGGGTTTAGAAGAACTCTATCTCACCATAACAAAGGCTATATAGATAAATCTACATCTAACCTACTCAATGAAGAAAAGCTAAGAACTATTCCTTTAAGATCAGAAACAGGGCAAAGATATCCACTCCTACCACTTCTATTCAATATAGTATTGAAAGACCTAACTACAGCAATAAGACAAACAAAAGAAGTAAAATGTATCAAAAAGGTAAAGAAGTTAAATTGTCATTATTTGCAGATGATATGATATCACACTAGAAAATCCTAAAGATTCCACCAAAATACTACTAGAACAAATAAATTCAGTAAGTTGTAGAAAAAAAAATATGCAAAATCTGTTGCATTTCTATATGCTATAACAAAGTAACAAAGAGTAAAATTTACAAAAATACAATTTGCAGTTTTACCAAAAGGAATAAAATACTTGGGAATAAATTTAACAAAGAAGATGAAAGACCTATGCTCTGAAAACTATTAATATTGATAAAATAAATTGAAGATGACACAAACAAATGGAAAGATTCAATGCTCATAGAATGGAAGAATTATATTATATATATATATATATATATATATATATATATCCTGTTCACAGTTAGATACATAAGTGCTCAAGAATTACTAAACATAATGCCACTGGAGACTGACATAAGATACAGTGCTACTTGTTATAATATTTTTAATGTAGTAAAATATATATAACATAAAATTGTCATTTTAACCATATTAAAATGCACAATTCAGTGGCATTAATTACATTCACAATGTTTTGAAATCATTACTACCATTTCCAAATATTTTCATCATCCCATGTGAAAACTGCAATAACTCCCAATTTTTCCCTCATCTTGGTCCCTCTATAAACATTGTTCTACTTTCTGTCTCTATGAATTTGCCTATTCTAGATGCTTTATAAAAACAAAATCATACAATATTTGTCCTTCTATGCCTACCTTATTGCACTTTGCTTGTTTTCAAGTTTCATCCATGTTGTAGTATGTATTAGAATTTCATCCTTTTTAAAGGCAAATAATACTCCACCACATTTTTGTATGTCTGTACCACATTTTGTTTTTCTAGTCATCTGTTGATGGGCTCTCAGGTCCTTTCAATGTTCTGACTACTGAATAACGTTGCTATAAACAAAGGCATAGAAGTATCTGAGTTCTTATTTTCAGTTCTTTTGGGTATATATCTAAGACTGCAATTGCTGGATCATTTGGTAATTTTATGTTTAACATTTGAGAAATACCAAACAATTTTCCACGGCAGCTGCAACATTTTATATTACCACCAGAAATATATGAGGACCCCCATTTTTTTAATGTGAGGAGAACATGAGAATTTTTTTTAATAAATGAGAACGTTTTTAAATGAATTTTTCCAGGTTTATTGCAGTATTATTGACAAACAAAAATAGTGCATATTTAAGTTGTACAACTTGATGACTTCACATATGTATACATTGTTAAATAAACACCACAATCAAGTTGATTAATATAATCATAAATTAACATGGTTCCCATTTTTTTGTGAGTATGAAAAGAATACTTAAGATCTACCCTTTAGCAAATTTCAAGTACATAATGCAGTTTGTTAACTCATGTTGTAATTGCTGTACATTAGATCTCCAGAACTTATTCATCTTGCATAATTGAAACTTTGTACCCTTTGATAAACATCTCCCCACTTCACCCTTCTCCCAGACCCTGGAACCATCATTAAACCCTCTGCTTCTATGAGTTTTACTATTTTTAGATTGTACATATAAATGAAATTATGCATATTTGTCTTTGTGTATCTGGTTTATTTTCTTAGTATAATGTCCTATTGTGTATTCATGTTGTTGCAAATGGCAGGATTTACTTAATTTTTAAGACTGAATAATAAACACCTTATGACATTTTTTTCTTTGTTCATCTGTAATGAATACTTAAGATGTTTCCATATCTTGGTTATTGTGAATAATGCTTCAGTGAACATGGGAGTGTACATATCTCTGAACCAAATTTCATTTCCTTTAGCTACCCAGAAGTGGGATAGCACTGTTTTAAATTTATTAGCAAATCCCAATTAGTTAACATATGGTGTTATATTAGTTTCAGGTCTACAATATAGGAATTCAAACTTCGATACAACACCTAGTGTCATCACAACAAGTGTATCCCTTAATTCCTATCACCTATTTAACCCATCTCTCCACCCACCTCCTCTCTGGTAAGTATCAGTTGATTCTCTATAGCTAAGAGTCTGTTTCTTGGTTTGCCTCTCTCTCTCTTTCCTTTTACTCCCTTGTGTTTTTTTTGAATTCCACATATAAGTGAAATAATATGGTATTTGTCTTTCTCTGACTGAAATCACTTAGCAAAATATTTTTTAGCTGCATCCATGTCATTGCAAATGGCAACAACATTCTTTTTAATGTACATGTATATATATATATATATTATATTCTTTATCTGTTAATCAGTCAATGGGCACTTGTGCTGTTTCCATAATTTGGCTATTGCATAAAATGCTTCTAAAAACATCAGTGCCTATATGCCTTTAAATTAGCATCTTTTTCTGTTTTTGGGGTAAATACCTAGTAGTGCAATTGCTAGTTTGTAGGGTAGTTCTGTTATTAACTTTTTGCAGAATCTCCATACTGTTTTCCACAGTGAATACACAAGTTTGCATTCATCAATAGTGCAAGAGGGTTCCCTTTTCTCTGTATCCTTGCCAACACATGTAGTTTTTTGTGTTATTGATTTTAGCCATCCTGACAGATGTGAGATGATATCTCATTGTAGTTCTAATTTGTATTTCCCTGTTTATGAGTGATGTTGAGAATCTTTTCATGTGTCTGTTGGCCATCTGGATGTCTTCTTTGGAAAAATATCTATTCATGTCTTCTGCCCATTTTTAAATTAGATTATGTGTCTTTTGGGTGTTGAGTTTTATAAGTTCTTCAAAAAATTTGGATACTAATCATTTATTAGATATGTCATTTGCAAATATACTCCCCGATGCCATAAGTTCCTTTTGGCTTTAATTGTTTCCTTCACTGTGCAAATTTTTTTTTAAATGAAGTCCCAATAGCTTGTTTATGTTTTTGTTTCCCTTGCCTTAGGGGACATAACTAGAAAAAAAAATTGCTGTGGTTGATGTCAAGAGGTTACTGTCTGCGTTGTCTTCTCAGCTTTTATATTTCATGTCTCACTTTTAGGTCTTTAATCCATTTTGAATTTATATTTGTGTATGGTGTAAGAAAGTGGCCCAGTTTCATTTTTGCATGTTGCTGTTCAGTTTTCCCAACGCTATTTTTGAAGAGTGTTTTTCCTATTGGAAATTATTTCCTGCTTTGTTGAAGATTAATTGACTATATGGTTGTGGATTAATTTGTAGGTATTTAATTCTTTTCATTGATCTATGTGTCATTTTTGTGCCAGGATCATACTGTTTTTATTACTACAGCTTTTTAATATAACCTGAAGTCTAGAATTGTGATGCTTCTGGATTTGCTTTTCTTTTTGAGATTGTTCTGGCTATTCAGAGTTTTGTGGTACTGTACCAATTTTAGGATTGTTTGTTCTTTCTGTGTCCAAAATGCTGCTGGTATTTTGATACAGATTGCATTAATTGTGTAGGTGACTGTGGTCAGTATAGACATTTTCACAATATTTGTTACTTCAATCCATGAGTAAAGAATGCCTTTCCATTTTTTGTGTGTCATCTTCGTTCCTTTCATCAATGTTTTATAGTTTTCAGAGTACAGATCTTTCATATCTTTGGTTAGGTTTATTCCCAGGGGTCTTACAGTTTTTGATGCAATTGTAAATGGGGTTGATATCTTAATTTCTCTTTCTGCTGCTTCATTATTTGTGTATGTAAATGCAAAATATTTCTGTACATTGATTTTGTATCCTGCAACTTTATTACATTTGTATATCAGTTCTAGCAGTTTATTGGTGGAGAGTCATGTCATCTGGGAAGAGTGAAAGTTTGACTTCTTCCTTGACAATTTAGATTCCTTTTATCTCTTTTTGTTGTCTGATTCCATGGCTTAGGATATGCAGTACTATGTTAAATAACAGTGGAGATAATTAACATCTCTGTCTTGTTCTTGACCATAGAGTCAAAGCTCTCAGGTTTTCTTCATTTATGATGATATTAACTGTGGGTTTTTCATGGATGGCCTTTATTATGTTGAGTTATGTTCCCTCTAAACCTAATTTGTTGAGATGTTTTATCATGAAGGGATGTTGTACTTTGTCAAATGCTTTGTCTGCATCTATTGAAATGATCGTATGGTTCTTATCCTTTGTCTTACTGAAGTGATGTATCATGTTCATTGATTTGCAAATATTGAACCACCCATGCAGCTCAGGAATAAAGCCTACTTTTTAATGTATTGTTGAATACAGTTTGCTAGTTTTTTGTTGAGGATTTTTGCATCTATATTCATCAGGGATATCAGCCTGTAGTTTTTTTTTTATAGGAATCTTTTTCTGGCTTTGGTATCAGGGTAATGCCCGCCTCATAGAATGAGTTTGGAAGTTTTCCTTCCTTTTATATGTTTTGGAATCGTTTGAGAAGAATAGATATCTCTTTAAATGTTTGATAGAGGGGCAGCTGGGTGGCTCAGTCAGTTAAGTATTCTACTCTTGATTTCAGCTGCTGCCATGATCTCACAATTCGTGGGTTCAAACCCTGCATTGGGCTCAGTGCTCTCAGCACAGAGCCTGCTGGGGATTCAATTTCTCTATCTCTTTCTCTCTGACCCTCCCCTGCTCTCTTTCTCTCAAAAATAAGTAAATAAACATAAAAAAGATGTTTGGTAAAATCTACCTGGGAAGACATCTGGCCCTGGACTACAGTTTGTTGGCAGATTTTTGATTACTGATCCAATTTCTTTGCTAGTTATCAGTATGTTCAAATTTTCTATTTCTTTATTTTTCATTTTTGGTACATTATATGTTCTTGAAATTCATCCATTTCCTCCCGTTTTTACAACTTGTTGGCATATAGCTTTTTTCATAATATTCTCTTATAATTGTTTTTGTGGTATTAGTAGATTTTTCTTGTCTCTCCTTGTGATTTATTTTTGAGTACTTTCTCCTATTTTTTTGTTATGTTTTTGTTTTTGTTTTGTTTTGTTTTAGAGAAAGAGAGTGCATGTGACTGGGGGTAGAGGGTCAGGCTCCACGCTCAGCCTGGAGCCCAACGTGGAAGCTAGAGAGAGAGAGAGAGAGAGAGAGAGAGAGAGAGAGAGAGAGAGAGAGAATCTTAAGCAGACTCTGCACTGCCAGCACAGAGCCCAATGTGGGGCTCAAACCCACAAAGCCATGAGATCATGACCTGAGCCAAAACCAAGAGTCAAATGTTTAACCGACTGAGCCACCCCGTGGCCCCAAGAAACTGACTCAACTATTGAGAAAAAAAAGATTGTTATTAGAGGGGAGATAGGCGATGGGTATTTAAGGAGTGCTCTTGTGATGAGCACACGATGTTGTAATGGAAGTGTTGAATCACTAGATTGTAGTCCTGAAACTAAAATCACACTAAATGTTAAATTAACTGGATTTAAATTTAAAAATATAAAAAATCCTACTTCAGACATACATCAATATTGCAATAAAATATAGAAATTTTATTTCTATATAGTTCCTATCCACCTACACAGTTTTGACATTATTGTCACACACACAGATGTGGTGTGTGTGTAGTAGAAAACCAACAATGTATAACAAGTATAAATTTATGGAGTTCCTTTTACAACTTTCTTATTTAACACTTCTGACTTTCTTCACTTCTTTATGGATTCATTTTGTCTTCTATTATTTCCTCCTTCTATAAAACTTTCCTCCTATCCACCTACTTTTGGTGTTACTGATAAATATGTTAAATTTTTATGTAAGCTTTAAATTTTTTTTTTTTAACATTTATTTATTTTTGAGACAGAGAGAGACAGAGCATGAACGGGGGACGGGCAGAGAGAGAGGGAGACACAGAATCCGAAGCAGGCTCCAGGCTCTGAGCCGTCAGCCCAGAGCCCGACGCGGGGCTCGAACTCACGGACCGCGAGATCGTGACCCGAGCTGAAGTCGGACGCTCAACCGACTGAGCCACCCAGGCGCCCCTATGTAAGGTTTAAAATAGCATTATATTACAGATTTTTAAATATATATTGGACATTTTCAAACCCTTATTCCTGAAGGTATCTCAGTGTCCAGTTTTTCCTCTCAGCCATTTTGATGACTCTATTGTTTTCCCCAAGTTATAAATTTTGCTTCAAGTGGTAGAAAGTCATTCATTTATTTTTGACAAAGCTACTGCAACAAGTTTCATCAAATACTGTTTTTTTCTCCTGAGAGAATTTCATGTGTTGATACTTCAAGGAGACTAGACTCCAGACAGACCAAAACACAAAAACACAATTTCTTGTGAATAAAGTCCACTTAGTTCCCTCTTGAATCAGGACTTCAGACTAAGAACATAGCCTGGCATCTCAAGACTGCTGCTGAGTTCTGGGGAGGAGAATGGGGATAGGGTAAGTTAAGACACTACAAATCCTTGACATTGAGATCCAGTCACCTTCATCTTGATGAAGCATTTGCTTGGTTGTTGTAAACCATTGACTGTTTTCCCATATTCCAGCAGTTTTTTTTTTAACCAGTTTTTTCAGTGTTCTGTAGAAGGACAGGCCATTGGAGCTTCTTCTTGTACTATTCTTGCTGATATCACCTCCTAGACCATTCTTTCTCGATTTGAAGTTTTGTTCACACTGATAGAAAGAGCAGATACTTCCTGGAAGTACCACAACATGACCAGATGTGAATACCAGCCACAACAATTTTGGCATTGTACATGGAGATTGGTATTAGTCACACCTAATACTGGCTATTAGGCACAACCCTTTCTATGTTTCCTATATGCCATTATGCCATTTGGTAATTGAGTGTTGCATAAGCAGTCTGTATTGGGACACATTTTATGTAGGGTAGATAAATTGATCTAATTACTTGTCGAGAGGTTCCCCTATTTAATTTGTTTGTGATAGTCATTTCCAGAAAACATGCCTTTGTTAGACCCTTTCCTTCTTTTTTTTTTTTTTTTTTGCTTTGTGTTTTGTTTTGTTTTGTTTTCAACATATGAAGTTTATTGTCAAATTGGTTTCCATACAACACCTAGTGCTCATCCCAAAATGTGCCCTCCTCAATACCCATCACCCACCCTCCCCTCCCTCCCATCCCACATCAACCCTCAGTTTGTTCTCAGTTTTTTTTTTTTTTAATTTTTTTTTCAACGTTTATTTATTTTTGGGACAGAGAGAGACAGAGCATTAACGGGGGAGGGGCAGAGACAGAGGGAGACACAGAGTCGGAAACAGGCTCCAGGCTCTGAGCCATCAGCCCAGAGCCCGACGCGGGGCTCGAACTCACGGACCGCGAGATCGTGACCTGGCTGAAGTCGGACGCTTAACCGACTGCGCCACCAAGGCGCCCCTGTTCTCAGTTTTTAAGAGTCTCTTATGCTTTGGCTCTCTTCCACTCTAATCTCCTTTTTTTTTCCTACCCCTCCCCCATGGGTTTCTGTTAAGTTTCTCAGGATCCACATAAGAGTGAAACCATATGGTATCTGTCTTTCTCTGTATGGCTTATTTCACTTAGCATCACACTCTCCAGTTCCATCCACATTGCTATAAAGGGCCATATTTCGTTCTTTCTCTTTGCCATGTAGTACTCCATTGTGTATATAAACCACAATTTCTTTATCCATTCATCAGTTGATGGACATTTAGGCTCTTTCCATAATTTGGCTATTGTTGAGAGTGCTGCTGTAAACATTGGGGTACAAGTGCCCCTATGCATCAGTACTCCTGTATCCCTTGGGTAAATTCCTAGCAGTGCTATTGCTGGGTCATAGGGTAGGTCTATTTTCAATTTTCTGAGGAACCTCCACACTGTTTTCCAGAGTGGCTGCACCAGGTTGCATTCCCACCAACAGTGCAAGAGGGTTCCCGTTTCTCCACAACCTCACCAGCATCAATAGTCTCCTGATTTGTTCATTTTGGCCACTCTGACTGGCGTGAGGTGATATCTGAGTGTGGTTTTGATTTCTATTTCCCTGATAAGGAGCCACGTTGAGCATCTTTTCATGTGCCTATTGGCCATCCAGATGTCTTCTTTAGAGAAGTGTCTATTCGTGTTTTCTGCCCATTTCTTCACTGGGTTATTTGTTTTTCGGGTGTGGAGTTTGGTGAGCTCTTTATAGATTTTGGATACTAGCCCTTTGTCTGATATGTCATTTGCAAATATGTTTTCCGATTCCATTAGCTGCCTTTTAGTTTTGTTGGTTGTTTCCTTTGCTGTGCAGAAGTTTTTTACCTTCATGAGGTCCTAGTAGTTCATTTTTGCTTTTAATTTCCTTGTCTTTGGGGATGTGTCAAGTAAGAAATTGCTGTGGCTGAGGTCAGAGAGGTCTTTTCCTGCTTTCTTCTCTAGGGTTTTGATGGTTTCCTGTCTCACATTCAGGTCCTTTATCCACTTTGAGTTTATTTTTGTGAATGGTGTGAGAAAGTGGTCTAGTTTCAATCTTCTGCATGTTGCTGTCCAGTTCTCCCAGCACCATTCATTAAAGAGACTGTCTTTTTTCCATTGGATATTCTTTCCTGCTTTGTCAAAGATTAGTTGGCCATACGTTTGTGGGTCTAGTTCTGGGGTTTCTATTCTATTCCATTGGTCTATGTGTCTGTTTTTGTGCCACTACCATGCTGTCTTGATGATTACAGCTTTGTAGTAGAGGCTAAAGTCTGGGATTGTGATGCCTCCTGCTTTGGTCTTCTTCTTCAAAATTACTTTGGCTATTCGGGGCCTTTTGTGGTTCCATATGAATTTTAGGATTGCTTGCTCTAGTTTTGAGAAGAATGCTGGTGCAATATTGATTGGGATTGCATTGAATGTGTAGATAGCTTTGGGTAGTATTGACATTTTGACAATATTTATTCTTCCAATCCATGAGCATGGAATGTTTTTCCATTTCTTTGTATCTTCTTCAATTTCCTTCATAAGCTTTCTATAGTTCTCAGCATACAGATCTTTTACATCTTTGGTTAGATTTATTCCGAGGTATTTTATGCTTCTTGGTGCGGTTGTGAATGGGATCAGTTTCTTTATTTGTCTTTCTGTTGCTTCATTGTTAGTGTATAAGAATGCAACTGATTTCTGTACATTGATTTTGTAACCTGCAACTTTGCTGAATTCATGTATCAGTTTTAGCAGACTTCTGGTGGAGTCTATCTGATTTTCCATGTATAATATCATGTCTTCTGCAAAAAGTCAAAGCTTGACTTCATCTTTGCCAATTTTGATGCATTTGATTTCCTTTTGTTGTCTGATTGCTGATGCTAGAACTTCCAACACTATGTTAAACAACAGCGGTGAGAGTGGACATCGCTGTCATGTTCCTGATCTCAGGGAAAAAGCTCTCAGTTTTTCCCCATGGAGGATAATGTTAGCTGTGGGCTTTTCATGAATGGCTTTTATGATCTTTAAGTATGTTCCTTCTATCCCGACTTTCTCAACGGTTTTTATTAAGAAAGGGTGCTGGATTTTGTCAAAGGCCTTTTCTGCATCGATTGACAGGATCATATGGTTCTTCTCTTTTCTTTTATTAATGTGATGTATCACGTTGATGGATTTGTGAATGTTGAACCAGCCCTGCATCCCAGGAATGAATCCCACTTGATCATGGTGAATAATTCTTTTTATTTGCTGTTGAATTCAATTTGCTAGTATCTTGTTGAGAATTTTTGCATCCATATTCATCAGGGATATTGGCATGTAGTTCTCTTTTTTTACTGGGTCTCTGTCTGGCTTAGGAATCAAAGTAATACTGGCTTCACAGAATGAGTCTGGAAGTTTTCCTTCCCTTTCTATGTTTTGGAATAGATTGAGAAGGATAAGTATTATCTCTGCCTTAGACGTCTGGTAGAACTCCCCTGGGAAGCCATCTGGTCCTGGACTCTTATTTGTTGGGAGCTTTTTGATAACCGATTCAATTTCTTTGCTGGTTATGGGTCTGTTCAAGCTTCCTATTTCCTCCTGATTGAGTTTTGGAAGCGTGTGGGTGCTTAGGAATTTGTCCATTTCTTCCAGGTTGTCCAGTTTGTTGGCATATAATTTTTCATAGTATTCCCTGAAAATTGCTTGTATATATGAGGGATTGGTTGTAATGATTTCATTTTCATTCGTGATTTTATCTATTTGGGTCATCTCCCTTTTCTTTTTGAGAAGCCTGGCTAGAGGTTTATCAATTTTGTTTATTTTTTCAAAAAACCAACTCTTGGTTTCATTGATCTGCTCTACAGTTTTTTTAGACTATATACTGTTTATTTCTGCTCTATATTTATTATTTATCTTCTTTTGCTGGGTTTAGGCTGTCTTTGCTGTTCTGCTTCTATTTCCTTTAGGTGTGCTGTTAGATTTTGTATTTGGGATTTTTCTTGTTTCTGGAGATAGGCTTGGACTGCAATGTATTTTCCTCTCAGGACTGCCTTCGCTGCGTCCCAAAGCATTTGGATTGTTGTATTTTCATTTTCATTTGCTTCCATATGATTTTTTAATTTCTTCTCTAATTGCCTGGTTGACCCATTCATTCTTTAGTAAGGTGTTCTTTAACCTCCATGCTTTTGGAGGTTTTCCAGACTTTTTCCTGTGGTTGATTTCAAGCTTCATAGCATTGTGGTCTGAAAGTATGCATGGTATGATTTCAATTCTTGTATACTTATGAAAGGCTGTTTTGTGACCCAGCATGTGATCTATCTTGGAGAATGTTCCATGTGCACTCGAGAAGAAAGTATATTCTGTTGCTTTGGGATGCAGAGTTCTAAATATATCTTTCAAGTCCATCTGATCCAATGTGTCATTCAGGGCCTTGTTTCTTTATTGACCATGTGTCTAGATGATCTATCCATTTCTGTAAGTGGAGTGTTAAAGTCCCCTGCAATTACCACATTCTTATCAATAAGGTTGCTTATGTTTGTGAGTAATTGTTTTATATATTTGGGGGGTCCTATATTCGGCACATAGACATTTATAATTGTTATCTCTTCCTGATGGATAGACCCTGTGATTATTATATAATGCCCTTCTTCATCTCTTGTTACAGGCTTTAATTTAAAGCCTAGTTTGTCTGATATAAGTATGGCTACTCCAGCTTTCTTTTGACTTCCAGTGGCATGATAAATAGTTCTCCATGCCCTCACACTCAATCTGAAGGTGTCCTCAGGTATAAAATGAGTCTCTTGTAGACAGCAAATAGATGGGTCTTGTTTTTTATCCATTCTGATACCCTATGTCTTTTGGTTGGCACATTTAGTCCATTTATATTCAGTGTTATTATAGAAAAATATGGGTTTAGAGTCATTGTGATGTCCATAGGTTTCATGCTTGTAGCGATATCTCTGGTACTTTGTCTCACAGCATCCCCGTTAATATCTCTTGTAGGGCTGGTTTAGTGGTGAGGAATTCCTTCAGTTTTTGTTTGTTTGGGAAGACCTTTATCTCTCCTTCTATTCTAAATGACAGACTTGCTGGATAAAGGATTCTCGGCTGCATATTTTTTCTGTTCATCACATTGAAGATCTCCTGCCATTCCTTTCTGGCCTGCCAAGTTTCAGTAGAGAGATCAGTCATGAGTAGTATAGGTCTCCCTTTATATGTTAGAGCATGTTTATGTCTAGCTGCTTTCGGAATGTTCTCTTTATCCTTGTATTTTGCCAGTTTCAC
Organism: Lynx canadensis; assembly: GCF_007474595.2. Taxonomy (NCBI): domain Eukaryota; kingdom Metazoa; phylum Chordata; class Mammalia; order Carnivora; family Felidae; genus Lynx; species Lynx canadensis. Next base: position 84,308,488 of record NC_044303.2, on the reverse strand, counting down.
TATGATATGTTGTGTAGAAGATCGATTCAAGTTACATTTGAAGGGAATTCTCTGTGCCTCTTGGATTTCAATGCCTTTTTCCTTCCCCAGATCTGGGAAGTTCTCAGCTATGATTTCTTCAAGTACCCCTTCAGCACCTTTCCCTCTCTCTTCCTCCTCTGGAATACCAATTATGCATAGATTATTTCTCTTTCGTGCATCACTTAGTTCTCTAATTTTCCCCCATACTCCTGGATTTTTTTATCTCTCTTTTTCTCAGCTTCTTCTTTTCCATAATTTTATCTTCTAGTTCACCTATTCTCTCCTCTGCCTCTTCAATCTGAGCTGTGGTTGTCTCCATTTTATTTTGCAGCTCGTTGATAGCTTTTTTTTAGCTCTGGCTGTTCCTTAGTCCCTTGATCTCTGTAGCAAGAGATTCTCTGCTGTCCTTTATACTGTTTTCAAGCCCAGCGATTAATTTTATGACTATTATTCTAAATTAACTTTTGTTATATTGTTTAAATCGTTTTTGATCAGTTCGTTAGCTGTTGTTATTTCCTGGACATTTTTCTGAAGGGAATTCTTCTGTTTCGTCATTTTGGATAGTCCCTTGAGTGGTGCGGGACTTTGGGGCACTTCCCCTGTGCTGTCTTGACTAACTTGCATTGGTGGGCGGGGCCGCAGTCAGACCTGATGTGTGCTCCCAGCCCACCGCTGGGGCCATAGTCAGACTGGTGTGTACCTTCTCTTCCCCTCTTCTAGGGGCGGGATTCACTGTGGGGTGGCGTGACCTGTCTGGGCTACTTGCACACTGCCAGGCTTGTGGTGCTGGGGATCTGGCTTGTTAGCTGGGGTGGATCGGCAAGGTGTACAGGGGTGGGAGGGGTAGGCTCAGCTCACTTTTCCTTCAGAGATCCACTTTGTGAGGGGCCCTGTGGCACCTGGAGGGAGTCAGACCCACCAGAGGGACAGATCCACAGAAGCACAGCATTGGGTGTTTGTGAGGTGCAAGCAAGTTCCCTGGCAGGAACTGGTTCCCTTTGCGATTTGGGCTGGGGGTTGGGCGAGGAGATGGTGCTGGTGAGTGCCTTTGTTCCCCGCCAAGCTGAGCTCTGTTGTCCAGGGCTCAACAACTCTCCCTCCCGTTGTCCTCCAGCCCTCCCATTCTCAGAGCAGAGCTGTTAGCTTTTAACCTTCCAGATGTCAAGTCCCTCTTACCATCAGAACACAATCTGTCCAGCCCCTCCCCTTTTGCAAGCCAGACTCAGGGGGCTCTGCTTGGCCAGCGGGTCGCCCCTCTGCCCCAGCTCCCTCCAGCCAGTGTGTGTAGCGTGCGCTGCCTTGCCGCCCTTCCTTCCCTCTTCCGTGGGCCTCTCGTCTGCGCTTGGCTCCAGAGACTCTGTTCTGCTAGTCTTCTGACGGTTTTCTGGGTTATTCAGGCAGGTGTAGGTGGAATCTAAGTGGTCAGCAGGACGCGGTGAGCCCAGCGTCTTCCTACACCACCACATTCCCCAGCCTAGCAGAACCTTTCCTTATTTCTTAGAATACCTTCTATGTTTCTCCTCTCTATATTTACCAGGGGTCAAGAAGACCCCTAATTTCTGGAAGTACAACACATGGAACTGTCCAAGATGATTCCTTTAGTGTCTTTGCAACTTTTAGGTGGTCTGTATGTACATGATCCAGAGGCAAGCCACAGAGTGACAATGAAAGCCAACTGTGGGAAGTGGGTGGGCACCAACTCCCTGTAGGCTGAGATGATCACTACTCCACATCCATCTGTAAGCAAACATCTCCATCATTTACAGGAAAGGAAAAGTCTTATCTCCAATTCCCCTGTCTCCAAGTGGCCATCAGCCTCTTTCCAAACTTGCATGATCTTTGATTTCCCTTCTGTATAAACCTAAAGATCCCTGTAGCTCACCCAGACACCAAATTTGCCACCATGTAGGCAACAGTTATTGCATTAACAAACACTGCTGCCTTGTTTCTAACTACCCAATGAAGTTATTTTTTCTTTATATTTCTCTTTCTAAGAACCCCCTTTTTAAACAATGCATAATTGTGGTTGACATATTTACCATGTAAATTTTGGAGCACAAGAACCCCATGGAAAATTGGCTCAGCAGAAATGACACATGTAAATACATGTAGTTCAGCCAACATTTACTTATTTCAGATAAAGGATGTAACAGGTAGGGAAAGGATCTGGGCTCCCCAGAACTTTCCTTTCATCCAAACTGCTAGGAACTGTATGCCTAACACTTTCATTTCCTATCAACTCAGACAGTGGTTTTATCAATGTCCTAACCTCAGTCTCTCAACCACACAATAAACTGTCTTCTTATGACTTGGATGATACCTACCTTCTGGGATATGTGTGAGATTTCCAACTGTGCCATAGGACCAAGGGCTGTAGAATAGGGGTTATCCTACTGTACTACACCATTTCACCTCAGGGCTTTCTGAACTCCAGGTTGGCTATAAATATCCAGGATTCACCACACGTTCTCCCAAAGCACAACTGCTCTGATCCAGAGGGACACCTGATCTGGTGGCTACACCAATCCTAGACTGAGGTAAGCTATAACAGCTCAATCATCTAATAAATTCCCTCCACATCCATGTCCATAACTGCAATGGGGAATCTCTTGCTGTCACAGCATCTTGTTGTTGCTGACCTACCTACCTTAGGAACATTGGGCTCCCTTTCTAAAGGACTGTCAAAACAACAAGTGCATCATTCCCAGGTTTAAAGACATGACATGCTGTCCCATCTCTTCTATGCACATTCTGTGTTTTTATCTTTATTCTGTGAGAGCCTTGGTGAGTGGGCGTTCCTAGGAATCCTGATGGGCAGGTGGGCAAGAAACTTTAGTGAACATCCTTGTATGAAGGAGGGAAGAGGGTAAAAACATACGTCTATGTTTAAAGGGAGCCAGTCCTGGGGAGCCTGGGTGGCTGAGTTGGTTAAGCTCAGGCCATGATCTTGTGGTTCCTGGGTTCATGTCCCGCATCAGGCTCTGCACTGACAGCTCGGAGCCTGGAGCCTGCTTCTGATTCTGTGTCTCCCTCTCTCTCTCTGCCCCTCCCTGGCTCACAATCTCACTCTCTCTCTCTCAAAACATTAAATGTTAAAGATAATGATAATAATAAATAAAGGGAGCCAATCCTAAGGTGTAATTGGAAGTGTTGCATGTCCCTCTTTGGCACTTCTCTTGATCATTTCTGTCCCCTCTTTCCTCAGGTGCAGCACTAAAGGCATGATCACTATTTTCCTCTCACATGATTAGACAGTCACGCTGAAATCTGGAAGAAATTCAAGCAACTAACAGAAAACAGAATTAATTAATGTCTGGGGAAAAATACCCAAAGGACAAATGTCACAAGGCCCCCACATCCGCTACATAACTGAAGACAGTTTTCATCAGACATTTCCCTTGCCTGATGAACACTGTTGTATTTATTCTTTATTTCCTGGAGAGTCACAGCCCAGCTATAATGTGGCATCCATCAGTCAGGCTGTTTTCTTCCATGAATATTATGTAAATCACAGGGTATGTTTTCCACAAAGTATAGGCCTGATTCCTATAAGGAGGCTACTTTTTCTGAGGTAATACTTACTGAGCATAAGCATGTTTATAAACTGGCTGTTATCTTGGGACTGATAATCTGGTCTTTGCCCAGCATGAAGTGAAGTTCACATTCAGATCAGGAGTTAGCTGTACTTTCTTCAGCGTTTTACATGGTTTTCATGTCCATAGGCCCTGAAGATTCAATTAGGGGATCCCAGACCTGTAATCTGAACAAAGTATTGGTTATTTATGGAGACAGTAAACAGGAATCGGGACTAGAGACCTCATCTGTAGGTTGGGCCTCGGCTGGAAGACAGGCATTGGGGCAAACAGGGAGGAAAGACCGCCAAGCCATGTCCATCCCACCTGCTGCACATTTACTCCTTCAACATCATCTCATATGCTACATTCCTAACTTGATTCTCAGTCAAGGTGAGAAAGGGTAGTATGATTGTAGGTGTAGGTGGTCCTGGATGCAATGGGAGCTGGAGGGGTCAGAAAGCCTGGGTAAGAGGGACAAAGAGGAAATCATAGCTATGTTGGTCTATCACAGGTAGGTTATAGCACATGGACTCTGGGAGTTACTGGTCCAAACGGAACTCGGTGCTTGTCATCTATCTGATCTTAGGCACATGAGGTAACCTCTGTGCTGGAGTCTTCAATCTGCAAAATAACACCTACACACTATTTATGAGAGTAATTAGTATGTGCAAAGTACTTAAAACAATGACCTCCTCTTAAGTTAACTATCTTGTAGTTAACATATAACTATAAGTTAACTGTAAGTTAACTAACTATAAGTATAGTTAACTATCACTATTTCAGCTCTTATCTGTCCTGGAGATTGGATCTTGGTTTTGTGCAGAAATTTATTTGAAATTTAAAAATTAATTATTCTTTGCCACTCAAATTTTGGTGAAAAATAGTGTAATTCTGTTATCATCTTGTTCAAGAAGAGAACCAGGCAGAATCAAACCTAAACCATCCAAATAAAATGAAAATTAGCCTCCAGAGAAGATTAGATAATAGATCTTCATGCATTTTAGCATCTATCAATCCTGGTTCATTTAAGACCAATTTATGGTTATGTTCTGGGAAAATCAAGAGTTATTTTCCCCATAAGTGGACTTAAGAAATACCACAATTATAACTCACAGGTTAGTGTTTAAGATAGTTTTTCTGGGATTCTTAGGAGAGAACCCTAATGGGTTTGCTTCCTCCCTTTTTTACACTATATATCCTCCTCTCTCTCTTCCCACTCCCCTCCCTGTTCAGTATGAGATATTATTGTGTTTCAGCCACTATTTATTAGCACTGAGATTAAAAGATGAATAAATCAGTCAAATTTCTCTTAGTCTGGGCTCAGGAGATGAGGTAGTGAACAAATGACATAAATGACTATTACCTATGTATAGTTAGGTTCTATGAGAGTCTAGATGGAGACTAATACCTCGTATAGTTATTTTGGTCTGCCCATCCACCTAAGAATATGTAATTTCAAAAACCAGTCAGTATTTTTGGTCAAAACTAGTGTTTCTTAAAAGTTAAAGACATCCTTTGTAGAATACTTCCAAAGGGTTTTTCCATATTAGCATGTAATATTATTTGAAAATGGAATTGATCTTGGAGGAAATACCTCATAAGCTCTTTCTTTAGAGAGATAACTGTATAATCCAGACTCTAAGACCAGAGAGGCAGAACAAGAGTGAAAAGAGTCCTACAAAAGACACAGGACAGCCAGCAGAGTTAGAAGGGTTTCTTGTCAACACAGGATACAAAGGAGAAAGGACAACAGAGGCCAGATACTTACATCCCTATCTCATCATCCCAATTTTGGGAAGGAGGCCAAATTCTATTTCACCTATATTAGCACTAGAAGTCTCTACAATTACAACCAGGGTCATAAGAGCATACTGATACTCATCCAAATGGTTAACATTACCCATGTGCGGGCTTCCATGTGGTCAAAATTTATCCAAATTAACTTCACATGTTTCCTATTCATTTGGATATGTTGAAATAGTGTATATCATGAAATAAATTCATGTATCTTCATGGATCAGACAGAATTAAGAAAAAAAGAAGTGATATAGTCAGTGGGGATCATTATAGAGTATGGAGGCTGCAGTAAATGGGAGAGTAAGAAACCTTTTTTAAAAAAAATTGTATGTCAATTATATTTTAATTTTTTGTCTACCATAGCCAAACTACAGAAACAGCCCAAGTGTCCATCAATAGATGAATAGATAAAAAAAAAAAGAGGTCCTAGAGATTGAACCTTGTTTTTGTGAAGAAATTTATTTGAAATTTAAAAATTAATTATTCTTTGCCACTCAAATTTTGGTAAAAAACAGTGTAATTTTATTATCATCTTGTTCAAGAAGAGAACCAGGCAGAATCAAACCTAAACCCCACTGTTAAGCTATCTGGTCCTGGACTTTTGTTTGTTAGTAGGTTTTTTTGAGTATCAGGTTTACAACATGATCATTCAACAATTCTATACATTGATCATGTTCACCATGTAAGGGTAGTCACCATACATTGTTATTACAATCTTATTGAGTACCTTCCCTAAGGTGTACTTGTAATATCATGACTATTTATTTTATAACTGGAAGTTTGTGCCTAAGTATATATTTATTTGCTCATCCCCTTACTTCACTGGCAACAACCAGTTTGTTCTCTGTAATTGAAAGTCTGCTTTTGTTTTTTTCCCTAGATTTTACGTATAAGTGAAATCATATGGTAATTGTCTTTCTCTGTCTCACTTATTTCACTTAGCAGAATATCCTCCATCCATATTGTTGCAAATGGCAAGATCTTTCCTTCCTTCCTTCCTTCCTTCCTTCCTTCCTTCCTTCCTCTTTCTTTCTTTCTTTCTTTCTTTCTTTCTTTCTTTCTCTTTCTTATTTATTTCTGGCTTTGTAATATTCCATTGTAGCTATATATTACATCTTCTGTAGAATTCATCTACCAGTGGACATTTGGGTTACTTCCAAATTTTGGTTATTGCAAATAATGTGGCAATAAACATTAAATAAATATTTAAAATAAATAAACATAAATAAATATTTAGCGTTTGATTTTCTGTAATAATACCCAGTAATAGAGCTACTAGATCATATAGTATTTCCAATTTTAACTTTTTGGAGAACATCCATTCTGTTTTCCACAAGTTGTACCAGTTTACATTTTCACCAATAGAGCAAATAATTTTATTTTCTTCATATCCTTACTACTTTGTTATTTCTTGTGTTTAATTTTAGCCTTTCATACAGGTGGGAGGTGATATCTCATTTTGGTTTTGATTTGCACTTTCCTGAAGATTAGTGATGTTCAGTTTTCTTTCCATGTTTCTGTTGGCCATCTGAATGTCTTCTTTGACATAAAGAATGCTTATTCAGGTCCTATGCCCATTTTATATTCAGGTTGTTGTATTGGTGCTGAGTTGTATAGTTATTTTTAAACTTTGGATATTAATCCCTTATTGTGTATGCCATTTGCAAATAACACCTCCCATTTATTACATTGCTTTTTTGCTTGTTGATGATTTCCTTTGCCAAGCAAAAGTTTTTAAAAAAATATTTTATTTTTATTTTATTTTTTATTTTTTTATTTTTTATTAAAAAAAAATTTTTAACGTTTATTTATATTTGAGACAGAGAGAGAGCATGAACGGGAGAGGGTCACAGAGAGAGGAAGACACAGATTCTGAAACAGGCTCCAGGCTCTGAGCTGTCAGCACAGAGCCTGACACGGGGCTCGAACCCACAGACCATGAGATCATGACCTGAGCCGAAGTCAGATGCTTAACCGACCGAGCCACCCAGGTGCCCCAAAATATTTTATTTTAATTCTAATATAGTTAACATACAGTGTTACATTAGTTTTATATAGGCAATAAAGTGATTCTGCAAGTCCATACATGACCTGGTGCACATCAAAACAAGTGTACTCCTTAGTCCCCATTACTTATTTCACTTATCCCCCACCAACCTCCCCCTCTGGTAACCATCAGTTTTTTTCTCTATAGTTAAGAATATGTTTCCTGGTTTGTATCTCTCTCTTTTATTTTTCCTTTGCTTGTTTTGTTTCTTAGATTCCACATATGAGTGAAATCATACCATATTTGTCTTTCTCTTATTTTGCTTAGCAGTATATTCTCTAGCTTCATCTATGTCATTGCAAATGGCAAGATGTCCTTTTTTTATGCCAGAACAATAATCCATTGTACATATATATGTTACTTCTTTTTTTTTTTTAACGTTTATTTATTTTTGAGAGAAAGATACAGAGTGTAAGGGGGAGAGGCACAGAGAGAGAGGGAGACACAGAATCGGAAGCAGGCTCCAGGCTCTGAGCTGTCAGCACAGAACTCGACGCGGGGCTCAAACTCATGAACCATGAGATCATGATGTGAGCTGAAGTTGGATGCTGAACCAACTGAGCCACCCAGGCGCCCCAGTTTTTGAGGTGACAAAGATGTTCCAGAACTACATAAGGGTGAAAAAAAGAGAAAGGACTTAATTTTTAATAAAAAAAATCATTAAAAAAATCAATACCACTGAAATACAAGCAATTATAATAATATATCATAAAATTTGTATGTCAACAGATTAGACAATCTAGAAGAAATAAATTTCTAGAAACATGCAATATTCCAAAAATGAAACAGATCAATTACTATTAATGAAATTCAATTGAAACTCAAAAAAACTACTAACAAACAAAAGTCCAGGACCAGATAGCTTAACAGTGGGGTTTAGGTTTGATTCTGCCTGGTTCTCTTCTTGAACAAGATGATAATAAAATTAACTATTTTTCACCAAAATTTGAGTGGCAAAGAATAATTAATTTTTAAATTTCAAATAAATTTCTTCACAAAAACAAGGTCCAATCTCTAGGACCTCTTTTTTTTTTTTTTTTTTAATCTATTCATCTATTGATAGACACTTGGCCTGTTTCTGTAGATTGGCCATGGTAGAAAATGCTGCTATAAACATTAGGGTGCATGTATCCCTTTGAATTAGTGGTTTTGTATTTTGGGGGTAAATATCCAGTAGTGCAATTACTGGATCATAGGCTACTTCTATTTTTAACTTTTTGAGGAAACTCCATACTGTTTTCCAGAGTGCCTGCATCACTTTATATTCACAACAATAGTGAAAGAGGGTTCCTTTTTCTCCACATACTCACAGATACCTGTTGTTTCTTGTGTTGTTGATTTTAACCATTCTAACAGGTGTAGGTGACATCTCATTGCAGTTTTGATTTGCATTTCCCTGATGATGAGTGATTTTGAACACCTTTTCAAATGTCTGTTGGCCATATGGATGTCTTCTCTGAAGAAATACGCGTTGTCTTCTGCCCATTTTTAGTTGGATTATTTATTTTTTGGGGTTTGGAGTTGCATCAGTTCTTTATGCATTTTGGATACCAACTCTTTATTGGATATGTCATTTGCAAATATCTTCTCCCAATCTGTAGGTTGCCTTTTAATTTTTTTTTTGACTGTTTCTTTTGCTGTGCAGAAGCTTTTTATTTTGATGTAGTCCAAACAGTTTGTTTTTTAAATATTTATTTATTTATCTGTTTTTTTAAGTTTTTATTTAAATTCCAGTTAGTTGACATATAGTGTAATATTAGTTTCAGGTGTACAATTTAATTATTCAACACTTAAATACAATAGCCAGTGCTCATTGCAAGTGCATCCCATCACTTATGTATGTATTTATTTAATTTAAATTCCAGTTAACTTACAGTGTAATATTAGTTTCGGGTGTTCAATTTAGTGACTTAACACTTAGATACAACGCTGGTGCTCATTACAAGTGTACTCTTTAATCCTCATCATGTATGTATGTATGCCTGAAATGACTTGTCCATAAATATGTTGCAAGGCCAATGTTCAACAGAATGTCATCTATGTTTTCTTTGAGGATATTTATGATTTCAGGTCTCACATTTGGGAGTTTAATACATTTTGAGTTCATTTTTGTGTATGCTGTAAGAGTATGGTCAACTTTTGTTGTTTGTTTTTTTTTCATGTGTTTGTTTCATTGTATTAACACGATTTATTGTAGAGACTGTCTTTCCCCCATTGTATATTTGGTTTCCTTTGTCATAAATTAATTGACCATATAGGTGTGAGTTTATTTCTGGGTTCTCTATTCTGTCCCACTTATCTGTGTCTATTTTTGTTATAATACTATAATGCGTTGATTACTATAGCTTTACAATATTTCTTGAAATGTGAGATTGTTATACTTTCAGTTTTTTTCTTCCTTATGAAGATTTCTTTGGCTTTGGAAGACTTTTGTGGTTCCATACAAATTTCAGGATTGTTTGTTCTGTTCTCTTAAAATATTATTGGTATTTTTTATGGGGATTGCATTGACTCTGTGGGTTGTCTTGGTATTCTTGACATGTTAACAATATTAATATTTCCAATACATGAGTATGATATGTCTTTCCATTTGTACCATTTCTTTCACTAATGTCTTATAGTTTTCATCATATAGGTATTTCATCTCCTTGATTAAATTTATTTCTAGGTATATTTTTTTTTGGTAAAATTATAAATGTGATTGTTTTCTTAATTTTTCTTTCTCTTTCTTCTTAGTGTATAATAATGCAACAGATTTTTGTATGAATTTTTAATTTTTAATTTTTAAGATTATTTATTTTGAGAAAGAGAGAGAGAAAGTGTGCACAGAAGTTCAGGAGGGGTAGAGAGAGAGGAAGAGAGACAATCCAAGCAGGTTCTGCACTGCCAGCACAGAGCCTGACATGGGGCTCAATCCCCTAAACTGTGAGATCATGACCTGAGCTGAAACCAAAAGTTAGATGCTTGACTGAGCCACCCAGGTGCCCCATTATTTCAAAATTTTACCAAATTCATTCATCAGTTATAATAGTTTTTGGTAAAGTCTTCAGGGTTTACTATAGGTAATATCATGTCATCTGAAACTAATGAGTTTTTTCTTTCTTACCAATTTGAATTTTTTTTTTTCTTGGTTGCTGCTCCTAGAACTTCCAGTACCATATTGAATAAAAGTGGTGAGAGTGAACATCCTTGTCTTATTCTTGACCTGAGAGGGAAAGACTTCAATTTTTCATCGAGTATGATGTTAGTTGTGGGTTTTTATATATTGCTTTTGGTATGTTGAAGTATGTTTACTATAAACCCTCTTTGTTGACAGTTTTTATCATGAATGAATGCTGTATTTTGTAAAATGCTTTTCTGCTTCTAGTGAGATTTTTTTTTATCCTTTCTCTATTTAATATGATGTATCACATTCATTAATTTGTGATATTGACCCACCATTGCATCCTTGGAATAAATTCCACTTGACTGTGGTAAATGATAATTGTGATGTATTGTTGATTGCATTTGGTTAACATTTTGGTGAGAATTTTCACATCTACTTTATCAGAGATACTAGCTTGTAGTTTCCTTCCTTCCTTTCTTTCTTTTCTCTTTTCTTTTCTTTTTTTCTCTTCTTTTGTTAGTGTCTTCATCTAGTTTTGGTAACAGGGTAATGCTGGCTTCATAAAATGAATTTGGAAGTTTTCCCCTCCTCTTTTATTTCTTGGAATATTGAGAATAGTACAATTTAACTCTTTAAAAGCTTGGTAGATTCAACTGTTAAGCTATCTGGTCCTGGACTTTCGTTTGTTAGTAGTTTTTTTGAGTATCAATTTAATTTCATTACTAATAATTGATCTGTTCAAATTTTCCATCATTTCCTTTTCAGTTTTGGAATATTGCATGTTTCTAGAAATTTATTCATTTCTTCTAGATTGTTTAATCTGTTGACATACCAATTTTATAATATATTATAATTGCTTGTATTTCAGTGGTATTGATTTTTTAATTAAAAATTAAGTCCTTTCTCTTTTTTTTTTTTCATAATAAGAGTGAATAAAGGTTTATCATTTTTGTTAATCTTTTCAAAGAATCAGATCTTGGTTTCATTGCTCTTTTATATTATTTTTTATGTCTCCATTACATATATATCTACTATAATATTTATTATTTCTTTCCTTCTACTAAATTTAGGCTCTGTTTCCTCTTTTTCCTAGTTCTTTTAGAAGTATGGTTAAGTTGTTTATGTGAGATTTCTCCAGTTTTTGGTAAACCTGTATAGTATAAACTACCTTTCTGAATTGCTTATGCTATGTTCCAAAGATTATGTATCATTTTGTTTACATTTTCACTTGTTTTCATGTATTTTTAAATTTTATTATTCATTCATTCATTCATTCATTCATTGATTACTAGTATGCTGTGTAGCCTCCATTTGTTTTCATTTTATTCCAGATTTTTCCTGAAATAGATTTTTAATTTCATACCTTGGTAGTCAGAAAACAGTTTTTTTTTCTTTCCAAGATTTTTTTTAAAGTCAAGTTAGTTGGCATATAGTATAGTCTTGTTTTCAGGAGTAGAATTTAGTGATTAATCACTTACATATAACATCCAGTGTTCATCACAACAGGTCCCCTCCTTAATATCCATCACCCATTTACCCCATCCCCCCACCTATTTCCCCTTCAGCAATCCTGTTTGTTCTCTATAGTTAAGAGTCTCTTATGGCTTGCCTCCCTCTGTTTTTATCTTATATTGTTTTTCCTTCTCTTCCCTTATGTTCCTCTGTTTTATTTCTTAAATTCCACATGAGTAAAATCATATGGTATTTGTCTCTCTCTGACTGAATTATTTTGATTGGAATAGTATACTCTAGTTCCATCCTTGCCATTGTAAATGGCAAGATTCACTCTTTTTGATGACTAAGTATATATATATATATATATATATATATATATATATACACACACACACACACACACACACAGCTCCACCACTTCTTTATCCATTCATCAATCAATGGATATTTGGGCTCTCTCCATAATTTAACTATTGTTGATAGCACTGCTGTAAACATTGGGGTGCATATACCCCTTCAAATTAAATATTTTATATCCTTTGGATAAATGTATTTTATATCCTTTGGATAAATGCCTAGTAGTGCAACTGCTGGGTTGTAGGGTAGCACTGTCTTTAACTTTCTGAGGAGCCTCCACACTGTGTTCCAGAGTGACTGCACCAGTCTGCATTCCCACCAACATTGGAAGAGGATTCCCCTTTCTCTGCATCCTCACCGACATGTTACCTCCTGTGTTGTTAATTTTAGCCATTCTGACAGGCGTGAGGTGGTATGTCATTGTGGTTTTGATTTGTATTTCCCTAATGATGAATGATATTGAGTGTCTTTTCATGTGTCTTTTAGCCATCTGGATGTCTTCTTTCGAAAAATGTGTCTTCATGTCTTCTGCCTATTTCTTAACAGAGTTATTTGTTTTTTGGGTGTTGAGTTTGATAAGTTCTTTATAGATTTTGGATACTACCCCTTATCAGATATATTCTTTGCCAATATCTTCTCCCATTCTGTATGGTGCCTTTTAGTTATGTTGACTGTTTTCTTCATTGTACAAAAGCTTTTTATCTTGATGAAGTCCCAATAATTCATTTTCTTTCTCTTTCTTTCTTTCTTTCTTTCTTCTTTCTTTCTTTTTTAATTTAGATTTTAGTTAGTTAACATACAGTGCAGTATTGGTTTCAGAAGTGGAATTCAGTGATTCATTGCTTACATACAACACCCAGTGCTCATTACAATGCTCTCCTTAATACCCACTCCCTTCTAGCCCAATTCACACCCACCTCCTCCCATCAACGCTTACTTTTTTTTCTCTATCATTAAGAGTCTCTTGTGGGTTGCTTGCCTTTTTTTTCTTCCCCCTCCTTCCCATATGTTCATGTGTTTGGTTTCTTAAATTCCACAAATGAATGAAATAATATGGTATTTGGTTTTCCCTGAATGACTTATTTTGTTTTCCATAATACATCCTAGCTCCATCCACATTGTTGAAAGTGGCAAGATTTAATTATTGTTCATGGCTGAGTAATATTCCATTTGTGTGTGTGTGTGTGTGTGTGTGTGCACGCGTGTGCATGTGTGTGTGCAATCAATTTGTCAGACAATGGATATTCATGCTCTTTACATAGTTTGGCTATTGTTGATAATGCTGCTATAAACATTGGGGTGCATGTATCCCTTTAAATCTGTGCTTTTGTATCCTTTGGGTAAATACTTAATAGTGCAATTGCTAGATCATAGGGAAGTTTTATTTTGAGTTTGTTTTTTTTGTTTGTTTTGTTTTGTTTTGTTTTGTTTTTAATGGATCTCCACACTGTTCTCCAGACTGACTGCATCAGTTTGCATTCCCACCTGCAATGGAAGAGGATTCCATTTTCTCCACATTCTTGCCAAGACCTGTTGTTTCTTATGTTGTCAATTTTAGCCATTCTGACAGGTTTTAGGTGGTATCTCATTGTGATTTTGATTTGTATTTCCCTGACGAGTTATGGTGAACATCTTTTCATGTGTCTGTTAGCCATTTGTATGCCTACTTTGGAAAAATGTCTATTCATATCTTCTGCCTGTTTCTTAATTGGATTATTTAGGTTTTGGTGTTGAGTTTGATAAGTTCTTTATAGATTTTGGATAATGACCTTTATCAGATATGTCATTTGCAATATCTTCTGCCATCCCATAAACTGCCTCTTAGTTTTGTTGATTGTTTCCTGTACTGTGCAGAAAGTTTTTATCTTATGAAATCTTGGTAGTCCACAATAGCTTTTGTTTTTCTTGCCTTCAGGGAGGTATCTAGCAAGAAATTACACCAGCCGAGGTAAAAGAGTTTGCTGCCTATGTTCTCCTCTAGGATTTTGATAGTTTCCTGTCTTTCACTTAGGTCTTTCATCCATTTTGAATTTATTTTTGTGTATGGTGTAAGAAAGCGAGCCAGTTTCATGTTTCTGCATGCCGCTGTCCACTTTTCCCAACAGCATTTGTTGAAGAGACTGTCTTTTTCTCATTGGTAATTTCTTCCTGCTTTGTCAAAGATTAGTTGACCATAGAGTTGTGAGTCCATTTCTGTGTTTTCTATTCTGTTCCATTGACCTATGTGTCTTTTTGTGTCAGTATCATACTGTCTTAATGACTATAGTTTTGTAATATAGCTTTCTGTCTGGAATCGTGATGCCTCTATTTTTATTTTTCAGGATTGCTTTGGCTACTTAGAGTCTTTTGTGGTTCTATACAAATTTTAGGGGTGTTTGTTCTAGCTCTGCAAAAAATGCTGGTGGTATTTTCATGGGGATTGCATTCGATGTGTAGATTGCTTTGGGTAGTATAGACATTTTAACAATATTTGTTCTTCCAATCCATGAACATGAAATGTTTTGCCATTTCTTTGTGTCCTCTTCAGTTTCTTTCATAAGTCTTCTATAGTTTTCAGAGTACAGATCTTTTTACCTTTTTAGTGAGGTTTATTCCTAGGTGTCTAATTGTATTTGGCACAAGTGCAAATGGGATTGATTTCTTGATTTCTTCTTCTGCTGAACCTTTATTGGTGTATAGAAATGCAACAGATTTCTGGATGTTGATTTTATATCCTGTGACTTTCCTAAATTCATGTATTAGTTCTAGCAATGCTTTGGTGGAGTCTTTCAGATTTTCTACATAGAGTATCATGTCATCTGCCAAATGGTGCCACACTCTGTGTTTTAACTCAGGTGTGGCTGTGTTTCAAATTTCCAGACTTTAAAGATCCCAGGGCATGGACCTGCCCTGATCTTCTGGAGGGTGACCTCCCTGCATTACGTCTTGTGCTGTCTTATCACAGCAGACAAACATGTGACAGTACAGTGGATCAGAGTTTATGGTAAATCACAACACACAGCCAATGCCAGGGTGTGCAGACCTCCACCTGGGTCTTTGTTCCTCTATTAGTGAGTCAGACAGTTTGATAGCTCCTGCAGGGTCCTTTGTCCTCAGAGAGGCCATTACCATTTACCGAAAGCACTCCAAGCATGGCAGCTGCTTCTCTCTATGTGACCCTCAGGATCCTTAGGCTGCCCACTGCAGGGGTTTTGTTCTGCTTTCCCACTGGAGCACTGCTCACCTTCCCAGTTGCAAACCTGGCAATGTCTCAGACCTTCAAAACTTCAGAATATGTTCTTTGCTATGTATAAGAAAGTAGTTTTATAAACAGTTTATGGAAAAGTATTTATAAAAACTTAATGTAACTCCTTTTTTCCCCGTCAAAGGTTTTGGGGAATAATTTTCTTGTGTAGTCTTTTGTGTGTGTTTTCTCTTTGTGTGTGTGTGTGTATGTGTGTGTGTGTGTGTGTGTGTTCTTTCTCTCATCCTTCTTTCTGGCTACTCCCAGAATGGTCAGACTTCCCTCCCCGGGAGAGCATCCAGGGTGCTTTTCTCCCACAAACTCTATGTAGTTCCGACTTTCCACAGGTCATTTTTCTGGTTTACAAATGGGCAGCATTATTCTCTAAGACTTCTTATAGATCACTTGGGTGTTCTGAATGATTTGATTTTTATCTAGCAGTGCTTGAGGGAGGAGGCAAGCTCAGGGTCACCCTACTGCTCTGCAATTTTACCAACCATCCTTTAATAATTCATTTTTGCTTCTGTTTCCCTTGCCCCTGGAGAAGTTTCTAGTAAGAGGTTGCTACTTCCAATGTCAAAGAGGCTGCTGAATGTATTCTCCTCTAGGATTTTGATGGTTTTTTGTCTCACATTTAGGTGTTCCAACAATTGTGAGTTTATTTTTGTGTATGGCATAATAAAGTGGTCCTGTTTAACTCTTCTGCGTGTTGTTGTCCAGTTTTCCCAAAACCATTTGTTGAAGAGACTTTTTTCAATGGGTTATTCTTTCCTATTTTGTTGAAGTTTAGTTGACCATATAGTTGTGGATCCATTTCTGGGTTTTACAGTCTGTTCCATTGATTTGTCTGTTTTATGTTTATTTGTTTGTTTTGTTTTGCTTTTGTGCCAGAACCATACTGTCTTGTTGATTTCAGCTTTGTAATATAGTTTGAAGTCCAGAATTGTGATGCCTCCAGCTTTGCTTTTCTTTATCAAGAATGCTTGGCTGTGGAGCACCTTGTTGTCTCAGTCAGTTAAGCATCCCACTCCTGATTTCAGCTCAGGTCATGATCTCACAGTCGTGAGTTTGAGCCCCACACTGGGCTCTGTGCTGACAGTGTGAAGACTGCTTGAAATCCTGCTCTCTGCCCTCTCCCCACTTGTGCTCTCTCTCCCTCTCTCAAAAATAAATAAAATTTTTTAAAAAAGGAATTCTTGGCTCTTTAGGATCTTTTATGAATCCATATAAAATTTAGAATTGTTTTTTCTACCTCTGTGAAAAATGTGGTATTTTTATGGGGATTGCATTAAATGTGTAGATTGCTCTGAGTAGTATAGACATTTTCACAGTTTGTTCTTCCAACCCATGAACATGGAATGTTTTCCCATTTTTCTGTTTCCTCTTCAATTTTTTTTTTCATAAGTGTTTTCTAGTATCTCAGAATCTGCACCAGTTTATGGATTATTTTTCAGAGGAATTCTGAAATGACTTTCTAGAACTTCTCAGGAGATACTTTGACACTAAGAGAGTTTACAAAAACATCAATTATTATAAGTATATCAGTTATTGAGAGCACATCCATATGAATGTCACTCAGTGGGAGACTCTGACTGATTTTACTAAAAGGCCAGAAAGAGAAGTCTTGTGTTAGAAGGCTGGTACCTTCTTGTGTTAGAAGGCTTGTACCAGAAGGCTGGTATATTCAGTATATTGGCAGGGACCCAGAAACTAATTGGAACTAGAGAAAAATAAGAATCAGGATCTTGAGGAGGAAAAATAAGCCAAATTTATTGAAGAACAATTGAGAAGAGGTTTGTAGGGTAAACAACCAGAGGCTCTTATTCTTGCGTAATTAAGCAGAGAAAATGATGAACAAAAGGTTACATTTAATTTGAGTAAAGGAGCATGTAGAGTTTTCAAGGAAGTAATTGACAAATATACAGCTGTTGTAAAGATGATTACTCTGTAGACAAGCTGAAACTTGACCAGACTCATTTAGAAACAGTAATTCCAGCACCAGGAAAAATAATTCTTTTTAAATGGAGGCTACAGAGGAAATGAAGGTACTTTAGATTCCATCAATGAGAAAACCTTTTCAGACACTATAGTTATTGAAACTGGCATTTTTAAAAAATTTTTGTCATTTTAATTAATTTTCAATAATTTTTTAACTAGACTAAATTATAATTTATATTCCAAAGCATACAAACAAAATCAAAAGTACCCATCTGTTAAACAATTACACATAAATATTAGAATAAACTAAAAATTTCCCATGTGATATGCTGAAATGGCATTACTAGTGATAAAATATGACTATGTAGCATCATTGGCAACAAAAATGAGATGGTTACATAATTTTAAAACATTACTGTTAAAATGGCTAAGCATTATTTTTTAAAATATAATTTATTGTCAAGTTGGTTAACATAGTGTATACAGTGTGCTCTTCATTTTGGGGGTAGATTTCCATGATTAATCGCTTACATATAACACCCAGTGCTCATCCCAACAAGTGCTCTCCTCAATGTCCTTCTCCCATTTTCCCCTCTCCCTCACCATCTCCATCAACACTCAGTTTGTTCTCTGTATTTAATAGTCTCTTATGGTTTGCCTCCATCTCTGTTTGAAACTAGTTTTTCCCCTTCCCTTCCCCCATGGTCTTCTGTTAAGTTTCTGAAGTTACATATATGAGTGAAAACATATGATATCTGTCTTCCTCTGACTGACTTATTTCACATAACATAATACTTTCCAATTCCATCCATGTTGCTGCAAATGGCAGGATTTCATTCTTATTGACAAATAGTATTCCATTGTATATATAAACAACATCTTCTTTACCCATTCATCGGTTGATGGACATTTAGGCTCTTTCATAATTTGGTTATAGCTGAAAGTGCTTCTATAAACATTGGGTACATGTGCCCCTATGAATTAGCACTCCTGCATCCTTTGGATAAATTCCTAGTAGTGCCATTGCTGGGTCATAGGGTAGTTCTATTTTTAATTTTTTGAGGAACCTTCACATTGTTTTCCAGGGTGACTGCACTAGTTTGCATTCCCACCAACAGTGCAAGAAGATTCCCACTTCTCTACATCCTTGCCAGGATCTGTTGTTTCATGAGTTGTTAATTTTAGTCAGTCTGACTGGTCTGAGGTGGTATCTCACTGTGGTTTTGTTTAAAAAGTTTTTGTTTAATGTTTATTTATTTTTGAAGGAGAAAGAGACAGAGCATGATTGGGGGAGGGGCAGAGAGACAGACAGACAGAGACACAGAATCCAAAGGAGGCTCCAGGCTCTGAGCTATTACCACAAATTCTGACATGGGGTTTGAACTCATAAGCCATGAGATTGTGAACTGAGGTGAAGTTGGACGGTTAACCTACTGAGCCACCCAGGTGCCCCTCAAAGTGGTTTTGATTTATATTTCCCTGATGATGAGTGATAATGAGCATCTTTTCATGTGTCTTTTGGCCATATGGACGTCTTCTTTGGAAAAGTGTCTATTCATGTCTTGTGCCCATTTCTTTTTGGGTGTTGAGTTCTTCATAGATTTTGAATACTAACCCTTTATCTGATATATCATTTGCAAGTATCTTCTCCCATTCCACTGGTTGCCTTTTAGTTTTGTTGATTGTTTCTTTTGCAGTGCAGAAGCTTTTTATCTTGACAAGGTCCCAATAGTTTATTTTTGCTTTTATTTCTCTTGCCTTTGGAGACATGTCCAGCAAGAAATTGCTGCAACTGAGGTCAAAGAGGTTGTTGCCTGTTTTCTCCTCTAAGATTTTGATGGTTTCCTGTCTCACATTTAGGTTTTTTTTTTTTATCCATTTTGAGTTTACTTTTGTGTATGGTGTAATAAAGTGGTTCAGTTTCAGTCTTCTGCATGTTGCTATTCCGTTCTGCCAACACCATTTGCTAAAGAGATGGTCTTTTTTTCCATTGAATGCTCTTTTCTGCTTTGTCAAAGATTGGTTGGCCATACATTTGTGGGTCCAATTCTGGGTTGTCTATTCTATTCCATTGGCCTATGTATCTGTTTGTGCCAATACCATATTGTCTTGATGATTACAGCCTTGTAGTAGAAGGTAAAGTCTGGGATTGTGATGCCTCCCACTTTGGTTTTCTTCTTCAACATTACTTTGGCTATTCAGGGTCTTATGTGGTTCCATACAAATTTTAGGATTGCTTGTTCTAGCACTGAGAAGAATGCTGGTACAATTTTTATTGGTATTGCATTGGATGTGTGTATTGCTTTGGGTAATATTGACATTTTAACAATATTTGTCCTTTCAATCCATGAGCATGGAATGTTTTTCCATTTCTTTATATTTTCTTCAATTTTCTTCATAATTTTCTATAGTTTTCAGCATACAGATCTTTTACATCTTTGTTAGATTACTTCCTAGGTATTTTATTGTTCTTGGTGTGATTGTAAATGGCATCGATTTCTTGATTTCTCTTTCTGTTGCTTCATTATTGGTGTATAGAAATAGAACTGATTTCTGTACCTTGACTTTTGTATCCTGCAACTTTGCTGAATTAGTGTATGAGTTCTACCACCTTTTGGGTGGAGTCTTTTGGGTTTTCCATGTAGAGTATCATGTCATATGAAAAAAGTGAAAGTTTGACTTCTTCTTTGCCAATTTGGATGCCTTTTATTTCACTTTTTGTCTGTTTGCTGAGGCTAGGATTTCCAACACTATGTGAAACAACAGTGGTGAGAGTGGACATCCCTGTTGTGTTCCTTATCTCATGGGGAAAGCTTTCAGTTTTTCTTGATTGAAGATGATATTAGCCGCAGGCTTTCATATATGGCTTTTATGATGTTAGGGTATGTTCTTTCTATTCTGACTTTCTTGAGGGTTTTTATTAAGAAAGAAAGCTAAGGGGCGCCTGGGTGGCTCAGTTGATTGAGCGTCCGACTTCAGCTCAGGTCACAATCTCATGGTTCGTGAGTTCGAGCCCCGCGTCAGGCTCTGGGCTGATGGCTCAGAGCCTGGAGCCTGCTTCCGATTCTGTGTCTCCCTCTCTCTCTGCCCCTCCCCCGTTCATGCTCTGTCTCTCTCTGTCTCAAAAATAAATAAACATTAAAAAAAAATTAAAAAAAAAAGAAAGAAAGCTGTATTTTGTCAAATGCTTTTTCTGCAAATTACAGGATCATATGGTTCTTATTCTTTCTTCTATTAAAGTAATGTATCACATTTAGTGATTTGCAAATATTGAACCAGCCCTGCATACCGGGAATGAATCCCACTTGATCATGGTGAATAATTCTTTTAATATACTGTTGAATTCAATTTGCTAGTATCTTGTAGAGAATTTTTCATCCATGTTCATCAGAGATCTTGACTTCTAATTATCTTTTTTTGGGGGGCGGATATCTGTCTGGTTTGGGAATCAAGGTAATGCTGGCTTCATAAAATGAGCCCAGAAGCTCTCCTTCTATTTCTATTTTTTGGAACACCCTGAGAAGGACAGGTATTAACTCTGCTTTAAAAATGTCTGGTAGAATTTCCTTGGGAAGTCATCTGGCCCAGAACTCTTATTATTGGGAGATTTTTGATAACTGATTAAACTTCTTCACTGGTCATGGGTCTGTTCAAATTTTGTCTTTCTTACAATTTGAGTTTTGGTAGTGTGTATGTGTCTAGGAATTATAAGTGTTTATGCCCCAATATGAAACACCTAAATCAATTAATCACAAACATAAGTAATCTTTATTGCATATGACTTTAATATTCCACTTAGAGCAATGGACAGATCATCTTGGCAGAAAATCAATGAAGAAACAATGGCCCTGAATGATACACTGGACCAGATGGATTTGACACATATATTCAGAACTTTTCATCCAAAAGCAGCAGAATACACATTATTCTCGAGTGCACAAGGAATATTCACCAAGATAGGTCATATACTGTGTCACAAAAAAAGCCCTCAATAAATATAAAATAATTGAGATCATACCATGCATATTTTCAGATCACAATGCTATCAAACTTGAAATCAGTCACAAGAAAAAAGTTTTGAAAACCTCCAAATGTATGGGGGCTAAAGAAAATCTTACTAAAGAATGAATGGGTCAGCCAAGTAATTAAAGAAGAAATTAAAATATACATATATACATGAATACAAATGAAAATGAAAACACAGCAGTCCAAAGTCTTTGGGATGCAGGAAAGGCAGCCCTAAGAGGAAAATACATTGCAGTCCAGGCCTATCTCAAGAAACAAGAAAAATCCCAAATACAAAATCTAACAGCACACCCAAAGGGACTATAAGCAGGACAGCAGAGAAATCCCAAGGTCAGCAGAAGAGAAATAATAAAGTTAGAGCAGAAATAAACAATATAGAATAAAAAGAAAAAAAAACAGAACAGATCAATGAATCTAAGGGCTGTTTTTTTGAAAAAATAAACAAAATTGATAACATTCTAGCCAGACTCATCAAAATAAAAGAGAGAGTACCCAAACAGATAAAATCACTAAGGAAAAAGGACAGATTACAACCAATACCACAGAAATGTAAACAATTATTACAGAATACTGTGAAAAATTATATGCCAACAAACCGGACAACCCCAAAGAAACTGGCCTTTGAAAAGGACAAGAGTTGAAGGAATTCAATATGAAGACATTTTTAAACTTGTCTGAGTTTAAAAATTTGTTAACACATTAAAATCACAAAGCATGAAATTGTTTACCAAGGCATTATGAGACTGTACTGTGTTGGGTGTTTCTTTTGTATAAAACAAATGGATTTATTTAAATATTAGTGTATAGGAGTTCAGATAAGTTTATAGAAAAATCTGTCTCATGAAGTAAGATAACACTGTAATTTTGTTCTTTTTGGTTTTGTTTCCTTTGTAATATTTCTTTAATGATTTTTAGACTCATTAAAATAATGTTATTGTAAAGTGTTTTAAATAAAGCTATTTAGAAATATATACTTAGAAGAAATTCTTAATATACTCTATATTTTCAGTAGTAAAGTTAAACTATATCTATATCTATATATCTATATCTAATTCTACATCTATATCTATATCTATATCTATCTATATCATCTATATCTATATCTATATCTATCTATATGTATCCATAGCTATCTATTTCTATATATCATTCATATTTATATCTATATTATCTATAATATCTCTATATCTATCTCTATTTCTGTATGTAAAGAGTGTCTCAAGTACAGATTTTTTACCTCTTTGGTTAGATTTATTCTTAGGTATCTTGTGGTATTTGCTGCCGTTGTAAATGGGACTGATTCCTTGATTTCTCTTTCTGTTGCTCCATTACTGGTATATAGAAATGCAACATATTTCATTAAATGTATTGTAAACTGCCCCTGGCAAGCCATCTGACCTTGGGTTTTTGTTTGTTGAGAGATTTTTTGATTACTGATTTAATTCCTTTGCTGGTTATTGGTGTGTTCAAGTTTTCTGTTTCTTCCTGTTTATGTGTTGGTAGTTTATGTTTCTAGGAATTTATCTTTTTCTTCCTGAGTGCCCAATTAGTTGGCATATAATTTTTTCATAATATTCTTTTATAAATGTTTTTATTTTTGTGGTGTTGGTTATTTCTCCTCCCCTTTTTTGATTTTATTTATTTCGGTCATTTCTCTTTTCATTTTGATAAGTATTGGTTGAAGTTTTATGGTTATTTAATTTTTTCAAAGATCCAGCTCCTGATATCATTGATCTGTTCTACTGGTATTTTTTGTTTGTTTGTTTCTATGTCATTTATTTCTGCTCTAATCTTTATTATTTCCCTTCTGCTTGCTTTAGGCTTCATTTATTGTTCTTTTTCTAGCTTCTTTAGGTGTAAGTTTAGGGTGTGTTTGAGATTTTTCTGACTTCTTGAGTAGGCCTATATTTGTATATACTTTCCTCATAAGACCACTTTTGCTACATCCCAAATGTTTTGGACCATCATGTTTTTATTATCATTTGTTTTCCTGTATTTTTTTTTTATATTTCCTTGTTGACCCATTAATTCTTTAATTGGATTTTCTTTAACCTCCATGTATTTATGGTTTTTCCATTTTTTTCCTTGTGGTTGACTTCAAGTTTCATAGTGTTGTGGTTGGAAAATATGCATGGTATGATATCAGTATTTTTGTACTTGTTGGGGCCTGATTTGTGACCTAGTATGTGATCTACTCTGGAGGATGTTCCATGTGCACTCAAGAAGAAATATCTATTTCACTACTTTACAATGAAATGTTCTGAATATACCTGTTAGGTCCATCTGTTCCAGTGTGTCATTCACAGCCATTGTTTCCTTGTTAATTTTCTGGTGAGATAATCTCTTCATTGATGTAAGTGCGGTGCTAAATTCCTCTGCTATTATTGTATTATTATTATTGAGTTCCTTAATGTTTGTTAGTGTTTTATATATTCAGGTGTTCCCATGTTGGAGACATAGGTATTTACAATGAGAGGCATAAGTATTCATAATTTTTAGACTTTGTTGGATAGACACCTTTATTATGTTATAGTGCCCTTCTTCAATTCTTGTTACAGCATTTGGTGTAAGATCTAGTTTGATATAAATATTGCTACTCTGGCTTTCTTCTGATGTCCATTTCCATGATAAGTGGTTCTCTATCTCCTCACTTTCAATCTGCATGTGTCTTTATGTCTAATATGAGTCTCTTGTAGGCAGCACATAGATGAGTTTTGTTTTTTAATCCATTATGACCCCTATGTATTTTGACTGGAGCATTAAGTCTATTTACATTCAGAGTAATTATTTAAATATATGAACTAAGTGCCATTTTATTACTTGTTTTGTCCTTGTTTCTGAAGCTTTTCTCTTTTCCTTTCTGGCCTTTGCTGCTTTTTGTCTTTCTTTCCCACTCAGAATTCCCTTTAAAATTTCTTTCAGGGCTGGGGTAGCAGGTGATAAGCTACTTTAGTTTTTGTTTGTCTGGAAAACTCTTTATCTCTCTTTCTATTTTGAATGACATATTCTTGGCTGCATATTTCTCCCATTCATCATGTTGAATATATCCTGCCACTCTATTCTGGCCTGACAAGTTTCTAACCTTATTTTTCTTCCCTTGTAGGTTATGGTTTTCTTTTCCTTTGCCAGTTATCTACAGAGGCTTTCCTTGCCTGCCTTAAGCAGTGTTAGCCCTGGCCACAAACCAATGAGTTTTATCTAGATGTGCTCTGGTCTGCTTGTTAAATGCGACTTGATACTGCTTCCACTAGAAATGAAGCCCTGCAGAACTCTCTGGATGGTAGATAATGTGTACGCAGGCATTTCTGATGGTACCTTTCTGGGACTGATGCAAGCTTGACCTATATGGCAGTAATGCCAATGTGTAGGGGTGTGGATCATAGTATAAGCAGGATAGGCAGCTAGTGTTCATACTGTGCTGCTTACTGAAGATTGCTCTGTGTTTAGGCTGAAGGCTGGGGGAGGGAAATGGTGCCAGCCATTTCCCTTGTCCCTAGAGAGGCATCTCTGTTCACAGTGCCTAAGAGAAGTACTCCAAGAGGAGCAAATAATCTTCCTTCTCTGTGTCCCAGGTGTTTTTGTTTGCTGTTTCAACACTACTGTCTGCTTCTGGGTTGTTTGCCTGCCTTCTTTCCAGGAGCAGCATATTACCCTACAGGCTCCATCCTAGCCAAGCCTGCTGACTTTTAAAACTCCAGGCTTTAGGTGTGTAGTGTGTGCAAGGGCAGGTTCTGGTCTTCTGAGGGAGGTACTGCAGTGGTCTGAGACAGGTTTGATTGACAAATGCAGTCACAGCACAATGCAGGGGTGTGGGACTTGGAGTAAGAAGGTTAGGCAACTAGTGTCTGGGTTAGATGCTTCCCACAGGTGGCTATGCATTTATGCTGAGGGATGGGGGATAGACGTGACACCAGCTGGCTTCTTTGTCCCTAGAGAGGCATCTCTGTGAACACTGCCTGTCAGGAACACATTCCAAGAAGAGCTAACAATATCCTTCTCGTGTGTCCCAGGAATTCTTTAGACCATTGTTTTCAGACTGCCCCCAGCTTGTTTGCCTGCCTTCTCTCCAAGAGCAGTGTAGCAATCTTAGGACTATATCCCAGATGAACCTGTTGAACTTTAGAATTCCAGTCATTAAACTTTCTGGTTGCAAAAAGTAAAAAAAAAACAAAAACAAAAACAAAAAACCACCTTTTTCATGTTTCCAAGAAATAATTTTGGGGAACTATTCTCCTTGTGCATTCCTCTGTGTGCTCCTTTCTCTCTGGCCTTTCTTCATGACCATGACTCCTTCCTTTCTACAGCACCCCCAATCTATTTCTCCCCCAAACTATATCTCCACACTTCCTACCTTCTTAGATGTGGGTTCTTTCCCTTTAGTTGTGGAGTTTGTTCTTTCAGTCTTCATGCTGATTTCTGGAGTATTCAGAATGATTTGATATTTAATTGTGTTTGAGGGACAAGATGGGACTCGCGACTTCCTAGTACCTCACCATTTAGCTTTTACCAAAACTGACAATTTTAGTTAAATCTTCATTTAATGTGTTCTCTTAAATAAAATGTTTTCCCAGTTTCCACTTCTGTACAGGGAACATGGATTTATTACACTGTATTTCTCTTCCATCTCTGGTTCATTTTCTTGGATATAGATAACCTGATTCACAGGCAGAAGTCCCTATGTAAAAAGAGCTTATGTGTTTACCTAATGTATGTCTAGCCAAGTATATATTCAGTGGCTACAAATGACCTCAAGTTATTGGCCATTATAATTTGTTTGTGGTGACAGGAAACTCAGTTCTCATGGTGCCTAATGGATCACATTAAATAGAATAGTAAGAAACCAAAACATAAAATATTTGAAAACTCAGCAAGAATTTAAAGAGTGTAGCATTACAAGTTTTGAGAATCATAGTAATATCATTTTAGTTGCTTTCAAATCCTTCCTTCCCCAAACTTGTTATGGTTCACTGTGAGTGGAGTTTTCTTCCACACCACATTGATGATGGATTTCATGTATGACTTGTTTTAATCAACTGAATGTAGGTGACAGTAATAGAGTCAGCATGAGCTCAGGCTTTAAGAGGAATCACATAGTTATTATCAGTCCCTTTGTGCTTCTGCCATGCTCCATGTGAAGAGCAAGTTCTAGATAGCCACAGATCACAGAATGAGACCTATGTGGTTTCAACCTGTACCTGAACTACAGCCTACAGAATAATGCTTCACGGAGGAGTCAAGATGGTGGAACATCATGGAAGTTTTTGTGAAATACAGCCAGACCAACACTAAACATTCCTACACACCTAGAAAACTTATTGGAGAACACAACAATCTGCACAACCAGAACCACAGAATTCAGCAGAAAGAGAAAAAAATCCTTTTTATTTTCAATTTTTATTAAAAATATATTTTCTTTAATTTTTATTACTATAACTTTTCTTTTGTGTAATTATTTTCAAATTCTATTTTAATTCCATCATTTTATTTTAGTCTACTTCAGTGTATTCACCTTTTCAAATTTTTAAACAATTTCCTTTTTTTCTTTCTTTTTTTTTTCTCTTTTTCTTTTCTTTTTCTTGAATGCAAAAAGGAAAAACTTCATTTTTACTTTCAATTCATATTAAAAATATTTTTCTTTATTTTTTTACTATATTTCTTGCTTTTATGTAATTTTTTTCAAATTCTATTCTATTTCCACATATTTTAGCCTACTACAGTGTATCCACTTTTTCAAATTTTCAAACGATTTCCTTTTTTTTTCTTTTTTTAACCTTTTTTGTTTCTTTTCTTTAATACAGAAAAATAAAAAAATCATATTTATTTTTAATTTTTATTAAAAATATTTTTCTTTATCTTTTTTCTACTGTATTCTTTACTTTTGTGTATATTTCTTCAAATTCTTTTTTACTCCCATCATCTCATTTTAGTCTACTTCAGCGTATTCATTTTTTTTCAAATTCTCAAATGATTTCTTCCCCCCCCACTTTTTTTCTCTAATCTGTCAAACCACTTTCAACACCCAGACCAAAACACATCTAGGAACGAGCATCATTTATTCGATTTTTGTATGGTATGCGTGTGTTTAACTTTTAAATTTTAGTATTTTTTTAAGTTTCATATTTTTTAATTTTAATTTTTCTACCTCATTAATTCCTTTTCTCCCTTCAAAATGGCAAAACGAAGGAATTCACCACAAAAGAAAGAGTACAAAGAAATAACAGCTGGGATTTAACCAACACAGATACAAACAAGATGTGTGAACCAGAATTTAGAATCACGATAATAAGAATACTAGCTGGAGTCAAAAATAGATTAGAATCCCTTTCTACAGAGATAAAAGAAGTAAAAAGCCAGAATGAAATGAAAAATGCCATAACTGAGCTACAATCATGGATGGATGCAGCAGCAGCAAGGATGGATGAGGCAGAACAGAGTACCAGTGATATAGAGGACAAAATTATAGAGAATAATGAAGCAGGATATAAGAGGTATATTAAGGCAAAAGAGCATGATTTAAAAATTAGAGAAATCAGTGACTCATTAAAAAAGAACAACATCAGAATCATAGGGGTCCCAGAAGATGAAGAGAGAGAAATAGGAGAAGGTTATGTGAGAAAATCATAGCAGAAAATTTTCCTAAACTGGGGAAAGACACAGACATCAAAATCCAGAAAGCACAGAGGACCCCCATTTGATCCAACAAAAACCGACCATCAACAAGGCATATCATACTCAAATTCACAAAATACTTAGGCAAGGAGAGAATCATGAAAGCAGCAAGGGAAAAAAAAAAGTCCCTAACCTACAAGGGAAGACAGATCAGGTTTGCAGCAGACCTGTCCACAGAAACTTGGCAGGCCATGAAGGAGTGGTGGGATATATTCAGTGTGCTGAATCAGAAAAATATGCAGCCAAGAATTCTTTATCCAGCGAGTGTGTCATTCAAAATAGAAGGAGAGATAAAAAGTTTCCCAAACAAAAATTAAAGGAGTTTGTGACCACTAAACCACTCCTGCAAGAAATTTTAAGCGGGAGTCTCTGAAAGGAGAAAAGATGAATACACACACACACACACACACACACACACACATATATATATATTAAAAGCAACAAAGATTAGAAAGGACCAGAGAACACCACCAGAAACTCCAACTCTACAAGCATCATAATGGCTATAAATTCATAACTTTCAGTATTCACTCTAAATGTCAATGGACTCAATGCTCCAATCAAAAGACATAGGGTAACAGAATGGGTAAGAAAACAAGATCCACCTATATGCAGTTTACAATAGACCCACTTTAGACTTAAAGACACCTTCAGATTGAAAATAAGGGAATGGAGAACCATCTATCATGCTAATGGTCCACAAGAGAAAGCCAGAGTAGCCATACTTATATCAGACAATCTAGACTTTAAAATAAACACTGTATCAAGAGATGCAGAAGGGCATTATATCATAATCAAGGGGTGTATCAACCAAGAAGATCTAACCATTTTAAACATTTATGCGCCAAATGTGAGAGCACCCAAACAATATAAATCAATTAATCACAAACATAAATAACTCATCAATAGTAATATCATAATAGTAGGAGACTTCAACATCCTAATTCACAGCAATGGACAGATCATTTACTCAAGAAATCAAGAAGGAAACAATGGCTTTGAATGAAACACTGGACCAGATGGACTTAACAGATACATTCAGAAATTTCATCCTAAAGCAGCAGAATATACATTCTTCTCCAGTGCACATGGAATGTTCTCCAGAATAGACCATATACTGGGACACAAATCAGCCCTAAGTAAGTACAAAAAGACTGATATCATACCGTGCATATTTTCAGACCACAACGCTATAAAACTCGAAATCAACCACAAGAACAAATTTGGAAAGGTAACAAATACTTGGAGACTGAAGAACATCCTGCTAAAGAACGAATGGGCTAACCAAGAAGTTAAAGAGGAAATTAAAAAGTATATGGAAGTCAATGAAAATGATAACACCACAACCCAAAACCTCTGGGATGCAGAAAAGGTGGTCAAAAGAGGAAGTATAGCAATCCAGGCTTTCCTAAAGAAGGAAGAAAGGTCTCAGATACACAACCTAACCTTATGCCTTAAGGATCTGGAAAACAACAACAACAACAACAACAACAACAACAACAACAACAAATAAACCCAAAACCAGCAGAAGACAGGAAATAATAAAGATTAGAGCAGAAATTAATGCTATCGAAACCAAAAAACAAAACAAAACAACAACAACAAAAAAACAATGTAGAACAGACCAATGAAACCAGAAGCTGGTTCTCTGAAAGAATTAACAAAATTGATAAACCACTAGTCAGTTTGATCAAGAAGAAAAAGGAAAGGACCCAAATAAATAAAATCAGGAATGAAAGAGGAGAGACCACAACCAACACAGCAGAAATAAAAACAATAGTAAGAGAATAGTATGAGAAATATATGCCAATAAAATGGGTAATCTGGAAGAAATGGACAAATTCCTAGAAACATATACACTATTAGACCTGAAATAGGAAGAAATAGAAAATTTGAACAGACCCATAACCACGAAGGAAATCAAATTAGTAATCAAAAATCTGCCAAAATACAAGAGTCCAGGGCCAGATGGCATTCCGGGGGAATTCTACCAAACATTTAAGGAAGAGGTAACACTGATTCTCTTGAAACTGTTCCAAAAAATAGAAATGGAAGGAAAACTTCCAAACTCTTTCTATGAAGCCAGCATGACATTGATCCCCAAAACCAGAGAGAGATTCCACTAAAAAGGCAAACTATAGACCAATTTCCCTGATGAACATGGATGCAAAAATCCTCAACAAAATATTAGCCAACTGGATCCAACAATACATTAAAAAAACTATTCACCATGACCAAGTGGGATTTATACCTGGGATGCTGGGCTGGTTCAATATCCGCAAAACAATTAACATGATTCATCACATCAATAAAAGAGAGGACAAGAAATATATGATCCTCTCAATAGATGCAGAGAAAGCATTTGACAAAATACCCCATGCTTTCTTGATAAAAACCCTCAAGAAAGTAGGGATAGAAGGAGTATACCTGGAGATGATAAAAGCTGTATATGAATGACCCAACGCTAATATCATCCTCAATGGGGAAAAACTGAGAGCTTTCCTCCTAAGGTCAGAAACAAGACAGGGATGTCCACTCTCACCACTGTTATTCAACATAGTATTGGAAGTCGTAGCCTCTGCAATCAGACAACACAATGAAATAATAGTCATCCAAATGGCTAAGAGGAGGTCAAACTTTCACTCTTTGCAGATGACATGATACTGTATATGGAAACCCAAATGATTCCACCAAAAACTGCTAGAATTGATTCATGAATTCAGCAAAGTGCAGGATATGAAATCAATGCACAGAAATTGGTTGCATTCTGATACACCAACAATGAAGTGACAGAAAGAGAAATCAAGGAATTGATTCCATTTACAGTTGCACAAAAAAACATAAAACACCTAGGAATAAATCTAACCAAAGAGGTGGAAAACTATACGCTGAAATCTATAGAAAGCTTATGAAACAAATTGAAGAAGACACCAAAAAAAAAAAAAAATGGAAAAAGATTCCATGCTCCTGGATAAGGAGAACAAATATTGTTAAAATGTCTATACTACCCAAAGTAATCTACATATTCAATGCAATCCCTATCAGGGTAACACCGGCATTCTTCACAGAGATAGAACAAAGAATCCCAAAATTTGTATGGAACCAGAAAAGACCCTGAGCAGCCAAAGCAATCTTGGAAAAGAAAACCAAAGCAGGAGGCATCACAATCCTAGACTTCAAGCTATACTACAAAGCTGTAATTATCAAGACAGAATGGTACTGGCACAAGAACAGACACTCAGATCAATGCAACAGAATAGAGAAACCAGAAACGGACCCACAAATGTATGGACAGCTAATGTTGGACAAAGCAGGAAAGAATATCCAATGGAATAAAGACAGTCTCTTCAGCAAGTGGTGCTGTGAAAACTGGACAGAGACATGCAGGAGAATGAACCTCGACCACTTTCTTACACCATACACAAAAATAAACTCAAAATGGACGAAAGACCTCAATGTAAGATAGGAAGCCATCAAAATCTTTGAGGAGAAAGCAGGCAAAAACCTCTTTGATCTTGGCCACAGCAACTTCTTAACACGTCTCTGGAGACAAGAGAAACAAAACCAAAAATGAACCACTAGGACCTCATAAAAATAAAAATCTTCTGCACAGTGAAGGAAACAGTTAGCAAAACTAAAAGGCAGCCAACAGAATGGGAGAAGATATTTGCAAATGACATATCAGATAAAGGGTTAGTATCCAAATCTATAAAGAACTATCAAACTCAACACCCAAAAAACAAATAATCCAGTGAAGAAATGGGCCAATGACATGAAGAGACACTTCTCCAAGGAAGACATCCAGATGGCCAACTGACACATGAAAAAATGCTCAACGTCACTCATCATCAGGGAAATCTAAATCAAAACCACAATGAGATACCACCTTAGACCTGTCAGAATGGCTAACAACAACTCAGGCAACAACAGATATTGGCAAGGATGTGGAGACAGAGGATCTCTTTTGCATTGTTGGTGGGAATGCAAGCTGATGCAGCCACTCTGGAAAACAGTATGGAGGTTCCTCAAAAAACTAAAAATAGAACTACCCTATGACCCAGCAATTGCACTACGAGGCATTTATCTATGGGATACAGGTGTGCTCTTTTGAAAGGACACATTCATCCCCATGTTTATAGCAGCACTATCAACAATAGCCAAAGAATGGAAAGAGCCCAATGTCCATCGATGGATGAATGGACAAAGAAGATGTATCTATATACAATGGAGTATTACTTGGCAATCAAAAAGAATGAAATCTTGCCATTTGCAACTACGTGGATGGAACTGGAGGGTATTATGCTTAGTGAAATTATTCAGTCAGAGAAAGACAAAAATCATATGACTTCACTCACAGGAGAACTTTAAGAGATGAAAAAGATGAACATAAGGGAAGGGAAACAAAAATAATATAAAAACAGGGAGGGGAACAAAACAGAATAGACTCATAAATATGGAGAAGAACTGAGGGTTACTGGAGGGGTTGTGGGAGGGGTGATGGGTTAAATGGGTAAGGGGCATTAAGGAATCTACTCCTGAAATCTTTGTTGCACTGTATGCTAACTAATTTGGATGTAAAATTTTAAAAATTAAAAATAAAATTAAAAAAAATGCTTCAGCTATACAACAGTCTAGGAACAAGAAAAATAAGTGTTTATTTTCATATGTCACTGAGATTTGGGAAGTTGTTTGTTGCATCACATTAATGCAACAATAGTGAATCAATAATAAAAAAAATGGCAATGCTTTTGACAATTTACTTATTTTAATTTTCCTTAACTTTTTTGGTTCAGCCAGTCATGTCAGTCAAAGATATGGAGAAAACAAAAGAAACTTTAATAGCAGATTTTATTCTCTTCTGATTCTTCCCCAATATGAAGTATGTCAGTATCCTTATCTACAGTATCATCCTGATCTACCTAACTGCACTCACTGGGAACTTTATCCTGCTCCTCTGGATATGGATGGACTTAAGGCTCCACACCCTGATGTATTTTGTGATCAGCCAGTTTTCTGTTTTAGACTTGGCCCTAGTAAGCAGCACTGTTCCAAATATGGCAATCAACTTTTTCTCTGGAAGGAAGACTATCTCATGTTTTGCCTGCAGAACTCAGATATTTTTCTTCTTTAGGGGGTACTGAAAGCATTCTCTTGACCCTAATGGCCTATGACTGTTATGTGACTGTGTGCAACCTTTTGAGGTATGCAGTCATTATGAACCACAGGGACTGTATGCAAATGGTTACAGTTGTTATAGACTCTAAATCTCATGTTCTCTTTTGGCCAGCAAGAGAGTGGATGCAGAAGTAAAAATGAGAGATGGCTAATGTCTGGGAAAAGACAAGAGCCCAGAATAAGGGTCCTTGTCTAATTTGTTAGTATCAGAAAGATTACAAACATGGTGATGGACATGCACAAAGAGGCAATAAATCTGTTAACATTAACTCATGGACATGAGGGAAAGGGGTTCTTGAAGATATTCAGGGTTAGGGGTTTGGGTTAATACAAAACAAAATCCTGGTGCTGGACAGTTGGGCGGAAAGTTGTTTACAACAGACATGAGGCACCAACTCTGTTTATCTTAGCTAGCCTAGGGGATGAGACAGATAGAGAAAATAACCTCAGGGTTAATAAGGCACCTTTTCTTTGCTAAGCAGCTCTGCTCTGGGCAGCTTCACCCACAGCACAGTGGTCTATAGTCCTATTCACCTGTTTACCTAATTTGGTCCTTCCTTCCTATGAAAACAGCTTTCTGCTATAGTACTAAGTTGGGGAGCACTTCCGCCCTGAATACCTAATCTTGTTTATTTCATATACCTATGTTCTCTACGGGAGATTCTGCCCCCTGTGGGACCCAAGGAATTTAACAAAAATCCCTTACCCCTGGACAAGCAGAGCAAGACTAACTCCATTTTGTGCTACACCCACCATCTCATGTATAACCCCCACATGACCTACTTATTGCTTAAGACACTCCCCCCTCTAGTCAAGCCGCTGAGCACACCCTTACTGGAAACCGGCTTGTATAGGAATGCGGAACCCCTAACCGCCAAAGAATGTAAACCCCGCCTTTTGCCCGCCAAACTTGTGTGCCAATTCTTAAATGCCGCCTTTTGCCCGCCAAACTTGCGTGCCAATTCTGACCAGAGTGATAGGCTAGTTCAAACAGCTACTATAGGGGAAATTGTAATTCAATTGGCCACCTGCGTGTGGACTGGCATGACTATGCAACTTTCTGTCTGTGTTACAATCTCATTGGCCACTGGCCCCTATCAAACTGCTATGACTTTTAACCTAGGGGTCCAAGTCCCTGCTCCACTGTGTCGGGTATACTTGGGCCCAAGCTTGAGCTTGCAAATAAACCCTCATGCGTTTGCATGGGTATCAGCTCCTTGGTGGTCTCTCGGATTCGAAATTGGGGGCATTACACCCCGCCTTCTCTATACTTATTTACCTAATCTTGTTTACCCCAAACGTGGGTGTGAGCATCCTATGACTTTGTACTTTTTATGCCTTGTTAACCCATTGGTGTAAGCCAGGGAATTTCTAAGCTTATTCCTCACATACAGTGTCTTGGATTGGGGACATTTTAGCTTCTATAACTTACACATCTTACACCATGAGTCTGCCAATCTGTGGCTCCAGAGAAATACACCATTTCTACTGTGAGATACCAGGAATCATGAAGTTCTCATGCAAAGACACTTCCACCTATGAGCTAGTGGCCTTTGTGATGGGAATTGCATTTATGATTATCCCCTTTGGATTTATCATGGCTTCCTATACCCTCATTTAGAGGGTATATGCCCTTCATATGAAATCTCCCCAAGGCAGGAACAAAGACTTGGCCACCTATTCCTCCCATCTTATGGTGGTAAGTTGTTTTCTAGGACCATATGTTTATATGTATATGACACCTGATTCTTCCCACACCCTGGAACAGGAGCAGGCTGTGTCTGTATTTTGCAGTGTTCTCACTCCCATGCTAAATTCCCTAATCTATAGTCTGAGAAACAAGAATGTGGTTGGGGCTCTTTAGATAGTCCTGGGAAATATTCAGTCTCTAAACAGAACATACGGAAAATTATGCGGAAAATTATGTAGAGGGCCAAGAGGCAAAGACCCCAGAAGTCTCCACAGTCACTTTTTCTGGCATGAAGAACTTTATTCTATCCCTCTCAAAGCACCATGTGGTTAGATTCGATCTTTAATATTAACTCAATCAAAAAGCTTAAGGACGTTAGTTAGTTTCTAATGAGTTGTTTCCAAGTGGCTAAACTCAACTGCCATTATTCTTGAAATCAGCTGATAACTTAAAAAAAAATTTCAGTTTTCTCTTCCTACACCTGCTGATGTGGGCTGAATGTTTGTGTCTCTCTCAAATTTATATCTTGAAATCCTAACTTCTAATATGATGGTATTAGGAGATGGGTCTCTGTTCCCATGGTCATAGATGAATTTCATACCTTTATAAAAGAGACCCCAGAGAGCTCCCTTTTCCCTTCTGTTATGTGTGTACACAGTAAGATGGCCAACTGTAAATTAGGAAATGGGCCTTCATCAGACACTGAATCTTCCAGTACTTTGATATTGGATTTTCCATTCTCCAGAACTATGAAAAGTGAATTTGTGTTATGTCACCTAGTCCATGATAATCTCTTATAGCAGCCTAAAGGGACAAAAACACCTTCTGTAAACATTTCTCACTGTCCTTTGGGGCTCAACTTTGTTAATTATCATTGGAAATCTGGATATTGTTAATTTTCATTGTGGGAAAAAACAACCTTTTAGGAAAGTCAAATGTTACTGGTACATAAAATGTTTCTTGTCAAAGAAATTGACAAGCCACGGCAAATATTCAACAGACTTTCTTGGCTCAGATCATGTTCAGAGGTAAGTCTTCATTCTCATGGGGAAATTTGTGTCCTTATAAAATTATAATTCATCTATATAAAGATACTAATAAGTCATTATGGATGTGTAGAGATTAAACTGACGGGAACTTGGGTTGGGGGAGGTTAACAGCCAATGTAAAACAGTCATAAGGTTCACCATAGAAGAGAACAAATTGAGGAAAATAGAGAGCCATGAGTAAGGTTTATGTGACCAACAGAAATGAGTAAAATTTAACAGCTGGTTATATAAGTATTAGAGAGGTATTGTGTTGGCGTTCTTAGGAGAAGATTTGTGACTGCATGTGGAAACACACACAAACACAGGTTGCTGCATGAAACCAAAGAGAAAAATGCTTTCACCACTCTCAAAAAAAAAAAAAAAAAAAAACACAGGTGGGAAAGCTGACCAGCTGTTCCTGAGATCAAGCGCTGTGAGGTGCATCAGGAGAGGCTTGTTTCTGTGACTTTGTGATAATTCCATCTTGGACAATCTCATTTTTCTCATGACAAAAGAGAATAAAGCCTTGTTGAAATTGTGACTCCAATGCTAGGAACCTAGTCAAGATTCTCTTAATTGAGAAAGATTTTCTTTAGTTATTTGTGGCAAAGAAAATGGTTCAGGGATGTTAGCCCACATAAATCACAATAACACTTTACAACTGATATAACACTGTATCCACTGTTAACAACAATCAGTTGTGGCCCCACAGAAAAGATAAACTAAAGTACAGTATATATTATTTATTATCTGATTACCCATCAAAACCAAAAATCACTCAAAAATCTATTGGTGCATAGAATATATGGAAAATGGCACTCTGTATTGCTGGAAGAAATGTGCAATGTTATGGCTTTCTCTACTTAAATGAAATGCTTGCCTTGCTTTTCAGGAATTCTGCTTATAACTTTTCAATAAAAATGTTATTGCATAATAATGTAGTGCCTGTTCTTTTTGTTTGTTTAAATTGTTTCTTTTCAGATTGGCAACAACCAGGGTAATAAGGACTGGATAAATTGTGGTGTATTTATAATAGGGATGTACAAAACCACTATAAAGCATGAATGAAAACTATGCCAGATACTCAGAAGGAACTGCAAAATTTTTGAGAAACAAGAATTATGGAGAAATGTATATAATGTGTCCCTTTTAAATAAAATAAACAGCAACTCAAAGCTTATTTCTTATTTATTTATTTATTTATTTATTTTCAAGTATACTTAACAGTGTTACATTAGTTTAAGATTTGCAATATAATGATTCAACAATTCTATACATTGCTCTGTGCTTGTTAAGATAATTGTATCCCAATACTTTTTATCTATTTCCCCCATCCACTCTTCAACTCCCTTCTGGCAACCACCATTTTGTTTCCTGTTTTTAAGTCTGTTTTTTGTCTTTTTTTCTTTATTTGTTTTTTGTTTGTTTGTTTGTTTCTGAAATTCCACACCTGAGTGAAATCATGTGGTATATATGTCTTTCTCTGGCTGACTTATTTCACTTAGCATCATACCTTCTAAGTGCATCGATACTACAAATTTTAAGATTTCATACACACACACACACACACACACACACAGTACCTCTTCTTTATCCATTTATAGAAATCAAAACCACAAGAAATAACAAGTGTTGGCAAAGTTGTTGGTAAAAAGGAATAGTTGTGCGCTATTGGTTGGAATGCAAATTGGCGTGGTCACTGTGGAAAACAGTATGAAGATTCCTGAAAAAATTAAAAATATAAATACCTATGATCCAGTAGTTCCACTACTGAGTATTTAACCAAAGAAAACAAAACCACTAATTTATCCCTGTATTTATTGTAGTATTATTTACAAAAAGCTTGTTTTATGTGTGTACATTTGTATGTAAATATATACCTGTAGAAGATTTATTGTGGAAAGTAACTAGATTGCTTTCATGATTTTCTGGGAATTTGGAGGCCTGGAATGTATGTGATTCTGTATCAGTTACATGTGTGTGTGTGAGAGAGAGAGAGACAGAGAGAGAGGGAGAGAATAAGGTACATTAAAGGATGTTATCCTCTAGTTATCTATAGGTAAGAAGAACAAGATATTTTCAAAAATTTTCCATAAATTTATGCCACTTCAATATTTGAATAGACCTTTGTTTTGTATAGAGTTTGAGAAAATATACTTTTTATATTCATCGTGTGAAATAAAATGAAAATACAGGCACTTGGGCAATTGTTTGATAATGCTTATATAAACATTGGATTGCATGTATCCCTTTGAATAAGTATTTTTTGCATCCTTTGGGTAAATATCTAGTAGTGAAACTTCTGGATCAGCGGGTAGTCCTATTTTTAACTTTTCAAGGAAAATCCATACTGTTTTTGAGGGTGGCTGCACCAGTTTGTATTCCAAAAACAGTTCAGGAGTGTTCCCCTTTCTTCACATCCTCACCAACACCTCGTTTCTAGTGTTGTTAATTTTATCCATTCAGACTGGTGTGAGGTGGTATCTCATTGTAGTTTTGATTTATATTTACCTATGAGTGATGGCGAGCATTTATTCTTGTGTATGTAAGTCATCTCTTTGTCTTCTTTGGAAGAGTCTCTACTCAGGTCTTCTCCCCATTTTTCAACTGGATTATTCATCTCTTGGGTGTTGAGTTTTCTAAGTTCTTTGTATTTTTTGTATACTAACCCTTTATCAGATATGACATTTGAAGTATTGTTTCCGGTTGTGTATGTTTCCTTTTATTTTTGTTGATTGTTTCCCTTGCTGTAAATAGGCTTTTTATTTTGAGGAAGTCCCAGTAGTTTATTTTGCTTTTGTTTCCCTTGCCTAAGGAGACATCTAGAAAGAAGCTTCCACAACCAATGTCAAAGAGGTTACTGTCTATGTTCTTCTGTAGAATTTTTATGGTTCCCTGTCTCACATTTTGGTCTTTATTTCTTTTGAATTTATTTTTATGTAGGGTGTAAGTAAAAAAGTGGTCCAGTTTCATTCTTTTGCATGTCGTTGTCCAGTTTTTCCAAAACCATTTTTTGAAGACTTTTTCCCAATAGATATTCTTTTCTGCTTTGTTGAAGATTAGTGGACTGTATAGTGGTGGGTCCATTTCTGGGTCTTCTATTCTGTTACCTTGATCTAAGTGTCCATTTTTGTGCCACTACCACAGTCTTCATCACTACGGTTTTGTAATATAACTTGAAGTTCAGAATTGTGATGTCCAGATTTGCATTTATTTTTCAGGTTGGTTTGGCTATTTATGGTCTTTTGTGGTTCCATAGAAATTTTAAGATTGCTCTTACTAGCTCTGTGAAAAATGTTGGTGGTATTTTGATAGGGATTGTATTGAATGTATAGATTGCTTTGGGTAGTATAGACACTTTAACAATATTGGTTCTTCCAATATTGAGCATGGAATGTTTTTCTATTTCTTTTGTCATCTTCAATTTCTTCCTTAAGTGTTCTATAGTTTTCAGAATACAAATCTTTTACCTTTTGGTTACATTTATTTCAAGGTCTCTGTTTTTGATGCAATTGTAAATGGGATGATACCTTGATTTCTCTTTATGCACTTTCATTATTGGTGTATAGAAATGTAACCAATTTCTGTACATGTATATTGATATCCTGTGACTTTGTTAAAGTCAAGTGTCAATCACAGAAATTTTTTGGTGGAGTATTTTGGGTTTTATATGTAGAGTATCATATTATCTGCAAACAGTGAAAGTTTGACTTCTTCCTTGCCAATTCAGATGCCTTTATTTTTTTCTATTGCCTGATTGCTGAGGCTAGGACTACCAGTACTATGCTAAATAATGGTGATGACAGAGGACATCCCTGTCTTGTCCCTGACCTCACAAGAAAAGCACACAGTTTTTTCCCCATTGAGAATGATATTAGAGGTGGATTTTTCATATATGGTCTTTATGATGTTTATGTTTGTTCCCTGTAACCCTACACTGTTGAGGGTTTTTATCAAGAATGGATGCTGTACTTTGTCAAATGCTTTTTCTGCTATTATTGAAATGATTATAAGGTTCTTATCCTTTCTTTTATTATGTGTATCACACTGGTTGATTTGTGAATACTTAACCATCCTTGCAGCCAAGGAACAAATCCCAGCTGATTGAGGTGAGTGATTCTTTTAATGTACTGTTGGATTAAGTTTGCTATTTTTTTTTTCTTGAGAATTTTTGCATCCATGTGCATTAGGGATATGGGACTATAGTTGCCTTTTAAATGTTGTCTTCATCTGGTTTTGATATTATGGTAATGCAGGCCTTATGGGATGGGTTTGGAAGTGTTCCTGTATTTTCTACTTTTTGATATAGTTTGAGAAAAGTGGATATTAACTCTTCTTTAAGAAGAGTTTGGAAGAGTTTACATGTGAAGCCATCTGGCCGTGGACTTTTGTTTGTTAGATTTCAAATTACTGGTTCAATTTCTTGACTGTGTATAGTTGTGTTCAAGTTTTCTTTGTCTTTCTCTTTAAACTTTGGTAGTTTATATGTTGCTAAGCATTTATCCATTTCTTCT
Source organism: Lynx canadensis (assembly GCF_007474595.2). Lineage (NCBI taxonomy): Eukaryota > Metazoa > Chordata > Mammalia > Carnivora > Felidae > Lynx > Lynx canadensis. The sequence continues at coordinate 84,267,867 of NC_044303.2, read as the reverse complement.
AGGTTGTCCAATGTGTTGGAATATAGTTTTTCATATTATTCTCTTATAATTGTTTGTTTGTTTTTTTTAAATATGAAACTTATTGTCAAATTGGTTTCCATACAACACCCAGTGCTCATTCCAACAGGTGCCCTCTTCAATATCCATCACCCACCCTCCCCCCTCCCACCCCCCATTAAACCTAAGTTTGTTCTCAGTTTTTTTTTTTTAATTTTTTTTTCAACGTTTATTTATTTTTGGGACAGAGAGAGACAGAGCATGAACGGGGGAGGGGCAGAGAGAGAGGGAGACACAGAATCGGAAACAGGCTCCAGGCTCTGAGCCATCAGCCCAGAGCCTGACGCGGGGCTCGAACTCCCGGACCGCGAGATCGTGACCTGGCTGAAGTCGGACGCTTAACCGACTGCGCCACCCAGGCGCCCCTGTTCTCAGTTTTTAAGAGTCTCTTATGTTTCGGCTCCCTCCCTCTCTAACCTTTTTTTCCTTCCCCTCCCCCATGGTCTTCTGTTAAGTTTCTCAGGATCCTCATAAGAGTGAAAACATATGATATCTGTCTTTCTCTATATGACTTATTTCACGTAGCATCACACTCTCCAGTTCCATCCACGTTGCTACAAAAGGCCATATTTCATTCTTTCTCATTGCCACGTAGTATTCCATTGTGTATATAAACCACAATCTCACAAGTGTGAGGTAATGTCTCATTGTAGTTTTGATATTTCTATCCCTGATGATGAATGATGTTGAGCATCTTTTCATGTGTCTAGAAGCCATCTGTATGTTCTTTGGAAACATGCCTATTCATAAACTTTTTTAATGGTATTATTTGTTTTTTGGAATTTGAGTTTTATAAGTTCTTTATATATTTTGAATACTAGCCCATTATCAAATATGCCATTTGTAAATATCTTCTCCCATTCCATAGGGTACCCTTTAGTTTGGTTGATTGTTTTCTTTACTGTGCAGAAGATTTTTTTATCTTGATGAAGTTGTGATAGTTCATTTATGCTTTTGTTTCCTTTGTTTCAGGAAACATATCTAGAAAGAAGTTGCTACAGCTAATGTCATCACTGCCTGTGTTCTTCTTGAGGATTTAGATGGTTTCCTGTTATACATTTAGGTCTTTAATCCATTTGAATTTATATTTGTGTGTGGTGTAAGAATGTGGCCCAGCTTTCATTGTTTTGCATTTGTATTGTTTTGCATTGTTTGCAGCTTCATTGTGTTGCATGTTGCAGTTTTCCCAACACCATTTGTTAAAGACACTGTCTTTTTCTTTTTTTTTTATTTTTTTTAACGTTTATTTATTTTTGAGACAGAGAGAGACAGAGCATAAACGGGGGAGGGTCAGAAGAGAGGGAGACACAGAATCTGAAACGGGCTCCAGGCTCTGAGCAGTCAGCACAGAGCCTGACGTGGGGCTCGAACTCACGGACCGTGAGATCATGACTTGAGCAGAAGTCAGATGCTTAACCGACTGAGCCACCCAGGCGCCCCAAAGACATTGTCTTTTTCTATTGGATATTATTTCCTGCTTTGTTGAAGACTAATTGCCCATATAGTTATGGTTTCAATTCTGGTATTTCCATTCTGTTCCATTGATATACATGTGTAATTTTGTGCCAGTACATACTGTCTTAATCATTATAGCTTTATAATATAACTTCAACTCCGCAATTGTGATTCTTCCAGCTTTGACTTTCTTTTTGAAGATTGCTTTGTTTATTTGGGGTCTTTTGTGGTTCCATACAGATTTTAGGATTGCTTGTTGTAACTCTGTGAAAAATGTTGGCATTTTGATGCGGAATGCATTAACTGTGGAGGTTGCTTTTGGTAATAGAGGCATTTTAGTAATATTTGTTCCACCAATCTATGAGCATGGAATGTCTTTCCATTTATTTGTTTTCTCTTCAATTTTTTTCATAAGTATCCTATAGTTTTCAGAGAACAAATCTTGTGCCTATTTGGTCAGGTTTGTTCTTAGGCATCTTATTGTTTTTTTGTGCAGTTGTAAATGGGATTCATTCCTTGATTTCTCTTTCTGCTTTTTTAAAGTATACATTATTGGTGTATAGAAATGCAACAGATTTCTATATGTTGATGATTATATCATGTGACTGTACTGAATTCATGTATCCGTTCTCATAAATTTTTGGTGGAGTCTCAGATTTTCTATATAGAGTATCATGTTATCTACAAATAATGAAAGTTTGACTTCTTCCTTTCTGATTTGGATGCCGTTTATTTCATTTTGTTGTGGGATTGCTGTGGTTAGAACTTCGAGATCTGTTAAATAGCAGTGGTGAGGGTGGACATCTCTGTGTTATTCCTGATCATAAACAAAAAGCATTCAGTTGTTCCCCATTGAGGATGATAGTAGCTGTGGGTTTTTCACATATGGCCTTTATTATGTTGAAGTATGTTCCCTGTATCCCTACTATGTTGAGGGTTTTTATTATGAATGGATGCTGTCCTTTGCCATATGCTTTTTCTGCATCTGTTGAAAGGATCGTATGGTTCTTATCCTTTCTTTTATTAATGTGGGGTATTGAGTTGATTGTTTTATGAATATTTAACCACCCTTTCAGCACAAAACTAAATCCCACTTGATCATGGTGAATGATTCTCAAAGCCATTGTTTCTTGGTTGATTTCCTGTTAGATGATCTTTCCATTGATGTAACTAAGGTGTTAAAGTCCCCTACAATTATTGTATTATTAGGAATGATTTTTTCTTAATCTTTGCTGTTAATAATTTTATGTATTTGGGTGTTTTCATGGTGGGGGGCATATATATGTAGATCTTCTTTGATAGTTCCCTTTATTATGATAAGTGCCCTTCTTCATCTCTTTTTACAGTTTGGTTTGTCTGTGTATGTATGTATGTATGTATGTATGTATTTAGAATGAGAGACAGCGCGAGTTGGGGAGGGTCAGAGAGAGAGGGAGAGAGAGAATCCCAAGCAGACTCCACACTGATAGTGCAGAGCCCAATGTGGGGTTCAAACTCATGAACCATGACATCATAACTTGTACTGAAGTCAGACGCTTAACTGACTGAGGCATCCATGAACCCCTACAGTCTTTGGTTTAATATCTACTTTTTAAGCTATAAGTATTGCTACTTTGGATTTCTTTTGAATCCCATGTTTCTCCATCCCTTCCCCTTAAATCTGCAGGTGATTTTACATCTAAAATGAGGTTTTTTTAGGCTGTATATAGGTGGGTTTTGTTGTTTTATCCATTTTGACTTTATCCTATGTCTTAGATTGGAGTGTTCATTCCATTCATGTTTGGAATAATTATGGATAAACATTGTTTTTTTTTTATATTTTATTACTTATTTTGTCATTGTTTCTGGAGATTTTCTCTGTTCTTTTGTCGTCTTTGTCACTTTTGGTCTTTCGTTTCCATTCAAAGAGTCTACTTTAATATTTCTTATAGGACTCATTTATTGGTCATACACTCCTTTAGTTTTTGTTTTTCTGGGAAAGTTTTATTTTTCCTTCTATTCTGAATGATGGTCTTGCTGGATAGAACACTTTGTGTGGAGATTTCTCCAAGTTGAATATATCATGTCACTTCCTTCTGGTTTGCAAAGTTTCTGTTGAGAACTCTTCAGGTAGCCTTATGGGTCTCCCCTCATAAGTTAAGGACTTCTTTTGTGTTGCTGTTTTTAAGAATTCTTCTGTACCACTATATTTTGCAAATTCAATTACAATATGTCTTGGTGTTTGCCTTCTTTTGTTGATGTTAATGGCAGTTCTCTGTGTACCTTGGATCTGTATGTCTGCTTCCTTTCCCACATTAGGGAGGTTTTCAGTTATATTTCCTTAAGTAAATTTTCTGTCCCCCTTTTTTCTTCTTCTTCTGGACTCCTATAAAAGTGTTATTATGTTAGATGGAATCACTGAGTTCCCTCAGTCTGGTCACATGTTTCATTATTCTTCTTTCTCTTTTTTGTTCAGCTTCATTATTTTCCATATTGTGTCTTGTACATTACTTATTCATCCCTCTGCTTCTTCAATCCTGCTGCTCATTGCATTAGGTCTGCTTCCAATCTCAGTTTTTGCATTGCCCATTCCTGACTGCTTCTTTTTTAACTGTTTGATCTCTCAGGTAAAGTTCTCCATGATGTCTTCCTTTTTTTTTTTTTTTTTTCAGCCCATCTAGTATCCTTATGATTGTGCTTTAAATTCTGTATCAGGCATCCTACTTATATTTGTTTCATTTAGATCTTTGGCCCAGACTTTATCTTGTTCTTTCATTTGGGATAAATTCTTATGTCCTAGCATTTTGCCTAAGTGTCTGCCTTCTTCTCTATGTTAGCAAAGCCTGTTATATTTCTTGTTCCTGAGAGTGAGGGCTTTATGAAGAAGAGGTTATATACTGTCCAGGACCTTACATTTCAGGGAGTATCTTTGGTGTATGTTTCATGCACTATACTGTTGTATTTGGCTGTTCTTTCCTTTGGGCCAGTCATCTACAGAAGCTCTCTTTGCCCACAATGGGCAGTGTTTGGTCCTTGGTCAGAATGCAGTGTGTTTTATGTTCTTGTCTGCTTGTTAAATTATACCTGATACTGCTATCACCAGACTCGAAACCCTACGGAATACTCTGGTGGGGAAATGTGGTGGGGGCAAGAATTTCTCCTGGTGTTCTAGGGGAGGGGCCCACTGCACTGGGACTAAGGCAAAATTGACATAGAAAGGCAGTTGCATCAGAACACAGCGGTGTGGGTCTTGGTGTAAGCAAGATAGATAGCCTATGTCAGCGCTGAACTTATGAAGGTGGGCCTGTGTTTATGCTGAGGGATGGGGAGGGAAATGGAGCCATCCAGCTTCTTTGTCCCTGAAGAAATGTCTGTGAACACTGCCTCTCAATGTTCAGCTCTGTGAAGAGCAAATAATCTCCCCACTGTGCACTCCAGGCATTTTCCAGATCACTGTTTACATTCTGTGTTCCCACATATTGTTTGCCTGTCTTTTTTCCAGGAATGGGGTAGTGAACCCATGGCTCTATCTCAGCCAATCTCCTTGATCTTTAAAACTCCAGGCTATATGTTTTGGATATTATCCTTTTATCTGATATGTCGTTTGCAAATATCTTTTCCCATTCTGTCAGTTGCCTTTTAGTTTTGTTGATTGTTTCCTTTGCACTACAGAAGATTTTTAGCAACGCTTTCAACAATAGCCAAATTATGGAAAAAGCCTAAATATCCATCAACTGATGAATGGATAAAGAGAATGTGGTTTATATGTTCCATGGACTACTACTTAGCAATGAGAAAGAATGAATTCATGCCCTTTTCAGCAATGTGGATGGAACTGAAAGATATTATGCTGAGTGAGATAAATCATTCAGAGAAGAACAGATATCATATGTTTTCACTCATATGTGGATCTTGAGAAACTGAACAGAAGACCATGGGGGAAGGGAAGGAGAAAAATAGATACAAACAGAGAGGGAGGGAGGCAAACCACAAGAGACTATTAAGTACAGAGAAGAAATTAAGGGTGGATGGGGGAGGGGTCGAGGAGAGGGAAAATGGGTGATGGGCATTGAGGAGGGCACTTGTTGGCATGAGCACTGAGTATTGTATATAAGTCAATTTGACAACAATTACATTCATTAAAACAAAACAAAACAAAACAAAACAACACTCCAGGTTAAACCCCACTGGAAACAAAACTCATTAAAATCAGTCCTTTTCTTTTTCCTTGTGTATTCCCCTGTGTGCCCCCCTCTCTTTTGCCTTTCTCCGCAATCTTGGCTCCCTCCCACCTGTGATTCCTTTCTCCCCTAAATCATGTCTCTGCATTTCTCATGCTCTTGATGTGGCTTCTTTACCTTTAGTTGTGGGGTTTGTTCTATCATTCTTCAGGTTGATTTCTGGGATATTTATAATGACTTGGTAGTTATCTTGTTGTGTTCATGGAATGAGATGACCTTAGAGTCCTCCTATTCCACTGCCATCTTCTTGAACCTGTCTTCTTTTAAAAAAATGTATTTATTTAAGTTAAATTTAAATTATTAAAAAATTTTAAGTTAACACACTGTTATATTAGTCTCAGGTGTGTAATATCATTATTCAACAATTCTACACATTACTCAGGGCTCATCACTGTAAGTGTATTCTTAATCCCTTTCACCTATTTCAGCCATCCCCCATACATTTCGCCTCTGGTAACCCCTACTTTCTCCTCTATATTTAAGATGCTGTTTTTTGGTTTGTTTGTCTCTTTATTTTGTTGTTTATTTTTGTTTCTTAAATCTACATATGAGTAAGTTATATATTTGCAATCATTTGCAAATATCTTCTCCCATTCATTGTGTTCTCTTTTGCTTTTGTTGATGGCTTCTTTTTGTGTGCAAAAACTTTTAATCTTATTTGGTATTTTCTAACTATTTTATCCCAATAGTTTAATTTTGCTTTTGTTGTCCTTGACTGATGAGACATATTTAGAAAAATGTTTCTATGGTTCATGTCAAAGAGATTGTTGCCTATGTTTTCTTATAAGAATTTTATGGTTTCTGGTCCCAAATTTAGGGCTTCAATTCATTTTGATTTTTTTTGTATGTCTGAATTATAACTTTATTTTCTGTAACTGGTCACTTTTTTTTCTAGGCCTTATTATTCCCTCTGATGGTAGAAAAATTGAATCTAGTAAATTCAAGGTAAATGCTAACACATTATGTTTTGTTTTTATCTAATATATTATTTATTTTATTTTATTTTATTTTATTTTATTTTATTTTATTTCCAGTATAGTTAATATTCAGTATTGTATTAGTTTCAAGTGTACACTATAGTGATTCAACAATTCCATACATCACCCAGTGCTTATCACAAGTGAATTTTCACTTAATTCTGTGTGGTGTAAAAAGGGGCCCAGTTTCATTCTTTTCATGTAACTTTTCAATTTTCCCAACACCATTTGGTGAAGAGACTGTCTTTTTCCCTGGTGTATTCTTTCTTTCTTTCTTTCTTTTTTGTTTTTTGTTTTTTGTTATGGATTAATTGGATATATAATTATGGACTTATCTATGGGCCCTCTATATGTCCATTTTTATGTTAGGGAAAAGAGTCATTTTAGAGGAGTGTTGGCCACTCCTACAGCTCTTTGTACAATGAGATGCTCGTGATGCTGCTTAAATAGAATCCTTTCAGGTGGGTGTGTTGGATAGTCTTGTCCATAAGAGAATTTGGAGGCAAGACACATGGTATTCACAATGTATGTGCCAGGCTGCTTGCATGATGAGACCTGGAGCTTCTTTGGAAGAACTTTTGAATAGGGCAGGTTGGATGTGGCAGTCTTCAGGGGAATGTGGAGTCAAGGTGCATTGTGTTAGCACACTAGTTGGTGAATGTTCATGCTGGAGTCACATGTGTCTGGATATTCTGGCTGGGAGGCAGGAAAAAGCAATAGTGTCACCAGCTCTTTTGCTACTGGGGAAGCCTCCTAAAGATCTCTGCCTTTCCAGTGCATATTCTGAGATTACTAAATAAATTCTCCTATATACCTCATGTGCTTTTCAAACTGCTGCTTCTATGCTGCATCTCCTGAAGATTATTTTTGTGTGTGTACTGTCTCTTTAAGGGTAGGAACTGTTTCCTGTCACCTTCTTGCTCCCCCACAGCCAAGTCTGTAGGTCCTCAGTGTTAAGACCCACTGACTGTCAAAACTGGTGATATTAAGCTCTTGTGGTTTTCAAAACCAAATGTTATGAAGACTCCTCTTTCCTCTTCCCAGTGCAGGTCCCCCATGTCTGGGGTGACTGGTATTGGGTCTGTTCCTCATCATTCTTCATGATTGTGGCTTCCCTTCTTTTTGTGGTTAGTCTCACAGGTTAGGTTTTTTTCCCAACTACATCTTCAATCTTCCTACTATTTTTGATGTGGCGTCCTCTCTATGATTAACTGTGGAGAGCTTTTTCTGCCAGTCTTTGAGTCATTTTCTAATGTGGGTGTTATCCAATGCATCCACAGGACAAGGGATGCTTATGATCCTCTTATCCTGTCATCTCCCTGAAAAGTGTGATAGGTGTTCTTTAACATAATTTCTGAAATCCCTGGTTTGATGTTGAAATACAATGTACTATATTGTTGTCATTAAGTGAAAGGTTAAAAATGTGCAAATACTTCTTGGATGTGTTCATATTTAAGCTTTTTTTTTTTTACTTTTAACTTTCCTGGACTAATGGACTTTCTACTTAATACTAAACACCTATTATCTGGCTACATTATAATTTTGAAATTCCATTATTTTCCTTCTAACTTCCAAAGAACTGTTAATCTGCCCTAAATCTAAATCCAGGTACCTTTTTTTTTTCCTTATGAAGGCAAACCCCATGTTTGTTTTTGTTTTTTTGTTTGTTTTTTAAATAGCTGTTCAAATGCTAGATGGTACTTTAGACTATTAATTTTGAGTGATGATATTTTAAGAATGATTAAAATGAAGCTTACTATTAACAAGATATACCATAACTTCTAAACACTTTGTTATAGATGCATCTTAAAAAAATTTACAACTCATTCTATTTGTCACTAAGTAGTATGTGAGTGATTAAATGTAAGTCTCCATCTAAAGCCTGTCTAGTAGACAATGGTTTAGGCAATTATAGCTATACTTTTAGTAGAGATATCTTTGACATTGTTTGTTTTATAAGTATATTCTAGAGATAAAGTTAATTTTTACTTTCTGTAGACATCCCAGTTAAAATTGAGAAATTTTAATGACTTAATAGAGACAATATGTTGTCCAAAAAACTTTATTAATATTTAAGTTCACTCTTAAGCTGACATTTTAAAAACCAAAATTACCACTGGTTGTCCATCAAGCCCTTCTCTAGGCAATGATAGAAATGCCTGTTCAAAGTTGCAAACATACACATTAGTGGAGAAATTTTCCTGTGATGCTTAATAAGTTATGTTGCCTTTTTAGTAATTATCATAATTCTGAAAACAACATCAGGGTAAATGTGAAGGCTCTAAAAAAGCTTCTCCATTTAAATTTTTATCAAGATGTACTTGTTCAAATTATAAATCTTTAGTTTGTTTTACAAGTTTGTAAGTTTCTGGTTAAATCAAAGTTTCCTTTTGAAAAAACCCTCAATTCCTTGCCAAAAGTTTATGGTAGTTTTAGCCCCGGTTTAAAATACCTAATTTTACTCCTTTTAAAATGTGATTTTTATTCTCTTGTTAGTATCACCTTCATATTATTTTTATTTAATAAACTTAGACTGCCTTTGCTTGGTAACAATCTATGGATTAATTTCCCCTTATAAGAGAAAACTTAATGTGCATTACCTAGAGCAAGTGTCTCTTTTTTGCTTCTCACACGTTTTACTTACATAATGTCAAATTGTTTTCTTTTTCTTTATTTAAAAAATTTTTAATGTTTATTTATTTTTCAGAGAGAGAGACAGACAGAGAGTGAGTGGGGGAGGGACAGAGAAAGAGAAGGAGACAGAATCTGAAGCTGTCAGCACAGAGCCCAACACGGGGTTTGAGCCCGCAAACCACGAGATCATGACCTGAACTGAAGTTGGATGTTTAACTGACCGAACCACCCAGGTGCCCTATTGTTAAATTGCTTTCGAAATTGCATTACCAATTTCCACTCCTACTTGCAGCATAGGATTTACTTCCCCATATTCTAACCAATAATGGGAATGAACTGTTGATTCACTTTTTCTTAAATTTGCATTTCCCTGCTTGCAAATACCAAAGTATAAACAAAGACCTGATTTACACATAGTTTAAAATTGTAAAAAATGAACCATATAATTTCTTTATAATATTTTGTAATACTTTCACAAAAGGAAAATAATAGATCATAATGAAAATTTTAAATTAAAGATACTCTGATTTTTTATAGTTTTTGGAAAGTATAAACAGGAAGAGGAAATAGTGATGTGTACATTTATGCATAAAAGACATATTTTGAGCAAATATTTTCCACAAAACGTCTTTCATTATGTCTAAGTAGTAATTATAAACCTCAAGGGTTTTACTGCCTTAATAAACATTTACTAAAATATCCCCTTTTTTTATTTTTTTTTATTTTTTTAAAAAAATTTTTTTTCAACGTTTTTATTTATTTTTGGGACAGACAGAGACAGAGCATGAACGGGGGAGGGGCAGAGAGAGAGGGAGACACAGAATCGGAAACAGGCTCCAGGCTCCGAGCCATCAGCCCAGAGCCTGACGTGGGGCTCGAACTCACAGACCGTGAGATCGTGACCTGGCTGAAGTCGGACGCTTAACCGACTGCGCCACCCAGGCGCCCCTAAAATATCCCCTTTTTTTAAAAAAAATGTAAATTACAAAAAAAGTATAGCAAACAGAAGAGTTAAATTCATTTTGAAGATGCCTTTATCTTAACATCTATTCAAAGCTGCCTTTCAGTTTACTTTTCATATCAGCTTAAATTGTGGTCTTAAGCAATACAGTAGATGCAGATACAGAATTGTCTTTCTTATAAGTTTTTCTTTTCTGTAACATTTTTTCAAATTTTTATTTAAATTAATTTATATTTAAATTCCAGTTAGTTAACATACAGTGTAATATTAGTTTCAAGTGTGCAATATAGTGATTCAATACTTCCATATAAAACCTGATGCTCATCACAACAAGCGTGCACCTTCCCATCACCTATGTAACCCATCTGCTCACTAATCTCCCTTCTGGTATTCAGCATTCGTTCTTATAGAGTCTCTATTTCTTGGTTTGCCTCTCTTATTTCTCTTGTCTCATTTGTTTTCTTTCCTAAATTCCACATGTGAGTGAAATCATATGATATTTGTCTTTCTCTGACTTTTTTTGCTTATCATAATATTCTCTAGATCTATCCATGTCATTGCAAAGTACAAGATTTCATTTTTTTAATGACTGGAATATATTTTTATTACTGTATATATATAATGTATATATATATACATATACATTATATATATAACTGAATATATTACTGAATATATATATATATTACTGAATATATATATGTGTATGTGTGTATATATATATATATATATAGGATATATGTTCAGGAATATATATATATATATATACATTCAAAAATTGATAGACACTTGGGGTGTTTCCATAACATGGCTATTATAAATAATGCTGCTGTAAACATTGTGGTGCATGTATCCCTTCGAATTAGTACTTTATATTCGATGGGTAAATACCTAGGAGTGCAATTGCTGGATTGTAGGGTACTTCTATCTTTAACTTTTTGAGGAAACTTCATACTGTTTTCCATAGTGGCTTCACCACTTTGCATTTCAACCAACAGTGCAAGAGAGTTCCCCTTTCCCCACATCCTCACCAAAAACTGTTGTTTCTTGTGTTGTTGATTTTAGCCATTCTGAAAAATGTAAGGTGATACAAGATTGTAGTTTTTATTTGCATTTCTCTGATGATCAGTGATGTTTTGCATCCTTTCATATGTCCATTGGCCATCTGTATATATTCTTTGGAAAAATGACTTTCATGTCTTCTGTCCATTTTTAAATGGATTATTCATTTTTTGGATGTTGAGTTTTATAAGTTCTTTATATATTTTGGATACTAACATTATATCAAATATGCCATTTGCAAATACTTTTTCACACATTAATAAAAAAAGGATAACCATATGATCCTTTCAATAGATGAAAATAAAGCATTTGACAAAGTAAAACATCCATCCATGATAAAAAACAAAATAAAATAAAAAAAAAAACAAAAAATAAACCTTCAAAAGTCGGTTTAGAGGGAGCATACCTAAATATAATAAATGTCGTATATAAAACACACTCAGTTAATATCATCCTCAATGGAGAACAACTGAAAGCTTTTCCTCTGTGTTCAGGAAGAAGACAGGGATGTCCACTGTCACCACTTTAATTTTAACGCAGTTCTCAAAATCCTTAGCCACAGCAATAAGACAACAAAAAGAAAAAAAAAAGGCATCCAACTTGACAAGGAAGAAGTCAAACTTTGACTACCTGCAGATGACATGATGCTCTACATAGAAAACTCGAAGTCTCCACCAAGTAATTGCCAGAACTATACACAAATTCAGTACAATTATAGGATACAAAATCAGAATACAGAAATCTGTTGCATTTTATACTCCAATAATGAAGCAGCAAAAAGAGAAATTAAGAAAACTGTTCCACTTACAATCACACCAAAAATAATAAGATACCTAAGTAATAAACCTAACCAGAGAACCTGGCTGGTTCAGTTGGTACAGCATACAACTTTTGATCTTAGGGTTGTGAGTTTTGAGCTACTTTTTGGGTGAGATCATTTAAAAATACAATCTTAAAAAAATTAATCCACTCAAGAGATGAAAGACATGTACCCTGAAAACTATAAAAACACTGATGAAAGATACTGAAGATGACACGAAGAAATGGAAGGACGTTTCATACTCATGGAATGGATGAACAAATATTGTTAAAATGATACCCAAATGTTGTTAAAATATTACCCAAAGGAATCTACACACTTAATGCAATCCTTACCAAAATACCAGCATCATTTTTCACAAACCTAGAAGAAACTACCCTAAATTTGTATGAAACTACAAAAGACTATAAATAGCCAAAGCAATCTTGAATAAGAAAAGAAAAACCGGAGGCATTACAATTCTGAACTTCAAGTCATATTGCAAAGCTATAGTCAACAGAACAGTATGGCACTGGCACACAAATAGACATGTTGATCAATGAAACAGAATAGACCACCCAAAAATGAACCCATAATTATATGGTCAATGAATCTTTGAAAAAGCAGAAAAGAATATCTGAAGGTAAAAAGACAGTCTCTTCAACAAGTGGTGATGGTAAAAACTGGACAGAACATGCAAAAAAGTGTAACTGGACCATTTTCTTACACCATACACAAGAATAAATTCAAAATAGATTACAAACTTAAATGTAAGTCCTGAAACGATAAAAATATTAGAGAAGAATACAGGCTGTAAATTCTTTGACATTGGCTGTAGCAACATCTTTCTCGATATGTCTCCTGAGGCAAGGGAAACAATAGCAAAAATAAACTATTTGTACATCCACAAAATAAAAAGCTTGTTTACAGCAAAAGAAACAGTCAACAGAACTAAAAGGCAACCTGTGAAATGAAAGAAGATATTTTCAAATAACATATATGATAAAATGTTAGTATCCAAAATATATTTAAAAACTTACAAAATTTAATACATAAAAATGAATAATCCAATTAAAAATGGGCAGAAGTCATGAATAGACATATTTCCAAAGAAGACATTCAGATGGCCAACAGACACTGAAGATGCTCAACGTCACCGGTCATGGGGAAAATACAAGTCAAAACTACATCATTTCACCTCATATCTATCAGAGTGGCTAAAATAAACAACATAGGAAAAAACAAGTGTTAATGACAATGTAGAGAAAGGGAATGCTCTTTCACTGTTGGTGGGAATGCAAAGTGTTGCAGCCAGTATGGAAAACTGTGTGGAGGTTCTTCTAAAGGTTAAAAATAGAACTACTCCATGATCAAGCAATTGCACTACTAGGTATTTACCCATAGAATACAAAGTACTAATTCCAAGGGATACATGCTTATAGCAGCCTTTTCTACAACAGCAAAATTATGGAAACAGTTCAAGTGAGCATCAATTGATGAATAGATTATGAAGAAGTGAAATACAACTCAACCTTAAAAAAGAACAAAATCTTGCCATTCACAATGACACAGAAGGAGCTAGAGAGTATTATTCTAAGCGATATAAGTCAGTCAGAGAAAGACAAGTATCAGGCTATTTCACTCAATATGCAATTTAAGAAAAAAAACAAATGAGCCAATGGGAAAATGGTGACAGAGGCAAGCCAAGAAAGAGAATCTTAAGTATAGAGAACAAACTGATGGCTCCCAGAAAGGAAGTGGGTGGGTGGATGTGTTAAATAGGTGATGGGGAGTAAGGAGTACACTTGTTATGAACACTGGGTGTTGTACAGAAATATTTAATCACCATATTATACTCCTGAAACTAATATTACACTGTTATGTTAACTAACAGGAATTTAAATAAAAGATTGGAAAAAAAAGAGTGTATTTATATTGATGAGCACTGGGTACCATAGAATTCTTGAATCACTATATTTTACACCTGAAACTAATATAACACTGTATATTATCTATATGGAATTAAAACAAAATAAAATTAAATTGTGCATTCTGTTGTTTGTGAGTGCAATGTTCTCTATATATTTGTTTGTTCCAACTTGTCTAGTGTGTAATTGAAAGGCACTGTTTCCTTAATTTTCTATCCGGATGATCTATTCATTGATGTGGGGTGTTATTGTCCCCTACTATTACTATATTACTATCAATTTCTTTCTTTTTGTCTGTTAGTATTTTCTTTACATATTTATGTACATGGTCCTCTATATATTGATACAAAATGCCAATCATTCAGTCATTAATTTCGACATATGCTGAGTGAGATATAATTGAAAACAAAAGAAAAAAAGACCTTTGAAAACAATTATAGGTGACCTAGTTACTGGAGTAAGAAAATAAGAGCTTAAAAACATTCTAACATTTAATATGTTTATGTAGAGAAATAGAAAAAAAGACAAAATAAAGGAGAATTTTATCAGAATATGAGATTTTATAAATAGAAATTAAATAGATACTCAAAATCTGTAAACTACAATATCAGAAATTAAAAGTTCTTTGGCTTTTTTTTAAGGTAATATGTAGATTTCTATGAAGTGTTTTCTATGGGCTGGAGAGAATATGTTGCTTTCAGGTTTATAAAGACTCAGTGTAAAAGAGTATTAACACCATGAATTTCTAACTTGATATTTTTGAATATTAAATTAATATTTTTTATAATTATTTGTAAGTGTATCATCTGTTACTTTTTAAAAATATAATTTAGAGGTGCCTGGGTGGCTCAGTCGGTTAAGCGTCCAACTTTGGCTCAGGTCATGATCTCCCCGTCCATGAGTTTGAGCCCCACATCGGGGGAGGGGGGGCTTTTGAAGAGTGGAGATGTGGTCAATAGCATTAAGAGTGAGTATATGAATGAAAGAAAACACAGAGATGATGGTTTTTAAATAAGAAACATCAATCAATCTGTACTGACAGCTCAGAGCCTGCAGCCTGTTTCAGATTCTGTGTCTCCTTCTCTCTCTGTCCCTCCTGAGTTCATGTTCTGTCTCTCTCTGTCTCAAAAATAAATAAATGTTAAAAAATATATATACATAATTTATTGTCCAAAACTGTCTGTTAGTTTAAAGCAGTTAAAATTAAACTATTAACACAGTGAAGCTCACCTCACCTTGTGCATGTAATCTGGACTATGATTATTTGTCATCAAACAGCATTTTTGCAACATATATACAACTTTAGTCATGATGTATCTGAATCGCAGAATGTGATGAATTCTGGGAATAGGGAAGGAATGAGATAAGCAGGGATCTTTTGCTTTTCATTTCTCTTATTGTTTATTTTTTGAAAAATTATATATCAAGCATAATATGTTATTTGTATTTGATAAGCTGATTTTCACACACTCTCTCAAAAATAAATAAATAAATTTTAAAAAAGAATTAAGGGATCCTCGGAAGATGGGAGCGTAGGAGGACGCTGGGCTCACCCCGTGTCCTGCTGATCACTTAGATTCCACCTACACCTGCCTAAATAACCCAGAAAGCCGCCAGATGATTAGCAGAAGAGAGTCTCCAGAGCCAAGTGCAGATGAGAGGCCCACGGAAGAGGGTAGGAAGGGCCACGAGGCGGTGCGGCTCCAGGGACTGCCTAGAGGGAGCCGGGGTGGAGGGGTGGCCCGCCAGACAAGCAGAGCCCCTGAGTCTGGCTTGCAAAAGCAAAGGGGCCAGACGGAGTGTGTTCCAACAGCAAGCGGGACTTAGCATCTGGGAGGTCATAAGTTAACAGCTCTGTTCAGAAAGCGGGAAGGCTGGAGGACAAAGGGAGGGAGAGTTGCTGAGTGCCAGGACGACAGAGCTCAATGTGGTGGGGAACAAAGGTGCTTGCCAGCGCCATGTCCCTCGCCCATCACCCAGCCAAAATCCCAAAGGGAACCAGTTCCTGCCAGGTAACTTGCTTGCTCTGCGCAAACACCCAATGCTGTGCTTCTGTGGAGCCACCCCTCTGGCAGCGGGTCTGACTCCCTCCCGCTGTCACAGGGCCCCCCTGAAGTGGATCACCTAAGGAGAAGCAAGCTAAGCCTGCCCCTCCTGCTCCCATGCACCTTGCCTACCCACCCCAACTAATACGCCAGATCCCCAGCACCACAAGCCTGGCAGTGTGCAAGTAGCCCAGATGGGCCACGCCACCCCACAGTGAATCCCACCCTAGTGGAGGGGAAGAGAAGGCACACACCAGTCTGACTGTGGCCCCATGGGTGGGCGGGGGCAAACATCAGGTCTGACTGTGGCCCTGACCACCAACTCCAGTTATACACCACAGCACAGGGGAAGTGCCCTGCAGGTCCTCACCACTCCAGGGACTATCCAAAATGACCAAACGGAAGAATTCCCCTCAAAAGAATCTCCAGGAAATAAAAACAGCTAATGAGCTGATCAAAAAGGATTTAAAAAATATAAGAGAAAGTAAATTTAGAATAATAGTCATAAATTTAATTGCTGGGCTTGAAAACAGTATAGAGGACAGCAGAGACTCTCTTGCTACAGAGATCAAGGGACTAAGGAGCAGTCAGGAGGAGCTGAAAAACGCTTTAAATGACAGGCAAAATAAAATGGAAATGACCACGGCTCAGATTGCAGAGGCAGAGGAGAGAATAGGTGAACTAGAAGATAAAATTATGGAAAAAGAGGAAGCTGAGAAAAGGAGAGATAAAAAAATCCAGGAGTATGAGGGGAAAATTAGAGAACTAAGTGATACACTGAAAAGAAATAATATACGAATAATTGGTATCCCAGAGGGGGAAGAGAGAGGGAAAGGTGCTGAAGGGGTACTTGAAGAAATCATAGCTGAGAACTTCCCTGAACTGGGGAAGGAAAAAGGCATTGAAATCCAAGAGGCACAGAGAACTCCCTTCCAATGTAACTTGAATCGATCTTCTGCACGATATATCATAGTGAAACTGGCAAAATACAAGGATAAAGAGAAAATTCTGAAAGCAGCAAGGGATAAACGTGCCCTCACATATAAAGGGAGACCTATAAGACTCGTGACTGATGTCTCTTTTGAAACTTGGCAGGCCAGAAAGGCATGGGAGGAGATCTTCAATGTGATGAACAGAAAAAATATACAGCCGAGAATCCTTTATCCAGCAAGTCTGTCATTTAGAATAGAAGGAGAGATAAAGGTCTTCCCAAACAAACAAAAACTGAAGCATTCCTCACCACTAAGCCAGCCCTACAAGAAATCCTAAGGGGTCCCTGTGACACAAAGTACCAGAGACATCACTACAAGCATAAAACATACAGACATCACAATGACTCTAAACCCATATGTTTCTATAATAACACTGAATGTAAATGGACTAAATGTGCCAACCAAAAGACATAGGGTATCAGAATGGATAAAAAAAACAAGACCCATCTATTTGCTGTCTACAAGAGACTCATTTTAGACCTGAGGACACCTTTAGATTGAGAGTGAGGGGATGGGGAACTATTTATCATGCTACTGGAAGCCAAAAGAAAGCTGGAGTAGCCATACTTATATCAGACAAACTAGGCTTTAAATTAAAGGCTGTAACAAGAGATGAAGAAGGGCATTATATAATAATTACAGGGTCTATCCATCAGGAAGAGCTAACAATTATAAATGTCTATGTGCCGAATACCAGAGCCCCCAAATATATAAAACAATTACTCACAAACATAAGCAACCTTATTGATAAGAATGTGGTAATTGCAGGGAACTTTAACACTCCACTTACAGAAATGGATAGATCATCTAGACACACGCTCAATAAAGAAACAAGGGCCCTGAATGATACATTGGATCAGATGGACTTGACAGATATAGTTAGAACTCTGCATCCCAAAGCAACAGAATATACTTTCTTCTCGAGTGCAAATGGAACATTCTCCAACATAGATCATATACTGGGTCACAAAACAGCCCTTCATAAGTATACAAGAATGGAAATTATACCATGCATACTTTCAGACCACAATGCTATGAAGCTTGAAATCAACCACAGGAAAAAGTCTGGAAAACCTCCAAAAGCATGGAGGTTAAAGAACACCCTACTAACGAATGAGTGGGTCAACCAGGCAATTAGAGAAGAAATCAAAAAAATATATGGAAGCAAACAAAAATGAAAATACAACAATCCAAATGCTTTGGGATGCAGTGAAGGCATTCCTGAGAGGAATATACATTGCAATCCAGGCCTATATCAAGAAACAAGAAAAATCCCAAATACAAAATCTAACAGCACACCTAAAGGAAATAGAAGCAGAACAGCAAAGACAGCCTAAACCCAACAGAAGAAGAGAAATAATAAAGATCAGAGCAGAAATAAACAATATAGAATCTAAAAATCTGTAGAGCAGATCAATGAAACCAAGAGTTGGTTTTTTGAAAAAATTAACAAAATTGACAAACCTCTAGGCAGGCTTCTCAAAAAGAAAAGGGAGATCACCCAAATAGATAAAATCATGAATGAAAATGGAATTATTACAACCAATCCCTCAAAGATGCAAACAATTATCAGGGAATACTATGAAAAATTATATGCCAACAAACTGGACAACCTGGAAGAAATGGACAAATTCCTAAACACCCACACACTTCCAAAACTCACTCAGGAGGAAATAGAAAGCTTGAACAGACCCATAACCAGCGAAGGAATTGAATCGGTTATCAAAAATTTCCCAACAAATAAGAGTCCAGGACCAGATGGCTTCTCAGGGGAGTTCTACCAGACGTTTAAAGCAGACATAATACCTATCCTTCTCAAGCTTTTCCAAGAAATACAAAGGGAAGGAAAACTTCCAGACTCATTCTATGAAGCCAGTATTACTTTGATTCCTAAACCAGACAGAGACCCAGTGAAAAAAGAGAACTACAGGCCAATATCCCTGATGAATATGGATGCAAAAATTCTCCATAAGATACTACCAATTTGAATTCAACAGCATATAAAAAGAATTATTCATCATGATCAAGTGGGATTCATTCCTGGGATACAGGGCTGGTTCAACATTCGCAAATCAATCAACGTGATACATCAAATTAATAAAAGAAAAGATAAGAACCATATGATCCTGTCAATCGATGCAGAAAAGGCCTTTGACAAAATCCAGCACCCTTTCTTAATAAAAACCGTTGAGAAAGTCAGGATAGAAGGAACATACTTAAAGATCATAAAGCCATTTATGAAAAGCCCACAGCTAACATCATCCTCCATGGGGAAAAACTGAGAGCTTTTCCCTGATATCAGGAACACGACAGGGATGCCCACTCTTACCGCTATTGTTTAACATAGTGTTGGAAGTGCTAGCATTAGCAATCAGACAACAAAAGGAAATCAAAGGCATCAAAATTGGCAAAGATGAGGTCAAGCTTTGACTTTTTGCAGAAGACATGATATTATACATGGAAAATCCAATAGACTCCACCAAAAGTCTGCTAGAACAGATGCATGAATTCAGCAAAGTTGCAGGATACAAAATCAATGTCCAGAAATCAGTTGCATTCTTATACACTAACAATGAAGCAACAGAAAGACAAATAAAGAAACTGATCCCATTCACAATTGCACCAAGAAGCATAAAATACCTAGGAATAAATCTAACCAAAGGTGTAAAAGATCTGTATGCTGAAAACTATAGAAAGCTTATGAAGGAAATTGAAGAAGATATAAAGAAATGGAAAGACATTCCCTGCTTCTGGATTGGAAGAATAAATATTGTCAAAATGTCAATACTACCCAAAGCTATCTACACATTCAATGCAATCCCAATCAAAATTGCACCAGCATTCTTCTCAAAACTAGAGCAAGCAATCCTAAAATTCATATGGAACCACAAAAGGCCCCAAATAGCCAAAGTAATTTTGAAGAAGAAGACTAAAGCAGAAGGCATCACAATCCCAGACTTTAGCCTCTACTACAAAGCTGTCATCATCAAGACAGCATGGTATTGGCACAAAAACAGACACATAGACCAATGGAATAGAATAGAAACCCCAGAACTAGACCCACAAACGTATGGCCAACTCATCTTTGACAAAGCAGGAAAGAACATCCAATGGAAAAAAGACAGTCCCTTTAACAAATGGTGCTGGGAGAACTGGACAGCAACATGCAGAAGGATGAAACTAGACCACTTTCTCACACCATTCACAAAAATAAACTCAAAATGGATAAAGGACCTGAATGTGAGACAGGAAACCATCAAAACCCTAGAGGAGAAAGCAGGAAAAGACCTCTCTGACCTCAGCCGTAGCAATCTCTTACTCGACACATCCCCAAAGGCAAGGGAATTAAAAGCAAAATGAATTACTGGGACCTTATGAAGATAAAAAGCTTCTGCACAGCAAAGGAAACAATCAACAAAACTAAAAGGCAACCAACGGAATGGGAAAAGATATTTGCAAATGACATATCGGACAAAGGGCTAGTATCCAAAATCTATAAAGAGCTCACCAAACTCCACACCCAAAAAACAAATAACCCAGTGAAGAAATGGGCAGAAAACATAAATAGACACTTCTCTAAAGAAGACATCTGGATGGCCAACAGGCACATGCAAAGATGCTCAACGTCGCTCCTTATCAGGGAAATACAAATCAAAACCACACTCAGATATCACCTCATGCCAGTCAGAGAGGCCAAAATGAACAAATCAGGAGACGATAGATGCTGGCGAGGATGTGGAGAAACGGAACCCTCTTGCACTGTTGGTGGGAATGCAAACTGGTGCAGCCACTCTGGAAAACAGTGTGGAGGTTCCTCAGAAAATTAAAAATAGACCTACCCTATGAGCCAGCAATCGCACTGCTAGGAATTTACCCAAGGGATACAGGAGTACTGATGCATAGGGGCTCTTGTAACCCAATGTTTATAGCAGCACTCTCAACAATAGCCAAATTATGGAAAGAGACTAAATGTCCATCAACTGATCAATGGATAAAGAAATTGTGGTTTATATACACAATGGAGTACTATGTGGCAATGAGAAAGAATGAAATATTGACCTTTGTAGCAACGTGGATGGAACTGGAGAGTGTGATGCTAAGTGAAATAAGCCATACAGAGAAAGACAGATACCATATGGTTTCACTCTTATGTGGATCCTGAGAAACCTAACAGAAACCCATGGGGAAGGGGAAGGGAAAAAAAAAGTGGTTAGAGTGGGAGAGAGCCAAAGCATAAGAGACTCTTAAAAACTGAGAACAAACTGAAGGTTGATGGGGGGTGGGAGGGATGGGAGGGTGGGTGATAGGTATTGAGGAGGGCACCTTTTGGGATGAGCACTGGGTGTTGTATGGAAACCAATTTGACAATAAATTTCATATATTGAGAATAAAAGAATTAAAAAAAGAAGGTACACTGAATAGGGTTATAAAGCTATAAAGTTAACCTATTCTATTAGCTTGAAAATTATTAATGTTAACATACCAACAAAAAATTAAAAAATGTGAAAATTAGTAGGAAAAAATTAAAAAATAATAATTCACTTAAAATCCATCAAAAATTTCCTGAATGTACCTCATTGTTTCTATTCTCATATGGATATATATATTCTTTAATTTAG
The DNA here is from genome assembly GCF_007474595.2 of Lynx canadensis. Classification (NCBI taxonomy): domain Eukaryota; kingdom Metazoa; phylum Chordata; class Mammalia; order Carnivora; family Felidae; genus Lynx; species Lynx canadensis. The sequence goes on along the minus strand of NC_044303.2, from coordinate 84,246,118 downwards.
AAAGCAAAATAATGCAACTTGCATAAATTATATGCAATAAAATATGAAATAATATATGATTACCAATAAGAGATTGTTGAATGAAAATTTTATGTACAAAGATTTTATGGAACAAGTGATCTTGATCTTTTGAAGAGTGGAGATTTGGTCAATAGCATTAAGAGTGAATATATGAATGAAAGAAAACACAGAGATGATGGTTTTTAAATAAGAAACATCAATCAACGAGTTATTTCTAGGATGACAGTTGGTTTTAGACCATGTGTCCTGATACACTGAAGCTGCTCAAGAAGATAGAGATTATCTCTGCACAGATGTTATTGTCAAAACCCACGTAATTTCTCAAAAGGTTAATCATAAATAACACATTAAGTTTGTACTCTAAGAAAGCCTTGACTATGGAACTAGAAACAACTTTATACCAACAAACAAATAACAATATGCCTGAGTCCTAATACTTTTCTGATCCCTTATTATGTTACATTTCCAGTATGACAATCCAATGATAACAGCTACTTTTAATATTGAGTATGAAACGTTTCTTACAGTGACATTGTGGAAACATAGCATTTTCTCAATTGCCACATCTTCCCATGCACTTCCTCAGGGCCCCCACCACTTCTTTGTTCCTTAAGCTGTAGATGAGGGGATTTAGCATGGGGGTCACTATGGTGCCAAGTACAGGTGCAATCTGATCTTGTTCAGGTGTGTGAGAAGAACTGGGTGTCATGTAAATGAAGATGGCTTGACCAAAGTAGAGACTCACTACTGTCAGGTGGGAGAAGCAGGTGGAAAGTGCTTTGTTACTTCCTTTCCAAGAATTCATCTTCAGAACAGTGAGGAAGATGAGATTGTAGGAGACCAGAATAAGAAAAAATGGGACGAGGAGAAACACAATTGTTGATACAAATTTTACCATTTCATAGACTGATATATCCACACAAGACAACCTCAGGATGGCAGGCATCTCACAAAAGTAATGATTAATTTCCCCGGAACCACAGATAGGGAAATTCATTGGGTAGATGGTGTGTATAAGGGCTGCAAGGGACCCTCCAATCCAGGCTGCAGCAGCCATCTGCTTACAGACCTTGGGATTCATGAGAATTGTGTATCTCAGGGGGTTACACACAGCCACACAGCGGCCATAGGCCATTAGGGTCAGCAAGATGCACTCAGCAAGACCAAGGGTGAGGAAGAAAAAGAGCTGAGTGGCACAGGCAAAATAGGAAATGTTCTTCCTCTCTGTGAAATAGTTGGTAACCACCTTGGGGACTGTGCTGGAGATGTAAGCCAAGTCAATGAAGGACAGCTGACTGAGCAGGAAGTACATGGGGGTGTGGAGGCAGGAGTCCAGCCAGATGAGGAGGATTAGTATGGAGTTTCCAGTAAAGGCAATAATGTAAATAAAAAGGAGGAGGAGGATGAGGAGGTAGGGATAACTGAACCAGGGAAAGAGTCCCAGGAGGATAAAATCAGTTGAGTTTTCATTCTTCTGCTCCATGTTTTAATTTAAATGGTTTATTCAAACTGAAAAATTGGAAAAGTTATATAACAAAGGATGTGGTGCTTCGTTAAAATAATCTGTCAGTCAACATTCACTTCTCTGTACACTTACAGCTAGGACTTTAAAACAGTACATTCTCATAAAAAAGAAATTGAAAAGAAAACTCCATCAAATTGAAAAATTTCTACTTAGAAATTAGCAATGTTATATTCTAATTTGGTTGGTTTTACTTGGCCAGGTGAATATTTAGTCCCTTTGGTAATAATTACCAACCTGACCATTATGTTTCCCATATATTTAGCTTTTTAATGTACTCCAATCTGTTGACATTCTTGTGTTTTTCATATTGCTTTCCTGACTGTACTGTTCTGCTCACCTCCACCCCAAAGGATCTCAAGTGTCCCTTGTGGCCATTTCACAGATTTTCTTTTTTTTTTTTTTTTTTTTTTTTTAAGGTAGGAGCCATTGAACAAAATGGTATTTTATTTATTTTTTTTATATATGAAATTTATTGACAAATTGGTTTCCATTCAACACCCAGTGCTCATCCCAAAAGGTGCCCTCCTCAATACCCATCACCCACCCTCCCCTCCCTCCCACCCCCCATCAACCCTCAGTTTGTTCTCAGTTTTTAACAGTCTCTTATGCTTTGGCTCTCTCCCACTCTAACGTCTTTTTTTTTTTTTTTTCCCTTCCCCTCCCCCATGGGTTCCTGTTAAGTTTCTCAGGATCCACATAAGAGTGAAACCATATGGTATCTGTCTTTCTCTGTATGGCTTATTTCACTTAGCATCACACTCTCCAGTTCCATCCACGTTGCTACAAAAGGCCATATTTCATTTTTTCTCATTGCCACGTAGTATTCCATTGTGTATATAAACCACAATTTCTTTATCCATTCATCAGTTGATGGACATTTAGGCTCTTTCCATAATTTGGCTATTGTTGACAGTGCTGCTATGAACATTGGGGTACAAGTGCCCCTATGCATCAGCACTCCTGTATCCCTTGGGTAAATTCCGAGCAGTGCTATTGCTGGGTCATAGGGTAGGTCTATTTTTAATTTTCTGAGGAACCTCCACACTGCTTTCCAGAGCAGCTGCACCAATTTGCATTCCCACCAACAGTGCAAGAGGGTTCCCGTTTCTCCACATCCTCTCCAGCATCTATAGTCTCCTGATTTGTTCATTTTGGAGATTTTCTAAAGAAATTTGAATCACCACCGAAATGATATAGACTGTTTATTCTATTTTACATATTAACTTCCTTAATTCTTACGTTTTCAGTTTTCTTTTTAATTCTCATGTCTTACCTTCATTTTAAACTTATTTTTTCACTTGAATAATTTCCTTTGTCAATGAATAGCCTAAAAGACAGCAATCATATCTCTTGGTTAATCTTTCAGTTATTGTTCATTTCCCATAGAATAAAAATTTCTTCAGAATACTTTTAAGGTGTTGATTAAAGTCATGCAAATAAATTTTAATTTCCCATCTTTGTAAAAGTGATGGTGACACTAATGACAAATGAAGAAATATCCTCTTTTGCTTGATGAGAAAGGTCTCATACATATTCAATTCCTGGATCAATGAGTTGATTTCCTTTGTAAACCCTGATGGTCCACATGCAATGTTTCCTCTTTGTGAAGCAATCATAATGAGAATTTTTGCTTTTATTATCAATAATATACATGAAATCTTTTATTTTATATCAAATCCTACATTATTATGCCTTTCATGATTTGAGATAATGAAAAAAAAATCATTGTATAATTTTCATCTGTCAATGGAAATAGAATAGTGTCATTCAAGATTGGGTCATAATAAGCTTGTGGCAGAACTTTGGTCTTGGGGAAATTTTTTTTTTTATTTTTTAATTTTTTTTTACATTTATTCATTCTTGAGAGACAGAGAGACAGAAAATAAGTGGGGGAGGGGCAGAGAGCTAGAAGGAGACATAGAATCGGAAGCAGGCTCCAGGCTTTGAGCTGTGAGCACAGAGCCCAACACGGGGCTGGAACCACAAAGCGTGAGATCATGACCTGAGCCCAAGTCAGACACCCAACCAAGTGAGCCACCCAGGCGCCCCTGAAATTTGTTTTCTTAAGTTACCACTCTGTTCACCTCAAGATCCTGGTCTCCTCTTCCTGGGCACTATCCTTCATGATGTTTCTCTAGTTTCCTGTGTTTTTTGACATAAAGCCTTTCCCTACAGAGTTTAGTTCATTGGGAAGTGAAATAATGGGAGAATATCTTTGAAAATAATGTCTCATGGTCCCACATAATTATGTGTAAAATATGACATTATGTTTACCAGTATAACAGTATTATTAACTATAGTGTATTCAAATAAATATAGACTGGGAATGGGAAATAGATACAAACACTGTAAAATATCTTGCTTTAGGAATGATAAAACATCAAGCATTGTGCCTGGCATCTAACTGATGACTAGTTTTGTAAGTCTATGTGCTTACATGCAAGCCTCTTTTAAGTGTATATTAATAATTTTGCACATTAGCAAATTAGGTCTATGATATATTGTATATTGAAAATATTGTAATGTTTTATATTAATCACATACGATTACATTCTCTTAGATTTAGGAATGTGGAGTAAAAGTGATTTTTGTGATTTTGTTAGGAAGACCTTAGTTCTATCAATATCTTTGTGACTTGGAAATGAATGAATACCTCTAGGATGTAATTATTTCAAATGCTAAAGGAAACGTTAACTTACCTGATTTATAAGGGCAGCACTTGCCTTCTTCAAAATTATAATTAGACAATATGTATCGATAAAAATCATTGAGCACACACTTTATTACACTGAAACAATGATTCAACAATAAACTATACATTTAGCTAGATACAGACTCTGACTAAATAATGCACAAGCAGTATATTACAAAAATTTTTGAAAAATATTTTTTTGTCAAAATATGTGTTTTGCCTTTTTGTTTGTCTTGTTTTTACCATGATTTACTCAAGAAATAAAGAAAAACAAATTTAATTTTGTTTATCTTAAAGTAATGCCATTCTTTTATTCTAAGGAAAGTCACATTTCCTTTCAATTTCTAGCAAGTCTTAACTTTCTCCATCACATAAGATTTGAAACTAAGTGATTAACAATCAAAGCAGCACTCTAAAAAGATATTTGTATGAATGGCAAAACACAGATCCTATTAGAGAGATGTGAGCAGATTGCTCTCATCTGTAACTCATCCTGTCCTTATAAATATCCTTAAACTCTACAGTGCTCCTCACAAGCTAAGTCGCAGTAATTGCAAAATATGTGCTGCTGGAGTACATGGAGTATATTGGAGATGTCCTCCTATATACCTATATACCTCCTATGACCTCCTAACACCGATGGCAGTATATTGGAGGACATACTAGCACTGATGACCCTTATAAGAACAGTAGTTCACACTTATGGAAGACAATAAATTCCAGAGTAGTTCGCATACATTAACCTATTGACTGCTTGTAAGGACCCTATGTGCAATCTTGAGCAACTGGGGCAGACAAAAATGGTGCAATGTGCTCTTACTGTGTCTTTTGTCAGGCAGTGGCTGAACAAAATGAGACAGAGACCTTTCCCTACAGATCCTCCCTCCCTGAAGACACTGAATTTTTCATTTAAGGACTCACTGTGAGAAGCAGATTCCATTTTCATGTAATCCAAATTTATCTGCTTTTGCTTTACAAAGGTCATTTGGTATGGAGGCTGGGTAGAAAAACCGAGTTAACTACCTGCCTAGAAGGAAATTATTTTATTAGTAGGCAAAAACATTCTCCTACCCCTGCCTTCAGCCCCATAGTTACTGTTGCCTGGTGTACTTCCAGTAACTGCTGTCATTTCCTTGTGCCCTGTCGCTCTTTTACATTAAATTAGTCAATACCTGTCTTGACTGAAATTTCTGAAATTTCAAACTCCCTGAAAGAGGACTAATTACATTTCTGCTACACACCTGGTTTAGGTCTGAGATCAGCATGTGAGAAGTCAATATCATCTTCTGTTTTTCATCAAGTTCTGTATCTTTTGTGTACCTCAAAATGGGGAAGACATGAAAAGTGTCTCATGGGAATTTGTCTCCAGACTTTAATTAATTGTAAGCTCAGAATAAGTGCAGGGCTCTAAGAAGACTCTTATGAAAGATCATTACTGCCCAGTATTCTATGCTTTTTCTTGAAAAATGATACTGTTGAGTTTTGATTATCTCTATGGAAATAGAAACATCAAAGAAATTCCATATTGAAAATATGAGAGCAAACTATTTGGATGACTTTTAAGTCAATGGGGGAGGAAAAACATTTTTTTCTTGAGGGAAACTTTTTTTTCTTGTGTCCAACTTTTTATTTTTATATTTTTTAATATGAAATTTATTGTCAAATTGGTTTCCCTACAACGACCAGTGCTCATTCCAACAGGTGCCCTTCTCAATGTCCATCACCCACCCACCTCTCCCTCCCACACCTCATCAACCCTCAGTTTGTTCTCAGTTTTTAAGAGTCTCTTAAGTTCTGGCTCCCTCCCTCTCTAACCTTTTATTTTTTTTCTTCCCCTCCTCCATGGTCTTCTATTAAGTTTCTCAGGATCCACATAGGAGTGAAAACATATGGTATCTGTCTTTCTCTGTATGGCTTATTTCACTTAGCATAACACTCTCCAGTTCCATCCACGTTGCTACAAAAGGCCATATTTCGTTCTTTCTCATTGCCACATAGTATTCCATTGTGTACATAAACCACAATTTCTGATTCCATTCATCAGTTGATGGACATTTAGTCTCTTTCCATAATTTGGCTATTGTTGAAAGTGCTGCTATAAACATTGGGGTACAAGTGCCCTTATGCATAGGCATTCCTGTATCCCTTGGGTAAATTCCTAGCAGTGTTATTGATAAGTCATAGGGTAGATCTATTTTTAATTTTTTGAGGAACCTCCACACTGTTTTCCAGAGTGGCTGCACCAGTTTGCATTCCCACCAACAGTGCAAGAGGGTTCCCATTTCTCCACATCCTCTCCAGCATCTATAGTCTCCTGATTTGTTCATTTTAGCCACTCTGACTGGCATGAGGTGGTATCTCAGTGTGGTTTTGATTTGTATTTCCCTGATGAGGAGTGACGTTGAGAATCTTTTCAGGTGCCTGTTCGTCATCTGAATGTCTTCTTTAGAGAAGTGTCTATTCATGTCTTCTGCCCATTTCTTCACTGGATTATTTGTTTTTCGGGTGTGGAGTTTGGTGAATTCTTTATAGATTTTGGATACTAGCCCTTTATCCAATATGTCATTTGTAAATATCGTTTCCCATTCCATTGGTTGCCTTTTAGTTTTGTTGATTGTTTCCTTTGCAGTGCAGAAGCTTTTGATCTTCATGGGGTCCCAATATTTCATTTTGTATTTTAATTCCCTTGACTTTGGAAATGTGTCCAGTAAGAAATTGCTGTGGCTGAGGTCAGAGAGGTTTTTCCCTGCTTTCTCCTCTACGGTTTTGATGGTTTCCTGTCTCATTCAGGCCCTTCATTCATTTTGAGTTTATTTTTGTGAAGGGTGTAAGAAATTGGTCTAGTTTCATTCTTCTGTATGTTGCTGTCCAGTTCTCCCAGCACCGTTTGTTAAATAGACTGTCTTTTTTCTATTGGATATTCTTTCCTGCTTTGTCAAAGATTAGTTGGCCATACTTTTGTGGGGCCAATTCTGGGGTTTCTATTCTATTCCATTGGTCTATGTGTCTGTTTTTGTGCCAATACCATGCTGTCTTGATGATTACAGCTTTGTAGGAGCAGCTAAGTCTGGGATTGTGATACCTTTGGTTTTCTCCTTCAGTATTATTTTGGCTATTCGAGGTCCTTTGTGATTCCATACAAATTTTAGGATTGCTTGTCCTAGACTGAAGAAGAATGCTGGTGCAATTTTGATTGGGATTGCATTGAATGTGTAGATTGCTTTGGGTGGTGTTGACATTTGAAAAATATATATTCTTCCAATCCATGAGCACAGAATGTTTTTCCATTTCTTTGTATCCTCTTCAATTTCCTTCATAAGGTTTCTATAGTTTTCAGCATACAGATCTTTTACATCTTTGGTTAGGTTTATTCCTAGGTATTTTATGATTATTGGTGCAAATGTGAATGAGATCAATTTCTTTATTTGTCTTTCTGTTGCTTCATTTTTGGTGTATAAAAATACAACTGATTTCTGTACATTAATTTTGTATCCTGTGACTTTGCTGAATTCATCTATCAGTTCTAGCAGACTTTTGGTGGAGTCTATCAGGTTGTTCATGCATAATATCATGTCATCTACAAAAAGTGAAAGCTTAACTTCATCATTGCCAATTTTCATGCCTTGATTTTCTTTCGTTGTCTTATTGCTGATGTTAGAACTTCCAACACTATGTTAAACAACAGAGGTGAGGGTGGACATCCCTGTCTTGTTCCTTATCTCACAGGGAAAGCTCTAAGTTTTTCTCTATTGAGAATGATATTATCTTTTCATAAATGGCTTTTATGAAGTTTAAGGTTTTTCCTTCTATCCTGACTTTCTCAAGGGTTTTAATGAAGAAAGGATGCTGTACTTTGTCAAATGCTTTTTCCACATTGATTGACAGGATCATATGGTTCTTATCTTTCCTTTTATTAATGTGATGTATCACATTGTTTGATTTGTGAATGTTGAACCAGCCCTGCAGCCCAGGAATGAATCTCACTTGATTATGGTGAATAATTCTTTTTATATGCTGTTGAATTCAATTTACTAGTATCTTGTTGAGAATTTTTCCATCCATATTCATCAAGGATATTGGCCTGTACTTCGCTTTTTTTTTGCTGGGTCTCTGTCTGGTTTGGGAATCAAAGTAATGAGTCTGGAAGTTTTCCTTCCTTTTCTATTTTTTGAAAAGCTTGAGAAGGATAGATATTATCTCTGCCTTAAATGTCTAGTAGAATTCCCCAGGGAAGCCATCTGGTACTGGACTCTTATTTGTTGGGAGATTTTTGATAACTGATTCAATTTCTTCACTGGTTATGGGTCTGTTCAAATTTTCTATTTCATTCTGTTTGAGTTTTGGTAGTGTGTGGGTGTTTACGAATTTGTCCATTTCTTCCAGATTATAAAGTTTGTTGGCATATAATTTTTCACAGTATTCCCTAATAATTACTTGTATATATGAGGGAGTGGTTGAAATAAATTCCACTTTAATTCATGATTTTATCTATTTGGGTCATCTCCCTTTTCTTTTTCCGAAGCCTGGCTAGAGGTTTATCAAATTAGTTTATTTTTTTCAAAAAACCAACTCTTGGTTTCATCGATCTGCTCTACAGTTCTTTTCAGAGTCTATATAGTTTATTTCTGCTCTGATCTTTATTATTTCTCTTCTTCTGCTGGATTTAGCGTGTCTTTGTTGTTCTGCTTCTATTTCCTTTAGGTGTGCTGTTAGATTTTGTATTTGGGACTTTTCTTGTTTCTTGAGATAGGCCTGGATTGCAATGTATTTTCCTCTCAGGACTGCCTTTGCTGCATCCCAAAGCGTTTGGATTGTTGTATTTTCATTTTCATTTGTTTCCATGTAATTTTTAATTTCTTCTCTAATTGTCTGGTTGACCCATTCATTCTTTAGGAGGATGTTCTTTAACCTCCATGCTTTTGGAGGTTTTGCATATTTTTACTTGTGATTGATTTCAAGTTTCAGAGCATTGTGATCTGAAAGTGTGCATGGTATGATATCAATTATTTTATATTTATGAAGGGCTGTTTTGTGACCTTGTATGTGATATATCTTGGAGAATGTTTCATATGCACTTGAGAAGAAAGTATATTCTGTTGCTTTTGGATGCAGAGCTCTGTCATGTCCATCCGGTCCAATGTATCACTCAAGGCCATTGTTTTTTTTTTTATTGATTTTCCATCCAGATGATGTATGCCTTGTTGTAAGTGGATTATTAACGTCCCCTGCAATTACCACAATCTTATCAATAAGGTTGCTTACGTTTGTGATCAATTGTTTTATGTATTTGGGTGGTCTGAATTCAATGCATAGACCTTTATAATTGTTAGCTCTTCCTGATGGATAGACCCTGTAATTATTATATAATATCCCTCTTCATCTCTTGTTACAGCCTTTAAGTTAAATTCTAGTTTGTCTGATATAAGTATGGCTACTCCAGCTTTCTTGTGACTTCCAGGAGCATGATAGATAGTTCTCCATCCCGTCACTTTCAATCTGAAGGTGTCCTCAGATCTAAAATGAGTCTCTTGTAGACAGCAAATAGATGGGTCTTGTTTTTTTTTATCCATTCTGATACCCTATGTCTTTTGGTTGATGTATTTAGTCCATTTACATTCAGTATTATTATTCAAAGATATGGGTTTAGAGTCATAGTGATATCTGTAGGTTCATGCTTGTAGTGGTGTCTCTGGTACTTTGTGTTTCTTGCAACATTTCACTCACAGAATCCCCCTTAGGATCTCTTGTAGGGATGGTTTACTGGTGATGAATTCCTTCAGTTTTTGTTTGTTTGGAAAAAGCTATATCTATCTTTGTATTTTGAATGACAGGTTTGCTGGATAAACGATTCTTGGCTGCATATTTTTCCTGTTAATCACATGAAGATTTCCTTCCATTCCTTTCTGCCCTGCCAAGTTTTAGTAGACAGGTCTGCTACTACCCTTATGCTTCTACCTTTGTATGTTAAGGCCCATTTTTCTTTAGCTGCTTTCAGAATTCTGTCTTTATCCTTGTATTTTTCTAGTTTCACTATATGCCCTTCAGAAGATTGATTCAAGTTATGTCTGAAGGGAGTTCTCTGTGTCTCTTGGGTTTCAATGCCTATTTCCTTCCCCAGACCAGGGAAGTTGTCAGCTATGATTTTTTCAAGTATACCTTCAGACCCTTTCTCTCTCATCTTTGTTTGGAATTCCTGTGATATGGATATTGTTCCATTTATCTGCATCACTTAGTTCTCTAATTCTCCTCTAGTACTCCTGGATTTTTTTTAATCTCTCTTTTTCTCAGCTTCCTCTTTTTCCATAATTTTTCTTCTAATTCACCTATTCTCTCCCCTGCCTCTTCAATCCTCACTGTGCCCACCTCCATTTTTTTTGCACCTTATTTATAGCATTTTTTAAAATCATCACGACTATTTCTTAGTCCCTTGATCTCTGTGGCATTAGATTCTCTGCTGTCCTCTATGCTTTTTTTCAAGCCCAGCAACTAATTTTATGACTATTATTCTAAATTCTTGTTCAGTTATATTGCTTAAATCGGTTTGGATCAATTTGTTAGCTGTCGCTACTTCCTGGAATTTCTTTTGAGGAGAATTCTTGCATTTCATCACTTTGGCTAATTCTCTGTCCCTTATGAGTTTTAAGTGCTTGTTGTGTGCTCTGCACCTGTGAGCGCTGCTATATTAAAGGAGGGTCATACACTATCCAGGGCTTGGCCCTTCAGGGGGTGTTTTTTTCAGAGATTGTTACTTGCTGTCTGTTGTTGTGACTTTTGTTATTTTATTACCCTACTCTTAGTGATATTTTGGACCCTCCACCAGATGTGCTTTGATTTGTTCCTTGGAGTAGCCCAGAGGATCAGCCCCCCTTAGAACAAGTCAACCCTCCTATTGGGGATTCGATATCCTGCAGAGCCCCTTGAGCTTACTGCTCTCTCACTGCCTCAAAGGGTCATACATACTTCTCAGATCCTCTGCACCTTTGCTTTTTGAACTTTCAGACTTTGAAACTTTCTTTTTCTGGACTGGATCATGAAACTGACTGGGACTGGACAGGGTCTGACTTAGAAGGAGACTGGGTTCAAGGTTGGACTGAGTCCTACAAAGAAACCAGACTGGTCCAAGTTCAGGCAGAAACTGGCTTACAAACTGGACCAGATTCAAGAGTCTAACATAGAAACTAGCTATAGATTTTGAATGCTAACCTTTGATCCAATATGTAATTTTCAAATATCTTCTCCCATTTCATACGTTGCCATTTAGTTTTGTTGCTTGCTTACTTCTCTGTGCAGAAGAAATTTTATCTTTAAGAGGACCAAATAGTACATTTTTGCTTTTGTTTCCCTTGCCATTTTATCTTTGTAATTTAGCTTTATTTTTTATTTTTTAAAATTTACATCCAAATTAGTTAGTATATAGTGAAGCAATGATTTCAGTAGATTCCTTAATGCCCCTTACCCATTTAGCCCATCCCCCCTCCCACAACCCCTCCAGCAACCCTCAGTTTGTTCTCAGTATTTATGAGTCTCTTCTGTTTTGTCCCCCTCCCTGTTTTTATATTATTTTTGTTTCCTTTCCCTTATGTTCATCTGTTTTGTCTCTTAAATTCCTCATATGAGTGAAGTCATATGATTTTTGTCTTTCTCTGACTAATTCCACTTAGCATTATACCCTCCAGTTCCATCCATGTAGTTGCAAATGGCAAGATTTCATTCTTTTTGATTGCTGAGTAATACTCCATTGTATATATATGCCACTTCTTCTTTATCCATTCACCCATCAGTGGACTTTTGGGCTCTTTCCATACTTTGACTATTGTTGATAGTGCTACTATTAACATGGGGGTGCATGTGTCCCTTCAAAAGAGCACACCTGTATCCCATAGATAAATGCCTAGTAGTGCAATTGCTGGGTCGTAGGGTAGTTCTATTTTCAGTTTTTTGAGAAACCTCCATACTGTTTTCTAGAGTGACTGCACCAGCTTGCATTCCAACAAACAATGCAAAAGAGATCCTCTCTCTCTTCATCATCGCCAACATCTGTTGTGGCCTGAGTTGTTAATGATAGCCATTGTGACAGGTGTAAGGTGGTATCTCATAGTGGTTTTGATTTGTGTTTCCCTGATGATGAGTGATGTTGAGCATTTTTTCATGTGTCAGATGGCCATCTGGATGTCTTCCTTGGAGAAGTGTCTATTCATGTCTTTTGCCCATTTCTTCATTGGATTTGTTTTTTGGGTGTTGAGTTTGATAAATTCTTTATAGATTTTGGATACTAACCCTTTATCTGATATGTCATTTGCAAATATCATATTCTCCCATTCTGTCAGCTACCTTTTAGTTTTGCTGGTTGTTTCCTTTGCTGTGCAGACGCTTTTTATTTTGATGAGGTCCCAGTAGTTCATTTTTGCTTTTGTTTCCCTTGCCTCTGGAGACGTGTTAAGAAATTGTTGCAGGCAAGATCAAAGAGGTTTTTGCCTTCTTTCTCCTCGAGGATTTTGATGGCTTCCTGTCTTACACTGAGGTCTTTCATCCACCTTGAGTTTATTTTTGTATATGGTGTATGAAAGTGGTCCAGGTTCATTCTTGTGCATGTTGCTGTCCAGTTTTCCCAGCACCACTTGCTGAAGAGACTGTCTTTATTCCATTGGATATTCTTTCCTGATTTGTCAAAGATTAGTTGCCCATATGTTTGTGGGTCCATTTCTGTGTTCTCTATTCTGTTGCATTGATCTGAGTGTCTGTTCTTGTGCCAGTACCATTCTGTCTTGATAATTACAGCTTTGTAGTATAGCTTGAAGTCTAGGATTGTGATGCCTCCTCCTTTGGTTTTCTTTTTCAATATTGCTTTGGCTATTGGGGTTCTTTTCTGGTTCCATAAAAATTTTAGGATTATTTTTTCTAGCTCTGTGAAGAATGCTGGTGTTACTTTGATGGGGATTGCATTGAATATGTGGATTCCTTTGGATAGTATCGACATTTTAACAATATTTGTTCTTCCTATCCAGGAACATGGAATCGTTTTTTCCATTTCTTTGTGTCTCCTTCAATTTCTTTCATAAGTTTTCTATATTTTTCAATGTATATATTTTTCACCTCTTTGGTTAGATTTATTCCTTGGTGTTTGGGGTTTTGGTGCAACTGTAAATGGGATCAATTCCTTGATTTCTCTTTCTGTCACTTCATTGTTCGTGTATAGGAATGCAACCGCTTTCTGTGCATTGATTTTACATCCTGCAACTTTGTTGAATTCATGAATCAGTTCTAGCAGGTTTTGGTGGAATCTTTTGCATTTTCCATGTAGAGTATCACGTCATCTGTGAAGAGTGAATGTTTGACCTCCTCCTGGCCCATTTGGATGCCTTTTATTTCTTTGTGTTGTCTGATTGCAGAGGCTACGACTTTCAATTCTATGTTGAATAAAAGTGGTGAGAGTGGATATCCCTGTCTTGTTCCTCACCTTAAGGGGAAATCTGTCAGTTTTTCCCCTTTAAGCATGATATTAGCATCGGGTCGTTCATATATGGCTTTTATGATCTCGAGGTATGCTCTTTCTATCGCTACTTTCTTGAGGGTTTTTATCAAGAAAGGATGCTGTATTTTGTTAAATGCTTTCTCTGCATCTATTGAGAGGATCATGTTTCTTGTCCTTTCTTTTATTGATGTGATGAATCACGTTAATTGTTTTCGGATATTGATCCAGCCCAGTATCCCAGGTATAAATCCCACTTGGTCATGGTGAATAATTTTTTAATGTCTTCTTGGATCTGGTTGGCTAATATCTTGTTGAGGATTTTTGCATCCATGTTCATCAGGAAAATTGGTCTACAGTTCTCCTTTTTAGTGGGGTCTCTGTATGGTTTTGGAATCAGGGTAATGCTGGCTTCATAGAAAGAATTTGGAAGTTTTCCTTCCATTTCTATTTTTTTGGAACAGTTTCAAGAGAATCAGTGTTACCTCTTCCTTAAATGTTTGGTAGAATTCCCCCGGAATGCCATCTGACCCTGGACTCTTGTATTTTGGCAGATTTTTGATTACTAATTTGATTTCCTTCCTGGTTATGGGTCCATTCAACTTTTCTACTTATTCCTGTTTCAGGTTTAATAGTGTATATGTTTCTAGGAATTTGTCCATTTCTTCCAGATTGCCCATTTTATTGGCATATAATTGCTCATAATATTCTCTTACTATTGTTTCTATTTCTGCTGTGTTGGTTGTGATCTCTCCCCTTTCATTCTTGATTTTATTTATTTGGGTCTTTTCCTTTTTCTTTTGGTAAAGCTGGCTAGTGATTTATCAATTTTGTTCATTATTTCAAAGAACCAGCTTCTGGTTTCATTGATCTGTTCTACTGTTTGTTTTTGTTTGTTTGTTTGTTTTGATAGCATTAATTTCTGCTCTAATCTTTATTATTTCCTGTGTTCTGCTGGTTTTGGGTTATATTTGCTCTTCTTTTTCCAGCTCCTTAAGGTGTAAGGTTAGGTTGTGTATCTGAGATCTTTCTTCCTTCTTTAGGAAGGCCTCGATTGCTATATACATTCCTCTTATGACTGCCTTTGCTGCATCCCAGAGGTTTTGGGTTGTGGTGTTATCATTTTCATTGGCTTCCATATACTTTTTAATTTCCTCTTTAACTGTTTGGTTAGCCCATTCATTCTTTAGTAGGATGTTCTTCAGTCTCCAAGTATTTGTTACCTTTCCAAATTTTTTCTTGTGGTTGATTTCGAGTTTCATAGCGTTGTGGTCTGAAAATACGCACAGTATGAATCTGATCTTTTTGAACCTAATTAGGGCTGATTTGTGTCCCAGTATATGGTCTATTCTTGAGAACTTTCCATGTGCACTGGAGAAGAATGTATATTCTGCTGCTTTAGGATGAAATGTTCTGAATATGTCTCTTAAGTCCATCTGGTCCAGTGTGTCATTCAAAGCCATTTTTTTCCTTGTTGATTTCTCACATGGATGATCTGTCCATTGCTGTGAGTGGGGTGTTGAAGCCTCCTACTATTATGTATTACTATAGATGAGTTTCTTTATGTTTCTGATTACTTGATTTACGTTTGGGTGCTCTCACATTTGGCGCATAAATGTTTAAAATGGTTAGGTCTTCTTGGTTGATTCACCCTTTGATTATGATATAATGCCCTTCTGCATCTCTTGATACAGTGTTTATTTTAAAGTTTAGATAGTCTGATATAAGTATGGCTACTTTTGGCTTTTGGCTGGCTTTCTTTTGTTGACCATTAGATGATAGATGGTTCTCCATTCCCTTATTTTCGATCTGAATGTGTCTTTAGGTCTATAGTGGGTCTCTTGTACACAGGAATTAGATGGATCTTTTTTTCTTTTCTTTTTTTTGAGGTTTTTGTTTATTTATTTATTTTTTAAATATGAAATGTATTGTCAAGTTGGTTTCCATACAACATCCAGTGCTCATCCCAAAAGGTGCCCTCCTCAATACCCATCACCGACCCTCCCCTCCCTCCCACCCCCCATCAACCGTCAGTTTGTTCTCAGTTTTTAAGAGTCTCTTATGCTTTGGCTCTCTCCCTCTCTAACATCTTTTTGTTTGTCTTTCTTCCCCTCCCCCATGGACTTCTGTTATGTTTCTAAGGATCCACATAAGAGTGAAACGATATGGTATCTGTCTTTCTCTGTATGACTTATTTCACTTAGCATAACACTCTCCAGTTGATGGATCTTGTTTTCTTATCCATTCTGTTACCCTATGTCTTTTAATTGGAGCACTGAGTCCATTGATTTTTAGAGTGAGTACTGAAAGATATGAATTTATTACCATTATGATGCTTGTAGAGTTGAAATTTCTGGTGGTGTTCTCTGGTCCTTTCTAATCTTTATTGCTTTTGGTATTTGCATATATATTTGAATATATCTATATCTATATCTATATCTATATCTATATCTATATCTATCTATATCTATCTATATCTATATCTATCTATCTATAGATAGATTCATCTTTTCTCCTCTCAGCGAGTCCCCCTTAAAATTTCTTGCAGGGCTGGTTTAGTGGTCACATACTCCTTTAATTTTTGTTTGTCTGGGAAACTTTTTATCTCTCCTTCTATTTTGAATGACAACCTTGATGGATAAAGAATTCTTGGCTACATATTTTTCTGATTTAGCACACTGAATATATCCCACCACTCCTTCTTGGCCTGCCAAGTTTCTGTGCACAGGTCTGCTGCAAACCTGATCTGTCTTCCCTTGTAGGCTAGGGACTTTTTTCCCTTGCTGCTTTCATGATTATCTCCTTGCCTCAATATTTTGTGAATTTGACTATGATATGGCTTAGTGATGGCTAGTTTTTGTTGAATCGAATGGGGATCCTCTGTGCTTTCTGGATTTTGCTGTCTGTGTCTTTCCCCAGGTTAGGAAAGTTTTCTGCTATGATTTGTTCACATACCCCTTCTATCCCTATTTCTCTCTATTCATCCTCTGGGACCCCTATGATTCTGATGTTGTTCCTTTTTAATGAGTCACTGATTTCTCGAATTCTTAAATCATGCTCTTTTGCCTTAATCTCCCTCTTTTTTTCTGCTTCGTTATTCTCTATACGTTTGTCCTCTATATCGTTGATTATTTGTTCTGCCTTGTCCATCCTTGTTGCTGCTGCATCCATCCGTGATTGCAGCTCAGATATAGCATTTTTAATTTAATTCTGGCTATGTTTTACTTCTTTTATCTCTGTAGAAAGGGATTCTAATCTATTTTTGACTCCAGCTAGTATTCTTATTATCGTGATTCTAAATTCTGGTTCTGACATCTTGCTTGTGTCTGTGTTGGTTAATTCCCTGGCTGTCATTTCTTCATGCTTTCTTTTGGTCTGAATTCCTTTGTTTTGCCATTTTGAAGGGAGAAAATGAATGAATGAGGTACAAAAATTAAAACTAAAAAAATATTAAAATTAAAAAATATTAAAACTAAAAATTTTAACACAAACACACATACAAAAAACGAATAAATGATGCTAGATCCTAGGTGTGTTTTGGTCTGGGTGTTGAAAGTGGTTTGACATATTAGAGAAAAAAAGAGGGGGAGAAAAAAAATGAAACCATTTGATAATTTGAAAAAATGAATACACTGAAGTAGACTAAAATGAGATGATGGGAGTGAAATAGAATTTGAAGAAATATACACAAAAGTAAAGAATATGGCAGAAAAAATTAAAGCAAAATATTTTTAATAAAAATTAAAAATAAATATTAATTTTTTCTCTTTCTGTAGTCAAGAAAAAGAAAAGAAACAAAAAAGAGAAAAATATAAAGAAATAAAAATACAAAATCATTTGAAAATTGAAAAAAGTGGATACACTGTAGTAGACTAAAATAAAATGATGGAAGTAAAATAGAATTTGAAAAATATATATATAAACAAAAAATATAGTAATAAAAAATAAATAAAAATATTTTTAATAGAAATTGAAAGTAGAAATGAAGTTTTTCTATTTCTGCATTTAAGAAAAAGAATAGAAACGAAAAAGATAAAACAAGAGAAAGAAATTAGAATAAAGGAAACTGTTTGAAAATTTGAAAAGGTGAATAAACTGAAGTAGACTAAAATAAAATGATGGAAATCAAGTCAAATTTGAAAAAAAATACACAAAATTAAAAAAAATATAGTAATAAAAATGAAAGAAAATATTTTTAATAAAAAGTGAAAATCAAAGTGAATTTTTTTTCTGTATTCATGAAAAAGGAAAGAATTGCAAAAGAGAAAAGGAAAAAAGAATAAAAAAGAAAGAAAATTGAATAGATGAACCTGCTAACAGATTGAAGTAGGGCTGAAATTGCTTCATTTTCCCTTAGAAGTCAGTCCATGTAGTCTTTATAGTCCCTAAATTAAGCCGGCAGTGATACTTGTGTTCTTGAAGAGTGAAGTTGGCCCAGTTGGGAGGGGCTGAGTGTAACAGCTCCGCTGTCCAATAGATGGCGCTGCTAGCCTACTGGGGTGGATTGTTGCAGTGCTCATAGGTGAGTATGAGTATGCACTGGAGAGGTGAAAATGGCGCCACCCAGCTACCCTGTCTGTTCTCCCAGATCAGGAATCATGCACCCGTCCTCTGTCTTCAGCTTTCGTCCACTCCCTGCTTTTTTATTCTCCATGACCAGGCCCCAGGCAGTACCTCTCTCCCAAGTTTTGTCTCAGATGAGGCTATTTTCTTCAGCCTTTTACTTCTGAAGGACTGCAGCTTTGACCCGTTCTGCCCCTCTATGGGACACTCTCACCAAGCAATGGCCAAATGAGCAATAGCTGAATGTCAGCTGCACCCAGGAACGCTTGCTGGACCCTGATGCTGCTGGTGCCCCAAGACTGCAGCCAGGTGCCAGCCCATCCCAGAAAAAGCTTGCAAGATAGTGTAGCAGCAGCTTTTCAGGGATTATGGAAAATGTCAATACACATCTGGCACCAGGCTTCACCCTTAATGACCTTGTTCTAGCACCAGCGTATGTGGCCATTTTCTGGGGTCTGCTTAGACCAGGTGACTCAACAGTCTCTACCAAATGTCCTTCAGCAGTGGAACCGCTTTTCCCCGTGTGGTCTGAGAACTTCCTGGACCCCACTCTGTTCCTGGGGATTCACCCTTCCCACCAGAGCACAGCCAGGTATTGAGCTGCAGAGTTGCAGCCTTTGTTCTCCCCTTGTATACAGTCTTAATGGAATTTAAACCCTCTACTTTCTCCTTTCTCCCTTCTCTCTTCTCCCTTTTTAGTTTAGTCCCTGTGGGTGTTTCCAATTTTCCATTTTCTCTCCAGCTGCTTCTGGGGAGGGGTGCTTTTCCTGTATTCTCACCCCCTCCACAGTCTCTGTCCTCTCTCTGTCCACAAAAGCAGTTCTCTACTTTTCATGGCTTCTTGCTCCCCAAATTCACCTCTCTGTGCCACATACCTGCTGAATTCTGTGGTTCAGGTTGTGCAGATTGTTGTGTTAACCCTCCGATCAGTTTTCTATGTGTGCAGGATGATGTAATATTGGTCTGGCTATATTTTATGGACACGACGCAGACAAAAAACTTCCATGCTGTTCCACCATCTTGGCTCCTCCCTATATCATTTATTTATGCTTTAATATTTATGATTTACTGCTTATGCTGGCTTTAGGCTTCATTTGTTGTTCTTTTTCTAGTTTCTTTATTTGTAACATCAGTTTACTTGAGATTTTTCTTGTTTTTTTTTTTTGTTTGTTTTTTATGGTAGGCCTATATTGCTATATATTCCCTCATAGGACCACTTGTGCTACATCCCAAAGGATTTGCACAATTTTCATTTACTTCCATGTATTTTTAAAATTCTTCTTTGATTTCTTGATTGACACATTTATTGTTTAGCTACATGTTTTTTTAATATCCATATGTTTGTTCTGTTTCCAATTTTTGTTGCTGACATCATGTTTAATAGCTTTGTGGTCAGAAAATATGCATGGTGGTCTCAATGTATTCGCCCTTGTTGAGTCCTGATTTCTGACCTAATATATGATCTGTTCTGGAGATTGTTCCATGTTCACTTGTAAGAATGTGTATTCTGCTGCTTTAAGATGGAATGTTCTGAATATATTTACTCAAGTCTATGTGGTTCAATGTGTCATACAAAGCCATTGTTTCCTTGCTGATTTTCTACTTAGATGATCTGTCCATTGATGTAAGTGTGGTGCTAAAGTCCCCTACTATCATTGTATTATTATCAATGTATTACTTTAGGCTTATTATTAATAGTTTCATGTATTTGGGTTCTTCCAATTTGGGGGTATAGCTATTTACAATTATTTGACCTTGTGAAATTGTCTTCTTTATTATCATATAGTTCCCTTCTTCATCTCTTGTTGCAGTTTGGTTTAAATGATAATTTGCTTGATATAAGTTTGACTATTCTGACTTTTTTTGACATTTTTTTTTTCATGTTAAATGTTTTCCTTTCCCCTTGCTTTCATTTTTTTTAATATATATGAAATTTATTGACAAATTGGTTTCCATACAACACCCAGTGCTCATCCCAAAAGGTGCCCTCCTCAATACCCATCACCCACCCTCCCCTCCCTCCCACCCCCCATCAACCCTCAGTTTGTTCTCAGTTTTTAACAGTCTCTTATGCTTTGGCTCTCTCCCACTCTAACCTCTTTTTTTTTTTCCTTCCCCTCCCCCATGGCTTCCTGTTAAGTTTCTCAGGATCCACATAAGAGTGAAACCATATGGTATCTGTCTTTCTCTGTATGGCTTATTTCACTTAGCATTACACTCTCCAGTTCCATCCACGTTGCTACAAAAGGCCATATTTCATTTTTTCTCATTGCCACGTAGTATTCCATTGTGTATATATACCACAATTTCTTTATCCATTCATCAGTTGATGGACATTTAGGCTCTTTCCATAATTTGGCTATTGTTGACAGTGCTGCTATGAACATTGGGGTACAAGTGCCCCTATGCATCAGTACTCCTGTATCCCTTGGATAAATTCCTAGCAGTGCTATTGCTGGGTCATAGGGTAGGTCTATTTTTAATTTTCTGAGGAACCTCCACACTGCTTTCCAGAGCGGCTGCACCAATTTGCATTCCCACCAACAGTGCAAGAGGGTTCCCGTTTCTCCACATCCTCTCCAGCATCTATAGTCTCCTGATTTGTTCATTTTGGCCACTCTGACTGGCGTGAGGTGATACCTGAGTGTGGTTTTGATTTGTATTTCCCTGATAAGGAGCGACGCTGAACATCTTTTCATGTGCCTGTTGGCCATCTGGATGACTTCTTTAGAGAAGTGTCTATTCATGTTTTCTGCCCATTTCTTCACTGGGTTATTTGTTTTTCGGGTGTGGAGTTTGGTGAGCTCTTTATACATTTTGGATACTAGCCCTTTGTCCGATATGTCATTTGCAAATATCTTTTCCCATTCCGTTGGTTGCCTTTTAGTTTTGTTGGTTGTTTCCTTTGCTGTGCAGAAGCTTTTTATCTTCATAAGGTCCCAGTAATTCACTTTTGCTTTTAATTCCCTTGCCTTTGGGGATGTGTCGAGTAAGAGATTGCTACGGCTGAGGTCAGAGAGGTCTTTTCCTGCTTTCTCCTCTAAGGTTCTGATGGTTTCCTGTCTCACATTTAGGTCCTTTATCCATTTTGAGTTTATTTTTGTAAATGGTGTGAGAAAGTGGTCTAGTTTCAACCTTCTGCATGTTGCTGTCCAGTTCTCCCAGCACCATTTGTTAAAGAGGCTGTCTTTTTTCCATTGGATTTTCTTTCCTGCTTTGTCAAAGATGAGTTGGCCATACGTTTGTGGCTCCAGTTCTGGGGTTTCTATTCTATTCCATTGGTCTGTGTGTCTGTTTTTGTGCCACTACCATGCTGTCTTGATGATTACAGCTTTGTAGTAGAGGCTAAAGTCTGGGATTGTGATGCCTCCTGCTTTGGTCTTCTTCTTCAAAATTCCTTTGGCTATTCGGGGCCTTTTGTGGTTCCATATGAATTTTAGGATTGCTTGTTCTAGCTTCGAGAAGAATGCTGGTGCAATTTTGATTGGGATTGCATTGAATGTGTAGATAGCTTTGGGTAGTATTGACATTTTGACAATATTTATTTTTCCAATCCATGAGCAGGGAATGTCTTTCCATTTCTTTAAATCTTCTTCAATTACCTTCATAAGCTTTCTATAGTTTACAGCATACACATCCTTTACCTCTTTGGTTAGATTTATTCCTAGGTATTTTATGCTTCTTGGTGAAATTGTGAATGGGATCATTTTCTTTATTTGTCTTTCTGTTGCTTCATTGTTAGTGTATAAGAATGCAACTAATTTCTGTACATTGATTTTGTATCCTGCAACTTTGCTGAATTCATGTATCAGTTCTAGCAGACTTTTGGTGGAGTCTATCGGATTTTCCATGTATAATATCATGTCATCTGCAAAAAGCGAAAGGTTGACTTCATCTTTGCCAATTTTGATGCCTTTGATTTCCTTTTGTTGTCTGATTGCTGATGCTAGAACTTCCAGCACTATGTTAAACAACAGCGGTGAGAGTGGGCATCCCTGTCGTGTTCCTGATCTCAGGGAAAAAGCTCTCAGTTTTTCCCCGTTGAGGATGATGTTAGCTGTGGGCTTTTCATAAATGGCTTTTATGATCTTTAAGTATGTTCCTTCTATCCCGACTTTCTCAAGGGTTTTTATTAAGAAAGCGTGCTGGATTTTGTCAAAGGCCTTTTCTGCATCGATTGACAGGATCATATGTTTTTTTTTTTTTTTGTTAATGTGATGTATCACGTTGATTGATTTGTGAATGTTGAACCACCCCTGCATCCCAGGAATGAATCCCACTTGATCATGGTGAATAATTCTTTTTATATGCCATTGAATTCGATTTGCTAGTATCTTATGGAGAATTTTTGCATCCATATTCATCAGGGATATTGGCCTGTAGTTCTCTTTTTTTACTGGGTCTCTGTCTGGTTTAGGAATCAAAGTAATACTGGCTTCATAGAATGAGTCTGGAAGTTTTCCTTCCCTTTCTATTTCTTGGAATAGTTTGAGAAGGATAGGTATTATCTCTGCTTTAAACGTCTGGTAGAACTCCCCTGGGAAGCCATCTGGTCCTGGACTCTTATTTGTTGGGAGATTTTTGATAACCGATTCAATTTCTTCGCTGGTTATGGGTCTGTTCAAGCTTTCTCTTTCCTCCTGATTGAGTTTTGGAAGAGTGTGGGTGTTCAGGAATTTGTCCATTTCTTCCAGGTTGTCCAATTTGTTGGCATATAATTTTTCACAGTATTTCCTGATAATTGTTTGTATCTCTGAGGGATTGGTTGTAATAATTCCATTTTCATTCATGATTTTATCTATTTGGGTCATCTCCCTTTTCTTTTTGAGAAGCCTGGCTAGAGGTTTGTCAATTTTGTTTATTTTTTCAAAAAACCAACTCTTGGTTTCGTTGATCTGCTCTACAGTTTTTTTAGATTCTATATTGTTTATTTCTGCTCTGATCTTTATTATTTCTCTTCTTCTGCTGGGTTTAGGCTGCCTTTGTTGTTCTATTGCTTCTATTTCCTTTAGGTGTGCTGTTAGATTTTGTATTTGGGATTTTTCTTGTTTCTGGAGATAGGCCTGGATTGCAATGTATTTTCCTCTCAGGACTGCCTTTGCTGCGTCCCAAAGCGTTTGGGTTGTTGTATTTTCATTTTCGTTTGTTTCCATATATTTTTTTGATTTCTTCTCTAATTGCCTGGTTGACCCACTCGTTCGTTAGTAGGGTGTTCTTTAACCTCCATGCTTTTGGAGGTTTTCCAGACTTTTTCCTGTGGTTGATTTCAAGCTTCATAGCATTTTGGTCTGAAAGTATGCATGGTATAATTTCAATTCTTGTAAACTTATGAAGGGCTGTTTTGTGACCCAGTATATGATCTATCTTGGAGAATGTTCCATGTGCACTCGAGAAGAAAGTATATTCTGTTGCTTTGGGATGCAGAGTTCTAAATATATCTGTCAAGTCCATCTGATCCAATGTCTCATTCAGGGCCCTTGTTTCTTTATTGACCGTGTGTCTAGATGATCTATCCATTTCTGTAAGTGGGATGATCTATCCATTTCTCTAGTGGTCTGCAATTACCACACTATATATTCACTATATATTTGGGGGCTCCGGTATTCGGCGCATAGACATTTATAATTGTTAGCTCTTCCTGATGGATAGACCCTGTAACTATTATATAATGTCCTTCTTCATCTCTTGTTACAGCCTTTAATTTAAAGTCTAGTTTGTCTGATATAAGTATGGCTACTCCAGCTTTCTTTTGGCTTCCAGTAGCATGATAAATAGTTCTCCATCCCCTCACTCTCAATCTAAAGGTGTCCTCAGGTCTAAAATGAGTCTCTTGTAGACAGCAAATAGGTGGGTCTTGTTTTTTTATCCATTCTGATACCCTATGTCTTTTGGTTGGCGCATTTAATCCATTTACATTCAGTGTTATTATAGAAAGATACGGGTTTAGAGTCATTGTGATGTCTGTATGTTTTATGCTTGTAGTGATGTCTCTGGTACTTTGTCTCACAGGGTCCCCCTTAGGATCTCTTGTAGGGCTGGTTTAGTGGTGACAAATTCCTTCAGTTTTTGTTTGTTTGGGAAGACCTTTATCTCTCCTTCTATTCTAAATGACAGACTTGCTGGATAAAGGATTCTCGGCTGCATATTTTTTCTGTCTAGCACACTGAAAATCTCGTGCCAATTCTTTCTGGCCTGCCAAGTTTCAAAAGAGAGATCAGTCACGAGTCTTCTAGGTCTCCCTTTATATGTGAGGGCACGTTTATCCCTTGCTGCTTTCAGAATTTTCTCTTTATCCTTGTATTTTGCCAGTTTCACTATGATATGTCGTGCAGAAGATCGATTCAAGTTACGTCTGAAGGGAGTTCTCTGTGCCTCTTGGATTTCAATGCCTTTTTCCTTCCCCAGTTCAGGGAAGTTCTCAGCTATAATTTCTTCAAGTACCCCTTCAGCACCTTTCCCTCTCTCTTCCTCCTCTGGGATACCAATTATGCGTATATTATTTCTTTTTAGTGTATCACTTAGTTCTCTAATTTTCCCCTCATACTCCTGGATTTTTTTATCTCTCTTTTTCTCAGCTTCCTCTTTTTCCATAACTTTATCTTCTAGTTCACCTATTCTCTCCTCTGCCTCTTCCATCCGAGCCGTGGTGGTTTGCATTTTGTTTTGCATTTCATTTAAAGCGTTTTTCAGCTCCTCGTGACTGTTCCTTAGTCCCTTGATCTCTGTAGCAAGAGATTCTCTGCTGTCCTGTATACTGTTTTCCAGCCCAGCGATTAATTTTATGACTATTATTCTTTTTTTTTTTTTTTAATTTTTTTTTCAACGTTTATTTATTTTTTGGGACAGAGAGAGACAGAGCATGAATGGGGGAGGGGCAGAGAGATAGAGACACACAAAGAATCGGAAACAGGCTCCAGGCTCTGAGCCATCAGCCCAGAGCCTGACGCGGGGCTCGAACTCACGGACCGCAAGATCGTGACCTGGCTTAAGTCGGACGCTCAACCGACTGCGCCACCCAGGCGCCCCATATGACTATTATTCTAAATTCACTTTCTGTTATATTATTTAAATCCTTTTTGATCAGCTCATTAGCTGTTGTTATTTCCTGGAGATTCTTCTGAGGGGAATTCTTCCGCTTGGTCATTTTGGATAGTCCCTGGTGTGGTGAGGACCTGCAGGGCACTTCCCCTGTGCTGTGGTGTATAACTGGAGTTGGTGGGCGGGGCCGCAGTCAGTCCTGATGTCTGCCCCCAGCCCACCGCTGGGGCCACAGTCAGACTGGTGTGTGCCTTCTCTTCCCCTCTCCTAGGGGCGGGATTCACTGTGGGGTGGCGTGGCCCGTCTGGGCTACTTGCACACTGCCAGGCTAGTGATGGTGGGGATCTGGCGTATTAGCTGGGGTGGGAAGGCAAGGTGCACGGCGGCAGGGGGGGCAGGCTTAGCTCGCTTCTCCTTAGGTGATCCACTTCAGGAGGGGCCCTGTGGCAGCTGGAGGGAGTCAGATCCGCTGCCAGAGGTTTGGCTCCGCAGAAGCACAGAGTTGGGTGTTTGCGCGGAGCGAGCAATTTCCCTGGCCGGAACCGGTTCCCTTTGGGATTTTGGCTGAGGGATGGGCGGGGGAGATGGCGCTGGCGAGCGCCTTTGTTCCCCGCCAAACCGAGCTCTGTCGTCCGGGGGCTCCGCAGCTCACCCTCCCTTTGTCCTCCAGCCTTCCCGCTTTCTGAGCAGAGCTGTTAACTTATGACCTCCCAGACGTTAAGTCGCGCTTGCTGTCGGAACACAGTCCGTCAGGCCCCTCTGCTTTTGCAAGCCGGGCTCGGGGGTTCTGCTTGGCTGGCGAGCCGCCCCTCCGCCCCGGCTCCCTCCCGCCAGTCCGTGGAGCGTGCACCGCCTCACCGCCCTTCCTACCCTCTTCCGTGGGCCTCGTCTGCACTTGGGTCCGGTGACTCCGTTCTGCTAATCCTCTGGCGGTTTTCTGGGTTATTTAGGCAGGTGTAGGTGGAATCTAAGTGATCAGCAGGACGCGCGGTGAGCCCAGCGTCCTCCTACGCCGCCATCTTCCCGGAAGTCCCCTCCCCTTGCTTTCAATATGCAGGTATCTTGAAATCTAAAATGAGCCCCTTATAGGCAGTCTATAGATGGTCATTTTTTAAAATCCAACTGAAACCCTCTTCTTTTGATTGGAACATTTCGTTAATTTACATTCAGAATGACTATTAGAGTGATTTTTCATTGTTTCTGGAGATTTTCTCTGCTCCTTTCTTCTCTTTTTCACTTTTGGTCTTTCTTTTCTACTCAAAGTGTTCCTTTTAATATTTCTTGCAGGGCTGGTTTAGTGGTTACAAACTCCTTTAATTTCTACTTATCTGGGAAACTATTTCTCCTTCTATTCTGAATGATAGCATGACTGAATTGAGTATTCTTGGCTGCAGATTCTTCCCATCCAGTACACTGAATACATCATGTCATTCCCTTCTGGCTTGTCACATTTCTGTTTAGAGATCTGCAGGTAACCTAATCTGTCTTCTCTTGAAAGTTAAGGACTTCTTTTGTCTTTCTGCTTGTAGTTTTTTTTTCTTTATTACTATGTTTTGCTATATTTTATTACAATATATCTTGGTTTTGACCTGCTTTTGTTGATTTTTCTGGGAGTTCTCTGTGCCTCCTGGATGTGAATGTTTGTTTTCCTTCTCAGATTAGGAAGTTTTCAGCTACTATTTCCTCTTAATTATTTTCTGTCCCCTTTTCTCTCTCTTCTGGGACTCTTGTTATATGAATGTTATTACATTTTATGGAGTCACTGAGTTCCCTATGTGTATTCATAGTCTATCTATGTTCTTTAATTCATTCTCTTTTGTTCAACTTCATTTTTTTCCATTATTTATCTTCTATATCACTTATTCATTCCTCTGTTTCTTTCATCTTCATGTTCATTGAAAGAAATCTGTTTTGAATCTCACTGATTGCATTTTTCATTTCTGGGTGATTCTTTTTAAACTCTTTTGTCCCTGTGGTAATTACCTCCCTGATGTCTCCCATTCTTTTCTCAAGCCCAGTGAGTGTCCTTATGATTGTTGCCTTAAATTCTCTAGCAGGTATGTTCTTTATATCTGTTTCACTTAGATATCTGGTTGTGGACTTATCCTGTTCTTTCATTTGGGATTAATTACTTTATCTTGGCATTCTATGTGAGTCTCTTTCTTCTCTGTGTTAGGAAAACCTGTTATGTTTCCTGCTCCTGAGAGTAATGAGTTTATGAAAAGGTCATAAAATGTCTAAAGCCTAGCTCTTCAGAAATGCCTGTGGTGTGCCCTACATGCACTCTGCTGTTGTGTTTTTGCTGCTCTATCCTTCAGGTTAGTCATCTGCAAAGGTTCTCCTTGCATGAGGTGGGCAGTGTTTGGTCCTTGGCCTGAGTGTGGTGAGTTTTAACTAGGTGTGCTCTAGTCAGCTTGAAAATGAGACCTGATACTACTTTCACTAGAACTGAAGCCTCATAAAATGTTCAAGTCAGGAGACTTGTCGTGGGTCAGTATTTCTGCTGGTCTTCTGGGGAAGAGACCTGTTGTGTTGGGACTGAGGCAAACTTGACCAAGGAGGGCAGTAAGGCCAGTTCACATAAGTGTGGGCCCTGATGTAAGCAGGTTAGGTAGCCAGTGTTGGTGCTGTGCTGTTTATCACAGGTGGCTCTGTGTTCACGCTGAGGTGTGGGTGAGGGAAGTGGTGTAAGGCAACTACTTTGTCCCTGGAGAGGGGTCTCTCTCATCCTGCTGCCTCTCAGGGAAGCACTCCCCGAACAGTGAGTAATCTCCTTGCTGTGTTTCCCAAGTATTCCTCAGATAGGTTTTTCCGCACTGTCTGCCTCCAGGTTGTTTGCTTACCTTCTCTCTAGGGAAGCACAGTACCTTCCCAGTTCTGTCCCAGTCAATCCTTCTGATTTTTAAAACTCTAGGCTTTAGGGGTGTGTTGTGGACACTGGTCTTCTGGGTGAGAATCTTGTCGTGCTGGGACTGTGGCAGGTTTTACAGAGAAGGGTAGTTGTGTCAAAGCTCAGGGGCATGGAACTTGGTGAAGGCAGGTTAGGTGGCCGGTATGGGGGCCAAGCTGCCTTCTGCAGGTGGTTCTGCACTTACGCTGAGGGGTGGGAGAGGGAAATGTTGCCAGCTGACTTCTTTGTCCATGGAGAGACTTTAAATGTAAATGGACTAAATGCTCTGGCCAAAAGATATAGGTGACTGAAAAGATTTTTAAAATACTCATCTATATGCTGCCTACAGGAGACTCATTTAAGACATACAGGCACATATACACTGCAAGTGAAAACATTGAAAAAGATATTCCATGCAAATGGAAGTGGAAAAAAAAAGTTGGGTAGCAATATTGATTTCAGAAAAAAAAAGGCTTTATTTATTTATTTGTTTAAAAAGTAATTGATGTTTATTTATTTTTGTGAGAGACAGACTGTGAGTGGGGGGAGGGGCAGAGAGAGAGGCAGACACAGAATTTGAAGCAGACTCCAGGTTCTAAGCTGTTGGCACAGAGCCCAACATGGGACATGGACTCCTGTACCATGAGATCGTGACCTGAGCTGAAGTTAGTTAATCAACTGAGCCACTCAGGTGCCCCTGGGGGGATGGGAGGGAGACTTTAAAGGAAAGAGTGAAACAAAAGACAAAGCATACATCATGTTAAAAAAAAAAAATCAATCCTTGCCCCTCCCCCGTTCATGCTCTTCTCTCTCTGTCCCAAAAAAAGTAAATAAACGTTGAAAAAAATAAAAAATAAAAAAAAATAAAAAAAAATCAATCCAGCAAATGGATAAAATTAAATGTAAACCCTTATGCACCCAACAGAGCTGTACCTAAAAAAATAAAATATAAAATAATAAAATAAAATAAAATAAAATAAAATAAAAACAGACATGAAGGGAGAAATTGACAGTAATACCATAATAATAAAGGACCTTAATGTAATTTCACTTACATTAATGAATAAATCACCCAGACAGAAACTCTAAAGAAAACTGGCTTTAAGTGATACATTACACCAGATAGACCTAACAGATATATATAGAACATTCCATCCCCAAACAGCAGAACATACATTCTTTTCAAATGTTTATGGAATGTTCTTCAGGAAAGATCACATGATAGGCCACAAAACAAGTCTCAATACATTCAAGAAAATTTAATTAATATGAACTATCTTTTCTGATCACAGTGGGATGAAACTAAAAATCAATAACAAGAAAAAAAAAACTGAAAGAAACACAATTGCTTGTAGGCTAAATAGCAGTACTAACAACCAATGGGTTAACAAATACAGGAAAGGAAAAAAAAAACGAGAAATACCTGGAGACAAATGAAAATGAAAACACAATGGTCAAAAATCCCTGAGACTCAGAAATCTCTAGTAATATAGGCTTACTTTTATTTTTTCTTTTTATATATGAAATTTATTGTCAACTTGGTTTCCATACAACACCCAGTGCTCATCCCAAAAGGTGCCCCCTCAATACCCATGGTTTATATACACAATGGAATACTACGTGGCAATGAGAAAGAATGAAATATGGCCTTTTGTAGCAACGTGGATGGAACTGGAAAGTGTGATGCTAAGTGAAATAAGCCATGCAGAGAAAGACAGATACCATATGGTTTCACTCTTATGTGGATCCTAGGCTTACTTTGAAATTGAGAAAAATCTCCAATTAACTAAATTTACACATAAAGAAACTTGAAAATTAAAAGCAAACAAAACCTAAAGTTATCAGAAGAAAAGAAATCATATAGTGCAAAAGAGAAATAAATGAATTAGACACTTAAAAATATGATAAAACTTTAGCCAGAATAATCAAAAAGAAAACAAGTACACTCAAATAAGTAAAGATGCCACAGAAATACATAAGATTATGAGATTAAATAAAATACATACCAACACATTGGACAAACTAGAATACATGGATAAATTCCTAGAAAGAATTTTCCAAAACTGAATCAGGAGTAGGAATTCTGAACAGACAAAATATTTTTAAGAAAATTGAATTAGTTATCAAAGACCTCCATACAAGCAAAAGTCCAAAACCAGATTGCTTCACAGGTGAAGTACACCAAACATTTTAAAAAGTGTTAACACTGGGGCATCTGGGTGACTCAGTCTGTTGAGCATCTGACTTTGACTCAGGTCATGATTCATAGTTTTTGAGTTCAAGCCCCATATTGGGCTTGCTGCTGTCAGCCTGTCAGCACAGAGCCTGGTTAAGATCCTCTGTCTCCCTCTCTTTGCCTCCACTATATTTGCTGTCTCCCCAAAATAAGTAAATATTAAAATTAAAGTGTTAATATCTATCCTTTACAAAATATTCCAAAAAATAAAAGAGGAAGGAATGCATCAAAATTAATTCTATGGAGCATTATCTTCACATTCAAATTTTAAAATGAGAAATAAAAGAAAATATAATCAAATTTTAAAAATGATGCTACAAAAGAGAACATTATACAACAATATCCCTAGTAAAGATAGATACTAAAATTCTCAATAAAATATTAACAAAAGAACTTCAAAAATGTATTACAAGGGTTATTCTTTGTGATCAAGTGGGATTTATTTCAGGGATGCAAACACGGTTCAGTATATACAAACCAACCAATGTGATATATCATGTTAACCAAATGAAGAATAAGGACAATATGTTTATATCAATAGATGAAAAAAACAAAATGTTTGACAAAATTCAACATTGATTCATGATAAAAACTCAACAAAGTGAGTGTAGAAGGAACATACTTCAGTATGATAAAGACCATATATAAGAAACTCATAGTTAACATCATACTCAATGAGTTAAAAGTTGAAAGCTTGTCCCCTATGATCAGAAACAAAACAAGGATGTCCACTCTTACTACTTTTATTTAATACAGTACTTGACATCCTAGCCATAGCCATTAGACTAGAAAAAGAAATAGAAGACATCCAAATTGTTAAGAAAGTAACAAAACTGTAACTATTTGCAGATGACATAACATGTATAGAAAACCCTAAAGACTCCAAAAATATTAAATGTAATAAATGAATTCAGTAATGTTGAAGGGTACAAAATCAACATATATAAATATGGTTGTTTCTATACACTATTAACGACATGAAAGAAAGAGAAATAAAGAAAACAGTCCTGTTTACAATTTCATCAATAATAAAATACCTAGGAGTAAATTTAACCAAAGAGGTGATAACTGTAAGACACTGATGCACTTTTGAAACTGTACTTTGAAAGAAACTGCACTTTGAAAACTGTAAGACATTGATGAAAGAAATAAAAGGTGACACAAATTAATAAAAGATATACCATACTCATGGATTGGAAAAATTCAATTTTAGCATATTATTATACAAAGCAATCTACAAATTCAATGCAATCTCATGAAAATACCAATAGTGTTTTTAACGGAAGTGAAACAAAAAATATATATATATAAAATTATGGAACCACAAAACACCTAGAATAAACAAAGCAATCTTGCAAACAAGAACAAAATTGGAGGTATCACAATTCTAGCTTTCAACTTTCAAATTATAGTAATCAAGATAGTATGGTACTGCCACAAAAATAGACAAGTGGCTCAAAGGAATATAATAGCCCAGAAATTAACCTTTGCATATATGGTCAATTAATCTTAGACAAAGGAGGCAAAAATATACAATGTGGAAAATAAATATTGTGGGAAGACCTGGACAGCTTCATTCCAAAGAATGAAACTGAACCATTTTCTTACACCCTACACAAAAATAAATTCAAATTGGATGAAAATTTAAATGTAAGAACTGAAGTAATAAAATGCCTAAAAGAATATCTAGTAATCTCTTAGACAACAACCTTTGTAATATTTTTCCTGATCTGTCTCCTTGGACAAGGGAAACAAAGACAAAATAAACAGTTGAGGCTACAACAAACTGAAAAGTCATTGCACAGCAAGGAAAATCATCCATAAAACCAAAAGGGGGAAATATATTTGAAAACGATATATCCAATAAGGACTTAATATCCAAAGTGTATAAAGGACTCATAGAACTCAACATCAAAAAAAAATAAGTAATTGGATTAAAAATGTGAAGAGGACCTGAACAGAAATTTTTCCCAAGAAGAAATACAGAAGAACAGAAGGCCAACAGACACATGTGAAGACCCTCAAATCACTATTAGGAAATGCCAATCAAAACCACAAAAAGAAATCGCACCAGTCAAAATGGCTAGTATCAAAAACACAAGAAATAACAATGGCGGAGAAATAGGGGGACCTGAAGATCCCTTATCCCTCAAACACAGCAGTATTGAGGCCAGAAGACTTGGGATTCCAGGAATCCAGGCTACAGAATGACAGAAACATCTCCAGAGACCCATGGGGATATCTTGGCGGGTCATAGGTGCATGATTGCAAATTGGGAGAGATAAAACGGGTGGCATAGGCATAGGGGGGAGGGATCTCCTTCTGTGGAGAGACAAAATGAAGAGAAAGAGAGACTGTGGAAGAGTAGTATTATATTTGGACAAGAGAAAAACCACGGACCAGGGAATGGAAAAAATGGAGAAAGACCAATTTCTTACTCTATCCAGAGTTGTGGGGCTTTCTCTGGACTGGGGCCTGCTGCCTTGTCCATGCACCTGGGGTGAGGGAGGGAGTCAGCACTGGGTTTGGTAGCTAGCTCAGAGGCACAATTGGAGACAAGAGTCCCTCCCTTGAGTGCTGTTGGAAGAAGGTATATAGCTGCTCCAAGGACAAAAACCTTGCAGGTGCCCACCAGGCAGAGGCTCTTTGACAGCTGGCTGGGGAGAGTGGCACTGCCTTGGAACTGGGGCACATGGAGTGGGATCCTTTAAGACATTGGGGTTTTAATCCCAGCCAAATGCCTAGAAGGTGCAGGAGACTGTGGAGCAGGTAAACCAGCTGGCTCACCCCTGCAAGACACTGTAAAGATGGCCTGAACAGAGTGGTCTGGGACACCAGTCAGGCAGGTGAGACTGGGATGTTGCCATTTATATTCCCATCACCAACAAGGTGAGGCTGCAGGGAATAGACACCTCACATTGGAGGTGAGACCCACCTACAGCAAACCACACCCTTTTGTGTCCAGTAACTGTGAATCTACCAGAGTGAGAATTACTCTGACCAAACCTCTTCCAGAACAGCACAGTCACTGGTTCCAAAGCACCATTAGATATTGGTCCAGTGTTTTTGCATTTTCTGATTTGATTCTTGGTCAATTTTTATTGACCAAGCAGGAGGTGTCACAACTCTGGTTTTTAGCCTCTACTACAAAACTGTAATCATTGAAATAGTATGCTATTGGCACAAAACAGACACATAGACGAATGGAATAGAATAGACAACCCAGAATTGGACCCAAAAACGTATAGCCAACTAATCTTTGACAAAGCAGAGGAAAGAGTATCCAATGGAAAAAAGACAGTCTCTTTAGCAAATTGTGCTGGAAGAACTGGACAGCAACATGCAGAAGCATGAAACTAGTCTACATTCTCACACCATACGCAAAAATAAATTCAAAATGGATGAAAGACCTAAATGTGAGACAGTAAACCATCAAAACCCTAGAGGAGAAAGCAGGAAAAAACTTCTCTGACCTCAGCCGCAGCAACCTCTTGACTTCAGCCGAAGCATCTTCTTATTTGACACTTCTCCAAAGGCAAGGAAAATAAAAGCAAAAATGAACGGTTGGGACCTCGGTGCAAACTTCTGCACTGCAAAGGAAACAATCAACAAAACTAAAAGGCAACTGATGGAATGGGAGAAGATATTTGCAAATGACATATCAGATAAAGGGTTAGTGTCCAAAATCTATAAAGAAGTTATCAAACTCAACACCTGAAAATCAAAAAAAATTCTGTGAAGAAATGGGCAAAAAACATGAAGAGCCACTTCTCCAAAGAAGACATCCAGATGGCCAACAGACACATGAAAAGATGCTCAACATCACTCATCATCAGGGAAATCCAAATCAAAACCACATTGAGAAACCACCTAATTCCAGTCAGAATGGTTAACATTAATAATTCAGGAAACAACAGATATTGGCAAGGATGTGGAGAAATGGGAACCCTCTTGCACTGTTAGTGGGAATACAAGCTGGCAGAGCTGTTCTGGAAAACTGTATCAAGGTTCCTCAAAAAATTAAAAACAGAATTACCCTAAAACCCATCAATAGTGCTACTAGGAATTTGTCCAAAGGCACAGGCTTGCTGATTCATAGAGGCACATGTACCCCAATGTTTATAGCAGTGCTTTCAATAATAGCCATTATGGAAAGCACCCAAATGTCCATCAACTGATGAATGGATAAAAAAGGTGTGGTTTATATATTGAAGGGAATACTATTTGGCAATGAGAAAGAATGAAAGCTGGATATATGCAGCAACAAGGATGGAACAGGAGGGTATTATGTGAAATGAAATAAGTCAGTCAGCGAAAGACATATATCATATGTTTTCACTCATATGTGGAACTTGAGAAACTTAAGAGAAGATCATGGGGGAAGGGAAGGGAGAAAATTAGTTTCAAACAGAGAGGGAGGCAAACCATAAGAGGCTCTTAAATACAGAGAAAAAACTGAGGGTTGATGGGGGAGTGGATAATGGGTGATGGACATTGAGGCACTTATTGGGATGAGCATTGGGTGTTGCATGTAAGCATTAAATCATGGGAATCTATTCCCAAAGGCTAAGAACACACTGTATACACTGTGTGTTAGCTAATTTAACAATAAATTATATAAAAAAATAAAGAAACAAGTGTTGATGTGGATGTAGATAAAAGGGAACACTTGTGCACTGTTAGTGGGAATGTAAATTGGTAAAACTACTATGGAAAACAACACGGAGGTTCTTTAAAAGCTACAAATAAAAGTATTATATGATCCAGTAATTCTACTCCTGGGTACTTACAGAAAGAAAACAAATACACTAATTTAAGCACTACATGCACCAATATGTTTATTGCAGCATCATTTACATTAGCCAACTATGTAAGCAACCCAAGTCTTCATCCATAGATAGACAAAGAAAATGATATAAATGGAATATTACTGAGCCATAAAAAATAATGATATCTTGCCATTTGTAACAACATGGATGGACTTAGAGGGTATTAAATTAAGTGAAATAAGTCACAGCAGACACAGCAAGACAAATACCATATTATTTAACTTTTATGTGTAATCTATAAAAACCAATGAAACAATGAATAAACAAAACAAACAAACAAATAAAAACAGGCACAGACCTGTAAATACAGGGAACAAACTCATTGTTGCCAGAAGTGTAGCGAATGGAAAGCTGGGCCAAAATTGGTGAAGATAAGTGAGAGGTACAGGCTTTCAGTTACAGAATAAAAAATGTCACAATGATGAAAGATACAGCACAGTGAATATAGGCAGTGGCATTATAATAGTGTTGTAGAGTGAGAGATGATAGCAATACTAGTTATGAGCATAGCATAATGTATAGAGTGGTCAAATAACTATGTTGTATACTTGAAACTAATGTAAAATTGTGTGTTAATTTTACTTCAGTCAATAAAATTGTAAAATTGTGCATCAAAAAATATTATGTGGAAAGCTGTGCATAATTGGAAATATTTTTGTAATATTTAATATAATTATTCTATTAGAATAAAACAGTGAATTTTTAGACATTCAAAAACACCCAAAGAAGTGGTATATATACAAGATGAAATATTACTTGGCCATAAAAAAGATAGAAATCACACCATTTATGACAGTATGGAGTAACCTATAGGGTATTATGCTAAATGAAATGAGACAAGAAAAGAAAAAATACCATATGATTTTATTTATATGTGGAATCTAAAAAAGAAAACAAAGAACAAACAACAAAAGAGAGAGAAGAGAATCATCAATACAGAGAACAAACTGGTGGTTGCCAAATGGGAGAGGAGTGGGTGGATGGGCAAAATGGGTGCAAGGGATTAGAGGTACAAATTCCAGTAATGAAATAAATAAATCACAGGATGAAAAGTATAGCCTAGGGAATATAGTCAATAATATTGTAGTACCTATTGTGGTAAGCATTCATATTGTATATAATCCTGAATCACTGTGTTTTACACCTGAAAGTAATTTGATATTTTATGTCAACTATACTTATACAGAAGAAAAAAAATGAAAAAAAACTGTGCCACTAAAAATTAAATAAAAGCCTAACAGAGCATGAAATGAATATTTGGGAACAATTACAGATTATATTATGTAATACAGGCAAGACCTTAAACATTTTGAATGCGTCCTTTTTAGTGCATGTAGAATTGTAGGTTAACAAGAGTTTTTAGCAGTTTTGAAGATATCTTCTGACTTCCATCATTTTGGTGGCAATGAGCCATAAATCATCTGCCACTCTGAATTTAGTACCATTTTCTGGGGCTGCTTTTAAGATTTTTTTTTGTTTTGATTTTCAAAAAAAAGTATTTATAAGTTGAATATATAGGTTTAGGTGTATTTTTCCCTAATCCATATCCTATATAAGGGTTCACAGAGTTTTTTGAATCTATAGGTTGCTATAGTATGTCAAGATTGAGAAAGCTTTATACAATATTGATTCATATGTTTTATCTGACTCCTCTCAGCCATTTTCTCTAATTACATACATTTTACATTTTCTCCCAGTTTTCATATATATCTTATTCACTTTTGCATTATCCACACTATGTTCTCTCTTGGTGTCACCTGGGTATTTTCTACCAACCTAATTTCCAGTTCAGTAATCTTCTTACCATAGTTAAACCCATTCATTGAATTCTTAATTTCAAATTACTTGTGTTTTTAAAAAATCTATACTTTAATTTTCATTTTATAGACAATTAGGTTAGTAGAATATTTTATTATTTTATTATTTATTTATTTATTTCTCTAAATATTCCCTTCATTTTTTTGTATTGTAGTAAAATATACAAAAAATGTCATTTAAAATATTAGATTCAGTGGTATTCAGTACATTTGCAATTTTGTACAATGATCACCCTTATGTAGTTCTGGAACATCTTTGTCACCTCAAAAACAAACCACATAATTTAAGCAATCATTGCCCATGGTCCTTCTCCAACAGACCCTGGCCAACACTAATCAGCTACTGTCTCCATGGTTGTGAATATTGCAAATATTTTGTATAATGGAATTAAACATATGCAGTCTTCTGTGTCTAGCTTCTTTTGCTAGAATAATATATTCTTGGTTCATCCATGTTAAGACGTGTATCAGTATTTTTTTGTGCCTTCCACAGTTGAATAATATTTTATTGCATAGATATATCAGACTTCATTTATCCTTTTATCTCTTCTTTCATGGAATAAGATAGAAAGTATCCCCTACTCTTCATTTTTGTAATATACTTAGAAAAACGGATGTTAATTCTTCTGTAAATGTATGGTAGAATTGAGCAGTGAAACCATCTAGTCCTGGACTTTTTCTTCTTTGTAAGTTTGAAAGATATCTTCTGTGCAATCTCTTACTTGTTATAAATATGTTGACATTATATATTTTTATTAAGTCACTTTTGATAGATTACATGTAATAAATTATCCACTTAATCTTATTTAACCAATGGTTTTCTGTAATAATCTTTTTTAAAAAATATAATTTCAGTACTAAGGTCTCCACTTCATGTATGATTTTAGTAGTTTGTCTTTTTTCTCTTTTTTCCTAATCAATTTACATTAAGGTATGCCAATTTTATTGATCTCAACATATCAGTATTTGAGTTTAATTATTCTATTGTTTTTCTCTATTTTCTCTTTTATTTATCTCTTTAGTTTTTATTATTTTCTTCCTTCCAATAGCTATACATTAAATTTGCTCTTCTTTTTCCATTTCTGTAAGATGAAAAATTAGATTATTAACTTGGGATATTCCTTGTTGACATAAGTATTTATAGTTTTAAATTTTCCTGTGAACACTGTAGTCATTGCACCTGATAAAGTATTGATATTTGTTTTCCCCATCATTTGTCTAAAATTATTTTCGAATTTACATCATGATTTCTATGTAATATGGTGATAGTTTAAAAGTATATATTTTAATTTCCAGTTATTTGTGAATGTTCTAATTTTCCCTCTGTTATTTAATTCCATTATAGGCAATAAAATATACAGTATATGACTCTAATTAAAAAAAGTGTTGGGGGTTCTGGGTGTCTCGGTTGGGCATTTGACTTTGGCTTAGGTTATGATCTCATGTTTTATGAATTCAAGCTCCACATCAGGCTCTCTGCTGTCAGTGCAGAACCTGCTTCAGATCTGTCCATCTCTCTCTGCCCCTCCCATGCTTGCACTCTCTAAATAAATTTTAAAAAAACATTAAAAAAACAAATAAAAATGTTTTTTGAGACTGGTTTAAACATTTTTTTTTAATAATGATTTACCTTGAAGAATGTTACTCCATGTGAACTGGAAAATTTGTACTATATTGAGTTGGAGTGTTCTGTATATGTTAGGTGTAATGAGGTGAAAATAAATTTTCTTTTGCTTGTTGACTTTCTACGTTTTTATCTCTGTTTTTGAAAATAAAGTTATTGAAGTCTCCAGCTGTTATTGTTGGAATGTCTATTTCTCTCTTCTCATTTGTCCGTTGTTTTCAACATATTTTATGAATCTTTTGTTATGAATGTGTAGGTTAATATATTTTCTTGATCAATTGACCATTTAAAATGTTTTTTAATGTTTATTTACTTTTGAAAGAGAGGGAGAGAGAGAGACAGAGACAGAGCGTGAGCAGGGGAGGGGCAGAGAGAGAGGAAGACAGAATCCGAAGTAGGCTCCAGGCTCTGAGTTGTCAGCACAGAGCCCAACGGGGGGCCCAAACTCACAGACTGTGAGATCATGACCTGAGCTGAAGTCGAATGCTCAACCGACTGAGCCACCCAGGTGCCCCAATCAATTGACCATTTTATCTGTATATATTATTCGTATCTTTCTCTTGTAACAATGTTTTGCTTAAAGTGTATTTTTTCTTTTATTATTGGTATCCTTGAATTTTAGTTATTATTCACATGTAATATTGTTTCCATCCTTTTATTTTCAATCTTTGGTGTCTTTGGACTTAGAGTAAGGATTTTTTAAGACGGTGTATATTTGGATTATTTTATCCATTCTGCAATCTCTAATTTGTAATTTGTAATTTAATCAGTTAAAAATTCAGGTAATTACAGATAAGAAAACACATGATTTTTCCATGTTGCAATTTGTTTTGTATATCTACATTTTTTATTTTTCATATTTTACATTCTTTTTGTTAGCTGATTTTATATATGTTATTTTGCTTCTCTCTCATCCCCCCTTTTTTTTGTATATTTGTAGTTATTTTTTCATAGTTACCCTGGATTTACACATTTTCAATTTATACAAATCTAGCTTGAATGAATATGGATTTTACATCAATGGTATACAAAACCTGTTTCTATACAGCATTGTCCCATTGTTGTTTGTTGATGTTGTTTTGTTGTTGTTATTGCCAAAATCACATCTTTATATATTTTCTTCTCTTTTACACAACTTTATTATTATCATGTATGCATTTGCTTTATAAATCATACAGGAAAGGACAAAAATAATAATGACAAATGAATAATACAAAATACTATATTTTGTATTTACCCATGTAGTTACCTTCATTTCTTTGTGCTGATTCAACTGAGCATATAGTGAATGTCCTTTCATTTAAACAAAAATAATTCTATTAACATTTTTGTAGGGAAGATATACAAGGAGTAAAAACACTCAGGATGGGAGCCTGGGTTGCTCAGTTGGTTAAGTATCTGACTTCGGCTCAGGTCATGAACTCATGGTTCCTGAGTTTGAGCCCCACGTTGGACTCTGTTCTGACAGCTCAGAGCCTAGAGCCTGTTTCAGATTCTGCCTCTCTCTCTGCTCCTCCCCGCTCTCTCTCTCTCTCTTCCAAAAATAAATAAACGTTAACTAATTAATTTAAAAAAGTCCTTCAGGATGTGTGTATATGGGAATATTAAACTGTTTTAATTTTGAAGAATAGTTTGCCAGATACAGTATTCTTGGTTGACAAATATTTTTTAGTCAAGTTGAGTACATTACCTCACTGCCTTTGCCCCTCTTTAATTTCCGATGAGAAATCTGATGTTATTCTAATTGATAATCATTTGCATGTGATAAATTCCTTTTCTCTTGCAACTTTCAGTAGTCTCTCTGCTTTTGGTTTGTGACAGTTTGATTATAATGTGTCTAGCTGTGAGTCTCTTGTACTTTATCCTATTTAGAGATCATTGATTTTGTTTTGTTTTGTTTTGATTCATGTCACTCACCAATTTGGGAAATGTTAAGCCATTGTTTTTTCAAGTGTTATTGTTATTCTTTTCTCATTCTTGTCACCTTCTGAACTCCTATTATGTTTATTGTGCTTCATTTGTTTCTGTTCTACCGCTCTCTGAGACTGTACTTATTTTTCTTTTATTTTCTATTCCTGAATTAATAATTGATTGTCTTTTCTTCAGTATCACTGGTCCTTCTTTTGTCTGCTCAAATCTGTTGATGAAACCCTAGTAAATTTAAACTCCATAAATTCTATTTAATTTTATTTTTAAATTTTTCAATATTTTGATAATACCTATTGACGAGGCTTTATTATTTAGATTTACTTTAGTCGTGTGTCTATAATTTCCATAAACTATTTGAGCATATTTGAGACACCTTATATAAATTACTTGTTTAACAAA
The DNA here is from genome assembly GCF_007474595.2 of Lynx canadensis. Lineage (NCBI taxonomy): Eukaryota > Metazoa > Chordata > Mammalia > Carnivora > Felidae > Lynx > Lynx canadensis. Next base: position 84,205,086 of record NC_044303.2, on the reverse strand, counting down.
TCCCTTATCTGAACTTTTTCATGGAGAGTTTTTATTTTTCTTTTCTACTGAATAGTGTGTAGTTTCTTATTTCCTTGCATATCTATATTCTTTTATTGAAGACTAAACATTTGAAAATTATAATATAGTAACTGTGGAAATCAGATTCCCCTTACTTCCTCAGTTTTTTTTTAACTTATTGAGGGTTGTAGTTATTTATTTCTTTTTTTATGGACCTTTTATAAATCTTTTTGTAAAGAATGTACTATATGTAGTACATTCGCATTTAATTTTCTGTTTTGTTAGCTTAGTGAACAGTTTCTTATTTGGCAGAAATCTTGAAACCAAAATTAAAAAGGAAAGGAAAAAGAAAAGCTTTCCAAATTCTTTGTGAATTAGGGTCTATGTTCTTTACTTATTCAATACATAACTAGATTATATACTAGTCTGTCATATTTCAATTTCTATTTGCATGGAAACTAGAAGAAGCCACAGATGAAAATTAAGGGTATTCTCACATCCTTTATAAACATGCATGTGGTCCTGGACATATATGTGGCCTTCTTTTTTCTTTTATACATGAAACCTTTTCAGAGCTTCTGCTCCTGCACACATCTTTTCCCAGCCCTTTCTTGTCCAGTTATTTTGGATTTTCTATTGCCATCTTTCCTGATTTTCTTTGCCAGGGTAGCTGAAGTTACTATATTTACTTGTAAATGTTTTCAAGAGGAATGTACTCAAGAAAGATTGAAGGTGGTAAATTACTAGCAAGCGTTTGACTGATCATTAAAGAAACCAAAATACAACCAGGTAAACTCAGAAAACCTTAATCCTCCAAGAACAAGATTCACACTCCTCCCTCTGTAAGCAGCAGGTTGTAACAAGAACAGACACTGCCATGTTAATAGCTCTTGCTGTGATGGGAAGTGAAAATGACATATATTATAAAATATTCATAGCTTTCTTCTACTTTTAGCATATCTCTAGTAATCTTATTAGATTTCAAAAATCCAAAACACTGAATAAAAACAGTTTTGTCTGTTCAATTTTTATTTTAAAGAAGAGATAAAGATTGGGAAGTTTTACTTTCAGTGGCCACATGTCTTATTTTATTTATTTATTTATTTATTTATTTATTTATTTATATTTTTGCTTTCAAATTTTTTTTCTTTTATTTATTTATTTTTAAGTTTTATTTAAATCCAAGTTAGTTAACATACAGTGCAATAGTGGTTTCAAGAGTAGAATTTAGTGATTCAACATTTATATTTAACACCCAGTGTTCATCCCAACAAGTGCCTTTCTTAGGACCCATCACCCATTTAGCCCATTCCCTTACCCACCTTCCCTTCAGCAACCCTTAATTTGTCCTCTGTATTTAAGAGTCTCTTACGGTATGCCTCTGTTTTTATCTTATTTTTCCCTCCTTTCCCTATGTTCATGGGGTTTTGCTTCTTAAATTCCACATATGAATGAAATTACATAATATTTGTCTTTTTCTGACTTTTTTCACTTAGCATAAAATATTCTAGTTTCATACATGTTGCAAGTGGCAATATTTTATTCTTTATGATAGCCAAGTAATATTCCATAATATATATGCACCACTTCTTTTTTTAAGTTTATGCATTTATTTTGAGAGAGAGAGAGAGAGAGTAAGCGAGCACGAGTTGGGGAGGGACAGAGAGGAAGAGAGAGAATCCCAACAAGCTCCCTGCTGTCAGCACAGACTCTGGCATGGGGCTCAGTCTCAAGAACCATTAGATCATTACCTTGAGCCAAAACCAAGAGTCAGACACCTAACCAACTGAGCCACCAAGGCACCCTTAAACCCCTTCTTTATCTATTTGTCAGTCAATGGACATTGGGATTTTTCTATAATTTGGCTATTGTTGATAATGCTGCTACAAACATTGGAATGCATGTGCCTCTTTGATCAGCATTTTTGTATCCTTTGGATAAATACCTAGTAATGCAATTGGGTCATAGGGTACCACTATTTTCAATTTTTTGAGGAAACATCTGTACTGTTCTCCAGGGTGGCTGTACCAATTTGCATTCCCACCAACAGGGAAAAAGGGTTTCCATTTCTCCACATCCTCACCAATATCTGTTGTTTCCTGATTTTATAATTTTAGCCATTCTTACAGGTGTGAGGTAGTATCTTATAGTAGTTTTGATTTGTATTTCCCTTATGATGAGTGATGTTGAACATCTTTTCATATGTTTATTAGCCATCTGGATGTATTCTTTGGAAAAGTGTCTGTTTATGTCTTCTGCCCATTTCTTCACTGGATTAATTATTTTTGGGGTGTTGAGTTTGATAAATTCTTTATAGATTTTGGATACCAACCCTTTATCCAATATGTCATTTGCAAACATCTTTCCCCATTCTGTCAGTCGCCTTTTAGTTTTGTTGATTGTTTCCTTCTCTGTGAAGATTTTTATCTTGACGAGTTCCCCATAGTTTGTTTTTGCTTTTATTTCCTTTGCCTCCAGAGACATGTCTACAAAGAAGTTGTTGCACCCAAAGTCAAAGAGGTTGTTGCATGTTTTCTCCTCTAGGGTAATGATGGTTTCTTGTCTTACATTCAGGTTTTTCATCCATTTTGAGTTTATTTTTGTTTATGGTTTAAGAAAGTGGTCCAGGTTCATTTTTCTGCATGTTGCTGTCCAGTTTTCCCAACACCATTTGCTGAAGACACTGTCTTTATTCCATTGGATATTCTTTCCTGCTTTGTAAACAATTTGTTGGCCATACATTTGTGGGTCTGTTTCTAGGTTCTCTGTTCTGTTGCACTGATATATGTGTCTGTTTTTGTGCCAGTACCATACTGTCTTAATGATTCAAGATTTGTCATACAGCTCAGTGTCCAGAATTGTGATGCCTACAGTTTTGGTTTTCTTTTTAAATGTGGTTTTGACTTTCCAGGTATTCTGTTTCCATACAAATTTTAGTATTGTTCTTGTTCTCTGAGGAATGCTGGTGTCATTTTGATAGGGATTATATTGAATATGTAGATTGCTTTAGGTAGTATTGACATTTTAACAATATTTGTTCTTCCAACCCATGAGTGTGGAATGTTTTTCAATTTCTTTGTGTTTTCCTCAATTTCTTTCATAAGCTTTCTGTAGTTTTCAGTGTACATATCTTTTACCTCTTTGGTTAGGTTTATTCCTAAGTATCTTATATTTTTTGGTGCAATTGTAAATGGGATAGATTCCTTGATTTCTCTTTCTGCTGATTTATTATTGGCGTATAGCAATGCAACAGATTTCTATTCTTTGATTTTGTATCCTGAGACTTTGCTAAATTCATGGATCAGTTCTAGAAATTTTCTGGTGGAGTTTTTTGGGTTTTCCGTGTAGAATGCCATGTCCTTTGCAAAGTATGAACGTTTGACTTCTTCCTTGCTAATTTTAATGCCTTTTATTTCTTTTTGCAGTCTGATTGCTGAGGCTAGGACTTTCAGTACAATTCTGAACAACAGTGGTGAGAGTGGACATCCCTGTCACATTCCTGACCTTAGGGGAAAATCTCTCAGTTTTCCCCCATTGAGGCTTCTATGGGGAAGCTGTGGGTCTTTCTTACATGACTTTTATGATGTTGAGGTATGTTCCTTCTATCCTAACTTTCTTGACGGTTTTTATCAAAAAAGGATGCTTTATTTTGTCAAATGATTTTTCTGTATATATTGAGAGGATCCTGGGGTTCTTATCTTTTCTTTTATTAATGTGATATATCATGTTCATTGATTTGCAGATATTGAACCAACCCTGCAGCCCACAATAAATCCCACCTGATCATTGTGAATAATTCTTTGAATGTATTGTCAGATTTGATTTGCTAGTTATTGTTGAGAATTTTTGCATCCATGTTTCTCTGAAAAATCGGTCTGCAGTTCTCCTTTTTAGTCAGGTCTTTGTCTAGTTTGGGAATCAAGGTAATTTTGACCTCATAAAATGAGATTGGAAGCTTTCAGTCCATTTTTATTTTTTGTAACATTTTAAAACAATAGATAATTTTGGAACACTTTAAGAAAAATAGGTATTAACTCTTTTTTAAATGTTTGGTAGAATTCCCTGGAATGACATTTGACACTGAATTCTTGTTTGTTGGCAGATTTTTGATTACTGATTTTGTTTTTTTACCGGTTATGGATCTGTTATAATTTTCTATTGTTTCTTGTTTCAGTTTTGGTAGCTTATATGTTTCTAAGAATTTATCCATTACTTCCAGATTGCCCAATTCATTGGCATATATTTGCTCATAATAATCTCTTACTATTGTTTGTATTTCTGAGATGTTGATTGTCTTCTCCTCTTTCACTCATGATTTTATTTATTTGGGTAATTTCCTTGTTCTTTTTGATAAATCTGCCTAAGTGGTTATAAATTTTAATTCTTTAAGGAACAAGCTATTAGTTTCGTTAATCTGTTTTACTGGATTTTTTTTTAATTTCAATATCATTGATTTCTGCTCTAATCTTTATTATTTCCCTTCTGCTGGTTTTTGGCTTTATCTGATGTTCTTTTTCAGCTTCTTTATGTGTATGGTTAGGTTGTGTATATGACACATTTCTTCCTCCTTTAGGATGGCCTGGATTGTTATATATTTCCCTCTTTTGACCACCTTTGTTGCATCCCAAAAGCTTTGGACTGTTGTGTCTTCATTTTCATTGCTTCCATGTACTTTTTTATTTCTTCATTAATTTTTTGGTTAACCCATTCATTTTTAGTAGGATATTCTTTAATCTGCAAGCCCTTGTGTTCTTTCCAATTTTTTTTTTCTCGTGGTCTTTCCAAAGTTTTTCTTGTGGTTAATTTCAATTTTCATAAGGTTGTGGTCTGAAAATATGCATATGATATCAATCTTTTTGTCCTGGCTAGGGCCTGATTTATGGCGCAGTATGTGATCTATTCTGGAGAATGTTTCATATGCACTTGAGAAGAATGTGTATTCTGGTGCTTTAGGATGAAATGTTCTGAATATATCTGTTTAGCCCATCTTCTCCAGTGTGTCAATCAGAGACATTGTTTCCGTATTGATTTTATGCTTATATGACTTGTCCATTGCTGTAAGTGGGGTGTATAAATCCCCTACTATTATTGTATTATCAATGAGGGTTTTTTTTTATTTTTGTGATTAATTGATTTATGTTTTTAGTTGATTCCTAGTTGGGGTATAAATATGTAATATTGTTAGATTTTCTTAGTGGATAAACCCCTTAATTATGATATAATACCCTTCTTCATCTCTTGTTACAGTCTCTATTTTTACATCTAGTTTGTCTGATATAAGTATGGCTACTTGCTTTCTTTGGATGTACATTAGCATGATAGATGGTTTTCCATCCCCTTACTTTCAACCTGCAGGTGTCTTTAGGTCTAAAGTGAGTCTCTTTTAGTCAACATATTGATTAGTCTTATTTATTTATTTGTTTGTTTACTTATTTATTTATTCATTTATTTTCCATTCTGATATCCATGTCTTTTGTTTGGAGCATTTAGTACATTTACATTTAAAGTGATTATTATAAGATATGAATTTAGTGCCATTGTGTTGCCTGTAGAGTTGGTGTTTCTGGTGGTGTTCTCTGGTCCTTTATAGTCTTTGTTGCTTTTGGTCTTTTTTGTTTTGTTTTGCTTTCTGTCCTCTTAAAGAGTCCCCCTTAAAATTTATCGCAAGCCTGGTTTAGTGGTCACAAACTTCTTTAGTTTTTGTTTGTCTGAGAAACTCTTTATCTCTTTTTATATTCTGAATGACAACCTTGCTGGATAAATAATTCTTAGTTGCATATTTTCTGATTTTGCATATTGAATATATCCCACCACTCTTTTCTGGACTGAAATGTATCTGTGGACAGATCTGCTGAGAACCTCAGTTTTATTCCCTTGTAGGTTAAGGACTTTCTTTCTCTTGCTGCTTTTATGATTTGTTTCTTGTGTGAGTATTTTGTGAATTTGACTAGGATATGCATTGGTGATGGTTGATTTTTGTTGAATCTAAGGGGAGTTCTTTGTGCTTCTTGAATTTTGATGTCTGTGTCTTTTCCCAGATTAGGAAATTTTTCAGTTATAATTTGCTCACATAAACCATCTTCCCCTTTTTCTCTCTGTTCATCTTCTCAGACTCTTATAATATGAATGTTATTCCTTTTTAATAAGTCAATCAATTCCTTAAGTCTTGCATTATACTCTTTTCCCTTTGTTTCCCTCTTTTTTCCTGATTCATTCTTTTCTATAATTTTACCTTGTATATTACTGATTCACTGTTCTGCTTCATCTACCCTTGCCGTCATGACATCCATTTGAGATTGCATCTCAGTTATAGCACTTTTATTTTCAGTCTGACTAGATTTTAGTTCTTTCATCTCTACTGAAAGAGAGTCTCTGGTGTCTTCTATGCTTTTTTCAACCCAAGCTAGTGTTCTTATATCATTGTTTTAAATTATAGTTCAGACATCTTATATATATTGGTGATAATTATGTCCCTGGCCATCATTTCTTTCTGTTCTTTTTTTTGGGGGGGGGGGGTGATATATTCGATCTTGTTATTTTGGAGGAAGAAATAAATAATAAAATTAAAATTAAATTTAAAAAATTACAAACAAAACAAAACAAAATCAAATAAAGGAAGAGAGATCCTAGTTGTGTTTCAGTATTCTTATTGAGAGAAGCTAGATAGAAAAGAGAATAACGAGGAAGAAAAATACTTAAAACTTAAAAATAATATAAGAATACAAAATAGAATAAAAATAAAAATATTACTCATTCTGTATCCAAGAAAGAAAAGAAAAGAAAAAAAAGGAAAAGAAAAAAAGAAAGAAAGAGAGAGAGACACAAACAATACAAGCAAAAACAAAAACATTGGATATGAAAAAATGAACATGAAATCCAAATGAATTTAGATCCAGTTTTCCCTAGAACTGAAACTGAAGCACGCTACTGTCCATAGACAACAATTTGAAGAGATTTGTGCTGGTATTTGTAGGGGATTTGTAGTTTATATGTAGAGAAATTTATCCATTTCTTCAAGTTTGTTCAATTTTTTGGTAAATAGTTTCTCATAACATTCTCTTGTGATTGTGTATATTGCTGTGGTGTTGGTAGTTATTTCTCATCTCTCATATGTGATATTATTTATGTGGGTACTTTCTCTCTCTCTGTCTCTTTCTCTCTTTGGTAAGTCTGGCTAGAAGCCTATCAATTTACTTCATTTTTTTCAAAGAACTGGACCCTGGTGTCGATGGTCTGTTCTATTGTTTTTGTAATTTCTATATAATTTATTTCTGCTCTAATCTTCATTTTTCCTTTCTTCTGCAGTATTTAGGCTCCATTTGTTGTTCTTTTTCTAGTTCCTTTAGGTGTAAGGTTGGGTTCTTTATTTGAAATTTTTCTTGTTTCTTGAGGAAGACCTGTTGTGCTATGTGCCTCCCTCTTAGGCCTGCATTTGCCACATCCCAAAAAGGTCCCAAAGATTTTGGACCATGGCATTTTCTTTTCTTTTTTTTCTTTTTTTTTAAATTAAGTTTATTTATTTTGAGACAGAGAGTGCAGGGGGAGGGGCAGAGAGAGAGAGAGAGAGAGCGAGAGCACACATTTCAAGCAGGTCCCACACTGACAGTAAGGAGCCTGATGTGGGGCTTGAACTCACAAGCTGTGGAATCATGACCTGAGCTGAAATCAAGAGTTAAATGCTTGATTGAGCCACCTAAGTGACCTGGACCATTGTATTTTTATTTTCATTTGTTTCCATGTACTTTTTAATTTCTTCTTTTATTTCCTGATTGACCCATTCATTGTTTAGTAGCATGTTATTTAACCTCCATGTATTTGTGGTATTTCCACATTTTGTTTCCTATGGTTGACCTCTAGTTTCATATTGTTGACTGGCTGGATCTGTGACTGGCATGGGCTGGAGGTCCTAGAGCTTTCTGTGCTATATTTATTCTGTAAGGAAAACCAAAGCTGAAGTGGGGATAGTTCAGAATAATTCTTATGCTCTCCAGTCGGTGCTTTTAAAACTGAAGTGGGTACCAGCTAGAGTGTCCCAAGTCTCAAAATGCAGAGTGCACCTTGGCAGTATAGCTGAGGCTGAACTAGGTGTTATCTGGATTGCCCACAGACTGCCTGTACAGAGGGTGCCCTTGCAGGACAGCTGAAACTTAAGGAGGTGAAGACAAGAGATCATGGTGTTCTCCACACATAAGGTACCCTGACAGACAACTAAATCTAAGGTGGGTTTAATCTGGTATATCTCAGGATGCTCCACATAGTGAGTGTCCTGGCAGGGCAGCTGGAGCTGAGACAATGTGTGAGCTGAAGAATCCTTGGAATTTGTGCAGAAGCAGCCCTGGAAGTATAGCTTTGCCTGAAGTTCATGCAAGCTGGTGTTGACAGGGATATATGCACAGAGGAAACAACAAGATAGCTGAACTTGAAGTGGTGCTCCAAAGCTATCTGTGCAGAGTGTGTACTGGAATGGTGACTAGGTTTGAGGCAAGGTATAGACTGGGAGTTTCTGGGGGTGCTTCATGCTGAGGGCACCCTGGCAGGGTAGCTAAAGTGGGTGTGGGATGGTGTGGTGCCTGGTGCCATAGTAGGACAGCTGAAGCTGAAGTGGTCATGTCAGTGTATCCTAGACTGCTCAGCACAGAGAGTGTCCTGGTTGAGTGAATGATCCAAGGTCAACATGGGCAGGAATATTTTGTGGATATTCTGTGGGGGATATTCTGTTAGTTGGGGAAGCTGGATCCAAACCAGATGTCAGCTGGGAGGTTCTGGAGCACTCTGTGCTGTGGTGCCCTAGCAAGCCATCTGAAATTGAAGTAGTGTGGCCCTGGAGTGTTCCATGTGCTTTGTGCCTGGGTTACCTTGGCACAAAGCTTGAAGCTGTAGTTAATACTAACCAGAGCTGTCCTGGTTTGACAGCTGGGGCTGGTGTTGGCTAGGGTCCTGTGGCTTACTGAAGTGGCAGGCCAGTTAGGGGGACTGGATTTTACACTGGCCTGTTCTTTCAAGGTGGAAGTGGATTGTAAAACGTGTGGCCGTCCCTCCCACCCAGAGAGAATCCCAGAAGCTCGTTCACCATTTGTCAGAGTTCTGGAGCTGACTTTTTTTTTATATATTTGCTCTTTTAAACCTCAGCCTTGTTTTTCTATGCCTAAGGGCAGACTGGTCTGCTCCAGCTCCCTCAGTACTATCCCTGCCCACTTCAGTTCATAGTATCAGGTGTGGGGGTCCCATTTGTTACTGTGTCTCCATCTCTCTTGCTGTTCCTTTTGCCTTTTCCTCTATCTATTCTTGTACGGAAGCTCTTAATTCACCCTTTTATTCTTCTTCAAAAAGAAATGTTGTATCAATAGGTGCAATTTTGTGCATTCCATGGAAGAAGCAATTTCAGGGTCTTCCTCTCACCATCTTGACTTCTATTTTCTAGGTGTGTTTATAATTGAGGAGAATTGCTATGAGCTAATAGTAGGAAAGTTTTGTTAATAGTTTGAGAAGAGTGATCTTGGAGAACACAATGGTTAATAAAATAGTTGAGGATATTGCATTTGTAGGACAACCCTGAGATATCCATTTGAGATTGAGTTTAGAAATTTAATTAAGCATGTTTAGTAGGTAATCCATGAAACGTAGTCAGCATGATGTTTTTCAAATAGTAATCAATGTGTTAACTACAATTATTTCTATTAACCAACCATGGCAAGAATAATGACAATAGCAACTTACCAATACTTTTACAGACTTAGCGTTACTAGAATGGAGAAAACATGTCAGATTCATTTACACTTTTCTAATTCTTGTAATTTGCAGCATATAATAGCAGTTCTATAGCTGGTTGTTTAATTGAATTGGTCAATGTGGATGAGTAAAGACTGAATAACCAGTATTCTGTATGCATCAATTAATGACACCCCTACCCCTACACATTCACTCCAATCTGTGATTAGCCATTTTTGACAGCTTACCTGGTTTACCCTCTAACATTCGGTATATCTACTCAGAATTACAATGTTATATAAATTGTAAATATTTGTGCATGAACTATTTTTCCATCTAGAGGGTTATAAGCTATAAATTTTGAACTTTTGTTAAAATTTCATAAAGATTTGTCTAGACAGGTCTTTTAATAAACTGTATTAAGCAATTGAGAGGACTTTAAATCTTGAAATACAAGTCATTCAATTGCAGCAAATATTAAAGTACATCTTTAATATTTTTCTCACTTCCAAATTTTTTTTCAAATCTTTTCCTCAGAAATTCTTATTTGCATCTTGAATCTCTCAAACAAAAACTCAAATTTTACTACCTTTTCCACTTTCTTTCTATATCCCTTCTCTTTTTATTCTATTTCGTGATCTTCTGTGTCTTAATTTAAATGTTCAAAACTAAGTTTTATTTCTCCAAATTTCTTACAACATCTTCTAGTTTAATATCTCATCTTATGTTCTTATCTCTCTGAGCAGTTTAATCAGAGTTCCCTTTCAAAAAAGTCTTTTGATTACACACTTTTTCTTTTTAAAAATTCTATTCATTTCTTTTGATTTCTATCTTCTATTTTAGAAATTTTCTTCAAAATCTGGTGACCCCTGATTTTTTGCTGATGAGAATATCTTGGGCAAAAGCATATCTTAACTGGTAAGCATCACAGAACTATGATTTCAATGATTCATTTGGGAAGCCCTAGAATAATCAGTATTCTGGTTATTCTCCTTGGAATGGTCTGTTTCCATTGAAAATAATCTGTCCGATTAATGTACCAGGTTACTCCTCCTTTAAGCTTTTGCAGTTTCTTCCAGCATAATTTAACTTCCTTCTGAGCATTAGCCATTGCCAACCTAATAGTTTGCCTTTTTTTAAGCTTTAATAAGTCAAATACTGTTTATGCTTCTGCTTTCCAGCTTCTAAAACTTTATTGCTGTTGTCTTCTTTTCCAAGCTCCTGGTCCTTGTGTATTTATGCATTAAGCATAATAGTTTCCCTAATGAGTTTGTAAACGTGTATATAGAGAGACATATGGGAATAGAGCTTTCCTTAATTTAACAAAACTACAGTATGTAGAAAATATCTTTCAGGTAACATCTTCTTTCATTAAGATATAAGAATTTGTAAATTTACATGTAAAAGCATATAGGAATAGCTGTATGCTTAACTCATTGAAATTATACTGTGTATCAACCTTTCAAGTAGCATCTCCTTTTATTAAGATATATGTTTTTGTAAGGTATGTGTAAAATCATATGGGGATAGCCCTGTACTTAACTCATTGAAAGTATACTGTGTATAAACTTTCTTTTGAGTAACGTCTTCTTTAAGATACGTTTTTGTAAAGATATGTGTAGGAGTATATGGGACTAGCCACATGTTTAATTAATTGATACTACACTGTGAAAAAGAAAAAAAGTAAATTTTATGTTTTCCTTACTTTTATTTCTGAAAAGTGTTTATTTATTTTTGGGACAGAAAGAGAGAGAAACAGTGAGTAAGAGAGAGGGAGAGAGAGAATCCCAAGCAGGCTCCATGCTATCAGCACAGAGCCAGACACGGGGTTTGAATTCAGAAACCAAGAATTTGTTGCTTAACAGACTGAGCCACCTAGGTGCCCCTCCCCTTAATTTTAAGGGAAAATTTACCTGAATTAATAATTCAGTATTGATAGTTTTATTTTTTCAGGATTTTCATTTGACACCTCCTCTTTGATATGTTGATTATTTAGAGGTACATTTGCTTTCCATATAAATAGGGATTTTCCTGAAATGCTTACATTTTTATGCTATTAATTTCTAGTCTTATATCATTATTATAATTTTAGCTATTATATATTTGTTTAGGTTTATTTTGTGTACTATGATGTGACCTATTAATAAATGTTTATCTGCCTTTGAAAAATTCATTTTTTCGAATATCATAACTTCTTGGATATTATATTCCATTATTTTTCTATCCTGCAAAATGGGAGTCTTGATTTTTTTTTCATTCAAAGTTTGTTTTTTACTTTTTTGAATCAGTAAGAAAAGATCAGTGACAATTTCAGAGGCTACTTTGGGCACACTGGAAATTAGGCTGGTTTCTAAAACAAAATCATAAAATTCCATTCCATAAAAATTCCATTTGTTGAACTAATTTAACACTTATTCTTATCTTTGTGCTTATTAATATGGACTCAGTATGAAGACAGTGATCAAATTCAAAAGGATTTTTCCACATAGTTACTAAGACTGACAAGGAGTGACCTACTATTAAAGAAAGGAATATTTTAAGGTGGAAGTAAATGTAACAAGTACTATTATTAAAAAGTATTAATGGTATATTGTGGGACAAGAGAGTAAAAAAATAATGAAGTTAGAACAAACACTTAGCTACATTTCATCTGGCCATGTATAGTGAAACTAGTGGCTATTCTTACAATTCTTCCTTCTCTGAATTTTTTAAAGATATTCCTACAATCTTCCTTCTCTGAATTTTTTTTAAGTTCTCCAAAATACCCAATTCATACAACTACTTAATTTTTTTTAATGTTTATTTATTTTTGACACAATGCGAGAGACAGAGTGCAAGCATCAGAGGGGCAGACAGAGGGAGACACATCAGTCTGACTGTGGCCCAGCGGTGGGCTGGGGAGAGACATTGGGTCTGAATGCAGCCCCATCCTCCAACACAAGTTATGCTGGACAACAAAGGGAAGTGCCCTGGAGTTTGGAGCTACCACAGGGACTACCCAAAATGATGAAACATAAGAATTCTCCTCAAAAGAAACTCCAGGAAGGGGCAACAGATAACAAATTGATCAAAAACGATTTAAGCAATAATGGAATAAGAATTTAGAATAATAGTCATAAAATTAATCGTGGGGCTTGAAAAAAGCATAGAGGACAGCAGAGAATCTATTGGTACAGATCAAGGGACTAAGAAATAGTCATGAGGAGCTAAAAAATGCTATAAATGAGGTGCAAAATAAAATGGAGGTGGCCATAGCACGGACTGAAGAAGTGGAGGAGAGAAAAGGTGAATTAGAAGTTAAAATTATGGAAAAAGAGGAAGCTGAGAAAAAGATAAAAAAAAATCCAGGAGTATGAGGGAAGAACTAGAGAACTAAGTGATGCAAACAGAACAATATCAGTATCATAGGAATTCCAGAAGCAGAAGAGAGAGAGAAAAGGCCTGAATGTGTACTTGAACAAATCATACCTGAGAACTTCCCTGATCTGGGGAAGGAAAGAGGCATTGAAATCCAAGAGGCACAGAGAACTCCTTCAGATGTAACTTGAATAAATCTTCTGTAGGACATATCAGAGTGAAACTGGCAAAATACATGTATAAAGAGAGAATTCTGAAAGAAGCTAGGGATATATAGGCCATGACCTACAATGGTAGACACATAACGGTAGTAGCAGACCTATCTACTGTAACCTGGCAGGCCAGAAAGGAATGTCAGGAAATCTTCAATGTGATGAACAGGAAAATATGCAGCCGAGAATCTTTTATCCAGCAAGTCTGTCATTCAGAATAGAATGAAAGAAAAAGGTTTTCCAAAAAAACCCAAAAACTGAAGGAATTCATCACCATTAAACCAGCCCTACAAGAGATCCAAAGGGGGATTCTGTAAGTGAAATGTTTCAAGGACTACAAAGGACCAGAGACATCACTACAAGCATGAAACCTACAGACATCACAATGACTCTAAACCCATATCTTTGAATAATAACACTGAATGTAAATGGACAAAATGCTCCAGTCAAAAGACATAGGGTATGAGAGTGGATAAAAATACAAGACCCATCTATTTGCTGTCTATGAGAGACTCATTTTAGACCTGAGGACACCTTGAGATTGAAAGTGAGGGGATGGAGAACTATCTATCATGCTCCTGGAAATCAAAAGAAAGCTGGAGTAGCCATACTTATATCAAACTAAACTTATATCAGACAAACTAGAGATGAATAAGGGCATTATATAATAATGACAGGGCCTATTCATCAGGAAGAGCTAACAATTATAAATGTGTATGCACTGAATATGGGAGCCCCCAAATATATATAAACAATCAATCACAAACATAAGCAACCTTATTGATAAGAATGTGGTAATTGCAAGGGACTTTAATACCCCACTTAGAGCAATGGATAGAACATCTAGACACAAGACCAATAAAGAAACAAGGACCCTGAATGATACATTGGATCAGATGGACTTGACAGATATATTTAGAGCTCTGTATCCCAAAGCAAAAGAATATACTTTCTTCTCAAGTACACATGAAACATTCCCCAAGATAGATCACATACAAGGTCACAAAACAGCCCTTCATAAGTATACAAGAATTGAGATCATACCATGCACACTTTCATACCACAATGCTATGAAACCTGAAATCAACCACAGGAAAAAGTCTGGAAAACCTCCAAAAGCATGTAGGTTAAAGAACACCCTACTAAAGAATGAATGGGTCAACCAGGAAATTAGACAAGAAATTAAAAAATAAATGAAAACAAATGAAAATGAAAATGCAACAATCCAAACACTTTGGGATGAGCAAAGGCAGTTCTGAGAGGAAAATATTACAATCCAGGCCTATCTCACGAAATAAGAAAAATCCCAAATACAAAATCTAACAGCACACCTAAAGGAAATAGAAACAGAACAGCAAAGATACTCCAAACCCAGCAGAAGAAGGGAAATAATAAAGATCAGAACAGAAATAATATAAAATCTAAAAAAAACTAGAGCAGATCAATGAAACCAAGAGTTCATTTTTTGAACAAATAAACAAAATTGATAAACCTGTAGCCAGGCTTTGCAAAAAGAAAAGAGGATGAGCCAAATAGATAGAATCATGAATGAAAATGGAATTATTACAATGGATCCCTAAGAAATACAAACAATTATCAGGGAATACTATGAAGAATTATATGCCGACAAACTGGACAACCTGGAAGAAATGGAAAAATTCCTAAGCAGACACCCACTTCCAAAACTTAAATAGGAAGATAGAAAACTTGAACAGACCCATAACCAGCGAAGAAATTGAATCAGTTATCAAAAACCTCCCAACAAGAGTCCCAGACCAGATGGTGAACCTGGGGAATGCTACCAGACATTTTAAGCAGAGATAATACCTATCCTTCTCAAGCTGTTCCAAAAAATAGAAAGGGAAGAAAAACTTCCAGACTCATTCTATAAGTCAGCATTATTTGATTCCCAAACCAGACAGAGACTCAGCAAAAAAAGAGAACTAGAGGCCAATATCCCTGATGAATATGGATGGAAAAATTCTCAACAAGATACTAGCAAATAGAATTTATTAGCATATAAAAATAATTATTCACCATGATCAAGTGGGATTCATTCCTTGGATGCAGGGCTGGTTCA
Organism: Lynx canadensis; assembly: GCF_007474595.2. Lineage (NCBI taxonomy): Eukaryota > Metazoa > Chordata > Mammalia > Carnivora > Felidae > Lynx > Lynx canadensis. Next base: position 84,189,729 of record NC_044303.2, on the reverse strand, counting down.
ACATTCGCAAATCAATCAATGTGATACATCACATTAATAAAAAAAGGAAAAGAACAATATGATCCTGTCAATCGATGCAGAACAAGAATTTGACAAAATTCAGCATCCTTTCTTAATAAACCTCCCCGAGAAAGCCAGGATAGAAGGAACATACTTAACCTTCATAAAAGCCATTTATGAAAAGCCCACAGCTAGTATCATCCTCAAAGGGGAAAAACTGAAAGTTTTACCCCTGAGATCAGGAACACAGCAGGGATGTCCACTCTCACCACTGTTGTTTAACAGTGTTGGAACTTCTAGCATCAGCAATCAGACAAAAAAAAAAAAAAAAGGAAATTAAAGGCATCAAAATTGGCAATGATGAAGTCAAATTTTCACTTTTTGCAGATGACATGATATTATGCATGGACAACCCGATAGACTCCACCAAAAGTCTGCTAAAACTGATACATAATTTCATCAACGTCTCAGGATACAAAATCAATGTACAGAAATCAGTTGCATTCTTATACACTAATACTGAAGCAAAGGAAAGACAAATAAAGAAACTGATCCAATTCGCAATTGCACCAAGAATTATAAAATACATAGGAATAAACTTAACCAAAGATGTAAAAGATCTGTGTGTGAAAACTACAGAAAGCTTATGAAGGAAGTTGAAGAAGATACAAAGAATTTGAAAAACATTCCGTGCTCATGGATTGGAAGAATAAATATTGCTAAAATGTCAATACTTCCCAAGGCCATCTACACATTCAATGCAATCCCAATCAAAATTGCACCAGCATTCTTCTCAAAGCTAGAACAAGCAATCCTAAAATTTGTATGGAATCACAAAAGACCCTGAATAGCCAAAGTAATATTGAAGAATAAGACCAAAGTGGGAGGCATCACAATCCCAGGCTTTAGCCTCTCCTACAAAGCTGTCATCATCAAGACAGCATGGTATTGGCACAAAAACAGATACATAGACCAATGGAATAAAATAGAGACTCCAGAATGGACCCACTAAAGTATGGCCAACTAATCTTTGACAAAGCAGTAAAGAGTATCCAATGTAAAAAAGACAGTCTCTTTAACAAATGGTGCTGGGAGAACTGGACAGCAACATGCAGAAGAATGAAACTAGACCACTTTCTTACACCATTCACAAAAACAAACTCAAATGGATAAAGGACCGGAATGTGAGACAGGAAACCATCAAAACCCTAGATGAGAAAACAGGAAAAAACCTCTCTGACCTCAGCTACAGCAATTTCTTACTTGACACATCCCCAAAGGCAAGGGAATTAAAAGCAAGAGTGAAGTATTGGGACCTCATGAAGATAAAAAGTTTCTGCACTGCAAAGGAAACAATCAACAAAACTAAAAGGCAACCAACGGAATGGGAAAAGATATTTGCAAATGACATATTGGACAAAGGGCTAGTAACCAAAATCTATAAAGAATTCACCAAACTCTCCACCTGAAAAACAAATAACCCAGTGAAGAAATGGGCAGAAAACATGAATAGACACTTCTCTAAAGAAGACATCCAGATGGCCCACAGGCACATGAAAAAGATGCTCAATGTCAGTCATCATCAGGGAAATACAAATCAAAACCACACTGAGATGTCACCTCACGCCAGTCAGAGTGGCTAAAATGAACAAATGAGGAGACCATAGACACTGGCAAAGATGTGGATAAAAAGGAACCCTCTTGCACTGTTGGTGGGAATGCAAATTGGTGCAGCCACTCTGGAAAACAGTGTGGAGGTTCTTCAAAAATTAAAACTAGATCTACCCTATGACCCAGCAATAGCACTGCTAGGAATTTCCTCAAGGGATACAGGAGTGCTTATGCATAGGGGCACTTGTATCCCAATGTTTATAGCAGCACTTTCAACAATAGCCAAATTATGGAAAGAGCCTAAATGTCCATCAACTGATGAATGGAATCAGAAATTGTGGTTTATGTACACAATGGAATACTATTTGGCAATGAGAAAGAATGAAATATGGCCTTTTGTAGCATCATGTATGGAACTGGAGAGTGTTTTGCTAAGTGAAATAAGTCATACAGAGAAAGACAGATACCATATGGTTTCACTCTTATGTGGATCTTGAGAAACTTAACAGAAGACCATGGGGGAGGGGAAGGGAAAAAAAAAGTTACAGAGGGAGGGAGCCAAAACATAAGAGACCCTTAAAAACTGCTAACAAACTGAGGGTTTATGGGAGGTGGGAGGGAGGGGAGGATGGGTGATGGGCATTGAGGAGGGCACCTGTTGGGATGAGCACTGGGTGTTGTATAGAAACCAGTTTAACAATAAAATTTATATTAAAAAAAAGAGCTTCTTTTCCTTGGGTGTTCACGCTGGTGCAAGCAAGTTTGGTGAGGGGAACTGGTTACCTTTGGAATTTCGGCTGGGGCATGGGAGAGGGAGATGATGCTTTGCAGGGCCTTTGTTCCCCTGCTGAGCTGAGTTCTGTCTTCTGGAGCTCAACAGCTCTTCCTCCCAGTGTCCTCTTGCTCTCCCTGCTCTCTGAGAGCAGAGCTGTTGACTTTTAACATTCTAGATGTTAAGTCCTGCTGGCTGTCAGAACTCATGGAGTCCAGCCCCTCCGCTTTTGCAAGCCAGACTTTGGGGGCTCTGCCTTGCTGGGCGAGCTGCCCTTCCACTGCCCCAGCTCCCTCCCGCCATTCCGTGTAGTATGCACCACCTCTCCACCCTTCCTACCCTCTTTTGTGGGCCTCTTGTCTCTGCTTGGCTCCAAAGTTTCTGTTCTGTTAGTCTTCTGTAGTTTTTCTGGGTTGTTTAGGCAGATGTAGGTGGCATCTAAGCAATCAGCAGGAGGAGGTGAGCCCAGCGTCCTCCTCCTACACAGCCATATTCCCAAAAGACTCCCATAAGAGACTCTTAAAAACTGAGAATAAACTGAGGGTTGATGGGGGGTGGGAATGTGGGTGATAGGCATTGAGGAGGGCACCTGTTGGGATGAGCACTGGGTGTTGTATGGAAACAAATCTGACAATGAATTTCATATTAAAAAAAAACTGGCATTGTATTTGTACAGATATATTGTTTTAACAAAATTACATATAAAAGTATAGCGTTAAGAGTTCATTAATAAATTACTGCCTTTGAAACAAAACCACGCTTTTTTAAAACCTTTTTTTTAACGTTTATTCAGTTTTGAGAGAAGAGACAGAACACAAGCAGGGGAGGGGCAGAGAGAGAGGGAGACAGAGAATCTGAAGCAAGTTCTAGGCTCTTAGCTGACAGCACAGAGCCTGACCCGGCGCTTGAACTCATGAACCGCAAGATAATGACCTGAGCTGAAGTCAGATGTTTAAGCAACTGAGCCACCCAGGTGCCCAATTTTTTTTAAAAAATTTTGAAGTTTTTATTTATTTTTGAGGGACAGAGACAGAGCACAAGCGGGGGAGGGGCAGAAACGGAGGGAGACACAGAATCTGAGGCAGGCTCCAGGCTCTGAGCTGACACCATGGAGCCCACATTATGGTGATCCTCTTCTTAGCAGTTGTATCAGGGCATCTTTTACATCTTTGTTCCTTAGGGAATAGATGAGCGGATTTAACAATGGTGTGACCACAGTGTAGAAGAATGTAAAGAACTTGCTATAATTTGAAGCAAAGTGATTCTTAGGGTATGTATACACTGGTGCCACTGTTCCATAAAACATAAAGACCACAATGAGGTGGGAGGAGCAGGTGGCAATGGCTTTCTGTCTGCCATCCTTGGATTGGATTTTACCTAAAGCTTGAGCTATGTAGCCATAAGAAGTCAGGATCAACCCCAGTGGTACGATGGTGAAAAGAACAGCAGAGACTGTCATCTGCCACTCACTGGCCGAGGTGTCTCCACATGTCAAGCGTATGAGGGCAGGAACCTCACAGAGAAAGTCATCTAGGCGGTGGTGGGTGCAGAAGGGAAGCTGAAGTGTGACAGGAATCTGGGTAACAGATTCTATTAGGCCAGAGATCCAGGCTATTAGCACCAGCTTCCAACAGAACTGATGATCCATGATGATGGTATAGTGCAGGGGTTGGCAGATAGCAATGTAACGATCAAAGGCCATCACCACCAACATGACACATTCTGTGGCACCAAGACAGAGTAACATGCAGAGTTGGATGACACAGCCTGTGTAGGTGATGATCTTGCCAGGTCCCCACAAGTTGGACAACATATGGGGAACAGTGGTTGTGGTAAAGCAGAGATCCAAGAAGGAAAGATTGCTAAGAAAGAAGTACATGGGAGTGTAGAGATGAGGGTCCACACAAGAAAGCAAGATAATAGTTGAGTTGGAGAGGATGATCATTGTGTACAAGATGATCACAATCCAGAAAAGAAGCATTTCTAGATGAGGCCATTCAGAGAAACCAAGAAGAATGAAGCCAGTTGGGAAACTCTTGTTGGTCATCACTGGTGCTTTTGGCAATGGAGTTTGAATATAATTGTAACAAAAATTTTGTGAATGGATTTTTGAAGATTCGTCTGTTATTTATTTCGGGAAGGCAAACATTATTAGCTCTCCTGTGGGTCTTAGGGCAGGAGAAATATGAGTGTTGTATATTATACCAATAGGATACAACTTCTCTTCAACAAGACTGTTTCTTTTATACAAAAGAGGTATTCATAAGATATTGCCTTTGAGATTTATCTTCAAATCTGACAGAACATTCTCTGTACACACCCTGACACAATTACTTTAGATTATGCGCATGTTACTCCTAGATTGCTCTCTCAGGAATGTATGTAGTAACTCTCTAAAATATTTGGGATGACATGTTGAAAATAAAGTTTTACTTTTAAAATATGTAGTGCCCCTGTGTATTGTGGTGCTATTTGCATTTTTGGTAATGCTTATAGAAACATAGGAAGTGGAGATTATCCCAGAAACAAGACTTTTCTGTTATCAATATAGACGTCAAACAATGAGACCTTAACTTTTATTCTCTGTCTGAAGAACCATAGGAGACATACCAGTTTTTAGGGGATGAAAATCTATGTTGAATACATGGTATTAACTAAAGTTTTATCTTAGGTAATTCAAACATCTTTAAGTAAACAACTTAAAAAAACTTCAGCCAATATTTTTATCCAGGAAATGGCTATAATAATTCCCACATCAGTGAATTCAGGTCCAAATTATAGAAATAACTATATTATTGCCTTCTACTTTTAAGCACAAAATGCTAACATGATAAAAGTAGTGAAAAGAAACAATTAAATAGGCTGTATAATTTTTGCCCCACACAAGTCCATTATTGTTCTGCTCAACTATCAATTAGACTAAATACATTTCAATCAGAGACAATAATTGTAAAATAGAAATAAATTACAGTAACAAAAATGAAATATACAATTATTTTAAATTTTTACTTCATGTGCAGGAGGAAAATAGTGCAGAGATGTTAGCTATGAAATACTAAGGTAGGATAATAGATTCTGGGCACAATGTGCTGGATATTAATTTTCTGTCTCCCAGCAACTGTGGAATAGTTCAGAGTATACAAAAATGTAAGATTTAAAGGATAAGAAAATGCTGTTAAGTGAAGATTAACTTTTGCAAGTAGCCAAACAATGCAGAAATTTGGAGAACATTACAGAGGTCTGTTTCTATTCAGAAACAACCTCATAGATATTTATTCAGGGCCATGAGGCACTGAATAATGATGTGGAATATACTTTGTACAGGAGAGATTAATTCCATGTTTATCCAGTACCCCAAAGCCTGTGGGAGACAGAGACAACAGGTGAAGAAATGAGAAAGTAGATCATGAGGACTTAATTATTTCAATGATAAATTCTAAAAAATTAAAAAAATACATAGTGTATTTTAACTGAGGGTAACAATGGAGGATGTAAGAATCAGAGGAGGATTGTTTTACACAAGGGGAAATAGAGGAACAAAAAAATCTGATACTGAAAAAATGTGCAAACTCCAAGAAGTCCAGCTGCCTGGGAAATGCAGAGCTGTCTCCATGGGAGGTAGTCAGACATGTCATCCAAACTCATCTTTTCTATTCTTTTTTTTTTTTTTAATTTTTTTTTCAACGTTTATTTATTTTTGGGACAGAGAGAGACAGAGCATGAACGGGGGAGGGGCAGAGAGAGAGGGAGACACAGAATCGGAAACAGGCTCCAGGCTCTGAGCCATCAGCCCAGAGCCTGACGCGGGGCTCGAACTCACGGACCGCGAGATCGTGACCTGGCTGAAGTTGGATGCTTAACCGACTGCGCCACCCAGGCGCCCCTCATCTTTTCTATTCTAAGTTCCTATGATCATGAACTGAACTGATCTAAGTTTTTCACTGTAGGAGAATCTAATTTAACCCCATAATGTCTGTTCTGTTTAGTTTTCTTAGTGTTCTCAGCGTTAAGTGTTTTACTTCATGGGCTTATTCACCTGGCTCAGTATGCAATACTGCATTCAACTGTGCCATTTGGAGAAGAATGTTGAAATTGTTCATTTTGTCCTTGTTTTGAAATTATATCATGTGTTCAGTTTATCATTATTGATAGAAAAAAAAAACAAATTCAAGTCAATGATATGATGTGTTTTTTAAATAAATTTAAATTGTTTTTAAATATCATTTTTACTCCATAATTATATTATGGATACTATAGATAATTTATCACATATGGACCAAAAGAAAAACAGAGGCATATATAATCCCAACATCAAATATGAAATTTATGGTAAAATTTTGATTTCTTCTTTTAATATGTATTTTAATAAGTAATGTATACAGACAGATATACATAGACTATATAAAATATATCAAGTATAGAGTAGAACTATGCTCTGTATACTTCTATATTTCTATAAATCTTATAATTATACACATATTCTCATTTCTTTATATACTTAAAAATATCATCCTTATGAACATGAAGATCTATATTAATAATTCCAAATATTAATATTAATAATTGTTATTAATATAATAACGATTTTACATTATTTAAATGTAATATTCTTTAAAATTTTTACTAGCCTAAAACACTACTGAGAAAAATATCTATATAAAATATTCCTAGATTCTATGTGATGATTTATTTTGATTAAAAAATACTGTTTATATCAGAGTTATGTATTGTATCTGCATCCTGTGAAAGAGTAACCCTTACATATCATCAGCATTTCGGGTCTTAAAACGTTCATCACAACAACACTTATAATCATTCACTTATCTGGTCTATAATTCAGCAAGAAAAAAAGTGAAGATCTAAATTTCATTTGCAATTTTATTATTGTTCATTTCTTTATTCAAATGTTTCTTTGTCAAAATATTTGTGCCATTTTAAAAACTTGATATGTTCATATTTTTCTGCTAAACATGTGAGAGATTTCTACATTACTGACCTTTAACTTTTAATATGTCATATAACCACATAAATTCCCAAATTAAAAGACAATATTTTGGTATGGGTTTTGATGTTTTTTTCTTTTTAAAGTTTTTTTTTTCAATTTTGAAATTCTAATTTACTTTCTATGGAATTTCACTCATTGCCTTTGTTCATATCTTAGGTAAATTTTTAGATATACATTTGTTTACATATTTTATTTTTTCATTTTCTGTATCAAACTTTTGATTAATTTCATATTGTAAATGTAAAAACAGTAAAAATTATTACTAATTTGTTATTAAGTTTTCAGGGAATGTTAAAGAAGTATTCTCTGCTCACTGAATCACAAAGGCAATTTAGCTACATATACTTTCAATAATCTCTAATGACAGAATAATTGAGGATTTGTTACTGGGTAAGAAACACAAATTTTATTTTCACAGTTTAGCCCAAAGTTACCCAAATGTTGAGCAGAACACACATCTCTCTTTTTATCACTCTCTCTTGCTCTCTCTCCTTTCTATCTTTCCTTCTGTTTCTCCTGTTTTTATCAGATTATTACACTAGAGACTTTCACTGTTGTTCATAATAGATTTAATAAATCGATTAAAATGTGTATTTTTGTTCTGAATAGGCTGTAACTTTCTTAAGGCTGCCTCTGTTTCATATTAACACAAAGATTCTAAAGATGTGAAATCATTAAACTCTAAGGATTATTGTAAAATAATATTTAACAAGTTAATCCAATACCTAACTTTTTATGCCATTTAATATGAGGAATTTAAAAATACATTGCTGTGATATGTTAAATGAAATAGTGGGCAGTAAAATTTCTGCAACATAATACTCAAAAATCAGTTCTGTGTGTGTGTGTGTGTGTGTGTGTGTGTGTCTTTATCATAAATATTCTACATAAATTTACAGCACCGGATTTTTGAGACTAAATAGAGCACAATGACAATTTGTACATCTTCAAATACAGCTCATTCTATTAAGTCCCAGAGATCTGAGCATAAGTTTTCTTTTTTGTTTTTCTTTTTTTCATTTTCTAACCATTCCACCTAAAAATGTAAGTAACTTACTTGTGTAGGAAAACAAGTCAATGGCTGTATTGGAAAACTATAAACCTGCCCAGGACCCATACGCAGCATCCATTCACTGAGATTTTGTCAGACTTCTCCACTTGGAGTTACTCTCCAGTTAAATATATAACACTGTGGTTATTAGAAAATGCCCAAATAACGTGTGAGCAATTTTATTTCAATTGAAGGATGGAGCAGAAGGAGCACAGATGGAACAAGGATTCTTGGAAGTCTCTGGAGGTTCTATTCTTTCAGGTAATTAGCTTCTAGTGCAAAATGTTATAAAAACCTGAAGAATAATAACAAAAATTACTTCCTTGTTTCCAGTCAATGAAGTGAATTGTTTCCAGTCTACTGTTTAGCTAATTATCCATTAACATAATTCAATAGTTTACTTATCGATTATATATTAAAAAAATTTAAAAGTCATTGGTTTACTTATTTACTTTACAAATGTTTTGTGTCTGTTTTGTGCCCATCTATGTGTGAGTCACTGCAGACATAACAGGGATGAAAGAAATTAGAAAGAATAAAAAAGGTATACCTTTCCAGTCTTAAATTGCTTGTGCATGCTATTAGATAACTAAAAACATTCCATGGAGGTTGCAAATCCAAATAAAGGTTTACACAAGAGAAAAATATTTATAAAAATTAGGTTTTGCAATTAAGGATAGAATGGAAGAAAAACAACTCAATTTTATTTCAGTCATGCAATGAAAGGTAGCATAGGTCATTTAAAAGTTTATTGTTATAGGAAATGTGTAACATGTACAAAAGATCTGAAAATCTTTAAATATGCTTCAAAGCCATTACTGAATAAAACACATTGATATTGAAGAATATAAACATATTGGGGCACCTGGGTGGCTCATTCAGTTAAGCATCAGACTTCAGCTCAGGTCATGATCTCATGGTTTGTGAGTTTGAGCCCCGCATTGGGCTCTGTGCTGACAGCTTAGATTCTGTGTCTGCCTCTCTCTTTACCCCTCCTCCACTTGTTCTCTGTCTCTTTCTGTCTCTCAAAAGTAAACATTAAAAAGAAAATAAAAAAGAATAGAAACATTAAAATATAAAATATTTTAATTTAGACAACATCATATATCAAAAGTAAAACAGAAGAATATGCAATGTATGGCAAGAAGGAATAGGAATTATAGGCTTGGCATTATCATGATGGCAACAAAAGACATTGCTTTATTTTCCTTATCAACAACAAAAATTTACCATCTAGTCACAGGCAGAATTACCTTTGAGGGGGCATTATATGTTAAAGAATCTGGGAGTAGTGTTGCCTACAAATGTGTTAGGTAATATGCAGATAGACCTCAACCCATCTGTGGATCTTGTAATGCCAATAAACTGGATCAGCTTTTTTTCCAATATAGTCTGGGAGTCCCTGGGGAACACTGACTTGGGAAGTTACCTATGGACAAAACAGTCCAGGCTTCCAGAGGAGAAATTGCAGCACTCTGTTGAAACAAACAAAAATTTTTGGACACTTTGGAGCAGGTAAGAGAAATAGTTTGAGTTTATCCACATCACCCATACCCCAAGTCAGCATAGCCTAGGACCATAAAAATCTTCCACAGCTTGAGACTAATTTGAGGTGTAAGTGGAGAGTATATGTGAATAAGAATCCAGTCTTTATATGTGTGGAACACTAACAAAAGAACTAATTTTTTCTCTATCCTATCGAGTACTAAATCAGGATCTCTATGACTCCCAGGCAGAACAAGTCTAGAAGAACAGCACATAAGAATCTCAGAGGGGAATTTCTGGGGAAGATGACAGAATAGGAGCACCCTATGCTTACCTTGTTTCATAGATACAACAAGATAACACCCACATCAGTGTAAATAGCCCAGGAAACTACCCAAAAACTAGCAGAGCAGACTCTCCACAGCTAAATATAGAAGAGGCCACAATTAAAGAGGGAAGAAAGGATGGACATGTGGTCAGGAGCCAAAACACCCATTGAACTGTCCACGGGAGGGAAGGATGCCATAGGTGTGGAGAGGGAGAGGAACAGACTCCACCCCAGGCACCCTAGGCACACAATAACTGCACTGGAAAGTCAAAGCCCCATAGAAATAGGCCTTTAAAAACAGGAGCTCAATTTTGTAAGTTCTTATATTCAGTATGGCTTAGCAGCAGGAACTTTATTTTTTGTTAAGATTTTATTTAAATTCCAGTTGGTTAAGATACACTGTAATATTAGTTTCTGGTGTACCACATATTGATGCAACACTGACGTACAACACCTGGCTCTTAGGACAAGGGCACTCCTTAATATCCATCATCACCTATTTATCCCATACCCTCACCCATCTACCCTCTGGTAATCATCAGTGTGTTCTCTAAAGTTAAGAGTCTGTTTCTTGGTTTGCATCTCTCTCTCTTTTCCTTTGCTTATTTGTTTTGTTTCTTAAATTCCTCATATAAGGGAAATAATATGGTATTTGCCTTTCTCTGACTTACTTATTTCACTTATCATAACATGCTCTAGCCCCATCCATGTCCTTGCAAATGGCAAGATTTTATTCTTCTTTTATGGCTGAGTAATATTCCACTGTATACATACACCACATCTTTATCCATTCACCAGTTGATGGACACTTGGGCTGCTTCCATAGTTTTGCTATTGTGTATAATGTTAATAAACATCAGGGTGCATGTACCCTTTTAATTAGGATTTTTGTATTCTTTGCATAAATACATAATTGTGCAATTGCTGGATCATAGTTCTATTTTTTAACTTTTTGAAGAACCTCCATACTGTTTCCCAGAGAGTTTGCACCAGTTTGCATTCCCACCAACGGTGTAAGAGAGTGTCCTTTTTTCTGCATCCTTTACAACACCTGTTGTTTTTTGTGATGATAATTTTAGCCATTCTGACTGGTGTGAGGTGATATCTCATTATAGTTTTGATTTGCATTTCCTTGGTGGATCAGTGATGTTGAGCATATTTTCATGTGTCTGTTGGCTATCTGTATATCTTCTTTGGAAAAATGTTTATTCCTGTCTTCTGCCCATTTTTTTAACTGAGATATTTGTGTTTAGGGTGTTGAGTTTTAGAAATTTTTTAAAAATATTTTTGATGCTAACCCTCTATCAGATGTAGCATTTATAAATATCTTCTCCAAATTCATATGTTGCTTTTTAGTTTGTTTTCTTCATTGTGCAGAAGTGTTTTTTTTTTCTTTTAATGAAGACCCAATAAACAACAAGAACTTTAAAAATCAGTGGACTCAGAACTGGGACAGCCAGGAGGTCAATAGGAAATGCAATCCCTGCCCTCAAAGAGACAGAACAACAAACAACCCTACTAAAATACAACATAGAAGAATCAGTTTGAAAAACACCCGGGTTATATGTGAGGGATAGTTGTTTATTAATCTCAAATCTTGTGCTGGAGGGACAGGGATCTTTAGGAGACTTCTACAATAAAAGAGTTGACGGGTCATTTTCCTCTCCCACACCCAGCCTAAATACACAGACAACTGTGGGAAACAGCATAGTGAGAACTCTTTCCACCAAACTTGTTAATAGTGTGTCCGGCCTCTGAGAGCTTCTGAAGATCTGCCCCCTCCCACCCAGCCTAGCTGGGCAGGGGTTTTCCTAGGAAGCTTCAGCTTCCTTCCTGCAGTGACCTGCCCGGATCTTGCTTGTCCAATGTCCCCCCCGACACACACACATACATTCTTCTTCAGATTTGCCTCCTCCATACCCACAGCAAGAGTCTTCTCAAGTGGATCCAGGTTCTTTCCCACAGTGGACCTTCACAAACCTTGGTAACTGTGTGCCTTGCCTCCATGCTCTTCTGTGGATCTGCACTTCACAGGGATCTATCCAAAGCCAAGGCATAAACATGGCATGTGCAAGTAGCATTCAAAGGGGTCAGCACCAATCCAAAGTACCTCCTGGCCTGAACAAAAGGGAAGATAACCACATATACTACTCCAACTGCACACCAGTAGTGAGCTTTGGACAGACATCTAGTGATTGCAAGAACTGCCCATCAATTAAAACTTCTCATGGGACAACACAGTGGGGGTGTTCTGCAATTTGGCTCTGCCACAGCTCTGGCAAATGCCTTGCCTGACTCAACTCAAGTCCAAGGCAGCCCCATACTGGTGCACTATCAACACAGGGGCCAAACCCTGCCCACAACAGCCAAAGAGAGCCTTTGCAGATAGCTGGACTGGAAGCACGTGCAGTTCAGCCACAATAATAGGGTGCAGGAAACACATCTAGGAGATACAGATGAAATGCCAGGCTCTGGTTAATGGGGCACATTGCACTGGAGGGCACAACAGGACCTCTTCCTCAAAAGGCCAATAAATTCAAGAGCAAGAGATGTAGCTGACTTTGTGTATGCATAAAAATACAAACAGAGAATTAATATACACAGACATATGTCCAAAATGAAACAATAAGATACAATCACAGCAAGACAGCTTAATGAAATGGAGATAATTAATATTTCTGACTGAGAATTTAAAGTAATGGTCATGGGGCACCTGGATGACTCAGTGGCTAAGTGTCCAACTGTGGCTCAGGTCATTGATCTTGCAGTTTGTGTTTGATCCCTGCACCGGGCTCTCTGCTGACAGCGCAGAGCCTGCTTCGGATTCTCTCCCTCTCTCTCTACCCCTCCTCCACTTTCTCACTCTCTTTCAAAAATAAATAAACATGAAAAGTATAAATTGATGGTTGTAAAGATACTCATGGGACTTGATAACAAGAGTGGAGGACCTCAGTGAGACCCTCAATAAGAAATGGGAAACAGATAAGAAAAAACAGAGATTAAGAATTCAATAATTAAAATTAAAAATGTAATAGAGGGAATAAATAGTAGGCTACAGGAAACATAAGAATGGATCACTGATGTGAATTACAGAGTAATGAAAAGCACTCATGCTGAACAGGAGAGAGGCAGAGAATAATTTAAAAAATACATTAAGGAAACTCAGCATTATCAAGCATAATAACATTCACATTATAGAGATCTCAGAAGGAGAAGAGAGAGAAAAGAGGCAGAAAATATATTTGAAGAAATAATAACTGAAAACTTCCCATATCTTGGGAAGAAAACAGAAATCCAGATCCAGGAGGCACAGAGATACCCAAACAAAATCAACTGAAGAAGGTCCACACCAAGACACAAGGTAATTCAGGTGGCAAAAAGTAGTGATAAAGATAAAACCTTTAAAGTAGCAAAAGAAAAGGAAACAGTCACATAGAAAGGAAATCCCAGAAGGCTATCTGCTGATTTTCAACAAGAACATTGAAGACCAAAAGGGAGTGCCATGGTATCTTCAAAACACTGAAGGAAAAAACAACAACAACATGAAACCAAGAATACTCTATCCAGCAAGGTTATCACTCAGAATAGAGACATAAAGAGTTTCCTAGACAGCCCCCCCCAAAAAAGGAATTTATGACCACTATACAGATCTTACAAGAAATGTTAAAGCAGATACTCTTAGTGGAAAGCAAGGACAATAAACACAAGTAATAAAGGTAGGAAGCAGAAAAGCAGTACAATGAAGTATATCTATGAAAAATCAGGGAATTCACAAAATATAATACTTAAAACATGGTAAGGGGAGAAGTAAAAGTTTAGAGTTTATAGAATGGGTTCAAACTTAAGCAACCATTGACTTAATATGGACTGCTGTATTCATAAAATGTCATAAATAAACCTAATGGTAACCACAAATAATTAAAAAAAACCTGATAAAAACTATGCAAAAATTTAAAAGAAAGGTATCCAAGTATATCAGTAAAAAGAAGCCAGGAAAACATGAGAGGGAAAGCAAGAGAAGAAAGGAAAAAAGACCTACACAAACAACCATAAAGCAAGGAAAAAAATGACAATAAGTACATACCTATCAATGATTATATTCAATCTAAGGGGAGTAAACACTGTAATCAAAAGACATAGGGTGATGGAATAGATAAAAAAAAAAGAAGACCATCTATATGCTACTTACAAGAGACTAATTTTAGACATAAAGACATTTGTGGATTGAAAGTGAGGGAGTAGAGTTTGATGGGGGGTGGGAGGTAGGGGAGGGTGGGTGATGGGTATTGAGGAGGGCACCTTTTGGGATGAGCACTGGGTGTTGTATGGAAACCAATTTGACAGTAACTTTCATATATTGAAAAAAATAAAAAATAAAATTACAGCAAAAAAAATTTGAGGATTCAAGATAAATGTGATGTCAAGAGTGATCATAGATTTTTCTATATAACCCTAAATAATATTAAAGAAATGTAATATTGAAAGAAAAAAGAAAGTGAGGGAGTAGAGAAAAATTTATCATGCAAATGGATGTCAAAAGAAGGTTGGAGTAGCAATACTTATACATATTGGACAAAATAGAATTTAAGACAAACAGTGTACCAAGAAGACAAAGAAGGAAAGACACGATATAATCATTAGGGGGACAATCCAACAAAAAGATATAACAAATGTAAATATTTATGCACCCAATAATAAGCACCCAAATACATAAAGCAGCTGAAAACAAACATAAAAGTAGTATTTGATAGTAATACAATAATACTAGAGGACTTTAACACCCAACTTACATCAATGGATAGATCATCCAGATATAAAATCAACAAGGAAACAATGACTTTGAATGACATATTAAATCAGATGGATCTAATGCATATATTCAGACACCTTTTCCAGAAAGACTGTAATACACTTTTTTTCTTTTTAAAAAATTTTAAATGTTTTTATTTATTTTTGAGACAGAGAGAGACAGAACATGAGCGGGGAAGGGGCAGAGAGAGAGGGAGACACAGAATCTGAAGCAGGCTCCAGGCTCTGAGCTGTCAGCACAGAGCCTGACGTGGGGCTCGAACTCACAGACTATGAGATCATGACCTGAGCTGAAGTCAGACGCTTAACCAACTGAGCCACCCAGTCGCCCCATACACTTTTTTTTTCAAGTGAACATGAAACAGTCTACAGAATAGATCACATAGTAGCCACAAAACAAGTCTCAATTAAGTAAAAAAAGTTTGAAGTCACATTATTGATCTTTTCTGACCCATGGAAACAAATGGAAATAACAATAACAATGGTCTAAGCCTTTGGAATGCAAGAAAAGCAGTTCTAAGAGGAGAATATTTAGCAATATAGGTTTACTTCAAAAAGAAAAAAAAACTCAAATAAACAACTGAACTTATACATAAGGGACCTAGAAAAAACAACAAACAGACTACAAACAAGCAGAGGATGGAAATAATAAAAAGTAGAGCAGATATAAATGAAATAGAAACTGAAAAACAGAATAACAGATCAAAAAAAAATCAGGAGCTGGTTCTTTGAAAAGATCAACAAAATTGAGATACCTTTAGCCAGACTCATTAAAAATAAATAAAGAACAGAGAAGAATGAAATAAGCAAAATCACATTTTAAGAGGAGAAATAACAATGAACACTGCAGAAATACAAGCAATTGTAAGAGATAAAGTCCCAACAATTTATTTTTTCTTTTGTCTACCTTACCTCCCTGTAGACTCCAGAGAGCCAAAGCAAACCTGAAAAACAAAAACAAAGCTGGGGGCATCACAATTATGGACTTCATGTTATATTACAAAGCTATAGTGATGAAAACAGTATGAAAGACAGATGAAAGACAATCTCTTCAACAAACGATGTTGGGAAAACTGGACAGAAATATGCAGAAAAATGAAACTGGGCCACTTTCTTACACCATACACAAAAATAAATTAAAAATGGATTAAAGACCTAAATGTAAAAAACTATAGTATTAAAATCCTAGAGGATAATACATACAGTAATATTTGACCTCAGCCATAGCAACTTCCATCTATTTATGTCTCCTGAGACAAGGAAAACAAAAACAAAAATAAGCTATTGGGACTAAATCAAATTAAAAAGCTTCTGCATAGCAAAGGAAGCAATCAACAAACCTAAAGACAACCTTGGAAAATGAGAGGCTATTTGCAAATGACATATCTGGAAAAAGGTTAGTATAAGAAACATAAAGAACTTACAAAACTCACCCCCCCCCCCAAAAAAGAAAATCCAATTTAAAATGGACAGAAGACATGAGTAAACATTTTTCTAAAGAGGACATCCAGATAGCTAACAGATACATGAAAAGATGTTCAATATCACTTATCATCAGGGAAATACAAATCAAAACTACAATGAGATATCACCTCACACTTGCCAGAATGGCCGGAATCAACAACACAATAGACAGGTGTTGGTGAGGATGTAGAGAGGAACAAGTGTCTTACACTGCTGGTGGGAATGCTCAGTGGTGCAGCTATTCTGGGAAACGGTATGGAAGTTCTTTAAAAAATTAAAAACAGAGCTACTTATGATCCAGCAATTGCACTAGTAGGTATTTACCCAAAGAATATAAAAATAATAATTCAAAGGGATATATGTACCCCAATGTTTATAACGACATTTTTACAAAGCCAAATTATGGAAGCAGCCCAAGTGTCCATCAATGATGAATGGATAAAGAATGTGTGATACGTAATGGAATATCACTCAACCATAACTAGAAATAAAATCTTGCCATTTTCAATGATGTGGATGGAGGTAGAGAGTATTATGCTATGTGAAATAAGTTAGTCAGAGAGAGACAAATACCATATGATTTCACTCATATGTGGGAATTTAAGAAAATAAATAAAGGAGCAAAGGGGAAAAAAAAAGAGAGAGGGGCAAACCAAGAAACCACCTCCTAAGAATAGAAAAGAAACTGTTGGTTATCAGAGAGTGGGTAATTGGAGAAGGGGTTAAACAGGTTTTGAAGATTAAGAGGTGTACTCGTGATGAACACTGGGGGTTGTATAGAAATGTTTCATCACTTTATTCTACACCTGAAACTAACATTACACTGTATGTTAACTAACTGCATTTTAAATAAACCCTTAAAAAATATTTTAAAAAGTTAAATTTAAATCAGTCAAAAGAAGTAAAAGTTAGTATATAATGATAAAATAGTTGATGCAACAGCATGATGTTACAATTGTAAGTATGTATTCCCCCATTACTAGAGAATTTAAATACATAAAACAACTATTGGCATACTAAAGGGAAAAATGGAGAATACTGTAATACTAGGATATTGAATACCCCAGTTCCTATAATGGATAGAGCCTCCAATCAGAAAATCAATAAGTACCTGAATTGATCAGTCAGAGAAAGACAAATATCATGTGGTTTTACTCATATGAGGAATTTAAAAACACAACAGATAGACATAGGGGAAGGGAAAGAAAAATAAGATAAAAAACATAGGGAGCCAAACCATAAGAGACTCTTAAATACCAAGAGCAAACTGAGGGTTGCTAGAGGGGAGGTGGGTAGGGGCATAGGCTAAATGGGTGATGGGCATTAAGGAGGGCACTTTCAGGGTTGAGCACTGGGTGTTATATGTAAATGATAAATCGCTGGGTTCTACTCCTGAAACCTATGCTACACTGTATGTTAACTAACTTGAATTTAAAAAAAAATGAGAAATACCTGACTTGAACAACATATAGACTAAATGAAATGAATTCACATATACAAAACTTTCTACCTAAGGAAGCAGAATACAGATTCTGTGCAAGCACACACAGAAAAATATTCAACATAGGTCACATGTTAGGTCACAAAACAAGTCCTAACCAATTTAAGATGATTCAAATCATACTCAATGTCTTCACAGACCACAGTGCATGAGTGTTTTCCCCCCAAGATCAGGAATGTGAAAGGGATGTCCACTCTCATCACTGTCGTTCATAATAGTAGTGAAAGTACTAGCATCAGCAGACAACAAAAAGAAATAAAAGGCATAAAAATTGGTAAAGAAGTCAAACTTTCACTCTTTGCAGATGACATGATACTTCTCGTGGAAAGACTGAAACTCCATCAAAAACTGATACGTGAATTCATCAAAGTCGCAGCATATAAAATCAATGTACAGAAATTGGTTGCATTTCTATACACCAATAAGGAAGCAGCAGAAAGAGAAGTCAAGAAATCGATCCCATTTACAATCACACCAAGAACAATAAAATACCTAGGAATGAACCTAACCAAAGATGTAAAATATCTGTATGCTGAAAACTATAGACAAATTATGAAGAAATTGAAGAAGACATAAAGAAATGAAAAACATTCCATACTCATGGATTGGAAGAAGAAATATTGTTAAAATGTCGATACTACCCAAAGCAATCTAGATATTCAATGCAATCCCTATCAAAATAACACCGGCATCCTTCACAGAGCTAGAACAAACAATTCTAAAATTTGTATGGAACCAGAAAAGGCCCTGAATAGCCAAAGCAATCCTGGAAAAGAAAACTGGGGGCACCTGGGTGGCTCAGTAGGTTAAGCAACCGACTTCGACACAGGTCATAATCTCACAGTTTGTGAGTTTAAGCCCCGCATTGAGCTCTCTGCTGACAGCTCAGAGCCTGGAGTTTGCTTGTCTCTGCCCCTGTGTCTCTGCCCCTCCCCCACTCACATTCTCTGTCTCTCTCTCAAAAATAAATAAATGGAAAAAAAATTAAAGCCAGATTAGTTTGGACACACCTAGTTGTTTAATCTTAACTGCATTAACTTAAATTAAGTAAACAAGTTTAAATTTTTAGATACTATTCTTATATTAGAAATGGTTATAATAACTCTCAGAGTATTTGACTCATATTAAAGGGGATAATGTTATAATAGTGCTTGTACCTTTGAGCTAAAACACTTAATATTACAAACCAGGATAACATAGAGCACTATAACTGCTGTATAATTATCACCCCGTAAAACCCCTTATTGGTTGTCTCCAATAATCAGTAAGAAGCAATAAATAAATTTACAAAAATCATCTAAAAGATATAAATAAGTGAAAGTGACAAAATTATAAATTTGATTATTTTAAAGTTCTGCTTCATGGGTAGAAGAGAAGGATGGTGTGTTGCCATTAGCTAAAGAATACTAACTTTGAGAATAAGATTTAGGAGAAATATTCCAGGAATATTAATTTTATGTCTTTGAGAAACCAAATAATAGTCTAGGAGAAATCAAGAAAGTAGGACACATATGATGCAAAAAATGCTATTTGATGAAAGAAATTGAGTTTGTATATTGTGAAAATTTATATTTGAAAGTGAGCAAACAAGGCAAAATTGAAACCCTACAGGAGATAGATTCTATTTTTTAATTTTTTTTGATGCAGCTTCTATTAAATAGCAACTTCACACGTATTTATTGAATACCTATAATGTGTCACACACTAAATAATAATGAGGGAATATACTATGAACAAAGAGATACAATCCTTGTTTTTATCAAACTTATAGTTCTGTTAATGCGAGACAGAAAGTAATGAGCAAATTATAAGATTTCAAGTATTTCTTTTTTTTTTTTTTTAATTTTTTTTTCAACGTTTATTTATTTTTGGGACAGAGAGAGACAGAGCATGAACAGAGGAGGGGCAGAGAGAGAGGAAGACACAGAATCTGAAACAGGCTCCAGGCTCCAAGCCATCAGCCCAGAGCCTGACGCGGGGCTCGAACTCATGGACCGCGAGATCGTGACCTGGCTGAAGTCGGACGCTTAACCGACTGTGCCACCCAGGCGCCCCAGATTTCAAGTATTTCTGATAATAACTATCATAAATGATGGGGGAGAATCAGGGTATTATAACTGATGATATCAATGGAAGATTCAAGAACCAAAGAAAGATCATTTCACTCTAGGGAAATGAGGAAAGCAAATAGCCTGGTGTTGAGGAATTGTATTAGCTCCAAGAATTCCAGCATAGCTAGATATGGCAGTTAAACTCAACTTCTGTATTCTAAGTTCTTATGATCACACCCTGACCTGATGTCATTTTTTTCTGTACAAGACACTCTGAATTAAATATAAAATGCTTATTTTATTGCATCAGACTGTATCACCTCTTTAGTTCTCTGTTTCCACAGTTTTATTTTATCAATTTATCTTCACCCAGGAATGCAATACTACATTAAACTGTGTCACTGGATGAAAATGTTCAAGTAATTCAATTGGTTTTGAAATGATCATGGGTTCAGTTTTTCCTCATGCAAAAAAAATAATTCAGATTGATGGTATTATGTGTTATTCGCTGATAAACTTATATTCACTTACGTTTAAAACTAATACCTATTCCATTTTCTGAATGCATTTTTAAACAGCACAATATGATTTAAGATATTTGCAACTATGTGGATGGAACTGGAGGGTATTATGCTAAGCGAAATTAGTCAGAGAAAGACAAATATCATGTGACTTCACTCATATGAGGACATTAAGAGACAAAACAGATGAACATAAGGGAAGGGAAACAAAAATAATATAAAAACAGGGAGGGGCACAATACATAAGAGACTCTTCAATATGAAGAACAAAGGGTTACTGGAGGGGTTGTGGGAAGGGGGAATGGGCTAAATGGGTAAGGGACATTAAAGAATCTACTCCTGAAATCATTGTTGCACTATATGCTAACTAATTTGGATGTAAATTTTAAAAATAAAATACAATTAAAAGTAAAAAAAAAAGATACTTATGAAACAAAAAGAATTACACTGTATATAACTTCTTATTTCTCTAAATAGTATAATAATGTACATATTGTCATGACTTTGAATGATTTAGAAGTAACTCTTTAATATAAAGCTTTGTAATATTTTGCCTTAGTAATGAAAATTATATAACATTTTTCTATTATTTTAAAATGTAGATTTTTCCAAAGTTTTACTGATCTAAAGCAACATGGAGATGAATATCTATGTAAAGAATTCCTTGATTCTGTGCTTACATTTTTAATTAAAATAATAGTATTCATGTATTGATTCATGTATTGATGGTGCTTCCCATCAAAGATTAAGCAGACAGATCACAGGTGGAAGTATTTGGTTATTTTACTCCTGTTACCACTGATAATCATCTATTTTTTTTCTCTTCATAACCTAGCAAGAGTGGGGCCCTATTGTGGATTTACTTTGCATTATTCTGATTAATGTGTGGTTTAGTATTTATAAGTCATCTGAAAATGTTTTATTCAAAATGTTGTCATTTTAAAATTTGATAAATTAATCTTTTTTCCTGATTAATGTCTAAGAGATTCTTATAAAAGCAGAACTTTTAGCTTATGGTTTGTTATTAGACCCAACTTTAAAAGATCTTTTCATATCATTGATCTCTTTTTCTCTTCAGAAATATACATTTTAAAAATTTTTTTTCAAATCCTAAATACTTTTTCATGGTATTTTCTACATTGGCTTTCTTCATCATTTAGGTAAATCTTTACCCATACAGTCGTCTAGTTATTTTATAGTTTCATTTTCTTTATATAAATATTATTTATGAATCTTATTGTTTTATTTATTTTTTATTTTTTTTAATGTTTGTTTATTTTTGAGACAGAGAGAGACAGAGCATGAACGGGGGGTGGTCAGAGAGAGAGGGAGATACAGAATCTGAAGCAGGCTCCAGGCTCTGAGCTGTCAGCACAGAGCCTGACGCGGGGCTCGAACTCACGGACCATGAGATCCGTGAGCCAAAGTCAGATGCTTAACCGACTGAGCCACCCAGGCGTCCCATGAATCTTATTGTTTTAAATGTAAAAGAAGATTTAAAGTTTATTGCTAACTTGGTATTACATTTTCAAAGAGTTTTACTGAGGAATCTTTTCTCAGTTCACTGAATCACAATAGCAATTTTGCTGCTTGTATTTTTTTTTTAATTTTTTAATGTTTATTTTTGAGAGAGAGACAGAGTGCGAGTGGGGGAGAGGCAGGAAGAGAGGGAGACAAGAATCTGAAGCAGGCTCCAGCCTCTGACTATTAGCACAGAGCCTGATGTGGGGCTCCAACCATGAACCTTCAGATCATGACCTTAGCGGAAGTCAGATGCTTAATTGATTGAGCCATCCAGGTGCCCCATTGATGCTTGTATTTTCAGAGTTCTTCTACCATTATGGCAAGAGGCAATACGTTCCATTGTCATTGTTATGACCAAAAATTAACCAATCTGTTCCGAGGAAAACATTACGTCTCTCACTCTCACTCTCACTCACTCTTTCTCTTTCTGTCTCTTGTATATTTTCATCAGATTATGCACTAGAAACTTAGTGATGTCATTAAGTACTGTTTATTTATTCATTTATTTATTTTTTGCAATGTGATAGCCATTATTCAAAAATTCCTTTAAAAATATGTTGAAATGCTCCTTGTGTTAGTAAAATCTGATTTTTTTTCAATATATGAAATTTACTGTCAAATTGGTTTCCATACAACACCCAGTGCTCATCCCAAAAGGTGCCCTCCTCAATACCCATCACCCACCCTCCCCTCCCTCCCACCCCCCATCAACCCTCAGTTTGTTCTCAGTTTTTAACAGTCTCTTATGCTTTGGCTCTCTCCCACTCTAACCTCTTTTTTTTTTTTCCTTCCCCTCCCCCAGGGTTTTCTGTTAAGTTTCTCAGGATCCACATAAGAGTGAAAACATATGGTATCTGTCTTTCTCTGTATGGCTTATTTCGCTTAGCATCACACTCTCCAGTTCCATCCACGTTGCTACAAAGGACCATATTTCGTTCTTTCTCATTGCCACGTAGTACTCCATTGTGTATATAAACCACAATTTCTTTATCCATTCATCAGTTGATGGACATTTAGGCTCTTTCCATAATTTGGCTATCGTTGAGAGTGCTGCTATAAACATTGGGTTACAAGTGCCCCTATGCATCAGTACTCCTGTATCCCTTGGGTAAATTCCTAGCAGTGCTATTGCTGGGTCATAGGGTAGGTCTATTTTTAATTTTCTGAGGAACCTCCACACTGCTTTCCAGAGTGGCTGCACCAGTTTGCATTCCCACCAACAGTGCAAGAGGGTTCCCGTTTCTCCACATAGTCTCCTGATTTGTTCATTTTGGCCACTCTGACTGGCGTGAGGTGATATCTGAGTGTGGTTTTGATTTGTATTTCCCTGATAAGGAGGACGTTGAGCATCTTTTCATGTGCCTGTTGGCCATCCAGATGTGTTCTTTAGAGAAGTGTCTATTCATGTTTTCTGCCCATTTCTTCACTGGGTTATTTGTTTTTCAGGTGTGGAGTTTGGTGAGCTCTTTATAGATTTTGGATACTAGCCCTTTGTCTGATATGTCATTTGCAAATATCTTTTCCCATTCCGCTGGTTGCCTTTTAGTTTTGTTGGTTGTTTCCTTTGCTGTGCAGAAGCTTTTTATCTTCATAAGGTCCCAGTAGATCATTTTTGCTTTTAATTCCCTTGCCTTTGGGGATGTGTCAGGTAAGAGATTGCTACGGCTGAGGTCAGAGAGGTCTTTTCCTGCTTTCTCCTCTAGGGTTTTGATGGTTTCCTGTCTCACATTCAGGTCTTTATCCATTTTGAGTTTATTTTTGTGAATTGTGTGAGAAAGTGGTCTAGTTTCAACCTTCTGCATGTTGCTGTCCAGTTCTCCCAGCACCATTTGTTAAAGAGACTGTCTTTTTTCCATTAGATGTTCTTTCCTGCTTTGTTAAAGATTAGTTGGCCATACGTTTGTGGGTCTAGTTCTGGGGTTTCTATTCTATTCCATTGGTCTATGGTGTCTGTTTTTGTGCCACTACCATGCTTCCTTGATGATTACATCTTTGTAGTAGAGGCTAAAGCCTGGGATTGTGATGCCTCCTGCTTTGGTCTTCTTCAAAATTACTTTGGCTATTCGGGGCCTTTTGTGGTTCCATATGAATTTTAGGATTGCTTGTTCTAGCTTCGAGAAGAATGCTGGTGCAATTTTGATTGGGATTGCATTGAATGTGTAGATAGCTTTTGGTAGTATTGACATTTTGACAATATTTATTCTTCCAGTCCATGAGCAGGGAATGTCTTTCCATTTCTTTGTATCTTCTTCAATTTCCTTCATAAGCTTTCTATAGTTTTCAGCATATAGATCTTTTACATCTTTGGTTAGATTTATTCCTAGGTATTTTATGCTTCTTGGTGCAATTGTGAATGGGATCAGTTTCTTTGTCTTTCTGTTGCTTCATTGTTAGTGTATAAGAATGCAACTGATTTCTGTACATTGATTGTGTCCTGTAACTTTGCTGAATTCATGCATCAGTTCTAGCAGACTTTGGGTGGAGTCTATCGGATTTTCCATGTATCGTATCATGTCATCTGCAAAAAGTGAAAGCTTGACTTCATCTTTGCCAATTTTGATGCCTTTGACTTCCTTTTGTTGTCCGATTGCTGATGCTAGAAATTCCAACACTACCTTAAACAACA
Organism: Lynx canadensis; assembly: GCF_007474595.2. NCBI lineage: Eukaryota > Metazoa > Chordata > Mammalia > Carnivora > Felidae > Lynx > Lynx canadensis. The sequence continues at coordinate 84,164,981 of NC_044303.2, read as the reverse complement.
GCGGTGAGAGTGGGCATCCCTGTCGTGTTTCTGATCTCAGGGAAAAGCTCTCAGTTTTTCCCCATGGAGGATGATGTTAGCTGTGGGCTTTTCATAAATGGCTTTTATGATCTTTAAGTATGTTCCTTCTATCCCGACTTTCTCAAGGGTTTTTATTAAGAAAGGGTGCTGGATTTTGTCAAAGGCCTTTTCTGCATCGATTGACAGGATCATATGGTTCTTCTCTTTTCTTTTATTAATTTGATGTATCACGTTGATTGATTTGCGAATGTTGAGCCAGCCCTGCATCCCAGGAATGAATCCCACTTGATCATGGTGAATAATTCTTTTTATATGCTGTTGAATTCGATTTGCTAGTATCTTGTTGAGAATTTTTGCATCCATATTCATCAGAGATATTGGCATGTAGTTCTCTTTTTTTACTGGGTCTCTGTCTGGTTTAGGAATCAAAGTAATACTGGTTTCATAGAATGAGTCTGGAAGTTTTCCTTCCCTTTCTATTTCTTGGAATAGCTTGAGAAGGATAGGTATTATCTCTGCTTTAAACGTCTGGTAGAACTCCCCTGGGAAGCCATCTGGTCCTGGACTCTTATTTGTTGGGAGCTTTTTGATAACCGATTCAATTTCTTTGCTGGTTGTGGGTCTGTTCAAGCTTTCTATTTCCTCCTGATTGAGTTTTGGAAGAGTGTGGGTATTTAGAAATTTGTCCATTTCTTCCAGGTTGTCCAATTTGTTGGCATATAATTTTTCATAGTATTCCCTGATAATTGTTTGTATCTCTGAGGGATTGGTTGTCCTAATTCCACTTTCATTCTTGATATTACTATTTGGGTGATCTCCCTTCTCTTTTTGAGAAGCCTGGCTAGAGGTTTGTCAATTTTGTTTATTTTTTCAAAAAACCAACTCTTGGTTTCGTTGATCTGCTCTACAGTTTTTTTAGATTCTATATTGTTTATTTCTGCTCTGATCTTTATCATTTCTCTTCTTCTGCTGGGTTTAGGCTGCCTTTGCTGTTCTGCTTCTATTTCCTTTAGGTGTGCTGTTAGATTTTGTATTTGGGATTTTTCTTGTTTCTTGAGATAGGCCTGGATTGTGATGTAGTTTCCTCTCAGGACTGCCTTCGCTGCGTCCCAAAGCATTTGGATTGTTGTATTTTCATTTTCGTTTGTTTCCATATATTTTTTAATTTCTTCTCTAATTGCCTGGTTGACCCACTCATTCTTTAGTAGGGTGTGCTTTAACCTCCATGCTTTTGGAGGTTTTCCAGACTTTTTCCTGTGGTTGATTTCAAGCTTCATAGCATTGTGGTCTGAAAGTACGCATGGTATAATTTCAAATCTTGTATACTTATGAAGGACTGTTTTGTGACCCACTATATGATCTATCTTGGAGAATGTTCCATGTGCACTCGAGAAGAAAGTATATTCTGTTTCTTTGGGATGCAGAGTTCTAAATATATCTGTCAAGTCCATCTGATCCAATGTGTCATTCAGGGCCTTGTTTCTTTATTGACCGTGTGTCTAGATGATCTATCCATTTCTGTAAGTGGAGTGTTAAAGTCCCCTGCAATTACCACATTCTTATCAATAAGGTTGCTTATGTTTGTGAGTAATTGTTTTATATATTTGGGGGCTCCGGTATTCGGCACATAGACATTTATAATTGTTAGCTCTTCCTGATGGATAGACCCTGTGATTATTATATAATGCACTTCTTCATCTCTTGTTACAGCCTTTACTTTAAAGTCTAGTTTGTCTGATATAAGTATGGCTACTCCAGCTTTCTTTTGGCTTCCAGTAGCATGATAAATAGTTCTCCATCCCCTCACTCTCAATCTAAAGGTGTCCTCAGGTCTAAAATGAGTCTCTTGTAGACAGCAAATAGATGGGTCTTGTTTTTTATCCATTCTGATACCCTATGTCTTTTGGTTGGCGCATTTAGTCCATTTACATTCACTGTTATTGTAGAAAGATATGGGTTTAGAGTCATTGTGATGTCTGTATGTTTTATGCTTGTAGCGATGTCTCTGGTACTTTGTCTCACAGGATCCCCCTTAGGATCTCTTGTAGGGCTGGTTTAGTGGTGACAAATTCCTTCAGTTTTTGTTTGTTTGGGAAGACCTGTATCTCTCCTTCTATTCTAAATGACAGACTTGCTGGAAAAAGAATTCTCGCCTGCATATTTTTTCTGTTCAGCACATTGTAGATCTCGTGCCAATCCTTTCTGGCCTGCCAAGTTTCAAAAGAGAGATCAGTCACGAGTCATAGGTCTCCCTTTATATGTTAGAACACGTTTATCCCTTGCTGCTTTCAGAATTTTCTCTTTATCCTTGTATTTTGCCAGTTTCACTATGATATGTCGTGCAGAAGATCGATTCAAGTTACGTCTGAAGGGAGTTCTCTGTGCCTCTTGGATTTCAATGCCGTTTTCCTTCCCCAGTTCAGAGAAGTTTTCAGCTATGATTTTTCAAGTATTCCTTCAGCACCTTTCCCTCTCTCTTCCTCCTCTGGGATACCAATTATGCATATATTATTTCTTTTTAGTGTATCACTTAGTTCTCTAATTTTCCCCTCATACTCCTGGATTTTTTTATCTCTCTTTTTCTCAGCTTCCTGTTTTTCCATAACTTTATCTTCTAGTTCACCTATTCTCTCCTCTGCCTCTTCAATCCGAGCTGTCGTCGTTTCCATTTTATTTTGCATTTCGTTTAAAGCATTTTTCAGCTCCTCCTGGCTGTTCCTGAGTCCCTTGATCTCTGTAGCAAGAGATTCTCTGCTGTCCTCTATATTGTTTTCAAGCCCAGCGATTAATTTTATGACTATTATTCTAAATTCACTCTGTTATATTATTTAAATCCTTTTTGATCAGTTCGTTAGCTGTTGTTATTTCCTGGAGATTCTTTTGATGGGAATTCCTCCATTTGGTCATTTTGGATAGTCCCTGGAATGGTGAGGACTTTCAGGGCACTTCCCCTGTGCTGTGGTGTATAACTGGAGTTGGTGGGCGGAGCCACAGTCAGACCTGATGTCTGCCCCCAGCCAACTGCTGGGGCCACAATCAGACTGGTGTGTGCCTTCTCTTCCCCTCTCCTAGGGGCGGGATTCACTGTGGGGTGTTGTGGCCCCTCTGGGCTACTTGCACACTGCCAGGCTTGTGGTGCTGGGGATTTTGCGTATTAGCTGGGGTGACTAGGCAAGGTGCATGGTGGCAGGAGGGGCAGGCTTAGCTTGTTTCTCCTTAGGTTATCCACTTCAGGAGGGGCCCTGTGACAGAGGGAGGGAGTCAGACCCGCTGCCGGACTGGTGGCTCCACAGAAGCACATTGTTGGGTGTTTGCGGGGAGCAAGCAAGTTCCCTGGCAGGAACTGGTTCCTTTTGTGATTTTGGCTGGGGGATGGGTGAGGGAGATGGCGCTGGTGAGCGTGTTTGTTCCCCAACAAACTGAGCTCTGTCATCAGGGGGCTCAGCAACTCTCCCTCCCTGTGTCCTCCAGCCTTCCAGCTTTCTGAGCAGAGCTGTTCACTTATGACCTCCCAGATGCTAAGTCGCGCTTGCTGTGAGAATACACTCCGTCTGGCCCCTCCGCTTTTGCAAGCCAGACTCGGGGGCTCTGCTTGGCTGGCAGGCTGCCCCTCCACCCCGGCTCCCTCCCGTCAGTCTGTGCAGCACGCACCACCTCTCCGCCCTTCCTACCCTCTTCCATGGGCCTCTAGTCTGTGCTTTGCTCCGGAGACTCCATTCTGCTAGTCTTCTGGTGGTTTTCTGGGTTATTTAGGCAGGTGTAGGTGGAATCTAAGTGATCAGCAGGACCCGCGGTGAGCCCAGCGTCCTCCTACGCTGCCATCTTCCCTTGGTCCTCAAGTACTATTTATTAAGTAGCTTAAAATGTACCTTCTCTAAGGCTTAGGTTTTTTTTTTTCTTGTTAGCATATATAAATATCTAAACAGGAAATAATCAAAACCTATTTTTTTAAATCATTTTTGCTAAGCAATCCACTTCTTAATGTTTTTGCCTTTCAATATAAAGAATTTTTACAAACTCACCACTGTAGTATGATAAATGAAATAGAGTGTAATAAAATTTCTATGACAAAGCAATCATAGAAATAATGATTCTTGTGTGTGTGTTTTGACATACAAATTTTACAATAAATATACAGCACAGAATTATTAATGATAAATAGAGCTCAATTGTAATGTATGCATCTTAAAATACATATTTTTCTATAAAGTTCCACAGAAATTAGCATAGGTTCCCTTTACATCCAGGGAAATATGCCTTCTGAAGTTATGCAACTCGGATTTTTTATTTCTTTATATTCTAACTATTCTATGTCAAAAATAGAATTACCTGGTTGGAAAGCAGTTGGGTGTCAGAGTGGGTAAACATAAGTCAGCTGATGAGTCACCTGTGGACCTTCCTGCCTTCAGATCTTATCTTAGGTTCCTTCATTCTGAGTGACTCCCCAGTTAAATATATTACATTGTTTAGACATTAAGAGATAGGCAGAAGATGTATTAGCACACTTTCCATTTAGGAAAAGTATTAGGGGCACAGAAGGGACTGGGATTCTTAGAAGGTCCTTGGGGATATATCCTTACAGGTAATTAGCTATCAGTCCCAAAATTTTGCAGAGATATAGAAAATAAAAGACATGCTTCATTTATTTTCCGTAAATGAACCAAAGTAACACATTAACTGGTTTTAGTAAGCTGTTTTAAAGTGATACTTAACAACTTAACTAAGCAATTTGTTAAATACTCTAAAAGTTTTGCCAGTCTTTGCTTTATTTATTCACAATACAAATATTTACTGAATGGCTGTTGTGTAACCATCATGTATTGGTTATTGATCATAAAACTGGTACAAAAAATCAGAAAGAATTAAGACAATAATCTTTATTAGTCTGAAATTAATTGCATTTTTGAATCTATATGTCTTTTTTAATTTAAATTTTAATTAGTTAATATGCAGTGCAATAGTGTGTGTTTTTTATTACAAAAATAGAAGGGAATGCAATGATGGATAACGAAGATATATGGTACTGTATAACTATTCAGTAATTGTTATATGAAAGCTGTATACAATATATAAAAGACTTAATCATATTTCAGCACCAAGTTTTGAATAAAATTTAATAATAGCTATAAAAAAGCAGTGTATTAATTTAAAGTATACAACATTCACTTTTAGACAACATCATATATCAAAAGTAAAAGTTAATAAGGAAGAATAGTAAAATCACATTAGCAATTTACAAGATGATATTTACAAAAATATTTTAAATTGTATTCTTTAAAAATAGCATATTTCTATAAAGTAGTATTCAAACACTATACTTAAGATATACAAAAAGAAATATGAACAAAAAATATTAACCTTAATCCAGGTTAATATTGATTAGAAATAAATTAAATAAATAAATATTTTAAAATTATCTTAAAAAATGAAGAACAGATAACAGCTAAAACTGTTTAAGAGCAGAAAAAGATGCTCAAAAATCTCTGAGAAAATAAAACAGAAAAAAAGAAAAGATAAACAAATGATGAATTTGAAAACCAAAAAAAAAAAAAATTCAAATGTAAAATAGAATTACTGTTTGAAAAATATAAGTAAATACAATGAAAAATATACTCATATATTTCAAAATTTGGTAAGCATGATCAATATTATGTATTCTGGAAAAAATATAAGACTATACAAGTAATTTGAGAATTCCCAGAATATCTGGGGACTAAATATCAGGCCATCTATTTGGAGTCAAATAGGACAATTACTGTATTTTCTTTTCTTCTTTTTTTCAAATTTAAATACAAGTTCATTAACATATAGGCTAATTATGATTTCAGGAATAGAACTTAATGATTCATCACTTATGTATAACACCTAGTGCTCATCCCAAGAAGTGCCCTCCTTAATGTCCCTCACCCATTTAGCCCATCCCACCAACCCACCAGCAACCCTCAGTAGGTTCTCGGTGTTTGAGAGTCTCTTAAGGTTTGTCTGCCCCTCTGTTTTCATCTTATTTTTTCTGTACCTTCCCCTATGTTCTTCTGTCTTGTTTCTTAAATTACACATATGAGTGAAATCATAAGATCCTTGTCTTTCTCTGACTGACTTTTTTGCTTAGCATAATTCACTTTAGCTCCATCCACATTGTTGCAAATGGCAAAATATCATTCTTTTTGATCACCAAGTAATATTCCATTGCATATATGTATACACACACATATTTATATAAAGAAGATGTGGTCCTTTCGTGGGACATTTGGTTTGGGCTCTTTCCATATTTTGGCTATTATTGATAGTGCTGCTATACTCATTGGAGTGCATGTGCCCCTTCAAATCAGCAGTTTTGTATCCTTTGCATAAATACCTAGTACTACAATTGCTGGGTCATAAGGTAGTTATATTTTTAAATTTTGAGGAACCTCCATACTGTTTTCCAGAGAGACTGCACCACTTTTCATTCCCACCATCAGTGCAAAATTGTTCCTTTTTCTTCGCATCCTCGACGAAATCTGTTGTGACCTGAGTTGTTAATTTTAGCCATTCTGACAGTGTGAGGTGGTACTCCTTGTGGTTTGGGTTTGTTATTTTCCTGATGATGAGTGATGTTGAGCATCTTTTCATGTATTTGATAGCCATCTTTGGAAAAATGTCTATTCTTGTCTTTTCCATTTCTTCACTGGATCATTTGTTTATTTGATGTTGAGTCTGATAAGTTCTTCATAGATTTTGAATACTAACCCTTTATCTGATATGTCATTTCCAAACATCTTCTCCCATTCCATCGATTGACTTTTAGTTTTTCTGATTGTTTCCTTTGCTGTGCAGAAGCTTTTTATTTTGATGAGATCCCAATAGTACATTTTTTTTCTTTTGTTTCCCTTGCCTCCAGAGGCATGTCAAGTAAGAAGTTGCTGCAGCCAAGGTCAAAGAATGTGTCCAGTGTGTCATTCAAAGTCATGTTACCTGGTTGATTTTCAGCTTATATGATCTGTCCAATCCTATGAGTGTGGTGTTGAAGTCCCCTAGTATTATGGTATTATTATCAATGTATTTCCTTATGTTTGCAATTAACTGATTTATACATCTGGATGTTTTCCACATTTGAGGGCTTAAATGTTTACATTTGTTAGATCTTGGTGGATAGAGTGCTTAATTTTGATATAATCCCCTTCTTCATCTATTGTTACAGTCTTTATTTTAAAATTGAGTTTGATATAAGTATGGCTACTCCAGTTTTCTTGTGGCAACCACTAGCGTGATATATGGTTCTCCATCCCCTTACTTTCAATCTGTAGGTGTCCTTAGATCTAAAATGAGTCTCTTGTAAGCAGCATATATATGGGTTTTTGTTTTCTTATCCATTATGATGCCCTATGTCTTTTGATTGGAACATTTAGTCCATTGACGTTTAGAGTGAGTACTGAAAGATATGAATTCAGTGCCATTGTGTTTCCTGTAGAGTTGGTGTTTCTGGTGATGTTCTCTGGGCCTTTCTAGTTTCTTGCTTCTGGACTTTTGTTTCATTTTGTCCTTTCTCTCCTCAAAGAGTCCCTATTAAAATTTCTTGTGGGCTGGTTTAGTGGTCACTAACTCCTTTAGTTTTTGTTTGTATTGGAAAATCCTTACCTCTCCCTCTATTCTGAATGACAACCTTGATGCATAAAGAATTCTTGGCTGATTTAGCACATTGAATATATCCTGCCACTCCTTTCTAGCCTGTCTAATTTCTGTGGATAGGTCTGCTGCAAACTGATCTGTCTTCCCTTACAGGTTAAGGACTTTTCCCATTGCTGTTGTCATAATTCTTTCCTTGTCTGAATATTTTGTGAATTTGACTATGATATTCCTTGTTGATGGATGGTTTCTTTCTTTCTTTTTTTTTAATCTGATGGGAGTTTTCTGTGCTTCTTGGATTTTGAGGTCTGTGTCTCTCCACAGATTATTAAAGCTTTCTGCTATGATTTTCTCACATAAAACTTCTACCCCTCTTGCTCTCTCTTCATCTTCTGGGAATCCTATGATTCAGATGTTATTCCTTTTTAAAAAGACACTGAGGTATCTAATTCTTATGTTGTGCTCTTTTGCCTTAGGTTCGCTTGTTTTTTTTTTCTTTTCTGTTTCCTTCATTATTCTCCAGAATTTTATCATCTATGTCACTGATTTATTGCTCTGCTTTGTCCATCCTTGTTGCCAAGGCATCCATTCAAGATTGCATCTTGATTATAGCATTTTTAATTTTGTCCTTACTAGGTTTTAATTCTTTTATCTCCATAGAAAATGATTCTAGGGTTTTTTTCAACACCAGCTAGAATTTTTATCTTGGTTAAATTGTTGTTCAGATATCTTGCTTCTATCTGTGTTGATTATGTCCCTAGCTGTCATTTCTTCCTGTTCTTTCTTTTGGGGTGAATTTCTTCATTTTTGTCATATTGGAGGAAGAAAAAAAATAATAGAGGAGGGGCCAATATGGTGGGAGAGTGGGGGATCCATACTTCTCATGTATCTCAAACGAAGAAGGGCTGAAGCTAAAGGACTTTGAATCCTGAGAGTCTGAGAGGAAAAGAAACTAGGTCTACCAGGGAGACACCAGGACAACCTGAAGGGCTATAGGGCTATTTCAAGGAACAAATCAAAGCACACTTTTTGGAGAGTCCAAAACATCACTATGAGTAGGGAAATAAAATAACCAAAGCAAAAACAACAGAGAGCAAGTAACCCTCTACAAAAAAACACCTCCTGAAGGACCAGGCCCCAGACAGTGTATGACCCCCCCCCTTTAATATAGCAGGGCCACAGGTGCAAAGCAAATAACAAGCTTTTAAAACTCATAAGGGACAGAAAACTAACCAAAATTATGAAACAGAAGAATTCCTCTCAAAAAAAAAAAATCCAGGAAGAAGTGACAGATAAAGAATTGATCAAATCACATATAAGCAATACTGAACCAAACAAGAATTTAGAATAGTAGTCATATGATTAATCGCTGGGTTTGAAAAAACCATAAAAGACAACAGAGAATCTATTTCTGCAGAGATCAAAGAACTAACAAATAGTCATGATGAATTTTAAAAATATTCTATACACGAAGTGAAAAATAAAATATAGGCACAGTACAGATTGAAGAGGCAGAGGGGAGACTAGGTGAATTAGAAGAGAAAATTGTGCAAAAGAGGAAGCTGAGAAAAAGAGAGATAAAAAAATCCAGGATCGTGAGGGGAGAATTAGAGAACTAAATGATGCAATCAAAAGGAACAATATCAGTATCATATGAATTCCAGAAGAAGAAGAGAGAAAGGGTCTGAAGGTATACTTGAAAAAATCATATCTGAGAACTTCCCCCTAACTGGGGAAGGAAACAGACATTGATATCCAGGAGGCACATAGAACTCCCTTTAGATGTAAATTGAATCAATCTTCTGCACGACATATCATAGTGAAACTGGAAAATACAATGATAAAGAGAGATTACTGAAAAAAAGCTATGGATAAATGGGCCTTAACATACAAGGGTAGACATATAAGGGCAGTAGCAAGAAAACTGGCTACTATCTACTGAAAACTGGCAGGACAGAAAGGAATAGCAGGAGATCTTCAATGTGATGAACAGGAAAAGTATGCAGCCAAGAATCCTTTATCCAGTAAGTCTGTCATTCATAATAGAAGGAGATATAAAAGTTTTTCCAAACAAACAAAAACTGAAGGAATTCATCACCACTAAACAAGCCCTACAAGAGATCCTAAGGGAGACTCTGTGAGTGAAATGTTGCAAGGACCACAAAGCACCAGAGACATCACTAAAAGCATGAAACCTACAGATAACACAATCACTCAACACCAATATCTTTCAATAATAACACTGAATGTAAATGGACTAAATGCTCCCATCAAAACACAGAGTATAGAAATGTATAAAAAACAAGACCCATCTATTTGCTGTCTACAAGAGACTTATTTTAGACCCAAGGACACTTTCAGATTGAAAGTAAGGGGATGGAAAATCATCTATCATGCTACTGAAAGTCAAAAGAAAGCTGGAGTAGCTAGACAGACAAACTAGACTTTAAATTAAAGGCTGTCACAAGAAGATGAAGATGTATATAATAATTACAGGGTCTATCCATCAGGAAGACCTAACAATTATAAATGTCTATGCACCAAATTTGAAAGCACTCAAATATTTAAAACAATCACAAACATGAGCAATCTTATTGGTAAGAATGTGGTAATTTTAGGAGACTTTAATACTCCACTTACAACAATGAATAGATCATCTAGACAGAAAATCAATAAAGAAACAATGGCCCTGATTGACACACTGGATCAGATGGACTTGACAGGTTTATTTAGAATCCTACATCCTGAAGCAGCAGAATATACTTTCTTCTAAAGTGCACATGGAACATTCTCCAAGATAGATCACATACAAGGTCACAAAACAGCCCTCAGTAAACATAAAAGAATTGAGATCATACCATGCACACTTTCAGATCACAATGCTATGAAACTTGAAATTAACCACAGGAAAAAGTCTGGAAAACGTCCAAAAGCATGAGGGTTAAAGAACATCCTACTAAATAATGAATGGATCAACCAGGTAATTAGAGAAAAATTTTAAAAATATGTTGAATCAAATGATAATGACAACACAACAATCCTTTGGGATGCAGCGAAGGCAGTCCTAAGAGGCAAAATACATTGTAATCGAGGCCTATCTCAAGAAACAAGAAAAATCCCAAATGTAAAATCTACAGCACATCCAAAGGAACTGGAAGCAGAAGAGCAAAGACAACCCAAACCCAGCAGAAGAAGAGAAGTAATAAAAATGAGAGCAGAAGTAAACACTATAGTAACCAAAAAAACACAGTAGAACAGATCAATGAAACCAAGAGCTGTTTTTTTTTTGAAAAAATAAACAAAATTCCTAAACCTCTAGCCAGGCATCTCAAAAAAAAAATGAGAGAGGACCCAAATGGATAAAATCATGATTGAAAATGGAATTATTACAACCAATACCTCAGAAATACAAGCTATTTTCAGGGAATACAATGAAAAATTACATGCCAACAAACTGGACAACCTTGAAGAAATGAACAAATTCCTAAACCCCCACACACTACTAAAACTCAAAAAGAAAGATATAGAAAATTTGAACAAACCCATAACTACTGAAGAAATGGAATCAGTTATCAAAAATCTCCCAACAAATAAGAGTCCTGGACCAGATGACTTCCCTGGGGAATTCTACCAAATCATTACATTAGAGTTAATACCTATCCTTCCAAAGTTGTTCCAAAAAAGTAGACAGTGAAGGAAAACTTCCAGACTCATTCTATGAAGCCAGAATTACTTTATTCCCAAACCAGACAGAGGACCAGAACAAAAGAGAACTGCAGGCCAATATCCCTGATGAATATGGATGCAAAAAATCTCAAGAAGATACTAGCCAATAGAATTTAACAGCACATAAAAAGAATTATTCACCATGATCATGTGGGATTCATTCCCGGGCTGCAAGGCTGGTTCAATATTCGCAAACCAATTTGATACATCACTTTAATAAAAGAAGACAATAACCATATGACCCTGTTGATAGATGCAGAAAAACCATTTGACAAAATACAGCATCGTTTCCTCATAAAACCCTCAGGAAAGCCGGAATAGAATATACATACTTATACATCATAAAGGCCATTTATGAAAAGTCCACAGATGGGGACTAATCCTCAATGGGGAAAAAATGAGAGCTTTCCCCCTGAGATCAGGAACACTAAAGGGATGTTCACTCTCACCACTGTTGTTTAACATACTGTTGGAAGTCATAGCATCAGCAATCAGAGAGCAAAAAAATAAAAGGCATCCCAATTGGCAAAGAAGAAGTCAAACTTTCACTTTTTGCAGATGACAAGATACTCGACCTAGAAAAGCAGACAGACTTCACCAAAAGTCTGCTAGAACTGATACATGAATTCAGCAAAGTCGAAGGATACAAAATCAATGTACAGAAATCGGTTGCACGTTTCTACACCAATAATGAATCAACAGAAAGAGAAATAAAGGAACTGATCCCATTTACAATTGCATCAAGAACCATAAAATACCTAGGAATAAACCTAAAGAAAGATTTAAAAGATCTGTATACTGAACACTACAAAAAGCTTATGAAGGGAATTGAAGAAGACACAGAGAAATGGAACAATATTCCATGCTCATGGATTGGAAGAGTAAATATTGTTAAAATGTCAATACTCCCCAAAACAATCTACACATTGAATGCAATTGCCATCAAAATTGCACCAGCATCCTTCTCAAAGCTAGCACAAGCAATCCTAAAATTTGTATAGAACCACAAAAGACCCTGAATAGCCAAAGTAATATTGAAGAAGACCAAAGCGGGAGGCATCACAATCCCAGATGTTAACCTCTACTACAAAGCTGTAATCATCAAGACAGTATGGTATTGGCACAAAAACAGACACATAGACCAATGGAATAGAATACAGACTCCAGACATGGACCCACAAAAGTATGGCCAACCATCTTTGACAAAGCAGTAAAGAGTATCCAATGTAAGAAAGACAGTCTCTAACAAATGGTGCTGGGAGAACTGGACAGCAACATGCAGAAGGATGAAACTAGACCACTTTCTTACACCATTCACAAAAACAAACTCAAAATGGATAAAGGACTGGAATGTGAGACAGGAAACCATCAAAATCCTAGAGGAGAATGCAGGAAAAGACCTCTCTGATCTTAGCTGCAGCAATTTCTTACTTGACACATCCCCAAAGGCAAGGGAATTAAAAGCAAAAATGAACTATTGGGACCTCATGAAGATAAAAAGTTTCTGCACTGCAAAGGAAGCAATCAACAAAACTAAACGGCAACCAACGGAATGGGAAAAGATATTTGCAAATGACATATCGGACAAAGGGCTAGTAACCAAAATGTATAAAGAGCTCACCAAACTCCACACCCGAAAAACAAATAATCCAGTGAAGAAATGGGCAGAAAACATGAATAGACACTTCTCTAAAGAAGACATTCAGATGGCCAACAGGCACATGAAAAGATGCTCAACGTCGCTCCTCATCAGGGAAATACAAATCAAAACCACACTGAGATATCACCTCATGCCAGTCAGAGTGGCTAAAATGAACAAATCAGGAGACTATAGATGCTGGAGAGGATGTGGAGAATTGGGAACCCTCACTCTTGCAAACTGGTGCTGCCGCTCTGTGGAGGTTCCTCAAAAAATTAAAAATAGACCTACCCTATGACCCAGCAATAGCACTGCTAAGAATTTACCCAAGAGAACAGGAGTACTGATGCATAGGGGCGCTTGTACCCCAATGTTTATAGCAGCACTCTCAACAATAGCCAAATTATGGAAAGAGCCTAAATGTCCATCAACTGATGAATGGATAGAGAAATTGTGGTTTATATACACAATGGAATACTACGTGGCAATGAGAAAGAATGAAATATGGCCTTTTGTAACAACGTGGATGGAACTGGATAGTGTTATGCTAAGTGAAATAAGTCATACAGAGAAGGACAGATTCCATATGTTTTCACTCCTATGTGGATCCTGAGAAACTTAACACAAGACCATGGAGGAGGAGAAGAAAAAAAAATGGTTAGAGAGGGAGGGAGCCCAATCATAAGAGACTCTTAAAAACTGAGAATAAACAGGGTTGATGGGGGGTGGGAGGGAGGGGAAAGTGGGTGATGGGCATTGAGGAGGGCACCTTTTGGGATGAGCACTGGGTGTTGTATGGAAACCAATTTGACAATAAATTTCATAATAAAAAATAAAAAAATAATTAAAATATAAAAAAGTTAAAAAATATATAACCAATGGAATATTACTCAGCCATCAAAAGTAATGAAATCTTGCCATTTGCAATGATGAAGATGGATCTATAGTGTATTATGCTACATGAAACTACTCAGTCAGAGAAAGACACATCTTTTCATGTGTTTGTTTTGGCTTTCTGTACATCTTCTTTGGAAAAATATTTAGTCATTTCTTATTCCCATTGCATTATTTGTTTTGGGTATTGAATTTTTTTATTTATATGTATCTTATTACTTTTTCCCCAAGTTTTTATTTTCTTTTCAGTTAGTCAATATACAGTGTAATATTAGCTTTCAGTATACACTTTAGTGATTTGATACTTCCATACAACAGTCAGTGCTTATCATAACAAGGGAACTTCTTTATCCCCACCACCACTATAATATATCCCCCCACCCCTTCCCCTCTGATAACCATTGGTTTGCACTCTATAGTTAAGAGTCTGTTTCTTGGTTTGCCTCTCCCTTTTTTCCACCTATGATTTTTTTTTCAAATTTCACATATGAGTGAAATCATATGGTATTTTTTTCTCTGACTTATTTTGCATAAGTTGGTTTTTATGTATCATGTAAGGTAAGAGCCCACTTATATTATTTTAAACGTGGATATCCAGTTTTCCTGGTACCATTAAGAAAAGAAACTATCCCTTTCCCATTGTGTAATTATGTGTTTTGTGTTCTTATGAAAAATAGCTGATCGTATATGCTTGGGTTTATTTATTGGATCTCTATCCTTTTTTATGGTCTCTTTTATTTCCCTTGTTTTAATGTTTGTATCATCCTGTTTAGATGACTACATTTTTAAAATATAATTTGACATCAAGAAGCATGATGCCTCTGAGTGACTGTGTGGATCCATTGGTTGAGGGTCTAATTCTTGATTTTGGCTCAGGTCATGATCCCAAGGTCATGAGATTGAACCCTGTGTTGGGCTCAGCACGAGCAGGGAGCCTCTTTGGGACTCTCTCCCTCTCTCCCTTTGCCCTCTCCCCCACTCATCATCTTTCTCTGTGTAAAATAAGACAATTAAAATTTTAAAAAAATAAGCACAATACCTCTAAATCTGTACCTCTTTCTCAAGAGGGAATTGACTATGCAGGATCTTTTGTGGTTCCATAAAAATTCTAGATGATTTTTCCATTGTGTAAACTGTCATTGGAAATTTGGTAGAAATTGCATTATCTATGGAGCACATTGGATAGTATGGATGTGTTAACTCTATTAATTCATCCAAACTATGAGCATGAGACACCATTCCATGTATTTATCTCCTCTTCAGTTTCTTTCAATTAATGTTCCACAGGTCTCAGTGTACAGGCCTTTCAAGTCTTCAGTTAAATATATTCTTAAGTATTTTTTCTATTAGGGTTGACCTCTTGATTTCCTTTTTGGGTAGATCATTACTAGTATAAAGGAATGCAACAATTTTTGTAATTTCACTTTGTAATCTGAAACAACTACTGAATTTGGTTAGAACTAACAGTTGTTTTTTTTTTTTTAAGAGTATTTAAGATTCTCTACACATAGAAAAGTGTCATTTGCATCAGAGATAATTTTATATCTCCTTTTCTGATTTGGATGTCTTTGGCCTCTTTTTTTTTTTATCTGATTGCTTTTTTGAGTATTCTAACAAGATGTTATATATAAGTGGTGAGAATAAATGTCCTTCCAGTGTTCAAAATTTGAGACAAAATACTTTTAGCTTTTCTCCATTGATTATGATGTTAGTGTTGGCTTTCCATAAATTGTCTTCATTGTGCTAAGGAAATTTTTATATCTATTTTGTACAGAATTTTTATCATGAATAGACCGTGAACTTTGCCAAATGTCTTTTCTGCATTTAATCAAATAATCATATGCTTTTTACTTTTATTACCTTAGTGTGGTTTATCTCATTGTTTGTTTTGTAGATAGTAAATCAACCTTACATCCCAAGGATAAATCGTTGGTTTATAATATTTTTGTTGGTTGTTGAATTTAGTTTTTTTTTTTAGAATTTTATTGAGAAGTTTTCCATCTGTGATGCATATATATATGTATATACAAAGTTTCCATCATTATACATATTGGCCTGTAGTTTTCTCTTCCTGTGGTGTCATTATTTTTTGTTTGTTTGTTTGCTTGTATTAAACTTACCCTGGCTGTATAAATGATTTTGAAAGTATTCCTTTTACTTCTATGCTTTCAAAGAGTTTAAAAGGATTTGTATCAATTTTTCTATGAATGTTGGTAAACTTCAGCTGCAAGGCCAAGTGTACTTGTTGTGATGAGTACTGGGTGTTTTTTTTATTTTATTATTTTATTTTTTTAACTTTTATTTAGTTTGAGAGGCACTGAGAGACAGAGCATGAATGGGGGAGGAGCAGATAGGGAGACACAATCCAAAGCAGACTCCAGGCTCTGAGCTTTTAGCACAGGGCCCAATGCGGGACTTGAACCCACAAACTGAGATCATGACCTGAGTGGCAGTCAGACGCTCAGGCAACTGAGCCACCCAGGCGCCCTCAGCACTGAGTGTTTTATTTAAGTGTGGCATTGGTTGGGCTGGGCATGGGGGGTTATATGCAAGTGATGAATCCCTGGGTTGTACTCCTGGAACCAAAACTATAGTGTATTTTAACTAACCTGAGTTTAAATAAATAAATAAATTTTAAAAGAGGGTTGATTCAGTATAATTGTATACTTGAAACTAAAATTACACTGTATTGTTAACTAACTGGAATTTAAATAAAACTAAATAAAGAAACAAGAACAACATGATATTAAAAAGAGGCACTTTGATGAATTGAAGAGATTCTAAGAATATAACCCCATGCATATAACTCATCTTTCATTTCAAAGCTACAAATACACACAGGAAATTATGGTCTCTTCAACCTGTGTTGGTAAAACTAAATATACACATAACAAAAGATAATAAAGGACAAGTATTTCACATCATCTATAAAAATCATTTCAAAATTGATTAAAGACTTGAATAAAAGACAAGCTTAAAAGTTAAACAAAGTTTACAGTACTTCGTTACCGCAAGCAAACCTTATAAGTAATGCTAATGTGAGTCTTTACATGAAATAAGAGTACTAATTAGTAATAGGAAAAAATTTTAAAGTATAACTTCATTGGTAAAAATAATATACCAAAGTTCAGAATAATCTATTATAAAGATGGTGAGTTAATCATCAGCTAGTATGAAGGCTAAAATTCTAAAATAGTAAGAAATAATTATAGCTACAATAATTTGCTAAGGAATACAAGGATAAAAAGATGTAAATTGTGGGGCACCTGGGTGGCTCAGTCGGTTGAGTGTCCAACTTCAGCTCAGGTCATGAACTTGTGGTCCATGATTTTGAACCCCGTGTCAGCCTCTGTGCTGACAGCTCAGAACCTGTAGCCTGTTTCAGATTCTGTGTCTCCCTCTCTCTCTGACCCTCTCCCATTCAGGCTCTGTCTCTCTCTGTCTCAAAAATAAATAAACGTTAAAAAACTAAAAAAAAATTTAAAAAGATGTAAATTGTGACATCAAAAGCATAAGAAATTTGAGAGAAAGATAAAAGTGTACAGTTTTAGAATGCGTTAAAACTTCAGTTGAAATGAATTTGAAATAGACTATTTATATAAAAGTTTCTTTTGTAAGCCTTAAAGTAATTGCAAAGCAGGGCATATAAATGATAAAAAAATTAAAAAGAGAAAGGAATCTAAGCATACCACTAAAAAAAAATAATCAAATCACACCCCCCCCCAGCAGAATAACTACCAACCAGTGTGAAAACAATTAACAAGATATGTTTAAATGTAAATGAGCTAAATTCTCCAAACCAAAGTGTAGAGTGGCTGAACAGATAGGAAAAAAAAGAGACAGATTCATTTATAAGTTGTCTATAAGAGACTCACCTCAGATATAAGGACACAAAAACTTTCAGGGTAAAAAAAAAATATTTCATGCAAATGGAAAGTAAAGAAAACTGGGAAAACTATATTTATAAGACAAAACAGATTAAAACAAACACTGTACAAAGAGTCAAAGGACATTACAAATGATAAATGATAAATCCTAAATCATAAAAGTGATTAATCCAACAAGATAATAAAACACTGTAAAAATATGCATCTAAAACAGGGTCACTTAAATATATAAAGCAAATATTAACAGACCTAAAGTGAGAAGTAAACAATAATAAAATTATGTCAAGGATCCCTAATAACTTTCATTGATGTTTAGATCATCCACACAGAAAAGCAATGAGGAAACATTAGCCTTAAATAACCCATTAGATCAGATAGACTTCACAGAGATATACAGAACAATTCATTCAAAAACAACATAAACATTTTTTCTCAAGTGCATGTGGAATATTTTTCAGGAGAAACCATATGTTAGGACACAAAACAAGGCTTACAAAATTTAAGAAGATTGAAATCATATCAAGCATTGTTTATGACCACATGGTATGAAACTGAAAATCAATTACAAAAAGAAACTAGAAAATCCACATGTATGTGGAGATGAAACAATATCCTACTGAAAAAAAAACAATGGATCAATGAAGAATTAAAAAAAGATATTGAAATTGTAGGGACAAATGACATGGAAATACAATATACAAAAATATATGGATCCATCATATCCATATCCAATATATCCATCCATCCAGTGACATTTATTCCAGAGATTAAAAGATG
The DNA here is from genome assembly GCF_007474595.2 of Lynx canadensis. Taxonomy (NCBI): domain Eukaryota; kingdom Metazoa; phylum Chordata; class Mammalia; order Carnivora; family Felidae; genus Lynx; species Lynx canadensis. Next base: position 84,146,432 of record NC_044303.2, on the reverse strand, counting down.
GTTAATCTTAATCTTCCAAAAATTTATAAACATGATGAAACCACATTTAAAAAATTCAGGATAAAAATCATACAATAACCTCAATAGCTGTAGAGAAAGCATTTGACAAAATTCAACATCCATTTATGATAAATCTCAACAAAGTGGATATAAAGGAAATTTATCTTGACATAATAGAGGTTAAACATGTCAAGCCCACAGTTAGCATCATACTCAAGGATGGGAAGCTAAAATCTTTCCTTTAAGATCAGGAACCAAAGAAGCTCGCTCTTATTACTTTTATTCAACATAGTGTTGTAAGTCTGAGCCAGAGTGACTAGGCAAGAAGAAATGAAAGTTGTCCAAGTTTGAAAGGAAGAAGTAAAACTGCCTTTATTTGTAGACAGCATGATATATATACAAAAACTTAAAGACGTAACTTAAAAATCTGTTAGAATTAATAAATTCATAAAGTTACAGGATACAAAATCAAGACACAAAAATGCGTTTCATTTCTATAGACTAATAACAAAGGGAATGGAAAATTCCATTTATAATTGCATCAAAAAGAATAAAATACCAAGGAACACCTTTAAACAAATAGTTGAAAGATCTGTACACTGAAAACCCTATGATGGTGATGAAAGAAATTGAAGAAGAAACAAATAAATGAAAAGAGATATGATGCTCACGGATTGGAAAAATTAATATTGTTAAAATCTCCATAATACCTGAAGGATATATTAAATTCAATTCCTATTAAAATTCCAATGTAAAAATTCATAGAAATTAAACAAAAACATCCTAAATATTGTATGGAACCACAAAAATACCCTGAAGAGCCAAAGCAATCTTGAGAAAGAAGGATAAATCTGAACACATGATCCTTCCTGATTTCAAACTATATGACGGTTGCAGTTATCCAAACAGTATGTATTAGCATAAAAACAGACACACCATTCAGTGGAATGGAATGGAGAGCCTAGAAATATATCCGTGCATACATGGTAAATTATTTTATGACACAGGAGCCATCAATATAACATGGACAAATGATAGTCTATTCAATTAATGATGTTAGGAAATCTGGACAGTCACATGCAAAAAAATGAAACTAGACCACTATTTTGCAGCACTATATACAAAAATTAAGTAAACATGCATTAAAGATTTTAATGTAAGACCGGAAATCATACAATTTCCAGAGATAAAAAAATAGGTAGTACGATCCTTGTTATTGGAATTGGTGATAGTTTTTTTTTCCTTTTTTTTTTGACACCAAAAGCAAAATTGAATATGTAAGCCTACATCAAACTAATAAGCTTCTTCACAACAAAAGAACACATCCACAAAATGAAAAGGCAACCAAATATGGCAGAAAATGTTTGCAAATTATATTTTCAATAAACGGATAACATCCAAAACATATAAAGGACTCATACAAAATTATAGCCACCACCATCACCACTACCACCACACAACAACAGCAAAACCCATGCAATCTGTTTTAAAGAAGGGCAGAAGATCTGAATAGACACTATGTCAAAGAAGACATATGGATGTCCAACAGGTACATGAAAAGGTGTTCAGAATCACTAATCATTATGGAATATATATATATATATATATATATATATATATATATCACTCCAAAATATCTCACCCACGTTAGAATGCATAATAAAATGCAAGAATTAGCAAGTAACCCTGCTTATACCCCAAAGCCCCTAATTCCAATTGGAATGGTCCATTCCACTTAGATAAACACTATTCAGCTTACTCTCCTCACACACCTGGTCTCCATACTTCCAATGTTGCTCTGCTCCAAATGATTCCCATTAATTTCACTCTTCTAAAAATCTATGTCTCATTTTATTACTATTTGTAAATACCTAGGTCACAAAATGGCAAAAATTGGGCTATAAAGTGAACCCAGAAAGGAGGTGCCATTGGAACATTTCTCTCCTGCTTGGTAAACCACCTGAACTTTGCTCCTAATGTTCCTTTTGTGCGGCATCATGTCCTTGAGCAAGATCCATGGTCCCAGCCCTCTATAGTCATATGAACGTAACATCTGGTCATCATTCAACACTGAGCTCTAGGGTCTCTTTTAAGCCTCTTTGTTTGACTGAACTCATATGTCATACGTAAAACTGGTGCTTGCTTATGAACTGTACCCTCTCCACATGCACCTTAAAACAATTTAAGTATTTATTTATTACAAATATTTGCACAAACCACACCTATGGATCACATCCTTAGGGAGAGTAGACATTTGTTATTTATATGTTAAATTCACTTAGCTTTAGTTATTATTTTTATTATAATATAGCATAAAATGTGTTGTTGAATAAATGAAGGATTGAATGTTTGATGATCTTCCTCTGCTTGTTTGTATAAAATGTTGGATACTTCAGATCTTAGCTTCAATACTACATTTTGCTGGAAAAATTCCCTAATCCCTCCTACTTGGGGTTAATATTTTTCCCACAGTACCTTTTTAACACAATGTAACAATGATTTCAGAGAGGTAACAAGATGTTTTGAGGTTTGGAACCTAAAGACCAGAATTTCCCTAATTAATTGCAGGCTGACAAATGTATTGTTGCAGTAATGATAGCCATGTTAACATGAGCATGATATCTAAGACTTGTCACTTACACTGCCACCATGCACCAAGGACAACTTTTTATAATAGCCAAAAGTCTTATATTTTATGTTTTATTCTTAAGTAATTTAAAATTTACAGAAAATTTGTATGAATAATAACAATAGTACAATTAATATTCATATACCTTTTGCCTAGATTCTCTTAACTTTGTACATCATTTGCTTTATCACCTCTTTCTATCTCTTTTTCTCATCAGTTGCACACTTTATGATCTTTGTTTCTAATATATTATTACATATTTCTTAAGAATATGAATAGTCTTCTACAGGATCTCAGTGGAAACTTCAGAAAAATGTAACATGGATATAATCCAAATGTACAAAATCTTTTGAATGCAGAAGTGTAAAAATGAAGAGCTTTCTGGTACAGGGAAACAATTTCACTGAAAGGGATGAATGGGTGATGACACATCATGGTATCAGAATTTGAGGTAAAACATTGGCATAGTATCCTACAGTTTTAATTAGTAGAGTGCAGAAAAAAAACAGTACAAAATATTTCCTACTTTATAGTTTCCTGACAGATTCTACATTCAACATTTTTTTAGTGCCCTTGTGACATCCTTATTCCTAAGACTATAAATTAAAGGGTTTAGAACAGGAGTGAGTATGGTATAAAAGACAGATACAATCATGTCATTCTCAGGGGTGTGGTAGGAATTGGGGAGCATGTAGGTGTAGACAGCAGTCCCATAGAAGAGGATTACCATGGTCATGTGGGAAGAACAAGTGGCAAAGGCCTTTTCCACCCCTCTGCTGACTTCATCCTGTGGATGGTGAAGAGGATGAAAGAATAGGAGCTTGAAATGACTGTCACAGGGATGAGGAGCATGAGAACACAACATAAGTACATGAGTGTCTCATAGAGGGAAGTATCTGAGCAGGAAAGCTTCATTACAGCAGGGGCTTCACAGAAGAAATGATGGATCTCTCGGGATCTGCAGAAGGGGAAGGTCATGGTGATGGGTGTGAGCATAAATCCATCCAGAGATCCCAGAAACCAGGAGGAAGAGACCAGGAGGAGACACACCCTATGGTTCATGAGGATAGGATAACAGAGTGGATGGCAGATGGCCACATAGTGGTCATAGGCCATGGCAGCGAGAAGGAAAACTTCTGAACCTGCTAGTGTCAAGTAGAGAAACATCTGCATCCCACATTCAGGGGCTGAGATCTTATTCACACCCATGACCTGGTCCATGAGCATCTTGGGCATAGTGACAGAAATGTACATCACATCCATGAGAGACAACTGGGTGATAAAATAGTACATGGGGTTGTCAAGGTGGGCATCATGGCATATCACAAGGATCAGGATAATGTTTCCAGTCAAGGCCATCAGGAAATCCATAAAAATTACTGCACAAAGGAGAGTTGGGTGCTTGGATTGACTGAAGAGTCCCACTAGGTCAAAATCTGATCGTCGAGTATGCTTGGCCACCCAAGTGTTGTTCTCCATTGGATTTCACCTGCATCATCACCAAGGAGAACTATGGAGTTAACAGATCACTGATGGGATATGACCACCTGAAATAAATGTATAGTGAGCCTGTGTGTGTGTGTGTGTGTGTGTGTGTGTGCGCATGTTTACACATGCCAACTCAGTAAACTAATAAGGGGAAGTTCCAAGGACTAGTGTATTTCAGGATTTTAAATTACCAGTAATTGAATAAATTTACTAAAAATCCAAGGATTCACAACTGTGTGTCAAAAATATCGGTACTTTTTAAATTCCACTGCTGGTATGCATTTCTCCAAAGAAACCAAAAACACTGTATGATCCCCTATGTTAATTTTTATTTCCAATTTTCATTTGACTTTATTTTTTAAAGTTTTTTTTTTTAATTCCTTTTAGTTAACATACAGTGTAATATTAGTTTCAGGTGTATGATATAGTGATTCAACACTGTCATATAACACCTGGTGTTCATCACATGTGCCCTCCTTAATCCCCATCACCTATTTCACCTTTCCCCTCCCCTCTCCTCTGGTAACCATCAGTTTGTTCTCTATAGTTAAGAGTCCATTTCAGAGCACTTGGGTGGCTCAGTTGATTAAGCATCTGACTTCAGCTCGGGTCATGATCTCATGGTTTGTGGGTCCAAACCCCACCTTGGGCTCTGTGCTGACAGTTCAGAACCAGGAGCCTGCCTCAGATCCTGTGTCTCCCTCTTTCTCTGCTTCTACCCCACTAGTGCTCTGTCTTTCTCAAAAATAAATAAACATTAACAAAAAGAGTCTGTTTCTTGGTTTGCCTCTCTCTTTTCCCTTTGCTCACTTATTTTGTTTCTTAAATTCCACATATGAGCAAAATCATATGGTATTTCTTTCTCTGACCAACCTATTTCACCTAACATAACTCTGTACTTCGCTCCATGGTGTTGCAAATGACAAGATTTCATTCTTTTTTATAGGTAATATCCCATTGTTTATTTTATATGTGCCCATGTGTTTATTTCAGCATTATTTACAATACAAAGAAATGAAAAAAACCTAAGTGTTCATCAATAGATGAATGAATAAGAAAGGAATAGTTTGTGTGTGTCTATAAATATGCATATGCATATACATGTATATGTATACATATATACAGTAAGCTACTATAATAGTGGATGAGATTCTTCCCCTTTTTACAGGATCCTATGGATGGATCCACTAGGGTATTATGATAAGTGAAATATGTCAGACTGAGAAAGACAAATATTACATAATTTCTTTCACATAAGGAATCCAAAACACAAATGAATAAACAGCAACAAAAATAAAACAGTATGATACCTAGAAATATAGAGAAGAAACTGATGGTTATCAGAGGGGAGAGCTGTAGGATAATGGACACAATGGGTGACAGGGAATGGAAGATACAGTCTTTCAGTTATGGAATGAATAAGTTGCAGGGAATGAAAGACATTACATAAGAAATATAGTCAATGATATTTTAATAGTGTATGGTGACAGAAGATCCATTTATGAGCATAGCATAAAAGATAACTTATTGATATACTATGTCATATACCTGAAACAAATGTAACATTGTGTGTGAAGTACACTCAAATAAAAAAATATATATATTGATAACTTAAAGGAACGTTCCCATAGTTCAAGGTCATGACATTTCCTGATGATAATGTTGTGTATTAGTATGTATGTAAATTCGCAGAATCACTGCTGCATAAAAATGCAAAAAAGTGAATCACTGAAAAAAATACAATAAAATTTCTTATAGTTTTGTTGTTGTTGTTGTTGTTGTTGTTATGGAAGTCAAAATTGAATCAATATTTCTTGTTTAAGGATGCAAATGGATCTTAAAAGCTCTGGGAGATGCACTCCATATAAGAAAGATTTAGAAAGTAACTGAAAGATAATTTGAGGAATATTTATACCAAAAGTTTGAACCATCATTGTCCATAAAATCAGGCCAGGCTATGATGCTCTGTGATTTAAAGGAGTTATCCATGCATGTACAGGAGCAGATTAAGGCACTGCCAATGACCAACTCCCTATATCTGTTAATTTAGGAGCCCAAACTTTGAAGCTGGACTGTGACTGTGGGTCCAGGTTATCCTCTACCCTTTGTTTACCTTACATAAACACAGGATAATAATGTTAGATTTCAGCTACGTTCAGGATTAAGTTATGTAAAATAATGAAAGTGCTTAGAACATTACCAGTCACAGATAAATAAGCGCATATATTGTTAATGTAAAGAGTTAATATCTATGGTAATTTTATGCAGAATTTGTGCAAGAGATGATAGTTACCATTTTGTTTTATGATATAAGATGAATTACTTTAGTTTGACAGTTTTATTATCTATTCATACAAATAAAAATTTGGACTTGATAATTTCTGTTGTCACTGACTATATATATACATATACATATACATATACATATACATATACATAGGAATATATATGAATACAAAAATATAATAAATATATAGTATATATTTATTATTTTACTCAAGTTAAGCAGATCTTTATGGAAAATCCTATCTTAGTTCTATCTAATATATACTTCTCTAACTTCATCTACTTAAATCTCCTACCATTTGTTCTAAATCTCAGGAAGAAGAACTAGCATTTATAAGATCATTGCTATTTACAAGGCAAACCTTTAGTTGCTTTTACAAACATCACCTCTTTATTGTCTATAGCAACCAATTTTTCATGGAAACTGAGATGTAGAGAGGTAAATTGAACACTGAGTTGGTCTCTGACTACAATTCAACACCCTCCCCCTTCCTAATCAGCTACTCAAAGCCTACATCTATATTATATTCTGAAGACAAAAAATAAATAAATTGATTAGGTGGAAGACTGTCATAGTCCATGTATTCAGGAAAAAGTAGTGTGTGTGTGTGTGTGTGTGTGTGTGTGTGTGTGTGTGTGTGTGTAGGAGCAGAGAGGGAGACACAGAATCCAAAGCAGTCTCCAGACTCCAGCTGTCAGCACAGAGCCCGGCATGGGGCTTGAACCCACAAACCGTGAGATCATGACCTGAGCTGAAGTCAGACACTCAACTGACTGAGCCACTCAGGCATCCCTAAAGTAAAATACTAAAATTGCTCCAGATGAATAAGAAAGAACAGTTGAAGTAAAATATATCTGTCCTTTCTGAAAAGAATCAGTAACAGCTTCTTTTACATTTTCTCTTTTAGACATAAAACCTTTGCAACTTTTCAATTACTGATATGTAATGTCATGTTAAATGTTGGGGCTCCTGGATGGCTTAGTCAGTTAAACGTCCAACTTCGACTCAGGTCATGATCCTGTGGTTCATGAGTTTGAGCCCTGTGTTGGGCTCTGTACTGACAGCTTAGAGCCTGGAGCCTTCTTCAGATTTTGTGTCTCTATCTCTCTCTGCCCCTCCCCTGCTCGTACTCTGACTCTCTCTCTCAAAAGTAAATAAAACATTAAAAATATTTAAATGTTAAATTTTAAAAGTCCTTACCAACAACAACAGAAAAGAAACATTGGCTTTTCTCTTCAGGAATAGTTTAGAAATGGTTATGATACAGAGATATTTCAGGTATAAAATCTGAGTTTCAAAACATTGTATACTCTTGTAATAATTCCAAAGACCAATTACGATATTCAACTTATTAACTGTCCCACTTTCTGGGGTTCTAAACTAGTAGACAACACTTAAAATATACTTGATGCCTTAATATAAATACCCAACAAATCTGGTACACATTGCATTAAAACCTATAATATTATTGTCATTTTTCACCCCCACTAGCAGATGAAAGCTGACCTATGTGCAAAAATTTTAAACAGCCCAATAAAAGAAAACATACCTGCTGAGTTAATGTTTGTGGTCAAACGAAGCAAATCTCTGTTGCACTTTGGTAAATTGGAATCACTATGATCAAGCTACACTGAACAGCCTACCTGGCACACCAGACAGACAATGGAGTGCTGTCTGTACCTTGCAAAGCAACTGGCCACCCTGTTCATTCTTACTTTTCTCTATCCAATTTCTTGAGTTGAATGTAAACAGAAAAGTTCATATTTAAATTGGGGAATTATTAATAGTGGTGGTAGGGACACCAGGATGGCTCAGTGGTAGACGTGTCTCTTCATCTTGCAGTCATGAGTTTGAACCACATGCTGGGCATAGTGTGTACTTAAAAATATCTTCAAAATATCCCTTTCTCTCTATTTTTTTAATAGTGGTGGTAGAATATCAAATCTTTAGGTGATGGCATACCAGAAATTATTCTATTGTTCTATATCATTCTATATATTGCCTTCCCCAAAAGTCAATGAAGTACTTAATAAACTTAATTTTTTTCCTTTTGCAAATTAAATAATTCAGATTGCAGGTATCTGCCTAGCATCACAAAATTCACCTTAGGGAAGCTTTGTGTCTCAATCTCAAGTCAGGTGATAGAATCCTGAGCCTATAAAGCTGCTTTAGGTCTCTAGAATATCATCTTCCCTCCACAGTCTACAATTTAGTTATAATCACCCACTGTCATTTTCATGTAAGAAACGTAAGTATAATTGAGACAATGTTTCAGTTTTCTAACTACCAGAAATAGTCCACACTTAAAGAAAAATGAGTCTTATTTCTTCTGTAAAATCTCAGCCTCAATAAAACAAACACATCATTCAATAATATAGGAGGCATGCATATTCTTGTGTCCATACATAAGTGGAAATTAAAAAGCCATTTCCTAATATTTTGCTGTAAATTATTGTTATAGTAAACAATCAATCAAAAAAGGGTGATTAAGAGTATAAACATATGGATTTGTTGAATCATTATATTGTATGACTGAAAATAATAAAACACTGTGTTTTAATTATACTTGAATTTCAAAAATGCACGTTTTCTTTTCTTCATAAAAATATATGATAAGGAAGAACTGAGAAGATATGGCCAAGAATGAATAGCTTGTATCAGAAAGAGAATAAGTCAAAAACAGTAATTACCCTTTGCTCCTATAGTTCTTTCTATATTATCAAACTCAACATCAGATGCTGCTGCAACCCTTATCTACATGGGTAATGGAGTGGGCTCATGGTTAACTGTATAAGGATAAACAGGAGAGTGACATCATCCTGGTTTTACTATGCCAACTCCCATCATGGGAGTTGATGAGGTTTGTTGTTGAAAAATTCCTTCTGGGACTTTGAAGAAGAATGCAATTAAGAGACCTAACATGAACAACAACAAAGGTAATAGGCGTCTCTGTTGCACTGTTCTGGTTCTTTCCTCATGTCTTTTTCAAGTCTTAACCAATGTTAACAGTAATCTCAAATTTATCTATCACCAATAAAATCTTATCTGTGAAATAGATGTCAGTATATATGTGGTCATAGCCCTTTTCACGTTGTAAAATATTTTTCTTACATATGTGTATATCTTACCTTAATTTGATTTTCAAAAAAAAATTATTGTGTGAGGTATTGATATAGTTCTCTTATCTTTTTCTTATCTGAAATATAAGAGAGTTGCATCTGCAACTCTTAGACTAATTGGTGTATCGAAGCACCACTAATCCCTACTGTGGTTGAGAATAAAATTGAAGGGGTATCCTTTACACATCTTCATCTCAGTCACTTTTCATTAGATTACTGATTGTACTCTTTCTTTTGTCACTCCATTGTAATCAATGTTGTCTTAATATTGCATGTTAGGATAATTATGATTTAAATGTTGATATGCTAATAATAGAAAATATAAAAACACAAACCATTGAAAAGAAAATTTAATCAATATATTGTACACCTGAAATTAATATAACATTGTATGTCAATTATATTTCAATAATACAAAAAAATAGTATTTAAACAATTTAAAAATCAACTATAATGTACATCCAGATCATGATTTAAAAGTCAATTTTTGCTTTCAAACTATAAATTTTATGGGGTGCATAGTATGTACCAGGAAGTTCAGATAAACCAAGAACAAGGTAACAACATTCTTCTGAACCCTTTTCTGTATATATGTTCTGGAATTACATTGATCATTTTCTCATGCCATCCTTTATCCATGACATCCTTTCTACAGACCATGACTTTCATTTGTAAAGCCAACACTTGAAGACTGGAGCATTCTTTGTCCTCTAGCCCACAGATGACTCATCCTGACCCCTTTGACTTTTTTTCTCCAAAAAAAAGTCAAGTTTTTAATTATCCTCGTCAGTAATTTGTAAGTTTTGATTGTAAGTTTTGATTTAAATTTCAGTTAACATTGAGTGTAATGTAAGTTTCAGGTGTACAATATACTGATTCAGGAATTCAATAGCAAACCTAGTCCTGATCACAAGTGCACTTCTTTTTTTTTTTTTTTCAACTCAAGAATTCACTCTCTTTATTTTTTTTATTTTTTTTTATATATATGAAATTTATTGACAAATTGGTTTCCATACAACACCCAGTGCTCATCCCAAAAGGTGCCCTCCTCAATACCCATCACCCACCCTCCCCTCCCTCCCACCCCCCATCAACCCTCAGTTTGTTCTCAGTTTTTAACAGTCTCTTATGCTTTGGCTCTCTCCCACTCTAACCTCTTTTTTTTTTTTTTCCTTCCCCTCCCCCATGGGTTCCTGTTAAGTTTCTCAGGATCCACATAAGAGTGAAACCATATGGTATCTGTCTTTCTCTGTGTGGCTTATTTCACTTAGCATCACTCTCCAGTTCCATCCACGTTGCTACAAATGGCCATATTTCATTCTTTCTCATTGCCACGTAGTACTCCATTGTGCATATAAACCACAATTTCTTTATCCATTCATCAGTTGATGGACATTTAGGCTCTTTCCATAATTTGGCTATTGTTGAGAGTGCTGCTATAAACATTGGGGTACAAGTGCCCCTATGCATCAGTACTCCTGTAATCCCTTGGATAAATTCCTAGCAGTGCTATTGCTGGGTCATAGGGTAGGTCTATTTTTAATTTTCTGAGGAACATCCACACTGCTTTCGAGAGCGGCTGAACCAATTTGCATTCCCACCAACAGTGCAAGAGGGTTCCCGTTTCTCCACATCCTCGCCAGCATCTATAGTCTCCTGATTTGTTCATTTTGGCCACTCTGACGGGCGTGAGGTGATACCTGAGTGTGGTTTTGATTTGTATTTCCCTGATAAGGAGGACGTTGAGCATCTTTTCATGTGCCTGTTGGCCATCCGGATGTCTTCTTTAGAGAAGTGTCTATTCATGTTTTCTGCCCATTTCTTCACTGGGTTATTTGTTTTTCAGGTGTGGAGTTTGGTGAGCTCTTTATAGATTTTGGATACTAGCCCTTTGTCCGATATGTCATTTGCAAATATCTTTTCCCATTCCATTGGTTGCCTTTTAGTTTTGTTGGTTGTTTCCTTTGCTGTGCAGAAGCTTTTTATCTTCATGAGGTCCCAGTAATTCATTTTTGCTTTTAATTCCCTTGCCTTTGGGGATGTGTCAAGTAAGAAATTGCTACGGCTGAGGTCAGAGAGGTCTTTTCCTGCTTTCTCCTCTAAGGTTTTGATGGTTTCCTGTCTCACATTCAGGTCCTTTATCCACTTTGAGTTTATTTTTGTGAATGGTGTGAGAAAGTGGTCTAGTTTCAACCTTCTGCATGTTGCTGTCCAGTTCTCCCAGCACCATTTGTTAAAGAGACTGTCTTTTTTCCATTGGATGTTCTTTCCTGCTTTGTCAAAAATTAGTTGGCCATATGTTTGTGGGTCTAGTTCTGGGGTTTCTATTCTATTCCATTGGTCTATGTGTCTGTTTTAGTGCCAATACCATGCTGTCTTGAGGATTACAGCTTTGTAGTAGAGGCTAAAGTCTGGGCTTGTGATGCCTCCTGCTTTGGTCTTCTTCAAAATTACTTTGGCTATTCGGGGCCTTTTGTGGTTCCATATGAATTTTAGGATTGCTTGTTCTAGCTTCGAGAAGAATGCTGGTGCAATTTTGATTGGGATTGCATTGAATGTGTAGATAGCTTTGGGTAGTATTGACATTTTGACAATATTTATTCTTCCAATCCATGAGCAGGAAATGTCTTTCCATTTCTTTATATCTTCTTCAATTTCCTTCATAAGCTTTCTATAGTTTTCAGCATACAGATCTTTTACATCTTTGGTTAGATTTATTCCGAGGTATTTTATGCTTCTTGGTGCAATTGTGAATGGGATCAGTTTCTTTATTTGTCTTTCTGTTGCTTCATTGTTAGTGTATAAGAATGCAACTGATTTCTGTACATTGATTTTGTATCCTGAAACTTTGCTGAATTCCTGTATCAGTTCTAGCAGACTTTGGGTGGAGTCTATCGGATTTTCCATGTATAATTTCATGTCATCTGCAAAAAGCGAAAGGTTGACTTCATCTTTGCCAATTTTGATGCCTTTGATTTCCTTTTGTTGTCTGATTGCTGATGCTAGAACTTCCAACACTACGTTAAACAACAGCGGTGAGAGTGGGCATCCCTGTCGTGTTCCTGAACTCAGGGAAAAAGCTCTCAGTTTTTTCCCCATGGAGAATTATGTTAGCTGTGGGCTTTTCATAAATGGCTTTTATGATGTTTAAGTATGTTCCTTCTATCCCGACTTTCTCAAGGGTTTTTGTTAAGAAAGGGTGCTGGATTTTGTCAAAGGCCTTTTCTGCATCGATTGACAGGATCATATGGTTCTTATCTTTTCTTTTATTAATGTGATGTATCACGTTGATGGGTTTGCGAATGTTGAACCAGCCCTGCATCCCAGGAATGAATCCCACTTTATCATGGTGAATAATTCTTTTTATATGCTGTTGAATTCGATTTGCTAGTATCTTATGGAGAATTTTTGCATCCATATTCATCAGGGATATTGGCATGTAGTTCTCTTTTTTTCACTGGGTCTCTGTCTGGTTTAGGAATCAAAGTAATACTGGTTTCATAGAATGAGTCTGGAAGTTTTCCTTCCCTTTCTATTTCTTGGAAGAGCTTGAGAAGGATAGGTATTATCTCTGCTTTAAACGTCTGGTAGAACTCCCCTGGGAAGCCATCTGGTCCTGGACTCTTATTTGTTGGGAGAGTTTTGATAACCGATTCAATTTCTTTGCTGATTATGGGTCTGTTCAAGCTTTCTATTTCCTCCTGATTGAGTTTTGGAAGAGTGTGGGTATTTAGAAATTTGTCCATTTCTTCCAGGTTGTCCAATATGTTGGCATATAATTTTTCATAGTATTCCCTGATAATTGTTTGTATCTCTGAGGGATTGGTTGTAATAATTCCATTTTCATTCATGATTTTATCTATTTGGATCATCTCCGTTTTCTTTTTGAGAAGCCTGGCTAGAGGTTTGTCAATTTTGTTTATTTTTTCAAAAAACTAACTCTTGGTTTCGTTGATCTGCTCTACAGTTTTTTTTAGATTCTATATTGTTTATATCTGCTCTGATCTTTATTATTTCTCTTCTTCTGCTGGGTTTAGGCTGTCTTTGCTGTTCTATTGCTTCTATTTCCTTTAAGTGTGCTGTTAGATTTTGTATTTGGGATTTTTCTTGTTTCTTGAGATAGGCCTGGATTGCAATGTATTTTACTCTCAGGACTGCCTTCGCTGCGTCCCAAAGCATTTGGATTGTTGTATTTTCATTTTCATTTGTTTCCATATATTTTTTAATTTCTTCTCTAATTGCCTGGTTGACCCACTCATTCTTTAGTAGGGTGTTCTTTAACCTCCATGCTTTTGGAGGTTTTCCAGACTTTCTCCTGTGGTTGATTTCAAGCTTCATAGCATTGTGGTCTGAAAGTATGCATGGTATAATTTCAATTCTTGTAAACTTATGAAGGGCTGTTTTGTGACCCAGTATATGATCTATCTTGGAGAATGTTCCATGTGCACTCGAGAAGAAAGTATATTCTGTTGCTTTGGGATGCAGAGTTCTAAATATATCTGTCAAGTCCATCTGATCCAATGTGTCATTCAGGGCCCTTGTTTCTTTATTGACCGTGTGTCTAGATGATCTATCCATTTCTGTAAGTGGAGTGTTAAAGTCCCCTGCAATTACCGCATTCTTATCAATAAGGTTGCTTATGTTTCTGAGTAATTGTTTTATATATTTGGGGGCTCCGGTATTCGGCGCATAGACATTTATATTTGTTAGCTCTTCCTGGTGGATAGAACCTGTCATTATTATATAATGCCCTTCTTCATCTCTTGTTACAGCCTTTAATTTAAAGTCTAGTTTGTCTGATATAAGTATGGCTACTCCAGCTTTCTTTTGGCTTCCAGCAGCATGATAAATAGTTCTCCATCCCCTCACTCTCAATCTAAAGGTGTCCTCAGGTCTAAAATGAGTCTCTTGTAGACAGCAAATAGATGGGTCTTGTTTTTTAATCCATTCTGATACCCTATGTCTTTTGGTTGGTGCATTTAATCCATTTACATTCAGTGTTATTATAGAAAGATACGGGTTTAGAGTCATTGTGATGTCTGTATGATTTTTGCTTGTAGCGATGTCTCTGGTACTTTGTCTCACAGGATCCCCCTTAGGATCTCTTGTAGGGCTGGTTTAGTGGTGACAAATTCCTTCAGTTTTTGTTTGGGAAGACCTGTATCTCTCCTTCTATTCTAAATGACCGACTTGCTGGATAAAGGATTCTCGGCTGTATATTTTTCCTGTTCAGCACATTAAAGATCTCATGCCAATCCTTTCTGGCCTGCCAAGTTTCAAAAGAGAGATCAGTCACGAGTCTTATAGGTCTCCCTTTATATGTTAGGGCACGTTTATCCCTTGCTGCTTTCAGAATTTTCTCTTTTTCCTTGTATTTTGCCAGTTTCACTATGATATGTCGTGCAGAAGATTGATTCAAGTTACGTCTGAAGGGAGTTCTCTGTGCCTCTTGGATTTCAATGCCTTTTACCTTCCCCAGTTCAGGGAAGTTCTCAGCTATTATGTCTTCAAGTACCCCTTCAGCACCTTTCCCTCTTTCTTCCTCCTCTGGGATACCAATTATGCGTATATTATTTCTTTTTAGTGTATCACTTAGTTCTCTAATTTTCCCCTCATACTCCTGGATTTTTTTTATCTCTCTTTTTCTCAGTTTCCTCTTTTTCCATAACTTTATCTTCTAGTTCACCTATTCTCTCCTCTGCCTCTTCAATCCAAGCTGTCGTGGTTTCCATTTTGTTTTGCATTTCTTTTAAAGCGTTTTTCAGCTCCTCCTGACTGCTCCTTAGTCCCTTGATCTCTGTAGCAAGAGATTCTCTGCTGTCCTCTATACTGTTTTCAAGCCCAGCAATTAATTTTATGACTATTATTCTAAATTCACTTTCTGTTATATTATTTAAATCCGTTTTGATCTGTTCATTAGCTGTTGTTATTTCCTGGAGATTCTTCTGAGGGGAATTCTTCCGTTTGGTCATTTTGGATAGTCCCTGGAGTGTTGCGGACCTGCAGGGCACTTCCCCTGTGCTGTGGTGTATAACTGGAGCTGGTGGGCGGAGCCGCAGTCAGACCTGATGTCTGCCCCCAGCCCACCCCTGGGGCCACAGTCAGACTTGTGTGTGCCTTCTCTTCCCCTCTCCTAGGGGCGGGATTCACTGTGGGGTGGCGTGGCCCATCTGGGCTACTTGCACACTGCCAGGCTTGTGGTGCTGGGGATCTGGCGTATTAGCTGGGGTGGGTAGGCAAGGTGCACAGGGGCAGGAAGGGCAGCTTAGCTTGCTTCTCCTTAGGTGATCCACTTCAGGAGGGGCCCTGTGGCAGCTGGAGGGAGTCAGACCCGCTCCCGGAGGGGTGGCTCCGCAGAAGCACAGAGTTGGGTATTTGCGCGGAGGGAGCAAGTTCCCTGGCAGGACCTGGTTCCCTTTGGGATTTTGGCTGGGGAATGGGCAAGGGAGATGGCGCAGGCGAGCGCCCTTGTTGCCCATCAAACTGAGCTCTGTCATCCTGGGGCTCAGCAACTCTCCCTCCCTTTGTCCTCCAGCCTTCCCGCTTTCAGAGCAGAGTTGTTAACTTATGACCTCCCAGATGCTAAGTCCTGCTTGCTGTCGAACACACTCTGTCAGGCCCCTGCGCTTTTGCAAGCCAGACTCGGGGGCTCTGCTTGGCCGTTGGGCCGCCCCTCCACCCCGGCTCCCTCCTGCCAGTCCCTGCAGTGGCACTGCCTCGCCGCCCTTCCTACCCTCTTCCGTGTGCCTCTCATCTGCGCTGGGCTCCGGATACTCCGTTCTGCTAGTCTTCTTGTGGTTTTCTGGGTTAGTTAGGCAGGTGTAGGTGGAATCTAAGTGATCAGCAGGACACGAGGTGAGCCCAGCGTCCTCCTACACAGCCATCTTCCCCCCAGTCCGATCGTCTTTAGGGTTTTCTTTATCAAGTATAATGTCATTGCATAGTGCATGTTTTCTTTCTTTCTTGAAAATTTTATTTCTTTTTGTTGTTTGATTGCTGAGGCTACAATTTCCAGTACTGTTAAATAACGGTGGAGAGAGGACATCTCTGACTTCTTCCTGACTATGGAGGAAAAGGTCACAGTGTTCCCCAGGTGGATGATATTATCTGGGGGTTTTTTGTATATGGTCTATATTATGTTGAGTTATGTGCCCTCTAAACCTACTTTGTTGAGAGTTTTTATCATGAAGTGATGTTGTATTTTGTTAAAAGGTTTTTCTTCGTTTTGAAATGATGATACGGTTCTTATTCTTTCTTTTATTTATGTGGTGTATCATGCTGATTGATTTGTGAATATTAAACTTCCCTTGCAACCCATGGATAAATCCTACTTGATCATGATGAGTGATATTTTTAATGTACTGTTAGATTTGGTTTGCTAATATTTTATTGAGAATTTTTCATCCATGTTTATCAGAGATATTGGCCTACAATGTTCATTTTAGTCTTCATCTAAATTTTGTATCAGGATTACTGTGGTCTAATAGAATGAATTTAGATGTTTTCTTCTGTTTGTGTTTTTTTGGAATAGTTTTAAAAGTATATATATTACCTCTTCCTTAATGTTAATAGAATTTGCCTGTGAAGTCATGTGGCTCTGGATTTTGTATGTTTTGAGTTTATCTATTACTGAGTCAATTTCTTTACCGTTTAACTATCTATTCAGGTTTTCTATTTCTTCCTGTTTCAGTTTTGGTAGTTTATGTATTTGTAGGAATTATCCATTTCTTCCAGTTTGTCTAATTTGTTGATATATAATTTTTCATTATATTCTCTTATAATTCCATGTGTTTCGGTGGTGTTGGTTGTTATTTCTCTTCTTTTATTTGTCTTTTTATTCATTTGGATCATTTCTGGTCTGATTTTGATAAGTGTGCCTAGAGGTTAATCAATTTTATTAATTTTTTCAAAGAACCAGCTCCTGGATTCATTTATCTGATCTATTTTTTAAATTTCTATATCACTTATTTCTGCTGTAATAATTATTATTTACTTCTTTTTTCTGGGTTTAGACTTCACTTGTTCTTTTACTAACTTCTTTAGGTGTAAGGTTATGTTTTTTATTTGAGATCTTGAGGTATGCCTATATTACTATATATTTCCCTCTTAGGACCATTTTTGCTACATCCCAATGTTTTTTACCCATGTGTTTCTTTTTTTGCTTGTTAGTTAGTTTCAAGTTTATATTTAAATGTGAGTTGGTTTACATATGACATAACATTAGAATTTAGTGATTCATCACTTACATAAAATACCCAGTGCTCATCACAATTTCCCTCCTTAACACCCATCATGCATTTATCCAATACCCTGCCCACTTCACCTCAAGCAACTTTCAGAATGTTCTCTATAGTTCATAGTCCCTTATTGTTTGCCTACCTCTTTTTTTTAGTCTTCCCCTATATTTATCTGTTTTGTTTCTTATGTTCCACATAAGGGAAATCATGTGGTATTTGGTTTTCTGTGACTGACTTGTTTTGCTTAGCATAATACACTCTAGCTCCATCCACATGCACCCCAGTGTTTACAGCAACATTATCAGCAATAGCCTAACTATGAAGAGTCCAAATGTTCATCAAATGATGAGTGGATAAAGATGTGATATATAAATACAAGGAATATTACTCAGCCATAAAAAACAATGAAATCTTGCCATTTACAATGCATATTGTGTTTCTGTTTTTTTGTTACCATGTAACTTTTTAAAATTTTTTCTTTGATTTTCTGGTTGACCCATTCATTGTTTAGTAGCATGTTGTTTAACCTCCATGTATTTGTGGACTTTCAATTTTTTTTTCTTGTGTTTGACTTCAAATTTCATAGTATTGTGGCCAAAAAAGATGCATGATGTAATTTTAACTTTTAGTATCTCTTGGGACTTGATTTCTGTCCTAATATGTGATCTATCCTGGATCTACCCTAATATGCACTTGAGAAGATGTTTATTCTGCTGTTTTAGAATAGAATGTTCTGATTATCTGTTAAGTCTACATTATGAATGTTATTATATTTGAAGAAGACACTGAGTACCCTATGTTTATTCTAGAGCTCCATACTTCCTCTTTAATTTGTTCAGCTCTTTGCTTCCTGTTACTTTGTATTCCATATCATTCATTCCTCTGCTTCCTCTGAATTATGTTCATTCTGCTCATTACATCAACATTGTTTCTAACCTTGTTTCTTGCAATACTCATCTCTGATTGATTATTTTTAATACTTTTATCTCTGTGGTAAGAATTTCCTTGATGTTTTCCATTATTTTATCAAGCCCACTGAGAGTACCCTTAATGCCATTGCTTTAAATTCTCCATCAGAATTGTTCCTTATGTCTGTTTAGCTTAGATCTCTGGCTGTAGCCTTATCTTATTCTTTAATTTGGGATTAAATCTTCTGTTTTCTCATTTTCTCTATATCTCTGTATTCTTTTTCTCTGTGATAGAAAAGCCAGTTATGTTTCCTGATACTGAAATTAATGGCATTTTGAAAAAGATGTCATGTTGTGTCCAGGGCCTGGCAATTCAGTGAGTGACTCTGGTATGTGCTGCGTGTATTCTGCTGCTGGGTTTGACACCTCTATCCTACAAGTCAGTTGCCTGTAGAGTTCGCTTACCTGAATTGGGAAGTATTTGGTCCCTGACCTGAATGTGATTGTCATAAACTCTAAGTCTGAAGTTCTAATTTGGCCAGCAAAACAGTGGGATGCAGGATTAGCCATGCAGAGATGGCTAATGTCCAGGAAAAGACAAGAGCCCCAAATAAGGGTCCTTGCCCCATATTTATTAAGTTCAGAAGGCTTATAAACATGATGGGTGTGCACAAAGAGAGAAATAAATTGTTAACATTAACATGGGGACATGAGGGAAGAGGGGGATTTTGGAGACATATAGTATTTGTGATCAATATAAAACAAAATATAAAGTAGTTTGGGTCAATATAAAAGTAGTCAATATAAAGTAGTTTGGGTCAATATAAAACAAAAACCTGATGCTGGGCAGATGGGCAGACAAGAGGTGCCGTGTATGTTTAATGGCAGACAGGAGGTGCCATGTATGTTTAACTTAGCTAGCCTAGAGGATGAGACAGAGAGGGAATAACCTCAGGGTTAACAAGGCATCTTTTATTTTGTTAACCATCTCTACTCTGGGCTGCTTTGCCTGCAGTGCAGCTGTCCATAGTCTAATTCACCAATTTACCTAACTTGGCTCTTTCCTCCTGTGGAAGCAGCTTTTCTGCTATAGTACTAAATTGTGGGGCATTTTTGCCCTGCATGCCTGATCTTGCTTACCTCATATCCCTTTGTATTGGGAGCCTTTGCACCTATTCCTATTTTGAGACTTTGCCCCTCCCTCTCTATTCTGGGGGCACTGCACCCCCTTTCTATTTTTGGGTGTCTTTGCATCCCGTTTCTATTCTGGGGCACCTTTGCACCCCCCTATTCTTGGGGTGCCAATATGGTTTACCCAAACTCAGGTGTGAGCATTCTACAGCTTTGTATTTCTTTATGCCTTGTTAACCCATTGGTGTAAGCCCAGGGGATTCCTAAGCCTATCCCCCACATGTGTTGAGTTTTAAATAGGTGTGCTTTGCTGCTTAGGAAGAGACTTGTCATCACCTCCATCCGAACAAAGGCCCTGCAAAACTCTGGTCAGGGGATGTAATGTGGGAAAGGGTTTCTACCGATCTTTTGGAGAATGGGCATGCCTCCCTGGCTATGGCAAGACAGACTAAAAAAATGTCAGGCTTGGTATAAGCAAGTTAGCCATCCAGTGTACCAATTTCTCTGCTTCCTGCAGGTGGCTCTGTATTATACTGAGGAGTGAAGGTGGGAATATGGGACCAACTGGCTCCTTTGTTTACTGAGAGGTATCTCTGTGAATGCTGCTTCTCAAGTATACACTCCAAGAAGAGCAAATAATCTCCCACTTTGTGCCCAAGGCACTCTTGAAATCTAAGTTTCCACACTGTATTCCCCTGGTTTCATTGCCTGTCTTCTCTCCAGGACCAGTGCAATGCCTTCTGGGCTATACCCTAGTTAAAAAAGGATCAGTTATACATAAAGAATGCAATAACTGAGACTGTAAATACGCTTCCTATAATGAATAGTAGGCTGTAAAAAGCAGCAAGATAAATTAGTGATATAGAGGAGAAAATAATGGAACATAAGGAAGCTAAACTAAAGAGACAAAGAAAAATTATGGAAGTGTATAGACTTAGGGAACTGAGTGACTCCATAATTTGTTGACGAGACTGTCTTTTTTCCATTGGATATTCTTTCCTGCTTTGTCAAAGATTAGTTGGCCATACATTTGTGGGTCCAGTTCTGGATTCTTTATTCTATTCCATTAATCTATGTGTCTGTGTTTGTGCTGGTACCATACTGTCCTGATGATTACAGTTTTGTAAAAACAGACTAAAGTCCAGAAAGCCTCCTGCTTTGGTTTTCTTTTTCAACATTACTTTGGCTGTTCTGGGTCTTTACTGGTTCCAAAAAAATTGTAGGACTGTTTGTTCTAGCTCTGTAAAGAATGCTGGTTTTAGTTTGATAGGGATTGCATTGAATGTGTAGGTTGCTTTGATTAGTATATATATTTTGAATTAATGAGCAGGGAATGTTTTGCCATTTCTTTGTGTCTTTTTCAATTTCTTTCATACGACTTCTGTAGTTTTCAGTGTAAAGATCATTTACCTCTGGTTAGGTTTATTCCTAGGTATCTTAAAGGTTTTGGTGCAATTGTAAATGGGATAAATTCCTTGATTTCTCTTTCTGCTGCTTCATTATTGGTGTATAGAAATGTAACTGATTTCTCTACGCTGATTTTATATCCTGTGACTTTCCCAAATTCACCTATCAGTTGTAGCAGTTTTTTGGGTGGATTCTATCAGGTTTTCCAAGTAGAGTATCATATCATCTGAAAAAAGTGAATGTTTGACTTCTTCTTTGCCAATTTGTATGCATTTTATTTCTTTTTGTTGCCTGCTGGGGCCAGGACTTCCAGTACTATGTTGAACAACAGTGGTGACAGTGGGCATCCATGTTGTGTTCGTGACCTTAGTAGGAAAGCTCTCAGTTTTTCCACATTAAAGATGATATTAGCTGTGGGTCTTTCATATATGGTCTTTATGATACTGAGTATGTTTCTTCTATACCTACTTTCTTTATTGCTGTTTATCAAGAAAGAATACTGTATTTTGTCAATTGCTTTTCCTGCGTGTATTGAAAGGATCATATGGTTCTTATCCTTTCTTTTATTAATATCATGTATCACATTGATTGAGTTGTAGATATTGAACCAGCCCTGCAGCCCAGGAATAAATCCCAGTTATCATGGTAAATAATTCTTTCAATACATTTTTGGATTTGATTTGCTAGTATCTTGTTGAGAATATTTGTATGTATGTCCATCAGGGAAATTGGTCTGTAATTTTCTTTTTAGTGAGGTCTTTATCTGCTTTTGAAATCAAAGTAATACTGGTGTCATAGAATGAGTTTGAAAGTTTTCCTTCTACTTCTATTTTTTTTTGGAATAGCTTCAAAAGAATAGGTATTAACTCTTCTTTAAATGACTTTGATAGATTATGTGTAAGAAGAAATTCCCCATTTAATCTTGTTTAATCAATGGTTCTCTGTAATAATCTTTTTTAAAAATTCATTTCAGGGCTCCTGGGTGGCGCAGTCAGTCAGGCATCTGACTTTGCTCAGGTCATGATCTCACAGTTCAAGCCCTGCATTGGGTTCCCTGCCATCAGTGCCAGCCTGCTTCTTGTCCTCTGTCCCTCTCCCCCCCCGTCCTGTTTCTGCCCCTCCCCTGCACTCTATCTCTTTGTCTCTCTCTCTCTCTGTCTCTCTCTCAAAAATAAACATTAAAAAATTCATTTCAGTAGTATGTCTCCATTTTAATTTATGATTTCAATGATTTCTTTTGTTTAACTTTTTAAAAGTCAATTTCCATAACGATTTGTCAATTTTGTGATCTCAAGATACCAGAATTTGGTTTTGATGATTCTATCATTTTTCTCTATTCTCTCTTTTTTCTCCACACTAGCTTTTATTGTTTTATTCCTTCAATAGCTTTTCATTTAGTTTGTTATTTTTCAAGTTCTGTAAAGTGACATGTTAAATGATTAACTTGCCATCTTTCTTTTTAACATAAATATTTAGAGTTTTAAATTTTCCTCTGAACACTGCAGTCATTGCAACTGATAAGTACTGATATTTATGTTTCACCATCATTTATCTAAAGTTACTTTCCATTTTACCTCCTAATTTTCATTTGACACAGTGCTTTTAAAAATGCATTGTTTAATTTCCATATATTTGTAATTATTTTTTTTCCTGCTATTTAATTTCATTATTGTAAAAAAACTGCATATAACTCCAATCCTTCAAAAAAATTGTAGTCTAGCTTGTGGTCTGTTATATGACTTATCCTGGAGAATGTTATTCTAATTGAACTGGAGAAGTTTGTGCTGTTTTGAGGTTGAAGGTGGTATATATGTATGTTAGTTGCCATAAATCAATAATGTTGAGATTCTCTTTTGTTTATTGATTTTTTCATAGTTGTTATCTATCTTTTTCAAAGTCATGTTATTAAAGTCTCCATCTCTTATTGTAGAACTGTGTATTTTTCCCTTCTCCCTTTTCATCTGTACATTTTTCTCAACACATTTTATGTATCTCTTAGTAGATATGCATGTGCAAATAATTATATTTTCTTCATCATTGATAATTTTATCTGCACATACTATTATTTGTTTCTTGTAACAATGCTTGGCTTAAATTATATATTTTTTTCTGATATTATTTATGCTATCCTGTAACATTAGTTACTACTTGCATGAAATATTTCTTCCATCTTTTACTTTCAATCTCTTTGTGTCTTTCAATCCAAAATGATCCATGTTATTGATAGTATATATTTGGACCTTTTTAATCCATTCTGCCATCTCTAATTTGTAATTTGATAATTTAATCCGTTAGAATTTTAGGTAATTTCGAGTAAGAAAACACATAATTTTGCCATGTTACAATTTGTTTTGTATGTATTTATATTTTTTCTTTTTTTTATCCCAATAATTTATTTTATTTTATCTTATTTTATTTTATTTTATTTTATTTATTTTATTTTGTCTTTTCTTATTTTGTTTTGTTTTATTTTGTTTTAGTTTGTAAGTTTTTATTTAAATTCCAGTTAGTTAATATACAGTGCAAGATTAGTTTCGGGTGTACAATTTAGTGATTCAATGCTTAGGTATAATATCCGGTGCTCATCACAAGTGTACTCCTTAATCCTCATCACCTATTTAACTCATTCTCCTATCACCTTCCTTCTGATAACTAGCAGTTTATTCTCTATAATTATGTGTCTATTTCTTGGAATGCCCTCTCTTTCTTTCTTCCCCTTTATTCATTTGTTTTGTTTCTTAAATTCCACATATGAGTGATATAATTTGGTATTTGTTTTTCTCTGGCTGACTTATTTCATGTAGTATAATGCTCTCTACTTCCATCCACATCGTTGTAAGTGGCCAGATTTCATTCTTATTTATGATTGAGTTATATATATATTTTTTCCACTGAAAAATGAAGAAAGATTTGGTGTATTAATATATATAATTATATAATATATATAATTGCACTATATATATATGTATATATATATATATACATATATATATATGTATATATACCAAATCTTTCTTCATTTTTCAGTCAATGGACATTTAAGTTGTTTCCATAGTTTGGCTATTGTAGATAATGCTGAAATAAACAGAGGGGTGCACAAAGGCAAGGGAATTAAAAGCAAAAGTGAATTACTGGGACCTTATGAAGATAAAAAGCTTCTGCACAGCAAAAGAAACAACCAACAAAACTAAAAGGCAACCAACGGAATGGGAAAAGATATTTGCAAATGACATATCGGACAAAGGGCTAGTATCTAAAATCTATAAAGAGCTCACCAAACTCCACACCTGAAAAACAAATAACCCAGTGAAGAAATGGGCAGAAAACATGAATAGACACTTCTCTAAAGAAGACATCCAGATGGCCAACAGGCACATGAAAAGATGTTCAGCGTCGCTCCTTAGCAGGGAAATACAAATCAAAACCACACTCAGGTATCACCTCACGCCAGTCAGAGTGGCCAAAATGAACAAATCAGGAGACTATAGATGCTGGAGAGGATGTGGAGAAACGGGAACCCTCTTGCACTGTTGGTGGGAATGCAAATTGGTGCAGCCGCTCTGGAAAGCAGTGTGGAGGTTCCTCAGAAAATTAAAAATAGACCTACCCTATGACCCAGCAATAGCACTGCTAGGAATTTATCCAAGGGATACAGGAGTACTGATGCATAGGGGCACTTGTACCCCAATGTTCATAGCAGCACTCTCAACAATAGCCAAATTATGGAAAGAGCCTAAATGTCCATCAACTGATGAATGGATAAAGAAATTGTGGTTTATATACACAATGGAATACTATGTGGCAATGATAAAAAATGAAATATGGCCCTTTGTAGCAACGTGGATGGAACTGGAGAGTGTAATGCTAAGTGAAATAAGCCATACAGAGAAAGACAGATACCATATGGTTTCACTCTTATGTGGATCCTGAGAAACTTAACAGGAACCCATGGGGGAGGGGAAGGAAAAAAAAAAGAGGTTAGAGTGGGAGAGAGCCAAAGCATAAGAGACTGTTAAAAACTGAGAACAAACTGAGGGTTGATGGGGGGTGGGAGGGAGGGGAGGGTGGGTGATGGGTATTGAGGAGGGCACCTTTTGGGATGAGCACTGGGTGTTGTATGGAAACCAATTTGTCAATAAATTTCATAAAAAAAATAAATAAATAATAAAAAAAAACAGAGGGGTGCATGTATCCCTTTGAATTAGTGTTTTTGTATTTTTGGGATAAATTCCACGTAGTGTGTGATTACTGGATCATATGGTCATTTTTATTTTATTTTTTTCAGAAACTTCCTTTCTGTTTTCTGCAGTGACAGCACCAGGTCTTATTTTCAAAGGATGCAAGTATGCTCCTTTTCCCCCACATCCTCACCAACACCTATTGTTTCTTGTGTTGTTAATTTTAGCCATTCTGATAGGTGTGAAGTGATAACTCATTGCAGTTGTGATTTGTATTTCCCTGAAGATGCATGATGTTAAACATCTTCTCATGTGTCTGTTAGCCATCTATATGTCTTCTTTGGAGAAATATGTGTTCATGTATTTTGCCTGTTTTAACTTGATTATTTGATTCTTGAGCATTGAGTTTTATAAGTTCTTTATATATTGGTTACTAGCTATTAACAGATATGTCATCTGAAAATATCTTCTCTCATTCATTCAGTTGCATTTTGGCTTTAATTATTTCTTTGTATGTACAGAAGCTTTTTATTTTAATGTAGTCCAAATATATATATTTTTTATATTGTTTCCCTTGCCTCAGGGCATATATTGATAAAAATATTGCTACAGTTGATGTCAGAGAAATTACTGCTTTTGTTCTTTTCTAAGATTTTTATGGTTTTCAGATCTCATATTTAGGTCTCTTTTTTTTAAGTTCTATATATTTATTTAGAGTTGGGGAGGGGCAGAGAGAGGAGAGAGAGAGAATCCCAAGCAGGTTCCATACTGTTAGCACAAATCTAAATGCAGGGCTCAAACCCATGAACTGTGAAATCATGACCTAGGCCTAAACCAAGAGTTGGATGTTTAACCAACTGAACCACCCAATCATGCCTCATATTTAGGTATTTAATCTATTTTGAGTTTATTTTTGTGTATGACAATCCAATGACCTGGTTTCATTCTTTTGCTTGTAGCTGCCCTGTTTTCCCAACACAATTTGAAAAGACTGTCCTTTTCTCATTGGATATTTTGTTCTGCTATGTCAAAGATTAATTGACCATACACCTATGGGTATATTGTTAGGTTTTCTGTTGTGTCTATTGATCTATGTATCTATCTTTGTGTTAGTACTGTACTATTTTTATTACTGCAGCTGAGTAGGATATCTTGAATCTAGAATTATGATACCTCCAGTTTTATTTTTTTCTTTTCTAAGATTGGTTTGGCTAATCAGGTTCTTTTATGTTTCAATACAACGTAAAAGACTGTTTTGTTCTAGTTTTGTGAAAAATGATGTTGGTATATTGACAGAGATTGCCTTAAATCTGTAAACTGCTTTGGGTAGTAAAGACAATTTAACAATAATCATTCTTTTAACCCATAAGCAGGGAATGCCTTTCCATTTTTCTCTGTCCTTTTCAATTTGTTTCATCAATGTTTTATACTTTTCAGAGTATAAGTCTTTCATCTCTTATTTCACCTCCTAAGATTATTCTTAGGTATTTTATTATTTCTTTTGCAAATTATATTTTGTAAATGAGATTGTTTACTCAAATTCTAGTAGGTTTTTTGGGTAGAGTCATCAGGGTTTTCTATATATAGGATCATCTCACCTGCAAATACTGGAAGATTTCCTTCTTTCTTACCAATTTGATTGTCTTTTATTTCTTCTTATTGTCTGATTGTTGCTATGAATTCCAGTACTATGCTGAATAAAAGTAATGAGAGGAATGATTTTTGTCTTGTTCCTGTCCCTAGCTAAATAACCTCCAGTTTTTCCCCATTGAGTATGATGTAGGTTATCATATAAGGCCTTTATTATATTGAGGTATTTTCCCTCTAAACCTATGTTTTGACGTTTTTTAAACATGAATGATTGTAGCTTGTCAAATGCTTTTATTGCATTTTGAAATAATCATGTTTTTTTTTTCTTTTTTCTTGTATTGATGTGATATATCACGATGATTGATTTGAGAATATTGTACCACCCTTGCTTCACAGGAATAAATTCCATTTGTGTTGAATGATAATATTAATGTTTTCTTGCATTCATTTTTGTTAGTGTTTTGTTGAGGATTTGAACTGTGGTTCTCTGGCTTTGTGGCCTCTCTCTCTCTCATTTATTAGAGTAATTCTGGCTTTATCTAATGAGATTGGAAGTTTTCCTTCTTTTTCCAGTTATGGAATAGTTTTAGAAGAATAAGTATTAACTCTTCTTGAAACATTTGTTAGAATTCACTTGTGAAGTTATCTGATACTGGACTTTTTTGTATCAGGAGTTTTTTGGGGTTACTTATACAATTTTATTCCTGATAATCTGTCTGTCCAAATTTTCTATTTCTTTCTACTGCGGTTTTTGTAGGTTATAATTCTAGGAATTTATCCATGTTTTTCTAGGTTGTCCAATTTGTTTGCATATAATTTTTATAATATTTTCTTACTTGTAAGTATTTATGTGTTGTCTGTTGTTATTTATTCTCTTTCATTTGTGAGTTTGTTTATTTACTTCCTCTCTCTGTGTTTCTCTTGTTCTCTCTCTCACTCTTTCTATCTCTCCTTTCTAATGAGTCTGGCTCAAGTTTTATAAATTTTGTTGATTTTTGAAAGAATAGGTCCTATCTTCATTGATCTGTTCCAGTGTGTATATATGTCTGTATGTGCGTTAAGTTCTATACCATTTATTTCTTCTCTAATCTTTTTTTTTTTTTCTGCTATACTCTTTATTATTCCCTTCCTTTTCCTGGCTTTAGGCTTCCTTTGTTGCTATTTTTCTAGCTCCATTAGGTGTAAAGTTAGGTTGTTTATTAGAGATTTTTTTGTGCTTCTTGAGACAGCCCTGTGTTGGTATAAACTTCCCTTTTAGAACTTCTTTTGCTGCATCCCCCAAGTTTTGAAACATTACGTTTTTATTTTCCTGTTTCCCCATATATATATATATATATATATATATATTTAATTTCTTTGATTTCTTGGTTGATCCATTCATTATTTAGTAGCTTATTGTTTAAGCTCTGCATATTTGTGTTTTTTCCTACTATGTCTTGTGATTACTTTCATAGAATTGTGGTCAAATAAGATGCATAGTATGACTTTGATCTTTTTGAACCTGATTAGAATTGTTTTGTGTCCTTATATCTGAACTATTCTGGAGAATGTTCCATTTGTACCAGTAAAAAATATATACACTCTGCTGTTTTATCATGGAATGTTCTTAGTGGATCTGTTAAATGTATCTGTACTAGTGTGTCATTCAAAGTCATTGGTTCCTTATTGATTTTCTGATTATATTATCTGTCCATTGATGTATTAAAGTCCTCTAGTATGCTTGTATTGTTATTAGTTATTCCTTTTATGTTTGTTATTAATTATTTTATATGTTTGGGTGTTTCTATTTTGGAGGCATAAATATTTACTATTGTCATATCTTTTGTTGAATTGTACCTTTTGTTATTATAATGCCCTTCTATGTCTCTTTTTATTGTCTTTTTTAAAAGTCTCATTTGTCTAATATAAGTATTACTACCCCAGTTCTCTTTTCATATCAATTTTCATAATAAATATTTCTCCATTTTTTCACTTTCTATTTCTTTTTAAAAATGTTTATTTATTCATTTTGAGACAGAGAGAGAAAGCATGTGAGCAAGGGAGGGGTAGAGAGATAGGGAGAGAGAGAACCACAAGAATCCCAACATGTGGCTCAATCTCGTGAATGGTGGGATCATGACCTGAGCCAAAACGAAGTTGATTGCTTAAGAGACTGAGCCATCCAGGTGCACCATCTACCTTTCGATGCAATGTGCATATGTCTTTAGGCCTGAAATGAGTCTCTTTTAGACAGCTTATAGATGTGTCTTGTTTTGTTGTTGTTGTTGTTTGTTTGTTTTTCCCCAACTCTGTTATTTTATGTCTTTTTACTGGATCATTTAGTCAATTTACATTCAATTCAATTATTTATAGGTATGTATGTGTTGCCATTTTGTTGCTTGTTTTGTGGCTGTTTTGTAGTTCTCTGATTTTTTTCTTCTCTTACTCTACTTTCATGTTTGGCCAGCTTTATTCAGTGACATATTTGGATTCCTTTCTCATTATTCTTTGCATATCCATTACTGGGTTTTGATTTGTATTTATAATTAGTTGTGTATAGAACTTTTCCTGCATATATTACTCTCTATTAAGATAAAAGTCACTTAAGTTTGTACCCGTTCTTTACTCCACTCCCCCACCACATGTTTTAGGTAAATTGTGTAATACTCTCTATCCAGTTATTTTGTGTCATTCGACTGATTTTTACAGATATACTTATTTTTACTGTTTTTGTGCTTCCTACTTTTCTTGCTCTTACTTATGACCTTGCCTTTCCACGGAAAGCATGCCCTATAACATTTCTTTTAGGGCTGGTTTAATGGTTATCAACTCCTTTAGCTTTTGTTTGTCTGGGAAACTCTTTATCTCTCCTTCTACTCTGAATGATAGCCTTGCTGATAGAGTATTCTTACCTCAATTTTTTTTCTTTTCAGAATTTTGACTAAGTCATGCCACTCTCGTGTGACTGCAATGTTTCTGCCGAAAAATATGCTGATAGTCTTATGGGTTTCTTTTGTATGTAATTGTCTTTTCTCTTTCACCTTTAACAATTCTCTATCACTCACTACTTTGCCATTTTATTACTATGTGCCTCAGAGTGGACATTTTTGTGTTGAGTTTATCGGGGGAATCTCTGTGCCTCCTGGATCTGAATATTTGTTTCCTTCTCCAGATTATGGAAATCTTCAGCTAGTATTAATTGAAATAAATTTTCTGCCCCTTTCCTCTCACTTCTCCTTTTAAGACCATATAATGCAAGTGTTGTTATGCTTGATGGTGTTGCTGAGTTGTCTAAGGTTATTCTCATTTTGCATATTTTTTTCCCCACCTGGTAAATTTGATTACTTTCCATTCATCTGTATTCCAAGCTGCTGATTCTTCTGCTTTCTCTAGTCTACTATTTATTCCATCTAGTGTATATTTAATTTAATTCATTTTATGTTTCATCCCTGATTGGTTGTTTTTTATCTCTTTGTTATGGGTCTCACTGATGTTAAAATATGTTTAGTCTTCAATATTCACCTTATTTCATAATCTTTCCATGGGGTACATGTCTATCTGCCATACCAACTTCAGAATTATCATGCATTTCTTGAAGAAAAATATATTTTGTATTCCCTTTGGGTTTTTGTTATAAGCTGAATGTTTAGGCTCCCTACCTCTCCAAATACACATGTTGTAGCCCTAACCTCCAGTGTGGCTATATTTGGAGATGGAAGATGGGTTTTTCTAAGGATATAATCAAGGTTAAATGTGGTCATAAGTGGGAGGCCCTGAATCAGTAAGATTAACATTTTCACAAGAAAACACCACAGTGTTTCTTCATGTGGTGAAGTTGTGCACAAGAGGCTCTCTGCAAGTCACTAAGAAAGCCTTCATCACAACCAAATTGTCCAGAATCTTAATCTTAGACTTCTAGCCTGCAGAACTATGAAAAAATATATGTATGTTGTATAGGTCATTCAGTCTATGGCATTTTGTTATTAGCCCAAGCTAAGTTTTCATTACATTTAATAACATGAAGTTTATATTAACTCATGAAGAATTGACATCATCTTGACATGAATTGCACTTTCTAAGATGAAATATATTATATTAGCTTCTTGAGATTTGAAATTAAATACTACAGACTAAGTGGCTTAGAACAACAGAAATTAATTGTCTTATAATTCTGGAAGCTACAAATTTAAGGTACAGTTGTCAGTAGCACTATGCTGCCTGTGAGGGTGTTAGTGAAAGATCCATTCAAAGCCTCTCTCTTAGTTTTTGGTAGTTCCTTGGATTATGCAAGGAAAGCTCCAAACTTCACATGATATTTTCCCTTTGTGTGTGTCTGTGTGCAAATTTCTACTTTTATAGGTCCATCATCTTTATTGGATTGGGTTTCAGACTACTTCAATGTGACCTCATCTTAACTAACTACATCTGCAACACACCTATTTCCAAGTAAGATCACATGATCAGGTATGAGGGTTAGGATTTTACTGTATAAATTTGGAAGTTGCAGTCTTGTTCTAAACACTCTGCCCTCTGGTCCTCTACAGTTCATGTCCTTCTAGCATGCAAAATACACTTACCTCACCTCAGCATACTTCACACTAAACTCTAAGTTTAAAAAAATATATAAATATCATCTAAATCAAGTCTCAGTCTCCATGTAGGATAAATAAAAAATTTATCTCTGTGAAACTGTAAAACCAGAGGACATGTACTTGCTTCCAAACACAATGATGGGTCAAGCAGAGGATGGAAGTTCCTATCCCTAAGGGGAGAAATAAAAATAAAACAGAAGTCATGAGACCCAAGCAAGTCTGGAATGCAGCCAGGAAAATTATATTACAGTTTGAGACTTAAGAATAATCTTTGGATCAATGCTCTGTCTTCTGTATCTATAGGAGCTGTGGGCCCTCTGAGTTCTAGACAAGAAACTTTCCATTTCTTCATATGTATGCTTGTATCTTTGTGATTATTTTCAAACTTTTCCTCATATGAGTTTTGTACATTTCTGATTAAGTTTAATTACTAAACATTTTAATTATTTGTGTTGCTTTCATAAATGGGGTTTTCTTTCATTATATATTCCAGCTGGTTATTGCTTGTGTATGTGAATATATTGATTTTAGTATATTCATTTTATATCCTGCTACTTTATTAAATTTTTAGTTGCTATTTATATTGAGGACAACACATGTGAAATCAATGCCAAGGCATCTTTTTAGAAAGTAAAACTTACTATAAAAGTTGAATTATATAGGTTTTACAGTACTGTGTTCATTCATGCATGAGACCGAACTAAATATGTAATGAAAATATTCCTGTGCAATAATATAATTAGTAGCAGATTTTATAAAGGTGAAATAAGGCAGTACATAAACCATAAGATCTAGTGTCTTATTATTACTAACATGTATAAAGAATTTCAGATGGCAAACTATTCCTTTCAAAATGCTAAAAGCTAAATAAATGGAAAATCCCAACAAATTAATATGGTAGAATTTACCAAAAATAAAGTGTCAGTCCTGGCTTCTAACCATTTGAATTACCTGTAATGCATATCATATTTCTGGATGAAAATCCTCAACATTTTAACAATATAAACTCTCACCAGGTATAATTAAGTTAAATACTAATTACACCTGAATCTGATCAAATGATTTAGACCAAATTAGAGAAAAAAGGCAGGTAAGATTTTGACCATTTTTAATGTGAAACAAATCAGAATTGTACTACTAGGTGTTGAAAAATTATTATGGACTCCGTCAATAAAACAAGACACTTTAAACCAATTTAGTGATAGATCATTATAAAAGAGGTGAAGTTTAGACTTCCAGGGAAGATACTAGAGTAGGAAGACCGTAAATTCACCTAGTCCCAAGAATACACATAGATATCACAGGTTTTAGTATAAATAACCCCATAAATGACACAAAGTTTGGCATGACAGACTCTCTACTATTAAGTGCGAAGAAGAGGACACCTAAAAAAGTATAGAAAGGTTAAATATGAGGTTGGGAACCAAGTTGATCCATAGGACCTACATGGGAGGAAGGGACACTGCAGGCACAGAGAAGGAACAGAAGTATACCCCACATCAGGCAAAAAAGGCATGGGGGATCCACACTTTGAAGATGAATCCCCCTAACATTCGCTTTGAAAACCAGAGGAGCTTACTTTCTTTCTTTAATTTTAATATAATTTATTGTCAAATTGGTTTCCATAAAACACACAATGCTCATCTCAACAACTGCCCTCCTCCCTGCCAATCACCCACTTTCCTCTCTCCCTCACCTCCCATCTACCCATAGTTTGTTCTCAGTCCTTAAGAGTCTCTTATGGTTTGCCTCCCTCCCTCTTTGTAACTTTTATTTTCCCCCTCCCCCTCCCTCATGGTCCTCTGTCAAGTTTCTCAAGATCCACATATGAGTGAAAACCTATGGTATCTGTCTTTCTCTGCCTGGCTTATTTCACTTAGCATAATACCCTCCAGTTCCATCCACATTGCTGCAAATGGCCAGATTTCATTCTTTCTCATTGCCAAGTAGTATTCCATTATATATAAACCAAATCTTCTTTACCATTTGTCAGTTGATGGACATTTAGGCTCTTTCCATAATTTGGCTATTGTTGAGATTGCTGCTATAAACATTGGGGTACAAGTGCCCTTATGAATCAGCACTCCTGTATCCCTTGGGTAGATTCCTAGCAGTGTTATTGATGGGTCATAGGGTAGATTTATTTTTAACTTTTTGAGGAATTTCCACACTGTTTTCCAGAGCAGCTGCACCAGTTTGCATTTCCATCAACAATGCAAGAGGA
Organism: Lynx canadensis; assembly: GCF_007474595.2. Classification (NCBI taxonomy): domain Eukaryota; kingdom Metazoa; phylum Chordata; class Mammalia; order Carnivora; family Felidae; genus Lynx; species Lynx canadensis. The sequence continues at coordinate 84,112,663 of NC_044303.2, read as the reverse complement.
TTCCCGTTTCTCCATAACCTTGCCAGCATCTATAGTCTCCTGATTTGTTCATTTTAGACACTCTGACCAGTGTGAGGTGATATCTCATTGTAGTTTTGGTTTGTATTTCCCTGATGAGGAGTGACGTTGAGCATCTTCTCATGTGACTGTTGGCCATCAGGATGTCTTCTTTGGAAAAGTGTCTATTCATGTCTTCTGCCCATTTCTTCACTGGATTCTTTGTTTTTTGGGTGTGGAGTTTGGTGAGTCCTTTATAGATTTTGGATAGTAGCCCTTTATCCGATATGTCATTTGCAAATATCTTTTCCCATTCCATCAGTTGCCTTTTAGTTTTGTTGATTGTCTCCTTTGCAGTGGAGAAGCTTTTTATCTTGATGAGGCCCCAATAGTTCATTTTTGCTTTTAATTCCCTTGCCTTTGGAGATGTGTCAGGTAAGAAATTGCTACAGCTGAGGTCAGAGAGGGTTTTTTATGCTTTCTCCTCTGCAGTTTTGACAGTTCCCTGTCTCACATTCAGGTCTGTCATCCATTTTGAGTTTATTTTTGTGAATGGTGTAAGAAAGTGGTCTAGTTTCATTGTTCTGCATGTTGCTGTCCAGTTATCCCAGCTCCATTTGTTAAAGAGACTGCCTTTTTTCCCTTGGATACTCTTTCCTGCCTTGTCAAAGATTAGTTGGGCATACATTTGTGGGTTCAATTCTGGGGTCTCTATTCTATTCCATTGGCCTATGTGTCTGTCTTTGTGCCAATACCATATTGTCTTGATGATTACAGCTTTGTAGTAGAGGCTCAAGTCTGGGATTGTGATGCCTCCCGCTTTGGTCTTCTTCTTCAATATTACTTTGGCTATTCCGGGTTTTTTGTGGTTACATACAAATTTTAGGATTGCTCATTCTAGCTTCGAGAAGAATGCTGGTGCAATTTTGATTGGGATTGCATTGAATGTGTAGGTTGCTTTGGGTAGTATTCATATTTTAAAAACATTTATTCTTCAAATCCATGGACATGGAATATTTTTCCATTTCTTTGTATCTTCTTCAATTACCTTCATAAGCTTTCTATACTTTTCAGCATACAGATATTTTATATCTTTGGTTAGGTTTATTCCCAGGTATTTTATGTTTGTTGGTGCAATTGTGAATGGAATCAGTTTCTTTATTTCTCTTTCTGTTGCTTCATTATTGGTGTATAAATGCAACCGATTTCTGTACACTAATTTTGTACCCTGCAACTTTGCTGAATTCATGTATCAGTTCTAGCAGATTTTTGGTGGAGTCTGGAAGGTTTTCCATGTAGAGTATCATGTAGTCTGTGAAAAGTGTAAGTTTTACTTCATCTTTAAGATTTTGATGCCTTCTATTTCATTTTGTTGTCTGATTGCTGATGCTAGGACTTCCAATACTATGTTAAGCAACAGTGGTGAGAGTGGACATCCTTGTCACGCTCCTGATCTCAGGGGGAAAGCTCTCAATTTTTCCGCATTGAGGATGATATTAGCTGTGAGCTTTTCATAAATGGCTTCTAGGATGTTCAAGTTTGTTCTTTCTACCCCGACTTTCTTGAGGGTTTTCATGAAGAAAGGATGCTGTATTTTGTCAAATACATTTTCTGCATCTATTGACAGGATCATATGGTTCTTATATTTTATTTTATTAATGTGATTTATCACATTGATTGATTTGAAAATATTGAACAAGCCATGAAGCCCAGGAATGAATCCCACTTGATCATGGTGAATATTACTTTATATATGCTATTGAATTAGATTTACCAGTATCTGGTTGAGAATTTTTGCATCCATATTCATCAGGGATATTGGCTTGTAGTTCTCTTTCTTTTTTGCTGGGTATCAGTCCAGTTTGGGAATCAAAGTAATGCTGGCTTCTTAGAATGAGTCTGGAATTTTCTTTCCCTTTCTATTTTTTGGAACAGCTTGAGAAAGATAGGTATTAACTCTGCTTTAAATGTCTGGTAGAATTCCCCAGAGAGGCCATCTGGTCCAGGACTCTTATTTCTTGGGAGGTTTTTGATGAATGATTCAATTTCTTCACTACTTATGGGTCTGTTCAAATTTTCTATTTCTTTCCGTTTGAGTTTTGGAGTTGTGTGGGTATTTAGGAGTTTGTCCATTTCCTCCAGGTTGTCCAGTTTGTTGGCACATATTTTTTTTCACAGTCTTCCTTGATATTTGCTTGTATTTCTGAGGGATTGGTTTTAATAAATCGATTTTCATTCGTGATTTTCCTATTTTGGTCCTCTCTTGTTTCTTTTTGAGAAGCCTGACTAGAGGTTTATCAATTTTGTTTATTAAAAAAAAAACAAAAACAAAAACTCTTGGTTTCATTGATCTATTCTGCTGGGTTTTTTTATTCCATATAGTTTATTTCTGCTCTGATCTTTAGTATTTCTCTTCTTCTGCTGGGTTTGGGGTGTCTTTGCTGTTTTGCTTTTATTTCCTTTAGGTGTGCTGTTAGATTTTGTATTTGCGATTTTTCTTGTTTCTTGGGATACACCTGGATTGCAATGTGTTTTCCTCTTAGGACTGCCTTCGCTGCATCCAAAGTGTTTGTACTGTTGTATTTTCATTTTCATTTGTTTCCACATATATTTTAATTTCTTCTCTAATTGCCTGGATGACTCACTCATTCTTTAGTAGGATATGCTTTAACTTCCATGCTTTTGGATGTTTTCCAGACTTTTTCCTGTGGTTGATTTCAAGTTTCATAGCATTGTGGTCTGAAATTGTGCATGGTATGGTCTCAATACTTTTGTCTTTATTGAGGGCTGTTTTGTGATCCAGTATGTGATCTATCTTGGAGAATCTTCCATGTGCACTTGAGAAGAAAGTATATTCTGCTGCTTTGGGATGTAGAGTTCTAAATATATCGATCAAGTACATCTGGCCCAATGTATCAATCAGGGCCATTGTTTCTTTACTGATTCTCTGTCTAGATGATATGTCCATTGCTGCCAGTTGGATATTAAAAACCCCTGCAATTACCACATTATTATCATTAAGATTTCTTATGTTTGTGATTGTTTTAAATATTGGGTTCTCCCGAATTCGGGGCATAGACATTTATAATTGTTAGCTCTTCCTGATGGATAGGTCCTGTATTATATAATGCCCTTCTTCATCTCTTATTACAACCTTTACTTTACTTCAGCTTTCTTATGACTTCCAGTAGCATGATAGATAGTTGAATATCCCCTCACTTTAATCTGAAATTGTCTTCAGGTCTGAAATGAGTCTCTTGTAGACAGCAAGTAGATGGGTCTTTTGTTTGTTTGTTTGTTTGTTTTTATCCATTCTGATACCCTATGTCAAGTTTCAGTAGATAGGTCTCCTACTACCCTTATGCTCTATCTTTGTATGTTAATGCCTGTTTATCCCTAGCTGCTTTCAGAATTCTGTCTTTATCCTTGTATTTTGCCAGTTTTACTATGATATGTCATGCAGAAGACGGATTCAAGTTACGTCTGAAAGGAGTTCTCTATGCCTCTTGGATTTCAATGCTGTTTTCCTTCCCCAGATCAGGGAAGTTCTCAGCTATGAGTTGTTCAAGTACACCTCAGTCCCTTTCTCTCTCTCTTCTTCTGGAATTCCATTTGATTGCGTCACTTAGTACTCTAAATCTCCCCTCTTGATCCTGAATTTTTTTTTATCTCTCTTTTTGTCAGCTTCCTCTTTTTCCAGAATTTTATCTTCTAATTCACCTATTCTCCTCCTTTGCCTCTTTTCCGTGCTATGGCTGCCTCCATTTTATTTTGCACGTCATATATAGCATTTTTTTAAATTCATCTTGACTATTTTTTAGTTCCTTGATCTCTGCAGTAATAGATTCGCTGCTGTGTCCTATGCCTTTTTCAAGCCAAGTGATTAATCTTATGGCTATTATTCTAAATTCTTGTTCAGTTATATCACTTATATGTGTTTTAATCGATTCTTTAGCTGTCACTTCTTCCTGGAATTTCTTTTGAGGGGAATTTTTCTGTTTTGCCATTTTGGCTAGCTTTTTGTCCCTTATTAGTTTTAAAAGCTTGTTATTAGCTCTTCACCTGTGAGCACTGCTATATTAAAGGGGGGGTTCACACACTGTCCAGGGCCTGGCCCTTCAGTAGGTGTTTTTTGGAGAGTGTTACTTGCTGTCTATTGTGACTTTGGTTATTTTATTTCTGTACTCATAGTGATGTGTTGGACCCTCCACCAGGTGTGCTTTGATTTGTTCCTTGAAGTAGCTCTGGAAAGGTAAACAAACAGACATGGACAAGGAGGAAACAGAGACATGCATACACACAGACAAATATAACAAACGGACACACACACACACACACACACACACATACACACCCACACATAAAAACAGTCCAAAAGCCAAAAGCTAAAACAAAAAAAAAAACCCAAAAAACAAAAAACTAAAAAGAAACCAGAAACACCAGTTACAAGTAAAGAATAGGGTGGAGGCTGTGCTCATGGAAAAGCACATATGAAGGGAGAAATGACAAGAGTGGTGACAAAGAGATAATAAACATTGACTGGGCAGAGAGACTAAATGGTTTAATCCAGTGAGAGAGAAAAGAAAATAAGGAAGGAGGCAGGGAAAATAAATGAAGATAAAGTTACCTAGAGAAACTATATGGCTTGATTATTACAGAGAGAGAGAAAGGTAAGTGTAGGAGATGTAGAACATGTATCAAGGGGATGGATTAAATATGTCTGCTTGAACCAACCAACAACCAGAGTATCCAGCCTATAGGAGGGAAGAGATAGGAGGGGAGAATATATATAAATAACAAGAATTTTCCTGGAATTAATCCAGGCTATGCATCATCACTTGTCTGGATGATGGAACCGTCTGGTTGCACAGCATCTATCTGGTTCCTGCAGAAACACAGTTACCCACACGGAGGGGCATGGTTTGATGTAGGCTGGTCCCACCTCCACCCTGGGCCCCAGGACTGATCCCTGAGGTGGTGGTGGTGGTGGGGAATGGCGATCCCCTCTTCTCTTCTCCACACCCTGCTGGACTCCTTTAAAGTTGTCTTCACTGTGCCATGGTGTGGATGTGGCAGTCCTTCTTGTTCCACTGACTCCCTTGGCCTGACTCTTGGCTAGGATTCAAAGACCCGTTCTGTGCACTCTGGCACTGGGGAAATGCTTTTCTGTGTGGCTCAGTATGTGGTCCTGGCTGGCTTTGTCTGTGCTGCTGCACTTCAGGGAGGACCGCTTTTTCCTTCTGTAGACTGCACTGCTGACCTCACCACCAAGCCTGCATGTGCCAGACGCAGGCAGGCTTTGTTCTATTGTGCAGCTTTCCAGGGAAAGGACCTCTTTATCCTCCTGTGGACTGTGACCTTGACCTAGCCACTGTGGCCAGGGGTGATGGACACAGGCAGGCTGCCTTGTCCCACAGGCCTCCAGGTATGGGACCACTTTCTTACACTGTGGACTGTGTCCTTGATCTACCACTGAACCTCTCCTTCCCAGTTGCATGAACAGGGAGCCAGCCCCAGTCTGAAGAAAGCTGCATAGTTAGAGATAGAATCTCTCTCAGTCCCAGTCTGAGGTTTTTTTCTCTTACCTCATAAAGTCCTACACTTCCCCAGCCGTTCTTTCTCTTCCCTTTGTCTCTCCGCAGAAGGATCCCCTTAGCTGCAACACACAATGCACATAAAAACAACATGTTCCCTCCCCTCCTTGCCTATTCGGCCTATTTTATCTCCCCCAGTTTGCAGTCACCCACTTGTCCTTTCTCAAGTTGTCCCATTTTCTTCCTGGTCGATTCAGCCCCTTTCCTCCCATAATCCTGGGGTTCAAAGTCCTTTGGCTTCGGCATTTCTTTGTTTGAGAGCCAGAGGGATTTACTTTCATGAGTTCTTATAATCAGTGGGTCTTGACACCTAAATTTTAAAATTCAGGGTTCATGGTTTTGGGAAAGCCAAAGATGAAAGGAAGAAGAGTCCCTGCCCTTACAGAGATAGTATAACAAACAGCCCCACTGAGATACAGCATAGAAGCAGCAGTTTAAGAATGCCTGGAGTATACTGAAAAAAGACTTATCTCAGAATGTGTTCTGGAGGAGCAGGGATCTTTAGGAGAATTTTCCAAGACTACACTGTATATTAAATAACTTGAATTTAAATTAAAAAAAAAAAAAACTGGCAGAAGGCATTTCCTTCCCCAATCCCCAGCCAAGATAGGGACAACTGCAGTAATCAGTGCAGCATGAACACACTCCACCCAGCTAGCTAACAACATGTCTCACGCCAACACTATCCTGTTGTCCAGAACCTCCCACACGAAACAAGAAAAATCCCAAATACAAAATCTAACAGCACACCTAAAGGAAATAAAAAGAAAACAGCAAAGACACCCCAAGCCCAGCAGAAGAAGAGAAATAATAAAGATCAGAGCAGAAATAAACTATATGGAATAAAAAAACCCAGTAGAATAGATCAATGAAACCAAGAGTTTTTTTTTTTTTTTAATAAACAAAATTGATAAACCTCTAGTCAGGCTTCTCAAAAAGAACATAAAGGATTAAACCCTACAATGTAAAGACATAGCCTATCAGAAAGAATGTGAAAAGAAGACCCATCTATGTGCTGACTACCAGAGATGCATTTTAGAACTAAAGGCACCTGCACATTGAAAGGAGGGAATGGAGAAACATTTATCAGGTAAACAAATGTCAACAGAAAGATGGAGTACCAATAGTTATATGCAGCAAGCTAGACTCTAAACTAAAACTGTAATAAGAGATGAAGAAGGGCACCATATCATAATAAGGGGGAAAATGCAACCAGCATATTTAACAATTATAAATATTTATGCACTAACCTGGGAGAAACTAAATATAGAACACAATAACAAACATAAAGGAACAATTAAAATAATAAAGTAAAAGAAAAAACAGGGACTTTAACAATTCAAGCACATTGATGGACAGATCATTTAAACAGAAAATCAAGAAGGAAACATTGGGTTTGAATGACAAAGTGGACCACATGGACTTAACATATATACTCAGGACATTCCACCCTAAAAGAGCAGAATGCATGTTTTCAAGTGCACATGGGACATTCTCTAGAATAGACAGCAAATCAGGCCTCAGGAAGTACAAAATGATTGAGATTATACCATGCACATTTTTTTTACCACAATTTTATGAAACTTGGAGCAACCACAAGAAAAAAAATTTGAAAAGAGCACAAATACATGGAAGTTAAACAACATGCTACACAATGGGTGGGTCAACATGGAGATCAAAAAAGAAATAAAAAAAAATGAAAACAGATGTCAAAACACAAATGTCAAAAATCTTTGAGATACAGCAAAAGTGGTCTTAAGAAGGGAGTGTAGAGCAATACAGGTCTACCTCAAGAAAAATCTCAAATAAACTACTTAGGCTTATACTGAAGGAAGCTACAAAAAAGTCAACAAATGGAGCCTAAAGCCAGCAGAAGGAGAATCATAAAGATTAGAACAAAAATAAATGATATAAAAACTAAGAACACAATAGAACATATCAGAGACACCAAGAGATGGTTCTATAAAAAAAATAATAAAATTGATAACTGGTAGCCAGACATATCAAAAAAAAAAAAAGACAGAAAAAAAGTAAATAAATACAACGACAAATGAGAGAGTAAAATAACAGCCAATAACACAGAAATATAAGTGTAAGAGAATATTATGAGAAAGAATTAGACAATGTGGAAGAAATGGATAAATTTCTAGAAAGATATAAACTAGCAAATGATTAACAGGAAGAAATAGAAAACTTGAACAGATTGATAACCAGTAAAGAAAATGAATCAACAATTAAAAAACAGAAACAAACAAACAAACAAAAAATCTCCAAACGAAAAAACGTCCAAGACCAGATTGCTTCACAGGCAGATTCTACCAAATGTTAAAAGAGAGTTAATATCTATTCTTCTCAAACTTTGCCAAATATTAGGGGAAAAAAGGAAAGCTTCCAAAATCATTGTATGTGGCCAGCATTACCATGATAACAAAACCAAATAAATACAAAGGACTACAGGTCAAAATGCCTGATGAACATGAATGCAAAAATTCTCAACAAAACACTGGCAAACTGAATCATACAATACATTAAAAGAATCATTCACCATGACTAAATGGGATTAATTCCTGTGGTGTAAGTGTGGTTCAATATTTGCAAACCAATCAGTGTAATACTAAGTGTATTAATAAGTGTAATAATAAGTGTAATAATAAGTGTAATAATAAGAATTATATGATCATTTACCATAGATGCAGAAAAAGTAATTGACAAAGTACAACATTAATTCATGATAAGACCACTCAACAATGTAGGAATACTTCAACATAATAAAGGCCACAACTAATATCATGTCCAAAGGGCAGAAATTGAGAGCATTTACTCCATGGTCAGGAACAAGACAAGGATGTCCACTCTCACCACTGTTATTTAACATAGTAACGGAAGTCTTAGTCACAGGAATCAGACAAGAAAAAGAAATAAAATGCATCCAAATTGGCACACAAATATTCAAGCTTTCACTATTTGCAGACTACATGATAATCTATGTAGAATATCTGAAAGACTCATCGGAAAAATGCTAGAACAGATACATGAATTCAGTAAAGCCATAGGATATAAAATCAACATACAGAAATATGTTGCATTTCTACACAACAATAATGAAGTAGCAGAAAAATAAATTAAGCAATCAATTTACAGTTTCACAAAAAAGAAAGAAAGAAAGAAAGAAAGAAAGGAAAAGAAAATATACCTTGGGGCAAATCTAACTAAAGAGTTGAAAATCTTGTTCTCTGAAAATTATAAAACACTAATGAAAGAAAATAAGGTGATACAAAGAAATGGAAAAAAAAAAACATCCCATGCTCATGGATTAGAAGGAAAAATATTGTTAAAATGTCTATACCACCCAAAGCAATCTACAGATTTAATGCAATCCCGATTGTAATACCAACTACATTTTTCACACAGCTACAATAAACAATCCTAAAATTTGTGTGGAACCACAAAAGATCCCAAATACCCAAAGCAATCTTGAAAAAGAAAAGCAAAGTTGCAGGTATCATCATTTCAGACTTCAAGTTATATTACAAAGTTGTAGTGATCAAAACAGCATGGTACTGCCATTAAAAAGAATAGAAAACCCAAAGTGAACCTGCAACTATGTGATCAATTAGTTTTTGACGAAACAGGAAAGAATACCCAACAGAAAAAAGATAATCTCTTTAACAAATGGTGTTGGGACAACTGGACAGTAACATGCAAAAGAATGAAATGGGAACACTTTCTTACATCATACACGAAAATATATTTAAAATTGATAGAATACCTAAATGGAGACATGAAACCATAAAATCCTAGAGGAGATCACAGGCTGTAACTTCTTTGACACCAGCAGTAGCAGCTTATTTCTAGATATGTCTCTTTAGGCAAAGAAAACAGCAAAAATAAGTTACTGGGACTTCATTAAAAAAACAAAAACGAACAACAACAACAACAAAAACCTCCTGCTCAGCAAGGAAATAATCAACAAAACTAAAAGCCAACTTACAGAACTGGAGAAGATATTTGCAAATGACTAATCTGATATATCCAAAATATATAAAGAACTTACAAAACACAACATCCAAAAAAATAAATAATCTCATTACCCAAAGGTAAAAATAGACATTTTTCCAAAGACGTATGGATGGTCAATAAAAAACATGAAAAGATGCTCAACATCACTCATCATCAGGGAAATACAAATCAAAACTACAATGAGATATCACCTCAAATATATCAGAATGGCTAAAATAACAACACAAAAAAATAAATGTTGGGGAAGGTGAGGAGAAAAAGGAAACCTCTTGCACTGTTGGTGGGAATGCAAGCTGGTGAAGCAATCAAAAAGATCCTCAAAAAGTCAAAAATATAACTACCATACAATCCAGCAATGGCACTACTATTTACCCAAAGAATACAAAAAATTCTAAGGCAAAGGGTACATACTCCCCAATGTTTATAACAGCATTATCTACCATAGCCAAATTAGGGAAACAGCCCATCATCTGGTCTATGGATAAAGAAGTGGTGTACATATTCAATGTAATATTACTCATCCATAAAAGGGAATAAAATGTTGCCACCTGCAATGACATGGATGGAGCTACAGAGTATTATGGTAAGCTAAATAAGTCAGTCAGAGAAAGACCAATACCCATGAGTTCACTCATATGTGGAATTTAATAAACAAATCAGATGAACATAGGGAAAGGAAAGAAAAATAAAATAAAATAAAATAAAAACAGAAAGGGAGGCAAACCATAAGAGACTTTTAACTGTAGAGAACAAACTGAGGGGGTGCTGGAGGGAAGGTTGGTGGGGGGATGGTCTAAATGGTGATGGGCATTAAGGAGGACACTTGTGATGAGCACTGGGTGTTATATGTAAGTGATGAATCACTAAATTCTATTCTTGAAATCAATACTATGCTATGTGTTAACTAACTTGAATTTAAATATAATCTTGGAAAGAAAAAAAAGAAAGAGAAAGGACAACCAACATCACACGAATACAAAGGATGATAAGATGGCAGTATGAAAAATTACATGCCAAATAATTTGAAAATATAGCAGAAATGGATAAATTCCTACAAACGCCCAACCTCCAAAACCTAAATAATGACGAAAGAGAAAATTTGAACAGACCCATTACCAGCAAGGAAGTTGAATCAGTAATCAAAATACTCCTAACAAACAAAAGTCCAGAACCAGATGACTTCAAAGGTGAATTCTACCAAATGTTTACAGAAGAGTTAATACCAATTATTCTCAAATTACTCCAAAAATTAGAATAAGGAGAGTTTCAAAATTCGTTCTATAAGGCCAGTACCACACAGATACCAACCCAGATAAAACATTAAGAAAAAGGAAAGAAAGGAAGAAGAAAGAAAGGAAGAAGATAAAGAAAGAGAGAAAGAAGAAAGAGAGAAGAAAGAAAGAAAGAAAGAAAGAAAAGAAGAAAGAAAGAATAGTGGTCAATATCCTTGAAGAACATAGATGCAAAACCTCTCTACAAAGAGGTGGTTCAGTATTTGCAAATCAATCAATGTGATACATCAATCAACAAGAGAAAAGGTAAAAACTGTATGATCATTTCCATTGACTCCAAAAAAGCATTTGACAAAGTACAACATCCATTCATAGTAAAAAACAAACAAACAATCAAAAACAAACAAAAAAAAAACACTCAACAAATTAATCTAGAGGGAACATAGGTCAACATAATAAAAGTTATATATGAAAACTCCACAGCCAATTTAATACTTAGTGGTGAAGAACTTAGGGCTTTTCCCCTAAGATCAGGAACAAGGCAAAGAAGCCCACTCTCATCAGTTTTATTCAGCATAGTGCTGGAAGTCCCAGCCACAGAAATATGACAACAAAAAGAAATAAAAGACATCAAAATTGGAAAGGAAGAAGATAATTTTTCGCTATTGCAGATGACATGATATTCTATACAGAAAACTCTAAAAACTCCATAAAAAAACTACTAGAACTGCTAAATAAACTGAGTAACATCACAGGACACAAACTCAATATGCATAAATATGTTGCATTTCTATAAACTACTAATGAAGTAACTAAAAGAGAAATTAAGACAAGAATTTCATTTACAATAGCACCAAAAATAGCAAAATACCTAAGAATAAACTTAACCAAAGAGATTGACACATCATTTCATTAGTGAGTTTCAGAAGCTCCATCAGTGAAAGATAAGGGAACTATAACAATAACTCACACAACACTGCTGAAATTAAATAAGGAGAGATATATACAATATAAAAATATTTTTAATGTGGATAAGGCTAAGGCCACATATAAAGTGACATCCATTTCACAGATAAGAGATTATTGATGATGTTGAAATTTGAGACATTGTTATATTGGTTAAGATTTCCAGTTTAATTAATAATAATAATAATAATAATAATAATAATAGATTTTAAAAAGACATGAGGAGAGACCCAGAACAGTGCAACACAGATACCTATTCCTTTTTGTTGTCGTTTTTAGGTCTCTTAATTGCATTCTTCTTCAAAGCCCCAGAAGGAATTTATCAATAAAGTTCATCAACTCCCATGATGGGCATAGTAAAACCAGAATGATGTCACTTTCCTGGTTATCTTTATACAGTTCACCATGGCCACACTCCAATACTTACATGGGTACGGGTTGCAGCAGCATCTAATGCTGAGTTCAACCATAAAGAAAGAACTGCAGGAGCAAAGGTAATTATTGTTTTTGACTTGTTATCCTTGTGATGCATATATTAATTCTTGAATATGTTTTCTCAACTTTTCTCCTATCATCTATTTTTATGTAGAAAAGCAAATGTTCATTTCAGTTTTGAAATATTTTTTTAAAGTTTATTTATTTTGAGAGAGAGAGTAAGTGGGGCAGGGGAAGAGAGAAGGGGAGAGAGAATCCCAAACAGGCTACACACTGTTAGCACAGAGCCCGATGCCGGGGTTGCACTCACGAATCATGAGATCATGACCTGAGTCGAAACCAAGAGTCAGACACTTAACCAACTGAGCAACCCAGGTGCCCCACAAACGTGTTTTTTAAATTCAAGTATAATTAACGTACAGTGTTATATTAGGTTCCCTTGTACAATATAATGTTTCAACATTTATATACATTTCTCAGAGTTCATCAAGATAAATGTACTCTTAATTGCCCTTTTTTGATTGAATGTTTAATGTAATTTACTGCAACATGTTAGGAAACAGTTTTTTTTTTTTAATTTCCATTATGTAGGGACAAAAGAGTACACATCCCTCCTATATTATTGGATAATGTTTTTATTTTTCTTGAAGTTGAAATTTTTGCAGAAGAAATGAGACTGATTTTACTTTGAGTGAGAATTATTTCTGGTAGTTAAAAAACCGAAACCAATGTCTCTATCATATTTATGTTTCTTAGATGAAACTTACAAAGAGAGGTCATATGCAACTTGCAGACTGGAGGGGAGATAGTGTTCTAGAGAATTAAGGCAGCATTATAGGCTCTGGGCCCCAACATGTGAGTTGAAACACAAGTCCTCCCGCAGGTAAATTATGTAATTATAAGCAGATGCCCTGGGAATCTGAATTATTGAATTTATAAAAGGAGAAAATCAGATGAGGAAGTACCTCATTGACTCTTGGGGAAGATAAAATATGGTAAAGCAATAGAACAATTTCTGGAATGTGGTCAGCTTCAAATAAAGATTTGATGTTATTTTACCACCATTATTAATAATTCTGCAAATTAAATAATACACTGTTGTGTTTATATTAAACTCAACAAATTGGATACAGAAAAATAAGAATAAACAGGGAGGCCAATTACCTTACATGGTACAGAAAGCATTCCATTGTCTATCTGGTGTGCCAGGTGGGCTGTTCAGTGTGGCTTGATCACAGTCACTCTCATTTACCAAATTGCAGTAAAGATTTATTTCACTTTGGTGACAAATATTGATTAAGAAAGAAGGTATGTTTTGCTTTTATCAGGCTGTTTTTAATTTTGCACTTTCTTCTGCCAGTAGGTGTAGAATTTGACAGACTATATTTTGACGTGCAATGTGTACCAGATTTGTTGGATAATTACACTAAGGCATCAAATTAATTTTCAGTGTTTTCTACTGCTCTAGCACCCCAGAACTAGGTACTGTTAATAATTTGAATATTTTAATAGGTTTTTTTAATAATTACAAGAGTACAAAATGTTTTCAAAGTTGGAAATTATTCCTGAAATATCATAATCGCTTCCAAACTCTTCTTAGAGAGAAGAGCCAGTATTTCTTTTTTTGTTGTTGTTATTGATAGGGATTTTTCAAATTTAACATTTAACATGTCAGAAATTAAAAAGTTGCAAATGTTTAATATCCATAAGAGAATAAGTACATTATTACTGATTTTTTTCAGAAAGGACAGATATACTATACTTTCATTGTTCTTATTTTGTGCTATTTTAAGATTCCATTTTAAATCACATACACACACACATGCAGTATTTTTGCCTGAATAGATGGGCTTTGCCCTCCTTCAATGTAACCAATGCAATTTTTCTTTTGCTTTTAGCATTTAACACAGATGTAGGATTTGGGTAGCCAGATAAAGAGGGGAAATGAATTGGAGTCACAAGCAACTCGATGTTGTTCGGTTTTCCACTCTACATCTCAGTTTCCATGAAAAATTTGTTGCTATAGACAATAAAGTAGATGATGCTTGTGGAAACAACTAGACTTGTCTTGTAAATGACAATGACCTTCTAAATGCTAGATCTTCCCCCTTAAATTAAGAACAAATGGTAGGAGTTTTAAGTGCATGAAGTTGGAGATGAACATACTAGACATACTAGACAAAATTAAGGTAAGATTCCCCATAAATATTTGTTTAACCTGAATTAAAATAAGAAATATATATATATATATATATATATATATATATATGGTAGATAGAGGATAATCTGGACCCACAGTCATAGTCCAGACTCAAAGTATTACCTCCTAAATTGATGTTCCTATGATGTCTTAGGATTTGGCCATTGGTGAAGACCCCATCCGTTCCTGTTGATGCATGGCTTACCCCACACAAGCACAGAGCATCACTACTTGCCTGATTATTCAGACAAGGGGGATTCAAACTTTTGCTATGAATATTCCCCAAATTTTGCTTCAGTTGCTTTATAAATATTTATTATATGGAATGCATCTCTAAGAGTTTTTTAGATTCAGTGAATCCTTAAACAGGAAAGGTTGGTTCCATTCTGACTTCCATAACAAAAAAAACTTTGGAAATAAGGGGTTTTATTCTTTTTTAAATGATTCTCTTTTTGTTTTTATATAGGGCAGGGGTTATACAGATTTCTATAGTCATTGACAAAACAACACTGTTCAGGAAATCTCAAAAGCTTTAATTGTGGAAATCTTATTATAAGTTACCAATATACTTTAATTTTTTTTATTAGGATATACCTGACACATAATGTTTCAATAGTTTCAGGTGTACAACATAGTGATTCAATCAGGATAAAAGTTATGTGATGCTCACAAAATATGTAGCTACTATCTGTCACCAAACAGTATCAGGGTGATAAAGACAGGGAAAAATGAGTGAAGGGGAGATGGAGGTATGGACCACCCAGTGTGGAATGATAAGTCACAGGGATAAAACGAAGAGCATAAAGAATATGGTAAATGATATTTTAACAGCAATGTAATGGGACAGATGGTAGGTATAAGTGTGGTGAAGATAGCATAATATATAAACTTTTTAGACTATTAAGTTGTACAATTGTAACTAATGGAACATTGCCAACTATACTAAAATTAAAAAAAAATAAATTAAATTAAAATGGATGAAGAAAAAAATACAAAAATAAAAGAAAACATACAGTGTCATTGACTATATTCCTTATACTGTGCCATCTTTCCTGTGACATTTGTTCCATAATTGGAATTCTTCTTCACCCATTTTGTCATGCTCTATCAATTTCTTCTCTGGCAACCATCATTTATGTCTCTGTATTTATAGGTCTGATTTTGCTTTTTGTTTGTTCATTCATTTGTGTTATTAAATTCCACATATGGGAGTGAAGTCACGTATATGTCTTTCTCAGTCGGACTTACTTCACTTAGCATGATACCATCTATGCACATCCATGTTGTCACAAAGGGCATGATCTTATGGATTCTGTGGCTGGATAATATTCCATTGTGCATACACACACACACACACACACACACACACTACTCAATCTGTATCCATTAATCTTTCAATGGACAATTAAGTTGTTTCCATATCTTGGCTCTTGTAAATAATGCTGTAATAAGCATAGGAGTGGATATAAAAAATATACAACGGAATACTACTCAGCCATAAAAAAGAATGACATCATGCCATTTGAAATGACATGGATGGAAGTCCATGCTAAGCAAAACAAGTCAGTCAGAGAAATAAAAATACAATGTTATTTCAATAATATGTGAAATTTAATAAATAAAACAATTGATAAAAGGGAAAAAAGAGAGAAACCAAGAAACATACTCTTAAATATTGAGAACAAACTTATGGTTACAATAGGTGATGGGGATTAAGGAATACTCTTGATATAATAATCTTCATGTGTTTATGTAGGTGGAATCACTACATTTTACACCAAAACTAATATTACAATGTATATTAACTGGACATTTTGGAATGAGCACTGGGTGCTATATATAAGTGATAAATTACTAAATTCCATTCCTAAAATTATTATTACACTATATGTTAAATAACATGGATTTAAATTTAAAAAAACTTAAAAAAAAGAAATAGAATATTTTAACAGAATGATTACTAATAAAGACATTGACTCAGTAATCAGAACATTCCAATAAAAGTCCAGATCAAAAGGATTTCTTGTTGTACAATTCTGATGAGTACCGGATGGTCTATGAAAGAGTTGAATCAGTATATTGCATATCTAAAACTAATATTACACTGTATGTTAACTAACTGGAATTTAAATTAAAACTTGAAAAAATAAAGTTCGTATGGAAATTTGAGAAAAACTAAAATAAACATAGAGATGCATATATCTTTTTGAATTATCATTTTTGTTTTCTTTGGGGAAATGTACACCCAATAGTGGAATTATAAAATACCAATATTTTTGATTAGCAGATCTGAATTCTTAGATATCAGTAAATTTGTTCAATTACAGGTAATTTATAATCCTAAAACTTCCAAGTCCTTGAAACTTCCCCTTATTAGCACACTGGTTTTCCATGTGTAAACATACACACACAAACTTACTGAAACATTTATTTCAGGTAATGATATCACATGAATCATCCATTAACTCCATATTTCTCCTTGGTGATCCAGGTGAAATCCAATGGAAAACACTTGGGTGGCCAACCATACTGTACGATCAGATTTTGACCTAGTGGGACTCTTCAGTCAATCCAAGCACCCAGCTCTGCTTTGTGTGGTCATTTTTGTGGTTTTCCTGATGGCCTTGTCTGGAAACACCATGCTGATCCTTTTGATACACTATGATGTTCACCTTCATAACCCCATGTACTTTTTTATCACTCAGTTGTCTCTCATGGATGTGATGTACATTTCTGTCACTGTGCCCAAGATGCTCATGGACCAGGTTATGGGTGTGAATAAGATCTCAGCCCCTGAATGTGGGATGCAGATGTTTCTCTATTTGACACTGGTAGGTTCAGAATTTTTCCTTCTAGCTGCCATGGCCTATGACCGCTATGTGGCCATCTGCCATCCACTCCGTTATCCTATCCTCATGAACCATAGGGTATGTCTCATCTTGGTGTCTTCCTGCTGGTTGCTGGGATCTGTGGATGGATTTATGCTCACTCCTGTCACCATGACCTTCCCCTTCTGCAGATCCCGGGAGATCCATCATTTCTTCTGTGAAGTCCCTGCTGTAATGAAGCTTTCCTGCTCAGACACTTCCATCTATGACACACTTATGTACTTATGTTGCGTTCTCATGCTCCTCATTCCTGTGACAGTCATTTCAAGCTCCTATTCTTTCATCCTCTTCACCATCCACAGGATGAAGTCAGCAGAGGGGCGGAAAAAGGCCTTTGCTACTTGTTCTTCCCACATGACTGTTGTCATCCTCTTCTATGGTGCTGCCATGTATACCTACATGCTCCCCAATTCCTACCACACCCCTGAGAATGACATGATTGTATCTGTCTTTTACACCATACTCACTCCTGTTCTAAACCCTTTAATTTATAGTCTTAGGAATAAGGATGTTACAAAGGCACTAAAAAAAATGTTGAATGTGGAATTTGTCTTTCAGGAAACTATAAAGTAGGAAATATTTGTACTAATGTTTTTTCCTGCACTCTACAAATTAAAACTGTAGGATCCTATGCCAATGTTATTCCTCAGATTATTATAGCATGATTTGTTGTCATCTATTTATCCCTTTCACAGGAATTGTTTCCATGTACCAGAAAGCTCTTCATTTTTACATTTCTGCATTCAAAATATTTGCACAATGGTATTGTATACATGTTATATTTTTCTGAAGTTGATAACTGCACTGTGACTCTGTGGGAAATGCTCATATTCTTATGAAATATATAATAAAATATTTAGAAACAAAGACCATAATATGTAGAACTGGTGAGAAAGAGAGAGAGAGAGAGAGAGAGAGAGGTGCTAAACCAAATGGGGTATAATGTTAGAGAATCTAAGCAAAAGTTATGTTGTTTATTGTACTATTATTAAAATTCATAAAAATTGTACTATTACTATTATTCATATTAATTTTCTGTAACTTAAAAATTACTTAATAATAAAATATAAACTATCAGGCTTTTGTCTGTTTCAAAAGTTGTCCTTGGTGCATGGTGGCTGTGTAAGTGATAAATCTTGGAAATCATGCTCATGTTATCATGGCTGGTCATTACTGCAACAATCAATTTGTTGGCCTGCATTTAATTAGGGAAGTTTTGTTCTTTAGGTTCCAAATGTGAAGATATTTAATGCTTTTTACCTCTCTGAAATCATTAATACATTGGGGTAGAAGGGATTGTGGGAAAAAATTATTAACACCAAGAAGAAGGGCTTAGGGAAGCTCTCCAGCATAAGGTAATATCAGAGCTGACACCTGAAGTATGTAACTTCTTATTCAAACAAGCAGAGAAAGCCCATGAAACATTCAATCCTTCATTTATTAAAAAAACACATCTTATGCTATTTTATAATAAAAAATAACTAGTAGCCAAGTGTATTTCACATATAAATAACAAATATCTGCTGTCCCTAAGGAATTTGATCCATAAGTGCAGTTTGTGTCAATAGTTGTAATAAAAAATAAAAAAATACATATTTTAAAAATATTTTTAAATTTTTATTTATTTTTGAGGGAGAGAGAGCAGATTGTGAGCAGAGGAGGGTCAGAGAGAGAGGGAGACACAGAATCTGAAGCAGGTGCCAGGCTATGAGCTGTCAGCACAGAGCCCAACATAGGGCTTGAACTCACAAACCATGAGATCATGACCTGAGCTGAAGTCGGACACTTAACCAACAGAGCCACCCAGGCGCCCCAACATAAAATTTTTTGAGGCATATATGGAAAGGGTACAACTCATATGAACACACTACTTCTACCTACGACTTATGAGTTTGGCCAAAGAGGCTGAAAAAGACCCTAGAGCTCAGTGTTGAATGATGACTAGCTATTACCTTCATATGAGTACAGGAGGCTGGAACCACGGGTCTTGCTCAAGGACATGATGTCACAGAAAAGGAACACTATAAGCAAAGTTCAGATGGTTGACCAAGCAGGAGAGAAATGTTCCAATGACACCTCCTTTCTGGGTTCAATTTATAGCCTCAGTTCTTGCCCTTTTGTGACCCAGGTATTCACAAATTATCAGAAAATGATGAGAGTTGTATTTTTGAAAAGTTAAATCAGAGAATGAATTGGAGAGGAGAAATACAGGAAATATGGAGACCAGTTGTGTGAGGACGATGAGCTTAATAGTGTTGATCTAAGTGGAATGGATGATTCTAAGTGGAATTAGAGGCTTTAGGGGATAAGCAGGGCTTTGTTGAATCTGTTCCTTAAAACCACAAACTTGATTGCTTGCATACCAGTTTCCAATTAGCTGTGACAACTTGTGAATTAGGTGCTTTCAAAAGTGGAGATTTCCTTTTTCTCTTGACACAATCAATACCTTCATGGCTATAAAATAAGGATCTTGCAGTATTTGGGGAAGTAATGTTGGAAAATTAGTTTACACTCTTTTTTTTCAGTCTAATGAAATACATGAAATATATATACTCTTTAACTTACAAAATAATTGAGTACTGTGTACATCATCCCTCAATTTGTTATATCATAATGACACACACATTTGATGGTTCCAGTTAAAACACTGTGAACATGTGAACCAAGATGGAGCTAAACAAAACAAATGTGTTATAGAACCATACTTTTTCAAAGAATAATTTTTACTTTATCTCAAGTGGAAAAAAAAAACAACAGATGCAAATGTTTTAGAATGATGAATTGTTTTTTAAATAAAGTATTAAAATATAATTTTTATATCTGATACTAATAAGGATTTTTAAGAAGTATGCAGTTTGAAAATCTTAGTCAAATTATACATAGTACTTGATACTCAGAATTACTAGCCATAAAGGAATATTTGCTGCTCCAAATTGTTTTGCATTTAGAGTGTAAACAACAAATAGAAGAGTTTCTTGGCACTCACATGCACTTGCCTACATTGCTACATAAAGCAGCTGTGCACTGAAGTAGTTTAAAATGCACAAACTTCAAAATATGTTCTTGTTTGTTTCTCATGATTCCACCAGCATCTGGTCAAATTATTTTTACTCTAAGTTTTCTGTACCTTCCAAAGGACATCAAGAACTGTGATTGAAATTATTACCAAATTTAGTAGCAAACCAACATGGATTAGGCGGGGAAGCTTGCATTATTCTCTACAAATTTTCTGCTTTTTATTTTTTATGGCATATTTTATTTAGTTATTTATTTTACACTATGTGTAAGTCACTGTTCTAATGATATTACATATATAAACTTATTTAAATCTCTTAAACTTATCAAGGAAGATAATATTTTTGTTTTGGTGGAGGTGGTTGTTAAATTTATTTTTTGGAATATAAATTTATTTATTTATTTCATATAGGAACACCTATCATGATATCAACCTATTAACAAACTTTCAAGTGTACATTATACAACTGTTGACTATAAGGCACCTATTTTTATTATGTCCTTCTTACAGAGAAGGAAACTAAGGCACCAACAGGTTAAATATTTTGTTTGAGGCCATTAGGTAGTAATATCCAAATTGATATTTGCTAATATGCATGAACTCAGAGTTACTTGAGTGACTGGGCCTTTCTATTGTGAAAAATAGTGATTTTCATTAAAGTTAGTTCTGTCATCTTTACTCTAGACTTAAAACTTGGTGATACCAAGTTCCAGAGAAAACCAATTTACTTATACTCCAATTCACTCATGGATACTGTACATTTTCTAAGAGAAGATAGATGTGACACATTATTTTCAAATGATTTCCCGTGTGAATAATTATACCTTAATTACAGTATAATTTTGAAATGCTGTATGCATAAATGCCATAAAGTTGCAATATAAAAGATAAAATAAGGTATTATTGATATCATATTGTAACCACAGATGTTTGTTTTGCATAGTTGTAGAAGGATTGGATATTCCCTCTATATAGATGTTAGCCTCCAAGGAAGTTCCAGTTGCTTGGTATAATAAGTTATTGATAGATTAAAGGTTCCAAATCTGAGTCATGAAAATATGTCTGTCACACGTGTGCATAGTAGAGATAATGATAAATTTCAGTTAACATCTTAAGCAAAGCTCTGAATTGTCTAGGTAACAATTAATTTCACTGGTTAAACTTTAAGAACATAACCTTAGGCTTTGAGCAGAAGATATCTGGATAAAAGTGGTTCCCTAGATTGATCACAAGGTGTAAAATTCAGGCTGACTTATAAAATGCTTACTAGTTTCATTTGTGAATGGTAAATAATACTCTATAAGCAGGACAGAATTGTTAGATGAGTAATTAACTTGCCAACATTGTATGCATATATGTACATATTTATACAAATACATGTATGTGAGTATGTGAATGAATATGTATCTAGCTTTTTCATTTATTGAGGTTTACTGTGTACTAAGTACAGTATAATGAGTACTATAGATACTGGGCTAACTAGTTTATAGATTTATTTAACCTTTTTTCAAATAGTATTTAAAAAACTTATTTTACAACATTCAACATTACGTTAGTTTTTGGTGTACAGAATAGTGCTTTGACAAGTATAGAAGTTATGCTATTGTCACCACAACTGCAGCTATCATCTGTCACCATACAACAGTATTTAAATATCATGGACAATATTCCTTATGCCCTGCCTTTTATTACTGTGACTTATTCATTTCAAACTGGAAGACAGTATCTCGCTTTCCCTTTCATCCATTTTGCCCATCATTATACCCCTCTGGCCTCTGGAGACCACTGTTTTGTACTTTGTATAGTTCTTGTTCTGCTTTTTTTTTATTATTATTAAATTGTGCTTTTAGATTCCACATATTACTTAAACCCATAGTGGTTGTCTTTCTCAATCAGACTTATTTCATTTAGCCTAATGTCCTGTAGACTTATCCTTGTAACCACAAATGGCAAGATGTCCTTTTTTATGTTTTAAAATTTATTTAACTTTTTTGTTTTTTTTTTCTTTTATAAAGTTTGTATTTAATTTTGTTCTACTTAGTTACCACATAGTGTAATATTAGTTCCAGGAATAAAATTTTTTGATTCATCACTTACATATGATGTGTTTATATAATTATGCAGTGTTTATCACAAGTGCCCTCCTTAACACCCATCACCAATTTAGCCCATCCCCCTGTCCACCTCTCCTCAAGAAACCTTCAGTTTGTTCTGTATAGTTGAGTATCTTTTATGGTTTACCTTGCTCTCTCCTTTTTTTACTTGCTGCCATTTTCATCTATTTTGGTTCTTAAATTCCACACATGAGTTTAAATCATATAGTAAATTTCTTTCTCTGAATGACTTATTTCACTTAGCATATACACTCTAGCTCCATCTGTGTCTTGAACATGGCAAAATCTCATCCTATTTTTTTTATGGCTGACACTATTGTATATATATCTATATATCTATAGATATCTATATATAGATCTATATCTATATCTGATGGATATTTGGGCTGTTTTCATAATTCGGCTATTGCTGAAAATGCTGCCAGAAACAAAGGAGTGCACGTGTCTATTCAGGTAGGCTCCCCATTTCTTCACTGGATTATTTCTTTTTTGGGTGTTGACTTGGTAAGTTCTTTATAGATTTTGGATACTAACCCTTTATCAGATATATCATTTGCAAATATCTTCTACCTTTCCAAAGGTTGCCTTTTAGTTTTCTTGATTGTTTCCTTACCTGTACAGAAGCTTTTCACCTTGGTGAAGTCCCAATAGTTAGTTTTGCTTTTGTTTCTCTTGCCTTTGGCAACATGTCTAGTTTTCCCTTTTGTTTCCCTTGCCTCTGGCAACATGTTTCCCTTGCCTCTGGCAACAACTAGTAAGTTGTTATGACTGAGTTCAAAGAGTTTACTGCCCATTTTCTTCTCTAGGATATTCATGGTTTCCTCTCTCAACTTCAGGTCTTTCATTCATTTTGAATATATTTATGTTCATGGTGTAAGTAAGTGCTCCAGTTTTATTCTTTTGCAATTTTCTGTCTAGTTTTCCAAACACCATTTTTTTCAGAGACTTTCTTTTTTCCATTGGATATTCTTTCTTGCTTTGTTAAAGATCAGTTGATCTATAGTTGTGGGTCCATTTCTGGGTTTTCTATTCTGTTCCATTGATCTGTGTGTCTACTTTTGCGCCAATATCATGGTATATATTTTTTAAAAAATATTGTTTAAGTTCTAGTTAGTTAACACACAGCCCCTAATTGGGCTCTGTGTTACAGTCTGGAGCCTGCTGGGTATTATCTCTCTCCCTCTCTGTCTGCCCCTTCCCCACTCATGTGCGCGCGTGCTCTCTCCCTCTGTCAAAATAAATAAATATTTAGACCAAAAATAGAATACAGTAATGAAACTAAGAATGGGTTCTCTAAAATAATTAATAAAATTGATAACCCCCTAGCCAGACTAACCAAAAGAAAAGAGTAACAAATACATAACATCATGAATGACAGGTACAATCAAATTCAACACCATAGATATACAATTAGAATTTTTAAAATGTTTTTATTTATTTTTGAGACAGAGAGAGACAGAGAATGAGCAGGGGAGGGCAGAGAGAGAGGGAGACACAGAATCCAAAGGAGGCTCCAGGTTCTGAGCTGTCAGCACAGAGCCTGACATGGGGCTCGAACTCATGGACTGTGAGATCATGACCTGAGCTAAAGGCAGACGCTTAACCGACTGAGCCACCCAGATGCCCCAAATACAATTAGAATTTTATTAAAAAAAAATATATATATATGTATATATATATATATGTATATATATATATATATGCCAACAAAGTGGGAAATCTGGAAAAAATGGGTACATTCCTAGAAATATACAAATGACAATAACTGAAGCGGGAAAAAATAGAAAATTTTTAACAGACTGATAACCAGCAAAAAAATTCAATCAGTAACCAAAATCTCCAACTAACAAAAGTCCAGGGCCAGACGACTGCACAGGAGAATTGTACCAAAATTTTAAAGAACAGTTAATGCCTATTCTTCTCAAACTATTCCATAAAATAGAGATGTATGGAAAACTTCCAAACTCAGTCTACGAGGCCAGAATTACCTTGATTCCAAAACCAAAGACTCCACTAAAAAGGATAATTACACTGTGCTTGATCTTGATCCTATGAACCGTGAGATCATGACCTGAGCTGACATCAAGAGTCAGATGCTTAACTAACTGAGCCACCCAGGTGCTCCACTATTGTTTTGTTGTTGTTGTTGCTGTTGTTTATTCCTATATCATTTATTTCTTCCCTAATCTTTATTATTTCCCCTCTTATTCTGGCATTAAGTTTCATTTGCTGTTGTTTTGTAGCCCTTTAGGTGTATGGTTAGGTAATGATTTGAGATTTTCCTCTTCTCCTCCTCTGCCCTGTAGGGGCTTTTAAGCACCCAGGGTGTCAGGCATGGTTGTGGAGTATCAGAAACTCCTTAATATGTGCAACAACACTCCCTCTGAAATTCTCAATAAGATTCCAAAGAGAAGGTCACCTTTTGTCACACAGAGTGTAACAGGCACAGTGGAGGTTACCATTGCAACTGGTATCAAGGTCTCCCAGGCAGATCCCTTAAGTTTGTGACCTAGGACAGCAGTGATGTACCTTCAGGGTCGCAGGCCAATTCCACTGCTTCTGGTTTGATCAACCCTGACCTGCAGCCTGATGATGAGGCTGACTCACACTAACACACTATCACAATCTGGACATCATCACAAGCTGGACACAACCCTGATGCCATTAAGAACCTCTCTCCCCAGGGAAGTAAGATAAACACCGGTCCACCATGTCCCACTGCCTTCTGACCACTTCCCCCACCCCACCCCCCATCCTTGCCTATGACCAATACCAGCTCTGCTTTTCTGGTATCACTTGTGTGACAGAAACCAAAGAACTTCACATACTTGCCTAAGTCTACCTTTATGGGCTCAATAAAAATAATCTACCTTATTATTTGTGTCCTAGTGCACACTGAATCACTTTGTTTCAAGAAGGAAAATTAACCCCAATGCTTGTTGCATAGGGGATGGTAAGGAAAGCAACAATTCTGCATGTGTGACCCAGGAGACCCAGGTGCCCTCTGCCAAGCCCCCTACATGTCCCTTGGTCCTGTCCTAGGATTTATTGATCCTCTTTTTATGGCTAAATAACATTTCATTGTAAGGATGTATGTTTATGTGTATGTATGTGTTTGTATGTGTATCACACTCGATTTTTAAAATTCATTAATCTATGAATACTTAGGTTGTTTCCATATCTTCGTGACTGTAAACACTACTGCAATAAACAGAGGTCTATATATCTTTTCAAGTTAGTGTTTCTGATTTCTTAAGATAAATGCCCAGAATTGGAATTTCTGGATCATATGGCAGTTCCATTTGGAAATTTTAAAAAACACCCTAGTGTTTTCCAAAATGGCTGTCCAAATTTACATTTTTTTTAATTTTCTTTTTTTTTTTACTTTTTAAAATTTACATCCAAATTAGCATATAGTGAAACAATTCTAACAACAATGCACAAGGGTTCCTTTTACTCCATATACTGACCAACACTTGTTATTTCTTGTCTTTTTGTTATAGCCTTTATTACAGGTGTGAGATGATATCAAAAGGTGGCATTGATTTGTATTTCCTTCATTATTAGTGATATTGAGCACTTTTTCATGTTACCTGTCAGCCATTTATATGTCTTCTTTGGAAAAATGTCTACTCAGATCATCTGTTCATTTTTAAATCAGATTACATGGGTTTTGTTGTTGTTAAGTCATATAGGTTCTTTATGTATTTTGAATATTAGCTCTTTACCATAAATATACTTTATAAAAATTTTCTCTAATTTAGTAGGGTGCTTTTTCATTTTGTTGATATGTTCCTTTCTTGTGAAGCTTATAATTTTTATGTAGTCCCATTTATCTTTGCTTTTTGTTACCTTTGCTTTTGATGTGAAATCTAAAAAAAAAATCAACATCAAGACTGATGACAAGGAGCTTACTGCCTTTTTCTTCTAGGAATGGTATAATTTCAAGTCCTACATTCAAAACTTTAATCCATTTTGAGGTAAATTTTGTGCACAAATCTGTGTGTGCAGATTTCCTAACACCGTTAATTGTGACTGTCCTTTGCCCAGGATACACTCATAGATCTTTTGTCATAAATTAATTTACCATATATACATGGATTTATTTTGGGGCTCTCTATTCTGTTTCATTGAATGGTGTGTCTGTTTTTATGCTAATACTGTTTTGATTACCATAACTTTAATATAGTTTGAATTCTGGGAGCATGATGTCTCCAGTTTTACTATTTCTCTTTTTTTTAATATGAAATTTATTGTCAAATTGGTTTCCATACAACACCCAGTGTTCATCCCAACAAGTGCCCTCCTCAATGCCCATCACCCACTTTCCCCTCTCCCCTACCCCATCAACCCTCAGTTTGTTTTCTCTTCATTCTCAAGATTGCTTTGGCTATTCAGGGTCTTTTGCTCCTCCATACAAGTTTTAAGTTTGTTTGTTCTATTTCTGTTAAATTTGCCATTGGAATTTCAGTAAAGATTGTGTTGAATGTATAGATTGCATGGTATTACTGGGATTTTAACAATATTCTTCCAATCTACGAATATGGTATATCTCTCCATTTATTTGTCTTCTTATTCTCTTTCTTTCATAAATGGCTTATGGTTTCAGTATACAGTTGCTTCAACAGCTTGTTTAATTTTGTTCCTTTGAATTTTATTCCTTTTGATGCAATTATGAGTGGAATTTTTTTTTTGATTTCTCTTTGTTAGTTTCTTAGTGTATGGAACTGCAAAATTTATTTGACTATTGATTTTATATCTTACAACTTTATGAATTCATTTATTATTTCTACCCGATATTTGGTGCAGTCCTTAGGGTTTTGTACAAATAATATGCTGTCTGCTAATAGTCACTGTTGTGCTTCTTCTTTACAAAATCGGATCTTTTATTTCTTCTTGCCTAGTTGCTCTGGCTTGGACTTCTAACACTATGCTTAATAAAAGTCATTGCAGAGAGCATCCTTGTCTTGTTCCTCATCTGAGGGGAAAACACTCATCTTTTCACCTCTGAATATAAGGCTATAGTATGGACTTGTCGTATGTGGCCCTTATTATGTCAAGACATTTCTCCTCTATACCCACTTTGTTGAGAGATTTTATTATAAATAGATGCTGAATTTTGTCAAATGCTTTCTCTGCAACCATTGAGATGATCATATAATTTTTATCCCTTATTTTGTTAATCTGGCTTTTCAAATTGATTGCTTTGCAGAAGTTTAATCATCTCTCATCTCTGGAATAAATCTCACCCAATCATGGTGTATTATTCTTCCAATGTATCTTCAGTGATTCTTCTAAGGTATCTTCTACTGTATTGTTGAAATGGGTTTGCTAATATCTTATTTAGGAATTTCAGACCTATGTTCATCAGGGATTTGGGCCTGTAATTTCCTTTTCTTGTGGTGCCGTTCCCTGATTTGGTATCGACATAATATTGTCATCCTAAAATGAATTTGGAAATCTTCCCTCCTCTTTTACATTTTGGAGAAGGACTGGTCTTGGTATAATTCACCAGGAAAAGTTTTTGATCTGGACTTTTGTTCTTGGGAAGTTTTGGTTACTGATTCAGTATCCTAATTTGTAAACATTCTGTCCAAAACCTCTATTTTTTTAAAGTTTTTATTTAAAATCCAGTTAGTTCACATACAGTGTAATATTACTTTCAGGTGCACAATATAATGATTCAACAATTCCATACAACATCAGATGCTCATCACAAGTGCATCTCTAATCCCCATCACCTGCTTAACCCATCCCACTTCCACTTCCCCTCTGGTAATCATCAGTTTGTCCTCTATAGGTAAGAGTCAGTTACTTAGTTTGCCTCTCTGTTCTTTTTATTCCACTTTGATCATTTGTTTTGTTTCTGAAATTCTACATATGAGTGAAATCATATAGTATTTGTCTTTCTCTGACTGACTTATTTTGCTGAGCATAATAGTTTAGCTCCATCCATGTCATTGCAAATGGTAAGAGTCTATTCTTTTTTATGGCTGAGTAATATTCTATTCTGTATAGATACATACATACATACATACATACATACCTATAACTATCTATCTATCTATCTATCTATCTATCTATCTATCATCTATCTTCTATATATGGAATGGAAGATACATAACTATATCTATCTATCTATCTATCTATCTATCTCTCTATCATCTATCTATCATCTAATCTATCTATCTACCTAATCACATCACATCTCCTTTATCTATTTATCTGTCAATGGACACGTGGGCTGCTTCCATATTTTGACTATTGTAACTAATACTGCAATAAACATAAGATTGTGTGTATTCATTTGACTTTTTATATATTTGAGTAAATACCCAGTAGTGCAATTGCTGGATCATGTGGTAGCTCAATTTTTAATTTTTGAAGAACCTCCATACTGTTCTCCAGAGTAGCTATACCAATTTGCATTCCCACCAACAGAGAAAGAGTGTTCATTTTTCTCCACCTCAATACCACCTGTTGTTACATGTTTATGTGTGTGTGTGTGTGTGTGTGTATGTTTTGTTTGTTTGTTTGTTTGTTTTTTAGTTTTCACCACTGACAGGTGGTGAGGTGATATCTCATTAGGTTTTGACTTGCATTTCACTGATGAGAAATGATGATGAAAATCGTTTCTTGTGTCTATTGGCCATCTGTATGTCTTATTTCAGAAAATGTAAATTCAGGTACTCTGTCAATTTTTAATTGAATTATTTGGGGTTTTTTGGTGTTGAGTTATATGAGTTACTTACATATTTTTGACATGAACTCTTTATCAGATGTATAATTTATAAATATCTTCTATTCCATGGATTGTGTTTTTATTTTGTTGATTATTTCCATTACTAAAAAGTTCAAAAACATTTTATTTTGATGTAGTGCCATTAGTTTATTTTTGCTTTTGTTTCCCATTCCTCAGGAGACATATGTAAAGAAATGTTAATATGCTAATGTCAAAGAACTTATTACCTATCTTCTCTTTCAGGATTTTCATGATTTCAGGTTTCTCATTAAGCTTTCAATCCATTTTGTGTTTATGTTTGTGTATAGTGTTAGAAAATTTCTGTTTCATTCTTTTAAGTATAGCTGTCTAGATTAACCAACACAATTTATTGAAAAGACTGTATTTCCCCCCATTGTATTTTTTTGACTTTTTTGTCATAGATTAATTAACCATAGTAATGTGGGTTTATTTCTGGAGTCTCTTTCATTTTCCATTGATCTGTCTCTTTTTGTACCAGCACCTTATTATTTTTAATACTACAGCTTTGTCGTATATCTTGAAACCTGGAATTGTGGTACCCCAGCTTTCTTATTTCCCAGTATTGCTTTGGCTCTTTGGGGTCTTATGTGGTTTCATACAAATTTTAGTATTATATGCTTTAGTTTTATAAAATTGCTGTTTGTATTTTGATAGCAATTGCATTGAATCTGTAGATTGCTTTGGTAATTATGGGCATTTTGACAATATTAATTCTTCCAATTCATGAGCATGGAATATCTTTTCATTTGTTTGTGTCTTCTATTTCTTTCATTAGTTTTTAAATAGTTTTTAGATAACAGGTCTTTCACCTCTTTGGATAACTTTATTCCTAGTTATTCTTTTCTTCTTGGTGTAATTGTGAAATTTTTAAATTTCTTTTTCTGTTACTTTATTGTTATTTAATGGAAATGCTAACAATTTCTGGATATTAACTTTATACCCTGCCACTTTACTGAATTAGTTTATTACTTGTAGTATTGTGTGTGTGTGTGTGTGTGTGTGTGTGTGTGTAATAGTTAGGATTTTCTATGTATAGTATCATCTTATCTGTGAACAGTGACAGTTTAATTTCTTTACCACTGTGGATGTCTTTTATTTATTTTTTTCTTTCTGATTGTGGTGGCTAGGATTTTCAGTACTACACTGAAAAAAAATTGCAAAAGGAGACATCCTTGTCTTGGTTTTGACCTTGGAGGGAAAGCTCTCAACGTTTTCACTATTGAATATGATGAAAGCTGTAGGCTTTTTATGTATTGTCTTTATTATCTCAAGTTAGGTTCCCTCTTATCCCATTTTATTGAGAGTTTTTGTCATGACTGGGTATTGTAGTTTGTCATTTTTTTTCTGCATCTATTTATCATATTATTTTTATTCTTCATTTTGTTTTCATGGTGTGTAATGATTGATTTGTGAACATTGAACCACCCTTGCATCCCAGGAATAAATCCCACCTTATCATGATGAATGGGCTTTTAAATGTATTACTGCATGTGGTTTACTAATATTTTGTTGTGGATTTTTTAATCTATATTCATCAGGATAATTGACCTGTAGGTTTTGTGTTTGTGTGGTGTCTAGTTTTGGTATTGGAATAATGTTGACCTTCTAGAATATATTTGGAAACATTCCTTCCTCATATACTTTTTGGAATATTTTCAGAAGAATAGGTATTAACTTCTCTTTAAATGTCTGGAGAATTCACTTTTGAGTTCATCTGATCCTGGGCATTTATTTTTTATAGTTTTTGATTACCAATTCAATTTCTTTACTTTTAATCAGTCTATTAAGAATTTCTATTCTTTCTTGGTTCAGTATTGGAATGTTTCTAGGTATGTTTCTAGGAATTTTTCTATTTTTTATAGGTTGTCCAGGTTGTTGGAATATATTTCTGCATAGTATTATAACTCTTTGTTATTTATGTGGTATCAGTTTTTATTGCTCCTCTCTAATTTTGATATTATTTGTTTGGGTCCTTTTTTTCCTTGATGAATCCGGGTAAGGGTTTTTAGATAAACCTTAAAGTTTTAATCTTTTTGTAGAGCATACTGTTGGTCCCAATGATTTTTTCTATTTTGTCTTTAGTCTTTAAAGCATTTATTATTCTCTGATACTCATTATTTCCTTTCTTCTACTCATCTTGGGATTTGTTTTTGTCTATTTTTCTAGTTCCTTTATGTGTAAGATAAAGGATTGTTTAGTTGATTTTTTGAAATAGGCCTATATTGTTATATACTTCCTATCTTTAATGGCTTTACCTGTGCCTCAGATTTTGAAACATTATTTTTTTATTTGTTTCAATGTATTTTTTTATTTCTTCTTTTATTGATCCTCTGTCCCATTATTATTTTTTTTGATATCATGTTGTTTATCTTCTACATTTGTGGGTCTTTTTCCCAGTTTTTTTTTCTTGTAATTTATTTCTAGTTTCGTAGCATTGTGGTTGGAAAAATGCATGGTTTGATTTCAATTGTCTTAATTTTATTGAGGCTTGTTTTATGGCTTAATATGTGATAATTCTGTAGAATATTCCATGGGTATTTGAAAAGAGTGTGTATTCTTTTAGTGTTGGATAAAATGTTCTGTATATCTGCTATGCCCATCTGGCCCAATGTGTCATCAAAACACATTGCTTTCTTATTGATTTTCTGCCTGGATGATCTATCCATTGTTTTAAGTAAAGTGTTAAATTACCTTACTATTAATGTATCACGATCACTTTGTCTATGTATGTTTGTTAATATTTGCTTTTATGTACTTAGGTGCTTCAATTTTGGGTACATAGATATTTACAATTATTATATCCTTTTGTTTGATTGATCTTATGTAATATCCTTCTTTGTCTCTTGTTACAGTTTTCATTTAAAAGTCTACTTTATGTGATATAAGTATTGCTATCCTGGCTTCTTTTTTTCCACCACTTCCATTCGCATGATGAATGTTTTTCCATCCTTTCACTTTCAGTCTGTAGTGTCTTTAGGTCTGAGATGAATCTCCTGTAGGCAGTATATAGATGGGTCTCATTCTTTGATTTAATTCATTTTGCCACTCTATGTCTTTTGATTGGAGCATTTAGGTCATTTACATTTAATGCAATCATTGTACTTATTGCCATTAAAATTTTTTTTCTGGTTGATTTTGTAATTCTTCTTTGTTCTTTTTTTCTTTTCTTGTTCTATTTCTTTGTGATTGATGATTTTCTATACTATTTTTCCTTTTATTTTTTGTGTTTGTGTCATAAGTTTTGTATTTATGCTTACCATGTGATTGATATATAATGTCCTAAATAACTATCAGTCCATAGTAATTTTATGGCTATTTAAGTTCAAACACATTCTAGAAAAAAAAGAGAAAAAGGAAATTTTCACTTCTAATTCCTTGTTATTCCCTGCTTAGCATTTTATGTATATGTACACATATTTTATATCTTTTTATTCATATTTTTCTAATGTTTAATTATGACCATTTATTTTCCATTTAAAGAAAACCTTTTAACATTTCTTTTAAGTCTTTCTTAGTGGTGATAAACACTTTATCTTTTTTTGTTTGCAAACTCTTTATCTTTCCTTCAAATCTGAATTATAACATTGCTGGGTAGAATATACTTCTTTGTAAGTTGTTTTCTTTTTCCTTTCAGCACTTTGAGTATAACATACCACTCTCTTCTGTCTTGCAAACTTTGTAATAAATAATCAGCTGATAGTCTAATAAGTTTTCCCTTGTAGGTAGCTTTTGTTTCTCTTGTGCTGCTTTAAGATTCTCTTTGTATTTAACCTTTGACATTTCCATTACTATGTGCTGTTGTGTGGACTTCCTTGTGTTTATTTTATTTGGAAGTCTCTGTACCTATTGGACTTGAATGTCTATTTCCCTCCTTATGTTAAGGAACTTTTCAGTGATTATTTCTTTAAAAAGTTTTCTATACTTTTCACTCTCTCTCTCTCTCTTCTTCTTCTGTGGCACTTATAATGTGAATGTTCACTTGATGTTGTCCAAATGATCTCTTAAACTCCCCTCATTTTGTTAAGTTATTTTCTCTTTACACTGTTCAAATTGTGTACTTTCCATTACCCTGTCATCTAGATTACTGATACTTTCTGCATCTTCTAATCTATTGATTTTCTGCCAGTGTATTTTTTATTTCAGTTATTTCATTCTTCAGTTCTGATTGGTTCTTTTGAATATTTTCCTTCTCTTTATTAAAATTCTCACTGAGTTGTTCCATTGTTTTCTCCAATCTTTATGATCATTATTTTAAATTCTTTATCAGGTATATTGCTTATCTCTGCTTCATTTAATTCTTTTTCTGAGTCTTTTTCTTGTTCTTTCTTTTGGAGCCCATTCCTGTGCTCCTACTTTGTTTGACTCCTACTTTGTTTGACTCTCTGTGTTTGTTGCCCTATGGATTAGGTGAAATATTTATCTCTAAAGTTGAAAGAGTGGTCTTGTGTATATGATCCCCTTTGCAAACTATGTGTGGTTGGTGACTTGTGCTGGCTGGCTGGAATTGTGGCTGTATATGTTAGTTACTCTTTTAAACCATAGCTTTTTACAGAGAGATCAAGAAAAAAATGGTAAATTAAAAAGAAGAAAACTGATAAAGAAAATGAAGGAAACATTCAAAAAGAAAGAAAAAAGGACACAAAGTAAGGAAGAAGAAAGAAAGAAGGAAAACTTGAAAGAAAGGAGAACTGGAAAGAAAATAACAAAACCAAAAAGAAAAAAAAAAGCAAAGAGAAGACAAATTTTAAAAAGTAAATAAAATAAAATAAAGCAGTAACAATTTTTAAAAGTGCAAATATGTAACTTGTTCTCTGTGCCCCAACATCACAGAGTGGCCAGCATGGGCTTGTGGTCCTTAGTCTTGCTGAGGTTGCAAACTCACAATCAGCTGGACTTTGCTCCAGACTGTGCTTTCAAGGTGGAACGGGAGAGAGGGTTCTCACAGTTCCTCTCCCTTTTTAAATTATGCTTGTTTTTGTTTGTTTTTTTATTCTGTGTCCCAGTACTTCTTGGTTTGTGTGGGTTTGTGGAAACTGGGTATGCTGAAGTCACACACTCACTAAGCTATCCTGACCTTCCCATTATGGTGTCTGGACCCTGCTCTAGTCTAGACTCTTAAGGTGAGGTGTGTAAACTGCATTGTTCTCCACTCCCTTTGACCTGGAGAGCTTTCCCACAGTTTTTCCACCACTTGGCAGTGTTCTACTGTTGTCTCTTTTATATGTTAGTTGCTTCTTTTCTGTGCCCAATTACAAGATCTGTTCCTGGTCCCTCAGTTCTGTCCCTCCACATTGCTGGTCACAGCTTTGGGGGTGGGATTTTCCTTTGTTACTATGTCTCCATTTCTCTTGCTATTCTCTTGAGGTTCTGTTTTTTGATTGTTCAATAGCTGTTCAGTCAGGCCCAAGTTTTTCTTCAGCAGAAATTTTTCTATTAATAGGTGTAATTTGATGCGCTTCCTGGAGCACGTGGGTTCAGACTCTTCTTACATTTCCATCTTAAACTGGAACTCTAAGACAAAATTTCAGTTTTATTTTTTTGCATGTGATTATCCAGTTTTCCTAACACCATTTATACAAAACTATCCTTTCCTAATTGTGTATCCTTTGTGTCTGTGTTAAATATTATTTGAACATATACATGGGTTTATTTCTGGGCTCTTAATTCTGTTCCATTTATTTATGAATCTGTTTTTATTCCAGGATTATGCTATTTTGACTATATTATAGATTTGTAATAAAGATTGAAATTGAAAAGCAGAATGCCTCTAGATCTGTTATTTGTCAATATTTTATTATTATTATTATTATTATTATTATTTACTTTTCAGGGACACTTGTGGCTACATACAAATCATAAAACTGAAAAATACCCTTGGAATTTTAACAAGGGTTGCACTGAATATGTAGATTGTTTTTTGTAGTGTGGATATATTAACAATATTAATTCTTCCAATTCAAAAAATATGGAATATTTCTTTTTTAAGTTTTTATTTAAGTTCCAGTTAATTAACATAGAGTGTAATATTAGTTTCATGTATATAATATAGTAATTCAACACTTCTCTACACCAGTGTTCATCACAACAAATGCACTCCTTAATCTCCATCACCAATTTAAATTCCCCCAAACACCTCCCCTCAGGTAACCATCAGTTTGTTCTCTAGAGTTAACAGTCTGTTTCTTGTTTTGCCTCTCTGTCTCTTAAGTAAAATAATTCAGTCAGAGAAAGAAAAATACCATATGATTTCATTCCTATGTAGAATTTAAGAAACAAAATAAATTAGAAAAGGGAAAATGGAATATCTTTCCATCTATTTGTTTCATCTATAATTTCTCTGTATAATTTCTCACTTTATTGTGTACAAGTATTTCACTTCCTTGGTTGGATTTATACCTATGTATTGTATTATTTTTGATGCGATTGTAAATGGGATTTTTTTCTTAATTTCTTTTCATATTTGTTCATTATTAGTTTGTTAGAAAGAACATAATTTTGCGTATTGTTTTTTTTTTTTTTGAAACTTCACTAAATTCATTTTTAGTTCCAACAGGCTTTTTTCTTTAAAGAGGGACCTGGAAGGGGTTCCTGGGTGGCTCAGTTGGTTGAGCGTCTAACTTCGGCTCAGTCATGATCTGGAGATTTGTGAGTTTGGGCCCCACATCGGACTGTGTGCTGACAGCTGGGGAGCCTGCAGCCTGTTTCAAACTCTGTGTCTCCATCTCTCTCTGCCCCTCCCCTGATCATGCTCTGTCTCTCTCTGTCTCTCAAAAATAAATAAATGTTAAAAAAAATTAAAGGGGGACCTAGAGCTTTTAAAATTCTTTATATATAATAAGGTCATGTCATCTGCAAATAGACAATTTTGCTTCTTCCTTTTTAATATGCCTGTTTTTCATTTCTTTTTCTTGCCCGGTTTTCTTGACTGACTTCCCTCTGCTTCTGTGTTTTTAATTGTTTATCAATTTTGCTGATATTTTAAATAATTTTTAATGTTTATTTATATTTGAGAAATAGAGACAGAGTACGAACGAGTGTGAGGGGAAGAGAGAGAGGGAGACAGAACCTGAAGCAGGCTCCAGGCTCTGAGCTGTCAGCACACAGCCAGAAGTGGGGCTCAAACCCACAAACCGCGAGATCATGACCTGAGCCCAAGTAAGACACTTAAATAATTGAGCCACCCAGGTGTCCCAATTTTGCTGATATTTTAAATAATTTTTCGTTTCTTTGATTTTATTTTTTCTTTAAGTTTCTCTTTTATTTTCCTTTAACATAACCTTTGTAAATTTTTTTGTCTTTTTAATTTCCTTTTAGTTTTCTAATTACTTCATGTGTTAAGTTGGTGATGGATTTGAGATCTTTCTTCTCTTTTATGTTAACTGCTTACATTCATAAATTTTACTGAGCACTGCATAGCTGCGTCCCATACAATTAGTGTGCTGTGATTTAGTTTTGTTTTATATCAGTGATTGTTTTTAAAGTTATTTATTTAAAGAGAGAGAGAGAGCAAGAGAAAGTGAGGCAGAAGCAAGAGAGTGGAAGAGAGAGAATCCTAAGGGGGCTCTCTGTTGTCAGCACAGAACCTGATGGGGGCGCCATCTCAGGTTAGATCATCATCTGAGCCTAAAGGAAGAGTCAAATGTCCAACCAAGTGAGCCACCCAGGCACCTTTTATCTCAGTGATTTTTAAATTTTCGTTTCATTTCTCCTTCTGCTTAAAATGTTTTGTTTTATTCCCATATATTTGTGATTTTTTTCAGATTTTCTGTTATTGATTTCTAAATTAATTATTTTGTGGTTAGAAAAGGTACTTTATATAATAGTTTCAATACTTGCAAGTTTTTTAAAAACTTATTTTGTAGCTTAGTATATGGTCTTACCTGGAGAATATGTTATATACAATTAAGTAGTTTATCTATTATGTTGTGGTTGGGAGGATTGGTCTATATATGTCTGTTAGATGTAACTGCTTTACAGTGTTTTTTGAGTGTTTGATTTCCTTCCCTGTATTTTATGTAATTGCTCTTTCCAATATTGACAGTGGAATATTTAAGCCTCCAACTGTTATTTTGGAACTCTTTTTCCCTTGAATTATGCCAATTTTTGTTTCATATACTTTTATATCAAATATAATATATAATATATGTATTCTTTCACATATTTCATGTATTTTGGAAAAAGTCCTTTG
Organism: Lynx canadensis; assembly: GCF_007474595.2. Classification (NCBI taxonomy): domain Eukaryota; kingdom Metazoa; phylum Chordata; class Mammalia; order Carnivora; family Felidae; genus Lynx; species Lynx canadensis. The sequence continues at coordinate 84,075,250 of NC_044303.2, read as the reverse complement.
TGTCTTGTAAGAAATTTTGTCTTAAAATCTGTTTATCTATTTTGTCTTTATAATCATAGTCATTCCTTCTCTATTTTGTTTTTTTCTTTTTTTGTGTGTAGAATATAACTTTCTCATCATTTCACTTTAAACCCATTTGTGTCTTTGATCTAAAATGAGTCTTTTAGATAAAGTATGGTCAAATTATGTTTTTTTAATCCATTTTTGCTGTCTGCTTCTTGGTTGGAGAGTTAATCTGTTTACATTTAATATAACTTAATACAATATAATTTAATTTAATATAGTTATAGGTAAGAAATAACTAAATTTTTCTATTTTCTGATTTTTAAAATATGTCATGGTTATTTTGTTCCTTAATTCCTTCATTACTGCTGTGTTTTGTTTTAGAAATTTACCTTTTAGTGGGCAATTTGTTTTCCTTCTCATTTTGTTTAATATGTGCTTTTTAGTTTATAGTTAGCGGCAATCCGAGTGATTTCTATTGTCTTTCATTAGTTTTATTTAATATTAACTTAGTTTCAATAGTATACCAAAATTAAGCCCCATTTTCCTTCATGTTATATCACAAGTTACATTTTTTATATGTCTTCCCATCGATATATATTTGTAATTATTGTTTTAGGTAACTGGAGAATAATATAGTAATTTTAGAGGGGTTACAAACCAATTATAAAGTTATATTCACTTTATATTTTCCTGTGCATTTCCCTTTTTTGGTGTTCTTATTTCTTCTAGTGCATTTGGTTTACAGCCTACATACTTTAATTCTAACATGAAAGACTAGTTTTTAGCATTTCTGGTGAACAGTTCTACTAGCAATCAACTCTCCCAGTTTTTGTAAATCTGGGAATTCATTTTTTTCTCTTTAATTTTTGAAGGTCATATTTCTAGACTTCGAATTTCTGACTGACAGCTTTTTTTTCAGTATTGTGAATACATCATTCTACCACTTTACGGCTTCTGATGAATTTTTTTTTACTTATTCAGAATCTTTTATATGTTATACTTTGCTTTTCTCTTGCTGTTTTTAAGTTTGCTTTCTGCTTTCAATAGTTTTGTTATGATGTTCCTCTATGTGAATCTCTCCGTTTATCCTATTTGGGATTTATTAGGATTCTTGGATGTGTATTTCCATGCCTTTCATCAGATTTTGAATGTTTCAGCCATTCCATTTTTTTCTTAACATGAAGTTTCTGTCCCATTCTCTCCCCTTTTTCACGAGAGATTCCCATTATGGTTTTTTTCCCCACAAGTTTCATGATATAACACTGCCCCAAAGGCTCTGTACATTTTTAAAATAATGCTTTTTATTTTATCCCTCAGATTGAATATTCTTTTTTTTTTAACGTTTTATTATTTATTTTTGGGACAGAGAGAGACAGAGCATGAACGGGGGAGGGGCAGAGAGAGAGGGAGACACAGAATCGGAAACAGGCTCCAGGCTCTGAGCCATCAGCCCAGAGCCGGACTCGGGGCTCGAACTCATGGACCGCGAGATCGTGACCTGAGCTGAAGTCGGACGCTCAACCGACTGAGCCATCCAGGCACCCCCAGATTGAATATTCTTAATTGAGCTATCTTCATGTTCTGTCTCCTAAAATCTTCTCTTGTGACACTATGGTGACTTTTCCTTTCTGTTAATTTAGTCTCCCAACTCCAGAATTTTTATTTCCAATTTTTTTAAAACCTCTATTTATAAATATTTTATTTATTGATGTTCTATATTTAAGTAGGCATTATTCTTTTTGTTTTCTTTATTTCTTTGGTAATGGTTTCCTTTAGCTCCTTGAATATATTAAAATTAGTTTATGTAAAATCTTTTCTAAGGTTTCTGCAGATACAATTTGTATAAATTTCTTTTTCTTTTTCCTATGTAGGGACCATTCTTTCTGTTTTCCTTTGTCAGTTTCTTATTTTGCTGAAAACTGATTATTTATATTATAAAGGGGTAACCTTGGAAATCAGATTTTTCCAACAACAGAGTTTGCAAAGTTGTCAAAGTTGTTCTTTTTTGATTAACATTCTGAATTAAATTTATGAAGTATGTATCCATTCTTGTTTTATTATAGATTTTTAATGTTTATTTATTTATTTTTGAGAGACACACAGACAGAGAAAGAGTGAGCAGGGGAGAGTCAGAGAGAGAGAGGGAGACAGAACCTTAAGCAGGCTCTGCACTGTCAATACAGAGCCTGATGTGGGGCTCGAACTCACAGAGTATGAGGTTGTGACCTGAGTCGAAACCAAGAGTCAGATGTTGAACTGTCTGAGCCACCCAGGTGTCCCACCCTCTATCCATTTTTGATGGTGTCCACTGAAGTCTCTATTTCATTAACCTAATCATCAACTATTAAGTTGACAGGGATTTTCTTAAACAACTGGAAAACAAATACTATTCTACAGTCTTTGTCAATGGGCTTATGTATACTTTGTATATGTATATGTATGCCTTATGTATATTTTGGGGCATTCCTTTACTCTAAACAGGTAGTTAATGATTCTGCCTGAGTCATAACTTCTTGCCTGATTACAGACTAAGGGTAAGACAATAGTGAGAGATTAGGGCATTTTCAGGTTTCTTTTGAATGTGCACCCAGCCCTGGACATGTACTTGAATTGTAGGTTCACAAGGTCATGTGGGTGACGTTTAAATCCCTTATTCTCTAAAGTAAATCATTCCCCAGGCTTTCTTCCCCCAATCACTAATGGGTTTGATATTAAATACTTTTTCAAATGTTCCCTGGGTACCCACCTGAGCCTTGGAGAGTCTAAATTAGGTGAAAGACCTTTGTGATAGTCCTTTATGGAGCCATCAGACAAGTAAAAATATACCACCACAATTACACATGAATAAAGTCTATTTTGCTTCTGCAAGTATTCATAATCTACACTGGAAATGTGGACTGGGGAGCAGAGAGTGAGATCAGAGTAAATTAAAGGGCAAAAAGCTCTTTTACCAAATATAAACTGTTTTCCCTTCATTAAGGATTCAAATGATTGTTGTAAACCCTTGAATAATTTCCATAGTTCTGACAGTCTTGCTCAATTTATTTGCTGCTTTTGTAGTGAGGTGGAAGTTTGGACGTTTACTCTGCTATTTTTGCTAACAATACTCCTATTTTTTTTTAACTTTTTTTTATTTATTTTTGGGACAGAGAGAGACAGAGCATGAACAGGGGAGGGGCAGAGAGAGGGAGACACAGAATCGGAAACAGGCTCCAGGCTCCGAGCCATCAGCCCAGAGCCTGACGCGGGGCTCGAACTCACGGACCGCGAGATCGTGACCTGGCTGAAGTCGGACGCTTAACCGACTGCACCACCCAGGCGCCCCTAATTTTGTTTTTTAAAGCCAGTTTTTACTAACAATATTATCTTATACCCAGTTATTCAGTGGATGATTTTTCATGTCACACACACACACACACACACACACAGAGTTCTCCCCACAAGGTGATATGTCATGTAAAAAACTCCAGCATTCCCCAAGACCCTCAGTGAAGACATTCATACATACTTGTTGATCAAGTGAATTTTAAGTGAAGTAGCTTCTTGTTTAAGAAACTTCACACCTAAAGATACATTGGAAGATACCAAAATGTTTGCATAACATCTACAAAGACCAAATGACAACTTGCATTTCAACAGAAACCAGGTAATGGGCAGGTCAGACTTTCTGGCTAACAAGCTACGAACATCCAGTGGGTGCTGGTTTATCTAAGACTACTTTTTACCTGACACAATAGAACATATAATATTCTGTGAATACTTATGGAAAAGAGCAAGGAATGCTTCTGATTCTGAAGTACTGACTACTTCCTAGAATAAGGCTCAATCTAAGTGAAGATAGTTATGTGGGCAGAGTCTTAGAATAGCATTTCCTGATAAATTTAACTTTTACCCCATTCCCAACCCTTTTTTATCCAGTGGAACCAAGGTGTTTGAGAAAAAAAGAATCATTATAGAGAAATATGTTCAAATTAATCAAACACATTGTGCATCATTCGTCTCTATATTTTGCCTAAAACAACGTCTATTTGAGTAATGGTATCCCTCAAGACTGATTGTCTTACATATGTGTATCCAAACATTTAGTGTTTGCTTAATGCACATGAACTAGAAAGGGGGTTGAATGATAACTACTTCAACAAGCCCCAAAACTGATAAAGCTTCAAAGTGGAAAGTTATTTCTTTTTTTTTTAATTTTTTTTTTCAACGTTTTATTTATTTTTGGGACAGAGAGAGACAGAGCATGAACGGGGGAGGGGCAGAGAGAGAGGGAGACACAGAATCGGAAACAGGCTCCAGGCTCTGAGCCATCAGCCCAGAGCCCGACGCGGGGCTCGAACTCACGGACCGCAAGATCGTGACCTGGCTGAAGTCGGACGCTTAACCGACTGCGCCACCCAGGCGCCCCGGAAAGTTATTTCTAACTCACATAAAGTCTGAATCAGACCTTTGTTATCAATTGAGACCTCCTTTCCACATGGTAATGAAGACACCCATGCTCTTTTTATTTTGTAGTTCTGCTATCTTTACTCTGTGACTTGATTTCTCAGGACCTACCTGTAAAAGAGTTGCAAAAGACACGGAGGAGCATGCCTAAGAGAGTCTTAGGAGTCAGGACTGAAATGAGTTTATATCAATTTCACTAACATTTCATTAGTCAAAATTAAATCACACAGCCACAACTGAAAAGGAGCTTAAGAAATGAAGATGAGCTGAGTGCATAGAAAGTAGAACTAGAAAGTCAATGGAGAGCAGTACAGTCTTTTCCAAAATTATTTAAATTTACACCTATGCCATGATTCTACACAGACTGTTCAGAATTTATTGTTTTCAATGATCTTGGTTGTCCTGAGATCCATCTTTCAGGATTTACTGGATTATACTGATAATTTCATAACAAATAATTTTATTCTACTGTTTAATTGAAAGACTTGTAGCTTTCTTATATTTTCTGCTATGTCAAAATATTGTTTATGTATATGTTTTATTTTTGTGTACACTTGCATATAATGAGTAGCATTTTTTTATCTTGGAATATATGTATAAGTAGAATTTATTGTGGTTATGCATTCTGATATCTTGTGGTATGTACATTCTTTTTTTAAATGTTTATTTAAAGTGAGAGTGAGAGAGAGTATATGTAGGGGAGGGACAGGGAAAGAGGGAGAGAGAATACCAAGTAGGTTTCCTGCTGTCAGTGCAGAGCCTGATGTGGGACTTGAACTCACAAACCATGAGACCATGACTTGAGCCAAAATCAAGAGTTAGACACTTAACTAGATGAGCTACCCAGGTGCCCCAGTTTTCTGAATTTTACTATGGATTATTAAAATACTTCATTGATTTTGTTTATTTCAGAAGAATTGATACTGCCTTACAAAAGATATGCATGCTTCTAGATATGAGAGCCAAATAATGACCAAAACAAATTCCTTCTACACAGTTTTTAAGATCTTGTGGTGGGGAGAGATATCACAGATCAATGGATACATAGATAACATCTCAGAATTTTATATTCCAAATGGATAAACATAAATCATGTTAATATAATGGTGAGTGAATGGTGGTTGCCTTTATTTAGATTTAATGGTAAGGGAAGATATCTCTGGTAAGGCCCATTTGTATTGTAATCTGAATAAAGAGTAAATAAGCCATGTGTGACTATAATTGGTAATTACTATAGGGAACTGAAAGTCCACCAGCTACTACATTTCCCAATCTGTAATGCCTGGGAATGAAGAATAACTACCATTGTGGCTTCTGAGGTTTATGTTATTTTGAGGCTTAAGAGTAGTCTAGAAAGATTGGGGCGCCTGGGTGGCTTGGTTGGTTAAGCGTCCGACTTTGGCTCAGGTCATGATCTCACGGCCCATGAGTTCAAGCCCCGCGTCGGGCTCTGTGCTGACAGCTCAGAGCCTGGAGCCTGTTTCAGATTCTGTGTCTCCCTCTCTCTCTGCCCCTCCCCTGTTCATGCTCTGTCTCTCTCTGTCTCAAAAATAAATAAACGTTAAAAAAAAGAGTAGTCTAGAAAGAGGTGCACCTAACCTCCACTCCGATATTATTTTGTCACCTCTATGAGTATAGAGGATCCAGTAAAGGAATCCCACTAGAGGAAAGGAGAAACCCAGAAGAGCTACTCAACTAAGAATTTCTACAGTAGGCCTTGCATAGGATGAAACAACATCTTTTTACATAACTTCATTAAAATTTCATGTTTAGTTTGTTTTTGTTTTTGTTACTATAGAAGCTAGCATTTAGAGACATTCTCTCATACTGGAATTTACAACCTGAGTTGACACTGACATTATAAAACCTAAAATCTATATACTTGGAAAGGAAAGTCAGGTGATGATGGTGTGAAACTCATTTTAAATGCTAGAATGAGAGCTGTCTCTTTTCAACAATGTTTAAGTATTTTTTTTAAATGGTTGCCTGTGATAATTTGAAGTGAGACCTTATGCCTGTGGAGTTGCTAACGCTAACAGAGCTGACTGGAAAATGAAACATAGAACACGTTTACTTACTGTTGTCAGTTGCCTTTGCAAAGGGTTAGAACAAAGAAAGGAGCACAGGAAAGAAGTGGTAATAAGCAACAAAAACGAAATGCGGTAGATGAGACTAAAAATCCAATGTTTTGCAGGTTTGAAAAATCTGATTACCTTTGTAATCCAAAGAGTAAGAATAAATAATAATAAATTTGATGAATAGTCTCCTCAGAATTTTTCATTCAGTAATAATGTTCCAGTAAAATTTCTCAGTCAAAGTTCCTGCAGGTTAAGGTTGTGGCATTTATACCTCTTATTTCAGATGGTTTCAAAGTAAATATTCATATGGAGAGAAGTACAGGGGTCCAATAAGTAAATAAATAAAGATTCAGTTTGTTTCTAGAAAATATTTCTCTGGTTACTGATACATGGAATTTACAGGAAACAAATACTTCACACATTTTTTATTATTAAAACAGTCACAGACCTCATATTAAAAAAAAGTAATCTAAGAGACAAGAATTCTGCATAGTTACAGCTACACAACAGAGGACAGGTGGCCTTGGAAACATTGCAGCCCCTAAACAGGATGTATCTCAATCTCACTGCATAGGTGGACATAGAGGGGGTAATCCTATGTCAAGAGGTTGCCAGGGAGGTACAGACAACAGTGCCAAGGGTCTTACTCCTTGAAAGCAGAACCAGGAATTTTTGAAATAGCTTCTCCATCCTCATTCATAAAGTTTCATATTAGAATGGTAGAATCACCATAGGCCTATGTCTACTGTGTGACATAGGTATAAACATGCATGTCCTTTTATTCTTTTCTTAGGGTAACTTTTTAAAAAATCATTTTGCTACTGTTTTATTCCCTGTATTGTGTGTGTGTGTGTGTGTGTGTGTGTGTATGTGTGAGTACATTAGGGTTCAAGTTATGAACATGTGGATACATGTTTCTGAGATGGTTTACAAATTTAGTCAATAGGTGACTAGTGCTAGAGAACCCACATTATTTGGTTCTGATGGAAAAGGTTTGTGGTTGCTCCAGGTATCTTGGATCTTAAGTCGTATGTGATAACTGAATAAAACTTTGGGCCTTGTCTCTTGAGAAGATATGTTCTGTATGTGGGAAGAAGGGTATATAGGAGTATTTCTAGACCAGAGTGGCTAAATATGGCAAAGGTGGGCAGCATTCCTCTAGAGATGGATGCTTTCCTGACATTACATAGGGATGTGCCTGGAAGTGGTTCTGTCAGGGCTACATCTGAACCCTTTCTACCTGAATGAGACTATGTAGAAAGGATATCCTGTAGGGTGTTGACAGAAGTACACCCTATATGAACAGTACATCTTTAGGGATGTTAGGGAAAGTACATGTATAAGGAAGGATCTAAGGAAGGCAGAGGTCATGTGGGTCATTTTCTTCACTAGTAGGAGTAGCAGTAGCAGCTATTCTCTAGTGCAAACTAGTTCTTAAAAGGCACACACTTGCTGCTGCTGAGATGCTGTTATTTTAAAATACACATAAATTTTGCTATTCTAAGGGTTAGGTAGTCACAGTGATGGGAGCATATAAGAACAGCTCTATATTACCCATTTGTTGGGGATGGGGACATTAAGGCCAAATATCCAGGTTTTGCAGGGATTCACTTGTCTGGAACAGGGCTTTATCCGATGTGTATAGGTTTGTTTGCAAAGTAGTTATCTTAAGACAACTTGTAGAAACCAGCGTTATCAGTGTCTGGGTACTCCCCAGTCAATGTCTTCTGCAGCCATTTTTCATAAGGGCAGCTCTCCACCTGGGCAGTGACCTTGTTGTACAGCCCAGTGAGAATGTGCACTCTCTTTAGGCTCCAGTTTTGGTTTCCCTAATGAGAAATCCCCTCTAGGCCATGTGCTGACTGCATGTACCAAAGTTACTGACCAACTCAGGAAAGAACTCTGATATCCACAGGCAGTGCAGACACATGAACACCCTGAACATATCCACTCATGGTGACTGCCATGTAGAGGGGATGTTTGTTCTTCTCTCTCACTGCCCACCCTGTCATTCCAGATGAGAGTAGATCCCGGACCCACTGAGGCTAGAAGAAAAGCCACTTCTGCCTCTGAGGGGATACCTTAGGACAGGTGAGGACTTGACAATTCTGTCACCTAGTAAGAGGGGAGGGAACTTCCACTGTTGCTCTAGACATCTCTGCCTTACAAACCTCTCAGTGTGCAGTACGTTTCTCCTGAGACAGATGCTGCTGGCAGGGGTAGGTTCAGTTTTTTTAGTTCTTATATCTCTTCTCATCAGATTTTCAATTTTTCGTTAAGGAAAATTATTTTTCCTTAATTCAATGCCCTTAAATTTAAAATCTTGCAGTGGTGCCTGGGTGTCTCAGTTGGTTAAGCATCTGACTCTTGGTTTCATCTCAGGTCATGATCTCAGGGTTTGTGGGATAGAGCCCCCTATTGGGCTTTGTGCTGACAACATGGAGCCTGCTTGGGATTCTCTCTCTCCCTCTCTCTCTGTCCATCTCCCGCCCCTCCACTTTCTCTCAAAAGAAATAAACTTAAATAAAATTTTTGTTTTCCAGTCTGTATTTACTGTTTATTGGTTGAGTAATTTTGGCATATCATTTTCTTGCCCTAGTCTCAAATTAATAGGGTGAAGAGTACTTTATCTGAGCTTCAGTTTCCTCAGGTATAAAAAGGAGAAATATATTTAATAAATAGATTTGTTGTAGGAATTTGATCTAATGATGCACATATGAGGACTTTGATAACATTTAGAAACTACCTAGGCACTATTAATGGTCACAGACAGCTAACAGTATCTGTACGGGGCAACCATGGAAGTGTTTATATACATGAACTCACGTATCTCTCACTATCTCTTCTTCTTCCTCATATTCTTTTTTTTTTCCTAATCCTCTTCATCTTCCTCCTCTTCTTCTTCCTCTCCTTCTCCTTCTTCTTCTCCTTTCTCTTATTTGTTGTCATCTTCTTCTCCTTCTTTCGGTAAGAATGCTTAAGCTAGCTATACATAGGTTCTTATATTTATTCTTTAGTTTTCCATACATATAGAGAATGTAGATAATTAATGTGTAGAACTAGATGAGTTTGGAAATTGGCATATACCATAATACTGTTTATTCAAAGTTTCATACTACTGTCTAATTCCTCCTCTTTCTGTCCTTCTTCTCCTCCTCCCCCTTCCCCTCTCTTCCCCTCCTCGTCTGTTCCTCCTCCCCTTTCTTCTCCTCCTCTTCCTCCTTCACCTTCTCCTTCTTTCTTCTTAAATTCTGTGATAAGAGCACTTTGGCTCAGTTGGCTGTCTGACTTCAGCTCAGGTCATGATCTCATGGTTCGTGAGTTTGAGCCCTGCATTGGGCTCTGTGCTGACAGCTCAGAGCCTGGAGCCTTCTTTGGATTTTGTGTCTCCCTCTCTCTGCTCCTCCCCTGATTATGCTCTCTCTTTCTCTCTCTCTCTCTTTCTCAAATAAAGCTTAAAAACATTAAAAAAGAGCACTTTATGTAAGATTAGTCAGTTTATTTATTATTTATTTATTTAAATTTTAGTTAGTTAACATACAGTACAGTCCTGGTCTCAGGAGTAGAACCCAGTGATTCATCTCTTATGTATGACAGTGCTCATCCCCAAAGTGCCCTCCACAAAGTCTATCACCCACCTAACCCAACCCCCCCACCCACCTCCCCTCCAGCAATCCCTAGTTTCTCCTTTGTATTTAAGAGTATCTTATGGTTTGCTTATAATTAACAACGTTATACTATATACTTAAGAATTACCAAGAAGGAGGCAAACCTCCCTCTTAGTACAGCATTACTAACTGTAGGCAATATGCTGTACACTAGAACTCTAGTGTTCTATATATATAACAAAAATTTGATACACTTTTGCTATTACTACTCTGTTCTCTCCTCCTCACAGCATCTGGGAACCACTCTTCTACCTTTTGCTATATGCATTTCACCATTTTATATTCCTCTTAAAAATGGTATTTAGCATTTTTCCTTCTGTTTGGCTTATTTCATTTAATGTCTTTCAGGTTTATGCATGTTGTAAAATGTGCACTTTTCTTTAAAGTTATAGAATGTACCATTGTATTCATATGCCACATTTTCTTTATGTAGTCCTTTATCAATGGACCTTTATATTTCTCTTACATATTGGCTCTTGTGAATAATGCTGCAATAAATATGGGAAGACAAATATTTCTTCAAGATCCAGATTTCATTTCTTTAGATATATACTCAAAATTGAAAATGCTGAATCAAATGGTAATTCTATTTTTAGTATTTTTAGAAACCTCCATATTGTTTTATTAAATCATTTCACCATTTCACTTTTCAACCAAAAATTAATAAAGGTTACCTTTTCATCACATGCTCAACATTAGTTGTCCTTTGTTCAGTTTAATAATAGCTATCCGAAACAGCATGAGATTTGATTTTTTATTTACCTAATAATTAATGATATAGACTACCCCTTCATACATCTGCTGGAAATTTGTATATGTTCTTGTATTTTTTTTTAATTTGAAATACAGTTAACATACTGTGTCATATTTGTGTGTCTTCTTTGAAGAAATGTCTATTTAGTTCCTTTGCCCAATTTTTAAATAGGTTATTTGTTTTGTTTTGCTATTGAATTATATGGGTTCCTTCTATATTAGATATTAACTCTTTATCAGGTATATGGCTTACAAATATTTTCTTCCATTCTGTAGGTTGCATTCTCATTTTGTTAACAGTTTCATTTGCTATGGAGAAGCTTTTAAGTTTGATGTAATTGCACTTAGTTTTTGACTTCTGTTACCTGCATTTTTGTGTCATATCCAAGAAACCATTAGCAATGTCAGCGTACAAAAACTTTTCTCCTGTTCTCTTCTGGGAATCTTAGGATCACATGTCTCTTGTTTGAGTCTTTAATACATTTTTCTGTAGTGTAAGAATCCAATATAATTCTTCTGCAAATTAATATGTAGTTTTCCCTATGTGGTTTGTTGAAGGGACTATATTTTTCCCCATTTTCTATTCTTGGCATCCTTTTTGAAGATATATTGACTGTATACATGTGTGCTCATTTCTAGACCCTTTATTTTGTTCTATTGTTATATATCTCAGTTTTTGTGCTAGTATCATATTTTTTGATTCCTGTAGCTATGTAATACAATTTGAAATCAGCAAACGTGACACCTTCAGCTTTACTCATAGATCAAAATTGTTTGGGCTATTTGGGGTATTTTATGTTTTTACATGAACTTTAGAATTCCTTTCTCTATTTTTTTTTTTGGTAGAAAAAGTGACATTGGGGTTTTGTTAGGAATTTCACAGAATCTATAGACACCTTTGGATAATATAGACATTAAAAAATAATTATCCCAATTCATGAACATGGAATACCTTTCCAGTTATTTTTGCCTGTTTTAATTTGTATTACCAGTGTTTTAGAGTTTGTAGTATACAAGTCTTTCACCTCCTTGTTTCAGTTTATTATTCAGTATGTAATTTTAATACTATAATACTGTAACATAGTAGTGGTAGTGTAAATGGGAGCCATTCTATAATTTTATTTTTTGGATAATTGTTGTTAGTGTATACAAATGCAACTCATTTTTGTATATTGATTTTGTGTCCAACAACTCTGCTGGATTTGTGTGTGTGTGTGTGTGTGGTCTTATGATTTTTTACGTAAGATCTTGTTATCTGCAAAATGAAATAATTTGACTTCTTTCACCTCTGATAAGGAAGGTTTTTGTTTATTTGCTTGTTTTTGTGTAATTGTTCTAGCTGACTTTCAGTGTTAGGTTGATGTTGAGAAATTGTGTGCTAACATGTCATATTACACTGATTGGTTTATGTATGTTGAGCCATACTTGCATTCTAAGGATAAATCCTACTTGACAACGGTGTATAATCCCTTTAATATTCTGTTGGATTTTATTTGCTAGTATTTTGTTGGAGATTTTTCTGTTCAAAAGTGATATTGTTCTGAGTTTTCTTGTTATTTCCTTTTCTAACTTTGGTATTTGGGTAATGCTGACCTAATAATTGATTTAGAGAAAGTTTGCTCTTTTTCTGTCCTTTCAAAATATTTCAGAAACATTAATGTTAATTTTTCTTGAAGTTTTTGGTTGAATTTATGTTTGAAGTAATCTGGTCTTGTTTTGTTTTGTTTTGATTACTAATTCTAGTTTTACTTGTTCCAAGTATATTCTAGGGGAATATATTCAAGTTTTTGAAGATTCAGAGTCAGTTTTGAAAGTTTGTATGTTTCTAGGAATTTTCCCATCTAATTTTGATTATATTTTCAACATAAAACTGTCCATAGCATTCTTTCATTTGTTATCATATTTATTTCTTTATGATAATGATGTCCTCACTTTAAGTTATGATTTTTTTTTTCATTTCTTATTTTTTTTCTTTTTATTTTAATATAGTTGATATATTGTGTTACATTAGCTTCAGGTGTACAATATAGCGATTCAATAAGTTTATATGCTATGCTAGGATAACCACAATGTAGCTACAATCTTTTGACAGATAACACTATTACAATACCATTGGCTATGTTTCCTATGCTGTACCTTTCATTCCTGTGACTTATTCATTCCATAACCAGAAGCCTGTTTCTCTCACTCCCCTTCAGTCATTTTGCCCATCACTTTATCTCTATCTCTTATGAAAAACATTAGTATATTCTCTGAATTTATATGTCTGATATTTATTCACTTGTTTTGTTTTTGGATTTCAGCATTATGTACAATAGCTAAGCTATAGAAGCAACAGTAGTGTGTATGTATGTATGTGTGTATCGATCGATCGATCTATCTATCTATATGTCACATCTTCTTTATACACACAAACACACACACAGGTTCTGATTTTTATACTTTTATTCTTTTCTCTTTGGTATCTTGATAATTCTGGTCCAGGTTTTGTCAATTTTGTCGATTCTTTTAAACAACCACTGTTTGGTTTAGTTAATTTTCTCTACTGTATTCCTATCTTAGATTTTTACCTCTTTTTTTTAATTATTCTCTTTCTTCCTTTAGTGTTAGCTTCTGTTTCCTCTTATCTTTTTATTTCCATGCAATTATTTTGTCAGTGTTCTTTGTCTTCATATGACTTTAAGTTACTTTTTTTTTTTTTTTTGCTTTTTAAATTTTGGCTTAAAAAACTCCTTTTAGCACTTCTTGTATGTAGGATCTACAAGTTGCAGAGTTTCAAAGCTTTTGTTAATCTAAGAATGCCTTATTTTTTTAGTTCACTTTGAAGAATAGTTACACTGGATATTGAATTCTCATTTGACTTTTTTTAGCTGTTAAATTTGTCATACCAAGACAGAGGAGCTGAGATGGCAGCATAGTAGGAGGACCCTAGGCTTGTCTTGTTCCTCAAACACAAGTATATAACTATCAAATCATTCTGAATACCTCAGAAATCAACCTGAGGATTGACAGAACAAACTCCAGAACTAGAAGGAGAGAAGAGTTCACATTGAGGACTCTAGGAAGTGTGGAGACATGTTTTGTGGGAGAAACAGATTGCAAGTGCTTCAGAGTGGAGGGAGACCTGTTTGCAGTGAAAGGCCTGAAAGACAGAGGCACAAGGGGAACACACAAAAAGAACACTACCACAATTACTGGCTGGGAAAATGAGATGGGCTGATTTTCATGAGTTTTTGTAACGGGGATGGGGAGGGGACGTGAAGACTGGACTTTTAAAGGTTGGCAGGCTTAGCTGGAATAGAGCCTTGAGGGCACTGCCTTACTCCTGGAGAGAAGGAAGGTAAACAGCCTGGGACAGACAGTGCAATCTGAGGAATGTCTGGGGCATATGGGGGGGGGAGAAGGGAACCATTTGCTCTTCTTATAAAGCATCCATGAGAGGTAGCAAGGATAGAGATGTCTCTCTGTGGACAAATGAGTCTGTTAGCACTATTTCTCACCCCTGCTCTTCAGCATTAAAGCAGATCCACCCGCCAAGGGCAGCTTGGTCCTGTCCCTGGCTACCTAACCTACTTTGTCAAGCTCCATGACCCTGTTCTCTGGTGTGAATTCTCTGCTCCAACGTCACACCTCCTTCAGTCCCAGAGTAGAGTGACCTTTAGAAGACCAATGCAGCCCCTAACTGTACCAGATCAATAATGCCTGGAGTTTTAAAAGTCAGCAAGCAGGCTTGGCTGAGACAGAGCCCAGAGGGCACTGTGATGCTCCTGAAGACAAGGCAGGCAAACAATCTGGACACAGACAGCATGAAAACAGTGGTCAAAAATGCCTGAGACACACAGTGAGGAGATTATTTGCACTTCAAAGAGTGCTTTCCTGAAAGTAGTAAACACTGAGACTCCTCTCCAGGGCCAAAAGCTGGCTGGCACCATTTCTTTCTCCTGCACCTCAGCATAAACACAGGACCACCTTCAGTGCCACAACACTGACACTGGTTGACTAACCTGCTTACACCAGAGTTCACACACCCTCCCGTTCTCTGAGCAGAGCTGTTAACTTATAACCTTCCAGATGTCAAGTCCCTTGTGCTGTCGGAACACACTCCAATCGGCCCCTCCACTTTTGCAAGCCAGACTCAGGGGCTCTGCTTGGCTGGCAGGCCACCCCCCCACCCCGGCTCCCTCCAGCCAGTCCCTGGAGAGCGGACCTCCTCGCTGCCTTTCCTACCCTCTTCTTTGGGCCTCTTGTCTGCGTTTGGCTCCGGAGACTCCGTTCTGCAAGACTTCTGGCAGTTTTCTGGGTTATTTAGGCAGGTGTAGGTGGAATCTAAGTGATCAGCAGTAACCTCTGAGAATGGGAGGGCTGGAAGACAATGGGAGGGAGAGTTGTTGAGCCCCGGACAACAGAGTTCAGCTTGGCAGGGAACAAAGGCGCTCGCCAGCGCCATCTCTCTCACCCATCCCCCAGCCAAAATCCCAAAGGGAACCAGTTCCTGTCAGGGAACTTGCTTGCACTGCGCAAACACCCAACGCTGTGCTTCTGCAGATCCATCCCTCCAGCGGGTCTGACTGCCTTCTGGTGCTGCAGGGCCCTCCCGAAGCAGATCTCCAAAGGAAAAGCAAGCTCAGCCTGCCCCTCCCGCCCCTGTGCACCTTGCCAATCCACCCCAGCTAATATGCCAGATCCCCACCACCACAAGCCTGGCAGTGTGCAAGTAGCCCAGATGGGCCACGTCGCCCCACAGTGAATCCCGCCCCTAGGAGAGGGGAAGAGAAGGCACACACCATTCTGACTGTGGCCCCAGCGGTGGGCTGGAGGCAGACATCAGGTCTGACTGCGGCCCCATCCAACAACGCAAGTTATTCAAGACAACACAGGGGAAGTGCCCCAAAGTCCCGCACCAGTCCAGGGACTATCCAAAATGACGAAATGGAAGAATTCCCTTCAGAAAAACATCCAGGAAATAACAACAGCTAACGAACAGATCAAAAATGATTTAAACAATATAACAGAAAGTGAATTTAGAATAATAGTCATAAAATTAATCGCTGGGCTTGAAAACAGTATAAAGGACAGCAGAGAATCTCTTGCTACAGTGATCAAGGGACTAAGGAAAAGCCAGGAGGAGCTAAAAAATGCTATCAACGAGATGCAAAATAAAATGGAGACAACTACGGCTCGGATTGAAGAGGCAGAGGAGAGAATAGGTGAACTAGAAGATAAAATTATGGAAAAAGAAGAAGCTGAGAAAAAGAGAGATAAAAAATCCAGTAGTATGAGGGGAAAATTAGAGAACTAAGTGATGCATTAAGATAAATAATATATGCATAATGGGTATTCCAGAGAAGGAAAAGAGGGGGAAAGGTGCTGAAGGGGTACCTGAAGAAATAATAGCTGAGAACTTCCCGGATCTGGGGAAGGAAAAAGGCATTGAAATCCAAGAGGCACAGAGAACTCCCTTCAGACATAACTTGAATTGATCTTCTGCATGACATATCATAGTGAAACTGGCAAAATACAAGGATAAAGAGAAAATTCCAAAAGCAGCTAGAGATAAACGTGTTCTAACATATAAAGGGAGACCTATAAGACTCGTGACTGATCTCTCTACTGAAACTTGGCAGGCCAGAAAGGAATGGCAGGAGATCTTCAATGTGATGAAGAGAAAAAATATGCAGCCGAGAATCCTTTATCCAGCAAGTCTGTCATTTAGAATAGAAGGAGAGATAAAGGTCTTCCCAAACAAGCATAAACTGAAGGACTTCGTCACCACTAAACCAGCCCTACAAGAAATCCTAAGGGGGATACTGTGAGACAAAGTACCAGGGACATTGCTACTAGCATGAAACCTACGGACATCACTATGACTCTAAACCCATATCTTTCTATAATAATACTGAATGTAAATGACCAAATGCGCCAACCAAAAGACATAGGTTATCAGATGGATAAAAAAAAAAAAAACCATCTATTTGCTGCCTACAGGAGACTCATTTTAGACCTGAGGACACCTTCAGATTGAGAGTGAGGGGATGGAGAACTATTTATCATGCCACTGGAAGTCAAAAGAAAGCTGGAGTAGCCATACTTTAAATTAAAGGCTGTAGACAAGAGATGAAGACAAACTAGACTTTAAATTAAAGGCTGTAACAAGAGATGAAGAAGGGCATTATATAATAATCACAGGGTCTATACATCAGGAAGAGCTAACAATTATAAATGTCTATGTGCCGAATACAGGACCCCCAAATATATAAAACAATTACTCATAAACATAAGCAACCTTATTGATAAGAATGTGGTAATTGCAGGGGACTTTAACACTCCACTTACAGAAATGGATAGATCATCTAGACACACAGTCAGTAAGAAACAAGGGCCCTGAATGATACATTGGATCAGATGGACTTGACAGATATATTTAGAACTCTGCATCCCAAAGCAACAGAATATACTTTTTTCTCGAGTGCACATGGAACATTCTCCAAGATAGATCACATACTGGGTCACAAAACAGCCCTTCATAAGTATAAAGGAATTGAAATCATACCATGCATAATTTCAGACCACAATGCTATGAAGCTTGAAATCAACCACAGGAAAAAGTCTGGAAAACCTCCAAAAGCATGGAGGTTAAAGCACACCCTACTAAAGAATGAATGGGTCAACCAGGCAATGAGACAAGAAATTAAAAAAATATATGGAAACAAATGAAAATGAAAATACAACAATGCAAACGCTTTGGGATGCAGCAGAGGCAGTCCTGAGAGGAAAATACATTGCAATCCAGGCCTATCTCAAGAAACAAGAAAAGTCCCAAATACAAAATCTAACAGCACACCTAAAGGAAATAGAAGCAGAACAGCAAAGACAGTCTAAATTCAGCAGAAGAGAAATAATAAAGATCAGAGCAGAAATAAACAATATAGAATCTAAAAAAAAACTGTAGAGCAGATCAAGGAAACCAAGAGTTGGTTTTTTGAAAAAATAAACAAAATTGATAAACCTCTAGCCAGGCTACTCAAAAAGAAAAGGGAGATGACCCAAATAGATAAAATCATGAATGAAAGTGGAATTATGACAACCAATCCCTCAGAGATACAAGTAATTATCAGGGAATACTATGAAAAATTATATGCCAACAAATTGGACAACCTGGAAGAAATGGACAAATTCCTAAACACCCACACGCTTCCAAAACTCAATCAGGAGGAAATAGAAAGCTTGAACAGACCCATAACCAGCGAAGAAATTGAATCAGTCATCAAAAATGTCCCAACAAATAAAAGCCCAGGACCAGATGGATTCCCAGGGGAGTTCGACCAGACGTTTAAAGCGGAGATAATATCTATCCTTCTCAAGCTATTCCAAAAAATAGAAAGGGAAGGAAAACTTCCAGATTCATTCTATGAAGACTGTATTACTTTGATTCCTAAACCAGACAGAGACCCAGTAAAAAAAGAGAACTACAGGCCAATATCCCTGATGAATATGGATGCAAAAATTATCCATAAGATACTAGCAATTCTAATTCAACAGAACATAAAAAGAATTATTCACCATGATCCAGTGGGATTCATTCCTGGGATGCAGGTCTTGTTCAACATTCGCAAGCCAATCAATGTGATACATCACATTAATAAAAGAAAAGAGAAGAACCATATGATCCTGTCAATCGATGCAGAAAAGGCCTTTGACAAAATTCATCAATGTTTCTTAATAAAAACCCTTGAGAAAGTCGGGATTGAAGGAACATACTTAAACATCATAAAAGCCATTTATTAAAAGCCCACAGCTAACATCATCCCCAATGGGGAAAAAACTGAGAGCTTTTTCCCTGAGATCAGGAACACGACAGGGATGTCCACTCTCACCGCTGTTGTTTAACATAGTGTTGGAAGTTCTAGCATCAGCAATCAGACAACAAAAGGAAATCAAAGGCATCAAAATTGGCACAGATGAAGTTAAGATTTCGCTTTTTGCAGATGACATGATATTATACATGGAAAATACCGATAGACTCCACCAGAAGTCTGCTAGAACTGATACATGAATTTAGCAAAGTTGCAGGATACAAAATCAATGTACAGAAATCAGTTGCATTCTTATACACTAATAATGAAGCAACAGAAAGACAAATAAAGAAACTGATCCCATTCACAATTGCACCAAGAAGCATAAAATACCTAGGAATAAATCTAACCAAAGATGTAAAAGATCTGTATGCTGAAAACTATAGAAAGCTTATGAAGGAAATTGAAGAAGATATAAAGAAATGGAAAAAACATTCCATGCTCATGGATTGGAAGAATAAATATTGTCAAAATGTCAATACTACCCAAAGCTATCTACACATTCAATGCAATCCCAATCAAAATTGTACCAGCATTCTCAAAACTAGAACAAGCCATCCTAAAATTCATACGGAACCACAAAAGGCCCTGAATAGCCAAAGTAATTTTGAAGAAGATGAGAAAACAGGAGGCATCACAAGCCCAGACTTTAGCCTCTACTACAAAGCTGTTATCCTCAAGACAGCATGGTATTGGCACTAAAACAGACACATAGACCAATGGAATAGAATAGAAACCCCAGAACTAGACCCACAAACGTATGGCCAACTGATCTTTGACAAAGCAGGAAAGAACATCCAATGGAAAAAAGACAGTCTCTTTAATAAATGGTGCTGGGAGAACTGGACAGCAACATGCAGAAGATTCAAACTAGACCACTTTCTCACACCATTTACAAAAATAAACTCAAAATGGATAAAGAACCTGAATGTGAGACAGGAAACCATCAAAACCCTAGAGGAGAAAGCAGGAAAAGACCTCTCTGACCTCAGCCGTAGCAATTTCTTACTTGACACATCCCCAAAGGCAAGGGAATTAAAAGCAAAAATGAATTACTGGGACCTTATGAAGATATAAAGCTTCTGCACAGCAAGGGAAACAACCAACGAAAGTAAAAGGCAACCAACGGAATGGGAAAAGATATTTGCAAATGACATATCGGACAAAGGGCTAGTATCCAAAATCTATGAAGAGCTCACCAAACTCCACACCCGAAAAACAACCCAGTGAAGAAATGGGCAGAAAACATGAATAGACACTTCTCTAAAGAAGACATCCGGATGGCCAACAGGCACATGAAAAGATGCTCAATGTCGCTCCTCATCAGGGAAATACAAATCAAAACCACACTCAGATATCACCTCACGCCAGTCAGAGTGGCCAAAATGAACAAATCAGGAGACTATAGATGCTGGCGAGGATGTGGAGAAACGGAACCCTCTTGCACTGTTGGTGGGAATGCAAATTGGTGCAGCCACTCTGGAAAGCAGTGTGGAGGTTCCTCAGAAAATTAAAAATAGACCTACCCTATGACCCAGAAATAGCACTGCTAGGAATTTACCCAAGGGATTACAGGAGTACTGATGCATAGGGGCACTTGTACCCCAATGTTTATAGCAGCACTCTCAACAATAGCCAAATTATGGAAAGAGCCTAAATGTCCATCAACTGATGAATGGACAAAGAAATTGTGGTTTATTTACGCAATGGAGTACTACGTGGCAATGAGAAAGAATGAAATATGGCCCTTTGTATCCACGTGGATGGAACTGGAGAGTGTGATGCTAAGTGAAATAAGTCATACAGAGAAAGACAGATACCATATGGTTTCACTCTTATGTGGATCCTGAGAAACTTAACAGAAACCCATGGGGATGGGGAAGGAAAAAAAAAAAGAGGTTAGAGTGGAAGAAAGCCAAAGCGTAAGAGACTCTTAAAAACTGAGAACAAACTGAGAGTTGATGGGGGGTGGGAGGGAGGGGAGGGTAGGTGATGGGTATTGAGGAGGGCACTTTTTGGGATGAGCACTGGGTGTTGTATGGAAACCAATTTGACAATAATCTTCATATATTGGAAAAAAAATAAGAACATTTAATGAAAGCATTTTTTTTTTATTTTTTGTTGTTAACATTTTTCTCAATTGGTCTAATTATTGTTATAAATATTTAAATGTCTTCCTTATTTCTCCAAATCAATCTATTAGATTTTTAGAGCAATATATAATAAAGTTCAAGTAAAATTTAATTTTTTTGACAATTCTGGCATTCATAGTTTGGTTAAAATATTTATAGTTCCTGTAAAAAATAAGTAAAATACAAGAATTACACCAGGCAGAGACTATGGCTAGTTGAATTACTGATCAGAATGATATGAGGTAATAATTTGCTTTGCCCTTTTCTCCCTTTCTCTGCTTTTTGAATAACTTATTGATTTTATCGTGACTTATACCCCAAGTATCATAACAAGGTAAAAATAATAATATTCACGTGTTAAATTCTTATGGCTTTAAAAATATAGACTTGAATAATTTCACACTTATCAATTACTTAATACATTACTCCTCACTCTTAGATTTTTTATTCATTTATTTCTCATAACGTCATCAATTAGCAACTCAAAGTACAAACTTAGGTAGATTTATAAAAACTCACATTCTTTCCACTTATAAACAGCAGTTCTGGGATTTAAACCTATAAAAATTCTCCAGAAAACTACACCATAATCTTTACATATATTAGCCTATGATCAGTAACAGATTTTCCAAATTTTGCTCTCCTTATGAAAATATTTTATGCAATTTTATGATTTTTAGAGTTATGATTGTCATTCAGTCCCTCAATTTCTTTCAAATATGAATATGACAGTGATAAATAACTGTTTTCTAGAGATAAAATGACTGAGGCTAAGAGGGTCATATTATTTGCCTTGGAAAGTTCAGACACAAATTATCTGCACTCTTTAGAATGATCTGTTATATACTTGCATATA
Source organism: Lynx canadensis (assembly GCF_007474595.2). Taxonomy (NCBI): domain Eukaryota; kingdom Metazoa; phylum Chordata; class Mammalia; order Carnivora; family Felidae; genus Lynx; species Lynx canadensis. The sequence continues at coordinate 84,053,458 of NC_044303.2, read as the reverse complement.
ATTCCTATGAACCTTGTGCCTGACTGCATTATTTTTTTTAATATGTACCTTTTTTCTTTCCTTCTTATTATGTTCTCATTTTCCTGCAAACTTTTGTTTTATTTTATTTTATTTTTTTAAATGGGATTGAGATCTGAATGGAAATTACAGACAGAGCCATACTTACTACTTTCTGTGAAACAAATAATGTATTCATTAAAGGGATAAGTCAGATCATTAATAAGTAGTGAATTTTATTTTATTTTTTAATGTTTATTTATTTTTGAAACAGCATGAGTAGAGTGAGGAACAGGGAGAGAGGGAGAGGATTCAAAGCATGCTCTGTGTTGAATGCAGAGACCTTGATGTAGGGCTTGAACTCACAAACTGTGAAATCATGACCTGACCTGAAGTTGGATGCTTAACTGACTGAGTCACCCAGGCACTCCATAATCGGAATTTTAAACAATATAGCAAACAAAGACAATTTTTATTTATTATTTTGCATTGTTTTTGTAACTTCTAATATCAGTGTCTGCCCCTTCTGGCATTTCTGTTACACAGTTCAATTATTATTTTCTGAATATTATTAAATTCATACAGAACTCATTTTAGTTAAGAGATAAGTGAATATCTCTTAAATATCAAGTATCCCTGGAGAGGCTGGGAAGATAGCAGGGTAGGAGGACACCAAGCTCACCTTTTTCCACTAGGTAACTCATCAGTGTAAATAACCTAGAAAGCAATGCAAAGATTGGCAAAACAAACTCCTTAACTAAAAGTAGAGAAGAAGCCACATTAAAGGGGTTTGGAAAGGTTAAGAGGTGGTAGGGACCTAAAGCAACCATGTTCCATATGTAGGAGGGAGGGAGCCATGGAAACAAACAGGGGAGAAGCAGACCCTCACACCAGAAAATCTACATGGGGAAGGCAAATCCCCATAACATTTGTCTTTGTAAACCAGTGGGGCCAATTTCATGAGTTTTATAACCTGCACCTTGAGATTTAAAAAAATTTTTTTTCAACGTTTATTTATTTTTGGGACAGAGAGAGACAGAGCATGAATGGGGGAGGGGCAGAGAGAGAGAGGGAGACACAGAATCGGAAACAGGCTCCAGGCTCTGAGCCATCAGCCCAGAGCCCGACGCGGGGCTCAAACTCACAGACCGCGAGATCGTGACCTGGCTGAAGTTGGACGCTTAACCGACTGCGCCACCCAGGCACCCCATCTTGACGTTTTAAAAATAAGTTGGATCTGCTCTGAGAGAGCTGAGGGCAATAGAAAGCTGATTCCCTGCCCTTAAAGAGATAATACATGAAACAGCCATGCAGATATAGTATAGAAGAGGAAGTTTGAAAAACACATAGGGAGTGAAGGAGATTTATTTACTAATCTCAGAGCATGTCTGGAGAAGAAGGGTTCCTGAGTGTCTTTTTCAGGAACAAAGGAGCTAACTGGCATTATCTTCTTCCCTTGATCCCCAGAACAAGCACAAGGACACCTGTGGAAACCAGCACAGGGCTGACATTCACTACCTAACTCACTTACACCAAGCCCCCAGAACCCAGGCTTCATCAGATAAGCCCTTTCTAGTCAACTATACCTCAGTCCCAGTGCTGCCACTACCATCTCCTGGAAGGCCAGTGTAAACATTAACACCATGGCTCTGGACCTGCATGCTTTTGCAGCGCCTCAGTTCCCAGCAGCAATGGCAGTGGGCCCCACAAAAGAGAAATATGTCTTGTTAAAATGCATATCTCACGGACAGCCTGATGGGGGGGTGCTTAACGTCTGACTTCAGCTCAGGTCATGATCTCACAGTTCCTGAGTTTGAGCCCCATATTGGGCTCAGTACTTACAGCGCAGAGCCTGGAGCCCACTTCCAGTTCTGCGTCTCCCTTTCTTTCTGCCCCTCCCCCACTCTGCTCACACTCTGTCTCTCAAAATAAATAATAAATAAATAAGCATTTATTATAAATAAACATGTTAAATACACATTTAAAAAACTAAATGCATATCTCATCAATGTATGCTTTGCAGATCTGCCCCCGGTCTCCTCAAGGACACAGTAGCTCATTTCACAAGCAGCCCAGCTGCAACTTGTTAAACTGGACACCCAACCCTGGCTGGCCTGTCCCAGCTATAGAGGCAAGTCCCCAACATTATGCTTTTGGCTGGAGACCATTCAAACAGGGGCCACAAACCTTGCAGTGTACAAGAAAGCTTGACAGAGGACAACACCACTTTAAAGTTACTCCTGCTCTGGGATGAGGGGAAGATAACCACCCCCATTATTGGAATGGGGGGCTGACATTGGGTCTAATTGCAGGCCCTGACCATCAATGAAAATTTCTCAGGAGACAACACAGGGAAAGTACCTTGCAGTAGAGTGCTACTACATCTTTGACACATGCCTGGTCTAATTCACTCAAGCACAAAGTGGCCCCAGACAGGTCCACTAACAACACAAGGACCAAACACTACCCATAACAAGCAAGAAGAGCCACTGCAGATGACTGGGCAGATGGAAAAACTGGCCAAAATACAATACTAGAATACACACAACATACACACATAGCAGATACCCCTGAAGCATCAGATTCTGGTGAACTTGGAGCACTACCCATTAGGGCACTACAGGACCCCTTTTTCATAAGGAATTACTTTCAAGAGCAGAAAAAGTAACTGAATTTCCTAACTCAGAGAAACAACTAGAGGGTTAGATAAAATAAGGAGACACAGGAATCAGTTTCAAATGAAAGAACAGGGGAAAAAAGCAGTAAGAGACCAATATGAAAGAGATTAGTAACATGCCTGATAGATAATTTAAAATAATAATCATAAATATACTCACTGGACTTGAGAAAAGAATGGAGATTACTGAGGCTCTTAACAAAGAGATAAAAAAGAACCAATCAGAAATAAACATAATAAATGAAATTAAAAATATACTAGATGGAATAAATAGCAGGTTTGAGGAACCAAAGGGAGTGCATTAGTGACCTAAGGTTATAATAGTGGAAAGCAAAGCTAGGCAGATGAGAGGGAAAAAAAAGTCTGCAAAATGAGAATAGACTTAGAGAACTCAGTGACTTCATCAAGGATAATACCATTTGTATTATTAGGATCCCAGTAAAGGAAGAGATATAAAAGCGGTAAGAAAATTTATTTGAAGAAATAACAGTTTTAATCTGGGGGAAGAAACAGATAACCATATCCAGGAGGTACTGAGATTTCTCCAACAAAATCAACCCAAGAATGTCCACACTAAGACACTAGTAATTAAAATAGGAACAGAAGTGTTAAAGAGAGAATTTTAAAAGCAGCAAGCAAAATAAAGATAGCTATATGCACAGAAGATCCCATAAGGGCATCAGTGAATTTTTTAGCAAAACCTTTGCATACCAGAAGGGAGTGGCATGATATATTCAAAGTGCTGAAGGGGAAAAATCTGCAGCCAAGGATACTCCATCCAGCAAGGCTATCATTCAGACTATAAGGAGAGAAAAAGAAGAATAAGAAGAACAACAACAAACAAACAAACAAACAAAAACAACTAAAGGAGTTTGTGACCACTAAATAAGCCTAAAAGAAATGTTAAAAGGGACTCTGAGTGGAAAGGAAAGACCATAAATAAAAGCAAGAAAAGTAGGAAGCACTAAAGAAGTAAAATATATGTGTAAAAATCATTCAAAAGACTTACAAAATAAAAGTATATAAAGTATGATACCATATACTTAAAAGGGAGGAGAGAGGTAAAGAATGTGTTCAAATTCAAGCAATCATCAATTTAATATAGACTGTAATATACAGAAGATGTTATATACAACCTGATGATATACAAAAAATCAAAATGAGTCATAGATATACAAAGAATAAAGATAAAATAATCCAATCATATCACAAAGAAACCCAGCACAACCTTGAGAGAAAGACAGCAAAAGTATGAAAAATCAAGAACGATAAAACAACCACAAAACAGGTAAGGAAAATAGCAAAAGATACATACCTATAAATAGTTACTTAGAATGCAAAAGCACTACACACTCTAATCAAAAGGCATAGAGTGACAGAATGGATAAAAAAAAACCCATCTATATGTTTCCTATAAGACACTCATTTCAGATATAAACGTACAGATTCAAAGTGAGGGGAAGAAGGAATATTTTATCATGCAAATGGATGTCAAAAGGTGAGGGTAGTAATACTTATGTCAGGACAAAATAGACTTTAAAACAAATTGGGACAAAAGAAAAACAAGGAACCCATATAATAACAAAAGGGGCAATCCAACAAGAAGATATAACTATTGTAAATATTAATGTACCCAACATGAATGCACCCAAATATATAAAACAATAACAAATGTAAATGAATTCACTGATAGTAACACAGTAACAGTAGAGGATTTTAACACCCCATTTACAGCACTGGACAGATCATTTAAAAGAAAATCAACAAGAAAATAATAGTTTAGAATGACACCCTGGATCAGATGGACTTAACATTCAAAATATTCCACCTTAATGGAAACATAATATTCCTTAATGGAGTACATTAATGTGGATACACATTCTTTGCAATAGCATATGGAACATTCTCCAGAATAGATCATATATTAGGTCACAGATCAGACCTCAATAAATACAAAAAGATTGAGATCACACCATGCATATTTTCTGACCACAACACTATGAAACTTGAAGTCAACCACAAGAAAAAATTTGGAAAAACTACAAATACATTGAAGTTAAAGAACATGCTACTAAGAATGAATGGGTCAATCAGGCAATTAAGGAAGAAACTTAAAAATTAATGGGAACAAGTGAAAATAAAACATAATGGTCCAAATCTGTAGTATGCAGAAAAAGCTGTTGCAAGAAGGAAGTATATAGCAATACAGGCCTACTTGAGGAAGCAAGAGATATGTCAGATAAACAACCTAAACTTGTACCTAAAAGAGATAGAAAAAAAGAACTAATAAAACCCCAAAAACAGAAGAAGGGAAACAATAAAGGTAAGAGCAGAAATAATGATTTTGAAACTAAAAACAAACAAACAACAAAAAACAGCACAAGGGAACCGAGAGCTGGTTCCTTGAAAAAAATATACAATTGATAAACCTCTAGCCAGATTTATCAAAACAAAAGAGAAATGACCCAAATAAATAAATCACAAATGAGAGAGGAGAAATAACAACCAACATCACAGAAACACAAACAAATATGAGAATATTATGAAAAATTTTATGCCAACAAATTGTAGAATCTGGAAGACATAGACAAATTCCTAGAAACATATAAGTTACCAAATTGGAAAGAAGATATGGAAAACTTGAACAAACTGATAACCAAAAGAAATTGAATCAGTAAATCAAACCAAAGCACAAAAAATGATGGACAGATGACTTCACAAATGAATTCTACCAAACATCTTGGAAGAGTTAATACATATTCTTCTCAAACTATTCCAAAAAGCAGAAAAGGAACAATAACTTCCAAATTCATTATTTGAAGCCAACATTACCCTTATTCCAAAACTAGATAAAGACTCCACTATAAAAGAGAACTATAGGCAAATATTCTTAATGAAATAGGGTGGAAAAATCTCAATAAAATACCAACAAACAGAATCCAACAATATATTACAAAAATCATTCACCACGATTAAGTAGGATTTGTTCCTGTGTTGCAAGTGTGGTTCAATATTCACAAACCAATGTGATACACAACATTAAAAAGAGAGGATAAGAACCATTTGATCCTTGCAATAGCTACAGAAACATTTCACAAAGTACAATATCCATTCATGAGAAAACCCTCAACAAAGTATGTTTTGAAGGAACATACCTCAACATAATAAAGACCATATACGAAAAACCCAGAGTTAATATCATCCTCAAACAGAAAGAAAATGAGAGCTTTTCCTCTAAGGGTAAGACAGAGATGTCCACTTTCATCACTGTCATTTGACTTAGAACTTAAAGTCATGACAACACAAAGAAAAAAATAAATGCATCCAAATTGGCAAGGAAGAAGTCAAATTTCACTATTTGCAGATGACTTGATACTTTATATAGAGAACCCAAAAAAACCACCAAAATATTGCTGGAACTGATAAATGAATTATTTTAATTTGCATGATTCAAAATCAACATAAAGAAATTTGTTGCGTTTATATACACCAACAATGAAAAAGCAGAAAGAGAAGTTGAGGAATGAATACCATTTGCAATTGCAACAAAAACAATAAGATATCATGGAATATACCTAACCAAAGAGGTGAAAGATCTGTATTCTGAAAAACTATAAAACTGAAGAACTATAAAACACTAATGAAAGAAATTAAAGAGGACACAAAGATGGAAAAACATTTCATCCTCATGGACTGGAAGAATAAATAGTTTTAAAATGTCTATACTACCCAAAGGAATCTACACACCAAATGCAACCAAATCACAATACCAACAAAATTTTTCAGAGCTAGAACAAACATTCCTAAAATTTGTATTGAACCAGAAAAGACATCTAAAAGGCAAAGAAATCTTGAAAAAGGAAAGCAAAGCTGGAGGCATCACAATTCTGGACTTCAAGTTACATTAAAATCTGTAGTGATCAAAACATTACAGTACTGGCACAAAAATAGGCACATAGATCAATGGAACAGAATAGAAAACTCAAAAATGAACCCACAACTATATTGACAATTAATTTTTGAAAAAGAAGGAAGGAATATACAATGGGAATAAATCTCTTCAAGAAACAGTGTTGGGTAAAATGGGTAGCAACATGCAAAAGGACAAAACTGTTACCACTTTCTTGCACCATATATACATACAAAAAACAAAAACAAAAACAAAACATAAAGTTTAGAAGACCTAAATGTGAAACCCCAAATCATAAAAGTACTAGAGGAGAACACAAGCAGTAATCTCTTTGTAGCCACAGCAACTTCTTTCTAGATATGGCTCCTGAGATAAGGAAACAAAAGCACAAATACACTATTAGGACTTCATCAAAATAAAAATCTTATGCACAGTAGAGGAAATAACAAAACTAAAGACAACCTATGGAATGAGAGAAGATATTTGCAAATGACATATCTGATAAAGGGTTAGTACCCAAAATATATAAAGAACTTATAAAACTTGACACTTAAAAAAACAGTCCAATTAAAAAATGGGCAGAAGACATGCATAGACATTTTTCCAACAGACACATGAAACGATGTTCAACATCACTTATCAGGGAAATACAAAACAAAACAGCAATGAAATATCACCTCAGCCCTATCAGAATGGCTAAAATCAATAACACAGGAAACAACGCATGTTGGCAAGGATATGGATAAAGAGTCACTCTCTCGCACTGTTGGTGGAAATGCAAACTGGTGTAACCACTCTCAAAAACAGCATGGACGTTCCTTAAAAAGTTCAAAATGGAACTGCCCTATAATCCTGAATTGAGCTACCAGGTATTTATCCAAAAGATACAAAAATAATAATTCAAAGGAACACATTCGCCCCAATGTATAATAGCTAGATTATGGAAACAACCCAATTGTCCATTGACTGATGCATGGATAAAGAATATGTAGCATATTTACATATAAAATAGAATATTATTCAGCAATAAAAAAGAATGAAATCTTGCCATTTGCAATATCATGGATAGAGCTAGAGAGTGTTATGCTAAACGAAATAAGTTAAAGAAAAATACCATATGATTTTACTCCTATGTGGAAATTAAGAAACAAAACCAAAGAGCAAAGGGGGGAAAAAAAGAGTGAGAGAGGCAAAATCCATGAAACATACCCTATATGTGTTCTAAATATATAGAACAAACTTACGGTTACCAGAGGAGACTTAGGGTGAAAAACATTATGGGGATTAAGGAGTTCACTGTTTGTGATCAGCACCAGGTGTCATATGGAAGTGTAAAATTGCTATATTGTACACCTGAAATCAATATTACACTGTATGTAAACTAACTGAAAACTTAACAAAAACATTTAAAATTTCAAGAATCCAAGAACCCAAAAGAAAAAAAAAATCGTTTTTAATTTAAATTTCAGTTAACTATGTAACATAAGTTTCAGGTGTAGAGTTTAGTGATTCAACACTTGCATACAATACTCAGTGCCCATCACAAGTGCCTTCCTTAATCCCAATCATCTATTCAACCTGTCTCTCCACCCTCCTTGTCTTGTCTAGTCATGTTTGTTCTCTATATTTAAGAGTCTGTTTTTTGGTTTGCCTCTCTCTTTTTTTCCCCTTACGTTAGTCTGTTTGTTTCTTAAATTCCACATATGAGTGAAATTATATGGTATTTGTTTTTCTCTAACTTATTTCACTTAGCATAATACTCTCTAGCTTCATTCACATTGTTGCAAATAGCAAGATTTCATTATTTTCTATGGCTAAGTAATATTCCATTTCGTGTGTGTGTGTGTGTGTGTGTGTGTACACATATAATCACTTCTTATTTATCCATTCATCAGTCAATGGACACTTAGGCTCTTTCCATTTCCATAATTTGACTATTGTTGATAATGCAGCTATGAACAATGGGGGTGCATATATGCCTTCAAGTCAGTATTTTTGTATCCTTTGGGTAAATAACTAGTACTGCAATCACTGGGTTATAGGATAGTTCTCTTTTTAACATTTTAAAGAAACTTCATACTCTTTTGCAGAGTAGCTATGTCAGTTTGCCTTCCAAACAGTCCAAGATTCCTTTCTCCAAATCCTTTCTAAAGCCTGATGTTTCCTGCGTTTTTAACTTTAGCCATTCTGACTGGTATTGGAGTTTTGATTTATAGTTCCCTGATTATGAGTGCTTTTGAGTGTCTTTTCATATGCCTATTTTCCACCTGGTTGTCTTCTTTGGAAAAATGTCTATTCATATCTTCTGCCCATTTTTTAATTGGGTTGTTGTTTGTTTGCTTTGGTGTTGAGCTTTATAAGTTCTTTATAATTTTAGACACTAACCCTTTATCTGATATGTCATTTGCAAATATATTCTCCAATTCCATAGATTGCCTTTTAGTTTTGCCAATTATTTCCTTCACTGTGCAGATGTTTTATTTTGATGAAAAACTTGGTAGTTTATTTTGAAGAATTCTTTGGTTGGGAACTGCGGTGTTGGCAGGAATTTCAGCACTGGAGAGTGCTGGTTCTCAGGGTAAAAGACCCATTGCTCTGGGACTGAGGCAAACTTGACTTAGAAGGGCAGTGGTGACAGCACAGGCATGTCGAATTTAGTGTAAGCAGGTTATGCAGCTTTGCTGTTTACTTCTGTGTTTATACTGAAGGTTGGTGGAGGAAAATGTATTTAGCCAGCTTGTCTCCAGAGAGGGGTCTCTGTGCCCATTGCTCTCAGGTAAGCACTGGGAGATGAATGAATAATCTGCCCCCTGTGTGGACCAGGCTTTTTTCAGATTGTTGTTTCCACACTGTGGCCTCAAGATTGTTTGCCTGCTGGAGGAGCCAAGATGGCAGAACATCATGGAAGCTTTTTGTGTGTCTCATGTCCATGAAGTAGAGCCAGACAAACACTAAATCATCCTACACACCTAGAAAACTGATTGGAAGATTAACACAACAATCTGCACAACCTGAACCACAGAATTCAGCAGGTAAGAGACATGAAGAGCTGAATTTGGGGAGCAAGAAGCTCCGAAAGGAATTCACTCCAAAAGAAAGAGCACAAAGAAACGACATCCAGGGATTTAACCAACACAGATACAAGCAAGACGTCTGAACCAGAATTTAGAATCACGATAATAAGAATACTAGCTGGAGTCAAAAATACATTAGAATCCCTTTCTGCAGAGACAAAAGAAGTAAAAAATAGCCAGAATGAAATTAAAAATGCTATAACTGAGCTGCAATCATGGATGGATGCAGTGGTGGCAAAGATGAATGAACAGAGAATCAGCAAAACAGAGAGTCAGCAATATCTAGGACAAACTTATAGAGAATAATAAGGCAGAAAAAAAGAGGGAGATTAAGGGAAAAGAGCATGATTTAAGAATTAGAGAAATCAGTGACTCATTAAAAAGGAACAACCTCAGAATCATAGGGGTCCCAGAGGAGGAAGAGACAGAAATAGGGGTAGAAGGGTTATGTAAGCAAATCATAGTGGAAAACTTTCCTAACCTGGGGATAGACACAGACATCAAAATCCAGGAAACACAGAGGACTCCCATTAGATTCAACAAAACCCGACAATCAACAAGGCATATCATAGTTAATTTTAGAAAATACCCAGTTAAGGAAAGAATCATGAAAGCAACAAGGGACAAAAACATCCTTAATGAAAAAGGGAAGATAAATCTGGTTTGCAGCAGACCTATCCACAGAAACTTGTCAGGCCAGAAAGGAGTGGCAGGATATATTCAATGTGCTGAATCAGAAAAATATGCATCCAAGAATTCTTTATCCAGGAAGGCTGTCACTTAAAATAGGAGAGATTGAAAGTTCCCCAGACAAACAAAAATTAAAGGAGTTTGTGACCACTAAACCAGCCCTGCAAGAAACTTAAAGGAAGATTCTCTGAGGGGAGAAAAGGTGAAAAAAAAATATATATATATGTATATATATATATATATATATATATATATATGCAAGAAACTTAAAGGAGGATTCTCTGAGGGGAGAAAAGGTGAAAATATATATATATATATATATATATATATATATATATATATATATATTTATAAATGAATACCAAAAGCAGCAAAGATTAGAAAGGACCAGAGAACACCACCAGAAACTCCAACTCTACAAGCATCATAATGACAATAAATTCATATCTTTCAGTACTCACTCTAAACGTCAATGGACTCATTGCTGCAATCAAAAGAAATAGGGTAACAGAATGGATAAGAAAAAAATATCCATCTATATGCTGTTTATAAGAGACCCACTTTAGACCTAAAGATACCTACAGATTGAAAATAAGGGGATGGAGAACCATCTATCATGCTAATGGTCAACAAAAGAAAGCTGGAGTAGCCATACTTATATCAGACAACCTAGACTTTAAAATAAAGACTATATCAAGAGATGAAGAAGGGCGTTATATCATAATCAAGGGGTCTATAGACCAAGAAGACCTAACAATTGTAAACATTTATGTGCCAAATGTGATAGCACCCAAATATGTAAATCAATTAATCACAAACATAAACTCATAGATAGTAATACCATAATAGTAGGGACTTCAACACCCCACTTACAGCAATGGACAGATCATCTAATCAAAAATTAACAAAGAAACATTGGCTTTGAATGGCACACTGGACCAGATTGACTTATTCATAACATTTCATCCTAAAGCAGCAGAATATACATTCTTCTCCAGTGCACATGGAACGTTCTCCAGAATAGACCATATACTGGGACACAAATCATCCCTAAGTAAGTACAAAAATATCAAGATCATACCGTACATATTTTCAGATCACACTGCTATGAAACTCGAAATCAACTCATCAAACTCAAACTGCTTGGCATTTTGTCTCTTCCTCCCTCTCTCTCCCCCTTTCTGCTCTCAAAATAAACAAATAAACTTTTAAAAATTATTTAAAAAACTGCACACATTTAACATGCAGACTTTGATGAGTTTGGATGCATGCAAACACCCATGATATTAATACAATCAACCCATGCCCCCTGCCAACCTCCCATCTGGTAACCATGTTTGTCCTCTATAGTTATGAGTCTGTTTCTTGGTTTGCCTCTTTTTTCCCCCACCCCACCATTTTTCATTTGTTTTGTTTCTTAAATTCCACATATGAGTGATATCATGGTATTTGTCTTTCTTGACTTATTTCGCTTAGCACAATATGCTCTAACCTCCATCTACATTGCTGCAAATATCAATATTTCTTTTTTATGGCCAACTATTATATATATATATATATATATATATATATATATATATATATGAATCACTTCTTTATCCATTCATCAGTTGATGGATATTTGGTCTCTTTCTATAATTTACCTATTGTTGGAATGCTGCTATAAACATTGAGGTGTATGTATCACTTTGAATTAGTGTGTTTGTGTTATCTGTTTAACTGCCAATAGTATTATTGCTGAATTGCAGTATAGTTCTTTTTTAAATGTTTCAAGAAACTTCTGTACTGCTTTCCAGAGTGGCAGAACCAATTTGCATTCCCACCAACAATGTAAGAGGTGTCCCCTTTCTCCACATCCTCATTAACACCCATTGTTCCCCGTGTTGTTAATTTTAGCCTTTCTGACAGATGTGAAGTGATGGTGATATCTCATTTTAGGTTTGATTTGTATTTCCTTGATGGTGAGTGATGATGAGCATCTTTTCATATGTCCATTAGCCATCTGTATGTCTTCATCAGAAAAGTGTTGATTCATGTTTTCTGCCCAATTCTTAACTGGATTCTTTTGTCTTCTGGTTGTTCAGTTGTATAAGTTCCTTATATAATTTGGATACTACCCCTTTATCAGATATGTCATTTGCAAATATCTTCTGCCATTATTCAGGCTAATTTTTAGCTTTTTTGATTGTTTCCTTTGCTGTGCTTTTTATTTTGATGATGTCCCAATAGTTTATTTTTGCTTTTGTTTCCATTGTCTCAGAGGACATATCTAGAAAGATATCCCTATGGCCAATGTCGAAGAGATTATTGTCCATACTATCTTCCAGGATTTTTATGGTTTCGGGTCGCACATCTAAGGCCTTAATCCATTAGAGACATAGATATTAAAACCACAATGAGATATCACCTCACACCTGTCAGAATGGCTAAAATAAAAATGACAAGGATGTAGGAAAAAAGGAAACCTCATGCATAATTGGTGGGAATTCAAGTTGGTGCAACCACCGTGGAAAGAAGAATGTAGGTTCCTCAAAATTTTAAAATAGAATTACCATATGGGGCACCTGCGTGGCTCAGTAGGTTAAGCGTTCAACTTTTGGGTTTTGTTTAGGTCATGATATCATAGTCATGGGATCAAGCCCTGCATTGTAGAGACTTCTTAGGATTCTCTCTTTCCCTTTCTTTCTGCTCATGCTCCAGGTCTGTCTCAAAAAGAAAATTATCATATGATAAAAAGAGTACAAACACACTAATTTAAAAAGATGTAAGAACCCTTATGTTTATGGCAGCATTATTTACAATAGTCAAATTGTGGAAGCAGCCCAAGTGTTCAGTGATTGATGAATGAATAAAGAAGGTGTAATATACTCAGCAATAAATAAATGAAATATTGTCATTGGAAACAACATGGATAGATCTAGATAATATACTGATAAGTGAAATAAGTCAGTCACAGAAAGACAATTACTGTATGATTATACTTATAAGTGGAATTTAGTTAACAAAACAGAGAAAGAAAGAAAAAAAAAGAGAGACAAACTATAAACCAGACTTTAGCTATAGAGAACAAACTGATGACTACTGAGGGAAGGGGAGTGGTGAGATTAGTGAAATAGGTGAAGGGGACTAAGAGTACACTTATCTTGATGATCACTAAGTTATGTATAGGATTGTTGTACCACTTATATTGTACACCTGAAACTAATATGATACTTTATGTTAACAATATTGAAATTATTAAAGAATAATGTTTAGTTATTTATTTTGAGAGAGAGAGAGAGAGAGAGAGAGAGAGAGAATCCCAAGCAGGTTCTGCTGCCAGCACAGGGCCCAATGTGGAGCTTGAAATCACAAACCATGAGATCATGACCTGAGCCAAAAGTACTTTATTCATAGGCTTATTTGGCACACAATAAGTCCATAAGTTCAATAACCATCTGTTTGCTGAAATTTCCCACATCTAAAGCTCCCAATTACTTCTCTGCCCCACACTGCCAACCCTGTATTTGATAACTTCTCCTGGATATACCACTGAAACTTCACAATCATTTACTATCAGTCATGTCCTCTGAATATCCTTTAAATACAGTCACATGTTTCATATTAAAATATGTTCACCACAGTCTCTCTGTACTGGATTTTTAATTTTTTTTTTCAATAATTTTTAAAATGTTCATTTTTGAGAGAAACAGAGTCTGAGTGGGGGAGTGGGAGAGCAAGAGACACACACAGATTCTGAAGGAGGCTCCAGGCTCTGAGTTGTCAGCACAGAGCCTGACATGAGGCTTGAACCGATGATTGCAAGATCATGACCTGAGAGGAAGGCAGATGCTTAACCGACTGAGACACTCAGGAACCCCTGTCCTGAATTTTTTCAACAACCTCATTTGGAATTTGCTAACTCCATTTTTTTCTCTTCCATCCAATTTTTACTCAGAAATTAGAATGGTCTTGAGGCGCCTGTGTGGCTTGGTCGTTTGGGTGTTCAACTTCAGCTCAGGTCATTATCTCATAGTCTGTGGGTTTGAGGCCTGTATTGGGCTCTATGCTGACAGCTCAGAGCCTGGAGCCTCATTCAGATTCTGTGTCTCCCTCTGTCTCTGCCCCTCCCCACTTGTACTCTGTGTTTCAAAAATAAATAAACATTAAAAAAAATAAAAAATAGAAATTAGAATGGTCTTATGAAAGTCCAATTATATCATGTTAATCATCTACTTAAGAATCATTCAAGAGGCTTAAGTAAGATTATGGAAGAGTAGCGTGACCCTAAGCTTGTCTCATCCTTGAAAATAGCTAGATAAATATCAAATCATTCTAAACACAGAAGAAATCAATATGAGTACTGAAAGAACCAACCTTCACATCTACAAGCAGTGAAAAATGACCACCTTGTGGAGGGTAGTAACTGTGAGAGTTGATTTAGGAGAGAAAAGAGCCATGGGTGTTGTGTAAGGTATGGAGTCTTTTCTGCAGAGAGAGGAGAGAGAGAAAAAAAGACTGAAAACACATGCAGGGGATTTCACAAGAAAAACTCATCCCAAACCATTGACTGAGAAAAAAGAGAGTGTTTTTAAACAGAGGAGTGCAAGTCTGAAGTTTCAGAGGTCAATACCATTGCCAGGATCATGCCTGAAAGTGCTATGCTGGGAAAGGAGGGTGGAGACCTGGAGTGGGTAGCAGGGTCTCAAGATCCCCAAGAAAGAGTTCCACTGCACTGGAGTGCATTTGGTAGAGGTGATATGACCCCTCCATAGAAAAAAGACCCATTGGGCACCATTGAGCTGTTCTGTTTACCAGAATGGGAACAAAGACACTGACTGGCTTAGGGCAGCAAACCTTGGGTCTGGATTTGTGTTGTGATTTACCACAAATGCCAAGCCATTACACAATTGAGTGACTGTTTCGGGCACAAGGGGCACCAGCCATGATGCAGTGAGACCCTTGGGCAGAGAGTAAGCATGGGGCCGTGCCACCAGGATCCCTGAAGTTTAGAGATTTTTAATTTTTCATTTTTTTTAGAGAGAGTATGTGAACAGGGGAGAGGGAAAGAGGGAGAGAGAGACAGAGGGAGAGGGAGAGAGAGAGAGACAGAGAGAGACAGAGAGAATCTTAAGTAGGACCCATGCTCAGTGCAGAGCCTAACTCGGGGCTTGATCCCACAACCCTGGAATCATGACCTGAGCTGAAATTGAGTCAGATGATCAATGGACTGAGTCATCCAGGAAGACCTGGATGTTTTAAGAGTATAGAGTTTTGAAACACAGCCCTGTCTGAGATAAAACACAGGAGCACTATGCTGCCTCACAGGCAGACAGCTCAAAAACAGGCAGGGCACAGGCAGGGATCTGACAAAAGCTAGGGATACAAGGGGTGATTGTTCATTGGCCAGGGCTTCTTGAGGAGTGGCATCCATGAAGTCCCTGCACCAGAGACTAGAGAGTGTGGCAAAGCCATTGTCACCCTCCCTCTACAGAACTGACCTACTTCAATGAGTTAAACAGTGCCACCAGGTGGATACCAGAGCTTCTAAACAAAATCCTGCTCCCCTGAGCCCTGCAGGTGTATCTCCACTAGGGCAAGTCAGACTCAGAATTAGCACATCAGGTCCCTCACTCAAAATACCAGAACAAACCACTCACAAAACAAACCATTCACAGAAACCAAGACTACTAACAATAGAGTGCTCCAAAACTTCAGCTCTAAGGGAAAAGGATCTAGCTTCCCTCTTATTTTTACTTTTTTATTTTTAAATTTAATTTTTTTAATTTTTAATATATATACGTATATAATAAATTATATTTTGGGGCGCCTGGGTGGCGCAGTCAGTTAAGCGTCCGACTTCAGCCAGGTCACGATCTCGCGGTCCGTGAGTTCGAGCCCCGCGTCAGGCTCTGGGCTGATGGCTCGGAGCCTGGAGCCTGTTTCCGATTCTGTGTCTCCCTCTCTCTCTGCCCCTCCCCCGTTCATGCTCTGTCTCTCTCTGTCCCAAAAATAAATAAACGTTGAAAAAAAAAATTAAAAAAAAAATAAAAAATAAATAAATTATATTTTACAAAAAAAGACTAACAAGATATGAAGAAAGACATTGTATCAAATATATATAATATATATTACATTATATAATTTCAATAATAAAATTATTATTATTATTATTATTATTATTATTATTATTTGGCTCTAGTTGCTTATAACAAGCATACCAAAACACACCTAGGATCTAGTTGTTATTTTTTTGTTTCTCGGGGGAAAGATTGTTTTTTTTTTTTTCCTAGACAAAATGACAAGATTGAGGAATTCACCACAAAAGAAAAAACAAGAACTAGAAATTACAGCCAGGGATTTAATCCATACAGATATAAGTAAGATGTCTGAACTAGAATTTTAAACAACAATTACAAGGATACTACCTGTGCTTAAAAAAAGTGGTTTAGAAACCACTAAAGAATCCTTTACTGCAGAGATGAAAGAACTAAAATTTAGTCAGACTGAAGTTGAAATGCTACAACCGAGATGTAATCCCAAATGGATGCATAACAATGAAGATGGATGAAATGGATAAATGAACCAGTGATACCAGAGAAAATATAATGGTGAATAATGAAGCTGAAAAGAAGAAGGAGAGAAAGGTATTGGATTGCAAAGTTAGACATAGAAAACTCAGCAACTTCTAAAAACGTAATAACATTTTTATCAAGGAGTCACAGAAGAGAAAGAGATAGAAAAAAAGGGCAGAATATTTATTTGAGCAAATTGTAGCTGAAAACTTCCTTAATCTGGGAAGGATAATCACATCAAAATCCAAGAGCACAGATAACTCCAATTAAATTCAGCAAAAAACCAACCATCACCTAGACATGTCATAGTCAAGTTCACAAAATACACTGACAAGGAAAGAATCCTGAAAGCAGGAAGGGGAAAAAAAAAGGTCTTAACTTACAAGGCAAGACAAATCAGATTCAGAGCAAATATGTCCACAGAAACTTGTCAGGCCATAATGGAATGACAGGATATATTCAACACTCTGAATGGATAAATATGCAGCCAAGAATACTTTATCCAGCAAGGCTGTCATTCAGAACCAAAATAGAGATAAAAAGTTTTCCAGACAAACAAAAACTAAAGGAGCTTGTTCCCACTAAATCAACTTTGCAAGAAATATTAAAGGGGACTCTCTGAATGGGAACAAAAACAAACAATAAAGACTAGAAAGGAACAGAGAATATCACCAGAAATACCAACTCTACAGGTGACACAATGGTACAACATTCATTTTTTTCAATAACCACTCTGAATGTAAATGGACTAAATGCTCCAGTAAAAGGAAATAAGGAATCAGAATGGACAAAAAAAAGACCCATCTATATGCTGCCTGCAAGACACTCATCTGAGACCCAGAGACAACTAGGCTGAAAGTAGACTGAAAGTAAGGGGATGGAGAAACATCAGTCATAATAATGGACATCATAAGAAAGCTGGAGTAGCCATACTTATAACAGACAAACTAGATTTTATAAAAAAGACAGTAACAGGAGATGAAGAAAGGCATTGTAAGGGTCTATCCACTAAGATCAAACAACTGAAAATACATACGCACCCAACTAGAAAGTCTGAAAATATACAAACCAATTAACAACAGACACAATTTCAATAATAGCAGGGACTTTAATACCCCACTTACGGTAATTTACAGATCATTTAAGCAGAAAATCAGTAAGAAAACAATCGCTTTGAATGACACTCTACACTGGAAAGACTTAACAGATATATTCACAACACTTCATTCTAAAGCAGCAGAATACACATTCTTTTCAAGTGCACATGAAACATTCTACAGAAAACATCATATACTGGGTCCAAAATCAGTGCTCAACAAGTACAAAAAAATCAAGATAATACCATGCATAATTTCAGACCACAAAACTATGAAACTTGAAGTCAGCCACAAGAAAGACAACAATTACATGGAGCAAAATAACATCCTATAAATAATGAATGGATTAACCAAGAAACTAAAGAAGAAATAAAAAAAATACATGGAAGCAAGTGAAAATGAAACCATGATGGTCTGAAAACTTTAGGATGCAGCAAAGGCAGTCCTAAGAGGGAAGTGTATTGCAATACAAACCTACCTCAAGAAGGAAGAAAGTCTCAATATGTAACCTAACATTACAGATAAAGGGACTAGAAAGCATACAGAAAATAAACTCTAAAGCCAGAAGAAGAAGGGAAATAAAGATTAGAGCAGAAATAAATGAAATAGAAACAAAACAACAACAACAACAACAAAAAAAAAACAATAGAACAGATCAACAAACTAAGAGTTGGTTCTTTGAAGAAATTAATTAAAACGATAAGCCCCTCTCTAGATTTTCAAAAAGAAAAAAAGAAAGAACCCAAGTAAAGTCATGAATGAAGGGCAAGAGATCAGAATCAATACCACAGAAATACAAATAAGCATAAGAGAATATTATGAAAAATTATATGCCAACAACCGGGGAAATCTGGAAGAAATGAACAAATTCCTAGAAACATGCAAACTACCAAAACTGAAACAGGAAAAAATAGACAATTTGAACAGACATATAACCAGCATATAAATGGAATCGGTGATCAGAAATCTCCCAATGAAGCAGGGTCCAGGACCAGGTGGCTTCACAGGAGAATTTAAATGTCTAATAGACATTTAAAGAAGTTAATACGTGTTCTGCTCAAACTGTTCCACAAAATAGAAATAGAAGAAAAGCTTCCAAACTCATTCTTAAAGCCGGGATTACCTTTATTCCAAAACCAGAAAAAAGATCCTACTAAAAAGGAGGGTCTTCCCATTTGAGTTTTAGTAGTGTGTGTGTGTTTAGGAATTTGTTCATTTCTTCCAGGTTGTCCAGATTGTTGGCAGATAAGTTTTTAATAGTATTCCCTGATAATTGCTTGCATTTCTGAGGGATTGGTTGTAACAAATATATTTTCATTCATGATTTTATCTATGTTGGTCCTCTCTCTTTTCCTTTTGAGAAGCGTGGCTAGAGGTTTATAAATTTCGCTTATTTTTTCAAAAAAACAACTCTATGTTTTATTGATCTGTTCTACCACATATTTTGGATTCTATATTGTTTATTTCTGCTCTGATCTTTATTATTTCTCTTCATTTGCTGGGTTTGGGGTGTCTTTGATGTTCTGCTTCTAGTTCCTTTAGGTGTGCTGTTGATTTTGTATTTGGGATTTTTCTTGTTTCTTGAGATAGGCTTGGATTGCAATGTATTTGCCTCTTAGGACTACCTTTGCTGCATCCCAAATGGTTTGGATTGTAGTATTTTCATGTACATTTGTTTCCATATATATTTTAATATCTTTAATTGCCTGTTTGCTCCACACATTCTTTAGGAAGATTTTCTTTAACCTCCATGCTTTTGGAGGTTTTCCAGACATTTTTCTGTGGTTGATTTCAAGTATCATAGCATTGTGATCTGAAAATGTGCATGGTATGATCTCAATTATTTTATATTTATTGAGTGCTCTTTTGTGACCCAGTATGTGATCTATCTTGGAGAAAGTTCCATGTGCACTCGAGAAGAATGTGTATTCTGCTGTTTGGGGATGTAGGGTTCTAAATATACCTGTCAAATACATCTGGTCCAATGTATCATTCAGAGACATTGTTTCCATACTGATTCTGTGTCTAGATGACCTGTCCATTGCTGTCAATGAAGTATTAAAGTCCCCTGCAATTACCACATTCTTATCAATAAGATTGTTTATGTTTGTGGCTAATCGTTTTAAATATTGGGTTCTCCTGAATTCGGTGCATAGACATTTATAATTTTTAGCTCTTCCTGATGGATAGACCCTGTAATTATTATATAATGCCCTTCTTCATCTCTTGTTACAGCCTTTAATTTAAGTCTAGTTTGTCTGATATAAGTATGGCCACTCCAGCTTTCTATTGACTTCCAGGAGCATGATAGATAGTTCTTCATCCCCTCACTTTTAATTTGAAAGTGTCCTCAGGGTTGAAATGAATGTCTTGTAGACAGCGAATATGTGGGTCTTTTTTTTATCCATTCTGTTACCCTATGTCTTTTGATTGGAGCATTTAGTCCATTTACAATCAATGTTGTTATTGAAAGATATGGGTTTAGTGTCATTGTGATATCTGTAGGTTTCATGCATGTAGTGGTGTCTCTGGTACTTTGTGGTCCTTGCAACATTTCACTCACAGAGTCCCCCTTAGGATCTCTTTTAGGGCTGGTTTAGTGGAGATGAATTCCTTTAGTTTTTGTTTGTTTGGGAAGACCTTTATCTCTCCTTCTATTCTGAATGACAGACTTGCTGGATAAAGTATTCTCGGCTGCATATTTTTTTCTGTTCATCACATTGAAGATTTCCTGACATTCCTTTCTGGCCTGACAAGTTTCAGTAGATAGATCTGCTACTAGTCTTATGTGTCTACCTTTGTATGTTAAGACCTGTTTATCCCTAGCTACTTTGAGAAATCTCTCTTTATCTTTTTATTTTGCCATTTTCACTATGATATGTTTTGCAGAAGATCGATTCAAGTTACATCTGAAGGGAGTTCTCTGTGCCTCCTGAACTTCTATGTATGTTTCCTTCACCAAATCAGGGAAGTTCTCAGTTATTATTTGTTCAAGTACACCCTCTTCCCTTTCTCCCTCTCTTCTTCTTCTGGAATTCCTATGAGACGGATATTATTCCATTTCATTGAATCACTTAGTTCTCTAATTCTCCCCTCGTGATCCAGATTTTTTTAAATCTCTTTTTCTCAGCTTTCTCTTTTATCCCGTTCCATAACATTATCTTCTAATTCATTATTCTCCCCCTGCTTCTTCATTACATACTGTAGCTTCCTCCATTTTATTTTCTACTTCATTTATAGCATTTTTAATTCATCATGACTATTTTTTAGTTTCTTGATCTCTGCAGTAATAGATTCTCTGCTGTCTTCTATACCTATTTCAAATGCAGTGATTTATCTTAGGATTATTATCCTAAATTCTTGCTCAGTTATATTGCTCTTATCTGTTTTGATCAATTCTTCAGATGTCACTTTTTCCTGGAATTTCTTTTGAGGGGAATCCTTCTGTTTCATATTTTGGCTAGTTTTCTGTCCCTTATGAGTTTTATAAGCTGGTTATGTACTCTGTACCTGTGAACACTGCTATATTAAAGGGGGTCATACACTGTCCAGGACCTGGTTCTTCCGGTGGTGTTTTTTTGGAGAGTGAGAGTGTTACTTGCTCTCTATTGTTGTTACTTTGGTTATTTTATTTCTCTACTTGTAGTGATGTTTTGGACCCTGCATGAGATGTGCTTCATTTTATTCCTTGAAATAACCCTGGATAGGAAAACAAACATACAAATAGGACATAGAGACAAGCAAACACACATACACATAAAAGAAACAAACAAATGGAAATACACACACACACACTCACACACACAAACAAAAAAAGTATATGAGAAAAAGAACACAAACATCAGCTACAAGTCAAGAACAGGGTGGAGGTTGTGCTGATGAAAGAGCACATACAAAGAGAGAAATAACAGGGGTGGAGACAAAGAGAAAATAAGCATTGACAGGGCAGAGAGACTAAATGGCTTAATCCAGCAAGAGAGAAAGGAAAATAAAGAAGGAGGCGGGGGGAAAAAAATGAAGATAAAGTTACCCAGACAGTGAAACTATATGGTTTGATTAATCCAGAGAGAGAGAGAAAGGAAAGTACAGAAGAAGATGTAGAACATGTAACAAGGGAATGGATTAACTATGTCTGATTAAACAAACCAATTACCAGAGTAACCAGCCTAGTGGAGGGAACAGATAGGAAGGGAGGATATAGCCAGGACAAGTATTATCCTGGGATTAATCCAGGTTATGTAGCATCACTGGTCTGGATGAACAAGCCGTCTTATTGCACAGCATCTATCTGGCTCCAGCAGAAATACAGTTACCTGGCACGGAGGGGGGTGGTTTGTGCAGGCTGGTCCCACCTCCATTGTGGGCCCTGGGTGGTGGTGGTGGTGGTGGTGGTGGGGAAATGGCGATCCCCCAGTCTCTTTCAACTTTTGCATGTTGCTGTCCAGTATTCCCAACACCGTTTGAAGAGGCTATCTATTTCCCACTGGAAATTTTTTTTTTCTGCTTTGTCAAAAAAATTGACCATATAGTAGGAGGTTTAAACCTGGGTTTCCTATTCTTGCTTTTCAAGTTTATTTATTTACTTTAAGAGTGAGGGAGAGAGAGAATCCCAAGCAAGCTCCATGCTGTCATCACAGAGCTCAACATAGAGCTCAGTCTTACAAACTGTGAAATTACGACCTGAGTTGAAACCAAGACTTGGACATTTAACCAACTGAGCCACGCAAGATCCCCTGTTTTGTTTTGTTTTTTTTTTTCGTGTTTTATGCTTTTATATGTCTGTTTTTGTTCCAGTACCATATTGTCTTGATCACTACAGCATTGTAATATAACTTTTACTCTGAAATTATGATGCCTTCAGTTATGCCTTTCTTTTTCCAGAATGTTTTGGCTATTCAGTCTTTTGTGGTTCCATATAAATTTTAATATTGTTTGTCCCAGCTCTGTGGAAAATGCTGGTGTTATTTTGATAGGGATTGCATTAAATGTGTAGATTTCTTTGAGTAATAGAAACATTTTAACAATACTTGTTCTTCCAATCCATGAGCTTGCAATATTTTTCCATTTGCGTGCTCTTCAAATATCTTTCATCAGTGTTTTAGTTTTCAGAGTACAGACAGATCTTTTACCAATTTGGTTAGGTTTATTCCTTAGTATTTTGTGGGTTTTGGTGCAATTGTAAATGGGATTGATTCCGTGGTTTCTCTTTCTCCTGATTCATTGTTGGTGTATACAAATGCAACAGATTTCCATGTGTTGATTTTGTATCCTGTGACTTTACTAAATTCATATATCAATTCTAGCAGTTTTTTGGTGGAGTATTTTCAATTTTCCATATAGAAGATCATGCCATCTGGAAGTAGTGAAAGTTTGAATTCTTACTTGCTGTTTTTGATGGTGTTTATTTCTTTGTGTTGTCTGATTGCTGAGGCTTTGACTTCCAATACTGTGTTTAATAACAGTGGTGACAATGGACATCCCTGTCTTATTCCCGGCCATAGAAGAGAGGCACCTGGGTAGCTCAATTGGTTAAGTGTCTGACTTCAGCTCAGGTCATGATCTCGTGGTTTGTGAGTTCAAGCCCTGCACCAGGTTCTGTGCTGACAGCTCAGATCCTGGAGCCTGCTTCAGATTCTGTGTCTCCTTCATTCTCTGCCCTTTCCCATGCTTGTGCTCTGTCTCTATGTCTCAGTAATAAATAATCACAAAGGAGGAGGAGGAGGAGGTTGTGTGGTGGTTGGAGTTGGTAGGTGGAGGAGGAGGGAAGGAGGAGGAGGAGGAAAGTGGCACAGTTTTGCTCCATTGAGGGGATGATATTAGCTCTGAGGATTTTGGTGATATAACGCTTTATTATTTTAGTGTGTTCCCTCTAAACCTACTTTGTTAAGGCGTATTTTACCATGAGTAAATGTTGTAATTTGTGAAATAGTTTTTCAGCTTCTGTTGTAATGATCATAGGGTTCTACCTTTACTTTCTTAGTAATTATATATATTATTAATAATTATTATATATTATTTATAAATATTATATAATATTTATTATAATCATCATATATAATATATATTATATAAATATAGATTATATTATAATATATTATAATAATATGTATAATACCTCTCTATAATATATATTATAATAACTATACTATATATTATAATAATTATAAATGTAATAATATAATATTATTAATAATTATTAATGATTATTAATATTAATTAATTAATATATTAAATTAATATATTTTCTTAATATATTAATTTATTTTCTCTTTTCTTAGTATATTATGTTAATTGATTTGTGAATGTTTAACTACACTTGCAGCCGCTAATAAATTCCATTTGACCATGGTGAATGATTCTTTTAGTGTACTGTTGAAAATGATTTGCTGGTATTTTATTGACAATTTTTGCATCCATTTTCATCAGGTATATTGGCCTGTAGTTTTCTTTTTTTGTGGAATCTTTTCAAGTTTTAGTATCAGGTTAATGTTGAAACCTTAGAATGAATTTTGGACTCTCCTTCCATTTCTACTTTTTTGAATGGTTTCAGAAGAACAGGTATTAACTATTCTTTCAAGATTTGGTAGAATTTGTCTGTAAATCCATCTGGCCTTGGACTTTGGTTTCCTGGGAGTTTTGTTTTTAATTTAATTTTTTTATTTTTTAAAATTTGCATCCAAATTAGTTAGCATATAGTGAAACAATGATTTCAGGGGTAGATTCCTTAGTTCCCCTTACACATTTAGCCCATCCTCCCTCCCACAACCCCTTAAGCAACCCTCAGTTTGTTCTCCATATATATGAGTCTCTTCCTTTTTGTCTCCCTCCCTGTTTTTACATTATTTTTGTGTCCCATCCCTTATGTTCATCTGTTTTGTCTCTTAAAGTCCTCATATGAGTGAAGTCATATGATTTTTGTCTTTCTCTGAATGACTACTTGCACTTAGCATAATACCTTCCAGTTCCATCCATGTAGTTGCAAAGGGGAAGATTTTATTCTTTTTGATTGCCGAGTAATACTCCATTGTGTGTTTACATATATATATATATATATATATATATATATATATATATGCCACATTTTCTTTATCCATTCATCCATCGATTGACATTTGGGCTCTTTCCATTATTGGCTATTGTTGATAGTGCTGCTATACACATTGGGGTGCATGTGTCCCTTCAAAACAGCAAACCTGTATCCCGTGGATAAATGCCTAGTAGTGCAATTATGGGGTCATAGGGTAGTTCTATTTTTAGTTTCTTGAGGAACCTCCATCCTGTTTTCCAGAGTGGCTGCACCAGCTTGCATTGCCACAAATAATGCAAAAGAGATCCTCTATCTCCTCATCCAAGCCAACATCAGATGTTGCCTGAGTTGTTAATGTTAGCCATTCTGACAGGTGTCAGGTGGGATCTCATTGTGGTTTTGATATGTATTTCTCTGATGATGAGTGATGTTGAGCATTTTTTCATGTGTCAGTTGGCCATCTGGATGTCTTCCTTGGAGAAGTGTCTATTCATGTCTTGTCCCATTTCTTCACTGGATTAGTTGTTTTTTGGGTGTTGAGTTTGATAAGTTATTTATAGGTTTTGGGTACTAACCCTTTATCTGATATGTCACTTGCAAATATCTTCTCGCATTCTGTCCGTTGCCTTTTAGTTTTGCTGATTGTTTCCTTCACTGTGCAGAAGATTTTATTTTGACGAGGTCACAGTAGTTCATTTTTGCTTTTGTTTCCCTTGCCTCCAGAGACGTGTTGAGTAAGAAGTTTCTGTGCCCAAGATCAAAGAGGTTTTTGCCTGCTTTCTCCCAGAGGATTTTGATGGCTTCCTGTCTTACATTTAGGTCTTTCATCCATTTTGAGTTTATTTTTGTGTAGGGTGTAAGAAAGTGGTCCAGGTTTATTCTTCTGCATGTCACTGTCCAGTTTTCCCAGGACCACCTGGTGAAGAGACTGTCTTTATTCTATTGGATATTCTTTCCTGCTTTGTCAAAGATTACTTGGCAATACGTTTGTGTGTCCATTTCTGGGTTCTCTATTCTGTTCCATTGATCTGAATGTCTGTT
This sequence comes from Lynx canadensis, assembly GCF_007474595.2. Lineage (NCBI taxonomy): Eukaryota > Metazoa > Chordata > Mammalia > Carnivora > Felidae > Lynx > Lynx canadensis. The sequence continues at coordinate 84,027,391 of NC_044303.2, read as the reverse complement.
CTTCATCCAGTACCGTACTGTCTTGATGATTACAGCTTTGTAGTATACCCTGAAGTCAGGGATTGTGAGGCCTCCTGCTTTGGTTTTCTTTTTCAAGATTGCTTTGGCTATTTGGGTGTTTTCTGGTTCCATACAAATTTTAGAATTCTTTGTTCTTGCTCTGTAAAGAATGCTGGTGTTACTTTGATAGGGATTGCATTGAATATGTAGATTGCTTCGGGTAGTATTGACATTTTAACACTATTTGTTCTTCCTATCCAGGAGCATGGAATCTTTTTACATTTTTTTGTGTCTTCCTCAATTTCTTTCATAAGCTTTCTAGAGTTTTCAGTTTATAGATTTTTCACCAATTTGGTTAGATTTATTCCTAGGTATTTTATGGGTTTTTGTGCAACTGTAAATGGGATCAATTCCTTGATTTTTCTTTCTGTCACTTCATTGTTGGTATATAGGAATGCAACCGATTTCAGTGCATTGATTTTATATCCTGTGACTTTGCTGAATTCATGAATCAATTCTACCATTTTTTTGTGGAATATTTTGAGTTTTCTATATAGAGTATCATGTCATCTGCAAAGAGTGAAAGTTTGACCTCCTCCTGGCCCATTTGGATGCCTTTTATTTCTTTGTGTTGTCTGATTGCAGAGGCTACGACTTCCAGAACTACGTTGAATAACAGTGGCAAGAGTGGACATCCCTGTCTGTTTCCTGACTTTAGGGGGAAAGCTCTCAGTTTTTCCCCATTGAGGATGATATTAGCGTTGGGTCGTTCATATATGGCTTTTATGATCTCAAGGTATGCTCCTTCTATCCCTACTTTCTTGAGGGTTTTTATCAAGAAAGGATGCTGTATTTTGTCAAATGCTTTCTGTGCATCTTTTGAGAGGATCATACGTTTCTTGTCCTTTCTTTTATTGATATGATGAATCATGTTAATTTTTTTGCAGATATTGAACCAGCCCTGCATCCCAGGTATAAATCCCACTTGGTCGTGGTGAATAATTTTCTTCGTGTATTCTTGGATCTGGTTGGTTAATATCCTGTTGAGTATTTTTGCATGCATGTTTATCAGGGAAATTTGTCTATAGTTCCCCTTTTGAGTGGGGTCTCTTTCTGGTTTGGGGATCAAGGTAATGCTGGCTTCATAGAAAGAGTTTTGAAGTTTTCCCTCCCATTTTTATTTTTTGGAACAGTTCAAGAGAATAGGTGTTACCTCTTCCTTACATGTTTGGTAGAATTCCCCTGGAATGCTATCTGGCCCTGGACTCTTGTTTTTTGGCAGATTTTTGATTACTAATTCGATTCCTTACTGGTTATGGGTCTGTTAAAATTTTGTTTCTTCCTGTTTCAGTTTTGGTAGTGTATATGTTTCTAGGAATTTGACCATTTCTTCCAGATTGCCCATTTTATTGGCATATGATTGCTCATAATATTCTCTTAGTATTGCTTTTATTTCTGTTGTGTTGGTTGTGATCTCTCCTCTTTCATTCTTGATTTTATTTATTTGGGTCCTTTCCTTGTTCTTCTTTATCAAACTGGCTACTGGTTTATCAATTTTGTTAATTCTTTCAAAGAATCAGCTTCTGGTTTCATTGGTCTGTTCTACTGTTTTTTTGTTTTGTTTTGTTTTGTTTTTTTGGTTTTTTTTTTTTGGTTTTGATAGCATTCTTCTGCTGTAATCTTTATTATTTCCTGTCTTCTGCTGGTTTGGGGTTTCATTTGCTGTTCTTTTTCCAGCTCCTTAAGGCATAAGTTTAGGTTGTGCATCTGAGATCTTTCTTCCTTCTTTAGGAAGGTATGGATTGGTATATACTTTCTTTCCTATGACCGACTTTGCTGCATCCCAGAGGTTTGGGGTTGTGGTGTTATCATTTTCATTGACTTCCATATGCTTTTTAATTTCCTTTTTAAATTCTTGGTTAGCCCATTCATTCTTTAGTAGGATGTTCTTCAGTCTCCAAGTATTTTTTACCTTTCCATATTCTTTCTTGTGATTGATTTTGAGTTTTATAATATTGTGGTCTTAAAATAAGTATGGTATGATCTCAATCTTTTTGTACTTACTTAGGGCTGATTTGTGTCCCAGTATATGGTCTATTTTGGAGACCAATACATGTGCACTTGAGAAGAATGTATATTCTGCTGCTTTAGGATGAAATGTTATGAATAAGTCCATCTGGTCCAGTGTGTCATTCAAAGCCATTGTTTCTTGTTGATATTTTGAGTAGATGATTTGTCCATTGCTGTGAGTGGGGTGTTGAAGTCTCCTACTATTATGGTATTACTATCGATGAGTTTCTTTATGTTCGTGATTACTTGATTTATATATCTGTGTGCTCTCACATTTGGTGCATAAATGTTTACAATGGTTAGGTCTTCTTGGTATATAGACCCCTTGATTATGATATAATGCCCTTCTTCATCTCTTGATACAGTCATTTTAAAGTCTAGATTGTCTGATATAAGTATGGCTACTCTGGATTTCTTTTGTGGACCATTAGCATAGTAGATAGTTCTCCATCCCCCTATTTTCAATCTGTAGGTGCCTTTAGGTCTAAAGTGGGTCTTTTGTAAACAGCATATACATGTATCTTGTTTTGTTACCCATTCAGTTACCCTATGTCTTTTGATTGGAGCATTGAGTCCATTGATGTTTAGAGTGAGTACTGAAAGATATGAATTTATAGCCATTATGATGCTTGTAGAGTTGGAGTTTCTGGTGGTGTTCTCTGGTCCTTTCTAATCTTTGTTGCTCTTGGTATTTATTTAAATATATATATATATATATATATATATATATATATATTTATCTTTTCTCCCTTCAGAGAGTCCCCTTAAAATTTCTTTCATGGCTGGTTTGGTGGTCACACACACCTTTAATTTTTGTTTGTCTGGGAAACTTTTTATCTCTCCATCTATTTTGAATGACACACTCGCTGGATAAAGAATTCTTGGAGGCATATTTTTCTGATTCAGCACACTGAATATATCCCACCCCTCCTTTCTGGCCTGCCAAGTTTCTGTGGATAGGTCTGCCGCAAACCTGATCTGTCTTCCCTTGTAGGTTAGGGACTTTTTTTCCCTTGCTGCTTTCATGATTCTCTCCTTGCCTGAGAATTTTGTGAATTTGACTATGATATGCCTTGTTGCTGGTCGATTTTTGTTGAATCGAATGGGGGTCCTCTGTGCTTCCTGGATTTTGCTGTCTGTGTCTTTCCCCAGGTTAGGAAATTTTTCTGCTATGATTTGCTCACATAACCCTTCTACCCTTATTTCTCTCTCTTCCTCTTCTCAGACCCCTATGATTCTGATGTTCCTTTTAATGCATCACTGATTTCTCTAATTCTTATTATGCTTTGTCTTCATCTCCCTCTTTTTTTCTGTTTCATCATTCTCTATTAGTTTGTCCTCTTTATCACTGATTTTCTGTTCTGCCTCATCCATCCGTGGCGCCACTGCATCCATCCATGATTGCAGCTCAGTTATAGCATTTTTAATTTCATTCTGACTGGTTTTTTTTTTACTTCTTTTATCTCTGCAGAGAAGGATTCTAATGTATTTTTGACTCCAGTTAGTATTCTTATTATCGTGATTCTAAATTCTTGTTCAGTCATCTTGCTTGTATTTGTGTTGGTTAAATTCCTGGCTGTCATTTCTTCATGCTCTTTCTTTTGGGGTGAATTCCTTTTTTTTGTTATTTTGAATGGAGGAAATATTAATGAGGTAGAAAAATTAAATTAAAAAAACATTAAAATTTAAATATTAAAATTAAAATTAAACACACACACACACACATCGAATAGATGATGTTAGATCCTAGGTGTGTTTTGGACTGACTGTTGAAAGTGGTTTGACAGATTAGAGAAAACAAAAGTGGGGGGGAAGGAAATCATTTGATAGTTTGAAAAATTGAATACACTGAAATAGACTAAAATGAGATGTTGAGGGTAAAATAGAATTTGAAAAATATACACAAAAGTAAAGAATATAGTAGAAAAAAATTAAAATATTTTTAATAAAAAGTAAAAATAAAAATGAATTTTTTTTGCTTTCTGTATTTAAGAAAAAAAGAAAAATGAAAAAGAGAAAAATGATGAAAAAGAGAAAAAAAGAATGATAAAAAATAAATCGTTTGAAAATTTGAAAAAGTGCATACTCTGTAGAATACTAAAATAAAAGGATGGAAGTAAAATATAATTTAAATAATTTAGATAAAAGCAAAAAATATAGTAATTAAAATTAAATAAGAATATTTTTATTCGAAATTGAAAGTAAAAATGAATTTTTTCTCTTTCTGCATCCAAGAAAAATGAATTAAAAAGAGAAAAAAGGAAAAGAAATAAAAAAAAGGAAACTGTTTGAAAAGTTGGAAAGGTGACTAGACTGAAGTAGACTAAAATAAAATGATGGAAGTAGAATTTGAAAAAAAATTACACAAAAGTAAAAATATAGCAATAAAAATGAAAGATATTTTTAACAAAAATTGAAAATAAAAATTCATTTTTTCTTTCTGTATTCAAGAAAAATTAAAGAATTTTAAAAGAGAAAAAGAAAAAAGAAAAATAAAAAAGAAAATTGAATAAATGAACCTAGTAACAGATTAAAGTAGGACTGAAACTACTTCATTTTCCCCTAGGAGCCAGTCTATGTAGCTCTCTGTAGTCCATAAATTAAGCTGGCAGTGAGACTTGTGCTCTTGAAGAGAGAAGTGGGCCCAGTTGGGCGGGGCTCAGTGTAACAGCTGTGCTTTCCAACAGATGGCGCTGCTAGCCTACTGGGGGGGCTTGTTGCAGTGCTGTTAGGTGCATATGCGCATGCGTGGGAGAGGTGAAAATGGCTCCACCCAGCTACCCAGTCTATTCTCCTGGATCAGCAATCATGCACCCGTCCTCTGTCTTCAGCTCTCATCTACTGCCCGCTTTTTCACTCTCCATGACCAGGTTCCAGCCAGTACCTCTCTACCAAGTTTTGTCTCAGTTACAGCTGTTGTCTCCGGCCCCTTATTTCTGAAGGACTGTGGCTTTGTCCCATTCTGCCCCTCTGCAGGAGGGTCTCACTGAGCAATGGCCAAATGAGCAATGGCTGAATGTCAGCTGCACCAGAAATGCCTGCTGGACCCTGCTGCTGCTGGTGCCTCGAGACTGTGGCCAGGTGCCAGCCTGCCCCAGAAAAAGTTTGTGAGAGAGTGTAGCAGCAGCATTTCAGGGATTATGAAAATCACAACACACATCTAGCACCAGGCTTCACCCTTAAAGACCTTGCCTCAGCACCAGTGAATGTGGCCACCTTCTGGGGTCTGCTGGGACCAGGTGGCTTCAACAGTCTCTACCAAATGTCGTTCCAGCAGTGGAATCACTTTTCCTTGTGTGGCCTGAGAACCTCCCAGGACCCACTCTGTTCCTGGGGATTCACCCTCCCCTCCAGAGCACCGCCAGGTATTGAGCTGCAGAGTTTCAGCCTTTGCTCTCCCCTTGTTTACAGTCTTAATGGAATTTAAACCCTCTCCTTTCTCCTTTCTCCCTTTTTAGTTTAGTCCCTGCAGCTGTTTCCAATTTTCCACTTTCTCTGCAGCTGCTTTTAGGGAGGGGTGCTTTTCCCATATTCTCCCCCTCTCCCCAGTCTCTGTCCTGTTTCCACCCGCAAAAGCAGTTCCCTACCTTTCGTGGCTTCTTGCTCCCAAAGTTCAACTGTCTGTGATGCATACCTGCTGAATTCTGTGGTTTAGGTTGTGCAGATTGTTGTGTTAATCCTCCAGTTTTCTAGGTGTGTAGGATGGTTTAGTGTTGGTCTGGCTGTATTTCATGGACGCGAGACACAAAAAGCTTCCATGCTGTCCAGCCATCTTCACTCATCCCCCTCTTGGGAGTTTTTTGATTACTGATTCAATTTCTTTGCTGGTTCACAGTCTGTTCAAGTTTTCTATTTCTTTCTGTTATAGTCGTGGTAGGTTACTAATTTCTCAGAATTTATCTGTTTCTCCAGGTTGTCAAATTTGTTGGCATATTTTATTTTATAATATTCTGTTATAATTATTTATATTTCTGTGGTGTTGATTGTTATTTCTTCTCTCTCATTTGTTATTTTATATATGTGGGTCTTTTCTGTTTGTTTTTTCTAAGCCTGGTTAGGGGTTTATCAATTGCATTATGTTTTTCAACAAACCAGCTCCTGGTATCATTGATCTTATTTGTTTGTTTATTTATTTATTTATTTATTTATTTTCTATATTATTTGTTAATGCTCTAATATTTATTTCTTCATTCTTTCTGCTGGCTTTAGGGGTCTTTTGTTGATATTTTTCTAGTTCCTTTATGTAGAAGCTAGGTTTTTATTTAAGATTTGTTGCTTTCTAAGATATCCCTGTATTCCTGTATAATTCCCTCTTAGGACCACATTTGTTGCATCCCAAAGGATTTGGGCCATTTTTTTTTCTTTTTTCATTTGTTTGTGTGTATTTTTTTTTAATTTCTTCTTTGAATTTCTGGCTGACCCCTTTATTGTTTAGTAGTATGATATTTTACCCCCATGTATTCATGGTCTTTCCACATATTACTGTGGTTAACTTCAAGTTTTATAGCATCATATTCAGAGAAAAAGAAATGCATGATACAGTCTCAATCTATTGAGACTTGTTCAGGACTGATTTGTGACCTAGTATGTGATCTATTCTGGAAAATTGCCCATTTTCAACTGGAAAAAAAATGTATATTCTGCTATTTTAGGATGGACTAAAACTGATCCACCCAGGTGCCCCTTCAAATTTCTTTTGACATACATTTTCATGATAAATATTTCTCCATCTCCTCACTTTGAATCTATCAGTGTCTTTAGTTCTAAAGTGAGTCTCTTGTAGGCTGCATATAGATGGATCTTGTTTTTCTTTATCCATTATGATACCATATAACTTTTGATGGGAGTGTTTAAATAATTTATACTCAGAGTAATTATTTTTTATTTCTTTTAATTTTCTTTTAGAGAGGGAGGGAGGGAGGGAGGGAGGGAGAGAGAGACAGAGAGAGAGAATGAATGTCAGGCAGACTCCATGCTCAGCACAGAGCTTGAAACAGACTTGATACCTTGAACCTGGGATCATGACCTGAGTTGAAGTCAAGATTTGGATACTCAACCAACTGAATCACCCAGGTGCCCCCAAAGTAATTATTGATATTTATTTAGTGCCATTTTGTCAATTGTTTTGTCATTGTGTCTGGAGATTTTATCTGTTCCTTTCTTGTCTTTGTCATTTTTTGGTCTTTCCTTTGTGCTCACAGATCCCCTTTAGCTAGTCTTACAGGGTTGGTTTAGTGGTGACAAATTCCTTTAGTTTCTGTTTGTCTAGGAACTCTTTATCTCTTTTTCTACTCTGAATGATATACTTGCCACATAGAATATTCTTGACTGCAGATTTTTCCCTTAAAGTACTTTCAGTATGGCTTGCCATGTTTCTATGAAGCTATATACAGCTAGCCTTGTGGGTCTTCCCTCGTAAGTTAAGGACTTCTTTTTTCTTGATGTTTTTAAGATTTTTTCTTTATTGCTATATTTTGTAAATTTAACTGCAATATGTCTTGGTGTTTGCCTGCTTTTGCTGATTTTCATGGAAGTTTTCTGTGCCTTCCTGAATGTGGATGTCTGTTTCCTTCCCCAGAGTAAAGATGTTTGCAGCTATTACTTTCTCAAATAATTTTTTCACCTCTTTTTTTCTCTCTTCTTCTTCTGGAACTCCTATAATATGAATGTTATTATGTTTGATGGGGATCACTGAGCTTCCTGTTTCCTTTTGTGCTCCACAATTCTTTCTCTCTTTTGTTCAGCTTCATCATTTTCCATTACTTCATCTATTACATCACTTACTTGTTCCTTGCTTCCTCCATCCTTGTTTTCATTCATCTCAGTTATTGCATTCTTTATTTCTGACTACTTGTTTTTTAACTCTTTTATCACTGTGTTAAGGGGCTCCTTGATGTCTTCCATTCTTTTCTCAAGCCCAGTGAGTATCTTTATGACTGCTGTTTTAAATTCTCCATCAGCAATATTACTTATATCTGTTTTGCTTAGAATCTGATTATGACCTTATCTTGTTTCATTTGGGATGAATTCTTCCATCTTGGCTCTTTCTCTAAGTCTCTGTATTCTTCTGATTGTTAGAAAAGCCTCTTACATTTCTTGCTCCTGAGAGTAATGGCTTTATGAAGAAGAGGTCATATAATATCCAGGACCTGGCACTTCAGAGGGAGTCTCTGATGTGTGCTGTGTGCACTCTGCTGTGGTGTTTTGACTTCTCTATCTTTCAGACCATTCTTATTTGGAGGTTCTCCTTGCCTACAGTGGGCAATGTTTTGCCTTCTTCTAGAGTTTGGCAAGTCTTAACTAGGTGTTCATTGGTGGTACTTCCAATAGCCTTGTAGAACTCTGGTTGGGATAAGGTGTGGGCAGGGGTTTCTGTGGTCTTCTGGGGAAGGATCCACTGTGCAGGGCCTCATGCAGACTTAACTAAGAAGGGCCATACTGGCAGGACACTGGGCTGTGGGAACTTGTTTTCACATGTTAGGCAGCCAGTCTTAGGGCTTTGCTGTTTATCAATGGTGGTTATGTGTTTATGCTGAAGGGTTGTGTAGGAAAATGGTACCAGCCAACTCTTTTGTCACTGGAGAGGGATCCCTGCTTGTTGCTCTTAGGAAACACTCCTTGAAGAGTGAATAATCTCCCCCTCTGTGTGCCCCAGGCATTTTTTAATTACTTTTTTCAATCTGTCTACCTCTGGGATGTTTTCCTACCTCCTTCCAGGAGCATTGTAGTTCCCTCTGGGATATCTGTCAGTCAAGCCTTCTGTCTTTAAAACTCCAGGCATTAGGGACCTGGTGTGAGCATAAGACTGCCCTGGTCTTCCAGAGGGCGATTTCACCACACTGGGATTAAGGAGGTTTGACCAATAAAGGCAGCTGTGTAAGAGTGCATTGGAGTGGGAGTTGGAGAAAACAGGCTAGGCAGCAAGTATTGGGGCTTCATTGTCCTTGGCATGTGGCTCTGCATTTATGTTGAGTAGCAAGGGAGAGAAATGGTGCCTACTGATGTGCCAATTCTTTGAAAAGATAAACAAAATTAATAAAACTTTAGTTAAAATTATGAAAATAAAAAGTATGAAATAACTAAAACCAGAAATGAAAGAGAAATACTAACCAACACCACAGTAATTCTAATGATTATAAGAAACAAAAAAGTTGCCAAAAAATTTGACAACCTAAAAGAAATGGATAAATTCATAAAAATATGTAATCTTTCATTAGCAAATCTGGAGGTAAGAGAATTATTTGAACATATCAATTACTAATAATGAAGCTGAATTGGTATGAAAATACTCTCAACAAACAAAAGTCCAGGATGAGATGGCCTGACAGGTAAATTTTACAAAATATTTGAAAAAGTTAATATCTATTTCCTGAACCTATTATAAGATTTAGAAGAAGAATAGCTTCCAAATTTATTCTATGTGGTGAAAAGCAGACAAAGGTACTACAAAGAACTACAATAATAACAACAGCAACAATAACAACAACAAAATAGTAAAGGCCAATATTCTTGGCACAATAGGGGCAAAACTCCTCAACAAAATATTAGCAAACTGAATCTAACAACATATTAAAAAGATAATTCACCATGATCAAGTGGGAGTTACTCCAGGGATGCAACAGTGGTTCAATATACAAATAGCAACACATAAATCAATGTGATATATCATATTTACAACAAAAAGGATCAAAATCATGTGGCAATCTCAATAGATGCAGAAACAGCATTTGATAAGGCACAATTTCATTTAATGATGAAAACTTTCACCACTTACATTTAGAGGAAATATACTCAACATAATCAAGGCCATATATAAATACCCACAGCTAACATCAGACTCAATGGTGAAAACCTGGGAGCTTTTCCCCTAAGATCAGGTATAAGACAAGAATTTCCACACTCATCACTTTTATTAAATATAGTAATGGAAGTCTTTGCCACAGCAATTAGACAAGTAAAGAAATAAAAGCCACCCAAATTGGTAAAAAAATTAAATAAAATTTTACTATTTACAGATGACATAACATTATATATAGAAAACACTAGACTCCACCTAAAAACTACTAGATCTAATAAATGAGTTCAGTAAAGTTGCAGAATACAAAATTAATATACATAAATTTGCTACATTTCTACACATTAATAACAAAGTAGCAGCAGAAGAAATTAAGAAAATAATTGCATTTATAGCTGCAACAAAAGGAATAAAATACCTAGGGCTAAACTTAACTGAGGAGGTGAAAACGATATACTGAAAACTATATTCTGAAAACTATGAAACTTTGATAAAATAAATTGAAGAGGACACCAACAAATGGAAAGTTGTTTTGTGTTCACCCAACGAAAGAATGAATATTTTTGATTTTATAGCGCCCAAACCAATATACAGCTTCAAAGCAATTCTTTTTGAAATATCAATAACATTTTTCCCAAGACTTGACCAAATAATCCTAAAATTTATAAGGAACCAAAAAACACTGAAGGGTCAAACTAATCATAAAAAAAAATAACTAACTCATAAATATCACAATATTTCAAGATTTCATATGGTGCCAGTATGCTACTGGCACAAAAATAGAACATAAATTAATGGAACTGAATAGTGAGCCCAGAAATAAACTCATGCTTCTATGGTCAATTAATCTATGACAAAGGAAGCAAGGATATACAACAAGGCAAAGATAATCTCTTCAATAAATTGTGTTGGGAAAATTGGAGAGCTATATGCAAAAGACTGAAACTGGATCACTTTGTTAGAGCTCAAAAATATACTCAATATCTATTATAAATCTATATCTTAATTTGAAAACCTTAAAAACTCCTTAAATAAAACATAGGCAGTTATATCGTGGATATAGGTCATAGTAACATCTTTTTAAATATATCTCTTAAAAAAAGGGAAACAAAAACAAAAATAAAATATTGGGAATAAAATGAAAGATTTTGAACAAGAAAGGGTAACATCAATAAAAGAACAAGTGACCTAGTGAATGGGAGAAAATATTTGAAAATGATATATCTGATAAAGGTTTAATATCCACAATATATAAAGAACTTATATAACTGAATACCAAAAAATAATTGATTACAAAGTAAGTGCACAGTGACCTGAATACACTTTCTTCCAAAAACTCATACAGATGACAAACAGACATTTCAATTTCCTTAAAATCACTCATCAATGGGGAAATGCAAATCAAACACAGGAGATATTATTCCATAGTTGTCAGAGAAGCTAGCATAAAAAAGACACAAAATAACAAGTGTTGGTGAAGATGTGAAGGGAAGGGAAGTTTTGCGCACTATTGGTGGGAATGTAAATTGGTGAACCCACTGTGCAAAACTGCACTGAGGTACCTGCAAAAATTAAAACTAGAAATACCATATGGTACAGTAATTTCTTTACCAGATATTTATGTAAACATAATGAAAACACTAATCCTAATTTGAAAATATATATGCACTCCAATTTATTGCAGCATTATTTACAATAACCAAGATATGGAAGATTAAGATAGATAGATAGATAGATAGAGACATAGGTATAGATATAGAGAGTGAAAGAGAGTTGTATACTTTGGTCTACATATCAGTAGAGACATATAATATATATATAGATAGATAGATAGATAGATAGATAGATAGATAGATGTATGTCTATCTATAATAATCAATCTATATAATGGAATATTGATCAGCCATAAAAAATAAGACCTTCTCATTTTTGACATAAATAGAGGTGAGGGTATTATGTTAAGTGAAATAAGTCAGAGAAGATGCATAGCATTATTTTGCTTATATGTGAATCTAAAGAACAAAACAAAGAAACAAACAAAAGAACAGAAATAGACCCATAAATACAGAACAAACTTGTGATTGCCAGAGGGGAAGAGTGTGGAGAGATGGACAAAAATGATAGAGGTATTAAGAGGTAAAAACTTCTAGTAATAAAATAAATAAACCATAGAAATGACAAGTATAGTCAATAATATTATAATATTGTGTGGTGACATTGTGTTAACACTTACCCTGATGAACACTGGACAATCTATGAAGTTGTTGATTCACTATGCCTTTATGCCTGTAACTAACATAACACTGTGTGCCAACTCTTCTTCTATAAATATATATATATATATATATATATATATATATTTAAAGTAGTTATTGATAGGGAAATTGTTTTCATTTTTTATTGTTTTATTAATGCTTTATAGTCTCTTTATTCATAACTTGCTCTCTTCTTTTGTAATTTAATTATCTTTTATTGATTTATGATTTTATTGATTTATTTATGATTTTATTGGTTAACTTACTTCTCTTTATCTTTGTGTACCTGATAAAGTATTTTTTTTTCTTCTTGGTATACATCCTATATAAGACATCTTATTCTCAGTGAAGGGCCAACATGACAGAGAAGTAGGGGATCCATACTTTTCACGTCTCTCAAGCAAAAAAGTGCAGAATCCAAAGGACTTTGAACACCAGAGCCTGGGAGGAAAGAGACTGAATCTACTAGGAAGAAAATGGGAAAGCTGGAAAAAAAGGTGATTAACTGCACATTGGGGGAAATAAAAAAAAAATGCCATGTGGGCACGGAGGGAAGGGACCCCATTCTGCAGAGAGATAAAGGGAAGAGAAAAAGTGGCTAGGGAAGTGTAGGACCATATCTGGACAGGAGAAAGACCTCGGACTGAGACTGAGTGGGATCCGATCTCTAACTGCAGGGCTTTCTTTGGACTGGGGCAGGATCCCTATGCACGCACCTGGGGAGGATGGGAGCCAAGGCCTGGGTGTGGATGTATGTCAGGGTCTCAGTCTGCAGTTGGAAAAAGTGGTTCCCTCCCTGGAAGGCTGTGTGATAGTACAAAGCCTGTTTGTGTCTGCCACCCCTGGGCTCAGTGGCTGGGCCAAGGGCGCAGTCTGCAGTAGGAAAAGGTGGTCATCTCCCTGGGGTGCTGTGGGAAAAGACAAAACCTGCCTGTATGTGCACTGCAGGAGCTCACGGTGAGGGTGGTGGCTCTCAGTCTGCAGTAGGAAAAGGTGGTCCTCCCTGAAATGCAGAGGCACAGACAAAGCCATCCGGGACCACATATCCAGCCACACTGAGAGGCACTTCCCCATTGCCAGAGGGCACAAAGCAAGACTTTGAATCCTAGCCAAGTGCAGGGTCAGGGGAGTTGGTGGAGTGAGGAGGACCACCCCGTCTGCACCTGAGGCACAATGCGGACAACTCAAACAGAGTCCACTGGGTCAGGCTCGGTGGAGAAGAGACTGGGGGATCACCATTCCTGTCCCCCCCCACCACCCCAAGACAGGGCCTCAAGGATCACTCCTGGGGACCATAGTGGAGATGGGTCCAGATTACACCAAACTTCACCCCTTCACACTGGGTAACTGCATATCCATCAAAGTAGCACAGACCCTGGGGACAGCTCCTCCTGACAAGCACTGCAGCATTGCCTGGATTAACTCTAGGTCAATTCTGGATATATAGATATGTTCTCTCCCCCCCCCCCCCCGTTTTCTTCTTATCTCATCCCTCCCTTAGGCTGGTTACTCTGGTTATTGGTCTGTCTAAACAGATATATTTAATCCATTGTCTTGATACATGTCTTGGTGTCTTGATACACCTCCTTCTTTACACTCCTTTCTCACTCTCTGGAATAATCAAGTCATATACTTTCTCTGACTGGGTAATTTTATCTTCATTTCGTTTTCCCTGCCTCCTTATTTTCCTCTCTCTCTGGATTAAGCCTTTTGTATCTCTGCTTAATCAATGTTTATTTTTTCTTCCCCCACCCCAACACTCCTGTCATTTCTCTCTTTGCATGTGCTCTTCTATCAGCACCATCTTCACCCTCTTCTTTACTTGTACTTGGTGTTATTGGGTTTTTTGTTTTAGTCTTTAGTTTTTTTTTGTTTGTTTATTTGGTTGTTTGTGTTATTTGTTTGTGTGTTTGAACATTTTTGTCTCCTGTTTGTCTGTCTGTTTCCCTTTACATATTTACTCCAAGGAACAAATCAAAGCACACCTGGTGGAGTATCCAAAATATCACTATAAGTAGGGTAATAAAATAACCAAAGTCACGATAACAGAGAACAAGTAACAATCTTTGAAAAAAACACCTCCTGAAGGGCCGGGCCCTGGACAGTGTATGACCCTCCTTTAATATAGCAGTGCTCACAGGTGCAGAGCACACAATAAGCTTTTAAAACGCATATGGGACAGAAAACTAGCCAAAATGATGAAATAGAAGAAGTCTCCTATAAGAAATTCCAGGAAGTAGTGACAGGTAACGAATTGATCAAAACTGATGTAAGCAATATAACTGAACAAGAATTTAGAATAACAGTCATAAAATTAATTGCTGGGCTTGAAAAAAGCAGAGAGGACAGCAGAGAATCTATTGCTACAGAGATCAGGGACCAAACAATATTCATGATGAATTAAAAAATGGTATAAATGAGATGCAACATAAAATAGAGGTGGCCACAGCACGGATTGAAGGGGCAGAAGAGAGAATATGTGAATTAGAAGATAAAATTGTGGAAAAAGAGAAAGCTGAGAAAAATAGAGATAAAGAAATCCAGGAATACAAGAGGAGAATTAGAGAAAAAAATGATGCAATCAAATGGAACAATATCCGTATCATAGGAATTCCAGAAAAACAAAAGACAGAGAACAGGACTGAAGGTGTACTTGAACAAATCATAGCTGAGACTTTCCCGATTTAGGGAAGGAAACAGGCATTGGAATCCAGGAGGCACAGAGACTCCCTTCAGATGTAACTTGAATTGATCTTTTTTTAAATTTTTTTCAACGTTTATTTATTTTGGGGACAGAGAGAGACAGAGCATGAACGGGGGAGGGCAGAGAGAGAGGGAGACACAGAATCGGAAACAGGCTCCAGGCTCTGAGCCATCAGCCCAGAGCCTGACGTGGGGCTCGAACTCACGGACCGCGAGATCGTGACCTGGCCGAAGTCAGATGCTTAACCGACTGAGCCACCCAGGCGCCCCAATAACTTGAATTGATCTTCTGAAAAACATATCATAGTGAAACTGGCAAAATAAAAAGATAAAGAGAGAATTCTCAAAGTAGCTAGGGATAAACAGGTCTTAACATACAAAGGTAGACACATAAGACTAGTAGCAGATCTATCTACTGAAACTTGTCAGGCCAGAAACGAATGGCAGGAAATCTTCAATGTGATGAACAGAAAAAATATGCAGCCGAGAATCCTTTATCCAGCAAGTCTGTCATTCAGAATAGAAGGAGAGATAAAGGTCTTCCCAAACAAACAAAAACAGAAGGAATTCATCTCCACTAAACCAACCCTACAAGAAATCCTAAGGGGGACTCTGTGAGTGAAATGTTGCAAGGACCACAAAGTAGCAGAGACACCACTACAAGCATGAAACATACAGATATTGCAATGACTCTAAACCCCTTTCTTTCAGTAACAACACTGAATGTAAATGGACTAAATGCTCCAACCTAAAGACATAGGGAATCAGAATGGAAAAAAAATAAAACAAGATCCATCAATTTGCTGTCTACAAGAGACTCATATTAAACCTGAGGACACCTTCAGATTGAAAGTGAGGGGATGGAGAACTATCTATCATGCTACTGGAAGTCAAAAGAAAGCTGGAGTAGCCATACTTATATCAGACAAATTAGATTTTAAATTAAAGGCTGTAACAAGAAATGAAGAAGGGCATTATATAATAATTACAGGGTCTATCCATCAGGAAGAGCTAACAATTGTAAAAATCTATGTGCCAAATATGGGAGCCCCCAAATATATAAAAGAATCACAAACATAAGCAACCTTATTGATAAGAATGTGGTAATTGCATGGATCTTTAATACTCCACTTACAACAATGGATAGATCATCTAGACACAGGATCAATAAAGAAACAAGGGCCCTGAATGAGACATTGGATCAGATGGACTTCACAGATATATTTAGAACTCTGCATTCCAAAGCAATGGAATATATGTTAGGAAAGAGAAACCAAGGGAAAAAAGACAGTTTCTTAAACAAATGGAGCTGGGAGAAATGAACAGCATCATGCAGAAGAATGAAACTAGACCGCTTTCATACACCATACACAAAAATAAACTCAAAATGGTTGAATGACCTGAATGTGAGACAGGAAGCCATCAAAATCCCAGAGAAGAAAGCAGAAAGAAACCTGCTTGACCTCAGCTGCAGCAATTTCTTACTTGATACATCTCCAAAGCCAAGGGAATTAAAAGCAAAAATGAACTATTGGGACCTCATGAAGATAAAAAGCTTCTGCACTGCAAAGGAAACAATCAATAAAATTTAAAGGCAGCTGATACAATGGGAAAAGATATTTGCAAATGACAGATCAGACAAATGGCTAGTATCCAAAATCTATAAAGAACTCACCAAACTCCACACCTGAAAAACAAATAATCCAGTGAAGAAATGGCAGAAGACATGAATAGACACTTGTCTAATGATGACTTCCAGATTGCCAAAAGGCACATGAAAACATGCTCAACATCACGCCTCATCAGGGAAATGCAATTCAAAACCACACTGAGATACCACCTCATGCCAGTCAGAGTGGCTAAAATGAGCAAATCAGGAGACTATAGATCCTGGAGAGGATGTGGAGAAACGGGAACCCTCTTGAACTGTTGGTGGGAATGCAACTGGTGCAGCCACTCTGGAAAACAGTGTGGAGTTTCCTCAAAAAATTAAAAAATAGATATACCCAATGACCCAGCAATAGCACTGCTCAGAATTTACCCAAGGGATACAGGAGTGCTGATGCATAGGGGCACTTGTACCCCAATGTTTATAGCAGCACTTTCAACAATAGCCAAATTATGGAAAGAGCCTAAATGTCCATCAATCGAAGAATGGATAAAAAAGATATGGTTTTTGTATACAATGAAATACTACTTGGCAATGAGAAAGAATGAAATCTGATCATTTGTAGCAACATGGGTGGAACTGGAGAGTATTATGCTAAGTGAAATAAGTCAGGCAGAGAAAGACACATACCATATGTTTTCACTCATATGTGGATCCTGAGAAACATAACAGAAGACCATGGTGGAGGGAAAGGAGGAAAAATGTTACAGAGAGGGAAGGAGGCAAACCATAAGAGACTCTTAAGGACTGAGAACAAACTAAGGGGAGTTGTGGGGTGGGGGAGAAGGGAAAGTGGGTGATGGGCAGGGAGGAGGGCACCTGTTGGGATGAGCACTGAGTTTTGTATGGAAACCAATTTGACAATAAATTATGTATGTGTGTATATATATATATATATATACACACTCACACTATATATATTATATATTATATATATTAATTATTATATATAATATATATTCATTATATATATATATATGTGTATATATATATATACACATATATATATATCATGACTCCGTGCATTAAAAAGAAAAAAAAAGACATCTTATTGTCATTACAGTCTGTTTTAAGCTGGAAACAACTTTAACGACATACAAAAGCAGTAGTTTTACTTTCCCACACAAACCTTTTATGTTATTGATATCACAAATTACCAAAACATATATTGTATATCCTTTAACAGACTTTTATATCTGTAATTATTTTAATACATTCATTTTTAACTATTATACTAGCGTTAAAATCAAATTACACCCTACAATTATACTATTAGATATTCTAAATTTGACTATTTACTATTGTTTTTTTACTTTCATAGATTTTATATTACTAATTAGTTTATTCCAACTTGAAGAACTTTGTTTAGCATTTAACATTTTTAACGTTTTATTTATTTTTGAGGCAATGTGAGGGACAGAGTACAAGTGGTGGAGGGGCAGACAGAGGAAGACACAGAATCTGAAGCAAGCTCCAGGCTCTGAGCTGTCAGCACAGAGCCCAACGCAGGGCTTGAACTCATGAACTGTGAGATCATGATCTGAGCAGAAGTCGAACGCTTAACCGACTGAGCCACCCAGGTGCCCCAACTTTGTTTAGCATTTACTGGTGATGAGCTCCTTCATGTTTTTGGAAGATCAGCTTTTTTTTTTTTTTCCTGATGGACAAATTTGCCATGTATGGTGTTCTTGCTTAATATTTTTCTTTTCTTTCAACACTTTGGATTCATATCTCCCTACAATCTCCTGACCCTCAAGGATTTTGCTGAGAAAAGTGCTGATACAATTATGCAAGTTCCCCTACACATGATGAGTCACATTTTTCTTGATTTT
This sequence comes from Lynx canadensis, assembly GCF_007474595.2. Lineage (NCBI taxonomy): Eukaryota > Metazoa > Chordata > Mammalia > Carnivora > Felidae > Lynx > Lynx canadensis. Next base: position 84,009,067 of record NC_044303.2, on the reverse strand, counting down.
TTTTTCAATTTTCTCTTTATTTTTTTTTTTACTTAATATTTTTACAGTGTTTTTGATGTAATTTTCCTTGGTTGGATTCTATTTGTGATCTTTTCTGCTTCTTTTTGTTCATTTATTTACTTACTTATATTTTAAAGTTTTTATTTTAATTCCAGTTATTTAACATAGTGTTGTAATAGTTGCAGGTGTGTACTATAGTGATTCAACACTTCCATATAACACCCAGTGTTCATCACAAGTGTACTACTTAATACCCATAATCTATTTAACCCATTCCCCAACCTCCTCCCCTCCTGGAACCATCAGTTTGTTTTCTATACTTAAGATCAATGGAACAGAATAGAGAACCCAGAAATGGATCCACAAACATATGGCCAACTAATCTTTGACAAAGCAGGGAGGAATATCCAGGGGAATAAAGACAGTCTCTTCAGTAATTGTTGCTGGGAAAACTGGACAGCCACATGCAGAAGAAAGAACCTGGACCATTTTCTTATACCATACACAAAAATAAACTCAAAATGGATGAAAGACCTAAATGTAAGACAGGAAGCCATCAAAATCCTTGAGGAGAAAGCAGGCAAAACCTCTTTGATCCTTGGCTGCAGCAACTTCTTACTCAACATGTCTCTGGAGGCAACGGAAACAAAAGCAAAAATGAACTACTGGGACCTCATCAAAATAAAAAGCTTCTGCACAGCGAAGAAAACAATCAGCAAAACTAAAAGGCAACCGACAGAATGGGAGAATATATTTATGAGTCTGTTTCTTAGTTCCTCTCTCCCTTTTATTCCTTTGTTATTTGTTTTGTTTCTTAAATTCCACATATGAGAAAAATCATGCATTTGTCTTTCTCTGAGTGACTTATTTCACTTAGCATTATACTCTGTAGCCCCATCCATGTCTTTGCAAATGGCAAGAAATAATATTTCATTGTGTATATATACCACATCTCCCTTATCCATTCATCAATCAGTGTACATTTTGGCTGTTTCCATATCTTAGCTATTGTAAATAATGGTGCAATAAACATAGGGTCTTTTGAGCTTCCTGAACTTGAATTTCCATATTGCACTAAGAATTTAGGATGTTTTACTTTTTTTTTCTCGTTATCTCTTTAAATAAGTTTTCTTTTCTTTTCTCTTTTCTCCTTCTAAAACTATAGTAGTATGTACGGTGGTTTACATAATGGCATATCAAATCATGTAGGTTTTCTTAAGTCTTTTCTATTCTTTTTTTCCTGCCTGTGTAATTTCAAATCACTTATCTTCAAATTCAGAGATTCGTTTTTCCTTCCTGCTTGTCTCCACTGCATTTCTCATTTCATTTATTTCATTTTCCAGCTCCAGAAGTTTTATTAGGTAATTTTATCTCTTGCATTTCTCATTTTGTTCATATATTGTCCCGATTTCATTTAGTTGCATATCTGTGTTTTTCTGAGCTTAGCTTTCTTGAAACAATTATTTTGAATATTTGGTTGGACAATTCATAGTTCTCTATTTTTTGGTGTCAGCTAATGGACAATTATTGTGCCTTTTCTGGTGTTATGTTTCTTTGATTGCTTGTGTTTTGAAGTTTTCCATTGGTGTCTTTGCATTGGAAGAATAAAGTGGCTTGCAAATATAAAGAATTTTACCAGTCCATCATGTTATGAATTCTGGGTAGTCTCTCAGACCTTTTCAGTGGATACTTCATTTTCTTTGCACATGATCTGTAGAGGTTTTAGTCCACTGTCTGCATGGACATGCGGAGCACTGGCCACAGGGTCATTTGAGCACATGGATTGCTGGGGGGCACATGTGCACTGTTTGAGGGTACACACAGGTGATGCCTCCTATGAAGTTTATAGGTAAGCCTGTTGGTGGAGTCCACAGTTATTTAGTTGCCACCATTACCAATTGTTAAGTTCTGCACCCAATTGTTGCAACCCCCAACTCTTTCCCCTGTTTTTAGCTTCCCCAGACTAACCAGCTATGCAAATCATCTCAATTTTTGGCTGATTGAGAAAGAAGTGGACTTCTTGGGCTGGGGAGACTGGGCAGTAATTAACCTCTCACTTTTCTGTATGAAACAAATCATGGAGTGAGGGACTTTATAGGCATTGAGCCGTGTTGCTTTAGAGAAAGACCAACACAGGTAATAAAGTAGTTCTTTTGCTCTCTTCACGCACCTATTCTCACATTTATTTGCTCCATCAGAGTGCCCATACCTCTTTTCATTGGATTTTGTCTATTTTATCTCCATTTTTCTCTCATATTTGCACAAGGTGCCTACTGTTCTGAATATCTCCTCTACTAAGAGTGAGTCCAAAGCCTTCTCTCCCTGTGTTCCTCACTTGGTAATCATGATTTTTTTTTACTTGGTGCTGCTATAGTGGGTTACTGAGGTCAGATGTCCCCTCTCATCTTCACCTCGTACTGTCCATATTCTATACAGTTGTTCCTCCAAAATTGAATCTTATTATCTACAGCCTAAGGACAGGACATAAAGTATATTCTGTTGAATTATTTAAAAATTAAATATTTTGGTTCTGTCACCTGCTGAATGAAATAAAGCCAAAAGAATCCAATTGGAATTCTGGATATAATTAACAAGGGTGTAATATACTCTTGTATATATTAACTTTAAATTAAATATAATAACTTTAATTCTTTGTTATCTGCAGTTCTTCTTATATAATATTAAATAAAAAACAAATACAAGCAAATTTTTCAACATTAAAAATTATGCTGTGCATTAAACTAGATTAATTAATTAATTTAATTGACCTGATATATATTGACTAATTACCAGGAATTATTAAATGTTCTTTGTAAAAAAATAAAAAAAAAATTAAAAAAAAAAATAAATGTTCTTTGGATACATCAGTGAGCAAAACACAAAGGATGTCTAACAATGGTGAGCTAACATTTTAGCAGGGTGAGAAACATAAACTGAGCTAAATATTATGTTAAAATAAAAATAATATAGGAATAATACAAAATTATAAGAGACAATGAGAGACAGTGGTTTGGGAGTTTTAAATATTGTATTTTTAAAGGAGTGAGGTAAGGTTTGATGAGAGAATAGAAATAATGAAAGGTTTTGACTATATAGACATCTGTGAAGAAGGTACTCTGAGCAAAGATAACAGTCAGAAAATGGCCGTAAGGTGTGACATTATTGGTCTGTTTGAATACAAGAAAGGCAGTCAGTATGAAACTTATGCAAAGATAGAGAAAGCAGTGGGAGGTCAGGCCCAAAAAGAAATAAGCAGATTAGACTCAATTTACACACCACTGTGAAGATGATGATTGAGTTAGAGTCTCTGAAGAGTTGTGAGGAGAGGACAAATTTTTTGTCTAGATTTGAATCATTTGCACTGGTTCCATTGTTGGCAACAGACATGAGGGGTAACCATCTAGTATCTGAGAATATGGAGCTCTAATCATGTAAACCAGGTGGGGAACATTTGGTAGGTGGACAGGATAAGGATTTTAGTATTGAAATATTGAGATTTTATCACAACCCCCAAATGCATAAATAAATAAATAAATACATAAATACAGCTGTATCTAAAAGGAATATCTACAATAGAGAATTACATTTGAGAGTGGACATAGAAAGACCGATGACAGACAAACAAACAAAAAAAAAAGTATATGATATTTCTGAAACTTAGTTCCCAAATAGTATGCATTGAACTCTGGGAACTCCAATATTAAATAAATTGGGGGAAATTTTTCAAGGAAAGAAAAAGGAGTCATCCATAAAGATGAAAAACAACACAATAAATTAAAAATCATTTAAGCCAAGTAATAAACTACATCAAAGAACAGAGAGTTATGAATTTGTCAAATGTTTCTGGTAATATGAAAAAAAAAAGCTGAGAATTAATATTTTGGTTAGCATAGGTGAGAGGTTAGGAATTTTCTTTATATGATGAAAATTGGACTTACAATGTCTCCACACTGACAGGACAGAACATGATTAACACATGAAAATTTGTAGAAAAGTGTGTGCCAGTAATGCAGATATGGAAGTGTTCTTGTAAATATTTTAATATTTTTATTAAAATAGAGGACCAGTATCAGATGAGAGAGATGTGGAAATAGAAGGCATTCAAATGTTCAGGAAAATGAAAATGACACAAAATAGTTTTCTAGAAAGAAAAACATTGAAAGGATTGTAGATGGGTACAACTATTCTCGGAGGTTTGAAAGTCCAGTAAAAGTTACAAATTAAAAGTGGTGGCATTTATACTAGTTCTGATTTTTTTCCAGTCACATAAAGAAGTGTGTGGTCAGAACAAAGGCTGTTGGATTTAAATAGGCATGGGGCTGCAAGGAGATTACACTGAGCATAGGGAGAGGCAGATAGATAAAACTAAATGCAAGCCATCATCATAAATGTGGTCCATGGAATTTAAACTGGCTTACAACACAGGGTCTCTTTAAATCTTAGATATAAAGAAGGTAAAAGATAAATGCAAAAGTTGAAAGGAAAATAGTAATTAATTACTCACATGGTCAAAGATTTGAAATTTTATTAAACAAGGACAGAAAAAAATCCCAACCAGATACAAATTTAAAAATAGAGACACAAATGATATTAAGTAAAAACATTTTGAAGATAAGTTGTTGGATCTCTGCATGACCTGAAACTGGAACTCTCATGTCATTGGATAATATGTAAACTAGTTCAATAACAAATGTATGCTTTTTTTTTTCACCAAGTCTTTCCATATACATCCCAAAGAAAACTCATGTAAATGTAGCCTGAAATACACAATGTTATTCATCTGTAAAAAGACCAAGTTTCAAACAAAAGAAGAGAGATAAAATATTATTGTATATTTTATGATGACTGTTCAGGTTAAAAGGAAAGAGCAATTGTAATATTTAAATGTTAATATTTAAATTAAAAAAGAAAATGACTGTACAGATGGACAATTAGAGAAAACTATTTTTGTGCTAAAGTGCACAAATCATAAATACACAGAAAAGTGCATAAATAGTGAGTAGCTCAATTAATTTTCATAAATGTACACACTTGAATTCATAAATGAACACATTTTCTGTGGCAGTGCTTACAATATATATTTGATTTAATAGAAACCAATTAAGATAGGGGCGCCTGGGTGGTTCAGTTGGTTAAGTGTCTGACTTTGGCTCAGGTCATGATCTCACAGTTCGTGGGTTTGAGCTGCACATCGGGCTCTGTGCTGACAGCTCAGAGCCTGGAGCCTGCTTCAGATTCTGTCTTCCTCTCTGCCTTTTCCTGACTCACACTGTTTCTTTATCTCTCAGAAATAAATAAGCATTAATTTTCTTTTAAAGAAACCAATGAAAATATATTGCTCTCTATAGTGGCACTAAATTGACATGTTGTTAGTGAGTACAATTTCTGACAATATACTATATTGTGTTAAGCATGAGACATTTTATCTAATTGGAGACTACGGGTAGGTTCAGAAGATTAATTTATTCGTTGGTAAAATCTGCTTTAACCAGATGCCATTCTTTTAAACATGGGACCAATTTGGCTTTTTCTGTTAAGGACCTGCCTTTATTTCTCCTTTGATGACATAATTGCCCACAAAATAATTATGGCAACTATGGCAGACTACTTTACTGTGTTTCCAACATGGAACAATATTTCCATGATTGCATTGTTTATGTTATAGAAAAAAAAATGGTTCTATCCTATTTCAATATCTTGGGGGCATTGGGATCTGCTTTTCATACCTAGCAATTGGATTTATTTTCTGGTCTGTCTTGAGGACAAGAGACTTTTACATACTTATAGTCACCAGAGATTTGTACCCAACACTCTGGGAAATTTCTCTCTCCTTAATGGAATTAATTCTCACTCAAATAATTAATCTTTCCTCTTGTGCCCTGAAGAACAAAGCCATAAAAAAGCTAATCATTTGCTACTGACAAATTTATTGGTACTATTTTTTTTAATATTCTGGTAGATAAACTTACTGTGCATTGCCAAGACTTTGTAATATTATATTTATATGGTATTAAATTTTGATATGTTCTTATCCGTATGAACCCAAAACTATGGAGGAATTAACCCACTTATCTCCATTATTGTCAGGCTTGGCCTTGACTTTTTAGTCAATATATGTGAACAGAAATAAAACGTGCATTTCCAAGTAAAAACGTTAAGAACTATTATGTGTTTTATAGGTAGGTATGCTATCCCTTTGCAAGAAATTTGGCAAAGTCCCAAAGAATAGCTGCTTCTTTTAACCCGGATTCTAAAATAAAGTTGAAAAAGAACAAAACCATCACCAAGCCATGGTATAATGTGAGTTCCTTTCTGTAAACTTCCAATACTGAGGTATTTTGTTACTGAAACATAAGATGACTGATACAGTGGACATAAAGCAACTCTACAGTGGTCATTTTAAGAAAATTACTATTAACACATCTATGTCTCTATTTTAAATTTATGGATTTCTCTTTGGAATGTAAGGTCAAAATCCATTCATGAATGATGTCTAATCCTATCCACTTCCAATATTCAGGAAACAATTTAAACATGGAGTTGCTTTAATTATCAAAATTCTTAACTACTCAAAAATTATCTTTAATAACAGAGTAGAAACTATTGATATATGTGCTAATACATGAGGAGATTATGAATATAAGTGATATTTGATTACTTTATGCTCCTTGGAATTTTATATTAATGAATATTTTGTCTATTGCCACAACAAGGAAATAAAAAGAATGATAAAAATTTTCAATTAAGTTCTTGTTTGGAACTGTAGCTATTCCCTACAATCGACATAAAATGTTTATTTAAAATTATTTTTTAATATTAATTTATCTTTGAGAGACAGAGCATGAGCAGGGGAGGGGCAGAGAGAGAGAGGGAGACACAGAATCCAAAGCAGGCTACAGGCCCCGATGCGGGGCTCAACTTCTCGAGCCATGAGATCATGACCTGAGTCAAAGTCAGACGTTTAACCAACTGAACCACCCAGGTGCCCCCCTCATTTAAAAAAAAATAATGTTTATACATGTAAAATGTTATTTTAAAAGATGCTCCAATAATTTTTCACTGCTTACAGATATTAATTCTTTCTCATCTTTTTTCATTTAAAATTTTTTAATGCTTATTTATTTTTGAGAGAGAGAGAGACAGAATGGGAACGAGAGAGGGGCAGAGACAGCAGGAGATACATAATCCAAAGCAAGGTCCAGGCTCCAAGCTGTCATCACAGAGCCCGATGCAGGGCTCGAACCCACGAAGTGTGAGATCATGACCTGAGCCAAAGTCAGATGCTTAACTGACTGAGCCACCCAGACACCCCAATTCTCTCTCTTATCTTAATCCACCATCAAATATATATAAACTGTCTTATGAATATGAGCTAGGACTTATATAAATAAAAAATCTTAGTATATTATTTATATAAATATTCCTATGCCCTAGCATTCAAACAACAGTCACAGTAGTGAAAGCGGCCACTGTGGACTGGGATCACTATGGTGCAAATTAGTTCTCCATTAAACATATTCAAAGATTAGAATCTACAAAACTTACCAGGAATTTATTTGAGATTAATAACTGTGGGGTGGGTAGAGAAGAAGTTAAACTCCTATGTAAGCTCTACAAAGTTCTTCAGTGAATGCACAGGATACTCTAAAATTTTTCCTTGTTGGGGCAATGACTCATCTTTTAAGTTCCCACATTGGCAACATAATGCATGCTGTACTCAGGATGTGAAAGTTATCTTGGATGAAGCAGCTCTTCACATCAGAGGTTAGTTCCCTAGAGAAGGCTGATAGTTTATGGCTATATGCTGGCAGCATTCCCAAGAACTTGGAGAATCAATCCATCATTTTTCCAATAATATATTCATTACATGTCACTTGTATTGTGTCCCTTGGATCTAATGTTATATAATTACTGAGAGAAACTCTCTTTATTAATAGAATAGTATTCTGGAATAGTATGTAGCATAAAACTAATAAACACAATAGATTAATAGCTCTTCTAAGACAAGTTACAGGTATAACTGGGCTTATTTCTCTAGAACTTTAAAAAGAAGTTTAATTGGACAACCTGAGGTTTACTCTATAAACAATGGACAAATCATTTACCTGGTAGTATAACTTAGAATTTTACTACTTTGCCTAATACACTTGTCCACTTACGGTTGGTAACTGGACAAGAATGTACCAAGAGATACCCAAATGTATCACCTGGGTAACTAAGTATATTCTTCCCTATTTTTTTTCTGTTTAACAGTAAACATAACATTTCCTAATTACAAGGTCAGTTACCCCAACCAGGACAGTGACTTCTCCTTTGACTGCTTGTTACTTAGCATGATAAATTCAAAGTTATTAGGGAACAGTAATGTCTTATAATACAATGGAAATTTTGTAGTTCACCATGGTGGCATTTTTGACCCTTTGGGAAACAGAAACTCTCATCCAGCTAAGATGAAGAGTTGAGGGAGGTGTAAATTTTCCCAGTTAGTTACTAGTTACAGTGGTAAATGTTGTCACATCTACTTCCGTGTCTTGATAACTAAATCTATGTATTCTACCAAATAGATATACAGACTCCTCTACTGATCATTGATTTAGAATAATAAATTCTGGGAAAAGACGCCTTACCCACCTAGGGTGTCATCTCTAAAAATCTAAGGTATCACCTCAATGGTGCCTTCAACAAGCTGTTTCAACGCATGATCAAATTAGGAAGGTTTTGGGTAGCACAGTGTGTGATACAACAGTGAATCCCATGTTCATGTGCCCAATGCCACACCTCCTGTGCATTAATTCGAGTTGTTTGGTCTTATGAGATATTACATAGTATCCAATCTCAGTGTACGAAACATACTGCAAGCCTTCAATTGCTGTGGTTAATGCCCTGGGGCAGGTAAATAAACTCCATTTATGGAGTATTTGCTCATTTCAATAAAAATGAACCTATACCATGAACAAGTGATCTAAAATATTTATGCTGGTATCATTTGACCAATGGTTGTCTTCCTAGGTTGGTGTCTCATCAGGGCTCAGCATTAGTCTTTGTCACTGACTAATTGGAAATTTGGCAGTGATTGTATCTCAATCAACATTAGTGTGTAGGATCCTATGATATGGGACCTATTAATAAAATTCAAACCTTGCAAACATGGCTACTACCACATGGTTATGTCCATTTACCAGGAATACTAAAAGCTAGTGGATTTCAACTAGAAGAATTGTTTCCCCTACTACTTTGTTTAGTTTACTTACATTGGATGTTCCCCTTATGAGCGTTTTCATGAAATACCAAGATATTCTCATTTCGTGGCCACTCCCATGTGTCCATTCACATACCACAAGCACTCCCTGTCTCCAACCTTTCATTTGCATAACATCCATATTTCTAGGCAATCTGCCACATCATTTGGCACTACACAAGACTACTGAAGTTATTCTATCTTTGAAGCATTTCTTTTACATACAAAGTGAACAAGTGTATCATGAAATAGAGTAAATATTGGACCTATTTCTCCATCACCATTGTGTTTCAAAGCCATAACATACAAACCTACCTCAACTATCATTCAAGTTTGAATATTTTTCCTTCTCTCTCTACTAATTGTGATGAATCTTTTTTTTTTTTTTGCCATAAGTATGAACAGAAAGAGAGACATGAATACATTAGAGCCACATGGAGGAACTTCTTGTGTATATTATAGTGCTTCAGATGCTTCTCATACTCAATCTTATACTCATCAATTTCATTTTATAACAAATTGTTCTTGGGCACACCCAATATTGTTATTTGATGAATATGAGGAAACTCGGTTTATGATGGGCAACTCTGACCCATGGTCACTTGATGATATGGTTAGTTAATCTTTCTTTAAATGTTAACTTAAATTCCAGTTAGTTAACACAGAATATAATATTACTTTTAGTTGTACAATAGAATGATTCAACATTTCCATATAACACCTGGTGCTCACAATACCAAGTGCACTCTTTAATCCCCACCACCTATTTAACTCATCATCACACACACCTTCCCTCTGGTAACCCTCAGTTTGTTCTCTATAGTGAAGAATCTGTTTCTTGGTTTGTCTCTCTCTCTATCTTTCTCTTACCCTTTTCATGTTTGTTTTGTTTTTTTAAATTCCACATATGAGTCAAATTGTCTTCTTTAGACTGACTTTTTCACTTACCATAATGCTCTCTGCTAAACCCACATGGCTACAAATGGCAAGATTTCATTATTTTATGACCAGGTAATATTCCACTGTGTGTATGTGTATATAAATATATGTATTTGTGATATTTCCAAATTTGTTCTTGTGGTTGACTTCAATTTTCATACTATTGTGCTCAGAGAAGATGCACATTGTATGATCTCAATCATTTGTTTTTCTCCAGGACTGATTTGTGATCTAATGTGTGATCTATTCTGGGGACTATCCCATATGCACTTGAAAAGAATGTGAATTTTGTTGTTTTAGGTTGGAATGCTCTGAATATATCTGTTAGTCCAACTGAATCAGTGTGTCATTGAAAGCCATTGTTTTCTTGTTGATTTAATTATTTTTCTTTTAGTAATGTTGTTTCTTAAAGAATTTTTTTAGAGTTTTTTTTATTTTTAATATAATTTATTGCCAAATTGGTTTCCGTACGACACCCAGTGCTCATCCCAAGTGCCCTCCTCCCTGCCCATGACCCACTTCACCTCTCCCCCACCTTCCATCTACCCTTAGTTTGTTCTCAGTCCTTAAGCGTTCCTTATGGTTTGCCTCCCTCCCTCTTTGTAATTTTCTTCCCCCCTTACCTTCTCCCATGGTCCTCTGTTAAGTTTCTCAAGATCCACATATGAGTGAAAACATATGGTATTTGTCTTTCTTTGCCTGGCTTATTTCACTAAGCATAATACCCTCCAGTTCCATCCATGTTGCTGCAAATAGCCAGATTTCATTCTTTCTCATTGCCTAGTAGCATTCTATTGTATATATGAACCACATCTTCTTTATCCATTCTTCAGTTGATGGACATTTAAGCTTTTTCCATAATTTGGATATTGTTGAAAGCATTGGTATAAACATTGGGGTACATGTTCCCCTATGCATCAGCACTCCTGTATCCTTCAGGTAAATTCCTAGCAGTGTTATTGCTGAGTCATGGGGTAGGTCTATTTTTAATTTTTGAGGAATCTCCACACTGTTTTCCAGAGTGGTTGTACCAGTTTGCATGCCCACCAGCAGTGCAAGAGGGTTCCCATTTCTCCACATCCTCTCCAGCATCTATAGTCTCCTTATTTGTTCATTTTAGACACTCTGACCTTCGTGAAGTGGTATCTTAATGTAGTTTTGATTGGTATTTCCCTGAGGAGGGGTGACGTTGCACATCTTTTCATGTGTCTGTTAGGCATATGGATGTCTTCTTTGGAAAAGTGTCTATTCATGTCTTCTGACCATTTTTTCACTGGATTATTTGTTTTTCGGGTGTGGAGTTTGGTGAGTTCTTTATAGATTTTAGATATGAGCCCTTTAACTGATACATCATTTGAAAATATCTTTTCCCATTCCATCGGTTGCCTTTTAGTTTTGTTGATTGTCTCCTTTGCAGTGCAGAAACTTTTGATCTTGATGAGGTCTTAATAGTTAACTTTTGCCTTTAATTCCCTTACCTTTGGAGACGTGTCAAGTAAGAAATTGCTGCTACCAAGGACAAAGAGGTTTTGATGCTTTCCTGTCTCACATTCAGGTCCTTCATCCATTTTGAGTTTATTTTTGTGAATGGTGTAAACAAATGGTTTAGTTTCATTGTTCTGCATGTTGCTGTCCAGTTCTCCCAGCACCATTTGTTAGAGACTTTCTTTTTTCCATTGGACACTCTTGCCTGCTTTGTCAAAGATTAGTTGGCCATACATTTGTGGGTCCAGTTCTGGAGTCTGTATTGTATTCCATTGGTCTATGTGTCTATTTTTGTGCCAATACCATATTGTCTTGATGATAATAGCTTTGTAATAGGGGCTAAAGTCTGGGATTGTGATGCCTTCCATTTTGGTTTTCTTCTTCAACATTACTTTGGCCATTCAGGGTATTTGTGGTTCTATAAAAAATTTTTAGGATTGTATGTTCTAGTGTTGAGAAGAATGCTGGTGCAATTTTGATTGGGGTTGCATTGAATGTGTAGATTACTTTGGGCAGTATTGAAAATTTATCATTATTTATTCTTCCAATCCATGAGCATGGAATTTTTTTTCCCCATTTCTTTGTATCTTCTTCAATTTCCTTCATAAGCTTTCTATTGTTTTCAGCATACAGATCTTTTACATCTTTGGTTAGGTTTATTCCTACATATTTATGATTCTTGGTGCAATTGTCAATGGGATCAGTTTCTTTATTTCTCTTTCTGTTGATTCATTATTCGTGTATAAAAGTGCGATCGATTTCTGTACATGAATTTGGTACCTTGCAACTTTGCTGAATTCATGTATCAATTCTAGCAGATTTTTGGTGGAGTCTTTTGGGTTTTCCATGTAGAGTATCATGTTGTCTGTGAAAAGTGAAAGTTTGACTTCATCTTTCCCAATTTTGATACCTTTTATTTTATTTTGTTGTCTGATTGCTGATGCTAGGAATTTCAATACTTTGTTAAACAATGGTGGTGGGAGTGGACATCCCTGTTGTGTTCCTGATCTCAGGAGGAAACTCTCAGTTTTTCCCCATTGAAGATGATATGAGCTGTGAGCTTTTCATAAATGGCTTCTATGATGTTTAATTATGTTCCTTCTATCCCGACTTTCTTAAGGGTTTTCATCAAGAAACAATGCTGCATTTTGTCAAATGCTTTTTCTGAATCTAGTGACAGGACCATATGGTTCCTACCTTTACTTTTATTAATGTGATGTATCACTTTGATTGATTTGTGAATATTGAACCATCCCTGCAGCACAGGAATGTGTTGCACTTGATCACGGTGAATACTGCTTTTTATATGCTGTTGAATTAGATTTGCTAGTATCTTGTTGAGAATTTTGGCATACGGATTCATCAGGGATATTGGCCTGAGGTTCTCTTTTTTTTACTGGATCTCTGTCTGGTTTGGGAATCAAAGTAATGCTGGCTTCATAGAATGAGTCTGGAAGTTTCCCTTCCCTTTCTATTTTCTGGAGCAGCTTGAGAAGTGTAGGTATTAATTCTGCTTTAAGTGTCTGGTAGAATTCCCTAGGGAAGCCATCTGGTCCAGGACTCTTATTTCTTGGGAGATTTTTGTTGAATTATATAATTTCTTACTAGCAATGGGTCTGTTCAAATTTTCTCTTTTTTCCCGTGTGAGTTTTGGAAGTGTGTGGGTGTTTAGGAATTTGCCCATTTCTTCTAGGTTGTCCAGTTGGTTGGCATATAATTTTTAATAGTATTCCCTGATAAGTGCTTGTATTTCTCAGGAATTGGTTGTAATAAATCATTTTCTTTCATGATTTTATCTATTTGGGTCCTCTCTCTTTTCTTTATGAGAAGCCTGGCTAGAGGTTTATCAATTTTGTTTATTTTTTCAAAAAAAAAAAACCCCACAACTCTTGGTTTCATTGATCTGTTCTACTGTTTTTTGTTTGTTTGTTTGTTTGTTTGTTTTATTCTATATTGTTTATTTCTGCTCTGATATTTATTATTTCTCTTCTTCTGCTGGGTTTGGGGTGACTTTGCTGTTCTGCTTTTAGCTCCTTTAGGTGTGCTGTTAGATTTTGCATTTGGGATTTTCCTTGTTTCTTGGAAAATGCCTGGATTGCAATGTGTTTTCCTCTTAGGACTGCCTTCGCTGCATCCCAAAATGTTTGGATTTTTGTATTTTCATTTTCATTCATTTCCACATTTCTTTTAATTTCTTCTCTTATTGCCTGGTTGACCCATTCGTTCTTTAGGAGGATGTGCTTTATCTTCCATGCTTTTGGATGTTTTCCAGACTTTTTCCTGTGGTTGATTTCAAGTTTCATAGCATTGTGGTCTGAAAGTGTGCATGGTGTGATCTCAATACTTTTGTCTTTATTGAGGGCTGTTTTGTGACCCAGTATGTGATCTATCTTGGAGAATGTTCCATGTGCACGTGAGAAGAAAGTATATTCTGCTCCTTTGGGATGTAGAGTTCTTAATATATCTGTCAACTCCATCTGGTCCAATGTATCATTCAGAGCCATTGTTTCTTTACTGATTCTGTGTCTAGATGATATGTCCATTGTCATCAGTGGGGTATGAAAGACCCCTGCAATTACCACATTTTTATCTATAAGGTTTCTTATGCTTGTGATTAATTGTTTTAAATATTGGGTTCTCCTGGTGTGCCTGGGTGGCTCAGTTGGTTAAGCATCTGACTTTGGCTCAGGTCATGATCTCGCCATTTGTGAGTTGGAGCCCTGCATTGGGCTCTGTGCTGACAGCTCAGGTCCTGGAGCCTATTTCAGATTCTGTGTCTCCCTCTGTCTCTGACCACCCCCCCCCCATTCATGATCTGTCTTTCCCTGTCTCAAAAATAAATAAACATTAAAAAAATGTTAATATTGGGTTTTCCAGAATTCGGTGCATAGACATTTATAATTGTTAGCCCTTCCTGATGGATAGACCCTGTAATTATTATATAATGCCCTTCTTAATCTCTTGTTACAGTCTTTAAGTCTAGTTTGTCTGATATAAGTATGGCTAATTTAGCTTTCTTATGACTTCCAGTAGCATGATAGATAGTTATCCCCTGACTTTAATCTAAAATTGTCCTCAGGTCTGAAATGAGTCTCTTGTAGACAGCAAGTAGATGGGTCTTGTTTTTTTTTTTTTTTTCTTTTCTCCATTCTGATACTCTATGTCTTTTGGTCGGAGCATTTAGTCCATTTACATTCAGTGTCATTAATAAAAGATGTGGGTTTAGAGTAAGTGTGTTATCTGTAGGTTTCAGGCTTGCAATGATATTTCTGGTACTTTGTGGTCCTTGCAATATTTCACTCACAGAGTCCCCCTTAGGATCTCTTGTAGGACTGGTTTAGTGGTGATGAATTCCTTCAGTTTTTGTTTGTTTGGAAAAAAAATTATCTGTCCTTCTATTCTGAATGACAGGCTTGATGGATAAAGGATTCTTTGCTTCATATTATTCCTGTTCATCACATTGAAGATTTCCTGCCATTCCTGCCAAGTCTCAGTAGATAGGTCTGCTACTACCCTTATGTGTCTACCTCTGTATGTTAATGCCCGTTTATCCCTAGCTGCTTTCTGAATTCTCTCTTTATCCTTGTATTTTGCCAGTTTCACTATGATATGTCGTGCAGAAGATTGATTCAAGTTATGTCTGAAGGGAGTTCTCTGTGCCTCTTGGATTTCAATGCCTGTTTCCTTCCCCAGATCAGGGAAGTTCTCAGCTATGATTTGTTCAAGTACACCTTCAGCCCCTTTCTCTCTTCTGTTTCTGGAATTTCTATGATATGGATCTTGTTCCATTTGATTGAATAACTTAATTCTCTAATTCTCCACTCTTGATATTGGATTTTTTTATCTCTCTTTTTCTCAGATTCCTCTTTTTCCATAATTTAATCTTCTAATTCACCTATTCTGCCCTCTGCCTCTTCAATCTGCACTGTGGCTGCCGCCATTTTTTTCCACCTAATTTATTGCATTGTTTAATTCATCATGACTGTTTTTCAGTTCCTTGATCTCTGCAGTAATGGATTCTCCATGGTCTTGTATGTCTTTTTCAAGTCCAGCAATTAATCTTATGACTATTGTTCTAAATTCTTGTTCAATTATATTTCTTATATCTGTTTTGATCAATTCTTTAGCTGTCACTTCTTCCTGGAGTTTCTTTTGAGGGTAATTCTTCAGTTTAATCATTTGGATATTCTTTTCTCCTTTATGAGTTTCAAACCCTTTTTATTTGCTCTGCACCTGCGAGCACTGCTATATTAAAGTGGTGTCATACACTGTTCAGGGCCTGGCCCTTCAGCAGGTGATTTTTGAAGGTTACTTGCTCTCTGCTCTTGTGACTTTCATTATTTTATTTCTCTACTCATAGTGATGTTTTGGACCCTCCACAAGGTGTGCTTTGATTTGTTCCTTGAAATAGCCCTAGAAAGGAAAATAAATAGGGAAGCAAATGGGAAACAGAGACATGCAAACACACAGACAAATAAAACAAACAAAGAGACAACACACACACACACACACACACACACAAAGACAAAAACAGTCTGAAAGCAAACAAAAACAAAAAAAAATGGAAACACCAGCTATGAGTAAAGAACAGAGTGACGAGGAGGTACTGATGGAGGAGCACGTATAAAGAGAGAAATGACAGGGGTGGGGACAAAGAGAAAATAAACATTGACCGGGCAGAGGGACTAAATGGCTTAAGAGAGAGAGAGAGAGAGAGAGAGAGAGAGAGAGAGAGAAAGTAAAATAAAGAAGGATGTGGGGAAACAAAATGAAGATAAATCAACCCATGGCTTGATTATTCCAGAAAGAGAGAAAGGAAAATACAGAAGGAGATGTAGAACATGAATCAAGGGAATGGATTAAATATGTCTGCTTGAACAAACCAGCAACCAGAGCAATCAGCCTAGAGGAGGGAAGAGATATGAAGGGTGAATATATATAAATAGCATGAAATTTCCTGGAATTAATTCAGCCTATGCATCATCACTGGTCTGGATGATGGAGCCATCTGGTTGCACAGCATCTATCTATTTCCAGCAGAAATGCAGTTACCTGGCATGGAAGGGCATGGTTTGGTGTAGGCTGGTCCCACATCTGCTATGGGCCTTGGGATTGATCTTTGAGTCCCAACGTTAGTGATGGTGGTGGTGGTGGGAAAAATGGCGATTCCACAGTCTCTTCTCCAAGACCCAGTGGACTCCTTTAGAGTCATCCTTACTGTGCCATGGGCACAGAAGGGGTGGTCCTTTCCCCTCTAACAACTCTCCTGGCCTGACACTTGGCTAGGATCAAAGACCCACTCTGTGAGCCCTGGCATAGGGGAAGCACTTCACTGTGTGGCTCCATATGTGGTCCTGGCTACCTTTGTCTGTGCCTCCACACTTTAGGGAGGACCTCCTTCCTGCTGTGGACAGTGCCGCTAACTTCACAGTGGTGAAGGGTGGTGGAGGTAGGCAGGCTTTGTCCTGTCCCACTGCACTTCAGGGAGGGAGCCGTTTTCTCCTACTGCAGACTGCACCCCTGATCTACCACCAAACCCAGGGCTGGCTCCCCTACTCCCCAGGTGCACGAACAGGGAGCCAGCACCAGTCTGAAGAAAGCTCCACAGTTAGAGATAGAATCCCTTTCAGTACCAGTCCGAGGTTTTTCTCTTATCCAGATACAGTCCTACACTTCCCCCACCACTTTTTTTCTTCCCTTTGTCTTTCCTCATGAGGGGATCCCTCCCCTCCATGCCTATTTGGGCAGTTCTCCCCCAGTTCTCAATCACACACCTATTGTTTCTCAAGTTGTCTCATTTTCTTCCTGGTAGTTTCAGTCTCTTTTCTTCCTAGACTCTTGGTTTTCAAAGTCCTTTGGCTTCAACATTTCTTTTTTGTTGTTGATTTATTTCTCAGTTGATCTGTTCATTGATGTAAACGGGTGTCATCCACTACCATTATTGAATTATAATCAATGAGTTCCTTTATGTTTGTTATTAATGACTTTATATATTTTGTAGTTTCCTGTTGGGGGCATAAATATTTACAATTGTTATATCTTCATGTTGGATTGTCCCTTCATTATGAGATAGTGCCCATCTTTATCTCTTGTTATCCTCTTTGTTTTAAAGTTGAGTTTGTCCAATATAAGTATTGCTACTGTGGCTTTCTTTTAACATTAATTTGTGTGATGAATCCTTCTCATTCCCCTCACTTGAAATATGAAAGTGTCTTTAGGCCCAAAATAAGTCTCCTGGAGGCAACATTTCAACGGGTCTTCTTCTTCTTCTCCTTCTCTTCTTCCTTCTCTTTCCTCGTCTTCCTCGTCTTCCTCGTTCTTGTTCCTCCTCTTCTTCTTCTTCTTCTCCTCCTCCTCCATTCTTTATGTCTTTTGATTGAAGGGTTTAGTCTATTTACAATGAAGTGTTTACTTATTGATAAATGTATATTTAGTTCCACTTTATTACTTGTTTTCCTTATCTTCTGTAGATTTTCTCTTATACTTTATTATCTTTGTCACTTTTGGTGTTTCCTTTCAACTCAAAGAGTCCCCTTTAATATATCTTGAAGAACTGCTTTAGTGGTCATGACCTCCTTTAGATTTAATTTGTCTGGGAAACTCTTTATCTCTCCTTATATTCTGAAAGATAGCCTTGCTGGATAGAGTATTTTTGGCTGCAGATTTTTCCCATGCATCACTTTGAATATATTGTGAAAATCCCTGCTGGCTTGTCGAGCTTCTGTTGAGAAATATGCAACTAGACTTATGGGTCTTCCCATGCAGTGTCCTTATGTTATTTTGGGGGGGGGGGGATGAATTTTTCTGTCTTGATATTTTATCTAAGTTTCTACCGTCTCTGTGTTAGAAAAGCCAGTTATGTTTCCTGCTCCTGAAAGTAATGGCTTTATGAAGAGTGTCCAGGGCCTGGTGTGTCCTGCATGTATTCTGCTGCTCTGTTTTGGCTGTTCTGTCCTTCAGATCAATCATCTGTAGAGGATTTCCTTGCCTGCTATATGCAGTGTTTGGTACTTGGCCTCAATACAGTGAGTTTAACTAACTATGCTTTGGTCTGCTTATTAAATGAGACCTGATACTACTTCTACTAGAACTGATGCCTTGCAGAACTCTCTGGGAGGGAAATGTGATTTGGGCTGAGTTTTGTCCTGGTCTTCTGGGAGAGGGGCCCACTGCACTGGGATTGAGGCAAACTTGTCTGAGAAGGGAAGTCTTGACAATGCTCAGAAACGTGGTTCTTGGTGTAAGCAAATTTGCAGCCAGTTTTGGTACTGTGCTGCTTCTTGCAGGTGGCTCCATGTTTATGCTGAGGAGTAGGGGAAGGAAATTTTTCCAGGCAGCTTCTTTGTTAAGGAAGAGGCATCTCCCTGAAGATTGCCTCTCAGGGAGATACTCTGAGAAGTGTTAATAATCTCCCCTCTGTGTGCCCCAGGCATTCTTCATATTTCTGTTTCCACATCATCTGCCCCTCAGGGTGTCTGCCTGCCTTCTCTCCAGGAACAGTACGGTGCCTTTAGGGATCTATCCTACCAAGCCTGATGACCTTTAAAATTCCAGACTTTAAGCCTTGCTGGCTTCAATAACATGAAATTCAGCTCCTGAATGGCTTGGGAATATATTTGTGTGTGTTACCCTGTGTGCTCTGCTCTCTCTTTCCCTTCTTAGCAATCATAGTTTCCTGACCTCCACAACACTCTTGATCCATTTTTTTCCCTAAGCCATGTCTCCACACTTCTTACCTTTTTTGATGTGGCTTCTTCTCTCCCTTTAGTTATGGAGTGTGTTCTGTCAGTCTTCAGATTAATTTCTGGGGTACCTAGGATTATTTGATAGTTTTCTAATTGTGTTTATGAGAGGAGATGAACCTAAGGTCCTCCTACTTCACCTCCATCTTCCCTCTACTGTCAGATATTCTTTATCTACCAGGGTACCATATCTACCAGGGTACCATATCATTCCAATAGCTTTAAAAATATGTAAGTTTTCATAAATATAGTATTTTCCCATAACCATAGACCTCTGCATTCTAATTATCCTTTTGGAGCACTCTACCAATATATTTAATATTTTTTCTCACTATTGAAACCTAATAACATAGGATTTGCTGTATACTTGCACAAAAAAACCCACCACCATATCAATCAAGATCTTCTGTAGAGAGAGTTCATGCTCTGGCTCCACTTACACCTGATACTTATTGTATCACTTAAACGATTGGCTAGAAAAATTGTTCCATATGAAGAAAATGTTGCATTCAAAACCAAAGAGGCTTATCAGATATCATTTTTCCTTCATGGTGAGAAGATAACAGCAATTTGTTCCCTACTGAGGGGTTATATTAAAATACCCTAGAATACTAGTCTCAAACATTTTACTGATGTCAACCACTAAATCTTCACTGTTTATCTCATATCCTATGCACACATCTAGAGCCTCCTGATGGAGGCATTTTTTTCATTCATTGTGATTTGCATGATGTCATTAATTTACTAGACCATGATGATGTTCTGTAGCTATTTCTGAGCTCTAGGAGCAGGTTATTATGGAGAACTGGAGAAATACTATTACCCTGGAGAAATACTATACATGTATGCCATGCCAATCCAAAGGAATGAGAATACTTTTTTCTTTATTTCTGATATGAAATGGAAAAAGTGCATTTATCACAGTAATAGAAGCTGGGGTTATGTTAGTCTTTTCTGGGAACAATACTGTATCTGATATATCTGTGTCATATATATCTTCAAAGAATAACAGGATTGTAACTTTCTGATAATGAGAACTAAATAATTAAATACCACCAATGTAGAGTATGCATATGTTGTCTTCTGAAATGTCTAGATGATCAAGATCTCTTAGGACTATATTGTATGAGAACAGGTGATATAAAACAGCTTGAGGACAAGAATAAATGTGTACTGTTGTCAATCCCAGGATAATAGGAACTGCTTTTGCTCATTTTACCTCATGGATATTACAAGAATACATCCTCCAGATCAAGTACCGGATGCTTCAGGAGGTAGTCTTACAAAATACCACACCTGGCACATCAGTTTGGTTCAATTAAAAGTTGATCTATTTGGATTTTAGTATTTTACGTATGGATATGAATTTGTAAGTTTTTGATTATTCCACTTACCCAGACACTTAATTATTTCTGACTTTATCCAAAGGGCTTTATCCAAAGGGACAATTTCAGGGGAATTCACTTGGATTTTCTATTAAATTAGTTTTGGTTCACAGGTCAGGAAATGTATGAGTGTTCTGCCAGTTGTTAAGTGTATTCTTCACATTATACACACAGACTATAAATTATTGCAGGTAAGTCTGGGCTTGAAAACATAGTGAGAAAATGAGATCCAGGACTTCTACAATTTCCTGGCCTCTATATATCACTCTAATAGGGGTCCATGAAGTGTTATGTCTCTGCCAGTAAAAATGTCAGCTTACTCAAAGTGGGGTGGTTTGGGGACCATGTGGAACATTCCAGAATTCTATTAACAAAAGTAGAAGAAGATAAAGTCTTTACCCAACAACTACTATCCATCATCTGTTAAAGGATGCTCTTGGTTGTGAAAAGTCCTTGAACTTGGAAGGAACATGCTTCTGAAGCCAGAACAATCACACATGGAATCATGTTGGATTGCTGAAAGAAGAAAGTAGTGGCTGTGGGAAAGCCAAATGCCAGAGATGGACAAGACTTCACATTACAAGTACAAAGCTCCTTAACCCTCACTATTCAATTTCATTTGTCATAAGACTTTCTCTTCTCTTTAAATATGTTCTCATTTTTCTCCTTATCCAGTTAAATTCCATTTCCCATGTTATTTTTTATGTGCCCTCAACTTCCTTTCCCTTGATTGTTTTCTTATATCTGCTTCCCTTTATCATACAATGGTAAAACACAACTTTTTATACACTCCATGCCAGCACCTATACAACTTAATGTTGAAGTAAAAATCTGATGGTGACTATTTCTCCCTATAATCATACTCAGTAGTGTCAGGTATACCTTCCACACAGCTCCAGAACCATACTACATTCTCAGGTCTATAAACTGTTCCCGTTAAAAAAATATTTTCATATTGAATTATCTGTTCTTATTCTTCCAAAACAATCTTCCCTATCTTTATTTAAAACGGTTGGACTTAAGGGGCGCCTGGGTGGCGCAGTCGGTTAAGCGTCCGACTTCAGCCAGGTCACGATCTCGCGGTCCGTGAGTTCGAGCCCCGCGTCGGGCTCTGGGCTGATGGCTCAGAGCCTGGAGACTGTTTCCGATTCTGTGTCTCCCTCTCTCTCTGCCCCTCCCCCGTTCATGCTCTGTCTCTCTCTGTCCCAAAAATAAATAAAAAACCTTGAAAAAAAAAAAAAACGGTTGGACTTAAGTCTCAGTATCTGAGAAATGTGTGATGTTCTCTAAGAACTTCAAACAAATTTCCTCTTACCCACCAATTGCATCAATGTCTATATATTCTATACTTATTATTCTACTATAGCAAAACTGCCTGTGCTTTTGCCAGAGCCACAACCCTACCTTGTTCAGCAGATCCAGTCCTGGTCTGAACAACAAGGACATCACTTCACCAATACTCGTTTCTCTTTCTGTGCTATTGTATTTCCTATCTTAAGTGAAAAATCCTTTGTAGACCAGGAATATTCCGGTTTTTTTCTCTTCTTTTCCATACACTCATATTATATACCTGGCATCTGGTAATTCTCACTTATAAACATCTCTTGTATAGACATAATCTCTAAACTTGATTCATGTATATAATTGCCTACTTGATATTGACATTTGGATGTCTGAACAGTTTATTAAACTAAACAGTACAATAAAATATTGTGATATCTCCATCTTTCCAGAAATAATTATTTCATGCTGCTTAAATAGTTATAATATGAAAGAAAAATTTAATAAAAATGTTGAAATCATTTTCTCCTTGATTTCTATACATCCCTCCCATCAGCAAATCCTGTTGGCTCAAATAAACTGAAATTTGATTCTCATTATCTTACAGTGTTCCTTTCGTTGGTCAAGATATGTCTACTTTTATCTCAATTATTAAAGTATTTTTACCAGTCTTATTAATTTTTCTTTTGTACCTATTATATATTCTTAATACATTTTCTACAGTGAGTCTTTACAAATAGAAATCAATTGTGTCCCTTTCCTCCCCATTGCTATACTACGTCACCAACGTTAAATGCCAAATCCTTATATTTCTTCACAAAGTCCCAGGCAATTTATTTGTGCTCTCAAAACCTCCATTCTTGTGCCATGTCAAATGCTATTCATGTAATTCTCAAATTTTTCACCCATGTTTTCTTTAAATATACTACAATTAGATTTTTAACATGCTAATGGAAATTATTGTTTCAAGAAGTGGTCAATAAATATTACAACTTATGTTTAGTTTCTTTTATCTTTATTTTCTTTTTTTCTCTAAGCCCAAATTTTCTAGGGATCTAGTTTCCAAATTCCAATTATCTCATTATAAATCCGATAACAGAAGCCTAATGGAATGAATCAGTTGTATTTTAACTGGTTTTCTTTTCAAGGAGATATGTATGGATTTATTACAAGATAATAGATAATTGGAATTTTGAAAACAGATTCTTAATATATGTGGGCTTAGAAAAAAATGGAAAAAAGAAAAGGAAACCATATATATATATATATATATATGTATATATATTTGTGTGTGTGTGTGTGTGTGTTTTCTCTTTCTTTTGAGAAACAAGTGGGGAAGGGGCATAGAGAAAGGGAGACAGAGAATCCCAAGCAGAATCAACATATAGCATGGAGCCCATTGTGGGGCTTGAAATAACTATATCAGTGTCTACTCAAGGTCTGTTTAATAGGTTGTAATCTAGTAGTTTAAGTTGACCTAGATTAAAATGGGGTATTTGATAATAGAATATTGTATAATAGGATTTAATTTAAATACATTTACATCAGTCATATCATTTGCATAAACTATAGGTAAATACATGTTCAATAAAAACAAAGAAGATATTTCTTTCATTGGTCCTTTTGTTTTCCCTGATGTATAAATTACAAGTCTTTCTGTTATTAAAACAATGACTCATCTTTTTAAAATATTTATTTATATTTTAGAGAGAGAAAGAGCATGCAGGGGAGGGGCAAAGAAAGAGTGGGACAAAGGCTCTGCACCAACAGCAGTGAGCCCAATGAGGGACTCAAACTCACAAACCATGAGAACATGACATGAGCCCAAGTCCAATGCTCAAGTGAGCCGAAGTTGGATGCTCAACCAAGTCACCCAGGTGACCCAGAACAATGACTCATCTTGACAGTAGGGCTTGAACCTGGAAAATAATCAAAGATTTATTAATTAACAAAGGCCAACCTATGATGTGTTAAAGGAAAGTGGTGTCAAAATTTTAGTAATTTATAAAAGCAAATGTTGATTTTTTGCTCACAGTTTGTGCCCACAGCAAGTTGGTTCTGGCTTTTTATTGTTTATATTACAAATGTTTATATTACAAAAAAAGATATTCTCTCTGGAATATTTCTGGTGTAGGTAGAGAGAAGAAAGAAAAATATTGAACCACAAGATGTCTCTTTGTCTTCTTTCTGGAAGGTCCACATATGTTTTGTGGACCAGACACTTCATAGAGTCATGACTAGTTTCAACAGAGTCGAAATATATAATATTATGTTATCTATTACTACACTAATTCTATATTGCTTTATTTACTTATTTACTCTTTTAATTTTAGAGAGGGGTAGGAAAAAGTGAGAGGGGGAGAGAGACAGAGGGAGAGAGATAGAAAGAGAGTCTTAAGCAGGCTCTATGATTAGCACGGGGGCCTGATGCAGTGTTTGATCTCATGATTCTGGGATCATGACCTGAGTTGAAATCAAGAGCTGGATGCTCCAATTGAGCCACTCGGGTGCCCCAATCCTATATTGCTTTAGATAAAGGAAGAATATGTTACCTCCAATTTTTTTTCCTTTTATTGGTAATTTTGTGTTTGTGACTTTCTGGAAATTGTATTTGGGAAGAACTCTAGACGTTGCATATTCTTTGCCACATGTTTTCCTTGTGGGATTTCCATTTAATATTTCTTTAGTGTGCAAAAGCTGTATTTCCTCAGCATAAAGGCACTTGTAATCACCATGATATCTTTTCTAACTCTAACCCTGGATAACTCCAACTAATCCTTTGTATAAATATGAAGTATCTGTTCTGTAAGGAAAATATCTAACACCAAACACTGTGCTAGGCATCCCTATTTTTTGCTACCATAACTATATGTATTCTTTAAAAACTAATCCAAATCACATTAATAAGCTATTTAATTATTCAATTAGTATGAATTATCACACCAAATTCCATAAAGTCAAAGTCTGTTATGCTTACAACTTACTTTGTAGTTGGCAGATGGCAGTTACTAAATAAAATTTAGCTTAATGTATTGGTATTTGGTCTTTACCAGTGGAAAATTTTAATGGTTGTTTACTACTATTCATTATGTATTAAAAATATAACAATTCAATTTATTTCTTTGCTCAAATGTAGTTCTTGTTATCTATGACTGGGATTTAAGCATTTACCTTTTAAAATAAAAATTTGGAGATAATTTAAATATATATTTTGGATAAAGGTAAATGAATAAGACAATAGTCCCCTTTATTTTATTTAATAATGTCATACCTATGTTTTCAGCAATGATCATTTTTGCCATATAAGCATGTTTATCATATGTAAACCACCCATTATATGATATTATGTTTGCAAATTCATTTCTATCTCTTTAATCCTATATAAACTAGACATAACAATTTGTATCTCTTAGTTGAAGTATAGTGTCTAGTGATACCTCTGTTTTGATTTATAACCTTTGTAACCTACAGATTCTCTGAAACACCATTTCCTCCTATATAAAGTGAAGATCCTAATTTAGGTAATTTGAATCTAAAGTAATCCTTAGATCAAGAACTCCATGAGGGGGTGCCTGGATGGCTCATTCGGTTGAGAGTCTGGATCTTGGTTTCTGCTCAGGTCATGATCTGACAGTCTCATGGTATTGGGCCCTGTGTTGGGCTCTGTGCTGGTGGCACAGAGTCTGCTTGGTATTCTCTCTCTCTCCCTCTTTCTCTGCCTCTCCCACATTGATGCTGTCGCTGTCTATATCAAAATAATTTTTTAACTTTATTTATTTTTGAGAGATAGAGAGAGACAAAGCATGAGCAGAGGAGGAGCAGAGAGAGAGGGAGACACAGAATCCAAAGCAGGCTCCAGTCTCCAAGATGTCAGCACAGAGGCTGACACGGGGCTCGAACCCATAAACTGTGAGATCATGACCTGAGCTGAAGTCAGACACTCAACTGACTGAGCCACCCAGGCTCTCTGTGTCTATCTCAAAGTAGATAAACTTAAAAAAAAAAAAAAAAGAACTCCATGAGAAAATCAAACAAGATGACTGAATAAAGTTGTCCTTACTTATACCCTCCCCTAACAGTTATACTTTAGAATCCATTTCTGAACAAAAGCGTATTTGGTAGGAGCTTTGAGATTGAGAGTCAAGGTTTTAAATGTGAAATCCAAAAGTCAGAAGACCCACGTTGAGGAGACAAACTTATGACTAGGCACCTAATTCACTTTCTGTGGTGCCTGCTAGATCCAGAAATAGCTCAATACCCCAGAAGATTTAGCTATAGCTAAATGTTTTGTTTGTTTGTTTCTGTTCTGTCACTAGAACCATATATCAATAGACCAAGGAAGATCTTACCCATCTATGTGCTATATAACAGGTATGCAGGTCCTGGCTACAAACACTGAAATAGCCTATATATCAGATCAAGCCCCTCCTGGTTACAGGATGGGAGTCCCTGAAGAATGCTGATTTGGACAATCACTCACAGATGAGAAACTTTATTGAAATTCAGGAATTCAGCATAAAATTCCATCATACTGTTGAAAAAAAAAATCCAAGATTAGATGTATGGAAGAGAGTAAGAAGAACGCATTAACTTTATTCACACCAACCCTTCCCAAGGCAGCTCAGTGCCAAAATAACATTACTTGGCTCATGATTTCCCATAAGGAAAGTGAAATTATGTGAATTGGCACTAAGCTTCCACAGATGTGTAAAGCTCTACAGAGATTCCAAAAAAGCTTACTTCTCTCTGACCCAATACAGAATACTGAGATATTATCCTCATGACTGTGGGTGGTTAGCAGCTGGGAAAACTGCAGACAAGGCTCAGGATTGAATGTATGAAAAGGATGCAGACCAACTAACCACATCACTGTCTCTCTTTGGAGGACAATTCATTTGCCAATATGGATGTGTAGACTGTGGATTCCCCCAAATCCCATGGGAAACCCAAGTGCTCCACATAACTTATGTACACCATACTACCACCCTATGTCTTGGTCCCTGTAAGCATTCCCAACAGTGGCAAGATTAAGATTTTGCAAATATGTAGTCAAGCATGTAAAGAAATCCTCCTCAAATATGCAGGATTTGGATAAAGTAAACTACATCATTCAACAACACTGTAGCAAAAGCAGAAGAAAAGCCTGTAAGCACCTGTTTTGCCTTTGCAGCCTCCAGAGAAGGCATACAATTTTAAGAAATTTACAACAGTTTGGAGCAACAATTGTGCAAAGGAACTAAGAGAAAACATCTGAGAAAATATCAGTGTTTCTAGCAGGTCTGATAGAAGGTATAATCTAGGTCAATCCATATTATCAAATTACATTGTTTCATTATTTTATGGCTCACTAATATTCTATTGTATATAGTTACCAAATTTACTTTCTCCCTCTATCTATTGATGCACACCTAAATTGTTTTACCTATCTTGGCCATTACAAATAAACAATAAACATAATGATTCACCTAACTTTTAAAATTAGCATTTTCATTTTTCAAGTAAACACCCAAAAGTAGAATTACAATATTATATATTATTTATATTTTTAGTTTTCTCAAGAATCTTCATATGCTCTTCCATAGTGACTGCACTGATTTACATTTCCACCAACAGTGTATGTGTTTCCTTCTCTTCATATACTTGACAACATTTGCAATTTCTTCTCTTTTTTATACTTGTCTTCTTGAATGGTATTAGGTGATATCTCAATAATCACACAGAGAAAGACAAATGATTTGTCTTACGATTTCTCTTACATGAAAAATCTAATAAATAAATAAATAAACAAATAAACAAGGAAACAAACAAACAAACAAACAAAAACAAACCAGAGACAAACTCATAAATGCCAAGAACAAACTGATGCTTTCCAGGACTTATTGGCCAAATAGATGAAGGAAATCAAGAGGTACAAATTTATATTATTAAAATAAATCACAGGAATGAAAAGTGTAGCAAGGAAATAAAGTCAGTAATATTGTAACAAATCTCTATGACAATTTTAAGTGGTAGCCATATATATCATGGTAAACATTGCATAATTTATAGAGTTATTAAATCAATATATTGAACATCTGAAGCTAATGTAATACTGTATGTCAACTATATTTCAATAAAAATGAAATTAAAAATACAGTGTTCAAAAATAATATACAAAAAAGTTTAACAACTAGATAAAAATCATAAATAAAATAAAACTAAAATAATGGTGCTAAAATATAATAAATAAATAATACCATAGACAGCATCAACAGAAAATAAATCAAACAGAAGAAAGAATGTGAAGGAGAAGACAGGACATTGGAAATAATCGAGTCAGAGGAGGAAAAAGACAAAAAGATTGAAAGATTGAATAAAATAACAGCATAAACTATGAGATTCTATTAAAGTAAACATCTATAAATTATTCTAATCCAAGTAGGAAGGAAGGAGAAGGTAACAAAAAGCTTGTTTAAGAAAAACGTGGCTGAGAACCTCCTAAATATGGTGTGATATTTGGATATCCAAGTTTATGGAGACAATAGATCACCCAAAAATTTCAATACAAAAATTATCTTCTCTGGGCACATTATTATAAAACTTTCAAAAATAAAAGACAAATAATTTTGAAATCATTACAAGGAGAAATAAGTCTCTCATGTAAGGGAAACTTCGTAAGACTGTCTGCAGATTTCTCAGCATGACCTGAAAAGACAATGATACGTGAAAAGTGCTGGGAGAAAGACAGCTTCCATCCAAGAATTCTTTACACAGCAAAGTTGACCTTCAGAAGTGAAAGTGAGGTAACAACTTTCCATGACAAAGAAACTTCCAGGAAATTCAACACTTCGAGAGTGTCTTACCAAAAATATTGAAAAGAAATCTTCAAGAAAATAAATGAAAGAATTTTTAATTAGTTAACAAGAAACCATATGAAAATATACAACACACTGATAAAGGTAAGTATACAGTCAAAATCAGAACACCATAATAGTGTAGCAATGCGATGTATAAACCACTTCATTTTAGAAATTAAATTAATTAATTTATTAATGAATACACAATATAAAAAGAGGTTGATTGTGACAGAAATATAAAAATAAAAAGATAAAGCTTTGTAAGTGATTGAAATCATTAATTTGAAATAGACTCATGTGTATTTTAAAAATGGTAACCACAAAATAAAAACCTACATTAGATACAAAAAATAGAAAGAGAATAAAATTAAAAATATATCACTATGGAAAATCGTTGACTTACAGAGAAGATAGCAAGAAAGATGAAAATTAAGAAGAAAACTAACGGAGACAGGAAGATGGCGGCGTAGGAGGACGCTGGGCTCACGGCGCGTCCTGCTGATCACTTAGATTCCACCTACACCTGCCTAAATAACCCAGAAAACCACCAGAGGATTAGCAGAACGGAGTCACCGGACCCAAGTGCAGACGAGAGGCCCACGGAAGAGGGTAGGAAGGGCGGCGAGGCTGTGCACACTCCACGGACTGTCGGGAGGGAGCCGGTGCGGAGGGGCGGCTCGCCAGCCAAGCAGAGCCCCCGAGTCCGGCTTGCAAAAGCGGAGGGGCCTGACGGACTGTGTTCCGACAGCAAGCGCGACTTAGCGTCTGGGAGGTCATAAGTTAACAGCTCTGCTCGGAAAGCAGGAAGGCTGGAGGACAAAGGGAGGGTGAGCTGCAGAGCCCCCGGACTACAGAGCTCAGTTTGGCGGGGAACAAAGGCGCTCGCCAGCGCCATCTCCCCCGCCCATCCCCTAGCCAAAATCCCAAAGGGAACCGGTTCCTGCCAGGGAAATTGCTCCCTCCTAGCAAACACCCAACTCTGTGCCTCTGCGGAGCCAAACCTCCGGCAGCGGATCTGACTCCCTCCGGCTGCCACAGGGCCCCTCCTGAAGTGGATCACCTAAGGAGAAGCGAGCTAAGCCTGCCCCCCCTGCCGCCGTGCACCTTGCCTACCCACCCCAGCTAATAGGCCAGATCCCCAGCACCACAAGCCTGGCAGTGTGCAAGTAGCCCAGACAGGCCACACCACCCCACAGGGAATCCCGCCCCTAGGAGAGGGGAAGAGAAGGCACACACCAGTCTGACTGTGGCCCCAGCGGTGGGCTGGGGGCAGACATCAGGACTGACTGTGGCCCTGCCCACCAACTCCAGTTATACACCACAACACAGGAGAAGTGCCCTGCAGGTCCTCACCACACCAGGGACTATCCAAAATGACCAAGCGGAAGAATTCCCCTCAGAAGAATCTCCAGGAAATAACAACAGCTAATGAGCTGATCAAAAAGAATTTAAATAATATAACAGAAAGTGAATTTAGAATAATAGTCATAAAATTAATCGCTGGGCTGGAAAACAGTATACAGGACAGCAGAGAATCTCTTGCTACAGAGATCAAGGGACTAAGGAACAGTCACAAGGAGCTGAAAAACGCTTTAAAGGAAATGCAAAACAAAATGCAAACCACCACGGCTCGGATGGAAGAGGCAGAGGAGAGAATAGGTGAACTAGAAGATAAAGTTATGGAAAAAGAGGAAGCTGAGAAAAAGAGAGATAAAAAAATCCAGGAGTATGAGGGGAAAATTAGAGAACTAAGTGATACACTAAAAAGAAATAATATACGCATAATTGGTATCCCAGAGGAGGAAGAGAGAGGGAAAGGTGCTGAAGGGGTACTTGAAGAAATCATAGCTGAGAACTTCCCTGAACTGGGGAAGGAAAAAGGCATTGAAATCCAAGAGGCACAGAGAACTCCCTTCAGACGTAACTTGAATCGATCTTCTGCACGACATATCATAGTGAAACTGGCAAAATACAAGGATAAAGAGAAAATTCTGAAAGCAGCAAGGGGTAAACGTGCCCTCACATATAAAGGGAGACCTAGAAGACTCGTGACTGATCTCTCTTTTGAAACTTGGCAGGCCAGAAAGAATTGGCACGAGATTTTCAGGGTGCTAGACAGAAAAAATATGCAGCCGAGAATCCTTTATCCAGAAAGTCTGTCATTTAGAATAGAAGGAGAGATAAAGGTCTTCCCAAACAAACAAAAACTGAAGGAATTTGTCACCACTAAACCAGCCCTACAAGAGATCCTAAGGGGGACCCTGTGAGACAAAGTACCACAGACATCACTACAAGCATAAAACATACAGACATCACAATGACTCTAAACCCGTATCTTTCTATAATAACACTGAATGTAAATGGATTAAATGCACCAACCAAAAGACATAGGGTATCAGAATGGATAAAAAAACAAGACCCATCTATTTGCTGTCTACAAGAGACTCATTTTAGACCTGAGGACACCTTTAGATTCAGAGTGAGGGGATGGAGAACTATTTATCATGCTACTGGAAGCCTAAAGAAAGCTGGAGTAGCCATACTTATATCAGACAAACTAGACTTTAAAGTAAAGGCTGTAACAAGAGATGAAGAAGGACATTATATAATAGTTACAGGGTCTATCCATCAGGAAGAGCTAACAATTATAAATGTCTATGTGCCGAATACCGGAGCCCCCAAGTATATAAAACAATTACTCATAAACAGAAGCAACCTTATTGATAAGAATGTGGTAATTGCAGGGGACTTTAACACCCCACTTACAGAAATGGATAGATCATCTAGACACACGGTCAATAAAGAAACAAGGGCCCTGAATGAGACATTGGATCAGATGGACTTGACAGATATATTTAGAACTCTGCATCCCAAAGCAACAGAATATACTTTCTTCTCGAGTGCACATGGAACATTCTCCAAGATAGATCATATACTGGGTCACAAAACAGCCCTTCATAAGTTTACAAGAATTGAAATTATACCATGCATACTTTCAGACCACAATGCTATGAAGCTTGAAATCAACCACAGGAAAAAGTCTGGAAAGCCTCCAAAAGCATGGAGGTTAAAGAATACCCTACTAACGAATGAGTGGGTCAACCAGGCAATTAGAGAAGAAATCAAAAAATATATGGAAACAAACGAAAATGAAAATACAACAATCCAAACACTTTGGGACGCAGCGAAGGCAGTCCTGAGAGGAAAATACATTGCAATCCAGGCCTATCTCAAGAAACAAGAAAAATCCCAAATACAAAATCTAACAGCACACCTAAAGGAAATAGAAGCAGAACAGCAAAGGCAGCCTAAACCCAGCAGAAGAAGAGAAATAATAAAGATAAGAGCAGAAATAAACAATATAGAATCTAAAAAAACTGTAGAGCAGATCAACGAAACCAAGAGTTGGTTTTTTGAAAAAATAAACAAAATTGACAAACCTCTAGCCAGGCTTCTCAAAAAGAAAAGGGAGATGACCCAAATAGATAAAATCATGAATGAAAATGGAATTATTACAACCAATCCCTCAGAGATACAAACAATTATCAGGGAATACTATGAAAAATTATATGCCAACAAATTGGACAACCTGGAAGAAATGGACACATTCCTGAACACCCACACTCTTCCAAAACTCAATCAGGAGGAAATAGAAAGCTTGAACAGACCCATAACCAGCGAAGAAATTGAATCGGTTATCAAAAATCTCCCAACAAATAAGAGTCCAGGACCAGATGGCTTCCCAGGGGAGTTCTACCAGACGTTTAAAGCAGAGATAATACCTATCCTTCTCAAGCTATTCCAAGAAATAGAAAGGGAAGGAAAACTTCCAGACTCATTCTATGAAGCCAGTATTACTTTGATTCCTAAACCAGACAGAGACCCAGTAAAAAAAGAGAACTACAGGCCAATATCCCTGATGAATATGGATGCAAAAATTCTCAATAAGATACTAGCAAATCGAATTCAACAGCATATAAAAAGAACTATTCACCATGATCAAGTGGGATTCATTCCTGGGATGCAGGGCTGGTTCAACATTCGCAAATCAATCAATGTGATACATCACATTAACAAAAAAAAAGAGAAGAACCATATGATCCTGTCAATCGATGCAGAAAAGGCCTTTGACAAAATCCAGCACCCTTTCTTAATAAAAACCCTTGAGAAAGTCGGGATAGAAGGAACATACTTAAAGATCATAAAAGCCATTTATGAAAAGCCCACAGCTAACATCATCCTCAACGGGGAAAAACTGAGAGCTTTTTCCCTGAGATCAGGAACACGACAGGGATGCCCACTCTCACCGCTGTTGTTTAACATAGTGCTGGAAGTTCTAGCATCAGCAATCAGACAACAAAAGGAAATCAAAGGCATCAAAATTGGCAAAGATGAAGTCAAGCTTTCGCTTTTTGCAGATGACATGATATTATACATTGAAAATCTGATAGACTCCACCAAAAGTCTGCTAGAACTGATACATGAATTCAGCAAAGTTTCAGGATACAAAATCAATGTACAGAAATCAGTTGCATTCTTATACACTAACAATGAAGCAACAGAAAGACAAATCAAGAAACTGATCCCATTCACAATTGCACCAAGAAGCATAAAATACCTCGGAATAAATCTAACCAAAAATGTAAAGGATCTGTATGCTGAAAACTATAGAAAGCTTATGAAGGAAATTGAAGAAGATTTAAAAAAATGGAAAGACATTCCCTGCTCATGGATTGGAAAAATAAATATTGTCAAAATGTCAATACTACCCAAAGCTATCTACACATTCAATGCAATCCCAATCAAAATTGCACCAGCATTCTTCTCGAAATTAGAACAAGCAATCCTAAAATTCATATGGAACCACAAAAGGCCCCGAATAGCCAAAGGAATTTTGAAGAAGAAGACCAAAGCAGGAGGCATCACAATCCCAGACTTTAGCCTCTACTACAAAGCTGTCATCATCAAGACAGCATGGTATTGGCACAAAAACAGACACACAGACCAATGGAATAGAATAGAAACCCCAGAACTAGACCCACAAACGTATGGCCAACTCATCTTTGACAAAGCAGGAAAGAACATCCAATGGAAAAAAGACAGCCTCTTTAACAAATGGTGCTGGGAGAACTGGACAGCAACATGCAGAAGGTTGAAACTAGACCACTTTCTCACACCATTTACAAAAATAAACTCAAAATGGATAAAGGACCTAAATGTGAGACAGGAAACCATCAAACCTTAGAGGAGAAAGCAGGAAAAGACCTCTCTGACCTCAGCCGTAGCAATCTCTTACTCGACACATCCCCAAAGGCAAGGGAATTAAAAGCAAAAGTGAATTACTGGGACCTTATGAAGATAAAAAGCTTCTGCACAGCAAAGGAAACAACCAACAAAACTAAAAGGCAACCAACGGAATGGGAAAAGATATTTGCAAATGACATATCGGACAAAGGGCTAGTATCTAAAATCTATAAAGAGCTCACCAAACTCCACACCCGAAAAACAAATAACCCAGTGAAGAAATGGGCAGAAAACATGAATAGACACTTCTCTAAAGAAGACATCCAGATGGCCAACAGGCACATGAAAAGATGCTCAGCGTCGCTCCTTATCAGGGAAATACAAATCAAAACCACACTCAGG
The DNA here is from genome assembly GCF_007474595.2 of Lynx canadensis. Taxonomy (NCBI): domain Eukaryota; kingdom Metazoa; phylum Chordata; class Mammalia; order Carnivora; family Felidae; genus Lynx; species Lynx canadensis. The sequence goes on along the minus strand of NC_044303.2, from coordinate 83,974,515 downwards.
TATCACCTCACGCCAGTCAGAGTGGCCAAAATGAACAAATCAGGAGACTATAGATGCTGGAGAGGATGTGGAGAAACGGGAACCCTCTTGCACTGTTGGTGGGAATGCAAATTGGTGCAGCCGCTCTGGAAAGCAGTGTGGAGGTTCCTCAGAAAATTAAAAATAGACCTACCCTATGACCCAGCAATAGCACTGCTAGGAATTTATCCAAAGGATACAGGAGTACTGATGCATAGGGGCACTTGTACCCCAATGTTCATAGCAGCACTCTCAACAATAGCCAAATTATGGAAAGAGCCTAAATGTCCATCAACTGATGAATGGATAAAGAAATTGTGGTATATATACACAATGGAATACTACGTGGCAATGAGAAAAAATGAAATATGGCCTTTTGTAGCAACGTGGATGGAACTGGAGAGTGTAATGCTAAGTGAAATAAGCCATACAGAGAAAGACAGATACCATATGGTTTCACTCTTATGTGGATCCTGAGACTTAACGGGAACCCATGGGGAAGGGGAAGGAAAAAAAAAAAAAAAAGAGGTTAGAGTGGGAGAGAGCCAAAGCATAAGAGACTGTTAAAAACTGAGAACAAACTGAGGGTTGATGGGGGGTGGGAGGGAGGGGAGGGTGGGTGATGGGTATTGAAGAGGGCACCTTTTGGGATGAGCACTGGGTGTTGTATGGAAACCAATTTGTCAATAAATTTCATATAAAAAATAAATAAATAAATAAATTGGAATCAAGACTTGAAAAAAAAAAAAAGAAGTAAACTAATAAAAGAATTCCAGAAAACAATAAATAAAATGGTGTTTTTAAGGTCTTACTTATTAATAATTTTTTAAAATAAATAGAAATGGATTAGATTTTCCAATCAAAAGTCATAAAATATCTGAATGGATGAAAACAAAACCAAATAGAACTATATGCTGCCTACAAGAGACTCGCTAAAGTTTTAAGAATATAAGAGTCTCAAAGTAAAGGAACAGAAAAACATATTCCATAAAAGTGCATATTCCAAAAAAGTGCAGTAACCCAAAGAGTAGAAATAAAAATACTTATATTAAATAACATATACTGTAAGCCAAAAACTATTAAAAGAGGTAAAGACATTATATAGTAATTAATCATGTGGGTATGATAATCAGAAACGCTTATGCACCAAATCTGATCACTAATATATATTAGTTACTAAGTAACTGAAGGAAAAAAACTGATAAAAGTAAAATAATAGTTAGGGGCTCTGAACCACAAACTAACAACGGATAGATCATCGACACATAAAATCTGTAAAAAAAAAAAAATATTGGACTTGAACCATGATTTATAACAAAAACCTACTACACATATATAGAAAATTCCATAAACAACTCTAGAATATTAATTATATTCAAGTGTGCAAAGAATATTGTCAAATTAACAATATTTTAAGTTACAAAATAAATCTCAGAAAATTTAGTAGATTGAAATATGCCAAGTATCATTTCCAACCACATGGTGTAAAACTAGAACTAAGTAGGAGAAAATTGGAAATATACAAAAATATGGAAATTAAACAATATATCCTTTACAAACCATTGTGTTGGAGTGTCTGGGTGGCTCAGTTAAGCAACTGTTTCTTGATTTTGGCTGAGGTCACAATTCATGGTTCATAAGACAGAGTCTGGCATCAGGGTCTGTGCTGACCATGCAGAGCCTACTTGGGATTCTCTCTTTCTCTCTCTCTCAAATAAATATTTAAACAACAAAGCAAAACATTGTGTTGGGGTGCCTGGGTGGCTCATCAGTTAAACCTCTGACATCAGCTCAGGTCATGATCTCACAGTTCATGAGTTTGAGTCTCACATTGAGCTCCACACTACTTATCCAGAGCCTACTTAGGATTCTCTCTCTCTCTCATTCTCTCTCTCCCCTTCCCCACTTGCTCTCTCTCTCTGTCTCTCTCTCTGTCTCTCCCTCAAAATAAATGAATAAACTTCAAAAAACAACAAATAAAAGATTGTGTATTAAAAGGGAAATTTAGAGGGAGGAATTAAGATTAAGGAGAAGTAGGTGGACCCTGAGATTTCCTCATCCCTCAAACACAGCTGTATTGAGGTCAGATAACTTGGAACATTGAGGAAATCACTCTGCAGAGTGGCAGAAGGAACTCCAAGGCTGGACTGAAACAGTTTGGCAGGTGTAAGGTGTGTGGCATTGAATTGGGTGAGAAAAAAAAAAAACTGCAGTGCTGTGGAGGGGAGAGAACACTTTTTGTGGAGACACAAAAGGGAGAGAAAGAGAGAGGAATGAGTGAGTGTGGCATCAAGTTTCCACAAGAGAAAAAGAGGAAAAGCTCTCTAGACCACGGACTGTGGGGCTAGAAGTACAGAAGGTTACAGATTATTTTTTTTGCAAACAGCATTTGGAGCTCAAACTCTGAGGTTTGGGAAAGTATGTATCTTTTTCCAGAGTGGAGTTGTGGTGCACACTCATGGGGAGGAGGGAGCTGGTCCCAGAGTATATAGTGTGGTGTAGAGATCTCCAGGGCACACTGGAAAAGAACATTCCCCATCCTGGAGTACTTTTGGAAAAGGATATATTGCCCCTCCAAACACAAAAGACCCTGTAGGTAGCAGTGAGAGGCCTTTCATCAAGGGGGGACAGAAAGGCACCCAGAAGGAATAAAACCTTATTGCTGCTTTTACTGGTGCTACACCATAGATTCTATGCAGGGTGCAGGCATGGGACTGTTATTCTGGGAGAAAAAAACTTCAGACAATGTGGAGAAACTCTACTCCAGAGGATGGGTGGAAGGAAGGGCGGGTCTGCACAGTGGCAAGTCCTTTAAGTCTTTGGCTTTTGAATCCCAGCCATGCACCAAAGAAAGAACACAGGAGAGCTGTGGCATAGGGCAAGCTGAGTGCCATTACTATTCTGTGAGAGTTTCCTGAACAGTGGGGATGTGAAATGCCTTTCCCAGGGACAAGAGTTTGGGGTGACACCATTTTCCCCACAACACCAACATGGCAAGACTTCAGAGAGCAGAACAGTGGCTCCCAGTGGAAGCAGGACTGGCTTACATCAAATCCTGGCCCCTCGTGCTTGCCAACTCCTTATTTACTGAGCTAAGATTTACTCTGGGCCAACTCAGCAGGCTTCTCCTTCAGAAAACTAGCACAGGCAGCACCCCACATGCATCAACTGTACTAAAAGTTGAGTGCTTCAAAATGACACCTGCAGTTTTGATGGAAATAGACCCAGGTTTATATATATTTTTTTCTTTTTTCTTTTCTTTTTCTTTTTTTTTCTTTTGGTACCAAGCTCACAGTTTCTTATTTGTTTTCTTTTCTCATTTACTTTTCTCTCTCCCTGTTTTCTCTCTTTCTGTTTTTTTTTTTCTTTTTTTCTCTTTTGATTAGTCTTCCTTTTTTCTTTTCTTTTTTTTTTTCTTTATTTTTCTTTGGAATTAGCCTTATAGTTTTTTATTCTCTTTTTTTGTTGTGTTTTTGTTTTTCCTTTTCTCTTTTTTGGGATTAGATCTTTTTCTCCCTTTCCCCCCAGGCTTATTCTACAACAGCAACAACAACAAAAATCAAAGAACACCTAGTAAAAGTTCCAAACACTCCCTACTACAATCAAGGAAGACTGCAGAGGACTTACCAGTGAGAGAGAACAGCCAAAATTCAACAACAGAGTGCACACACCATATGCCAGAAACAATTTCTGAAGTCCCAGGCCCTGGACAGTGTATGACCTCTTTTTAATATAGTAGCATTTCCAGGTGCAGAAAATATAGCAAGTGTTAAAACACACAAAAAACAGTAACTTAGTCAAAATGACATAATGGAAGAATTTTCCCCAAAAGAAAGGCCAAGAAGAAATTACAGCCAGGAGCTTGTTCACAACAGATGTAAGTAATATATCTGAACAAGAATTTAGAACAACAGTCCTAGCTGGGCTTGAAAAAGCATAGAAGACATCAGAGAAACCCTTGTTGCACAGATCAAAGACCTAAACACTAGTCAGGCTGAAATAAAAAATGTTATAACTGAGATGCAAAACCAACTGGGTACAGTAACATCAAGGATTGAAGAAGCTTAGGAGAGAATAGGTGATATACAAGATAAAATTGTATGAAGCTGAAAAGAAGAGGGAAAGGAAACTATTAGATCATGAGGGGATACATAAGGAACTTATTGATTCCATCAAATGAAACAATATCTGATTATAGGAATCTCAGAAGCAGAAGAGTAGAAAAAGGACAGAAGACTTATTTGAATAGATTTTAGAGGAGAACTTCCCTGATTTGGGGAAGGAAACAGGCGTTTAAGTCCAAGAATCACAGAGTTCGTTCAAAATAAAAAAAAAAAAAAAAACAGTCGACATCATGACATATCATAGTGATACTTGGAAAATACATTGATAAAGAAAAATTCTGAAAACAGCTAGGGACAAAGGTCCTAAAAGAGTAGGCACATAATGTTAGCATCAGACCTGTCCACTGAAACATGGCAGACCAAAAGGGAATGACAGGAAATACTCAAAGTTCTGAATGAGAAAAATTTGCAGGCAATACTTCTTTATCCAGCAAGGCTGCCATTTAGAATAGGAGAGGTAAAGAGTTTCCCAGACAAACAAAAACTAAAGGAGTTCATGACCATTAAACCAGGCTTGCAAAAATTTTAAGGGGGACTCTGAGTTAGAGAAAAAAAACGGTGACCAAAGCAACAAAGACCAGAAAGAACCAGAAAACATCACCAGAAACATCAATTATATGGGTAATAAAATGACATTAAATTAATATCTTTAAATAATCACTGAATGTAAATGCACTAAATGCTCCCATCGAAAGACATAAGGTGTCAGCATAGAAAACAAAACAAAACAAACGAACAAAAAAGCATAAGATACTATAAGAGACTAATTTTAAACCTAAAGACATCTGTGGATTGAAAGTGAGGGGATGAAGAACCATATATCATAGTAATGGAGATCACAAAAGTAGCTGGAGTAGCTATCCTTATAACAGACAAATTAGATTTTAAAACAAAGGGTGTAATAAGAGATGAAGATGGGCACTATGTCATGATTAAAATAATTTTTCACGATGGCATTTATTCCTGGCCTGCAGGGCTAGTTTATTATTCACAAATCAATTAATGTGATACACCACATTAATGAAAAAAAAATATAAGAATTATATGATCTTGTCAATAGGTGCAGAAAAAGCATTTGAAAAAAATATCTTAATAAACGAGAAAAAAACCCTTAATAAAGTAGGTATAGAGGAATACCTCAACATCATAAAGGTCGTATATGAAAGACCCATAGCTAATATCATCTTTAATTGGAAAAAACTGATAGCTCTCACCTTAAGGTCAGGAACATCAGAGGGATGTACACTCTCAACATTGTTGTTCAACATAGTACGGGAAGCCCTAGCCTCAGCAATCAGAAAATAAAAACAAAAACAAAAGGCATATAAATTGGCAAGGAAAAAGTCAAATGTTCACTCTTCACAGATGACATGATACTTTATGTGGAAAACCCAAAAGGGTCCATCATAAAACTGCTACAACTGATATATGAATTCATCAAAGTCACAGGATATAAAATCAATGTACAGAAATTGGTTGCAGTTCTATGTGTCAATAATGAAACAACAGGAATAGAAATCAAAGAATCAATCCCATTTACAATTGCACCAAAATCCATGTTTAGAAATAAACCGAACTAAAGAAGTAAAGATCCATATACTGAAAAGTATAGATAGCATATGAAAGAATTTGAAGAAGACACAAAGAAATGAAAAACTATTCATTCTTATAAAACAGACACTTGGATCAATGGGACAGAATAGAGAAGCCAAGGACCTACAAATATATGGGCAAATAATCTTTGGCAAAGTAGGAATGAATATCCAATGGAAAGAAGACAGTGCCTTCAGCAAATGGTGTTGGGAAAACTGGACAGTGACATGAAGAATGATTGGAACACTTTCTTACACCATACACATACATTAATTCCAAATGGATGAAGGACCTAAATGTGAGACAGGAGAGCATCAAAATCCTAGAAGAGAAAATAGGCAGCAACCTTGTTCACCTTGGCCACAGCAACTTCTTACTAGACATGTCTCTTGAGACAAAGTAAGCAAAAGCAAAAATGAACTATTGGTACCTCCTCAAGATAAAAAGCTTCTGCAGAGCAAAGGAAACAATCAAGGAAATTAAAAGGCAACTGATGGAATGGAAGCAGATATTTGGAAATGACCTCAGATAATGTGTTAGTATCCAAAATTGATATAAAACTTATCAAAATGAACACCCCAAAAACAAATTATCCAGTGAAGAAATAGGCAGAGGACATGTACAGACACTTTTCCGAAGACATTCAGATGGCTAACAGATACATGAAAAGATTCTAAACATCATTCATCATCAGGGAAATACAAATCAAAACCATGATGATACAAACCAAATAGAAATCAAAACTCACATCTGTCAGAATGGCTAAAATCAACAACTCCCAAAACAATAAATGTTGACAAGCATATGGAGAAAGAGGAACACTTTTGCATTGCTGGTTGGCATGCAAACGGGTGCAGTTAATCTGGAAAACTATGTGGAGGTTTCTCAAAAAATAAAAAAAATAGAGCTAACCTATGACTTAGCAATTGTATACAAAGGATACAAAAATGTTGATTCAAAAGGGCACATGCACCCCAATGTTTATGGCAACACTACCAATATTAGCCAAATTATGGAAAGAGCCCAAAGTCCATATTGATTAATGTGTAAATATAATGTGTCATATGTCTATAATGTAATATTATTCAGCAATCAAAAATGAATAAAATCCTACCATTTGCAATCACATGGATGGAACTCGAAAGTATTATGCTAAATGAAATAAATCAGTCAGAAAAACACAAATACCATATGATTTATCTCATATATGTGATTTAAGAAACAAAAGAGAAGAGCATAGGGCAAGGAAAAGAAAAATAAAAAGATGGAGACAAACCATAAGAGACTCTTAAATACAGAGAACAAACTAAGGGTTGCTGGAGGGTTAGAGGGTGGGGGATGGGCCAAATGGGTGATGGACATTAAGAAGGGCACTTGCTAGGATTAGCACTGGGTGTTATTTGTAAGTGATGAATCATTAAATTCCACTCCTAAAACCAATACTACACTATACATTAAGTAATTTGAATTAAAATAACTAAAATAAATTAAATAATTAAAATTAAATAAAATTAAAAAGGTCAGTTTTTAATTTTTCAGTTCAAATGATAAATTGAACTGAAAGTTACATTTTAACAAAGACAAAATAGATAGGTAACACTTTAGCTATAACACCCAAGTATAAAATTGGGAGAAATCAAATAAATCAATTGTAAACCAAAGAGGGGACATTAAAATAGGTCACAGGAGAAGGATTATGAGACTAGTATGAACAATATTACAAATTGGAAGTCTTAGAAGAAATGTTAAATTCCAATACTGAATTATAAAAAAAATAAAAAATAGAACAGGCAATTAGAAGTAAGGAATTAAATTATAATCAAAAGCATCCCAATAAAGAAAAATCATTCTTCACTGGTGAATTCTGCCAAACACTTTAAGAAAAATTAAAATCAGTTTCACTCAAACTAATTGAAGAATAAAAGAGAAAGAAATAACTCAAAAATTATTTTTTAAGAGCAGCATTAGCATTACACCATAACCAGATAAAAACCCTCTATGGAAACTATGGAAATACATCCATCGCGGATATAGATGCATAAATTCTCAAGAAAATATTAGCAAGTGAAATTAGTCAGAGAAAGACAAATATATCACTCTACTCATATAAGGACTTTAAGAGACAAAAGAGGTGAACATAAGGGAAGGGACACAAAAATAATATAAAAACAGGGAAGGGGACAAAACATAAGAGACTCAAAAATATGGAGAACAAACAGAGGGTTACTGAAGGCGTGGGAGGGGGGATGGGCTAAATGGGTAAGGGGCACTAAGGAATCTACTCCTGAAATCATTGTTGCACTATATGCTAACTAATTTAGATGTAAATTTTTTTAAAAATAAATTAAGAGAATATTAGCAAAACAATTTCTATAGCATATTAAACATATGCTATAAAATATATTAGGGACCCCTGGGTAGCTCAGTCAGTTAAGCGTCCAACTTCAACTCAGGTTATGATCTCACAGTTTGTGAATTCAAGCCCTGCATTGGGCTCTGTGCTGACAGCTCAGAGCCTGGATCCTGTTTTGGATTCTGTGTCTTCCTTTATCTCTGTTCCTCTCCCTCTCACACTCTGTCTCTCCCTGTCTCTCAAAAATAAATAAATGATAAAAACATTTTTTAAACATATTAAATATAACACAATAAGCAAGATTTATCTCTGGAAAGCAATGATACAAATCAACAAATGTGATATGCCATATGAATAGAATACAAGTTTAAAAAATCACATGATTATCTTAATAGATGTTGAAAAATCATTTGATAATATTAATTATTGTTTCACTTTAAAAGCTTAAAAGTGGTTAAGAAGGTTATATATTATCTCCTAAAACATAATGTATACCAGACAGGACAAGCCCATAGGTTACATAATATTCAATGATGAAAAATTTTGAACTTTTCCTCTAAGATTAGAGACAAGACAAGAATGTCTACCTTCACAAGTTTTAGCCAATGTAGTATGTAAAATTGTCTCTATTTGCAGGTGACATTACACTATATATAGAACACCCTAAATTTCCTTAAAATAACACTATGAAACTAATAAATTAAGTGAAGTTTCAGGATATAAAATAAATATACAAAAATAAGTTATAATAATATATACAATTTAACAGAAAGACAAATTAAGGAAACAATTTCATTAATTTAAATTGGTACAGTCATTGTGGAAAACAGTATGGATGTTCCTCAAAAACTTAAAAATACAAATGCCATATAATTCTATAATTCTACTACTGGGTATTTATCCAAAAGATGAGCTCTTGCCTTTTGCTACAACATGGATAAAGGTAAGTCAGACTGAGAAGGACAAATATATGATATAGAATTCTACAGATTTCTAGGTATTAATTTTGTATACTGCAAATTTGCTGAATTCATTTATTATTTCTGATAGTTTTAGGGGACATTCTTCAGAGTTTGTTATGTATATAGTGTCATGCTATTTGCAAATAATGACAGTTTAAGTTCTTCTTTACCAATATGGATGACTTTTCTGTTGTTGTCTAACTGCTTTGACTAAGACTTCGAGTACTATGATTGAATAAAATTAGTGAGAGTAGACATCTTGTCTTGTTCCTGATCCTGACAAAAAGGAAAACCTCAGTTTCTCACTACTGAGTATATTAGTTGTTGGTGTTTCATATGTGGCCTTTATTATGTTGAGGTGTGTTTTTCTGATCCTACTTTGTTGTTGGTTTTCATAACAAATAGATGATAAATTTTGTCAAATGCTTTTTGCGCATCTATTGAGATGATCACATAATTTTTATCCTTCATTTTGTTAATGAAGTATATTATGTTAATTAAAAATTCACAAATGTTGAACCATCCTGGATTCTTGGGATAAATCCCACTTGATCACGGTAAATGATGTTTTTAATGCATTTTTGAATGTAGTTTGATAATACTTTGTTGAGAATTTTTACATCTATTTCCATCAGCTTTATTGTCTTGTACTTGTGTGTGTGTGTGTGTGTGTGTGTGTGTGTGGTGTCTTTGCATGGTTTTAGTATCAGGGTAATGCTGGCATTATAGAGTATATCTGGAAGCTTTCTTTCCTCTTCTGTTTTTTGGAATAGTTTGAGAATAGGTATTATCTCCTAAAATATTCTGCAAAATTAGCATGTGAATCCATCTGGTCTCAGACACTTATGTTTTCGTAGTTTTTTTGATAAATGATTTATTTTATTTAATTTTTTTACTAGTAATTGGTCCACTCAGATTTTCTATGCCTTTCTGATTCAGTTTTGGAAATTTGTATGTTTCTAGTAATTCATCTATTTCTAAGATTTTGCTCACATTGTTGGCATATATGTTGTCATATGGTTTTACAGCCCTTTGTATTTCAATGGTGTCAGATGTTATTTTTCTCATTCATTTCTGATTCTATTTATTTGGGTCCATTCTTTCCCTCTCTCTTTGATGCTTTGATTACTCTGACTAAAGTTTTATCAATTTGTTTATCCTTAAAGAACAACTTTTGGTTTTATTGATAAAAGGGTTAACATTGTAAATTTTTCCATATTACTCAAGATATTTAGTGATTAAATAAAATCTCTTTCAAAATTCCAACGTCCTTTTTCAAACAAATGGAATAAAACATCCTTAAGTATATGCAGAGATACAAAAGACCCTAAATATCCAAAGCAATCTGAAGATGAAAAAATATGGAGGCATCACACACCTGATTTCAAAGTATATTACAAAGCTATAGTAATCAGAATAATATGGTTGTGGCATATAAACAGAAATTTAGATCAATGGAACAGAATAGGGATTCCCAAAATAAAACCACTCATGTGTGGTCAATACATTTATAACTAAAAGCCAAGAAGAATATACAATGTGAAAATGATCATCTCTTAAATAAATAGTATTGGGAAAACTGGATAGACATATGCAAAGAATGCAAACTGGACCACCATAATACACCATGCATAAAAACAACTCATAATGGATTAAGGAATTGAATCTAGATCTTCAAACCCTAAAACTCCAAAAAGAAAATATAGTGAATAAGGTCCTTGACATTGGTCTCGGCATTGGCTTTGGATTAACATCAGAAGCAAATTTAAACCAGTGGGAGTATATCAAACTAAAGCTGCTGCACAACAAACGTAGTTATCAACAAATGAAATGCAACCTATGGATTGGAGACAATATTTATAATTATATATTTGATAAGGGATTAATATCTAAAATATAAGAAGAAGCCATAAAATTCAATAGAAAAACATTAAATAATCCAATTTAAAATAAGCAGAGGAACTGAATAGACTCACCCCCCCCCCCAAATAAGGCATACAAATGGCAACAGGTACATGGAAAGTTATTCAACTTCTCTAATTTTATGGACGTGAAAATTAAAACCACAATATCAACTCACATCCATTAGATGGCTATCATGAAAAGACAAAAGATAACAAATGTCATCTAGATTTTGGAGCAATGGAAGCCCATTGTGAATTGGTAAAGCCATTATAGAAAATAGTTTGTAGGTTCTTTGACTGATTAAAACTGAACTAGCATATGATCCACCATCCCATACAATATAAGTAAAATTAGGATATCAAAGAAATATTTGCATTATCATGTTCATTGCAATAATAATTTTAATAGCCACAATATGAAAACAATTAAAATATCCATCAGTGCAATAATTGGTTTAGAAAGATTGATATAGGTACATACAATGGAATGACATACAGCCATGAGAAAGAAAAAGATTCTGCCACTTGTTACAATATGAATGGATCCTGAAAGCATTATGCTAAGTCTGATAGGGAAAAACAAGTATTGTATGATATTACACAAGTGGAATCTAAAAAAGGTTAGACTCACAGAAACAGAGGAGAGTGATGGTTATCAAGGACTTGGGTGTAGGAGAAATAAGGAGATATTAGTCAAAGTGTACAAGTTTCCACTCCTATTCTAGATATAATGTATACCATGGGGACTGTAGTTAACAATACCATATTATATATTTGAAATTGGCTAAGATAGTAGAACTTAAACGTTCTCATTTTAAACATGAAAAATGATAAATAAATGAGGTGGTAGAAGTGTTAACTAACCCTATTGTAATCATCTTACAATATATACATGTAATAAATCATTATGTTTTTACCCTAAATTTACAGTCTTATGCCAATTATATATCAATAAGGATCATCAAATTAAAGCTTAGAGGCAAGGTAAAAAATGCTGCAAAATATATAATAAATGTATATTATATGAAGCAAGTTCCATCTTTTATTATGAAATTTAGTACTATCATTAAGATACCAAAATTTCTTCAAATGTAGTGAAGCCATTGATTTGAAGTTACTCATAATGTCAATCATTCTGGTCATTTATCTAAATTTGCATTATTGTTTTTCCTGAGAACTTAAGATACCAAATATTAAATATAAAAATTTGGGGGTACCTGGGTGGCTCAGTAGGTTGTGTCTGACTTTTGATTTCAGCTCAGGTCACGATCTCATGGTTCATGAGTTCAAGCCTCATGTTGGGCTACACACTGGCAGTGTGGAGTCTGCTTGGGATTCTCTCTCTCTGTCTCTCTCTGTCTCTCTGTCTCTCTCTCCCACACTTGGGCCTACTTGTACCCTCTCTGTCTCTCTCAAAATAAATAAATAAACTTTAAACAAATCCTTGGGGCATCTGGGTGGCTCAGTCTGTTAATATCTGACTCTTGATTTCTGCTCAGGTCATGATTTCATAATTTGTGGGATTGGGCCCCCCATCAGGCTCTGTGCTGGCAACATGGAGACTTCTTGGGATTCTCTATTTCTTCCCCTCCCCCACTTGTGCTCTCTCTCTCTCTCCTTCTCTCTCTCTCCAAATAAATAAATAAATAAATAATCACTAATTTTTTAAAATCTCAATGAAGTTTTATTATAACATATTTTACAAATATGTTAAATAGCCTGACTAAAACTGTATTTGCTGAAGGGCCTGCTTTGGTGATTTCAGGGTTATGCCTCTGAGAAGGGACCATTTTTTTAGTGCTCTTTATGGTAGTCTTTCTGGATTCCTCTGGTCTAGTCAAGTTTTTGTTTTCATAAACATGACACTTCATATTTTGCTCATCCATTCAGAAGACCTTTACTAATGAGAAGTACCTGGCCCTCCATTTCTGTTATAAAGGCTAAGGCTTTCCCATGACATTAAAAGTAATAATTACTTAGTAAATACACACTGTAACATTGATGTACCTTGAGGACATTATGCTAAATGAAACAGTACAGTCACAATATGACAAATACTGTTTAATACCACTTATATACAATAGTTAAACTAGTTAAATTTATATAAAAAAATAAAGTATAATGGTGGTTTCTAGGGGGTTGAAAGAGAATATAATGTTTAATGTCTGTAATTTGAATTTTACTAGATGGAATAAATTCTGGAGATGGATGGTATTTATGATTTGCACAACAATATGCATGTAGTTAATACCACTGAATTATACAATTACTTTTAATGTGGAGGGTATAAGGTTGCAGTGTAGGAAACACCTGAACTCACATCCCATGGATACATAAAAGCTACACCTATATTTAGAGCAGTTTCTCCTAAAGAAAAACTGAGGGCCGATTGTACAGCTCCTTCACAACAAGGGATAAAGGAATCACATAGAGAATGGCCAGAGAGATGGAGTAACCATAATGATGGTAACCCTAACTTTGATGTTGAAAACTGCACTAGTAGGGGTAACACTGAAAAAAAAAGTATAAACTCACTTGTCTTGAGGCACAAAAAAGCCTGAGTTTAAAGGGAAACTAGACTAGAAATGAAGAATATACATTCACTGACCCTGGAGCTTCTGTAAAATGGTGGGGAAACTGCTGGAACTCTCTATGGGGTCCAAGAATTTGGCAAATGGCACTACTTATGTTCTCCCTCCACCTTTATGGTTCACATAGTAGCAGGGTCTGAGCACTGTTCTTGTCTTAATCCCTCAGCAAGCCCAGAACCACTTGCCTTCAGCCATTCATACAAAGTGGCTCACCCAGGTGCACCAAATCAGCTCCAGCTCTCCTACCAAGGTGGTCCCAGATTGGCACAACCAGGACACACAGCCTGAACTAACTACAGCTCAGGATATCTTGCCAAAGCAGCACAAGTCCATTGCATACCAAGACATCCACTCCATGCTTGTTCCAGCTCAATCCATCCTGCTAGGGTACTCTCTGCATAAATCACCCTGTTATCCCTAACTTTGTCTACTCCAGTTCCAACTGTGCTTTTAGGACATCTGTTGCATGGAATGCATCAGGACGATGAACCATGAGCCATCACCTGAGGACACCATGATACATGTATGCTTTATCTTCAGGCATCTCACCAGGCTACCTTTGCAAGGATCACCATGGGAAAACTGGCATGCACCTACTTCATCTGCAACCATCCCACCAGGGCACAGTCTGTGTGGAACACATTGGGAACACCCTACCTTCATGTGTGTTAACTCCTTCTGTCCTTACAGGGCAAAGTTCTGTGCAGAGTAGCCCAGAAACAACTGGCCCACACTAACTGGAGCTCCAGACATCCAACCAGAGTGGTCCCATTGGAGAGTGCTTAGGGGCCCACAGCCCAAACTTGCTACAGCTCCATCTGCCAAAACTGCCAGGCACAGGTGGCCTACACATAGAATGTTCCTATATAGGAACACTCTTTCAACATTAAGGGAAGTAACTTTCACCTAATTTGGACAAATAAATGCATAAAATCAAACAAATTGGGGACACAGGAATATTCTCCAAAAGAAAGAAAAAGAGAAACTTTAGAAAATATACTCAGTGAGATTGAGGTAAGTATCTACATGACAAAAAGTTTAAAATTATTATTATACTGTAAGGGTAAATTGTAGGGTAGGGCTAAGGCTTAGCTTGAAAAATAACAGCTTTGTGTTGACACTGAAGGTTAAGAGAGAACAGCCTTGCTTTACTCTTGTAAATTACGCTTCATACTCTTGTAAATTAGGCTTCACCAATTAAGAAAACAAAAGTTCAAAGAAAAGAGCATCAGAGGCAGGGTCAAGGAGATCCACTGGTTGCAACTTAGAGGCAGAAAATCTAAAATAAACACCTCATTAGGCAACTGTTTCTAAATCATCTGGCAACTGTTTCTAACTCGTCTGGGAACTGTTTCTTTGTTCTGTTCCCAGGTGATATAAAACGATGTGATCGGCTATAAAGACTCTGTACCCCAGCTGTTCGGGGCCTCACTCTTATCAAGACTGTTGGTCCTGATCGGTCGGCCTTGCCTCTCCTTGTAATAAACTTTGTTGTGACTGTCACTGGTACCCGTGGCATTCTGTTTCAGGAGTTGTGTGGATGCAACATTTGGTGCGTTGGCCGCGAAAGTTAAAGGTCTGAAACAGGGCCATTTCCTCGGATTGCTCTGTCGACCCCTGGGAGAAGGCTCAGGATTGGGAGAAGTAAGGAATTCTTGGGGCGTGGCATTTGAATGACTCAGGAGGGTCTGCCAGATGCGGCTATAGACCCAGAATCAGGGATCCTACCGGGACGCCAGTGGACCCCATTCGGTTTGGTTTTTGTCAAGAAGGATCCTATTTTCAGGTGGCTGCCAGGGCCTACTGGCCTTGAGATCTCAAACTTGTGTTTTCTTCGTGTCTTGTCTTGCTCCTGTTGACTGTGCGTCCTCATCAGTTCTGCCTATCTTTGTCATGGGTCAAAATCAGAGTACCCCCACCCCTCTGAGTCTCATACTAACCCATTTCCAGGATTATAGGAGAGCTGCCTCAGTTTTTGCCCTCCACATTAAGAAGCCAGTCCTTCAAACTCTCTGCAAGGTAGAATGGACCAGCTTTCAGGTCGAATGGCCTCCACAGGGGACATTTGACCTCACTTTGGTATATAAGGTTCATGATATTGTCTTTTCTAGGCACGAAGATCAAATCTCATACATTGGGGCATGGAGAACCCTCATCAGAAACCCTCCAGATTGGTTAAAACTTCTTCCCCTTCCCCCTTACCTCCCTAAAGTACAGGCTTTTACTACTCAAAGGCAACCCATCTGGAGCTCAAAATAAGAATCTTGATGGGACAGCATTCATTCATTAAAAACTCTTAAAATTAATTTAGAGGAACATGTCTCAATATAATATAGGCCACATTTGAAAAACTGATGGCTAACACCATACTTAATGGTAAAAAACTAAGATCTTTTTCTCTCAGATCAGGAAACACAAAAGTGCCCACTTTCACCCCTTTCATTAAACACAATCCTGGAAGTTCTAGCCACAGCACTCAACAAGGAAAAGAAATAGAAAGCATCCAATTGGTAAGGAAGAAGTAAAACTGTCAGTATATGAAGATGACATGATTATCCGTATGAAAAACCCTAAAGACTCCACCAAAAATCTATTAGAACAGATGAATGAATTCAGTAAGGTTCAGAATGTAAAATTTATATACATAAATATGTTTTATTTCTAAATACTAATAACAAAGTAGCAGAAAGAGAAATCAAGAAAGCAATCACATTTACAATTTCACCAAAAATTACCTAGGAATAAATTCAATAATAAACTGAAAGACTTATACTCTGAAACATGATGAATTGCTGAATGAAATTGAAGATAACATGAACAAATGGATATATATTTTGTTTTCAATGACTAGAAGAATCAGTATTTTAAAATGTCCACAGTACCCAAAGCAATCCTCTTCAATTGTTCTTGTCACAGAACTGGAACAACTAATTCTCAAATTTCCATGGAGTCACTAAAGACCTCAGATAGCCAGAGAAATCTGGACAAAGAAGAAAAACTTTGGAGTATCACAATCCCATATTTGAAGATATACTACAATGAGAACAATATGGCAGTGGCACAAAAAATAGACATATAATCAATAGAACAATATACAGATCCAAGAAATAACTCCACATCTCTGTGGTCAATTAATCTATAATAAAGGAAGCAAGAATAGAGAATGGAGGAAATAGAGTCTTTTCTATAAATGGTGTTGGGAAAACTGTCCAGCTAAATCCAAAAGAATAAAACTGGACTATTTTCTTACACTAAAATAAATTCAAAGTGGATTAAGGACCTAAATGTGAGATGAGAAACCATAAAAGTCTTAAAATAAACATAGGCTGTAATCTCTTGGACATCAGCCTTAGCAATATATTTATGAATGCTTCCTGAAGCAAGAGAAACAAAAAACAGATAAAAAGCCACTTTTGCAGAGGAAAACGATCAACACAATGAAAAGGCAACCCATTGAATGGGAGAAGACTTTTGCAAATCATGTATACAATAAGGTGTAACATCCAAAATACATAAAGAATTTATACAGCTCAACATTAAAAAAGAAATAAACTCATTAAAAACGAGCAGACGACTAATAGACATTTTTCCAAAGAAGACATACAGATAGTTAACATACAGATGTAAAGATGCTCGATATCACTCATCATTAGGGAATGCAAATCTAAACCACAATATACCTCACATTAATCCAATTGGCTAGTACCAAAAGCCAAGGAATAAAAAGTTCTGGCAATGATGTGAAGAAAATTAAACACTTATTCACTGTTGGTGGGAATGTAAATTGGTGCAACAACTACAGAAACAGTATGACAGTGCCTCAAAAATTTTAAATGGAAATACCGAATAATCCAGTATTTCCACTACTGGAATTTAGCCAAAGAAATCCAAAACACTAATTTAAACCTATATTCACTTACATGTTTATTGTAGCATTACTTATGATAGCCAAATTATGTAAGCAATGTACATATCTGTCAATAGATAAGTGGAAAAATAAAGTATGATTCTCTCTCTCTCTCTCTCTCTCTCACACACACACACACACACACACACACACACGATGTAACATTATTCGGTCATAAAACATAAATCTTATGAATTCTTGTCATTCATAACAACATGGATGGATCTTGAAGGTATTATGCAAGATGTATGCAATAAGTATGACTGGGAAAGACAAATGTCATACGATTTCACTTATATGTGGAATCTTGAAAAAACAAACAAAAGAAATAAAGAAATAGAAAATACAGGATTATTTAGCATTTATAAATAAAGAAAAGAAATTGGTGTTTCCCTGAAGAAAGGTAGATGGAGGATGGGTGAAACAGTTGGAGGGGATTAAGAGATATAAACTTCCTGTTATAATAAAAATAAATTATGGGGGTGTAAAGTACAGCATAGGGGTTATAGATAACAGTAGTGTAATAACTTTGTATGGTAACAGATGGTAACTACACGAATCCTGGTAAGCATTGTGTAATGCATAGAATTTTCAAATCACTATATATCTAGCTTAAACTAATGTAACATTGCATGTCAACTATACTTTAACAATAGCAATGAAAAGACAGGGAATTGGTTTCAAAAGCCTCCTCAAAAATGGTTCAAGTGATAAATTTTATGTTGCATGCATTTTATTATAATAATAAAATATATAAATGTAAAAGATTGATTTCACATCCCTCTTTCAAAAAAGTCTCTTGACATTGATTAATCTTTATATTTACAATTCTTATAGAAATAATGACTATAATGGATACATAATTATTCCATAAAGGTGCATTTGCTGTTTTTGTAAAAACTTCCAAAATTATTTCATGTATTTACAGAAAAACTCAAATGGAATCATTGTCCCAGACAAAACAAATACTATTTTTCTTTTATCTTGATTCAATATAATTTTTAAGTTTTGAATATATTTTCCTTCATGTGAACTTTATTTGTTTTTTTAAGTTTATTTATTTATTTTGAGAGAGACAGAGAGAGAAAGAGAGTGGGGGAAGGGCAGAGAGAGAAGAAGAGAGAGAATCCCAACCAGGCTCCAGCACAAAGCCTATTGCAGGGCTCAATTTCACAAATCGTGTTATTATGACCTGAGTCAAGACCAAGAGTGAACTTTCTTTTTCTTACTTGCTTCCAAATATCAATGTTTTTTTTTCAATTTAATTCTTGTATTTATATAATAATTTTCAGTTTTTAACTTCCCTTTTCAAATTTTTTGTTGGGAGGTTAATATATGTAGTGATGATTAAATAATGTTTAAAAAGCCTAGAAACATAAATATAATTGTATATGTTGGGTTTATTAGAATTTTATTGAGGGTATTTAGGTCAATTGGATAATAAGATTTTTTGTTTTGTTTTGTTTTGTTTTGTTTTGTTTTGTTTGTTAGTTTTCAGAAGAAGTGATCTCATGACCATAAATCTCCACTGAATCTCTCCAAGTTTAATTGGTGAGTTGGGATCATAGTCCCTGTGGTGTAGCCAGTATTAACAAGCCATATCCTAAATCAAGGCATATTATCCCTGTGGGGAGACCCCGTACTCCATTACTATTCATATTTTCCCATAGCTTTAGATTCAAAATGTAGGGCTTATATCATTCTGTGGGTTCTACTAACCTGACTCCTAAATACTCAATGATACAAAGAAGTAGGTGAAGAAGTCAAAGTTTTGCATATTACTAAGGGAGCATATGCTCCCACTTGCCCTTCAGTTGACAATTTTACATTCCTTTGTCCAGCAATTTTATTTTTTCCTATTTTAATTATCCAAGATTTGTCACTGGAATATCACAAAAATTCTAAGCCAAAAGGGATCATCAAAGAAGAGGCAGTATCACTGATCCAAGAAAAGGCTGGCTCATATACCTGGAATATCAGGTATTCCAATATATACTCTATGAATTGTAATTGTTTGAAGAAAAAAAATAATCACAGGATTCTGTGTGTAACATTTACATAAATGTTAACTATTGTTAGAAATAACAATCACATTGAAATCTAGATGTGAACTTGCTGATTGATTATAGCCAAAAATTATACTAGAATTTAAATATGTCCCTAAACCTGACCCATCTGCAATGCAAGTTAATCCATGCTTTTGACCAGGTCAGTTTTGAAGCATCAAAATGTACATCTATTTTCCAAATTTCCACAAATAAAAGGACTAGATAGGATCATGTCAAATAAATTGAACCTTTATAATCCCTTAGTTAATTGTATTATTTTTAGCATTTTTATTTTACTTATTTGAGGGAGGGAGAGAGAGAGCGAGATTGGGGGAGGGGCAGACAGAGAGGAAGAAAGAATCCCAAGCAGAGCGCAGAGAACTCTGACAGTGCAGAGCACATCTGACAGGGCAGAGCCCAAAGTGGAGCTCAATCCCAGGCACTATGAGATCATGACCTGAATCAAAATCAAGAGTCAGGTGTTTAACCAACTAAGCCACCCAGACACCCCTATCCCTTATTTTAAAGAGCAGGCTTTGGTATGCATAAAGATCTTAGAACCTATTATGAGTTTTTACCAATTGAATAATTTTATTGGATATAAACATTCTCTAAGAGCCAGATAATGAAACACCAGATGTTGATGGTTGGAATGTGGGGCATTTCTGTTTATAAATGTCAGGAAGTAGCAAAAGAAGAAAGGGCAGAATGGCTGAGGACAGTTTACACAATATTAATTGCCATAATTCCTTGACATAAAATGGAAGAATTACTTTACATCACTTTTTAAAAAGTAATATAGAGAATCATTATATATGTTTCAAAATGCTTATTTGAAAGTTTAAGGAAATTAAGCATATAATCTTTAGTTACCCGATAAATTAATTTACTTAGAAATTTAAATTTCTGATCAAAATTGCATAAATGTTTTACTACTGTACATCTTTTCAACTAGAACTGGCAAATATTTCTTATATTGATATTTTATTTTAAATGCCTCACTAATTTTAAGTGCAGTAAGTAATCTGAGTCCTTAACATTCTTGTTTGATATGTTTTTTTCCTCCTAATAAAGGACATTCCTCTTAGATCTGCTTTTGTGTCATTGTTTCATAAACGTTGGTATGTTGTGTTTCTATTTTTATTTCTTTCAAAAAAAATTTCATTTCTGTCTTGTTTTTTTTTCTTTTACCAATTCGTTGTTCAGAAATGTGTTGTTTAAATTTTCACATATTTATAAATTAATTTTTTTCTTCCTATTATTAAATTCTAGTTTTATTTTATTGTATTTGGAAATGATAGTTGGTATATTTCAATCTTTACTAATTAAGAATTTTTTATGGCCTACCATAAGATCTATAATGGACAATGTCTATTTGTGCTTGAGAAGAATAAGTATACTGCTGCTGTTGATAGAATGTTCTTTATATGCCTGTTGTGTTCAGGTCCTATGTTTCTGTACTGATTTTCTATCTGGATGATCTTTCTGGATGATCCATCCATTCTTGAAAATGGGATATTGAGATCCCCTCATATTATTGTATTTTGTCTATTACTCTTTTCATATCTGTTAGTATTTACTTCACATATACAGCTGCTCTGATGTTGGATCATATATTGACAAAATGTGGTCCATTCATCCTCTTAATGAATTTGCTCCATTATCATTAATAAACTTATTTGTCTCTTATGAGTTATTGAAATAAGTATATTTTATCTTATATGTGCATAGTCACTTCTGCTCTGTTTTTGCTTATACATTATATAGAATATATTTTTCCACCCTTCACTATCAGCCTATAGTTGTACTTAATGAGTCTCTTGTAGGAATTATATATTTTTCATGTTCTTTGCTTACCCATTCAGACACTCTATGTCTTTGATAGGATAATTCTATTAGATTCTGTTTAAAGTGATTATTTATAGATGAGGACTTACTATTACCATCTTATTGTTTTGACACTTGTAATTCCCTTCTTCATTTCTTTCTCTCTTATTTTACTTGTGATTTCAGCACTTTTGTGCTGATATGTTTTGATTCTTTTCTACATATGCATTTATATTTTATATAGTCTATTGTAGATTTATCCTTTCTGATTGCCATGAGACTTACATAAAATATCACATAGTTATAATATATGGTAAAACATAGTTATGACACCCTATTTTAGGCTGATTACAGTTTAAATTTGATCAAACACAAAAAGTCTACCGTTTTACTTTTTTCTGCTTACATTTGATGTTATTGTTGTAATTTAAAATTTTAATATTGTGTATTCATTATCAAATTATCATATTTATAGTTATTTTAATGTTTGTCTTTTAACTTTGTACTAAAGTTAGCAGTTAGTTATTACATTATTAGAAAATTCAGAATTTGACTATATATTTACCTTTACCAGTGAGTTTTATATATTCATACGCTTTATGTTGTTAATTAGGATACTTTTATATTGTCTTAAAAAAACTCTCTTTAGCATTTATAATAGAGAAATTCTACTGATGGTTAATTCCTTCCTTTTTTTTTTTCTTTTTGTTGTTGTTGTTGTTGTTGTTGTTGTTGTTGGAGTGGAGTTTTTACCTCTCCATTTCTGAAGGCAGTTTCTCAGGTAGAGTATTTTTTAAATTTTGTTTAACTCTTTATTTTTGAGAGAGAGACAGAGCGTGAGCAGGGGAGGAACAGAGAGAGGAGACACAGAATGCAAAGCAGGCTCCAGGCTCCGAGCTATCAGCACAGAGCCCAATGCGGGGCTCGAACCCACGAACTGTGAAATCATGACCTGAGCGGAAGTCAGACGCTAAACCAACTGAGCAACCCAGGTGCCCTCAGGTAGAGTATTTTTTATTTTTTTTTTTATTTTTTTTTATTATTTTTTTTTATTAAATTTATTGACAAATTGGTTTCCATACAACACCCAGTGCTCATCCCAAAAGGTGCCCTCCTCAATACCCATCACCCACCCTCCCCTCCCTCCCACCCCCCATCAACCCTCAGTTTGTTCTCAGTTTTTAACAGTCTCTTATGCTTTGGCTCTCTCCCACTCTAACCTCTTTTTTTTTTTTTCCTTCCCCTCCCCCATGGGTTCCTGTTAAGTTTCTCAGGATCCACATAAGAGTGAAACCATATGGTATCTGTCTTTCTCTGTATGGCTTATTTCACTTAGCATCACACTCTCCAGTTCCATCCACGTTGCTACAAAGGGCCATATTTCATTTTTTCTCATTGCCACATAGTACTCCATTGTGTATATATACCACAATTTCTTTATCCATTCATCAGTTGATGGACATTTAGGCTCTTTCCATAATTTGGCTATTGTTGAGAGTGCTGCTATGAACATTGGGGTACAAGTGCCCCTATGCATCAGTACTCCTGTATCCCTTGGATAAATTCCTAGCAGTGCTATTGCTGGGTCATAGGGTAGGTCCATTTTTAATTTTCTGAGGAACCTCCACACTGCTTTCCAGAGCGGCTGCACCAATTTGCATTCCCACCAACAGTGCAAGAGGGTTCCCGTTTCTCCACATCCTCTCCAGCATCTATAGTCTCCTGATTTGTTCATTTTGGCCACTCTGACTGGCGTGAGGTGATACCTGAGTGTGGTTTTGATTTGTATTTCCCTGATAAGGAGCGACGCTGAACATCTTTTCATGTGCCTGTTGGCCATCCGGATGTCTTCTTTAGAGAAGTGTCTATTCATGTTTTCTGCCCATTTCTTCACTGGGTTATTTGTTTTTCGGGTGTGGAGTTTGGTGAGCTCTTTATAGATTTTAGATACTAGCCCTTTGTCCGATATGTCATTTGCAAATATCTTTTCCCATTCCGTTGGTTGCCTTTTAGTTTTGTTGGTTGTTTCCTTTGCTGTGCAGAAGCTTTTTATCTTCATAAGGTCCCAGTAATTCACTTTTGCTTTTAATTCCCTTGCCTTTGGGGATGTGTCCAGTAAGAGATTGCTACGGCTGAGGTCAGAGAGATCTTTTCCTGCTTTCTCCTCTAAGGTTTTGATGGTTTCCTGTCTCACATTTAGGTCCTTTATCCATTTTGAGTTTATTTTTGTAAATGGTGTGAGAAAGTGGTCTAGTTTCAACCTTCTGCATGTTGCTGTCCAGTTCTCCCAGCACCATTTGTTAAAGAGGCTGTCTTTTTTCCATTGGATGTTCTTTCCTGCTTTGTCAAAGATGAGTTGGCCATACGTTTGTGGGTCTAGTTCTGGGGTTTCTATTCTATTCCATTGGTCTGTGTGTCTGTTTTTGTGCCAATACCATGCTGTCTTGATGATGACAGCTTTGTAGTAGAGGCTAAAGTCTGGGATTGTGATGCCTCCTGCTTTGGTCTTCTTCTTCAAAATTCCTTTGGCTATTCGGGGCCTTTTGTGGTTCCATATGAATTTTAGGATTGCTTGTTCTAATTTCGAGAAGAATGCTGGTGCAATTTTGATTGGGATTGCATTGAATGTGTAGATAGCTTTGGGTAGTATTGACATTTTGACAATATTTATTTTTCCAATCCATGAGCAGGGAATGTCTTTCCATTTCTTTAAGTCTTCTTCAATTACCTTCATAAGCTTTCTATAGTTTTCAGCATACAGATCCTTTACATCTTTGGTTAGATTTATTCCTAGGTATTTTATGCTTCTTGGTGCAATTGTGAATGGGATCATTTTCTTTATTTGTCTTTCTGTTGCTTCATTGTTAGTGTATAAGAATGCAACTGATTTCTGGACATTGATTTTGTATCCTGCAACTTTGCTGAATTCATGTATGAGTTCTAGCAGACTTTTGGTGGAGTCTATCGGATTTTCCATGTATAATATCATGTCATCTGCAAAAAGCGAAAGCTTGACTTCATCTTTGCCAATTTTGATGCCTTTGATTTCCTTTTGTTGTCTGATTGCTGATGCTAGAACTTCCAGCACTATGTTAAACAACAGCGGTGAGAGTGGGCATCCCTGTCGTGTTCCTGATCTCAGGGAAAAAGCTCTCAGTTTTTCCCCGTTGAGGATGATGTTAGCTGTGGGCTTTTCATAAATGGCTTTTATGATCTTTAAGTATGTTCCTTCTATCCCGACTTTCTCAAGGGTTTTTATTAAGAAAGGGTGCTGGATTTTGTCAAAGGCCTTTTCTGCATCGATTGACAGGATCATATGGTTCTTCTCTTTTTTTTTGTTAATGTGATGTATCACGTTGATTGATTTGTGAATGTTGAACCAGCCCTGCATCCCAGGGATGAATCCCACTTGATCATGGTGAATAATTCTTTTTATATGCTGTTGAATTCAATTTGCTAGTATCTTATTGAGAATTTTTGCATCCATATTCATCAGGGATATTGGCCTGTAGTTCTCTTTTTTTACTGGGTCTCTGTCTGGTTTAGGAATCAAAGTAATACTGGCTTCATAGAATGAGTCTGGAAGTTTTCCTTCCCTTTCTATTTCTTGGAATAGCTTGAGAAGGATAGGTATTATCTCTGCTTTAAACGTCTGGTAGAACTCCCCTGGGAAGCCATCTGGTCCTGGACTCTTATTTGTTGGGAGATTTTTGATAACCGATTCAATTTCTTCGCTGGTTATGGGTCTGTTCAAGCTTTCTATTTCCTCCTGATTGAGTTTTGGAAGAGTGTGGGTGTTCAGGAATGTGTCCATTTCTTCCAGGTTGTCCAATTTGTTGGCATATAATTTTTCATAGTATTCCCTGATAATTGTTTGTATCTCTGAGGGATTGGTTGTAATAATTCCATTTTCATTCATGATTTTATCTATTTGGGTCATCTCCCTTTTCTTTTTGAGAAGCCTGGCTAGAGGTTTGTCAATTTTGTTTATTTTTTCAAAAAACCAACTCTTGGTTTCGTTGATCTGCTCTACAGTTTTTTTAGATTCTATATTGTTTATTTCTGCTCTGATCTTTATTATTTCTCTTCTTCTGCTGGGTTTAGGCTGCCTTTGCTGTTCTGCTTCTATTTCCTTTAGGTGTGCTGTTAGATTTTGTATTTGGGATTTTTCTTGTTTCTTGAGATAGGCCTGGATTGCAATGTATTTTCCTCTCAGGACTGCCTTTGCTGCGTCCCAAAGCGTTTGGATTGTTGTATTTTCATTTTCGTTTGTTTCCATATATTTTTTGATTTCTTCTCTAATTGCCTGGTTGACCCACTCATTCGTTAGTAGGGTGTTCTTTAACCTCCACGCTTTTGGAGGTTTTCCAGACTTTTTCCTATGGTTGATTTCAAGCTTCATAGCATTGTGGTCTGAAAGTATGCATGGTATAATTTCAATTCTTGTAAACTTATGAAGGGCTGTTTTGTGACCCAGTATATGATCTATCTTGGAGAATGTTCCATGTGCACTCGAGAAGAAAGTATATTCTGTTGCTTTGGGATGCAGAGTTCTAAATATATCTGTCAAGTCCATCTGATCCAATGTCTCATTCAGGGCCCTTGTTTCTTTATTGACTGTGTGTCTAGATGATCTATCCATTTCTGTAAGTGGGGTGTTAAAGTCCCCTGCAATTACCACATTCTTATCAATAAGGTTGCTTCTGTTTATGAGTAATTGTTTTATATACTTGGGGGCTCCGGTATTCGGCGCATAGACATTTATAATTGTTAGCTCTTCCTGATGGATAGACCCTGTAACTATTATATAATGTCCTTCTTCATCTCTTGTTACAGCCTTTAATTTAAAGTCTAGTTTGTCTGATATAAGTATGGCTACTCCAGCTTTCTTTAGGCTTCCAGTAGCATGATAAATAGTTCTCCATCCCCTCACTCTGAATCTAAAGGTGTCCTCAGGTCTAAAATGAGTCTCTTGTAGACAGCAAATAGATGGGTCTTGTTTTTTTATCCATTCTGATACCCTATGTCTTTTGGTTGGTGCATTTAATCCGTTTACATTCAGTGTTATTATAGAAAGATACGGGTTTAGAGTCATTGTGATGTCTGCATGTTTTATGCTTGTAGTGATGTCTCTGGTACTTTGTCTCACAGGGTCCCCCTTAGGATCTCTTGTAGGGCTGGTTTAGTGGTGACAAATTCCTTCAGTTTTTGTTTGTTTGGGAAGACCTTTATCTGTCCTTCTATTCTAAATGACAGACTTGCTGGATAAAGGATTCTCGGCTGCATATTTTTGCTGTCTAACACCCTGAAAATCTCGTGCCAATTCTTTCTGGCCTGCCAAGTTTCAAAAGAGAGATCAGTCACGAGTCTTCTAGGTCTCCCTTTATATGTGAGGGCACGTTTACCCCTTGCTGCTTTCAGAATTTTCTCTTTATCCTTGTATTTTGCCAGTTTCACTATGATATGTCGTGCAGAAGATCGATTCAAGTTACGTCTGAAGGGAGTTCTCTGTGCCTCTTGGATTTCAATGCCTTTTTCCTTCCCCAGTTCAGGGAAGTTCTCAGCTATGATTTCTTCAAGTACCCCTTCAGCACCTTTCCTTCTCTCTTCCTCCTCTGGGATACCAATTATGCGTATATTATTTCTTTTTAGTGTATCACTTAGTTCTCTAATTTTCCCCTCATACTCCTGGATTTTTTTATCTCTCTTTTTCTCAGCTTCCTCTTTTTCCATAACTTTATCTTCTAGTTCACCTATTCTCTCCTCTGCCTCTTCCATCCGAGCTGTGGTGGTTTGCATTTTGTTTTGCATTTCCTTTAAAGCGTTTTTCAGCTCCTCGTGACTGTTCCTTAGTCCCTTGATCTCTGTAGCAAGAGATTCTCTGCTGTCCTGTATACTGTTTTCCAGCCCAGCGATTAATTTTATGACTATTATTCTAAATTCACTTTCTGTTATATTATTTAAATCCTTTTTGATCAGCTCATTAGCTGTTGTTATTTCCTGGAGATTCTTCTGAGGGGAATTCTTCCGCTTGGTCATTTTGGATAGTCCCTGGTGTGGTGAGGACCTGCAGGGCACTTCCCCTGTGCTGTGGTGTATAACTGGAGTTGGTGGGCAGGGCCACAGTCAGTCCTGATGTCTGCCCCCAGCCCACCCCTGGGGCCACAGTCAGACTGGTGTGTGCCTTCTCTTCCCCTCTCCTAGGGGTGGGATTCACTGTGGGGTGGCGTGGCCCATCTGGGCTACTTGCACACTGCCAGGCTTGTGATGCTGGGGATCTGGCGTATTAGCTGGGGTGGGAAGGGAAGGTGCACGGCGGGAGGGGGGGGCAGGCTTAGCTCGCTTCTCCTTAGGTGATCCACTTCAGGAGGGGCCCTGTGGCAGCCGGAGGGAGTCAGATCCGCTGCCGGAGGTTTGGCTCCGCAGAAGCACAGAGTTGGGTGTTTGCTCGGAGCGAACAATTTCCCTGGCCGGAACCGGTTCCCTTTGGGATTTTGGCTGGGGGATGGGCGGGGGAGATGGCGCTGGCGAGCGCCTTTGTTCCCCGCCAAACTGAGCTCTGTAGTCCGGGGGCTCTGCAGCTCACCCTCCCTTTGTCCTCCAGCCTTCCCGCTTTCCGAGCAGAGCTGTTAACTTATGACCTCCCAGACGCTAAGTCGCGCTTGCTGTTGGAACACAGTCCGTCAGGCCCCTCCGCTTTTGCAAGCCGGACTCGGGGGCTCTGCTTGGCTGGGAGCCGCCCCTCCGCCCCGGCTCCCTCCCGCCAGTCCGTGGAGCGCGCACCGCCTCGCAGCCCTTCCTACCCTCTTCCGTGGGCCTCTCGTCTGCACTTGGGTCCGGTGACTCCGTTCTGCTAATCCTCTGGCGGTTTTCTGGGTTATTTAGGCAGGTGTAGGTGGAATCTAAGTGATCAGCAGGACGCGCGGTGAGCCCAGCGTCCTCCTAAGCCGCCATCTTCCTGCGCCTCCTCTAGAGTATTTTTTAAACATATCATCCTATTATATCCTGACCTGCCAGTCCCCTACTGAAAAATCTGCTGATATTTTTATGCGGGTTCCCTTCCTTGTATGTTTTCACATTTGTGAAATGTGTTTTCACATTTTTTTTTATTATATTGTGTTTCAGTGAGTCCTCTTTGGCTTAAATCTACTTCGGAATCTTTCGGCTTCCTATCCTTGGATGTTCATGTTCTTACTCCAGTTTGGGACTTTTGGTCATTTTCTTTAAATGGATTTTCTCTTTTCCTTCTGAGACTCCTATAATGTTTATATTGTGTACTATGACAGTTTCCTTTTCTGTAGAAATTTTCACTTTTTCTCTTTTTTCTTTCTTTCTTTCTTTCTTTCTTTCTTTCTTTCTTTCTTCTGAATGGTTAATTTCAAATGACTTGTTTTCAAGTTTAATAATTTATTCTTCTTAATCAGTTCTCTTTAAAAAATTCATTTTCTTTTTTTTATTTTAGAGAGAGATCACTTGAGCAAGGGAGAGAGGGAGAGGGGAAGAGGGGGAGGAAGAGGGAGAGAGAGAATCTTATGCAGGCTCCATACTCAGTGCAGAAACTGACAAGGGGCTCAGTCCCATGACCCCGGGATCATAACTTGAGCTGAAATCAATTGTTGGAAGCTCAAGGACTGAACCACTCAGGTGACCCTCCATCAAGTCTCTCAATTGGCCATTCAATTTTCCAGTCAATCATTGTACTCTAGTTAGAGGATTTCTTTTTGTTTTTGTTTATGGTTTCTTTTTCTTTGTTAAACATCTTATTATATTCATGTATTATTTTCCTAATTTAGTTGCCTGTCTGAGTTTTCTTTTAGTTTATGGAACTTATTAAAAAAATATTCTCAATTCTTTTATTTTTATTTTTTTAAATTATTTTTTTAATGTTTATTTATTTTTGAGACAGAGCACGAACGGGGGAGGGTCAGAGAGAGGGAGACACAGAATCCGAAGCAGGCTCCAGACTCTGAGCAGTCAGCACAGAGCCCAATGTTGTGCTCGAACTCAAGGACTGAGATCATGACCTGAGCCGAAGTCGGACGGTTAACCAACTGAGCCACCCAGGCATCCCTCTCAATTCTTTATCAACCAGTTTATAAGTCTCTCTTTAGGATAGGTTATTGAAGCTTTATTAGATTCCATTGGTGGTGTCATGTTTCCCATTGTTTTCATGATCCTTGCGTTTTTATGCTAGTGTCTGCACGTTTTACAAAGTGGTCATTTGTTCTATTATTTACTCATTCACTTTGACAGAGAAAGATCTTTACCAATCACCTCAACCTGGTGTTCTAGTCAGGCTAGCTTGTCGTATACATTTATCTTCACTCACTTTGCCAATTTCCCATATCCCTCCCCTCTGGTAACTGTCAGTGTCTGTATTTAGAGGTCTGATTCTGATTTTTGTTTCTTTATTAATTTACTTTTAGATTTCACCCACATATGAATGAAATCATAATCTATTAGTCTTTCCCACTCTGACTTATTTAACTTAGCATAATACCCTCCAGGTCTATTAATGCTGTTGCAAATGACACAATTGCATCATTTTATGGCTGCATAAAATGTCTTCTTGTCTTCTTGTTTTGTTGGTTTCCTTTGCAGTGCAAATGCTTTTTATTTTTATGTAGTTCTGATAGGTTATTTTTGCTTTTGTTTCGGTGGCCTTAGAAGACATATTGAGAAAAATGTTGTTATGGCCGATGTCAGAGAAATTACTGACTGTTGTTTCTTTTAGGATTTTTATCATTTTGGGTCTCAAACTTAATCCATTCAGGTATCACATATTTAATCCATTTTGAGGTTATTTTTTGTGTATCCTGTTAGAAAGTCATCCACTTTCATTATTTTGCATGTAGTTTTCTAGTTTTCCCAGCACCAATTATTGAAGAGTCTGTTTTTTCCTGACTCTATATTCTTGCCTCCTTTGACCATAAAATAAATAACCATATAATTGTAGGCTTATTTCTGGGCTGTCTATTCTGTGCCATTGAGCTATGGGTCTATTTTTGTACAGCATCATATTATATTGATTACTGTATCTTTGTAGTATATCCCGAATTGTGGAATTGTGATATCCCAGCTTTGTTTTTCTTCAAGATTGTTTTGACTATTCATGGTGTGTTTTGTTTTCATACAAATTTTAGTATTATTTGTTCTAGTTTGTTAAAACTGTTGGTATAGGAAGTGCATTGAACCTGTACATTGCTTTATGCGATATGGATATTTAAACAATATTAATTCTTCCAGTCTATGAACATGGACTTCTTTTCCATTTATTTGTGTCATATTCAATTTATTTCATCAGTGTTTTATGGTTTTCAGAGTACAGGTCTCTCACTCTTGGTTAAGTTTATTTTAGGTATTCGGTATTCTATTTTTTTTTTTTGGGTGTAGTTGTAAATGATTGTTTTCTTAATTTCTCTTTCTGCTACTTTATTATTAGTGTATAGAACCATTATAACTTTCTGGGTTTTAATATTGTATCTTGCAATTTTACTGAATTCATTTGTTATTACTGGTAGATTTTTCTATCTGTAATATATATCATCTGCAATTAATAACAGTTTAACATTTCTTTACTGATGTAGATACCTCTAGTTTCTTTTTCTTAGTTGATTACTGTGATAAGATTTCCAGTACTATGTTGAACAAAAGTTATGCTTCATTTTTTACTACCTTATTTTTTTAATGTTTATTTATTATTGAGAGACAGAGAGACACAGAACGTGAGCAGGGGAGGGTTAGAGAGGGGGGGAGACACAGAATCTGAAGCAGGCTCCAGGCTCTGAGCTGTCAGCACAGAGCCTGATGCGGGGCTCGAATCCACAAACTGTGAGATCATGACCTTAGCCGAAGTTGGTTGCCTAACCAACTGAGCCACCCAGGCACCCCTACTACCTTATGTTTTAAGTTTATTTATTTATTTTGAGAGAGAGTGAGCAAGGGAACAGGGTAGGGACAGAGAAAAAGGGGGAGAGAGAATCCCAAGCATGCTCTGTGCTGTCAGTATGGGGCTCAATCCTGTGAAGTGTGACATCATGACCTGAGCTAAATCAAGAGTCAGACATTTATAACTGACTGAGCCACCCAGGCACTCCTTTTTTTTTATTACCTTATTATCCCTGTCTGTGACTGGTATGGTGAACCCCTCAGTTTATTTTATTTTTAACTTTTTTGTTTGAAGTTTTATTTAAAAGCTAGTTAGTTATTATACTTTATGTGTAATATTGGTTTTAGGAGTAGAATTTAGTAATTTCTCACTTATATATACACCCAGTACTCATTACAATAATTTCCCTCCTTAATACCCATCACCCATTTAGCACATCCCCCCACACACCTCCCCTCAGGAAACCCTCAGTTTGTACTCTATAGTTAAGAGACTCTTATGATTTGCTTCCTTCTCTCTCTTTCCTTCCCTTGCCCCTATGCTCATCTGTTTTGTTTTTAAATTACACATATGAATGAAATCATGTGGTATTTGTCTTTCTTTGCCTTATTTTGCTTAGCATAATATGCTCTAGCTCCATTCACCCCATTGCGAATGGCAAGATTTCATTCTTTTTATGACAGAGTACTATTCCAAATACACACACACACACACACACACACACACACAATGCACACACACACACATCTATATACCACACCTTCTTTATCCATTCTTCAGTTGATAGACATTCAGTCTTTTTTCATAATTTGGTTTTTGTTGATGAGGCTGCTATAAACATTGGGTTGCAAGTGTTCTTTCAAATCAGTATTTTTGTACCCTTTTGGTAAATACCTGGTAGTGCAATAGCTGCGTTGTAAGTTAATTCTAGTTTTAACTTTTTGAGGAACCTCCATACTGTTCTCTAGAGTGGATGCACCAGTTTGCATTCCCACCAACAATGTAAGAGGGTTCTCCTTTCTCTGCATCCTTACCAACATCTGGTGTTTTTCTTTATTGTTAATTTTAGCCATTCTGACAGGAGTGAGGTGATACTGTAGTTTTGATTTCCTGAGAATGGGTGATGTCGAGCATCTTTTCATGTATCTGTTAGCCATCCTTCTTTGGAAAAATATGTATTTTATGTCTTCTGCCCATTTCTTCACTGGATTATTTGTTTTATTTTGGGTGCTAGTTTTATAATTTCTTTATAGATTTTGGATAATAACCTTTATCAGGTATAATATTTATAAAAATCTCCTCCCATTCCGTAGGTTGTTTTTTTGTTTTGTTGATTTTATTCCTTTACTGTGAAGACACTTTTTATTCTGATAAAGTCTCAATAGTTTTTGCTTTTGTTTACCTTGCCTCCAGAGACTTTTGTAGTAAGAAGTTGCTCTGGCCAAGGTCAAGGAGGTTTCTGCCTGTGTTCTCCTCTAGGGTTTTGACAGTTTCCTGCCTCACATTTAGATCTTTCATCCATGTTGAACTTATTTGTGTGTATCGTATAAGAAAGTGGTCCAGTTTCATTCTTCTGCATGTTCCCCTTAGTTTAGACCATGCTGCCCTCTTAGGTCTACCACCTCCACCCCAGGTTCTTTCCAAACCTTTCTCTCCATTTATCGTCTAATTGTTCTTTGCTTATTGTCTATCAGACTTGTCAACAGCTATTCACAGTAATGGGGGAAAAACTCTCTTCTTAATAGGAAAGATATTTTCTGATATTTTTGATTTGTTGCCTCTATCAGTGACCTTGAATGTTGCTCTTCTTTTTCTCAGGACCCTTTGTTCTCATTTTCAGTTTTCAGCACAAATTCTGATGTGTTTCATTAGCTTTTTTCCTCTATTAGATGTAATTTGTATTTGGTTGGTTGGTTTTCTTTGTCTTCCAATTATAATGAAAGTGCCATTTATAACTTTATTTTCTTATTCCTTGTCCTGGGTGTTTGGTATAAAATTAAAAATTAAAAGTAGAAAGAATAGGGGTCCCTGGGTGGCCAAGTCAGTTAAGCATGACCTGACTTTGGCTCAGGTCATGATCTCACAGATCATGAGTTGGAGCCCCACATCAGGCTCTGTGCTGACAGCTCAGAACTGGAGTCTGCTTCAAAATCTGTGTGTCCTTCTCTCTTTCTCTGACCCTCTCCCACTTGCGTTTTCTCTCTCTCTCTCTCTCTCAAAAATATAATCATTTTTTAAAAAGTAGAAAGAATAAGGACTCTTGGGTGGCTCAGTTGGTTAAGCGACTTTGGCTGTGGTCATGACCTCATGGTTTGTGAGTTTAAGCCCCTCTTTGGGCTCTGTGCTGACAGTTCAGAGCCTAGAGTCTGCTTTGAATTCTATGTCTCCCTCTCTCTCTCTCTCTGCCCCTCCCCATTCATGCTCTATCTCAAAAAGAAACATTAAAAAAATTAAAGAAAAAAGGTAGAAAGAAAAAAATCAGAAAATTAACTAAAGCTGTATACCAGCAGCCATCATTTCCCTATTTATATTAGAAAACTTACTCTGCTTCTGTGAAGAAGGAGCTGATTAAAGTTAATGCCACAAAAGATTTTCTGTTGGGGAATTCTTGCAGAGCTCCAGATGGTACATGATGGTGACTGGGAGAGAGAAGTGGTGAAGGTGACGATAATATATTGACAAATATACATACACATACACCCACACACACACTCATATATATATATATATATAGAGAGAGAGAGAGAGAGAGAGAGATACACACATATAATTTAAAGAATTTTTTTTTCTCAGTACACTATTAGTTAACATTTATATCTCCCATTTTGTCTATGAATTCTCTTTTCCACTATTTTGTTATTAGCAAACTAATAACTAATATCATAAAGCATGAACAAAATGCATGTAGGATCAAAGTTTTTTTTTCTTCTTTCCCCTAAATTATTCTATCTCAAATAAAAACCTATTTTTTTATATAGTATATAAAATAGTATAAATTTATATACATACCATGTAATTTTATAATAAACAAATATATATTTTCTCTACAATTATATAGTATATATAGTGAATGACATACTTTATAATTTGTATATGTCATATGTTTATGAGTATATAAGTATAATAAATATTATAATTACAATTCATTATATAAATATAATATAATAATATATTATATATAATTTCAGCAGTATTACAAGTCACAAGGAATCAATCATAATTTGAATAAGAATACCTTATAGGTTTAACATTTTATCATTTCATTTTGATTAATAAATATATACAAAAACAAGCTTTTTTTGTTTTGTTTTGTTTAGAACATCAAAGATAGGATAAGTTTCACTTTGTGCTCCATGCCTTCCTCCTTTAATGGAAACCTAAAGTTTTGATATTAATGATGGCATGCATCAAGTATTTTGTCCCTGATATTCATTGACCAGGTTTGGCTAAGTATGTGTAAGTGTTCCATTTCAGCTATTTTTCTCATATATTTTAATTTGGATTATAATGTAATTTTATATACACACACAATTATACATATACTATATATATATATAGAATACTATATATATTTCATTTTACACATTTTTCATTTTATTTTCATTTGACATTTAACATCATCACTTTGATAGTAGTTTCTGAATATTGGTCAAGTATTTGATTATATATTGAACTAATATATTTCCATAAAACAAAATAGCTCAGAAGAAGGAAGAGAAAACAAGTCAGTTGTTTTCCAGCATAAATAATTTTAATATTCAAATATATCAATTAAAAATGAACAAAATATACAAAGAGTTAAAGCAACATTTAATAAATTACAAATAACAAATAACTTCAACTCAAAAATAAATATTAAAACAATTATTTTTACAAATTACATTAAGGGTTAAAAATAATAAAATGTAATTTGTTCATTATAAATTGACATGAGTAACTTTCAAAAATATCACAGAGGAGCATTTATTGTACTACATACATAAGATTGGCAAGCTATATTAATTGAAATTATATATAATATATATAATATGAAATATATATTATATGAAATATATAATTTTCATATATTTTTGGTAGCTAATTCTATTTTGGAAATCTGTAAAGTATATAAGTCTACTAAGTGTAAGTAAATGCATGTATTTTTGCAATATTATCAACTATATTAATAAACTCTAACCAATTCAATTACATGTAACAAAATAATTGTTATCTAACATTAGTCACATGAAAGTATATGCAGTCTTTGAAATTAAGATAATTTTTTTCTTTATTATATATTTTTAATCTGTTGTCATAGGAAAATTTGAACCAAAAACAAGATTTGGTGTATATAGTATCTATAGTATAGTAATGTTTCTATAGAAACATTGAAAAAAGTAAAAAAGAAAAAATTGATATTTATTTTAAGAAATTATGATAACATAATTTGATGACCACCAATTTAATATTTATACCAATTACAAATAATAAATATGGAATTTTCATTAAAGTACTGATGACAAATGAAAAATGTGGGGATTAAAGTACGTCTTTTAGCATTACCAATTTTTTTCTCCTAGTACACTCAGCAGTTAACAGTGATCATATCTGAATGATGATACTACAAATAAATGTTATTTTAAAAGTTTATGTATGATATTAGTTTTCAAATATTATATACTAAAATGTAATGTGTTCAAAATAAACATTTTTAACAAAAATGATAAATGGTAGCTGGCTATAAACAGCATTAAAATATCAAAAATTAAAAGTCAACATTTGGTTTTTGTTTGTCTGGGAAGCTCTTCATCTCTCCTTCTTTTCTGAATGATTCTGGTGATCCATAATTCTTCTTTCTCTCTTTTCTTCAGCTTCATTATTTTGATGGACTAACCGATTTCCCTAAGTCTACTCTTGTGTTGTACAATTCTTTCTCTTGTTCAACTTAATTATTTTCCATTTTGTCTTCTATATCACTAAATCTTCTTCTAGTCTGTGTTCATTGCACCAAGTATATTTCCAAATTCATTTTTTCTTGCATTATTCATTTCTGATTGATTTTTTTAACTCTCTTCTCTTTGTGGTAAGGGTCTCCCTGATGCCTTCTATTCTTTTCTCAAGTGCAGTGAGTATCTTTATGATTGTTGACTTAAATTCTCCAGCAGTCATGCTACTTACACCTGTTAGATCTCTGGCCATGGCTTTACCTTGTTCTTTCATTTGGGATGAATTCTTCCATCTTGACATTTTATTTAAATCTCCGCCTCCTTTGTGTTAGAAAAGCCAGTTATGGGGCACCTGGTGGCTCAGTCAACTCTTGGTTTTGGCTCAGGTTATGATCTCATGGTTTCTGAGATTTAGTCCCACATCAGGCTCCACACTGACAGAACAAACCCTGCTTGGGATTCTTCCTTTCCCCTGCTTGCATTTTCTCTCCTTCTAAAAAATAAGTATAAATAAACTTTAAAAATGTATTTTAAAAAAAAGAAAAGAAGAAAAAGACAGTATGTCTTTTGCTCCTGAAATAATTGCTTTATGAAGAGGAGTTCACGTAATGTCCAGGGCTTGGTGTTTCAAGAAGTGTCTCCACTGTGTGCTGCATGCACTATTCTTTTGTAGTTTTGCAGCTTTATCCTTCAAGCCAGTCATCTGCAAAGGCTTTCCTTGCTTGTTGTGGTCATTGTTTGGCCCCTAGCCTGAAAGTGGTGAGTTTTAACGAGGTGTACTCTGGTCTTGTGAAATGAGACCTGGCACTACTTCCACTAGAACCAAGATCCTGAAAAACTCTGTTCAGGAGATGTGGTATGGGCAGGTGTTTGTGATGGTCTTCTAGTGGAGGGGTCCACTGTTCTGGGACTGAGGGAAGTTTGACTGAGAAGAGCACTCCTGTCAGAACACAAGTGTGTCAGTCTTGGAGTAAGCAAGTTGTGCATCCACTGCTTCCCCCAGATGGTTCTGTGTTTATGTTGAGGGGCAGGGAAAGAAAATGGTGCCAGCCAGCTCCATTGTTCCTGGAGAGGTGTCCCCCTGAATGTTGCCTTTCAGAAACAGTCTCTGAGAAAAGCAAGAAATCTCCCTCCATTTATCTTAGACATTATTTAGATTGCTGTTTCCATGTTATCTACCCCCAGGTGTTTTCCTTCCCTTCTTTCAGGAGCAGCACAGTTCCCTCCTGGTTCTATCCTACACAAGTTCATAGACTTTTAAAACTCCAGGCTTTAAGCCCCACTTGTTGCAAAAATTCAGGAAATCATCCCCGCTTGTTTTCCTAGCCAATGGCCTTGGTAAAATGTTGTCCTTGTGCTTTCCTCTCTCTCTCTCTCTCTCTCTCTCTCTCTCTCTCTCTCACTCTCTTTCTCACCTTAGCAATCAGGGATCCTTCCCCTCCTCAACACCCATGATACATATCTCCCCTAAACCATGTCTCCACACTTCATACCTTCTTCAATGTGGCCTCTTCTCTCCCTTTAGTTGTGGAAGTCATCTAGTTGTGTTCCTGGGTCAGGACAATCCAGGGTCCTCTTACTTCACTGATATCTTCCCTTATTCAATATTTGTTTTATAAGAAGAAAAGATGTGAAGTTTTTGTTTAATTGGAAGTGCCTACAGAGGAGACTACTTCTCTAACTCATCCCTAAGTACTTGAAAAGTAAGCAACAATAATCAAGAAACTAAAAAACAAAAAACAAAACAAAACAAAAACTGGAAAGGGGATAAGAAGAGAAGGAGGTGGGAAATAAAGAGAATCTATGGAAGAATGTCTGTATGTAAGATTATTGTCTGGTCATTTAAAAAATTTATTTTAGAGACACAGAGAGAGGGAGAATGAGAATGAGAGAGATCAGGATATAGGAAGAAGAGAACAGAGAGACAAAATCTTAAGCAGGGCTCAATTCCATGACCCTGGAATCATCTCCAGAGCCAAAATCAAGACTTGGACACTCAACTGACTGACCCACCCACGTGCGCCTGTTCTCTGGTCATTTAGTTAAAAATGTCAGTAGTTCAAATTCTGTGTGAAGATAATTCCAATGTTTAAAACAATGAATGCCCCATCAGGTTGATGGTAATTTGATTGTCATATGTCTTCTGAAGACCATCTTTTTCAGCAGTTCCTTTTTGACATACCATTTCAAAATCTTTTTTATGTCTGAGATGTGCCATCACTAGCATCGACTAGCCTATATTCTCTCCAAGACAGGTAAATGTTAATTTTCTTGATGCTTCCTTCATACTATCTGCCATTGTTTAATTAAAAAAAAAACATTATGGCAGAATCTTTTAGGAGGATCAAGCCAAAATTGATAGAATAGAGTCTTACAAATAAACATCGTAAGTTTACAAAGACCTCTGGGTGAGAAGAAGAGTGAGGGGCAGTTACCATTCTCTTGGATTATGGATGTAAACAAGAGAGAGCATTGTGATAGTGTTTGAATTGGTGTTGCTACATTTGAAAGAGTGAAATGTGCTCAAGAAAACAGAAGGAAGAGACATTTTTCTGTCGAAGAATAGACATTGAGAAAAATGCGATCAGCTTTTACAATATGGCTGAATGCTGTAAAAGGAGGACAATCATATAAGAAACACCACAGTTTACCAATGTTCATCTTACTATCTTCTTTCTCCAGAATATTAATCCTTCTATAAATTGACACCTGCAGGACGATGGAGGAAAGCAGCAACAGCTCTGAAAAGGGTTTTCTTCTCCTGGGATTTGCAGATGAACCCTGGCTTGAAAGGATCCTTTTCATCATAATTTTGCTTTTGTACATCTTTAACATTCTGGGGAACACTACCATTATTTTAGTATCTTGTTTAGTCCCCAAACTCCACACGCCAATGTACTTTTTCCTCAGCAATCTGTCTTGTGTGGACATCTGCTTTACCACCAGTGTTGCCCCACAGTTGCTAGTTACCATGAATAAGAAAGAGAAAAGTGTGAGCTATGGTGGATGCGTGGCCCAGCTGTATGTGGCCATGGGGTTGGGTTCCTCTGAATGTATTCTCCTGGCGGTCATGGCTTATGATCGTTATGCTGCTGTCTGCCAGCCTCTGCAATATACAACCATTATGCATCCTCAGCTCTGTGCATCCCTAGCCAGCATAGCATGGCTCAGTGGACTGATCACCTCCTTAATCCAGTGCTCCCTTACTGTGCAGCTACCCCTTTGTGGACATCGCAAACTGGACCACATTTTCTGTGAGGTTCCTGTGTTCATCAAACTGGCCTGTGTGGACACAACTTTCAATGAAGTAGAACTCTTTGTGGCTAGTGTGATTTTTCTAGTTGTCCCAGTGTCACTCATCTTAGTCTCCTATGGCTTTATAACAAAAGCTGTGCTGAGGATAAAATCAGCAGCAGGGCGCTGGAAGGTTTTTGGGACTTGTTCATCCCACCTGATTGTGGTCATCATTTTCTATGGCACCATCATTTTTATGTACCTCAAGCCAGCCAAAAGTAGGTCAAAAAAACAGGGTAAGTTTGTCTCTCTTTTCTACACCATAGTCACCCCAGTCTTAAACCCCATTATCTATACTCTGAGAAACAAAGATGTGAAAGGAGCCTGGAGAACACTAGTAATGAGAAATGGTCTTACTCAGAAAATATATGACTTGTATGTATAACATAAATTTGCTACACTTAGCTCATGGATTATTTGTTCTAAGTGCTGTTTTTTTCTTTTCTTTTTTTTTAACAATTCCATGAGAAGTAGCAAAAGAAACAAAATTCTATGAGAAGCTAATATAAGTCCAGTCACAGTAGTGTTTTATTCTTCCCAAACCTTTGCACAAATCCAAGATCCTATGCTCTAGCTACAGAAAGATCTTTGCTCTTCTTTAGCCATACCATCAACTTTCATGCATAAATTATTTCACTCTGGAGTACATGTTTATCTGGTAAACCTCTACTTCTTTCTAAAGACTCAACTGAAATGTTACCCGCACTTCTCAGCTTTCTTGAAATATAATTAATCTCACCCTTTCTGAAAAATTAATTGTGTCATAATATATATTCCCATAAAACATAAAATATAATTGGGGTGCCTGGGTGTCTCAGTCAGTTAAGAGTCTGACTCTCGATTTCAGCTCAGGTAATGATCTCTCGATTCGTGAGATCAAGTCATGCATCAGGCTCTGCACTGACAGTGTGGAGCCTGCTTGGAATTCTCTGTCCCTCCCTCTCTGCCCCTCCTCTGCTTGTGTTCTCTCTCTCTTTCTCTCAAAATAAATAAATAAATTAACTTAAAAACATATATAAAACACTTTATTTCTACATTTTCACACATATTGTGTACATATAAACACTTTATATATATGTTACATGTACATATTATATGTATAAATAACTTAAAAGTAATATATAATATACAACCATTTCTCCACTAGTTTAATCCAGAGAATGGACAAATTTCATTATATTGGCTTATTTATATTATGAAAACATAAAAATAATTCAGAATTGTAATACATTGATTAATTTGTAATGTAAATTATGACTTTATTATTAAAGTAATGAAATGAGTAAGCTTGTATTAAGTTGATCAATTCATGTATTATTTATATTTATTCCCCTTCTCTTTAAAGGATTTAGAAATTGAGAGAAAGTGAAAGAAAGTGTGTATCATTCTTTATACCTCTGTCCAAAGAGAGTGAAATTCATCAATTTATAAACTACAAGCATTTTAACAGAAATGTGCAGGCATAGAAAAATTGATTTACTCTACAGTCTTACTTTTACTTTCATTTTTTATTATGACACCCACAAGGAAAAAATAAGCACTAAAACATCAGCAAAAACAAAAAAGTATAATTAATACAGAATCTGTGTGGGCTTTCATGTGATTTAAACTTATTACTTTTATTTTATTATTTTATTTATTTTCTTTTATTATTTATTTATTTTTTTAAACAGAGAGAGTGAGCAGGGGAGAGGGTTAGAGGGAGGGACAGAATCTTAAGCAGGCTACACACTCAGCATGGAGCCTGACACAAGGTTTGATCTCATGACCCTGGGATCATGACCTGAGTTGAAAACATGAGTGAGACCCTCAACCAACTGAGTCACAGAGGCACCCCCTTTTATTGTTTTTAAAATTTATATTTAAACTCATAAGAAAAAAATAAAATTGAGTTTCATTTAAAATTCATCTTTGTGGGGCGCCTGGATGGCGCAGTCGGTTAAGCGTCCGACTTCAGCCAGGTCACGATCTCGCGGTCCGTGAGTTCGAGCCCTGCGTCGGGCTCTGGGCTGATGGCTCAGAGCCTGGAGCCTGTTTCCGATTCTGTGTCTCCCTCTCTCTCTGCCCCTCCCCCGTTCATGCTCTGTCTCTCTCTGTCCCAAAAATAAATAAACGTTGAAAAAAAAATAAAAAAATAAAATTCATCTTTGTGTCAGAATATTGTTTGCAGTCTACAAGAGCTAAAGAGAAATTTTAAACCTGTCTTTACTGCCAAAGACTACCTTGAGAACAAAAAATAAGAAAGAAAAAACATCAGGAAAATATTCTGAAAAATTAGTAATACCTCTCCAAAAATACCTTGTGCAATTTATACCCCTTAAACATCTTGATAGCAACTGCATAAATGCATTTTTAATTTATGAGAAAGAAGAGGAATAAAAGACTGGTTTAATTTGCCTCCCAGAATTTTCACATATGTATAACACACTCACTAATTGGAGGACAAGTTGGAAACATAATGGGACATGCTAAGGAACACAAGCTTTCATTTATAGTATGCAAGATGAGAAGAATTTATACAGGGAAACCACATTTACAGAAGCGTTACTTCTTTATACCCATAAAAACATAACATAGGAAAGAAATACACGAGTTATAATGTTAAATCTATTTAAATGAAATTGGAATCCATGACACAGAAAAGATTATATTTAATAAAACAAACAAAAAAAATTAAAAGAAAACCTGATTTAAATAAAGAAACACAAAATTTCCAAAGAAATACTAACAAAAAGGCAAAGATAAGTTTAAAACATCCTTAAGGGTATTTGGATAATAATTTCCATTAAAAATTAAATTACTACTATACACAACAAATTATTGCTAACAAAGTTGACAAGAAGAGTATAGATATATTAAAATAAAGAGGATAAATATACTATACTATACAAGATATAAAAGACAAATCCTGCAAAAATAAACCAAGAAATAGTATAGGAGGAACAACAAGCACATGGAAAGCACGCTTACTAAAAGGACTCAATGAAAATGAAAACACATTTGAAAAAATCTAGTTACTATTTTTTTAATTTAATGCCAAGTTTTCCTATGATGATATGCATATATTGCTTTTGCTATCATATTACACGTACAATTCCATATCATTGTTTTTATTTATAGTATTGTGAGCTTTTTGTTATTGAATATCCACAATTTATTAAATATTTTCCTTACAATTGAATATCCACAATTTATTAAATATTTTCCTTACAATAAGAAGGTGTACATTTTTTCTTTAATTAATGCTTGCATTTAGCATACTTGCACAAGTTTATTTATTTATGTTTTTAAAATATTTTTGAGAGAGTGACAGAGCTCAAGCAGGGGAGGGACAAAGAGTGAGGGAGACACAGAATCTGAAGCTCCAGACTCTGGGTTCCAAGCTATCAGCACAGAGCGCTATACGGGGCTGGAACTCACAAACTTGAACCAAAATTGGAGTCTTAACCAACTGACCTCCCAGGTGTCTCACATACTTGCACAATTTTAGACTATGTTTACTATTATATATTTATAAAATAACATTTTTAGAAATACAATAGGTAAACCAAAAACAGGGATACATAACTAAATTTACACATACCATCAATTAGCTTTCTAAAATCATTTTCCAGGAGTGGTGGCTCAGTCTGTTAAGTGTCCAGCTATTGATTTGGGCTTGGGTTATGAGTTCACAGTTCATGAGATCAAGCCCCATGTTGGGCTTCACAGACTTTGTGGAGCCTGCTTGGGAGTCTCTCTCTCCCTCTCTCCTTAACCATCCCCTGCTGATGTGAACTCTCTCTCACTCTTTCAATTTAATTAATTAATTAGTGAATTGAAAAATTAATTAATTTTCAAGAAAATGGCAGTCTTGCCTATCTATATAGTCATTCAATATTGTAATTTGAAACTATACAATGAAAATGGGGTAATGTATGTATGGTTGTACCACTCCTCCAAAAACCATAAAATGACAGAAATGTGTTTTTTTAAATAATAAGAACACAAGAAAATGATACCTTTTGTCATAAATATTGAAAAATTCAAGACAAAGAAAAAACATATAGAATATCTTAGAAAATAAAAATTGAGGAAATCCATACCACAAAACCTAGCCCAAATGGTAAGTAAAAGAAATGGAAAGGCTTTGAATTTTTAAGTTCACTGACTCTGATCACTAATACAGGAATTACAAAGAGGTTGATTCAGGAATTTTTCTAGAGGAGCTGAAGATAATGACTCTTATTCTACATATGTGCCAAGAAAAGTTATTCAATTCCAACAATTAAAAATAAAGAAAATAAATCACAATAATGTTCAGCAAATAAAAGTTAGTCTTTCCTATATATGATATGGGGAGTCTCACAAAGCAGATGCTTTATTCTTTGAAATCTCATGTATAAAAATTGATTTCTATTACATAGAAATATCAAATTTTACCACATTTTTATTGCAAGAGAAACAAATTTTCATAATTTTTGAAGATACCATGTTGTAACTTTTATATTATGCTCTTATACTTCTATTTCTTTTCATATGTGATGTGTCTTTACATATGTGATGTGTGTATACTTTAAATAAATATGCTTGTATTCCTAGCTAACAAGGTATTTCATATGGATTTTGGTTTTGATATGTATGTAAATCCTGTTAGATTTTTTATATATTCTATAAAACTTTCATAGAACAATTAATAAAATGTCCTATTGTATTTTATATACTTAATGTTAATCATGATTATATGCCTGAGACACTTTCATATCTTCTAACATATTCTCAAGTACAAAACCTCAATTTATAATTTATTTTATACTGTGCGAACATAGCTTCAAGTTTTCAATCTCATTCAACTATAGTTATGTAATAGCATATGCAAGTGACTTCAGACTGATAAAGAAAATCATCTCAATTTTTTTTTAAATATAATTTGTCATGTTGGCTAACATTCAGTGTATGCAGTGTACTCTTGGTTTTGGGGGTAGATTGCCATGATTCATCGCTTACATACAACACCCAGTGCTCATCCCAACAAGTGCCCTCCTCAATGCCCATCACCCATTTTCCTTCTCCCTTGATCCACCCCACCATCAACCCTCAGTTTGCTCTCTGTATTCAATAGTCTCTTA
This sequence comes from Lynx canadensis, assembly GCF_007474595.2. Lineage (NCBI taxonomy): Eukaryota > Metazoa > Chordata > Mammalia > Carnivora > Felidae > Lynx > Lynx canadensis. The sequence continues at coordinate 83,929,972 of NC_044303.2, read as the reverse complement.
TGGTTTGTTTCCCTCCTTCTCTGTAACTATTTTTTCCTCTTCCCTTCCCCCATGGTCTTCTGTTAAGTTTCTCAAGTTCCACATATGAGTAAAAACATATGATATGTCTCTTTCTCTGACTGACTTATTTCACTTAGCATAATACCCTCCAGTTCCATCCACATTGCTGCAAGTGACAGGGTTTCATTCTCTTTCATTGCCAAGTAGAATTCTATTGTATATATAAACCACATCTTCTTTATCCATTCATCAGTTGATGGAGATTTACACTTTTTCCATAATTGGTTATTGTTGAAAGCACTACTATAAACATTGGGGTACGTGTGCCTCTATGATTCAGCACTCCTGTATCCTTTGGATAAATTACTTGTACTATTATTGCTGGGTCATAGGGTAGTTCTATTTGTAATTTTTTGAGGAACCTTCACACTGTTTTCCAGAGAGGCTGCACCCATTTACATTCCCACCAACAGAGCAAGAGGGTTCCATTTCTCCAAATCCACTCCAGCATCTATTGTTTCCTGAGTTGTTAATTTTAGCCACTCTGACCATTGTGAGGTGGTATCTCAGTGTGGTGTTTATTTGTATTTCCCTGATGATGAGCGACTTTGAGCATCTTTTCATGTGTCTGTTGGCTATCTGGATGTCTTCTTTGGAAAAGTATCTATTCATGTATTCTTCCCATTCTTCATTGGATTATTTGTTTTTGGGTGTTGAGTTTGGTGAGTTATTTATAGATTTTGGACACTAACCCTTTATCCGATATGTCATTTGTAAATATCTTTTCCCATTCTGTCTGTTGCCTTTAGTTTTGTTGATTGTTTCCTTGGCAGTGCAGAGGCTTTTTTTCCTGATGAGGTCCCACTAGTTCATTTTTGTTTTTAATTCCCTTGCCTTTAGAGACATGGTGGGCAAGAATTTGCTGTGGCTGAGGTCAAAGAGGTTGTTGCCTGTTTTCTCCTCTAGGGTTTTGATGGTTTCCTGTATCACATTTAGATATTTCATCCATTTTAAATTTATTTTTGTCTATGGTGTAAGAAAGTGTTCTTATTTCATTCTTCTACATGTTGCTGTCCAGTTATCCCAGCACCATTTGCTAAAGAGACTATCTTTTTTACATTGGATACTCTTTCTTGCTTTTTCAAACATTAATTGGTCATACATTTGTGGGTCAAATTCTGGGTTTTCTATTCTATCCAATTGGTCTATGTGTCTTTTTTTGTACCAATACCATACTGTATTGATGACTACAGCTTTGCAGTAGAGGCTACAGTCTGGGATTGTGATGCCTCCTGCTTTGATTTTCGTTTTCAATATTAGTTTTGCTATTCAGGGTCTTTTGTGGTTTCACACAAATTTTAGGATGGTGTGTTCCAGCTTTGAGAAGAATGCCAGTGCAATTTTGATTGGTATTGCATGGAATGTGTAGATTGCTTTGGGTAGTATTGACATTTTAACAATATTTATTCTTCCACTCAATGAGCATGGAATGTTTTTCCATTTCCTTGTGTCTTGTTCAACTTCCTTCATAGGCTTTCTATAGTTTTCAGCATACAGATCTTTTACATCTTTGGTTAGGTTTATTCCTAGGTATTTTATGGTTTTGGTTCAATTGTAAATGGGGTCAATTTCTTGACTTCTCTTTCTGTTGCATCATTATTGGTGTAAATATATGCAACCAATTTCTATACCTTGATTTTGTATCCTGAGACTGCTGAATTCATGTGTCAGTTCTAGCAGCTTTGTGGTGGAGTCTTTCAGGTTTGCCATGGAGAGGATCATGTCATCTCTGAAAAGTGAAAGCCTGACTTCTTTGTCAATTTGGATGTCTTTTATTTCATTTTGTTTTCTGTTTTCTGAGGCTAGGACTACCAACACTATATGAAACAACAGTGGGGAGAATAGACATCCCTGCCATGTTTCTGATCTCAGGGGGAAAGCTCTCAGTTTTTCCCCATTGAGGATGGTATTAGCTGTGGGCATTTCATTTATGTCTTTTATGATGTTAAGTTATGTTCCTTCTATCCCTATTTCTTGAGGGTTTTTATTAAGAAAGGATGCTGTATTTTGTCAACTACTGTTTCTGCATCTATTGACAGGCTCTTATCCTTTCTTTTATTAATGTGATGTATCACATTGATGGATTTGAAAACATTGAGCCAGACCTGCAGCTCAGGAATGAATCCCACTTAATCATGGTGAATCATTATTTTTATATGCTGTTGAATTAAATTTCCTACTATCTTGTTGAGAATTTTTACATCCATGTTCATTAGGGATATTGGCCTGTAATTCTCCTTTTTGGGGGTCTCTGTCTGGTTTGGGAATCAAGGTAATGTTGGCTTCATAGAATGATTCTGGAAGCTTTCCTTCCATTTTCTTTATTGGAACAGCTTGAGAAGGTTAGGTTGTAACTCTGCTTTAAATGCCTGGTAGAATTCCCCTGGGAAGCCATATGTCCCAGATCTTATTTGTTGGGAGATTTTTTATAACAATCAATTTCTTCACTAGTCATGGGTGTGGTAAAATTTTCTCTTTCTTACAGTTTGAGTTTTGGTAGTGTGTGGGTGTCTAGGAATTTGTCCATTTCTTCCAGGTTGTCCAGGTTGTCCATATAATTCTTCATATTATTCTCTGATAAATTGTTTGTATTTCTGAGGGGTGGGTTGTGATATGTACAGTTTCATTTGTGATTTTATCTATTTGGGTCCTCTCTCTTTTCTTTTTGAGAAGTCTGGCTAGTGGTTTATCAATTTTGTTTATTTTTTTTCAAAAAACCACCTCTTAGATTCATTGGTCTGTGCTATGTTTTTTGTTTGTTTGTTTGTTTGTTTTTAGATTCTATATTGTTTATTTCTGCTTTAATCTTTATTATTTCTCTTCTGCTGCTGGCCTTGGGGTTTCTTTGCTGTTCTGCTTCTAGTTATTTTAGATGTGCTGTTATATTTTGTATTTGAGATTTTTCTTGTTTCTTGCCTGGATTGCAATACATTTTCCTTTTAGGACTGCCTTTGCTGCATCCCAAAGGGTTTGTACTGTCATGTTTTCATTCTCATTTGTTTCCATATATTTTTTAATTTCTTTAATTACCTAGAGCCATTTATTCTTTAGTAGGATGTTGTTTAACCTCCATGCATTTGGAGGTTTCCAAATTTTCCTGTGGTTGATTTCAAGTTTCATAGCATTATGATCTTACAATATGCATAGTATGATCTCATTTATTTTATATTTATTGAGGGTTATTTTGTGACCCAGTATGTGATCTATCTTGGAGAATGTTCCATGTTCACTCAAGAAGAATGTGTATTCTGCTGCTTTAGGATGAAAAGCTCTGAATATATCTGTCAAGTCCCTCTGGTCCAGTGTATCATTCAGGGCCATTGTTTCTTTATTGATATTCTGCCTAGATGATCTGTCCATTGTTGTAAGTAGAGTATTAAAGTCGCCTGCAATTGCCATAGTCTTATCAATAAGTTTGTTTATGTTTGTGATTAATTGGTTTATGTATTTGGGTTCCTTCAGGTTGGGTGCATAAATATTTACAATTGTCACCTCTTATTGATGGATAGACCCCATAATTATAATATAATGCCCTTCTTCATTTCTTGTTACAGCCTTTAGTTTAAAATCTAGTTTGTCTGATATAAGTATGGCTACTCTAGCTTTATTTTGACTTCCAGTAGCATGATAGATGGCTTTCCATAGCCTCACTTTCAATCTGAAGTTGTCCTCATGTCTGAAATGGGTCTCTTCTAAACATTATATATATGGATCTTGATTTTATATCCATTCCAATACTCTATGTCTTTTGATTAGAGAATTTATTCCACTTATTCAATGTTATTATTGAAAGATATGGGTTTAGAGTCATTGTGTTATCTGTAGGTTTCATGCCTGTGGTGATGTCTGGTCCTTGGTAGTCCTTGCAACATTCCACTGACAGAATTCCCCTTAGGATCTCTTGCAGGGCTGGTTTAGTGGTCATGAACTCCTTCAGTTTTTGTCTGGGAAAACCTTTATCTCTCCTTTTTTGAATGACAGCCTTGCTGGATAAAGGCTACTTGGCTGCATATTTTTCTATTCATCACATTGAATATTTCCTGCCACTCCATTCTGGCCTGTGAAGTTTCAGTGGAGAGGTCTCCACTGGCAGGAGTGCCACTTCAGTGTCCCTAGTTGTTTTTTTTTTTTTTTTTTCAAAATTCTCTCTTTATCTTTGTAGTTTGCCAGTTTCACTATGACATAGAACAGGTATAAATAGAATTTATTAAATATGTCCATTAAACAAACCGACTACCAGAAAAACCAGACTAAAGAAGGGAAGAAATAAGGAGAAAAGGAAGAACAAATATATATATATATATATATACATATACCAAGAATTGTCTAAAAATTAAATCATAAAATGCAAAACTGCTGGGTGCTTTGGAACTAGTGGCAGTGCTGATCTGGAAGAAGGGCTATCTGGTTGATCAGAGCCAATCTTGCTCTTGTAGATAAACAGTTGACATGTGTGGAAGGGTGTGGTTTGGTGTAGGCTGGTCTTGCCTCCACTATGGCCCCTTGTCCATTCCCTGAATCCCCACCTTGTTGATGATGGGGAGAAAAATGCGACACCCCAGTCTCTCCTCCCTGGGCCAGATGTTCCAAAACACTCTGTTCAGGCTGTCTCACAGTGCTGTGTGAGTGCAAGTGGGCCTTTAAGTTTTGCCTCTCCTCAGTCTCCCACACCTCCCTGGCACTCGTCTAGGATTCAAATCCAAATGTCTTAAAGGATCCCACTCCACACTCCACAGTAGTGGAGAAATGCCTCTCCACCCTGCCGATAAAGGGCCTCTGGCTGGCAGGTGCAGGCAGGGATCTTTGTCCTTGGAATGACTGTATGCCTTTTACCCACAGCACTCAAGGGATGGGATTATTGTTCCAGCTGCAGACTACACCTCTGGGCCACACTGAGCCTGGAGCTTGGTCCCCTCCTCCCCAGGTGAGCAAACAAGGCAGCTGGCCCCTGTCTGGAGATCTTTTTTCACTTTTTTCTTGATCCCCGGGCCACTGTTTTTCTCTTGTCCAAATACAATTCTACACTTTTACACCCTTTCTTTCTTTTCTTATTGTCTCTCTGCAGAAGGGGATCCCTCCCCTCCATGCCTACATTACCCATTTTATATCTCCCAGGTGGCAATCACACACCTATTGCCCACCAGGTTGTCCCTGTGAGCTCCTGGAGAGATCTCTGTCTCTCTGTAGCCCAGACTCTTGGAATTCCAAGGCTTCTTGCCTCAATATTGCTGTGTTTCAGGGACAAGAGATCTTCGGGTCCCCCTACTTCTCCACCATGTTGAATTCAATTCCCTAAAATTTTAAAAAAATATTTATTTATTTTTGAGAGAGAGAGACAGACAAAGCATGAGTGGGAGAGAGAGAGGGAAATACAAAATCTGAAGCTTTCTCCAGGCTCTAAGCTTTCAGCAGAGTCCGATGCAGGGCTCAAACTCATGGACCATGAGATCGTGACCTGAGCCAAAGTTGGATACTTAATCAACTGAGCCACCCAGATGCCCCATATAAAGAATATCATCTTAATTTTATTTTTTTCTTGTCCATTACATCTTCAGTGACTAGCACAGAGATGTTCCCACAAGAGACATTCAGTGACATTTGTAAAGTAAGTAAACCAATGACTATTGAAACATAGCATGTATAATCAATATATTGATGACTTAATTATGTTAATGATTGATTAATTGAAAACAGTCAACTGAAAACTGTTAAAATGGTAGCCTGTCCATTTACTGGAAACAAGAAATGTTTTTATGTTTTGTTTTGTTTTGTTTAAATTTCTAAACCTTTGCATTATTTCTAGACTAGGAATTACAAGTATAGAAAGCATCAGTATCCCCTGAGGAACCCAGTTCCCTCTGTGCCCTATATGCTCTTTCTCTAAATAGAAAAAAGTGCTCAGATATTTTCTGCCATCTCCTAATGAATACATAATGTCAAATATTAAACCAGGGATCACTAAGGAATGGAGATACCTGAGGAAAGACCTCAGGGCAGGAATGTCTGCAGCTATCTCCTAAACAGGTTTATTTGTTGTCTAACTCTGCCACTGATTTGCTTTTTAACTAGGTATGGCATATACACTTCTCAGGCAAAGCAGTTAGAAAATGAAGAAAGAAAAAATCAGACTTGCACAAATTTTGTAAGTATAACAGTTCCCTGGATTTGAAGGGAACTAATATTAGTAAAATAATATAACTATATTAGTAGAGCCTAGTTAAACAGGGGTATTTTAAGATGCACAAATTATTTTGTGCTCTTTTCTGCCTCAGTGATCTTATGCCATAAATTTATTATAAAATGTCAAAGTTAAAACACACATATGAAAAAACTCCTCACTTTTTAAAAAAAATTTAATGTTTATTTATTTTTGAGAGAGAGAGAGCACGAGTGGGGGAGAGGCAGAGAGAGGGACACACAGAATCCATATCAGAGCAATGAATTCTCATATCAGAGCAATAAATTGTTAAAATCTGTCATATTGGTCATGGCAAGAGATCTGATAAAAATAAATACAAGTAATATGTCTGATGGGGAATTTAAAACAATAATCATAAAGATACTTGCTGACCTTGAGAGAAGAATGGAAGAGTTCGGGTAGGCTCTTACCACAGAGAAAAAATAGTTAGAAAATTATTGGTCAAAAATGAAATATGCAGTAACTGAGATTCAAAACAGTCTGAAAGTAATGAAAACAAGCACATAAGAAGCAGAGGAAGGAATGTGTGATATGGAAACTTAAATAATAGAAAATAATGAAGCTGAACAAAAGAGAAAGAATTTTGGATCTTGAGAATAGACTTAGGGAATTCAGTGACTCCATGAAACATAATAACATTCATACCATAGAAGTTCCAAAAGAACAAAAAGAGTAAAGGGGGCAGAATATGTATTTGAGGAATAATAGCTGGAAACTTCCCAGACATTCAGTCAAGGAACCACAGAGAATTCTCATTAAAATTAACAAAAGTAGGCTAACATCAGGATAATTTGTAATTAAACTTGCAAAATATAGTAATAAAAGAAAAAAAACAACAACTAAACGCAGCAAGACAAAGTAAGTCCCTCATTTATAAGGGAAAACCTATAAGGCTAGTATGAGATTTTTGAACAGAAACTTAACAAGTCAGATGGGAGTGGAATGATATACTTAATGTGCTGAATGGGAAAAATCTGAATCCAAGAATACTCTATTGAGCAAGGCTATATTCAGAATAGAAAAAGAGATGTTTCTCCAATGAAACAAAACAACCAAACAAACAAAACTAAATGAGTTCATCACCGCTAAACCAGTTCTGCAAGAGATATTAAAGGACACTCTTTGAGTGGAAAGGAAAGATCATAAATGACAAAGACAAGAAAGGAACAGAGAAAATCTTCAAAAACAATGAAAAAACAAGTGATAAAATTATACTAACATATTTACCAATAATTACTCTGAATATAAATGGACTAAGTGCTCCAATAAAAAGACATATTGGGGTCTGAATGAATAAAAAGCAAGATAAATCTATATGCTGCCTACAAGACAATTATTTCCAACCTAAAGTAACCACTAGATTAAAAGTGAGAGGATGAAGAAACATTTATCATGCAAGTAGCAATACTTAAGCAAACTAGCTTTTAAACCAAACTGTAACAAGAGATGAAGAAGGGCACCATACAATAATAAAGGGGACAATCCAACAAGAATATCTAACAATTTTAAATATTTATGTTTCCACATGGAAGAAATTAAACACATAAAACAGTTAAAAAACATAAAGAAACTCATCAATAATAATACAATAATTGTAGGAGATTTTAACAACCCACTTATATCAATGGACAGACCATCCAAGTAGAAAATCAACAAGAAAACAAAGGCTTTGAATGACACACTGGACCAGATAGACATAACAGATATATTCAGAATAATTCATCCTAAAGCAACAAAACACACATTCTATCTAAGTGCATATGGGGCAGTCTCCTGTCTAGATCACATACTAGATCACAAATCAGGTTTCAACAAGTGCAAAAAGACAGATCATACTATGCATATTTTCTGACTACAACACTGTGAAACTTAAAGTCAATTTCTTTCCATTTTAAATAATCTTTTTTTTGTAATAATTGGTCTTCCCTGTTAGTTCCATTAGCTATTTTAATTGATGCTTTTCTATTGTAGCTCTATTCTCCACATCATGAGTCAATATTAATAAGCAAAAGGATCAGAATAAAGGTAAGAGTTGTAGAACAGGCACAGTTTCTATTTGGAAATATTTGGAATCTGGAAAACAATAGGATAGTTAGTATTTGCTTTATTAGATCTAAAACAAAGCAGAAAACTAAGCTGCCAACCAGGAAAGCTTAGACACAAGTTAAATCATGCTGGATTACCAAGTACCTCTTAATAATACAGGTGTAACTGTAAGGGAGGCTGGGGTATTAGTCTCTCTATATATAAACTACATGTAAAATTAGGCCTCCAATTCTCACAACCACTTTATTTAGCTGGGCAATTGCTCTTCCTCTCCCTGGTTCTTCTATTCTTATTACTTTTTTATAAGTAGGACCAGTGTGCCATGTGCCCCAAGTAGCCTTATATAAATTTAAATTGACACTGGCCTTTATTATTGAAGGATTCAAAAAAGTAAACATCAGCTCTGATTGGAAGAAGAAAATCAAAATAATGTGTCTGCTATTTATTCAGCCTAAAGTATCCACAGATGAAACATTTTATCTTAAAAACAACAGAACACACGTTCTTTTTTCAAGAACAGGCAAATATTCATTAAGATACTCTATACCCAACAAATAAATAAAACTTAAATAAAAGGTAGTCTCTACCCTTGGCCATAAAACAAACCTCAACAAATTTTAAATACATGAAATCTTACAGAATGTGTTCTCTGTAAATAATTGAATAAAACCAGAAATCAATAACAAACACTAACAGGAGAATTTCTAAAAACACACAAAAAATATATTTTAAATAATCTATATGGCAAGCAAGAAGTCTTTAAAAAATGCCACTGTCACTTCTAAATATTCAACTCAGCTAAATTATCATTCAAACTAAGAGCACAATAAAAAAAAATAAAGGCATTTTCAGTTTCTTTTTTCTTCCACACATTATTGTTTACCACTCACTGAAGGAACTATTGAAAGCATAATTACACAAAGACCAGGAGATTGTGAGAGAAGACAGAAGCATTAAATATTTGGAATCTGGAAAACAATAGGATGGTTAGTATTTGCTTTATTAGATCTAAAACAAAGCAGAAAACTAAGCTGCCAATCAGGAAAGCTTAGACACAAGTTAAATCATGCCGGATTACCAAGTACCGCTTAATACTACAGGTATAACTGTAAGGGAGGCTGGGGTATTAGCCTCTCTATATATAGACTACATGTAAAATTAGGCCTCTAATTCTCACAACCACTTTATTTAGCTGGACAATTGCTCTTCCTCTACCTGGCAAAAAACATTTTATAGAGATGTTGAAACCAAAGGATTTTGTATTTCAACAAATTGCCATAGCATGGGCATGTACATGGAAAGTCAATACACTGAATTGTGACACACTTTTTCCTACTTTAGTTTTCAAAATGCTGGGAAACTTCAGTCTGACTCCTTTCAGAGGAGAATAATCCAAAGAATATATCTAGAGATAATGACATTTTGAGTTTCCATAGTTCAGTGTAGCTTATCAATTATTAAGACTTGATTATGTTCAGGGATATTCCCAAGAGAATAGATACAGGCATCAATAAACTTTTCAGGAAAGATTCTAAATAAAAGAAAAAAAATAAGTAGGAAAAATAATAGAGTACGCATAAAACAAAAGAACTCAAAAAGGATGTATAATTAGTCTGTTCAGAATTAAGAACATATATCAAATCAGAAAAAGATGTTATAAAAACGTATTTAGATGAGTAAAAACAAAAGAGCTCCTGAACATTTAAGTTATGACAATGGAGATAATAATGTAAAAAAAAAAGAGAGAGAGAGATAGGAAAAAGGTGGAAAAGATAATAAAGTTAGAATTTTAATTTGAAAAAGTCAAAATTCAAATAATAGGATTTCACAGGAAAATAACAGAAAATAGCAGAAACAGGGAAATATTAAAGCATTTCAGTAGCAATACTGAAGGTTAGAAAACGATGGAGTGATTCCTTATAATGATGAAGCAAAAATTTCATCTTAGAATTCTACTTTTAGCCAAATTTACATTAAGTAGGAAGATAAAGTCATTTTCAGACATTAAAGTCTCAAAAGTTTTCCTCACATGCACATGTTTTAGGAATCTATTGAAATATATGCCCCACTAAGAGGGAGTAAATCAAGAAAGACGAAGGATCTGGATATAGACATCAAGGGATGCATAGCAGAGGGGTGATGGTGAAGGATTCCTTGAAAACATCTGTATAGCTAAGGCCCAGATAAGTAATCTGAGCAGGAGAAACAGAACAGAAGCTGCAGGTCAGATGGCCTAGAAAGAAATTTGGATAAAAATCCTGAAGTATTCACAATTTACAGAAGATATTTTTCAGGAAGGTATGTACATTTATGGCAGAGAAGCAAATTAAAAACACAAACACACACATACACGTAATGTGGTTTGAAGTGGGGTTTGTGAATCAAGAAGAGCCAAGAAAAAAATTTTGAGTATCTTTTTGGTGCAAAAAGGTGTTTTTATTATAGCACAGGGACAGGACCTGTCGACAGAAAGAGATGCATTTTAAGGGTGAGGAGTGACTCACTATAGAAGAATTTCTATCCTGTGGAGGGAAGGGTGATATTAGGGTTCCAGAAAATTAAGTCTGTAGGTTTTTGAGAGTCTTGCTATTGATAAGATTGCTTTTTTTTTCTTGTAAATTATTAAGACAGTTGCAATCTGATGGAGACTCATGTCCTGCATGATTGTAATCTGTATTGGTTAACATGTGTTTTTCCCTTTCCTTTGTTCTTGGACTGCCTGAGGAATGTCACCCATACCCCACCCAGAGAGGGGTTGTGGGGTGTGAGTTTGTATTTTGCCCTCAGCTCCCTTTTCCACCTCATCATTTCCCCCCCGAGAAAGTTTGACCCTTAAATATCTAAGGCTGTTGAAGATGGAAGGTTTCATCTTTGGTAGCTTCTTGTTGCTGAGTAGGAATATGGAAATGTTCCTATCTATGGGACAATGTTTGTCACTCAGGGGATGTATATGGAGTTACAAAAGACAGAGGCCACTAAATTAACTGAAGATGATAAAGTAGTATCCCTGTAGGTCGTAAGAGTGAGCAGTCCATTCTGTCTAGGTGAAGTCATTATAGCAATGGAGTGTAGGCACCAAGCAGAGACATTAAAAAAGGCAACATATTAAGATTAATATGGCTATAAGAAGGAGAAATCAAACGAAGAGACCTTTAATAGTTGACCATAATCCCCCTACAAGCAAGGAACTAAACCAATAATTGACAGAGAAGGAAGGATTTTATAGACCCTCAGTTTGTGTATTCATATCTCTTTTATAAATTATTTTTATTATTTTTTAAATTTACATGCAAAATAGTTAGTACATAGTGCAACAATGATTTCAGGAGTAAATACCTAAGTGCCCCTTACCCATATAGCCCATCCCCCCTCCCAAACCCCTCCAATAACCCTCAGTTTGTTCTCCATATGTACAAGTCTCTTCTGTCTAGTCCTTCTCCCAGTTTTTATATTATTTTTGTTTCCCTTCATTTATGTTTATCTGTTATTTATTTTAAAGTCCTCACATGAATGAAGTCATATGATTTTTGTCTTTCTTTAATTTCACTTAGCATGATAACCTCCAGTTCCATCCACGTAGTTGCAAAGGGGAAGATTTCATACTTTTTGATTGCCAAGTAACTCTCCATTGTGTATATATATGTATGTATGATGTATGTATGTATGTATATATATATATATACATATATGTGTGTGTGTATAAATATATACACACACACATATATATGTGTATATATATAAATATATACAAACACACATATATATACATATATGTGTATATATATAAATATATACAATGCATCTTTATCCATTCATCAATCGATGAACATTTGGGCTCTTTCCATACTTTGGTTATTGTTGACACTGCTGCTATAAACATGGGGGTGCATGTGTCCCTTCGAAACAGCACACCTGTATCCCGTGGATAAATGCCTAGTAGTGCAATTGCTGGGTCATAGGGTAGTTCTATTTTTAGTTATCTGAGGAACCTCCATAGTGTTTTCCACAGTGGCTGCACCAGCTTGCATTGCCACCAACGATGCAAAACAGATCCTCTTTCTCCGCATCCAAGCCAACATCTGTTGTTGCCTGAGTTGTTAATGTTAGCCATTCTGACAGGTGTAAGATGGTATCTTACTGTGGTCTTGATTTGTATTTCCGTGATAATGAGCGATGTTGAGCATTTTTTCATGTGTCAGTTGGCCATCTGGATGTCTTCCTTGGAGAGGTGTCTATTCATGTCTTTTGCCCATTTCTTCACTGGATTAGTTGTTTTTTGGGTGTAGAGTTTGATAAGTGCTCTATAGATTTTGGATACTAAGCCTTTATCTGATATGTCATTTGCAGATACCTTCTTCCATTCTGTCAGTTGCCTTTTAGTTTTGCTGATTGCTTCCTTTGCTGTGCAGAAGCTTTTTATTTTGATGAGGTCCCAGAAGTTCATTTTTGCTTTTGTTTCCCTTGCCTCCGGAGACGTGTTGAGGAAGCAGTTGCTGTGGCCAAGATCAAAGAGGCGTTTGCCTGCTTTCTCCTTGAGTATTTGATGGCTTCCGGGCCTTCATCCATTTTATTTTTGTGTAGGGTGTAAGAAAGTGGTCCAGGTTCATTCTTCTGCCTGTCGCTGTCCAGTTTTCCCAGCACCACTTGCTGAACACTGTCTTTATGACATTGGATATTCTTTCCTGCTTTGCCAAAGATTAGTTGGCCACACGTTTGTGGGTCCGTTTCTGGGTTCTCTATTCTGTTCCATCAATCAGAGTGTCTGTTCTTGTGCTGGTACCATACTGTCTTGATGATTACAACTTTGTAGTACAGCTTGATGTCTGGGATTGTGATGCCTCCTGCTTTGGTTTTCTTTTTCAAGATCGCTTTGGCTATTCGGGGTCTTTTCTGGTTCCATACAAATTTTAGGATTATTTACTCTAGCCCTGTGAAGAACGCTGGTGTTATTTTGATAGGGATTACATTGAATACGTAGATGGCTTTGAGTAGTATTGACATTTTAACAAAATTTGTTCTTCCTATCCAGGAGCATGGAATCTTTTTCCATTTTTTTTTCTGTGTATTTTTCAGTTTCTTTCATAAGCTTTCTATAGTTTTCAGTGTATAGATTTTTCACCTCTTTGGTTAGATTTATTCCTAGGTATTTTATGGTTTTTTTGTGCAACTGTAAATGGGATCGATTCCTGGATTTCTCTTTCTGTCACTTCATTGTTGGTGTATAGGAATGCAACTGATTTCCGTGCATTGATCTTATATCCTGCAACTTTGCTGAATTCATGAATCAATTCTAGCAGTTTTTTTGGTGGAATCTTTTGGGTTTTCCATGTAGAGTATCATGCCATGTGCGAAGAGCGAAAGTTTGACCACCTCCTGGCCGATTTGGATTCCATTTATTTCTTTGTGTTGTCTGATTGCAGAGGCTACGACTTCCAACACACTGTTGAGTAACAGTGGCGAGAGTGGATATCCCTGTCTTGTTCCTCACCTTAGGGGGAAAGCTCTCAGTTTTTCCCCATTGAGGATGATATTAGCGTTGGGTCGTTCATATATGGCTTTTATGATCTCGAGGTATGCTCCTTCTATCCCTACTTTCTCGAGGGTTTTTTTTTTTTTATCAAGAAAGGATGCTGTATTTTGTCAAATGCTTTCTCTGCATCTATTGAGAGGATCATATGGTTCTTGTCCTTTCTTGTATTGATGTGATGAAACACGTTAATTGTTTTGTGGATATTGAACCAGCCCTGCATCCCAGGTATAAATCCCACTTGGTCGTGGTGAATGATTTTCTAAATGTATTGTTGGATCTGGTTGGTTAATATCTTGTTGAGGATTTCTGCATCCATGTTCATCAGGGAAATTGGTCTATAGTTCTCCTTTTGAGTGGGGTCTCTATCTGGTTTTGGAATCAAGCTAATGCTGGCTTCATAGAAAGGGTTTGGAAGTTTTCCTTCCTTTTCTATTTTTTGGAACAGCTTCAAGAGAATAGGTGTTGCCTCTTCCTTACATGTTTGGTAGAATTCCCCTGGAAAGCCATCTGGCCCTAGACTCTTGTTTTTTGGAAGATTTTTGATTACTAATTCAATTTCCTTACTGGTTATGGGTCTCTTCAAATTTTCTGTTTCTTCCTGTTCCAGTTTTGGTAGTGTATATGTTTCTAGGAATTTGACCATTTCTTCCAGATTGCCCATTTTATTGGCATATAATTGCTCATAATACTCTCTTAGTATTGTTTTTATTTCTGCTGTGTGGTTGTGATCTCTCCTCTTTCATTCTTGATTTTATTTGGGTCCTTTCCTTTTCCTTTTTGATCAAACTGGCTAGTAGTTTATCAATTTTGTTAATTCTTTCAAATAACCAGCTTCTGGTTTCATGGGTCTGTTCTACTGCTTATTTATTTTTTATTTTTGGTTTCGATAGCATTAATTCCTGCTCTAATTTTTATTATTTCCTGTCTTCTGCTGGTTTGGGGTTTTATTTGCTGTCCTTTTTCCAGCTCCTTAAGGCGTAAGGCTAGGTTGTGTATCTGAGATCTTTCTTCCTTCTTTAGGAAGGCCTGGATTGCTATACACTTCCCTCTTTTGATCACCTTTGTTGTGTCCCAGAGGTTTGGGGTTGTGGTGTCATCATTTTCATTGACTTGCATATACTTTTTAATTTCCTCTTTAACTTCTTGCTTAGCCCATTCATTTTTTTAGTAGGATGTTCTTCAGTCTCCAAATTTTTTTCTGGTGGTTGATTTTGTGTGTCATAGCATTGTGGTCTCAAAATAGGCACAGTATGATCTCAATCTTTTTATACTTACTTAGGGCTGATTTGTGTCCCAGTATATGCTCTATTCTGGAGAACATTCCATGTGCACTGGAGATGAATGTATATTCTGCTGCTTTAGGATGAAATGTTCTGAATATATCTCTTAAGTCCATCTGGTCCAGTGTGTCATTCAAAGCCATTGCTTCCTTGTTGATTTGTTGGTTAGATGCTCTGTCCATTGTTGTGAGTGGGGTGTTGAAGTCTCCTACTATCATGGTATTAGTATTGATGAGTTTCTTTATGTTTGTGATTACTTGATTTATATATTTGGGTGCTGCCACATTTGGCGCACAAATGTTTACAATTGTTAGGTCTTCTTGATGGATAGACCCCTTGGATTATGATATAATGCCCATCTGCATCTCTTGATACAGTCTTTATTTTAAAGTCTAGATTGTCTGATATAAGTATGGCTTCTCCAGCTTTGTTTTGTTGACCATTAGCATGATAGATGTTCCTCCATCCCCTTATTTTCAATCTGAAGTTGTCTTTAGGTCTAAAGTGGGTCTCTTGAAACAGCAGATAGATGGATCTTGTTTACCCATCCATTCTGTTGCCCTATGTCTTTTGATTGGAGCATTGAGCCCATGGACGTTTAGAGTGAGTACTGAAAGATATAAATGTATTGTCATTATGTTTCTTGTAGAGGTGGACTTTCTGGTAGTGTTCTCTGGTCCTTTCTAGTCTTTGTTGTTTTTGGTCTTTTTTTTTTTTTTCCTTTTTTCATCTATTCTCCCCTCAGAGAGTCCCCCTTAAAATTTCTTGCAGGGCTGGTTTAGTGGTCACAAACTCCTTTAATTTTTGTTTGTCTGGGAAACTTTTTATCTCTCTTTCTATTTTGAATGACAGCCGTGCTCTATAAAGAATTCTTGGAGGCATATTATTCTGATTCAGCACACTGAATATATCCCGCCACTCCTTTCTGGCCTGCCAAGTTTCTGTGGATAGGTCTGCTGCAAACCTGATCTGTCTTCCCTTTTAGGTTAGGGACTGATTTTCCCTTGCTGCTTTCATGATTCTCTCCTTGCCTGAGTATTTTGTGAACTTGACTATGATATGCCCTGTTGATGGTCAGTTTTTGTTGAATCGAATGGGGGTCCTCTGTACTTCCTGGATTTTGCTGTCTGTGTCTTTCCCCAGGTTAGGAAAGTTTTCTGCTATGATTTGCTCACATAACCCTTCTACCCTTATTTCTCTCTCTTCCTCTTCTGGGACCCCTATGATTCTGATGTTGTTCCTTTTAATGAGTCACTGATTTCTCTAATTCTTTTTTATTTTTTTTTATTTTATTTTTTAAATTTTTTTTTCAACGTTTATTTATTTTTGGGACAGACAGAGACAGAGCATGAACGGGGGAGGGGCAGAGAGAGAGGGAGACACAGAATCAGAAACAGGCTCCAGGCTCCGAGCCATCAGCCCAGAGCCTGACGCGGGGCTCGAACTCACGGACCTCGAGATCGTGACCTGGCTGAAGTCGGACGCTCAACCGACTGTGCCACCCAGGCGCCCCTGATTTCTCTAATTCTTAAATCATGCTCTTTTGCCTTCATCTCCCTCTTTTTTTTTCTGCTTCATTATTCTCTTTAAATTTGTCCTCTATATCACGGATTCTCTGTTCTGCCTCATCCATCCTTGCTGCTACGGCATCCATCCATGATTGCAGCTCAGTTACAACATTTTTTTATTTCATTCTGACTAGTTTTTACTTCTTTTATCTCTGCAGAAAGGGATTCTAATCTATTTTTGACTCCAGGTAGTATTCTTATCGTGATTCTAAATTCTGATTCAGACATCTTGCTTGTACCTGTGTTGGTTAAATCCCTGACTGTCGTTTCTTCATGATCTTTCTTTTGGGGTGAATTCCTTCGTTTTGTCATTTTGAATGGAGAAAAGGAATTAATGAGATAGAAAAATCAAAATTACAAAAATATTAAAATTGAAATTAAAAAATTAAACACACACACACACACACACACACACACACAAATCGAAGAAACGATGCTTGATCCTTGGTGTGTTTTGGTCTGGGTGTTGAAAGTGGTTGGACAGATTAGAGAAAAAAAGGGGGGGGAAGGAAATCGTTTGAGAATTTGAAAAAATTAATACACTGAAAAATGAGATGATGGGAGTAAAATAGAATTTGAAAAAAATTCACACAAAAGTAAGGGATATAGTAGAAAAAATTAAAGAAAAATATTTTTAATTAAAATGAAAAATAAAAATGATTTTCATCTCTTTCCACATTCAAAAAAAAGAAAAGACATGAAAAAGAGAAAAAGAAAAGAAAAAGGAAATCATTTGAAAATTTGAAAAAGTGAGTACTCTGTAGTAGACTAAAATAAAATGATGGATGTAAAATATAATTTGAAAAAATTTACATAGATATAAAAATATTGTAAAAAATTAAAGAAAAATAGTTTTAATAGAGATTGAAAGTAAAAATGAATTTTTCTCTTTCTGCATTCAAGAAAAAGAAAAGAAACGAAACAAAGAAAAAAGAAAAAGGAAAAAAGGAAATCGTTAGAAAATTTGAAAAAGTGAACACACTGAAGTAGACGAAAATAAAATGATGGAAGTTAAATAGAATTTGATAAAATTTATGCAAAAGTAAAAAATATAGTAAAAAAATTAAAGGAATATATTTTTAATAAACATTTAAAATAAGCATGAATTTTTTCTGTTACTGTATTCAGGAAAAAGAAAAGAAATGAAAAAGACAAAAAAAGAAAGAAAGAAAATTGAATAGGTGGACCTGCTAACAGATTGAAATAGAACTGAAATTACTTCGTTTTTCCCCTAGAAGTCAGACTATGAGTGCTTTATAGTCCATAAACTAAGCAGGTGGTGAGACTTGTGTTCTTGAAGAGCAAGGTTGGCCCAGTTGGGCGGGGCTCAGTGTAACAGCTCCATTCTCCACTACATGGCGCTGCTAGCCTACTGGGGTGGAGTGTTGTGGCGCTCTTAGGTGCATATGCCCATGCGCGGGAGTGGTAAAAATGGCGCCACCCAGCTACACAGTCTCTAGTATCGGAACTCTGTTCTCCCCGATCAACAATCATGCACCCATCCTCTGTCTTCAGCTTTCATCCACTCCCCGCTTTTTCACTGTCTGTGACCAAGCCCCAGGCAGTACCTCTCTCCGGAGTTTTGTCTCAGATGCGGCTGTTTTCCCTGGCCCTTTACTTCAGAAGGACTGTGGCTTTGACTTGTTCTGCTCCTCTGTGGGAGGGTCTCACCGAGCAATGTCCGAATGAGCAATGGGCCGAATGTCGGCTGCACCCAGAAACACTTTCTGGACCCTGCTGCTGCCGGAGCCCCAAGACTGCAGTCAGGTGCCAGCCTGCCCCAGAAAAAGTTCACGAGATAGTGTACCAGCAGCTTTTCAGGGGTTATGGAAAATCACAACACACATCAGGCACTAGGCTTCACCCTTAACGACCTTGTTCCAGCACCAAAGAATGTGGCTGTTTTCTGGGGTCTGCTGGGACCAGGTGGCTTCAACAGTCTCTACCAAATGTCCTTCCAGCAGTGGAACCGCTTTTCCCTGTGTGGCCTGAGAACCTCCCGGACCCCACTCTGTTCCTGGGGATTCGCCCTTACCACCAGAGCACCGCCAGGTATGGAGCTGCGGAGTTGCAGACTTTGTGCTTCCCTTGTTTGCAGTCTTAATGGAATTTAATCCCTCTCCTTTCTCCTTTCTCCCTTTTTAGTTTAGTCCCTGCAGCTGTTTCCAATTTTCCACTTTCTCTCCAGCTGCTTTTGGGAAGGAGTGCTTTTCCCATATTCTCCCCCCACCCCCGTCTCTGTCCTCTCTCCACCCGCAAAAGCACCTCCCTTTCCGCAACTTCTCGCTCCCCAAGGTCACCTCTCCATGCCATGTACCTGCTGAATTCTGTGGTTCAGGCTGTGCAGATTGTTGTGTTAATGCTCCAGTTTTCTATGTGTTTCGGCTGTATTTCATGACATGAGACACAAAAAATTTCCATGCTGTTCCACCATCTTTGGTTTTCATATCTTTTAATAGCCCTCTGACATGTTTGTTATCTCCTGAAGTGTATACATAGCATTCCATTTTAATAATGGTACTTGTACATACAACCTTCATCGTTGTTTTAAGAGGATTTTGAGATCTTCTATAGGTTCACAGGAGTAAGAAGGCACAATAAAATAGTTTGCTCATTGGTTTCCTGTGAATAAGGTAAGCTTATTTTAGATATATGAGTCCATTGAAGGGTACCCCTGTCATTTTATTGCAGTGGGAGTACATATTAATATGACCTGATATAAACCTTTCCATTTTGGATTTAAGTCTCCTGCTATTTTTGACTTCTAAGCAGGAGCCATCCTCAGTGCAGATTCCGATACATAGCTTATCCATATTGTACAGTACACACCATTTTCACATTCAAGATACACAAAAATGGAAGATTATAATGTCTTGAAGGTTATAATAAAATAATTCACATATATGTATATTTTATTATAAACCTGTTATATAAGATATATACTAGGCCTATCATTATATGTGTTACAATATGCTCAAAAATGAATTTGATAGGTTAGCTTTCTATAATTATTTTACGTGTCAAAAAGAGGAATTAAACTGAGGTCTACAAAGCTCCAAAGCTCATTACTATTCCACCATATTATCAAAAATCATGATCATGTTATTGACATTGTTTCCAGAATTAACTAGAAATTAGACAATATTTTGAGAGCTTAAATAGAAAATGTCACATAGGAAGGCATACTATGTACATTTGAATGCCAACTAAAGAATAGGAGATATGCTCAGTTTTTTAAATATTTTCTTCTCTCGGGGAGCCTGGGTGGCTCAGTCGGTTAAGCGTCCGACTTCAGCTCAGGTCACGATCTCGCGCTCCATGAGTTCGAGCCCCGCGTCGGGCTCTGGGCTGATGGCTCAGAGTCTGGAGCCTGTTTCCGATTCTGTGTCTCCCTCTCTCTCTGCCCCTCCCCCGTTCATGCTCTGTCTCTCTCTGTCCCAAAAATAAATAAACGTTGAAAAAAAAATAAATGCAAACTATTTGCACAATGTAAAAAAATATTCCAAAAAATATGAGAAAGGAAAGCTTCCAAATACATTCTAGAAGGTTAGCATTATCCTGTTATAAAACCAAGGACACCACACACACAGACACTGACACACACACACACACACACACACACACACCACAGACCATAACCCTGATGAGCACAGATGCAAAATTTCACAACAAATATTAGCAAATCATATACAATAATACATTTGAAAGATCATTCACCATGATAAGGTAGGATTTATTCCTGGGATTCAAGGGCAGTTCAATGTTCAAATATCAATCGACATCATACACCATGTAAACAAAATGAAGGATTAAAAACCACATGATAATTTTTTTTAATTTTTTTTTCAACGTTTATTTATTTTTGGGACAGAGAGAGACAGAGCATGAATGGGGGAAGGGCAGAGAGAGAGGGAGACACAGAATCGGAAACAGGCTCCAGGCTCCGAGCCATCAGCCCAGAGCCCGACGTGGGGCTCAAACTCACGGACCGCGAGATCGTGACCTGGCTGAAGTCGGACGCTTAACCTACTGCGCCACCCAGGCGCCCCAAAAAAACCACATGATAATTAAATAGATCCAGAAACAAATATTTGACAAATATACATCCATTTGTGATAAAAAGTCTCCATAAAATGTGTTTAGTGAGAACATACCTCACGATAATAAAGGCCATACATGAAAAAAAAAAACACAGGTATCATCATATTTAATGATGAAAGTTGTGAGTTTTTCCTCTAAGGTCAAGAACAGGAGAAGAATATCAAACCTTGATACTTTTATTCAATGTAGTACTAGAAATCTTAGCCACAGCAATCATATGAGAAAAATAAATAAGAGGTAGAAACATTGGTAAAGAAATTAAACTTCTGCTATTCACAGGTAAAATGATACTATACGTAGAAAATCCTAAATATTACACACACACACACACACACACACACACACACAAACAAAAATGAAAACAAAACCACTAGAGGTAATCATCTAATCCAGTAAAGTTGCAGTATATAAAATAAATACCCCCAAATTGGTAACATTTCTATACAATAAGAAGAAAGTAAAAGAAAGAGAAATTTAAAAATTTCACAATTGCACAAATAGAATAAAATACCTAGGAACAAACTTAGCCAAAGAAGTGAAAGATCTGTTCTCTGAAAACTATAAAAAAATGATGAAAGAAATTGAAGGTGACACACACTAATGAAAAAGAAATATTCCATGCTCATGGATTGAAAGAATTAATGTTGTCCCAATATCCATAAATAACCAAAGAAATCTACAGATTCAATACAATTACTATCATAATACCAACAGCACTTTCACAAAACTAGAACACATAATACTAAAATTTGTATGGAATCACAGAAGGCCTCAAAGAGCCAAAGCAATACTGGATAAGAATAAAGCTGGAGATACCACAATTCCAGATTTCAAGATTTACTACAAAGCAGTAGTATTCAAAACAATATGGAGCTAGCACAAGTGCAGGCACATAGAACTTGTAGTTCTATGGTCAGTTTATCTGTGACATAGGAGGCAAGAAGTAAATCTAGACATTCTATGTAAAAGAATGAAACTAAACTACTTTCTAACACAATGCAAACAAACACAAAATGGATTAAAGATGTCAATGAGAGACCTGAAATCATAACAATCCTGGAAGGGAATACAGGTATTAAGTTCTCTGCATCAATCAAAGTAACATTTTTTTTTTACATGTGTCTGCTGAAGCAAGGGAAACAAGATCAAAAATAAACTATTGGGACTATAATAAAATATGTTTCTGAACAGTAAGGAAATAATCAACAAAATAAAAACACAACAAACTCAATGGGAAAAGATCTGTTTAAATGATATATGAGATAAGGGGTTCATGTCCAAACTATAGAAATAACTCATAGAACTCAACACCAAAAAAAAAAAAAAAAAAAAAAAAGATGATTCAATTCAAAAATGGGCAGAGTACCAACAGCTCCTGGGTGGCTCAGTTGGTTAAACGTCCAACTTTGGCTCAGATCATAATCTCATGGCTTGTGGGTTTGAGCCTCATGTTGGGTTCTGTGCTGACAGCTCAGAGCTTGGAGCCTGCTTCAGATTCTGTGTCTTTCTTTTGCTCTGACCCTCCCCCGTTCATGCTCTGTGTGTCTGTCTCTCTCAAGAAAAAATAAACATTAAAAAACTTTAAAAAATGGGCAGAGTATCTGAATATACATTTTCTAGAAGAAGACATACAGAAGGCCAACAGACACATGGAAAAATGTTTATCATTACTTATGATTAGTGAAATGCAAATCAAAACTAAAATGACCTATCATCTCATACCTGTCAGAGTGGCTAAAATAAAAACAAAACAAAACAAAACAAAACAAAACAAAAAACAAGAAACAACAGGTGCTGGCAAGAATTTGGAAAAAAAAAGGAACACTTGTGCCTGTTGAGGGAATGCAAACTGGTGCAGCAACTATGGAAGACATTATGGAAGTTACTCAAAAAGTTAAAAATAGAACTACCACAAGATCCAGTAATCACATTATTGGGTATTTACCCAAATATTCAAAAAAATTAATTCAAAGGGATACATTTTCCCTGATATTTATAGCATCCTCATTTATAATTGCTAAGATATGAAAGCAGCCCAATTGTCTGCTGACAGAAAAATGGATAAGAAAATGGATAAGTAGTGGATTATTACTCAGAAATTTAAAAAAAATGAAATTTTGTCATTTGTTATAACAGGGATGGAACTAGAAAGTTATGTATTATTCTAAGCAAAATAAGTCAGTCAGAAAAAGACAAATACAATATTATTTCACTGATATGTGAAAATTAAGAAAGAAAACAAATGAGCAAAAGGAAAAAAGAGAGAGAGAGAGAGGTAAACCAATACACAGATCATAAATATAGAGAACAAACTGGTGATTCGCAGATTACCATAAGGAGGTGGGAAGAGGGATGGATTAAATAGGCAATTGGGATGAAGGAGTGCACTTGTTGTGATGAGCACCAGGTGTTGTATGGGAGTGTTGGATTATTATATTGTGCAACAGAAGCTAATATTACAGTGTATGTTAACTAACTGGAATTTAAATAAATATTAGAAACTACAAAAATTAAACTACACAGTGCCAACAAATAAATTTAAAATTTTTTAAAAATGAAATAGAAAATTTGAAAAGAACGATTACTAATAAAGACATTGAATCAGTAACCAAAACTTCTCAACAAATAAAAGTCCGGATGAAAAGGCTTTCCTGGTGAACTTTACCACTTAAAGAAGAATTAATGCCAATCCTTCTAGAAGCCTCCAAAATATAAAAGAGGAGGAATCACTTCCAAATTCACTTCAGGACAGTATTATCTTGATACCAAAACCAGGCAAGGATACCACAAAAAAATTAAATTATAGGTCATTATCTCTGGTGAACATAGGTTCAAAACTCTGAAACATGATAGGAGCAAACCAATTTCAGTAATACCATAGAAGATACAGTAGAGGAATCAAGATACATTAGAAAAATCATACACCATGAGTGGGTGGGGTTTATTACAGGGATAAGATATGGTTGAATCTGCAAATCAATGTGATAAGTCACATTAGAAAAATGAAATATAAAAAACATTATCATCTCAATAGTTGCAGAAAAATCATTTAACAAAATTCAACATCCATTTATGACTAAAATTCTCAACAAAATGGGTATAGAGGAAATATGTCTCAACATAATAAAAGCCACATATGTCAAGATCACAGCTCACATTATATTAAGAGGTGATAAGAGCTTTCCCCTAAAATCAGGAACAAGATAAGGGTGCTCTCTGTCATGACTTTTATTAAATGTGTATTAGAAGTCTGAGCCATAGCAACTAGGCAAGAACAATAAATAAGTTTTCCAAATTTGTAAGAAAGAAGCAAAGCAATGAATATTAGCCGACAGCATGATATTACATTTAAAAAACCCTAAAGACTGCACCAGGGGCGCCTGGGTGGCTCAGTCAGTTAAGCGTCCGAATTCAGCTCAGGTCATGATCTCACAGTCCGTGAGTTCGAACCCCTGGTTGGGCTCTGTGCTGACAGCTCAGAGCCTGGAGCCTGCTTCAGATTCTGTGTCTCCCTCTCTCTCTGCCCCTTCCCTGCTCATGCTCTGTCTCTCTTTCTGTCTCAAAAATAAATAAAAACACATTTAAAAAATTTAAAAAAAAGACTGTACCAAATATCTACTAGAATAAATGAATTCATAAAGTTGCAGGATATAAAGTAAATACTCAAATAAATATTGCTGTTTATTCATTAGCAGGGTAACAGAAAGAGAAATTAAGAAAAAAATCCATTTATAATTGCATCAAAAAGAACAAAATACCAAGAAAACATTTAAACAGTTTTAACAGCTGTGAACTGCAAACTATAACACATTTATGAAGGAAATGGAAGAACACACTAACAAATGGAAAAATATGCCATTTCTATTGGTTAGAATAATTAATATTAAAATCCCCACACTAACTCAAGCAATCTATACATTCAAAATCTTTCCTAAAATTCCAATGATAAATTTCACAGAAAGAGAACAATCCTAAAATTTTTATGGAATAACAAAAGGTCCTGAATAAGCAATCTTGAGAAAGAAGAGTAAAACGAGATATCATGTTCCCAGATTTCAAATTGTATTACAGTCACTGTTCTCAAAACATTTTGGCATCAGCATGAAAACAGACACACCATTCAATGGAATATAATAGAGAACCCAGAAATAAATCCATGTATATACAGTAAATTAATTTATGACAAAGAATCCATGAATATACAATGGGGAAAAGACAGTTACAATTAATAATGTTAGGGAATCTGGACAGTCAACTGCAAAACAAATAAATAAATAACTCCTAGGGGCATCTGGGTGGCTCAGTCAGTTGAATGTCTGACTTTGGCTCAGGTCATGATCTCATGGTTCGTGGGTTCAAGCCCCACGTTGGGCTCTGTGCTGACAGCTCAGAGCCTGGAGCTTGCTTTGGATTCTGTGTCTCCTGCTGTCTCTGCCCCTCCCCTGTTCATGCTCTCTCTCTCTCTCTCTATCTCTCTGTCTCAAAAATAAATAAACATTAAAAAAATAAATAACTCCTATATTTCACCATATACAATACTTAACTCATGGTAGATTAAAGATTTGAATGTAAAACCTGAAATCTTACCATTCATAGAAGAGAAAAAAATAAGCAGTAATCTCCTTGTCATCAGTCTTGGTGATGATTTTTTTTTATTTGACACTGAGAGCAAAGGTAAAAAAAGAAAAAAAATAATTGGCTCTACATCAAACTTACAAGCTTCTTCACAACAAAGGAAAATATCAACAAAATGAAAAGACAACTGCTAAATGGGAGAAAATGTTTACAAATTATTTTTCTGGTAAGAAGTTAATATCCAAAATATATAACAAACTCATACAAGTAAGCAACAACAACAACAACAACAACAACCATACAATCTGATTTATAAATGAACAGATCTGAGTAGACATTTATCCAAAGAAGATATAGCCAACAGGTAACATGAAAAGGTGTATACACACACACACACACACACACACACACACACACACCTCCATACTTATTGAAGTATTATTTACAATAGCCAAGATACGAAAACAATCTGGGGCACCTGGATGGCTCATTCAGTTAAATGTCATATGTATGCTCAGGTCAGGATCCCATGGCTCATGAGTTTGAGCCCTGCATCAGGATCCTCACTGACAGTGCAGAGCCTGCTTGGGATTCTCTCTCTCTCCATTTCTCTCTGACTCTCTCTCTCTCTCAACCTGTCTCTCTCTCTCCCTCTCTCATAATAAATAAACTTTTAAAAAAGGAAACAACCTAAGAGTTCATAGATTAATGAATTATTTTTAAAACTATAATACACACATACACAAACATATGCATACACATAAACGTACATACATACAATGGAGTGTTATTCAGCCATGAAAACAGAAACTCATTTTTGACAATATGGATAGGCCATGAGAATCTTATGCTAAGTGAAATCAAGGCAGATAAAAAGAGAAAAATGCCAAATTATCTCATTTATATGTGGAATTAAAAAAATCAATCCCATAGATACATAGACCATTTTGTTTGTTACCAGAAGTGGAAAGTCGGGAAGGTGAAATGGGTGAAGATAGTCTTAAGGCACAAACTTCTAGTTATAAAATAAAGCATTCAGATGAAATGTACTGTTGGTGACTATTATTAGTACACAGTATTGCATACTTGAAAGTTGCTTTCAGGTAGTAGATCTTACAAGTTCTCATCAATAGAAAAATATTGTTACAATGTATGGCAATTCTTGTTAACTAATCTTATTGTGATCATTTTGCAATATATACAAATACTGAGGATTATGTTCCACAACAGAAGGTATATAACGTTATGTCCATTATATCTAAAAAATATACTTAAACATAAGCTCTAAAACCATAAATTCTGGACACTGTACTGGACAAAGAATTCTTGGTATAATACCCAAAGTCCAAGTAACAAAAGCTACAGTAGCTAAGTGTCACATTAACCTAAAAGTCTTATTTATGGCAAAGGAAACAATTAAATAAAAATGCAACAAGGGAATGGGAGAAAATATCTGCAGACCTCATTTTAGACAAATTGTTAATATCAAAATATATAAGGAACCCATATAACTCAGTAACAAAAAAAAAGTTCCCTAACAACTCAATTAAAAATAGGCAAAGGAAGTGAGTAGATACTTCTCAAAAGGAGACACATGGTCAACAGATATATAAAATTGTGATCAGCGTCACTAATCATCAGGGAAATGCAAATCAAAACTGCAATAGATATCACCTCCCACTTGTTAGAATGCTTATTATTAATAACAACAAAGAAGAAGAAGTGCTGATCAGAATGTGCAGAAAAGGTAACCCTTGTATACTATGGGAATTTAAACTTGTGTAGTCACCTTGAAAAGCATATGTAGGATTCTCAAAAATTTGAAAATACAATTACAATTAGGGGTGCCTGGATGGCTCAGTTAAGTGTCCGACTTCAGCTCAGGTCATGATTTCACAGTTTGCAAATTTGCACCCAGCGTTGGGCTCTGTGCTGACAGCTCAGAGCCCGGAGCCTGCTTCAGATTCTGTGTCTTTCTCTCTCTGTGCCCCTCCCCCAGTCTCTCTCTCTCTCTTTCTCTCTCAAAAATAAATAAGCATTAAAACATTTTTTTAAAAAAAGAAAATAGAATTGCAATTGGATTCAGCACCCCCACTTCTTTTTTTAATGTTTATTTATTTATTTTTGATATATAGAGCCCAACTGGGGGGTGGGCAGAGAGAGAGGGAGACAGAATTTGAAGCAGGCTCCAGGCTCTGAGCCATGAGCACAGAGTCCAATGTAGGGCTTGAATCCATGAACTGTGAGATCATGACCTGAGGCAAAGTCCAATGCTTATCCAATTGAGCCACCCAAGAGTCAACAACCCCATTTCTGGGTGTATATCTAAATTAATTGAAATGTGGATCTCAATAAGGTATCTGCACTTCCATGTTTATTGTTTCATCATTTACAGTAGATAAAATAAGGAAACAAATTAAATGTCCATCACCAATGAATGAATAAAAAATGTGGCAAAATATGGAATGTGGTATATAATGGAATATCATTCAGCCTTAAAACGTAAGGACATTTTGCCATTTGCAATTACTTAGATGAGTCAGAAAGACATTAGCCTAAGTGAAATAAATTTGACTAAAACAGCTACCATATTATTTCAGTCATATTTGGAGTCTCAAAATACACTTGAATAAACAAAAAGCAGAATCAGACCTATGAATGCAAAGAACAAACTGATGGTTGCCAGAGGTGAAACAGGTGGAGTAATAGACAAAATGGGTGAAAGAGAGTAGGAGATACTGTCTTCCAGTTATGTAATGAATAAGTCATAGGAATAAAAGGCACAGCATAAGGACTATAGTCAATTATATTTAAATAGTGTTGTATGGTGACAAATGGCAGCTACAGTTGCAGTGACAATAGCATAACGTATAAACTTGTCAAAGCACCACGTTGTACGTGAAAAACTAATGTAACATTGTATGTTATATATACTAAAATAAGTTTTTAAAATATTAGTTGACAAAAAGTAAAAAAAAAAATCTGTAAAGTATTTAGCCCAGTGCCTGGTACACAGTAAACCTCAATAAATGAAAAAGCTAGACAAATATGCACATACAAGGTCAACATACATATGCTTGTATAAGTATGTACATATATACATAGAAATGCATGCAAGTTAATTACTCATATAACATTCTGTCTTGCTTATAGAGTATTATTTACCATTCACAAATGAAACTAGTTACCATTTTATAAGTCAGCCTGAATTTTACGCCTTGTAATCAATCTAGGGAACCACTTTTAACCAGATATCTTCTGCTCAAAGCCTAGGGTTGATGTTCTTTAATGTTTAACTAGTGAAATTAATTATTAGCTGGACAATTCAGAGCTTTGCTTAAGATGTTAACTGATATTTATCATTATCTTTAATATGCGCATGTGTGGTATACATATTTTCACAACTCAAATTTGAAATCTATAATTTAGCAATAACTTGTTATACCAAGCAACCGGAACTTCCTGGGAGGCTAACATCTATATAGAGGGAATATCCAATCCTTCTAAAACTATGGGAAAAAAAAAACTTCTGTGGTTATGATTTTATAACAATAATGCCTTATTTTGTCCTTTATATTGCAACTTTGTGGCATTTATGTTTATAGCATTATAAAATCATACCGTAATTAAAGTATAATTATTCACATTTGAGAAATAATTTGAAAACAATGTGTGACATCTTCTATATTCTCTCAGAAAATGTACAGTATCCATGAATAAATTGAATTCTAAGAAAATGATTTTCTCTAGAACTTAATACCACCAAGTTTTCAGTCTACAGCAAAGATGATGGAAGTCACTATAACTGAAATACACCATTTTTCACCGTGGAAATGCCCAGTTACTCAACTATCTCTGAGTTCATGCTTATTAGCAAATATTCATTTGGACATTACTACCTAATGGCCTCAAACAAAATATTTAACCTGCTGGTGCCTTAGTTTCCTTCTCTGTAAAAGGGAGATAATAAAAACACCTTCCTTATAGTCAATAATACTATAGTGTACACTTAAAAATATTGTTGAAAGGTTTATCTCATGATAGATGTTCTTATCACAGTTAAACAAATTTAACCACCATTACCACCACAACAAAATATATCTGTTTCAAGATGTTTAAAAGGTTTAAATAAGTTAATATATGTAACATCATTGGAACAGTGGCTGGCACACAGTGTAAAATCAACAACAAACAAATAAATGCAATATGCCATAAAAAAATAAAAAGCAGAATATTTGTGAAAAACAATGCAAGCTTCTCCACCTAATCCATGGTTTACTACTAAATTTGGTAATAATTTAAATTATTGTATTTCATGTCTTTTGGAAAGTGCAGGAACACTGAGGGCTTGTTTTCATGGGTTAAAAATTATTTGTCTGGCAAGATGCTGGTGGAATCATGTTGCACATTTTAAACTACTTCAGTGCACAGCTACTTATGTAGCACTGTAAGCAAGTGCATATGAGTTCAAGAAACTCTTTCCACTTGTTGCTTACATTTTAGATACAAAAAAATTGAAGCAGCAAATTTCCTCTATGTCTAGTAACTCTGAATATTAGGTATATTTTCTAACTCCACAGTTCTTGTAAATCATTAGTATAAACTATGAAATGTTTATAGTGGGTGGTTTTCCCCAAACAAAAACTGAAAGAATTCATCACCACTAAACCATCCCTACAAGAGATCCTAAGAGGGACTCCGTAAGTGAAATGTTACAATATATATTATATTATATAATAATTACAGGATCTATCCATCAGGAAGAGCTAACAATTATAAATGTCTATGAACCAATTTGGTAGTACCCAAATATTTAAAACAATTAATCACAAGCATAAGTAATCTTATTGATAAGAATGTGGTAATTTTAGGGGACTTTAGTACTCCACTTACAACAATGGACAGATCATCTAGACACAGAATCAGTAAAGAAACAATGGCGCTCAAGGATATATTGGACCAGATGGCCATGACAGATATATTTAGAACTCTGCATCCCAAAGTAACAGAATATACTTTCTTCTTGAGTGCACATGGAACATTCTCCAAGATAGACCACATACTGGGTCACAAAACAGCCCTCAATAAATATAAAAGAATTGAGATCATACCGTGCCCACTTCCAGATCACAATGCTAGGGACCTTGAAATCAACCACAGGAAAAAATCTAAAAAACCTCCAAAAGCATGGAGGTTAAAGAACATCCTACTAAAGAATGAATGGGTTAACCAGACAATTACAGAAGAAAATTAAATACATACTGAAACAAATAAAAATGAAAATACAACAATCCAAACTCTTTGAGATGCAGCAACACAGTCCTAACAGTAAAATACATTGTATTCCAGGCCTATCTAAAGAAAAATCCCATACATAATCTAACAGCATACCTAAAGGACTAGAAGCAGGACAGCGAAGCCAATGCAACTCCAACAGAAGAAGACAAATAATAAAGATAATAGCAGAAATAAACAATATAGAATAAAAAAAGAACCAGTAGAACAGATCAATGAAAACAAGAGTTGGTATTTTGAAAAAATTAAACAAAATTGATAAACCTCTAGCCAGTCTTCTCAAAAAGAAATGAGGACCCAAGTAGATTAAATCATGAATGAAAATGCATTTATTACATCAAATCCCTCAGAAATACAAGCAATTATCAGGGAATACTATGAAAACTTACATGCCAACAAACTGGACAACTTGTAAGAAATGGACAAAGAAACATAAAATACCTAAAAATAAACTTAATCAAAGATGTAAAAGATCTGTATGCTGAAAATTACAGAAAGCTTATGCAGGAAGTTGAAGAAGATACAAAGAAATGGAAAAAAAAAAAACAACCCATGCTTATTGATTGGAAGAATAAATATTGTTAAAATGCCAATACTACCCAAAGCAATCTACACATTCAATGAAATAGCAATCAAAATTGCACCACCATTATTCTCAAAGCTAAAACAAACTATCCTAAAATTTGTATGGAACCACAAAAGACCCGAAGAGCCAAAGTAACGTTAAACAAGAAAACCCAAACAGAAGGCATCACAATCCCAGAGTTTAGCCTCTACTACAAAGCTGTAAACATCAAGACAGCGTGTTATTGGCATAAAAACAGACACGTAGACCAATGGAATAGAATAGAGACTCCAGAATTTGACCCACAAAAGTATGGCCAAGTAATCATTGGCAAGGAGGGAAAGAGATTCAATGGAAAAAAGACAGTCTTTTTAACAAATGATGCTGGGAGAACTGGACAGCAACATGCATAAAATGAAACTAGAACACTTTCTTACACCATACACAAAAATAAACTCAAAATGGATGAAGGACCTGAATGTGAGACAGGAAACCATCAAAATCCTAGAGGAGAAATCAGGAAAAAACCTCTCGGACCTCAGCCGCAGTAATTTCTTACTCGACACATTTTCAAAGGCAAGGGAATTAAAAGCAAAAATGAACTAGAGGGACCTCATCTAGGCAAAAAGCTTCTGCATTCCAGAAGAAACAATCAACTAAACTAAAA
Organism: Lynx canadensis; assembly: GCF_007474595.2. NCBI lineage: Eukaryota > Metazoa > Chordata > Mammalia > Carnivora > Felidae > Lynx > Lynx canadensis. The sequence goes on along the minus strand of NC_044303.2, from coordinate 83,898,086 downwards.
GACAACCGACACAATGGGAAAAAATATTTGTAAATGACATATCGGATAAAGGGCCAGTATCTAAAATCTGTAAAGAACCCACCAAACTCCACACCCAAAAAACAAATAATCCAATGCCAAAATGAGCAGAAGACATAAATAGACACTTTTCCAAAGAAGACATCCAGATCGCGAACAGGCACATAAAAAGATGCTCAATGTCACTCCTCATCAGGGAAATACAAATCAAAACCACACTGAGATATCACCTCACGCTGGTCAGAGCGGCTAAAATGAACAAATCAGGAGACTGTAGATGCTGGCAAGGATGTGGAGAAGTGGGGACCCTTTGCACTGCTGGTGGGAATGCAAACTGGTGCAGCCACTCTGGAAAACAGTGTGGAGGTTCCTCAAAAAATTAAAAATAGAGTTACCCTATGAGCCAGCAATAACACTGCTAGGAATCTACCCAAAGGATACAGGAGTGCTGCTGCATAGGGGCACATGTATCCCAATGTTTATAGCAGCACTTTCAACAATAGCCAAATTATGGAAAAAGCCTGTGTCCGTCAACTGATGAATGGATAAAGAAGATGTGGTTTATGTATACAATTGAATATTACGTGGCAATTTGCAGCAACGTGGATGGAACTGGCCATTTGCAGCAACGTGGATGGAACTGGAGGGTATTATGCTAAATGAAATAAGCAAGGCAGAGAAAGACAGATACGATATGTTTTCACTCATATGTGGATCTCAAGAAACTTAATAGAAAACCATGGGGGAGGGGAGGGGGAAAAAGTTACAGAGAGGGAGGAAGGCAAACAATAGGAGACAGTTAAGGACTGAGAACAAACTAAGGGTAGATGGGGGATGAAGGAGAGAGGAAAATGGATGATGGGCAGGGAGGTGGGCACTTGTTGGGATGAGCACTGGGTATTGTATAGAAACCAATTTGACAATAAATTATATTTAAAGTCAATCAATCAATCCATCAGTAAAAGAACAAAATAAATACTAAAAAGAAGAAACAAATAAAATAAAATGAACAAATTGGGTAAAGTTACAGGATATAAAATCAACATACAAAAGTCAATTATTTTTTAATATGCAAACAACAAAGTATCTCAAAAAGTAACTAAGTAACCCAATTTATAATTGCATAAAAAATAAAATAATTAGGAATAAATCTCTTGAAGATGGCAAAAATATGTATGCTACAAATTATAAAATATTCATAAATGCCACTGAAGTAGAAACAAAAAATGGGAAATTTTCCTATCGTTCATGGGGAGGAAGAATTAAACTTGTTTAAATATCCATGACACCCCAAAATGATTCACATGTTCAATGCAACTCCTATAAAATTCCAATAGAATTTTCACTGAAAGTGGGGTGCCTGGGTGGCTCAGTCAGTTAAGCATCCAGCATCAGCTCAGGTCGTGATCTCATGGTTTGTGGGTTCGAGCTCCGTGTCAGGCTCTGTGGTGACAGAAAGGAGCCTGGAGGCTGCTGCTGATTATGTGTCTCCCTTTCTTTGCCCCTCCCCTGCTCATGTTCTGTCTCTCAAAAATAAATAAAAAAATAAAATAAAATAAAATAAAATAAAATAAAATAAAGAATTTTCACTGAAAGAGAAAAAAAACATAAAAATTATATGGAATCTTAAAATACCCTGAATAGACAAAGCACATTTGAGTAAGAAGAACAAAGCTTAAGGAATTAATCTTCCTAATTTAAAATAATATTACAGGGCTATGGTAATCACAATGGTATAATACTGGCATAAAAACAAACACTTAGACCAATAGCACAATATAGAATATCCATAAATAAACGTACATATTTAGGATATGTTTTTGGCAAGGTGCCAAGAACACACTATGCTAAAATGATAGTCTCTTCAATAAGGTATAAGGAGGATGCCTGGGTGGCTCAGTTGGTTAAGCGTCCGACCTTGGCTCTGGTCATAATCTCGATGTTTGTGTGTTTGAGCCCCTCATCGGGCTCTGTGCTGACAGCTTAAAGCCTGGAGCCTGCTTCAGGTTCTGTGTCTCTACCTCCCTCTGCCCCTCCCATGCTCATTCTCTGTCTCTCTATTAAAAAAAAAAGGTATTGGGAAAACTGGATATACAACAAATGTGCAAGAATAAAATTGGAACACTATGGTGTGAAAAAAATCAACTAAAATGAATTAGAGAATTAAACATAAGACTTAAACCCATAGGAAATTAAAGATTAAATAAATAAATATATGAAAATCAAATGAAAATGAAAACAGGACAGTCCAAAACCTTTGGAATACAGAGAGACAGTCCCAGAGGGAAGTACGTGGTAATAAAAGCCTACCTCAAGAAGCAATAAAAGTCTCAAATACACAACATAACATTATGCTTAAGGGAGTTGGGAAAGGAATACCAAATAAGCCTGAAGCCATAAGAAGAAGGGGAATAATGAAGATTGCAGCAGAAATAAATGATATAGATGATAACAACAACAACAACAGCAGCAACAACAACAACAACAATATAAAAGATCAATGAAACTAACAGCTGGTTCTTTTAAAGAATTAATAAAATTGATAACATCCTAGACAGACATCAAGAAGAAAAGAGAAAGGACCCAAATAAATGAAATAATGAATTAAAGAGGAGTGATCACAACCAAAACCACAGAAATACAAACAGTTACAAGAGAATATTTGAAAAGCTATAAGCAAAAAAACCTGGGAAATTTGAAAAAAAATGGACAAATTCTTAAAAACATACAAACTACCTAAAGTGAAATAGGAAGAAATAAAAAAAAATTGGACAGATTCATGACCAGCATAGATAACAAATCAGTAATCAAAAATCTCCCAACAAACTAAAGTACAGGTCCACAAGGCTTCACAGGGGAATTTTACCAAACATTTTTTAAAAAAAGAGTTAATACCTGCTCTTCTCAATCTATTCCAATAATCATAAATGGAAGGACACCTTCCAAACTCATTGTATGAGGCCAGAATTATCTTGTTTCCAAAACTAGACAAAGACCCCACTATAAAGAATTACAGGCCAACATCCTGGAAGAACACTGATGCAAAAATTCTCAAGAAGATACTAGCAAATCAAATGCAACAGTACATTAAAATAATTATTCACCATGATCAAGTTGGATTTGTTCCTGGTCTGTAGGGGTCATTCAATATTCATAAACCAATCAAGAAAGGATAAGAACCATATGATCCTCTCAATATATAAAGAAAAGACAATGACAAAATCCAGCATCCATTCTTGATAAAAACCTTTAACAAAACAGATATAGATGGAACACACCTCAACATCATAAAGGCCATATTTATGACTCACAGCTAATATCTTCAATGAAGAAAAACTGAGAGCTTTCCCTCAGGAAACACAACAGGGATGTTCACTCTCACCATTACTATTTAACATAATAGTAGAGGTCCTAGCCTCAGAAATCATACAAGTAAAAGGAATAAAAGGCACCTAAATCAGCAGGAAAAAGTCACTTTCAGTATTTGTAGATGACATGATACTCTGCGTAGAAAACCCGAAAGACTCCATGAAAAAATTGCTACAGCTATTACATGAATTTGTCATGGTAACAGTATATAAAATCAAAGTACAGACATCATTTTCATTTTTATACACCAATAATGAAGCAGCAGAAAAATAAATCAAGGAGTCTATCCCATTTACAATTGCACTGAAAACAATAAGAAATCTAGGAGCAACCTAACCAAGAAGTAAAAGATTTGTATTCTGTAAAAAAAAAAAAAAAAAAAAAAAAGATTTGTATTCTGCAAACTATAGAACACATATGAAAGAAATTAAAGACACAAAGAAATGTAAAAACATTCCATGCTCATGGATTGGAAGAACAAACATTGTTAAAATGTCTATACTACCTAAAGCAATCAACGCATTCAATGCAATTTCTATCACCAGGATTTTTCACAGAGCAGCAACAAACACTCCTAAAATTTGTATGGAACTGAAAAAGATTTCAACTATACAAAGCAATCTTGAAAAAGAAAAGCAAACCCGGAGGCATTACTATTCCAGAATTCAAGCTATATTTCCAAACTGTAGTCAATAAGACAGTATAGTACTGGCACAAAACTGACACATAAATTGATGGAATGGAATAGAAAATCCAGAAGTGGACCCACAAATGTATGACCAACTAATCTTCAACAAAGCAGGAAAGAATATACAATGGAAAAAAAGACAATCTCTTTAACAAATGGTATTGGAAAAACTGGACAGCCACATACAGAAGAACAAAACTTCACCACTTTCTTACACTATATACCAAAATAAATTCAAAATGGATTAAAGACTTAAATGTGAGGCAGGAAAAACCTTCAATATCCTAGAGGCGAACACGGACAGTAACCTCTTTGACCTTGGCCATAGCAACTTCTTACTGGGCATGCTGCTGGTGGCAAGGGAAACAAAAGCATAAATTAATTACTGGAACCTTATCAAGTTAAAAAGTTTCTGCATAGTGAAGGAAACTATCAACCAAACGAAAAGGCAGTCAATGGAATGGGAGAAGATATTTGAATTTGACATATCTGTTAAAAGGTTAGTATCCAATATCTATAAAGAATTTATCAAACTCACCACAAATACAATAAATAATCTGGTGAAGAAATGAGCAGAAGACATTAATAGACATTTTTACAAAGAAGAAATCCATGTGGCTAACAGGCACATGAAAAGATGTTCAACATCACTCACCATCAGGGAAATACAAATCAAAACCAGGATGAGATACCACCTCACACCTGTCAGGTATTGGCAGCAGGTGCAGAGAAACTGTAATCCTTTTACATTGTTGGTGGGAATACAAACTGGTGCGGCCATTCTGGAAAACAGTATGTAGGTTCCTCAAAAAGTTAACAGTAGAACTACCCATGACCCAGTAATTGCACTACTAAGTATTTACCCAAAGGATACAAAATATAAATTAAAAGGGATACCTGAGCGCTGATATTTATTGCAGTGTCATTAACAATAGCAAAACTATGGAAAGAACCCATAAATCCATTGATTGATGAATGGATAAAATTGTTGTGGTATATAAATATACAATGGAATACTTCTCAGACATCAATAAGATTTAAATCTTGTCATTTGCAACACTGTGGGTGGAGCTAGAGTGTGTACTATGCTAAGCAAAATAATTGAGCCAGAGAAAGACAAATATCAGATGATTTCACTTTTATGTGGAATATAATAAACAAAAGAAATGAACATATGGCAAGGGGGGAAAAAGACAGAAACAAACCATAAGAGACTCGTAACAATAGAGAAGAAATTGAGAGTTGATGGTGCGAGGCGGGTGTTAGTTGGGCTAAATGGGTGATGAGTAAGAGGTCATTTGTTATGATGACCACTGGGTGTTGTATGCAAGTTTTGAATCACTGAATTCTACTCCTGCAATCAATATTACACTATATGTTAACTAATGAGAATATGAATAAAAAATTGAAAAATATATGACTTAAATCCTAAAAAATAAGTTAACTCCTTTACAGTGGCAATATGATTTTTTTGTTTTGTTTTGTTTTTTGCTTTTTATTTGACATAAAAGTATAGACAAGAAAATGTTTAAAAAATGTAATTGGGATGATATCAATCTAAAAATATTCTGCACAGCAAAAGAAACAATCGACAAAATGAAAAGGCAATGTATGGAATGGAAGAAAATATTTATAAACATATATCCGATAAGTGATTACTATTGTATACATTTACTGTAGAGTTTACATATAGTTCATACAAATCAGTAGTAACAAAAAATAACCCAATTACAAATGGCTATAAGGCTTGAATTGACATTTTTTTCATAAGGGAAGACTTACAGATGGCCAACAGGTATATGAAAAAATGCTCAACATCACTAATTATCAGAGAAATACTTATCAAAACCACAGTAAAATATTTTCTGACACCTTTTAGGTTGTTGATTATAAAAAGTCAAATGATAACAAGTTCTGGCAAAGATGTGGAGAAAAGAGATTACTTGTACTCTGTTAGTGGGGATGTAAAAAAAAATAAAAACATTTTTTCTAAATTTAAAAATAGAATTACCACTTTATCTTGCAATTCCACTTGTGTGTATGTGGCCAAGGGAAATAAAATTTTTCCCCTGAAGAGATATTTGCATTCCAGTGTTCTTTGCGGCATTATTCACTTTAACCAAGATATGAAAAAACCTAAGTATCCATTGATGAATGGTTATAGAAAATATGAAATAGACAGCTAATAGGTAGATTATAGATAGATGATAGATAATAGGTAGGTAAATAGATAGATAGATAGATAGATAGATAGATAGATAAATAGATATGATAGATACGCTAGATATAATAAATATTTAAATAATGGAATAATTTGCAGCCTTAAAAGAGAATGAAATATTTCAATTTGCAAAAACATGACCAAACATGGAGGATAATATGCTTAGTGAAATAAATATCCATAAATCTGGGGGGAAAAGGAAGGAAGACATATATTTCAGATCAGCTAAACATGAATAATTTTATTTAATGTAATTTATTATAAATTAATTCAAAGATGAATAAAAATACACAATTAATATAGCACAAAACATGTCTCAAACTTAGCAAAACCAATTGTTTTTCTTTTGATGGGTTTGTTTCCTTTTTTTATTTCTAACTTTTTAAATATTTGAGTGTAGTTGACACACAATGCTACCTCAGTTTCTTTTTTTTTTAATTTTTTTTTAGTTTTTATGAAATTTATTGTCAAATTGGTTTCCATACAACACCCAGTGCTCATCCCAACAGGTGCCCTCCTCAATACCCATCACCCACCCTCCCCTCCCTCCCACCCCCCATCAACCCTCAGTTTGTTCTCAGTTTTTTTTTTTTAACAGTATTTGTTGGAGTTTATTTTTTATTTTTTTTAATGAAATTTATTGACAAATTGGTTTCCATACAACACCCAGTGCTCATCCCAAAAGGTGCCCTCCTCAATACCCATCACCCACCCTCCCCTCCCTCCCACCCCCCATCAACCCTCAGTTTGTTCTCAGTTTTTAACAGTCTCTTATGCTTTGGCTCTCTCCCACTCTAACCTCTTTTTTTTTTTCCTTCCCCTCCCCCATGGGTTTCTGTTAAGTTTCTCAGGATCCACATAAGAGTGAAACCATATGGTATCTGTCTTTCTCTGTATGGCTTATTTCACTTAGCATCACATTCTCCAGTTCCATCCACGTTGCTACAAAAGGCCATATTTCATTCTTTCTCATTGCCACGTAGTATTCCATTGTGTATATAAACCACAATTTCTTTATCCATTCATCAGTTGATGGACATTTAGGCTCTTTCCATAATTTGGCTATTGTTGAGAGTGCTGCTATGAACATTGGGGTACAAGTGCCCCTATGCATCAGTACTCCTGTATCCCTTGGATAAATTCCTAGCAGTGCTATTGCTGGCTCATAGGGAAATACAAATCAAAACCACACTCAGATATCCTCACGCCAGTCAGAGTGGCCAAAATGAACAAATCAGGAGACTATAGATGCTGGAGAGGATATGGAGAAACGGGAACCCTCTTGCACTGTTGGTGGGAATGCAAATTGGTGCAGCCGCTCTGGAAAGCAGTGTGGAGGTTCCTCAGAAAATTAAAAATAGACCTACCCTATGACCCAGCTACCTCAGTTTCAAATGTACAACATAGTTATTCACATTCTCTATCCATGGGGCGCCTGGGTGGCTCAGTCAGTTAAGTGGCTGACTGGGTGGGGTTCAAGTCATGATTTCACCTGAGTGTGAGCCCGTCGTTGGGGTATCTTCTGGCAGCTTGGACCTTGGAGCCTGCTTTGGATTCTGTGACTTCCTCTCTTTCTGTCCCTCCCAGCTCATGCACTCTCTGACTCTGTCTCTCTCCCTTAAAATAAATAAACATTAAAAGAAATTTGAACAAATTCTCTGTCCATATTATTGTCACCACAATAGTCATACTGTCATCATACAACCTAAAAGTACAGAGAACAAACTGATGATTGCCAGAAAGGAGATGGTTTGGGAAATGGGAAAATGGATTAAGAGGAGTGGGGGATACAACCTTCCAGTTATGGAATGAATAAGTCATGGGGGAAAAACACAACATAGATAATATAGTCAAAGATATTATTTATTTTACTCTTAAGATTATTGATGCATTGGAGGTGTATATAGCCCCAGGTGACCTATCTTTTCATTGTTCTCTACTAGAGCACTTTCATTATAGTTTATGTGTATCCTTTTTGTACATCAATTGCTATTGATATAGCTTTCCAAATTTAATGATATGTGGCATGATTTTTGGTAAATGATGTTGGACCAATCATTTGCAACATATTGATTGCCTTCAATTTTATATTTTGAAATGTTTTCAATAAATAGATATTAATATTGATTATTTCTACATTTTCCTATATATTTTCTTATTATTAAGATATAATTAATATACAGTGCTATATTAAAGTGTACAATAGAATGATTCAACAGTTTTATCCAGTTATCAGTGATCATCAAAATAAGTTTGCTTTCAATCCCCATTATCTATTTTACCCATTCCCCAACCCACATATGTTCTGGAAATCACCAGCTTGTTATATGTATTTAATAGTGTGTTTTTTGTTTGTTTCTTTTTTGTCTTTTTTTTTTTGCTTGTTTTATTTTTTTTAAATTCCACATATGAGTGAAACAATACAGTATTTGTCTATCTCTGGTAAAATTGTTTTGCTCAGCACTTATCATTTATATCTATCCATGTTGATACAAATGGTAAGATCTCATTTGTTTTTAAGATCACATTATTTTTATAACAATACATTGTAGACATATGTATATGTATAGATCTATATCTATCTATATATCTATCTATTATCTATCTATCTATCTATCATCACCATCAACATCATCATCATTTATCTATCTCCATTCATTTATGGAGAAAGAGTTGGGTTGCTTCCATATCTTGGCTGTTTTAAATAATATTGTAATAAACATAGGGGTGCATATATTTTGTGAAATAGTGCTTTTGTTGTCTTTGGGTAAATACCTAGTGGTGGAAATACTGGATCATATGGTAATACCGATTTCAATTTTTTGAGGAATCTCCACAGTATTTTCCATCCTACCTATACCAATTTACATTCCTACCAACAAACATGAGGGTTCCTTTTACTCCACATCCTTGCTAACATTTGTTATTTCCTGTCTTTTTGATTCTACCCATTCTGACAAGTGTCAGGTGGTATCTCTTTGAGATTTTGATTTACATTTCTCTGATGATTAGTAATGTTGAGGATGTTTTTAGGAGTTTGAGGAGTTTGTTGGACATTTCTACCCCTTGTTTGGAAAAATGTCTATTTTTTTTTCAGAGTTCAGATCCTTTACCTCTTTGGTGACGATTATTTCTACTTATTTCATATGTTTGGTGCAATTATAAATGGGATTGATTCCTTGATTTCTCCTTCTGGTGTCTCATTATTGGTGTATAGAAGTACAACTGATTTCTGTACTTTGATTTTCTATTCTGTGACTTTGATAAATTCATGTGTCAGTTCTAGCAGGTTTTTATTGGTGGAGTCTTTCGGGTTTTCCACATAGAGTATTATGTCATCTGTGAAGAGTGAATATTTGACTTATTCTTTCCCTATTTGGATGTCTTTTATATGTTTTTGTTGTATCATTGCTGTGGCTAGGACTTTCGATATACTATGTTGGACACAATTGTGAGAATGGACATCCCTATCATGTTCCTGACCTTGGGAAAGCTCTGTCTTTCCCGTTGAAGAACATATTAACTGGGTCTTTCATGTATGGCCTTTATGATGATGAGGTATGCTCCTCCTATCCTTACTTTCTTGAGTTTTTTTTTTATCCAAGATATTATGCTGTAGCTTTTCAAATGCCTTTTCTTTATTTATTGAGAGGATCATGTCGTTCTTATTATTTATTTTATTAATGTGATTTATCACGTAAATTGATTTGCAGATTTTTAACTGGCCCTGAATCCTAGGAATAAACCCCACCTGATTGTGGTGAATAATTCTTTTAATGTTCGTCAGATTTGAATTGCTTGTATCTTGTTGATATTTTTTGCATCCATGTTCATCAGCAAAATTGGTCTGTAAGTCTTTATACTGGGGTCTTTGTATGGTTTTGGAATCATGGTAATTCTGGCTTCATAGAATGAGTTTGTACATTTTCCTGCCATTTCTATTTTTTTACAACAGCTTAAAAATAATAGGTATTAACTCTTTAAAAGTTTGGTAGAATTTCACTGGTAAGGCATCCGACCGGGGAGATTTTTTTGATAGCTGATTCAATTTCTTTGCTGGTTATGGGTCTTTTCACTTTTTTTAAATTTCTTCCTATTTAAGTTTTGGTTTTTAATGTTTCTTAAAATGTATCCATTTCTTCAAGATTGCCCAATTTTTGGCATATAACTGTTCATAATATTCTTTTACTGTTGGTTACATTTCTGCACTGTTTGTGATCTCTCCTCTTCTATTTGTGATTTTACTTATTGGTCTTTCCCTTTTTCTTTTTGATATATCTGGCTAGGGGTTTATCAATTTTGTTCATTTGTTTAAAGAAACAGCTCCTAGTTTCATTGATCTGTTTTACTGTTCTTTTTTTTTTTATATTCAGTATCATTTATTTCTGCTCTAATCTATATTATTTCCCTTCTGCTGGTTTTGGGCTTTTGTTGTTGTTGTTGTTCTTTTTCCAGCCCTTATAGGTGTAAGGTTAGGTTGTGTATTTGAGACTTTTCTTCCTTCTTTAGGAATGTCTGGATTGCTATATATTTCCCTCTTATGACTGCCTTTGCAGCATCTCAGAGGTTTTGGACTGTAGTGTTTTCATTATCATTGGGTTCCATGTACTTTTTATTTCCTCTTTAATTTCTTGGTTAGCCCATTCATTCTTTAGTAGGATGTTCTTTTTTTATTTTTTTTAAATCTTTGTTTTTGAGAGAGAGAGAGACAGAGTGTGAGTGAGGGAGAGGAATAAAGAAAGGGAGACACAGAATCTGAAGCAAGTTCCAGGCTCTGAGCTGTCAAAACAGTCTGATGCCAGGCTTGAACCTACAAACCATGAGATCATGACTTGACCCAGAGTCAGACACCTAAGTGACTGAGCCACCCAGGATCCCCAGGAGAATGTTTTTTACTCTCCAAGTATTTGTTGTCTTTCCAAATTTTTTTCTTGTGGTTGATTTCATGTTTCATAATGTTGTGTTTTGAAAATCTGCATGGTATTTTATCGATCTTTTTGAACTTGTTGAGGTCTGATTTGTGACCCAGTATGTGATCTATTCTGAAGAATGTTCCATGTGCACTTGAGAAGAATATGTATTCTGCTACTTTAATATGAAATGTTTGAAAATATTGTTAAGTCCATCTGGTCCAGTGTGTCATTTAAAGTCATTGTTTCCTTGTTGATTTTCTGTTTACATGATCTGTCTATTGCTGTAAGTGGGATGTTAAACTCCATGAGTATTCTTGTATTATTCTGTTGCAGTTGGCAAATATGCATGATATGATTTTAATATTTTTGATTTAGTAAGACTTGTTTTGTGGGCTACCATGTGATCTATTCTGGAGAATGTTCTATGTGAACTTGAAAAAAATGTATATTGTTTTTCAATGGAATGCTCTAAATATATCTGTTATGTTCATCTGGTATAATGTGCCATTTAGCCACACTGCTTTCTTATTGATTTTCTGACTGGATAACCAATCCATTCATATAAACCAGTGTTAAAATCTCCTATTACTGGGAGAGGCGCAGGAAGATGGCGGCGTAGGAGGACGCTGGGCTCACCGCTCGTCCTGCTGATCACTTAGATTCCACCTACACCTGCCTAAATAACCCAGAAAACCGCCAGAGGATTAGCAGAACGGAGTCACCGGACCCAAGTGCAGACTAGAGGCCCACGGAAGAGGGTAGGAAGGGCGGCGAGGCGGTGCGCGCTCCACGGACTGGCGGGAGGGAGCCGGGGCGGAGGGGCGGCTCGCCAGCCAAGCAGAGCTCTCGAGTCCGGCTTGCAAAAGCGGAGGGGCCTGACGGACTGTGTTCCGACAGCAAGCACGACTTAGCGTCTGGGAGGTCATAAGTTAACAGCTCTGCTCGGAAAGCGGGAAGGCTGGAGGACAAAGGGAGGGTGAGCTGCGGAGCCCCCGGACGACAGAGCTCAGTTTGGCGGGGAACAAAGGCGCTCGCCAGCGCCATCTCCCCTGCCCATCCCCCAGCCAAAATCCCAAAGGGAACCGGTTCCGGCCAGGGAAATTGCTCGCTCCGAGCAAACACCCAACTCTGTGCTTCTGTGGAGCCAAACCTCCGGCAGCGGATCTGACTCCCTCCGGCTGCCACAGGGCCCCTCCTGAAGTGGATCACCTAAGGAGAAGCGAGCTAAGCCTGCCCCCCCTCCCGCCGTGCACCTTGCCTTCCCACCCCAGCTAATACGCCAGATCCCCAGCATCACAAGCCTGGCAGTGTGCAAGTAGCCCAGACGGGCCACGCCACCCCACAGTGAATCCCACCCCTAGGAGAGGGGAAGAGAAGGCACACACCAGTCTGACTGTGGCCCCAGGGGTGGGCTGGGGGCAGACATCAGGACTGACTGCGGCCCTGCCCACCAACTCCAGTTATACACCACAGCACAGGGGAAGTGCCCTGCAGGTCCTCACCACACCAGGGACTATCCAAAATGACCAAGCGGAAGAATTCCCCTCAGAAGAATCTCCAGGAAATAACAACAGCTAATGAGCTGATCAAAAAGGATTTAAATAATATAACAGAAAGTGAATTTAGAATAATAGTCATAAAATTAATCGCTGGGCTGGAAAACAGTATACAGGACAGCAGAGAATCTCTTGCTACAGAGATCAAGGGACTAAGGAACAGTCACGAGGAGCTGAAAAACGCTTTAAAGGAAATGCAAAACAAAATGCAAACCACCACAGCTCGGATGGAAGAGGCAGAGGAGAGAATAGGTGAACTAGAAGATAAAGTTATGGAAAAAGAGGAAGCTGAGAAAAAGAGAGATAAAAAAATCCAGGAGTATGAGGGGAAAATTAGAGAACTAAGTGATACACTAAAAAGAAATAATATACGCATAATTGGTATTCCAGAGGAGGAAGAGAAAGGGAAAGGTGCTGAAGGGGTACTTGAAGAAATAATAGCTGAGAACTTCCCTGAACTGGGGAAGGAAAAAGGCATTGAAATCCAAGAGGCACAGAGAACTCCCTTCAGACGTAACTTGAATCGATCTTCTGCACGACATATCATAGTGAAACTGGCAAAATACAAGGATAAAGAGAAAATTCTGAAAGCAGCAAGGGGTAAACGTGCCCTCACATATAAAGGGAGACCTAGAAGACTCGTGACTGATCTCTCTTTTGAAACTTGGCAGGCCAGAAAGAATTGGCACGAGATTTTCAGTGTGCTAGACAGCAAAAATATGCAGCCGAGAATCCTTTATCCAGCAAGTCTGTCATTTAGAATAGAAGGAGAGATAAAGGTCTTCCCAAACAAACAAAAACTGAAGGAATTTGTCACCACTAAACCAGCCCTACAAGAGATCCTAAGGGGGATCCTGTGAGACAAAGTACCAGAGACATCACTACAAGCATAAAACATACAGACATAACAATGACTCTAAACCCGTATCTTTCTATAATAACACTGAATGTAAACGGATTAAATGCGCCAACCAAAAGACATAGGGTATCAGAATGGATAAAAAAAACAAGACCCATCTATTTGCTGTCTACAAGAGACTCATTTTAGACCTGAGGACACCTTTAGATTCAGAGTGAGGGGATGGAGAACTATTTATCATGCTACTGGAAGCCAAAAGAAAGCTGGAGTAGCCATACTTATATCAGACAAACTAGACTTTAAATTAAAGGCTGTAACAAGAGATGAAGAAGGACATTATATAATAGTTACAGGGTCTATCCATCAGGAAGAGCTAACAATTATAAATGTCTATGCGCCGAATACCGGAGCCCCCAAGTATATAAAACAATTACTCATAAACAGAAGCAACCTTATTGATAAGAATGTGGTAATTGCAGGGGACTTTAACACCCCACTTACAGAAATGGATAGATCATCTAGACACACAGTCAATAAAGAAACAAGGGCCCTGAATGAGACATTGGATCAGATGGACTTGACAGATATATTTAGAACTCTGTATCCCAAAGCAACAGAATATACTTTCTTCTCGAGTGCACATGGAACATTCTCCAAGATAGATCATATACTGGGTCACAAAACAGCCCTTCATAAGTTTACAAGAATTGAAATTATACCATGCATACTTTCAGACCACAATGCTATGAAGCTTGAAATCAACCACAGGAAAAAGTCTGGAAAACCTCCAAAAGCGTGGAGGTTAAAGAACACCCTACTAACGAATGAGTGGGTCAACCAGGCAATTAGAGAAGAAATCAAAAAATATATGGAAACAAATGAAAATGAAAATACAACAATCCAAACGCTTTGGGACGCAGCAAAGGCAGTCCTGAGAGGAAAATACATTGTAATCCAGGCCTATCTCAAGAAACAAGAAAAATCCCAAATACAAAATCTAACAGCACACCTAAAGGAAACAGAAGCAGAACAGCAAAGGCAGCCTAAACCCAGCAGAAGAAGAGAAATAATAAAGATCAGAGCAGAAATCAACAATATAGAATCTAAAAAAACTGTAGAGCAGATCAACGAAACCAAGAGTTGGTTTTTTGAAAAAATAAACAAAATTGACAAACCTCTAGCCAGGCTTCTCAAAAAGAAAAGGGAGATGACCCAAATAGAGAAAATCATGAATGAAAATGGAATTATTACTACCAATCCCTCAGAGATACAAACAATTATCAGGGAATACTATGAAAAATTATATGCCAACAAATTGGACAACCTGGAAGAAATGGACACATTCCTGAACACCCACACTCTTCCAAAACTCAATCAGGAGGAAATAGAAAGCTTGAACAGACCCATAACCAGCGAAGAAATTGAATCGGTTATCAAAAATCTCCCAACAAATAAGAGTCCAGGACCAGATGGCTTCCCAGGGGAGTTCTACCAGACATTTAAAGCAGAGATAATACCTATCCTTCTCAAGCTATTCCAAGAAATAGAAAGGGAAGGAAAACTTCCAGACTCATTCTATGAAGCCAGTATTACTTTGATTCCTAAACCAGACAGAGACCCAGGAAAAAAAGAGAACTACAGGCCAATATCCCTGATGAATATGGATGCAAAAATTCTCAATAAGATACTAGCAAATCGAATTCAACAGCATATAAAAAGAATTATTCACCATGATCAAGTGGGATTCATCCCTGGGATGCAGGGCTGGTTCAACATTCGCAAATCAATCAACGTGATACATCACATTAACAAAAAAAAAGAGAAGAACCATATGATCCTGTCAATCGATGCAGAAAAGGCCTTTGACAAAATCCAGCACCCTTTCTTAATAAAAACCCTTGAGAAAGTCGGGATAGAAGGAAGATACTTAAAGATCATAAAAGCCATTTATGAAAAGCCCACAGTTAACATCATCCTCCACGGGGAAAAACTGAGAGCTTTTTCCCTGAGATCAGGAACACGACAGGGATGCCCACTCTCACCGCTGTTGTTTAACATAGTGCTGGAAGTTCTAGCATCAGCAATCAGACAACAAAAGGAAATCAAAGGCATCAAAATTGGCAAAGATGAAGTCAAGCTTTCGCTTTTTGCAGATGACATGATATTATACATGGAAAATCCAATAGACTCCACCAAAAGTCTGCTAGAACTCATACATGAATTCAGCAAAGTTGCAGGATACAAAATCAATGTCCAGAAATCAGTTGCATTCTTATACACTAACAATGAAGCAACAGAAAGACAAATAAAGAAACTGATCCCATTCACAATTGCACCAAGAAGCATAAAATACCTAGGAATAAATCTAACCAAAGATGTAAAGGATCTGTATGCTGAAAACTATAGAAAGCTTATGAAGGTAATTGAAGAAGACTTAAAGAAATGGAAAGACATTCCCTGCTCATGGATTGGAAAAATAAATATTGTCAAAATGTCGGGGCGCCTGGGTGGCGCAGTCGGTTAAGCGTCCGACTTCAGCCAGGTCACGATCTCGCGGTCCGTGAGTTCGAGCCCCGCGTCGGGCTCTGGGCTGATGGCTCAGAGCCTGGAGCCTGTTTCCGACTCTGTGTCTCCCTCTCTCTCTGCCCCTCCCCCGTTCACGCTCTGTCTCTCTCTGTCCCAAAAATAAATAAACGTTGAAAAAAAAAATGTCAATACTACCCAAAGCTATCTACACATTCAATGCAATCCCAATCAAAATTGCACCAGCATTCTTCTCGAAATTAGAACAAGCAATCCTAAAATTCATATGGAACCACAAAAGGCCCCGAATAGCCAAAGGAATTTTGAAGAAGAAGACCAAAGCAGGAGGCATCACAATCCCAGACTTTAGCCTCTACTACAAAGCTGTCATCATCAAGACAGCATGGTATTGGCACAAAAACAGACACACAGACCAATGGAATAGAATAGAAACCCCAGAACTAGACCCACAAACGTATGGCCAACTCATCTTTGACAAAGCAGGAAAGAACATCCAATGGAAAAAAGACAGCCTCTTTAACAAATGGTGCTGGGAGAACTGGACAGCAACATGCAGAAGGTTGAAACTAGACCACTTTCTCACACCATTTACAAAAATAAACTCAAAATGGATAAAGGACCTAAATGTGAGACAGGAAACCATCAAAACCTTAGAGGAGAAAGCAGGAAAAGATCTCTCTGACCTCAGCCGTAGCAATCTCTTACTCGACACATCCCCAAAGGCAAGGGAATTAAAAGCAAAAGTGAATTACTGGGACCTTATGAAGATAAAAAGCTTCTGCACAGCAAAGGAAACAACCAACAAAACTAAAAGGCAACCAACGGAATGGGAAAAGATATTTGCAAATGACATATCGGACAAAGGGCTAGTATCTAAAATCTATAAAGAGCTCACCAAACTCCACACCCGAAAAACAAATAACCCAGTGAAGAAATGGGCAGAAAACATGAATAGACACTTCTCTAAAGAAGACATCCGGATGGCCAACAGGCACATGAAAAGATGTTCAGCGTCGCTCCTTATCAGGGAAATACAAATCAAAACCACACTCAGGTATCACCTCACGCCAGTCAGAGTGGCCAAAATGAACAAATCAGGAGACTATAGATGCTGGAGAGGATGTGGAGAAACGGGAACCCTCTTGCACTGTTGGTGGGAATGCAAATTGGTGCAGCCGCTCTGGAAAGCAGTGTGGAGGTTCCTCAGAAAATTAAAAATAGACCTACCCTATGACCCAGCAATAGCACTGCTAGGAATTTATCCAAGGGATACAGGAGTACTGATGCATAGGGGCACTTGTACCCCAATGTTCATAGCAGCACTCTCAACAATAGCCAAATTATGGAAAGAGCCTAAATGTCCATCAACTGATGAATGGATAAAGAAATTGTGGTATATATACACAATGGAGTACTACGTGGCAATGAGAAAAAATGAAATATGGCCCTTTGTAGCAACGTGGATGGAACTGGAGAGTGTAATGCTAAGTGAAATAAGCCATACAGAGAAAGACAGATACCATATGGTTTCACTCTTATGTGGATCCTGAGAAACTCAACAGGAACCCATGGGGGAGGGGAAGGAAAAAAAAAAAAAAGAGGTTAGAGTGGGAGAGAGCCAAAGCATAAGAGACTGTTAAAAACTGAGAACAAACTGAGGGTTGATGGGGGGTGGGAGGGAGGGGAGGGTGGGTGATGGGTATTGAGGAGGGCACCTTTTGGGATGAGCACTGGGTGTTGTATGGAAACCAATTTGTCAATAAATTTCATAAAAAAAACAAAACAAAAAAAAATCTCCTATTACTAATTTATTATCATCTATTTCTTCCTTTATGTCTGTTAGTAGAAGCTTTATGTTTTTTGATGCTCTCTGTTGGGTGCATAAATATCCACAGTTACAGTCTTTTGTTTTAGTCTCTTGTTACAGTCTTTCTTTTAAAATCTATTTTGTCCAATATACATATTGCTGCCCTAGTTTCTTTTTATTTCCATTTTCATGGCAAATGTTTTTCCAACTCTTCACTTTCTATCTGCATTTGCTTTTAGGACTAAAGTAAGTTCTTCTAGGCAGGTACAAATGGGTCTTGATTTCTTATTCATTAAATCACCTTATATCTTTTGATTGTATAACTCTCTTTTTTTCTGTATCTTTTATATGTTTTTGATTTGTGGGTACAATTAGCTTCATATATAACATCTTATGCATATAGGAATCTATATTAAGTTGATGGTTGCTTAAGCTAATACACTTTAAAAGCCCTAAATTTTTACTTTCTTCTCAGGTTTTATGTATATGATGTCATACTTTACAATTTTTCTTTTTAATTTTATGATCCCCTTGACTAATTTTTGTAGATAAAATGTACTTTACTGCTTATATGCTTTAACATCCATGCAGCTTTTATAAGGGATTAATCAACTACCATTATTATGCTTGAATTTACCTGTGAAATTTTTTTATCTATAACTGTCTCACTCCCACTTATAGTCTACTCTGTCTACTCAAAGAATTTATTTTAACATTTTTTGCAAGGCTGGTTTAGTGGAGATAAATTCCTTTAAATTTTGCTTGTCTGGGAAACTTTCTCTCCTATTCTGAATGATAACCCAGCTCGGTATAACATTCTTGGTTGCAGTATTGCTCTTTACAGCAACTGAATATATCATACCACTTCATTCTAGCCTACAATGTTTTGCTGAAAAAACAGATGCTAGCTTTTGTGGTTTTCATTGTATGTAACTCTTTTTCTTCTTTTGCTGCTTTTAAAATTATCTTTACTTTTACTTTTTGTCCATTTTAATTATTATGTATTTGGTATAGACTTCTTTGTATTAATTTAGTTGGGGACTTTCTGTGCATCCTGGATATGGATATCCATTTAATTTCCTACATTAGCTAAGTTTTTAGCTATCGCTTCTTTAAATAAATTATCCCCTTTTCTCTTCTTTCTGGGATTTCTATAATGCAAATACTATTAGGCTTGAATATTTCCTTCAGTTCTGTTAACATATTGTCATTCTTTTTTGTTCCCAAGATGCTATTTAAATTCAAATTAGTAAGCACATAGTGTAGTACTGGTTTTAGGAGTATAATTTAGTGATTCATTACTTACATGTAACTCCCAGTGTTCATCCCAAGTGCTGTCCTCAATGCCTATCACACACTTAGCCCATCCCTCCACCGATGTCCCTTCCAGCCACCTTCAGTTTGCTCTCTATGGTTAAGATTCTCTTATGGTTTGACTTCCTCTCTGTTTCTATCTTATTTCATTTTTCCTTCACTTCTCCTGTGTTCATTTGTTTTGTTTCTTGAATTTCACATATAAGTGAAACTATGGACTATTACTCAGCCATCAAAAACAATGAAATCTTGCCATTTGCAATGATGTCGATGGGATTAGAGTGTATTATGCCAAACAAAGTAAGTCAGTCAGAGAAAGAGAAAAACCTATTGTCATTTTAATTGTATTAGTTTTTTTTTTCTCTGTGTTGTTCAGCTTAGTTGCTTTCCATTACTCTGTTTTCTAGATTGCTAACCCATCTTCTGTGTTCTCTGATCTGCTATTAATTCACTCTAGTGTATTTTTATTACAGTTATTGAGTTATTTATCTTTAGTTGGATCTCTCATATTTTCTCTTTGTTAAAGTTCTTACTGAGATCCCTCACCCTTTTCTCAAGCCCAGTATCTTTTTGACCATTACTTTGAATTATTTGTCAATCATAATGCTTATCTTTGTAGTATTATGTGTTTTTTCCTCCTGTGGTTTTTGTCTTTTTTTTTTTTTTTTTTTTAATTTGGGACATATTTCTCTGTCTTCTAATTTGTCCAACTCTTTGTTTGTTTCAATGTAATAGGGAAGTCAGTTACATCTCCTGATCTTGAAAGTAGCACTTTTATAAAGAAGAGAACTTGTGGTGCCCTGTAGCACAATGTCCTCTGTTTACCAGGACCATTTGTTTTTTACTGGTGTCTCCTATGTGAGCCCTACGTGTTCTACTGCTGTGTGTAAGCTGTATTTGTCTTCAGTACAGTTGGTTTTAATGGCTCACTTTGCCTGATGTGGGTACACTGGCAGTTTTATCCCTGTGTTATTAGGTGACCTGTCCAGGGCCTCCATAGACTTTTACTAAGGTGATACAGAAATCAGACCAGATGTTTGTTCTCAGTTTGCCTGATGAGGCTTCAGCCACACTGGACTTCAGGGAATTGCTTTTGTACTGCACAGTTCATTAACAATCCCATACTGCTTGTAACAATTTATAAATATAATTTTGAAATTATACTCATTCAGATACATTTATCATTCATTTGTGATTTTTAAGTAGCTATACACCACTCCGATATGGACATTTTAAAGCTAATTTCACATAGCCAATATCACACGTAACTATATCATTCGTGTAGAACTTTTTGTTGGAATTTTAAAAGAAATAAGTAAAATATAGGACATAAAACCTGTGAGAGGAGCATAAACAATATCCCATATGTCTCAGAGGTGTGCGTATTCTCACTGATTAAGAGTAGAGACAGGTTTCATGTAGTTTTTTTTTTAGCTGAACATTTTTGGACTATTAAGATGTAAAAAGAAGTCAGAAGGGTAAATTCATAGCAAGGAAACAGCCTGAGGGACATTATGAAAAAAAAAAAAATATATATATATATATATATATATATATGAATGAAGGCATCCAGTTTGAAGATAGCCTGAGACCTTGGGATTAAAAAAAAAAAAATGTAAGGTAAAACAGGCTCCATTTGAGAGCTAATTTTGATTCCTGGTGTCAGGATCTACTTGTACACAGAAACAGATGCATGACTTAGTACTTTTACTGTTTTTGAAGCTAATGTAAATGGAATGGTAATCTTCATATTTTTTATCAAATAACCCACTGTTAGTGTGTACAAGCACTACTGACTTTTAGCATTGATTTTTTAGTTTACAACGTTATTAAGTTCATTGATTAAATCTAACTGTCGTTGTGGAGTTTTAAAATTTTCTATATGAGGGGCGCCTGGGTGGCGCAGTCGGTTAAGCATCCGACTTCAGCCAGGTCACGATCTCGCGGTCCGTGAGTTCGAGCCCCGCGTCGGGCTCTGGGCTGATGGCTCGGAGCCTGGAGCCTGTTTCCGATTCTGTGTCTCCCTCTCTCTCTGCCCCTCCCCCGTTCATGCTCTGTCTCTCTCTGTCCCAAAAATAAATAAAAAACGTTGAAAAAAAAATTTTAAAAAAATAAAATTTTCTATATGAAAATATGCTGTTTTCACACAGAAATTTTACTTCCTCCTTTCTGATTTAGATATTGTTTGTTTATTTTTTGCCTGATTGCCAGGCAACACTTCCAGTATTATGTTGATGAGCAGTGGTGAAAGTAGTTACCCCTATGTTGTTCCTGACCACAGAAGAAATTATTTTAAAATCTCACTACTGAGAATAGTGCTAAGTTGTGGGCTTCCCAATATATGTCCTTTATTATATTATACATTTTGCTTCTATACTTAATATGTTGAGAGTTTTATTGTGAACAAATATGAAAATATTCAAATGTATTTTCTCTTTACTGAAATGATAATTTCATCTTTTACTTTATTAATGTTATGTATCACATTGATTTATTTGCAGATGCTGAAACATTCTTGCACCCCAGGTATGTCCCATTTGATCATGCTCCATTATGTACTGTTAATTACTGAGAATTTTTGCATTTATGTTAATCAGGCCTATTGGTCTATAGTTTTCTTTTCTTTTAGTGTCTTTACCTGACTCTGGTATCAAAGTAATGTGGCCTCATAAAATGATTGTGAGAGTGTTTCTCCTCTTTAATATTTTGGGAGAGTTTAAAAAAAATTGGTGATAGTTTTTTTTTTTTTTTCAATGTTTGGGAAAATTCACCAGTAAAGCCATCTGTTCCTGGTATTTTGTTTATTGAGATATTTTTGACTACAGATTCAATATGTTTTCTGGTAATTAGCCTGTTCAAATTTCCTATTTATTCCTGTTTCAATCTTGGCATATTGTAAGAATTTATCCCATTCGTCTAGGTTTTCCATTTAGTTGATATATGGTTGTTTACAGTAGTCCTTTTCAGTTGCAATATTTCCTATTTCAATTGTAAGAAGTTTTGTTTGTCTGAGTCTTCTGTCTTTTTTCCTTCATTGATGTAGCAGTTTTTCCTATTTGGTTCATCTTTTCAAAGAATCTACTAGTTTTGTTAATCTTTTCTATTGTTTGCTTGTTCTTTATTTTATTTATGTTTGCTCTAATTTTCTTTTTCTTTTCTTTTTTTATTTCAATTTGAGCTTAGTTTGTGGCTTTTTATATTCTCATGGCATGTAAGGGTAGGTTGTATATTTCAGATTTTTCTATTTTATTAATGTGTGCATTAATATCTATACAGTTCCCTCTTACACTACTTATTTTACATCCCATAAATTTTGCTGTGTGGTGTTTCCATTTTTGTTTGTGTTAAGATATGTTTTATTTTTGTATTTTATTTTTTAATATAATTTATTGTCAAATTGGTTTCCATACAACACCCAGTGCTCATCCCAACAAGTGTTCTCCTCAATGCCCGTTACCCACTTTCCCCTCTCCCCCACCCCCATAAACACTCAGGTTGTTCTCAGTATTTAAGAATCTCTTATGTTGCCTCCCTCCCTCCCTCCCTATAACTTTTTTTTCCCTTTGCCCTCCCTCATGGTCTTCTGTTAAGTTTCTCAAGACCCAGCAATAGCACTGCTAGGAATTTACTCAAGGGATACAGGAGTGTTGATGCTTAGGGGCACATGCACCCCAATGTTTATAACAGCACTTTCAATAATAGCCAAATTATAGAAAGAGCCTAAATGTCCATCAACTGATGAATGGATAAAGAAGATGTGGTTTATATATACAATGGAATACCACATGGCAATGAGAAAGAATGAAATATGGCCTTTTGCAGCAATGTGGATGGAACTGGAGAGTGTTATGCTAAGTGAAATAAGTCATACAGAGAAAAACAGATACCAAATATTTTCACTCTTATGTGGATCCTGAGAAACTTAACAGAAGACCATGGGGAAGGGGAAGGAAAAAAAAATGGTTAGAGAGGGATGGAGGCAAACCATAAGAGACTCTTAAAAACTGAGAACAAACTGAGGGTTGATGGGGGGGTGGGAAGGAAGGGGAGGGTGGGTGATGGGTATTGAGGAGGGCACCTGTTGGGATGAGCACTGGGTGTTGTATGGAAACCAATTTGACAATAAATTTCATTAAAAAATAAAAAATAAAAAGTTATATATATATATGTATATATATATATATACATAGTCAAAATATATAAATATATATTACATGATCAATTATATGTTTATTTGTTTATGTATATTTGTATGGAATAAGTACATGTCAAAATAAATAAACATAAACACACACAATTATTCAAGTTGTTGGAGATACAGAAATGATCAATTCTAAATTTTTAAATATATGAATAGGTGTTAAACCATGTGAAGTAATGCATCTTGCATCATAAGATGGTAATAGTCACAGCTATTTCTTACATTGATCCTTCATAATAATTAACATTGATATGAACTCTTTTAACTAAAAGTATATGTGTGTATCTGTAACTGGTAATGTTCTAAGTAGTTTTATTATTTCCCCTCAATCCTCGCCACACCTGAGCTCCAAAATTAAGCTTATCCTTTGTTTTATATAGAGTGGACACAGAAATGGTGAGTAAAGGGGGGAAGTTGGGTCTATGGTTGCTGAGATTCTAAGTATCTCATCTAAAGGCTCATAGGTCTCTAAAGGGTCATTCATGTGTGAGAAACCTGACCTTTCCCTGGTGTGTGCATTGCTCACTGTACACAACCACAAAAACCTCACAGGGAAGCCTGCTCCTATAGGTACAAGGGTCTCTAATATTTGTTATGTTTTTTCTCCAATTATGTTTAATTTGCTTCTACATCTTCCTTACATTGAATATACTTCCAAGAATTTTTAATATTATTGTTGGTACTCAAAGCATTGATGTTAAATAAATTTAGACTTGTATAACAAAAATTCTAGAAATATAATTTTTATTTATATTTTCAATGATTCAGTGATTTGCCATATATGCTTAAGTTAGCCTCTCTGTAAATATGTTAATGTATGACATTATCTATCATGATGAAATGTGATGATGTGAACTGTGGCAACTTCAATATTAGTTAGCAACCATTCTGACCCACATTTGTAAATTTTTAGTTTTGGGATAAGTTCATTAAATCATAAGTGATTAATAATCCCCTATATATAGGCCCATGGGACTTCTTCTTTTTAGCACATGTTGATGTACACAAACATTAACACAAAAACTCTCAGTAAGCATTTCTTTTTTTTTTCCTTTTTTTCAGTAAGCATTTCTTAAATCATTTCAGGTTATTGCATTTTATAAATGACCCATTGCCTCCAAAGCTTTCCTTGCTGAATTTGAGGTCTCAATGAACTTGCGTCTAGGTGAAACCTCATGGACAACAAAACTCGGGTGGTCAATGAAACGGCACAGTCTGATTTCATCCTGGTGGGAATTTTCAGTCAGTCAAAACACTGAACTCTCCTCTGTGTGGTCATTTTTGTGTTTTTCTTGTTGGTATTGTCTGGAAACTCTATCCTGATATTTCTGATATACTGTGATGCTTATCTGCACACCCTTATGTACTTTTTCATCAGCCAGTTGTCT
Source organism: Lynx canadensis (assembly GCF_007474595.2). NCBI lineage: Eukaryota > Metazoa > Chordata > Mammalia > Carnivora > Felidae > Lynx > Lynx canadensis. Next base: position 83,873,208 of record NC_044303.2, on the reverse strand, counting down.
CTCATGGATGTAATGTACATTTACATCACTGTGCCCGAGATGCTTATGGACCAGGTTCTGGGTGTGAATAAGATCTCAACCCTCGACTGTGGGATACAAATGTTTCTCTATGTGATACTAGGAGGTTCAGAATGTTTCCTTCTAGCCACCATGGCCTATGACTGCTATGTTGCCTCTGCCAGTCTCTTTATTATCCTGTCATCATGAACCATAGGGTTTGTCTCCTACTGGTATTTGGCTGCTGGTTTCTGGCATCTGTGGATGGATTCATGCTCACATCTGTCACCATAGCATTCCCTTTCTGCAGATCCCGGGAGATCCATCATTTCTTCTGTGAAGTCCCTGACATAGTAAAGCTTTCCTGCTCACTTCCCTCCATGAGACACTCATGTACCTGTGTTGTGTCCTCACGCTCCTTTTCCCAGTGAGAGTCATTTCAAACTCCTATTTTTTTCATCCTCCTCACCATCTACAGGATGAACTCAGCAAAGAGCCAGAAGAAGTCCTTTGCCACTTTTTTCTCCCATATGACTGTTGTTATCCTCTTTTGTGGGGCTGGAGTCTACAACTCCATGCTTCCCAGCTTTCACTACATCCCTGAAAAGGACATAATGGTATCTGTTTTTTATACCATCCTCCTTCCACTGCTAAACCCTTTAATCTATAGTCTGAGGAATAAAGATGTCACAAGGACTTTAAAGAAAATGTTGAATGTGGGAACTGTCTTTCAATAAATTAGAAAATACAAAATTTAGATGTTAATGTGTTTTTCTTCATTCTACACATCAGAAATTTAGAAATTTATGCCAGTGATATTTCTTAGCCCCTTATACCATGGCATATTACATCATATTCACAAACTACTTTATGAATTGCTTCAATATTACAAGTGTCTTTGGTTATAAACTCCTCCACTAAAGGGTAGTGTAGTGTTGTAATATTTTGATGTAACACTGACTAAAGTTTATAGCTACACTCTTAGTGTATAGAAGAATATCCCCATTCTATGAAATACATAATGAAATATTTAGAGGATAAAGGCCATGTGGAGATAAGAAATTTTCTCAAACATAAATGAGGAAAAAAAGGATATAGAGAGAGAAGGAGGGAGGGAGTAAAAAAGGGAGAGAAAGAGAGAAAAATTTAGACTGACAGAGAAGCGATGAAGCAGAGCAGGTAGAATGTTAGTAATAGATGATTCTAGGTAAAGAGTATATGAGTGTTCTTTGAACACTCTGAACACTTTGAACACTCATTGTGATGAATAATATCACTCTTATTCATGATATTTTTCAACAAAATTGAAATTAGCTCTAAATAAATATTTAATATAGTCTCTCTCTCTCTCTCTCTCTCTCTCTCTCTCTCTCTCTCACACACACACACACACACTTATTTCTTGAGTTTTTATTTTCTGTCTGGTGGCAATGTGACACAAAATCGTATGAAAATGTGATTTTTAAAGTGGCTTTTTATTACTGAGACAATACAGTTAGCTTCCCACATTTATTGGACACTACATTGATCTACATGGTCCAACCTTAGAGGTATTTAGAGAGGATTAATAATTCTGCTATGTGGTATTTTTAAGATTCAGAATGCATATGGGATGGTGGAAAATATTAACTCATATGGAAGGAAGACTTGTGGAAGGTTCATGCACAAGGTGATTTCTGATCTGAGGTGTTTTTCTTTTTTAAATTTTAGTAAGTTAACATACAGTGCAATATTGGTTTCAGAAGTAAAAATCAGTGATTCATCACTTACATACAACACCCAGTGCACATCACAACAAAGGCCATACTTAATACTCATCACCTAGCTCCCACCCCCTCCCTCTATAAACTATAAGTTTGTTATCTACTGTTTTTAATATAATTTATTGTCAAATTAGCTAATGTACAGTGTGTAAAGTGTGCTCTTGGCTTTTGGGGTAGATTCAGGTGGTTCATCACTTATATACACCACTCAGTGTTCATCCCAACAAGTGCCCTCCTCAAAGCCCATCACCCATTTTCCACAACTTCCCATGCTCCCCTCATCAACCATCAGTTTGTTCTCTGAATGTAAGAGTCTACATGGTTTGCCTCCTTCCCTCCTTCCCATGTTTGTAACTATGTTTTCCCTTTCCCTACCCCCATGGTCTTCTGTTAAGTTTTCAAGATCCACATATGACTTAAAACATATTATATTTGTCTTTCTCTGACTGACTTATTTCACTGAGAATAATACCTTCATTTCCATCCATGTTGCTGCAAATAACATTTCATTCTTTCTGATTGCCAAGTAGTATTCCATTGTATGTATACAACACATCTTCTTTATCCATTCATCAGTTGATGGACATTTAGGCTCTTTCCATAATTTGGCTATTATTGAAAGCACTGCTATAAACATTGGGGTACATGTACCCCTATACATCAGAACTCCTGTATCCTTTGGATAAATTCCTAGTGGTGCTATTGTTGGGTCATAAGGTAGTTCTATTTTTAATTTTTATAGGAACCTCCACACTGTTTTCCAGAATGGCTACAACAGTTTGCATTCCCATGAACAATGCAAGAGGGTTACCATTTTTCCACATCCTTGTCAGCATCTGATGTTTCCTGAGTTGTTCATTTTACCCACTCTGATTAGTGTGAGGTGGTATCTCAGTGTGGTTTTGATTTGTATTTCCCTGATGATGAGTGAAGTTGAGCATCTTTTCATGGGTCTGTTGGTCATATTGATGTCTTCTTTGGAAAAGTGTCTATTCATGTCTTCTGTCCATTTATTAACTGGATTATTTGTTTTCCAAGTGTGGAGTTTGGTGAGTTCTTTATAGATTTCAGATACTTGCCCTTTATCCGATATGTCATTTGCCAATATCTTTCCCCATCTGTCGGTTGCCTTTTAGTTTTGTTGACTGTTTCCTTTGCAGTGCAGAAGCTTTTTATCTTGATGAGGTCCCAATAGTTCACTTTTGCTCTTAATTACCTTGCCTTTAGAGATGTGTCAAGTAAGACATTGCTACGGCTGAGGTCAAAGAGGTTTTACTGCTTTCTCCTCTAGGGTTTTAATGGTTTCCTGTCTCACATTCAGGTACTTCATCCATTTTGAGTTTATTTTTTGTGTATGGTGTAAGAAAGTGATCTACTTTCATTCTTCTGCATGTTGATGCCCATTTCTCCAAGCACCATTTGCAAAAAAGGCTCTTTTTTTCAATTGGATACTCCTTCCTTCTTTGTCAAAGATTAATTGCCCATATATTTGTGGGTTCTCTATTCTATTCCATTGGTTTCCGTGTTTGTTTTAGGGCCAATACCATATTGTCTTGATGATTACAGATTTGTAATAGAGGCTAAAGTTTGGGATTGTGATGCCTCCTGCTTTGGTTTTCTTTTCCAATATTACTTTAGCTATTTGAGGTCTTTTGTTGTTCCATAAAAATTTTAGAATTGTTTTTTCTAGCTTTGAGAAGAATTCCAGTGCAACTTTGATTGGGATTGCATTGAATGTGTAGATTGCTTTGGGTAGTATTGACACTTTAACACTATTTATTCTCCCACTCCATGAGCGTGGAATGTATTCACATTTCCTTGTGTCTTCTTCAATTTCCTTCATAAGCTTACTATAGTTTTCAGCATACAGATCTTTTACATCTTTGGTTAGGTTTATTCCTAGGTTTTTTTTGGTTCTTGGTGCAATTGGAAATGGGGTCGATTTCTTTATTTCTCTTCATTATTGGAGTAAAGAAGTGCAACCAATTTTTACACCTTGATTTTGCATCCTGTGACTTTGCTGAATTCATGTGTCAGTTCTAGCAACTTTGTGGTGGAGTCTTTTAGGTTTCCATGGAAAGGATCATGTTATCTGTGAAAAGTGAAAGTTTGGCTTCTTCTTTACCAATTTGGATGCTTTTTTCCTTTTTTTTCATGTTGTCTGCTGAGACTAGGACTTCCAACACTATGTGAAACAACAGTGGTGACAGTGGACATCCCTGTCAAATTCCTGATCTTGGTGGAAAGCTCACAGTTTTTCCCTACTGATGAGGATATTAGCTGTGGGCTTTTCATGTCTGACTTTTATGATGTTTAAGTATGTTCTTTCTACCCCGACTTTCTTTAGGGATTTTATTGAAAAAAGACACTGTATTTTGTCAAATGTTTTTTTATTTTTCTGCATCTATTGACAGGATCATATGGTTCTTAACCTCTTGTCTATTAATGTGCTATATCACATTGTTTGATTTGTGAATATTAAACTAGGCCTGCAGCCCAGGAATGAATCACACTTGATCATGGTGAATAATACTATTTATATGCTGCTGAGTTAGATTTGCTAGTATGTTGTTGAGAATTTTTACATCCATGTTCATCAGGAATATTGGCCAGTAATTCTCCTTTTTTTGTGGAGTCTCTGTCTAGCTTGGGGATCAAGGTAATGCTGAATTCATAGAATGAGTCCAGAAATTTTCCTTCCATTTCTATTTTTTGTATCAGCTTGAGAAGGATAGGTATTAACTCTGCTTTAAATGTCTGGTAGCATTCTCTTGGGAAGCCATCTGGTCCAGGACTCTTATTTGTTGGGAGATTTTAATAACTGGTTCAATTTCTTCACTAATTATGTGTGTGTTCAAATATTCTATTTCTTCCTGCTTGAGTATTGGTAGTGTGTGGGTGTCTAGGAATTTGTCCATTTCTTCCAGGTAGTACAGTTGGCTGGGATATAATTTTTCACAGTATTCCCTGATAATTGCTTGTATTTCTGATGGATTGGTTGTGATAAATCCATTTTCACTCATGATTTCATCTATTTGGGTCCTCTCTCTTTTCTTACTGAGAGGTCTGGCTTGGGGTTTATCAATTTTGTTTATTTTTTCAAAAAAACATATCCTACTTTCATTGATCTTTCTACTGTTTTTTTTATTCTATATTGTTTATTTCTGCTCTGATCTTTATTATTTCTTTTCTGCTACTGGCCTCGGGGTTTTTTTGCTGTTCTGCTTCTAGTTCTTTTAGGTGTGTTATTAGATTTTGTATGTGGGATTTTTCTTGTTTCTTGAGATAGGCCTGGACTGCAATGTGTTTTCCTCTTAGGACTGCCTTTGCTGCATCCCAAAGGATTTGGACTGTTGTATTTTCATTTTTTTCCATATATTTTTAAATTTCCTCTTTAATTGCCTGGTTGACCCATTCATTCTTTAGTAGGATGATCTTTAACCTCCATGCATTTAGATGTTTTCCAGACTTTTTCCTGTGGTTGATTTCAAGTTTCATAGCATTGTAATTTGAAAGTGTGCATAGTATTATCTCAATTATTTTATATTTATTAAGGCCTTTTTCGTGACCCACTATGTGATCTATCTTGGAGAATGTTCCATGTGCACTTGAGAAGAATGTGTATTCTGCTGCTTTAGGTATGTGTTTTGATTGAAGCATTTAGTCCTTTTACATTCAGTGTTATTATTGAAAGATGGATTTAGAGTCATTGTATTATCTGTAGGTTTCATGCTTATAGTGAAGTCTTTGATCCTTTGTGGTCTTTGCAACATTCTACTCACAGAGTCCCCTTTAGGATCTCTTGTAGGGCTGGTTTAGTGGTGATAAACTCCTTAAGTTTTTGCTTTTCTGGAAAAACCTTTATTTTTCCTTCTATTCTGCATGACAGGCTTGTTGGTTAAAGGATTTTTGGTTGCATATTTTTCTATTCAGCACAATGAAAATTTATTGCCACTCTTATCTGGCCTGCCAGGTTTCAGTAGATAGGTCTGCTACTACCCTCATGTGTCTACCCTTGTTGGTAAAGGCCCTTTTGTCCTTAGCTGCTTTCCGGATTCTCTCTTATCTTTGTATCTTGCCAGTTTCTCTATATTTCATGCAGAAGATCAATCCAAGTTACTTCTGAAGGCAGTTATCTGTTCCTCTTGTATTTAAATGTCTGTTTCCTTCCCTAGAGTGGGGAAATTCTCAGCTATGATTTTTTTCAAGTACACCTTCCACCCCTTTCTCTCTCTCTTCTTCTTCTGGAATTCCTATGATAAGGACATTATTACATTTCATTGAATCACTTAGTTATCTAATTCTCCCCTCTTGATCCAGAATTTTTTCTCTTTTTGTCAGATTCATCTTTTTTCATAATTTTATCTTTTACTTCACTTATTCTCCCCTCTGCCTCTTCAATCCTTGCTGTCACCTCCTCTAGTTTATTTTCCCATAATTTACAACAGTTTTTAATTCATCATGACTATTATTTTTTAGTTCTTTAATCTCTGAATCAATACATTGTCTGCTGTCTTTTATGCTTTTTTCAAGCCCAGTGGTTACTCTTATGACTCTTATTCTAAATTCTTGTTCAGTTATATTGTTTATATCTGTTTGGACCAATTGTTTAGCTGTCATTTCTTCCTGGAATTTCTCTTGAGGAGAAATCTTCTGATTCATCTTTTTGGCTAGTTTTCAGTCCCTTATGTGTTTTAAAAGCTTGTTATGTGCCCTGCATATGGAAACACTATTATATTAAAGAGGGGTCATTCACTGTCCAGGATCTGACCTTACAGGAGATGTTTTTTGGCATGTGTTACTTGCTTTTTGTTCTTGTGATTCTGATTGCTTTATCTGCCTACTTGTAGTGATATGTTGGACCCTCCACCAGATCTGCTTTGAGTTATTCTTTGAAGTAGTCCTGGAAAAGAAAACGAAAAAAAACAAACAAAAACAAACAAACAAAAACAAAACAAAACCACAAGCTACAGCAAAACAATGGGGTGGGGGCATTGTTGATGGAAGAGGACTTATCCCATACAAAGAGAGAAATGACAGAGGTGGAGAAAAATAAAATAAAGTAAAATTGACCAGGCAGAGAAACTCTATGGCTTAATCCAGAGAGAGAGAGAGAGGGGAAAATAAAGAAGGAGTTATAGAACAGGTGTAAAGAGAATAGGCTAAATATGTCTGTTGAAACAAATCAACAACCAGAATAACCAGACTAGAGGAGGGAAGAAATAAAGAGAAAAGTAAAAAAGAAAGAAAGAAAAGAAATATATATATATATATATATATATATATATATATATATATATATTTACACACACACAATAATTAAATCAGGAGATGCAAACCCACTGGATGCTTTGGAGCTGGTGGTAGTGCTGGTCTGGAGGAGGGGCTGTCTGTGTTGTCAGCATCAATCCAGCTCCAGTAGATATGCAGTTACCAGATGTGGAGGGGCATGGTTTGGTGTAGGTGGGTCCTGCCTCTACTGTTGACCTTCCATCCTTTCACCTTGTTGGTGATGGGGAGAAAGATTGTGACACCCCAATATCTCCTCCACAGAAGAGGTGTTCCAAACTACTCTGTTTAGGCAGTCCTCACTCTGCCACAAGCACGAACGAGGCAGCTTGTTCTCCTGCATTGTCTCCCATGCTTCCCTGGTACTCGGCTGGTATTTAAACCCTGATGTCTTATAGGATTTCACTCCATGCACCCCAGTTCAGTGGAAGTGTTGCTCTGTGCCAATATATGGCCTCTACTGGCAGGTGCAGGCAGTCTTTGTCCTTTGAATGGTTATATACCTTCTTCCCACAGCACTCCAGGGAAGGGATTGCTTTCTCCCACTGTGGACTGCAACTCTGAAGTAGTTACCTACACTGGGGCTGGCTCCCCTCCTCCCAGATGTGCAAACTGGGCAGCCAGCCCCAGTCCAGAGAAAGCCCCACAGTTGGAGACTGGATCTTTGTCTGTCCTGGTCCATGATTTTTCTCTTGTTCAGGTACAGTCCTACACTTCCCCAGTCTCTCTTTCCCTTCACTTTGTCTCTCTGCAGAAGGGTATCCCTCTCACCCATGCCTATGCAGTCCATATTAACTCTCCCAGGTCGCTATTGGGCAGCTATGGCCTGCCAGGTTGTCCCCCTGGGTCCCTGGAGATGTCTTTGTCACTCTGCAGCCTGGACTGTTGGAATTCAAAGTCCTTTGGCCTCAACACTGCTGTGTTTGAGGGACAAGGGAACTTTGGGTCCCCCTACTTCTCCACCATGCTTGAGAAATAGCTGTTCTCTACTGTTAAGAGCCTCTTGTGGTTTCTCTGTCTTCTCCTTGCCCCTCCCCATATTTCATCTGTTTTCTTTCTTAAATATTATACCTGAATGAAATCACATGGTATTTGCCTTTTTCTGATTGACTTATCTAGCTTAGCATATGTTATAGCTCCATCCACGTCATGGCGAATGGCAAGATTTCATTATTTTGGTGACTAATGTGTGTGTGTATATATATATATATATATATACACACACACACACACCAAATCTTCTTTATCCATACATCAGTCAATGAACATTTGGCCTCCCTCCATATTTTGGCTATTGTAGATAATGCTTCTATAATTATTGGGGTTCATGTAACCCTTTGAATCTTTATTTTGTATCCTTTGGGCAAATACTTAATAGTAAAATTGCTGTATTATTGGGAGTTCTATTTTTAGCTTTTTTAATGTTACTTATTTAGTTTGGTGGGGGAGAGATAGTGAGCTGGTGTGAGCAGGGGAGGGCCAGAGCAAGAGGGAGGGAGAGAGAGAGAGAGAGAGAGAGAGAGAATGCCAAGCAGGCTCCACACTGCCAGCACAGAGCCCTACATAGGGCTTGATTCCATAAACTGTGAGATGACTTGAGCCAAAATCAAGAGTAGGATGCCAAATTAACTAGCCATCCAGGCACTCCTACATTTAGTTTTTTGAGTAACTTCATACTGTTTTAGTTTTTTTAGTAACTTCATACTGTTCTCCAGAGTGGGTACACTAGTTTGCTTTCCCACCAACAGTGTAAAGTCTTCCCCTTTCTCCACATCCTTGCCAACATCTGTTATTTCTTGAGTTAAACTTAGCCATTTTGATGAATGTGAGGTGATAGCTCATCATGGCTGTGATTTGTAGTCCCCTGATGATGAGTAATGTTGAGCATCTTTTCATGTGTCTGATAGCCATCTGGATGTCTTCTTTGGAAAAAGAAAATGTCTGTTCATATTTTTTGCCCATTTCTTAACTGGGTTGTTTGTTTTTTGGTGTTGAGTTTGATAAGTTCTTTATAGATTTTGGATACTAACTCCTTATCAGTTACATCATTTGTAAATATCTTCTCCCATTCCATTGGTTGCCCTTTTAGTTTTGTTGTCTTCTTTGCTGTGTAGAAGCTTCTTATCTTGATGAAGTCCTAATAGTTTATGCTTGCTTTTGTTGTCCTTGCCTTTGGCGATGTGCCTAGTAAGAAGTTGCCCAATGTGTCTGAGGTCAAAGAGGTTGCGGCCTGCTTTCTCCTCAAGAAGAAATGGTTTACTGCCGCACATTTATGTCTTTCATCTAATTTGAATTTATTTTTGTGTATGGTATAAAAAAGTGGTCCAGTTTCATTCTTCTGCATGTCACCATCCAGTTTTCCCAACACCATTTGTTGAAGAGACTGTCTTTTTTCTATTAGATGTTCTTTCCTGCTTTTTCAAAGATGAGTAGACCATATAGTTGTGGGTATATTTCTGTGTTTTCCATTTTGATCCATTTTTTAATTATTATTATTTTTAATTTTATTTATTTATTTATTTACTTACTTACTTACTTACTTATTTTGAGAGAGAGAAAGGTTGTGTGAGCAGGGGAGGGGCAGAGAGAGAATGAGAGAGTGAATCCTGAGTAGGCTCCATGATGTCAGCACACATGGGGCTCCATCACATGGTCAGAGAGATCATGACCTGAGACAAAATCAGGAGTAGGACTCTTAACTGACTGAGTCACCCACATGCCCCCCAAAATACATTTTTGGGCAAAGTAATTATTTAGGTGAAGGTAAAATAAAAACTTCCCCAGGGGCACCTGGGTGGCTCAGTCAGTTAAATCATCTGACTTCAGCTCAGGTCATGATCTCACAGTTCATGAGTTCAAGCCCCACATTGGTCTCTGTGCTGACAGCTCAGAGCCTGAACCTGCTTTGGATTCTGTGTCCCCCCTCTCTCTCTGCCCCTCCCCTGCTCACTCTCTGTCTCTCTCTCAAAATAAATTAAAATTAAAATTAAAAATTAAAAAAAGCTTCCCCAAATAAACAAAAGCTGAGGGAGTTCCTTTACACAAGAAATACCTTACAAGAAATCCAAAAATAATTCTTCAAGAAGAAATAAAAGAACAATAATTATGAACATGAAAATACAGTAAAACCTTGGTTTGCAAGCAAAATTCATTCCAGAAACATGCATGTAATCCAATGGACTTGTATATCAAAGTGAATTTATCCATAAGAAATAATGGAAACTCAAATGATTTGTTCCACGATCCAAAAATATTCATATAAAAATGAATATAATACTATAATATAATATAACATAATTAATAAAATACAAAATATAAAGAAAAATAAATTAATCTGCACATACCTTTGAAAATCTTCACTGCTGGTATGCGGGAGACATGAGAGAGGAGGGTTATTGCGTAGGATGACTTTCATTATCACTAATGGAATCACTGCTCTCTATGGGCTCAATGGTACATTTTTCTGCATGGGACCATTCTGTATGCTCATACAGATGTTGACTCTAGTGCAGTAATAATAAACTCTTGTCGTATACTGTATATACTTTAACTGGCAATAAGGCCACAGAAGAAAGGGTCTATATGTGCAGACAGCCTGACCTAGCATGCAGCAAAACATTCCTAAGCTTACTCTTGTATGGAAAAGTAAAGTACTGTCCATAGGTTCTTTGAAGTAACAAAAAAATACACTAATGCCAGTTGTGGGCACTTTCCAACATTCTGATAAATTACTGATTTCTGCCAAACACCACAGTCTGAGACTGAGCATCTGAGCATGGGAGACGATCACCCACAATCCCACAGCAAAAGAGAGAGAGGGAAGAACCATTGGCTCAGTTGTTATCATGTGATGTTCAGCATCATATACTACTCATATTGGAAGACATCGTGCAATTATCAAGTTAAAATTTATTAGAAATGTTTGCTCATCTTGAGGAACACTCAGACCAACTTACTTACAACCCAAGGTTTTACCGTATGTGAAAACATACAGCACACCCATTAAAAAGTGTATATGGTCAGATTTAGAATACTCTAATAATTGTAACATGGTGGTATGTTAACCACTGAACTCTAGTATAAGGTTGAAAGACAAAAATAATTCAAAATAACCTTAACTACAATAATTTGCTAATGGATACATAGCATAAAATATGTGAATTATAACATCAAACACGTTAAATGTGGGAGAAAGTGTAAAAATGTAGAGGTTTAGTAGGTGATAGAATTAGGTTGTTATCAACTTAAAATATGTTTTTTTCTATCATAATATATTTCAATTAAGATTTAAAAATAACCACAAAACAAATACCTATATTAGATACACACAAAATAAAGTTAACAGAATCAAGGTATACCATTACAGAAAATCATGAATTCACAACAGAAAACAAACAGCAAGAGAGGAAAAGAGGAACAAACAACTACAAAAACAAAACAAAACAAATCAAAACAAACAAACAAAAAATCCAAGAAACAATGAACAAAATGGCAATAGTAAATCCTTACCTATCAACAGTTAATTTAAATTATTATCAATATTGCTTTAAGTGTATTAAGTCATAAAATAAAAATGTACAGAGTAGGTGAGTGGATAAAAAAGACCAACCTAGGGGTACCTGAGTGGCTTAGTTGGTTAAGCGTCTGACTTCAGCTTGGGTCATGATCTCGCAGTTTGTCAGTTCAAGCCCTGCATTGGGCTCTGTGCTGACAGCTTGGAGCCTGGAGCCTGCTTCGGATTCTGTATCTTCCTCTCTCTCTGCCCCTCCCCTGCTCATGCTTTGTCTCTCTCTGTCTCTCAAAAGTAAATAAATGAAAAAATTTAAAAAAATCAACCTATATTTTGTTTCCAACATACTTATTTCAGTTTCAATGATATACATAGTCTCAAATAAAAATACTGAAAAAATATATTTCACATAAATAAACACCAAGAGAGGAGTGCTAGCTATGCTTATATCAGAAAAGATAAACTTTAAGTCAAAAAGTGTAGCAATAGACAAAGAGGACCATTATATAATGTTAAACAGATGAATAATTTAATAAGCTATAAAAATTATAAATATATATAAACAAAACATCACAATATCTAAATATATGAAGCAAATACTTACATATATGTGAGAAATAGACAAAAATACAATGATAGTGGGGGCCTCCAATACTCCACTTTTAACAATGAATGGAATATCAATAAGGAAATATTGGACTTGAACTTTAAACCAAGTGGACATGACCATTATTAAAAAGAAAATTCATCCATTCTTCTCAAGGGCACAACAAACAATCCCCAGGATAGGTCATATGTTAGGTTGCAGAACAAGTCCCAGGAAATTTTAATAAGTTGATATTATATCAAGTGTTATTTATGACCACAAATATATGAAACTGATAATCAATAAAAGGAGGAATTCTGGAAAATTCACTAATATGAGCAAATTAAACAACACACTCTTGAATGACCAGTGGTTTAAAGATGAAATCAAAAAAGGAAAGGAAAAGTTTTGAAACAATTAAAAATGAAATCATAGCATAAAAATTATAAACCATAGCAAAATGCCCACATTTAAAAAAACAAAAAAATAAAAATAACAAAATATTAAATATTCAATGTAACTTCACACCTCATAGAATTTGAAAAACAAGAAAAAACTAAGCCCAAAGTTGGCAGAAGAAAGGAAATAACAAATATCAGAGCAGAATTAATTGAAACAGCAAACAGAAAAATAATTTAAAAAATAAAATTGAGTAAACTTTAGCTAGGATTACCAAGATAAAAGGAGAGGAACCAAGTAAATAAAATTATGCATGAAAGAGGAAGCATTGCAATGGATACACAAATACAATAAAAAGACAACTATGAAAAATCATGTTAGCGAATGGATAACCTACATAAAAGGGATACATTCCTTAAAACATACATCCTTCCAAATCTTAACCATGAAGAAAGAAAAAAAAAAAAGTAAACTGATAAGTAACAACAAAGGACATTGAATCAGTAACCAAGCCAAGGATCAGTCTCATGGGTCAGTTGCATTAATCATTTGAAAAATAATTCATACTAAATCTTCTCAAACTCTTCCAAAAATTTGAATAGGAGGAAACACTCTCAAACTAATTTTGTAATAATGGCACTGCCCATATAAAAAAGCCAGAATAGAATATCATAATCAAATAAAAATACAGGCCAATATGCCTAAAGAATATACATGTGAAAATTCTCAGTTAAGATCCTACCAAACTGAATTTAACAGCATATTCAAATGATCACACAACATGATTAAGGGGGATTTATACCTTTTATTCACAGATAATTTCACATACTAAAACCAATCTATATAATACACCACATTAATGGAATAAAATAAAACAATTAATATAATAATCTTAAATTTATGTAGTAAAACATTTGACAAATCCAAAAAAAATATTCATGGTATAAACTCCCAATAATAAATTGACTAAAGAAATATAATACATCTACATAATAACAGCAAACATGTCCAACAGTGAAAGTTTAAAGTTTTCCATCTAAAACCAGGAACAAACCAAATGTACCCAGTCTCACATCTCCTACTCAATATAGTACCAGAGATGCTAGCCAGAAGCAATTACAAAAGGAAAAGAAGTAAAAGTTATCAAAATCAGAAAAGAAGTAAAATTGTCTCAGTTTATTGATGTCACAATCTTGTATAGGGAAATCCAAAAGACATCACTAAAAAACAAGACTGAAAAAAAAATAGTAAACTCAGAGTACAAAGTCAAAATACAAAATTCAGTTGCATTTCTAAATACTAACAATAAAAAGAAATAAAGATAATAATCCCATTTATAATAACATAAAAATAAAACATCAAAATATTTTTTTCCAAATGTTTATTTGAATTCTAGTTAGCTAACATACAGAGCAATATAGTACAATTCAGTGATTCATTACTTACATACCACACACAGTGCTGATCATAACAAGAGCCCTCCTTAACAGCCATCACCCATCTAGCCCATCCCCCACCCACCTACCTTCATCAACCCTCAGTTTGTTCTTTACTTTAAGAGCCTTTTGTGATTAGTTCCCCTCTCTCTTTCCCCCCTCATCTGTTTTGTTTCTTAAATACCACATATGAGTGAAATCATATGGTATTTATCTTTCTTCGACTCACTTATTATTTTTCCTAATGTTTATTTTTGAGAAAGATCAAGCAAGGAGGCACAGAGAGAGAGAGAAAGAAAGAGAAAGAGAGACAGAGAGAGAGAGAGACAGAGAGAGAGAATCCCAAGCAGGCTCTGCACTGCGAGCTCAGAGCCCAATGCAGGTTCAAACCCATGACTATGAAATCATGACCTAAGCCATCCTGGTGCCCCTGACTCAGTTTGCTTAACATAATACACTCTAGCTCCATCCACACTATTGCAAATTGCAATTTTTTTGATGGCTCTGTAATATTCCATTGTATGGATATACCGTGTCTTCCTTACCATTCCGATGGACATTTGGTTTCTCTCCTTAGTTTGGCTATTGGTGATAGTACTGCTATAATCACTGGGGCATATGTACACTTTTAAATCTATATTTTTGTATCATTTTGGTAAATACTTACTAGTGTGATTGCTGGATCATAGGGTGTCCTATTTTAAACTTTTTAAGGAACCTCCATATTGTCTTCTGGAGTGGCTGCACCACTTGGCATTCCCAACAATAGTGTAAGAGGTTTCCTCTTGCTCAGCATCCTGGCCAACACCTGTTGTTTCTTGTGTTGTTAAGTTTTGCCATTCTGGCAGGTGTGAGGTAGAATCTCATCAAGGTTTTGATTTGTATTTTCCTGATGATGAGGGATGTTGAGCATCTTTTCACATGTTTAATAGCCTTCTGGATGTCTTCTTTGGAGAAATGTCTATTCATGTCTTCTGATCACTTCATAACTGGGTTATTTTTTGGGAGGGTTAAGTTTGATAACTTATTTATAGACTTTGGATTCTACCCTTTTATCAGATATGTCATTTCCAACTATCTTCTTTCATTCCCTTGGCTGTCATTTAGTTTTGCTGTTTCCTTTGTTGTGTAGAAGCTTTTAATCTTGATGAAGTCCCAAAAGTTCATGTTTGCTTTTGTTTCCCTTGTCTCTGGCAACATGTCTAATAAGAAGTTGCTCCAGCCAAAGTCAAAGAATTAGCTACCTGTATTCTCCTCTGGAATTTTTATGGTTTTCTGTCTCAAATTTAAGTCTTTAATCCATTTTTAACTTATTTTTGTGTATAGTTTAAGAAAGTATTCTAGTTTAACTTTTTCTGCATGTTGCTGTCCATTTTTCCAAACACCATTTACTGAAGAGACTGTCTTTTTTTTTTTTCCATTGGATATTATTTCCTGCTTTGTTGAAGATTAGTTAACCTTAAAGTTATGGGTCAGTTTCTGGGTTTTCTATTCTGTTCCATTGATCTATTTGTTTTTGTACCAGTACCATATGGTCTTGATGACTATATCTTTACAACATAGCTTGAAATTCAGAATCATTATGCCTCCAATTTTGTTTTTCTTTGTTAATATTGCTTTGGCTATTCAGGGTCTTTTATGGTTCCATACAAATTTTAGGATTGCTTATTTTTTATCTGTGAAAAATTGTGGAGTATTTTGAATGGGATTGCATTAAATGTGTATATTGCTATGGGTAATATAGACATTTTAAAATATAAGCTTTTCCAATCCATGTACATGATATTATTTTTCATTTTTTTATTTTTTAAAAAATTTAAAGCTTATTTACTTTGAGAGAGAGAGAGAGAGAGGGAGAGAAAGAGAGAGAGAGTGATTGAGAGCATGAGAAGGTGAGGGACAGAGGGAGAGGGAGAGAAAGAATCCCAAGCTGGCTCTGTACTGTCAGCACAGAGCCGAATGCAGGGCTTGAACACATGAACTGTGAGATCATGACCCGTGCCTAAATGAAGAGTCAGATGCTTAACCGACTGAGACAATTTCTTTATGTGTTTCATTGCTTTCAGGCTACAGACCTTTTACCTCTTGGGTTAGGTTTATTCCTAGTTATCTAATTATTTTTGTCGCAGTCGAAAAATGGATTGAGTCTTTGGTTTCTTTTTTCTGCTGCTTTGTTACTGATGTACAGAAATGCAACAAATTCCTATATGTTGATTTTATATCCTGCGACTTTGCTGAATTTGTGTATTAGTTCTAACAATTTTTTAAAATGTTTATTTATTCACTTTTGAGAGAGAGAGAGAGAGAGAGAGTGAGCAGAGGAGAGACAGAGAGAGAGAGACAGAATACCAAGCAGGCTCCATGCTGTCAGCACAGAACTCAACCTGGGGCTCGAAACTACCAACCAGGAGATCATGACCTGAGCCAAAACCAAGAATTGGATGCTTAACCGACTGAGCCAACCAGGCGCCCAAGTTCTAACAATTTTTTGATGGAAGTTTTTGGATTTTCTACATAGGACATCTTCTGTCTGCAAATAGTGAAAGTTTGACTTCTTTGCAGATTTGAATGCTTTTTATTTCTTGTTGTTTAATTGCTGATGCTAAGTCTTCTAGTACCATGTTAAATAGTAATGGTGAGAGTGGACATCATTGTCTTATTCTTGATCATAGGGGGAAGGCTCTCAGTTTTCCCCATTGAGGATGATATTAGCTGTGGGTCTTTCATCTGTGACGTTTAGGATGTTGAGGTGTATTCCATGTACCCATACTTTGTTGAGGGTTTTTATCAAGAAGGATACTGTATTTGTCAAATGCTTTTTCTGCATCTGTTGAGAGGATTATATGGTTCTAATTCTTTCTTTTATTAATGTTGTGTATCGCACTGAGTGATTGAATATTAAGGAGTCCTGGGATGCCTTGGTGGCTCAGTCGGTTGAGCGTCCGACTTCAGCTTAGGTCATGATCTCGCAGTCTGTGAGTTTGAGCCCTGCGTCATGCTCTGCTGACAGCTCAGAGCTTGGAGCCTGCTTCGGATTCTGTGTCTCCCTCTCTCTCTGCCCCTTTCCCACTCATGCTCTGTCTCTCTCACTCTGCTAAAAATAAATAAACATTAAAAAATTTTTGAAGGATTCCTGCAGCCCCAAAATAATTCCAAGTTGGTCATGGTGAATACTTCTTTAAGTGTACTGTTGAATTCAATTTGCTAGTATCGTTTTGAGAATTTTTTCTCATCCAGTTTCATCAGGATATTAACTTGAAATTTTCCTTTTTAGTGGAGACTGTCTGTTTTGACTCTAGGTAATGCTAGCTTCATAGACAGTTTGGGAGTTTTCCTTCCATTTCTAAATTTTGGAATAGTTTGAGAAGAATAGGTGCTAACTCTTCTTTGTCTGCTTGAATTCCCCCTTGGAAGCCATCTGACACTGGACTTTAGTTTGTTGGGAGATTTTATATTACTTTTATTAAATTTCTTTGGTGATTATAGGTCTTTTCAAACGTTCTATTTCTTCCTGTTTCAGTTTTGACAGTTTGTATGTTTTTGATAGTTTGTATGTTTCTAGGAATTTATCCATTTCTTCCAGATTGCCCAATTTGTCCACATATAATTTTTCATAGCATTCTCTTATAATTTTATTTCTGTGGTGTTTGTTATGAACTGTCCACTTCCATTCATGATTTTATTTATTTGGGTCCTTTCTCTTTTCTATTTGCTAAATCTGGCTAGGGGTTCCTCAATTGTATCAATTCTTTCAAAAAACCATATCTTTCAAAGAACCATCAAATCTTACTTTGCTTGATCTGTTCTACTGTTTTTGTTTGTTTGTTTATTATTTTTTCTGCTCTAGTTTTTTGTGTTTATTTATTTTACTTATTATTATATATTTATATTATTATTGGTATTATTGTTACTATTTTATTATTTACTTAAAATAACTACTATTTTATTCTAGCTTTATTTATGACTCCTTTTCTAGCTACTTTAGGTGTAAAGTTAGATTGTGTACATGAGACCTTTCTTACTTTTTAAAGTAGCCCTGTATCACAATACACTGTACTTCCCTCTTAGGGCTGCCTTTGATGCATACCACAGGTTTGGGATGGTAATGTTTTCATTTTCATTTGCTTCTATGTAGCTTTTTATTTTATCTTTAATCTATTGGTTAACCCATTTGTTGTTTAGTAGGATGTTCTTTAACCTCCATGCACTTGTGGTCTTTCCAATTTTTTTCTTATAGTTGACTTCAACTGTCAAAGCATGTTTTGTGGTGTGACAATATGTATATTCATGGTATGATCTTGATCTTTTTGTACTTGATTCGTGATGCAGCATGTGATCTATTCTGTGATCTATTCTGGAGTTCTGTGTGCACTCAAAAAGAATGTGTATTCTGCTGCTTTAGGACAAAATGTTCTGAATATATTTGTTAAGTCCAATAAAGTTCAGTGTGTCATCCGAAGCCTTTGTTTCCTTGTTAATGCTCTGCTTAGATGATCTGTCCATTGCTGTTGGTAGAGTATTAAAGTCCCATACTATTATTGTATTATTATCAATAAGTTTTTGTTATGTTTGTGATATATATATATATATATATATATACACACTTGGTTTTCAAGTTGGGGGTATAAATATTTATAATTGTTATATCTTAATAGATATACCCCTTATTATATAATGCCCTCATTCATCTCTTGTTATAATCTTCATTTTAAAATGTAGCTTGCCTGACATAAGCATGGCTACTCTGCTTTTCTTTTGACCTCCATTATCATGATAGATGATTCTAGCTTTCAATCTGCTGATGTCTTTGGGTCCAAAATGAGTCTCTTGTAGGCAGTATATAGATGGATTGTTTTTAATCCATTCTGATACCCTATGTCTTTTTATTGGAACCCTTAGACCATTTACATTTAGGGTGTTTATTTTTTTAAGTTTTTATTGATTTATTTTGAAAGAGCGAGAGAGAACGCGAGAGCAAGAGAGGAGAGAAAAAGCAGGGGAGGGTCAGGGAGAAGGAAACTATCCCAAGCAGGCTCTGCATCATGAGCATAGAGCCTGATGTGGGGTTTGAACTCACAAATTGTGAGATCATGACCTGAGCCAAGTTCAAGGGTTGGATGCTTAACCAACTGCACCACCCAGGGGCCCCAACATTTAAGGTGTCTTTTGAAAGATATAAGTTTAGTGCCATTGTGTTACCAGTAACATTGGTGTCTCTGATGATGTTCTCTGTTCCTTTATAATATTGTTGTTTTCAGTTTTTTATTTTCCCCTCTAAGAGTCCCCCTTAACATTTATCCAGGGCTGGTTTAATGGTCACAAACTCCTTTAGTATTTGTTTTCCTGGCAAACTGTTTATCTCTCTTTCTATTCTGAATGACAGCCTTGCTGGATTTAATATTCTTGACTATATGTCAAGATTGAATATTAAGGAGTCCTGGGATGTCTTCCATTCAGCAAGTTGAATATATTCTGCCATTCCCTCCTGCCTGCCAAGTTTCTGTAGACATATCTGTTACGAACTTTATCTGTCTTTATTTGTATGTTAAGGACTATTTTCCCTTGCTGCTTTAAGAATTATTTCCTTGATTATGTAATTTGTGAATTGAAATATTAAATGCCTTGGCATCGGTCAGCTTTTGTTGAATTTATGGGAGTTTTCTGTGCTTTTCAGATTTTGATGTCTTCCTCCTTCCCCAGATTATGGAAGTTTTCAGATATAATTTGCTCAACTAAACCTTGTTTCCCCACACCACTTTTTTTCTCTCTTTATCTTCTGGGATTCCTGTGTCAGGAATATTATCCCATTTTAATAGTCCTCTGACTTCCCTAAGTCTACCTTTGTGATCTGTTACCTTTATTATCCTCTTCTTTTCAGTTTCATTATTTTCCATAAATGTATCTTCTGTGTCACTAATCTGTTCCTTTGCTTAATCCATCCATTATTGTTGTATTGCAGCATTCATGCTTGCATTTCAGTTATACCATTTTTAATTTCTGCCTGACTAAATTTTAGTTATTTTTTTCATCGCAGTGAGGGATTTTCTAGTGCCTTCTATGTTTTTATTTTTTAAAGCCCAGCTAGAATCCTTATAATTGTTTTTTTTTTTTTTTTTAATTCTACTTCAGACATCTTACTTATATCTGTTTGGATTAAATCTCTCGCCATCATTTCCTTCTTTTCTTTCTTTTAGGGTGAATTCCTTCATCTTGTCATTTTGGATGAAAATAATAATAAAATAAAAATTTTAATTAAAAAATAAAAGAAGCTAGAGCCCAGGTGTTTTTTTTTTTTTTTTTTTTTTTTTTTTGTCTGCTTGTTAAGAGACTTTTGATAGAAAAAAAAATATATATATATATAAATTTGCTCTTTCTGTTTCGGGGGGGGTGGAACAGAAACAGAAACAGAAACAAAACAAAGAAACAAAGAAACAAACAAAAACAAAACAAAACAAAGGAGGCTAGATCCAGCTTCCCCTAGTGCTGAAGATTTGCAGCACTCTATGATCACTAGACTTAGTGCATAGGAGGGGATTGTGCTGCTCTTCTGGGGGAGGTGCCTGCTGCTGTGATTCTCTGGTGTATTTGCCCCAGTGGATATGTGCCTGGTGGGGGGCAGGGGGGTGAAGCTTGCTATAGTGGCTCAATTTTCCACTTGGTGGCACTGTTTAACTCACTGAGGTTCATCAATGCTGGTGGGCTATGGGTGAAAATTGCTTCACCCCACTGTCTAGTCTCTGGAGCATCAAGTTTGGGCCCTAACAATTGCCTAATCACCCTTCCTGTGTCCCCGGGTTCCGTCAGATCCCCACTTTCACCCTGTCTTTGATCGAGCTATCCACATGAAGGCGCCTCAGCACTTGTGTGTTTTATCACAGGTGTGTGCGTGTTTCAAAACCACCCACTTCGGAGACCCTCACAGCTCAGATGTGCACTGATCCTCTGCAGGCGGGTCTTACTCCACTGTGGCTGGTCCCAGCATGTCACAGGAAGCAGTCACTGTGCCATGGCAGCAACTCAGAGTTTATGGTAAATCCTAACACACAGTTGGTGCCACACTTGGCTGACGTTAGCCAGCATCTTTATTCCTATACTGGTGAATGCGTAACCTCAATGGTGCCCACAGGGTCTTTTGCCTGTGGAGAGGCCTTATCACCTCTACCCAATGTACTCCAAGTGGGGGAACTGCTTCTCCCCATGCAACCCAGGGAATCCTAAGACTGCGCTGCTTGCTACTGGGGCTCTGCCCTGCTTCCTCAGGAGAGCACTGCCAGGTGTTGACCTCTGAAACTTCAGACTCTGCTTTCCACTGTTTATTTAAAAATATGGTGGTATTGAAATCCTCTCTTTTTTCCTTGTCAATGGTTTTGAAGAACAGCTTTCCTGTGCAGTCCCTGTGTGTGTTTTCACTCTATTTTTTTTCCCCACTCTTTCTCTTTCCTTGTCTCAGCACCTGAGGCTCTTTTCTCCCACAACTCCACTCTGTAGTTCCTACCTTCCACAGGCTGTTGTGTAAATATGAGCTTTGTTCTCTAAGACTTCTGATCTCAATGTCTTGGGTGTTCAGAATGATTTGATATTTATCAAGCTGTTGGGAGGAAGAGATGAGCTTAGGGTCACCCTCCTCCTCTGCCATCTTAAACGTCCTACCTCAGAATAATTGTCAGAATAAATTTTATTTAAATTGTTTAACATTTTTCTCTCTTTAAGATATAATTGACATAATTTCATAATTTTAATGTGTAAAACATAATGATTTAATGTATATGTGACATATATATGTATATATATATATATATATATATAACAAAATACATGACTACAATAAAGTTAACATATCCATTGCCTCACATTGCTATAGTTATTTCCTTTTTGAAGTGGGAACTTTTAATTTCTACTCTGTTAACAGTTCTCAACTATAAAATACAGTACTGTTAATTATAGTTACCAAGCTATACATTAGACCCCTAGAACTTACTCATCTTATAACTACAAGTTTTACACTTTGGTCACTATTAGCCATTACTCTGCACCAAACTTCTCTGTTTCTAGGAAGTTTTTGCTATTGTTGTTGTTGTTGCTGGTGTTTGTTTGTTTGTTCATTTGTTTTAGATTCCACATTAAGTGAGATCATACTGTATTTGTCTTTCTCTGACTTACTTTACTTTACTTACTTTCTCTGACTTACTCTGACAAATCATACTGTATTTGTCTTTCTCTGACTTACTTTACTTAGAATTGCTAAAAAAAAAAAAAATTCACCTGAGTAAACTTGAAGGTCTAATTGGGTTTATTAAACCATTCAGGAATTGAACAGCATTCCATCTGGTAAGTAAAGGGAAATTCCAAAGGGCTACAGAAATGGAAAGGTTTTTAAAAGCAGGACAAAGAATTCATAAATGGAAAAAAAAGGATTATTTAAGGTGAGATCACCTTCCTTTGGAGACAAACTGGTCTTAGAGCATTATCACATCTTCCTTTTGGGGATGAAGTGGGCCCATCTGACAGATTATTGATGCTAACCAGAAAATTCCTGCCTGATCAATTTCTGGGGATGGTGGAAAGTGCAATTAGGTTAGATATCAAGCCCCAGTTTGGTGACTTGGCCTAAATGATGTCATTTTGGTCCTGTGGTTTCCTTTGTGACAGCTCCCCCCTTTTTATAAGAATGTAAACAACCTGTCAAGTCAGACATTTCTGGAAGGCTGTTTTGGCAATTTTATAGAAGTCTCCCCACCAATATCTATTCATAACTTGAATCATTTTAAGTGCCTTATGTTAGGTAAAGAAATGTAAAAGTTGAAAATGGGGTTTGTCAAGAAGTAAGGAAGAACCAAATGGATGTTTTGATCCCAGCTGTTTATTTAATTTACAAGCGTTGTTTATTCACCTTAATTTCTCTGCTTCCAGACTGTTGTCATGTTAAAAGGGCATCATGATGGCAAAAATCCTTCCATGAGGGGCCATTTTTTGCAGAAGCAGAATGGACTTCATTCACATGTACCACAATCTTTATAGATTCTGTTGCTGTTGCTGTTGTGTGAAACCCAGCTTGACTACATAATTTTTTTTCTAAATATTCCTTTTCTATAGAGGTTATTGCCTATAATTACATTTATTAGAATTGTTAACCTTTAGAAACCATAATTTTTTTTTTAATTTTTATTTCAGAGATAGAGACAGATTGTGTGTGAGTGGGAGAGAAGAACAGAGAGAGAGAGAGCAGAGAGCGAGAGAGAAACACAAGCAGTCTCCATGTTCAGTGGGGAGCCCTATGCAGGGCTCAATCCCACCACCCTGAGACCATGACCTGAACTGAAATCAAGAGTTGTATGCTCGGCCAACTGAGCCACTCAGTCACCCCCAAGAAACCTTAATTTCTTTTTTATTAATGTTTATTTATTTTTGAGAGAGAGAGAGAGAGACGGAGTGCAAGTTGGGGAGGGGCAGAGAGAGTGGGAGACACAATCCAAAGTAGGCTCCAGGCTCCACACAGAACCTGACACTAGGCTCAAATTCATGAACCATGAGATCATGACCTGAGCTGAATTTGGACACTTAACTGACTGAGCCACCCAAGTGCCCCAAGAAACCTTAATTTCTAATGAAAACTAATCAGTAAGCAATTGTGTATCATTTATTTTTTAGCACTCTTTAGATTTGCAGATTTATGAATAAATTTTATAACTTTTAAAAACATGGTTTTTAAAATTTTCCATTGTAGCATTGACACATCCAGGTATCTTTTAGATTCTCTGTAATAACGTAGATAAACTTATGTTGCATAATCAATGATTTAATATTGTATCTTATTTAGAAATGATGTGGATATTTAATGACTACCCATTATCTAATTTAATTTAGATAATCTTTAAAGTTTAAGAGTATCAAAAAGATTTGTGAAAGCTATTTAAGTCGACATGAGTATTGTTGAAATGTTTACTTATAAAATTTTATATCATATATATGTTATTCACTTGTTCTTAATAATTATGTTTAGATGAAATAAAATAAATTTTATAAAACATGAGACAAAGTCAGACATTATCCACACTACTATTTTTTTATACAGATCTCCTAAGAGATTACATAAAATTAATTTGGCTAGTAAACTCAGGTAGAATAAAACTTTTATATTTAATGGTGATAACTCGGAAGACATGCCTGTTTTAATTAAATCATCAAACTTAAACTAGCTTTTATATCAAATATTTTCCTAGACCACATAAACTTGTAAGAAATATTTGAGTTTGTTTCTA
The DNA here is from genome assembly GCF_007474595.2 of Lynx canadensis. NCBI lineage: Eukaryota > Metazoa > Chordata > Mammalia > Carnivora > Felidae > Lynx > Lynx canadensis. Next base: position 83,848,969 of record NC_044303.2, on the reverse strand, counting down.
TCTTTCTAAGTATTTGAATGCCCAATTCTTTTTTTTTAATTCTTAAAAAAAATCTTTATTTATTTTTGAGAGAGAGAAAAAGAGAGAGACAGAGAGAGACAGAGAAACCCGGGGAGCAACAGAGAGAGAAGGAGACACAGGATCCAAAGCAGGCTCTAGGCTCTGAGCTGTCAGGACACAGCCCCAAGCAGGGCTAGAACTCACGATCCATGAGTTCATGACCTGAGCCAAAGTCGGACGCTCAACCGACCAACCCAGGTGCCCTGAATGCCCAATTCTTATAAGCACTTGGTCTTTTTTTTTTTTTTTTTTAATTTTTTTTTTTCAACGTTTATTTATTTTTGGGACAGAGAGAGACAGAGCATGAACGGGGGAGGGGCAGAGAGAGAGGGAGACACAGAATCGGAAACAGGCTCCAGGCTCTGAGCCATCAGCCCAGAGCCCGACGCGGGGCTCGAACTCACGGACCGCGAGATCGTGACCTGGCTGAAGTCGGACGCTTAACCGACTGCGCCACCCAGGTGCCCCAGCACTTGGTCTTAAACCAATTACATAGAGCTCTTTTACAAATTAATTTCAGGAATACCATCTGGAGGTATAAAGATATCCCATTATATATGTAATATATACATATATTATATATATATAATTTATATACATATGCTATATACATATACATATATTTATATGCATATGACATACATTTATATATACATTATATATAACTATATATACATATAATATATAAATATATATTTAAACTATGTAATATATAGAAATATATACTAAATACTATTTAAAATACTATATACATATATATATATTCCATATATATATGGAAAATACTATTTAAAAATTATGTATATAATATATATAAGTATAATTAATATATATAAATTATATATATTAATACTATATATTATATATATAATATTACATATATAATAAAATTATATATATAATTTTATATATATTTTTTTTTTCCTTTTTTTTTTCTCCATCAGTCTCAGGTGATTGTGGGCTATGTTTATATATCAAAAACATGATAAGATATATAACTTTAAGGGACAGAGAAAGAGTGCAAGTTTCTCCCAGAAAGATCTTGGTTTCCTAAGGTCAATAATTTACAGGCAGTTTGAGATAATCCAGGATAGCCTTGGGAATGGTAAAGAAACTGGTAAATTTAGAATTGTCTTAAAAGCTGCATTCTTATTTTTGAAAAGATTTGTAAGATAAAAACAGTTGATTTCAATGATTTAAATGAGATAAAAGTTGCCTACCTATTAACCTACATCATCTTCAGATTGCATATCTTCTGAGTCCATAGTTGTAATTTTAAATATTTTGGAAGCATTGAATAAATCTTTTGGGTGTAAGAGAGGGCCCCAAAGAGGGAGCAAAGTATACTACCTTCTCAAGTCTCTAAAGCCACTTACAATAAGAGCCAAAACAAGAAAACAAACAAAAACAATCTGCTACCTCAGGCAAGAAGAAAGCCAAGACCAGTTAAACAAAATGAGATAACCACTGGATAATAGTTACTCCTGGGATTTACACCTTTTGTTGTCTTGTACCACTTTTTTCAAGATCCCTTTTATAGGCTCTAGTATCCATCAAAGTTTACCCTTAGCTCTTTAAGGGAATAATGTAGCAGTTTATCAGAAAATCTCTGTTACATTAACTCTGAGAGGAGTCCTAAGGGGGCCTTCTTTTGGAGATAGATGTGGGAGTGTCTATAAGGCCAATAACATGGTGGAACTTTTTTTTTTTTTATGTTTATGCAGTACTTTTAGCATGGAAAAAAAAAAATCAATCCAGAATGAGTACTCAAAGGAAGAGTAACTAAGAGTTTGTCACCAGCTTGACCCCAAGATCAGATCTTTACTGCCCACCTGTTTGTACTCATAAACCTTTGTCCCACATTTTTTCTTAAGCTTATCTCTTAACTCAGGCAAGTGGAAAGTGAAACCATCCTTGGAGTGATAGTCACTATCTTGACAAGACCTACAGCCAGACCAGACCACCCAGACCAGTTTGAGCTTAACCTTTGAATCCTGCCTATGCAGATGGACTATGAAATTACCTCTAGAATGACTGAAAACTACATTTACCTCATTATAATACTAAAATCTCCACCCAAGGTGGAGCACTAGCCTCATTTACATAACATACAATGTGTGTATAGGCATGTTTCCAATGCATGCGTAGCCTTATGCCGATCTCTACATAGGATGGCAAGGCTTCCCTATCTAAATATTCACCTTAACCCTGAATAAAATAAGTCCATTCTACCCTTACATGGGGGGGGTCACATCATTAGAAACTATTTCCTGTGATCTCATTTGTTGCAAGTAAACTTTTCTTTGTGTGACAACTCAACATGGTTTCTGACTCACCAAGGAGTGAACTCATGTTGTTCAGTTACAACATTTTATTTTAGTTACTTCTTATATCTTTAATTTTTCATTAGTCTTTTCCAATGAGTTCTTCAATGAAAATATTTTGCAATTTTGAAAACTTTTGGAGTAATCTGTGCTAATTGAAACAAGTATCCCATTCTGTTTAATTCAGAGACTGTTGCTTTCAAATGCACTTCTTAAGTGATATCTAATTAGAACAGTTCCCATAATGACAATTGTAATTCTAGATTACTCTTGGTAAGATTTTTGCCATTTTTACTAGATGATCTGCAACTTCTGAGACTAGTTCTCAGACATAAAATAAGTGGATGTGTCAGAAGGTAGCATGCCCAACTCTTTAGAATTTAAGTGTCCCCTTAATCAAAAATTTGGGTTTCTTGGAGCTGAGCTAATACCTAAAAAGGATGTGCCTCTGGCTAAGGATTTATGCATGTTTTACAGTGTACCTTGTTTCATAGAAGTTTTTTGAAGTTGGCAGGTAATCTAGTGTCAATCTAACTCATTCCATGACCAACTTATTTTATTACAGGAGTCTTCTTGAGGTGGTGAACACTCTGAAAGTCACCAAATGCATGCTAATGCCCACGAATTTTTGCAGCCTTTTGACCTGTGAGGTATCTGTTAGCAATTATCTTTACCTATACAAATCAATACAAACAAATATGTGTGCTGTAATGTATCATCAGTAAGAAATGTTAATGTGTCTTGTCCATAAGATGACCTTGAACACATCACCAATAATTCCCATGGAACTTTGGACAAAGGTAGTTGTTGGGCCAGAAACTCTCAAAGAATGGGGACTGTGGGCTGATCGAAAACAAGATGGAGAACTAACTGCAGGTACCACTAACAGTCCTCAGCATTAAAGCCAGAGACAGAGCTAAAGTGTGTTGTTTTTCACCAGGAGAATTATGGTCTGAAAGCCTAGGAGGTTGGCTCTGGGCAGACCATTCTGCCAGCTCAGTTTGGCTCTGAAAAAAATGGCCAGCTCAATTGAATTCTGGGTGAGTATGCCAGCCAATTGGGATGCAGGCAAATATGCCAGTTCAGTTGGGCTCTGTGCATAACCATCCAACCAGCTTAAACTGTTCTGCCTAGTAAAGGAAAACCAATTAGATCAGGAGCACAAATGCAAAAACAGTGGAGCTCAGCATTGAAGAGAATTTACTCACAGCCCTCACAAATAATGGGAAAGACTGTAAACTTAGAGTATTTACAGGGAATTACACCTTGTTTCTTTTTGTATCTGAATGCTACTGGAAGTTCCCTTCAGATCGTGGTGTGACATAATCTTTTAAAAAACAAAATTCAACTGAGTAAATTTGAAGATCTACTATGGTTTATTAAATTATTCAGGAATCAGGCAACATCACATCTAGCAAGAAAAGTGGAGCTCTAAAGGGCTAAGTAGAAGAAATCGTTAAAAAAAAAAAAAAGACAAGGAAGTCATAAATAGAAAAAAAAATATTTCAGGTGAGGTCACTTTCCTTTGGGGGCAAGTTTGTTGACTTGGTCTAAATGATGCAATTTGGAGCCTATTGTTTCCTTTTAACAGAATACTTTCAATTTTAGTCCATGTTGCAAAGAGCAGAATGTTCTTCTTTATGATCAAAAGTTATTCCTTTGTATATACCAAGTTTCTTCATTCATTCATCCATAGTTTACTTAGGAATAATTTAACCACATTGATGGAATAAATAGAAGACATGAATGAATACAAATATAACTCATGTTTATTAACTAGAAAAGTTATTGCTAAAATGGTCATACTACCCAAAGTCATCTATGCATTCAATCCAATATCTATTAAAGTTACCATGAGAAGTTTTACAGATATAAAAAGGCAATCTTGAAATTTGGATGGAACCACAAAAGTCCCTGAATAGTCAAAGCAATCTTAAAGAACACAAAGCTAAACATCACACTTCTTGATATGAAAATATATTATACAGTTATAATAATCAGAACAGTATGGTATTGGCATAAAAATGGACATTTAGAAGGAAGGGAAGATGGCATCTGAGTAGGAGGACCCTAGGCTACTCCTGTCTGGTGGACACAACCAGATAACTATTAAACCATTGTATAAACCTCAGAAATCAACCTGAAGACTGACAGAAGAAACTCCACAACTAAGAGGAGAAAATAGGCCACATCAAAGAAAATAGGAGGTGTGGAGATGTGGTTTATGGGAGAAATGGGTCATAGTTTTTGCAGAGGGGAGGAAGCCATGGTCACAGTGAAGGCAAGAGAGAATAGAGCATATAGGGAAATGAACAAGGGAACATTTCTCCAAAGCTTTAGCTGGGAAAATTATAAAGACTGATTTTTTGTAAGTTTCTGTAACCAGTGGTGCTTAAATCCTAGAGTTTTAAAGGTCAGCAAACTTTGCTAGGATGGAGCCTGGAAAATAATGCCCTGCTTCTGGGGAGAAGACAGGCAAACAATCTGGGGGCAGACAGACTGGAAATAGAATTTGAAAAATGCCTGGGCACATGGGGGAGATTATTCACTCTTGGACCATGTCCCTGGGGGCAGCATTCACAGAGACACATCTCCAGGGATAGCACCATTTCCCTCTCTTCCCCTCATCATAAACATAGAGCCACCTGTGTGAGGCAGTACAGCACCTACATTGGCTACCTAATTTGTTGACACCAAGCCCTACAACTCTTGTGCTCTGGAAGGACTGTCCTTATTACTCATGCTTGCCTCAGTCTCAGTGAGACTGGTCTCCACCAGAAGACCCAGCACATCATATCTCTAAATCCTGGGGTTTTGAAGGTCAGTAGTCTTGGCTGGTATAGGGCCTGGATGGACTGCACTGTTTCTGGAGATAAGGCAGGAAAATAACCCACAGATAACGTGGAGACAGTGATCTGAAAAATGCCTGAAACACACAGAAGGAAGGTTATTTTCTCTTTTTAGAGTGCTTCCTTTAGAGGCAGCTTTCACTGAGATGCGTCTCCAGGGATGAAGGAGCTGCTTGGCACCATCTCCCACTGCTGCTCCAGCATAAACACAGAGCAACCTGGAGGAAACAGAATAGCACCAACATAGGCTGCCTAACTTGCTTACACCCACTCCCAAACCCCTGCACTCTGACAGGACTGCCCTTCTCAGTCAACTTTGTGTCAGTCCCAGCTCAGCAGTCCCCTTCCCCAGAAAACCAGCAGAAACACCTATCAACCGCACATAACCAACCAGAGAGCTCTAAGGGCTTCAGTTATTGTGGAAGTATTAACAATTGTCATTTAACAAGCAGATTAGAGCATACCTGGAGTTAAAACTCACCACATTCTAGCCAAGGACCAAACACTGCCCACTGCAGGCAAGAGATCCTCTGCAGACAACTGGCCTGAGGCATAGAGCAGCTAAAACACCACAGCAGGGTGCACACAGCACTCACCAGAAATACTTCCTGAAGCTCCAGGCCCTGCACACTATATGACATTTTCTTCATAAAGCCATTATTCTCAGGAGTAGAAAAAACAACTGGCTTTTCTAACACAGAGAAGAATGCAGACTTAGACAAAATGTCAATAGGAGGAATTCATTCCAAATTAAAGAACAATATAAGGTCATAGCCAGAGATCTAAGTGAAACAGGTATAAGTAATATGACTGATGGAGAATTTAAAGCAACTATCAGAAAGATACACATTAGGCTTGAGAAAAGAATGAGGACATCAAGGGGATCCTTACCACAGAGATAAGAGTTAAAAGTATCAGTCACAAATGAATAATATAGTAACTGAGATTGGAAACAGGTTTGATGCACTGAACAACAGGATGGAAGAAGCTGAAGAATGGATTACTGATATAGAAGACAAAATTATAGAAAATAAGAAAGCTGATCAAAAGAGAGAAAGTATTATGGAACATGAGAATAGTCTTAGGAACTCAGTGACTCTATCAAGCATAATAACATTTGTATTTATCCACGTTCCAGAAGAAGAAGAAGAGAAAAGGTGTCAAAAAATGTATTTGAAGAAACAATAGTTGAAAACTTCCCTACTCTGGGAAAAGTAACAGATATTTAAATCCAGGAGGCACAGATAATTCCCATCAAAATCAATAAGAGTAGGCCAACACGAAGACATGCTGTAATTAAATTTTCAAAATATAGTCATACACACAAAAAAATCTTCAAAGCAGCAAGACAAAAGAAGTCCTTAACTTACAAGGGAAGACCAATAAGTCTAGCTGGAGATTTCTCAACAGAAACTTGGGAAGCCAGAAAGGGGTTGATATATTCTAAGTGCTGAATAGGAAGAAGCTGCAGCCAAGAATACTCTATCCAACAGAGGTGTCATTCAAAATTGAGAGTGATAATTTCCCAAACAAAAGCTAAAGGAGTTTGTAATAGTAAACCAGCCTTCCAAGAAATATTAAAGGGGAATCTTTGAGTGGAAAGGAGAGAGCAAAGTAATCAAGACAAAAAAGGTCAGAGAAAATTTACAGAAACAGCAACAACAAAAACTAATAAAATGGCACTAAATATCTATCTATCAATACTTACTTTGGGGGCACCTGGGTGGCTCAGTTGGTTAAGTATCCAACTCTGGATCTTGGCTCAGGTCATGATCTCACAGATTGTGAGTTTGAGCTCTGTGTTCGGCTCTGCACCAACATTGCAGAGCTTGTTTGTGATTCTGCCACTCCCTCTCTCTGCCCCTCTCCTGCTTATGCTTTCTCTCTCTCAAAATAAATAAACTTAAAAAAATAATTTGAATGTAAATGGTCTAAATGCTCCAATCAAAAGCTATCGGCTGTCAAGTGCGTCTGGGTGGCTCAGTTGGTTAAGCATCTGACTTCAGCGCAGGTCATAATCTTGCAGTCCATGACTTTGAGCCCCACACTGGGCTCTGTACTAGTGGTTCAGAGCCTGCTTGGATTCTCTCTCTCTCTGTCTCTCTGTCACTCTCTGCTCCTTCCCTTGTGTGCTCTCTTAAAAAAAGTTGTAGGTTGTCAGAATGGATAAAAAGCAATATACATCCATATGCTGCCTACAAGATTCATTTTAGATCTAAAGGCACCAGCAGGTTAAAGAGAGAGAGCAGAGAAATATTTACCATGCAAATGAACATCAAAAGAAAGATGAATTACCAATACTTATATCAAAGTAGACTTTAAACAAAAACTGTAGGAAGAGATGAACTAGATCATTGTATCATCACGAAGGGGACTGTACAACAATATCTAACAATTCTAAATATTTATGCATTCAGCATGGGAACTCAAAAATAGATAAAACAATAACGTATATATAAAAATTCATTGATAATACAATAATAATAGGGGGCTTTAACATCCCACTGACATCAATGGACAGATCATCTAATCTAAGCAGAATATAAACAATGGTTTTGAATGACACACTGGACCAGATAGACTTAACAGATATATTCAGAACAATTACATCCTAAAACAGCAAAATATACATTCTTTTCAAGTATACATGGGATATTTTTCAGAAGAGATCACATATTAGGTAACAAATCAGGCCTCAACAAATACAAAAAGACTGAAATCATACCAAGCATATTTTCTGACTACAATGCCATGAAACTTGAAGTCAACTACAAGAAAAAAAAAAATTGGAAAGGCCACATATACATGTAGGTAAAACAACATGGTGCTACACAATAAATAGGTCCACCAAGAAATCAAAGAAGAAATAAAAAAAAAAACATATGGGAACAAATGAAAATGAAAATACATTGGTACAAATCTTTTGGAATGCAACAAAGCAGTCCTAAGAGAGAAATATATAGCAATGCAAGCCTACCTTAAGAAGCAAGTAAAATCTTAAATAACTAACCTAACCATTTACCTCAAGGATCTAGAAAAAGAACAACCAATGAAACCTAAAGTCAGGTGAAGAAACAACATAATAAAGAATAGAACAGAAATAAAATATATAGAAACTAACCACACACACACACACACACACACACACAACCCAGTAGTATAGATCAATGAAACCAGGAATTGGCTCTTTGGAAAAATAAAATAATAATAAAATAAAATAAAATAAAATAAAATAAAATAAAATAAAATAGATAACCCCCTAGCCATATTTATCAAAACTAAAAGAGAGAGGGGCACCTGGGTGGCTCAGTCAGTTAAGCGTCCGACTTCGGCTCAGGTCATGATCTCGCGGTCTGTGAGTTCGAGCCCTGCGTCAGGCTCTGTGCTGACCGCTCAGAGCCTGGAGCCTGTTTCAGATTCTGTGTCTCCCTCTCTCTCTGACCCTTCCCCGTTCATGCTCTGTCTCTCTCTGTCTCAAAACTAAATAAACGTTAAAAAAAAAAAACTAAAAGAGAGAGGTGCAAACAAACAAAACCACAAGTTAGACAGCAGAAATAACAACCAACACCACAGAAAAACAATTATAAGAGAATATTATGAAAAACTATATGTGAAAAAATGAACAAACTGGGAGAAAGGGATATACCCCTAGAAACATATAAAGTTTTAAAACTGAAACAGGAAGAAATAGAAAACTTGAATAGACTGATAACCAGCAAAGGAGTTGAACCAGTAATAAAAAAAACCTCCCAGAAACAAAAGTCCAGGGCCATATAGATTTACAGATGTACTGTACCAAATATCTAAAGTAAAGTTAATATCTATTCTTCTCAAAATGTCCCAAAAAATACAAAAGGAATAAAATTTTCCAAATTCATTCTATGAGGCCACCATTATCTTGATACCAAAACCAGATAAAGACTCCACTAAACAAGAGAATTACAGGACAATACACCTGATGAACATGGATGCAAAAGTTTTCAATAAAATACTAGCATATTGAATCCAACATTACCTTAAAATAATAATTTACCACGATCAGATGGGATTAATTCCTGGGTTGCCAGGGTGGTTCAATATTCAAAAATCAATGTGATATACCACCTGGATAAAATAAAGGATATGGATCCTATGATCTTTTCAGTAGGTGCAGAAAAACTGTTGACACATACATCTATACATGGTAAAAACCCTCAATAAAGTAGGTTTAGAGGGAACATATCTCAACATAATAAAGATCATATACAAAAACCCACAGCTAATATCCTCTTCAGGAGGGAAAAACTCAAAAATTTTCCTCTATCATTAGGAGCAAGACAGGGATGTCCACTCTCACCACTGCTATTTAACATAGTACTGGAAGTCCTAACCTCAGCAATCAGACAACAAAAAGAAATATAAGACATCCAAATGGACAATGAAAAAGTAAAACTTTCACCACATGCAGAGGGCATGATACTATATATAGAAAACACAAAAGACTCCCCTAAAATTTGCTAGAACTAATACTCAACTTCAGTAAATTTGCAATATATAAAATCAATATACTGTTGCACTTCTATATACCAATAATGATGTAGCAGAAAAAGAAATTAATTTAGAAATTCTATTTACAATTGCACCAAAAACAATATGATACTTAGTAATAAACCTAACCAAAGAGGTGAAAGACCTGTACTCTGAAAACTATAAAACACTGATGAAAGATATTGAAGATAACACAAAGAAATGGTAAAACTTTCTATGCTCATGGAAAAAAATATTGTTTACTACTCAAAGCAGTCTACACATTTAATGCAATTTCTATTATAATATCAACAGTATTTTTCACAGAGCTGAGCACAAACAATCCTAAAATTTGTATGGAATCACAGTAGACCCCAAATAGCCAATGAAACCTTGAAGAAGAACAGCAGAGCTAGAGGTTTCACAAATTCTAGACTTCGAGATACATTACAATGTCTTGAAGTGTTCAAGACAGGGTGGTACTGGAATAAACATAGACATATAGATCAATGGAACAGAATAGAAAACCCAGAAATAAACTCACAACTATATGCATAATTAATCTTTGACAAAGAAGAAAGTATATTCAATAATAAAAAGATAGCCTCTTCAAAAAATGGTGCTGTGGAAACTGGACAGCAACATGCAAAAGAATAAAACAGGACCACTTTATTATACCATGCACAAAAATAAAGGAGAAAAAAAAAGAAAGAAACGGAGGAAAACCAGGAAACAGAGTCTTCAGTGTAGAGAACAAATTGATGGATACCAAAAAGGATGTGGTGGGGGGGCATGGGTAAAATAGGTGATGGGGATTTAGGAAGGCACTTGTTGTGATCAGCACTGGATTCTGCTTGGAAGATTTGAACCCCTATATTGTACACCTGAAGCTAATATTACACTGTATGTTAACTAACTGGAATTTAAATAAAAACTTTAAAAATAGATATATACACCATTGGAATATAACGGAGAGGCTAGTAATAAAACCATACATAGGAAAGAGTATCCAATAGGAAAAAAAAAGACAGTCTCTGTAGCAAATGGTGCTGGGAGAACTGGACAGCAACATGCAAAAGAATGAAGCTGGACCACTTTCTTAAACCATACACAAAATTAAACTCAGAATGGACGAATGACCTAAATGTGAGAAAGGAAACTATCAAAACCCTACAGGAGAAAACAGGCAACAACCTCTTTGACCTCAGCTGCAGCAATTTCTTGCTCGACACATCTCCAAAGACAAGGGAAATAAAAGCAAAAATGAACTATTGGGACATCATCAAGATAAAAAACAAACACAAAACAAAACAAACAAACAAAAAACCTCAAAAAACTGCACTGCAAAGGAAACAGTCAGAAAAACTAAAAGGCAACCAATGGAATGGGAAAATATTTTTTCAAATGACATATTGGATTTGGGGCGCCTGGATGGCTCAGTTGGTTGAGTGTCCGACTTCGGCTCAGGTCATGATCTCCCGAATTGTGGGTTCGAGCCCTGTGTCAGGCTCTGTGCTGAAAGCTCAGGGCCTGGATCCTGCTTCAGATTCTGTGTCTCCCACTCTCTCTGCCCTTGTCCCCCATTCACACTCTGTCTCTCTCTCCTTCAGAAATAAATAAACATTAAAAAAAATTTTAAAGGGTTAGTATACAAAATCTATAAAGAATTTAGCAAACCCAACACCTGAAAAACAAATAATCCAGTGAATAAATGGGCAAAAGACATGAATACATTATTTGCTAAAGAAGACATCTAGATGGCTAACATACACATGAAAAGATGCTCAACATTCATTGTCAGGGAAATATAAATCAATACCACACTGAGATATCGCCTCACACCAGTCAGAGTAGCTAAAGTGAACAACTCAGTAAACAACAGATGCCGGCAAGGATGTGGAGAAACAGGAACCCTCTTGCACTGTTGGTAGGAATGTAAACTGGTGCAGCCACTCTGGATAACAGTGTGGAGGTTCCTCCAAAAATTAAAAATGGAACTACCCTATGACCCAGCAATAGTACTACGAGGAATTTATCCAAAAGATATAGGAGTGCTGATTCATAGGGGTACATGTACTCCAATGTTTATAGCAGCACTTTCAATAATACCCAAATTATGAAAAGAAGCTAAATGTCCATAAAAGGATGAATGGGTAAAGAAGATGTGGTTTATATATACAATGGAATACTACTTGGCATTGAGAAGGAATAAAAGAATGCCATTTGCAGCAATGTGGATGGAATTGGAGGGCATTATATGGTAAGTGAAATAAGTCAGTCAGAGAAAGACAGATACAATATGTTTTCACTCATATGTGGATCTTGAGAAACTTAACCAAAGGACATGGGAGTAGGGAAGGGGAAATAGTTACAAACAGTGAGGGAAGGAGGCAAACCTCAAGAGACTCTTAAATACAGAGAACAAACTGAGGGTGAATGGGGGGAGGGGAAAATGGGTGATGGGCATTGAAGAGGGCACTAGTTGGGATGAGCACTGGGTCTTGTATGTAAGTGATGAATCACAGGAATCTACCCCCAAAACCAAGAGCACACTGTACACAATATGTGTTAGCCAACTTGACAATCACATATTAAAAAATAAAATTAAATACAACAATATATATATGGTCACCTAATATTTGAAAAGGTAACCAAGAATATTAACTGAGAAAGGATAATCTGTTTAATAAATTATGTTGCGTAAAGTGTATGCCAAAATAATGCAAAATAATAACATTTTTACCCCTATTTTATACCTCTACCACAAATTAACTTGAAATGGCTTTAAGACTTAAATGTAATACCTGGAACTTTAAAAGTGTTGGAAGAAAATATAGAGCAAAAGCTCTTTGACATAGGTCTTGTCAATGATTTAAGGGTATGACAAGAAAAGCACAAACAACAAAAATAAAAATTAGAAAGTAGGACTACAAAAAACTAAAAAGCTTCTCCACAACAAAAGAAAGAAATCAACAAAATGAAAAGATGACTACATAACTGGAGAAAATATTTCCACTATGGAAGACAGTATGGAAGTCCTTCAAAAAAATAATAATTGAACTCATATGATCCAATAATCCCACTTCTTGGTATGTATCCAAGGAAATGTAAGCAAGATGTCAAAGAGTTATCTGAACTCCCATGTTTATTGCAGCATATTCACAATAACCAGTATGTAAAAAAAAAAAAAAGCTAGGTATCTATCAACAGATGAATGTATAAAGAATATATGAGATTTAGATATAGAGACAGAGTAGATATAGATTGTAGATATATAATCTATATCTATGTATATAAATAGAAACAGATTTAAATATATGTATAGGCTTACATATATGTAATAGAGTATTATTCATGTGAGAAAGAAGAAATCCTGGCAATTGCAGCAACTTGGAGCTATTATGCTTACTGTAGTAAGTCAGAGAGAGAAAGACAAATACTGTGTAATATCACTTGTACGTGGAATCTTATTTTTTAATGTTTATTTATTTTTGAGAGAGAGACAGAATATGAGTGGGGGAGGGGCAGAGAGAGAGGGAGACAGAATCTGAAGCAGGCTCCAGGATCTGAGCTGTCAGCACAGAGTCTGACATGTGGCTGGAACCCACAAACCATGAGATCATGACCTGAGCTAAGTCAGATGCTTAACCAATTGAGCCACCCAGGCACCCCGTATGTAGAATCTTAAAAAGCCAAACTCAGAAACAGAGTACAGTGATGGCTACCAGGGATTGGAGGTGAGGGAAGTGGGAAAGGTTTGGTCAAAGCACACAAATTTCCAGTTAGATGAATAAATTCTGAAGTTAATAACAGCCTTGTGATTCTGGATTATAAGAATGTAAATCTGTTAAAAGGGTAGATCTTATTCTCACCACAAAAAATTGTCACATAATTGTAATTATTCCATGTGATGAAGGTGTGTTTTACAATATAAATATGTATCAAATCAGCATGTTATCTACTTTAACCTTATACATTATAATATGGTAACTATAGGTTACAATATTGCATTGTATACTTGAAAGTTGCTATGAAAGTACAGAGTTAATGTTCTCACTGTAACAACAACAAAATGGCAATTATGTGAATTGAGTGATATGTTTACTAATTTTATTGTAGTAAAGAATTTTGCAGTATATACCCATATCAAATTATCTCATACATTTTAAACTCAGGCAATGTTATATGTCAATTATGTCTCAATAAAACTGGAAGTTTTTTTAAAAATTTGAGTATAGCTGACATACAATGTTACATTAGTTCAGGGATACAACTTAGTAATTTGACAAGTTTATACATTATGCTATGTTCCCCACAAATATAGCTACGATCTATTCCATTACATCACTATTACAGTATCACTGACTATATTCTTTATGTTCTGCTTTTTAATCTTTTGACTTACTCATTTCAATTGGAAACGTTTTGTTAAAAATTAAAAAAGAAAGTGCCTGGGTTTCTCAGTCAGTTAAGCATTTGACTTTGGCTCAGGTCATGATCTCACTGTTTGTGAGTTTGAGCCCCACTTTGGGCCCTGTGTTGACAGCTTAGAGCCTGGAGATGCTTCAGATTCTGTGTTTTCTTCTCTCTCTGCTCCTCTCCCCACCCCCCCCCCTTATGTTTTAAAACATAAGATATATTTAGATAAGATATCTTATCTAAAGATATAAGATAACATAAGATATGATATATTTATCTTATGTTTTAAAACATAAGATATATTTTTTAAAAATTCAAAAAATTGGAAAATTTTGATTAAAAAAAAAGTAACATTAAAATAACATAGGGGCACCTGTGTGGCTCAGTTAAGCATCTGACTTCAGCTCAAGCCATGATCTCCCAGTTCCAGAGTTTGAGCTCCACTTGAGGCTCTGTGCTGACAGCTCAGAGCCTGGAGCCTGCTTCAGATTCTGTGTCTCCCTCTCTCTCTGCTCCTCCCTGCTTGTGCTCTGTTTCTCTCTCTCTCTCTCTCTTTCTCTCTCTCTCTCTCTCTCTCTATATATATATATATATGTATATATATAAGATAAACATTAAAATTTTTAAAAATATTGTAGATTCCATGTGAATAACAGCAGAAAGTATACAATCAGCAATCCAATGAAGACGGGTCAAGATTAAAAACAAAAACAAAAACAAAAACAAAACAAAACAAAACAAAACACAAACAAAAACAAAACATTAAGGAGATCAGGGGCCCCTGGGTGGTTCAGTCAGTTAAGCATCAGACTTCAGTTCGGTTCATCATCTCACAGTTTGTAAGTTCGAGACCCACATCAGGCCCCGTGCTGACAGCTCGGAGCCTGGAGCCTGCTTGAGATTCTGTTTCCCTCTCTCTCTGCCCGTCCCCCGCTCACTCTGTCTCTCTCTCTCTCCCTCAACAATGAATAATCATTAAAAAAAAAAAGTCTTTTAAAAAAACGTGAAAGAGACCACCTCAATTTTAGGTTCTTTTTTTTTTTAACTTTTTTAAATATTTATTTTTGAGAGAAAGAGAGAGAGAGACAGAGGCAGAGATAGAGACAGAGTGTGAGGGGGGAGGGACAGAGAGGGAGACACAGAATCTGAAGCAGGCTCCAGGCTCTGAGCTGTCAGCACAGAGCCCCATGCGGGGCTCAAGCCCACAAACCATGAGATCATGACCTGAACCAAAGTCAGATGCTTGACTGAGGCACCCAGGCACCCCTCAATTTTATTTTCAACAATAGTACTAATTAATGGTATTATATTTGAAAACTTAATTGAACTATGAATTTTAGATTCTATATTAGTAAAACTTAAAAAGAAAAATATATATTCCAAATATTTTCCTTGAACTTAAAATTTATATGTAAGTGTAAATATATATATATACATATATATACATATATATATATTTACACATATACACATATATATTTACACATATACACATAATATATACATATTATATACATATATACATATATATACACATACATATATATACACATACATACATATATATATTTACACTTATATATATATACACACACTTATATATATATACACTTATATATATACATATATATATTTACACTTACATGAAATATTTATTTTCTAAAATTAAAAGGCTACATGAAAACTATCTCATATATGTCATAGCTGAGGATTCATTAGTGATGTGATTTTTGAGTAGTATTAGCGGTCTTTAAGATTTTGATATGTATTGACATTAACAATAAAAGACTTAAAAAAGAAAAAAAGTATCAGGTTAGCGCAACCAGGATATCTATTAGTTTTTGTTTTTTTTTTTTTTTAGCTCTTATAATTGCATTCTTCTTTATAGTCTCAGAAGGGATTTATTGAAAGGAAATCATCCACCTGCTTAATGGGCATAGTAAAGATCTCCTACCTCTCTCTGTACACTTAACCTGGTCACACTCCATTAGTCCATCTGCATGAGACCAGCTATATCATCTGATGGTGGATTCAACCAGACAAACAGATCTACAAGTGCAAAAAGGGTGATTATTTTCTAGCTATCTTGATTTGTTCCTCTGTTTCTGATATTTTCCATTGGTTGCTGAAAAATTGTCCTAAATTTTTTTTAATCTATTTGTAAGTAGAAAAAAAATGTACTTTTCTCTTGAATATTTTTGTATAGCACATTTAAAAAAAAATGGGTTTTTGCTTTCCAATTACTTGTGGCCAGAAGAAGATACAGTTTTGCTATATGATTGGATAATGCATTTTTTTTTCCTGAGACTGAAATTGTACAGAGGAGCTACTGATTTTACTTTGAGCGGGCATCATTTCTGGGTTAGAAACTAGTAGAAAGAAATATCTCAACCATATTTATATTTTCTAATGAAACTGACAATGGGTGCCTTAATACCCAAGTTATCTATACTATGGAAAGAAGACTATGTCCTCCCAAAATCTGAGGCATAGTTACAACCTGTGGGCTCAAATTGGTCTGAGACATTAGTTTTCACTCAGTGTAGTTATGTGGTGTTAAGCAGATCCTCAAAATCTGAATTCTTTAATGTGTAAAAGGAGAAAATAAGATGAATATGTACTTCATAGGGACTTGGGAAAGATAAAATATAATAAAGCATTAGAACAATTTCTAGGATGCTGTGAGCTTCAAATAAAGGTTTGATATTAATCCACCACCACTGTCAATAATTTTCTGTGTTAATATATACTAAGTTGTTTACATTAAACTTAAGGAATTATATTAGAGAAGAGTAACAATGAACAGAGGGGCCAGTTGCCATGCACGGTACAGACCGTGTTCCCTGTGTGTCTGGTATCCCAGGTGGGCTGTTCAGTGACCCACAGTACAAAAGTGCAGCAGAAATTTCCCGGTGACCCCCTCTCCCTGGTACCCTTCTGGTCTCCCTCCATTCAAGCAGCTTCAAGTTCTTCACATTTGTTGCTCCCTATGCTGGTCCTCACTTTATTTTGACCACAAATACAGACTTTGTCAGCAGGTGTGTTTTGTAGTTTATCAGACTGTTGTTTTTATTTTTCAGAGTGCTCAGATATCATCTATCAGTGAGGGTGGGATATCATAGAAAGACTATATTTTTTGATGCTATGTGTCAAAATTTTGTTGTATATTTTTATTAAGAAAACAAAATCATTTTCTGTGTTCTCAACTGCTTTAACATCTTATTTTTAATTAGCTTTAGAATTATTACACAACTATAAAATTCATTTGAAACTTGGAAATACTTCCTGAAATATCCAGATATCATAACTGCCTCTAAACACTTCCCAGAAAGAGGAGCCAATATTTCCTTCCTCTTTGAAGGGATTTTGAACTTTGACACTTAATATGTCAGAAATTAAAAAGTTGTATAGATTTAAATTTAATAAGAGAAAGTGTAAAAGAAGGTAATAATTATTCTCTTAATAAAGGTCAGATGTATTTTGTGTTCATTGTTTTACTTATTTTATAGCTTTTTTAGAATTCTGTTGTAAATCACATTTCTATTTTAGTTTCTGAACAGACTATGACCTCCATTAATTTTAGCTAAGTTTAATGTGGTTTTCATTCATCCTCAGTGTCTGATAGAGAGGCTGGCTATGAACAGCAAGATAGGAGAAGAAACAGTAAATTGAAGTCAGAAATATCTTAGTGTTGTTCAGTTTTCCTCTCTGCATGTCAGTTTCATGAACAATTAATTGCTTTGTGCATTAAAGTAGGTAACATTTGGGAAAAAAAAGTAAAGTCCTCTCTGAAAAATGGCAATGCCCCTCTAAATCCTATTTCTTGTCCTCTGAAATTTAAAGCAAATGGTAGAAACTTTAAGGAGATGAATTTCAACTTGGAAAAACATGTACTAGATACAAATTGGATGGATTTTTACATAAAACTCTGCTTAATCAGGGTTAAGATAAGAAATATATACATATTTTCATTTTTTAAAGTTCTTTTATTTATTTACTTTGAGAGAGAGAAGCAGAGAGAGAGGGAGAGAGAAAATCTCGAGCAGGCTTCGTGCTGATAGTGTGGAGCCCAATGCAGGACTCAATCTGATGAACTGTGAGATCATGACCTGAGTTGAAATCAAGATTCAGACACTTAACTGACCAAGCCACCCAGGAGCCCCTATATATTATTTAAAGTTTATATATTTACATAAAATAATTATATGCATACATAATAAGAATGTGTATAATACATATATGCATATATACACACACTAGTTGTCTAGGACTAAAAAGATGATCAAATCAAATTCTTAAATGCATAGATAGTTATTAAACTGGTGAACTGACAAAATGGATCTTATATTATCAAATGATAATGTACCACCCATCTCCTACATAGATTCTGCATAATTATTACTATAGTTAATCATTTAAACTAACACTATATACTATATGCTTATTCATCTGTAACTAGTAATATTCTAAGCACTTCATCATTTACTCCTAACTATACATAAGGCAAGACATTATACTTATCATCTTTTTCTGTATGTAGAGCAGATGGAGCAATAGGGTGTAGAGGATAAGCTGGACCCACAGCCACAGTCTGGCCTCAGAGTCTGGACTCCAAAATGATGTCCCTAGGCTATCTAAGGGATTGGTATATTGGTGATGACCATGGCCTGTTTTGGAGGATTTGTGGCTTACTCCATACAATCACAGTGCCTCACAGTGTGATTCATTCTTATAGGAAAAAGGGGGTTCAAACATTTCATATAGATTTTTCCCCAAATTGTGTCATGGTTACTTTTTAGATTGTTCTCTTTTAGGGGGGCATACTATTGACTTATAATATTCTATCAGTTTCAGTTGTAGAATGCAATGATTTGATATGTCTATGCTCTGCAAAATGTTAAAATTTTCTTATACAGAATACACCTTGGAGAGTATTCAAGATCTCAGTTGGATCTTTAGACAAGAGAGGTTAATGAAATTCTGAGATCTACAACAAAAATTCTAGAAGAGTGATTATATATATATATATATATTCTAGAAGATATATATATATATATATATATATATATATATATATATGATTCATCTTTGGTGTTGTTTAGGGCAATAGCTAAACAAATTTACATGGCTACTGGTAAAGGAGACTGTATCAAAAAGTAAGCTCATGACTTTGAACAATGCAACCTCACTATATGTTATAAATTCTCTTTACTCATATTTGTGTATTATTAGTTTTCTGGTATATTTATGGAATTACAGATAATTTTAATCTACAAATCTATAGGACCATGGAATTTCTTTCTGTCAACATAATCATTTTTTTCCTCTCTCTCTTTCTCTCTCCCACTAAACATTCATTTAAGTGTGTGGTGTCCCATGAGTGATTCATTAATTCTAAAGGTTTCCTATGTTGTCCAAGTGAAATCTCATGGAGAAAACCAACTGGGTGGCTAACTACACTGTGAGGTCAGATTTCATCCTGGTGGGAATCTTCAGTGAATCCAAACACCCAGCTCTCCTTTGTTTGGTGATTTTTGTGGCTTTCCTGATGGCCTTGACTGGAAACACCATCCTGATCCTACTGATACATTCTGATGCCTACCTCCACACCCCCATGTACTTTTTCATCAGCCAGCTGTCTCTCATGGACATAATGTACATTTCTGTTACTGTGCCGAAGATGCTCATGGACCAAGTCATGGGTATGAACAAGATCTCAACCACAGAATGTGGGATACAGATGTTTCTCTATGTGACATTAGCAGGTTCAGAATTTTTTCTTCTAGCCTCTATGGCCTATGACCGCTATGTAGCCATCTGCCATCCCCTCCGTTACCCAGTCCTCATGAACCCTAGGGTGTTTCTCCTTCTAGCATCTGGCTGCTGGTTCCTGGGTTCAGTGGATGGCTTCTTGTTCACTCCCATCACCATGACCTTCCCCTTCTGCAGATCTCGGGAGATCCATCATTTCTTCTGTGAAGTCCCAGCGGTGTTGAAACTCTCTTGTTCAGACACCTCCATCTATGAGATTTTCATGTACTTGTGCTGTGTCCTCATGCTTCTCATTCCTGTGACAGTCATTTCAGGATCCTACTACTTTATCCTCATCACCATCCATAGGATGAACTCAGCAGAAGGCCAAAAGAAAGCCTTTGCCACTTGTTCTTCCCACATGACTGTGGTCATCCTCTTCTATGGGGCTGCCATTTATACTTACATGCTCCCCAAGTCCTACCATACACCTGAGAAGGACATGATGGTATCTGTCTTTTACACAATACTCACTCCTGTGCTCAACCCTTTGATCTATAGTCTAAGAAATAAGGATGTTATGGGGGCTCTGAAGAAAATGTGGAATGTGGAACGTGTCTTTCACGAAACTTAAAAGTAGAAAATCTTGACATTATTGTTTTTCCTTCTCTTTACACATTGTAAGTTCAGAAATTTATGTCAACTTTATTTCTTAGAATTTTACACCATGGTGTCTTATCTCACTTTTACATTTTTTTGAAGAATTGCCTGCCTGTACTATAAAACTCTTAAATTTTCTAATTCTTCTCCTTTCAAAATATATTATATAATTATCTTATATTGATGTTATATTTACTGAAGTCGTTGAATTGTATTTACTGAACTGCACCCCGACTCTGCAGAAGAACTTACATATTCTTAAAAATACATAAATTAAAATATTTAAAGAAAAAAAGTTCATCTGAGTCTATAAAATCCATTTTAAAGTGAAAGAAGAAGAAAGGTGATGAAGAAAAAGAGGTAAAAAGTGTTAAGAATTGTTGAGTCATGGTAAAAGGTATGTGAATGTGGTTTGTACCATTCTTATTCATTCTAATTTTCTGTAAATATATAATTATCGCACACAAGCAGTTAAAATGTCAGTCTTCCTCCCTTTTTTAGTTTGTGTTCTGTTTGATGGTAGTGTAAATCACATAATATATTATAAAAGATGCTCATTTAAATGTGACTAATTATCACTGGGACAATCCTGTCTCTTCCTACTTTGTATCATCACTTAATTTGCTATACCATAATAATGCACATCAAGTGTACATGGTCCAAAACTGAAGGCATCTAGTGGTTGAAAGCCCCACCAAATGATGGGCTTTGCATCCCTACTGTATAAGAAACTGTAGGAAAAATATGAACTCAGAATGGAAGCTTCCTTCCATTTAGGAGAGATTCCTTGCTTCAAGTGACATCTGAGCCAAGTTTTGAAGTATGTAATTTATTAGGCAGAGAGAGAGAGAGAGAGAGAAGAGATAATCAGGATATCAAATATTCACTCATTTATTCAATTATTCAATAGATATTTTATAGTATATTATATTTCAAAATAGCTAAATGAGATTAAAATCTGAATACTGCATTGTTGCTATTTTCAAGGAGTTTGAGCCTGCATAGTTTGATATGCAAACAAGTGACATACAGTATATGATATGCCTTGATGCTCATGTGAGAGTGCACAGCTCACAATGACACATCTGTTCTACCTGTGATACACAAATTTGGTCAAAAAAGGGGGACTGAGGTCAGAATCTGGGGCCCTATGTTGAATGTTGACTAAATGTGCTCTCTGATGAGTATGGGAGGCTGGGGCAGAGGAGGCTTTCTCAGGGGCAAGATACCACAGAAAAGGCACTTCTTTTCCTTCAGTTTCTTTTCCTTCTGTGACCCAGAGTTTTACAAACAGTAGTAGAATGTTTAGATATGCATTTTAGAAATGTTACATTAGTGGTCAATTGGGGAAGTGCAGCAGCATCACAAGTAGAGAGACCAAGTGAGTAAAAATGAACTAAATGGTGTTGATCTAAAAGGAATGGGCCATACTTTGACACCAGGATGGATTGGAGGTAGGAGGGGGATATTTGGAGTCTGTGAGTCCTCGATGAACCTGTTCCATAAAAACACAGACATGGATGCATGTCTACAATTATATAATGGGCTATGTCCAACTGGTGAAGAATCAGATGGATCATTTTTTTCTCTTGACACACTGGATTAGTTCATAACTGTTAAATAAAGATCTTGCAGTGTTTGGAGAAACACTATCAGAAAACCAATTTCCAAAATTTTTATTGCAGTAAAACTGAATTAATACAATATGCATACTTTAAAGTAATTGAAAATTGTATGTATCATCCCTCAATTTTCTGGACTATAATGATACATTTGATGATTCCATTTATAATACCCTAAACATGGAGAACAAAATGAGACAAAATGAAATAAAATAAAATGAAATAAAATGAAATAAAATAAAATAAAATATGCTTTTTTTATTCCAAAGATATTTCACGTTTGTGTATTTAATTTGAGAGAGACAGATACAGTGTGGGAGGGGGAAGGGCATGGAGAGGGAGAGACAGAGAATTCCAAGCAGGCTCTGCACTGCCAGCACAGAACCTGACATGGGGCTCGAACTCATGAAACCATGAGATCATGACCTGAACCAAAACCAACAGTTGGATGCTTAACCAACTGATCCACCTAGATGCCCCTATTCTAAAGATTTTTAAAAATTACTCTATCTTGAACCAAAAATATTTATTTAAACATGTTTTTAGAATGACTATCCTTTTAAGTAATGTGTCTAAAATATAACTTTCCATAGTCTCTACTAATAAGATTTTACAAGAGCTATGCAGTTGGGAAAGTTATTTATCAAATTATATGTAGTGTCTAATACTAAGAATTCCCAGACAGGGAGGAACAATTGCTGCTCCAAATTTCTTCCATTTAGAGTTAAAAACTGAAATGGATGGGCTATAGGCACTCAAATGCGGTTTCTTATTAGTATCAAATAAGTAGTTGCTATAAAATAGTCTAAAATTTTCAAATTTCTTATTAATGTATCAAAATAGTGATACCACCAGCATTTGGCCAAATGAATCACTTCTAACCCATAGTAACAAGGTTTCAGGTTTCTACAACCTCCAGAGAATAGTAAGGACCTTTATTGGAATCTTCATCCAAATTTAGAATTAACCAACATGCATTAGGTAGAAAAGCTTGCATTATTTTTTCATAAAATTTCTGCCTTCTTAAATGTGTTAAAAAATAACACTTGAAGAAATATAATGAACAAAACCATTTTCTACAGATGACTAAAAATGAGACTTCTTAAACATAATTAGATACATTAAAACTAACATTTACATACTACATAAAACACATACACACATTGACATATTCAGGTTTCTTCAAAAAATGCTGTGGCAAATAAAGTTCAGTTTTATTTACTGAGCTTCCTAATTGGGGACATTTAGAAATAACTGTGAATTTAAAGAGTCTTAGGTGTACAAAGAAGAGGTTTCTGGGTTAAAGAACTTCACAGCCAGTTGCATACTGGGAAGAACATGAGCATGCTAACATGGCATCCCAAATTCTAAATAGCAGCTGTCTTGTCTCAGCAGAAACCAATTTAGGGGTAACACAGACTAACTCTGCTGGCTGAGAAACAAATGAGGCACAAATGGGCACTGGTTTATCTAAGGCCATTTGCTAACTTCCACCATAGGACATATAAAATCCCCTGAACATACATGAAAAGCAGTAAATGGCAGCTAGAATTCTGAAATACTGAGCCCATTCCAGAATGGGGTTTAGTAATCAGAAAGAATATAGTTATATCTTGCAATGATGTGGATGGAGCTAGAGTGTATTATCCTAAGCAAAATAAGTCAGTCAGAGAAATACAAATACCATATGATTTCACTGATATGTGGAATTTAAGAAACAAAACAAATGAACAAAGGGGAAAGAGAGAGAGAGAGAGAGAGGCAAACAAAAAAAACAGACTCTTAAATACAGAGAACAAACTGAAGGGTGCTAGAGGCGAGGTGAAGGGTTGGGCTAAATGGGTGATGAGTATTAAAGAGGGCATTTGTGATGAGCACTGGGTGTTATATGTAAGTGATGAATCGCTAAGTTCTACACCAGAAATCAATTTACAATATATGGTAACTTACTAGAATTTAAGTAAAAAGTTGAAAAAAATAAGAAAATAAATAAGTGCATAAACAAAGTTTTTTTTTTTTCTAAAGATAGTCATATAAGTATAGTCTAAGATACCATCATCAGGTAATTTGAAAATTAATTTCCCCTTCCCAACCTTATAATGTGCTGTAAAGTCAGGTGTGACTTCACAGAGAATAAAATGATCATTTCAAGAAAAATGTCAATCACCCTGTGTCTCTATCCTTTATCCCTTTCACAGAAGCAGCATCAATCTTGAGAACCATACAACCCATAAGTTATTTTCATTCATGTATGTCTCCAAATAACAAATATTTTATTGATGTAAATATATGTATATTCACTACATAAGTGAGTACTGTAGCAAACCTTAAAATACATAATGCTGCAAACACAGTGGAGGCCCATTTCTAGTTAACATAAATCCTAAATCATGGAGGAGAATATCTGGGAGATTCTCAATAGTCAGCCCTGGCATTGGTTCACAATTTCATTCACAGACCATTGGTCAGAACTAAGTCACATAGCCACACCAAAGGATGCTGGGAAATTAAGAGGTCCATGCCAGGGAAGAAGAGAGAGAAGGTCAGTGGGAATCAAGACAGGGTCTATAAAACTTATTAAAATTTACATTCATTCCACAGATTGTTCCAAACCTATTGTCCATTAACATGATTATATTTGAAAGTTTATCTTTTCAGAAATACACAGTTCAATTTACTCCAAAATATAACTTCATAATTTAACCAGAAATTAATTTCATAATTTCATTCCATTATTTTGAATTCTATTTAATTATTTCATTATTAAAAACTGATGTCTCTTTTTGCTACAACAAAATATTGTGAAATATATATCATTGTTAATCTCTGTATACATATAAATATAACAAGTAAGATTATTTTTAGTATGTAGTTATAAGTAGATTTTGTTATTAGCCATACACTTCTCAATGTTATTAGAGGTTGCCAAAATGTTTTATATTTAAAATTTTTCTACTATATATGTGTCCCAGAAATATTACAAAGTATGAGAAGTGAGATGCACTGTTGTATATTTAAGAACTAAAGAAAAAAAAAAAACCGAAGTTGTTACCCCGGGATTTTTAGAAAATTACATGTTTAAAACATGAGGTTTAGGAGTGTCAACCCCCCAAACAGTCAAAAGTCCACATATAGGGGCACCTGAGTGGCTCAATCAGTTAAATATTTTCTTCATGAGATTAACGCCCATGTGGGGCTCTGAGCTGAGAGCATGACAGCATGGAGCTTGCTTGCGATTCTCTTTCTTTCTTTCTTTCTTTCTCTCTCTCTCTCTCTCTCTCTCTCTCTCTCCTTCCCTTGTTTGTGCTTCCTCTCCCTCTCTTTCAAAATAAATAACATTTTTAAAAGTCCACATATAACTTTTGAATCCCCCCAAAATTAAGTGCTAACAGCCTATTGTTGATTAGAAACCTTATTTATAACACAAACACTTAACAAATATATTGCATGTTATATGTATAATATACTGTATTCTTACAATAAAGTAAGTCATAGATAAAATATTATTCTTATTTTTTAATGTTTATTTTTTGAGAGAAAGAGAAACAGAGCATGAGTGGGGGAGAAGCAGAGAGAGGGAGACACAGAATCTGAAGCAGGCTTCAGGCTGTAAGCTGTCAGCACAGAGCCTGACGCCGGACTCAAACTCACAAATCATGAAACCATGACCTGAGCCAAAGTCAGATGCTTAACCAACTGAGCCACTCAGGCATCCCTGAGATAAAATATTATTAAGAAAATCATGAAGAATAGTGTTGCATCCACATGACTCCTGAAACAGAATGCTACGGGCACCAGTGACAGTCAAAACAAAGTTTATTACAATGAGATGCAAGGCCGACCGATTGGGACCAACATTCTTGATAAGAGTGCGGCCTCAAACAGCTGGGGTACAGAGTTTTATAACCGATCACATCGTTTTATCATCACCTGGGAACAGAACAAAGAAACAGTTTCCAGATGAGTTAGAAACAGTTGCCAGATGAGTTAGAAACAGTTGCCTAATGAGGTGTTTATTTTAGACTTTCTGCCTCTAAGTTGCAACCAGTGGATCTCCTTGACCCTGCCTCTGATGCTCTTTTCTTTGAACTTTTGTTTCCTTAATTGGTGAAGCCTAATTTACAAGAGTATGAGGCATAGTTTACAAGAGCAAAGCAAGGCTGTTATCTCTTAACCTTCAGTGTCAACACAAAGCTGTTATTTTTCAAGCTAAGCATTAGCCCTACACTACAATTTAACCCTTAAAATAGAAAATAAGTACTGCACTGTAATCGGTACTATAAGTTTACATCATCTATTTACAAGACTCTCATTAAAGGGAAGAAGTTAAGATCATGAGTCTTTCCATAGAGGACAGATTCAAATGTTAGTTATTCAACTAGGAATATTCACAGTGAGACTTGCCTAGGGTGAAATAAACTTTTTAACATAGTCACTAAAATTTCCGGGTGTTGTTGCTGATGTTGTTATTGTTGTTGCTATGGAAGCTAGAATCGGTGATATTATCTAATATTGGAACTTGTAACTTCAGTAGGTACTAACATTAAGAAGCCTAAAAACTATATTCTTGGCCAGTCAGGTGGTAGATGGTGAGAAATGGGTTAATGGCTGAAATGATAGCTATCACTATTATGTGGTGTCTAAGCACTTGGTAAAATTGTTCCTGTGAGAAGCTGAAGAGTTTATGATTCTAGGACAGCTGGATAGAAAACAAAGCAATAATGGTATTCCTTTATTTTTATTAGTGAAGTATAATTAACATATAATGTTATATTAGATACAGGTGTACAATATATTGATTTTGCAACTCTGTACATTATTCAATGCTCACTATGATATGTATAATCACCATCTGTCACCATACAATGTTTTACAATATTATTAACAATGTTCCCTATATTGTGCTTTTCATATACATGACTTTATGCCTGGATATTTGTAACTCTTTCTTTTAAGAGTATTTATTTATTTTGAGAAATAGAGAGAGAGAATGAGCAGGGGAAGGTCATAGAAAAAGAGAGAGAGAGAGAATCCCAAGCAGACTCCACATAGGAGGTGCAGAGCCCAACACAGGGCTTAAACTCAGGGACCATGAGATCCTGACCTAAGCCAAAACTAGGAGTTAGAAGCTTAACTGACTGAAACACCCAGGTGCCCCTGTAACTTTTTTTTTTAATTAAAGTATAATTAACATACAGTCTTATATAATATCAAGTGTAGGATATAATGTTCACATTTCTATACATTACTCAGTGCTCATCAAGATAACTGCACTGTTAACCTTTTTTTTTTTTTTTTTAATCTATTTTATTCATCTTCTCAGCCATTTCCCTTCCGGAAACCAGCATTTTGGTCTCTATATTTAAGAATCTTTTGTTTGTTTGTTTGTTTGTTTCTCCTAAATGTGATACCAGAAGCCATAAAACTCCTAGAAGAAAACATAGGCAGTAGTCTCTTTAATATCAACTACTGAAGCATTTTTTTCTAGATGTGTCTTCTCAGGCAAGGGAAACAAAAGCAAAAATAAACTATTGGTACTACACCAAAATAAAAAGCTTTGGCACAGTGAAGAAATCCATCATCAAAACAAAAAGGCAACATACTTTATAGGAGGAGATGTTGTAAATATCATATCCAATAAGCAGTTAACATCCAAAATGTATAAATAACTTATAAAACTCAGCACTAAACAAAGAAACACTCTGATTAAAAAATGGGCAGAGGACCTGAATAGACAAATTTCCAAAGAGGACATACAAATGGCCAACAAACACATAAAAAGATGCTCAACATCACCATCAGGGAAATGCAAATCAAAACCTCAATTGGAATATGTTTCTTTTTGCTAGTTACCTTTGGCAAAGGGTTCAAACAAAGTGGAGCGCAGGATATAATTGGTCAATATGTGCCAAAGTGAAACAGAGCAGACAGAGCCAGAAATGAAAGTCCTTGCAGGATTTGAAAAATCTGATACTATTGCACTCCAAATAGGAATGAAGGAATTTTTTAAAGACTTTGCTCAATAATTATATCAGAAAAAAAACTAATCAAGTTATAATTCTTGATTGAGCTCAGATTGAGTGTGGACTTTACATCTGTTGTTTCAGATTATTTCAAAGTAATAGTTTATATGGAGAGAAACACAGATGATGATGGTTAAATAAGCCAGGATTCAGCACTTGTTTTTCTTTATTAAATTTTTAAATTTTAATTCCAGTATAGTTAATATACAGTATTTTATTAGTTTAGGGTGTACAATACAGTGATTCAACAATTCTATACATGATACTCAGTGCCCACCATGATGAGTGTACTCTTCATTCACTCTACCTTACCTATTTCACCCAGCCCCCCACACACCTACCCTCTGATGTGTTTTACTTTAAACAAGTGCCCTCAGTTAAAGATTTTTTTTTCAACAAGAATATCTTTTGCCTAAAGCATCCTTCATAATACATGGTTCTAAAGACATATATAAAGCATTCTCTCTACGAAAAATGGAACACACATTTTAAGTATGCACAGAAAAATGCCCTGGTTAAATCACACAAAAAGAGACATAACAAATATTACAAATTTAAGAAGACTGAAATCATACCAAGTATATTTTCAACCACAATATTACAAAACTAAAGTCAACTGTACCACAAAGCTGGAAAACCTACAATGTAAATATTTAATATGTAAATATTAAATAGTACAAAACTGCACAAGCAATAAACCAAATTAAAAAATCAAATGGCAAATCAAAATATGTCTGAAAACAAAAGGAAAACGATATTACAAAATCTATGGGAGCAGCAAAAGCAGATGTTAGATTGAAATATATGCTATAAATGATTTCATTAAGAAAAAAAATTAGGGGTGCCTGGGTAGCTCAGTTGGTTAAGCATCCAACTCTTGATTTTGGTTACAGTCCGCGGTTGGTGAGATCAAACCCAATGTTAGCCTCTGCACCGACAGTGTGGATGGAGCCTGCTTGGGATTCTCTCTCTCCCTTTCTCTCTGCTCCACTAACTCTCTCTCTCTCCTCTCAAAATAAATAAGCAAACAATAACAACAAAAAAACTGCAAACACTTAACATTACACCGCAAGGACCTAGAAAAAGAAACTTAGCTAAAATTTAGTAGAGGAAAGAAACAACAAATAAAAATAGTAAATACATAAAATAGAGACCAGAATAAACAATAATATAACATTGAAAATAATAACCATTTTTCCCCCCAAAAATGAACAAAATTGGCAATACTTTAACTACCTTAACTAAGAAAAGAAAGCCAGGAGACTCAAAAATCAAAATTAACAACAGAAGAGAAAGCAATACAACAGATAACCACAGAAATACATAGCGTGGTAACAGATTACTCTAAACAATTATATACTAACAATCAGATCACTTAGGGAAAAAAGAAAATTCCTATTAAATGCACAGGTTATCAAGTTTGAATCATGGATTTTGAATCCAACAAGTAGGAAATCTCAGACCAATAACAGAAATGAAAGTGGAGTTTGGAATAAAAAAATCTCCCAGCTCAGAAAAGTCCAAGATCCCATGGTTTCATTGGGGAATTCTATCAAACAATAAAACACAATAATAATTAATGACAGCCTTAATAAAAATCTTGAAAATAATGAAATAGAGAAAACACATTCAAAATTATTCTATGAGGCCAGTACTAACCTGATACCAAAGCAAAATAAAAACAATACAAGAACAAAAACGTCTAGTTTGTCCAATATGAGTATTGCTACTTGGCCTTTCTTTTGACATTTATTTGTGTGATAAATGTTTCTTTACCTTTTCACTTTCAATCTGCAGGTGTCTTTATATTTAAAATGAGTCTCTTTTAGGCAGCATATACATGGGTCTTATGTTTTTGTTTTTATCTATTCTGACACCCTGTGATTTTTGTCTGGAGCATTTAGTCCATTTACATTCAAAATAACTATTTTCTCATTCTTTAATTTTTTTTTATATATATGAAATTTATTGACAAATTGGTTTCCATACAACACCCAGTGCTCATCCCAAAAGGTGCCCTCCTCAATACCCATCACCCACCCTCCCCTCCCTCCCACCCCCCATCAACCCTCAGTTTGTTCTCAGTTTTTAACAGTCTATTTTCTTTAAAAAATGTTTATTCATTTTTGAGAGACAGAGAGAGACACAGTGCAAGTGGGGGTGGGGCAGAGAGAAAAGGAGACACAATATCTGGGCAGGCTCCAGGCTGTAAGATGTCAGCAAAGTCTGATGTGGGATGAAATCACAACCTGGGCCAAAGTCAGATGCTTAACCAACTGAGCCACTCACGTGCCCCCAAAATAATTATCTTAGATATGCACTTAGTGCCATTTTATCACTTATTTTGTCATTGTTTTTGGAGATTTTCTGTGTTCCTTTCTTGTCTTTGCCACTTTTGGACTCTATCTTCACAGTCCCCTTTAATATTTCTTGCAGGGCTGGTTGAGTTATCACAAACTCTTTTAATATTTGTCTGGGAAACTTTTTATCTCTCCTTCTATTCTGAATGACAACCTTGATGGATAGAGGATTCTTGGCTGTAGCTTCTTCCCATTTAGCATTTTGAGTATATCATGTCACTCCTTTCTGGCTTGCCAAGGTTCTATTATGAAATCTCCAGCTAGACTTATGGGTTTTCCCTTGGAAGTTAAAGACTTCTTTTGTCCTAACTTGTTTAAGATAATTTTTTTTCTTTATCACTATATTTTGGAAATTTAATTACAATGTGTTTTGGTGTTGGCCCCCTTTTGTTGATTTTGATGGGAGTTCTCCTAGTCCTCTGGATCTGGATGTCTGGGTTTTTTTTCCCCTAGACTAGGGATGTTTTCTGATATCATTCTCAAAATAAATTCTCTCTATTTTTCTTCTGAGACTCCTATAATACATTTTTTTTAATATTTGATGGAATCACTGAGTTCCTTAAGTCTTTTCTCGTTTCATTCTTCTTCTTCTTTTTTTTTCTTCAGCGCCATTATTTTCCATTATTTTATATTCTATGTCACTCATTAATTTCTCTGCCTTTTCCAGCCTGCTGTTAATTGCATGAAGCCTGTTTGCAATCTCGTTTATTGCACTCATCATCTCTGATTGATTCTTTTTTTCACTCTTTTATTTCTGTGGTAAAGATCTCTCTGATGTCTTCTATTTTTTTTTCTCAAGCCCAGTGAGTATGCTTATGAATGTTGCTTTATATTCTCCATCAGGCAATTACTTATATGTTTTGCTCAGACCTCTGGCTGTGGCCTTATCTTGTTCTTTCATTTGGGATAAATTCCTCCATCTTGGCATTTCGTCTGTGTCTCCTTTCTTGTATGTAGGAGCAGAGCAATTTATGTCTTCTGCTCTTGAAAGTAATGGCTTTATGAATAAAAGGTCATGTGGTGACCAGGGTCTAGCACTTCAGGCAGCGTCTTCAGTGTTTGCTCTGTGTGTTCTGCCATTGTGTTTGAGCTGTTCTATCCTTCAGGGCAGTCATCTGCAGAGTCTCTCCTTGCCTATTGTGTGTGGTGCGTTTGGTCCCTGGCCTGAATGTGGTGACTTTTAGCCAGGTGTGCTCTGGTCTGCATGTTAAATGAGACCTGACACCAACTCCCCCTGAACTGAGGCCCTGCAGAACTCCCTGGCCATGGGATACATGGTGTGGGCAGAGTTTTGGGCTAGTCTCTAGGGAAAGAATACATACTTCTGGGATCACCACACTGGGTCTGCGACAAGCTTGACTGAGAAGGACAGTTCTACCAGAGCACCAAGTGTGGGGCTTGAAGTAGCAACTTAGGCAGCCAGTGTTCATGCTGAGCTGCTTCCCTGAGGTGGCTCTGTGTTTATCCTGAATGACAGGGTAGGAAAATGGCACAGGCCAGCTCCCCTATTCCTAGAGAGGAGTCTCGGGGAACGCTGCCTCTCAGGGACATACTCTGAGAAGAGTGAATAATCTCTCCCCAGTGAGCGCCAAGCAATCTTCAGATTGTTGTTCCACACTATCTGACCCTGAGTTGTTTACTGACTTTTCTCCAGGAGCAGCACAGTGTCCTCCAGGATCTATCACCACTGACCTTTAAAACTCCAGTCTTTGAGCCACACTGGCTGCAAAAACTCATGAAAATAAGCACCTTTCATTTTCCCAGCCTATGCTTTTTGGGGAAATATTCTCCTTTTGCATTTCCCTCCGTGCTTCTCTCTCTCACCTTTCTCCACAACCACAGTTCTCTTCCATCCACAGCACCTGTGATCTGTTTCTCCCCTAAAGCATACATCTGGACTTCCTACCTTCCTCAATGTGGTGTACTCTCTGTCCGTAGTTGTGGGGTTTTTCTTTTAAGTTTATTTATTTATTTTGAGAAGAGATAAGGGAAGAGAGAGAGGCGGAGAGAATCCCAGGCAGATTCAGCACTGTAAGCATGGAGCCCAACATGGGGCTTGATCCCATGAACCATGAGATCATGAACTGAACTGAAATCAAGAGTCAGAGGCTTAACTGAATGAACCACCCAGGCACCCCTAGTTGTGAATTTTGTTCCTTCAGTCTTCAAGATTATTTCTGTGGTATTTACAAGGATTTGATAGTTATCTTATTGTGTTCATAGGAGGAGATGAGCCTAGGGTCCTGTTACTCTGTCACCATCTTGTTATTCCTCTCAGCATTTTTTAAAATATAAAATAACTTTGCTTACTAGCACTTAAAATTTATTGGAAGCATACAAATAATAATATCATTTTTATTACAAAAACATCCAGAAGATTAAAAACAAATAAGCTGCAGGAAATTTTTAAACACACACAACAATCTCTATTGATTGTTTGGGTTACCTTAAGCCATTGGAGCAGAAGTACATTTAAGTACATCCCTCAAAGAAGACATATCTCCCATGTTCACATCAAATATATTTAGGAATCAGCATGGATAAGGTAGAATAATTGACAAGGTGGAGCAGGGAGCTACCAACAACAAGGTTAAATGTTTTTCTCCTTGACATCTGAACTAAGGCCTTCTCCATCTGCATTATAGCAATGTTTGTATGTCTCTATTGCTGAATTACTATGTCTGTCTCCATTACTCTCCTCTGCTTTCTGAATAGAAACATTTCTTGAATTATCTTGTTTCAGTTTTACCACTGTATAAACACTGTATCCTTTATGTTCTCCTGATAGTCGGATGACAGTCAGTTCCATTGTGTAATGGTTAGCACTCTGGACTCTGATAGTCAGATGACAGAAATTATTTATATTTTACTTAGTAAGTGAGCAGGCCAAGAGGACCCTCTTTTGTTTTGAGTCCTCCAGGAATCTGAGAACTTGAGCTGCAATAACTGGACAGATTTTGACTTTCTTTCATGAGGATGGTTTATTCTATACATGGAAAAAGGGCTATCTAGCAATTGTTGGTGAGCAAAGTGACTGAATGTGGCAGAGATGGCCAGTATTCTATTGGAGATGGATACTTTCCTATCATTAGGTAGAGATGTTCCTAAATGTGTTTGCCCTCTTAGGGCTTTATGTCTCAGTATTCTCCCAAGTGGATGAAACCATGTGGATATGATAACCCTCAGGACATCAATGGAAGTACATCCTATGTGAACAGGACATCCTGTGGAATAGAAGTGGAGGGTCATATTATACCGACAGGACATTCAGTGAGATGTCACTGCAAATGCATTCCATGTGAGCAGAACATCTTGTGGAGTATCAATAAGAGTGCTATCATTTACTTCTGGGACATGAGACTTAATTCTCCCTTTCTCTCTTTTTCCTTGGGGAAGCCTAGCTATAAATAAAAAGAGACATTAATGGGAGGAACTTGGATCTCTGAGTCACTGCTTGGATAAGCACCACTTATAGAACAACTTGACTAGGAACCATCACATGTTATTCTGCCTGAGAGAGGAATTAATTTATTTTTATGATATTAAGCCTCTAAGATTTGAGTTTAGTTCATATAGTGGTTAGGTTAAATTCCCTAATAATAGAGAAGTTTCTGGAAAAAAAATGACTATAAGTATGAAACTTATGAGATAGGATTATTGTTGAAAAATAGCCAAGTGTTCTGTGTGCCTGCAGTGGAGTAGGGAAGAATAGACATGGTGAAAATAAGGCTGGGAGTTCAATGAGGCTTGATTATTTGTTGTCCCAGGTAATTGTACTTTCAAGTGACATGGAGAATAATGGGAGAGTTTCGAGAAAGACATATTTTTAAAGACTTACTCAAATGTCTGCGTGGAGAATGAAGGAGTGAAAAGTTGGGAGAAATAATGTGTGTTAGAAGGGTAATGGGGTGGAAAATGGGGTGGTTTTATGACATATTTATCTACCAGAAAGGCAACAGGATTTGCTAATGCCTTTAGATTTATGAGAGAAGTGAAGTATTAGCTTTGAGTTTAATTGGGCAAAGATATTGAAAATGGGGTTTACATTTTCTAATATGGGGTGGACTGAGGAAAGCACACAGGAGGAAGAGAGACAAGGGCTCACCTCAGAATAGGAAAGAGTGGTATGTCTACTAGCCAAGATAAATTACTGAATAAGCACTTTGATATCCTAGTCCGGAGTGCAGGGCAGAGGATAGGTATGAAATATTCATTTGGTGGTTTTCAGGAGGTATTTGGCATTTGCAACTATGACCCTAGATGAAATGCTGGAGAAATCTGAACAGAAAGAGTGGGAATCTCTAAAGGCAAGAGGGCAGTGAGATGAAGAATTTCCAGTAAAGGTATCCAGTCTCTGATGATGAAGGAAAAACAAGAGAAAGAGATCCATGATACCCAATTCTGGTAATTGAGAAAAATGAAGACTGAAAATTAATCATTATATTTGGAAAGGTTGATGTCATTGTTGCCTCTGGGGAGTTTCCTCAGAGGACTGATGGTGTAACTGAACCAAACAAGAGTTTGTCCACTGAATGTGCAGCAAGCCACTAAAAACTGACATTGGTGTGGCACTTCCCAGGAGAATGGGGAGCTAATGCTCAAAGTCCCAAACTCCCTGATGGCTTACAAGCAGAACTTTTGTTTTTTTGTTTTTTGTTTTTAACTTTAACATTTATTTATTTTTGAGAGAGTGAGAGAGGAATGGGGGAAGGGCAGAGAGAAAGACAGAGAGAGCAGAGGACCTGAAGTAGGCTCTACACATTGAGTGCAGAGCCCGATGCGAGGCTTGAACCTCATGAACCATGAGAGCATGACCTGAGCCAAACACAAAAGTCAGCTGCTTAACCAACTGAGAAACCAGGCACCCCTTATAAGCAGGAGTTTTAAAGGGTGAAAATTCGGAGTAAAGACTTCAGGGTCCTGGATAAATGTGATTGAAGATAAGGACTGGTATAAAATTTCATTTCCTGATCATATTGTTCCTTTGTCTACTCCTTGTCTGATTCCAGTGTGGTGTTGGTGAGGTGGCCATTCTGTTCCGTGGCCCGGTTGTTCCACTTTAAGGTCCGGAACTGCAAAACATTCTTGGCAGATAGCATTATGATGTCACCTCTAGATTACATGTTACCTCTAAAGGCAAAAGTTCTGGATCCTGTGACTATTACTAAGCTTAAAGTTATTATTAGTTTTTTTTTTTCTTGCAAACATGACACATTATGGTTGTTATCTCAAGCAGAAAGAAAACATCCCACAAACTTTTGGAAATCAACTTTATATTATTTCCTGAGGCGATTCTACAGGTTCCTGTAATAGCAACTAGGGGCTACATGACTCTAGTCAGAAGCAGCTAGTAGCCGTATATCAAAACTTTGGTGTCTGCAGGGTCTTGCATCCCTGGTTTCAAAAGGAACAACAGTTTGGATTGGAGTCAATTGGAGAGAAAATGGGATATAATTTTAGAGGAAATGATTCATTCAAAGGGTTTTGGGGATCAACAATTGCCAGTGATGTTTCACAGCCCGAAATAGCTCCCATAGAGAGAAAGCTGACCTGGAACTGTTTTCACAGGACATTGCTTAAGAGGACAGCCTGTGGGAAGTTTTATTCAGGGAAATGATCAGGTGCTGAAACAAATAGGTTTCTAATTCAATTGTTACAATTGTTCCTAAATAGATGACTGGTAGATTTCCTTTCCTTGAAGCCCACTTTACCCCTCACCCTTTCACCAAGGTCACATTGCTCCACCCCTTCAGTGCCAACCTCATGTGTTCTACAAATTTCTGGAACACATCACATCTTTCTCTCTGGGCTTCCTTCACATTCTTTGCACATGGAGTTCCCGTCCTTCTCTATTCTCTTCTTCACACAAAAACACTTATCACAGATGCCGGGTGTCAGCTTCATGTACCTCCCCAGAGAGCTCCCTAAAGGTTCCAATTCCAGGCTGCTTGACTGCCTCTTTATGCATCTTCTCACCTGCCAACAAGTCTCTAGAGGGCAGAGGTCATGTAAGTCATTTTCTCCATTTTGACCTCAGCATCTCGCTCGCTTCTTACTTCAATGTTTATTGAATGGATGAAGGAATTGCTCTTTCTAGGGCAACTGATTTTCTTAAAAGTCACCTGCTCACTGTTGTGAAGATGGTGTTAGGTTCAAGTGCACATCAAACTTGCTCTTTAGAGTGAGGAAGTCAAAAAGTTGTGAGAATCTAAGAATAGCTTTTTATCACCCTCTTGTTGTAGATGGGGACTTTGAGGTCACTTTTCCAGGCTGTGCAGCAGCTTGCTGGGCTCGGACAAGATGTGTGTTCTCTGGCTCTGGATCTGTTTTCAGAGCAGTATTCCTGAGCTCACCCTTAGACACATCTTGACTATACAGGTGTCTGTGGCCTGTTTCCTTGGTGGAGCACAGGGTGCTGAGCACTAGGGTGGCCCTCCATTTGGGCAGGACGTCTCAGTTATGCAGCCCAAAAAGGATGCTTGCTCTCCTCGGGTGCCTCCTTTCACCCAGCCTTCAATGTTGCTACGGGAAGTCCCTCCAGGCCCCGATGCTGACGTCGCCCGTCCAGGACACAACGGATCTGGGCTCTGAGCTATATGGCTAATGCAAACAGATGACCACCCTGAGCATCGACACTGCACTACTGTCCAGAACCTCAGAGGAGGTGTTTGTTCTTGTTTCCCACCACCCCTTGCGCAGCGCAGAGGTGAGAGCTGGTCCCAGTCTCAGGGAAGTTGGAAGACAGCCACCTCGGGCCCTGAGGAGACCTGTGCAAGACGACCAATGCTTCCACCTACTGGCTATGGGGGGAACTGCCGCTTGCTGCTTCAGAACAGCCCAACCTATGGAACCCCTCGGATGCCTTGCTGTTCCTCTTGAGGGAAATGCTTCTGGCAAGGGCAAGTGCGCTTTTCTAGTTCTATGACTCTCTCTCTCTCTTTTTTTTTCTGATTTTTAGCTTTACAATTGTTGCAAAGAAGTATTTTACCTTAATTCATACTAAACCAACCATGTCCTTGGATTAAAAACGCTGCATTCTTCTTTGGATAATTTTGCAAATCATTTGACCTCTCGGTCCTCAAATATTGGATGAAAAACACCCTCCTTGAGTATTAGTTCCTCAACTGTAAAAATGAGGATTATCTTTAATGTATAGGTTGTTGTGGGAATTTAATTTGATAATACACATGAAAAGACTTTGAGGTCACTTAAAAACAACACAAGCCGTAATCAATGCACAATTATACACGGTTGACAATATCTGTCCTGTGCTCTCTTCTTGTGTACAGGAACTTACCTATCTTTATAAGAACACTAGTTTGGATTATTGCTATTATTGTTACTGTCCTTGTTATTATTATACCTCCCCACAATCCATTACTCTCCATCACCCTCCATCAAAACCAACCACGTTTCACTACTGAGAGAGGAAAAAGAAGCCAGAAAAATTTGAAACTCTGCTTGAAGTCATTAATAGCATCTATGACCCCAATGTATCTACAGAAATTACCAGCAGTGCTCAATTTTTTTTCATTACATTTGCTAAACTAAAAACTGATAAGCACATACTTTCTTCAGAAAACAAAACAGAAGACTTTTATTGATAATACTATAACATAATGATAATGATACCTAATCACTTTGAATACATTAACTCATATAATCCTTATCACTAACCTAACTCTTAGGTCTCATTACATCTTCTATTTGATTAATAGTGTGTTAACCATTTCCAATATAGTACCTAGGTTATAGTAAGCACTTAAATTCATTTGTTGGATTAAGCATTTTTGTCTATTCAGGTAAGTAATCTAAAAGTCTTCATATAAATGATGATAGGTCATCATATGATATCCAATTGGTATTTACTTTCCCCGGCCACAGGAAAAATTCAACTCGGAATTCATTTACGACCCCAGAGAGAAACAGAGCCAGTAAATGCCAATTGACTAATTTATATATGGAATGTAGTGTAACCAAGAAAAAGTTGTGGTACCCTTTTATCAACATCTAAAATCATCTTAACCGTATTCTTTATCTAATTGTTCACATACAATACACACAAAAAAAATTAAGTGAAAGTTCAGACTGTGTTAATTAAAGTGCTACTGGTATGGAGTTGATATAGCTCCTTTAATTTTCTTATAGTCATCTTAATATAAAACATATGTACATGTACACATGCATGCATACATATCAGAAAACACAAGGGTGGTAAAAGAGGATACTGTATTACATTGCTACTCAAGAGTGTTAAAAAGTAATCTGAGGTTTATTTGGCAATACAGATTTTTTTTCCCTTGATGTAGCATTTCCATATCCTGAAAACTCTTCTGAAGTAGAGTTGCAGAGGAATATTCCTATACAAGCTATCCATTGCATTGTTGTGCATAATGGCCCAAAATTAACCTAACATAAAAAAAAGTTACAATTGTTTTTCTTTATAGCAATTTACCATGAGATAAGTAAAATCAGATAGCAGAATTGTGAAATTACAGTATATTATGATGTGAAATAATGAAGTAAATATACTTAACATGACTTAGTCATCACACTTTGATCCATCCATAATTATATACACAAATTATAACACTGGTTATTTTATTGGTGGAGTGACATGTGTATTACTATGTTTATTTACTGTCACTTACTCTCATTTTAAATAATCACAGGAAGTATTCTTATTTTTATTTATTTGTTTTATTTTATTTTTTAATTTATTTTTACTTAATTACATCCATGTTAGTTAGCATATGGTGCAACAATGATTTCAGGAGTAGATTATTAATGCCCCTTACCCATTTAGCCCATCCTCCCTCCCACAACCCTCCAGCAACCCACTGTTTGTTCTCTATATTTAAGACTCTTTTACATTTTGCTCCCCTCCCTTTATGTTCATCTGTTTTGTATCTTAAATTCCTCATATGAGTGAAATCATATGATATTGGTCTTTCTCTGACTAATTTCGCTTCGCATAATACCTCCAGTTCCATCCATGTAGTTGCAAATGGCAGATTTCATTCTTTTTGATTGCTGAGTAACACTCCATTGTATATTGTACCACATCTTCTTTATCCATTCATCCATTGATGGACATTTTGGTCTCTTTCCATGCTTTGGCTATTGTCAATAGCACTGGGCTCTAAACATTGGGAATTCATGTGCCTCTTCGAAACAGCACACCTGTATCTCTTGGATAAATACCTAGTAGTGCAATTCCCGGGTTGTAGGGTAGTTCTAAGTTTTTTGAGGAAACTCCAAACTCTTTTCCAGAGTGGCTGCACCAGTTTGCATTCCCACCAACAATGTAAAAGAGATCCTCTTTCTCTGCATCCTTGCCAAGA
Source organism: Lynx canadensis (assembly GCF_007474595.2). Classification (NCBI taxonomy): domain Eukaryota; kingdom Metazoa; phylum Chordata; class Mammalia; order Carnivora; family Felidae; genus Lynx; species Lynx canadensis. The sequence continues at coordinate 83,809,051 of NC_044303.2, read as the reverse complement.
TCTGTTGTGCCTGAGGTACTGTTAATGTTAGCCATTCTGACAGGTGTGAGGTCGTATCTCATTGTGGTTTTGATTTGTATTTCCTGATGATAAGTGATGAGCATTTTTTTCATGTGTCTGTTTGTCATCTGTATGTCTTCTTAGAGAAGTGTCTATTCATGTCTTTTGCCCATTTCTTCACTGGATTGTTTGTTTTTTGGGTGTTGAGTTTGATAATTTTTTTTATAGATTTTGGATACGAATCTTCTGTCTGATATGTCATTTATGAATATCTTCTCCCATTATGCCATTGCCTTTTAGTTTTGCTGATTGTTTCTTTGCTGTGCAGAAGATTTATTCTGATGAGGTCCGAACTTTGGTTTCCCTTGCTTCCAGAGATGTGTTGAGAAATAAGTTGCTGTCGCCGAGGTCAAAGAAGGTTTTTGCCTGTTTCTTCTATAGGATTTTAATTAGGATTTGATTTAGGATTTCTTACATTAGGTATTTAATCCATTTTGAGCTTATTTTGTATATGGTGGTAAAAAAGAGGTCCACATTCATTTTTCTGCATGTCACTGCCCACTTTTCCCAACACAATTTGCTGAAGAGACTGTCTATTATTCTACTGGATAGTTTTCCCTCCTTTGTTGAAGATTAGTTGAAAATTGTTTATGGGTCCATTTCTGGATTGTCTATTCTGTTCCATTGATCTGAGTGTCAGTTTTTTGTGCCAGTACCATGCTGTCTTTATGCTTACATCTTTGTAATACCTCTTGATATCGGAATGTGATTCTTCCAGCTTCAGTTTACATTTTCAAGATTACTTTGGCTATTCAGGGTCTTTATGGTTCATACAAATTTTAGGATTGTTTTTCTATCTCTGTGAAGAACTTCTGGTGTTATTTGATAGGTATTTTCCTTGAAGAGGTAGATTGCTTTGGGTAGTATCACACATTTTAACAATGTTGTTCTTTCCTATCCAGGAGCATGGAATATTTTTCCATTTTTTTGTGTCTTCTTCAATCTCTTTCTTAAGCTTTCTGTAATTTTCAGTGTATAGATTTTTCACCTCTGTGATTATGTTATTTCTATGTATTTTATGGATATTGGGTGCAATTATAAATGGGACTGATTCCATGATTTCTCTTTCTGTCGCTTTATTGTTGATGTATAGGAATGCAACCGATTTTTGTGCATTGATTTTTTATCATGCCACTTTGCTGAATTCATGGATCAGTTCTAGCAGGTTTTTGGTGGAATATTTTGGGGTTTTCCATATAGAGTATCATGTCATCTGCAATGAGTGAAAGTTTGACTTCCTCCTAGCCAATTTGTATTTCTTTTATTTCCTTTGTGTTGTCTGATTGCTGAGGCTATGACTTCCAATACTATGTTGAATAACAGTGGTGAAAGTGGACATCCCTGTTGCCTTCCTGACCTTAGGGGCAAGCTCCCAGTTTTTCCCCATTGAGGATTATATGAACAATGTGTCTTTCATATATGGCTTTTATGATCTAGAGGTATGATCCTTCTATCCCTACTTTCTTCAGTTTTTCTTTTTTATCAAGAAAAGATGCTGTGTTTTATCAAATGCTTTCTCTGCATCTTTTGAGAGGATAATGTGGTTCTTCTTTTTTCTTTTAATGTTGTGCTGTATCCCATTGATTGTTTTGTGGATATTGAACCAGCCCTGAATCCCAGGTATAAATCCCACTTGGCCATGGTGAATAATTCTTTGAATGTATTATTGGATTCATTGGTTAGTGTCTTGTTGGGGATTTTTACATACATGTTCAAACGGGAAAATGCTCTGTAGTCCTCCTTTTTAATGGGATCTTTGTCTGGTTTTGGAAACAAGGTAATGTTGGCTTCATAGAAAGAATTTGTAAGTTTTCTTTCCATTTCTATTTTTTGGAACAGCTTCAAGAGAATAGGTGTTAACTCTTCTTTAAATGTTTGGTAGAATTCCCCTTGAAAAGCCTTTCCAGCCTTGGACCCTTGTTTTTTGGGAGATTTTTGATTACTAATTTCATTTCTTTGCTGGTTATGGGTGTGTTCAAAACTTTCTATTTTTCCTATTTCAGTTTGTGGTAGTTTTATGATCTCTAGGAAGTTTGTCCATTTCGTCCAGATTGTCCATTTTAAATTGCCATATAATTGCTCATAATATTCTCTTCTTCCTTTCCCTATCCTCCCCCTTGTCCTCCCCCTCATCCTCCCCCTCCCCCCTCTTCCTCCTCTCCTCCCTCCTCCTCCTCCCCCTCCTCCTCTTTCTTTCTTCTTCTTCTCTTCTTCTTCTCTTCTTCTTCTTCTTCTTCTTCTTGGACTTCGGCAGTGTTGGTTGTGATCTCTCCTCTTTCATTCTTGATTTTATTTATTTAGGGTCCTTTCCTTTTCTTTTCTATCAAATTGGCTAGGGGATACCATTTTGTAAATTCTTTCAAAGAACCAGCGCCCTTTCATTGATTTGTTCTAATGTGTTTTGTTTTGTTTTGTTTAATTTGTTTGTTGGTTTTTATGGCATTGATTTCTGCTCTAATCTTTAATATTTCCTGTCTTATGCTGGTTTTGGGTTTTATTTTGCTGTTCTTTTTCCGCTCTTTGAGGTGGAAGGTTACGTTGTGTATCTGAGACCTTTCTTCCTTCTTTAGGAAGGCCTGGAATTGCTATATACATCCTCTTATGACCGTCTTGCTGTGTCCCAGAGATTGGGCTGTGGTTTATCAATTTTCAATGGATTCCATTTATTTTATATCCTCGTTAGAACTTGGTTAGCCCATTAATTCTTTAGTAGAATGTTCTTTAGTCTACAAGTATTTGTTATCTTTCCAAATTTTTCTTGTAGTTGATTTCGAGTTTCATAGTGTTGTGGTCTGAAAATGTGCATGGCATGATCTTGATCTTTTTGTACTTGTTGATGGATGATTTGTGTGCCAGTTTGTATGTTCCATGTGCACTCGAGAAGAATGTGTATTCTGCTGCTTTGGGGTGAAATGTTCTGAATATATCTGTTAAGTCCATCTGGTCCAGTGTGTCATTCAAAGACATTGTTTCCTTGTTGATTTTCTGTTTAGATGATCAGTCCATTGCTGTAAGCTGGGTGTTGAAGTCCCCTACTATTATGGTATTATTATCAGTGAGTTTCTTTATGTTTGTGATTGATTTGTATATTTGGGTGCTGCCACATTTGGCACATAAATGTTTACAATTGTTAGGTCTTCTTGGTGGATAGACCCCTTAATTATGATATAATGCCGTTCTTCATCTCCTGTTACAGTCTTTATGTGAAAATCTAGATTGTCTGATATAAGTATGACTACTCCAGCTTTCTTTTCATGACCATTAGCTTGATAGACGGTTCTCCATAACCTTATTTTCAATCTGAAGTTGTCTTTAGGTCTAAAGTGGGTCTTTTGTAAACAGCATATAGATCAATCTTATTCTTTTTCTTTCCTTTCTGTTACTCTATGTCTTCTGAATTGAGCATTTCACACATTGATGTTCAGAATGAGTACTGAAAGATACTAATTTATTGCCATTATATCACCTGTAGAGTTGGAGTTTTTGGTACTGTTCTCCAGTCCTTGGTCCTTTCTAGTCTTTGTTGCTTTTGGTTTATTTATTTTTTGTCTTTTATCCCCTCAGAGATTCCCCCTTAAAATTTCTTTCAGGTCTGGTTTAGTGGTCATGATCTCCTTTAATTTTGTTTGTCTGGGAAACTTTTAATTTATCCTTCTATTTTGAATGACATCCTTGCTGGGGAAAGAATTCTTGGCTGCATATATTTCCAACTCAGCAAATTGAGTATATTCTGCCACTCCTTTCTGGCCTGCCAAGTTTCTGTGGATAGGTCTGCTGCAAACCTGATCTGTCTTCCTTTGTAAGCTAAGGACTGTTTTTCCCTTGCTGCTTCCATGATTCTTTCTTTGCCTGAGTATTTTATGAATTTGACTATGATATGCCTTGTTGATGGTCTTTTTGTTGTTGTTGTTGAATCTAATGGGAGCTCTCTGTGCTTCCTGGATTTTGATGTCTGTTTCTTTCCCCAGGTTAGGAAAGTTTTCTGTCAGCCCTTTTGCTCTCTCTTCATCTTCTGGGACCCCTATGATTCTGATGTTGTTCCTTTTTAATGAGTCACTGATTTCTCTAATTCTTAAATCTTGTTCTTTTGCCTTAGTCTCCCTCTTTTTTTCTGCTTCATTATTCTCCACAATTTTGTTCTCTGTATCACTGATTCTCTGTTCTGCCTCATCCTTCCTTGCCACCATGGCATCCATTCGAGATTGCAGCTCAGTTAAAACATTTTTTATTTCATCATGATTAGTTTGTACTTCTTTTATCTCTGCAGAAAGAGATTCTAATCTATTTTCAACTCCAACTAGTATTCTTATTATCATGATTCTATATTCTGGTTCAGACATCTTGCTTGTATCTGTGTTGATTAAGTCCCTGGTTGTCATTTCTTTCTGTTTCTTCTTTTGGGGTGAATTCCTTCCTTTCATCATTTTGGAGTAAGAAAATGAATTAATAAAGTAAAAAAATACAATTAAAAAATTAAAAACAACACAAAGAAATCAAAATAGAGATGCAAGATCTTAGGTATGTTTTGGTGTGGTTGTTGAAAGAAGCTTGATAGATTAGAGAAAAAAGGGAAAGTAAGAAAGAAAAAGAAGAAGAAAAAAAGGAAATTCAAATTTATTTACTTTATTAATTCATTGAATTTTCAAATTTTCAAACGTTTGAAAGAAATGAATACAATAAAATAGAATAAAATGAAATAATGAAAGTAAAAAACAATTTCAAAAATTCACAAAAAAGTAAAAAATATAATAAAAAATGGAACAAAAATGTTTTTAATAAAATGGAAAAAAATAAAATTTTTCCTTTCTGTATTCAAGAATAAGAAAAGAAAAAAAAATGAATAAAAAGACCAGAGAACAGAATGAAGTACAATTGAATTTACATCTGATTTCCCATAGAAGTTAAGTTGTGAAGCACTTTATAGTCCGTAAACTAAGCAGGCTGAGACTTGTTTTTGTCAAGAGCGCTGTTGGCCCATTTGGGCTGGATTTAATGTAATGATCCGTTCTCCACTAGTTGGTGCTGTTTAGCTTACTGGAGTGGATGGCTGTGGCTTGTATAAGCATGTATGCACATGTGCAGGAGGAGTGAAAATGGTGTCACTCAGCTTCCTAGTCTCTAGTATAGGAACTCTGTGCTATCCACCACCGACAATCAAGCACCCCTCCTTTGTCTCCAGCTTCTGTATACTTTGTGCTTCTACACTGTCTGTGACCAAGCTGTCAGGCTGCCAGATAGCACATCAGTCCTGAGTTTTATCTCAAATGGGACTGTGTTTCCCAACCCCTCACTTCTGAGGGACTGCGATTTTGACCCACTCAGACCTTCTGGGGGAGGGTCTTGCTAAGAAATGGCTGGGTGCTGGCCCACCCCCTGGAACTTTCACAAGACCATACTGCTACCAATACCCAGAACCTGTGGCTGGGTGACCAGGCTGCCACCAAAAACGTTTGCACAATCTTGTAGAAGCATCTTTTCAGGGTTTATGGAAAATTGCAACACACATCTGGCACCAGGCTTCCCCCTTAATGTCCTTGTTCCAGCACCAGCGAATCTGGTTGTTCTCTGGGGCCCACTGGGACCTTCGCCTGTGGGGTGGCCATACAGCTTGTACCAAATGTCATCCCAGCAGGGGAACCGCCTGTCTCCATGTAGCCTGAGGACCCTGAGAGCCTCACTCTCTGATCCCGGGGATTTTCCCTTCCCACCAGAGCACCTCCAGGTATTGGGCTGCAGAGTTTCAGATTCTGCACTCCTGCTGTTTATAGTCTTCATGGAATTTAAACCCTCTTTTCTCCTGTTTCTGTTCAGTCCCTGTGGCTGCTTCTATTTTTCCACTTTCTCTCCAGATGCTTTTTTTTGGGAGGGGGGAGCGGAGGGATAAATCCTGTACTCTACCCCCATCTCTGTCCTCTCCCCACAAGCAAAAATGGCTCCCTCCCCTCTGTGGCTTCTCTATCCCCAGTTCACTTCTATGCACTGCATACTTGCCAAGTTTTGTGGTTCAGGCTGTGCAGATTGCTGTGTTAATCCTAAAATCAGTTTTCTAGGTGTGCAAGATTGTTTTGTGTTGATATGGCTGCATGTCAGAGAGGAGAGATGCAAAACAAAACAACAACACAACAACAACAGCAAAATAAAAAAACTTCCATGCTGTTCTGCCATCTTGGCCATACCTAAATAATCACAAGAAGTATTAATCTGAAACCACAAAGTCTGGTGTTCCCAGAGATAAATTGAACATATCAAAGTTTTCAGATTGAACTAGCACATTTTTTTGCTTTTTGTAGTGATGAACTATTTTCCATGTTTTTGCATTTTTAAATGAATGGTTTTTTAAAAAAAGAAAGCAATGGCTTTTTTTTTTTTTCAAACAAAGGTGGCTTGTACATGAATTAAGAATTACTAATCTGGAATAAAGTATTTTCACCAACTTTGTTTTCTAACCATATGTTAAATAAGGTTTCATAATAATCACTTTCTTAAATTGGGTTTTTACATCCATTACACTGACAATAGGCTAAACAAAAACATACTTTCTTATCAAATTGGCCAGTACTTTTATTAAATTGGTGATTGTACAAGTTATTTTGGTGGCATTTAGTTAATGAGTGGACTTTATGAGAAGGTGATTATTGAAAGAGAAAAATGACAGGATTAGAGCTGACAATTGTTCTTGAAGTGAGAAATTAAATGACCAAATGAAAACTTCTCTTTCCTTCCGTTGGCAATTTTCCCATTATTACTAATCTGTTCTCTAGAGGAATAAAAGACATAAGTGTTTGGTGATGAAACATCCATAAAATAGTTGTTCTCAAGCTACTAATTAAAAAAAAATACTGGAGAGAATTCAGCCCAATCACTTTAGCTGTGGAACGTTTGCTTACAATTTAGACATTTGAGTGAAGTCTCAGTCTGGTTCAGTACCAACCAGAGCCAGTTTAATTGATAACCCTTGGATTCTTAGAAGGAGATGTCTCCATAAGAAATCTCAGAATGATTATGATGACATTCTGCAGGTTATTTAAACGTTCTCTTGAGTTCTCTGGTGCAATGTGCCCCAAAGTTTTTGTGGCACTGAAGTGTAAAATCCATGGCTCCAGTTAAGGTTTCATCTTTAAATACTTCTAACAATCTTCTTTTTGATGGTTTGTGTCTTTCAACCTGAATCTCCTGCCATCACTTCAAGGAAGGAAGGAGACCTCTATGAGGATAAGAAATAAGGAAACCAAGGAAGTTCCATTTTATCTGCTTATTTTCTAAGTTCTTATCTCTTGTGATGTTGTCTGTAACTAGTTTTGCTTTTGATTCATATACCTTTTTCTAGATATAAGTCATCTGTTGTTATCACCTTCTTCACCTACATTCTAAGGGTAAGAAAACCATTTGTATCTCTTAAATAATGTGCATGGGGGCTAGGGTGGGGTATGGGCGGAGAATGGATAAGAAAGGTCAATGGTTTGATAAAATTCAGATATTTTTTGCACCTCCATTTACAACAAACTTGATGTAAATTTAAAACATGAAGACTTAAGTAAGATGCCAAAACAATTAAATTGAATAGGTTTGTAAAGTAGAAATTTTGGTGGAGGTTTAAGGAATTAGGGTGCTCTACCTTAAGAAGAATGGACTGGAAGTAGATGAAGCACAAGCCAGGAGTCCAAAGGCAAATATTTTGACCGAACTAATAAAGCCCCAATTGTAGACTAAAACTAGTCAAACCTTAAAACATAGGCTATTATTTAACTATTTCTGACTACTGTCACATTACTCATTTAGCACACATAAAGGTAGGTTTTTCAGGTGAAAATGGAATACTTAAAATGGGATCATCAGTATAATAATAGATATAGTATATATATATAGATATAGTATAATAGGTATATAGATATAGTATAATAGGTATACTATATGTGTATATGCTGTATATTTATAATATAATATAGATATATAGGTAGAATGTAATAATAATCATAGAAACATTGAAGAGGGCTGCAAATTTTCTGTTGCTTCAACTACAAATATCCATTCACTTGTTTAAAACAAATATCACTTTCTTGCAGAAGGGCTTAGGATAAAGATAATCAAATGGAAAATCATTCTGGTAGCATTGTGATAAAGCCAATAACTATTTCATGAACTGATTCTATGTATTACATTTTGTGGCCCATTTTAGACACATCAAGAGGCAGTATCCAAAAGGTGGGAGTGCTTTTCATTAATGGTTGTAGCTGTTGGTTGGAAAGATGCTGTTAAGCTGTGTTGAAAGTGCATGGATAATGTATTTATGTGGTTAGAAGGGAACCAATGGCTGACAACATCATCTCTCTGACTGATATCATTCACTTTCTTTCTTCCCCAGAGACCCAGTTTTGTTCTGACTTAAGAGGTCTTCCAAGTTAGCCTTTTTGGTACAGTGTGATTTCACAGGGAGTAGCAAAAGCAAATATTTATATTTATTGTCCCCATGTACACATTTGAAATGGGAAAATATTAAGTATAGGAGTCATTAAATTCTAGGAGTAATCTATTGATATGTAGACCATCTGTTATATGCAAGACTGTTCTAATAACTGCAAATACAAAGACTATTTAGATGATGGCTCTACTCTCAAATATGTCACATTGTAGTTGGGAAGATAGAAGGAGCAAATAGAAACCCTAGGCACACTGCTACAAGTTGTGGAATCAAGTGGAAAAGCTATCATGGGGGTAAGAGGATGGTGTTCTCCCTGGTCAGAAAGATTGAGAGCATCAGGGAGAGATTCAAGATATGTTTATGGGACTCTGATTACCATCAGGATCTAGTCCATTTTACTTGGAAAGGGACTAAATATAAAGTTTATAATATTCAGTAAGTAAAATAAACCAGATTCTATGATGCTCTGGTAAAGTGTCTTCCTGATTCCTCAAGCGCCATTCAATTCTGCAGAGCCTCAAGGTTGCTGTTTCTTGAGCCTCTGCCCTTGGGCTCATTCTTTCTTATCTCTGTGCTAAAATTGCTAAACTATGTATAGATTATTATAATTTTTATATACATATGTACTTCTGTAAATGAGTAGTTATGTGTTTTTAATCAAAATACATCCTGCACATATTTACATGACCAGAAACCCTAAACTACATCACTATTATCAATAGGTACAAGGTAAGCTGCAGAGAGTTTTATTTTGTCAGTCTGGTGATGTTGATTATTTAGATTGTTTCCAGTTTATTTTTACTGTCAAAAGCAATGATTGATTAGCATCTTTGCATATACTCACATCTTCATACTATTTTTTCCTCAGAATAAATTTGTAAAAATAGCTGAAGTGTAGATGTTTATAAAAGATGTTTGATATAAAATAAATGTTGCCAAAAACATCTAGAGAAAATCTTTTAATTTGTACTCATGCTATCAGTGTGTAAGAGTGCATGAACCCGCTTTCTCATACTGAAAATCCTAAATGTATGGGGTACCTGGCTTCCTTAGTTAGTGGAGGGTGCAATTCTTGAGTTTGGAGTTGTAAATTTGAGCCCCACATTTGGTATAGAGATTACTTAAAAATAAAATCTTAAAATAAAGAATATTCTAAGTGTTACTGTCATTCTTTGAAAATTCCTTTTTCTTATGAAAAAATAACATTTCTTTGTCTAAAAGTTTTCTTTTAGAAATGTAATATATTTTTACTCAAGCTTTTGAGCCACCTGATGTAAAGATGTGAGTTTAAAAGAAAAGTCTTAACCTTTAACTCTAAATTGTAATTTTTTTTAATCTGTAGGGGAGACAAAATTTTACCTTTATTCATGTAATGTTTAGGTGAGATTCTTTAACAAAATGACAAATCAACAAAAGAAAAACAGCTTATTAATGCATACAGTGTATAACACCTAGGAGAAACCAAAACAAAAAAAGTAACTCAAGGTGATGTCTTAAAACTGAGACTTATATAGCATCTTCAAAAAAGAACAATGAGTTTGTAGAGAAATTATAGGGCTCTTAGACTTCCAAGAGCAGCACATTGGAAATGTAAATATAAGGGAGGGAACAAATAGAGTAAGATTTTTTGCAGATTTATTAGGGGCCATCTCTGGGCTGATAAGAGTCTGTCTCTAGGAAAAGGATAATTTATATTCTGCCTTTATGTAGAAAAGAGAATTATCTGAGTTTGCTTCTGCTTAATTTCCTTCAGCTCAAAGTAACTTTTATGTCAGAGAAAGAGTTTGGGGTGATATTTTTGATTTTCCTTCACTTCCATATAAATATTATTAAATTAATCCTTCCATTTATTTGAAATCTTATGTGCAGCAACCACTTACATGCTATGATTTCCTGTATATTTTGGAGAGTGGTGGTGGTGAGGGATGTTTACTTCTAATCCGTCTTTTCTGTCTAGTTGTTCAGCTTCCATATTTTGCATAGGTGTTACAGAGGTGAATGTACTGTCAAATTTTAACATTTTTCCCTCTGGACATTTAACATATGCTCATTCTTTCAGATACACTTTAGAATTATTTCACCAAGTTTCTCCAGAAACAAGTTCCTATCAGAATTTCAATTAAGAGTGCATTGTATTAATTTACACTTTTCTCCAAGCTTAGTACCAGCTATTTCATCATTTTTGTTGATATTGTGTATCAATATTTTGTTGATGTTATGAACAAATATGTTAACATATCATGAGACTATTTGACACTATTACTGACACCAGAAAGGGTCCATGTGGGAAGTTATGTGAGCTGAGACCTGGGATTATAGAAACCACATAAATAGAGAATAATTGTGTTCCAGGCAAGGGGGACTTCTGAGTCTGGTTATTTTCTTGGAGACAAATGTGAGAAACTGACAAAGCACTAGAGAACAGAGTCCTGAATATTCAGGCTACCAAAGTTCATGCAAACCACATTCAGGACTTTTATCGTTAGCCCACAAATAATGCTGAACTTTAAAGCATATTAGGGGGAGAGGGAGGGGCGCCCATGACTCAGTCACTTAAGCGTCTGACTTTGGATCAGGTCATGATCTCACAGCTCATGAGTTTGAACCCTGTGTTGGGCTCTGAGCTTCAGCCCCTGTTCGTGCTCACTCTCCCTCTTTCTCTCTCTCTCTCTCTCAAAAATAACATTATTTTTTTTAACAAAAGGAGAGGGAGTGGGTTTATATGAACAGATTTGCAGATATGGTTTTTTAATGCATTGCTGGGTTTAATAACTAATATTAATTTGGGGGAGATTTTAATCCACATTTATAATTGAGAGTAGTTCATATTATGGGGCATTAGTGTGTGTGTTTTTTTCAGGTTCTCTGATATTAAAAAAAATAACGTTTATTCATTTCTGACAGAGAACAGAGCATGAGTGGGGGGGGCAGAGAGAGAGAGAGGGAGACAGAATCTGAAGCAGGCTCCAGGCTCTGAGCTGTCAGCACAGAGCCCAGTGCGGGGCTCCAGCTCACTGATCATGAGATCATGACCTGAGACAAAATCAGACACTCAACTGACTGAGCCACCCAGGCGCCCCAGGTTCTCTGGTATTTTAATGAACAATGCCTGTAATTTTATTTAGTGTGTTTTATTATAATAGAATCACTTTATCTTTTTGTTGGTTTGTTTTTATTTAAATTCCAGTTAGTTAACATACAGTATAATAGTAGTTTCAGGTGTACAATTTACTAATTCAACAAATGAGTGAAGAAAAAAATAAGGTTGAATATGATCAGATGGACAATGCAGTGATCCAATTTACTATATTGCATAATTTTCAGCCATATCTACAACTTAATGGTTATGTCTAGATGAGGCAGGTCAGTTTCATAGTTGCCATAAACTTCCCAATTCAATAAAACATCTTCCTAAATTATTTGGTTATTTGAATTAACTCAATCAATTGTTGTACAGCCCTATCCGTGTTTTAAATAAACATGAAGCCAACTCTAGGTGAAGCATCTGTGGAGTCCACACATTCTTCAATAATAACTACACTCCCTTAAACTGATCAATTGCCAAATATCCATTCGTCTTCATGCCATGGAGACTCAGCTTCAAAATTGTTCCTCAACAAGAAGAAATATCCAAGAAAGAACCTGCAAATCCACCCCACAACATATACACATGAACAAAATGTTTAATATTATACAAGTAATTTTAATTTACTAATGCTTATACTTAAATATTAAATGATTCATATTATCTACTGGAATTTTCTTTAACCCCCCACTTATTTCCTTCACTCTAGGTCCAACTTAACACCATGGTTGGAGACAATAAAACCTGTTCCAGTGACTTCACCCTCATAGGGCTCTTCACTCATGGTGCAACCTCAGGCTTCCTTTTCAGCATAATTTGTGTTGTATTCTTCACGGCCATGATAGTTAATGGGGTCATGATCTTCCTGATCCATATAGACCCTTACCTCCATACCCCCATGTACTTCCTGCTCAGCCACCTCTCCTTCATTGACATGATGTACATCTCTACCATTGTGCCCAAGATGCTGGTCAATTATCTTGTGGGCAAGGGGACTATCTCCTTCGTTGCCTGTACAGCCCAGCACTTTCTCTACATGGGCTTTGTGGGGGCTGAATTTTTCCTGCTAGGACTCATGGCTTATGACCGCTATGTGGCCATCTGCAACCCGCTTCGCTATCCTGTTCTTATGAGCCACCGGGTCTGTTGGATGATCTTGGCCAGCTCTTGGTTTGGTGGTGCTTTGGACAGCTTCCTCCTCACTCCAATCACCATGAGTCTCCCGTTCTGCAGTTCCCGCAAGATCAATCACTTCTTCTGTGAAGCACCTACCATGCTGAGGCTGGCCTGTGGTGACAAAGCTGCCTATGAAATGGTAATGTATGTTTGCTGTGTCATGATGTTGCTGATCCCCTTCTCTGTGATAATTGCTTCTTATGCCCGAATTCTCATCACAGTGCACCAGATGAAGTCAGCAGAAGGGAAGAAGAAGGCTTTTGCCACCTGCTCATCACACATAATGGTGGTGACCTTGTTTTATGGGGCCGCCCTGTATACATATATGGTTCCCCAATCCTACCACACACCGATCAAAGACAAGGTCTTCTCCGCCTTTTACACCATTCTCACTCCTTTGTTAAATCCTCTCATTTACAGCTTGAGAAACACAGATGTAACCGGGGCCTTTAAAAGGGTCTTGGCAAGATGTCAAGGGGTTCGTGGTGTGACACGGGAAGGATTCTGACAGTCTAAATCATCCACATCTGCTCAGGGGTGCATGGGTGCTGTTACTTGGGGTTATACCATAGGTAATATTACTAATATATTCATCAACTGCCAATGCCAGTTATGCTGAAAAGTGCATCAGCACTAATTTTGTCAAAAATGTGAAACCTTGTAACATGAATAATGCCAGAGTGCCTAAATACCACTGGTGTTTATTATTTCTCCATGTCCTCCCATTCTGTTACTGGACGCAATGGGTCCCTTCGCTTGGTGAATGCAAGCCAGTAGCACATACAAGGCATACAGTCAGTCTGGTATGGAAGCATTTATTTCCTTGCAGTAACTAAGGAGAATACTGGGGTATTTCCTAAAGCATTGTATCTCTTTGGGGATAGTGCAATTAGCTTTTATTTAGTATGCAGATGGGGCAGAGGCCAGAAGCTTGCATATACACTAGGAAACTTATACGTATTCTATTACTTAGGCATTCCAGGTTTACTGTGCATACTTAGCACATTTACATGATAGTGCATATGTCTCAAGTTCAAAAAATTGCCTAGGATCTGCCTCCAGAGCAGATTTTAGTGTTGTAATCCTCTAAAGTTAAAGGTAGAGAAGTTCAGGGGAATTCTGCACATGCTTCAGCTCTGATCTGGCTCAAAATGGTTCTGTGTTAAATCCCATGTCTGCACATATCATGTCCTCTTCTAAAGGTCTTGGTGCTTTGCCTTTTCATGTGGGTCTTCTGAGTTGGGCTCCTGAAAAACATCTTATAGAAAAAACTTTACATACCACCTGGAGCAACCCTCTATGCTGGTTACGATTCCAGTTCTTTTTTTTTTAATTGTTGTTTTACTTTTCTATTGCTTTGATCATTGATAAAAATAAATATGTGTGCTGATGAATAGGGGCACATGTACCCCAATGTTTATAGCAGCACTTTCAACAATAGCCAAATTATGGAAAGAGCCTAAGTGTCCATCAACTGATGAATGGATAAAGAAGATGTGGCTTATATATACAATGGAAAACTACCTGGAAATGAGAAAGAATGAAATCTGGCTATTTGTAGCAATGTGAATGGAACTGGAGAGTATTATGCTAAATGAAATAAGCCAGGCAGAGAAAAACAGACATCATATGTTTTCACTCATATGTGGATCTTGAGAAACTTAACAGAAGACCATGGAGGAGGGGAAGGGGAAAAAAGTTACAGAGAGAGAGGGGGGCAAACCATAAGAGACTCTTAAGGACTGAGGGCAAACTGAGGGTAGATGGGGGGTTGGAGAAGAGGGGAAAGTGGGTGGTGGGCGGGGAGGAGGGCACTTGTTGGGATGAGCACTGGGTGTTGTATGGAAACCAAGGTGACAACAAACTATACAACTCCAATTCTTATCTCACACCACTCCTCTGATTGTAATTAATTTATATAAATGCTCCCAAATGTCTGGTTAATATTACATAGTCTGATCACTGTCAGTGTTCTCATAAAAACTAGTGATGTTTATTACATTGTTTAAAGGCATATTGATGGGGTTTATGAAAGGGTTAGAGGTGTATACATTTGAAAGAGACTAAAGTCAGAACACTTCAAAGGGAATACTTAAGTACACACAAATCAGTATTTAGAAAACCCAGACATCTTTCTTTGATTAACAACTGAAGACATTCTTCCTTTATGTAAATTTAGAGCTGGAGAAAATGAATCATGTATTATTGCAGAAATGCAGACTAATCCTCTGTAGGTCAATTCTATGATGTTATATTTGTTAAATGGTAATTAATTATTACATCAGAAGACATTGAGAGATGAGAGAGAAAAAAGTGCTCAGTTAATTCACAAATTCACTAATCCATTTTAAGTTTCTTCAATTCATTAAAATTATTAGATTTCTGGAATGTCTCTCTAGATGTAAGTTGTGTGGGGATGTTTTTATAAATCTTTCTCTTTCAAAGAAAAAGTGAATAGCCCACTTTTTCTTTGTTGCAACATTTGGTTTTCCATTGGATAACATTTCAAAATGGAAGAAAAGAAGTAGTTTTTCATTTGAAAGCTAGAGCTGGCAAATTCTTTGGAAATGACTTAGTACAATTTCTTTAGGAAGCTGAAATCCAGAGAATGCATGTGTTTAGGTTTAATTGTAGACCCAGTTGAAGAACTTGAACCATATCCCAGACCTCTTGGGCCATTTCTGCATGGTGCTATGCCAGGCTTTGTGTTCTTACCAGTCTGAAAAAATCCTCACTGGGTTCAGTGATGTTTTGCTGCTGACAGGCACTAGTTGTGGTGGGTGAGGTAAATACAGCCAAGCCTTCTACTGCACTACAAAAGCTGTTGAGTGGTAGACAAAATATTTAACCAATGAAACAATACATGTTGGAACACTGTGGATTGGACTACCAGTTAATCAGGAAAACAGACCTGCTTGCATCTAATTCAGCAAGGCTATCAGTTGCAAACCAGAGTTAATCTTTTTGAGTCTTTATTTCTTGAAGATCTCATATCCTTCGATCTTTTCAGACAGGCTTGGGGAGCATCATGTGTCAGATATTAGGGAGTTTCTTTCCAACTCAAAGATGGTGAAGTACAAGAAACACAATACATAAAACAGAAAAGAAAGAGGGGACTGATCCTGAAAACTGAGCATTAATTTCAGGTCCATTTTTTTCAAGAAACTCTGTCCATCACTTAATATCAATGGAACCAAATTTCCTTTCCTGTGACATTTTAGCTAATATATATTTTTCTTTATAAGATTTTAAAGATAAAATATGAAAAATGTAATTAATATTAGTATTATTTTAGCTATTTTTAACAAATGTAATTGCTTTTCATCTTCATAATATCCATGCTTTTTTTTCTTACTTCCCCCATTTTCCTTTTTCTATCCTTAGCTTACATAATCATACTCCCTTGTTAATTATACTAAGGTACAAAGGATTGATAATAGGTAAATTTAATATCCCAACTACAGGAATTGAAAGTAAATGTTATTAGAATGATTAGAAAAAGGATAAATAAGCATACTTTCATAATATAGTAATTAAAACAACAATTATATTGAATCACACTCATATTAGAATGGCTATAATTCAAACTGCTGGCAATACCAAAATTCTAAAATACAGGAATTCACATTCACTGCTGGTGGGGATGCAAAATAGTACATCTACTTGAAGAGACAGTTTGGTAGTTTATTACAAAATGAAACATAGCCGTACCATATGACCTGGCAATTGTGTTTCTCATGATTTACCCAACTGATTCAGAAACTTATGTTTATACAAAAACCTGCAAGTGGACGTTTATAGAATTTTTTTTTCATAATCACCCAAAACTTAGAATTAATCAAGTTATCTTTAGTAGGTGAATGGACAAACTACAGTACGTTTAGACAATAGAATATGATACAGCAATAAAAAGAATTGAGCTATCAAGCCATGGAAAGACATGAAGGAATCTTCAACGTATAGGACAAAGTGAAAGAAGATAATCTGAAAAAGCTACATACTATATGATTCCAGCTATATGACATCCTAGAAAAAGAAGCTGTATAGAAATAATAAAAAGATTAGGACTGCCAAGGGCTTAGGGAGAGGAAAAGATGAATAGGGAGAACACGCAGGATTTGGGGCAGTGCAACTATTCTGTATGATGCTGTAGTGGAAGTTACATGACATGCATTTGTCCAAATTCATAGAACAGGATGAGTGAATCCTGATATAAACTATAGACTGTAATTAATAATAATGTATGAAAATTAGCGCATCAATTGTAATATATGAACCACACTAATATAGGATATAAATAATAGGAGAAAGAGAAGGAATATATGGTAACTCACTGAACCATCTGCTGAACTTTCTGTGAACCAAAAAAAGTAAGATTTAAACTTTATTAATGAAAACCTTCTTAAAACCCATGTAACCCTCTGATACTGTATTTCACTCAAGAAATCACTAGAAGCTGTCACAAGATATAATGGAGCTGGTAAAAGTGGGGTGGGGATGGGCATTAAATAATAAAAGTTTGTTAATTTTATTAGCCTTACTTTTAGGATTTGGCTGTGTGCATTTTGGGAGTGGGTAGCAATGAGGATAATATTTTTTAGAAAGAAGAGTTAATTAGTAGAACTTGGACCAAATGTCATTTAGTTTCACTTGTGCATATGGTAGGTAACATTTCCTTGGCATTCCACAATCCAAGTCAGCATTCCTTCCCCCTCCTGAATATGTAAGAGGGTACTGGTAATGAACAATCTGTGTGTGGAGGAGAAATAAATGGTCGATATTTCCCTGAGCTCTGTCTTCTCCACATTAGGAGAAAACAATCTCAAATGAAAGCTGTTACTGCAAGGAAAAGTCTTCATTAGAGTGAGTGGAATGGTTTTCTTCTCAGAGAGTATTTTATCATTCAATACAAGTTTCAAATACTAAAAGTTATGTAGCTCAGACCGTAATAGCTGTGCAAATATAGTGAAAAATTTTTAAGTCCTTTAAAGGAGTATGTAGTCATTTCTCCACTTGTGAGCTGTTCAGGCGTGGAGCAGAAAAATCAGGTTGAACATCAGTGCTAGAGCCAATGGATAAGGTCAGGAATTTGTGCTTCCTCTGGTGGAAACCTATAAGGAAAATACATAACTTGTATTCATAGAAGAATTAGTAATGCCTAGAACAGTGATTAATTTGACCTTTAGTCCTGCTAATCACTCATGCTGTCACTTAGATGACTCTGCCGTCTCAGCCTGTTTCTTCGTAAATGAAATGGGTAATATTCCTGCAGATATAATTGCTAATTCTTTCAGAAAAAAAACTTGACAATAGTTTGAGTAGTGCACAGGCCCTTTCAGCAACTTCAGGAAGTATATGACCAAAGTTTTAAACTGTGGTTTCTATTCTGATATTTAGAACATCATGAACACATGATTTGCTTAAAAAAATGCACCTGTATATAGCAGATAGAGTGATTTTTGGCATTAATTGGTGTCCCTAAGAAGAACAAGATCATCCATGGGAAGGAGTACAGGTGAACTGAACACTATGGTGAGACAAGGAATCCAGTGGTCTTCCAGGACCTGCCAAGGGCCTGACAATCAGCAAGCACTGTGTAGATGACGTCCAAAGGAAATGTGAGGAATCTTTCATACAGGAAGAAAGTTCAAGGGAGTAAGTACAATGACTGATCAATGGGTTTATGACATGTGCTAATTTCAACAATTGACAGTGGCTTCTTGGATTTCTGTATTGAGAATTTCGTCAAGGACGAAGGCCAGAGTTAAGGTTTGTAAGAAGAGTGGTATAATCTCATCAACCAGGATGGATACAGGCGTGCTCCTGGGGTGAGTGCCAGGGTGTAGTTGCCAGGCACAAATACCCTGTATTTGTTATTACTGATTTGTTCAAAATGATTATTGTAAAGATAAGGAAACAGAGTTCCAGCAAGCTGTGCTGGGTTACACAATCTGCTGTCAAGAGCAGCATTGGCAAAAAATTCAGATCTCTTGCATCGAATGTTTTTATCTACAGAACCATTTTTTTGTTGATGAGAAAACTCAGTAACAATTGAAAAAAATAAAATTTTGTGTTTTCTGAGGCTCAGGAGAATTCACACCCGTGTGCACGCATACATGCATTCGCTTGTGCGCGCGCGCACGCACACACACACACACACACACACACACCACACACACACACACACACACACACACACACACACAAACATAGTTTGTAAAGAATGGTGGCCAACATACAAGAAGTTAAACTTTCACTTTTCAGATCATATGGCACTCTATATAGAAAATCTGAGACTCCACCAAAAAGCTGCAAGAACTGATAAATGAATTCAGTAAACACAAAAGATACAAATCAACACACAAAAATCTGTTGTGCAAGTATTGTACTGTGCATCGACAGCTTTGTAATATAGCTTGTAATCTAGAATTTTGGTGTTTCCAGTTTTGTTTTTCTTTTTCAGTTGTTTTGGCTATTTGGGGTCTTTTCGGGTTCCATACAAATTTTAAGATTGTTTGTTCTAACTCTGTGAAAAATGCTTGTGGTATTTTGATAGAGACTGCATTAAATGTGTAAATTATTTTGGATAGTATAGACATTGTAACAATGTTTGTTCTTCTAATCCATGAGCATGGAATGCTTTTCCATTTCTTTATGTCCTCTTCAGTTTCTTTCATAAATGTTCTATCGTTTTTGGAATACAAACCTTTCACCTTTTTAGTTAGGTTTATTCGTAGGTATTTTACTGTTTTTAGTGCAATTGCAATTGGAATTGATTCCTTGATTCCTATTTCTGCTGCTTCGTTATTGGTGTATGGAAATGCAACAGATTTCTGCACATTGATTTTATATCTATGATTTTGCTGAATTCATGTATTACTTCTACAATTTTTTGGTGGAGTCTTACAGGTTTTTCTCCATAGAGTATCATGTCCTCCACAAATAGTGAAATTTTTACTTCTTCCTTGCCGATTTGGATGCCTTTTATTTCTTTTTGTTGTCTGATGCTTAGGCTAGCACTTCCAGTGCTATCTTAAATAGTAACGGTAAGAGTGGACATCCCTGTCTTATTCCTGACCCGGGAAAGTCTTTCAGTTTTTCCTCACTAAGACTGATGTTAGCTGTGGGTTTTTCATATATGGTCTTTATGATGTTAAGATATGTTCTATGTGTCCCTACTTTGTTTAGGGTTTTTTTTTTTAATCAAGAATGAATGCTGTATTTTGTCAAATTCTTTTTCTGCATCTATTGACAAGATTATAACGTTATGATCTTTTCTTTTATTAATGTGGTGTACTACATTGATTGATTTGTGAATATTGAACCAGCCCTAGAGCCTAGGAGAGATCCCACTTAATTATGGTGGATAATTCTTTTAATGTACTGTTGAATTGTTGAGAATTTTTGCACCCAAGCTCATCAAGAACATTGGCCTATAGTTATCCTGTGTAGTGGCGTCTTTGGTTTTGGAATCATTGTAATGTTGGCTTCATAGAAAGAGCTTGGACTTTTTCCTTCTATTTATATTTGGGACAGTTTGAGAAGAATAGGTATTAACTCTCCTTTAATATCTGGTTGAATTCCCCTGGGAAACCATCAAACCCAGGAGTCTTGTTTGTTGGGAGATTGTTGATTACAGATTCAGTGTCTGTGATGGTTATGGATCAGTTCAAATTTTCTAATTCTTCCTGTTTCAGTAATAATAGTGAGTTTCTAGGATTTTGTCCATTTACCCAGATTGCCTAATTTGTTGGCATATAATTTTTCGTAGTATGCTATTATAATTGCATTTTGTGGTGATGGTTGTGATCTTTCCTTTTTAATTTGTGATTTTATCTGTTTCTTTTTCTTTTGATGAGTCTGGCTAAGGGTTTATCAATTTGTTAATTCTTTCAAAGAACCAGCTCTTAGTTTTTTTTTTTAATACAATTACTTATTTTTGTTCTAAAAAAGTATTTATTTCTGCTCTAATCTTTATTATATTATTTCTTCTGCTTGCTTTAGGCAAAAACAGACACATGGATCAATGTAACAGAGTTCAAGTTATATTCAAAATCTGTAATGATCACTTAGCATTACACTCTCCAGTTCCATCCACGTTGCTACAAAGGGCCATATTTCATTTTTTCTCATTGCCACATAGTACTCCATTGTGTATATATACCACAATTTCTTTATCCATTCATCAGTTGATGGACATTTAGGCTCTTTCCATAATTTGGCTATTGTTGAGAGTGCTGCTATGAACATTGGGGTACAAGTGCCCTTATGCATCAGTACTCCAGTATCCCTTGGATAAATTCCTAGCAGTGCTATTGCTGGGTCATAGGGTAGGTGAAATAAGTGAAATAAGCCATACAGAGAAAGACAGATACCATATGGTTTCACTCTTATGTGGATCCTGAGAAACTTAACAGGAACCCATGGGGGAGGGGAAGGAAAAAAAAAAAGAGGTTAGAGTGGGAGAGAGCCAAAGCATAAGAGACTGTTAAAAACTGAGAACAAACTGAGGGTTGATGGGGGATGGGAGGGAGGGGAGGGTGGGTGATGGGTATTGAGGAGGGCACCTTTTGGGATGAGCACTGGGTGTTGTATGGAAACCAATTTGTCAATAAATTTCATAAAAAACAAACAAACAAACAAAAAAAAAATCTGTAATGATCATACACCAGGGTACAAAACAAATATAAACACACATGCTAATGGAACAGAATAGAAAACCCAGAAATAGGGGCACCTGGGTGGCTCAGTCAGTTAAGTGTCTGACTTCGGCTCAGGTCATGATCTCGCGGTTCGTGGGTTCGAGCCCCGCATCGGGCTCTGTGCTGACAGCTCAGAGCCTGGAGCCTGCTTCGGATTCTGTGTCTCCTTCTCTCTCTGTTCCTCCCCTGCTCATGCTCTGTCTCTCTCTCTCTCAAAAATAAATAAAGATTAAAAAAATTAAAAAAAAATAAAAGAAAACCCAGAAATAGACCCACAACTATATAGTCAACTCATCTTTGACAAAGCAGGAAATAATATTTAATGGGAAAAAGACAGTCTTTTCAACGAATGATGTTGGGAAAACCAACATACATGATAGGAACATGCAGAAAAATGAAACTGGACCACTTTCTTATCCCATACAGAAAAATACATTCAAAATGGATTGATGACCTAAATGTAAGACTTGAAACAAAATCCTAGAGGAACATAGGCAGGAACCTCTTTGACATCAGCCTTGTAACTTCTTTGTAGATGTGTCTCCTGAGGCAAGGGAAACAAAACCAAAATGAACTATTGGGTTTTATCAAATAAAAATCTCTGCACAGCAAAGGAAACAAAAAAAAACTAAAAGACAGCCTTCAGAATGGGGAAAAATATTTCAAATGACATATCTGATAAAATGTTAGTTTTTAGTTACAGTTTTAAGAATTAGAAGAGTTAGGTTCCTGAAAATTATAAAGATTTAGTATATGAAAAAAAATGACATTGAAACTGACTGGATAAAGGAATAAATTATCAATAGTTGATTTTAGGACAAATACATAATTTTCAGAGACAATACAGTAAATCTCTGCTTCATATTCATATCTCCAAATTCTAGACTTTGAAGAATTAAGTGTAAAACATCCCCACATACAGACAAATGAAAACTGATAAAAGTTAAAAAAACAAGTTTCTCACATTGAAGCTATTCAAGGATTTCAAAGTATAGAATCAGTAGAAGAATCTACAGATGTAATGATGACTTTTACTCCATATAAAAAAAATAATTGAAACAAAAAAAAAGCTATGAACAATAACAAAATAAAAAATGAGAAAATGCAAGCAATACTTGAGACATACAGGGAAGACACATATTCATACTTAAATATTCAAAGAGAAAGTTAAAAAATAGCATTTCTAATAAATAAAAACAAATGGACAGATATTCAAAGTTTTAACCTTACTAAAAATTTTTAAAAATAATATATTAAGTCATCTTATGCCAGAATTACCAGACATGTAAATTTGTGTGTTTATTTATCTTTACAGTGTTATGAGAATGCATCAGGGAAATGGGAACTGATAGACAGTAGAAAAGTAAAGTGGGAAATTGTAAAAATGCAACTTAAAAGTGAAATAAAGAGGCACCTGGTGTCTCAGTAAGTTAAACATCCAACTCTTGATTTTGGATCAGGTCATGACATCACAGTTACGTGATCCAGCCCCACATGAGGTTCTGAGCTAACAGCACAGAATCTGCTTGGGAGGCGCGCGCGCCCGCGCGCCGGGCACCGGCCCTACGAGCTCGATCTCGCGGGGCTCGCGCAGAGATAGAGAGAGAGAGATACACATGAGAGAGGAGAGAGAGAGAGAGAGACACAGAGAGAGACACACAGAGAGAGGGACAGAGACACGGAGGTATACACTAGTAGGTATAATATTATGTATATACATAACATACCACTAATTATAAATCTCACAAATAAATAAAAATTAAAAAATAAATAAAAACTTTAAATATATTTACACAAAATGATTAAATAGTTCTGATGGAAGAAAACGTTGTGAAAAAAACCACTCAAGTATCCACACTCAAAATTAAGTATAAGAATTTTTATCATTACATGATTTATTACTGCCACTGTTAAAACAATGTGTGCATCAAAATTGAAATATTGGTTAAAATAATGGAGTATATCCATAAATAGAAAACCCTGTGGACATTGTATGTTACATTTGGAAGAGTATTTCACATGAAGGACACTTCTTAAGAAGTAGTTCGTGAACAATTAAATTGCCAAACTATAGTAATACAAACATACCCATGCATATATATGTGTTAGTATATAAATATTATACAGTATGTGTGTGTGTATACACACATACACTGTACTTATGCATGTATATATACACACAATGGAAATGCAATTTTGTACAAATAATCTTTTTTTTTATAATTTTTTTAATGTTTATTTATTTTTGAGACAGAGAGAGACAGAGCATGAATGGGGGAGGGTCAGAGAGAGAGGGAGACACAGAATCTGAAATGGGCTCCAGGCTCTGAGCTGTAAGCACAGAGTCTGACACAGGGCTCAAATTCACGAACTGGGAGACCAAGACCTGAGCTGAAGCTGGACACCCAAATGACTAAGACACCCAGGAGCCCCCAGATAATTTTTAAAAATATGTTTACTTATTTTTGAGAAAGAAAGAAGAGAGAGAGAGGAGAGAGAGAGAGAGAATGAGTGGGGTAGGAAAGAAAGGAAGGAGACACAGAATCCGAAGCAGGTTCCAGACTTTGAGCTGTCAGCACAGAGCCGGATGCAGGGTTCGAACCCACAAAGCCCAACCAACTGAGCCACACAGGTGCCCCTGTACAGGTAACTTTCTATATGATATGTTTCTGGCAACTATCTCTGGATATTAAGGAATATTCTAAATTTTTAAACATTTCATATTTTCCTCAAGGTATGTATTGCCATAATACACAGATGTAATAATTATTATTACATCAATAAAATGTTAAAATAAATAGCATGAATTAGGCTATTTTAATCTTTTTTATTGTTTTTCACGGTAATTCCCACATTTCTCTAGTAGGAAAAGATGCTGGAGGAAATTTCTGATGAAATGGTCAGAATATCAGGGACTTGCACTTGGGAACCAAGTGGTGGAAACATTTTTTCAAAGCCCAATATGACTTTAGGGCTCACTCTCTTCCACCCCATGAATACAATTCTAATTAGCTGTGACAAATCTGTCTCATTAATATATACTGAAATCCATAGGGATGAGATGTGCTCTTTTTAAGAGCACTTCATTTTTTGTCATTGTCATAAAACTATTTAAATTCCTTCCTCTTTTCACTCTGGGTGCTCCCCTTTGTGCTAGGGAATCCAAACACAGAACACCCAGAGATGATTTAGCATTCTTTAATGGTCTGCAGCTTTCTTCCTTCTTAATCTTTCATAGTTGTCTCTTTTTGGTTTCTAGCTATTTTCTTGTAAAGATAGAATGCAAGAATTAACACACCTTTATAGAAGAATGGAAAATTTGTATGATTTGTCCTGGCATTGCAAAATGTCTCAGGAGTTTTAGGATGGGAATTTTCTTTTAATGATACTTCCTTCTGCAGAGTTATATTGCAAAATAGCTCTTGATAACTTGCTGTGCATATCTCTTTGTGCTAATTCCATCACCAGTTGCTAAGGATACTTTTAGTCTATAGTTCAGAAAATTCAAGTTCATAAATACAAATTAAAAACCTCTGTGTGCTGGATTTTCATGCAGCAGACATCTGGGCATACAGACTGGCCAGATCTTGAAATCTCTCCTACCATGGATACCTATGACTGTGAATAGCTTTGTGTTTCTAATTTGTTAACATAAACTAGAGGATAAATCAAATCCATTAAACTTAATAATTTCTCTTCTAGTGACAGATCACTTTCTGTTTTCTGAAGTCTTTGTTCATTTCCCATTTCTTTCTTAGTTATAGAAAGTTCTTATGCTTTCCTGCTGAGTTTTTTTTGTATTTATGTATTCATTCATTCATTCATTTATTCATTCATTCATTTTTAACAAATTTTGTATGACCGTCTTTACCTTTGAACAACGCACCCTACTCTGAATGACTGTGTGGAGAGGATTCACCTCTAAGTAAGTGACAGAGATTATCTTAGTTGGACCTAAGTTTAGTATAAACTTAGGCATCAGGTGATTTTTTATATTGATGATGTGCATTCCCTTCTTTTACGCATACCAAGAAATGTGTGTAGCAAGCTGCTTTTAATACATAGCATTCAAATTGCATGCCTGACAAAAGTATTGAGGATTGTAAATTGATGGGGTTAAAATGGGAAGATATTGGGTAAATGAATAAATCATTTTGAAGCTCTTTGGAAATTAAATGGTTGGATTAAATAGTTTGAAGTTTTTCTGCACAATGCAAAATTCATTATTAGAGTTAAGCAATTTAGTGATTATCTAGGGGCTGCTGAAATACTAGACCAACTCTGTTTATTGTTAATTCCTATTTCTTTAATGAAAATCCGGGTCTATTGAAGGTGTCCACCAAGATCACAGGTGACTAATCAAATGCTGATGAGCACATAGCCTGGGTCTTCAAATGACACTTTAAATATTTGGTGAATAAGGAAATTAATGAGCTTCCACAACATTTTTAAGGGTCTCAATAAATCAAAGACTTACGCAAGTTAAATTTAAGGAAATGGAGACAGGGCTGTCTACAACTCATGGGCTGCAAATCTCAGGTGGAAACTTAGTGAGGTGATGACTGCCCCACATCCCCCACCTCAAATACACTGAGAAGCAGACTGTTTGTTTAATTATTTCTGGAAATTATCTAGAGAATGAATTTCAAATATACAGTTGTAATGGTGCTATTGAGTGGAACAGTGCAAAGAATATTCTTTCCTAATAATACCTGTTTATGTCTGTGTGTACATGATCTTAGCAAAATCTTTCCTTTTCTCTTTTTTTTTCTTTTTTTAATGACTTAAGCAAAAATTGACCTTATTAATTGGATGGGAAAAGGGCAATACTATTGGAAAGACACAGAAAATTTAAATGAAAAACTTGCATTTAGTCTTAGTTTATACGGCATCAATTATGAAAAGTCTTCCTAATTCCCTCCTGGAGCTCCCATCACCACCAGCACTGGCATGATTGTATTTGTATCCTTGCACTCTTTTTACAGAAAAGAAAACTGAAGTTTGGAAGATGGAGGTACTTGCCTTAATGACACATAGGCAGACTCCTGTAGGTCCTCTGACTTCAAGCTCAGAGCGCTTGCATTGTCAGTGATGCAAACATTCTACATATCACTCTTCCATAATGATTTTAAAGGTTGTACAGATACTTGTATATTTCAGTTCCACTCTGATAGTGTTTCAGAAACATTTTTTTAAATGTCCACCATACCATGGAATAAACTTTAATCAGAAAGAGTGGGTCTCTCTAATTATGGTTATCCAATGGTTATCCAAGTGTGTGATCTCTTTAGAGGTTCTGGCAGGAGGACTACATGGTCAACAAAGGAATATAGTTCTAAGTCCCTTCTTGGATTGATGTTGTAAACAATAATAGACACTTGGTGAAATTGTCTGATTACATTGACATTTTACTGTCTAATAATTATGTCTTTCTTATTCAATTTGATTTGATTATGGATGATTACAATTTTTGCAGAATTTAGAAATATAAAAAAGATTTAGGGTTAAATGTAAGGTTTTGCATTTATTTTAAATTTTTTTCAACGTTTATTTATTTTTGGGACAGAGAGAGACAGAGCATGAACGGGGGAGGAGCAGAGAGAGAGGGAGACACAGAATCGGAAACAGGCTCCAGGCTCTGAGCCATCAGCCCAGAGCCTGACGCGGGGCTCGAACTCCCGGACCGCGAGATCGTGACCTGGCTGAAGTCGGACGCTTAACCGACTGCGCCACCCAGGCGCCCCTTGCATTTATTTTAAAAACTTCACAAGTATGAGGGTAACTGGATGGCTCATTCAGTTAAGCATCTGACTTGGGCTGAGGTCATGATCTCACAGCTCATGGATTTGAGCCCCACATCAGGCTCCATGTCTGACAGCTCAGAGCCTGGAGCCTGTTTCAGATTCTCCCTCCCTCTCTCTCTCTCTCTCTCTGCCCTGCCCTCACTCGCATTCTGTCTGTCTCTCTCTTTCTCAAAAATAAATAAACATTAAAAAAAACTGCACAACTAAGAATTGACCTGGCTTGAGAACTCTCATATAATAATTCAACCAGAAGAGTTTTTTTTTTTTTTTTAATTTTTTTTTTTCCAACGTTTATTTATTTTTGGGACAGAGAGAGACAGAGCATGAACGGGGGAGGGGCAGAGAGAGAGGGAGACACAGAATCGGAAACAGGCTCCAGGCTCTGAGCCATCAGCCCAGAGCCTGACGCGGGGCTCGAACTCCCGGACCGCGAGATCGTGACCTGGCTGAAGTCGGACGCCCAACCGACTGCGCCACCCAGGCGCCCCGAACCAACCAGAAGAGTTTTAATGTGTACATAATGTGTCAACAGTGTGATTAATCTGATATAAAAATATAAAAGTAATATTCTTAGTGTATTCTGCATCGGAAAAGCTTCACATGAAGTAGTTGCTGAAATTGAGATATTGCGTTTTAAAATGGACATTGTCAAAGATCATCTCAAGTTAGTGTCTGAAACTTGAGCATTCTGGCAAGGTCTTCATGAGTGCATTCATATGGTAGTCAGGAAGCTTGATACAGAAAAGCATGAAGAAAGATTATAACCATATTCACATTATGAAAGGCTGAAAGTTAAAAAGGGAAGAAGCTGCTTCTGAGTAGATCTAGAAGCCAAAGATGGAAGTTTCATGAGGCAATTCTTAATGCAAGTGAGCACAGAGCTTCCTAGCAATGGACCTGTTGCACTGAAAGAACATGAAGTATGTTCTTTCATTTGGCAGAAAGTTCACCAGTGGTCATATAGAATCAGGGAAAGGCTGCAACTTACAACTTAGAGATCCCATTGTAATTTTATTAAAAGGATGGGCTTAGTGATCATCCCAGGCCTGAGCAAGAATCATATCCTGACTTCAAGTTAGGTAGGAGAAGTAATTTCAAACATCTCTACTCAATCAAATGTGTACTCCTTACAAAATAAGGGAATATTTGCGAATGTCAAGATAAAATAAATGTATTACATTTTTTAAAAATTTGTGACATAGTGTAACAAATATAACTTAAGTAAGTTCTGAAACAATTTCATCCAATAAAGTCATGTCAATTTCATTTAATTTTTTGTCTTTTTTTCAATTTTATTTATTTATTTATTTTGAAAGAGAGAAAGAGAAAGAAAGAGAGAGAGGCAGAGAGAGGAGAGAGAATCCCAAGCAGGCTCCATACTATCAGCATGGAGCCCGATGCAAGGCTGGAACCCATGGACCTGAGCTGAAGTCAAGAGTCAGATGCTTAACTTACTGAGCCACTCTGGTGCTACTTAATAACTTTTTTCTTATGTTCTCATAATTTCCAGCCCAAGCATATATGCTTTTCATAGATGTTCAGATTCTCTTCAGGCTTAAATGTGATGTACATATTTCTGAGAATTTATGCTAAAGGAGATTTCCTTCAAGTGAAGACATAATTAGAGAAAAAATATAGAATTTAATGGCTGAAATAGTTTTGCCAGGAATTCCAGAGCCCATAGAATTGAATTCAAAGACTATTTTGCAATTCAAATCCATGTATTTTAGTTGAATATGTGGACTACTTAAATAAGAAATTGGAGATTCTCACATACCAATAGTTTTGAAATAACTAACATATATGGGTAAAACATTGGCATTTTACTTTGCATTGTATAAAATATTCTCATCTAAGAATTTCTCATTTGATCCATAGAGTAGCCCTGTATATTATATTATCTAAATCTAGGGGCATCTGGGTGGCTCAGTCGTTTAAGTGTCCCACTTCAACTCAGGTCATGATCTCATGGTTCCTGAGTTCGAGCCCCACATCGGGCTCTGTGCTGACATCAGAGCCTGAAGCCTGTTTCAGATTTAGTGTCTCCCTCTCTCTTTGCTCCTCCATCACTCACTTTGTCTCCTCAATCTCTCCCTCTCTCTCTCTGAAAATAAATAAACATTAAAAAATTAAAAAAATAAATCTAATATAAATGGAAACTGAGGCTCAGAGTGTTTGGGGGAGAGAATCCAAGGTAACAGCATTAACATGAGTAGAAGAACTCAATTCATCTGATTCTAAATTTTGCTTTACTCTATGTCTACTATAATATTGCAGAAGAAAATTCCTGTATAAGGTCACATAATTAATCTAGACATTTTCTGATTATTTTCATTTGTACTAACCATAACAAAGTATATAATCTGTTCTCAGCAGAAATTTAATAAGTATGGGTCCTTCTCATCATGTTTCCTCATAGTAAAATAACAGATTTAACCAAACAGGACTTGCTCTCTGACCATTTATAACTTTTATGTGCAAAAAGGAGAGTAAGGCCAGCCAGATGCAAAATAGAGAAGACTTTAGAGTTTGCCTTTGTTATGCTAGGACTATAGGATGAGATAGAGAAAAAAAAAACAGAAAGATAGATATTTTTAAAATATTTTGGAATGCATGTGAATGATGAACAGGGAAAACTACTTGACCTTGTAAAGGAATACATAATTTTGCCTCTGTTACTGGGAATTTAGTGCATAAGAGTTAGACTGAAAATGTGAAAGGTGTGGAAACAGAATACAACTTATATTTAGGCTATTCCATAAACTTGACAGCATTTTCCCTTTAGATACATATTTTAATTAGAAAGGTAAAGGAAATGAGGCCGATTGGAAATGATGATGACATGGTATATGGTGTCAGGGAAATTTATAAAATGTGTTTCAAATAGTTTGAAATTCATACACATAAAAAGATAAAAGAGAAAAATAGAGTTTATTCTATTAAAAACAGCAGTCTTGAGTATAATAATTTGTGCGGTATATTCTCAATTATGACATATTTCATTAGCAATATTAATTATTGCATATAGTTAAAAAATTCACAGATTTACATTGTTGGCACATTTAATTTGACAGATAATGTAAATGCCTAATTTTTTGGATTGTAGGTAGGAGCACAGAATGATTTGAGGCTGCCTGGTCCAAACATCCCTGCCATTAAGAGTATGTGTGACCAGAAGAACATTATTCACAATTCTGCCATCAGTGAAATGAGGGTTATAGTTCCTCACTTCTTAGGTTTATTGTGAAGCTCAACAAGTCAATCGAAATGAAGCACTTGGCACAAAGTAAACTTTTTACAGTGTTTTTCTAATTATTCTTTTTAAATTTTTAAATAAGATAGAATAGGTAGAGAGAGTGTGCACAACAGGGAAGAGGAGCAGAGAGAGAGAGAGAGAATCTCTCTCCATACTCAGTATGGAGTCCAATGCAGGGCTTGATTCCACCACCCTTGGATCATGATTTGAGCCAAAAATCAAGAGTCAGACATTCAACTGACTAAGCCACCCAGGTACCCCTGTAATTATTCTTAATAGCATTTTCTTTTCTGTGCAATTAATTCAAATGCTCATATTTGTATAATATTTACAGGAATGGATTAGTTTGGTCAATCTACCTTAAAAACACATTGGTAAAATATATCTTACCTTGACATACTTAATGTTAAACATATGAAAATAATAATTAACTTTCAAAAAGCTTGTTGTAGATTTTTTTCTTTTATCACCACTTGAAATTAAGTAAAATATGATCAGTATTTTTAATTACCAATCTATATGAAAAAAATTCAATTTCCAAAAATAGCAGGTGGTTTATGGCTAACCATGTATGTCCCTGTGTTATTTCCTCTGAATCCTAATTGCAAATACTAAATACTAATAAATAGCGAATGCTGATGCTAATACATAATAATGCCAATTCTTCATCATCCTAAATTTAAATTTATTTCTTAAAAATAAAATAATTCTACAAGAGTGATTGCCTCTTTTTTTTTCTGAGTTTGCAAGAGTGGTTTCTATTTCCCATTTTCTCCCATACAATTTTGTCTGCAACACAGATGAAATAGTATCAAAAGAATACTCATAATTCTCAAATTCTCACAGTCCACATTGACAATCAGTCATTTGTAACTAAATGGCAGAG
Source organism: Lynx canadensis (assembly GCF_007474595.2). NCBI lineage: Eukaryota > Metazoa > Chordata > Mammalia > Carnivora > Felidae > Lynx > Lynx canadensis. The sequence continues at coordinate 83,777,663 of NC_044303.2, read as the reverse complement.
ATAGACTACTTATCATCAGTGCTGGGATTTTTTAAGATGGTGGTATTGTTGATTATGATAATGATTCCTTTGGGGCACTCAGGTGGTTCAGTCAGTTGAAGGTCTGACTCCTGATTTTGGCTCCGGTCATGATCTCATGGTTTGTGGGATGGAGCCATGCAGTAGGCACTGCACAATGTGGAGCCTGCTTGGGATTCTCTCTCAACTTCTCTCTCTGCCCCTCCCTTGCTCACTCTTCTCTCTCCCTTTCTCTCAAAATAAATAAACTTAAAAAAAGATTCATTTAATAAGGACGCCAATTTAAACTAACATAGTAGTTACACACACACACACACACACACACACACACGCATGCACACACACATGCACACACCAGACTAGGGTATGTTTAACAGAATAACAATATGGTTTATACCCTATGTGTTGTTATATGTATCACTATAGTACAATAGCATCTGTTGACATAATCTTGTCAAATGTATTTAAATAATTATTGATTTAAGGTGATCAATTTTATGTAAAAACATTCTATAATAGATTAAATGATAGATATAGCATCAAAATTGTAAGGAAATATTTTTAGGTATTTTCTTCAGACTTTTGCAAGTTTTTACTTAACAATCAACCTATATGTCCTTATATTAATTCCCTGCGAATTTCTCATTTTATTTGGAAGATTCTAGGTCACAGCAGCACCATCATGGGATCCATGGAAGTGTACAACACATCCTCTACAGACTTCACCTTGATGGGACTGTTCAACAAGAAGGACATCTCAGGCCTTCTCTTTGCCATTGTCTCTATCATCTTTTTCACTGCATTGATGGCCAATGGGATTATGATCTTCCTGATCCACACTGATTCACGACTGCACACTCCTATGTACTTCCTTCTCAGCCATCTCTCCTTCATTGACATGATGTACATCTCCACCATTGTGCCCAAGATGCTGGTTGATTATCTGCTGGGTCAAAGAACCATATCCTTTATGGGGTGCACAGCTCAGCACTTCCTCTACCTCACCCTTGTGGGAGCTGAGTTCTTCCTACTGGGCCTCATGGCCTATGACCGCTATGTGGCCATCTGTAACCCCCTTCGCTACCCTGTCCTTATGAGTCGCCAGGTCTGTTGGATGATCATAGTAGGTTCCTGGTTTGGAGGCTTTTTGGATGGCTTCCTTCTAACTCCCATAACCATGACCTTTCCTTTCTGCAACTCCCGGGAAATTAACCATTTCTTTTGTGAGGCACCTGCAGTCTTGAGTTTGGCATGTGCAGACACAGCCCTCTATGAAACAGTAATGTATGTGTGCTGTGTCCTGATGTTGCTGATTCCTTTCTCTGTGGTGATTGCTTCTTATGCCCAAATCTTGACCACAGTCCACCACATGAGTTCAGTTGAGGGAAGAAAGAAGGCATTTGCCACCTGTTCATCTCACATGACAGTAGTGACCTTATTCTATGGGGCTGCCATGTACACCTACATGTTGCCACACTCTTACCATAGCCCAGCCCAGGATACAGTCTTCTCTGTGTTCTACACAATCCTTACACCAATGCTGAATCCACTCATCTACAGTCTGAGGAACAAGGATGTGACTGGAGCTCTGAAGAGGGCAATGGGCAGGTTCAAATGTACACAAAAAGTGTCAGGAGATGTGTTTTGACAATGTCTTCTTCTCATGTGGATGACAAATAGGAGCCATTGTGGATATTGTGGCCATGCTCTTAATGAAGGATTAACCTGGAGGGAAGGTTTAATTATGCAGAAGAAGAAAAAGGAAAAGAAAAAGAGCAATATAAGAAATGTATCCTCGAGAGAGAGGAAGATGGCGGCGTAGGAGGACGCTGGGCTCACGGGCGTCCTGCTGATCACTTAGATTCCAACTACACCTGCCTAAATAACCCAGAAAACCGCCAGAGGATTAGCAGAACGGAGTCACCAGAGCCAAGTGCAGACGAGAAGCCCAAGGAAGAGGGTAGGAAGGGCGGCGAGGTGGTGCGCGCTCCACAGACTGCGGGAGGGAGCCGGGGAGGAGGGGTGGCTCGCCGGCCAAGCAGAGCCCCCTAGCCTGGCATGCAAAAGTGGAGGGGCCTGACGGACTGTGTTCCGACAGCAAGCGCAACTTAGCATCTGGGAGGTCATAAGTTAACAGCTCTGCTCGGAAAGCGGGAAGGCTGGAGGACAAAGGGAGGGAGAGATGCTGAGCCACCGGACGACAGAGCTCAGTTTGGTGGGGAACAAAGGAGCTCGCCAGCGCCATCTCCCCTGCCCATCCCCCAGCCAAAATCCCAAAGAGAACCAGTTCCTGCCAGGGAACTTGCTCCCTCCTCACAAACACCCAACTCTGTGCTTCTGCGGAGCCAAACTTCCAGCAGCGGATCTGACACCCTCCCGCTGCCACAGGGCCCCTCCTGAAGTGGATCACCTAAGCAGAAGTGAGCTAAGCCTGCTCCCCAGCCGCCGTGCACCTTGCCTACCCACCCCAGCTAATACACCAGATCCCCAGCATCACAAGCCTGGCAGTGTGCAAGTAGCCCAGACGTGCCACGCCACCCCACAGTGAATCCCGCCCCTAGGAGAGGGGAGGAGAAGGCACACACCAGTCTGACTGTGGCCCCAGCGGTGGGCTGGGGGCAGACATCAGGTCGGACTGCGGCCCCACCCACCAACTCCAGTTATACGCCACAGCACAGGGGAAGTGCCCTGCAGGTCCTCACCATGCCAGGGACTATCCAAAATGACCAAGCGGAAGAATTCCCCTCAGAAGAATCTCCAGGAAATAACAACAGCTAATGAGCTAATCAAAAAGGATTTAAATAATATAACAGAAAGTGAATTTAGAATAATAGTCATAAAATTAATCGCTGGGCTTGAAAACAGTATAGAGGACAGCAGAGAATCTCTTGCTACAGAGAACAAAGGACTAAGGAACAGTCATGAGGAGCTGAAAAACGCTTTAAATGAAATGCAAAACAAAATGCAAACCACCACGGCTCGGATGGAAGAGGCAGAGGAGAGAATAGGTGAACTAGAAGATAAAGTTATGGAAAAAGAGGAAGCTGAGAAAAAGAGAGATAAAAAAATCCAGGAGTATGAGGGGAAAATTAGAGAACTAAGTGATACACTAAAAAGAAATAATATACGCAAAATTGGTATCCCAGAGGAGGAAGAGAGAGGGAAAGGTGCTGAAGGGGTACTTGAAGAAATTATAGCTGAGAACTTCCCTGAACTGGGGAAGGAAAAAGCCATTGAAATCCAAGAGGCACAGAGAACTCCCTTCAGACGTAACTTGAATCGATCTTCTGCACACATATCATAGTGAAACTGGCAAAATACAAGGATAAAGAGAAAATTCTGAAAGCAGCAAGGGGTAAACGTGCCCTCACATATAAAGGGAGACCTATAAGACTCGTGACTGATCTCTCTTTTGAAACTTGGCAGGCCAGAAAGAATTGGCACGAGATTTTCAGTGCTAGACAGCAAAATATGCAGCCGAGAATCTTTATCCAGCAAGTCTGTCATTTAGAATAGAAGGAGAGATAAAGGTCTTCCCAAACAAACAAAAACTGAAGGAATTTGTCACCACTAAACCAGCCCTACAAGAGATCCGAAAGGGGATCCTGTGAGACAAAGTACCAGAGACATCACTACAAGCATAAAACATACAGACATCACAATGACTCTAAACCCGTATCTTTCTATAATAACACTGAATGTAAATGGATTAAATGGGCCAACCAAAAGACATAGGGTATCAAAATGGATTAGAAAACAAGACCCATCTATTTGCTGTCTACAAGAGACTCATTTTAGACCTGAGGACACCTTTAGATTGAGAGTGAGGGGATGGAGAACTATTCATCATGCTACTGGAAGCCAAAAGAAAGCTGGAGTAGCCATACTTATATCAGACAAACTAGACTTTAAATTAAAGGCTGTAACAAGAGATGAAGAAGGACATTATATAATAGTTACAGGGTCTATCCATCAGGAAGAGCTAACAATTATAAATGTCTATGCGCCGAATACCAGAGCCCCCAAGTATATAAAACAATTACTCATAAACATAAGCAACCTTATTGATAAGAATGTGGTAATTGCAGGGGACTTTAACACCCCACTTACAGAAATGGATAGATCATTTAGACACACGGTCAATAAAGAAACAAGGGCCCTGAATGAGACATTGGATCAGATGGACTTGACAGATATATTTAGAACTCTGCATCCCAAAGCAACAGAATATACTTTCTTCTCGAGTGCACATGGAACATTCTCCAAGATAGATCATATACTGGGTCACAAAACAGCCCTTCATAAGTTTACAAGAATTGAAATTATACCATGCATACTTTCAGACCACAATGCTATGAAGCTTGAAATCAACCACAGAAAAAAGTCTGGAAACCCTCCAAAAGCATGGAGGTTAAAGCACACCCTACTAACGAATGAGTGGGTCAACCAGGCAATTAGAGAAGAAATCAAAAAATATATGGAAACAAACGAAAATGAAAATACAACAATCCAAACGCTTTGGGACGCAGCTAGGCAGTCCTGAGAGTAAAATACATCGCAATCCAGGCCTATCTCAAGAAACAAGAAAAATCCCAAATACAAAATCTAACAGCACACCTAAAGGAAACAGAAGCAGAACAGCAAAGGCAGCCTAAACCCAGCAGAAGAAGAGAAATAATAAAGATCAGAGCAGAAATCAACAATATAGAATCTAAAAAAACTGTAGAGTAGATCAACAAAACCAAGAGTTGGTTTTTTGAAAAATAAACAAAATTGACAAACCTCTAGCCAGGCTTCTCAAAAAGAAAAGGGACATGACCCAAATAGATGAAATCATGAATGAAAATGGAATATTACAACCAATCCCTCAGAGATGCAAACAATTACCAGGGAATACTATGAAAAATTATATGCCAACAAATTGGACAACCTGGAAGAAATGGACAAATTCCTGAACACCCACACTCTTCCAAAACCCAATCAGGAGGAAATAGAAAGCTTGAACAGACCCATAACCAGTGAAGAAATTGAATCGGTTATCAAAAATCTCCCAACAAATAAGAGTCCAGGACCAGATGGTTTCCCAGGGGAGTTCTACCAGACGTTTAAAGCAGAGATAATACCTATCCTTCTCAAGCTATTCCAAGAAATAGAAAGGGAAGGAAAACTTCCAGACTCATTCTATGAAGCCAGTATTACTTTGATTCCTAAACCAGAGACCCAGTAAAAAAAGAGAACTACCGGCCAATATCCCTGATGAATATGGATGCAAAAATTCTCAATAAGATACTAGCAAATCAAATTCAACGGCATATAAAAGAATTATTCACCATGATCAAGTGGGATTCATTCCTGGGATGCAGGGCTGGTTCAACATTCGCAAATCAATCAAAGTGATACATCACATTAACAAAAAAAAGAGAAGAACCATATGATCCTATCAATCGATGCAGAAAAGGCCTTTGACAAAATCCAGCACGCTTTCTTAATAAAAACCATTGAGAAAGTTGGGATAGAAGGAACATACTTAAAGATCATAAAAGCCATTTATGAAAAGCCCACAGCTAACCTCATCCTCCATGGGGAAAAACTGAGAGCTTTTTCCCTGAGATCAGGAACACGACAGGGATGCCCACTCTCACCGCTGTTGTTTAACATAGTGCTGGAAGTTCTAGCATCAGCAATCAGACAACAAAAGGAAATCAAAGGCATCAAAATTGGCAGATGAAGTCAAGCTTTCGCTTTTTGCAGATGACATGATATTATACATGGAAAATCCGATAGACTCCACCAAAAGTCTGCTAGAACTGATACATGAATTCAGCAAAGTTGCAGGATACAAAATCAATGTACAGAAATCAGTTGCATTCTTATACACTAACAATGAAGCAACAGAAAGACAAATCAAGAAACTGATCCCATTCACAATTGCACCAAGAAGCATAAAATACCAAGGAATAAATCTAACCAAAGATGTAAAGGATCTGTATGCTGAAAACTATAGAAAACTTATGAAGGTAATTGAAGAAGATTTCAAGAAATGGAAAGACATTCCCTGCTCATGGATTGGAAGAATAAATATTGTCAAAATGTCAATACTACCCAAAGCTATCTACACATTCAATGCAATCCCAATCAAAATTGCACCAGCATTCTTCTCAAAACTAGAACAAGCAATCCTAAAATTCATATGGAACCACAAAAGGCCCCGAATAGCGAAAGTAATTTTGAAGAAGAAGACCAAAGCAGGAGGCATCACAATCCCAGACTTTAGCCTCTACTATAAAGCTGTCATCATCAAGACAGCATGGTATTGGCACAAAAACAGACACATAGACCAATGGAATAGAATAGAAACCCCAGAACTAGACCCACAAATGTATGGCCAACTCATCTTTGACAAAGCAGGAAAGAACATGCAATGGAAAAAAGGCAGTCTCTTTAACAAATGTGCTGGGAGAACTGGACAGCAACATGCAGAAGGTTGAAACTAGACCACTTTCTCACACCATTCACAAAAATAAACTCAAAATGGATAAAGGACCTGAATGTGAGACAGGAAACCATCAAAACCTTACAGGAGAAAGCAGGAAAAGACCTCTCTGACCTCAGCCGTAGCAATCTCTTACTCGACACATCCCCAAAGGCAAGGGAATTAAAAGCAAAAGTGAATTACTGGGACCTTATGAAGATAAAAAGCTTCTGCACAGCAAAGGAAACAACCAACAAACTAAAAGGCAACCAACGGAATGGGAAAAGATATTTGCAAATGACATATCGGACAAAGGGCTAGTATCCAAAATCTATAAAGAGCTCACCAAACTCCACACCCAAAAAACAAATAACCCCGTGAAGAAATGGGCAGAAAACATGAATAGACACTTCTCTAAAGAAGACATCCGGATGGCCAACAGGCACATGAAAAGATGTTCAGTGTCACTCCTTATCAGGGAAATACAAATCAAAACCACACTCAGGTATCACCTCACTCCAGTCAGAGTGGCCAAAATGAACAAATCAGGAGACTATAGATGCTGGAGAGGATGTGGAGAAATGGGAACCCTCTTGCACTGTTGGTGGGAATGCAAACTGGTGCAGCCGCTCTGGAAAGCAGTGTGGAGGTTCCTCAGAAAATTAAAAATAGACCTACCCTATGACCCAGCAATAGCACTGCTAGGAATTTATCCAAGGGATACAGGAGTACTGATGCATAGGGGCACTTGCACCCCAATGTTCATAGCAACACTCTCAACAATAGCCAAATTATGGAAAGAGCCTAAATGTCCATCAACTGATGAATGGATAAAGAAATTATGGTTTATATACACAATGGAATACTACGTGGCAATGAGAAAAAATGAAATATGGCCTTTTGTAGCAACGTGGATGGAACTGGAGAGTGTGATGCTAAGTGAAATAAGCCATACAGAGAAAGACAGATACCATATGGTTTCACTCTTATGTGGATCCTGAGAAACAGGATCCTGAGAAACAGGAACCCATGGGGGGGGGGAAGGAAAAAAAAAAAAGGTTAGAGTTGGAGAGAGCCAAAGCATAAGAAACTGTTAAAAACTGAGAACAAACTGAGGGTTGATGGGGGGTGGGAGGGAGGAGAGGGTGGTGTGGGTATTGAAGAGGGCACCTTTTGGGATGAGCACTGGGTGTTGTATGGAAACCAATTTGACAATAAATTTCATATAAAAAAAAAAAAAATGTATCCTCTTAATCTTCATTCCTTCATCTCTTCTTTCCTTTCTTATATCTTCCATTTATTATGACCTGTTCACTTGCATTGAAAATAAATGCCCACTGTTTTTAAGAAATAAAAAAAAATCTTGCTTGAAGGTTTTACATTTTAGAGATAAAAATAAATTGCATGCAATTTTATTTTGTTTTCTTTTTTTTTGTTTTCTTTTTATATATATGAAATTTATTGACAAATTGGTTTCCATACAACACCCAGTGCTCATCCCAAAAGGTGCCCTCCTCAATACCCATCACCCACCCTCCCCTCCCTCCCACCCCCCATCAACCCTCAGTTTGTTCTCAGTTTTTAACAGTCTCTTATGCTTTGGCTCTCTCCCACTCTAACCTCTTTTTTTTTTTTTTCCTTCCCCTCCCCCATGGGTTTCTGTTAAGTTTCTCAGGATCCACATAAAAGTGAAACCATATGGTATCTGTCTTTCTCTGTATGGCTTATTTCACTTAGCATAACACTCTCCAGTTCCATCCACGTTGCTACAAAAGGCCATATTTCATTTTTTCTCATTGCCACATAGTATTCCATTGTGTATATATACCACAATTTCTTTATCCATTCATCAGTTGATGGACATTTAGGCTCTTTCCATAATTTGGCTATTGTTGAGAGTGCTGCTATGAACATTGGGGTACAAGTGCCCCTATGCATCAGTACTCCTGTATCCCTTGGATAAATTCCTAGCAGTGCTATAGCTGGGTCATTCGGTAGGTCTATTTTTAATTTTCTGAGGAACCTCCACACTGTTTTCCAGAGCGGCTGCACCAATTTGCATTCCCACCAACAGTGCAAGAGGGTTCCCGTTTCTCCACATCCTCTCCAGCATCTATAGTCTCCTGATTTGTTCATTTTGGCCACTCTGACTGGCGTGAGGTGATACCTGAGTGTGGTTTTGATTTGTATTTCCCTGATAAGGAGCGACGCTGAACATCTTTTCATGTGCCTGTTGGCCATCTGGATGTCTTCTTTAGACAAGTGTCTATTCATGTTTTCTGCCCATTTCTTCACTGGGTTATTTGTTTTTCGGGTGTGGAGTTTGGTGAGCTCTTTATAGATTTTAGATACTAGCCCTTTGTCCGATATGTCATTTGCAAATATCTTTTCCCATTCCGTTGGTTGCCTTTTAGTTTTGTTGGTTGTTTCCTTTGCTGTGCAGAAGCTTTTTATCTTCATAAGGTCCCAGTAATTCACTTTTGCTTTTAGTTCCCTTGCCTTTGGGGATGTGTCGAGTAAGAGATTGCTACGGCTGAGGTCAGAGAGGTCTTTTCCTGCTTTCTCCTTTAAGGTTCTGATGGTTTCCTGTCTCACATTTAGGTCCTTTATCCATTTTGAGTTTATTTTTGTAAATGGTGTGAGAAAGTGGTCTAGTTTCAACCTTCTGCATGTTGCTGTCCAGTTCTCCCAGCACATTTGTTAAAGAGGCTGTCTTTTTTCCATTGGATGTTCTTTCCTGTTTTGTCAATGATGAGTTGGCCATACGTTTGTGGGTCTAGTTCTGGGGTTTCTATTCTATTCCATTGGTCTGTGTGTCTGTTTTTGTGCCAATACCATGCTGTCTTGATGATGACAGCTTTGTAGTAGAGGCTAAAGTCTGGGATTGTGATGCCTCCTGCTTTGGTCTTCTTCTTCAAAATTCCTTTGGCTATTCGGGGCCTTTTGTGGTTCCATATGAATTTTAGGATTGCTTGTTCTAATTTCGAGAAGAATGCTCGTGCAATTTTGATTGGGATTGCATTGAATGTGTAGATAGCTTTGGGTAGTATTGACATTTTGACAATATTTATTTTCCAATCCATGAGCAGGGAATGTCTTTCCATTTCTTGAAATCTTCTTCAATTACCTTCATAAGCTTTCTATAGTTTTCAGCATACAGATCCTTTACATCTTTGGTTAGATTGATTCCTAGGTACTTTATGCTTCTTGGTGCAATTGTGAATGGGATCAGTTTCTTTATTTGTCTTTCTGTTGCTTCATTGTTAGTGTATAAGAATGCAACTGATTTCTGGACATTGATTTTGTATCCTGCAACTTTGCTGAATTCATGTATCAGTTCTAGCAGACTTTTGGTGGAGTCTATCGGATTTTCCATGTATAATATCATGTCATCTGCAAAAAGCGAAAGCTTGACTTCATCTTTGCCAATTTTGATGCCTTTGATTTCCTTTTGTTGTCTGATTGCTGATGCTAGAACTTCCAGCACTATGTTAAACAACAGCGGTGAGAGTGGGCATCCCTGTCGTGTTCCTGATCTCAGGGAAAAAGCTCTCAGTTTTTCCCCGTTGAGGATGATGTTAGCTGTGGGCTTTTCATAAATGGCTTTTGTGATCTTTAAGTATGTTCCTTCTATCCCGACTTTCTCAAGGGTTTTTATTAAGAAAGGGTGCTGGATTTTGTCAAAGGCCTTTCTGCATCGATTGACAGGATCATATGGTTCTTCTCTTTTTTTTTGTTAATGTGATGTATCACGTTGATTGATTTGCGAATGTTGAACCAGCCTGCATCACAGGGATGAATCCCACTTGATCATGGTGAATAATTCTTTTTATATGCTGTGAATTCGATTGCTAGTATCTTATTGAGAATTTTTGCATCCATATCATCAGGGATATTGGCTGTAGTTCTCTTTTTTTACTGGGTCTCTGTCTGGTTTAGGAATCAAGTAATACTGGCTTCATAGAATGAGTCTGGAAGTTTCCCTTCCCTTTCTATTTCTTGGAATAGCTTGAGAAGGATAGGTATTATCTCTGCTTTAAATGTCTGGTAGAACTCCCCTGGAAGCCATCTGGTCCTGGACTCTTATTTGTTGGGAGATTTTGATAACTGATTCAATTTCTTCGCTGGTTATGGGTCTGTTCAAGCTTTCTATTTCCTCCTGATTGAGTTTTGGAAGCGTGTCGGTGTTCAGGAATGTGTCCATTTCTTCCAGGTTGTCCAATTTGTTGGCATATAATTTTTCATAGTAATTCCCTGATAATTGTTTGTATCTCTGAGGGATTGGTTGTAATAATTCCATTTTCATTCAGATTTTATCTATTTGGGTCATCTCCCTTTTCTTTTTGAGAAGCCTGGCTAGAGGTTTGTCAATTTTGTTATTTTTTCAAAAAACCACTCTGGTTTCGTTGATCTGCTCTACAGTTTTTTTAGATTCTATATTGTTGATTTCTGCTCTGATCTTTATTATTTTTCTTCTTCTGCTGGTTTGGGGTGTCTTTGCTGTTCTGCTTCTAGTTCCTTTAGGTGTGCTGTTAGATTTTGTATTTGGGATTTTTCTTGTTTCTTGAGATAGGCCTGGATTGCAATGTATTTTCCTCTCAGGACTGCCTTCGCTGGTCCCAAAGCGTTTGGATTGTTGTATTTTCATTTTCGTTTGTTTCCCATATATTTTTTGATTTCTTCTCTAATTGCCCGGTTTGACCCACTCATTCGTTAGTAGGGTGTTCTTTAACCTCCACGCTTTTGGAGGTTTTCAGACTTTTTTCTGTGGTTGATTTCAAGCTTCATAGCATTGTGGTCTGAAAGTATGCAGGTATAATTTCAATTCTTGTAAACTATGAAGGGCTGTTTTGGACCCAGTATATGATCTATCTTGGAGAATGTTCCATGTGCACTCGAGAAGAAAGTATATTCTGTTGCTTTGGGATGCAGAGTTCTAAATATATTTGTCAAGTCCATCTGATCCAATGTCTCATTCAGGGCCCTTGTTTCTTTATTGACCGTGTGTCTAGATGATCTATCCATTTCTGTAAGTGGGGTGTTAAAGTCCCCAGCAATTACCACATTCTTCTCAATAAGGTTGCTTCTGTTTATGAGTAATTGTTTTATATATTTGGGGGCTCCGGTATTCGGCGCATAGACATTTATAATGTTAGCTCTTCCTGATGGATAGACCCTGTAACTATTATATAATGTCCTTCTTCATCTCTTGTTACAGCCTTTACTTTAAAGTCTAGTTTGTCTGATATAAGTATGGCTACTCCAGCTTTCTTTTGGCTTCCAGTAGCATGATAAATAGTTCTCCATCCCCTCACTCTCAATCTAAGGTGTCCTCAGGTCTAAAATGAGTCTCTTGTAGACAGCAAATAGATGGGTCTTGTTTTTTTATCCATTCTGATACCCCTATGTCTTTTGGTTGGGCGCATTTAATCCGTTTACATTCAGTGTTATTATAGAAAGATACGGGTTTACAGTCATTGTGATGTCTGTATGTTTTATGCTTGTAGTGATGTCTCTGGTACTTTGTCTCACAGGGTCCCCCTTAGGATCTCTTGTAGGGCTGGTTTAGTGGTGACAAATTCCTTCAGTTTTTGTTTGTTTGGAAGACCTTTATCTCTCCTTCTATTCTAAATGACAGACTTGCTGGATAAAGATTCTCGGCTGCATATTTTTGCTGTCTAGCACCCTGAAATCTCGTGCCAATTCTTTCTGGCCTGCCAAGTTTCAAAAGAGAGATCAGTCACGAGTCTTATAGGTCTCCCTTTATATGTGAGGGCACGTTTTCCCTTGCTGCTTCAGAATTTTCTCTTTATCCTTGTATTTTGCCAGTTTCACTATGATATGTCGTGCAGAAGATCGATTCAAGTTACGTCTGAAGGGAGTTCTCTGTGCCTCTTGGATTTCAATGGCTTTTTCCTTCCCCAGTTCAGGGAAGTCTCAGCTATGATTTCTTCAAGTACCCCTTCAGCACCTTTCCCTCTCTCTTCCTCCTCTGGAATACCAATTATGCGTATATTATTTCTTTTTAGTGTATCACTTAGTTCTCTAAATTTTCCCCTCATACTCCTGGATTTTTTATCTCTCTTTTTCTCAGCTTCCTCTTTTTCCATAACTTTATCTTCTAGTTCACCTATTCTCTCCTCTGCCTCTTCCATCCGAGCTGTGGTGGTTGCATTTGTTTGCATTTCCTTTTTTAAGCGTTTTTCAGCTCCTCGTGACTGTTCTTAGTCCCTTGATCTCTGTAGCAAGAGATTCTCTGCTGTCTGTATACTGTTTCCAGCCCAGCGATTAATTTTATGACTATTATTCTAAATTCATTTTCTGTTATATTATTTAAATCCTTTTTGATCAGCTCATTAGCTGTTGTTATTTCCTGGAGATTCTTCTGAGGGGAATTCTTCCGCTTGGTCATTTTGGATAGTCCCTGGTGTGGTGAGGACCTGCAGGGCACTTCCCCTGTGCTGTGGTGTTATAACTGGAGTTGGTGGGTGGGGCCGCAGTCAGACCTGATGTCTGCCCCCAGCCCACCGCTGGGGCCACAGTCAGACTGGTGTGTGCCTTCTCTTCCCCTCTCCTAGGGGTGGGATTCACTGTGCGGTGGCGTGGCCCGTCGGGCTACTTGCACACTGCCAGGCTTGTGATGCTGGGGATCTGGCGTATTAGCTGCGGTGGGAAAGCAAGGTGCACGGCGGGAGGGGGGCAGGCTTAGCTCGCTTCTCCTTAGGTGATCCACTTCAGGAGGGGCCCTGTGGCAGCCGGAGGGAGTCAGATCCGCTGCCGGAGGTTTGGCTCCGCAGAAGCACAGAGTTGGGTGTTTGCAGGAGCGAGCAATTTCCCTGGCTGGAACTGTTCCCTTTGGGATTTTGGCTGGGGGATGGGCGGGGGAGATGGCGCTGGCGAGCGCCTTTGTTCCCCGCCAAACTGACCTCGTCGTCCGGGGGCTCCGCAGCTCACCCTCCCTTTGTCCTCCAGCCTTCCTGCTTCCCGAGCAGAGCTGTTAACTTATGACCTCCCAGACGCTAAGTCGCGCTTGCTGTCGTACACAGTCGTCAGGCCCCTCCGCTTTTGCAAGCGGACTCGGGGGCTCTGCTTGTCTGGCGAGCCGCCCCTCCACCCCGGCTCCCTCCCGCCAGTCCGTGGAGCGCGCACCGCCTCGCCGCCCTTCCTACCCTCTTCCGTGGGCCTCTCGTCTGCACTTGGGTCCGGTGACTCCGTTCTGCTAATCCTCTGGCGGTTTTTCTGGGTTATTTAGGCAGGTGTAGGTGGAATCTAAGTGATCAGCAGGATGCGCGGTGAGCCCAGCGTCCTCTTACGCCGCACTCTTCCTGTGCCTCTGTTGAGAATTTTATATCCATATTCATCAGGGATATTGGCCTGTAGTTTTGTTTTTTTTTTTTTTTTTTTTTTTCTGGGTCTCTGTATGGTTTAGGAATCAAAGTAATGCTGGTTTCATAGAATGAGTCTGGAAGTTTTCCTTCTCTTTCTATTTTTTGGAACAGCTTGAATAGGATAGGTATTATCTTTGCCTTAAATGTCTGCTAGAATTCCCCAGGGAAGCCATCTGTCCTGGATTCTTATTTGTTGGGAGATTTTTGAGAACCTGATTCAATTTCTTCACTGGTTATGTTTCTGTTCAAGTTTTGTATTTCTTCCTGTGTGAGTTTTGGAAATGAGTGGGTTGCTTAGGAATTTGTCCATTCTTCCAGGTTGTCCAGTTTGTTGGCATATAATCGTCATAGTATTCCCTGATAATTACTTGTGTTTCTGAGGGATTGGTTGTAATAATTCCATTTGCATTTATGATTTTATCTATTTGGGTGATATCCCTTTTCTTTTTGAGAAGCCTGGCTAGAGGTTTATCAATTTTGTCATTTTTTTAAAAAACTACTCTTGGTTTCATTGATCTGCTCTACAGTTTTTGTTTTTGTTTTCAGATTCTATATCGTTTATTTCTGCTCTGATCTTTATTATTTCTCTTCTTCTGCTGGTTTTGGGGTGTCTTTACTGTTCTGCTTCTATTTTCCTTAGGTGTGCTGTTAGATTTTGTGTTTGGGATTTTTCTTGTTTCTTGAGATAGGCCTCGACTGCAATGTATTTTCCTTTCAGGACTGCCTTTGCTGCATCTCAAAGGGTTTGGATTGTGGTATTTTCATTTTCATTTGTTTCCATATATTTTTTAATTTCTTCTCTAATTGCCTGGTGGACCCATTCATTCTTTAGTAGGGTGTTCTTTAACCTCCATGCTTTTGGAGGTTTTCCAGACTTTTTCCTGTGGTTGATTTCAAGTGTCCTAGCATTGTTGTCTGAAAGTGTGCATAGTATGACTTTCAAGTCTTTTATACTTATTAAGGGCTGTTTTGTGACCCAGTATGTGATCTATCTTGGAGAATGTTCCATGTGCATTCGTGAAGAAAGTATATTCTGTTGCTTTGGGATACAGAATTCTAAATATCTGTCAAATCCATCTGATCCAATGTTTCATTCAGGGCCCGTTTCTTTACTGACCTGTGTCTAAATGATCTCTCCATTGTTGTAAGTGAGGTATTAAAGTCATCCTGCAATTACCCACATTCTTATCACTAAGATTGCTTATGTTTGTGATTAATTGTTTCATATATTTGGGGGGGCTCCCGTTGTTCATGCATAGACATTTGTAATTGTTAGCTCTTCCTGATGGATAGACCCTGTAATTATTATATAATGCCCTTCTTCATCTCTTGTTACAGCCTTTAAAGTCTAGTGTGTGTTAGAAGTATGGCTACTCCAGGTTTCTTTTGACTTCCAGTAGCATGATAGATAGTTCTCCTCCCCTCACTTTCAATCTGAAGGTGTCCTCAGGTCTAAAATGTGTCTCTTGTAGACAGCAGATAGATGGGTCTTGTTTTTTTTTTTTTTTTTTTTTTTTTTTTTTCCATTCTGATACCCCATGTGTTTTGGTTGGAGCATTTAGTCCAATTACATCAGTGTTATTATAGAAAGATAGGATTTAGAGTCATTGTGATGTCTGTAGGTTTCATGCTTGCAGTGATGTCTCTGGTACTTTGTGGTCCTTGCAACATTTCACTCACAGAGTTCCCCTTAGGATCTCTTGTAGGACTGGTTTAGTAGTGATGAATTCCCTCAGTTTTTGTTTGTTGGGAAGACCTTTATCTCTCCTTTTATTCTGAATGACAAGACCTTCTGGATAAAGGATTCTCGGCTGCATATTTTTTTCTGTTCCTCACATTGAAGATTTCCTTCCATTCCTTTCTGGCTTGCCAAGTTTCAGTAGAAAGGTCTGCCCCTAGTCTTACTGGTCACCCTTTATAAGTTAGAGTGTGTTTATCCCTAGCTTATTTCAGAATTTTCTCTTTATCCTTTTATTTTGCCAGTTTCACTATGATATATGTGCAGAAGATCGATTTCAAGTTATGTCTGAAGGGAGTTCTCTGTGCCTCTTGGATTTCAATGTCTTTTTCCTTCCCCAGATCAGGGAAGTTCTCAGCTATGATTTGTTCAAGTACACTCCCAACCTTTCTCTCTTTCTTCCTCTTGTGGAATTCCTATATATGGATATTGTTCCATTTCATTGCATCACTTATTTCTCTTATTCTCCCCTCATAACCCTGAATTTTTTTATCTCTCTTTTTCTCAGCTTCCTCTTTTTTCCATAATTTTATCTTCTAATTCACTTATTCTCTCCTCTGCCTCTTCATTCCGTGCCATGGTCACCTCCATTTTATTTTGCATCTCATTTATAGCATTTTTAGCTCCTCATGACTATTTCTTAGTCCCTTGATCTCTGTTGCAATAGATTCTCTGCTGTCCTCTATGCTTTTTTTCAAGCCCAGAGAATAATTTTATGACTATTATTCTACATTCTTCTTCTGTTATATTGCTTAAATAGTTTTTGATCAATTTGTTAGCAGTCGGCACTTCCTGGAGTTTCTTTTGAGGAGAATTCTTCTGTTTTGTCATTTTTGTGTAGTCCCTGCAGTAGCTTCAAACTGCAGGGCTCTTCCCTTTTGCTGTCCTGAGTACCTTGTGTTGGTGGACAGGGCTGCAGTCAGACCTGATGTCTGCCACCAGCCCACCACTGGGGCCACAGTCAGATTGGTGTGCACCTTATCTTCCCTTCTCCCAGGGGCAGAACTCAATGTGGAGTGGTGTGGCTCTTGTCTGGGCTACTTGCACACTTCCAGGGTTGTGGTGCTGCTTTGATGGGATCTGGCCAAGGGTGTATTAGCCGGTGTCAATCCTCAAGGTGCACAGGGGTGGAGGAGCAGGCTTAGTTAGCGTTGCGATCTGTGATGCCCTGGGTAGGGGCCCTGCAGCAGCAGTAAGGAGTCATGGGTGTTGGAGGGATGGATCCACAGAAGCACAGAGTTGGGTGTTTGTGCAGTACAGGCAAGTTTGGTGATGGGAACTGGTTCCCTTTGGAATTTCTGCTGGGGGATGGGAGAGGGAAATGCTTTTGCCGGTGCCTTCCCCCCACCCCCGATCTGAACTCTCCTTCCGGGGCTCAACAACTTTCCCTCCCTGCTCTCCGAGAGCAGAGCTGTTGACTTTTAACATTCCAGATGTTAAGTCCAGCTGGCTGTCAGAACTCACAGAGTTCAGCCCCTCTGCTTTTGCAAACCAGACTTCGGGGTCTCTGCCTTGCCTTGCATGTTGCCCCCTACACCACCCTGGCTCCCTTCCACCAGTCCATGTAATGCACACTGCCTCTCCACCCTTCCTACTCTCTTACGTGGGCCTCTTGTCTATGCTTGTCTCTGAAGAATCAGGTCTGCTAGTCTTCTTGTGGTTCTGGGTTATTTAGGCAGCTGTGGGTGGAATCTAAGTGATCTGCAGGACAAGGTGAGTCCAGCGTCCTCCTATGCCACCCATCTTCCTAGGTCTCCTTTTTTTGTTTTTGTTTTGTGTTTTTGGAGAGAGAGACAGTATGTGTTTTGCAGGGTCAGAGAGAGAGGAAGAGAGAGAGAGGGAGAGAGAGAGAGAGAGAGGAGAGAGAGAGAGAGAATCCCAAGCAGGCTCCATGATGCCAGTTGTGGAGCCCAAGGTGGGACTCAAACTCATGAACTATGAGATCATGACCTGAGCCAAAAACAGTTCACTTAGTGAACTGAACCAACCAGGCGCTCTGAGGCTGAATAACTTTTCATTGATTTATCATTTACAGATCCTCTATGTGATGTGTCTATTCAAGTCTTTAACTATTTTTTTAAAATATTTTAAATTTATTGTATTTTTTTAAATGTTATTTATTTACTTTGAGAAGGAGACAAGAATGAGCAAGCAGGGGAGGAGCACAGAGAGAGAGAAAAGAGAATTCTAAGCAGGCTCCAGGTTGACAAAACAGAACCCCATGCTGAGCTTGATCTCACAAGCTGTAAGATCATAATCTGAGCCAAGATTGAGAGTTGGATAGTTAACTTTTCTGTCTTGTTTAAGTAATTCTTTCTATCCTAAATTCATGAATGACTCCTTTAAGTTTTTATATAAATTCCAGTTAGTTAAATACAGAGTAATATTAGTTTCACGAGTAGAATATACTGACTCAACATTTCCATACTATACTGGTACTCATCACAACAGGTTCACTCCTGAGATCTGAGTTAAGATGTTTACATGTAACGCAATGAACATATTTATAAGCAATGTAATAATGCAATGAACATATTTATATCAACCCTAAAGTCTAGAGTTTTAAAAGTCAGCAGGTATGGTTTGATAGAGCCCAGCGGGCACTTTGATGCTCCTAGACAGAAGACAGGCAAACAACCTTGAGGCAGACAATGTGGAAGCAGCAATCTTAAAAAACACCTGGAACAAACTATAGATGACTATTCATTCTTCTTGGTATGCTTCCCTGAGAGGCAGTGTGCATAGTAGTGCCTCTCCTGGAACAAGGGAGCTGGCTGGCACCATTTCCCTCCTCTATCTGTCAGCATATACAGAGCCACCTGTAAGAAGCAGTACAGTGGGTACTCTGGATGCCTAACTTGCTTATACTAAGCTTCAGACCTTCACACTCACTCTTGCCATAGTCCGTGGGAGACAGGCCCATCATCTACAAAACCAGCAAAACTCCTGCCCATGCTACATCTTGTGACCAGTTTTTCAGGTCCTCAGTAGTGGTGGAGGTTGTGACAGATGGATTTCACAAGCATACCAAAGCACGCCTATTTAAAACTTGCCACATTCAGGCCAGAGACCAAACACTACCCACTACACACAAAGAGAGCCTCTGCAGACAACTGACTTGAAGGATAGTGTAGGCATAACACAACAGCAGAGCACATGCAACACACACTGGAGGTACTGCCTTAAGCACCAGTCCCTGGGAACTACATGACATCTTCTTCATAAAGACATTACTTTTAGGACAGGATACAATACTGGCTTTTCTATCAGACCCAAGAAGGAAGATATTTAACAAAATGAGGAAAACAGAAGAATTTATCCCAAATGAAAGAACAAGATAAGGGCACACCCAGAGATCTAAGCAAAACAGATATAATTGACATTCCTGATGGAAAATTTAGAGCCAATGATTAAAGGGCATGCACTGGACTTGAGAAAAGAGAGGAAGACACCAGGATCACTATTACCACAGAGATAAACGTGTTAACAGAGATTTCCTTAATCTGGAAAATGAAGCAGACATCCAGATCCTGGAGTCACAGAGAAACTCCCTTCAAAATCAACAAAGGCAAGCCAACACCAAGGCCCATTGTAATTAAATTTGCAAAATATAGTGATAAAAAAAATCTTAAAATCAGCAAGAGAAAAAGAAATCTTTAAAGTATGAAGAAAATCCATAAACTAGCTGGAGATTTCTCAACAGTATCTTGACAAGCCAGAAAGGGAGTGGCCTGATACATTCAAAGTACTAAATGGAAAAAAAAAAGTTGCAGCCAAGAATACTCTATTCAGCAAAGCTATCATTCAGAGTAGAAGGAGAGATAAAGAGCATTCCTAGAGAAACAAAAACTAAAGGGCTTTGTGACCACTAAACCAGCCCTGCAAGAGGTATATAAGGAGATTCTTTCAGTGATAAGCAACCAAAGGTGGGAAATCATTAGAGAAAATATTCAGAAATAACAACAAAACAACTAATGACTAATAATAAATACATGTCTTTCAATAATTACTGTCAATGTAAATGGACTAAATGCTCAATCAAAAGACATAATGTGTCAGAATGGATTTAAAATAGATCATCTTTATGCTGCACACAAGAGACTCATTAAAAAAAACTTAATGTTTACTTATTTTTGAAGTGTGGGGGGAGGGGCAGGGAGAGAGCCACACACACATGGAACTCGAGGCAGGCTCCAGACTCTGAGCTGTCAACACAGGACTAATGCGGGGCTCAAACTGACAAACCATGAGATCATGACCTGAGCCAAAGTCAGATGCTTAATTGACTAAGCCACCCAGGTGTCCCAGAAGAGACGCATTTTAGACTTAAAGACTCCTGATGATTGAAAATGAAGGGATGGAGAGATATTTATCGTGAAAATGAATGTCAAACGAAGACTGGAGTAGCAATATTTATATCAGAAAAACTAGACTTTAAAACAAAGACTTTAAAAACTGATAAAGAAGTCCACTATATCATAATAAAAGAGAAAATAAAACAAGGATATCTTACAATAATAAATATTTATGGACCCCAACATGAAATCACCAAATATATAAAACAATAACAAACACAAAATAACTGATTTATAATATTCCAATTATTTTAGGGGACTTCAACACCATACTTATATCAATGGACAGATTATCTAAACAAAGAAATGAACAAGGAAGCAAAGGCTTTGAAAAACATAACTGACCAGATGGACTTAATGGATATATTAAGAACATTCTACAGTTAAAACAGCAGAATACAGATTATTTCAAGTGCACATGGGCATTCTCATGAATAGATCACATTAAGTCAGAAATCAGATCTCAACAAATATAAAAATACTGAAATCATACCATGCACCTTTTCTGACCACAACACTATGAAACTAAAAGTTAACCATAAGAAAAAATATTGGAAAAACCATAAATACATGGAGATTAACCAACATGCTAATATATAACAAAAAGGTCAATGAAGAAATCAAAGAAGAAATAAGAAATACATGGAAACAAATGAAAATGAAACACAATGGCCCAAAACCTTTGAGATCAGCAAAAGTGGTCCTAAGAGGAGAGTATATAATAATAAAGCCTTACCTCAAGAAGTAAGAAAAAATTCAAATTAAATTATCCAACTTCATGGGTGAAGGTGCTAGAAAAAGAACACCAAATAAAGCCTAAATCCAACAGTAGGAAGGAAATAATAAAGATTAGAGCATAAGTAAATCATACAGAAACAAAAAAAAAAAAGAAAGAAAGAGGAAACTGCAACACATCAATGAAACCAAGAGTTTGTTCTTTGAAAAATTTCACAAAATTAATAAACCTCTGTCTAGACTTATTAAAATGATAAGAGAAATTACCCAAGTGAAAAAAATCACAAATGAGAGAAGAGAAATAACAACCAACACCACAGAGACACACAAAAAAGATTATGAGAACATTATGAAAAACTATGTGTCAACAAATTGGACAACCTGGAAGAAATGGAAAAAAGTTCTATAAATACACAAACTATCAAAACTGAAGCAGGTTGAAATGGAAAAGTTGAACAAATCAATAGCCAGCAAAGGAATTTAGTCAATAATAAACAATCTTCCAACAAACAAAAGTCCAGGACCAGATGGCTTCACAGTGGAATTCTACCAGATAATTAAAAAAGAGATAATGCCTAATTTACTAAAGTTATTTCAAAAATAGAAATGTAAGGAAAACTTCCAAATTCATTCTATGAGGCCCTAATACCAAAACCACATGAAAATGCCACTAAAAAAGAACACTACAGGCCAATAATCCTGATTAATATGGATGCAAAAATTCTCAATAACACACTAGCAAACTGAATCTAAAAATACATTAAAAGAATCATTCATCACCATCAAGTGAAATTTATTCCTGGGCTTCAAGGGTCATTCAATATTTACAAATCACCCAACATTCTATACCACATTAATAAAAGAAAGGATAAGAGCAATATGATTCTTTCAATAGATGTAGAAAAAGCATTTAACAAAGTACAGCATCTGTTCATGATAAAAACCCTCAACAAAGTAGACTTAGTTATCTTGTCTTGAAAAACATAGATAAGATGGACTAAATCAAATTAAACAATTATATTTGTCAAAGGACACTATCAAGAGGAAAAAACCATAATTCACAAAATAGAACAAAATATAAGCATATCTTGGGGCGCCTGGGTGGCTCAGTCGGTTAAGCATCTGACTTCGGCTCAGGTCATGATCTCACGGTTCATGAGTTCGAGCCCCGCATCAGGCTCTGTGCTGACAGCTCAGAGCCTGGAGCCTGTTTCATATTCTGTGTCTCCCTCTCTTTCTGACCCTCCCCCCTTCATGCTGTCTCTCCCTGTCTCAAACATAA
This sequence comes from Lynx canadensis, assembly GCF_007474595.2. Lineage (NCBI taxonomy): Eukaryota > Metazoa > Chordata > Mammalia > Carnivora > Felidae > Lynx > Lynx canadensis. The sequence goes on along the minus strand of NC_044303.2, from coordinate 83,755,675 downwards.
ATAAACGTTAAAAAAATATATATATAAGCATATCATATATCTGCTAAGGAATTAATATCTAGACTATATAAAGAACTACTAAAATTCAACAAACAACTACAAAATAAATAAATATTATAACCCAATTAAAAAATGAGACTGATACATTTCTCCAAAGAATATGTAGAAATGGCCAGTAAGCATATGAAAAGATGCTCAACATTACTAGTCTTTAGTAAAATGCACATCAATACCACAACTAGATACTAGTTTGCACTCAGTAGGATGGGGAAAAAAAAGAAAAGAATAAATGTTGCCAAAATGTACAATAACTGAAACCCTTGTGGGTTGCTGGTGGTAATGTAAAATGCTGCAGCCACTGTTGACAATAGTTTGGAAGTTCTTCAAAAAGTTAAACAGAATTAATCTATGATCCTTGATATAATCTTTGAATATATACCTAGAAATGGAAGCAGGGACTCAGATACTTTTAACCAATGTTCATGATGACATTATTAACAATAACAAAAGGTGGAAATAGCCCAAGAGTCCATCAACACACAAAGAGATTTTTTTTTAATGTGATTATTTACAAATAATGTGATACTATTCAGCCTTGAAAATGAATACATTTCTGATATAGGCCACTACGTGGATGAACATTGAAAACATTATGATAAGTGAAATAAGCATAAAAGATATGTCATGATTGCATTCTAATGAGATGCATAAAATAGGCAAATTCACAGAGACAGAAAATAGACTAGAAATTAGCAGAGTCTTGGAGCAAGCGAATAATGAGTTACTATTTAATGGATATAGAAGTTGTATTTGGGATGATGAAAAAGTTCTTCAGGTTGATGGCAACGATAATTACACAACACTGGGAATGTATTAAATATCTCTAAGTTGTACACTTAAAAATTGTTAAAATGATAAATTTTATACTATTTATATTTATCACTATAAAATACTTTAAATTACTAATTTAATAAGAAAATTTAAAAGCAAATTAATGGATTATTAAGTAATTATTGTGAGTTATTAAGTATCCATAGAAAATATCCTTCCACTGGGGAAATAATAATAAAATATATTTACAACATGTCATAAGTGGAAAATACATATTTTAGAAAAAATAAGAAATTATAATTTTATAATTTACTTACAGAAGTGACTCATCATATAGTGATATAAATTCATTAGGTGATCATATAAATATAATATACTGCTATGACTTTGTGTGTGTGTGTATATATATATATATATACACACATATATACACATGAATAGAACAGCAATATATTTTTTGAAAAAAGTATTTCTACATATCTGATTTGTTATATACATAGACAAGATAAACTCATAATGTTGTCAACTTAAGTTTTTAAGTATTTAAAACATGTAACTGCACAAGAGGAGTTGAAATGCCCCAAAATTTACAGTGTGCATATAGAACATATTTTGCATACCACTGAAATTTCTAAAGAACAATCCTCTTTCTTCTTCTATCACTGATGCAGCAACAGTTTTGTTCTTGGTCAACCAGTTTTAAGCAGGTAAACCAGATGGGGCCCCATCTTTACCAGATGTCCCTTCCTGTTCTTTACTATAAAGGAAATACCAAGGCAGATTTTGTTTGTGTGGGCATAGACTGAATGGAAACATAATAAGGACTTGGTAACTGGTGAATGGATCTATTTCCTTTCTTCCTCTTGAAGAAAAGTGCTAAAATGCATTCTGACCTGACTTCTCCAGGGTCTTTGGAGTGAATTTCCATTCAGCCAACATGGGGGCTGCTATTGCAACAAATTATCTTGGCAGAGACTTGTTTTGTTTTGTTTTTTCCCTGTTTTAACCTCCACTCCTCCCTCTTTGGCTTCCTGATCACATTCTTTAAAAAACAAAAACAAAAACAACTTGCATTTTTAGTATTTATTTTCTAAAATCAGTTTTTTTGGGGGGCGCCTGGGTGGCTCAGTCGGTTGAGCGGCCGGCTTCGGCTCAGGTCACGATCTCGCTGTCCGTGAGTTTGAGCCCCGCGTCGGGCTCTGTGCTGACAGCTCAGAGCCTGGAGCCTGTTTCGGATTCTGTGTCTCCCTCTCTCTGACCCTCCCCCATTCATGCTCTTTCTCTCTCTGTCTCAAAAATAAATAAACGTTAAAAAAAATTTTTTTTAATAAATAAAATCAATTTTTTTTCTGGGAAGCTCAGGCTAAGGCATGTAATTTGTGGAAATAATTTAATAGCAATTATCAAAATTGTACCTCAATCCCTAAGAAGTAAGAAAAACTGAAAAAAAACTTTTAAAGTATCAAAATAATAATTTAAAAAAATCCTCAGCCAGCCATAATAGAAGAATTGAATTATTTTTCTCTTCCTTCTATTGAAAATAACATTGTCTTATAAAGTGAAGTCACAGAATATGAAGCTGAAAATTGTTGGGAAAAATGATTAAAGTGGTGTGTCAAGCAGTTAAATGATACCAAGTTTATGTTAGTGTTTTCTGGAGTTCTTTGGGTATTTGTTAGATTTTAAAATGTGTGATTTGGAATTATTTGTTTTCTCACCTGAATAAAATATTTGTATATACTTATGTAACAAAGATTATTAAACTTTCTTAAGGAGACTCCCCAAATTACATAAATTTTAGGGAGAGAAAAGTTAAAATTCAACCTTCATTTATGCACATAACATGGAGAGGTAAATGTGAGTTGCATGATAAAGAAACAAGAGGGAGATAGCAACACAGCAAAGTCCTATGACCTAGGAATTTTTCCCCCAAGAGTAGAGAGTGAGCACTTGTCAGAATATAGGAAAATAGAGAGAGAATGATCTCATTGTTATTTAGTTAACTCAAAAATTTCTTTATTTGTTATTGTTTCTCCACACATTTTAAATGTTTTTCAATGCGGAAAATTTTGTTATAACTTCTTACAGCTCATTACAACTTATAAGAAACACAGAACCATTACATACCCCTTAGTGACAGTGTGAGCCTAAGATTTATACTACAATAATTCCTTAGGAAGGCTTTTCTTAAACCCTTGAAAGGAGAAAAACATAAGGTTAAGAAATGTTAAACAGGAAAGAAACTTTGAAAATAATTCCATGAAAAAGTGAAATAGTCATAATAATAATTAATTTTAGTGTATTGTCTCATAGCCTGATTTATATGGGGACAGCTTATTATTGTAATTCTTTGTAAATTGAAAGGTTAGATTTTCATGAATTAAAAAAAGGTGAAAGGGCTTATCGCATCTATATTAACTGTATAATTATAGGCTAGGGACAAAGTGCCACAGGGACTGATATTCTGATGTCAATTATTCTTCCAAATGAGAGTATTGGTCTACACTGGTGATTCAAGCTCTTATTTAAGTTGCATGATCTCTTTGTTTTTAGCAGCCTACATAATGCACCTGGTGCCAACTTTCCTTACACCATCTTCATTGAGCATTTAAGGACCCAGGCTGATCCATCTCTAGGTCCCCAATCTATTTACCCATTCTTTCCTATTTTAAAGCCTCTCACACTGATTAGAGACCAACATTTATCTTTATGCCAACAAAATGTAATTCCATGTTCAAGTCACAGAAATATTAATTATTGCCTTCACTTCCTTGTCTCTTCTGTCCTCTTTGCTTTGCTTTCCTTCATAATACAAGCTCTCAGTTTGAAAGATCTGATTCATGCCTCTTAGTTATTCACACTTGACAGAAACAATAACAATGACAACAACAACAAAAAGAAGCTGAGAAATTCCATTTGTTACTTTAGTTCTGTGAGATTTTTCTCTGGATAGTAGGTATTTGACCTTCAGTTTAGACTATCTGATTTAATGGAGCCTACTGTCAGGTAAGTAACTTTGAGGACTTTCTTATCAATCAATCCTGGGATGTTTGAAATATTTGATTCTAGACTTAGTTACTGGAAAGCTAGTTCAAACAAGGGATATATTAAGGAATACTGAAGTTGATAAGTCAGAATTCTAATTATAGGTATCATGGATCAGTGTTACTCATGCAAATTTTATAACCTTTGATTTAATTTCTTCTCTTAGCTGATATGCTAGATTCAATTTCCTATTATGTATTTCAGAATGTAGGTGGTTTTTCTGCCCAGAAAAAATCTCCACAGACTTATTTCAATGTAAATATTCACAAAGTTTTCGCTGTTGGAAAAGTATATCTATTTATATAATTTTGAAGTGTTTATAGAGACAAAAATTGATCTAATTTGTTTATAGTATTCCATCTCTTCATGTAATTCATGAATTTCTTTAAAGCCAGGAAGATCCTACCTATCCTGCTCTAAGAAACTGCTTCAACACACTTATTTATTTTCTACTTAGAAATTAGAAGGCAGATAATATAAGTGGTTTATCAGATATACAGAAGCTCGTAAATGATGAAGATACAATGTAAAAACCGGTTTCTGATTCCAAATATTGTTTGATATTCAAAGAATTAAATCCTAAATGCTAAGGAAAATAGGTTTCAATGGTGGAAATAGGGAAAGTCTTCAGTGTAATTGTTCTTGAGATTTAGCTGAGACAATTATCACGCCTTTGGTCTGTTTTTAGAATGAAGGCTGGAACTTTGTTTTTTGTCATTTTTTTTACCCTTTTAAATAAAGATTCTCCAAATTATTCTACTTAATTTTTTAAGTTTTGTATTTAAATTCCAGTTAATTAACATACAGTGTAATATTAGTTTCAGGTGTACAATTTAGTTATTCCACACATATACAATACCTGGTGCTCATCACAACAAGTGCACTCCTTATCCCTATTACTTATTTAGAAAAAGTTTTATTCCAAAATTTAAATTGAAGCTTTATAATAAAATCTTATGGGAATAAACATAATGGACTAGATTATATATATAGGATTAAATGACTTAAATGTAGGGTCATCTTTTCTCCCTGTTTGCCCAGGTTCTTTGCTATTTATTCCAGTTATACTCGTGTCCTGTATGGCTTATCCTTTTATCACCCTCAAACACCTGAATTAAGTGGTCAGTGAGCATTGTGCCAATCTTGACACAGAGAAGTGTTTGACAGCAGAGTAACAAAATAAAAAAGACAAGGAAAAAAATCTGGCTACTTACTATTGGATCTGTTATTCTTGTGTAGAATAGATATGGAAAGCAAAGCACTAGGTAAGATTCAAAAATTTAATTATCACTGCTATTACAGTTTTTCTTGGGACTTATCTAAGACCTTTATAATGAAAAAAATGCTAATTTGTGGAAAATCACCAAAATAGAAAATAGAAAAGGGCAAGGATCATGACAATGAAATCCAAAAATTAGTTCTAGAAATATATATATAGCTCAGATTTCCTAGCATTCGAACACTAGCATTTTAGAACACTAAAAGAGTGTTCTTTATCATCACTAGTCACTAACTTTGTATATCAAAGTGGTGATGGACTTCAAAAGCCATCTTATAAGCCATCTCCCATGGTCTATCCCATAAAATTATCCCACAGGAGTATACATTGTAAGCAAACTTTGAAGCAATATAAATGTCAACCAATTGAGGAATAAGTAAATGCATGTTACATCATTCAACTATAATGAGATTCTGTATAAAGACTGCACATTTACATAGAAAAGGGATACTTAATAGCATTTAACATTATTACATATATAACAAAATTGAATGATCTAAGTATAAAAATATGCATAGACATATAAATAATTATTATTTGGGGACATGGAGTGTTCCAGTTGACTTCTTTTCATTTTCTTATTTTCCCAATACTCATTAATGTTGTTTTACTGCTTTATAATTTTTTTTTTTTAATTAAGGTCACGAGTCAGCACTGACAGAATGAGAGGGAGGTGCTTTTAAGATCTGGAGAGTTATGGATTTGCTAAAATCTTTTCCCTTTGTGCAGAATGCTGGAGAGTTCTCTAGGGCCTCATTAGTGAGTTTCAGCACCAGGAATATTCATGGTCAGGGCTGGGGACACCTGTGCCCTGAAGGGGAGATTTTGGGGCCCATTGGTCTCTCATGGCCTCTAATGTTCCCCTTGGACCAATACTAGTCACTATGTTTGGTCTATATTAGCCATCTACTAACCTCTGAATTTATAGTGAAATAATGAGCAGAGCCCTCTAAGGAGCTTGTTCTTATTGAACTTCTGATGAGCAGGGCTGAGTGAGCATCTCTCTCTCTCTCTCTCTCTCTCTCTCTCTCTCTCCCCATCTTGTGGATTTCCTCTAAGTGTTTGCTTTTAATTTCCCAGTGTTTTAACACAGTGGAGGAAAAAGAAAGGCAGAAACAGAACAAGGACCCACATTAGGAAACAGCTGGTGAAAGTCTTGATGTAAAGCTAACAATATTTCAAGAATGAGAAAGCAAAAAATCTGTAAGGACATAATGTGGATCTCATTAATAAATATCTGGCTGAGAATTTACTTTTCATAGTTACAGATCTATCTGTTGTGACTTAGTTCTGGTGAAATATACAGAGGGGCCCGATATGAAGTTCTCATGAACCAGCCACTTGACTTTGGGTTCCATTGTCCTCTTCTCACTATGTCCTTCTCTTTTCATGCTTTCAATTATACACCAGGCCAGGAGAAGACAAAACCCTAAAGGTTTTAATCAAAATCATTCTTAAAATGCACCTATAGTCATATATATGCTTCACTTCTAGTGTCCTTGAAGCAGGGCCATGTCTTATACATTCTTTTAGGTCTTTTCAGAAATTAAACTTTGGCTCACACAGTGTGACTCAGGAAATATTTTTGGAATGAATAAATTGATCTCTAATAAGCTTATTGAAAAACATCCAAAGCGCAATTCTTCTGCTACTGGTTAACTAGAGTCCTGTGTTCCTGATAATGTCTCTTAACCTCCAAGTCTAATTATTTTCATCAGTAAAATCTATAACGCAGTAAAATATATAAAGCATAGATAGGCTGGAGAGATGGGAGAGAAATGAGAGTAGAGAGGAGAGAGGGGAGAGAGAGGGGAGAAAGAGAGATAGGAGAGGAGCGAAAGAGGAGAGAAGGGAAAGGCAAGGGGGGGGACGGGGGACAGGAGAGAGGGAGAGAGATAGGTGAGGGAGATAGAGGAGAGGTAGAGAGGTGAGATAGAGATAGGGAGATAGAGGGGACGGGGACAGAGAGAGGGAGTAGAGAGATGAGGGAGAGGAGAGAGGGGAGGGAGAGAGGGAGGAGGAGAGAGAGAGAGAGAGAGGGACGGGGGACAGGAGAGAGGAGGAGAGAGGGAGAGGGAGGAGGAGGAGAGGAGAGAGGAGAGAGAGGGAGAGAGAGAGGGACGGGGGACAGGAGAGAGGGAGAGAGATAGGGAGAGGGAGAGAGAGGGGAGAAGGAAAGGCAAAATATATATATTTTATATATTTTATATATTTTATATATATTTTATATAAATATATATATTGTATAAAATATATATAATGTAAATTCAAGTTTTATATTTTTATATAAATATATATTTTTTATATTTTATATATATTTTATATAAATATATATATTATATAAAATATATATAATGTAAATTCAAGTTAGTTAACATACTGTGTAATATTAGTTTCAGGTGTAGAATACAGTGATTCAACACTTCCATACATCACCCTGTGCTCAATACAAGCGCACTCCTTAATCCCCATCACCTATTATACCCTACTGCACACACCTCCCCTCTAGTAACCATAAATTTTTTTTTCTATAATTGAGTCTGTTCATTTATTTGTCCCTCCCTCTCTCTCTCTCTCTCTCTCTCTCTGACTATCTCTTTCTCTTTTTTTCCTCTGCTTATTTGTTTTGTTTCTTAAATTCCACATGTGAATGAAAATATATGGTATTTCTCTTTCTCTGACTTATTTCACTTAGTGTAATAGTCTCTAGCACAGAGGTAATTTTAATTTTTCTCTTTTTTTAATGTTTTATTTATTTTTGAGAGGAGAGCATGAGCAAGGGAAGGGCAGAGAGAGACAGGGACAGAAGATATGAAGTAGTATCCATACTGACAGCCACAAGACCATGGTGGGTTCAAACCCATGGACCCTGAGATCATGACCTGAACCGAAGTCCACTGCTCACCCAACTGAGTCACCAGGCATTCTGGTAATTTTAAACCTTCTATTAGCCACATCAAAAATGTAAAAAGAAATGGGTGAAATAAATTTAGTCTAAGTTAGAGGCACTTGAGTGGCTCAGTCGGTTTAACGTCATGGTCATGACCTCATGGTTTGTGGGTTTGAGCCCCGTGTCAGGCTCTGTGCTTACAGCCCAGAGCCTGGAGCCTGCTTCAAATTCTGTGCCTCCCTCTCTCTCTGCCTCTCCTACCCCTTGTTGTCTGTCTCTCAAAAATAAATAAATTTTTAAAAATTAAAAAAAATTATTCTACATTGTTTAAGTAAATACATCTAAAATATTGTCTTTTCTGCACATAATCAATATAAAAATGTTAATGAGATATTTGCATATCTTTTTTTCCCATATAAGTCTAAAATTCTTTTTTTTAATTTTTTTTAACGTTTATTTATTTTTGAGACAGAGAGAGACAGAGCATGAACGGGGGAGGGGCAGAGAGAGAGGGAGACACAGAATCGGAAGCAGGCTCCAGGCTCTGAGCCATCAGCCCAGAGCCAGACGCGGGGCTCGAACTCACAGACCGTGAGAGCATGACCTGAGCTGAAGTCGGACGCTTAATCGACTGAGCCACCCAGGCGCCCCATAAGTCTAAAATTCTTAATGTAATTTGTGCTTTCAGCACATCTCCATTCAGAACACCCATGTTTAAGGTCCTCAATAGCCTCATGCGGCTTGTGACTACTACATTGGACAGGGAAATTCTATATGTTGCTGATAGAAACTGTCCCAACAACCTACCTGTTCATAAGTGTGATGAACTATTGTTTAACTGAAACATATATATAAAATTAAACTTCAGGTTTAAGCAGAAAAGTCCCTTTTTTGGGAGACAATGATCTCTAGTATTATTTAAAAGATTTACAGTTTTCTTATTACTTTTTCTATTAAAAAAGTCACCCTGTGGTTATTGCTCTTATCTCACTAATCATGTTAAAGAGTTATAGAATATTAATCAGTAGCTTTATACTAAAAGAAGTAAAATGATCACCACTTGACCTTAAACAATTTCCCCTTGATTTTCTTCTTTCTAATAATTCTTAGATTATTTCTCAGAACTGAGAGGTCTTGTTTTTTTTTATTCATCATACAATCATTATTTGTAAATATCCAAGACCTAATAAATATCAGCTAACATCCTAAATTTATAATGTACAGATGTGTCAAGACTAGTATAAATTAGTGTCTATAAGTATAATGCTAAGGGAAATAAGTCAGTCAGAGGATGACAAATATCATATGATTTCACTCATATGTGGAATTTAAGAAAGCAAATGATTCAAAAGGAAAAAAAAAAGGTAGAGGGAGGGTCAAATAAAGTAACAGACTCTTAATTATGGAGAAGAATCTTGATGATCACCAGAGTGGAAGTTGGTGGAGTAATGACTGAAATAAGTGATGTGGATTCAGGAGTGCATTTGCGATGATCAACAAGTGATATACAGAATTGTTGAATTATTATATTGTACACCTGAAAGTAATATAACACTGTATGTTCACTATATGAAATTATAATAAAAAATAGTGCAAATTAGGTAAAAGGTCAACGTGGTTATCCTTTCATAAGCAAAATATGTTCTCTTGATGAATGGCTTTCAGAGTGAATTTTGACTGTAAGAGCTAGAGCCTGATGTAGAGACAGAAATATAAAGTGGGGATTTTGTTCCTTCTTTACCCAACACTCCTATCTCTATTCAATCGGACAAGTTCAAATATTTCTCTTTTATGTGTATCTTTCTTTATGTAAAATTATGTTTGAGGAAAAATAAACACAAAGTAAATGAATAAATAAATAAATACGTATTTTTAAGTAAAAGGACATAAAATTGTCTCACCATGACGTCTAACTTTAAAAGTAATAGCAAATCAAGTATATCATCCTTGAGTGAGTGATTATATGGTGCTGCATATATAAATCTTCTGAGGTTGTTCTTCCAGGAAGTTGGAATTTTTGAGCTTTATGCATAGGGTGGATCATCCTTAGGGCCCAAAGTTAAAAATACATTTCTCAAAGAAACACATTAGAATCAATCCCAGGAATTATTAGAAAAGGGAGAGAATTACACACTGAGATTGATTGATTTGTCTTGATTTCGTCCATGACTGCATTATAATATTTTAAACAAACTAAATATTTATCTTTTGTGCCCAACTTTACCTATCATATTCATGTCTTTTTAGTGTAACCTACAGAGCTATGGAGTGGGGCAATTATTCCATGTATGCCGACTTTCTTCTCCTGGGCTTGTTCAGTGACAATGATTTTCCCTGGCTTCTCTTTGCCCTCATCCTCTTCGTTTTTGTCATCTCCATAGCCAGCAACACCATCATGATCATTCTGATCCACATAGACTCCCGCCTCCACACCCCCATGTACTACTTGCTCAGTCAACTCTCCCTCATGGACATCTTGTACATTTCTACCATTGTGCCAAAAATGCTGGTTGACCAGATCTTGGGCCAGAGGGCCATATCCTTTGCAGGATGCACTGCCCAGCACTTCCTTTACCTGACATTGGCAGGGGCTGAGTTTTTTCTCCTAGGACTCATGTCTTATGACCGCTATGTAGCCATCTGTAACCCTTTGCGCTATCCTGTCCTCATGAGCCGAAAGGTCTGCATGTTGATTGTACTGGCAGCCTGGCTGGGAGGGTCCATAGATGGCTTCCTGCTTACCCCAGTCACCATGCAGTTCCCGTTCTGTGCCTCTCGAGAAATCAACCACTTCTTCTGTGAGGTCCCTGCCCTTCTGAAGCTCTCCTGTACTGACACATCAACTTACGAGACAGCCATGTATGTCTGCTGCATCATGATGCTCCTCATCCCTTTCTCTGTCATCTCAGCCTCTTATACAAGGATTCTCATCACTGTTTATAGAATGAGTGAAGCAGAGGGGAGACGAAAGGCAGTGGCCACTTGCTCCTCACACATGGTGGTTGTCAGCCTTTTCTATGGGGCTGCCATGTACACCTATGTGCTGCCTCACTCTTACCATACCCCTGAAAAGGACAAGGCTGTGTCTGCCTTCTACACTATTCTCACTCCCTTGCTCAACCCACTCATCTATAGCCTCAGGAACAAGGATGTTACAGGGGCTCTACAGAAAGCTCTGGGCAAGTGTTTGTCCTCAGGAAGTGTATCCACGTTCTAAAGAAATTGCATTTGCTTCTAGATATTTGAAAAAAATATATGTACAAAACTTTATCATTATCTTAGGATTTACATATTCTCTGCCTGCAAACTTAACAAAGACATTCACATGCCAGCAAGCAATGGTGGGTTATTCTTAGGATTTAAAAAGTTGACTCTGGGATTTTGAGAACTTGGCCATTTTTTGAAAAGTATAGGTTTCTGAACATGGATGGTTTTGGATGTGTGGCAATAAAGTAGGAGTCACCTGTTTACTTTCCATAAAGTATGCATGCCACTGGAAACCATGCGGTTGTCCATTTCTTGCAATGGTCAGTCATGGCAAAAGAAATGCTCATCTTCAGCTATTCCTCTGACTTCTTACCACAGTCTCTTAGAAACTTTACAAATTGACTACTTCAAAGAAATCAACTTGCCAAATATTTTGATTGTATTTCAAATGTTATTTCAATCTCTACAAGTGATTTTTTTGTATTCTATCTTTAATTCAATCAAGCCAATATTGGCATCATTATTTGTTAAAAAAAAAAATGGTTTGACTCCATGTAACTAATTTTCTCAACTAAATCTCATCAAAATGGTCTGTAGACACAACAGTACACGTCAATTTTTGTAAGAGGCCAGAAACGATTTTTTTTTGCCTTAAAGTTTTACTAAAAATGGGCACCAGGGTGTCTCAGTCAGTCAAATGTCCAACTCTTGGTTTCAGCTCAGATCATGATCTCATGGTTTCATGAGATTAAGCCCCGTGTCAGGCTCTGTACTGACAGTGCAGAGCCTGTTTGAGATTCTCTCTCTCCCTCTCCCCTCTCTGCTCATGCTCTAAATAAATGAATAAATAAATAAATAAATAAATAAATAAATACTTAAAAAAAAAACATAAAGGTTTTACTAAAATCATTCCAGAACAATGAATTCAATGTTTAGAAAGTTTGGTGTTGATGCATTGTTAAACATGGATGGCTCCTACGTTTTCTATCCTTCCTTATCCCAAATTCTTAATGATATCATTTAAAAGGAACAACCAGGGCACTTTGAAATGCATCTTTTTCACTGTACTTAACTTGTCTGATGGCCTAACATATTTTATTTTTAACAATTATTATGCAAAAGAACAGGATTCTTTTGAGAGTTAAAGGTTGATTTCTTCTTTTGGAAATGAATATACTTATTATCCAATTATTGATATTCATTTTTTGTATTTTTTATAATATTTTAATATAGCTTAATATATTTAATTATTTTAATAATTGTATGTTTTACCAGTATTCTTCTGAGGTAGAGAAAGTTATTTTTATCTCTTCTCTTTTTCATGCTTGACAAAACTTATTTTATTTTAAATCCTCTGTCTTTCCAACTTCCTGCTTTCATATCTTAGAGTTTACTTATCTTATATTTCATTATTCATGGATAAAATATTTTGCAACACAAAGAAAAACATGTGGTTATAGAAAATCTCATTTTAAAATTCTCCTACTATTGGAGTGGTTTAAATGTGTACAGACAAATCAACAGGCAGTTGATATATGCTTCCAAAAATCCAATGCTTTTACATTCTGGAAAAGAAAAGGAGAAATATATCATCATAGAGCTTTCAAAGACACCTTATTGTTCTATCTTGCATTCCCACATAAAACAAATGGTGATGATATTGTTTCTTATCCCTAAATGTAGGCATCTGTCCTATTTTTTCCTCAATAACATTCAAGTTGGAACCAGAAGTTGGAGTTACCTTTTAGATTTCACCACTCTATGTTGATATCACAGGATTCTTCAACCTAGTCTTTCATTCTCTTTGAACTTTGTTTTCTAACACCTCTGCCATGGAGACAGTGACTTTGACCAGGATTAGTCAGTTTTGGACATTCTTTGGTTTGGTAATAATGGATATGCCTTAAAGGTGGATTCTTGTATGAAAGAAATAGATTAGGAAAATTACATTCTCATTATATAAAAAAATCTTGCCATTGTAACACTTGTAAAATTCTAATTATAAATAAGCTTACTATGTAAAATTGAAGAAAGTAATTTCTTGAACTCCTGTTCCTAAATTATTAAATTAGGATAGTCTAACCTACTTCTTACCTCAGAAAGATAATTTTAAGAGGATATGAGATTACCGGTGCAAAGCAACTTTAGCTTTGAAAGGTGCTGTATACCATGTGGTATTATTAAAATTAACTCATCACTATAAGGCACAGGCAGTGAAATCTGCTTCCCTCATTCACTTCTATTCTAGTCTTTTCTGTTGACATTGCATTTAAAGTAATTCTTTCTTGCCGAAATGACATTACAGAGGTCACCAATGCCTTCTAACTCTAACATAAGACCTCTAATAAAACAAACAGAAAATGTTTAAGGCTGTTAGTCTACCTGGCCATTATACATCCTTCTGATAGAATGTCTCTATGGTATCATGAGGGGCTGGGTGGTATAATGACCCTTAACATTGACTTTCACCTAACTTCAGAAATTAAAGAACATAAGCAAAAACTCCTCAACATGAAGATTTTTTTTTTGTTGGAAGGAAACTGCTCAACCACCTATATAGTGCTTGACTCCTTACTTTCTCAACCCAGTGAATCAAAAAGGGTCTCATGCTTCTAGGCATATTTGTCATGTATGTTTGCTTTTATTTTTCTGTTTAGTTTTAACATATAATTGGCACTTAAGCAATATAAATTGAAAGAATGAAATAAACGTCAAATTTTCTATAATATAGTTCTTTTCAATATCAGCCCATTCTCTCCTTTCTAGAGTAGTGTTAGCAAACTCGTGGCATTTTTGCCATTAGTGGGCTCTGTCTTTCCCCAATTTAAGCGTTTTTCCCCTCCCTCTTTCTTATACCTCTTCTTTTTCTCTTCCCTGATTTATATCCGTCTTCCATTCCTAACAATCTTTACCTCCTAACATTTTTTCACTTTTATTTTTCTCATCATGCTCTTGCACTTTGTCCATTTCTACTTTTTCTGCTATTTTGACTATATTCCAGCACTCACTGCTATCTGAGGTGATGCTGCACTTCCCTAGTGGTGGATGAAGTTTGAATTAGCCTACATTAGCAGCATATCCAAAGAAAAGGAAAATCCATGTTTTTTTTTTTTTAAATGGTCTTCTGAAGTGTATTGGGAATGATATGAGGGAGAAAGGAGATATGGCTACTGTTGAGGAATTTGTAATGGAAACTTATTTAACACAGATGTGTTTGTCTTGGTTATATGCACTTAGTTGTAGCCAGAAAGTTTATATAAAAGAAAACATAGGCAAATCTATACCCACTTTTATAGTATGCTAAGTAGTCTTCTTTGGTTCTGATGTATAAATATAAATAATCTTTAGTCTAAAATAGGTGAAAACCCGCCAACATTACAGATTCTATTGTTCCAGAGTAAGGCGGATAACTGTAGAAAAAAAAAATTCCTACTCTGGGAAGAAACCTGATTCTCAACTTGTGACTGTACATTCCCTCTGTCTTGGGTGTCACATCCTTCATGAGTGCTCTGGTCAGGTTCTTTCATCACTTTATGACTGCTACTTTGGTGTTTACGTCAACACATTTTGCCTTAGAGTGTAGACTTTGATTTTAGTGATTCCTAGTGTTTGTTTATAGATATCCCAGACTTTCTTCAATAATTTTGGGAAAAATTCTCTGAACATGATTGTCTTCACTTAGCTATTTGTAGGAATTAAATACATTATGTTCACTTTGGTAATAGTTATAGGATTACTAGAGATGAAGTAAACATAATAAGATAAGAATTAAAACAGAAAATAGGAAATATTGAAATACTGTATCATGGAACATTGGAACTTGAAGCAATCTTGGTTATGACTGTGCCAAAATAGGGAAAAAATTAAAAAATAAAATAATAAAATAAAATAAAACTTATGAGAATGGAATTCCATGCCAAACAGGAAATGTCAGAACTTTAGCTGCAGCCCTGATATCCTCATCCCAAGTCCAGGAATTTTTAGCATTTCTTCTGAGCCCTTTAATTTAATCATCCCTCAAAGGGAAAACGGTTGAATTATATAAATTCTGAGTCATTGTTAAGATCCAATATTTTACCAGCTGTGAAATTTTCCTTATTCCAGTTATCTGAGTGTCTTCATGCTTGATTCTTTCTTGTCTGAATCCCCATTTAGAAAACATTGATATGTGTGTCTTTCTGGGACAAGGGCAGAGTTAAAATCTTTGGAAATTTAAAAAGAACATTCTAAAAACATATAGATGTAGATATTATCATAATAAATAACAGAGTCTTAATCAAATATAATTCACTATAAATGCTAAGTAGCACTTTGTAATGGTGTGTGTGGACAGAATTATTTGAACTCAAACCAAACACTGGGAATGTAAACATCCAGACTTTGAGAATTGCTGTTTTGAATATAGGGACATGCTTATTTACACCTGTATGCAAGGCATATTACTGGAAAGTCCTGAAAGAGCGGAAGAATAGGAGGAGGAGAGCTAAAAAAAACAAAGATGAAGGAAGAACATGAAAAGCAAGACTGTGAAGCACAATGTATCTATCATATGTAAATAATTTGAACTCTTGTATTTTTAAAAGATACCTAAATTCAACACTAAATGAAAAGTTGTGATGTTCACAGGCTGTGATACTTTCCTTAGCATGTTAGATAATAATAATAGAAGTTTGAATTAATTGTTATATCAGAACGTCTCAATCATTTTCATGACATGGATATCAAAATAAATTGTAGTCATATGGCAAACTGGGGTAAACTGAGGTGGCTGTTGACAAAAGATCAACTCCCTGCTGGCTGTAGACAGTTCAGGAAGTGTAGACCAATCCAGGACTGAGAAGGTCAATATCTGGTTGTAACCCATTTGTGGCCGTTCACATCATAGTGAAGGGTAGATTCCATTAAAATCCACTGCACATCTAATTGAGGATACTTTATATTTATTAGAGACATAGAAAATATTCTTCAATAATAGTTTTTAAATAGTATTCTAAGTGGCTGAAAGTGTGTATGTGTTTTCAACTGTAATTTAGAGGCTATGAAATTTAAGGTCTAAAATCTAATAAATTTGTAAGGATTAGAAATCATGTGAGTAATGTGCCCATCACCAAATGTAGTCCTGAAATGCATTCTAACATGATATTTATTATTATTGTTATTATTATTATTACTATTATTATTTTAGTAGCAGTAGTTAAGTTGCTCACCTCCCCAGACAAGACCACTTTTTTTTAAATTTATCTCTTTAGAGAAATACAATTAATTTCATTTTTAGTAGTAACTTTTAGAAAATGAATAACTTCTGTTTTATTTTATCTCCTATTTATTTGTCTTTGCTTCCCCTTTCCCCCTCCCTCTTTGCTTCTTTTAATACTTTCTTCTCTTCTATTTTCTCTTTATCATGTGTCCTTTATTTCATACTGAATTTGAATTCCAACTAATCATTAAACAATTATGAAAAACACTTAAACTCTGTGTCAAATGCATATATTTATTTATTTGTTTCTTTCTTTATTTAATTATTTTTTTTTTCAGGAGAGAGAGAGAGCATGCAAGCAGGGAAGTGGCAGGAGGGGAGAGAGAGAGAGAGAGAGACAGAGAGAGAGAGAGAGAGAGAGAAAGAATCTTAAGCAGGCTCCATGCTCAGTGCAGAGCCAGACACAGAGCCCCGTCTCACTACCATGAGGTACCTGAGCCAAAATCAAGAGTTGGATGCTTAACCAACTGAATCACCCAGGTGACCCTGTATAATTTTAATATAATTTATTCAAACAGGAGGGAAGAAGATGGCGACTTAGGAGGATGCTGGGCTCACTGCGCATCCTGCTGATCACTTAGATTCCACCTACACCTGCTTAATTAACCCAGAAAACCGCCAGAGGATTAGCAGAACAGAGTCTCCAGAGCCAAGCGCAGACGAGAGGCCCACAGAAGAGGGTAGGAAAGGCGGCAAGGCGGTGCGCCCTCCATGGGCTGGCTGGAGGGAGCCGGGGTGGAGGGGCGGCTCGCTGGCCAAGCAGAGCCCTTGAGTCTGGCTTGCAAAAGCGGAGGGGCCAGAGGGACGGAGTGTGTTCCAACAGCAAGCAAAACTTAGCGTCTGGGAGGTCATAAGTTAACAGCTCTGCTGGGAAAGCTGGAAGGCTGGAGGACAAAGGGAGGGAGAGCTGCTGAGCCCCCGGACGACAGAGCTCAGTTTGGTGGGGAACAAAGGTGCTCAACAGCGACATCTCCCTCGCCCATCCCCCAACCAAAATCCAAAAGGGAACCAGTTCCTGCCAGGGAACTTGCTGGCTCCGCGCAAACACCCAACTCTGTGATTCTGTGGAGCCAAACCTCCGGCAGTGGATCTGACTCCCGCTGCCACAGGGCCCCTCCTGGAGTGGATCACCTAAGGAGAAGTGAGCTAAGCCTGCCCCTCCTGCCCCCGTGCACCTTGCCTACCCACCCCAGCTAATACTCCAGATCCCCAGCACCACAAGCCTGGCAGTGTGCAAGTAGCCCAGACGGGCCACGCCACCCCACAGTGAATCCCGCCCCTAGGAGAGGGGAAGAGAAGGCACACACCAGTCTGACTGTGGCCCTAGCAGTGGGCTGGGGGCAAACATCAGGACGGACTGTGGCCCCGCCCACCAACTCCAGTTATACACCACAGCACAGGGGAAGTGCCCTGCAGGTCTGCACCACTCCAGGGACTATCCAAAATGACCAATGGAAAGAATTCCCCTCAGAAGAATCTCCAGGAAATAACAACAGGTAATGAGTTGATCAAAAAGGATTTAAATAATATAACAGAAAGTGAATTTAGAATAATAGTCATAAAATTAATCGCTGGGCTTGAAAACAGTATAGAGGACAGCAGAGAATCTCTTGCTACAGAGAACAAGGGACTAAGGAACAGTAACGAGGAGCTGAAAAGCGCTTTAAATGAAATGCAAAACAAAATGGAAACGACGACAGCTCAGATTGAAGAGGCAGAGGAGAGACTAGGTGAACTAGAAGATAAAGTTATGGAAAAAGAGGAAGGTGAGAGAAAGAGAGATAAAAAAATCCAGGAGTATGAGGGCAAAATTAGAGAACTAAGTGATAAACTAAAAAATAATATACGCGTAATTGGTATTCCAGAGGAGAAAGAGAGAGGGAAAGGTGCTGAAGGGGTACTTGAAGAAATAATAGCTGAGAACTTCCCAGATCTGGGGAAGGAAAAAGGCATTGAAATCCAAGAGGCACAGAGAACTCCCTTCAGACGTAACTTGAATCGATCTTCTGCACCACATATCATAGTGAAACTGGCAAAATACAAGGATAAAGAGAAAATTCTGAAAGCAGCAAGGGATAAACGTGCCCTCACATATAAAGGGAGACCTATAAGACTCATGACTGATCTCTCTTTTGAAACTTGGCAGGCCAGAAAGAATTGGCACGATATTTTCAGTGTGCTAAACAGGAAAAATATGCAGCCGAGAATCCTTTATCCAGCAAGTCTGTCATTTAGAATAGAAGGAGAGATAAAGGTCTTCCCAAACAAACAAAAACTGAAGGAATTTGTCACCACTAAACCAGCCCTACAAGAGATCCTAAGGGGGATCCTGTGAGACAAAGTACCAGAGACATAGCTACAAGCATAAAACATACAGACATCACAATAACTCTAAACCCGTATCTTTCTATAATAACACTGAATGTAAATGGATTAAATGCGCCAACCAAAAGACACAGGGTATCAGAATGGATAAAAAAACAAGACCCATCTATTTGCTGTCTATAAGAGACTCATTTTAGACCTGAGGACACCTTTAGATTGAGAGTGAGGGGATGGAGAACTATTTATCATGCTACTGGAAGCCAAAAGAAAGCTGGAGTAGCCATACTTATATCAGACAAACCAGACTTTAAATTAAAGGCTGTAACAAGAGATGAAGAAGGACATTATATAATAGTTACAGGTTCTATCCATCAGGAAGAGCTAACAATTATAAATGTCTATGCGCCAAATACCGGAGCCCCCAAATATATAAAACAATTACTCACAAACATAAGCAACCTTATTGATAGGAATGTGGTAATTGCAGGGGACTTTAACACCCCACTTACAGAAATGGATAGATCATCTAGGCACACGGTCAATAAAGAAACAAGGGCCCTGAACGATACATTGGATCAGATGGACTTGACAGATATATTTAGAACTCTGCATCCCAAAGCAACAGAATATACTTTCTTCTCGAGTGCACATGGAACATTCTCCAAGATAGATCATATACTGGGTCACAAAACAGCCCTTCATAAGTTTACAAGAATTGAAATTATACCATGCATACTTTCAGACCACAATGCTATGAAGCTTGAAATCAACCACAGGAAAAAATCTGGAAAACCTCCAAAAGCATGGAGGTTCAAGCACACCCTACTAACGAATGAGTGGGTCAACCAGGCAATTAGAGAAGAAATTAAAAAATATATGGAAACAAACGAAAATGAAAATACAACAATCCAAACGCTTTGGAATGCAGCGAAGGCAGTCCTGAGAGGAAAATACATTGTAATCCAGGCTTATCTCAAGAAACAAGAAAAATCCCAAATACAAAATCTAACAGCACACCTAAAGGAAATAGAAGCAGAACAGCAAAGGCAGCCTAAACCCAGTAGAAGAAGAGAAATAATAAAGATCAGAGCAGAAATCAACAATATAGAATCTAAAAAAACTGTAGAGCAGATCAACGAAACCAAGAGTTGGTTTTTTGAAAAATAAACAAAATTGACAAACCTCTAGCCAGGCTTCTCAAAAAGAAAAGGGAGATGACCCAAATAGATAAAATCATGAATGAAAATGGAATGATTACTACGAATCCCTCAGAGATACAAACAATTATCAGGGAATACTATGGAAAATTATATGCCAACAAATTGGACAACCTGGAATAAATGGACAAATTCCTAAACACCCACACGCTTCCAAAACTGAATCAGGAGGGAATAGAAAGCTTGAACACACCCATAACCAGCGAAGAAATTGAATCGGTTATCAAAAATCTCCCAACAAATAAGAGTCCAGGACCAGATGGCTTCCCAGGGGATTTCTACCAGACATTTAAAGCAGAGATAATACCTATCCTTCTCAAGCTATTCCAAGAAATAGAAAGGGAAGGAAAACTTCCAGACTCATTCTATGAAGCCAGTATTACTTTGATTCCTAAACCAGACAGAGACCCAGGAAAAAAAGAGAACTACCGGCCAATATCCCTGATGAATATGGATGCAAAAATTCTCAATAAGATACTAGCAAATCAAATTCAACAGCATATAAAAAGAATTATTCACCATGATCAAGTGGGATTCATTCCTGGGATGCAGGGCTGGTTCAACATTCGCAAATCAATCAACGTGATACATCACATTAACAAAAAAAAAGAGAAGAACCATATGATCCTGTCAATCGATGCAGAAAAGGCCTTTGACAAAATCCAGCACCCTTTCTTAATAAAAACCCTTGAGAAAGTCGGGATAGAAGGAATATACTTAAAGATCATAAAAGCCATTTATGAAAAGCCCACAGCTAACATCATCCTCCATGGGGAAAAACTGAGAGCTTTTTCCCTGAGATCAGGAACACGACAGGGATGCCCACTCTCACCGCTGTTGTTTAACATAGTGCTGGAAGTTCTAGCATCAGCAATCAGACAACAAAAGGAAATCAAAGGCATCAAAATTGGCAAAGAGGAAGTCAAGCTTTCGCTTTTTGCAGATGACATGATATTATACATGGAAAATCCGATAGACTCCACCAAAAGTCTGCTAGAACTGATACATGAATTCAGCAAAGTTGCAGGATACAAAAATCAATGTACAGAAATCAGTTGCATTCTTATACACTAACAATGAAGCAACAGAAAGACAAATCAAGAAACTGATCCCATTCACAATTGCACCAAGAAGCATAAAATACCAAGGAATAAATCTAACCAAAGATGTAAAAGATTTGTATGCTGAAAACTATAGAAAGCTTATGAAGGTAATTGAAGAAGATATAAAGAAATGGAAAGACATTCCCTGCTCATGGATTGGAAGAATAAATATTGTCAAAATGTCAATACTACCCAAAGCTATCTACACATTCAGTGCAATCCCAATCAAAATTGCACCAGCATTCTTCTCGAAACTAGAATAAGCAATCCTACAATTCATATGGAACCACAAAAGGCCCCGAATAGCGAAAGTACTTTTGAAGAAGAAGACCAAAGCAGGAAGCATCACAATCCCAGACTTTAGCCTCTACTACAAAGCTGTCATCATCAAGACAGCATGGTATTGGCAGAAAAACAGACACATAGACCAATGGAATAGAATAGAAACCCCAGAACTAGACCCACAAATGTATGGCCAACTCATCTTTGACAAAGCAGGAAAGAACATGCAATGGAAAAAAGGCAGTCTCTTTAACAAATGGTGCTGGGAGAACTGGACAGCAACATGCAGAAGGTTGAAACTAGACCACTTTCTCACACCATTCACAAAAATAAACTCAAAATGGATAAAGGACCTGAATGTGAGACAGGAAACCATCAAAACCTTAGAGGAGAAAGCAGGAAAAGACCTCTCTGACCTCAGCCGTAGCAATCTCTTACTCGACACATCCCCAAAGGCAAGGGAATTAAAAGCAAAAGTGAATTACTGGGACCTTATGAAGATAAAAAGCTTCTGCACAGCAAAGGAAACAACCAACAAAACTAAAGGCAACCAACGGAATGGGAAAAGATATTTGCAAATGACATATCGGACAAAGGGCTAGTATCCAAAATCTATAAAGAGCTCACCAAACTCCACACCCAAAAAACAAACAACCCAGTGAAGAAATGGGCAGAAAACATGAAAAGACACTTCTCTAAAGAAGACATCCGGATGGCCAACAGGCACATGAAAAGATGTTCAGCGTCGCTCCTTATCAGGGAAATACAAATCAAAACCACACTCAGGTATCACCTCACTCCAGTCAGAGTGGCCAAAATGAACAAATCAGGAGACTATAGATGCTGGAGAGGATGTGGAGAAATGGGAACCCTCTTGCACTGTTGGTGGGAATGCAAACTGGTGCAGCCGCTCTGGAAAGCAGTGTGGAGGTTCCTCAGAAAATTAAAAATAGACCTACCCTATGAGCCAGCAATAGCACTGCTCGGAATTTACCCAAGGGATACAGGAGTGCTGATGCATAGGGGCACTTGTACCCCAATGTTTATAGCTGCACTCTCAACAATAGCCAAATTATGAAAAGAGCCTAAATGTCCATCAACTGATGAATGGAATCAGAAATTGTGGTTTATGTACACAATGGAATACTATGTGACCATTGGAAAGAATGAAATATGGCGTTTTGTAGCAACGTGGATGGAACTGGAGAGTGTGATGCTAAGTGAAATAAGCCATACGGAGAAAGACAGATACCATATGGTTTCACTCTTATGTGGATCCTGAGAAACTTAACAGAAACCCATGGGGGAGGGGAAGGGAAAAAAAAAGAGGTTAGAGTGGGAGAGAGCCAAAGCACAAGAGTCTCTTAAAACCTGAGAACAAACTGAGGGTTGATGGGGGGTGGGAGGGAGGGGAGGGTGGGTGATGGGTATTGAGGAGGGCACCTTTTGGGATGAGCACTGGGTGTTGTATGGAAACCAATTTGACAATAAATTGCATATATTAAAAAAAAAATTTATTCAAACAAAATAGGCCAATCCCATGGAAGAAAGAAATTTCCAGTTTTGCATAACTTCTTTTAGAATTATTTTTTTAATTTTAAATTTAAGTTACCCTTACTGTCACCCCTAGACCACATTTCTTTTGAACTACTTTAGAATGATGCCAGGATTAGATAAGGAGTTCTATGATGAAATTTCCAGGAATAATTACAATCTTTTACTTGGGAAAATAATGCACACTCCACGAAAAGGGATGGGCTTTGATTGAGTTTCCTATAGTGCACAAGGTAAATCTTGTAAATTTAGACTAATTGCTAACCTGGGAATTCCTTCTGCAAGATGCTGAGACCCATTATTAATGAAAAATATTTTGGGCCAATGCCACCTCCATATTCAAGTAGTTAAGAAGTCCTCTCTTCCACTGTTGCCTTACCTAAGGCTTGGACTCAGCTGCTTTGAGGTAGGATCTTAGATTTTCATGGAAGCTAGATAATACATTCCCCAGTGAGTGGGATGTTTTCTTCAGGCACCACTCTGGAACTTTAGAAAGTCTCTTCAAGATTAAGAAGGATGAATTTATACATTCACTTTTTGGCAACTAGATTATTGGAAAAGGGATACTTTAGCTTAAAATATGGGAGATTGAGGAGAATCTGGTATAGTTTGGAAGGGCATGAATGGGTTCACTGAAGAAGAAACAGGCTTTTAAGAGCTGATTGATTAAAAGAGAGGGCCTAGTATTCATTATGAGTAGTTTTCAAACATTAGTGGGTAGGTGCCAAATATAAGTTACTAAGGGAGAAGCATGGATTTTCCTCTGAATATTTTTGAGGCAAGGATTACCTCCTTCATATGTAGTTAGGTATTGTTGAAGGTTTTTTTGTACGCTTGGGAGGGAATTGAGATATGTTAAATGTCAGCCCTGAATAAACACGGGAAGAGACAGAGACCAAGCTCAGTAAAAACAAACAAACAAACAACAAAAACCTTCATTATACTTACTGTTCTATTCTTAGAGAAAGAAATCATGTCACAACACCGAGGGCCAAATTACTGGGATGGTCAGAGGCAAAAGGCAGGAATGAGGACACAGTTTTTATTGGGGTTTCTGCTGGAAATACAAGGCCAGACAGGGGAAACTGTTTAGGATTGGCTAATTTAGGTAATGTTGTCTGACTTTAGTGGTCTCTAGTTGCCTGGTACCTAATTCTGAAATATTTAAGGCAGAGAAATATTTTCTGTAAGGGTGCACATATCAGATAGAGGAGGTCTGAGCCTAGATTGGTTAGTTTTCATATCAAAGGCATGCTTGTAGCTAAGCCCTTTGCTATCTTTTAAAGATTTGGCTAGTTCTGGAAGGGTCCGCCCTTCCATAGTTAGATTTTTTTAAGATGCCAGAACATGGTAATATACAGAAAACTTAAAATATCTACATACAGATTATCAGAAAGGATTGGCCCAAGACCTCAACTTCTTGGACAGCACTTTATAAAATATTGCCTTATCTTACTTGGAAGTCTCTCCTTACAAGAAGCCACGAGGGTCACAAACTGCCTGGACTTCTGTGGCTTCTCCCCAAACAACTCCCCATTGTCTTGAAATGTGCCACATCTACCAGCCAGTACCTTGCACAGAACTTCTCCTACATCTCTTTACTTCTCTTCATATAGAGACCACAAGGAGGATCAACACCTCTTACAAAACTTACTCTTCCTTTTTTTTTTTTTTTTTTTTTTTTTTTCACTGCAGAGATCCAAAGCTTCTGTCCACAGTGCTCTCCACACCTTGGCTGGATCTTCCACCACTCCCATGTCCTAACTAACAAGGCTGGGTAATAGTGAACCCAGTCTGTGGGTCAGAGTATTTTCTGACTTGAACAGCAGAAAGGCCTGAGTCTCATGCAGATAAAATGTTTGTTTGTTTGTTTGTTTTCTCCTTTCTCTTAAAAAAAAACGAAAAAACTCTTGTTTGAAAAGGAAATGGAAAAAAACCTAGACCCTTGAATAGCAGAAAATGATAGTAGAGGAAAGGTTACTTTGTGGGGAATGGAATCTGGGATCTTGTAGTGTGAATTAGTCAAATAACACATTACTTTCAGCAATAGTGTGAACACTAATGTTAAATTTACATATTAGGAGCTGATGTAAACATTACGTCATATCAGTTAACATATATTAATCATAAAATATCATTGTATTCATAATGTATATATTTTCATGGCTTAATTACCATTCCAAATATCCTACAATAGTGATTATGTATTTTGACCATGTGTCACATTATTTTTTTTATAAATTTGATTCATTGACAAAGTAAAATATGCTTCTTTGTGTTAAGCCTTTAATGTGCTACTCCTTTAGCATGCTCTGTTCCCAATATACATTCTTTCTTCTTTCTCTCTCTCTTTCTGACACACACACACAAACACGAACACACACAGACACACACACACACACACACACACACAGGCTAGATCCATTTTTTTTAACACAATGAGTCTATGGTTATTTTTGGAATAAAGGATTTGGTTTAAAATTATATCTTTCCTTCAACTTGCATAACCTATTATTATAGGATAAACACTAAAAAGGATCCAGAAGTTAGAAAAATTTCATTCCTTAATCAAAGATATTTGAGGCAATAAGAGTGATTTATTCCTGTGAACACTATGTAGAGTCCAGTATGAGTGTTTGTATAAGATAAAATTATGTAGTCTGTATTTTGATTAAAAAGTAATTTGTTATTAGGCGGTTTTCAGATTGGTAATATTCTTTGCTATTTAAGTTTTTCATTGTATTTTTAAAGGGATTGTTGTTATTGGCAGTTGATTTGGTACTATTAGTAAATGAAATATAAAATCTACAATGTATCTAAGTGGAAAAAATATGGCTGGTCAAGATAAAATTACTGCCTGCCTGGATGAATATTTTAATATTCAACCAGTTATTGTGACGAACTATAAACACAATTTCATTTGTAAATCTTAAATTCTGTCTTTTTGTATATGAGTCAGATCTGGATCTCTCATAAAAAATTCTTTCATATATTAAAGAAGGCAGAAGTAGCTGATGCTCATCAAATTTGTTGAGAGTTACAGTTGATATTCAGATATGGTTTGTTAATTATCCAGACATTTGTTTTTGTCCTGCTTAGCTAATAAAGTGTGATAAATTTAAGTTAACACAAAACTAATTTTACTTACCCCTCCAGATTTCACTTATTTCCTTAGAGTATTACTCATAATGTAAATTCATCTTTGATGAATATTTAGAAAGGAAAATAAATCTCTTTGTTGCTCTGATTAGTTTTGGTTCCACATAAAGAGATAATTATTCCTTTTTAATGCTTCAGAGACTACATATTTCTCTCCAAAAAATATGGGTATATTTATGGTGGCCAATACATTGGTGTATTGTATGGTGTATATGTATGGTGGCCAATACAACAACAAAGTAATGGATTCTTAGGAATCCATTAATAGAATCAGAATGCCACCCTATCAGAAAAATTATGTTAATGTTTTGTTTGACCAATAATTTAAGAAAAGTTTAGGTCACCATAGAGTAATATGAGCCAGTGTTAAGTCCTAAAATTTCAACCTACTCCATTATGGCGACCAAAGACTGCCACGAAGATGAAACCAAACCCCTTATTGTGGAATAGAGTTCATGGCTATCCTTATTAGAGATTTATCACTCCAAATTATCCCATGAGAACAAAGAGACCTGACTTCTTTTTTTTTTTTTTTAATTTTTTTTTTTTTCAACGTTTATTTATTTTTGGGACAGAGAGAGACAGAGCATGAACGGGGGGAGGGGCAGAGAGAGAGGGAGACACAGAATCGGAAACAGGCTCCAGGCTCTGAGCCATCAGCCCAGAGCCTGACGCGGGGCTCGAACTCACGGACCGCGAGATCGTGACCTGGCTGAAGTCGGACGCTTAACCGACTGCGCCACCCAGGCGCCCCGAGACCTGACTTCTTAAAGTTACCTATGCCTAAAACATTAACTTTTGGCAGCACATCTGCCTATAGCTCACTTGACCCTGATCCAGCAACCCCAAATGCTAAATTTATCTAGATTTATTGGGCCCATGTTTATTTTCTGTCAATTTATTACATCACAAATGTATGTCTATGTACAATCTTAACAGTGTAATCATCTAAATGGCAGAGAACAACTCAAATTCAATCAACTCATGGATATTGGTTGCGAGGCACTATACCAACTTCAGGAAATATTTAGCCTAAAGTAATATGATTATAAAGACTATAAAGAAGATCAAAATAAAATAAAAATAAATCAAATTTTAAAAGTGGTTCTGTATGAACTATTATATTTACATCTCACATCCAGCCTAAAGAGATATAGACTTATGATAAACTTTCATAGATAATGAAAGTATTAACTTATAGATTAATATATCTGTTCAATGTCACAAAGACCGTTAATATTAAAACTAGAATTCAAAATGATTTGAAGTCTATATTCTTTCCTCTATCCCATACTGCTTCTAATATATTACACTGGTGGGCTCTGCGTAAATATTGATTATTAATTAACCCACCAAAATTTTGCCTTTGAAGACCTTAAGAACCACCATGTGAGATGATCATGGAAGCCATTCTCCAGAACTCCACTGATTTCATCCTCTTGGGCCTCATCACCCACCCTGAATTCCCTGGGCTTATCTTTGCAGTAGTCTTCTCCATTTTTCTGGTGTCTGTAACAGCCAATGTGGTCATGATTCTGCTCATCCATGTGGACTCTCGCCTGAATACACCCATGTACTTTTTACTCAGCCAGCTCTCCATTATGGACACAGTTTACATCTGTATCACCGTTCCCAAGATGCTGCAAGACCTTCTGTCCAAGGAAAAGATCATCTCTTTCTTTGGATGCACACTTCAGATCTTCCTCTACCTGACACTAATTGGAGGTGAATTTTTCCTGCTAGGTCTCATGGCTTATGACCGGTACGTGGCTGTATGCAAACCCCTTCGGTACCCTCTCCTCATGAATCGCAGGATTTGCTTGTTCATGGTGGTGGGTTCCTGGGTTGGTGGCTCCTTAGATGGGTTCATGCTGACCCCCTTCACTATGAGTTTCCCCTACTGTGGCTCCCGAGAAATCAATCATTTTTTCTGTGAGATTCCAGCTGTACTGAAACTGTCATGTGTTGACACGTCTCTCTATGAGACTCTGATGTACTCCTGCTGCGTGCTAATGCTGCTCATTCCTATATCCGTAATCTCTGTTTCCTACACACGCATCCTGCTCACTGTCCATCACATTAATTCTGCTGAGGGCCGGCGCAAAGCCTTAGCTACCTGTTCTTCCCATATAATGGTAGTAAGCATTTTCTATGGGGCAGCCTTCTACACCAATGTGTTGCCACATTCCTACCACACACCAGAGAAAGACAAGATTGTATCCACTTTCTACACCATCCTCACCCCAATGCTCAATCCACTCATCTACAGCTTGAGGAATAAAGATGTGGCTACAGCTCTAAGAAAAGTGCTGAGTAGATGCCCCTCCTCCCAGAAAACCAGAGTGGTGGATTTGTCCAGGATGTACTAGACAGGGCCAGGTACAAATATCATTGGTGCTATGGCCACTGGCACACCTTCATATAAGAAACTATGTTTTTGATTATGAAAAAAAAAATTCACTACCATTTTAATAATCCTGAGTTATCAACAGGCAAAATTATCTCTTTGCAAGCATCATTTAGAAACAATAGCTGTAGCTCACAAGCATCAGAATTAGCCCATTGGCTAGTCTGGATTCACTGAAAAACGTTTTCCAGAGAGCATTTTCTTCAAGTAACACTATAAACAATCCAAAATAGGCCAAATGCCCCTTTGAAGAGTACTGGATACATATTTTCAGGTTACACATGTTCATGTGTCTGTGTCTATATTATTGACCAACTTTTGAATAGAAGTTGCAAGGACCAGTCACCATGTCCTCGAGGATTTAATATCAAACATTCAGTGTCAATTAAATATTTTCTAGTAATAATAATGTAGAAAATTTAGGAAAATTTTATGAAGACAATTTAATTATATTTTGGGTTCTACATTCTTGTTCACGTTTTATGAATACTTGTATTCTCTAACCACCAAAATTAAACTGTAGGTAGTTATCATACTTTTATTCACATAGAGTTTAATATGTGCCTGGAAATCAACATTTACTAGTTAATTAAAAGCTTACTTCTATACTTAAGGTAACAACATTGATATGTGCCAGAGACCAGCTCCAGCAACCAGGGGTTCCCAAAGGAAGAATGGCGTCGGTGAAAATAAAACAAAACTAAAATAAAAAACTGGAAAATAAAAAAACTAAAATAAAAAACTAAAACTAAAATAAAAATGGACACAAACAGCAGTGTGTTGAACTGGCCGATTTATTGTAGTAAACGTGGCATTATATACGCTAGTGATTTCCTTGTAACATACGTCATCTATGTTTTTCTAACATTACCTAATTTTGAAAATGTTCCTATGTATAAACAACCTTTAAAAAATAACATGGTGATTTTCCCCTAACTTTCCCGCATACCCTTTGATTATAGATTAATTTCTTACATTATTCCATTATGCATCTGTGTTTATCTTTTTTTTTTTTAATTTTTTTTTCAACGTTTTTTATTTATTTTTGGGACAGAGAGAGACAGAGCATGCACGGGGGAGGGGCAGAGAGAGAGGGAGACACAGAATCGGAAACAGGCTCCAGGCTCTGAGCCATCAGCCCAGAGCCCGATGCGGGGCTCGAACTCACGGACCGCGAGATCGTGACCTGGCTGAAGTCGGACGCTTAACCGACTGCGCCACCCAGGCGCCCCTGCATCTGTGTTTATCTATAATATACAAAGCATTTGATTTGCTGTTCTCATGAAAGGCCCTCCATTTCTCAACACCTGAAGTGGAACAGTTACAGGGACAGGGTAATCACATGAGACCAGAAGAACAATGTGTTTGCCTCAGTCCGAGGTGCCAGAAAGGGGCTGAAAAAGCCTTAGAAACCCATGCATCATACATTCTCAGAGAGACAATGCACCTAGGAACCAATGAACCATTCTGTAGCTTAACCGACTAGGTTCACTCATCATCTGGAATGCCTCCGGGGGGCCAGGTGGGCCTAGGGGTTGAAGTCACCTGTGCCCAGAGATACACTCCTTAGTTGCCAGAGTGAGGCTTTCAAATCCATATGTCTCTTCTTTACAGGCCCTCTTTGCTGGCAAATGTATGAGGCTATCCTTCCTATAAGTAGAGGAGTCTCCATAGGGGATGGCAAGGGCTAAAAGTAAGGCTGCACAATTTCTTGAGAAATCTTATTTTCTTCCTAATGGTTCTTTTCCCAGGGGGCCTGCCAAGGGCAATTCCCCAACAGACAATACCCCAGGTAGTTTTAAGGCCAAATTACCTAAAAGCGGGAGTACAAGAAGCTTCACTGTCGGCGGGCCGCCCTGCAGTCACCAATCCCTCCACAGCCCGGGCCCTGCCACTCAGGCTGGGATAGCTCCACTTCCAGCAGATACGATGTTTCAAAAACTTGCATTCATGCCCTAAAATATAGTATAGATAAACATAGAATGAATAAATCAAGACATTTCATTAGCTAACTCAGCTCTCATGGTCAATTCTCCTTTTTCTCAACTTCTTGAGGTGTTATACTAGTAGACAAATATTTCTTCTTTTAATTAGCTTTTGGTTAAGTGCGGTGTCTTGATATATTCCAGACTTTGGTAGACTATTAACTAAACAAAAACCACCCTGACTGAACTGTGTTCATTGATTTACCTAATTTTAACTTCCTACTGAATGTATGGTTCTGAAATATCACAAATAAAAAAGAACTTTTGATTCATCTGGTGCTTATTTTCTTAGAAAATGTTGGACACATGTTGTAGTGGTTTCGCAATTGACAAAGACTAATAAATGGTTACTTAGCCTTAAGTTAATCTAATATCAACATAGAGGAGAAAATGTTTTCTTCAACAATGTTGATGCAAGTAAAACATTCTCATTCATATGCTTTTTTTAAATTCTTATTTATTTTTGAGAGAGAGACAAAAAATAGGTGGAGGAGGGTCAGAGAGAGAGAGGGAGACACAGAATCCAAGGCAGGCTCCAGGCTCTGAGCTGTCAACACAGAGCCCAATGTGGGGCTTAAACTCATGAACTGTGAGATCATGCAGGCACCCCCATCATCAATATGCTTTTCAAGGTTATGTTT
This sequence comes from Lynx canadensis, assembly GCF_007474595.2. NCBI lineage: Eukaryota > Metazoa > Chordata > Mammalia > Carnivora > Felidae > Lynx > Lynx canadensis. Next base: position 83,724,493 of record NC_044303.2, on the reverse strand, counting down.
GCTTCAGAAGGTTCCTAATAGCCTGATCATACCCTGATATCAAACAATGGAAGAATTTCTGGGACATATTAAATCTCTTCAAGTGGAGAAATTGACTAAGATTCATCTATGAAATATACTCAATGTTGTTTCAATTCAGTTTAATTCCCTTTAGTCTTTGCACTGATACTTTCTATTTTCTCCTTCTTCCTGCCTTTGTTAGCATCTCTCCTGGTTTTTCCTTTCTCAAAATCTTTCATTTCACAGTTTCCATTCCCCCTCTACTTTGGACATTTGTGTCCCTCATTTACTCAGAGTCCTGCCTAGAACTGTGTTCTTTATATTAATATCTAATAGAGCTTTTGTTTTCACATTTGCAAGATGAATCTTTTGCACCTTTAAGAAAGGTATTTAACACAGACTTTGATAAATATTTCAAAATTATTTAAAAACAACTTGTAGGGGACGTGTCATGAAAGTTCATGTCTGGGGTAGGGAAGGAGGGGACCTCTCTGATATTGTTAAGAGCTATTGGGGCTCTGCGTGGCTCTGTCAGTTAAGTTCTGACTTCAGCTCAGGTCATGATCTCACGGTTTGTGAGTTGGAGCCCCACATCGGGCTCTGTGCTGACTGCTCAGAGCCTGGAGCCTGCTTCAGATTCTGTGTCTCCCTCTCTCTCTGCTCCTCCCCGGCTCACACTCTGTCTCTCTCTCAAAAATAAATAAACATTTTTTTAAATGTTTTTCCACCTTACTGGTGGTTGCATGGGTGTGTTCACTTTGTGATAATTTATCAGTGCATATAAGACTTATGTACTTCTCTTTTATATGATATACTTTAATACAATTTTTAAATTTTTAAAAATCACACAATATGTATCATGGGTATCCTCTCTTCTCACTCATAGAACTAGTTCTATTTTACAAGGGATGATCAAGGGTTTTTCCCCAATAATCATACCAAATTTTTATATATGATAATTTGTGGTCATCAGTGTTTCCTGTTTCTTAAAATATAACTTGCAAATGATAATTATAATTTTTAATTATTAACAACATATAAATTGAATTCTCACAAAATATCAGGTACTATTTTTTTAAGTCTACTTATTATTTTGAGAGAGAGAGAGAGAGAGAGAGAGAGAGCAGGAGAGAGAGAATCCCAAGAAGGCTCAGCACTATCAGTGTGGATCCTGATGCAGGGCTCAAACTCACTAACTGTGAGATCATGACCTGAGCCAAAATCCAGAGTCAGACACTTAACTGACTGACCCACCCAGGCACCCCAGTCAGGTACTATTCTAAATTCTGAAGAAAGATGAGGGCAGAGTGGGGAGGGGAACAAAAATGAACAACAACAACAACAACAAAAACTGTCCCTATTTTTCAAAGGATATTCGCTGAATTATCTGATTTTGATCCTCACAAAATTCTAAGAAATATTTAGAGAAAGAATTAACCTCATGGGACATGGAGAAGCTGATATTCAGAGAAAATCATTGCTTCTTTCAAGCAGGAGGCAAATGGGAGCTTCAGAACCATGTCTTCTGATTTTTGGTCTTGTGTTTTTATGCCAAATCTTATTAATTGATAGAAAAGAAAGAAACATGTAGCACAACATACAGCTGCCAGCTTGTTAATCTTGAGAGTGACCTGCAGAAAAAATGTTCTTCTGGGGTGACATGCTAATAAAATATATGTTAATTTTGTGTTGGATACCATCTCTCCTGGCCCAACAAGGATGTGATGATCCTTGTTGAAAGGCAGTAGGACTCCTGTGGGATCTTTCTACAGGAGAGGGATTTGGACAGGAAATTAACTGAACCCTTGTTTCTGCATATTTAATTGATATAGTAAATTTTAAAAAGTATATTTACAAAACATAAAAATTATAGTAGTTAATACTATAAAGTCTACTTCTTGCATACTTTATTAAATACTTTATTGAATGAATGTCCAAAAAACATATTGGACATTAAAGAGTGATTAGGAGGGGTGCCTGGATGGCTCAGTCAATTGAGCATCTGACTCTTGATTTCAGCTCTGGTCATGATCTCCTGGTTCGTGGGCCCTGCACGAGCTCTGTGCTGACCTCAAGGAGCCTGCTTGGATTCTCTGTTTTCTTCTTTCTCTGCCTTTCCCTCTCCCTGATTCCCTCTCTTTCTCTCTCTAAAATAAATAAAATGAAATACAATTTAAAATAGAGTGATCGAGAAAGTGAACATATGTAGACAATTATTTATTTAGAGAAGAGAATTCAGACCTCTGTTGCCTAGAAGGTGACAAAGTAGATTACATTGGATGAAGTGAAGTCCTGGTAAGTGAAGTCTGATAACAACGTGAATACAAGGTATCTGAAATATGAAATTCTTACTATACAGAAATGATTTACATGAGACAGTAATAATAGTTAATTTTATGATATTGAAAGGTTATTTAACTAATACAACAGTTGGATTCATAAGTATATATACCTAAAACTAGATGCCTTTATAATTTTTTTTTCCACTTGGGATTGTGCTGGCTACTACGTTTTGTTAAACCTACATGCCTACTATGCCCTTGTCACAGTTACCTAACATCCCAATGAGTGCTTCCTTCAAGAGCCCAGAGATTCAAAGTTCAAGAAAATATTTAAAATTTCTGTTTCTGCTATAGTACTTTGGTTTGCACAACTAGCTAAGAATGTAGAGGTGATAAATACCTACAGCATCAATTCTGATTATTCCACATTGTTTAGTTCATTTTTTTATTGCTTATCCAATTATATTGGATTTTATGCACAATACAAACAGGGACACAAATCTTGATTTTGTTCCCTGATGCATCTCAAGCACAAAAAGCTTCCTGATATAGAATATGTGTTAAAAAAATTATTAGTTGGGGGCACGTGAGTGGCTCAGTGGGTCAAGCGTCTGACTCTTGATTTCGGCTCAGGTCATGATCTCATGGTTTGAGACTTTGAATCCCACATTGATCTCTGCAGTTTTTGAGTGTGATTTTGTGGTTTTGTGATTCTCTCCCTCTATCTCCACCCCTCCCTCATTTGCACTCCCACGCTCTAGTGGTCTCTCTCTCTCTCTGTCTCAGAATAAATAAATAAACTTAAAAAAAGAAATTATTAGTTGAATGAATGAACAAAGGTCATTTCATTTTAAAAAGGTTTAACACATGAAAAATACAAATTTAGGGGCGCCTGGGTGGCTCAGGCAGTTAAGCGTCCGACTTTGGCTCAGGTCATGATCTCAGGGCTCCTGGGTTCGTGCCCCACATTGGGCTCTGTGCTGACAGCTCAGAGCCTCGAGCCTGTTTCAGATTCTATGTATCCCTCTCTCTCTGCCCATCCCCCACTTGCGCTCTGTCTCCCTCTGTCTCAAAAATAAATAAACATTAAAAAAATTTTAAAAAATAAAAAAGAAAATACAAATTTAATGTTTATGTAATTATTTTTGTTTTTCTTGTGAAACCTATGTTTGAAGAGTTACAAGTGGAGGGGTGGCTAATTCAGTGGGCTTCTGACTTCAGCTTATGTCATGATCTCATGGTTCATGAGTTTGAGCCCACACGTCAGGCTCTGTGCTGACAACTCAGAGCCTGGAGCCTGCTTCTGATTCTGGTCTCCTTCTCCTTGCCCTAACCTCTCTCTCTCTCCTCTCTCTCTCTCTCTCTCTCTCTCTCTCTCTCTCTCAAAATAAATAAATATTAAATTTTTTTAAAAAACAGTTTTAAAAAATGAAGACTTGTGGTGGAGACTGTTAAATATTTTTGTGTGTGTGATTATAAATGTTGAACATAGCCCCTGCTCTTTTTGTCCACAGTTGATAACATAAGAAATATTTTAATATTGTAAAGGCCTACTTACTTTATTAAAATAATGATGCTTTGGTAGAAGAATTCACAGCGTGCTCCTGGGAGATAAAAACTTACACATCACAAGTTACAACCTGGGGACTTCATCTGGTTAAAAAAAAAAAAAAATGCCTCAAGAAATCTTTTCAATCCCATTAGGAAAAAACTATCAGGTACAGTTAACCCAACGTTTTTGGAGTCCAAATTCCATGAAATAGACGCTTGAAGTCACATATCACATCTAAAGAAAACACCAAACCCCTACTGAACCTACACACCAACTAACTGGTGACCCAAAAGGAAAGATTTCCAGAAAATAAAGCAGATGACAGCTAAGGAGACAGCTTTCTCAAGATGAGAGGAGCAGGCCTGTATACCCTTATCTGGCTGCTTCTTACATTGTTTCCCCCCGCCCCCCCCCCCCCCTTAGAGAGATAGTGCTCTTATTTACATCTTTCAGTCTATTACAAGAGGGAAAATCTCACCAAAACTCTTATCTGTTCACAATGTCAGAGACTGCTTGATCTTTCCTAATCTCTCTTTGGTCCCAAATGCCACTCTCAGTTATACCCCTTAGCCTACAGATATTACCATTGGGTGAAGTTATTATAACCAGGAGTCCCCATATCTTGTTTCAACTTTTCCTCAGTCTTAACCATATTAGCTCAACTAAGCATTTTATTAAAAAATTGTCAGAGCACCTGGATGGCTCAGTTGGTTGTGTCCAACTTCTGCTCAGGTCTTGAACCCATGGCTCTTGAGCTTGAGCCCTTCCTGCATCAAGCTCTGTGCCGACAGCTCAGAGCCTGGAACCTGCTTCAGATTCTGTGTCTCCCTCTCTCTCTGCCTTCCCCTCCTCGCCACTCTTCTCTCAAATACATAAGCATTAATTTTTTTAATACTTAAAAAAATTATCAGCAATGACTGCATTTTGTACTGTATACTCCATCTTGTTAAAAATATAACAGTATTGGGGCATCTGGGTGGCTCAGTTGGTTAAGCGTTGGACTTCGGCTCAGGTCATGATCTCTGGGCTTGTGAGTTCGAGCCCCCTGTCGGGCTCTGTGCTGACAGTTCAGAGCCTGGAACGTGCTTCAGATTTTGTGTCTCCCTCTCTCTCTGCACCTCCCCCACTCACACTCTGGTCTCTCTCTCCTTCAAAAATAAATAAACATTAAAAAAATCAATATTATATATGTATCAGTATTGACCTTGCTGACCTGTCCAAAAAAACCTAAACAAATTATTTGCTAAAAAGGCACTTTTTGAAGGCAGTACAAAGCCTTTCATAATAATAGATAAAATCTCCTTGATCAACCAATAAACTGTAGGAGATAAATTTACCCAAATCTAAATTCTTGGTAAACAACTGTTATAAAGTTTGTTTACCTCCTTGTATCTGTTTTATTGTACTGATACATTTATTGAGAACCTTAGAGACTTAATAATTCAACATTCTTAAGTATTTCCTAATTACCTAGATTGGTATGCTTATTGTCCATGAAGTTTTTGAGATATTGGTACTGCTTATGTCCATCACCTTTCTAAGAAAACTCTACTTAATTAGCTGATAGTTTTGGATCTAGAACCTCTACAACCACCAAGATTATGGTCACACAATATGTTGAAATAATAAATATAACATTCATCTGAAATCCAGAGGGTGTCCTAAAGTTCCCAGATGAGGAAACTGCCTAGAAGTTATTTCCTGACAGCCTCCTTGTTACTGAAGAATGGCCTAACCATGGGGTGCCTCTGTGGCTCAGTGGGGAGCCTGGAGCCTGCTTTGGATTCTGTGTCTCCTCTCTCTCTCCCCCTCTCCTGCTTATGCTCTGTCTCATTCTGTCTTTCAAAAATAAACAAATGTAAAAAAAAATTAAAAAACAAAGTGTGGCCTAACCCTAGTAACAGTGACTTTTTAAAATGACAGAGAGATTAAAATTCCCCCCAACATGTGACATGACTTTCTGGGGCAGGTCTAACCAGGGACACAGGACTAAATAAATCTATAGTTGATCAGCAATAATTTTAGAGAACAATCTTGATCAAAAGGGAGAAATATGAAAGGTAAAATGAAATGCCAAACACATATGTCAGGAGCTTTAGAATGGAGACACTAGGGGCCCTACTGTTGGTTAAGCGTCTGACTTTGGCTCAGGTCATGATCTCACAGTTAGTGAGTTCAAGCCCCACATCAAGCTCTGTGCTGACAGCTGGAGCCTGCTTCGGATTCTGTCTTCCTCTCTCTCTTTTGCCCCTCCTTTTCTTGCTATTTCTCTCTCTCTTGAAAATAAATAAACATTAAAATAAGTAAAATAAAATAAAATAAAATAAAATAAAATAAAATAAAATAAAATAAAATAAAATGGAGACATGAGGTCATTAAGGAAGTGGTCCTTGGTGCATCCTCATTGGATAAACTAAACTAACTGGGCCAAACTGCAAATATTATGAGGACTCTGCCTAAACACCCGCAACTCCTTGCAGTAAGAGACTTTGCTTAGTGATAAGCAACAATTATGTTCAGCCAAGATTAGTTTTCTGACACCAACACCAATCAAAATTCTTTATAAATAATGCACACAAGCGTTCCCTTTGGTCTTTCAAAACCCTTGACTTTTGTTCCCTAGAGGGACACAATTTGGGTTGCTACCTAAATCTTTGCTTCCCTAATTGCAATTCTGAGACCCCAAATGCATATACCTATTTATTTCAGCTCTGCCTCTTTTCTCAGTCAATAGCAATAAAGTATTTTTGAAGGTGTGCAAGTTTTTAGATTAATTGCTATTGAACACTTAAAAGACTATGACATAAAGTAAGCATAACTTTTATGTATATTGGGAAACAAAAACATATGGGACTCACTTTTTGGGTAATATTTGTTTTTTGAAGTGGTGTAGAACTGAACTTGCAATATCTCTAAGGTATGCCTGCAAAACTCAATTGACGTTTTAACTGTGGCTTTGTTATTTTTGGTATTAGTAGCCTTCAGTATGTTTCCTAACTTCTCAGTACCAGTCTCAACAAGAGAAAGAAGTTAATAAAAAATCAAGTGGAAGGGAGTTTTAGAATAGAGATTTTCTGAGTATACTGCTCCTTGAGGTAAATAAAATTTGGCCTTTGTCATTTGTATACTTAGCATTCTTCTGTGTATTCTCAGGGCACAGACCTCAACAAGAGTCTCCCTTGGTTCATTAAGTAGCTGATAGCTTAGGTACTAAATGCATAGCCATTTGCAATTATATCTGAGACTTCTATATGTCTCCCCTTTATGCTCTGGCTTGCTGATCTGACTCACAGAAGAAATCTATGAATAAATAAAAATTCCCAAAAGATTATTTTCAAATCTATGTCTCCAATAGGTATTACTATGGACCAACTTGGCATTAGCCTTTAGCCATTCACCTTGTAGGTTAATTAATAGCAATACATTATCCTCAAACACTCTATGTCCTTGGTGTATTACTTAAATCAGTGTGTATCATGAGGGAAATAAAATAAAAACAATGAAAAACAACAGAATGGTATTATAGGTGACTTTGAAGGATTAATGTTGATTTTCTTTTTCTTTTGTCATTAAAAATTTTCTTCCTTGAGCAGATGTTTATCATTATCTTCAGAGGTATTTTGTGTTGTGCAGATAGGCTGAGTCACAATCTGTTACAACACTTACAACCTTGGACAAATTACTTAACCTCTTTGTGCCTTATTTTCTTTTTGTGTGTAGGCGTCAGGTATGTTCATATGAGTGGAGTTCTTTCCTGGCTCATAACTTTTGTGTTAGTTATTATCAGCAGCACCTTTACCATCATTTTTGTCCCAGCACTCGGGAGACATTCTGGATCAAGGGTTCAGTCTTGAGAGTCAGGTACCTAAATGAGAGTCTTATGGTATAAGGGAAGTTTACTATCTTCAGGTCCTTGGACTTTTCATAGATAAAAATTGGCTTACCATTAAACCTGCTCGTATATGGAGGTAGGTTTGGTGGGAACATTGATAATCTTAGTTACCTGTCAGTTAACAGTCCTGAGATGTGAACTATCATTAGCCCATTGCAGTTTTGTCTGCTGCTGCTGTCTCTACCTGACACTGGGCTTACCTGTCCTGTCTCATTTGTATACTGTATTACTATAAAAACAATTAAGAAGATAAAATAAAATATTGTATTTCTTATTTTCATCAATGCATATTTCTGTAATTATGAATTTAATAGTGGTTTATTGTTTTATATATTTTTTCTAAGGCAATTTCTCTCCTTTCATTTGTGAAACTAAAAGGAAGCTAGTTACCCAAAGTTTCAGAACATAGAGGAAGAAATTCTTTGTTTGATACATTTATTTGTAACTATTTTATATAAAATTTTCTTTGAATGCTTAATATGCTTTTATCTGCTTACCATTCTAGCATATGCACTTAAGATATTGTTGAACATTCCTTATAATTTAAAAATGAATGCACATTATCTTATTCCATGACAGAGGTTACCTCATTAAGCTGTCACTAAGGGGTTTCTCTTGTAATATGAACATTCAAAATTGAAAATAATTTGCCTTAGACTAATATGTTTTACTTAAGCACAATGTTTTTTACCACCAGTGTCCTGCTGAAGAACTACAGTGGGTGGCAATGAGGTCTGTGAGGTGCACATGCACAGATATTACATACTGTACTAGGGCTAGATTATAGCATAGTGGAGAAAAAAAAAAAGCTTTTCCTTCACACGGCTTATAATACAGTATGGTTGCAGTCTGTGAGTTTTACTCCTTGCAGTACAGGAAGTCCTACCTTTGTCATCTAGTTCATTAGCACGGTTTTCAGAGTCCATAGGGACATAAAAGTGTAAGTTTCACTACCAGTGATGTAGATTTAGCTCCTTTCCCTTCTTCTGGACTCTGTACACATACGCACTTATTCACCCATCAGCCTAAGAAAGTTATAACTCCACTGACTTTGTCAAACTAAAATTCAGCGTTTATATTATTAAGACAGTATACATGTTGACAAGTGAGTCATTAGCACTGTGGCTGCATTTCCTTAAAGACATGCTTTTTTTTTTCTTCCTAGAATTCATTAGATCTTATTTTGGTTAGTTAATTTTGATTTCTTCACTGCCATAGGTATACATTTCCTCTTGGTAATTATTCTCTAGGAAATTGTGAATACTTCAGAGTTCTCCCAATTTTTTCTACAATCTCTACAACCTCTGTGTTCCTGCTCTCACTCAGACCACCTTTCTACAATCTTGGTCTTCCTGCTCCCACTCAGTCCACTTGACCTAGCTTACCTGCACAGAGCTCCTTCTTCATTCTCCTCACCACCTACCCACTTCCCTGGATTCCTTGTTCTCTCAGTCTTATGTTTTCCTCCTTCTTGATTTTCTCCCTCATTTTATTGGAGCAATTTTTTCCTATTCTTTTCTTCTTAAGTTCCTATTATTGCCTTTTTTTCTCAAAATGAACCTCTAATTTTATTTCCGATGTTCACCTTGTCTTTATATTTGCCTTTTAGTTCTGCATTGTTGTCTCCACTGCCATAATTTAAATATTATGTTATGATATTTTATAATTATGTTATTTTATTCCTCTAATTTTGTTTTTATAACATCAGGTTCTAGCTAATACCTATTATCTTTATGAGCATATTAATCACTGTTCCTTGTTTGATTTATTTTGAGTGACTGTTCACTGCATCCTCCATGTCCTTTTTTCTCCTACTTATTTGTTTTGATTTCTGTTTTTTTTTTTTTTTTAATTTTAGAAATCTTCTGAAAAGACTAGTGGTCACTGGCTCTCTGCTGATGCAAAGGTGTCTGGGCCAAAGTAAGTCTCAATAACCGGAAGCTTCACTAAACTATGATTCAGTAATACAATGAATTGGAAACCCCAAATGCCAGTATCTCTGGGTTTGTCTGTATGTTTGTCTGTTTGTTTGTTTGTTTGTTTGTTTGTTTGTTTTGCAGTGATTTGTTTCTCCTGGGAGGTGTCTCTCTTAGGACTTCCAGCATCTGCAAGAACTAAAAGAGCTAGTTTCTCACAATCTGGCATGTCAGTGTTCCATTATACATCTATATCATGCATATTTTTTCCAAAACCAGATCCCTTGGGTTTCACATCACATTAAGTAAAGTTCTAGTGCTGTGCTAAGTAGGGATGGAACATTTTTCCAACTTGATGATGTAAGAATATTTGGACGCCAACAGGTTTTTATCCAAGCCTCTGTTTTCAGTTTACCTATAGTGTTTAGACACAACTGGCACTCCAAATTCAAGCCACTGGAGGTGTTCTTCTGGCAGGCTTTAACTTGTTTCTGAATTTTTCCTGATTGTCAGCTTAGCTTTTGGCATTCTAGATGTAATAGTTAAATATCAGCCGTTCTGCTTCCAGCTTCTAAACTTGACTGTGTCTTCACTTCCAATCCCTTGCTTCTTGTATATATATATATGTTTTAAACATAATTGTTCTTTCAATGAGTGGCAAAGAATCATGCATTCATTTTTGTTTCTGAAAATGTCTTCTTGTAATTTAATTTTGCTTTTATTTTAAAATATTTAAAAATAAATAAATAAATAAATAAAATATTTTTAAAACAATAACTATGTAGTAGCGTGTAGACATGACTTAATATGCATTAAAATGGTAAAATGATCACTATAGCCAAAATAATTAAAATCCCCTATCCTAATAAAGTTTATTTTTTTACTGGTGATCAGATCATCTGAAATTTTGCTTGGCAAATGTATGGTATTCAATACAGTATTGTTATATACTCATAATCATAACCATAATTCAGACAATTATTTCTAGGCTATTGAAACATCAAAACTAGAATGTTTTACTCTTGACCAACATATCTCCAGTTTTCCCCAGCTCTGCACCTTATTGTGAATAATGCTATGTGGAATTTCCCCAGCTCTGCACCATTATGTGAATAATGCTATGTGGAATTATTTCTGGACTCTTTAGTTAGTTCCATTGAGTATGTGTCTTTTTTTGTGCCATTTCCATTGTATTTTGATTACTTAAGCTTTGTAATATATCTTGTGATATATTATATCTTGTGATTCTTCCAGCTTTGTTCCTTTTTTAATGTTTTTTTTTTTTTTTAAGATTGCTTTCACTATTCAGGGTTCTCTGTGGTTCCATACAAATTTCAGGATTGTTTGTTCTAGCTCTGTGAAAAATGCTATTGGTATTTTTGATTGGAATTACATTATATGTGTAGATTGCTTTGGGTCTATACTACATTTTAACTACATGTGTTCTTTTAAATTCATGAGTATGGAATATGTTTCCATTTCTTTGTGTCCTCTTCAATTGTTTCATGGATGTTTTACAGTTTCAGAGCATAAGTCTTTCACCTCTTTGGTTAGGTTTATTCTTAGTTATCTTATTGTTTTGGACACTACTGTAAATGGTATTGCCTTCTTAATTTTTTCTCCTGCTTCATTAGTGTATAGAAATGCCACAGATCTCTCCACATTGATTTTATATCCTAATACTTTACTGAATTCATTTATCAATTCTAGTAGGGTTTTTGTTTTGTTTTGTTTTGTTTTGTTTTGTTTTGTTTTGTTTTGTTTTGTTTGGAGGACGAGTTTTCAGGTTTTCTACATATAGTATCACGTCATCTGTAAATAGTGAAAGTTTATTCTTTCTTACCAATTGGAAACCTTTGTCTTTTTCTTGTCTGATGGTTATGGCTAGGACTTCTGATACTATGTTGAATAAAAGTGCTGATTTGGACATCCCACTCTTATTTGTGATCTTAGAAGGAAAGTCCTGTTTTTCACCATTGAATATGATGTTAGATATGGGCTTTTCACATATAGCCTTTATTATACTGAGATATGTTCCCTCTAAACTACTTTGTTGAGAGTTTTATCATGAATGGATGCTTACTTTGCCAAATGTTTTTTTCTGCATCAATTGAGATAATTTCATTATTTTAATCCTTTCTTTTGTTAATGTGATATATTGTATTAATTGGCAAATATTGAACTGTTGCTCCCTATAGTAAATCCTGCATGATTGTGTTAATAATTTTTTAAAGGTATTGTTGGATTTAATTTGCTAATATTTTGTTAAGAATTGTTTCACCTATATCTAACAGACATATTGGCCTGTAGTTTTCTTTTTTCATAGTATCTTTATCTGGTTTTGGTACTAAAGTAATGCCAGGCTGTAAAACATTTTTGCAAGCATTCCTTCCTCTTTTTTTTTTTTGTTGTTGTTGTTGTTATTGCAATAGTTTGAAAAGAATAAGTATTAACACTTCTTTAAAAATGTGTTAAAATTCAGGGGCACCTGGGTGGCTCAGTCTAAGCATCAAACTTTGCCTCAGGGCATCATCTCACAGTTTGTGAGTTCAAGCCCTGCATTGGTCAACATGAAGCCCACTTCAGATCCTCTGCCCCCCTCTCTCTCAGCCACTCCCAAGCTTGTGCTCTCTTATTCTCTCTCTAAAATAAATAAACATTCAAAAAATTTAAATATTTGTTAAAATTCAACCTGTGAAGCCATCTAGTTGAGGGTTCTCCATGCCTCCTGTATAAGAAAGTCTATTTCATTCCCCAGATTAGGAACATTTTCAGCTCTTATTCTCAAATACGTTTTATGCACACCCTCCCCCACTTACCCATCTCTGATACCTATAATGACAGTGATATTACAGTAGATGATCTTGCTGAGTTCTCTTAACCTCTTCTCATGTTTTATTATTCCTTTTTCTTTTGTTGTTAAGCTTGTTTTCTTCCATTATCCTGTTCTCCAGGCCCCTGATCTTATCTTCTGCCTCCTCTAATCTGTTATTCATTCTTTCTAGTGTATTTTCTATTTCAGTGATTCAATTTTTTTCTCCTTTGGTTCTTCTTTATATTTTCTGTCTCTTCACTGAAGGTATCAGTGAGATCCTCTACTATTTGCTTAAGGCTGCTGAATATCTTTATGTCCATTACTTTAAATTATTTATCAGGCATATTGCTTTTCTGGTTTCATTTAGCTCTTTTGTTATCTTTTTGTCCTGTTCTTTCATTTGGATCCAACTCTTCTGTCTCCTCATTTTGTCTAGCTCTCTGTGTTTGTTTCTATAAATGAAGATAATCAGCTATTTCTCCTGATCTTGGGTCATTTTAAGAGTTACTGTATTGATATGGCTGTTATCTTGGTGTGTCCATGGGATGTAAGCTCAGGATCTAATTTCTGACCATATGATTCTTTTTTTATTTCTGGAAACATTCATTGTAACATCACCTCTTTCAATTCTAAATTTGTTTTAGTCTCTTCTCTTTTTCATAGTTTCAATAAAGGTTTGCTTATTTTATTCTTTAAATAAAACAATATTTAATTTTAATTTTAATTTTTTGTATTCTGTATTTATTTTGTCATTTATTTAATATTTATTCCCCTCTAAGAAGTTTATGTTTAGTTTGTCTTCTTTTTTTTCCTACTTATTGAAGGTGTAAATTGCTTATTTTAAATTTTTCTCATTTTTTATTTAAAAATTTTTTTTTACATTTTATTTATTTTTAAGAGACATAAGAGACAGAGCATGAGCAGGGGAAGGGCAGGAAGAGAGGGAGACACAGAATCTGAAGCAGGCTCCAGACTCTGAGTTGTCAGCACAGAAGCTGAGGCGGGGCTAAAACTCACAAACTGTGAATTCATCACCTGAGCTGAAGTTGAACACAACCAACTGAGCCACCCAGGTGCCCCTAAATTTTTCTCTTTTTATCAGAGGCATTAATACAACTTGTGCTGCATATGATAAGTTTTGGTAACTGTTGTCTTTGTTTTTATCTCAAAATAATTTAAAACCTCCTTCTGATTTCTTTTTGACCCAATTATTTTTTAAAGAGGATTACTTTATTTTCACATATTTTGAATTTGTCTATTGTGTTACTTTTACTGATTCCTAGTTTCATTGCATTACTGTCAGAAAAGACACCTGGTAAAGGGCACCTGAGTGGCTCAGTCAGTTAAGCATCTGACTTTGGCTCAGGCATGATCTCACGTTTTGTGAGTTTGAGCTTTGTGTCGGGCTGTGTGCTGACAGCTCAGAGCCTGGAGCCTGCTTCACGTAATGTGTCTCCCTCTCTCTCTGCCCCTTCCCTGTCACTCTCTCTCTCTCTCTCAATAATAAATAAAATATTGGGGCGCCTGGGTGGCGCAGTCGGTTAAGCGTCCGACTTCAGCCAGGTCACGATCTTGCAGTCCGTGAGTTCGAGCCCCGCATCAGGCTCTGGGCTGATGGCTCAGAGCCTGGAGCCTGTTCCTATTCTGTGTCTCCCTCTCTCTCTGCCCCTCCCCCGTTCATGCTCTGTCTCTCTCTGTCCCAAAAATAAAAAAAAAAAAAAGAAAAAAAAAATAATAAATAAAATATTTTTTAAGATATTTAAAAATAGAAGACACTTGGTAAGATTTTGATTTTCTTACATTTTAAAAATCCATTTTGTGATGTTAAGATCTAAAGAAGAGTGGAAATAGCTAAAAGTGATTAAGAACTTAAAAGGAGACATAAAATTTCTGAAGGAAATAAATCAGGAAAAAAAAGTAGAGCATCAAAAATCTATTGATAGTTTTGAAAAACAACCAAAAGTGTCAAATAAATCATATGTATGATGTTTGAAAAATATAACTATAAATGAATAAAATGAAAACAATACTCTGATGTGTTTTTCAAATATTATATTGCATTTTCTATAACAAATCATAATGTATCCTGCAAAAAATATGGAACTGTGACTATACAAGTGAGAATTCTTGGGAAATTCTTGGGCAAAAAACAATGTCCCATATATATTTATATATAGACATATTAAAGTGACCTCTGAAATTCCATTAAGAATATAAAATGATAAGGACATCTGGGGGCTCAGTTGGTTGAGCATACGACTCCTAATTTCAGCTCAGGTCACTATCTTATGGTTTCATGAAATCTGTTCGTGAAGAGCCTGCTTGGGATTCTCTCTCTCCCTCTCTCTCTGCCCCTCCACTGCTCATGCTCTCTCTCTCTCTCTCTCTCTCTCTCAAAATAAAGAAATAATATTACAAAAAAGAACATAAAATGATAGAAAAAAACAAAGCAATATTTATCAAAATATTAGTGGCTGTTTTAATATAAGCAAAGTCATTTTTCAAGTTTGGGAAGAGAAATAGAAAAGAAGAGAAACTTCAAGTATGTGATGCTTTAGGAAACAGATTGTCAATATTTCTTTTATGATAAAATTGATTTAGAACAAATCTCAGTCCACCAAGTGATAAGTGAGGAAATTATAGTTACAAAGTTTGTGATGAGACTTCCAATCATTTATTTATTTATTTAAAAGATTATATTTTTAAATAATCTCTACATCCCATGTGGGGCTTAAACTCACAACCCCAAGTTCAAAATTCACATGATTCACATGCTTCACCGACTGAGCCAGCAGAGGGTCCTGAGAATTCAATCATTTAATAATAGCACATGAGGAAATTAATTCACATATGACTACATCAATAAAAGTATTGCTTCCATACTTAACCTATCGTAAATAATGCTGCAGTAAACAAAAGAGGGCATGAATATTTTCAATTACTTTTTTTTTCATTTTCTTTGGGTAAACACCCAGTACTGGAATTATTATATAATATGGTTTTTCTATTTTTAATTTTTGAGGAACATCCTTATGTTTTTCCACAGTGACTGTACAAATTTACATTCCCACCAGCAGTGTGTGAGGTTTCCATCGTCTTCACATTTTTCCCACAGTTGTTATTTTTTTCTGTTCTGATTTTAGCCATCCTGATATGTATAAGGTAATATTTGATTGTGTTTTTGATTTTCTTTTCCCTGATGATTAGTGTTTATTGCAGAATTACTTATAATAACCAAGATATGGAAGCAAACTAAGTGCCCATTAATAGACAACTGGGTAAGAAAGATGTAAGATATAGTTATAATATAGATGATATAGATATAGATATATATCTTTCTCAGAATGAGAAAGACAAATACCATATGATTTCACTCATATATGGAATTTGTTTTTTAAAAAAAGGATTGAATAAACAAACAAAAGCAGAATAGATATATACAGAGAAGAAAATGATGGTTGCCAGAGGAGAAATGGGTGGGGTGGTAGGCAAAATGCGTAAAGGGTAGAAGGAGTTATAGGTTTACAGTTATGCAATGAATAAATCATGGAATTAAGGCACAGCAGGTTGTCTGGGTGGCTCAGTTGGTTAAACCTCTGACTCTTGATTTAGGCTTAGGTCATGATTTCTCGGTTCATGAATTCAAGCCCTATGTCAGGCTCTGCACTGACAGCGTGTAGCCTGCTTGGTATTCTCCTCTCTCTCTCCCTACTTCTCTCTCTCAAAGTAAATAAATACACATTTTTTTAAAGCCACAGCATAAAGAATATAGGCAATGATATTATAATATCATCATATATTGGCATATAGTAGCTATACTTGTGGTGGACATAGAATAATGTATAAACTTGTGAAATCACTATGTTGTACACCTAAAATTAATGTAACAGTGTGTTTCAACTATATTCAAGAAAAAAAATAAGTTCATTTATTTATTTTGAGAGAAAGAAAAAGCCCGAGTTGGGGGGTGGTCAGAGAGAGAAAGAGAGTGAGAATCCCAAGCAGTCTCCACACTGTCAGCACAGAGCCCAATGTGAGGCTCAAACCCACGAACTGTGAGATTATGACCCAGGCTGAAGTCACATACTTAACTGACAGAGACACCCAGGGGGTGCCCCAAGGGGAAAAAAAGGAAATAAATGAGATGCTGGAAGTAAAACTTTAGTACAGCATTCACCTACTATTTACAGAGCAAATATTACTATTAATTATGTTAAAAATTTAAGCACAGGGGCGCCTGGGTGGCGCAGTCGGTTAAGCGTCCGACTTCAGCCAGGTCACGATCTCGCGGTCCGTGAGTTCGAGCCCCGCGTCAGGCTCTGGGCTGATGGCTAGGAGCCTGGAGCCTGTTTCCGATTCTGTGTCTCCCTCTCTCTCTGCCCCTCCCCCGTTCATGCTCTGTCTCTCTCTGTCCCAAAATTAAAAAATAAACGTTGAAAAAAAAATTTAAAAAAA
Organism: Lynx canadensis; assembly: GCF_007474595.2. NCBI lineage: Eukaryota > Metazoa > Chordata > Mammalia > Carnivora > Felidae > Lynx > Lynx canadensis. The sequence goes on along the minus strand of NC_044303.2, from coordinate 83,707,581 downwards.
AAAAATTTAAGCACATATACCAGAATGGGATATCAATACTATAGGTATGTACATACTTGGAGAACCTATAACACACATTATTTTAAAGTATTTAGATATTTTTAAAAGAAGTTACAGAGAATATTATTGCAATGTGCTGAACATAAACTAAGAATCAGCTTGGTTTACCTACAAATTACACATTACATATTCTGAACATTTAAAAAAAATCAAAAGTTTTGAGTACCTGGATAAGAATATCCATGCATAACTGACTGAGGGATTTTTTAAAAGTATAATTTATTGTTAAATTCATTTCCATACAACACCCAGTGCTCATTCCAACTAGAAGAGAATGTAGAGAGTAAAAACTAGGGTGAATGTATGATCATAATTTTATAACTATTTAATTGTGCTTCCTCCAAGAAGTCTTGATCAAGGCAACACTTAGGATAAAAAGAGTTATTTTCTGATGAATACCAGCTATGATCCAGACATATTACTAAACACTTTATGCATAAATTCCATTAATTCTCAGAAAAAAACCACAATGTCAGATGTGGAATCCATAGTCAGAGAATTTAATGAATTTTGCCAAACTTCACAATGATGATGTTAAGTACTCAGATATGACTAACTCCAATATACTTTTTTAAATTTTGTAATTCTAAAATACATTCTTTGGTAATTTTTAAGTATGACAAAATAATGGAATAAAGATATCACAAATCCTGAAAACAAGGATATAATTATATAACCAAGAAGATTTAGAGGTGAGATAGAAGTGGGGGTATGGATGAGAACCAGTCACCACAAAAATATTTACAAGAATTTCTTGCTTTTACATTAATTATTAATATTAATATTAATATAATAATTTCATTGGCAGAGCAACCCACTCACAATTAAATCTGGGGAATCAGTTGATAGAAACACCGTTATAAGTATATGATTAAAATAATTATGTATAAAATATTCTGAAATATCTTAATGTAAATATAATAACTAAAATAACAAATATGGTGAATTTAGAGAAGGGTAAAATTTTTAATTTCACAAGTTTTTCTTTTACAGTAAATAGTACATACTTTGTCTTTTATTTTTCTGTGCTATTTTTCCACACTTTTTATGTTGACCCTTTAAAGATTTTATTTACAGATTTCACAAATATATGTTAAAAATCCTTTTTCATTTGTTAAAGAGGCTGTCTTTTTTCCATTGGATATTCTTTCCTGCTTTGTCAAAGATTAGTTGGCCATACTTTTGTGGGTCCAATTCTGGAGTCTCTATTCTATTCCATTGGTCTATGTCTCTGTTTTTATGCCAATACCATGCTGTCTTGATGATTACAGCTTTGTACAAATGGTGCTGGGAGAACTGGACAGCAACATGCAGAAGATTGAAACTAGACCACTTTCTACACCATTCACAAAAATAAACTCAAAATGGATGAAGGACCTGGATGTGAGACAGGAAACCATCAAAACCCTAGAGGAGAAAGCAGGAAAAAACCTCTCAGACCTCAGCCAGAGCAATTTCTTACTTGACACATCTCCAAATGCAAGGGAATTAAAAGCAAAAATGAACTATTGGGACCTCATGGAGATAAAAAGCTTCTGCACTTCAAAGGAAACAATCAACAAAACTGAAAGGCAACCAACGGAATGGGAAAAGATATTTGCAAATGACATTTCAGACAAAGGGCTAGCATCCAAAATCTATAAAGAACTCACTAAACTCCACACCCGAAAAACAAACAATCCAGTGAAGAAATGGGCAGAAGACATGAATAGACACTTCTCTAAAGAAGACATCCAGATGGCCAACAGGCACATGTAAAGATGCTCAAGGTCGCTCCTCATCAGGGAAATACAAATCAAAAACAACACTCAGATACCACCTCACACCAGCCAGAGTGGCTAAAATGAAAAAATCAGGAGACTCTAGATGCTGGAGAGGATGTGGAGAAATGGGAACCCTCTTGCACTGTTGGTGGGAATGCAAACTGGTACAGACGCTCTAGAAAACAGTGTGGAGGTTCCTCCAAAAATTAAAAATAGATCTACCCTATGACCCAGCAATAACACTACTGAGAATTTACCCAAGGATACAGGAGTGCTGATGCATAGGGGCACTTGTACCCCAATGTTTATAGCAGCACTTTCAACAATAGCCAAATTATGCAAAGAACATAAATGTCCATCAACTCATGAATGAAGACATTGTGGTTTATATACACAATGGAATACTATGTGACAATGAGAAAGAATGAAATATGGCCTTTGTGGCAACATGGATGGACTGGAGAGTGTTATGCTAAGTGAAATAAGTGATACAGAGAAGACAGATACCATATGTTTTCACTCTTATGTGGATCCTGAGAAACTTAACAGGAACCCATGGGGGAGGGGAAGGAAAAAAATAAAAAGTTAGAAAAAAGTATTTTCAGCTTTAACAAGCTGTAATTGACAGGTTGTATTTATTTAAATTGTGAAATGTGATGATTTAACTTATGTTTACATTTTCTCCCTCCAAATTTTTATTTAAATTCCAATTAGATAACAAACAGTGTTATATTAGTTTTAGGTGTACAATTTAGTGATTCATCACTTACATGCAACACCCAGTGTTCATCAAAGTGCCCTCCTTAATACCCATGACCTATTTAACCCATCCCCCTTCCTACCTCCCACTTCAAGTAGCCCTCAGTTTGTTCTCTATAGTTAAGTCTATTCCAAAATGGATTAAAGACCTAAATTTGAGACAGGAAATCACTAAAATCTTAGAGGAGAATACAGGCAGTAATATCTTTGACATTGGTCATAGCAACTTCTTTCTAGATATGTCTCTTGAGGCAAGGGAAACAAAAGCAAAAATGAACTATTAGGACTTCACCAAAAGAAAAATCTGCGCAGTGAAGGAAGCAATCATAAAACTAAATCATGACCTATGGAATGAGAGAAGACATTTACAATGACATATCTGATAAAGATTAGTATCCAAATTATACAAAGAATTTAATAAAACTCAACAGCCAAACAATGAATATCCAATTAACAATGGGCATAAGACATGAATGGACAGTTTTCCACAGAAGACATACAGATAGCTAATGACACAATAAAATATGTTTACTTTGCAAAATAATTATTACAATCATGTTAATCCATCATCTCACAACTGTTATGTATGGGTGTGTGTGTGTGTGTGTGTGTGTGTACGTACGTGTGTGTATGATGAAAATACATAAGGTCTACATGTTTAACAAGTTTTAATTGCACAACTTTTATTATTTAAAGTCACCAGTCTTTACATTAGAAACTCAGAGCTTGTTCATCTTATAATGAAGACTTGTACCCTTTGACCAGCGTCTGCCCATCTCCTCCACCCCACCCTCAGTGACTGATAACTGTCCTTCTACTGTTTCTGAGTTGAACAATTATTTAGATTTCACATAAAAGTGAAATCACATACTATTTGTCTTTTTCCATCTGGCTAATGTAAATCAACATAAAATCCTTTTAGGTTCATCCATGTTTCTGGAAATGGTAAAATTTCCATTATTCTTACGTGTAGCTGCACACTGAAGAAAAAGTTCTCAGACACTTAGACTGAGCAGACATGCAGGGCTGCCTCTGCCACTGAAACAGCAGAAGCAGCAGCAACACACATAGTTGTTTATTTCATGTTCGCCAGATATAAACATCAAAGAAGGCTAAAGCGTGGGAGGAAAACAGAAAGAGCCACCAGACACAAACCAAACACACATCTGGTGTTTACATGAAACCACACAGGAAGTATGTGCAATTTCAAGGTCTGCTAGACAGTTATAGTGGGTCTGTTACCTAACTGGCTACTAGGAGTTCATGGGTCTCTGTTCTCATGTTATCAGGTTGACAGCCTTGAGACCAGAACATCGCTGACGTTTCAGAAATTACCCCCATTCACTTTCCCAGAGCATACAATACACTCTCTAGAATAACTCCACACTTATGGTTGATATATATTCTATAGTCATATGTACATAAATATCTACTATATAATATCTATACATTATATATATGTAACATCTATTTTATCCATTAATGTATAGAAAAATTCATAGGTTGTTTACCTAACTTGGCTATTGTGAATAATGATGTAATGAACATGGACATGCAAGTATTTCTTCAAGACAATGCTTTGGATTTCTTTGGATGTATACCCAGAAGAGGGATTACTGATTCATGTGGGTAGTTCTATTTTTTGAGGAAATTTCATACCATTTTCCATAATGGTTAGCAATTTACATTCCAACACACATGGGTATCCTTTTCTCAACAACCTTGTCAACATTATCTGTTGATTTTTTGATAAAAGTCACCTTATAAATAAGGCTGAGTACTTTTTCATTTATCTGTTGGTCACTTGTATGTCTTCTGTGGAAAAAATGTCTATTCACATCTTTGCCCAAATTTATTATTATTATTATTATTATTATTGTTATTATTATTTTACTATTGAGTTGTATGAGTACAAACATATTGGAGGTTTCTCAAAAAGTAAAAATAGAACTACTGTACAGTTCAGCAATTGTATTACTAGGTATTTACCCAAAGAATGCAAAACATACTAATTCAAGGGGATACAGGCATGCTGATATTATAGCACATTATCAATGATAGCTAAATTATGGAAAGAGCCCAAGTGTGGACATTTAAAAAACCATTAACTCATCTAACTCATGAACATGGTATCTTTCCATTTAGTTGCCTCTTCACTTTCTTTCATCAATGTATTATAGTTTTTTTTCAGATTGTATTTTTAAGTAATCTCTACACCCAATGTGGGGCTTGAAATTACAACTCTAAGAACCAGCAAGACATCCCGATGTCTTATCGTTTTGAAGTATGTACATCTTTCAAGTCCTTGGTTAGATTTATTTATAATTTATTTATTTTTCAATGGTATAGTAAATGTGATTGTTTTATTTTTGTTTTGAAATATAATTGGCATATGACATTGTGCAGCTTAAACGGACCATGTATTGATTTGATGCATTTACATTGTGATATTCCCGTTATAAAATTAGCTAACACCCCTGTGGCATCACATCGCTATTTCTTCTAGTAGTGGAAACAATATCTATTCTCTTAAGTTCAAAGTTTATAATATAGTCTGTTATTTATAATCACTGTACCATGTATTAAATATCCAAATTTATTTATTACTACTTGCAAGTAATACCCTTAAGGATCTCTTATATTCTCTACCCCTCCACCACCACACATAGCCTCTGATAATCATCATTCCATTCTATTTCTTCCTTTTGTTGTTGTTGTTTTTGTTGTTTATTTTGTTTTGTTTTTGGTCTTTCAACATGTGACAGATATCTTACAATATTTATCTTTCTGTAGCAGCCTTATCTCATTAGTATAATGTTCTTAAAGTCATTCATGTTGTTGCAAATGGCAGGATTTCCTTTATTGTGATATCTGAATAGTATTCCATTAATTACATATGCCACATCCTCTTCACCTATTCATCTGTTGGCTGAAATTTAGGATGTTTTCACTTGGTTATTGGGAATAATGATGCAATAAACATGGGAGTACATCTATCTCTTTGATAACCTGTTTTCATTAACTTCGTATATATACCCAGAAGTGGGGTTACTGAATTGTATGGTAAATGGGAAACTAGATACAATCCCACCAATAGCTCAGTTATTTTGATTTGCATTTTGGTGATGACTAGTGATGTTGAGTGTCTTTTCATGAACCTGAGGGCCATTTGGATACTTTCTTTGGAAAACAAAAATTTCTATTTAATTCCTCTCCCCATTCTTAATAAGATTGGGGGAGGGTTGTTACTAAGTTGTATGACATCTTTATTAATTTTGGATATTAGACCATTATCTAATATATATTTTGTAATATTTTCTCCCATGTTTTAGATTGCCTTTTTTTGTTGTTGATCATTTATTTTATAGTATAGAAGCTTTATGTTTGATGGAGTCCCTCTTGTTAATTTATTATTGTGGTTGTTTTGCTTTAGGTTTTATATTGTAAAAAGGTCATTGCCAAGACAAAGGCCAAGGATCTTCTTCCTTATTTCTCTTCCAGACGTTTACAATTTCAGGCCTTATGTTTAAGTCTTCATAATTTTCAAGTAATTTTTGTGAGTGGTATAAGATATAGGTCCAATTTTATTTTTCTGTAATGGTTATCCACTTTTCCCAACACCATATGTTAGAGAGACTATATTTTTCCCATTGAATATTCTTGGCCACTTGTACAATACTAATTAAAAAATTATTTGTGGGGTTTAATTCTGGGCTCTCTATTATGTTCCCTTGGTCTGTGTGTTTATTTTATGACAGTGCCATACTACCTAAATTACTACAGATTTGTAATATATTTGAAATAAGAAAGTGTGATGCCTCCAGTTTTGCTATTCTTATTCATGATTGCTTCTGCTATTCAGGGTGTTTTGTAGTTCCATATAATTTGACATTGTTTTTTCTATGCAATTATGATTTTCATAGGAATTTTGTTGAATCTATAGGTGGGTTTATGTAGCATGGACATTTTAGCAATATTACCTTTCCTATTCCACGAACACATGGTGTCTTCTTCAATGCTTTTAGCAAAGTCTTCTAGTTTTCATCAGACATAAAATTCATTTCCTTGGTTAAATACATTTCTTGGTATTTTATTTTAATTTGGTGCAACTGTGAATGGGAACTGTAAAATTTTTGTTTCCATATGTTTTGTTAGTTATAGTAATGCAATTGATTCCTTGTATTGATTTTATATCCTGAAAACTTACTGAATATGTTATATGTCCAATTGTTTTAGTGAATCTTTTATTTTCAATATGAAGATTATAGTATCACTAAATAGTGAAAATTTACTTTGTCCCTTCCAATATTGATTGATTGATTGATTGATTGCTTTGACTGATAGCTCTAGCTGTCTTCCACTACAACGTTTAATAAGAGTAGTCAAAGTGGATACACTGCTCTCGTTTCTAATCTTTTATATCTTCTCCATGAAGTATATTGTTAGCAGGGGTTTGTAATGTATCCCCTTTATTATTTTGAGGTATGTTCCTTTTATGCTCAATCTATCAGGGATTTTTATCATGCAATGATGTTTTGTCAAACGTTGTGTTTCTTTGTATCCATTGAGATGATTATATTACTTTTATATTTGATTAATAATGTGGCCTATCACATTTACTTATATGGATGTTTTGAACAATTATTGCAGCACAGGCATAAGCCCCATTTGATTACAATGTATATCATTTTAATAAATTCTTGAATTATGTTTCATAGTATTTTGTAGAGAATTTTTGCATCTATGTTCATTAGGGATATCAGCCTATGTTCTCTATAGTATGTTCATCCAGATTTGGTATCAGGGTTATGCTGGTGAAGCAGAATAAATTTGGCAGTGTTCCTTCTTTTTTCAATTTGTGGGGCATGTATTTATTTGAGAAAGACTGACATTAATTCTTCTTTAAATGTTTTATGTAATTTACCAGTGAAGCCAACTACTCCGGGTGTATCTGTGTTTTTTTTTTTTTTTTTTAATGATTTAACTAATCTCCTTGATATTTTTCTGTTCATAATTTATATTTATTTCTGGTTAGTCTTGAGAGGTTGTTGATTCTTTGAACTTATCCATTTCTTCTAGATTTTTTAATTATTGGCATATAACTGTTTATGGTAGTCTCTTTATCCTATTTATTTTGAAGTATCAGTTGTAATTGTTTCTCTTTTGTTTCTGATTTTATTATTCAGACTTCCCTCTGTTTTCTTAGTTTTTCTTATTTAAATTTTCCAGTTTGTATGCCACTTTTAAAAAGAGAACGTTTAATTTTGTTGATATTTTCTATTGTGTGTCAGTTCCCTATTTATTTATTTCTGTTATGGGCACTTTGGTTATTTCCCTGTTTTGACTATTGTAAATAATCCTGCTATAAACATAGGGGTACAGGTATTTCTTTGACATAGTGTATTTTCTTTGAATATATTACCAGAAGTGGGATTGCCAGATTACATGGTAGTGCTATTTTCAATTTATTGTTTTCCATAGTGGCAATATCAATTTGCAATCTCATGAAAGGTGAATACGGTTCCCTTTTCTGCACATCCTTGCCCGTAGGTTTTCTTTTTTTAATGTATTATCTTTTTGATAATAGCTATTCTAGGGTGCAAGGTGATATCTCATTGTGGGTTAATTTTCATTTTATTTCCGTAATGATTAGTGATGTTGAGCACTTTTTCATGTACCTGTTGCCCATTCATATACCTTTCTAAGAAAAGAAAAAAAAAACTATTCACATGTCTGTTCATTTTTTTATATTATGTTTCATACTATTACATTTTATGCTTTATTTATATATTTTGTATATTAAGCCTTGTCAGAAAAATGATTTGCAAATAGTCTTTCCCATACCGTTAGTTGTCTTTTCATTTTGTTAATCATTTTTCTTTTTTTTGTTGTTTAAAATTTTATTTCCGTTTAGTTACCATACAGTGCTATATTCATTTCAGGTGTGCAATATAGTAATTCAGCAATTCCATATATTACTCATTGCTCATTGAGATAAGTGTACCTTTTGGGATGAGCACTGGGTGTTGTAAGGAAACCAATTTGTCAATAAATTTCATATATATATAAAAAAAAAAGAAAAAAAAAAGAGATAAGTGTACTTCTAACCCCCTTTACCAATTTCACCTCAACTCCCAGAATCTCCCCATCTATTAGGTAACCATGTATTAGTTCTCAAAAGTTAAGTGTCTGTTTTTGGTTTGCCTCTTTGTTTTTTGTTTTAATTTTATTTTTATTTTTTGAAATTTACATCCAAATTAGCTAGAATATAGTGCAACAATGATTTTAGGGGTTGATTCCTTAGTGCCCTTACCCATTTAGCATGTGTTTTTAAATTCCACATGTGAGGAAAACAGTATGGTATCTGTCTTTCCCTGACTGACTTATTTTGCTTAGCATTATACTGTCTAGATCCACACATGCTGTTGCAGATTTCAAGATTTTAATTCTTTTTATGGCTGAATTATATTCCATTGTATAAATATATACCACATTTTCATTATTCGTTCATCTATCAATGGGCACTTAAGCTGCTCCCACAATTTGGCTATTGTAAATAATGCTTCACTAAATATAAGGCTGCATATATCCTTTAGAATTAGAGTTTTAGTGTTCTTTGAGTAAATACCCAGAAATGTGATTATTGGATCATGTGGTAGTTCTTTCTAATTAAAGTTTGTTAATGTACAGTGTAGTATCGGTTTCAGGAGTAGAAAACTGATTCGTTATTTACATTCAACCCCCAGTGTTCATCCTAATGAGTGTCCTCCTTAATACCCATCACCAATTTAGCACATCCCCCCCAACCGCTCCCCTCCAGCAACCCTCAGGTTTTCTCTGTATTTAAGAGTCTCTTATGGTTTGCCTCCCTCTCTGCTTTTATCTTATTTTCCCTCCCTGTCCATAATCATCTGTTGTGTTCCTTAAATTCTACATATGAGTGAAATCGTATGATATTTGTCATCTCTGACAGACTAATTTTACTTAGCATAATACACCCTAGTTCTATCCACATTGTTGCAAATACAAGATTTCATTCTTTTTGATTGTGAAGTAGTATTTCATTATATCAATATCTATATCTGCATCTATATCATCTACATTTATATCTATGCCTGTATCTATATCATGTATATCTATCTATATATCACCTATATCTGTATTTATATATCTTCTTTATCCATTAATCAGTTGATAGACATTTGGGCTCTTTCCATGATTTGACTATTGTTAATACCGCTGGTATAAACATTGTGGTACACATGCCCCTATGAATCAGCATTTTCACATCCTTTGAATAAATACGTAGTAGCACAATTGCTGGGACATAGGGTAGTTCTATTTTTATTTGAGGAACCTCCAAACTGTTCTCCAGAGTGGCTACACCAGTTTGCATTCCCACCAACCGTGCAAAAGTGTTCCCCTTTCTCTGCATCCTCACCACATTGATTAGATTTAACAGTTTTCTATGGAGACTTACTGGTTTTTTGTATGTAAACTCATGATATCTGCAAAAAGACCATTTTGCTTCTTCCTTTCCAATTGTGATATCTTTTATATCTTTTTACTGAATGCACTGTGTAGGACTCCAGTACTATAATAAATAATAAAGAAAGGGGACATCTTTGCCTTCTTCCTCATTAGAGAAAAAACTTTCAGTCTTTCACCATTTAGTATGATGTTAGCTTTGGGTTTGTCATATATTGCCATTATTATGTTGAAGTTTGTTTCTTCTAAACCTACCTCATTGAGAGTTTTTATTATGAAAGGACGATGAATTTTGTCCTATACTTTTTTATTCTATTGAAATGATCATGTGATTTTTTTAATTCTATAAATGTGATGTGCCACACTTACTGATTTGCATATGCTGCAATATTCTTGAATACTAGTTATGAATCCCACTTGGTCATGGTGAATGATTTTTTAATGAGTTTTTTAAATATTTTTCTGTATTGTATTGTAGTTTTCTTGTAATATTCTTTTCTGACTTTGATATCAGGGTAATACTAGCCTCACAAAATAAGTTTGGGAGTATTCCTTCTTCTTCAATTTTTTGGAAAAGTTTTATAAGGATTGGCATGGAGTCTTCTTTAAATGTTTAATAAAATTCACCTATTGAAACAATCTGGTTCTGGAATTTTTTCATTAGAATTTTTTTTTATCACACATTCAATCTCCTTTTACTAATAACTTCACCATTCAAAATTTCTATTTCTTTATGATTCAGCCTTGGTATTTTGTATGTTTCTAATACATTTTCAATTTCCTCTAGGCTGCCCTGTTTGTTGGCATGTAGCTGTACGTGGTAGCTTCTTATGATGTTTTGGATTTTTGTGGTAGTTGTAATGTCTGCTTCAATTTATTATTTTGTAGATTTGGGTCATCTCCCTTATGTACTTGTTTAATCTAGCTACAAACGTGTCAATTTATCTATTTAAAAATCATCTGTTGGTTTCATTATTTTTTCTATTGTTTTCTTGTTTTCCATTTATTCATTTCTGTCATGGTGTTGCCATCTTTGGATTCAAATTAGTTGGGCTTATTGGATCTGAATGTCCATTTCTGTCCTTATATTTTGGAAATTTTCAATCCTTATTGCTTTAAATATGCTTTATATTCCTTTTTCTTAGTCTTTTCCTTGTGGAATTCTCATAATGTTGACATTGCTTCTTTTGACTATGTCTCATAAGTTCTGTAGGCTTTCCTTAACTTTTTTTTTATTCTTTTTTTCTTTTTGTTCCTCTAACTGGATAATTTAAAATGTCCTGTTGTCTAGGGCACTGATTCTTTTTTCTACATGGTCAAGTATTATTTTGAAGTTCGTTATTTTATTCTTTAGGTCAGTGATTGTATTTTCCTGTTCTATTTTTCTTTTTTTATGATTTCTCTTTTTTGGTGAACTTCTTTTGTTAATGCACTGTGTTTCTGTTGTGTTTAGTTGTGTGTATGTTCTTATGGTTTACTAAACTTTAAAAGGATTATGTTTAATTCTTTGGCCATTCAGAGATATCCATTTCTTTATAATCTGTTACGGGGATATGTTAGGGGTGTGTGTGTGTGTGTGTGTGTGTGTGTGTGTGTTGTAATTGTTGCTTGACTTTTCACGATTCTTGATTTTTTATTAGAGTTGATTTCCTAAGTTATTATCTTCACATGTGAGAAAGAAGTCTCCTTTTCCAGACTTTCCAGATTCATTTTGGCAGAGACAGTTTTTCAGCAGTTAGCTCCGTTCAGGTTTTGAACAATTCTGCTAGTAGTGTTCCTGGGCAAGTAGGGCTTGCTATCAGGATCTATTTTGGGGAAAGGCTGCTGCCTGAACTTTTAGATCAGTGGTTGTGTGTTGCTGCTGAGAATAGTTGGATAGAATTGTTCGTAGTATCTCTGTCTAGCAAGGCTGTAGAATGGGTTCAGTGTTGGTCTTCATTTCTGGTCAGCATTACTGGATTTGGGAACTTGGTACTACACTCAATAATAGTCAGGGCTATGATTAACTGGCAAAACACTTAAATGGAACCCAGAGCCTACATGGATGGTTGTTTGGGAAGTCAAGTACGCCAAGATGGTAGACTCAATTTCCTGGCAGAAAGAACTTAAGGTTTTGCCTTACAGATGGTGAAAAGCCATAGGCTGTGTTTTGAGTTCAATTGGCACTCTAAGCAGGGTTATTGGGTGGGCTAAGCAACTTTCCATGTACTTTGCTTAAGTCATCTGGTCAGATGGGCTGAAGGCCCTTTTCAAAAGTAGGGCTTCAAATTAGATTCCTAGCCAGGTAGAGCAGAAAACTGGCTCCAAGGCTGCCAAGGATCTTTGTTGTCTTGAATAAAGCTGACACATGCCTCTAAATAACCTGGCCAAATGGGGCAACTGAAGTTGTGGTGAATATAATAAGCTAGGACTATTATACTCTGTATGCAAGTATTTTGAGTTACACAGTTTTCCAGATGTTCTAGCCAATCTCTCTGGGTGAAGCCTGGAGCTAAATTGATTGGTGAGTGGGACTCGATTTAGTTCCTCTACAAGAGCAGAATGGGAAGACCAGTTCCAAGTTACCTTCCAAATGTTCCCAGTCAGGCTTACCTGTCCAGAGGAGTGTAGAGCTATACTCAACAATGGGTGAGGCTATGAATTACCTCCCCTCACTGGGCAGAGTGAGGGAACTGACCCATAACCCCCAAAGGCTCTTTGTTTATGGTCTTGACTCAAGCCATATCACTCTCCAAATTCCTTGGTTGAACAGTGCCACTGGCTTTACTATGTAGAAATAATCTCTGCCTACCATACTCTCTGCTTGAATGTTGCTGGGCTACACAATTTCAAGGTGTTACAGCCAGGCTTTCTTGTCATATGGGGCCAGGAGCTACACTCAGAAGATTCCCAGGCTATGACTCAGCTCCCTTCCTTTGATGTGGAATGACAAGCCTCCAGATCTAGAAAAGCTATTCTCTCAGGGCCTCAATCAGGCAGACATGAACCCCATCCAGTTAGTTCTTTGGTTAGACTGCACCACCATTTTATCTCTCCAGATGAACATACTTTGTGGTTGGGACTTTTACTTGGGCATAGCAGGTAGGAAGTTGTTGTGCTAGTGATACTAGCACTCTGCTAGTATATGAGTGCTGATTGTTGTTATTCCCCCACCCTTCTCCATCACAACCAGATTTTCAGTAATTAAGCCCCATAAATTTCCCTACAGTCCCTGTGGTGCAAGACCAGGGTAAAGGATCCCAAGAAATAACTTCAAAGACTGGGGAGCTGGGTGTCAACTGTGCACTTTCTTTTCCCACTGGGTGACTGATAGATTTAGGAGAGCCCTTTCAGTACAGTGCTGCACTGGCTTGGGTGAGGGACAATGCAGTCAGAATGTAGCTGCTTCTCTTATCTTTCTAATGTAGTTTTCTCTGTCTTTATGGTACAGGGGGGTGTTTCAACTTCACCCCCATGTTTTAAGATTCTCTCAGTGGTATTTTCTCCATGAATAGTTGTTTGCTGTGTTTGTGAAAGAAAGTGACTTGGAAATAACTTGTGTTGCCATCTTAATGACATCACTCTCTATAAGGTTTTAATACATGCATTTATTGATAGAAAATTCCCCTTAAGTTTCTTTTCCAGCATCCCATAGGTTTGGGTATGTTGTTTTCCCATTTTAACTTGTTTTGTGATATTCCTTGATTTCACAATTGATTCCTTCCTTTGCCATTGGTTTTTATGTGTGTGTGTCATTTAGTTTTCACATATTTGTAAGTTTTCCGGATTTCCTCATATTGTTGATTTCTGTTTCAAACCATAGTGGTCAGAAATAATATTTGTTATAATTTGAATCTTCTTAACTTTAGTAAGACTTGCTTATGGAAAATATTTTGTGTGTGTTTGAGAAGAATGTGTATTGTATTACTGTGTTTGGATTGTCTGGGATTTGTCTACTAAGTTTTTTGTTCTAAAGCATTGTGTAAGTGCAATATTTCCATATTGAATTTCTGTCTTGACAATGTTTCCATTGTTGAATGGTTTACTTAAGTCTACTACTATTATTGTATTGTCATCTATTTCTCCCTTTTTCTCTTAGAATTTACTTACTATATTTGGTTGCTCCAATGTTAGGTGCATATATATTTACCAGTTATATAGTATTGAATCATTATTTCCTGTATATTGTATGTTGACCTGTTGTGTGCCTTTATTCGGTTTTCTTACTTAGAATCTATTTGTCTAATATAATTATAACTTCCCCTATTCTCTTTTGGTTTCCATTTGCATGGAATAACTTTTTCCTTCCATTCACTTTGAACCTACATGTTTTCTTAAAGCTGAAGTGAGTGTTTTGTAGGCAGCATATAGCTCAATCTTTTATCTAATCCATTTAGTGACTCTATGTTTTTTTTTTATCAAAGAATTTAATACATTCATATTTAAAATAAGTATTTATACTTAAGGACTTACTACTGCTATCTCATTCATTTTTTCTCTGATCTTTCTTATTTTGTACTTTCTTCTCTTTCTGTCTTCCTTTGTGAATGATGATTTTACATCTCAGTGTACTTTGGTTCACTTTTGTTGTTGTTGTTGTTGTTGTTATTGATCATTTGTAAGTTTGTGCTTTGTGTTTACCTTGAGGTTTATATAAATATCCTATAGTTATACCAGTCTATGTTAAGGTAATAAAAACTTATCTATATTTGCATAGAAATACTCTACCGTTTTTTAGTACCATTTTTCATATGTTTTATATATCACAATTTACCTCTTTTTATATTATATATTTATTATTGAATTATAGTAGTTGTATTTATTTTTTTTAATTTTCCTTTATTTTTTTTAATTTTAAAATTTTATGTATTTATTTTGTGTGTGTGAGAGAGACAGAGACAGAGACAGAGAGAGCATTAGCAAGGGAGAGGCAGAGAAAGAGCGAGAGAGAGAATCCCAAGCAGGCTCCATGCTATCAGCACAGAGCCCGATATGGGGCTCAAACTCACCAACGGTGAAATCGTGACCTGAGTTGAAATCGAGAATTGGACACCTAACTGACTGAGACACCCAGGCACTATTCCTCTGAATTTTATACTAGAATTAATTGATAATACACTATCATACTATAATATTAGAGTACTTTAACCTTGAATATATGATTATCTTTAGAACTTTTATACTTCCAGATGTTTTCAAGTTTCTTATTAGTGTTCTTTTATTTAAACTTAAAGATGTCCTTTCAGGGGCGCCTGGGTGGCGCAGTCGGTTAAGCGTCCGACTTCAGCCAGGTCACGATCTCGCGGTCCGTGAGTTCGAGCCCCGCGTCAGGCCCTGGGCTGATGGCTCAGAGCCTGGAGCCTGTTTCCGATTCTGTGTCTCCCTCTCTCTCTGCCCCTCCCCTGTTCATGCTCTGTCTCTCTCTGTCCCAAAATAAATAATAAAAAACGTTGGAAAAAAAAAAATTAAAAAAAAAAAAAAGATGTCCTTTCAGCTTTTCTTATAAGGAAGGGGTAGTGGTAATAAGCCCCTGAACATTTTTTTTTTTGTCTTGTTAGGTCTTTATCATGGTCATTTTTGAAAGATACATTTGGTGGGTACAGTTTTCTTGGTTAGCAGTTTTTTTTTTCCTTTTAGCACTTTGGATATTTTATAACTTTATCTGGCCTGCAAGTTTTCTGCTGAAATATTCACTGACAGCTTTATGAGGATTCCTTGTAAATGTATTTTTCCCTTCAAGCTTTAAAATTTCCTCTGTTCAATTTTAACAGTTTTATTTTAAATTGACTAATATTGGGGCGCCTGGGTGGCTCAGTCGGTTAAGCGGCCGACTTCAGCTCAGGTCATGATCTTACGGTCCATGAGTTCGAGCCCTGCGTCAGGCTCTGTGCTAACAGCTCAGAGCCTGGAGCCTGTTTCGGATTCTGTGTCTCCCTCTCTCTGACCCTCCCCCATTCATGCTCTGTCTCTCTCTGTTTCAAAAATAAATAAACTTAAAAAAATAAAATAAAATAAATTGATTAACATTTTATTATTTAAGTTACTGAATAAAACGTTTGGAGATTCATAATAATCATGAACTTAGACGAAGTTTCCTGCCCCTCTATCTTTATTTTCATTCTGGGATCACCAAAAATGTATACATTGTTTTGTTGTTTTTTTCACGATTTCTCATAACTCACATAGGATGTCTTCATTTTTTTTGTCATTCTTTTTGTTTTATTTTTTTTTCTGTTCTCACTGGATAATTTCAAATTATTTTTGGCTCACAAGTTCTTTCTCTGTTAGATCAGGTCTGATATTAGTGTTTTCTATTGAATTTGTAATTTCTTTTTTTTATTCTAACTTGTATTTCTTTATTTTTTTTTAACTGACATCCAAATTAGTTAGCATATAGTGCAACAATGATTTCAGGAGTAGATTCGTTAGTGCCCCTTACCCATTTAGCCCATTCCCCCTTCCACAACCCTCCCATAACCCTCAGTTTGTTCTCCATATTTATGAGTCTCTTTGTTTTGTCCCTCTCCCTGTTTTTAAATTATTTTTGTTTCCCTTTTCTTATGTTCATCTGTTTTGTCTCTTAAAGTCCTCATATGAGTGAATTCATATGATATTTATCTTTCTCTGACTAATTTCACTTCGCATAATGCCCTCCAGTTCCATCCTGGTAGTTGCAAATGGCAAGATTTCATTCTTTTTGATTGCCGAGGAATATATACATATATATACCACATCTTTATCCATTCATCCATCGATGGACATTTGGGCTCTTTCCATACTTTGGCTATTGTTGATAGCGCTGCTATAAACCTGGGGCTGAATGTGTCCCTTCAAAAGAGCACACCTGTATCCCTTAGATAAATATCAAGTAGTGCAATTGCTGGGTCGTAGGATAGTTCTATTTGTAGTTTTTGAGGAACCTCCATACTGTTTTCCAGAGTGGCTGCACCAGCTTGTATTCCCACCAACAATGTAAAAAAGATTCTCTTTCTCCGCATCTGTGCCAACATCTGTTGTTGCCTGAGTTTTTAATGTTAGCCATTCTGACAGGTGTGAGGTGGTATCTCATTATGGTTTTGATTTGTATTTCCCTGATGATGAGTGACGTTGAGCATTTTTTCATGTGTCAGTTGGCCATCTGGATGTCTTTGTAGAAGTGTTTCTTCATGTCTTTTGCCCATTTCTTCACTGGATTATTTGTTTTTTGGGTGTTGAGTTTGATAAGTTTTTTATAGATTTTGGATACTAACCCTTTTATCTAATATGTCGTTTGCAAGTATCTTCTCCCATTCTGTTGGTTGCCTTTTAGTTTTGCTGATTGTTTCCTTCATTGCACATAAGCCTTTTATTTTGATGAGATCCCAGTAGTTCATTTTTGCTTTTGTTTCCCTTGCCTCCAGAGACGTGTTGAGTAAGAAGGTGCTGCGGCCAAGATCAAAGAGGTTTTTGCCTGCTTCTCCTTGAGGATTTTGATGGCTTCCTGTCTTACATTGAGGTCTTTCCTCCATTTTGAGTTTATTTTTGTATATGGTGTAAGAAAGTGGTCCAGGTTCATTCTTCTGCATGCTGCTGTCCAGTTTTCCCAGCACCACTTTCAGAAGAGACTGTCTTTATTCCATTAGATATTCTTTCTTGCTTTGTCAAAGATTAGTTGCCCATACATTTGTGGGTCCATTTCTGGGTTCTCTATTCTGTTCCATTGATCTGAGGGTCTGTTCTTGTGCCAGTACCATAATGTCTTGATGAACACAGCATGCTTTATTGATAAAAACCCTCAAGAAAGTAGGGATAGAAGGAGCATACTTTGAGATCATAAAAGCCACATATGAACAACTCAACGCTAATATCATCCTCAATGGGGAAAAACTGAGAGCTTTCCCCCTAAGGTCAGAAACAAGACAGGGATGTCCACTCTCACCACTGTTATTCAACATAGTATTGGAAGTCTTACCCTCTGCAATCAGACAATATGAAGAAGTAAAAGGCATCCAAATCAGCCATGAGGAGGTCAAACTTTCACTCTTCTCAGATGACATGATACTCTATATGGAAAACCCAAATTATTCCACCAAAAAACTGCTAGAATTGATTCGTGAATTCAGCAAAGTTGCAGGATATAAAATCAACGCACAGAAATCGGTTGCAATCCTATACACCAACAATGAAGCAACAGAAAGAGAAATCAAGGAATCAATCCCATTTACAGTTGCACCAAAAACCATAAAATACCTAGGAATAAATCTAACCAAAGAGGTGAAAATCTATATGCTGAAAAACTATAGAAAGCTTATGACAGAAATTGAAGAAGACACAAAAAAAGGAAAAAGATTTCATGCTCCTGGGTAGGAAGAACAAATATTGTTAAAATGTCGATACTAGGCCTCTTAGCGTCACCGGCAATGAGTGCGCGGAGGACTGGGTTCGAACCTGCAATAAACGACCCTTGCCACTTGGCTTTGACTCTGGACTCTGGTGGTTTGTTTTCGGGGGGTCTCTTGAATCGGGGCATATCATTTGGGGGCTTGTCCGGGATCCCCCCAAGCCCACCAGACCCCAAGTCAACGGGTCGTCCCTGAGACCGATCGGGTACAGATGGGCCAATCTCAAAGCACTCCCTTTTCTCTCCTCATTGCTAACTTCAGGGATGTTAGAAACAGAGGACAGAATTTGAGTCTAGACATCCGGAGGGGAAAATTAATAACCCTCTGCCGCTCCGAATGGCCAACCTTCGGCATTGGATGCCCAACCGAAGGAACTTTTTGCTTCCCTATAATCGCTAAGCCCACCTGGGACGACTGTCAGCAGCTCCTCCGCATCCTGTTCACTACAGAGGAGCGAGAGAGGATCCAATTAGAAGCAAGAAAGCTGGTTCCCGGAGACGACGGTCAGCCGACATCTAACCCTGCCTCATTAATGAGACTTTCCCCCTAACCAGACCTCCACAGGACGAATGGGACTACAACATGGCAGAAGGTAGGGGAAGGCTACTCATTTATCACCAGACTCTGATGGTGGGTCTCCGGGCTGCAGCTCGCAAGCCCACCAATTTGGCTAAGGTATATTCGGTCGTACAGGGAAAGGCAAAGAGTCCAGCTGCTTACTTAGAGAGATTAATGGAAGCCTTTAGACAGTTTACCCCCATGAATCCAGAAGTCCCTGAGAACCAGGCTGCTGTTGTTATGTCCTTTGTAAACCAAGCAGCTCCTGACATTAAAATAAAACTCCAAAGTCTAGAGGATTTAGAAGGTAAACAGATCCAGGATCTGCTCCATATAGTGCAATGGGTCTACAACAACAGGGACGCCCCAGAAGAGAGACAGATCAAGGCCACAGAGAAAATGACTAAAGTCCTGGCCGCTATAGTCCAGAAAGAACAGCCACCCCCAGAAGGCACTCAAACAACACGCCCTCCCAGGCGGCACTTAGATAAAGATCAATGCGCCTATTGTAAAGAAAAAGGCCATTGGATATGAGAATGCCCCAAGAAGAAACAACCCTGCCCCAGCCAAGGACAATGGCAGCCTAAAATAGCCCCCATACTGTTTACCTAAGATACAGAATAGGGAGGACGGGGTTAGGATCCCCTCCCCGAACCTAGGGTAACATTGCAAGTGTAGGGGACCCCGGTCCAGTTCCTACTTGATACCGGGGCACAGCACTCAGTTCTGGTCAAGCCCCATAGAAAAGTATATGAAAAATCATCCTGGGTACAAGGGGCCACCGGAATAAAGACGTACCCCTGGACAACTCAGAGGACTGTGGACCTAAGAACTGGGAAGGTAACCCGCTCCTTCCTGGTCATTCCCGACAGCCCCTGCCCCCTGTTGGGGAGGGATTTGCTTACCAAAATGGGGGCCCAAATTCATTTCCAACCGGGGGGATCCCCAGTGGGGAGTGGGGGCGGGGCCGCGGCTTGCGCAGCAGCGGGGGACGCCGTGGCCTCCCGCGGGCAGCTGCTGGGGCACGCATCCCCGGGGCGCAGCCCTGCTCGCGACTCGGCCTTGGCGGGAGCTGCCCCAACAGGGCAAAGGGGTCCGGGAGGACTTGCAGGACCAACCATTATCGGATGCGGATGCCATCTGGTTCACCGATGGAAGCAGCTTCGTTCACCAGGGACAAAGGTATGCGGGGGCGGCCGTAACTTCAGAAACCAAGGTGGTTTGGGCAGAAGCCCTACTCCCCTGGAACCTCGGCCCAGAAGGCTGAACTAATAGTCTTAACCCAGGCCCTAAAATTAGGAAGAGACCGAAAGCTAACCATGTACACTGATAGCCGATATGCCTTTGCCACCGCTCATGTACATGGGGCGATATACAGAGAACGGGGGCTCCTCACAGCTGAAGGGAAAGACATCAAAAATAAAGAAGAGATTCTAGCCCTGCTAGCAGCCTTATGGGAACCCAAAAAGCTAGCGATTGTGCATTGCCCAGGACACCAGAAGACAACCAACCCAGTTTCCCGGGGCAACAATTTGGCCGATCAGACTGCAAAAAAAACATAGCTTGGCCCCCAGCGCAATTGCTGACCCTACAGCTGCCAGACCCCGGACCCCGGGAATTGCCCCCCAGCCCTGAGTATTCAGAAAGCGACATTCAATGGATGAGTAAACTTCCTATGACCCGGATCAAAGATGGCTGGTGGAGAGACTCCAAAAGCAGCATTATACTCCCAGATAAACTAGGATGGCAGGTTCTAGAGAGGATCCATCACAGCACCCACTTAGGTTCCTGGCGAATGTTGGACTTACTGAGACAGACCGGACTAAAAATCAGAAATGTCTCTGATAAGGTCGATCAAGTAGTCACTAAATGTACAGTGTGCCACTCAACAATGCAAGTAGCAATCCTCAGACAACAGGGGTAAGACAAAGAGGGAGCAGACCGGGGACCTATTGGGAAGTAGATTTCACTGAGGTAAAACCAGGAAAATATGGATATAAGTATTTGCTAGTTTTTGTAGATACCTTTTCAGGATGGACTGAAGCCTTTCCAACCAAGAATGAAACGGCGCAGATTGTAGCCAAAAAGATCCTAGAAGAAATCCTGCCCAGGTATGGTTTTCCAGTAATGATAGGGTCAGACAATGGACCTGCATTCGTCTCTAAGGTAAGTCAGGGACTGGCTTCCATACTTGGGGCTGATTGGAAATTACATTGTGCATTCTGACCCCAAAGCTCAGGACAGGTAGAGAGAATGAACAGAACATTAAAAGAGACCCTAACCAAATTGACCATGGAGACTGGCGCTAATTGGGTAGTCCTTCTCCCCTACACTCTGTTCAGGGTGCGTAACTCCCCATACAAACTGGGACTCACACCCTATGAAATAATGCATGGTAAACCATCCCCCATCATCCCTAACCTAAAAGATGACCTTGTCAAAACTGAGAACGATAATGGTCTTGAACTCTTGCTCTCCCTACAAGCCTTGCAGAGGGTCCATGAAGATGTATGGCCCAAGTTAAAAGAACTTTATGAGACTGGACCCCCGCCTATTCCTCATCAATTCTGACCCGGGGATTGGGTCCTCATCAAACGTCATCGGCAGGAGACTCTGGAACCCAGGTGGAAAGGACCCTTCCAGGTCATCCTGACAATGCCTACGGCCATCAAAGTAGACGGAATCACCTCCTGGATCCATTACACCCACGCCAAACCAGTGGACCCGTTCTCAGACCTATCGGACCTTCAAAGACAACCTGGACTGTTGATCGGACTAAGGACAATCCTTTAAAATTGACCCTACGCCGCCAACGGACTGAGCTGTAACTATGGTACTTGCCCTCCTCTTGATTGTTCTGCAAATTCTGTCTGTAAATCCAAACCCCCACACCCCCTATAATTTGACATGGGAAATTACTAACTTAGAGACTCATGAAATCTACAACAAAACCCTAGGAAATGCCCCATTAAATACCTGGTGGCCAGATTTATATTTTAATTTAGAAAAAGTTAGTCCATTAGAAGAAATGGAAGGAGGTAAATGGAGGCAACTGCAAAGGAGGGTATCAATAAGTAGAAATGGATTTTATGCATGTCCAGGATTTAGGACGGGGGCGATGAGGCACACATATGGAGGGTTTGAAACCCTCTATTGCGCAGCCTGGAGTTGCATCACCTCCAATGATGGGGAATGGAAGTGGGAAGTAAAACCCCAATTTATTGAAAAAATAAAATAAAATAAAATGTCGATACTACCCAAAGCAATCTACATATTCAATGCAATCCCTATCAAAACAACATGAGCATTCTTCACAGAGATAAAACAAATAATCCTAAAATTTATATGGAACCAGAAAAGACCCTGAATAGCCAAAGTGATGTTCAAAAAGAAAACCAAAGCAGAAGGCATCACAATCCCAGACTTGAATTTTTAATTGCATTTACTGTATTCTTCAGAGCCACAATTTCTCTTTGGCTCTTTTCTATGATTTCTATCTTTGAAAAGCTCACTTTGTGTATTGTTTTCTTGATTTTATTGAATGATCTTTCTGTGCTTCCCTTAACTCACTTTTATAAAAATTATTTTGAATTATTTATTGGGTAAATCAGAGATATCCATTTTTATGAAGTTGTACTGGGAAACTATTATGTTCCTATTGTAGTGTGATGCTTCTATGAATCTTTATGTTCCTTGATGTCTACAAGGGTCTTCACATTTGCAGTACTAGATACTTCTAGTCTTTACTGCTTTGCCACTTCAATAAGTATAATGTTGGATTTAATTTCTTTTTTATAATTTTTCTAATATTTATTTATTATTGAGACAGAGAGAGACAGCACATGAGCATGGGAGAGGCAGAGAGAGGAGACACAGAATCTGAAGCAGGCTCCAGGCTCTGAGCTGTCAGCACAGAGCCCGACGCGGGGCTAGAACTCAAAAACTGCGAGATCATGACCTGAGCCGACGTCAGATGCTTAACTGACTGAGCCACTCAGGCATCCCAATGTTGTATTTAATTTCTTAAAAGGTGTACTAACATTTCCTAAGGCTAATTCCCCACATTAGTAAACATTTGTGTTTTTATCCTGTGATGATTTATCAATCATGTGTCTTCTAATTTTTGTACTTTTCTATTGTATGAAATTTAAATGTAATTTAATTAAAAATTATACATATGGTCTGTATACTTTGCCCTCACTTAAAACATATGCTCACAGATTTTCCCCCCAGTAATGTTAACAAATTAGTATATTAAATAATTTGTGTTAACTATATTTTCCTATTTATTAAAAATGCATTATATTAACTTGGGAAATATAATTATAAATTATAATTTAAAATTAACTTTAAATTTAACAACTGTATACTTGCACATACCGAGTACTGTTCTAGATTATGTGTTAAATATTAAGGGAAAATTCTCCAAATTCCATATCATATTTAAATGTATTATATGGTTTTAATTGATTTGCCCTAAGTCCTACCAAGTATTTACAGAAGTAATTAACCCCATGTGAGATAGAGAAACTGATGTTCAGAGCAAATTATTCCCTCTTCCTAGCAAGAGACAGATGGGAGCCTTAGAACCATGTCTTCTGATGTTTTCCTTGTGTTTTGGTGTCAAACCTTGCCATTAGTTGGTAAGCAATTTCCAAAGAGGAGCATGCTGCACAATGAGCAGCTCCCAGCTCATTAATCCTAACGATAAACTGGGGGAAAATTCCTCTGAGAGTGGTATGTTGTTAAAACCCATGTTCATTTTCTGTTAGATACCAGGTAGTCTGTCTACCAAGGACCTGATGATGCATGTTGAAGGGCAGTCATGCCCTCCCTGATATCTTTCTACAGGTGAGGGATATGGACATGAAATTAATTGAACTCTTGCTTCCACATACTTATTTTATTTACACAAAAAATAAAATACGTATTTATATAATGTAAACATTGAAATAATGGGTGGTATAAAGTTTAACTTTTCAATGCCTTATTAAATACCCAGGAAGATTTGAGACATAAAGGAGTGAGAAAAAAAAAATAGAAGTTATTTAGTGTGGAGAAATGAATGCAGGCCTCTTCTGTGGTACATCCTTACAAGTTAGACTTCTCAGTTTGGACAAAGTTCTGCCAGTAGGTCTGATAACAGTATGAAAACAAAACGTTTAAAACTTCAGATACGGACTGTGTAAAGAAGTTATTTTCACGAGGCAGAACAATTGCAATGTATAATTTCATGGCATTGAGATATTATTTAACTGAAACAAAAGGCCTCTTCATAACAGTTAGTGAGGTATTATATATGTGTGTGTATATACACACATTGCTTTTTCTTTTCATTTTGTATTGTGTTAAATATAGATTATGTTAAACTTGCATACTTACCATGATTTTGCCAAATATTTATCAAATATGTCAGTGATTTCTCTTTTAAAATTACAAGGCTTAAATTTTAAGAAAATATTTAAAGTTTCTGTTCTACTATATCACCTTGGTTTGCACAATTAGTTAAGAATATAAAGGTGATAGGGGCGCCTGGGTGGCGCAGTCGGTTAAGCGTCCGACTTCAGCCAGGTCACGATCTCGCGGTCCGTGAGTTCGAGCCCCGCGTCGGGCTCTGTGCTGACGGCTCAGAGCCTGGAGCCTGTTTCCGATTCTGTGTCTCCCTCTCTCTCTGCCCCTCCCCCGTTCATGCTCTGTCTCTCTCTGTCCCAAAAATAAATAAACGTTGAAAAAAAAAAAGAATATAAAGGTGATAAATCCATACCTATAGTATCAACACTTGATTATTCCATGTTGCTTTATTTCATTTTCTTTGATTAGATTTTTAAGCTTGTTTTATTACACTAGACTTTATTCATCACATAAGCAAGAGCAGGGATCTCATTTTGACCCATGATATATCCCAAGCTCCCAAAATTTTCCATGATATAGAAAATGTGCTAAAAATATTTGAATAAATGAACACTATTGTATTTCAGAATGACTAGTACTAGGGAATACTTGGGTTTTAATTTTTTTTTTAATTTTGCCTTTCTCCTGAGAATCACAGTCTTGAAGATGTGCAAAGAATTAGATGTGTTTTAGTAGCTTACATATGTTTACATGTCAAGGGTAAAGGTGGAAGCAAAGGAATTATACCTAAATTGTTTCCAACTTCACCAATTCTGATGTTATTTCTATTTAATATTTTAATTGTAGTTCCTGCAAAGAAAGTATAATTGGCTTTTTCTAGATTTGTCGTAGATAACCATTTTCCTTTTGAGCAAACAGGAGTTAAGTGTCATAGGTAGGCATTTGCTCAGTTGTGGAGACTAAAGATGCTTCCATTTAATGGAAACTTAGACGTTAAAATGAGGTTTAGGATTACACATTTCAGTTGATAGCAAAAGTGATCTTCTCCTGAATTTCTAGCATTTAACTGCAATGAGTATTGATTTTAATAAGTATCTAATAAACACAGAAAGATAAAATCAGGAAACATGTTTAAATATAGTTAAATTCAGACCTTAGTTTTTCAAGACTGATGAAGCAGCAGTAGAGACAGCTGCTTCCTTGCCTCTCTAGATAACGTATGGGGGAATCTTCTTTCATGAGATAAAGACTAATAAATTTAACTGAACTCAGAGCTGCCTAAACACAATGTCCTTTCTAATTTGAAAGATTGTAAAAGTCTTTGAGATTTTTAAGAACAATGTTACAGCATATGCTGTGCATTTAATACATGGCTTGAATATTAAGATAGATACTTGTCCAATACTATTATTTATTTAAAACAAAGGTTCTTACAGTCTTAAAATTATCATCTAAAATTTACATGATTTATAATAATTTTTACTATCATATCTGTCTTAAATATAGGGAAAATTAGGGTAAAGAGATTTAAGTGACTAAAACAAGGCTAGCTACTGGAAATCTTAAAATTCAGAAATTAATATTGTTTTCTTACTCTGAGGCCTGTTTTATTTTTTCACCGTTACCAAAATGGAGAGTTATTTGCTTTCAGTAAGAGAAGATCCTACAATTTATAGTCAATACTTTGATAATATTATTACGTTTCCAGCACTGTTACAAGAGTCTTACGCAGACTCCAGAATAATTCTCAGGACAAGGGCTGCTCTGACGCTCTGCTGGCCAGTGAAGAACTTGAGGAGTGACTTCCCTGGGGTCACATAGCTACTAAGTGGCGGATGCTGGTCTTTTGCCCAGGCCATTTGAGGTACAGATTCTGTGTAAGGATCAGATTAAGCTACATCAGGAGTAATGGGTAAAGTGGCATCTTAGAGTTTTAAGTCATCATAGAAAACTGGGAAACTTAAACTAGCAAATTGGAATTGTTTACACCAATGTTAAGTCTAGATTATTTCTGGACATTCTTTTGTATGTATTTGTCCTCTCTTTGTTAATTTTTTAAATTTTCTAATACACCATGTATTTAAACATTATATTTTCTGAGTTTTTTGATATGTGCATGTTAGTGAGTCACTCTGAATGTAGCCTACATACAGAGTGACTACAAACTAACATACACATTTTTTTAATGTTTTTTTTAACGTTTATTTATTTTTGAGACAGAGAGACAGAGCATGAACGGGGAGGGTCAGAGAGAGAGGGAGACACAGAATCTGAAACAGGCTCCAGGCTCTGAGCTGTCAGCACAGAGCCCGACACGGGGCTCGAACTCACGGACCGCGAGATCATGACCTGAGCCGAAGTCGGACGCTCAACCGACTGAGCCACCCCAGGCACCCCCTGAGGTACACATTTTAAGACTATAACGATTTGCTTCAGATGGCATCTTGTAGTATGGGACTTAAGAGTTGAGAACAATCTGATGAATTTTGTTTTCAGATTTGGAAGCAGATATGGGCAGGATTCTGGTGTAAGTTTATGGTAGCTCAGTCATCCTCCAAATATTTAAAGATTGAAATGTGGAAAATTATATGTATTAATTGCCCATGTTTGGACTAGGAAGCTCATCCTTTGAAATTATCCTTAAAGGGATCTCTTTTTATACATATAATCTCTACTTGTAAGAAGACAAAAAATGTTTTCCAGAAAAAACTGATGTCACTTGAATGTGCACCATCAGTGAAAACTTGGATTTATTTCATAATTACATATATGTATATATATGTTATAAATGTGTGCTATATGTGCATAATATATACACACATATATGCACAATAAACTATTGCTATATATGTGCATATACATATATATACATATCTACTTATCACATATATGATTCATATACATACATATATATGATAAGGAAATTGTAAATGTGCCACATTTTTCACTTAAGAATACAATAAAACTGTCATACCATGCTAATGATTATAGATCCACCTTACATTCCAATGGTTGCTTGAAATTCTACTACACATTCTAATATTAAAACAAATTATTTGTGTGTCCAACTGCAGATGCTTAAATTTCTTCTTCTTTCTTATTATTGCAAACAAGACCAAGATGAAAACTTTTAAATGTTGCCTATTTATCTCTTGATTTCTATACAAAATTTCCTGTAAGCATAGTTTATACACATTACTTTTAAGATCCTAATATTGGACTGGTGCTTTCTCAAACAAAGATGATACCTACTCCCACTCTCAGCAGAAATTTATGAGCACCCCAACTTGATACTCAATGTTGATACAGACCAGCTTCAACTAGAGGCTCAAAATTTAATGAGATTTCAAGCTCAAACTTCATTTATACACTCTGGGGCCCATGCAGCAGAAGAGAATATAGCCAGTGCTGTGAACATCTAGCCTGTTGAGGAAGTTTCCTTCTGCTCATACTGTAAGGAAGAGTCATAGTGAGTCAAGCTTAAGTTCTAACCATATAACTTTGGGCATCCACTTCCCAGATGTCCACCATCAGACCAAAAATTTCACATTTTATATCCTCACACAACACACAAATTAGAGGAAGGTAACACCAGGTGCACAGTGTCATATATATTCAAGGGGGGAAGTGGTGGGAGTTGTTTTTATGGAATCACCAATAAATTCCAGAAGGGACCACCTGGTGGGAAACAGAGGTTGAGAACGTGTTGATTTTCCAATGATATTGAGCTTAATAACTAACTCTGATCATATTCAAGGAGAGAATAATCATATTGAAAATGTCTGTTTTTATTGAACTAATGACCTAATTCAACTGTGGGGAAGCTCTCAAAGTACCTCCACCCATAGATAAGTTTTGGTTTAAGAAAGTGATATATTAAGTTAGACATAACCAAAACATTACTGAGGTCTTTTTGCAGAGCTTGCATTTTACTTTACATCTCTTTTTAAATATTTTATTATTTTTTTAATTTTGTTTTTACAATTTTCTTAAGTAGGCTCCATACCCTATGTGGAGCTCAAACTCATGACTCTGGGATGGCATGCTCCACCAACTGAGACAGACAGGCACCCCTAAAATGTTGTTTTAAAGAATGATCATGCCTCTCAATTTAGGAGCATATCTATCTATCTATCTATCTATCATCTATCATCTATCATCTATCTATCATCTATCTTTCTTTCTATCTATATAGTAGAAGAGGAAAATTATATTTTAAAAACTTGATAATTTAACTCATGGTTTTAGATTTGTAAACCGTTGGCAAGCTTTCCTTAGTAACATTTGAGTTTAGGCCACGATGAGTTAAATTAGGTTCACATCTCCATGTAATTTTTGAAATGTCTTTGTTGTTTATTTTTCATTCAATTTTAATAGTCTTGTCCTCACTGGTAATTTATTCCTGAGTTAACCCTGCCACTTCCCTCTGACACACATTATAGAAGATTTCTTTCAAATATGGATACTCAAAAGGAAATATGGTGTCATCTTTATAGGGCTGTATATGTAGTAGTGGTTATACTGGTGAAAGACTGGGAGTAGGACTATTGGATGGGTCATTATTTTATGTCTGCTTGGAGCTAAGAAGTTACCCTCAGAAGTGAATATTCAGAAGTGAAATGTATGAGTCTGGTGTTTGGAGGATCTTTCCTGGCTTACATTCTCTGGGGACTTTTGTTTATGTGTGTATACCTCAACATAGGAAATCAGACAACTACAGGCAAACGTGTGATGCTTAGAGATTGCCCAGGAGTTAGCACTTTATATTTCTGAAAGTAATAATTTTATTTGTTATTTTGTAAGTTTGTTGACAACTTTGACCAGAAATTCAAAACTTTTTGAATGTGATTCTGGTTTTACAGCCCATATTAATTTGACTTGTCTTAGACAATTGTCGATTTAACATATGATAAAGAGGATATTGTGCATTTATGGTCAGTTGAGTATAACTGTGGAGAGTATGAAAAACAAAGTCCTGCTCCTCTACCAGTTGTACTTCCTGTGCCTCAGTTTCTCCAACTGAAAAATAGTGATAATTATAGTAACTGACTCCATAGACATGTTGTGAAAAGTGGCTACATCAAAACACTAAAGCATGTGGAGAGATGCCTGGCACAAAGTAAACACTGCATGAGTACTGGCTAATTTGTTATTAGGAACATGCTTCAATTATACTTATGTTTAAAAGATGATAAAACTACTTATTGGTGTGGCTACTGTATCAAACTACCACTAACTCAGTGGCTTTAAATGACACAAATTTATAATCTTATAATTCTGGAGGTCACAAGTCAAAATTTGGTCACATTAGGCTAAGGGATACACTCATTTCTGAAGGCCATAGAGGAAATCCATTTTTCTAGCATTTTTCAGATTCTAGAGACCACTCAATCCTTCTCATCATGGTCCTCTTCATCTTCAATACCAGTGTTTGAATCATTTGGACCTATATTCATAATATCACATCTCCATTAATTTCTTCCTTCCTCTTTTCTCCTTCCCTCGTATAAGGACCCTTGTGCTTGCATTGGGTACAACAGGAAGTTCCAGAATAATCTCACCTTAATCACATCTGCAAAATATGTTTTGTCAAATAAAGCAACATATTCATAGTCTGGGAATTAGGATAGGGATCCATGAGTGGGGTGAGGACATTATTCTGCCTAGTACAATTGGTTTTATTTAACAGTAAGTTAAATATATCATATTGTTAAGTTTAATAAAATACAAAATTAATAGAAGCCTATTTTAAGACAGTTTTTTTTTCTGATAATAGGAGACAGGTGCAAATTACTGCTACAAAAATACACTCATGATTTTCTGACCTTTTGCTTGTGTAACCTAGGTGAGTTCAAATTAAATTAGCAACATCCACAACACAACCCATGGATGGATAATGACGTCTGCAGTTACAGTTATCTTGTACAAAATAATTGGTACAAAATCAAATGAAGTACTGTTACAACGTAGGAAGATTCAAAAAGGATAGAAAGTGGTGAGTTCTTTGCTTGCTGAA
The DNA here is from genome assembly GCF_007474595.2 of Lynx canadensis. Lineage (NCBI taxonomy): Eukaryota > Metazoa > Chordata > Mammalia > Carnivora > Felidae > Lynx > Lynx canadensis. The sequence goes on along the minus strand of NC_044303.2, from coordinate 83,677,225 downwards.
AAATTATGCTGATGTCTGACTTTGTCCAAAATACTATATTGATTTTAAGTCACTAAGAGTGTTTATCTCAAATTTGTATATGTGAAACCTCAATGATTAAGATGCAAAATTCCTATTGCTGTTTTATCCTAGAAACTTGTGAAACATTTTGGTTTCCTAGAACTGTTTCTTATTAGAGAATGTAGGTAGATCCTCTCTTATGGCAATTTTATTTTGGATTGAAGATAAACACAAGGGCCTGGCATTTAATTTCTTTTTATTTTTCCTTTAGCACATTTTATAGATCATATTCAGGTGGATTTTAAGGAAATTCTACAAGAAATGAATCACCCATGTGGGTGGCTCAGTTGGTTAAGTGTCTGACTCTTGATTTCAGCTCAGGCTGTGATCTCCTAGTTCCTGAGTTTGAGCCCCACATTAGGCTCTGTGCTGACAGTGTGAAGCCTTCTTGGAATTTATCTCTCCCTTTCTCTCTGCCCTTCCTTAGCTCTTTCTCTCTCTCTCTCTCTCTCAAAAAATAAATAAACATTAAGAAAAAGAAAAGAATCACTTAAATGGCAAAAAGAAAAAAAAGCAATTTGCATTTTAGTAAACTGTATATGGTTAACAATTATTTATTTAAATATTCATCAAACATTTACAAGGTGCCAGTCATTCATTTATATTCTAAAAGCACTCAGGAAACAAAATAGGCAACAGCCTTACTCATATTGAACTTTCTGTCAGTGACAGGAGACAAACACAAAATGTAATGAATATATATGTTAAGTAGTATGAAGGAATGTGCAAACAATAGCCATCTAGTCCTAACAAAGTGGGCTTTAGGCAAAGCCCTGAAAGACATGAGGGTGTCAGTCACAGCTATAGGGAAGAGATCCAGCCCAGGGTGACAGCAGAGACAAAAGCTATGGACTGGAGGCTACCCCAGAGAGGGGACAAAGGATCAATAAGGGGGTCACATGGGATTTGCAGCACCAGAGCAAATACACTGGAAAAAGCAGGCAATGGCTTCAAAGGGTGAAACTGTTACAATATGGTGGGCCTTAAAGTGAAATATAAAGTTTTATGGTAGAGCTTTGAGCAGGAGTTGACCTGTTTTGATATAGGTTTTTTAAGATCACTTTCCTCTGCTGAGGTTGGACTCAACACAGACAATAGAGAAAGTAGGGAGATAGCAGGAATCTACTAGAATAACCTAGATGAAATGAAATGACTAGAATATTTCATTTGTGAAATGCCAACAAATAACCTAACCTTTGTGATATTGTGATGCATAACTAATATATATTTAGTCTTTTTTTCAAATTCCTGGCATTGACTTCTTAAAACTCTCTGAATTTCCTAAATGGAAATAGCTATGTAGATGTCTTTTGTTATTCATAAAATGTCCTCCTACCACACCTGAGTTTATGTTAATTAGATGATTTATTGAAATCTCCTAAGAATTGGGCTTGTTCCCAGGAAAATAACCATAATTAAAGGTTTGCAACTTTTAAACCTCCACCACTCAGATCTCCATGGAGAAGAGAAGGTCTAGAGATTTCATTAATCACTGATGGTCAATGATTTGATCAATAATGCTTAAATAATCAAGCATTTATAAAAATACAAAAGGATGGGTTTCCAAGAGCTTCTAGGTTGGTGCACATGTGGAGTTGTAGAGGATGGTACACATAGACAAGGCAGTGAATCTTCTGTCCTTTTCCTGCATACCTACCAGATGTATCTCTTCTACCTAGTTGTTAGTAAAATATTTTTTCTTAATTCTATAAAATGTTCTAGAAAATTAGTTGAGCTCAGGGATGGGCTCCTAGAAACCGAGGCCCAAGTGATAAATTTTACTTGCAGTTGGCGTCTGATTTGGGTGACAGTCTTGTGGGGCTAAGCTCTTAACCAGTGAGAGATTAAGCTATCTCCATGTAGATAGTGTGAATATTGTATTAAGTTGTAGGACACCCAGCTGTTTGTCTGGAGGGTTAAAATTGCTTATTATGGGGAGGAGACCCTCACACATTTGTTGACCAAAAGTGTCAGAGGTGAAATGTTGAGAATAGAGGAGACACACTTTTCTTTATCCATTTTTTTAATGCTTTTTCTTTATACTTTTCTCTTCCTAAGTTATTCATTAATTTTGGCCTTTCATATAATGAGTGAATCAGTGGGCCTTTACTCAAACCAGTGTTGACTTGGCCCTACTATGGTTTGGACAACATTCTGGTGCCAGAAATGCATAGAGTGAATAGGAAAGATATAGCTAAACTAATCAAAGTATAGCAAATATCAACTTTATTATGCCACTCACATAATCTATGTATTGCAGCATGAACATAAACACAATACAAAAAGTGTTGTTCATCAACAATGAGGAGATCTACAGTTTCTGATTTATGATATGTCTCTTGGTCTCTTCATTTTTCTCTAGCACTTTGTGTTGGAAAATTTCAGCCAAACCAGTACTCTCTGAGGTGTCATCTCTATTGTAAGTCTCGCCCATACTGAAAGGATCTTCTCTCCTTTTACTTCCTGGTCTTTGTGGCTTTCTGGTCTGCTGGAGCTGACATAGGCAATGTAAATGAAGAATATAACTTTATCTTCTGATTTTATCCTCCTGGGGCTTCTGGTGAACAATAAAACTACTGGGATTGTCTTTGCTGTTATTTTTGCTATTTTTGTGGTAGCTGTAACTGCAAATTTGGTCATGATATTCTTGATTCAGGTGGACTCCCGTCTCCATACTCCTATGTACTTTCTGCTCAGCCAGCTGTCCATCATGGATACTCTTTTCATTTGTACCACTGTCCCAAAACTTCTGGTCGACATGGTTTCTAAAGAGAAGACCATTTCCTTTGTGGGTTGCGGCATCCAGATCTTCCTCTACTTGAGCATGATTGGCTCAGAGTTCTTCCTCTTGGGCCTCATGGCCTATGACCGCTATGTGGCTGTCTGTAACCCTCTTAGGTATCCAGTCCTGATGAACCGCAGGGTGTGTCTCCTGCTGGCTGCTGGTGCCTGGTTTGGGGGGTCCCTGGATGGCTTTCTGCTCACCCCCATCACCATGAATGTTCCCTATTGTCACTCCCGAAATATCAACCATTTTTTCTGTGAGATCCCTGCAGTTCTCAGACTAGCCTGTGCTGACACATCCTTGTATGAAACCTTGATGTACATCTGCTGTGTACTCATGTTGCTCATCCCTATCTCTATCATCTCAATCTCCTACTCTCTTATTTTGTTAACTGTCCACAGAATGCACTCTGCTGAAGGCCGGAAAAAGGCCTTTACTACTTGCTCTTCCCACTTGACTGTGGTCAGCATTTTCTATGGGGCTGCCTTCTACACTTATGTTCTGCCCCAGTCTTTTCACACTCCTGAGCAGGACAAAGTAGTTTCAGCCTTCTATACCATTGTCACACCCATGCTCAATCCTCTTATCTACAGCCTCAGAAACAAGGATGTCATGGGGGCATTTCAAAAGATATTGTCAAGATGTTTATCTGCTCAGAAAGTATCCACAAGTGATGCTTAGGGATTCAATAAACTGAGAATAGATGAGAACATTCTCTGTTGTCCTGTTTTAAAGAAGACTATTTGGTCAGATGTCAAAGATTACTACTTACAATTAATTAAGATAATTTATCATGTCTGGTTTCCTGTTCCTGGGGGAGGGAACCAGGGATTTTTCATTAGGTATGCAGATACATTTTGGCTATCAACAATGAGGTATTATTAGGTTAAAGAATTAATCTGATTCTGGTTCTTTGTCTCTCAGTCTGAAAAAAGAAAAAAAAAATATTTGCAGGTTACTTTCACACTTAACCCAGAAACAGCTTCCATAACTACCAGATTTTGATGCCACAATTATGTGATTATGTTTGTATCAATAAAGTTAAATAATACCAATTCACAAGTGATGAAATATAGAAATCACACAATTTTAATCAAGTCTTTAATTATTGGCTTTGCCTCAAGATTTTAACCTTTAAGATCATCTTCGTAGGACTCACACTAAAAAGAGTTGCCTGTCAAATATGAGACCATAGTAAATAGTGGATAAGCTTAGCTATATTGACTGAATATTGAATGTCCAAGCATTACACACCTACTCAAAAGAGACTGTAATATATAATATCAAAGAGCACTACTGTGACTTTTTCCATGCTATTTTAATAGAATTCTAAGAATGGTGACATTTATGGAAGAAATTTTACATTGCCCAATTATATGTGATTCATAAACAGGACTTGGGTGCAATTTAGGTTTGTTTGGCATGATACAGAAAGCTCTTGAAGAATTTTCTATATAGATATAACTTGATAAGATGTACGTTTTTATGTACATTATTTTATGTACACTTCTATACTATGACTATAGGGTAGGAAATAGAACAGGGAACTAGACTGTATGCAGGAAGACAACTTAGGAATCTTCAAATGCGTGAAAAGGATTGAGTAGGGTAGCTACATAAAAGGATTTAGCTCATGGAAAAGATGACCATTGGGAAAGAAAGTGAAATGAAATATAAGTCAATTGACTTCAGGTGGAAGGAAACTAGGGTTTCTATTTACTAAGATTCTGAAAACTTTTAGAGTGGCAGGATTGAGTAGGAGAAAACAATAATTTAGTTGTTGAGAAACTTTTTTAAAAAATCTAATGTTTATTTATTGTTGAGAGACAGAGAGACACAGAGCATGAGCAGAGGAGGGATAGAGAGGTGGGGGGAGGCAAGAATCTGAAGCAGGCTCCAGGCTCTGAGCTGTCAGCACAGAGCCCTACAAGGGGCTTGAACTCACAAACCACAATATCATGATCTGAGCCACCCAGGCGCCCCAGTTGTTGAGAAAAATTTTAAATGTCTATTAGATATATGAAGCCATTCGGGATTCAGATTAGTGGTAAGGGCTGAGGGTTTAAATTGTTATTCTTAAGAGTCGAAGAAAATATTTAAAGACATAGGATCAGTTAAAACTTAAGTAAGAGTAAAGGTTTGAGACTTAGGCAACTGTGTTCAGCTGGCTAGAAAGTGAGACAAAAGATGATTGATGGAGTAAGAAGAAGTAATATCTAGGTACAAGTGAGAAAACGTCGAAACTGGAGACTCTAATCAACTGCAGTAGATACTATTTCTTATTGGATCACAATGAGAGTTTTGAGTTGGCCACTCTATTTGTCCACGCAAAGATCTCTTGTGACCTTAATAAGAACAAGCCCAGTGGAGTGCTCAGAGAGGATACAGGGTAAAATATAAGGAGAGAAAGTGGATAAGTGAGCCCAGTATAAACACATTTTTTTTTTTAGTGAGAACAGAAAAATGGAGCAGTAGCTAGAAAGGGATATGATATCAATGTGTTTTGTTGTAATATATTGCAGATATGTTAAAGGGAATAATATATACAAAGAACGAATTGATACTGGATAAAAAAAAAATGGAAGGAACTGCTTCCAGAAGGTTGACCTTTGATAGAGATAGAGAGCATAGAAACCAATTTATAAGTGACCAAGTTGATTATTTTTTGAGTTAGTATAGTCACTTCATTTCCTCTAGCAGAAACTAAGGCAGTGTATATGTGATACAAGTAAGTTTTCTTCTAATTGTTTCTATTTTATCAGTGCAATTAGAATCAATGAGAGCTTCTATTTGTGAAGGGCAGGACTTATTGTTAAAACTCTGAAAAAAGAACAAAAGCATCTTGGAGATCAGTTGGGTAAATGAACATGTTAGACATATTAGGATTACAGGGTAGTTTTGGGATTGACTTATGAATTTAGCATGTTTGTCAGTCCAATAAGTGTACTCTGCATGGTGTCTAGCAAATAGTAATCATGCAATGTATTACCTACAATTAATTATGGCAACAATGATAAAAATAAAAGGAAAAATTGCTATTAGTATTTTACAGACTTAGCATTTCTTATGTGAATAAAATATGTTGAAATCATTTGTTTTTCTAATGCTTAGAACTTGCAGCATATAATTGTTTATAATGAGTGGTTCATTTCATGAATTAATCTTTTTGTGCAATTAAAGGTTTTTTAACCAATATCCTTGCTCATGTGAAACTTATTGTATAACATGATTTGATTTGGAATCATAAGGTGATCCTGCCCCTTCAACATACTAATTGTTTAAATTTATGAGTTAATGACACCCCCCCCATACATCCAGTCTTTAAACTGGTCTTTCTGATGCCTTTTCTGATGACAAGTTGGATTACCTAATGTACTCAGTGAACAGTCTTCTGTTTTGATAGATTTTATTAAAATGTTCAGACTTCTACCTTTTCATATCCCTAGTAACTTATTGTTCAGCTTTTGAACTGATTGTGCTTTTTTTTTCCTGATTCAAGTTTAAATATTTCTAAATTACTTCAAACCCATGTGCCAATTTCAGGTGCAAATGAGAGTGGGCTTTAGATCATTGGCTTGTACGTAAACTCACTGGTGTTTGAATCTCGGCTTTTTAGTTTCTGTATTTTCTATCCTTGGCCATGTTACCTAACCTTTCTGTATCAAATTTTCCCATCTTAAGGAAGAATTTCCTATTAAAGATCAATAAAGGGAAAAAGGTCCTTACAACAGAGATTTCTGAGTCTGTAACTGTTGCTTCTTGAAGTAAAGGAAGTTCTGCTTTTATCACATGGTCACTTAGCATTTTACTATGAATTCTCAAGGCAGTGTTCTCACCAGCAGTATTTGATTCATTAAATAACTTATAATTTAAGTACCAAAATCATAATCATTTGTGATTGAATCTGGGACATTTATATTTCTCCCCTTTAACCCTTGGCTTAATGATATATGTTTACAGGGAGAAGAAATCTATAAAATTTGTTAAAGTCCTCAGGGGATTATTTTTAGATTCTAGCCCTCCAGTGGGTATTACTAGGGGACCAACTTGGCATCATCCATGTGCCATCTTGTGGATAATTAACAACATGACATTATTTTAAAACTACACTGTGTGCCCTTGCTGTATTCCCTAAAAGACTATGTAGGGAAGGAAAAATAAGATAAAAATAGATAGGAAGCAAACTGTAGGAGACCTAGGTACAGAGAAAAAAAATGAGGGTTACTGGGTGATGTTGAGTGGGGGGTATGGACTAAATGCATGATGGGCATTAAGGAGGGTACTTGTTGAAATGAGAACTGGATGTGTGTGTAAGTGATGAAGCACTGGGTTCTACTCCTGAAACCAATACTACTCTGTATGTTAATTAACGTGAATTTCAGTATATAATTTTTATAAATTAAAGAAAACCACTATGTATGATTAGGAAAATAAAACAATCCCCCCAAAAAGGAGCTAAAATGAAATATGTTAAGGGTATTTTTGAAAAATAGTGTTGATTTTGTGTTTCTTTCTGTCATTAAGTATTGATCGGATTTTTAGTTGACGTCATCATCAATATTAAAGGCATTATTCTGTTTTTAAGAGCACAGATGAGCTGGGTCTCAACCCAAACTCCATGACTTACAGACTTAGGCAGATTACTTAACTTCTTTGTGACTCGGTGTCTTTATTTCCATGAACATTATGTGTGTAATACAAGTGGAGCTCTTTCTTTGATTATAGTTCTTGTTTTAGTTTTTATTATTAGCAGCACCATTATTATTATTCTTCCCAGCACCCAATGTACATTCTGGATCAAGGGCTGATGCTCTAGGGCCAGAAACCTGAGTGTGAGTCTAATGGGATATGAACAGTTTACCATTTTCGGGTGCTTGAACTCCTCATAGGAACAATTGGCTGATCATGATATCCATCGTCCTCTATAACAGTCCTCAGGTGTAAGTGTTATTAACACATTCTATTTATGTGTGCAGTTGTCCCCTCTATTAGTCCCTGGTATTAAAATATTCTCACCTTTACTCCATATCACTCTAGAAGCAATTAGGAAGATACAAAAAAAATTCTTTCTTTCTTATTTCTCCAGGTACACTTCTGTAAATATCAATGCAAGAAAAGTGGATGGTTCTGTGTGTGTGAGCGTTTTGTTTTTGTTTTGTTTTTTTATTTTGCTTTAAGTGCATTTCAAAGGCAATTTCCCTTCTTTTATTTTGTATACCTAAAAAGAAGATACTTATCCAAAGTACCTCTACAATGGGGAAGAAAATTATTTGTTGAATAAATTTATTTGTAGCTATTTTTCATAAATTTTTCCTTGTCTTCTCTATACTTTTATGTTTTCTATTCTAACACATATTTAAGGTACTTTTTAAACATTAAATTTTAAATGAATGTACACCACTCCATTGCATGACAAGAAAATATCTTATTATTCTGTCCCTAAGATTTTTCAATCATAATATGACTATTTAAAATTACAAAGTAATTTACCAATTGTTTTGCTTAAGTACAAAATTAGGTAAGAAAGTATCACTATCCCCAAGTTTTATGGTCTCGATATTAGAAAGCTAGTAGTCTGGGATGAGACTATGCCCAACTGAGAACCAGTCTTAGATAGAAAGTTTCACAGAGCCCGTCACCACCATTGGCATCCCACAGAAGAACTATATAAGAGTGTCAATAGGGTTAAAGGGCTATGAGGAAAACATGCAGGCTGCATGGCTTATTCTCTCTAGCATTTTCACAGACAGATGTTAAGAGCTGAGTCCATAGGGAAATTACTAGCACAAGTTTGACTAGACATAATGTAACTTTAGGTCCCTTCCACTCTCCTAGTCTCTACACACAAACGTGTACTTCTCTCATCACGCCAATAAAATTATAGTTCTACTCATTTTGTTAAACTAAGATTCAATTTTTATATTATTAAAATGCTACAAATATTTACATTAAAGTCCTTACTTGCATTGTGGTTACACTTCCTTTAAGATGCCACTTTGTTGTTTACATTTTTGTTTTTGTTTTTCCTAGAATAAATCAGGTGTCAGGCTGGTTTGTTTGCTTAATTTGTTTTTCTGCCATATGTATATGTTCCCTCTTGATAAATATCCCCTGGATAATGTGACTACTTTAGAATTCTCCCAGTTTATACTTCCTGGGCCATGTCTTCTGTAGCCTCTGTCTTCCTGTTCCCACATACACTGCTTGCCTAGAGCTTAGCTGCACAGAGCTCCCCCTGAGATGTTTCTTCACAATTAACTCTTTTTCCTTGATCCTCTGATGTCTGTCTCCCAAGCCCAAGCCTTCCTCTTTCTTGATTTACTCTCCAATTTACTGGAGCATAGCTTTCAATAAATTCTTAAACAAGATACATTTTTTTCATAATTTACATGTCTGAAAATGACACTATTTTATCTTCCCACTTGATGGAAGCTCAGCTAAGTGTAGATTTTAGGTTGAAAATGATTTCCATCATGATTATGTTTCTCTTTTTTGTCTTTTAACATTTAGTATTATTACTGAGAATTCCAATGATATCTCAATTATAAATATTTTCTGTGTAATGGGCCCTCAGGTTTTTCCCATATCTGGGCTATTATAAATAATGTAATAAGTGTAAGATTACATATATCTCTTCAGACTTTTGTTTTCATTTTCTCTGAGTTTATGCGCTAAAGTAGTATTAGTGGACCATATGATAGTTTTATTTTTATGTTTTTGAGGAACCTACAAACTGTTTTCCATAGGCTAAATCAACCTAAATTCCCTCCAACTGTGTATACGTGTCCTCCTATCTCCACATCTTTGCCAACACTTTGCTTTCTCTTGTCTTCATCATAGCTGTTTTGGAAGTTGTGAGATGATATCTCATTTGCATTTCCCTGATAACTAATGATGCTGATCATCTTTTTATGTACAAGTGGTCATTTGTATATCTTCTTTGTAAAAATGTCTATTTAGCCTCCTGCCCATTTTTATTATTTTTTGTTTGTTTGTTATTGAATTGTATGAGAACTCTAAATATTCTGTATATTATCTCTTCATCCAGTGTAAGGATTGCAAATATCTTCTCTCATTCTGTAGGTTGTCATCCCAATTTTTTAGTTGTTTCTTTGTTGAAGTAAAGCCATAGCTTTTTGGTTTGATGTAGTACTACTTACTGTTTTTTTTTTCCTTCTCTTGTTCGTGTTTTTCATGTCTTATCACTCCAAAAATCACTGCCCAGTCTAATATCAGTTCCTTGACAGCTCCCTGTTTTCCTTTAGGAGTTTCATGGCTTTAGGTCTTACATTTAAGTCTATAATCCATTTTTTTTAATTTTTTAAATCTTTATTTATTTTTGAGAGAGAGATAGACATACTGTGAGCAGGGGAGGAACAGAGAGAGAGGGAGACACAGAATCCGAAGCAGGCTCCAGGCACCAAGCAGTCAGCACAGAGCCCAATGTGGGGCTACAACCCACGAACTGTGAGATCATGAACTAAACCAAAGTCAGATGCCCAACCAAATGACCCACCCAGGTGCCCCGTGTCTAAAACACATTTTGAGTTAAATTTTGTGAGTAGTATATTATAGGGATCTGATTCCACTTTTTGCATGTGGTTATGCAGTTTTCTCAGTATCATTTGTCAGAGACTTTCATTTCCTCTTTGAGTATTCTTGGATCTTTTGTCAATATTAGGGTACTATATAAACAGGAATTTATCCTGGGGTCTCTATTCTGTTCCATTGGTCTACAAGTTTATTTTTATACCAGTACTATACTGTTTAATAACTACAGCTTTGCAATTTATGTTGAAATTAGAAGTGTGATGTCTTCAGTTTGTTCTGCTCCATAATCGCTGTGACTATTTAGGGTCGGTTGTTCGCCTATTTCTGTAAAACAAACAAAAATGGAGTTTTGATAGAGATTGGATTGACTGTATATATGGCTTTGGGTAGTATAGAAATTTAAAAAAAATATTGACTATTCTGTTCAGTGAACATAAGATGTATTTCCATTTTTGTCTTCTTCAAGTTCTTTCATCACAATATTTATTGTGCAGGTCTTCCACTTACCTAATTAAATTTATTTCTAAGGACTTTATTGTTTTTGATGCCATAGTGAATGGAATCTTTTTTTCTTGTTCAGACATTTCATTGCTAGTGTAGAGAAACACATCAGATTTCTACATATTGATTCTATATGCTTCAAGCTCACTGAATTTTTTATTAGTTCCAATGGTGTTTTGAGTGAATCTTTAGGACTTTTTACACATAATTCTTTTTTTTTTTTTCAACGTTTATTTATTTTTGGGACAGAGAGAGACAGAGCATGAACGGGGGAGGGGCAGAGAGAGAGGGAGACACAGAATCGGAAACAGGCTCCAGGCTCTGAGCCATCAGCCCAGAGCCTGACGCGGGGCTCGAACTCACAGACCGCGAGATCGTGACCTGGCTGAAGTCGGACGCTTAACTGACTGCGCCACCCAGGCGCCCCCATAAATCTTTATCATTTGCAAGAAAGGAAAATTTTTACCTATTCATTTCTCATTTGGATGCCTTTTATTTCTTCGTCTAGTCTAATGGCTCTAGCTATGACTTCTAGTACTATATTGAATAAAAGTGGTGAAAGTAAACACTTGTCTTGTTCCCGATCTTAGAGGAAAATCTTCCAGTTTTTTTATTACCATTGAGTATAAGGTTAGCTGTGGGTTTGCAACATATGGCCTTTATTGTGAAGTATTTTCCTTTGGTAGGTTGTTGTGATTTGTCAAATGTTTTTGTTTTGTTTTTTTTTTCTGAATAATTGAGATACTCATATCATTTTAAACTATTAATATTGTACACAGTATGCATTAGTTTGCATATATTAAACCATCCTTGTATTCCAGGGATAAATCTCACTTATGTATGATCATTTTAATGTGTATTTGAATTTGGCTTATATCCATATTATCATATATAATATGATATATTATATATGAAATTATAATGTAAAATTTGCACATATATTCCTCAGGGATATCAGTCTATACATTTCTTGTAGAGTCCTTATCTGGCTTTGATATCAGCATAAAGTCAGCCTCATAAAATAAAACTAGAAGCTTTCCATTCCCTTCAATTTGTTGTAGAATTTGAGAAGATTTGGCAGTAATTCTTTCTAAATGTTTAGTAGTGTCCAGCAATGAAACCATCTTATCCTGAGTCTTTCTGTGTTGGGGGGGGTATTCATTGCTGGTTCAAATTTCTTATTATTGGTTTTCCAGTTATTCTTTTTTTCTAATTTCTTAGTTTGTCACATTGTGGTTGGAAAAAAATGTTTAAAATAATCAGACTTGTTTTGGATACTATCATATGCAAGAAAGGTCTACAAGTTTATTTTTATGCCAGTACTATACTGTTATGTAAGCACTTGATGATTGTTATGTAAGCACTTGAGAAGAATGTGGATTCTGTTTCTGTTCAATGGAATATTATGTAAATATCTGTTAGGTTCATTTCATTTGAGGTATGTTTCTTACCCATCATTTTGTTGCTAATTTTTTTGCCTGGAGGATCTATTCATTTTGAAAATGCACTGTTATCGTTTATTTCTTTGTTCTGATCTGTTAGTATTTGTTTAAATTATTTAGATGTTCTTGTATTGGTTTTTTATATATTTACAATTATTTATCTTCTTGATGAATTGACCCCTTTAACATTGTTTAATGACTTTCTTCTTGTTTTGTTATTGTTTTAGCTTTAAAGTCTATTTGGTCTCATATAAATATAACTATCCTCACTTTCTTTTGCTTTCCAATTGTATAGAATATCTTTCTCCACCACTTCACATTCAGCTTGTGTGTTTCTCTAAAAGTAAGGTGAGTCTCTTGTAGGAAACCTATAGTTTTGTCTTGTTTTCATCCAATCAGGCATGGTGTGCTTTTGATTGGTGAATTAAATCTATTTACATTAGTGTTATTGTTATGTGAGGATTTATTAATAATATTTTATTTATTTTTTTTTAATTTTTTTTTCAACGTTTATTTATTTTTGGGACAGAGAGACAGAGCATGAACGGGGGAGGGGCAGAGAGAGAGGGAGACACAGAATCGGAAACAGGCTCCAGGCTCTGAGCCATCAGCCCAGAGCCTGACGCGGGGCTCGAACTCACGGACCGTGAGATCGTGACCTGGCTGAAGTCGGACGCTTAACCGACTGTGCCACCCAGGCGCCCCTATTAATAATATTTTAAAATCATTATCTGTTTAGGTTTTTTCTTAAGTTTGTATTTAAATTCCAGCTAGTTAACATATAGTGTAATATCAGTTTCATATGTACAATTTCCTGATTCAACACCTCCATACAAGACCTGGTGTTCATCACTACAAGTGCACTCCTTAATCCCCATCACCTATTTAATCCATCTTTTCACTCACTTTCCCTCTGGTGACCATCAGTATGTTATCGTCCGTTTCATGGCTTGTCTCTGTATTTTCATCCCTATGCTTGTTTATTTTGTTTCTTAAATTCCGCATATGAGTAAAAATCTATGATATCTGTCTTTCTCTGACCGATTTTTTTTTTGCTTGAGTTGATTTTTCTGTATCATGTAAGGTAAGGGTCCACTCATTTTATATATGGATATCCAGTTTTCACAGTACCATTATCAGAAAAGATTATCCCCATTGTGTTTTTATCAAAGTTAACTGATCTTATATGCTTGGGTTTATTTATGGGATTTCTATTCTTTTTGAGTGGTCTGTTTTATTTCCACTTTTTTTTGATTGTTGTACAATCTTGTAATATAATTTAAAATCAGGAAGCATGATACCTCTAAAACTGTTCCTTCTCAAAAGGGCATTGACTATGCAGGATATTTTGTGGTTCCATAAAAATTTTAGATATTTTCTCCATTAAGTAAACTGCCATTGGAACTTTGATAAAGACTGCATTGAATATATGGAGAGATTTGGGTTTTATGGACATGCTAACCTTATTAATTCATCCAACCTATGAACATGAGATCATTCCGTGTGTTTATCTATTCTTCAATTCCTTTCAATTAATGTGCTGTAGATCTCAGTGTAGGTCTTTCAACTCTTTGGTTAAATACATTCCTAAATATTCATTTTATTGGGGTTGTTTTTGTGATTTCCTTTTTGAGTAGATCATTGCTAGTATAAATAAATGCAACAGTTTTTGTATACTCACTTTATAATCTGTAACTTTACTGAATTTGGTTAGAACTAACAGCTTTTTATAGAGTATTTAGGATTGTATACATATAGAATTATGTCATATGCACACAGAGGTAATTTTATGTCTTCTTTTCTGCTTTGGATGTCTTTTACATCTTTTATTTTCTGATTGCTCTTTTTAGTATTTTAATACAATGTCATATAAAGTGGTGAGAATAAATGTCCTCCCCACGTTCAAAATTTAAGACAAAAGCTTCTAGCTTTTCTCCATTGATTATGATTTCAGTTGTGGGATTTCCATAAATCGCCTTCATTGTGCTGAGGAAAATGTTTATATATATTTTATAGAGCATTTTTATCCTGAATGGAATTTGAACTTTGTCAAATTTTTTATGCATTTAATCAAATAATCATATACATTTTATTTTTATTATCTTAGTGTGGTTTTTCTCATTGTTTGATTTGTACATATTAAATCATCCTTGCATCCCAAGGATGAATCCCTCTAGTTCTTGGTGTATAATATTTTTGATGGTTGTTGAATTCAGTTTGTCAGAATTTTGTTGAGAAGTTTGCATCCATTTGGTTTAGACATATTGGCCTGTAGTTTTTTTCTTACTGTGGTGTCATTGTGTGTGTGTGTGTGTGTGTGTGTGTGTGTGTATTACACTTACCCTAGATTCATAAATAATTTTGAAAGTATTCTTTCTACTTCTATGTTTTAAAAGAATTTAAAAAGGATTTGTGTTTTTTTTTCTTTGCAGTTTGGTAATTCAGCTGCAAAGCAATCTAATCCAGAGATTTCTTTCTTGAAGGATTTATCGTCATCATCATCACTTCAATCTCCCCACTTGTTATTGGTTTGTTCAGCCTCACTACTTATTTTTAATTCAGTATTGGTAGGTTTTATGCTTCTAGTAATTTATTCATTTCTTCTTGATAATGCAGTTCTTTTAAATGAGATTGTTTAAAGTAATTCTTCATGATTCTTGTTTTTCCTGAAAATAATTTCCTGTGTAATAGCTCCTCTTCCTTAGTTTGTTTGTTTTGAAATGAAAAATATTATTAATTTATTTTAATTTTTAAAGGTTTTATTAAAATTTTAAGTTAATATACAATGTTTAAGTGTAACATACATCATTGTCAACAATAGCCAACATTTTTAAAAAGCCCAAATGCCCATCAACTGATGAGTGGATTAGAAGTGGCATACACACACACACACACACACACACACACAATGGGATATTAATCATCCATAAAAAGGGTTAAATCTTGCCATTTTCAGTGACCTGGATGGAGCTGGAGAGTATTATGCTAAGCAAAATAAGACAGTCAGAGAAAGGCAAATGACATATGATTTCACTTATATATGGAATTTAGGAAACAAAAGAAACAATCATAGGGGGAAAAAGAGAGGAGAAAACAAAGAAATGTACTCTTAATCCTACAGAAAAAAACTGATGGTTCCCAAAGAGGAGGGGTGGATAGGTTAAATAAGTGATGGGGATTAAAAAGTCCGTTTTATATACGTGTTGAATCAGTAAATTGTACACCAAAACTAATATTACACTGTATGTTAAATAACTGCAATTTAAATTAAAAATTTAAAAATGCAATATGTTATTAGGTTAAAAACAGACTCTTTGCTGAATGGAAGTGAAAAGAGATTCTAGGAATGTATTCCCATGCACATAAATCTTATTTAATTTCAAAGCCAAGAATACACATAGGGAAAGGATAGTCGCCTCTAAATGTGTTGGGAAAATTTGGTTATACACATAACAAAAGATATATGGGACACTTATTTCATGCCATATTCAATAATAACATCAAAATGGATTAAATACTTGAACAAAAGAGAAGCTTAAAAGATAACAAAGTCTACAGTACTTCTTTACCCCAAGCCAACATTATAAGAAACATTGAAGGGAATTCTATAAGCAAAATAAGAGTACTAATAAGTAAAAGAAAACCTTTTGAAGTGTAACGTCGCTGGTAAAAATAAATATATACCAAATTTCAGAATAATCTACTGTAAAGGCCGTAAGTCACTCATTTGTAAGCCAGTCTGAATGCTAAAACCCAAAAATAGTAACAAATAATTATAACTATAATAATTTGTTAAGGGATATAAAATAAAAATATGTAAATTGTGACATCAAAAGCATAAAAGTTTCAAACATGGATAAAAGTGTACAGCTTCAGAATGTGTTAAAACTTAAGTTGAACCAGGGGCGCCTGGGTGGCGCAGTCGGTTAGGCGTCCGACTTCAGCCAGGTCATGATCTCGCGGTCTGTGAGTTCGAGCCCCGCGTCAGGCTCTGGGCTGATGGCTCAGAGCCTGGAGCCTGTTTCCGATTCTGTGTCTCCCTCTCTCTCTGCCCCTCCCCTGTTCATGCTCTGTCTCTCTCTGTCCCAAAAATGAATAAACGTTTAAAAAAAAAAAAAACTTAAGTTGAACTTAAAATAGACTGTCTATATAAAAGTTGCTTTTGTAAGTCTTACAGTAATCGCAAAGCAGGACTTACAGTTTAAACAAGAGTGACAAAAAGAAAGGAATCTAAGCAAACCACTCCAAAAGAATCAAATCATACATACAAAAAAGAGTATAACTACAAACCAGTGTGAAAATAATATTAAAAATTTGAAACTAATTGAAAAAAAAAATGAAACTAAATTCTCAAATCCAAAACAGAATGGTTGAATACATAAAACAAAAAAAAGATTCACTTATATGCTGGAAAAGATACTCCAGATGTAAGCACACAAAGATTGAAAACAAAAGGATAAAAAATATTTCATGCAAATGGAAAGTAAAGACAGCTGGGATAACTATGAGACAAAATAGACTAAAGAAAAGACTGTACAACGAGTCAAAGTACATTACAAATGATAAAGGAATTAATCCAACATGATAATAAAACACTGTACAGAATTATGAATCCAACACAGGAGCAAATTATGTATATATATATATATATATGTATATATATATATATATATATATACACACACACACAATATTAACAGAACTAAAGTGAGAAATAAACAATAAAATAATAGCAGGGATTCCTAGTAGTCTCACTTTCATCAGTGTTTACATCATCCACACGGGAAATCAGTAAGGAAACCTTAGCCTTAAATGACATATTAGATCAGATTGACTTAACAGATACATACAGAACATTTCAACCAAAAGCAACGTACACATTTTTATCAAGTGTACATGGAATATTTTCCAGGATAGGCTATATGTTAGGACCCAAACAAGTCTTACAAAATTTAAGAAGATTAAAATCATATCAAGCATCATTTATGACCACTTGGTACAAAACTGGAAATCAATTACAAAATGAAAACTGAAAACTTCACAAGTTTGTGGAAATGAAACAATATCTTACTGGAAAAACAATGGATCAAAGAAAAATCAAAAAAGAAAATGAAATTGTGGAGACCAATGGAAATATAACGTATCAACATATGTGGGATGAATCATGATCAAGTAGGATTTATTCTAGAGATTAAAAGATGGTTGATCTTCTGCAAATTAATTAATGTGATAAACTGCATTCATAAAATGAGACATAAAAATCATATGATCATATCAGTAGTTGTAGAGAAAGCATTTGACAAAATTCAACATCCATTTACGATTAAAAAGAAAAAAATCTCTTAACTAGGTGTAGAGGAAAGAATAAGTTCTTGTGAGAATGTGGAGAAAAGGTAACCTTTGTAGACTGTTTGGTTGGAATTTAAACTGATATAGACATTTGAAAAACAATATATGTTCTTAAAATTTTTGAATGCATAATTACCATTTGATTTAGCAATATCACTTCTAGGTATATATCCACATGAATTGAAATTTGTATCTCAATAAGATATCTGCACTTTCATATTTTGTCATATTATTCAAGAATAGTCACTAATATTATTCACTAAGATATGGAAAAAAATAACTATCAAATATAAATAGATAAACAATGTGACAAAATATGGAATGTGGTATGCAATAGAATGCTATTCAGCTTTTAAAAAATAAGGACCATTCATTTTTAAAATAAGGACATTTGCCATTTGTGATTATGTGGATGGGTCTGGAGGACATATATTAAGTGAAATATGTCTGCCTGAGAAAGACAATCACCACATGACTTCAGTCATATGTGGAATTAAAAATACAAGTGAATAAACAAAAAGCAGAGTCAGAGTTTTAAATATAGAGAACAAACTGATGGTTGTCATAGAGGAGAGGAGTGGGGTGATGAGTAAAATGGGTGAAAGGGAGTGGAAAATGCAGACCTCAAGTAATGGAAGATATACAGTATCTGTGAGTAAACTGTAGTGCAAGAAACTGGTTTTCTCTAGAAGTTAGTATCACCAAGTTTTCTGTCTAGAGCAAAGATGACAGACCCAACTTTAACCCAAATAAACCACTTTTAACTGAGGAAAGACCCAGTTACTCCAATCAACTCTTCAGTTCACACTTACTAGAAAATATACATTTGTACATTACCTCCTAGTAGCCTCAAACAAATTATTTAACTTGGTGGTGCCTTAGTTTTCTTCTCTGTAAAATGGAGATAATAAGAATACCTTCCCTAGGGATGCCTGGTAGTCTCAGTCAGTAGAGCATCTGACTCTTGTTTTCGGCTCAGGTCATGATCTCACGGTTCATGACATTGATCCCTGCATCAAATAAACTTAAAAAAGAAAACAATACCTGTGCTATAGCCAACAATACTGTGCTGCACACATAAACAATTCTTAAGAAAGTTGACCTAGTGATAGGTGTTCCTACCACAATAAAATACATTTATCAACAACAAGAACCCAATATCGTATCTTCCTTAAAGAGTTTAAGAGGTTTGAACAAGTTAAATATTTGTATTAAATATTTGCATTAAAAATGATGCAAGCTTCTCCAACTAATCCAGTTAGTTTATGACTAAATTTTTTTTTTTTAATTTTTTTTTTCAACGTTTATTTATTTTTGGGACAGAGAGAGACAGAGCATGAACGGGGGAGGGGCAGAGAGAGAGGGAGACACAGAATCGGAAACAAGCTCCAGGCTCTGAGCCATCAGCCCAGAGCCCGACGCGGGGCTCGAACTCCCGGACCGCGAGATCGTGACCTGGCTGAAGTCGGACGCTTAACCGACTGCGCCACCCAGGCGCCCCTATGACTAAATTTTTAATAATTCCAATGTAGACACTTTGCCAAAGAAGACATCCAGATGACTAACAGATACATGAGAAGATGTTCAACATCACTCATCATCATTGAAATACAAATTAAAACCATGATGAGATACCACCTTACACCTGGCCAAATGGCTAAAATTGACAACACAAGAAACAATGGATGTTAGCGAGGATGCAGAGAAAGGGGAACCCTCTTGCACTGTTGGTGGGAATGCATAATGATATATCCACTCTGGAGAACACTATGGAGTTTCCTCAAAAAACTAAAAATAGAACAACCCTTCAATACAGCAATTATGCTATTAGGTATTTACTCAAAGGATGCAGAAATACAGATTTGAAGTGTTACAGGAACCCCAATGTTTATAGCAACATAATCAATAATAGCCAAATTATGGAAAGAGCCCAAATGTTCATAGACTGATGAATGGGTAAAATGATGTGGTATATATTTACAAAGGAATATAACACAGCCATCAGAATGAATAAAATCTTGAAATTTTCAATAACATGTCAGAGACAGTGTATTATGTTAAGCGAAATAGTCGGAGAAAGGCGACTACCATATGATTTCACTCATACGTGAAATTTAAGAAACCAAACAGATGAATATGGGGGTGGGAGAAGAGAGAAACAAACCACAAGAGACTCTTAATGATAAATAATGAACTATAGGTTGATGGAGGGAGGTGGATAGAGGATGGGCTAGATGGGTGATAGGTACTAAGTAAGGCACTTGTGATGGGCAGTAGGTGTTATATGTAAGTGATGAATCACTGAATTCTATTCCTGAAACCAATATTGCACTGTATGTTAATTAACTAAAATTAAATTTAAAAAAATGGAAAAAAGTAAAATTCCAATAGTATGGGGTTTGAGGAGCTTCCAAAAAGTTTTTGAATAGGTTAATATATGTAACAATATTATAACAGTGACTGGGACATACTGTAGAAAAACATATGTGATAATATAATTAATATAGCATAATATAATATAATATTATTAAGATAGTATTATATAATTAATATAATACTAATCATCTTAATAATTAATTATATTATATATACATTATAATTAATTATGTTATATAATATATATTCTAGTTAGAATACAAGTAGAAATTAAAAGTGGAATATTTGTAAAAAAACACTACAAGCTTCACCACCTAACCCATGTTAATGACTAAATTTGCAATAATCCCAATCATAGTCATTAATGACCTATGGGGTATGCAAGAACACTGAGGGCTGGTTTTCATGGGATAAAAATGATTTCTTTGGCAAAATGCTGGTGGCATCATGAGCACAAGCACAAACACATAACACATTCTGAAATTTGAACATTTTAAACTACTGCAGTACACATCTACTTATATGGCACTGTAAGCAAGTAAACCTGAATGCCAGAAATTTGTCCATTTCTTGCTTTTATTTTAGATACAAAAAAAATTGAGCATCAAGTGTTCTTCCATGTCTAGTAACTGTGAATATTATGCAAGCAGTATTTTTTTCCTTTTATTTTTTTAATATATGAAATTTATTGTCAAATTGGTTTCCATACAACACCCAGTGCTCATTCCAACAGATGCCCTTCTCAATGCCCATTGCCAATTTCCCTCCCTCCCACTTCCCATCAACCCTCAGTTTATTCTCAGTTTTTAAGAGTTTCTTATGGTTTGCCTCCCTCCCTCTCTTTTTTTTCCATCCCCTCCCCCATGGTCTTCTGTTAAGTTTCTCAGGATCCACATAGGAGTGAAAACATATGGAATCTGTCCTTCTCTGTAGCACTTATTTCACTAAGCATAACACTCTCCAGTTCCATCCACATTGCTACAAAAGGCCATATTTCATTCTTTCTCATTGCCACGTAGTATTGCATTGTGTACATAAACCACAATTTCTTTATCCATTCATCAGTTGGTGGACATTTAGGCTCTTTCCATAATTTGGCTATTGTTGAGAGTGCTGCTATGAACATTGGGGTACAAGTGCCCCTATGGATCAGCACTCCTGTATCCCTTGGGGACATTCCTAGCAGTGCTGTTGCTGGCTCATAGGGTAGATCTATTTCTAATTTTTTGAGGAACCTCCATACTGTTTTCCAGAGCAGCTGCACCAGTTTGCATTCCCACCAGCAGTGCAAGAGGGTTCTCATTTCTCCACATCCTCTCCAGCACCCATAGTTTCCTGATTTGTTCATTTTAGCCACTCTGACTGGTGTGAGGTGATATCTGAGTGTGGTTTTGATTTGTATTTCTCTGATGAGGAGTGACATTGAGCATCTTTTCATGTGCCTGTTGGCCATCTGGATTTCTTCTTTAGAGAAGTGTCTGTTCATGTTTTCTGCCCATTTCTTCACTGGATTATTTGTTTTTCGGGTGTGGAGTTTGGTGTGTTCTTTATAGATTTTGGATACTAGCCCTTTGATATGTCATTTGCAAATATATTTTCCAATTCCATTGGTTGCCTTTTAGTTTTTTTCACTGTTTCTTTTGCAGTGCCAAAGCTTTTCACCTTCATGAGGTCCCAATAGTTCATTTTTGCTTTTAATTCCCTTGCCTTTGGAGAGGTGTCAAGCAAGAAATTGCTGTGGTTGAGGTCCGGGAGGTTTTTTCCTGCTTTCTCCTCTATCTAGGGAGATGGTTTCCTGTCTCACATTCAGGTCCTTCATCCATTTTGAGTTTATTTTTGAGAATGGTGTAAGAAAGTGGTCTAATTTCATTCTTCTGCATGTTGCTGTCCAGTTCTCCCAGCACCATTTGTTAAAGTGACTGTCTTCTTTCCATTGGATATTCTTTCCTGCTTTGTCAACGATTAGTTGGCCATACTTTTGTGGGTCCAATTCTGGAGCCTGTATTCTATTCCATTGGTCTGTGTGTCTGTTTTTGTGCCAATACCATGCTGTCTTGATGATTACAGCTTTGTCGTTGAGGTTAAAGTCTGAGATTGTGATGCCTCCTGCTTTGGTCTTCTTCCTCAAACATATTATTCTTTTTTTTCTTGAGATATAGTAAAATTTTAATTATGGAAAAAAATTTGATTCCATAGATTGTTTTGTTTTGCTTTGTTTTACCCCATTTTGTTTCCCATGTCTACAGTGTTTTCAATGGAACAATCAAATATGTGTATTATTACGGTCCAATAAATTGAGGGGTAATGTATACACTTCTCAATTACTTTAGAAGTTAAAGAATGTACATATTTTATTCATTCTATTTTACTGCAACATATACTATAATTTTTGTGATATAATTATAATGTTGTAATTGTAATATATCTAATTTTCTAACATTGTGTCCTAAAATACTGTCAGATCTTTATTTTATAGTCATGAAGGTATTGAGAGTGCCAGAAAAAAAAGGGATCTCTACTTTTGAAACCACCTAATAATTCACAATTTGTCACAGCTAATTGGAAACTGGTACACATGCAACCAGATTTATGGTTTTATGGAACAGATTCAACAAAGCCCTGCTTATTCACCAAAGCTGTTGATTCCACTTGGAATGGTCCATTCCACTTAGATCAACACTATTAAGCTCAATCGTCCTCACACACCTGGTCTCCATACCTTCAGTGTTGCTCTTCTTCAATTGATTCCTACTAATTTCACTCTGCTTAAATCGATGTCTCATCATTTTATTATCATTTGTAAATATCTAGGTCACAAAAGGGCAATAATTGGGCTGTAAAGTGAATCTGGAAAGGAGGTGTCATTGGAACATTTCTCTCCTGCTTGGTCAACCACCTGAACTTTGCTCATAGTGTTCCTTTTCTGTGGCAGGATGTCCTTGAGCAAGATCCCTGGTCCTAGCCTCCTGTACTCATATGAAGGTAGCATCTAGTTACCATTCAACACTGAGCTCTAGGGTCTCTTTTCAGCCTCTTTGGCTAAGCTCACATGTCATAGGTAGAACTGGTGTGTCCTTATGAGCTGTACACTTTCCATATGTGCCTCAAACAATTTATGTATTTTGTTACAAATATTTGAACAAAATACACTTATAGTTAAAATTCTTTAGGGAGAGTAGACATTTGATATATATGGGAAATTCACTTAGCTATTATCTTATTATTTTTATTATAATATAGGATAAGATTTTTTAAAAAAAATTGACAGATTATTTGATGGTCTTCATCTGCTTTTTTTTTATAATAAGTTACATACTTCAAATCTAAGGTCTGATACATCCTTATGCTGGAAAACTTCCCTAAACCGTCCTTGGGGTTAATTTTATACCCACAGTACCTTCTACCACAATATGCTAATAATTTCAGAGAGATAACAGCCACTATTTGTAACTTAAAGAACAAAATTGCCCTAATTAAATGCAGGCCAACAACTGGATTATTGCAATAATGATCAGCCATGTGAACCTGAGCATGATTTGTCACTTACACTGCCACAATGCAGCAAGAATTTTTTTTTTAAATAGAAGTCTGATACTTTATGTTTTATTATTAAATAATTTCAAATTTACAGAAAATTAGTATGGATAATGATAATAGTACAATTAACACTCATACACCTTTTGCCTAGGTTCTCCTATTAATTTTATATCCCAATTAATTTATCACTTCTCACTCCATATCTCCCTCTCTCCACCTCTCTCTCCTCTCTCTCTCTCTCTCTCTCTCAGTCTCTATGCTTTCTCTTTCTCTCATCTGTTGCACATATTATGATCTTGGTTTCTAAATATTTTATTACATATTTCTTAAGACTATAAATATTCTTCAACAGAATCACAGTGGAAGTTTCAGAAAAATGTAACATGGATATAATACAATTGCATAAATATTTCAAATAAAGAATTTTCTGATATTTGGAAACAATTCCTCCAAAAGGGATGAATGGGTGACTACACATTATGGTATGAGAATATGAGGAAACATTCTCATATTGGCTTGGGATCCTAAAATTTTAATATGTAGAGTACAGAAAAAACAAACATTAGTACAAACATTTCCTACCTAATATTTTCCTGAGAGTACCCACATTTAACATTCTTTTTAGAGCCCTTGTGACATCCTTATTCCTAAGACTATAAATTAAAGGGTTTAGAACAGGAGTGAGTATGGTATAAAGGAAAGATACAATCATGTCCTTCTCAGGGGTGTGGTAGGAGGTGGGGAGCATGTAGGTATAGACAGAAGCCCCATAGAAGAGGATGACCACAGTCATGTGGGAAGAACAAGTGGCAAAGGCCTTCTTCTGTCCCTCTGCTGAGTTCATCCTGTGGATGGTAAAGAGGATAAAAGAATAGGAGCTTGAAATGACTGTCACAGGAATGAGGAGCATGAGAACACAACATAAGTACATGAGTGTCTCATAGAGGGAAGTGTCTGAGCAGGAAAGCTTCATTACAGCAGGAACCTCACAGAAGAAATGGTGGATCTCCCGGGATCTACAGAAGGGGAATGTCATGGTGACAGGTGTGAGAGTAAATCCATCCAAAGATCCCAGAAACCATGAAGAAGAGACCAAGAGGAGACACACCCTATGGTTCATTAGGATAGGATAAAGGAGTGGATGACAGATGGCCACATAGCGGTCATAGGCCATGGCAGCTAGAAGGAAAACTTCTGAACCTCCTAATGTCAAATAGAGAAACATCTGCATCCCACATTCAGGGGCTGAGATCTTATTTACACCCAAGACCTGGTCCATGAGCATCTTGGGCACAGTGACAGAAATGTACATCACATCCATGAAAGACAACTGGGTGATAAAAAAGTACATAGGGTTATGAAGGTGAGCATCACAGTATATCACAAGGATCAGGATGATATTTCCAGACAGGGCCATCAGGAAAACCACAAAGACGATCACACAAAGGAGAGCTGGGTACTTATATTGACTGAAGAGTCCTACTAGGTCAAAATCTGATCGTCCAGTATGGTTGACCACCCAAGTGGTGTTATCCATTGAATTTCGTCTGGATCACAAGGAAAACTGTGGACTTAATAGAAAGAAATGTTTAGTGATTTTGTGTGTGTGTGTGTGTGTGTGTGTGCACGTGTGTATGTTTACACACAGTAACCCAGTGTGCTAATAATGGGAAGTTCCAAGGACTTGTAAATTTTAAGACTATAAATTATTTGTAATTGAACAAATTTACTAAATATCTAAGAATTTGAAACCATGGGTAAAAAATATCAGTACCTCAATAATTCCACTGGGTATGCATTTCCCCAAAGAAAACAAACAAACAAAACAAAATATGCAACACCCAAATCTTCATATGACTTTTTTAAAGTTTTTATTTAAATTCCAGGTAATTAGCACACAGTGTAATATCAGTTTCATCTGTACAATATAATATTCAACATTTTCATATAACAACTGGTGCTTATCACAAGTGCACTCCTTAGTCTCCATCTATTTTTTCACCCATTCCTCCCCCCCACCTCCACTCTAGTAGAAATGTTTGTTTTCTATAGTAAAGATACTGTTTCTTGGTTTGCCTCTCTTTTCCCCCTTTGTTTGTTTTGTTTCTTAAATTCCACATATGAATGAAATCATATGATATATCTCTTTCTCTGACTGACTTATTTCACTTAGCATAATACTCTCCAGCTCCATCTATGTCGTTATAAATGTCAAGATTGCATTCATTTTGGTGGCTGAGTAATATTCCATTGTATATTTTAATATTCACTCGTATATTGCAGCATTAACTTACAATAGTCAATATATGGAAACAGCTTAAGTGTGTATCAATATACAAATGGGTAAGGAAGGAATAGTGTGTGTTTGTGTGTGTGTGTGTGTATAGTGTGCCACTATAATAGTGGATGGTTTCTGCCATTTTTTACAACATGGATTGAGCCACCATGGTAAGTGATAGAAGTCAGATAGAAAGACAAGTATTATTTATTTCTTTCTTATGTGGAATCTAAAATCAGGAGTGAGTAAACAAACAAACAAAACCCAGTATGAAACCCAGAAATAGAAGAAACTGATGGTTATAAGAGGGGAGAGCTGTGTGGTGTTGGGTTGAATGGGTGACAGGGAATGAGAGATACAGTCTTCCAGTTATGAAATGAATAAGTTGCAGGGGAAAAAAAGGCACTACATAAGGAATATAGTCAATGATATTTTAATAATATTGTATAGTGACAGATGGAAGCTACACTTGTGAGTACGGCATAACATATAACTTATTGAATCATTATGTTGTATGCCTGAAAGTAATATAACATTGAGGGTCAGGTACACTCAAATAAAATAAAAACACTTTTAAATATTGGTAACTTACAGTAAGTTTCATGTGGAAGGTCATAAAATTTCCTGATGATAGATAGTGTTGTTTACTAATAGGTATGGAAAATTTTCAGAATCACTGCTGTATAAAAACTCAGAAAGTAAGGGGCACCTCAGTGGCTCATTTGGTTAAGCATCCATCTCTTGGTTTTGGCTCAGGTGATGATCTCACATTTCATGAGTTTGAGCTTCATGCCTGGCTCTGTGCTGATAGCACAGAGCCTGCTTGGAATTCTCTCTCTCTCTCTCTCTCTCTCTCTCTCTCTCTCTGCCCCTTCCCTACTCATGCTGTCTCATCTCAAAATAAATAAACTTAAAAAAAGAGAATTATTGAAATAAAGGCAATAAAAATATCTTATAGAGTTTTTTTGTTATGGAATTCAAAACTGAATCAATGTTTCTGGTTTAAGGATCCAACTGGATCTTAAAAACTCTTAGAGGTATATTCCATATAATAAAGATTTGGAAAGTAACTGAAACAAACCTTGGGGAATGCTTATACCAAATTTTGAACCATCGTTATCTGTTCAGTCAGGCCAGGCTGTGATGCTCTGTGGTTGTGCAGAGTGATCCATGCATACAAAGGAGCAGATCAGAGTCCTCACCAATGACCAACCCCTTAGATATCCTAGGGTCATCAACTTAGGAGCCCAAACTTCGAGGTTGGACTGTGACTGTGGATCCAGGTTATCCTCTACCCACCATCCTTTTGTCTACTTTACATAAACACAGGATAATAATGTTAGATCTCAGGTATGTTCAGGATTAAATGATGTAAAACAATGAAAATGATTAGACATTACCAGTTACAGAAGAGTAAGCACATATATCATTAATTTAAAGAGTTAATATCTATGGTAATTATTATGCAGAATCTGTGTAAAAGATGGAAGTTACCATTTGTATCTTATGATATAAAATGAATTATTAAGTTTGTCAATTTAGTATCTATTCATACACATAAGAATTTGGATTTGATGATTTCTGTAGTCCCATATTATATACATATATATACCTGAATATATAAATAAATATATAATCAATATTTATTATTTTACTCCAGTTAAGCAGATCTTTATGGGGAATACTGTCTTAGTTCTATGTTTTCTAACTTCATCAACTTAAATTTCCTACTATTTGTTCTAAATCTCAGGAAGAAGAGCTAGCATTTATAAGATCATTGCCAATCATAAGACAAGGCTTTAGTTGTTTTTACAAACACAATCTACTTTTTTGTCTATAACAACCAACTTTTCATGGAAACTGAGATGTAGACAAAAAAATTGAACAAAACTGAGTTTGTCTCTGACTACAATTCAACTCCCTGCCCCCACACCTAAAATCTCGCTATTCAAGCCTACATCTCTGTTAAATGTTGAAGACAAAGTAAAACAAAATCAATTACACTGAAGGAGGTCACAGTTCAGGCAAAGATAGTGTCTGTGTGAGTGTGAGTTTGTGTGTGTGTGTGTGTGTGTGTGTGTGTGAGAGAGAAAGAGAGAGAGAGAGAGAGAGAGAGATTCAAAGTAGAATTTTAAAATAGCTCAAAATAAATAAGAACAATAAAAGTAAAATAGATCTGTTGTTTCTGAAAAGAATCAGTAGTAGCTTCTACATTTTCTCTTCTAGAAATCAAACCTTTGCAATTTTTTTAAGTACTGACACGTTAAATCTTCGATTTTAAAAGTTATTACCAACAACAAAAAATAAATATTGGCTCTTATATCTAGGAAGATTTTAAAAGTTCTTACCAACAACAAAAAAATAAATATTGGCTTTTATCTCTAGGAAGAGTTTAGAAGTGGTTATGATACAGGGATATTTCAGGAATAAAGTCTGACTTTCAAAATATTGTGTACTCTTGTAATGATTCCAAAGGCTAATTACAATATTCAACTTATTAACAGTCCCATGTTCTGGGGTGCTAAAGCAGTTGTCACTTTTCTCCCCCACTGGCAGAAGAAAGCTGACCTCTGGACAAAATTTTAAAACAGTCAAATAAAAGCAAAACATATCTGCTGTCTGAGTCAATGTGGCCAAATGTAGCAAATCTCTGTTGCACTTTGGTAAATGGGAGTCACTGTGATCAAGCCAAACTCAGCAGTCTACCTGACACACCAAACAGACAATGGAATTCTGTCTCTACTTTGCAAAGTAACTGGCCACCCTCTTCATTCTAACTTTTTTCTATCCAATTGCTTGAGTTTAATGTAAAAATAATAGTGCATATTTAAATTGGGGAATTATTAATAGTCATGGCAGGGACACTTGGATGGCTCAGTGGTAGACATGTGACTCTTGATCTTGGAGTCATGATTTTGAGCCCCATGTTGTGCATAGTGTTTACTAAAAATATTTTTAAATATTCAAACTATAACTTTTTTTTAATACTGGTGATAGAATATCATATCGTTACTTAAAGCTGACAGCATCTCAGAAATGTTTCATTGTGTCACCCTATTTTATCTTCCCCGGGAGTCAATGAGGTACTTCATCAACTCATTTTCTCCTTTTACAAATTAAATAATTCAAATTCCCAGAGTATCTGCCTATCATCACACAATTCACCTGAGGGACGATTTGTATCTCACTCTCAACTCAGGTGATAGAACCCTGAGCCAGTAAGATTGCCTTAGCTCTCTAGAACACAATCTTCCCTCCACAGTCTACAATTTAGCAATAATCAGTCATTGTTGGTTTCATCTAAGAAACATAAATATAATTGAGATGTTTCAGTTTTCTAACTACCAGAAATAGTTTGCACTTAAAGAAAAATCAGTCTCATTTATTCTGTAAAATTTCAGTTTCAATAAAACAAACACATCATTCAGTAATATAGGAGACATGCATATTCTTGTGTCCATAAATAAATGAAAATATAGAAGCCACTTTCTGATATGTTGCAGTAAATGATTATATGAACAATTCAACCAAAAAAGGATGATTAAGAATACACTTACCTTAGTGAGCTCTGAGAAATGTATAGAGTTGTTGAATCATGATATTGTACAACTGAAACTAATATGACACTATGTTAATTACATTGAATTTTTTAAACTCACATTTGCTTTTCTTCATAAAAATAGATGACAGGGAAACAAAACAGGAAATATGGTCAAGAATTAATAACTTGTAACAGAAGGAGAACAAATCAAAAACAATAATTATCCATTTGTTCCTGTAGTTCTTTCTACAGGATTAAACTCAGCATGAGATGATGCTGCAGCCTTTATGCATATAGGTAATGGAGTGTGGCCATGATTAACTGCGTAAAGATAAACAGGAGAGTGACATCATCCTGGTTTTACTATGCCCATCATGGGAGTTGATGAGGTTTGTTGTTGAAAAATTCCTTCTGGGACTTTGAAGAAGAATGCAATTAAGAGACCTAATAACAACAACAACAAAGGTAACAGGTGTCTCTGTTACACTGTTCTGGTTTTCTCCTCATGTCTTTTTCAAATAATTTCTTATTATTAAACTGGAAATCTTAACTAATATTAACAGTAATATCAAATTTCCCCATAACCAATAAAATCTCATCTGTGAAATAGATGTCAGTTTATGTGTGGCCATAACTTTTTCATATTGTAAAATATTTTTCTTACGTATGTGTATATCCTCATTTAATTTTCAAAAATATTGTGAGGGGTATTTATTTAGTTATCTTATCTTTCTCAACCACTAATCAGTACTGTAGTTGAGAATAAAATTGAAGGATCTCCTTTATATATCTTTTTCTCAATCACTTCATTAGATTACTGATTGTACTCTTTCTTTAGTCACTCCACTGTAGTCAGTGTTGCTTTAAATTTTTTTTTTCAACGTTTATTTATTTTTGGGACAGAGAGAGACAGAGCATGAACGGGGGAGGAGCAGAGAGAGAGGGAGACACAGAATCGGAAACAGGCTCCAGGCTCTGAGCCATCAGCCCAGAGCCTGAGCGGGGCTCGAACTCCCGGACTGCGAGATCGTGACCTGGCTGAAGTCGGACGCTTAACCGACTGCGCCACCCAGGCGCCCCCAGTGTTGCTTTAATGTTGCATTTTAGGGTAATTGTTTTATAATTTAAATGTGGATGTGGTAATAATAGAAAAATATAAAAACACAAACTATTAAAAAGAAAACAATATACTGTACACCTGAAATTAGTATAACGTTGTATGTCAATTATATTTCAATAATAAAAATAATAGTATTTAAAAAATTAAAATCAACCATAAAGTACACTCCCAGACAAAAATAATGCTTTAAAGGTTGTTTTTTAGCTTTCAAACTAATACAACTATGTTGTATTTATCATGTACCAGGCAGTTCAGACAAACCAGGAAACAAGATAGTAGCAATTCTTCTAAACCCTTTTCTCTATATGTGTTCTGGAACTATTGGTCATTTTCTTATGCCCTCCTTTATCTATGACATTGTTTCTCCAGACAATGATTTTCGTTTGTAAAGCCCACACTTGAAGACCGGAGCATCCTGTGTCCTCTAGGATTTCAGCCTTCAGATGACTCACACTAACCCCTTCAACTTTTTTTTCTCTAAACTGCCATTTTAATTTTTCTGAAGTTTTTACTTATCCTAGTTAGCTTTTTTAAGCTTTCATTTAAATTGCAGTTAGTTATCATTTAGCGTAATATTAGTTTCACGTGTACCATGTAGTGATTTAGCACTTCAATGCCACACCTTATCCTCATCACAACATGTGCACTCCTTAATCCCCATCACCTATTTAACCATTTAACCCATCCCTCTCCCTCCCTCTTCTGGTAATCATCAGTTTGTTCTCCACAGTTAAGAGTTGATTCATTGGTTTGCCCTCCCCCCCCCCCTTCTTTTGGGACTCTGCTCATGTGTTTTGTTTCTTAAATTCCACATATGAGAGAAATTCCACAAATTCTTGAGAGTTTTTTATCATGAAGGGATTTGTGCTTTGTCAAATATTTTTCCTGCATCCTGAAAAGACAATATGGTTATTACTCTTCTTTTGTTTATGCGGTGTATCACGTTCATTGATTTGTGAATATTGAGCCACCCTAAAAACCCAGGAATAAATCCCACTTGATCATGGTGAATGATGCTTTCAATGTACTGTTGGATTCAGGTTGCTAATATTTTATTGAGAATTTTTGCAACCAAGTTCATCAGGAGTGATGATATAGTGGAGTCTTCCTCTGGTTTTTGTATCAGGTTAACTCTGGCTTCATAAAACAAATTTAGAAGTTTTATTCTTTTTCTATTTTTTGTAAGAGTTTGAGAAGAATAAGTATTACCTCTTCTTTAAATATTTGGTAGAACTGGCCTGTGAAGTCATGTGGTCCTGGACTTTTGTAGGTCGTGAGTGTTTCTATTACTGATTCCATTTTGTTGCTGTTTATATTTCTATTCAGGTTTTCTATTTCACCCTGTTTTAGTCTTGGTAGTTAATATGTTTCTAGGAATTTATTCATTTCTTTCAATTTGTCCAAATGTTGGCATATAGATTTTCATAACATTCTCTTATAATTCTTTATGTTTCTCTGGTGTTGGTTTTTATTTCTCCTCTTTTATTTGTAGTTTTGTTCTTTTAGGTGTTTTCTCTTCTGATTTTGATAAGTTATGCTAAGAAGTTTATCAATTTTATTATCTTTTTCAAAGAACCAGTCCCTAGTTTTATTTATTTGTTCTATTGTTTATTTTTAAATTTCTATATGACTTATTTCTGCTCGAGTCATTATTATTTTCTTCCTTTTGGTGACTTTAGACTTCATTTCTTTCTTTCTTTCTTTCTTTCTTTCTTTCTTTCTTTCTTTCTTTCTTTTTCTAGCTCCTTTAAATATAAGTTTTGGATGTTTGTGTGAGATTTTTCACACTTCTTGTACTATCCATGCATTACTATATACTTTCCTCTCAGGACCATTTTTGTTTCATCCCAATGTTTGTTTGTTTGTTTGTTTGTTTTGCCCATTGTGTTTTCTTTCAAGTTTTTGTTTAAATTTGAGTTTATCTATATGTACTATGGTTTCAGGAGTATAATTTAGTGATTCATCACTTACTTATAACATCTAGTGCTCATCACAAGTGCCCTTTTTAATACTCATCACCCATTTAGCCCATCCCTCACACACCTTCCCTCCAGCAACCCTCAGATTGTTCTCTAAAGTTCATAGTCTCTTATGGTTTGCCTTCTTTATTTTTCTTCCTTCTATATTCAGCTGTTTTGTTTCTTAAGTTCCACATATGAGTGAAAAACATATAGAATTTCTCTTTGTCCGATTTAGCTTAGCACAATACACTCTAGGTCTATCCACATGCAACCTAGTGTTTATAGCAGCATTATAAATAATAGGCAAATTATGGAAAGAGCCCAAATGCCCACTGAGTGATGAATAGACAAGAAGATGTGGTATATAAATACAATGGAATATTACTCAGTCATAAAAATAATATCATGCCATTTGTAATGCCCATTGTGTTTTCATTTTCATTTGTTTCCATGTGATTAAAAAAAAATCCTCTTTTATTTCCTGTTTGACCAATTCATTGTTTAGTAGCATGTTGTTTAACCTCCTTGTAGTTGTGACCTTTCAAATTTTTTTCTTGTGTTTAATATCAAATTTCATAGCATTTTGGTCAGAAGAGATGCCTGGTATGATTTCAATATATTATTTTTTTATTATTTATTGAGGCTTGATTTGTGTCCTAATATGTGGTTTATTCTGGAGACTGTACCATATGAACTTTGAAAGAAAGTGTATTATGCTGTTTAGGATGGAATGTTCTGATTATCTGTTAAGTGCATCAGATCCTGTGTATAATTCATAGCCATTGCTTCTTTGTTTACTTTCTCTTTATATGATCTCGCCATTGATGTAAGTGGGGTGTTAAAATTCTGATACTATTATTGTATTATCAATCAGTTCCTTTCTGTTTGTTATTAATTTTTTAAATGTATTTGGTACTCTGATATTTGGTACATAAATATTTACATTTATTAAATCTCTTTTTGGATGTCCCTTTTATTTGATATAGTGTCCATCTTTGTATCTTCATACACTCTTCTGTTAAAGTGAAAATTTTCTGAAAAAAATATTGTTACTCCAGTCTTCTTTTGACATCCTTTTGAGTGATAAATGTCTCCATCGCCTCATTTCAATCTTCTAGTGCCTTTAGGGCTCAAATGAGTGTCTTGTATGAAGCATATAGGTCTTTTATTGTTGTTGTACATTTGAAACCCTATATATTTCAATTTAAGCACATAGTCCATTTATATTCAGAGTATTCATTGATACATATGTATTTATTGCTATTTTAACACCTCTTTTGTCATTATTTCTGGAGATTTTCTCTGATCCTTTCTTATCATTCTCATTTTTGTTCTCTTTCCACTAAAAGTGTCCTCTTTAATATTTCTTGCATGTCTGATTTAGTGGTCATAAACTCCCTTACCTTTTGTTTGTTAGAAAACTTTCTCTATCCTTATTTTCTGAATGATAGCCATGCTGGATGGAGTATTCCTGGCTGCAGATTTTTCCTCTTCAGCACTTTGAGTATATCATGTCACTCCCTCTGGTTTGCCTAGTTTGTGTAAATAAATATCCAGCTATCCTTATAGACTTTCCCTTGAGTGTTATGGACTTCTTTGTTTGGTTGATTTTAAGGTATTTTCAGTATCAATATATTTTAAATTTAACTACAGTATGTCTTGCAGTTGGCCTGCTTGTTGTTGTTGTTGTTGTTGGGAATTCTCTGATGAGGTCCCAGCAGTTCATTTTTGCTTTTGTATCCATTGCCTCTGGAGACAAGTTGAGTAAGAAATTGCTGCGGCCAAGATCAAAGAGGTTTTGCCTGCTTTCTCCTCGAGGATTTGGATGGCTTCCTGTCTTACATTGAGGTCTTTCATCCATTTTGAGTTTATTTGTGTGTGTGGTGAAAAGTGGTCCAGTTTCATTCTTTCGCATGTCACTGTCCAGTTTTTCCAGCACCACTTGCTGAAGAGACTATCTTTATTCCATTGGATATTCTTTCCCACTTTGTCAAAGATTACTTGGCCATACGTTTGTGGGTCCACTTCTAAGTTTTCTATTCTGTTCCATTGATCTGAGTGTCTGTTTTCGTACCAGTACCATACTGTCTTCATGATTACAGCTTTGTAGTATAGCTTGAAGTCTGGGATTGTGATGCCTCCTTTGGTTTTCTTTTTCAAGATTGCTTTGGCTATTTGGTGTCTTTTCTGGTTCCATACAAATTTTAGGATTATTTGTTCTATCTCTGTGTGAAGAATGCTGTTGTTATTTTGATAGGGATTGCATTGAATATGTAGATTGATTTGGGTAATATCGACATTTTAACAATATTTGTTCTTCATATCAAGGATCATTGAATCTTTTTCCATTTTTTTGTGTCTTCTTCAATTTCTTTCATAAGCTATACTTTTCAGTGTGTAGGTTTTTCACCACTTTTTTGGTGTGATTTATTCCTCGGTATTTTATGGTTTTGGTGCAACTGTAAATGGGATCGATTCCTTGATTTCTCTTTCTGTTGCTTCAATATTGGTGTATACGAATGCAACCTATTTCTGTTCATTGATATTATATCCTGCAACTTTGCTGAATTCATGAATCAGTTCTAGAAGTTTTTGGTGCAATCTTTTGGGTTTCCCATATAGAATATCATGTCCTCTGCAAGGAGTGAAAGTTTGACCTCCTCCTGGCCGATTTGGATGCCTTTTATTTCTTCATATTGTCTGATTGCAGAGGCTAAGACTTCTAATTCTATGTTGAATAACAGTGGCGAGAGTGGACATCCCTGTCTTGTTCCTGACCTTAGAGTGAAAGATCTGAGTTTTTCCCATTGAGGATGATATTAGCATTGGGTCTTTCATGTATGACTTTTATGATCTTGAGGTTTTATCTTTAAATACCTACTTTTTGAGGGTTTTTATCAAGAAAGGATGTTGTGTTTTGTCAGATGCTTTCTCTGCATCTATTGAAGTATCATCTAGTCCTTGTAATTTCTTTTATTGATGTGATGAATCACATTAATTTTTTTTGTGGATACTGAACCAGCCCTGCATCCCAGGTATAAATCCCACCTATCATGGTGAGTATTTTTTTAATGTGTTGTTGGATTCAGTTGGCTAATATCTTGTTGAGGATTTTTGCATCCCTGTTCATCAGGGAAATTGGTCTATTGTTCTCCTTTTTCGTGGGGTCTCTGTCTGGTTTTGGAATCAAAGTAATGCTGGCTTCATAGAAAAAGCTTGGAAGTTTTCCTTCCTATTCTATTTTTTGGAACGACTTTAAGTGAATAGATGTTAACTCTTCCTTAAATGTCTGGTAGAATTCCCCTGTAAAGCCATCTGGCCCTGGACTCTTGTTTTTTGGGGAGATTTTTGATTACTAATCAATTTCTTTACTGGTTATGGGTCTGTTCAAATTTTCTGTTTCTTCCTGTTTCAGTTTTGGTAGTGTATATGTTTCTAGGAATTTGTCCATTTCTCCCAGATTGCCCATTTTATTGGCATATAATTGCTCATAATATTCTCTTGTTATTATTTTTATTTCTACTGTGTTGGCTGTGATCTGTCCTCTTTCATTCTCAATCTCATTTTTGGGCCCTTTACTTTTTCTTTTTGATCAAACTGGCTAGTGGTTTATCAACTTTGTTAATTCTTTCAAAGAACCAGCTTATGGTTTAATTGATCTATTCTACTGTTTTATTGTTGTTTGTTTGTTTGTTTGTTTTTGATAGCATTAATTTCTGCTGTAATCTTTATTATTTTCTGTCTTCTACTGGTGTTGGTTTATTTGCTGTTCTTTTTCCAGCTCTTTAAGGCATAAGGTTAGGTTAGGTTGTGTATCTGAGATCTTTCCTCTTTCTTTAGGAAGGCCTGGATTTCTATATACAATTGACTTAAGCCCGCCTTTGCTGCATTGCAGATGTTTTGGGTTGTGGTGTTATCATTTTAATTGGCTTCCATATACTTTTTAATTTCCTCTTTAACTTCTTGCTTAGTCCATTCATTCTTTAGTCAGATGTTCGTTATTCTCCATGTATTTCTCACCTTTCCAAGTTTTTTTTTTTTTTTTGGTTGATTTCAAGTTTCATAGTGTTGTGGTATGAAAATATGCACGGTATGATCTCAATATTTTTTTACTTGCTGAGGGCTGACTTGTGTCCCAGTATGTGGTCTATGCTGGAGAACATTCCATGTGCACTGGAGAAGATTGTATATTCTGCTGCTTTAGGATGAAATGTTTTGAATATATGTGTTAAGTCCATCTGGTCCAGTGTGTCATTCAAAGCCATTGTA
Source organism: Lynx canadensis (assembly GCF_007474595.2). Taxonomy (NCBI): domain Eukaryota; kingdom Metazoa; phylum Chordata; class Mammalia; order Carnivora; family Felidae; genus Lynx; species Lynx canadensis. Next base: position 83,640,455 of record NC_044303.2, on the reverse strand, counting down.
CCTTGTTTATTTTATTTTTTTTTTTGATTAGGTGATCTGTCCATTGCTGTGAGTGGGGTGTTGAACTCCCGTAACATTATGGTATTATTATCAATGAGTTTTTTTATGTTTGTGATTAATTGATTTATGTATTTGTGTGCTCCCACTTTTGGCGCATATATGTTTACAATTGTTAGGTCTTCTTGGTGGATAGACCCCTTAATTATGATATAATGATCTTCAACTCTTGATAAAGTCTTTATTTTAAAGTCTAGACTGTCTGATGTAAGTATGGGTACTCCGGCTTTCTTTTGTTGACCGTTAGCATGATAGATGGTTCTCCATCCCTTTACTTTAAATCTGAAGGCGTCTTTAGGTCTAAAGTGGGTCTCTTGTAAACAGGATATAGATGAATCTTGTTTTCTTATCCATTCTGTTACCCAATGTCTTTTCATTGGAGCATTTAGTCCATTGACGTTTAGAGTGAGGACCGAAAGATATGAATTTATTGCCATTACGTTGCTTGTAGAGTTGGAGTTTCTGGTGTTCTCTGGTCCTTTCTTGTCTTTGGTGCTTTTGGTATTTATTTATTTATTTATTTATTTGTTTATTTATTTATTATTTTCTGATTTCTTCATTTCTCCCCTCAGAGAGTCCCCCTTAAAATTTCTTGCAGGGCTGGTTTAGTGGTCACAAACTCCTTTAATTTTTGTTTGTCTGGGAAACTTTTGATCTCTCCATCTATTTTGAATGAAACCCTTGCTGGATAAAGATTTCTTGCCTACATATTTTTATGATTCAGCACACTGAATATATCCTGCCACTCCTTTCTGGCCTGCCAAGATTCTGTGGATAGATTTTGTTGCAAACCTGATCTGTCTTCCCTTGTAGGTTAAGAACTTTTTGTCCCTTGCTGCTTTCATGATTCTCTCCTTGCTTTTTTGTGCATTTGACTATGATATGCCTTGTTGATAGTCGGTTTTCGTTGATTCTAATAGGAGTCCTCTGTGCTTCCTGGAGTTTGATGTCTGTGTCTTTCCCCAGGTTAGGAAAGTTTTCTGCTATGATTTGCTCACATAACCCTTCTACCCCTATTTCTCTCTCCCCCTAGGATTCTGATGTTATGCCTTTTTAATGAGTCACTGATTTCTCTAATTCTTAAATCGTGCTCTTTTTCCTTATTCTCCTTTTTTTTGTTTCATTATTCTCCATAAGTTTGTCCTCAATACTGCTGATTCTCTCTTCTGCCTCATCCACCATTGCCACCATGGCATCCATTCGAGATTGCAGCTCAGTTATAGCATGTTTTATTTCATCCTGACTAGCTTTTACTTCTTGTATCTCTGCATAAAGAGAACCTAATCCATTTTTTACTCCAGCTAGTATTCTTATTATTATGATTCTAAATTCTGGTTGAGACATCTTGCTTGTATCTGTTTTGATGAAGTCACTGTCATTTCTTCCTGCTCTTTCTTTTGGGGTGAATTCCTTCATTTCATCATTTTGAAGGAAGAAAAGGAATTAATGAGGTAAAAATATTAAAATTAAAATAAAGTAACTTAAAAACATTAAAATTTTAAAAATTAAACACACACACACACAATCAAATAAATTATGCTAGATCCTAGGTGTGATTTGGTCTGGGTGTTGAAAGGGGCTTCACAGATTAGAGGAAAAAGGGGGAAAAAGAAAAAAGGAAATCTTTTGAAAATTTGAAAAAAATGATTACATGGAAGTAGACTAAATTGAAATGATGGAAGTAAAATATATTTTGAAAAAAGTTACACAAAAGTAAAAAAATATGGTAGAAAAAATTTAAAAAATGTATTTTTAATAAAATTAAAAATAAAAATGATTTTTTCTTTCTGTATTCAAGAAAAAGAAATGAAAAAGAGAAAAAAGAAAAAGAAAAAGAAAAGAAAGAAAGAAAATTGAATAGATGGACCAGTGAACAGACGGAAAGACGACTGAAATTACTTTGTTTTCCCCTAGAAGTCAAACGATGAAGCACTTTATAGTCCATAAACTAAGCAGGCAGAGAGACTTGTGTTACTAAAGAGCGAGGTTGGCCCAGTAGGGTAGGGCTTAGTGTAACAGCTTTGTTCTCCACTAGATGGCACTGCTTAGCTTACTGGGGTGGATTGTTGTGGTGCTTGTAGGTACATATGCACATGCACAGGAGTGGTGAAAATGGCATCACCCAGCTATCCATTCTCTAGTATCGGAACTCTGCTCTTCCTGATCAGCAATCACGCACCTGTCCTTTGTCTTTGACTTTTGTCCACTCCCTGCTTTTACACAGTCCATGACCACACTCCAGGCAGCACCTCCATCCTGAGTTTTTTCTCAGATGTGGCTGTTTTTCCCAACTGCTTACTTCTGAGGGGCTACGGCTTTGACCCATTCTGCCCCTCTGCAAGAGGGTCTCACTGAGCAATGGCCAGGGGCCAGCCGCACCCAGGACATTTGCAGGACCATGCTGCTGCCGATGCCCGGAGACTGCAGCCAGGTTCCAGTCCACCCCAGAAAAAGTTCACAAGATAGTGTAGCAGCAGCGTTTCAGGGATTATGGAAAATCACAACACACATCTAGCACCAGGCTTCACCCTTAATGACCTTGTTCCAGCACCAGCGAATGTGGTTGTTCTCCTGGGTCCACTGGGGCCTTGACATTGGAGTACCCACATAGCCTCTACAGGTGTCCTCCCAGCAGGCTAACCAGCTCCTGCATGTGGCCCTAAAGCCTCCAGACTCCACTCTGTTCCTGGGGATTCACCCTTCCCACCAGAGCACCACCAGGCATTGGGCTGCAGAGTTTCAGACTCTGCGCTCCCTCTGTTTATAGTCTTGATGGAATTTAAACCCTTTCCTTTCTCCTTTCTCCCTTTTTAGTTCAGTTCCTGCAGCTGTTTCCACTTTTCCACTTTCTCTCCAGCTGCTTTTATGTAGGTGCTTTTCCCATACTCTCCCCCTGTCTCTGTCCTCTCTTTGCCTGCAAAAGTGGCTCCCTATCCTCCGCAGCTTCTCTCTCCCCCAGTTCATGTCTCTGTGCCACATACCTGCTGAGTTCTGTGGTTCAGGTTGTGTAAATTGGTGTGTTAATCCTCAGGTCAGTTTTCTAGGTGTGCAGGATGGTTTAGTGTTGGTCTGGCTGTATTTCATGGACATGAGACACACAAAAAACTTCCATGCTGTTCTGCCATCTTGGCTCCTCCCCTCACCTTCTATGATATGGCTCCTTCTCTCCCTTTAGTTGTGGAGTTCCTTCTGTCAGTCCTTAGTTCAATTTCTTGGTATTTAGTATGATTTGATTGGTATCTAGTTGTATACTTGGGATGAGGTAAGACTAGCTTTCAACTACTCCAATACCATCTTTCTGTCTCCCTGGATACCTTTATAAATTTTAATATATATTTGTGAACTCTATGAATATAATTCCAAAAATGAAAATTAAAAGGTATGCAAAATAAGCGTTAAAACTTTAATAAAATGTAATTGTTTTTATGGAAGATACGTGTGTGTGTGTGTGTGTGTGTGTGTGTGTGTGTGTAGAAATATAAGTTTAATGAATGCATTTTGTATTGTCATGCCAAATAAGACTATTAGTAATATAGACATCTTTCAAATGAATAAAAAATGACAGTGTATAGACAATTGAAACTCAATCATTCAAGAAAAGAAACAAATTATGGAAAATGAAAGATTATTGACACAGGGTAAATAGATAAAATAACAAGAACTTATAAAAGTAAGAACAAATGTAATATGTAAAAATAATTAAGTTAAACTTTATCAAAAGAAGAGTGATATAAGCATTACAACTGCATAATTTATTTTTCTTTTAGTCTCCCTTTTGTAACAAAGAATTAGGCATCCATCCAGGAACAAAAGCAGGTATTCAGGAGGAGTCTCCCCCACTTGTATATAGTTATAGGCAGGCAGAGCTTTATAGGAATTACAGAAGCAGGTGAACACTGAACTTACCTCAAATCCTCTCTCTGTGATCAGCAAAATCTGGAGAGTGCAGAAATGGGCAGATATACAGATACACAGAGAAGAAAGAAACTTCACAAGTCCAATCTTTTCAAGGGGTGATTTCAGCATGCTAATGGAGAATATAAAAGTGAGTTTGGATGCAACAGAGATAGGAGCTTTCTATGGGACAACCTCCATCCTTGCCTTAGGCAACAACACACAGGTATGATCTCCCAAACATCTCTCACAGGATAAACCAAGAGAAATGATTGAATGCCCATCTTCCCCAGTGGTGTGGAACACAGCTGAAGTAACACTTTTCTTGCTCTGTGACTGGGAGGAAGAAGCAAAATTATAGAAGTAGTGCATAAGAATATAAAATGTCATAAAGAAATACAGTCTGATGGCTGCTCTCAGTAAGAAGTCCATCCATCAATGTCTGGAAGTACACTAACATGGAATCACCCAGAAGAACTAAATTATTTTTGTTCAAAGAAGACATTGTAATGGTAAAGAAAGGTTGCACAACACCACTAAAAATTAGAGAATAGAAATAGAAAACACAGAAATATTTCTCCTCACACCTATTAGAATACCTATCATGAAGAAGACAGTAAGGGGAAGAGAATATGATGCTGTTGTAGGGGACTGTAAGCTCCCGGTCCATGAACAGAACTAAATGAATATCAAATCTTTCTAAATACCTCATAAATCAAACTGAAGACTGACAAATCAAACTCCACAAATAAAGGGACAGAAGAAGACACATTGAAGAGGGTAGAAAGTGTGCAGACATGGTTTAGGAGGGAAATGGATGGTAGGTGCTGGTGACAGGAGAAAGCCATGGTCACAGAGAAGGGTGAGAGGGAGCAGAACATGCAGGGTAATGCCCAAGGAGAACATTTCCCCAAAGCTATTGCCTGGGAAAACTAGAGGGGTTGAATTTTGTGAGTTCTTGACGTTCAGTGAAACTTAATAACTGGAATTTAAAGGTCAACATATGTGACACTGCACTGCTCCTGAAGTGAAAGCAGGCAACAACCCTGTGGTAGATGGCTTAGAAGTAGCGATTTGTAGAATGCCTGGGTCACACAAGGGGGAGATTATTCCCTGTATTTGGAATGCATCCCTGAGAGGGAGCATTCACAAAGATACCTCTCTGGGGACAAAATAACAGGCCATTTCCTGAATATTTTCCTCTCCCACCCTCAGCATAAACACAGCCATCTGCAGGAAACAGCATAGTTGCCTAACTTGCTTACACCAAGCCCCTCACCCCTGTACTCTGGTGGGACAGTCCTCCTTGGTCAAGCTGATCTCAGTCTGAGAAAGATAGGGCCCTCCCACAGAAGACCAGCACAATTCCCTACCCAAATTACGTCTCTAAGACTGGACGTTGAAAGGCTAGTAGGCTTGGCTGGGATAGAGACCAGAGGGCACTGTTCAGCTCCTGGAAGAGATGGAAAGCAAACAACTCAGGGGCAGACAGATTAGAAACAGTGATCTGAAAAAGGCCCGGGACACATAAAGGGAAGATTATTTGCACTTCTCATAGTGCTTATCTTAGAAGCAGCATATCTGGATATGCCTCTCTGGGGATGAAGAAGCTTGCTGGCATCATTTCCCTCTCTCGCCCCTCAGAAGAAACACAAAGCCACCTGCAGGAAGCAGTGCAATGCCCAAACATCCTGGTTAACTTGCTTACACAAAGTCCAACACTTCTGCACTCTTTCAGGAATGCCCTTCTCAGTCAACCTTGCTTCAGTGTCAGCATGGTGAGTCCTTCCCCGAGAAAGTCAGCAGAAACCTTGACCACACAACATCCCACAACAAGAGAGTTCTTCAGGGCTTCAGTTCTAGTGGAAGTAGTATCAGATATATTTTAACAAACACACTGGAGCACACCTGGTGAAAATCTGCCACATCCTTGCCGAGGACCAAACACTACCCACTGAAGCCAAGGACGGACTCTAGATGACTGGCCTGAAAGACACAGGAGCCAAAACACAACAGCAAAGCACACAACAACACTCCCTGAAATGCCAGGCCCCAGAGACTATATGACCTCTTCTTCATAAAGCAATTACTCCCTGGAGCAGGAAACATAACTGGCTTTACTAACACAGAGAAGGAGGCAGAAACTGAGACTAAATGCAGAGACTGAAGAATTCATCACAAATGAAAGAACAAGATAAGGCCACAACCAAAGATCTAAGGTGAACAGATATGAGTAAAATGCCTGATGGATAATTTAAGGCAATAATCACAAGGACACTCTATGGGCTTAAGAAACAAGAATGGAAGACATAGGGGTTCACTTCCCACAGATATAAAGAGTTAAAAAAGAATCAGTCAGAAATGAAGATTGTAATGACTGAAGTTGAAAACAGGCTTCATGTAATTAATGAATAGTAGGCTGAAAGAAGCAGCAGAATAAATTAGTGATATAGAAGAGAAAAAATTGGAATATAAGGATCTGCACTAAAGAGAGTGCAAGAGAGAGAAAATGAGGCATAAAATTTATGTCAGGATTATTATGAAATTATAAAAATTTCCCTTATGAAAATATGAAAATTTCAAGAAAACAGACATCTAGATCCAGGAGACACAGAAATCCCACTGAAATGAGCAAAAGCTAGCTAACACTAAGACATGTGATAATTAAATGTGCAAAATGTAGTGATAAAGAAAAATAGTTTAAAGCAGCAAGACGAAAGCAGTCTTTAAATTTTAAGGGAAGACTCATAAAGCTAGCTGTAGATTTTTCAACAAAACCTGGGCAAGATTGTGATGCCTCCTGCTTTGGTTTTCTTTTTCAAGATTGCCTTGGCTATTTGGGGTCTTTTCTGGTTCCATACAAATTTTAGGATTATTTGTTCTAGCTCTGTGAAGAATGCTGGTGTTACTTTGATAGGGATCGCGTTGAATATGTAGATTGCTTTGGGTAGTATTGACATCTTAACAATATTTGTTCTTCCTATCCAGGAGCATGGAATCTTTTTCAATTTCTTTGTGTCTTTTTTCAATTTCTTTCATAAGCTTTCTACACTTTTCAGTGTATAGACTTTTCACCTCTTTTGTTAGATTTATTCCTAGGTTTTTTATGGTTTTTGGTGCAACTGCAAATGGGATCAATTCCTTGATTTCTCTTTCTGTTGCTTCACTGTTGGTGTATAGGAATGCAAACTATTTATGTGCATTGATTTTATATCCTGCAACTTTGCTGAATTCATGAATCAGTTCTAGCAGTTTTTTGGTGGAATCTTTTGGGTTTTTCACATAGAGTATCATGTCATCTGCGAAGAGTGAAAGTTTGACATCCTCCTGGCTGATTTGGATGCCTTTTATTTCTTTGTGTTATCTGATTGTAGAGGCTAAGACTTCCAATGCTATGTTGAATACCAGACTTCAAGCTATACTATAAAGCTGTAATCATCAATACAGTATAGTACTGGAACAAGAACAGACACTCAGACCAATGGAATAGAATAGAGAACGCAGAAATGGGCCCACAAACATATGGCCAACTAATCTTTGACAAAGCAAGAAAGAATATCCAATGGAATAAGGACAGTCTCTTCAGCAAGCGGTGCTGGGAAAACTGGACAGCGACATTCAGAAGAATGAACCTGGACCACTTTCTTACACCATACACAAAAATAAACTCAAAGTGGATGAAAGACCTCAATGTAAGACAGGAAGCCATCCAAATCCTGGAGGAGAAAGCAGCCAAAAACCTCTTTGATCTTGCCCGCAGCAATTTCTTACTCAACACATCTCCGGAGGCAAGGTAAACAAAAGGAAAAATGAACTATTGGGACCTCATCAAAATAAAAAGCTTCTGCACACTGAAGGAAACAATCAGAAAAACTAAAAGGCAACCGACTGAATGGGAGAAGATATTTGCAAATGGCATATCAGATAAAGGTTTAGAATCCAATATCTACAAAGAATTTATCAAACTCAACACCCAAAAAACAAATAATCCAGTGAAGAAATGGGAAAAAGACATGAAGAGACACTCCTCCAAAGAAGACATCCAGATGGCCAACCGACACAGAAAAAATGCTCAACATCACTCATCATCAGGGAAATACAAATCAAAACCACAATGAGATACCACCTCACACCTGTCAGAATGGCTAACATGAACAACTTAGGCAACAACAGATGTTGGCAAGGATGAGGAGAAAGAGGATCTCTTTTGCATTGTTGGTGGCAATGCAAGCTGGTGCAGCCACTCTGGAAAACAGTATGGAGGTTTCTCAAAAAACTAAAAATAGAACTGGCAGAAGGATCTCCACAGTTGGTGGGAGACCGTGTGGTAGGTGCAACGTGCATGGAAGTGATTTGGGGAAGAGAAAAACGGTGGTGCTGCAGAGGGAAGGGAACAATTTCCATGGAGAGACAAAAAAGGAGGGAAAGAGAGAGCAGTTGAAAGAGTCCAATATTGAGTTTGCACAAGAGGAAAACCTCTGTGGACCACAGGTTGGGGAGCAAGAAGTAATGAGTGTTGCATTTTGTTTGCTTGTTTGTTTGTTGTTGTTCGTTTCAAAAAGTGTTACAGCTTTGTAGTATGTCTTGAAATCTTTGATTGGAATACCTTCAATTTTGTTCATTTTCAAGATTGTTTTGGAAATTTTGAGGTATTTTGTGGTTCCACACAATTTTTAGTATTATTTATTTATTGTAGTTCTGTGAAAAAATGGGTGTTGGTATTTTGATCGTAATCACATTATATATGTGGATTGCTTTGGGTAGTATGTACATTTTAACAGTATTTATTCTCCCATGAGAATGTTGGTTCTATCCATGAGCATGGGATATCTTTTCATTTGTTCATGTACCTTCAATTTATTTTATCTATGCTTTATATTTTTCACACACACATACATATATTTATTTTTATATTTATATTATCTCTCGCCTCCATTTCTATGTTTATTTCTGTATATTTTATTTTTTTGGTGTAATTATAAATGGGATTTTTTCTTTTAAATTTCTATATCTTCTACCTCATTATTAGTGTATAGAAATTCAATTTATTTCTGACTATTGCTTTTTTATCTTATGAATTTGCTGTAATCATTTATTAGTTCTAGTAGTTTTTTGGTAGACTCTAGGGATTTTTATATCACTCACATGTCATCTACAACTATTTAAAGATTTACTTCTCCCTTACCAATTTGGATGCCTTTTTTTTTTTTCTTGTATGATTGCCATGGCTAGAACTTCCAGTGGTGAGAATAGATAACCTTTTTTGTTCTTGATCTTAGAGGAATAGCTCCTGTTTTTTGAGCATTGAGTATGATATTACATGTGTGTTTTTCATATGGGGCTTTTAGTATCTTATCTGCTCAAACTACTTTGTTGAGAGGTTGTATCATAGAAGAATGTTGTAGGCTGTCAAATGTTACTTTCTGCATCTATTGAAATGGTCATTTTTTGTGCTTTCTTTTCTTGATTTAATGTGTCATGCTGATTGAATTATGAATATTGAACCACACTTGCATCCCAGAAGTAAATCTCACTTAAGTGTAATGAGTTTTGTTTTTGATGTATTGTTGGATTCTGGTTTTTTTTTTTGTTGTTGTTGTTGAAACTTTTTTCATTTTTGTTCATTAGAGATATTGGACTGTATTTTTCTTTCTTTCTTTCTTTCTTTCTTTCTTTCTTTCTTCTTCTTTCTTTCTCTTTTTAAAGTGTTTTTATCTGGTTTTGATATAATGGCAATTCTGCCTTGCAGGATGAATTTGGTATCTTTCCTTCTTCTTCTATTTTTTTAGAGTAGTTTGAGAAGAATAAATATTAATTCTTCAAATGTTTGTTGTCATCCACCTGTGAAATGATCTTGTCCCGAACTTCTGTTTGTTGAGATTTTTTTGATTATAGATTCAACTTATTTGCTAGTAAAAAATTTTTTAAAAAAATTCTATTTGTTCCTGATAGAGATTTTGGAGTTTTGTATTTCTAGGTATTTATCTAATTCTAGGTTGTTCACTGTTTTGGGATATTTTTTTTGTTATTGTATTCTCTTATAATCTTTTTTCTATGTATGTGTTGATTGTTATTCTTCAATCTTCATTTCTGATTTTTTAATGTTTATTTGACAGAGAGAGAGAGAGAGACAGAGAGACAGAGAGAAGAAGAAGAAGAAGAAGAAGAAGAAGAAGAAGAAGAAGAAGAAGAAGAAGGAGAGGGAGGAGGAGGAGGAGGAGGAGAAGGGAGGGGAGGGGAGAGGAGAGGAGAGAAGAGAAATGGGGACACAGAATCTGAAGTAGTCTCCAGGCTCTGAGCTGTCAGCACAGAGCCTGACTCAGGGCTTGAATCAATGAACCATGAGATCATGACCTGAGCCAAATTCAGACGTTTAAGTGACAGTCACCCAGGTGCCCCCTCATTTCTGATTTTATTTGAGCCCTACCTCTGTGGGTTTTTTTTTTCTTTTTCTGTTGTTTTATGGGTTAATCTTAAATAAGGCTTATCAATTTTATTGATAGTTCAAAGAACCAGCTTCTGGATTAATTGATCTGTTCTATTTTTTGAGGAGTGGAGGGGACTTTCTGTTTTATTCGTTTCTGCTGTAGCCTTTATGATTTCCTTCCTTCTACTGCCTTTGGTCTTTGTTTATTATATTTCTAGTTCCTTTTGGTATAAAATTAAATTATTGTTTTGGGGTGTTGTTTTTGTTTTTTTCTTATTGAGGTAGGCCTGTATTGCTATAATCTTCCTCTTTTTTTTTTTTTTGATAATGTGATTTCATTAATTTTTTTCTAAATAAATAATAATGGTGCCTTTGCATGCTGGAATTTTAGAAGCTTATTTAAACATGTTATCATTCATGAATGAATGTGCTTTAAAGATTCAATAACATCCTGTGATATGGGCAGAAGGTACTGTTATCCCAGTATTACTGATAAGGCAACAGACAGACTGATAGAGAAAGTTGGCTTTCTCAAATTAACGTAGCTAAAGGAATGCCGGTACAAATCCCCAAAGAGGAGAAACATCAACATTGTTCAGGGTATCTAGCTAATCTCAAGATCTTTAAACGATTTAATGTAAACTATTCATTAGTTACATAAAATGGATAGATATAAATATGGTATGAATGTAGATATATAGATACAGATGCTCATAGGGGTTTGGACAAAGATATAAATTAATGGCAAAGTGTTTATATAAAGAATCAATCTCCTGAGGGGAATGCAGGTGTATGCAAAAATAACTCCTGGTAGAACATAACTTGAAAGTCTGCTGAATTTTATTTGTTTTTATTTTTTTATTTATTTATTTTTTCAATATATGAAGTTTATTGTCAAATAGGTTTCCATACAACACCCAGTGCTCATCCCAAAAGGTGCCCCCCTCAATACCCATCACCCATCCTCCCCTCCCTCCCACCCCCCGTCAACCCTCACATTGTTCTCAGTTTTTAAGAGACTCTTGTGCTTTGGCTCTCTCCCACTCTAACCTCTTTTTTTTTTCCTTCCCCTCCCTCATGGGTTTCTGTTAACTTTCTCAAGATCCACATAAGAGTGAAACCATATGGTATCTGTCTTTCTCTGTATGGCTTATTTCACTTAGCATCACACTCTCCAGTTCCATCCACGTTTCTACAAAGGTCCATATTTCATTCTTTCTCATTGCCATGTAGTACTCCATTGTGTATATAAACCACAATTTCTTTATCCATTCATCAGTTGATGGACATTTAGGTTCTTTCCATAATTTGGCTATTGTTGAGAGTGCTGCTATAAACATTGGGGTACAAGTGCCCCTATGCATCAGCACTCCTGTATCCCTTGGGTAAATTCCGAGCAGTGCTATTGCTGGGTCATAGGGTAGATCTATTTTTAATTTTCTGAGGAACTTCCACACTGTTTTCCAGAGTGGCTGCACCAATTTGCATTCCCACCAACAGTGCAAGAGGGTTGCCATTTCTCCACATCCTCTCCAGCATCTACACTCTCCTCATTTGTTCATTTTGGCCACTCTGACTGGTGTGAGGTGATATCTGAGTGTGATTTTGATTTGTATTTCCCTGATAAGGAGCGACACTGAACATCTTTTCATGTGCCTGTTGGCCATCCGGATGTCTTCTTTAGAGAAGTGTCTTTTCATGTTTTCTGCCCATTTCTTCACTGGGTTATTTGTTTTTTGGGTGTGGAGTTTGGTGAGCTCTTTATAGATTTTGGATACTAGCCCTTTGTCCGATATGTCATTTGCAAATATCTTTTCCCATTCCGTTGGTTGCCTTTTAGTTTTGTTGGTTGTTTCCTTTGCTGTGCAGAAGCTTTTTATCTTCATAAGGTCCCAGTAATTCACTTTTGCTTTTAATTCCCTTGCCTTTGGGGATGTGTCGAGTAAGAGATTGCTACGGCTGAGGTCAGAGAGGTCTTTTCCTTCTTTCTCCTCTAAGGTTTTGATGGTTTCCTGTCTCACATTCAGGTCCTTTATCCATTTTGAGTTTATTTTTGTGAATGGTGTGAGAAAGTGGTCTAGTTTCAACCTTCTGCATGTTGCTGTCCAGTTCTCCCAGCACCATTTGTTAAAGAGACTGTCTTTTTTCCATTGGATGTTCCATCCTGCTTTGTCAAAGATGAGTTGGCCATACGTTTGTGGATCTAGTTCTGGGGTTTCTATTCTATTCCATTGGTCTATGTGTCTGTTTTTGTGCCAATACCATGCTGTTTTGATGATGACAGCTTTATATTAGAGGCTAAAGTCTGAGTGTGTGATGCCTCCTGCTTTGGTCTTCTTCAAAATTACTTTGGCTATTCGGGGCCTTTTGTGGTTCCATATGAATTTTAGGATTGCTTGTTCTAGTTTCGAGAAGAATGCTGGTGCAATTTTGATTGGGATTGCATTGAATGTGTAGATAGCTTTGGGTAGTATTGACATTTTTGACAATATTCTTCCAATCCATGAGCAGGGAATGTCTTTCCATTTCTTTGTATCTTCTTCAATTTCCTTCATGAGCTTTCTATAGTTTTCAGCATACAGATATTTTACATCTTTGGTTAGATTTATTCCTAGGTATTTTATGCTTCTTGGTGCAATTGTGAATGGGATCAGTCTCTATTTTTCTTTCTGTTGCTTCATTGTTAGTGTATAAGAATGCAACTGATTTCTGTACATTGATTTTGTATCCTGCAACTTTGCTGAATTCATGTATCAGTTCTAGCAGACTTTTGGTGGAGTCTATCAGATTTTCCATATATAGTATCATGTCATCTGCAAAAAGTGAAAGCTTGACTTCATCTTTGCCAATTTTAATACCTTTGATTTTCTTTTGTTGTCTTATTGCTGATTCTAGAACTTCCAACACTATGTTAAACAACAGCGGTGAGAGTGGGTATCCCTGTTGTGTTCCTGATCTCAGGGAAAAAGCTCTCCGTTTTTCCCCATTGAGGATGATGTTAGCTGTGGGCTTTTCATAAATGGCTTTTATGATCCCTAAGTATGTTCCTTCTATCCCGACTTTCTCAAGGGTTTTTATTAAGAAAAGGTGCTGAATTTTGTCAAAGGCCTTTTCTGCATCGATTGACAGGATCATATGGTTCTTATCTTTTTTTTTATTAATGTGATGTATCACGTTGATTGATTTGTGAATGTTGAACCAGCCCTGCATCCTAGGAATGAATCCCACTTGAGCATGGTGAATAATTCTTTTTATATGCTGTTGTATTCAATTTGCTAGTATCTTATTGAGAATTTTTGCATCCGTATTCATCAGGGATATTGGCCTGTAGTTCTCTTTTTTTACTGGGTCTCTGTCTGGTTTGGGAATCAAAGTAATACTGGCCTCATAGAATGAGTCTGGAAGTTTTCCTTCCCTTTCTATTTCTTGGAATAGCTTGAGAAGGATAGGTATTATCTCTGCTTTAAACATCTGGTAGAACTCCCCTGGGAAGCCTTCTGGTCCTGGACTCTTATTTGTTCGGAGATTCTTGAGAACCGATTCAATTTCTTCGCTGGTTATGGGTCTGTTCAAGCTTTCTATTTCCTCCTGATTGAGTTTTGGAAGAGTGTGGGTGTTCAGGAATTTGTCCATTTCTTCCAGGTTGTCCAGTTTGTTGGCATATAAGTTTTCGTAATATTCCCTGATAATTGTTTGTATCTCTGAGGGATTGGTTGTAATAATTCCATTTTCATTCATGATTTTATCTATTTGGGTCATCTCCCTTTTCTTTTTGAGAAGCCTGGCTAGAGGTTTATCAATTTTGTTTATTTTTTCAAAAAACCAACTCTTGGTTTCGTTGATCTGCTCTACAGTTTTTTTAGATTCTATATTGTTGATTTCTGCTCTGATCTTTATTATTTCTCTTCTTCTGCTGGGTTTAGGCTGCCTTTGCTGTTCTGCTTCTATTTCCTTTAGGTGTGCTGTTAGATTTTGTATTTGGGATTTTTCTTGTTTCTTGAGATAGGCCTGGATTGCAATGTATTTTCCTCTCAGGACTGCCTTCGCTGCGTCCCAAAGCGTTTGGATTGTTGTATTTTCATTTCCGTTTGTTTCCATATACTTTTTGATTTCTTCTCTAATTGCCCGGTTGACCCACTCATTCGTTAGTAGGGTTTTCTTTAACCTCCATGCCTTTGGAAGTTTTCTAGACTTTTCCTGTGGTTGATTTCAAGCTTCATAGCATTGTGGTCTGAAAGTATGCATGGTATAATTTCAATTCTTGTATACTTATGAAGGGTTGTTTTCTGACCCAGTATATGATCTATCTTGGAGAATGTTCCGTGTGCACTCGAGATGAAAGTATATTCTGTTGCTTTGGGATGCAGAGTTCTAAATATATCTGTCAAGTCCATCTGATCCAATGTATCGTTCAGGGCCCTTGTTTCTTTATTGACCATGTGTCTAGATGATCTATCCATTTCTGTAAGTGGAGTGTTAAAGTCCCCTGCAATTACCACATTCTTATCAATAAGGTTGCTTCTGTTTATGAGTAATTGTTTTATATATTTGGGAGCTCCCGTATTCGGCACATAGACATTTATAACTGTTAGCTCTTCCCGATGGATAGACCCTGTGATTATTATATAATGCCCTTCTTCATCTCTTGTTACAGCCTTTAATTTAAAGTCTAGTTTGTCTGATATAAGTATGGCTACTCCAGCTTTCTTTTGGCTTCCAGTAGCATGATAAATAGTTCTCCATCCCCTCACTCTGAATCTAAAGGTGTCCTCAGGTCTAAAATGAGTCTCTTGTAGACAGCAAATAGATGGGTCTTGTTTTTTTATCCATTCTGATACCCTATGTCTTTTGGTGGGCGCATTTAATCCGTTTACATTCAGTGTTATTATAGAAAGATACGGGTTTAGAGTCATTGTGATGTCTGTATGTTTTGTTTTTTTTTTAATTTTTTTTCAACGTTTATTTATTTTTGGGACTGAGAGAGACAGAGCATGAACGGGGGAGGGGCAGAGAGAGAGGGAGACACAGAATCGGAAACAGGCTCCAGGCTCCGAGCCATCAGCCCAGAGCCCGACGCGGGGCTCGAACTCACAGACTGCAAGATCGTGACCTGGCTGAAGTCGGACGCTTAACCGACTGCGCCACCCAGGCGCTCCATGTCTGTATGTTTTATGCTTGTAGCTATGTCTCTGGTACTTTGTCTCACAGGGTCCCCCTTAGGATCTCTTGTAGGGCTTGATTTAGTGGTGACAAATTCCTTCAGTTTTTGTTTGTTTGGGAAGACCTTTATCTCTCCTTCTATTCTAAATGACAGACTTGCTGGATAAAGGATTCTCGGCTGCATATTTTTTCTGTTCGTCACAGTGAAGATCTCCTGCCATGCCTTTCTGGCCTGCCAAGTTTCAAAAGAGAGATTAGTCAGGAGTCTTATAGGTCTCCCTTTATAGGTTAGGGCATGTTTATCCCTTGCTGCTTTCAGAATTTTCTCTTTATCCTTGTATGTTGCCAGTTTCACTATATGTCGTGCAGAAGATCGATTCACGTTACGTCTGAAGGGAGTTCTCTGTGCCTCTTGGATTTCAATACCTTTTTCCTTCCCCAGATCAGGGAAGTTCTGAGCTATTATTTCTTCAAGTACACCTTCAGCACCTTTCCCTCTCTTCCTCAGATCAGGGAAGTTCTGAGCTATTATTTCTTCAAGTACACCTTCAGCACCTTTCCCTCTCTTCCTCCTCTGGGATACCCCAGATCAGGGAAGTTCTGAGCTATTATTTCTTCAAGTACACCTTCAGCACCTTTCCCTCTCTTCCCCCTCTAGGATACCATTTATGCGTATATTATTTCTTTTTAGTGTATCACTTAGTTCTCTAATTTTCCCCTCATACTCCTGGATTTTTTATCTCTCTTTTTCTCAGCTTCCTCTTTTTCCATAATTTTATCTTCTAGTTCACCTATTCTCTCCTCTGCCTCTTCAATCTGAGCCGTGGACGTTTCCATTTTATTTGCCTCTCGTTTAAAGTGGTCTTCAGCTCCTCCTGATGTTCTTAGTCCCTTGATCTCTGTAGCAAGAGATTCTCTGCTGTCTTCTATACTGTTTTCAAGCCCAGCGATTAATTTTATGACTATTATTCTAAATTCACTTTCTGTTATATTATTTAAATCCTTTTTGATCAGTTCATTAGCTGTTGTTATTTCCTGGAGATTCTTCTGAGGGGAATTCTTCCGTTGCATCATTTTGGATAGTGCCTGGAGTGGTGTGGATCTGCAGGGCACTTCCCCTGTGCTGTGGTGTATACCTGGAGTTGGTGGGCGGGGCCACAGTCAGACCTGATGTCTGCCCCCAGGCCACCGCTGGGGCCACAGGCAGACTGGTGTGTGCCTTCTCTTCCCTTCTCCTCGGGGTGGGAATCACTGTGGGGTGGCGTGGCCCGTCTGGGCTACTTGCACACTGCCAGGCTTGTGGTGCTGGGGATCTGGCATATTAGCTGGGGTGGGTAGGCAAGGTGCATGGGGGCAGGAGGGGCAGGCTTAGCTCACTTCTTCTTAGGTGATCCACTTTAGGAGGGGCCCTGTGGCAGCGGGAGGGAGTCAGACCCACTGCTGGAGGGGTCCTCCGCAGAAGCACAGTGTTGGGTGTTTGCCCGGTGCAAGGAAATTCCCTGGCAGGAACTGGTTCCCTTTGGAATTTTGGCTGGGGGATGGGCGATGGAGATGGTGCTGGCTAGCTCCTTTGTTCCCTGCCAAACTGAGCTCTGTTGTCCCGGGCCTCAGCAACACTCCTCCCTTTGTCCTCCAGCCTTCCTGCTTTCCAAGCAGAGCTGTTAACTTATGACCTCGCAGATGCTAAGTCCCACTTGCTGTCTGAACACACTCCGTCTGGCCCCTCCGCTTTTGCAAGCCAGACTCAGGGGGCTCTGCTTGGCCAGCAGGCTGCCCCTCAGCCCGGCTCCCACCCGCCAGTCCTGTGCAGCGTGCTCCACCTCAGTGCCCTTCCTACCCTCTCCGTGGGCCTCTCCTCTGCGCTTGGTTTCTGGAGAATCCATTCTGCTAATCCTCTGGCGGGTTTTTTGGGTTATTTAGGCAGGTGTAGGTGGAATCTAAGTGATCAACAGGACGCGTGGTGAGCCCAGTGTCCTCCTATGCTGCCATCTTCCCTGTTCCTAATCTTCCCTCTTAGAGGAGCTTTTCCTCAACCCCAAAGATTTTGGACCATTGGGTTTTCATTTCCATTCATCTCCATGTATTGTTTTATTTCCTCTTGTATGTCTTTTTTAGTTTATTTATTTATTTATTTGAGAGAGAAGGGGGAGAGTGAGAGAGAGAGAGGGAGAGAGAGAGAATCCTAGTAGGCTATGCACTGACATGAAGATCCCAATAAGGAGTTTGAACCCATGAATCATGAGGCCCTGACCTGAGCCAAAACCAAGAGTCGGACATACAACTGACTAAGGCACCCAGCCACCCCCGGATTTATTCTTTAACCCAATATTGTTTAGTGGCATATTACTTAACCTCCATGTATTTGTGTTCTTTGAAGATTTTTTTCTTGTGCGTGTGGTGTGTGTGTGTGTGTGTGTTTGCATGGTGTTGATTTTCTAGTTCATAGGGTTTGTCATTGAAAAAAGTACATGGAATATGTTATACTCACTTTCTGTCCAACATGTTAATCTCTTCTTGAGAATATTTCATTGCCCTGGGAACTAATGTGTATAATAGTGTATCCCACTGTTTTGGATAGAATATTCTGATTATCTGGTAGATCAATCTGATCCAATGTGCTTTTCACAACCACTATTTTCGTAATTTTCTGTTTGGATGATCTATGCATTGATATAAGTAGGGTATAAATTCCATTGCTATCATTGTATTACCATTGACTTCTTATTGCATGTTTATTAATAATTGTTTTATGTATTTGGGTGTATCCATGCTGGGTGTATAAATATTTACTATAGTTATCTTTGGTGGATTGTTCCCTTTATCATTATGTAGTGTCCTCCTTTGTCCTTGCTACACTCTTTGTTTAAGATCTCTTTTGTTTGATATAAGTATTGTTCTTTTAGCTTTAGCATGATATTGTTCTTTTATCATTAGCATGATAAATGGTTTTCTCTCCCTTTATTTTCAATCAACATGTGTCTTAGGTATGATATGATTTCAATCTTTTTTTATTTTAGTAACACTTGTTTTGTGGCCTAAAATGTTGAGTTTCTGGAGAATATTTCATATGCATTATAAAATAATGTATAGGGGCGCCTGGGTGGCGCAGTCGGTTAAGCGTCCGACTTCAGCCAGGTCACGATCTCGCGGTCCGGGAGTTCGAGCCCCGCGTCGGGCTCTGGGCTGATGGCTCAGAGCCTGGAGCCTGTTTCCGATTCTGTGTCTCCCTCTCTCTCTGCCCCTCCCCGTTCATGCTCTGTCTCTCTCTGTCCCAAAAAATAATAAACTTGAAAAAAAAAATTAAAAAAAAAAAAATACTTGTATATTCCACAGTTTCCAGAATGCGAATGATTCAACCAGGTATCTGTAAGTCCATCTGTTCCAATGTGTACATTTCAAAAGCAATGTCCGCCTCATTGAGTTATTCTTTCTGGATAATCTATGCATTGGAAGTAAGTGGAGTGAACAAGTCCCCTACTATTATTGTATTATTGTTTATTTATTCCTTTATGTCTATTAATATTTGTTATATTGCATTTATATGACTCTTATGTGGAGTGCAGCATATTTACAATTTTATATACCCTTTCATATATATGTAGTGTCCCTTGTTCTATTGTTATACAAGCTTTGTTTTAATTTCTATATTGTCTGATATAAAGTATGGCTACTCCTGTTTCTTTCAGTTCCATTACATTGTAAATGTTTGTCCATTTTTTCACTGTGTTTGGTCTGTATGTGGCTTTAAGGTCTGAAGTGACCTAGCGTATATGCAGCATATAGATAATGAGGCATTTTTGTACATTCAGTCACGC
The DNA here is from genome assembly GCF_007474595.2 of Lynx canadensis. Taxonomy (NCBI): domain Eukaryota; kingdom Metazoa; phylum Chordata; class Mammalia; order Carnivora; family Felidae; genus Lynx; species Lynx canadensis. The sequence goes on along the minus strand of NC_044303.2, from coordinate 83,621,102 downwards.
CATGTATTTTGATTGGACCATTTGGCCCACTTATATTCAAGGTATTATTGATAGATAAGTACTTAGTTCCATTTTATTACTTGTTTTGGTATTGTTTTTGTAGTTCTCTGTTTTTTCCTTCTTTGCTAACTCTTGCCTTATGGGTTGATGCATTCTATAGTATGATGCTTTAATTGTCTATTTTTGGGGCATCTACTATAAGTTTTAGATTTGTGGTTAACTCTACATTCATAAATAACATTTTATGCACATAGCAGTCTACATTAAGTTGATAGTTAATTAGTATTATATAATACCATCATTTACATCCTTTCATTTTGTGAATGCTTTGAGTAACTTTTATAGACATAATATAATTTCTTGCTTTTTTTTTACTTTAACCTTGATACTAGTTTATAAGTGATTTATTTACTACTTTAATTATATGTTTGCATTACTTGTAAAATTGTTTTCTCTGATAAATTTCTCACTCCTTATCATGGACTTTTCCTATCAAAGAAAAGAAAATCAAAGAAAATTCTTGTAACATTTCTTTTCTTTTCTTTTTTCTTTTTTTTTTAATTTGAGGAGAGACAGAACATACAAGTGGGGAAGTGACATAGAGAAAGGTAGAGACAGAATCCCAAGCAGATTCCATGCTGTGAGCATGGAATCTAACATGGCACTCAATCCCACAAACCATGAGATCATGACCTAAACCAAAATTAAGAGTTGGATGCATAACCAAACATTCTTTTAATGAGAGTTTAGTGGTGATAATATCCTTAAACTTTTAACTGTATGGGAAACAACTTATCTGTTATATTCTGAATATAGTCTTTCTGTAGAGTACTTTTTATTGCTGGCATTTTTTTTTCCTTTTGCCACTTTGAATATATGATGCCATTTTTTTCAAGCCTGCAAATATTCTGCTGAAAACTCAGCTGATGGCCTTATAGGTTTCCCACTTAAGTAACTTTTTTTTCTCTTGGTGCTTTTAAAATTATTACTTTATCAGTATTTTTTGCCATTATACATATAGTGTGTTGTGGTGTGGACCTCTTTGTATTAATTTTCTTAGAAGGATTTCTTTGCTGCATAGACCTTGATGTGTGTTTCCTTCCCCAGGTTAGGAAAGTTTATAGCTGTCATTTCTTAAAATAAATTTTCTGCCCCTTTCTTTCATTCTTCTTCGTCTGGTATCCTCATAATGCTAACGTTATAACATTTGATTTTGTTTAGTTCCCTTAATATATTATCATTTTAAAGTTATTACTATTTTTCTTTGTTCTGCTTCTTTGCTCTATATTAGCCTGTATTGTTCTGATTTGTTCTTCTACCTTCTGTCATATGCTATTGTTTAATACTACCATATCTTTATTTCACTTATGGATTTCTTCATCTCTGACTGCTTACTCTTTATATTTTCATTTTATAACTATATTTATTTATTTATTTTGAGAAGGGGAAGGGGCTGAGAGAGAAGAAGAGATAGAATTTCAAGGAGCCCCTGTACTATCAGCACAGAGACTGATACAGGGCTCAGATTCACAAACCATGAAATCATGACATGAGCCAAAATCAATTGTCAGATGTTTAACAGACAAGACACCTAGCTGCCTATATATTTACATTTATTATTTTAAGTTTTTATTTTAATTATTATTAGTTAACATACAGTTTTCTATTAGTTTCAGATGTACAATATAGTGATTCAACAATTACAGAGGGAGAAGTTAAGAAGGTTGAATGGTATGGGAACCCTGGGCTTGTCTCATCTCCTAAACACAGGTATATATGCATCAAACTGTTTTGAACACCTAGGAAATTGAGCTGACAATTCATATATCAATCTGCATAATTTGAGTGAGAGAACTTGGCAATGGAAGGATTCACCCCAAAAGAGAGAACAGGAAGAAATGACCAGAAATTTAATCAATACTGATAGAAGTAAGATGTCTGAACTAAAATTTAAAACCATAGTTATAATAATAGTAGCTGGAGTTGAAAGAACCATAGAACACATCAGAGAATCCCAATCTGCAGAAGTAAAATAACTAAAATCTAGTAAGTCTGAAATTAAAAATCCAAAACTGAAAGGCAATCTCCACTGGATGTGATGATGGCAAGGATGGAAGAAGCAGAATAGTTATCAGTGATATAGAAGATGAAATTATGAAAATATCTGAAAAAAGAGAGAAACAGAGACAGAAGATCACAATACAAGATGGAGAGAACTCAGTGACTTATTAAATAGGAATATATTCATCATAGGACTACCAGAAGACAAAGAGAGAAAAGTGAGCAGAATGTTTATGCGAGCATATTATAGCTGAAAACTTCCCAAATCTGAGGAAGAGTAAGACCTCATAATCCAAGAAGCACATAGAAGTTCCATTAGATTCAAGAGAAGAACTGTGACCAAGACATAATACACAAAATACACAGACAGGGAAAAATCATGAAAGCAGCAAGGGGAAAAAAAGTCCTTAGCCTTCCCATGGGAAGATATATCAGGTTCACAGCCGATCCATCCACAGAGAAATGGACAGGTCAGAGAGGGATGGCAGGATATATTGAAAGTGCTGAATGTGAAAAATATGTATCAAAAATTCTTTAATATTTTAGACATTTATTTGTATTTGAAAATGAGAGACAGCATGAGTGGTGGAGGGCAGAGAGAGAGAGGAAGACACAGAATCTGAAGTAGGTCTCCTGGCTCCAAGCTGTAAGCACAGAGCCTGATGCAGGGCTTGAACCCACGAACTATGAGATCATGACCTGAGCCAAAGTCAGATGTTCAACTAACTGATCCAGGTGCCCCATAGCCAAAAATTCTTTATCCAACAAGGCTGTCATTCAGATTAGAAGGAGAGATATGAGATTCCCAGAAAAATAAAAACTAAAGGAGTTGTAAACCCTAAACTAGTCCTGCAATAAATGTTAAGAGGGGCTATCTGAGTGTTGAAACAAACAAAAACAAAAACAAAAAGCGAAACAGACCAAAAGCAATGAAACCTAGAAAGGACCAGGGAATATCACCAGAAGCACCAACTCTACAAGCAACACAATAGAACTGAATTCATATCTTTCAATAATCACTCTGAATGAAAATGTTCTAAATGTTCAAATAAAAAAGAAATAGCGTATCAAAATGGATTTGAAAAAATACAAGACCCATCTATATGCTGCCTACAAAAGACTCATTTTAGATCTAAAGACACCTGCAGATTGAAAGCGAGGGGATGGAAACCCATCTATGAGAATAATGGACATCAAAACAAAGCTGAAGTAGCCATACTTATATCAGATAAGCTAGATTATAAAATAAAGACTGTAACTAGAGATGAAGAAAGGCATTAGATCATAATTAAGGGGTCTATCCACTGAGAAGATCTAACAGTTAATTGTAAATAATTTTGCCCCCCATGTGGCACACTTAAACATATAAACCAGTTAATTAAAACATAAAGAGACGCATTGAGAATAATACAATAACTTTAGGGGACTTCAACATTTTACTTACACCAGTGGACAGATTGTTTAAGTAGAAAATCAGCACAGAAACAATGGCTTTGAATGACACACTGGACCAAATGGAGTTAACAGATTTATTCAGAAAATTTCACCATAAAGCAGCAGAATACACATTCTCCTCAAGTTCACATGGAGTCTGAAAGGAAATAGATACACTGTATCTCATATATACAACGTGAGCAAAGGAGATGGTTGAACAAACAGAACATAAATATTCCAACGGAAACTCATTTCATTTATTTATTTATTTATTTATTTATTTAGGGGGATATTTTACATACTCATCTCTTGCCTTTCCTTAACTCAGAGTTTTACAGGAAGTAATTAAGTTCTCAGACTTGTATTTTAGAAATGTTAAAGCAGTGCTCACCAACTGGAAAAGGGTAAGCTTGGAGGGATGAAGTCCAGGTGATTAAGGATGGTGAACAAAATACCATTAATCTAACTGAACTAGACCATGCTTTAACCAGGAATGATATTTAGGGTAAGTGTAACACTGTTGAACTTGTTCCATAAAACCACAGACATGGTTTCCTGTCTAACATTTTCCAAATGACTGTGTCTAAATTGAGAATTACCAGTTGGTTCAAACATACAAATCCTATTTTCTTTGACACAGTAATTATCATGACCATAAAATAAGGATCTTGCAATATTTGAGATTTCAGATTAGAAAACCAATTTCCAATATTTTTGCTTCAAAATGAATGAATAAAATATACACATTCTTTCACTTTCAAAAAGAATTGAGAAGGATAATGCATCACCTCTCAATTTTTTGGACTGTATCATACACACATTTGATGTTTCCATTTGTAACACCCTAGAAATGGAAGAAAATATAATGAAAAGAAACAAAATGTGGAGTGGAAACATTTTCTACAAAATTTGGCTTTATTTTTTACTGTAACTTAAATCAAAAAGTTTTATTTAAAAATATGATAAAATATGGGGCACCTGGGTGCTTCAGTCAGTTGAGCATCTGGCTTCAACTGAGGTCATGATTTCACAGTTTGTGAGTTTAAGCCCCACATCAGGCTGCCCACTGTCAGTGCAGAGCCTGCTTCTATCCCCCTCTCTGCCCCTCCCCTGCTTGTGCTCTCCACCTCTTTCTCCCAAAATAAATAAAACTCTAAAAAAATATTATAAAACAATGAGATCTCTTAATTTTTTTTTTAATTTACATTCAAGTTAGTTAGCCTATAGTGCAACAATGATTTCAGGAGTAGATTCCTTAATGCCCCTTACCCATTTAGTTAATCTCCCTTCCCACAACCTACCTCTCCAGTAGCCCTCTGTTTGTTCCCCATATTTAAGAGTCTCATGTTTTGTCCCCACCCCCCCGTTTTTATATTATTTTTGCTTCCCTTCCCTTATGTTGATCTGTTTTGTATCCTAAAGTCCTCATGTGAGTGAAGTCGTATGATATTTGTCTTTCTCTGACTAATTTTGCTTCACATAACATCCTCTAGTTCCTTCCATGTAGTCGTAAATGGTAAGATTTCATTTTTTTATTTTTTTAAAATTTTTTTAACGTTTTATTTATTTTTGAGACAGAGAGAGACAGAGCATGAATGGGGGAGGGGCAGAGAGAGAGGGAGACACAGAATGGAAGCAGGCTCCAGGCTCTGAGCCATCAGCCCAGAGCCTGATGCGGGGCTCGAACTCATGGACTGCGAGATCGTGACCTGAGCTGAAGTCTGACGCTCAACCGACTGAGCCACCCAGGCGCCCCAAGATTTCATTATTTTTGATTGCCAAGTAATATTCCATTATATATATATATATATATATATATATATATATATACATGCACACACACTACATCTTCTTTATCCATTCATCCATCGATGGACATTTGGGCTCTTTCCATACTTTGGCTATTGTTGATAGTGCTGCTATAAACATTGGGGTTCGCTTGCCCCTTCAAAACAGCCTACCTCTATCCCATGGATAAATACCTAGCAGTGCAATTGTTGAGTTGTAGGGTAATTCTATTTTTAATTTTTTGAGGAACTTCCATACTGTTTTCCAGAGTGGCTGCACCAGTTTGCATTCCCACCAGCAGTGCAAAAGAGATCCTCTTTCTCTGCATCCTCGCCAACATCTGTTGTTGCCTGAGTTGTTAATGTTAGCCATTCTTACAGGTGTGAAGTGGTATCTCATTGTGGTTTTGATTTGTTTTCCCTGATGATGAGTGATGTTGAGTATTTTTTCATATGTCGTTTGGTCATCTGTATGTCTTTGGAGAAGTGTCTATAATGAGTTATCTTTTTTAAAGAATGTGTTCAAAAAACATTTTTTTTCATAATCTCTACTAATTAGATATTAAAATAACTATACTGTTTGGAATTTCTCTGTAAAATTATATATTATATCTGATATTTAGAATTCCTAGACATGAAGGAACAATTGTTAGTCCAAATTTCTTGAATATGGGATTAAAATTTTAAATGAAAGAGAGATATCTTGGTGGTTTAGTTGGTTAACTGACTGACTTTGTCTCGGGTCATGATCTTGTGGTTGGTGAGTTTTAGACCCACATTAGGCTCTCTGCTTTCAGTGTGGAGCCCACTTCGGATCCTCTGTTCCCCTCTCTCCCTCTCTGCCACTTCCCTGCTGGTTCTGTCTTTCAAAATAAATAAACTTAAAAAATTTAATTGAAAGAGTTTTTGATACTCAATTACACTTGTTTACAATGCAAAATAAGTATCTGTTAACAGAGTAGTTTAAAAATTTTAAACTACAAAATGGATTCATAATTTTGAGTTTGTGATGCCACTACCATTTGGCCAGGTGTATCACTTGTACCCTATGGTAACAAGGTCTCAGAATTTCTAAAATCTCAAAAATGCATTAAGTATACAGACTGTAATTGTTTACCATAATTTAAGAATAAGTCAACATGGACTAGGTAGAGAAACTTGCATTATTTTATATATTTTAAACTTTTTAAATTAGTTGAAAGTATAAAATTTGAAGACATAAAAATTTAAAAATTATTTTCTAGGGATGGCTCAAGAAATAGATACAAATAAACAAAACTAGATGCATTGACCCTGACATTAAACATTGTTGCCTTTCCCTCCTTAATATTGTTATATAAACAAGTGGTTTCTCTATCTGCTTGACACATGGTTCTAAAATGTAATCCTCTAATGTTATGGCTAGAAAACCCGAGTTGTATAGTTCAAATTTCTTTTATTTTTTCTTCCAAGATTTTTTTCAAATTCAAGTCAGTTAACATACAGTTTAGTATTGATTTGAGGAGTAGAATTTAGTGATTCATCACTTACACATAACAGTGCTCATGACAACAATGCCTTCCTTAATGCCCATCACCCATTTAGCCCACCCCCTACCCACCTTCCCTCCAGCAACCCTGTTTGTTCACTACAGTTAAGAGCCTTTTATGGTTTGCCTCCTTCTTTGTTTTTATATTATTTTTCCTTATCTTCACCTAATGTTTTATGTTTTGTTTCTTAAATTCCACATCTGAGGGAAACCATGTGGTATTTTTCTTTCTCTGACTTATTTTGTTTACCATAATACACTCCAGTTCCACCCTTGTTGCAAATGGCAAGATTCCATTGTTTTTGATGGCTGATTAATATTCCATTGTATGCATATACCACCTCTTTTTTCTCCACTCATCATTTGATGGACATTTGGGCTCTTTCCATAATTTGGATATTGTTGATAGTGCTGCTACAAACATTAGGGCGCCTATGCACCTTCAAATCAGTATTTTTGTATCCTTTGAATAAATACCTAGTAGTGCAATTTCTGCATTATAGTATATTTTTGTAATTAATTTTCTGAGGAACCTCCACACTGTTTTCCAGAGTGGCTGCAGCAGTTTGCATTCCCACAAACAGAATAAGTGGGTTCCCCTTTCTCCTCATCTTTGCCATTATCTGTTGTTTCCTGAGTAGCTAATTTTAGCCATCCTGACAGGTGTGAGATGATATTTCATTGTGGTTTTGATTTGTATTTCCCTGATGATAGGTTATTTTGAAAGTTTTCTCATGTGTTGGTTAGCCATTTGTATATCCTCTTCGAAGAAGTGTCTCTTCATTTCTTCTGTCCATTTCTTAACTAGAATTTTTATTTTTGGGGTGTTGATTTTTATAAGCTCTTTATAGATTTTGGATACTAGCCCTTTGTCCAATATGTCATTTGAAAATATCTTCTCCCATTCTATAGCCTTCCTTTTAATTTTGTTTACTGATTCCTTCACTGTGCAGAAGCTTTTTATCTTGATGATACCATATGGTTCCATATGATTAATATATCATCAATGTTTAAAAAAATACATATTAATGAAAGTGAAGAGATGGAAAAACATTTACCATGCTAATGTAAGGTTAAAAAAAGACAGGATAGCAATGATTATATCACAAAATAGACTTTAAAACATAACAAGAGAGGTGCCTGGGTGGCTCAGTTGGTTAAGAGTCCAACTCTCGATTTCAGATCAGGCCATGATCTCACAATTCATGACTTCAAGACCCACGTCCAGCTCTGTGCTAGTGGCACAGAGACTGCTTGGATTTCTCTCCCTCTCTCTTTCTGTCCCTCTTCCTGCCCTCTTTCACTCTCAAAATAAATTAATAAACATTTAAAAAATAAAATGTAGCAAGAGACTAAGACATTACAAAATAATAATCTATCCAACAGCAGGATATACTTGTAAATATTTATGTACTCAATTTTGGAACACCTAAATGTGTGAAGCAAATGTTAAGACACAAAGAGGGAAATTAATGGTAGTAACTAATAGTAGGGGTTTTAGTACCCCACTTAAATCAGTGGATATATTAGGCAGCAAATCAATAAGCAAATAGTGTCTTTGTGTGGCACATTGGATTAGATGTACATAACAGATATATTCAGAACATTCCATCCAAAAACAACAGAAAACACATTATTTTCAAGTGCACATGAAACAGTCTCCAAAATAAATCATGTTAGGCAAAAAATATCTCAATGAAATTAAGAAGATTAAAAGTATACATACATCTTTTCTGAACACAATTGTATGAAGCTAGAAATCAACTACATGCTGCCTGTGTTCTCCTCTAACATTTTGATATTTCCCTGTCTCACGTTTAGGTCTTTCATCCACTTTGGATTTATTTTTGTGTATGCTGTAAGAAAGTTATTCTTTCGTTCTTCTGAATGTTGCATCCAGTTTTGCCAACAACATTTGTTGAAGAGAGAGTCTTTTTTCCGAATGGATATTCTTTCTTGCTTTGTTGAAGGTGAGTTGACCATATAGTTGTGGGTGCATTTCTGGATCCTCTATTCTGTTCCATTGATCTATGTGTTGTTTTTGTGCCAATACCTAACTGTCTTGAGGATTACCTCTTTGTAAAACAGCTTAAAGTCAGGAATTGTAATGCCACCAGCTCTGGTTTTCTTTTTCAACATTACAACGGCTGTTTGGGGTCTTTTCTGGTTCTATACAAATTTAAGTGTTTTTTGTTCTAGCTCTGTGAATTGAATGTGCATTGAATTTGTAGATTCCCTTGGGTAGTACAGACATTTACAATGTTTCTTCTTCCAATCCATGAGCATGGAAAGTTTTCCCATTTCTTTGTGCTGTCTTCAATTTCTTCCATAAGTATTCCATAGTTTTCAGAACACAGATCTTCTACCTCTCTGCTTTGTTTTTTTTTTTAATTTTTTTTCAACGTTTATTTTATTTTTGGGACAGAGAGAGACAGAGCATGAACGGGGGAGGGGCAGAGAGAGAGGGAGACACAGAATCGGAAACAGGCTCCAGGCTCTGAGCCATCAGCCCAGAGCCCGACGCAGGGCTAGAACTCACGGACCGCGAGATCGTGACCTGGCTGAAGTCAGAAACTCAACCGACTGTGCCACCCAGGCGCCCCTACCTCTCTGCTTTGATTTACTCCTAGGTATCATATGGTTTTTGGCACAATGGTAAATGGGATCAATTATTTGATTTCTTTTTGCTGCTTCATTATTGATGTTTAGAAATGCTACAGATTTATGTACATTGATTTTATATCATGTGAATTTTCTGATTTCATTTGTCAGTTCTAGTATTTATTTGGTGGAGGCGTTTTTTTTGGTTTTCCATGTAGAGTATCATGTCATCTGTTAAAGTGAAAGTTAGATTTCTTCCTCGCCAATTTGGATGAATTTTCTTTTTTGTTGTTGTTGTCGTTGTCTGATTGCTGAGGCTTATGCTGAACAACAATGTATCAGAGTGGACAGCCCTGTCGTGTTCCTGACATTAAAAGGAAAGTTCTCAGTTTTTCCCTATTGAGAATGATATCAGCTGTGGGTATTTTGTATATGGACTTTATGATGTTTAGGTATGTTCTTTCACTCCCTACTTGGTTGACTGTTTTTATCCATAAAGGATGCTGTGTGTTGTCAAATGATTTCCCTGCATCTCTTGACATGATAATATGGTTCCTAGGCTTTATTTTAGTAATGTGGTGTATCACATTGATTGATTTGGACATACTAAACCAACCCTGCATTCCAGTAATAAATCCTCCTTGATAGTGGTGAATAATTCTTAAACATTAAAATGTTTCTTGGACTTTACTTGTTAATGTCTTGTTGATAATTACAGCATCCCTGTTCAACAGGGATATTGGTCTGTAATTTTCCTTTTTAAGTGGGTCTTTGACTGGTTTTAGAATCAAGGTAATAGTAGTCTTGTAGAATGACTTTGGAAGTTTTCCTTCCATTTCTATTTTTTGGAACAGTTTCAAAAGAACAGGTATTAATTCTTTAAATATTTGGTAGAAATCCCCTGGGAAGCCATCCAGCCCTGAAATTTTGTTTGGAGATTATTCATTACTGATTCAATTTCTTTACTGGTTATAGGTCTGTTAAAATTTTTCTGTTTCTTCCTATTTCAGTTTTGGTAGATTATACATTTGTAGGAATTCAGCTGTTTCTTCCAGATTGCCCAATTTTGGGGGAATATAATTGCTCATAATATACTCTTATAATTGTGTGTATTTTTGTATGTCTCATCTTTCATTCATCATTTAATTTATTCAGATCCTTTCTCTTTTCATTGTGATAAGTATGGATAGGTAATTATCAATTTTGTTAATTCTTTTGAGGAATCAGCTCCTACATTCGTTGATTTGTTATACTTTTTTTTTAAATCTCTCTACATGATTTATTTCTTCTCTAATCTTTATTACTTCCCTTCTTCTGCTGGTTTTGGGTTTTATTGGCTGTTCTTTCTCTGGCTCTTTTAAGTGTAAGATTAGGTTGTGTATTTGAGACTTTTTTCCATCTTGAGAAAGGCTTGTATTGCTATTTACTTCCCTGTTATGACCAACTTTGCTTCATCCCAAAGGTTTTGGACTGTCATGTTTTCATTTTCATTGGTTTCCATGTATTTTTTCTTATTTTTAATTTAATTTCTTGGTTAATCCACTCACTCTTTTAAATTATTATTTATTTTTGAGAGAGAGAGAGTGAGAGAAATAACGAGTGAGGGAGGGGTAGAGAGAGAGGGAGACACAGAATCTGAAGCTGACTATAGTCTCTGGGCTGTCAGCACAGAGCCTTATGTGGGGCTCAAAGTCATGAGCCATGAGATCATGACCTGAGCCGAAGTCGGATGTTTAACCAACTGAGCCAATCAGATGCCCCCAATACATTCACTCTTTAACCTTCATGTAGTCTTTCCAATTTTGTTCTTGCGGTTGACTTCAAGTTTCATAGTGTTGTGATCTGAAAATATGCATGGTATGATATCAATATTTTTGTACCAGTTGAAGACTGATTTGTGACCCAGTATATGATATATTCTGAAGAATGTTCCATGTGCACTTGAAGAAAATGTGTATTATTCTGATTTAGAGTGGAATATTCTGAATATATTTGTTAAGTCCATCTGGTCCTGTGTGTCATTCAAATCCATTGTTTCCTTGTTGATCTGCTGCTTAGGTAATGTGTCCATGTTGTAAGCGTGGTTTTTAAAGTCTCCTGCTTTTACTGTATGATTATCAATGAGTTTCTTAAAGTTTGTCATTAATTGACTTATATATTTGGCTGCTTTCAAGTTGGGGGCACAAATATTTATAATTGTTAAATCTTTTTGTGGCACCTGGCTAGCTCAGCTGGTTAAGTGTCCAACTTCAGCTCAGGTTATGATCTCGCAGTTCATGATTTCGAGCTCTGCATCAGGCTATGTGTTGACAGCTCAGAGCCTGAAGCCTGCTTTGGATTCTGTGTCTCCCTCCCTCTCTGTCCTTCTCCTGCTCACACTTTCTTTCTCTCTCTCTCTCTTTCTCAAAAATATAGAAACAGGGGCGCCTGGGTGGCGCAGTCGGTTAAGCGTCCGACTTCAGCCAGGTCACGATCTCGCGGTCCGTGAGTTCGAGCCCCGCGTCAGGCTCTGGGCTGATGGCTCGGAGCCTGGAGCCTGTTTCCGATTCTGTGTTTCCCTCTCTCTCTGCCCCTCCCCCGTTTATGCTCTGTCTCTCTCTGTCCCAAAAATAAATAAACGTTGAAAAAAAAATTTAAAAAAAAAATATATAGAAACATTAACAAAATTAAAAAAAATCTTGCTGGATAGATCCCTTTACTATGATATCTCACCCTTCAACTCTTATTACAGGTTTTGGATTAAAATTTGATTTGTATAAGGATTGCTACTCCAGCTTTCTTTTGATGTCCATTAATATGACAAATGGTTCTCCATCCCCTCATTTTCAATCTTAAGGTGTCTCTGTATCTAAAATCAGTCTCTTATAAGCAGCATATTGAAGGATCTTGTTTTTTTTTTTAATTCATTCTATTACCCTATGTCTTTTGATTGGAGCATTTAGTCCATTTACATTTAGAGTAATTATTGATAGATACACATTTAATGTTATTATAATACCTGTAGAATCACCTTTTCTGTAGATTGTCTTTTTTCCTTTCTAGTCTTTGTTTTTTTTGTATCTCTTTCCAGCTCAAAGAGTCTTCTCTTTAGTGTTTAGTGTTCATGAACTCCTTTAGTTTTGCTCGTCTTGGGAAATCATTATCTCTCCTTCTATTCTGAATGACTGCCTTGTTGGATAAAATATCATTGGCTGCATATTTTTCCATTTAGCACATTGAATATATCAATGCTGCTCCATTCTGTCTTGTCAAGTTTGTGTAGATAGGTATGCTGCTAACTATATGTTTCTACCCTTGTAGGTTAATGACCTTTTATCTCTAGTTGCTTTCAGAAATCTCATTTTATCTTTGTATTTTGCAAATTTCACTATGATATGTCTTGATGTGTTTTTGTTGATTGTAAGGGAAGTTGTCTGTACCTTTTGGATTTGAATACCTGTTTCCTTCCACAGATTAGGGAAGTTCAAGCTATTATTTTTTCAAATAAATCTTCTGTCTCTTTTTCCTGCTCTTCACTTGGTATTCCTATGATATGGATATTCTTGTGCTTTATAGAATTGCTGATTTCACTAAATCTATATTTGAGATCTATATATTTCCCTCTCCTTATTGCTGATTTCACTAAATCTATATTTGAGATCTAATATTTTCCCCTCTCCTTTCCAGCTTCATTATTTTCCATAATTTTATCTTCTATGTCATCTATTTGATGCTCTGCTTCTTCCATCCTCATAATTACATCTAGTTTGCTTTTCATCTCAGTAATAGCATTTTTTTTTTTTAATTTTTGCCTGTCTAGTGTCTGGTCTTTGATCTCAGCAGGAATTTCTCTGGAGTCTTCTATGTTTCTTTCAAGCCTAGCCACTATTCTTACGACTGTTGTTATAAACTTTTGTTCAGATATATTGTTTATAATCTTTTTTTAGCAAATCTCTGGTAGTAGTTTCTTCTTGATCTTTCTTTGAAGGAGAACTCATCACTCTTTTCATTTTCACTGAGTTTTTGTCCTTTGTATGTATGAAAGCTTGTTGTATTGGGGTTCCCGGATGGCTCAGTTGGTTAAGTGTATGGCTTTGGCTCAGGTCCTGATTTCACAGTTTGTAGTTCAAGCCCCACATCAGGCTGTATGCTGACAGCTCAGAGTCTGGAACCTGCTTCCAATTCTGTCTCCCTCTCTCTCTACCTCTTCTCTGTTTGCCCTCTGCCTCTCTCTGTTTCTCTAACTCTCAAAAATAAACTTTAAAAATTTTTTAAAAAGAAAAAGTGTTATATTACGCACTCCTTAGTGTAATGCTATATTAATAAGGGTTTATACATTGTCCAGGGCCTAGTGCTTCAGGAAGTGTCTCTGGTATGTGCTATGTGAATTCAACTGTTGAGATTTGGCTGCTCTTTCCCCCACACCAGTCCTCTGCAGAATTCCTCTTTGCCTATAGTGGGGACTGTCTGGACTCTTAACTAGGTGAGCTTTTTATTTCTTTTTTTTTTTTTAATTTTTTTTTCAACGTTTTTATTTATTTTTTGGGACAGAGAGAGACAGAGCATGAACAGGGGAGGGGCAGAGAGAGAGGGAGACACAGAATCGGAAACAGGCTCCAGGCTCCGAGCCATCAGCCCAGAGCCCGACGCGGGGCTCGAACTCACGGACCGCGAGATCGTGACCTGGCTGAAGTCGGACGCTTAACCGACTGTGCCACCCAGGCGCCCCTTATTTCTTTGTTAAAATAAGCGTGCTGTGTTCTCTCTCTTTCATATTATACATAATATTCTCTTAATACTCAGATCAATTGCCTAGATTTTCAAAATTAGATGTTGATTTAGCTGTGTGTAAGAGATGAGACTGGTCCACAGTACCCCTACTGCACCACCGTCTTAACACCTTCCACCCAAATGTGAGGATATAGAACAAAGTTTTAATAATGAAAACAATTTTTTACCGGCACAGAAAGAACAATGGAACATACCAGATAGCCAAGAAATAAACATGTTTATATGGTCAATTAATCTATGAAAAAGGAGGCAAGAATACACAATGGAAAAAGACAATTTGTCCAATAAATGGTGCTGGGGAAAGTGGACAGAAATTTGGTAAAGAATAAAACTGAATCACTTTCTGCTACCACACACAAAATATACTCAAAATGGACTAAATACCTAAACATGAGACCAGAAATGATAAAAGTTTTAGAAGATAAACACGCAGGAGTTTATTTTACTTCAGCTGTGGCAACATTATTTTACGTGTCTCTTAAGACAAGAACAAAACAAACAAACTGTAATGTTATTCATTTTGGAGAGAAACTGGAATGCAGACTCCATATATCAGGGAAAATATTCAGAGGTTATCAGAAACAAACACATCAAAGTATGCATGGTGTGTTCTAAAAACTAAATTAAACTATGATTTGAAAATAAAGTTTGATTTTAATATTGTATCAGAGAACACCAATAAAAATAAATAACTAAAAACAACCAAAGGGAATTCTGATGTTGAAAACTACAATAACAATTTTTTTTTAAAAATCATGAGTAAACCTGAAATTACAGAAATATTAATGACCAAATTCTAATATAAAACGGTGGACATTATAAAAATAAATAGAAGTTAAAATTGAAAGAAAATAGAGAGAGAAAAAGAAAAAGAACACTCAAAGAATTGTAGGAAATCAAGATTACCAAAAAATTTACTTTTGGAGTACAAGAAGCAAAAGAAAGATAAATGAGCAGAAAAAATACATATAAACATTAAATATATATATATTCAATTAAAATTTTCAGTGTATACATTGCAAGAAATATTTGCTAAAACATTTTTAACTTTATAGTAAAACACTAACCTGACAGCAAAAGAAAAATAGCTCATGAAAATCATGCTAGGATTAATAGCTGATTTCTCCACAAACATTGAACTACTGAAAACATAGTGATCATATGGCTGAAGTGATCAAAGAAAGTAACTGTGAACCAATAACACTATGTGTATCAAAGCCAAATTTTAAAAATAACAGTAAAATAAAAACATTCATAGATTAACACATGCTTACATGATACTAGCAGAGTCAAATCACAAGAATTACTATAGTAAATTCAGGCTGAAGGCAAACAGACTGAAATGGTAATTCACATCTATGTGCCAAAATCATAGTGAAAATTATGTAGTTTTAAGAGAGTATTAATTCATAATTTTCCAATAACAACAAATATGATATAAGGAGATGGTTGACAGCAAAGTGGTAATGAGTTAGTCAGACAAGTAAGAATTATAAAAAAATATGGTTGACTTTCATAATATTATAAATGTAATTTCCCACAAAAGAGGGGGAAAGAAACTATGCTAGAGTAAATTTCTGTACGCACTGAAATTCAACTGGGACAAATCAGCTTAAACTGGTTTTGATAAAGATAAAATGTATGTGGCAAATCATAGAACAATTAAAATAACAGAAGAGGGGCACCTGGGTGGCTCAGTTGGTTGAGCATCCGACTTCGGCTCAGGTCATGATCTTATGGTTCGTGAGTTTGAGTCCCACATCGGGCTCTGTGCTGGCAGCTCAGAGCCTGGAGCCTACTTCAGATTCTGTGTCCCCTCTCTGCTCCACCCCTGCTTGTGTTCTGTCTCTCTCTGTCTTTCAAAAATGAATAAACATAGAAAAAAATTAAAAATAACAATATAATAAAAGTCATAAAAAAAGAAATTTCTACATTAAAAATGTACTTAATGCCAAAAGAGAGAATGAAAGAAGAAATAGATGAGATACATGGAAAATTTATAATTACATATCTTAATCAAAAATATAAATTATAACATTAAATGTGACTAGAATAAATTAAATCACATGATAGTGATATCTCATTGTAGTTTTGATTTGCATTTCCCTATGATAAGTGATTTTGAGCAATTTTGATGTGTTTATTGGCCATCTTTGTGTATTCTTTGGAAAAATTTCTATTCATATCTTCTGCCTAGTTTTAATTGGATTATTTGATTTTCATGTGTTAAGTTTTATAAGTTCTTTACTACATATGCATATATATATAATTACCATTTATACTAATTTATATATAATTCTTTATGCATTTCTTTAGATTATATAATTAAACTTATAAAATTTACTATCTATGGTTATGTAATACCTATACTTCAATATCTATAGTAAAGGTTTATTGAATATATACAGTAAAGTTATTGAATTAGTAATTTAGAAATTACCTCCAAGGAAACCCCATGCTCACATGACTTCAGGTATGAATTTTAACAAATGTGATAGCAATTATTTTTTGTTTTCAAAATGTAAGAATACAATATTTCCCTGACACTAATACCAGACAAAAGTAACTCAAGAAATGAAAATGACAAATTTCTCTTACAAATGTAGACAGGGTAATCCAGAACAAAATATTAACAAATTATATCAAGAAGCATACAAATATGATTATACACTATAACAGAATAGTATTCATTCCAGGAATTAAAGGTTTGTCTAACATACAGAAATCAAGTAATGCAGGGGCTCCTGGGTGGCTCAGTTAAACATCTGCCTTCAGTTCAGATCATGATCTCAAGGTTAATGAGTTCAAGTCCCACGTTGGGTTCTCTGCTGTCCAGGCAGAGCCTACTTCAGATCCTCTGTCCCCCTCACTCTCTGCCCTTCCCGCACTTGTGCTCTCACTCTCTGTCAAATAAATAAATAAATGAATAAACAAACAAACAAACAAATAAATAAATAAATACTTAAAAAAAAAGAAATCAAGTAATGCAACACACTTAAAAACCAAAACAAAACAAAAACAAAAACAAACTAAAAACAAAACCCACAGGATTACCACCAGAAATCCAAAATAAATATTTGATAAAATCCCACACTTTACTACAATAAAAAAGTCAACAGAAATGGAAAGAAGACAAAATCCTTAAAATAGCAAAGGACATATATGAAGAATCATACAACTCTTTTCTAACTTAATGGTGAAAAACAGGATGCTTTCTTCTAGGATCAGAAACAAAAGAAGGATGTGCACTCTCACAACTCATTTCAAACATATTTCTGAAGGCGGCAGACAGGGAAATTTTGCAAGAAAATAAAAAGGCTCTTAACATTAGAAAGGAAAAGTAAAATTATTTTTTATTTATAAATAAAATGATCATATGTAAACTAAATCTTAAATAATCCATTAATAAGTTGTTAGAACTGATATGTTATCTCAGGATACAAGATTGTATTTCCATATAATTGTAATTAAAAAAAGGAATTTTGAACAGACTCTTAAATACAGAGAACAAACTGGTGGTTGCCAGAGGTAAGGTAGGTGGGGATATTGGTGAAACATATAAATAAAATTCTGAGAGACAAATTTCTATTTATAAAATAAATAAGTCAAGTAGATGAGAAGTACAGGATAGGGTGATATAATAAATAACGTAATAAAGTTGCATAGTGACAAATGATGACTGCACTTACTGTAGTGAGTACTGAGTTATGTAAAGAGTTACTGAATCATTATGTTGTACACCTGAATTAATATCACATTATATGTTAATTTTACTTTAATAAAACACTATTTTTAAATTAAAGATAATAACATGTTCAAAAGTATGAAAAATAAATAATACTTGGGAAAATATAATTATCAATAAATTTATACTGAATATTAAAAATATTGGCTGAACAAAATCTAGAAACATCTAAATTCGTGGAAAACATCTCATTTTCAAGAGTTAGCCGACTTAACATTGTTGAGAGAGCAATACACCCCAATTTGGTGTATAGATTAAACAAAAATTCTATCATAATCCCAACTGACTTCTTGTACAAACTGACAATCTGATTCTAAAATGCATCTGTAATGGCATGTATAGTCAAATAATTTAGAAAACACTATATAAGAGGACTCATTATTCCAAAATTCAAAATTTACTACAAAGCAACAATAATAAAAATGATGCAATACTGGTGAAAAATAGACATATGGATTAAAGGAATAGAATTAAGAAGAGAAAATAAAGCCATGTGAGTATAGTTAGTTGATATTAACCATAGTGCCAAAATCTTTTAATGGGAAAAAAAAAATCAATCCAAAATGTGGAATTAAACAATAGGTAACCACTGCAAAAAGAAAAAAAAAGTGAATTTTAACCTTTACCTCACACTTCATACCAAATTAACTAAAAATTAATCAAAGACCTAAATTAAAAACAGAAGTATAACTTCTATGAAAAATTATTGGAGACCTTAGATTTTTAAAGGGCTGTAAATATAGCACCAATACTATGAGTAACAACAACAGCAAAACTGTAAAATTTGGACTTCATCAAAATTAAGAACTTCTGTTTCAAATGACAAAATTAAGAAATTGTAATTCCAAAATATAAAATTGGAATGAATATTCATAAATCACATATCTGGTAAATATCTAGTATATCATATATCTATATCATCTATCTATATCTATATCTATATCTATATCTATATCTGTATCTATACCTATATCTATATCTATATCTATCTACTATATCTATTACATCTCTCTAACAAACTATTAAGAGAAAAGTGATTTTTTAAATGGGTTACTAATTGAATACACAGTAATCCAAGAAGTTATATAAATGATGAATGTGCATGTGAAAAGATGCTCAATATTATTTGTCAGGGAAATACAAATTGAAACCACAATGAGATAGCCATTGGCACACTAGAATGTGTGGTTAGAATAAAATTGACCAGATAGAATGAAATTGTAGAATAATAACAAGTGTTTTACAGGTGTACTGATATTGAAAATCTCATTCACTACTGTTGGGAATGTAAAATCCCAGTTTTGCAGTTGCTTTGGACATCTGTCTAGTAGTTATGCAAACAAAGAATTACCATATAATCCTACAAATCAATTGTTAAATATTACCCCAGAAAGATAAAACCACATGTCCAAAGAAAGATTATACAAAGCAACATTATTCAGAATATTCAAAAGGTGGAAACAAACAAAATATCCATCAACTGATAAAGGGAAAATAATGATGTATAATCCATTTAATAAAATATTATAATTGATTCTAAAGAAGGCAAGTGTTAGGTGGGCTGAGCACATGTGCAATTAAAAATTTATGTATAACTTTTGGCTCTCCAAAAGCTTAACTACTAATAGACTATGTTGGCCAAAACTTTTTCTGGCAACATCAAAAGTCAACATAATTTGTACATTAAATGTATTATATATTGCATTTTTACAATAAATTAAGATAGAGAAAGAAAATGTTATTTTAAAAAAAA
Organism: Lynx canadensis; assembly: GCF_007474595.2. NCBI lineage: Eukaryota > Metazoa > Chordata > Mammalia > Carnivora > Felidae > Lynx > Lynx canadensis. The sequence continues at coordinate 83,601,423 of NC_044303.2, read as the reverse complement.
TCACAAGGAAAAATGAAGCCTAGGGAAGCTAAAACACAGCAGCAGAGGGCACAGAGCACACACATTTTCTAAAGCACTAGGCCCTGGATGTTGTATGACCCCCTCTCCACAATGCCATTACTTGTAAGATCAGGAAACATTACAGACTTTTCTAACACAGAGAAAAAGACAGAGAGTTAGATAAAATGTTAAGATGGAGGAAATCAACCCAAAAGAACCTATGAAAGGTCACAGAGTGAGACAATCAAAACAGGAAAAACTAATATGCCTGAGAGAGGATTTAAAGTAACAATCATAAGGACACTTCCTGGTCTTGAGAAAATAATGGAATACTTTGGGAAGGCACTTATTGAAGAAATAAAGGGCTTTAAAACAATCAGAAATGAAAAATACAGAGGCTCTAGGGTGACTCAGTCAGGTAAGCATCCACCTCTTGATTTCAGTTCAGGTCATGATCTCCCAGATCATGAGTTCTAGCCCCACGTCAGGTTCCATGCTGACAGTGTGGAGCTTGTTTATGATTCTCTTTCTCCCTCTCTACCTGTCCCTTATCTCTGTCTCTGTCTCTTTCCCTCTCTCTCTCTCCATCTCTCTCTCTCTTTTTCTAGTTTTCTCAAAATAAATTTATATACTTAAAAAATGAAAAATATAATAATTGAGTAGGACCAGGATTGACACAATCCACACAAGGCTGGAAGAAGCAGAAGAATGAATATGCAATATAGAAGACAAAATTGTGCAAAATAATGAAGCTGAATAAAAGAGAGAAAAATTATGCAACACAAGAACAGACTTAGGGAACTCAGTGACTCCATCAAATTTAAAAATATTCATATAGGAGTCCCAGAAAATGAAAGGGGGAAAAAAGCTGGATAATTTATTTGAGGAAATAATAGTTGTTATTGTATTAGTATCAATGAGTTTCTTTATGTTTGTTATTAATTTATGTATTTGGGTGCTCTCCAGATGAGCACATAAATATTTACAATTGTTAAATCTTGGTAAATACACCACTTTATTATGATATTGTGCCCTTGTTTGTCTCTTGTCAGAATCTTTGTTTAAAATCTGGTTTCTTGGATATAAGTATTGCTACCTTGACTCTCTTTGACAGACACACATAGATTTGTGTATGAATATTAACACAGTATACTAATTATGTGTATTTATATGTATATGATAACTAATAACTGATATACATGTACTAATTTTACATGAATATTTAATTTAAATGAATATATAATGGATGTGTAAATAAAATATAATTATAAACATAAATATGTATTATTTCAAACTGGTTCATACCTCTATGCAGCATCTCATCTTGTTTCTATCTAGTACATGCTACTCCAAGATGAAATTAATTTCTTCATAACTCTGTGTGTGAGGGAGAAACTCGGCTCTAGATGGTCACTGCTATTTAGTAGATAAGGCTTTAGTTATGTATCCAAATGTCATATGCTCTATGCACATAAAATTAATTTTTAATGGAAACTAAAATGCATAGAGAGAAACTGCATACCACTGAGATGTCACTGACGGAAACTCACTGATGACTTCTCTATCTTTGCTGCTTGCAGCCTGAGTCATTTAGGCTCTGAAGACAAATCAAAGTGAAATTAAAATTGGTTACACTTAAGGAGGTAACAGTTGCCTACTCAGAGACAAATGTTATATAAATGTGATTTCAACTAGAATCTAAAAATAGATACAAAATAAATAAGATTAGTAAACATAAATTATCTCTGACCATTATGAATACAATTAGTAATAATTCTTCCACATTTTCTCTTATGGAGATTAAAGCTTTGTAACTCTTTAAAATTTCTGATATATTAAATGTTGCATTTTAAAACCCTTTGCAAATAGGAAGGAAATATTGGATTCTCTTTCTGGGAAAAGTTTACAAGTAGTATGATGCAAGGATATTTCAAGAAGCATCTTTAAATTTCAAATGCATTTTGTGATAATCCAGAGGTTAATTGTAATTTTCAATTTATTACGATCCCTTGTTTTGGGGTGCTGAAATGGTAGACAACTCTGAACATGATTCTGAAGCCTTAATAAAAATGTCCATAAAGTCAAAGGGCACCTGGGTGGCTCAGTTGGTTAAACATTTGACTCTTGATTTCAGCTCAGATTATGATCTCAAGGTCATGAGATCAAGGCCCAAGCCAGCCTCTGTGCTAAGTGTGGAGGCTGCTTGGTATTTCTCCCTCTCATTCTGTCCCTGCCCCATACATGTTCTCCCTGTCTTTCTCAAAAAATATCCAACAATAGCACTGCTAGGAATTTACCCAAGGGATACAGGAGTCCTGACACATAGGGGCGCTTGTACCCCAATGTTTATAGCAGCACTCTCAACAATAGCCAAATTATGGAAAGAGCCTATATGTCCATCAACTGATGAATGGATAAAGAAATTGTGGTTTATATACACAATGGAGTACTACGTGGCAATGAGAAAGAATGAAATATGGCCCTTTGTAGCAACATGGATGGAACTGGAGAGTGTTATGCTAAGTGAAATAAATGATACAGAGAAAGACAGATACCATATGGTTTCACTATTATGTGGGTCCTGAGAAACTTAACAGGAACCCATGGGGGAGGGGAAGGGAAAAAAAAAAGGAGGTTAGAGTGAGAGAGAGCAAAAGCATAAGAGACTCTTAGAAACTGAGAACAAACTGAGGGTTGATGGGGGGTGGGAGGGAGGGGAGGGTGGGTGATGGGTATTGAGGAGGGCACCTTTTGGGATGAGCACTGGGTGTTGTATGGAAACCAATTTGACAATAAACTTCATATATTGAAAAAAAATCCAACAAGTCGAGAATACAATGCAAAAAGACTAATAATCTCTCTATTAAATCTTACCCTAACTGGCAGAAGAAAGCTGAGCTCTGTGCACCATTTAAAAATAGTCCAGTGAACTGCAAAATCATCCACAGAGCTAGTCTATATTTATCATCAAAGTGAAGCAATGACCGGTACTGTGTCTAAAACATTGAAGACCTTGAAGCTGTTTGCTGAGTTGATGGAGGGAAAGAAAGAGGGTGGCTAGGGGTGCTGCACAAATCACTGATGCAATTTGATAAATAAGGATGACTGTGATCAAGCCACACTGAATAGCCTAACCAAGACACCTGACAGACCAAGGAATGCTGTTTGTACTAGGCAGGGCAACTAGCCTCCAGGTTGATTCTTACCTTTATCCAGTTACTTGAGATTAATTTAAACAACTTTGTGCATGTCCAACTTGGAGAATCATTGATAGTGATGGCAAAATAATATTGAATCTTTATTTGAAACATCAAACCAATTATTTAATCGTGCACCACACTTAAATCTTGTCCAAGAGTATATGACATACATATTTTCTCCTTTACATATTAAAAAAATTCAAGTTCTTGTGGTAAGTGTAATATAACAAACTCTATCTCAGCAAGAATGAGACCAATATTCTCTAAATCTACTTTAGATTGGTTGGAGACACAACCCCCTCTCCACAGTTTTTAATTTGGGTTTTAGGTAACGCATTGTAAGTTTAAACAGGGAAATATCAATATGTTTAAGACATTTGTTTCAGTGGTCTAACTACCCCAAATAATACCCCTCAAGGTAAATATAGCCACTCTTCCTCTGAAAAAATTTTGCCTCACAAAAATAAACATGTTATTCAATAGTATACAAATAATATTCATTATTTTATCCCTTCAGTAATTGAAAATTGATAATCCATTTCCAAATATGTTACAGTAAATATGAATTATATAAGGAGCTTTAAATGGAAAAGTACATTTCCTTTTCTCAATAAAAATAGATGATAGATGTGGTGCCTGGGTGACTCAGTTGGTTAACCATCCAACCCTTGATTTCAGCTCGGGACCTGATCTCATGGTTCATGAGATCAAGTTCTGCTTTGGACTCTACACTGAGAGTACCGAGCCTATTTAGAATTCTCTCTCTCTCTCTCTCTCTGCCCCTTCCATGCCCCCACAGAAACTCTCTCTCTATCTCTCTCTGCTTCCCAAAATACATAAATATTTAAAAAATAACAAAAAAATAGATGATAGGTAAAATAATCGTAGAAATAGTTTCAATAGGTAATAGAATGGTCAGAAGCAGAACAAGTCAAGGACAATAATCACCCCTTGGCTTTTTCATGGTTTATCACTTCTCTGACTGAATCAATCATCAGATGCAACTGTAAGCTTCATCTAGATGGGCAATGAAATATGACCAGGTTAGGTTTATAACAGAAGCAGATAAATGACATCATTCTTGATTTTAATATGCCTCTTCGAGGAGAGGGTTAAGAGGTCTGTTGATAAATCCCCTTGAGATTTTAAAGAATAATTCAGCTAGAAACAACTAAAAAATATCATTAACATTTTATTTGCACTATTTTGGTTTTCTGCTCATGCTTTAAAAAGTATCCTTTTATTATTATTATTTTTAATATGAAATTTATTGTCAAACTGGTTTCCATACAACATCCAGTGCTCATCCCAACAGGTGCCCTCCTCAAAACCCATCATCCAACCTCCCTTCCCTCCCATCCCCCATCAATCCTCAGATTGTTCTCAGTTTTTAAGAGTCTCTTATGTTTTGGCTTCCTCCCTCCCTAACCTTTTTTTTTTTCCTTCTCCTCCCTCATAGTCTTAAGTTTCTCAGGTTCTCTGTATGACTTATTTCACTTAGCATAACACTCTCCAGTTCCATCCATGTTGCTACAAAAGGCCATATTTCATTCTTTCTCATTGCCACATAGTATTCCATTGAGTATATAAACCACAATTTCTCTATCCATTCGTCAGTTGATGGACATTTAGGCTCTTTCCACAATTTGGCTATTGTTGAGAGTGCTTCTATAAACATTGGGGTAAAATTGCCCCTATGCATCAGCACCTTGGTATCCCTTGGGTGAATTCCGAGAAATGCTATTGCTGGGCCATAGGGAAGATCTATTTTTAATTTTTTGAGGAACCTCCACACTGTTTTCCAGAGCGGGTGCACCAGTTTGCATTCCCACCAACAGTGCAAGAGGGTTCCCGTTTCTCCACATCCTCGCCAGCATCCATAGTCTCCTGATTTGTTCATTGTAGCCACTCTGACTGGCTTGAGGTGGTATCTGAGCGTGGTTTTGATTTGTAGCTCCCTGATGAGGAGCGACGTTGAGCATCATTTAATGTGCCTGTTGGCCATCTGGATGTCTTCTTTAGAGAAGTGTATTCATGTTTTCTTCCCATTCACAGGATTATTTGTTTTTCAGGTGTGGAGTTTGGTGAGTTCTTTATAGATTTTGGATACTAACCCTTTGTCTGATATGTCATTTGCAAATATCTTTGCCCTTTGCATCAGTTACCTTTTAGATTTGTTGATTGTTTCCCTTGCAGTGCAGAACCTTTTTATCTTCATGAGATCCCTATAGTTCCTTTTTGTGTTTAATTCCCTTGCCTTTGGGGACGTGTCAAATAAGAAATTGCTGCAGCTGAGGCCAGAGAGGTTTTTTTCTGCTTTCTCTTCCATCTCCTCTTGATTGTTTCCTGTCTCACATTCAGGTCCTTTATCCATTTTGAGTTTATTTTTGTGAATGGTGTAAGAAAGTGGTCTAGTTTCATTGTTCTACATGTTGCTGTCCAGCTCTCCCAGCACCATTTGTTAAAGAGGCTGTCTTTTTTCTATTGGATATTCTTTCCTGCTTTGTCAAAGATGAGTTGGCCATACTTTTGTGGGTCTAATTCTGGAGTCTCTATTCTATCCCATTGGTCTATGTGTTTGTTTTTGTGCCAATACCATACCGTCTTGATGATTACAGGTTTGTAGTAGAGGCTAAAGTCTGGGATTGTGATGCTGCCCGCTTTGTTCTTCTTCAACATTTCTTTGGATATTCGGGGTCTTTTGTGGTTCCATACAAATTTTAGGATTGTGTGTTCTAGCTTCAAGAAGAATACTGGTGCAATTTTGATATAGATTGCATCGAATGTGTAGATAGCTTTGGGTAGTATTGACATTTTAACATTTATTCTTCCAATCTATGAGCATGGAATGTTTTCCATTTTGTTATATCTTCTTCAATTTCCTTCATAAGCTTTCTATAGTTTTCACTATACAGATCTTTTGCATCTTTGGTTAGGTTTATTCCTAGGTATTTTATGCTTCTTGGTACAATTGTGAATGGGATCAGTTTCTTTATTTTTCTTTCCGTTGCTTCGTTATTAGTGTGTCAGAGTGCAACTGACTTCTGTACATTGATTTTGTATCCTACGAGTTTGCTGAATTCATGTATCAGTTCTAGCAGACTTTTGGTGGAGTCTGTCAGGTTTTCCATGTATTATATCATGTCATCTGCAAAAAATGAAAGCTTTACTTTTTCTTTGCCAATTTTGATGCCTTTGATTTTCTTTTGTTGTCTTATTGCTGATGCTAAAAATTCCAACACTATGTTAAGCAATAGTGGTGAGAGTGAACATCCCTGTTGTGTTCCTGATCTCAGGGGGAAACCTCTCAGTTTTTCCCCATTGAGGATGATATTAGCTGTGGGCTTTTCATAAATGGCTTTTATGATGTTTAAGTATGTTCCTTCTATTCCGACTTTCTTGAGGGTTTTTATTAAGAAAGGATGTTGAATTTTGTCAAATGCCTTTTCTGCATTGATTGACAGGATCATATGATTCTTACCTTTTCTTTCATTAATGTGATGTATCATGTTGATTGATTTGTGAATGTTGAACCAGCCCTGCATCCCAGGAATGAATCCCACTTGATCATGGTGAATAATTCTATTTATATGCTGTTGAATTCGATTTGCTAGTATCTTATTGAGAATTTTTGCATCTGTATTCATTAGGGATATTGGCCTGTAGTTCTTTTTTTTTTTTTTTTCTGGGTCTCTGTCTGGTTTAGGAATCAAAGTAATGCTGGCTTCATAGAATGAGTCCAGAAGTTTTCCTTCCCTTTCTATTATTTAGAATAGCTTGAGGAGGGTAGGTATTATCTCTGCTTTAAATGTGTGGTAGAATTCCTCAGGGAAGCCATCTGGTCTTGGACTCTGATTTGTTGGGAGATGTTTGATAACTTAGTCAATTTCTTTGCTGGTTATGGGTCTGTTCAAGTTTCCTATTTCTTCCTATTTCAGTTTGCATATAATTTTCATATTATTCCCTGAAAATTGCTTGTATTTCTGAAAGATTGGTTGTAATAATTCCATTTTCATTCATGATTTTATATATTTCGGTCATCTCCATTTTCTTTTTGAGAAGCCTGGCTAGAGTTTTAACAATTTTGGTTTTTTTTCAAAAAACCAAAACTTGTTTCCAAGTTGATCTGCTCTACAGTATTTTTTAGATTCTATATTATTTCTGCTCTTATCCTTAAGATTTCTCTTCTTCTGCTGGGATTTGGGGTGTCTTAACTGTTCTGCCTCTATTTCCTTTAGGTGTGCTGTGAGGTTTTGTATTTGGGATTTTTTCTCATTTCTTGAGATAGGCCTGGACTGCAATGTATTTTCCTCTCAAGACTGCCTTTGCTGCAACCCAAAGCATTTGGATTGTTGTATTTTCATTTTCATTTGTTTCCATATTTTTTTTAATTTTTTTTTAACATTTATTTATTTTTGAGACAGAGAGAGACAGAGCATGAACGGGGGAGGGGCAGAGAGAGAGGGAGACACAGAATCGGAAGCAGGCTCCAGGCTCTGAGCCATCAGCCCAGAGCCCGACGCAGGGCTCGAACTCACGGACCATGAGATCGTGACCTGAGCTGAAGTCGGAGGCTTAACCGACTGAGCCACCCAGGCGCCCCAATTTTTTTAATATCTTGTCTAATTGCCTGGTTGACCCATTCATTATGTAGGAGGGTGTTCTTTAACCTTTATGCTTTTGGAGGTTTTCCAGTCTTTTTCCGGTGGTTGAGTTCAAGTTTCATAGCATTGTGGTCTGAAAGTGTGCATGGTATGGTCTCAATTCTTTTATACGTATTAAGGGCAGTTTTGTGACCCAGTATGTGATCTATCTTGGGGAATATTTCATGTGCACTTGAGAAGAAAGTATATTCTGCTGCTTTGGAATGCAGAGTTATAAATATATCTGTCAAGTCCATCTGATCCAATGTTATCATTCAGGGCCCTTGTTTCTTTATTGATCCTGTGTCTAGATGATCTATCCATTGTTGTAAGTGCGGTATTAACATCCCCTGCAATTACCACATTCTTATCAATAATGTTGCTTATGTTTGTGATTAATTATTTTACATATTTGGGGGCTCCCGTATTCGGCACATAGACATTTATAATTGTTAGCTCTTCCTGATGTATAGACCCTGTAATTATTATATAATGCCCTTCTTCATCTCTTGTTACAGCCTTTAATTTAAAGTCTAGTTTCTCTGATATAAGTATGGCTACCCCAGCTTTCTTGTGACTTCCAGTAGCATGATAGATAGTTCTGCCTCCTCTCACTTTCAATCTGAAGGTGTTCTCAGGCCTAAAATGAGTCTCTTGTAGACAGCAAATAGATGGGTCTTATTCTTCTTCTTTTTTTAATCCATTCTGACACCCTATGTCTTGTGTTTGGAGTATTTAGTCCATTTCCATTCAGTGTTATTATTGAAAGACAAGGGTTTAGAGTCATTGTGATGTCTGTAGGCTTCATGCTTGTAGTGATGTCTCTGGTCCTTTGTGGTCCTTGCAACATTTCACTCACAGAATCCCCCTTAGGATCTCTTGTAGGAATGGTTCAGCGGTGGTGAATTCCTTCAGTTTTTGTTTGGGAAAACGTTTATCTCTTCATCTGTTCTGAATGACAGACTTGGTAGATAAAGGATTCTCGGCTGCGTATGTTTTTCTGTTCATCACATTGAAGATTTTCTGCCATTCCGTTCTGCCTTGTCAAGTTTCAGTATTTAGGTCTGCTACTACTCTTATGTGTCTACCTTTGTATGTTAGGTCCTGTTTATCCCTAGGTGCTTTCAGAATTCTCTCCTTATCCTTGTATTTTTCCAGTTTCACTATGATATGTTGTGCAGAAGATGGATTCAGGTTATGTCTGAAGGGAGTTCTTTGTGCCTCTTGGATTTCAATGCCTTTTTCCTTCCCCATATCAGGGAAGTTCTCACCTATGATTTATTCAAGTACACTTCAGCCCCTTTCTTTCTCTCTTCCTCTTCTGGAATTCCTATTATACGGATATTGTTGCGCTTGATAGCATCACTTAGTTCTCTATTTCTCCCCTCATACTCCTGGCTATTTTTATCTCTCTTTTTCTCAGCTTCCTCTTTTTTCCATTTATCTTCTAATTCACTTATTCTCTCCTCTGCCTCTTCAATTCATGCTGTGGTCACCTCCATTGTATTTTGCACCTCATTTATGGCTTTTTTAACCTCCTCTTGACTTATTTCATAGTCCGTTGGTCTCTGTAGCCATAGATTCTCTGCTATCCTCTATGCTTTTTTCAAGCCCAATAAATAATTTTATGACTATTATTCTAAATTCTTGTTCTGTTACATTGCTTAAATCGTTTTTGATCAATTCGTTAGCTGTTGCTACTTCCTGGAGTTTCTTTTGAGGAGAGTTCTTCCGTTTTGTCATTTTGGGTAGTCCCTGGGGTGGCGCCAAACTGCAGGGCACTTCCCCTGTGCTGTCTGGAGTAACTTGTGTTGGTGGGCAGGGCTTCAGTCAGACCAGATGTCTGCCCCTAGCCCACCACTGGGGCCACAGTCAGACTGGTGTGTACCTTATCTTCCCCTCTCCCAGGGGCAGGACTCACTATGGAGTGGTGTGGCCCCTGTCTGGGCTGCATGCACACTGCCAGGCTTGTGTTGCTGCTTCGATGGGATCTGGTGTATTAGCTACAGTGGATCTGCAAGGTGCACAGGGATGGGAGGGACAGGCTTAGCTTACTTTGCCCTTGGTGGTCCCCTGGGGTAGGGGCCCTGCAGCACCAGGAGGGAGGAAGACCCGTCAGAGGGATGGATCCACAGAAGCACAGCACTGGGTGTTTGTGAGGTGCAAGCAATTTCCGTGATGGGAACTGGTTCCCTTTGGGATTTCAGCTGGGGGATGGGAGAGGGAGATGGTGCTTGCCAATGCCTTTGTTCCCCACGGAGCTGAGCTCTGTCTTCCATGGCTCAACACCTCTCCCTCCTGGTGTCCTCCTGCCCTTCCGCTCTCCGAACAGTGCTGTTGACTTATAAAATTCCAGATGTTAAGTCCCACTGGCTGTCAGAACTCACACAGTCTGGCCCCTCCACTTTTGCTAGCCAGACTTGGGGGTTCCACCTTGTTGGGTGGGCTGCCCCTCCACCACCCCAGCTCCCTCCCACAAGTCCGTGTAGCATGCACTGCCTCTCTGCCCTTCCTACCCTCTTCCTTGGGCCTTTTGTCTACACTTGGCTCTGGAGAGTCCATTCTGCTAGTCTTCTGGTGGTTTTCTGGGTTATTTAGGCAGATGTGGGTGGAATCTAAGTGATCAGCAGGACAAGGTGAACCCAGCGCCCTCCTGTGCCACCATCTTCCCTCTCCTTTTATTATTAAATGTAATATGCCTCAAAATATTAACCAACATTTAAAATAATCTCAAATCTCACCATTATTAATTCTTCTCTGTAAAATATATTAATTTTTGTAGCCTTTTTGCTTTACAAAATTTATTTTATATATGTAATAAATATGTATATGTGTAATCATTTAATCCTCAAAATTGATGAAATTTATTTTTCTTTTGTGTTTCATCTTTCACAGTTACAGAATCTGAAGCTTAGAGATCAATTAATTTATCAAAGACAATACCACTTATCAGTATTGTGGTGGAGATTAAAACTGAGGGTGTGCTCCTTTCACATCTTTTTCTCTATCAATCTTCATGAGTTTATTGATTTCACTTTCCTTTTTTTCTGTCATTAACACACAATTTATGCTACTGTAATGTTGCATTTAATTTTTTCCTGTCTCCATTTTTATTTTTTGTTTACTTTTATGGATTGTTTTAATGTAGTTTATTGCCAAATTGGTTTCCATACAACACTAAGTGCTCATCCCAACAAGAGCTTTCCTCAGTGCCCAATACCCACTTTCCCCTCTCCCCCATCCCCCCTCAGTTTGTTCTGGGTATCCAGAGTCTCTTATGGTTTGCATCCCTCCCCTCTCTGTAATTTTTTTCTCCTTCTCCTCCCCCATGGTCTTCTGTTAGTTTCTCAAGATCTATATATGAGTGGAAATATATAGTATCTGTCTTTCTCTGCTGGATTTTTTCACATAGCCTAATACCTTCCAGTTCCATCCACATTGCTGCAAAGGGCAGATTTTCATTCTTTCTTATTGCCAAGTAGTAGTACCATTGTGTGTGTGTGTGTGTGTGTGTGGTGTATACACAATATACCACATCTATTTATCCATTCATCATTGATGAACATTAGGCTCTTTCCATAATTTAGCTATTGTTGAAAGTACTGCTATAAACATTAGGGTACCTGTACCCCTATGCATCCACTTTCCTGTATCCTTCAGGTAGATTTCTAACAGTAGTTACATCTGAAGGGAGTTCTCTGTGCTTCTTGGATTTACTGCCTGTTTCCTTCCCCAGATTGGGGAAGTTCTCAGCTATGATTTGGTTCATGGACACCTTCAGCCCCTTCCCTCTCTCTTCTTCTTTTGGAATTCCTATGATACAGATATTGTTCTGTTTAATTACATCACTAGTTCTCTAAATTCTTCCCTCTTGATCTTGGATTTTTTTTATCTCTTTTTCTCAGCTTCCTCTTTTTCCATAATTTTATCTCTAATTCACCTATTTTCCCCTTTGCCTCTTCATGCTGTTGTCTCCTCCATTCATTTTGCAATCCCATTTATAACATTGTTAATTCATCATGACTATTTTTTAGTTCCTTGATCTCTGCAGTAATAGATTCTCTGTTGTCTTCTATGCTTTTTTTTGCAAACCTAGTGATTATTTTATGAGTCATTATTCTAAATTCTTGTTCAGTTCACTTGCTTAATCTGTTTTGAACAAGTTCTTTTTTTTTTTTTTAATTTTTTTTTTCAACGTTTATTTATTTTTGGGACAGAGAGAGGCAGAGCATGAACGGGTGAGGGGCAGAGAGAGAGGGAGACACAGAATCGGAAACAGGCTCCAGGCTCCGAGCCATCAGCCCAGAGCCCGACGCGGGGCTCGAACTCACGGACCACGAGATCGTGACCTGGCTGAAGTCGGACGCTTAACCGACTGCGCCACCCAGGCGCCCCTGTTTTGAACAATTCTTTACCTGTCACCCTCTTCCTGAATTTCTTGTGAGGATAATTCTTCCGTTTCATCATTTTGGCTAGTTTTCTGTCCCTTATGAGTTTTAAAAGTTTGTTATGTGCTCTGCACCTCTGAGCACTGCTATATTAAAGCGGGTGGGGGGGGATATATACACCGTTCAAGGCCTTGTCCTTCAGGAGGTGTTTTTTGGGGAGTGTTACTTGCTCTCTGTTGTCATTTTGTTACTTTGATTATTTTATTTCCCTACTGATAGTGATGTTTTGGACCTTCCATGAGATGTGCTTTGATTTTTTCTTAAAGTCATCCTGGAAAGTAACACAAATGGACAGATAAATAGGAAACAAAAGCACGCAAACACACAAACAAATAAAACAAAGAAACAAACAAAAACTAAAAACTAGAAACAATCCAAAAGCAAAAAACCAGAAATACCAGATACAAGTAAAGAACAGGGTGGAGGCAGTGCTGATGGAAGAGCACATACAAAGAGAGGAATTACAGGGCTGGGGTAAAAGAAAAAAATAAACATTGAGCAGGCAGAGAGACTAAAAGCCTTAATCCAGACAGAAAGAAAGGAAATAAGGAAAGGAGGCAGGGAAAAAGAAGGAGGATAATTTTACCTAGACAGATAAATTATACTGCTTGATTATTCCAGAGAGAAGAAAAAGGAATGCAAGAAGGAGATGTAGAAAAATTATCAAGAGAATGGATTAAATATGTCTGTTTAAACAAAGCAATAAGCAGAGTAACCAGCTTAGAGGAGGGAAGAGATAAGGAGAAAGGGGGGAGAATATATCTATATATCAAGAATTGTCCTAGAATTAATCCAGGCATGCAGCAGTGCGGATCTGGAGGAGGAGTTGATCTAGTTCCACAGCATCTATCCTGCTCCAGTAGATACACAGTTACCTGGTGCAGAGGGGTGTCATTTGGTGTAGGCTGGTCCTCCTTCTACTCTGGGTACTGTGGGCCAATCCCTGAGGCCCCGCCTTGGTGGTGGTGGGGAGAAAAATGGCGACCCCCCCAAGTCTCTTCTCCATGACATGGTGTCCCAAATCTCTCCTTTGGATCCATCCTCACTGTGTTGCTGTCTGTCTCACTCCACCAACTCCTTTGCCCCAGAACTTGGCTGGGATTTAAACTCCTGTGCTGTGCTCCCTAGTACCAGGGAAGGCCCTCATGGTATGTGTCCTGGCTGGTTTTGTCCTGTGCCACAGCACTTCAGGGGAAGCTACTGGTTTCTGCTGCTGTGGAATGCGTCCCTGATCTACCACTGAATCCGGAGGTGGCTCCCCTGCTCCCCAGGTGTGTAAACAGGGCAGCCACCCCCAGTACCAAGATGGGATTTGCAGTTAGAGATCCTCTAACCTGCAGAGATGGGATCACTCTCTGTCCAGGCCCAAAGTTTTTTTCTCTTGTTCAGATCCAGTCCTATGCTTTCCCAGCCACTCTTTCTCTTCTCTTTGTCTCTCGGCAGAAGGGGATCCCTCCCCTCCGTGCCTACGGGCCCATTTCACATCTCCCAGTTCACAATCACCCACCTATGGTCCTCAGGTTGTCCCGGTGTCTCCCTGATAGACTCGGTCTTTTTTTTCTCCCACACTCCTAGGATTCAAAGTCCTTTGGCTTCAGCTCTTCTTTGAGAGACAGGGGAAGTGCGGATCCTCCTTCTCTGCCATGTTGGCCCTCCTTCCAAGGGAAATATTTTCTCCATTTTTATTTTGATAAAATATACATAACAGAAAATATATCATCTCAACCATTTTAAAGCATACAGTTTGATGGTATTGAGTATATTCCATTTGTTGTTCTACGTTCAGCACTATCTCCAGAACTCTTCATCTTGTAGATTTGTAATTCAATACCCATTAAGTAATAACTCCCAATTCCTCCTTTCCCCCACACCCTGGCAATCACCATTATGCTTTATATATTTGAATACTCTAATTGCTTCATAATAAGTGAAATAATACAGGTTTGGATTTTTATGACTGGCTCATTTCACTTAGCATGTTGTCAAAGTTCATCCATGCTTCAGCATATTACAGAAATTCCTTCATTGTAAGGTTGGGGCGCCTGGGTGGCGCAGTCGGTTAAGTGTCCGACTTCAGCCAGGTCACGATCTCGCGGTCCGTGAGTTCGAGCCCCGCGTCGGGCTCTGGGCTGATGGCTCAGAGCCTGGAGCCTGTTTCCGATTCTGTGTCTCCCTCTCTCTCTGCCCCTCGCCCATTCATGCTCTGTCTCTCTCTGTCCCAAAAATAAATAAAAAAACGTTAAGGTTAATATTCAGTTGTATGTATATACAACATTAGTCTATCAATGGAAACTTATATCCATGTTTTAAATATTAAATATAATGTTGCTATAAACATATGTATATAAATATCTCTTCAAGACCCTGCTTTCACTATTTTATGGCATACAGCTATAAGTGGAATGTAGAATCACATTGTAATTCTATCTTTAATTCTATCTTTAATAAGCATCTTTCAATGTGCTTTTGCCCATTTGCATATCTTCTTTAGAGACATATCCATGCAAGTCCTTGCTTATCTTAAAAATCAGGTTGGGGGGTCTGGGTGGCTCACTTGGTTAATCATCCAACTGCAGCTCAGGTCATGATCTCACCGTTCATGAGTTCCAGCCCACGTCAGGCTCTGTGCTGACAGCTCAGAGGTTGGAGCCTGCTTTGGATTCTGTGTCTCCCTCTCTCTCTGCCCCTCTCCCACTTTTATTCTCTCTGTCTGTGTCTCTCTCTCTCAAAAATAAGTAAACATTAAAAAATCAGGTTGTTTGTGTTTGTATTGCTGTATTTTAGCATTACACTGTAACTTCTGAATATTAGTCTTTAATCAGGTATGTGATTTTAAATTATTTTCTCCAGTTTGGTGGGTTGTTATTTAATTTTTTTGTATTCACTATTAAAGTACACTTTAAAAAATGTTTATTTATTTTTGAGAGAGAGAGAAAGAGAGAGAGAGGATGTGAAGGGGGGCAGAGAGAAGGGGACAGAGGATCCAATGCTGGGTCTGCACTGACAGCAGTGAGCCCACTTCAGGGCTCAACTTCACGAACCATGAAATCATGGCCTAAGCAGAAGTCAGATGCCCAGCTATCACTCAGGTGCCCCCAAAGCAAATTTTTAAAAATTCGTTTTTTCTAGTTTTCTTTTGTTGTCTATGTCTGGTGTCATTTCAAGAAACATTGTCAAATCCAATGTCTGTTTTCCTAGTTAGTTTTCTGTTTTTTTTTTTTCTAAAAGTTGTGTAGTTTTAAATTTTATATTTAGGTATTTGCTTAATTTTGCATTATTTTTTGGCATATGACATTACATAAGGGTCCAACCTCATTATTTTGCTTGTGGATGGCCATTGTTCCAACAACATTTGTTGAAAACACTCCCTTTTCCCCATTGAATGATCTTTGTTTCCTTGAAAAATAATTTTAACATTTATGTAAGAATTTATTTCTGGGCTCTCTACTCCATTCCAGTGGCATATGTGTCTGGCGTTATGTCAGTATCAAACTTTTATTGCAGTAGGTTTGTAGTAATTTGAATCAGGAAGTGTGGGTCTTCCTGCTTTGTTCCTCTCTGGGATTATTTAGTCTACTTGGAGTCACTTGAAATTTTAGAAGAATTTTAGAGTGGGTCTTCTATTTGTATGAAAATCATCATTAATATTTTTATAGAATTGCATTGAATTTGCAGATTGCTTTGGTTAGTATCACCATCTTAATAAGTGTTGCAACCCATGAAAATAGGTTTTATTTCACTATGCCCTTTTTAATATCTTCCAGAAATATTTTGTCATTTTTATTGTGCAAAGTATTCACCTCATTAATTACATTAAAACCTAAGTATTTTGTTATTTTTGATTCTATTGTAAATGGATTTTTTTAAATCCTTTTTGGGGGTGCCTGGGTGGCTCAGTCTGTTAAGCATCTGACTTCTGCTTAGGTCATAATCTCACAGTTAGTGAGTTCCAGCCCCGCATGGGGCTCTCTGCTGACAGCCTGGAGCCTGCTTCTGATTCCATGTCTCCCTCTCTCTCTGCCCCTCCCCGCTCATGAGCTCTCTCTCTCTCTCCCTCTCTCTATCTCTCTCTCAAAAATAAATATTAAAAATTTTTAAATTGCTTTGGGATTGATCATTGTTATAGAGATGTACTTAGTTTTGTGTATTGAATTTGAATCATTTTACTTTTTTGGATTTCTATTAGCTAAAATTATTTATGTATCCTTTAAGCTTTTCTGCATATAAGAACTTATCATCTGTGTATAAAGGTAATGTTATATATTTCTTAACAAAGTAGATGCATTTATTTCTTTGTCTTGTCTAATTACTCTGGTTCAATTTTCCAGTACTATGTTTAATAAAAGTGGTGAACATGACATCCTTGTACTACTTTAGATCTTAGAGGAAAACTTTCATTATTCTGCATGATGTTCACTGTGAATTTTTCATATATTACTTGTAGTATGTTAAGGTAGTTTACACACACACACACACACACACACACACACACACACACATAAATCCTGCCATTTAGGACAACATAGATGGGACTTGAGGGCATTATAAGTGAAATAAGTCAGAAAGATAAAGAAAAATACTATATGATCTCACCTAAAACAACAGCAACAGCAGCAGCAATTAAATTAATAAGCACTGAGTGTTGTATGGAAACCAATTTGACAATAAATTTCATATTAAAAATAAATAAATAAATAAATAAACTCATAGATACACAGAAAATATTGGTGGTTGCCAGAAATGGGGGATTAAGAGTGGGTAAAAGGTAAAGATGGTCAAAAAATAAAACTTCTATTTATAAAATAAATTAATAAATACTTAGGATTTAATGTGAGTATGGCGACTATAGTTAATAATTTTGTATTGTATATTTTAAAGTGCTGAGAACATAAAGGGAAGCCATAAAACAGACTTTAAGAAAGAAAGCAAACTGAAGGTTGCTGGAGAGGAGGTGGGTGGAGGATGGGTTGAATGTGTGATGGGTATTAAGGAAGGCATTTGTTGTGATGAGCACTGAGTGTTGTATTTAGGTGATGAATCACCAAATCCTACATGTAAAACTAATATTACACTGTATATTAACTAGAGGATTCAAACTTTGGACTCCAATACCTCAGCATCTGATTTTCTGTGCATTAGAAGGGAAGGGTCACAAAAGTATCCCCAGAATACGGTCTTCATCAGCTCAGCAGTAAGGAAAACATGGGGTTCCAGTGGCAGGTGAGCACTCCTTGCTTTTGATGACAATACTCCCCTCCCAGCTTCCCAATCCACCCCAGTGCTTTGCCTTCTCTGTCACCAATGTTTTGCATTAAATATCTTCAGTTTCATATGTGTAAAGTGGTTGTATGTGACTGGACTCTCACAAACGAGGTTGATGTCGCGACCGGTGCAACAAACACCAAGGTCAGGGTCCTGAGGGTAGGGGAATGCAAGAAAAAAGACAGAGAAGAAAGTTTGGGAACAGGAGGGTCCCCTGGGATGATGGCCCAAGTGACGGCTTTATTGTTGCTATACACAATCTTTTATATCCAGACTCTTATGGGTCAGGCCATTCTAAGAATAAACAGGTTTCACATAATCGCTGCCAACCAAAACATTTAGTTCTGTGTTCCTTGTGCATTTTCTAGACGGGTCACAACAAGATCTTGTTGATAAGATTGCTAGCAAAACACAATTCCCATGTTTGTTTCTATCTGACTCGGGGTAGAAAAAGGGGAGGTAGCATTACTGCCAACACCTGCAGACCACAGGCCTCAGGAATTAACTTTCTCAGCCTTGACAAGGCTTTCATATGCCCTTGAAAGTGGGGGAATGGGAGGGGGAACCACCAGGTTGGCTGAGTCAACAGGGAACATTGCTCCACCTGGTCTCAGCCTGGCACTGGGGCCCGGCCCCCCACAGGTTGATATCCATGAAATAAATTATACCACATTACAACACCTCTATTATTAAATAATTAATCTCTGACCAACTTTCTAAATTAACAACTGTGCTGAAATAGTTTATATGGAAAAAATTTTCTGAATGCAATTTTTACTAAGATAATTTATTATAAGGTATAAAAATTTGAAAGGTTCTTAATATCCAAAATCGAATTATTTTTCAAAATCAATCGGAAATTGTGCATCAAACTTTACCTGCACTAGCACTGAATTTTGTGTTTTTTCACCTCAGCCAATTTGATAGATATGCCGTTGTTTAATTTGCTTTTCTTGATTATTTACACGTTTATATGATTTTTCATGTTTATCTTTATAACTAGTAATTCTGTGAAATCTCCTTTTACATATTTGTATATTTTATTTCTTTTCAGAGTTTGTGTATATATATTCTGCATAAAGTACAATTACTTTGACTAGTAAAAAGCACATTTTTTGGCTTTGATATTTTGGTGAAGTATTTTTTTATTTTGCTTGATACATTAACATTAATAATGAGGAGTTAAGTTATAAAAATATGCAGACCCATAAGGGTATATGCATCCTGATTTTATAACAGCATTATCAACAATAGCCAAACTATAGAGAGCCAATGTCCACTGACAGATGAATGGATAAAGAAGATGTGGTATACATACAATGGAATATTACTCAACCATCAGAAAGAATGAAATTTTCCATTTTCAACGATGTGGATGGAGCTTGAATGTATTATGCCAAGCAAAATAAGTCAATTAGAGAAAAACAAATACCATATAATTTCATTCATGTGGAATTTAAGAAATAAAACAGATGAACATATCAGGATGTGGGGGAGAGAGGGAAACAAATCATAAGAACTCTTAAAGATAGAGAACAAACTGAAGGTTGATAGAGAGAAGTGGGTGAGGGATGGGCTAGGTAGGTGATGGGTCCTAAGGAGGGCACTTGTTATGATGAGCCCTGGGTGTTGTATATAAGTGATGAATCACTGAATTCTACTCCTGCAACTAATATTTCCCTGTATATTAACTAACTAGAATTTAAGTACAAATTTTGAAAAGAAAAAAAAAGGCAAGAAATAACAAGTGTTGGCATTGATATAGAGAAAAGAGAGCTCTTGTTCACTATTCGTGTGAATGTGAACTTATTTAGCTGCTATGGAAAACAGTATTTTTTCCAATTTTTTCCAAAGTTCTCCTCAAAATTAAAAATAGAACTACCAAATGATCCAGCAATTCCACTTCTGGGAATATAGTCAAAGGTGCTAAAAGCACTAATTCAAAAAGAAATTATTAATTAGATCACTAATTATTAATGAACAGCTTCATGTTCATTGCAGCATTAGTTTACAGTAGCTAAGACATGGAAACAACCGGAGTGTTCATAGATGGATGAATGGATAAGGAAGAGGCAGTATATAATACAATGGAATACTTATCTGCCATTATGAAGAAGGAAATCCTTCCAGTTCCAATAATATGGATGGACCTTGAGGGTATTATGCTAAATGAAATAACTCAGAAAAAGATATATACCATATAATCTTACTTATATGTGGAATCTAAAACAAAATGAAACAAAACAATCCAAACTAACAAAAAACATAGATACAAAGAACACAAGCAGGGCAGGGTTGGTAGGAAGAGTGGAGGAGGGGGGTGAAATGGGTAAAGGTGGTAAAAAGGTACAAAATTACAATTATAAAATAAATAAGTCCTAGGGTTGTAATGTACAGCATGGTAACTATAGTTAATAATAATGCATTGCATAGTTGGAAGTTGCTAAGAGAGCAGATCTTAAAAGTACTCATCACAAGAAAAGACTGTCACTCTTCATGGTGATTGATGTTAATTGGACTTATTGTGGTGATAATTTCAAATGTACACAAATACTGAATCATTACACACACACACACACACACACACACAATTGGAAAGCAAAACAAACAAACAAAAAACATGAAAAAAGTAAAAAAAAAAAAAATTGTGAGGGGTTTCGGAAGGACCAAGAATAATCAAATCATGTTTAAGGAATGGAATGGAATAAAAATGTCCATGTACAAAACACACAAGAGTGGATGTGGGTTTAGAAAAGAAAGGAAATAATATTCAAGTATTGGTCAGTAGTGATCCATATCTTCTAAAACAGTTACCAGACCTGCTCACATTGCCTTGTATCCTTAATTCAGAATGATTTCCTCTCCTTACCTTTATATTCTAGAACTCCCTGAAACTGTCAGTATTGGCACAGCCACCAGAGAATGAGGGCCCTTAGAACTTAAGCTCTTCCTAGCTATTGTTAAGCCCCACTATAAGATATCATTGGAAGATTGAAAGAAAAGAGATGATAGGACTTAGCTGTGTGACTATCATTGGAGGCATAGTGGAGAATAAATCCAGAGAGACAAAATGCAAGAAGGGGTTTCAACAAGAGTCCTGGTGAGAAATGTGGGGGCTGGGCAAGGAGGTGATAATGGAGGAGGTGAAGTTGTAGTGCTATGGATGTGCTCAGGATATTGGGAGTTGTGCTGGTTACAGGAAACTTGAAACTAAGAGTTTGGGTCTTGAATTGCCTAGGACACATGTAGCGGAGATAATGCAGGACCACTAGAGTTTTGAGTCATTAATGAGGAGGAAAGGTTTGAAGATATGGGTTTAGAGATTAACAGTGTATAGAAAAAGCAATGGGACAAAAGGTGTGACCATTATTTTTTATTAGAGGATTGTATAGATAAGGTTGCTTCCATATAATTCCTTTACTCTGTTGATCTATTACTGAATTACTTCTTTTTGTTTGATTCAGCTTAATTTTTAGCAATTAATTATTTTGGTCACAGTATGTTTATCTTCAAAATGTACAAATGATTAGAAGTTTAATTTTGTAAATAGCTGATTTTTAAACATTTTGTTTATAATTTTGGTTAGAAAATAATCAAAATACATTTAGAAATAATTGATACTGCTAAATGTTGAGAGTTTCTATGAGAAACATGATAGGTATCACAGGTTATTCAAATTGTTTGTTTATCTAGAAGATAAACCTAACTTTTAAGGTTTCTTATACAATTCTCTGCAGTTATTGTTGAAATTTTTCAAAGATTATTTTTTGTTTTATTAGCATTTTAAAAATAATATTACTTCATTTAAGAATATGTAATAAGTATTAAATGTGAAAAGGTTTTCATGTAACTTCTTTGCATGTGTCCATATTTCTAAAATCTGCTAATTTGAAAACCAGATGATTCTCTTGTACTTAAATATTTTCTTCATATATTTTAGTTATGTTTCATTTATCAATGCAATACACTATCATGTTAGACTTATTTAATCTGTGAAAGTAAGGATATCACTCCCTTGCTCCAGTTTTTTTTTTTTTTGAGTTTTTATTGAAATTTCAGTCAGCCAACATGCAGTGTAATATTAGTTTCAATGTAGAGTATTGTTATTCAATAGTTTCATACAACAGCCAGTGCTCGTAACAAGTGCATTTCTTAATCCCCATTGAAGCCATCACCTATTTAAGCCACCCCCCCCCACCTCCTCTCTGGCAACCATCATTTTGCTCTCCCTAGTTAAAAGTCTCTTCCTTGGTTTTCCTCTTTTTTTTCCCACATTTTGTTTTGTTTCTTCCATATGTGAGTGAAATCATATGGTATTTTTATTTGTCTAACTTATTTTGCTTAGCGTAAACTCCATCCCTGTCCTTGCAAATGGTAAGATATCATTGTTTTTTGTGGCTGAGTAATATTCCATTGCATATATATGCCTCGTATTCTTTATCCATCCATCAGTTGATGGATGTTTGAACTCTTTCCGTAGTTTGGCTATTGTAGAGAATGATCCTGCAAACATCAGGGTGCATGTCCACCTTAGAAGCTGCATTTTTGTATCATTTGGGTAAATACCTAGTAGTACAATTGCTGTATCATAGGGTGGTTCTCTTTTTAACTTTTTGAGGAACGTCCATATTGTTTTCCAGAGTGCACCAGTTTCAATTCCTACCAACAGTGTAAGAGGGTTCCCTTTTCTTTGCATCCTCACCAACACTTATTTCTTGTGTTGTTAATTTTAGCCATTCTGACATTTGTGAGGTGACATCTAATTGTAGTTTTGATCTGTATTTCCCTGATATGAGTGATATTGAGTATTGTTTCATGTGTGTTTTGGCCATCTAGATGTCTTTTCCCCATTTTTTTAAACTGGATTATTTGGGGTTTTTTGGGTGTTAAATTTTATAATTTTTTTATGGATTTTGGATACTAACCCTCTATCAGATATGTGATTTTCAAATATCTTCTCCCATTCTATAAGTTACCTTTTACTTTTGTTGATTATTTACTTCGCTGTGCAGAAGCTTCTTATTTTGATGAAGTCTAAATCATTTATATTTGCTTTTGTTTCCTTAGCCTCAGAAGACAGAACTGGTAAGAAGTTGTTATGGACAATGTCAAATGGGTTACTGCCTGTTTTCTTCGTTCATATTTTAAGGGTTTCCTGTCTCACATTTAGGTCTTTAATGCATTTTTTATTTATTTTTGTGTGTGGTGTAAGAAAGTAATCCAGTTTCATTAATTTGCCTTTTGTTGTCCAGTTGTCCCAAAACTATTTGTTGAAGAGACTCTTTTTTCCCAATATATATTCTTTCTTGTTTTGAGAAAGATGAATTGGCCGTGTCATTGTGTAGTTGTGGGCTCATTTTGTGGGTTTTCTGTTTTGTTCCATTGACCTATTTGTTGTTGTTGTTGTTGTTGTTGTTGTGCCAGTACCGACTATTTTGATCACTGCAGTTTTGTAATATAAGTTGAAGTCTGGTAGTGTGATGCTTCCAGTTTTGCTTTTCTTTTTTAAAGTTGCTTTGGATATTTGGAGTCTTTTCTGGTTCCATACGAATTTTAGGATTGTTTGTTCCAGTTCCCTGAAAGGTGTTGTTGATAGATTTTGATAGGCATTGCATTAAACATGTAGATCATTTTGGGTAATACAGACATTTAAAAAAACATTTTTTTCCAATCCATGAACACAAAATATTTTTTCCATTACTTTGTGTCCTCTTCAATTTCTTTCATCAGTGTTTTATAGTTTTCAGAGTACAGATCTTTCACCTCTTTGGTTAGGTTTATTCCTAGGTATCTTATGGTTTTTGGTGCAATTGTAAATGTAATTGATTCCTTAATTTTCTCTACTACTTTATTGTTGGTGTATAGAAATGTAACTGGTTTCTATAGGTTGATTTTGTATCCTGTGACTATACTGAATTCATGTTTCAGGTCTAGTAATTTTTTGGTGGAGTCTTTTGTGTTTTCTATATAAAGTATTATGTCATCTGCAAAGAAAGCTTGACTTCTTTAAAAATTTGGATGTATTTTATTTCTTTTTGTTGTCTGAACGCCTCTTCTCTCTGAGGCTAGGACTTCCAGTATTATGTTAAATAACAGTCCTGAGAGAGGACATCCCTGTGTCTCCTGATCTTGAAGGAAAAAACTGTCATTTTTCCCCCTATTGAGGATGTTATTAGCTACTGGCTTTCACATATGGTCTTTATTATGTTGAGGTATGTTCCCTCTAACCCTACTTCTTTGAGGACTTTATATCAAGAATGGATGTTGTACTTTGTGAAATATTTTTACTGCATTTATTGAGAGCATCATATGGTTATTATCCTTCCTTTTATTATTTTTTATTATGGAATTTATTGTCAAATTGGTTTCCATACAACACCCAGTGCTCATCCCAACAGGTGCCCTCAATACCCATTACCCACCCACCCCTCCCTCCCACCCCAATAAACCCTCCGTTTCTTTTCAATTTTTAAGAGTCTCTTATGTTTTGGCTCCCTTCCTCTCTAACATTTTTTCTTCCCCTCCCCCATGGTCTTCTGTTAAGTTTCTCAGGATCCACATAGGAGTGAAAACATATGGAATCTGTCCTTCTCTGTATGACTTATTTCACTTAGCATAACACTCTCCAGTTCCATCCACGTTGCTACAAAAGGCCATATTTCATTCTTTCTCATTGTCACGTAGTACTCCACTGTGTATATAAACCACAATTTATTTATCCATTCATCAGTTGATGGACATTTAGGCTCTTTCCATAATTTAGCTATTGTTGAGAGTGCTGCTATAAACATTGGGGTACAAGTACCCCTATGCATCAGTACTCCTGTATCCCTTGGGAAAATTCCTAGCAGTGCTACTGCTGGGTCATAGGGTAGGTCTATTTTTAAATTTTGAGGAACCTCCACACTGTTTTTCAGAGTGGCTGCACCAGTTTGCATTCCCACCAACAGTGCAAGAGGGTTCCCGTTTCTCCACATCCTCTCTAGCATCTATAGTCTCCTGTTTTGTTCATTTTAGCCACTCTGACTGGCGTGAGGTGATATCTGAGTGTGGTTTTGATTTGTATTTACTGATGAGGAGCAACGTTGAGCATCATTTAATGTGCCTATTGGCCATCTGGATGTCTTCTTTAGAGAAGTGTCTATTCATATTTTCTGCCCATTTCTTCACTGGATTATTTGTTTTCCAGGTGTGGAGTTTGGTGAGCTCTTTATAGATTTTGGATACTAGCCCTTTGTCCGATATGTCATTTGCAAATATCTTTTCCCATTCCGTTGGTTGCCTTTTAGCTTTGTTGATTGTTTCCTTTGAAGTGCAGAACATTTTTATCTTCATGAGGTCCCAATAGTTCATTTTTGCTTTTAATTCCTTTGCCTTTGGGGATATATCAAGTAAGAAATCACCGCAGCCGAGGTCAGAGAGGTTTTTCCCTGCTTTCTCCTCTAGGGTTTTGATGGTTTCCTGTCTCACATTTAGGTCCTTCATCCATTTTGAGTTTGTTATTGTGAATGTTGTAAGAAAGTGGTCTAGTTTTATCTTTCTACATGTTGCTGTCCGGTTATCCCAGCACTATCCTTCCTTTTATTAATGTGGTGCATCACAATTATTAATTTGCAAATATTGAACCACCCTTGAAGCCCAGGAAGAAATCCCATTTGATCATAGAATATGAATCTTCTAATGTACTGTTGGATTTCACTTGCTAGTATTTTGTTGACAATTTTTACATCCATGTTCATGAAGGCTATTAGCCTGTAGTTCTCTTTTCAGAGTCTTTGTCTGGTTTTGTTTTACCCTGGCCAGGGTAATTCTGGTTTCATAGAATGAACTTTAAAATTTTCCTTCCGTTTCTAGTTTTTGGTCTACTTTGAGTAGATTGGTATTAACTCTTCTTTAAATGTTTGATAGAATTCCCCTAGGGAATCATCTGTTCCATGACTTTCTGTTAGGAGGTGTTTTTTATTTTGTTTTGTTCTGTTTTGTTTTGATTTGATTAGTGATTCAATTCATTTGCTGGCTATAGGTCTGTTAAAGTTTTCTATTTCTTCCTGTTTCAATTTTGGTAGTTTATATGTTTCTAGGAATTTATCCATTTCTTACAGACTGTCCAATTAGTTGGCATATATTTTTCATAATATTCTCTTATAACTGTTGGTATTCCTTGGGTGCTATTTTTCCTCCTCTGCACTCCTTTGTAATTTTGTTTATTTGGATTCTTTCACTTATCTTTTTGATAAGTCATCTAGGATTTTGGCAGTTAGTTTATTTTTTTCAAAGAAAAAGCTCCTGGTTTCGTTGATCTGTTCTATGTTTTGTTTGTTTTGTTTTGTTTTTAAGTTCTGTCTTTTACTTCTGCTCTAATTTTTATTATTATTTCCCTTCTTATGCTGGCTTTAGATTTCTTTTGTTTGTTTGTTTGTTTGTTTGTTTGTTTTCCTAACTCCTTTAGGTGTAAATTTAGGTTTCTTATGTGCTTCTTTAGGTAGGGGTGTATTGCTCTAATATTCCCATCTTAGGGCCAGTTTTTTTGTTTTTTTTGGGTTTTTTTTTTTTTTTGCATTCCAAAAGTTTTGGACTGTTGTGTTTTCATTTTCATTTGTTTCTGTGTATTTTTTTAATTTTTTAATACTTATTTATTTTTGAGAGAGACAGAGCACAGGTTGGGGAGGGGCAGAGAGAGGGAGACACAGAATCTGAAGCAAGCTCCAGGCTCTGAGCTGTCAGCACAGAGCCTGAAGTGGGTCTTGAACTCACAAACTGCGAGCTCATGACCTGAACTGAAGTCAGACACTTAACTGACTGAGCCACCCAAGTGCCCCTGTTTCCGTGTATTTTTAATTTTCTTTTTTGCTTTCCAGTTTGACTCATCCATTATTTAGTAAAATGCCTATTAACCTCCATGTATTTGTGGTCTTTCAATTTTTTTTCCTTCTTGTGGTTGACTTCCATTTTCATAGCATTGTGGTCAGAAAATATGCATGGTATGATCTTAAACTTTGTGTATTTTTTGAGGCTTGATTTGTGACCTAATATGTGGTTTATTCTAGAGAATGCCCCATGTGCACTTGAAAAGAATTGGTATTCTGCTCTTTTAGGATGGGATATTCTGTATATACCTGTTAAGTCCATCTGGTCCAGTGTGTCAATTAAAGGCATTGTTCCTTATTGATTTTCTGCTTAGATGTTTTGTCCATTGATGTAAGTGTGGTGTGAAAGTCCCTGCTATTATGTATTATTATCAGTGAGTTCCTTTGTTTTTTGTTATTAATTTTTTTTATATATGCGTGTTCTCCAATGTTGGGGGAATAAATATTCACAATCATTAGACCTTCTTGTTGGTCGGTCCCTTTAATTATGACATAGTGTCCTTCATCTGTCGTTACATTCTTTGCCTTAAAATCTAGCTTGTGTGATATAAATATTGCTACTCCTGTCTTCTTTTGATGTTATTTGCATGGTAAATGTTTCTCCATCCCCTCAATTTTAATCTGAAGGTGTCCTTTAGGTGTAAAATGAGTTTCTTGTAGTAACAGATAGATGGGTCTTGTTTTTTTTCCATTGTGACATCTGATGTCTCTCAATTAGAGTATTTAGTTCATTTACATTCAGAGTAATTATTGATAGGTATGTATTTAGTGCAATTTGTTACTTGTTTTGTTATTGTTTCTGGAAATTTTCTCTGTTCCTGTCTTGTCTTTATCACCTTTGGTCTTCCCTCTCTGCTCAAAGGGCCCCCTTTTTATTACCTTAAGGGCTGGTTTAGTGGTCACATATTCTTTTGGTTATTATTTGGGAAACTCTATCTCTCTTGTTATGAATGATAGCCTTTCTGGATAGAGTATTCTTGGCTGCAGAGTTTTCTTATTCATCCCATTGAATATATCGTTTCACTCCTTCTGCCTTGCCATCTTTTTGGTTAGGTCCGCAGCTAGCCTTATGGGATTATGTTTAAGTCTGTTTTTTCCTCTCTGTGTTAGAAAAGCTTGTTATGTTTCCTGCTCCTGAGAGTAATCCTTTATAAATAAAAGGTCATATAATGTCCAGAGTTTGGTGTTTCAGAAAGGGTCTCTGAAATGTGCTGTGTGAACTCTACTGATGTGTTTTGGTTGCTCTATCCTTCAAGCCCATTGTCGGAACATGTTCTTCTTGCCTGCAGTGGCCAAGTGGCAGTGGCCACTTGACCAGAATGTGGTTAACTAGATATGTTCTGGTCTGATTATTCAATGAGACCTGATACTACTTCCACTGGAACTGCAGACTTGCAGAACTATCTGATCAGAAGACATGGTGTGTGGGTAGGTGATTCTGGTGGTTTTCTGGGGATGAAGTCCATGGTGCTGAAACTGAGGCAAACTTGACTGAGAAGGGCAGTATTGGCAGAGTGTAGGGTAGTGAGACTTGGTGTTAGTAGGTTAGGCGATTAGTGTGGGCACTGTACTGTTTACCAAAGGTGACTCTGAGCTTATACAGAAGCGGGGGGAAGGATTTGATGCCAGCCAGATCCGTTGCTCAGGGAGACTGGTTTTTGTGCCCACTGCTCTCAAAGAAGCACTCTAAGAAGAGCTAATAATCTCCCCACTGTGTATCCAGGTATTCTTTAGATCACTGTTTCTTCACTGTCTGACTCTGGGTTGTTTGCCTGCCTTCTCTCCAGGAGTCATGCAAGGCCTTCTAGGGTCTTTCCAAGCAAAGTTTGTTTTCTTTTAAAACTTTAGGTTATAGGGATATGAGGTGTTCAGGGGCCTGTGCTGATCTTCTGGGGGACAGTCTCACTGTGGTGGGACTGAGGCAGGTTTGACTGAGGTCAGTCATGCCAGAGCACAAGGGTATGGGACTTGGAGCAAGCAGCCTGGGCAGCCAGTGTCAGGTGTAGCTGCACTCTGCAGGAGGCAGTTCATTTATGCTGAAGGGAAGGGAAGAGAAATGGCACCAACCCACTCCTTTGTCCCTAGAAAGTCATCTCCCTGCATGCAGCCTTTCAGGGGCGCTCTGCTGAAAGAGCAGATACTCTTCCCCTGAATTTCCTAGGAATTACCCAGATCACTGTTTCCACTTGGCCTATCCCTGGGTTGTTTCCCTGTCTCCTTTCCAGGAGTAGAGCAGCACCCTCGGGTTTGAATCCTAGCCAGGCCCACTGACCTTCAAACCTCTAGTCTTCATGCCCTGCTGGTCACAAAAACTTATGAAAATCACTCCCTCTCATTTCCCCAGCCAATGTTCTGCATTCCCCTTGTGCTCTTCTCCTTCTTGCCTTTCTCTTCAAACATGGCTCTCTCCCTTCTGTAGCCCCCCACAATTCATTTCTCTCTCAAACCACATTTCCATGCTTCCTACTTTCCTCAATGTGTCCTCTTCTCTCCCTCTAGTTATGGAGTTTGCTCTGTCAGTATTCAGGGTGATTTATGAGATATTCAGAATGATAATTATATGCTTGTGTTTGTGGGATGAGAAAAACCTAGGGTTCAGCTACTATGCTGCCACCTTAGCCTCACTCTCAATTCTTTATAAATTTTAATAAGCAATATGAGTTTTTAATGAACATGGACATGCATAATATAAACATTTTCTCTAAGTGTTTATTTAAATTTCAATTAGTTAACATATAGAACAATATTACTTTCAGGTGTACAATTTAGTGATTCAACACTCACATACAACATCCAGTGCTTTTCACAAGTGCTCTCCTTAATCCCCATTACCTATTTAGCCCCCCCCACTAACCTCTCCACTGATAACCATCAGTTTATTCTCTAGTTAAGAATCTATATGTATATTATACTTAATTTTAGATATTTTATTAAGTTCACCTATAATGGTAAATATAAGCAGATTCAAGTAAGCAAAATGACAGAAAGGGCAACAAAGAGTTTTAATATCCTGGGTTCCTGAAGGAATCTGGGTAGCATATATTCAGCCCCACCTGAAAGATTAATACTCTGGACACAACACTTGTTTATATGCAGGCACTGAGAAATGGAAGTTCTTATTACCTGACTCATTTGCTTTATGTTATACATATGTGTTTCTAACATGATGACATCACATGACCATATTGTCCTATTTGTTGCCTGTTTTATCCCACTAGGAAGATAAAACATGAGCTATTTTGTTTTCTATTATCCTCAGATATGATGAGGTCTATGTATGGTACATCACTAATACCTGTTAAATGAAAAAATAAATAAATAAATAGAGGAAAATAATGGTGACACAGTAAATTACTAAAAACACTTTAAGAAATAATTTATTAATGTACCATAATATTGCTAAAATTCTTACCCTATAACCTAGGAATTCCACTTTGAGAAATATACCCAGGTGATTATGCATGAATAAAAGTGTAGTATACTATATATAAACACTATTGTAAACATGAAAAAAAAGAATGATGTTTATCTACAGGAAAATAGAAATTTAGATTAACACGATTAATTTTAATCAATTTATTGGGCATATTTCAAAAATGCAATTGAAAGAAAAAGATATGTTACAAATAATCAAAGAGATACAATTAATGGAAAGTATATATTGCAAATTATTAAATGAATAAATACATTTGCAATAATAATTCAAAAATAGACAACATACATATCAACCAAAGAGAAATTGCTATCTCTGAGAACTTTGAGAAGATCCCTCAGGGTTACAGAACTTCAATGAACATATAACATATTTTTAATAGTTGAAATAAAAATATCAAAATAAAAATATTTATTTTGGAGTTGTTTAGGATATGGTGAGCACTATATTAAATATGTATTTTTTCAGGTTTTAAATATTTTATATTAAATATATTAAATAAAATCTAAATTTGATAACTGACAATTCTGATATCTGTGCCTTTTTTTGTTTCAATGTCTTAAGTCTGAGGATTTCCTGTGCTTCTGGATGATTGCTGAATTTTCAGGACCAACAGATTAATGAATACTTTTTAAATTTTCTGCTTATATTAATGCAAATTACATTATAACATGCAATTATAGTTGCATTATAACATGCTATAAATAGCATGCTTTATATTTTTTTAACTTATTTTTTAAATTTTTTTATTATTTTCTTTTATATCCTGCTTTTTATCATAGAGTTTCATATTCTAATATTCTCAGTGATTAAAGTATTTTAACTTGTATGGTCCATTTCTACTGAAATTCTATCTTAAACATACAGAATCTACTTTAAAATTGTTTACAATTTTTCAGGCCTATTGCTTTTTCTAATTTATTTTATTATATTTTTTATGAAAATTGGCTTAATGTTAGCAGTTTTATTTCTGTCCTTACTGACTTCAGGAAAAAATTGTGAAGTACTTTGAGAAACTGAACTAGTTTCACTATTTTTTAGTTTAGAGAGTGCCTTGCTGAAGTAGGAAGTTAAAACATAAATAATTTATCTCTACTCAGTACTTTAATGTCTAGTGGAAATTTAATAGATAAATTGAGTTGGTCTCAGGGCAACCTCTTCCCTACACATTTTATGGAGTTAAAATAGGTGGTTGTGAGGGTATACTAAAATCAGACTCACCTCATAATCCCTCAGTAGCATGACCCTTGTTTTGCAAGCTCAAATTAAGGAAATTATAGGTTCACTAATCACTGATTTTTGAGCAAGTTTGTAAAACCATTTAGACATATTTTGGAAGGCAAAATTATGTTTCAAAACTTCACAAAACTACAAGGTCATGAATGCAGCTTTACCTGCATTAGAAATGGATAAACATTGAAGGAGTTTGGGAAGATAGAAGAGTAGGAGGACCCTGAGCTCACCTCATCCCATGATTTCAACTAGATGTCATCCACATCAAAGTCAATAAATTGGATAGTGGCCCAAAGACTGGCAGAACAAACTCCACAACTAAATATAGACAAGAAGCTGTATTTGAAAGGTCAGAAAGACAGAGGGAGGTTGCTAGCAGGAGGGAGGGAGCTCTGCATACAGAGAGGACAAAGAAACATGTCCTTGAACCAGGGAGCTCACATAGGGAAGACTAATCCCCATAGCATTTGGTTTGAAATCAAAAGAGGGGTTGAATCCCCTCTTTTGTAAAACCAATAGGACTTGAAACCTGGAGCTTCGGAGGTCAGCTGACACAGCACTGGTTCAACAGGGAGGGCAGTGATAGCTGGGTCACCATCCTTAAGAAGACAGCAGCCTGGGGCTCTTGTGTGACTCGGTTATCTGACTTCAGCTCAGGTCATGATGTCATGTTTCCTGGGGTTGGATCTCATGTTGGGCTCTGTGCTGCCAGCTCAAATCCTGAAGCCTGCTTCAGATTCTATGTCTCCCTCTCTCTCTGCCCCTCTTCTACTTGTACTATGTCTCAAAATGAATAAAAGTTAAAAAAAAATTAAAATGGCAGCAGCCTTTGCAGAGAGGCAACATTAAAAAAAAATGTCAGTTTACACAATGGAGGGAGCAAACAGGAAACATATCTGTTCATACTGATTTCTGAGCAAGTTTGGAAAGTTCTTCCAAAATGAGGGCAGGCACTATTTTCTCCTCTGTTTGCCAACATAAGCACAGAGCCACCTGTGGAACACAGAGCTACACAGATACTTGCTACCTAACTCACTAACACAGTGCCATGCCCATGATTTCTTCTGAGGACTTACCCACTCCAAGCCTGCTTCCTTAGACCTTGGGCTTAGTGCAAATTTTGTTAAAACAATGAGTCCACTGACACCACTGTACATCATACACATTCACCACTCCATGCCCGTCTTTGCATCCTGAGACACACTTGCATGTTTCACCCAGTCACACGCACCCAGACACCATCATGAAGCACAAACAGCTGTCAGGTGTGTTATGAACCATGCCCAGCCACCTTGCCTTGTCCAATTGCCTCACCAACCCAGCTGCCTGACTCCACTACCCCACTGCCTGAGAACTTCATAGGATGCTTCAAAGAAAGAGAAGCCCAGCACAAATTTGGTAACATGCCTGCCCTACTCCTAAGTTCCTCACTGGTCATGCCCTCCCAGAGCTGGCCTATCTGTGTCCCACTAACACTGCAAAGAGCTAGCACAGCCCACAACAGACAGGGGATCAGTGCAGATGACTGAACTGAAAGTAAATTGACTCAGACATGATAGCATGGTCCAAGAAACACACATAGGATACTCTCCTGAAGTGCCAGGTTCTGGTTCTGGACACTGCACTGCACAACGTTCCATGACTTCTTCATAGAGTCACTAAGTTTAAGGGCAGAAAGAATACATGGTCTTGTTAACACACAGAAACAAAGAGAAGCAGACAAAATGAGGAGGCAAAAAAATTGATCACAAAGGAAAGAACAGAACAAGGCCACATTCAGATCTAAGTGAAAGAGATACAAGTAACATGCCTGATAGAGCATTAAACCAATGATCATAAGAATACTCCCTAGACTTAGAAAAGAGTAGGAGACCTGAGTGAGACCCATAATACAGAGATAAGGAATAATATATTAGAGATAAAGAGCACAATAAATGAAATGAGAAACATACTTGATGGAATGAACATGTGAACAGATGGATGGAAGAGGTAGAGAAATGAATTAGTGACCTACAAGACAGAATAATGGAAAATAATCAAGCTGAACATAAGAAAGAGAAAATAATTATGGAACAGAATAGACTTAGGAAACTCAGTGATTCCGTCAAATATAATAATATTCCTATTATAGGAGTCCCAGAAGAAGAAGAGAGAGAAAGAGAAAAGAACATTTATTTGAATAAATAATAGCTGAAAACTTCTCAAATCTTGGGAAGGAAACAAATATTCAGATCCAGAAGTCACAGAAGACCCCCAACAGAATTAAAAAAAAAAAAAAAAACCAATAGCAACATCAAGTCATATTGTAATTAGATTTGCAAAATATAGTGGTAAATTAAAAAAAATAATTAAAAACAAAAGACAAAAGAAATTCTTAACTTATGAGGTAAGACCCTGGCTAGCTACACATCTTGCAACGTAAACTTGGCAAGACAGAAGTGAGTGGCATGATGTATTCAAAATGCTAAATGGGAAAAAAAAGTACAGCCAAGAATACTGTATCCAGGAAGGCTATCATTCAGAATAGAAAGAGAGATAAAGAATTTCTAGAAAAACAAAATCTAAAGGACTTCATGCCCACTAAACAAGCTCTGTAAGAAATAATAAAAGAGACACTTTAAGAGTAAAAGGAGACATCAGAAGTGACAGTATAGAGGTATAAAACACAAAAGAAATAAAAATGAATATTTCTGTAAAAATCAGTCAAGAAACTTACAAAAAAGGATATAAAATAAAGTAACATATTCCTAGAACTTGGGGTAGGAGGAGTAAATAATGGGTTCACACTTAAATGACCATCAATTTAATGTAGATTGCTATATGTGCAAGAGGTTATACACAAACCTAACAATAACTGTATCTCAAAAACCAGTAATATGAAATGAATAAAGAGTAAAAAATCCAGGTATATTTGTTACTAAAGAAAATTGGCAAACCACAAAAGGGAGAAAGAAAAGAAAGGATCAGAGAAAATTTTCAGAAGCAAACACAAATAATGTAACAAAATGACAATAAATGCATATCTATCATTAATTACTCTCAATGTAAATGGGTTAAATGTTCCAATTAAAAGACATGGGGTGACAGAATGGATAAAAAAAACAAGACCCATCTATATTCTGCCATCAAGACATCCAGTTTAGACATAAAAACACCTGCAATTGAAAGTGAGAAGATAGAGGAACATCTATAATTCAAAACGATGTCAACAGATAACCAGAGTAATACTTCTATACGACAAGGTAGAATTTAAATTTTTTAATGCTTGTTTTTAATTATTTTTGAGAGACGAGATAGGCAGAGTACAAGCAGGGGAGGGGCAGAGAGAAAGAGAGGGAGAAACAGAATCCAAATCAGGCTCAAGGCTCTGAGCTGTCAGCACAGAGTCCAATGCGAGATGATGACCATGAGATCATGACCCGAGCCGATGTCAGCTGCTCAACCAACTGAGCCACCCAGGCACCCCAGACAAGGTAGGCTTTAAAACAAAGACTGTAAGAAAAGACATAATAGGACTCTATATAATAATACAGGGGACAATTCAACACAAAGATATAGCAATTGTAAATATTTTTGCACCCAACATGAGAGCACCCAAATATATAAAAAAATTAAAACAAACTAATTGATAATAATACCAAAATAATAGGGGACTTTAACACTCTACTGATATCCATGGAAAAATTAT
This sequence comes from Lynx canadensis, assembly GCF_007474595.2. NCBI lineage: Eukaryota > Metazoa > Chordata > Mammalia > Carnivora > Felidae > Lynx > Lynx canadensis. The sequence goes on along the minus strand of NC_044303.2, from coordinate 83,566,649 downwards.
CTAAATGGAAAAAAAAAACAAGAAAATGTGGCTTTGAATGACACACTGGATCATTTTAATTTAACACATATATTCAGAACATCCCATCCTAAAACAGCAGGAGAGACATTCTTTCCAATACATACAAACATTCTACAAGAAGACTGAAAACATACCATGCATATTGCTTGGTTCACAGTGCTATGAAACTAGAAGTCAATCACAAGAAAAGATCTGGAAAGACCATAAAGACATGAAGGTTAAAAAAAACATTCTACTAAATAATGAATGCAACTAAGAAATAAAGACAAGTCAAAAGAACTTGGAGATAAATGAAAATGAAAACTCAATTGTCCAAAACCTGGGATGCAGAAAAAGTGGCTTTAAAAGCAAAGTTTATAGCTATAGAGGTCTATTTTAAGAAGCAAGAACAAATATCAAATAAATAGTCTAATCTTAAATTTAAAGATTATAAGATATAGAAAAAGAAACGTTAATGAAGCCTAAAGCCAACAGAAAGAAGAAAAAAATAAAATTAGAGCAGACATAAATGATATAGAAACAAAAACAAAAACAAACAACAAAAACAATAGACGAGATCAATGAAACCAGGAGCTGGTTCACTGAAAATATCAACAAAATTGATTAATCTATAACTAGATTTATCAATAAAAAATGACTCGAATAAAAACAAATGAGAGAGGAGGAATAACAACCAATATGACAGAAATACAAACTATCAAAAAAGAATATTATGGATAACTATAAGCCAAAAAATTGGATAACCTAGAAGAAATTGATAAATTGCTAGAAACATATAAACTACCAAAACTTAGGAGGGAATACAAAAGTTGAACAAATAACCAGTGAAGAAATTGAGTCAGAAATCAAAAAACTTCTAGCAAACAAAAATCCTAGACCAGATGGCTTTACAGGCAAATTCAAGTTAGTAAGAAAGAAATAAAATGTTCACAATTTGCACATGAAATGATACTACACACAGACAACCCAAAAGACTCCATCAAAGAACGGCAACTAATGATACACAAACGTTGTAAAGTTGTTGGATAAAAAGTTAATGTGCACAAATCTGTTGCATTTCTATACACCAATGATGAAGCAGAATATAAAGGTTTTAAGGAAACAATCTCATTTACAATTTCACCCAAAATAATATGTTGAAAAATGAATTAAAACTAGTAGGTAAAAGACCTGTACTCTGAAATATATTAGACACTGATGAAAGAAATTGAAGGCAGCACAAAGAAATGGAAAGACATTCCATGAACATGGATTTGAAGAGCAAATATTCTTACAATGCCTGTATTACCCAAAGCAATGTATGGATTGAATGTAATGCCTATCAAAATACCAACAACTTTCTTCACGGATATAGAACAAACAATACTAAAAATTGTATACAACCACAAAAGATTCCAAATATCCAAAGCAGTCTTGAAAAAGAAAAGCAAACCTGGAGGCATCACATTTCTGGGCTTCAATGTATATTGTAAAGCAGTAGTGACAAAATAGTAAAGTATTGGCACAAAAATAGACACAGAGATCAAAGGAGCAGAATAGAAACCCAGAAAATGAACCTACAAAGAAGAAAGAAAGAAGAAAGAAAGAACGAAAGAAAGAAAAGAAAAGAAAAGAAAGAAGGAAAGAAAAGAAAAGAAAGAAAAAGAAATCAACTTAAAACCACATGGTCACTTAATCTTTGACAAAGCAGGAAAGAATATCCAATGAAAAAAGACAGTCTCTTCAACAAATGGTATTGGGAAAACTGGAAAGAAACATGCAAAAGAATGAAACTGGATCACTTCCTTACACCACACACAAAAAATATTTTCAAAATTGATAGAAAACATAAATGAGAGATCTGAAACTATGAAAATCCTGGAATAAAACACAGGCAGTAATTTCTTTGACATCAGCATAGCAAAGTCTTTAAAATTTTTTTGATGTTTATTTATTTTTGAAGGAGAGAAAGAGGAAGAGAGAGAGAGAGAACGGGGAGAGGGGCAGAGAGAGACACACACACAGAATCCAAAGTGGGCTCCAGGCTGTCAGCACAGAGACTAACACGGAGCTTGAGCTCACCACCTCGAGATTTTGACATGAGCTGAAGTTGGATGCTTACCTGACTGAGCCACCCGGGCACCCCAGCACCATCTTTTTAGATATGTCTTCTGATGAAAGGGAAAGGAAAGCAAAAATAAAATATTGGGATTTCAAATTGCAAAACTTCAGAGAGAAGGAAGCAATCAACAAAACTAAAAGGCAAACTTTGGAATAGGAGAAGCTATTTGCAAATGACATATTCAATAAAGGGGGTTGTCACAGACATTCAGTCTGAAGTTCTCTTTTGTCCAGCAAGGAAGCAGACTCAGAGTGGAATGCAAGAGAGGCTAATGCCCAGAAGGGGACTAGCGCCCCAGTATGGGTCCTTGTTCTATATTTTTTTTAGGATATGAAGGCTTACAAGCAGGATGGACTTGCAGAAAGAGACAATAAAACAGTGGTCATTAATACATGTATGTGAGATAAAGGGGGTTTCAAAGATATGCGGTGTTAGGGACCTGGGTCAATACAAAACAAAATCCCAGGGCAGAGCAGATGGCTGTCTATGGCAGGCACCAGGCGCCATGTCTGTTTATCTTAACTTGTCCAGGGGATAAGACAGATACAGTATTCTACCCCAGGGTCAACAAAGCACTTTTTTTCTTTTTCTTTTTCTTTCTTTCTTTCTTTCTTTCTTTCTTATTTTATTTTATTTTATTTTATTTTATTTTATTATTTTTTGTAATTGGCTCCTGGCAATTTTGCCCTGCTGTGGTGGTTTTTTCTCAATGTTTACCTGTTTACCTATTCTCAGACACTTTCATCCTGTGGAAGTGGCTTACCACTCTAAGCTTTGTTCTATGCTGGGGGAGTTCCACCCTCTTTACCTATTCTCAGATGCTTTCTGCTCTACTCTTTGTTAACCCATTGGTGCAAGCTCAGGGAATTCCTAAACTTATTCCTTACAGTTCCCCCTTTTTTGTTTTTCTTGGTTCTTCTGGTTTTGTGTTTGAGGACTGTCATAACAAGCTCCTGGTCCTTCTTTTGCTATTGGGTGGCTTTGAGGGTGATTTTGCAAAGACATAAAAAGAGAGACAGTAAAAGCATTCCACTTCCCAGAGTTATCCAGAATTTGAGATGGATGCTGGCTCTAAGTGAGAAAGGATTTAGGTCATGCCACCCACAAAAAACACATAATCCAATTAATAAATGGTCAGAACCGCCTCATTTGTAGCAGATACATGAAAAGATGCTTACCATCATTTATCATCTGTGAAATGAAAATCAAAATTACAATGGAATATTACCTCATACCTGTCAGAATGGCTAAAATTAACAACACAAGAAGCAAGAGGTGTTGGTGAGGATTTGCTGGAAAAGGAAACTTCATACATTGTTAGTGGGAATGCAAACTGGTGCAGCTACTCTAAAAAAGAGTATTGAAGTTCCTCAAAAACTTAAAAATAGAACTATCTTATGATCCAGTAATCACACTACTAGGTGTTTACCCTACAAATACAAGAATGCATGGATCAATATGTTTTCATGGATCCCTATGTTTTGTTTTCGTACTGCTATGTTTATAGCAGCATTATTTACAATAGCCAAGATATGGAAGCAGCCCAATTGTTCATCAGTCAGTGAATTGATAGAGAATATGTGGTATATATTTACCCATTTATTCGTCCATAAATAAGAATGAAAGCTTGCCATTTGCAAAGACAGGCATGGAGCTAGAGAATATAATGCTAAGTGAAATAAGTCAGTCAGAGAAAGACAATTTCCATATGATTTAATTCATATGTGGAATTTAAGAAACAAAATTTACATGCAAAGGAAAAAAAAAAGAGAAAGAGATACAAAGAAAGAAACAGACTCTTAATTATAGAGAACAACCCCCGGAGGAGGGTGGGGGAATGGATTAAATACATAATGGAGATTAAGGAGTGCACTTGTTGTGATGAGCACAGGGCGATATATGGAAGTGTTGAATCACTATATTGTATATCTGAAACTAATATAACACTGGATGTTAACTAAGCAGAATTAAAAACTTAAAGAAAAATAAAGAAATGGAAAGCTTAAGGATATGTTTAAATTTCATTAATTCCTGTTTATAATTAGCAAATTCACATCTAGATATCAGCCCTCATAGCTGTTCCCTACAATAATAAAAAAAATGGACATTGCTGTATGACGTACATAAACACATACCTCACATATAACACTTTCTGGAATATCTGATGTGGGTAATCCCGAATTTCCCTTGGATGATTCTTTCTGACTTAGTAGTTTTTGTGTGATTCCAATGAGAAATATTAGATAATGTAAATAGTAAAAATGACCAAAGGAAATAATATAAAATTTTCAATTAGGAGAGAAAAGAAAACAAACGAGTTCTTAGTAATATGTAGGAGTTTGCATGCATACCCTGTATTCTCTATATTGTTACATATTTAAAAGTCAGGAGAGTAAAATCCACAGAATGACAATACTCTAACAACTGAATTGAAAATGTGGAGAAAATCTGAGTAGGATGGAGGAGAGTGAGGACACCCATTGAAATAAAAGGCATGGACTTAGAGTATGATTTTTTTGTACTGGTATTACCACAGAAACAATGAGTTCCAAACAACAAATTAAAATTTGATGTGTGAAATGAAAATGTATGGTGCTTTAATAATACTCCCTGAGGTAAAAAAAAAAAAAATTCTTACCATTTTTCATGACTTAACTATCCACAACATAATTTTAATAATCAAACCATACAATTAAATGTGCATGAATTTAAACACTGTCTGGGCTTAAATTTTTAAATATTTAATAAAATAGCATCACATCACCTAATGTCTTTGGCAAAAATAAATACATAAATAAATAATGATTTATTAATAAGTGAAAATAAAATATTAAGGAAAGATTATATTTCGAAAGAAGAGGAAGAATAAAATGGGGAAGAGAAGGTGCAGAAAAAATACCTAGATCTTTGTGGGTGCATATTGTGATTTTGGCTTTTAAACCTTGTGAATTAATATAATAATTAAGAAAATAAATACATAATTGATATATCTTGAAAAGACCTATGGAGAAAAATGGGTTGAGAACATATCATAGGAGGGTGAGAAAGAAATTAGGAAGACCATGCAATAAACTAAAATATGGTCAAGTCTAGACCTGGTATAGAAACACTGAGGATGTCGAGATGTGGTACATTTTGAGATTTTGGTTCAACAATATTTGCCGATAGATTGGAATATAAAAAAGAAGAGGCAAAATGACTCATTTTCTTCCTCTTGTTACTTAATTTTGCTCTTTAATTTTTCTAAGATGAGGAAATAATTGGAATAGCAGTGACATTTTTTGAGGAGTGAAGAGATCAGGACAGTATTTACCATGTTTTTTCTTTTAAATTTTCTCTAATGTTTATTTATTTATTTTTGAGAGAGGGACAGAGCACAAGTGAGAGAGTGGTAGAGAGAGACACACACAGAATCCAAAGCAGGCTCCAGGCTCTGAGCTGTCAGCACAGAACCTGATGAGGGGCTTGAACCCATGAACCGTGAGATCATGACCTGTGCCTAAGTCAGATATTTATCCCACTGAGCCACCCAGGCTCCCATCAATGTTGTTTGTTTGTTTGTTTGTTTGTTTGTTTAGAAACCATTTAGGCATTCAAGTAGTGACCACAAGAAGGCAATTATAAGAATGGTCAAGTTTAGGAATGACTCATCTTCTAGAGACACTTAAATCTTGGGAATCACTAGACTGTAGATGATAGTTAAAGTAACTGAAGTAAGGAGAAGAAATGAAGCCTATTAATATTCCGAAAAAAAAAACATTGTTCAGTGAAGGGAGAAACAATGATTGTTGAGAGAGAAAGGAGGATCTCTGAGGTAAAGCCTTTGAATAGTTGGCAGCAGAATGGAATCTAGAACACAAATGCGACTTTGGGTCCCTGTTAGAAGCACAGACAGCTCCTAATTTGATTAGGAGAAAAAATAGAATGCATAAGCACAGATGAAAATAGGTGGGCTGGGAAGAATCTATATGAATTTCCCTTCTTCATGAATTTTACACATTTCTCATAAAAATAGATATTAAGGCCAATGACTCAGAATTAATATGGAGGTTTTTTGGAACTTAAGAAGAGAACAATCAGTATGAAATAGTCATTTAAAAGAGTGGATCAAGGAAAGGACCTAGGACCTAGCAAGGATTCTGGGAAACATGGAAAGTCCACCCGTGCTTAATGAAGTCATCATCATGGTATAATTTTTATACAACCACATTAACTTGCATAAGTGTTTGCCTTAAGTGTGTGAAAAGTTTCATTTAAGCAGTGTGCTATTTAGTAAAGCAAATATAATAAAACAAGAGGGAGCAATAAAGTTGAAGACATGTAAAAAAAGAATGGTAGATATAATTTAAGCTGATTCAGGAAAGAAGTGAGGGCATGATTGAGGGACAGTAAAAAGTATTAAGAAGAATAAATTGAAGATATTAATGAAGTTGAAGAAGTTTTGGAGTTGGAGTCCCAAACACATCTGTATTTAAAAACAAAGCTAAAAATATTGGCAAAAGAAGTTGAAGACAACACAAACAAATGGAAAGATATTCCATGCTCACAGATTGAAAGAACAAATACCATTAAAATGTCCATACTGCCCAAAGCAATATACAGATTCACAGCAAATATAGAGAGCACAGAAATACTACTTTATTAAAGAAAAAATGAAATGCAAAAAGTTACACATAATTAATGTATGCAACTTAATGAATTTGCAGATAAGCATACAACAGTGTATCACCACAATCCATGCCCTAGCATACCTATCACCTCCAAAATTTACTCCAAATGTACTTATATTTTTTGGTAAGAACACATTGTCAACAAAATCATCCTAGAATGCAATGATTTAGTCAGTTACAACAAGCTTTATTGCCACACAGTTTGCAAAGGCTGCCATACAGCCTTTGGCTACAGACAAAAAAGTACACCCTGAAGGGGAAATATTAAGCTCAGGGTTAAATAGACAAAACACACAAGTTCTATGTCCTTTATGAAGACTAGTCAAACTAAATCCCAGCGTGTAATTTTTAGGAACAGAGTGGCAAACGGGATACAGTTTGCAGTTTCTGGTAACAGGTTCAGGATGTGGCAAGTTTTGGAGAATATAATAGGATATGTTGCAGTGGTCTTTTGTGATATGTGTTGATTTTTTGTGCAAGGCTGTGCTGTTTTATTTTTTCCTCACAATTCTTCAGCCTAATGAAAATTTTAGTTTTTCTTTCTTGACATGAAGGAACACTTTGTCAGCTGTTGCTGTCTAATTGTAACTTTTTTTGTAATGTTTGTTTATTTTTGAGAGAGAGAGAGACAGAGTGCAAGCAGGAAAGGGTCAGAGAGAGAGAGAGAGAGAGAGAGAGACAGAATCTGAAGCAGGCTCCAGGCTCTGAGCTGTCAGCACAGATATAAGGTTCGAACTCACAGACCACAAGATCATGACCTGAGCTGAAGTCAGATGTTTAACTGACAAAGCCACCCAGGTGCTCCAGCTGTTTCTGTCTAATTACTAAGGGTTTTTCCCCCAACATCTTACATATTAGTATATTTTTAAGCATGCAATATAGTATTGATAACTACACGCATTATTCTGTACAGATCTCTAGGAATTAGTCATCTTGTATAATCAAACCTTTGTACCATTTTACCAATATCTTCTAGTTTATCTTTGCTACCAGGCCCTGACAATCACTACTCTACTCTTTGTTTTTAGGAGTTTGACTATTTTAGATCCTCTTATAAGTGGTATCTTGTAGTATGTGTCTTTCTGTGTTTGGCTTATTTTACATAGTATAATGTCTTTTGAGCTCAACTTATGTCATTGCAAATAGCAGAATTTCCTTCCTTCTTTAGTTCAATAATAATTGTACATTATGTCCTGCATTTTGTTCACACATTCATCTGTTTACGGACATTTAGTTTGCTTCCGTTTGTTGGCTATTGTGTAAAATACTTCAATTGAAATGGGATTGCAGGGGCGCCTGGGTGGCGCAGTCGGTTAAGCGTCCGACTTCAGCCAGGTCACGATCTTGCGGTCTGTGAGTTCGAGCCCCGCGTCGGGCTCTGGGCTGATGGCTCAGAGCCTGGAGCCTGTTTCCCATTCTGTGTCTCCCTCTCTCTCTGCCCCTCCCCCGTTCATGCTCTGTCTCTCTCTGTCCCAAAAATAAAATAAACGTTGAAAAAAAAAATTTTTTAAAAAAAAGAAATGGGATTGCAGATATCTCTTTAAGATGCTAATTTCAATTACTTTGAATATACTTCCAGAAATGTCATTTATGGATCATACAATGATCCTATTTTTAGTTTTTGAAGAACTTCCAAACTATTTTTAATAGTAGCTGTACCAATTTACATTCTCACCAGTATTGTATGGAGGTTTCCTTACCTCCACATCCTCACCAACACTTAACTGCTTTTGTTTTGTTTTGTTTTGTTTTGTTTTGTTTTGATAATGTGTATTTTAACTGCTGAGAAATGAGATCTTGACATTGTTTGAATTTGCATTTCACTTGTGATTAGTGATAATGAACAATTTTTCATTTACCTTTTTTGCTATTTGTATATCTTATTTGGAGAAATGTCTATTCAGTTACTCAGAAAATATTTTATGATTATGATTATGATTGTTACTATTATTCAGGAGTTGAAGTTCTTTATATTTTGGGGATATTGTTTCTCAAATGTATATTGTGCAAATAATTTTTTCCTTTTCTGTGTGTTAATTTTTCACGTTGTTAGTTGTTTGCTGTATAGGAGATTTTTCTCTGACATAATGCTACTTGTGTACTTTAGTTTTAAAGTCTACTTTTCGAGTCAAATACTAAAATTAATTGTTAAAAAGAATGTCACAAAGAATATTCCCTGGTTATACAAAAAGTCTCTTGTAATATTTAAATTTTAATCCATTTGTGTTGATTTTGTGTGTGGTGAAGAATAGCATCCTTATTTATTTATTTATTTATTTATTTATTTATTTATTTTTGCATGGTTGTATTTTTCCCAATGTTATTTTTGAAAAGATTGTCCTTTCCTTTGTATATGTTTGTCAATCTCCTTGAGTAACAATTGATTATATACGCATGGGTGTATTTCTTAGTTCTCTTCTTTTTAAGCCAGTACCATCTATTTTGATTTCTTGGCTTTGCAATATATGTTGAAATTAAGAAATATGATGCCTTCAGATTTTTCCTTCTTGCTCCAATTCATTTTGCTTAATGAGCTTCTTTTGTGGCTCCATATAAACATTAGGATAATTTTTTTTTAATTTCTGCAAAAATCATCATTGGAACTTTGATAGGGATTGCATTTAAGTTGCAAATTCCTTTGTGCACTTCTACTCACTTTAGTCTTCCTTTGTTCTTTTTCTAGCCCCTTTAGGGATAAAGTTATGTTGTTTATTTGGATATTTCTTGCTTCTTGCGGTAGACCTGTATTGTTTTATACCTCCCCAAAAAAGCAGTCACTTTTGTTGCATCCCAAAATGTTTGGACGCTTGTGTTTTTATTTTCACTTATTTCCACATAATTTTTATTTTGTCTTTGATTTGCTAATTGACCCATTCATTCTTTAGTAGCAAGTTGTTTAGCCTCCATGTATTTTTGTCTTTCCAGTTTTCCTTGTGATTGAAAAATAGTTTCATAATACAGTGGCCAATAAAGGAGCATTTCTTTCTTTCTTTCTTTCTTTCTTTCTTTCTTTCTTTCTTTCTTTCTTTTTCTCTCTTTGTTGAGTACTGATTTGTGACACAATATGTGATCTGTTCAGAATGTTCCATGTGCATTTGAAAAGAATGTGTATCCTGCTGCTTTAAGGTGGAATACTGTGAATACTGTAAATACTGTTAAGTTCATCTGGTCCTGTGTATCATTCAAAGCCTTTGTTTTCTTATTTTTTGTTTAGATATGCCTATTGGTGTAAGTCGGGTGTTAAATTTCCCTACTATTATTGTATTATCAGTGGTTCCCTTTACTTTTGTTATTATTTTATATATTGTGTGCCTTAATTTAGGGGGCATAAACATTTACAATCATTAGATCTTGATCGATTGTACCTTTTATGAATATAATGCCCTTTTTTTTGCAGTCTTCGTTTTAAAGTCTATTTTGTCCCATAAATGTATTGCTTCTCTAGCTTTCTTTTGACAATGATTTTCATGATAAATGTTTCTCCACCCCCTCCTTTTCAATCTACATGTGATTTTAGGTCTAAACTGGGTGTCCTTTTTGTAGCATATTGAAAGATATTCGTTTTATTTTTATCCATTCTGATACCCTATGTGTTGTCTATTCACATTCAAACTAATTATTGATAGATATGTATTTATTTTCATTTTATTATGTGTTTTGTCATTATTTCTGGAGATTTTCTCTGATCCTTTCTTGTCTTTATCACTTTTGGTCTTTGCAGTCAAAGATTCTCCCTTGATATTTCTTTCAGGGCTGGTTAAATTTTCACAATTTCCTTTAGTTTTTTCTTGTCTGGAAACCTCTTTTTCTCTTTTTCTATTCTGAATGCTAGCCTTGCTCAATACAGTATACTTGGATGCAGATTTTTCCCATTCTGCACTTTGATGTTTATTTATTTTTGAGAGAGAGAGAGAGAGGAGAAGGAGGGAGGGCCTGAGAGATAGGGAGACACAGAATCCAAAGCAAGATCTAGGTTCTGAGCTGTCAGCACAAAACTCAACATGGGTCTCAAACTCACAGACTGTGACATCATGATCTGAGCTGGATACAGACACCTAACTGGGCCACCAAGGCACCGCTCCAATTATTCACTTTGAATATGTCATTCCACTCGCTTCTGTCTTGCCAAGTATCTGTTGAGAAATATCCAGCTAATATGGGTGTATGTATATTAATAGTTAGATTCCTATATTGCTCAATCCTCTTTATCATTATGTAGTTAATGTTTTTATTTTTTTTACAACTTTTGACCTGAAGCCTATTTTGACTTTTATAAGAATAGCTTCTTTTCTCTCTGATTTTTTTTCCATTCCTTCACAGCCAGTCTGAGTGGCTTCAATGATTAAATGAGTCTATTATAGGTAACATTTACCTGGGTCTTTTTTTTTTCTTTTCATTCATTCAACCACTGTGTGTCTTTGGATTGCATGACATGTGCTATCTACATGTAGAGTATATGTTGGTAGATGAAGACTTACCATTACAATTTAATTGTTTTTAATTATTTTGTAGTTCCTTTGTTTCTTTCATACTCTCTTGATGTATTCCTTTGTAAATAGATGGATTTTTATAATGATATGTTTTGATTCTTTTGTCTTTCCCCTTTATGTATGAGTTACAGGATTTTGCTTTGTGATGACCTTTAAAATTTCATAATAATACATTTTTTTAATTTCTAAAGAAATAAGAATTTTACTTAAATTTCAGTTAGTGAACATACAGTGTAATATTAGTTTCAGGTGTACAATATATTTATTCAACCCTTCCAAACAATACATTGTTTATTCTCATCATAACAAGTGCACTCCTTAATCCCCATCACTCATTTGGCCCATCCCCTCACCATATGATACTGGCCCTTAAAATAGACACACAGATCAAGGGGAAAGAATCAAAAACCCAGAAATGAACCCGTAAATCTATGGTAATTCATCTCAGAGAAATAAGGAAGACTATCCAATGGAAAAAAAGTCTCTAGGATGAGGAGTTGGGATGGCAGAGAAGTTAGGGCATCCTGGGCTTTATTCATATCCCCAAAACAGCTATATTTAGGTCATATTACATGGACCACCTAAGAAATTGGTCAGTGGAGTTGGAGAAGGATTTCTACAGTTGGAGGGAGAGAGCTTGGCAGGTGTGAGGTGCATGGATGTGAATCAGGAGAAAGAAAAATCAGTGGCCTCAGAGGTGAAAGAACACTTTCCATGGAGAGACAAAAAAGAGAGAAAGAGAGAGGGGGTCAGATACTGTGGCATTGAGTTTGCCCAAAAGGAAAATATCTATGAATCACATACTAGGGAGTAAGAAGTACTGAGTGACCAAATTCTTTGTTGCTAACAACTTCTGGAGCTAAAGCTCTGAAGTTTTGGAAGTGTGTGACTTTCTCCAGAGTGGGGCTGTTATGCATTGTCCTGAGGAGGAGGGAGCTGGTCCTTGAGTGCATAGCATGGTGTAGTGATCTCTGTGGTGCACTCATAGAACAGTCCCATGCCTGGAGTACTATTGGAAGAGGGTTAATTGCCTCCACAAGAACAAGAGGCTCTGCAAGTGCCAGCCAAAGAACTTTCATCAGCAGGGTGGAGAGGCTGTACTCCAGAGGAGGGGAATGGATGCATGCTGCCATGTGGTCCTTTAAGACTTTGGGTTTTGAATCCCAGCCATGCACCAAAGAAAAACCACAATAGAGTTTTGGCTCAGAATGAGCTCACTAACATATCTATTCTTTGCGGACTGCCTGAACAATTGGAATCAAGATGCCCAGTCCAGTGATGAGAGACTGGATTGACGCCATTTTCCCCACCCTAACACCAACACAGTGGGACTTCAAGGACTAAAACGGCAGCCCCCAGTAGAGATTGGACATGCTGACACCAAATCCTGTTCCTCTTTGACTGACAACTTCTTATTTACTAGGGCAAGACTGACTCTGAGCTAAAACAGCAAACCTCTCCTCCAGACCTGCACAGCCACCACCTCCAGGCACCAAAAGACAACTCTATTTTTCTTTTTATTTCTCCTTTTTTTTTCTTTTGAAATCAGGCTCATAGTTCTTTTCTTTCAATTTCCTTTTCTATCTCTCTCTTTTTTTGATCAGGCTTTTTAATTTTTTTTTCTTTTTCCTTCCTTTCTCTTTCTTCTGTTCCCCCCCCCATTTTTCTTTTATTTTTCTATGGAATCAGCCTTGTATCTTGTTAATTCTGTTGTTTATTGTTCCCTTTAGTTTTGGGGGAGCAGTCTGTACCCCTTTTTTCCAGGGTTACTTCAACAAACAAATAAAAGCATACCTACTTAAAGGTCCATACACTTCACCATTGAAAGGAAGTAGGAGTTCTGCAGAGGGCTGACTATTGGGATAGAGCAGCCAAAACACAGCCAAACACAGTGCACAGAGCATATACCAGAAACACTTCCTGTAGTGTCAGTCCCCAGACAGTGCATGGCCCCGTTAAATATAGTAGAACTCTCAGGTGCAGGAAACATAATAAAAGCACAGAAAAGACAGAAATTTAGCAAAAATGACAAGACAGAGGTTGTCCCCAGAGGAAAGGTCAAGAAGATATCATAGCCAGGTACTTGCTCAAAACAGATATAAACAATATATCTGAATAAGTATTTATAACAGCAGTCATAAAACTAACAGCTGGTCTTGAGAAAAACAAAGGCAACAGAGTAGCCCCTATGGCAGAGATAAAAGACCTAAGACTTAGTCAGGATGAATTTAAAATGCTATAAGATGCAAAGTAAACTGGATACAATGACAGTGAGGATAGGAAAACCAGAGTAAAGAATAGATAATTAAAATAAAAGAAAAAAATGTGGACTATAGTGATGCTGGGGAAAAAAAGGAAGAAAATTAGTAGATCATGAGGGGTGACTTAGGTTCTATGCCCGTGAAATGAAACACTACCCATATCATAGGAGTCCCAGAAGGAAAAAAAAAAGGAGGAAAAGGTAAGAAGGATACTTAAACAAACTATGGCTGAGAACCTCCTTGTATGGGTATGAAAATTTGTGATATAGCTACAGCAATTTTACCATTAAATGCTTCCATTAGAGATCAAACTGATCAAACTGAAGTTAAAGTGCCAACTTCTAGAATTTACAAAAGTAAGAGAAAAATAAAGCAAGATAAGGTAGGAAAAATAGAGATAAGATTGAAACTATTGAAATTGAGCACAGCAAAACAATGAAAAAGAACAATGTAAGAAACAGATTTTTCAACATCAATGAAATTGACAAATTTTAGCAATAATGACAAAAAAATGACAGAAGATAGAGGTAAGATTGCATAGTAGTTCTAGAAGACTTTGGTGGAGTCTATCAGGATCTCCATGTATATAATATGTCATCTGCAAAAAGTGAAAGCTTGACTTCATCTTTGCCAATTTTGATGCCTTTGATTTCCTTTTGTTGTCTGATTGCTGATGCTAGATTTCCAACACTATGGTAACCAACAGCGTTGAAAGTGGACATCCCTGTAGTGTTCCTGATCTCAGGGGGAAAGCTCTCAGTTTTCAACATTGAGGATGATATTAGCTGTAGGCTTTTCATAAATGGCTTTTATGATGTTTAAGTATGTTCCTGCTATCCCGAATTTCTTGAGGGATTTGATTAAGAAAGGATACGGAATTTTGTCAAATGCTTTTTCTGCATCGATTGACAGGATCATATGATTCTTACCTTTTCTTTCATTAATGTGATGTATCACATTGATTGATTTGTGAATGTTCAACCAGCCCTGCAGCCCAGGAACGAATCCCACTTGATCATGGTGAATAATTCTTTTTATATGCTGTTGAATTCGATTTGCCAGTATATTATGGAGAATTTTTGCATCCATATTCATTAGGGATATTGTCCAGTAGTTCTCTTTTTTTGCTGGGTCTTTGTATGGTTTGGGAATCAAAGTAATGCTGGCTTCATAGAATGAGTCTGGAAGTTTTCCTTCCCTTTCTATTTTTTGGAACAGCTTGAGAAGGATAGGTATTATCTCTGCTTTAAATGTCTGCTAGATTTCCATAGGGAAGCCAGGTGGTCCTGCACTCTTATTTGTTGGGAGATTTTTGATAACTTGTTCAATTTCTTCACTGGTTATGGGTCTGTTCAAGTTTCCTATTTCTTCCTGTTTCAGTTTGGGAAGTGTGTGGGTGCTTAGGAATTTGTCCATTTCTTCCAGGTTGTCCAGTTTGTTGGCATATAATGGTTCTTGTATTCCCTGATAATTCTTTGTGTTTCTGAGAGATTGGCTGTAATAATTCCATTTTCATTCATGATTTTATCTATTTGGGTCATCTCCCTTTTCTTCTTGAGAAGCCTGGCTAGAGTTTTAGCAATTTTGTTTATTTTCTCAAAAAACCAACACTTGGTTTCATTTATCTGCCCCACAGTTGTTGTGTTGGTTTTTTTTAGATTCGATATTGTTTATTTCTGCTCTGATCTTTATTATTTCTCTTCTTCTGCTTTCTTCCTTCTTCTTTTCTCAGCTTTTGGAGGTTCTCTAGACTTTTTCCTATGGTTGAGTTCAAGTTTCATAGCATTGTGGTCTGAAAGTGTGCATGGTATGATCTCAATTCTTTTATACGTATTAAGGGCAGTTTTGTGACCCAGTATGTGATCTATCTTGGAGAATATTCCACGTGCACTTGAGAAGAAAGTATATTCTGCTGCTTTGGGGTGCAGAGTTCTAAATATACCTGTCAATTCCATCTGATCCAATGTATCATTCAGGGCCCTTGTTTCTTTATTGATCCTGTGCCTAGATAATCTATCCATTGTTGTCAGTGGGGTATTAAAGTCCCCTGCAATTACCACATTCTTCTCAATAAGGTTGCTTTTGTTTGTGATTGTTTTATATATTTGGGGGGTCCTGTATTCAGTGCATAGACATTTATAATTGTTAGCTCTTCCTGATGGATAGACCCTGTGATTATTATATAATGCCCTTCTTCATCTCTTGTTACAGCCTTTAATTTAAAGTCTAGTTTGTCTGATATAAGTGTGGCTACTCCAGCTTTCTTGTGACTTCCAGTAGCATGATAGATAGTTCTGCCTCCTCTCACTTTCAATCTGAAGGTGTCCTCAGGCCTAAAATTAGTCTCTTGTAGACAGCATACAGATGGGTCTTTTTTTCCTTTTTTCCATTCTTATACCCTATGTCTTTTGGTTGGAGCATTTAGTCCATTTCCATTCAGTGTTATTATTGAAAGACAAGGGTTTAGAGTCATTGTGATGTCTGTAGGTTTCATGCTTGTAGTGATGTCTCTGGTCCTTTGTGGTCCTTGCAACATTTCACTCACAGAATCCCCCTTAGGATCTCTTGTAGGTATGGTTAGTGGTGACGAATCGCTTCAGTTTTTGTTTGGGAAAACGTTTATCTCTTCATCTGTTCTGAATGACAGACTTGGTAGATAAAGGATTCTCAGCTGCATAAGTTTTTCTGTTCATCATATTGAAGATTTCCTGCCATTCCGTTCTGCCTTGCCAAGTTTCAGTATTTAGGTCTGCTACTACTCTTATGTGTCTACCTTTGTAAGTTAGGTCCTGTTTATCCCTAGGTGCTTTCAGAATTCTCTCTTTATCCTTGTATTTTTCCAGTTTCACTATGATATGTTGTGCAGAAGATGGATTCAGGTTTTTTTTAGATTCGATATTGTTTATTTCTGTTGTTCTGTGCCTCTTGGATTTCAATGCCTTTTTCCTTCCCCATATCAGGGAAGTTCTCACCTATGATTTGTTCAAGTACACCTCCTGCCCCTTTCTCTCTCTTCTTCTTCTGGAATTCCTATGGTACTGCTATTGTTCCGTTTGAACACATCACTTAGTTCTCTAATTCTCCCCTCATACTCCTGGATTTTTTATCTCTCTTTTTCTCAGCTTCCTCTTTTTCCATAATTTGATCTTCTAATTCACCTATTCTCTCATCTGCATCTTCAATCCGTGCTATGGTTGCCTCCATTTTATTTTGCACCTCATTTATAGCATTTTAGCTCTTCATGACTATTTCTTAGTCCCTTGATCTCTAGCAATAGATTCTCTGCTGTCTTCTATGCTTTTTTCAAGTGCAGCGATTAATTTTATGACTATTATCCTAAATTCTTATTCCATTATATTGCTTAAATCGTTTTTGATGAATTCGTTAGCTGTCACTATTTCCTGGAGTTTCTTTTGAGGCGAATTATTCCATTTTGTCATTTTGGGTAGTCCCTGAAGTAGTTCCAAATGGCAGGGCATTTCCCCTGTGTTGTCTGGAGAAATCTGTCTTGGTGGGCGGGGCTATAGTCAGACCAGATGTCTGCCGCACGCCCACTGTTGGCGTCACAGTCAGACTGGTGTGTGCATTTTCTTCCCCTCTACCAGGGGCAGGACTCACTGTGGACTGGTGTGGCCCCTGCCTGGACTACTTGCACACTGACAGGCTTGTGGTGCTGCTTCTATAGGATCTGGCCAAGAGCATATTAGCAGGGGTAGATCTGCAAGGTGCACAGGGGTGGAAGGGGCAGTTATAGCAAAGTTGCAGGATACAAAATTAATGTACACAAATCAATTGCATTCTTATACACTAATAATGAAGCAATAGGAGGACAAATAAAGAAACTGATCCCATTAACAATTGTACCAAGAAGCATAAAATGCCTAGGAATAAACCTAACCAAAGATGTAAAAGATTTGTATGCTGAAAACTATAGAAAGCTTATGAAGGAAATTGAAGAAGACACAAAGGAATGGAACAACATTCTGTACTTATTGATTGGAAGAATAAATATTGTTAAAATGTCAATACTACTCAAAGCAATCTACACATTCAATGAAATCCCAATCAAAATTGCACCAGCATTCCTCTTGAAGCTAGTAAAAGCAATCCTAAAATTTGTATGGAACCACAAAGACCCTGAATAGCCAAACTAGTATTGAAGAGGACCAAAGTGGGAGGCATCACAGTCCCAGAGTTTAGTCTCTACTACATAGCTGTAATCATCACCACAGCATGGTATTGGCACAAAAACAGACACATAGAACAAAGCAATATAGTAGAGACTTCAGAATTGGACCCACAAAAGTGTGGCCAACTAATCTTTGACAAAGCAGGAAAGAATATCCAATGGACAAAAAGTCTATTTAACAAATGGCACTGGGAGAACTGGACAGCAACATGCAGAATGATGAAACTAGACCACTTTCTCACATCATTCACAAAAATAAACTCAAAATGGATGAAGGACCTGAATGTGAGACAGGAAACCATCAAAACCCTAGAGGAGAAAGCAGGAAAAAACCTCTCTGACCTCAGCCAGAGCAAATTCTTACTTGACACATCCTCAAAGGCAAGGGAATTAAAAGCAAAAATGAACTATTGGGACCTCATGAAGATATAAAGCTTCTGCACTGCAAAGGAAACAATCAACAAAACTAAAAGACAACCAATGGAATGGGAAAAGATATTTGCAAATGACATATCAGACAAAGGGCTAGTATCCAAAATGTATAAAGAACTCACCAAACTCCACACCCGAAAAACAAGTAATCCAGTGAAGAAATGGCAGAAGATATGAATAGATACTTCTCTAAAGAAGACATCCAGATGGCCACAGGCACATGAAAAGATGCTCAACATCACTCCTCATCAGGGAAATACAAATCAAAACCACACTGAGATACCACCTCACACCAGTCAGAGTGGCTAAAATGAACAAATCAGGAGACTATAGATGCTGATGAGGATGTGGAGAAATGGGAACCCTCTTTCGCTGTTGGTGGGAATGCAAACTGGTGCAGCCACTCTGAAAATCAGGGTGGAGGTTCCTCAAAAAATTAAAAATAGATCTACCCTATGACCCAGCAATAGCACTGCTAGGAATTTACCCAAGGGATACAGGAGTGTGGAGGCATTAGGGCACTTGTACCCCAATGTTTATAGCAGCACTTTCAACAATAGCCAAATTATGGAAAGAGCCCAAATGTCCATCAACTGATGAATGGATAAAGAAATTGTGGTTTATATACACAATGGAATAGTACTTGACAATGAGAAAGAATGAAATATGGCTTTTGTAGCAATGTGGATTGAACTGGAGAGTGTTATACTAAGTGAATAAGTCATACTGAGAAAGACAGACACCATATGTTTTCACTCTTATGTGGATCCTGAGAAAGTTAACAGAAGACCATCGGGGAGGGGAAGGAAAAAAAAATAAAAGAAAAAGTTAGGGAGGGAACCAAACTATAAGAGACTCTTAAAAACTGAGAATAAACTGAGGGTTTATGGGGAGTGGGAAGGAGGGGAAAGTGGGTGATGGACATTGAGGAGGGCACCTGTTGGGATGAGCACTGGGTGTTGTATGGAAATCAATTTGACAATAAATTTCATTAAAAAAATGATTGCATAGTAGGAGTACCCTAGGTTTGTCTCCCACAAACACAACCAGATAACTATCAAATCATTCTGAATACCTAAAAAACTGATCTGAGGACTCACAGAACAAATGGCACAACTAGAGGCAGAGAAGAGGTCACATCAAAGAAGATAAGATTTGTGGAGACATGGTATGGGCGAGAAACAAGTCACAGGTGCTGCAGAGGGGTGGAAACCCTAGTTGCAGAGAAAGATGAAAGAGAGAAGAAAGTACAGTGGAATGAACAAGGAGAACAATTCTCCAAAGCCATTGATTGGCTGGGAAAGTGAGAAAGGCTGATTTTCATCACATTGTGTAACCAACCAACCACAAAGACTGGAGTTCTAGAGGTCCAAGGGCTTGTTGAGGTAGAACCCTGAGGAAGCTGCCCTATTCCTCGAGAGAAGGCAGGCAAACAACCCTGGGACCGATGGCATAATCTGAATATCTCCTAAGGCAAAGGGAGAGAGATTCTTCTCTCTTCTTGTAAGACATTTGTGAGAAGCAGCTTCACTAAGATACTTCTCCAAGGACAAAAGAACCAATGGAGGCCATCTCTCTCCTCTGTCACTGAACATGTCCTCAGAGACACTTTTTCAGGGTGGCTAAACCAGACACTAGATATTTAGCCTGCTTTACTCCAAATCCCACAACTCTGCACTCTGGTGTCCTTCTCAGTCAAAACTGCATCCATCCAGTTAGATCTGTCCCCAGATCAGCACAGGTCACTGCCACAGCACTTCCTAAGGTTTAGAGTTTTAAGTCAGTTGATTTTTAATGGTAAAGCCCAAAGTGCACTGTGTTTCTCCAGGTAGGCAAGCAACCCAGAGACAGACAGCATGAAAATGGCCATCAGAAAAACACCTGGGATGCACAGGGGAAATTATTTACTCTTCTGGGTGTACTACCCTGAGAGTAGCAACCACATAGACCCTTCTCTGGGGACAAAGGAATTGGGTGGCACCATTCCCTCCTCTGCACCTCAGCTTAAACAACTTCAGTAAACAGGGCAATGCCAACACAGCCTGCCTAACCTGCTTACACCAAGTCTCACCCCACTGTGCTCCACTGTTACTGCTTTTCTTGGTAAAGTGTCTTGTAGGACCAGCTCAAGAAGACCCCTTCCCAAGAAGACCAGCATAAAACCACACATACACACTATGTTTACCAACCATAGAGTCCTGCAATCCTTCAGTTCTAGTGGAATCTAGCACCAGGTCTCATTGAACAAGCCAACCACAGCACACCTAGTTAAAACTCAACACAACCTGGCCCAGGTCCAAGCATTTCCCACTGCAGGCCATCTGCAGATGACTGGAATAAGGGGTAGAACAGCCAAAGTATAGCAGCAGAGTGCACACAGCACACATCAGAGATACTCCGTGAAGCACTAGGTCCTGGATATTATATGATCTCTTCTTCATAAAGCCATTACTATCAGGACCATAAAACATAATAGGCTTTTCTAACACAGAGAAGAAAACAGGGACTTACAAAAAATGTCAAGGCAGAGGAATTCATCCCAAAAGAAATAACATGAAAAGGACACCACCAGAGAGCTAATTGAAATAGATAAAAGTAGCATGACTGATTGAGAATTTAAAGCAATAATAATAATAATAATAAGATAGTAGGTTGGATTGAGAAAAACATGGAAAGCATGAGGGAGACCCTTACCACAGAGATAAAATACTTAAAAAAACCATCAGTCAGAGTGAAAAAAAAAATGCTATAACTGAGATTCAAAACAGACTGTATGTAATGACCACAAGGATGGGAGAAGCAAAGGAATGAATGCATGATAAAGAAGATAGAATAATGAAAAATAGTGAAACTGAACAAAATAGAGAAAGGAGAATTATGGGTCAAAAGAATAGACTTAGGGAACTCAGTGACTCAATCAAACATAATAACATTCATATCATAGAATTACGAGAAGAAGAGAAACAGGGGAGCATGAAATTTATTTTAGGAAATAATAGCTGAAAATTTTCCTAATCTGGGGAAGGAAACAGACATCCAGATCCAGGATGCACAGAGATCTACCACTAAAAGCAACAAAATCATGCTTATGTCAAGACATATTATAATTAAATTTGCAATACAGTGATAAAGAAAAATGCTAAAAGTGACCAGATAAAAGAAGTCTCTAACTTATAAAAGAAGACCCATAGAGATAGCCACAGCTCTTTCCACAAAAACTTGGCAAACCAGAATTGAATGACATGATACATTCAACATGCTGAATGAGAAAAATCTGCAGCCAAGAATATCCAGAAAGATTATCATTCAAAATAGAAAAATAGAGTTTCCAAGACAAACAAAAACTAAAATGGGTCATGACTACTTAAACCAACCTTGCAAGAAATATTAAGAGGACTCTATGAGTGAGTAGGAAAGACCAAAATTGACAAAGACTAGAAAGTGACAGAGAAAATCTCCATAAACAAGTAAAAAATGAATAACAAAAATGGCACTAAATACGTACCTATAAATATTTACTCTGAATGTAAATGAAATAAATCAAAAGACATAGGGTGTCAGGATGTATAAAGCAAGACCCATCTATATGTGCCAATAAGAGGCTCATTTTAGACGTAAAATCCCCTGCAGATTGAAAGTGAGACGATGGGGAAATAGTAATCATGCAAATTGATGTCAAAGGAAAGCCAGCATAGCAATACTTATATGAGACAAACTTGACTTTAAACCAAAGACTGTAACAATAGGTGAAGGGCAATATATCATAATAAATGGAGCTTTCCAACAAGAAGATTAAATAATTGTAAATACTTATGACCCCAACACAGAAACACCCAGATATAAAAAAGACTAACAAATATGAAGGAACTCACTGATAAAAATACAATAATGTTAGGGAAATTTAACACCTCACTTACCTCAATGGACAGATCATTGAAGCAGAAAACCATAAGAAAATGATGACTTTAGTGACATACTAGACTAGATGGACTAAATAATTATATTCAGAACATTTAATCCTAAATCAGCAGAGTACACATTCCATTCAAGTTCACATGGACATTCTACAGAATAGATCACATGCTAGGTCACAATTTAGGCCTCTACAAGTATAAAAAGATTGAGATCAGACCAGACATATTTTCTGAGCACAATGATATGAAACTTGAGGTCAACCACAAGAAAGAAAAAAAAGAACAATACGTGGATTTTAAATCTCATGCTACTAAAAAATAAATGGGTCAACCAGGAAACCAAAGAAAAAATAAAACAAAATAAGTTGAAACAAATGAAAATGAACACTATGGGCCTAAAACATTGGGATGCAGCAAGTGATCATAACAGGGAAGTATATAGCAATAGAAGCCTACCACAAGAAGCAAGAAGAATCTTAAATAAACAATCCAACCTTAAATAAGGAGTTATGAAAACAAAGAACACCAAACAAAACCTAAAGCCAGCAGAAGGGAAATAATAAAAATTGGAGCAGAAATAAGTGATATAGAAACAACAGCAACAACAACACAATAAATAGATCAATGAAACCAGGAGATAGTTATTTGAAAAAAAAATAATAAAATGGATAAACCCCTTGCCAGACTTATCAAAAATAAATGAGAAACCAACCAAACAAATAAAGTCACAAAAGAAAGGGGAGAAATAACAAACAACACCACAGAAAGACAAATAATTATTAAAGAATATTATGAAAAATTATATTCCAACAACTTGGAAAACGTGGCAGAAATGGGTAAAATTCCTAGAAGCATATAACCTACCAAAACTGAAACAGGAGGGAGTAGAAAAGTTGAAGAGACTGATACCCAGCAAAGAAATTGAATTAGTAATAAAAATATCCCAACAAACAAAAGTCCAGGGCTAGAGGGCTTCACAGGGGAATTCTACCACACACTTAAAGAAGAGCTAATACCCATTATTCTTAAACTACACCAAAAAATAGAAAAGGAATTGAAACTTCCAAACTCATTCTAAGAGGATAGTACTACCATGATTCCAAAACCAAAGACTCCACTAAAAATGAGAACTACAAGTCAATATCCCTGATGAACATGGAGGAAAAACTTTTCAACAACGTGCTAGCAAATTGAATCCATGATAGCAAATTTCTTTAATGTTACATTAAAAGAAACATACACCACAATCAAGTGGGATTTTTCCTGGGCATAAAAGATGGTTCAATATTTGTGAATCATTCAATATGATATACCACATTAATAAATGAAAGGGTAAGAACCTTATGATCCTTTCAATAGACACAGAAGAAAGCATTTCCCAAAGTACAACATGCATTTATGATTTAAAAAATATCCCTCAACAAAGTATGGATAGAGTAAGTATACCTCAACGTAATAAAGTCCATCTATGAAAAACCCACAGTTACTATCATCCATAATGGGGAAAAACTGGATATTTTCCTGTATGGTCAGGAACAAGGCAGAAATGTCCACCCTTACCCCTGTTATGTAACAAGTATGGAAGTTGCAGCCACAGCAATCAGATAACCCAAATAAATAAAAGTTATCAAAATCAGCAAAAAGAAGTAGAACTTTTGTTATTTGCAGATGACATGATACTCTATATAGAAAACCCAAGAGACACTACAAAGAATTGCTGGAACTGATGCAGAATACAAAACTCAATGTATAGAAATCTCTTACATTTCTAAACACCAATAGTGAAGCAGCAGAAAGAGAAATGAAGTAATCAATACCATTTGAAATTCCAACAAAGCCAATAAGTAGGAATAAACCTAACCAAAGACGTAAGAGATCTGTACTCTGAAAACTATAAAACACTTAACAAAGACATTGGCTATTACACAAAGAAATGGAAAGACATTCCATTTTCATGGATTGGAATAAAAATATTATTAAAATATCTATACTTCTCAAAGCAATCTACAGATTAAATGCAATCCCTATCAAAATATCACCAGCATTTTTCACAGAGCTAGAACAAACAATCCTATAATTTGTATAGAATCATAAAACACCATGAATATCCTAAACAATATTTAAAAATAAAAGCAAATCTGGAAGCATCACAATTCCAGACTTCAAGCTATATTACAAATCTGTATTGATCAATACAGCATGGGACTAGCACAAAAAGAGACACATAAATCAATTGAAAAGAATAGAAAATTCGGAAATGAACCCACAGCAATCTGGTCAACTAATCTTTGAAAACTCATGAAAGATTATCCAATGGAAAAGTATAGTTTTTTCATCAAATGGTGTTGAGATGACTAGACAGCAAGACACAAATGAATGAAAATGGACCACTTTCTTACACCATACACAAAAATAAATTCAAAATGGATTAAAGACTGAAATATGAGACAGGAAACCATCAGCATCCTAGAGGATAACACAGATAGTAGCCTCCTTCACATAAGCTTAGAAAAATCTTACCTGATATGTCTCCTGCTGGAAGAGAAACAAAAGCAAAAATAAACTAATGATATTTTATCAAAATAAAAAAAAGTTTCTTCACAGCAAAAGAAACAACAAAAGTAAGAGTCAACCTATGGAATGGAAGAAGATATTGGCAAATAACATATATGATAAATGGTTAGTATCCAAAATATATAAAGAACTTACAAAACTCAACACCCAAAAAGTGAATAATCCAGTTAAAATGGGCAGAAACCATAAACAGATATTTTTCCAAAGACATACAGATCACTACTATACGTATAAAAAGATGCTCAATATCACACATTATCAGGGAAAGACAAATCAAAATTACAATGAAATATCACCTCACATATGTCAGAATGGCTAAAATCAACAACAGTGGAAATAAGCAGTGTTGGCGAGGATGCAGAGAAAGGGGAACCCTCTTGTACTGTTGGTGGGAATGCAAACTAGTGCAGCCACTCTGGAAAAACAGTATGGAGTTTCTTCGAAAAGTTAAAAATAACTCCTTATCTCTCAAAATAAATAAATAAACTAAAAAAATGGTGTCTGGGTGGCTCAGTCGGTTAAGAGTCCAACTCTTGATTTCAGCGCAGGTCATGATCTCAGCGCTCATGAGATTGAATCCCACGTGGGGCTCAATAATGTGCCCCACTAATGTGCTTCAATAATGTGATAATATGGAGCTTGATTGGGATTCTATATCTCCCTCTCTCTCTGCCACTCTACTGCTCACAAGTGCAGTCTCGTTCTCTCTCTCAAAATAAGTAAATAATTTTTTAATGTTAAAAATATAACTACCCTATGATTCAGAAATTGCACTATTAGGTATTTACCCAAAGAATGGAAAATTAGTGATTAGAAAGGATACATGCATCCTGATTTTTACAGTGGCATTATATACAATAGCCAAATTATGGGAAAGAGCCCAAATGCCCATTACTGGATGAATGGATAATGAAGAAGTGGTATATATACACAATGTAATATTACTCAGCCATTAAAAATGAAATTTTTCCATTTGCAATGATGTGAATGGAACTAAAGAGTATTACGCTAAATGCAGTAAGCTAGCCATAGAAATACAAATATCATATGATTTCACTCCTATGTGTAATTAAAAAAAAACAAAATAAATAAACATGGGGGTAAAAAAGATAGAGAGGTACACCATACGCCTATTGATTGGAGTCTTTAGTTCATTTACATTACAGTAATTTTTGAGAGGAGGCGCAGGAAGATGGCGGCGTAGGAGGACGCTGGGCTCACCGCGCGTCCTGCTGATCACTGAGATTCCACCTACACCTGCCTAAATAACCCAGAAAACCGCCAGAGGATTAGCAGAACGGAGTCACCGGACCCAAGTGCAGACGAGAGGCCCACGGAAGAGGGTAGGAAGGGCGGCGAGGCGGTGCGCGCTCCACGGACTGGCGGGAGGGAGCCGGGGCGGAGGGGCGGCTCGCCAGCCAAGCAGAGCCCCCAAGTCCGGCTTGCAAAAGCGGAGGGGCCTGACGGACTGTGTTCCGACAGCAAGCGTGACTTAGCGTCTGGGAGGTCATAAGTTAACAGCTCTGCTCGGAAAGCGGGAAGGCTGGAGGACAAAGGGAGGGTGAGCTGCGGAGCCCCCGGACGACAGAGCTCAGTTTGGCGGGGAACAAAGGCGCTCGCCAGCGCCATCTCCCCCGCCCATCCCCCAGCCAAAATCCCAAAGGGAACCAGTTCCTGCCAGGGAAATTGCTCACTCCGCGCAAACACCCAACTCTGTGCTTCTGCGGAGCCAAACCTCCGGCAGCGGATCTGACTCCCTCCGGCTGCCACAGGGCCCCTCCTGAAGTGGATCACCTAAGGAGAAGTGAGCTAAGCCTGCCCCCCTACGGCGTGCACCTTGCCTTCCCACCCCAGCTAATACGCCAGATCCCCAGCATCACAAGCCTGGCAGTGTGCAAGTAGCCCAGACGGGCCACGCCACCCCACAGTGAATCCCGCCCCTAGGAGAGGGGAAGAGAAGGCACACACCAGTCTGACTGTGGCCCCAGCGGTGGGCTGGGGGCAGACATCAGGACTGACTGTGGCCCCGCCTACCAACTCCAGTTATACACCACAGCACAGAGGAACTGCCCTGCAGGTCCTCACCACACCAGGGACTATCCAAAATGACCAAGCGGAAGAATTCCCCTCAGAAGAATCTCCAGGAAATAACAACAGCTAATGAGCTGATCAAAAAGGATTTAAATAATATAACAGAAAGTGAATTTAGAATAATAGTCATAAAATTAATCGCTGGGCTGGAAAACAGTATACAGGACAGCAGAGAATCTCTTGCTACAGAGATCAAGGGACTAAGGAACAGTCACGAGGAGCTGAAAAATGCTTTAAAGGAAATGCAAAACAAAATGCAAACCACCACAGCTCGGATGGAAGAGGCAGAGGAGAGAATAGGTGAACTAGAAGATAAAGTTATGGAAAAAGAGGAAGCTGAGAAAAAGAGAGATAAAAAAATCCAGGAGTATGAGGGGAAAATTAGAGAACTAAGTGATACACTAAAAAGAAATAATATACGCATAATTGGTATTCCAGAGGAGGAAGAGAGAGGGAAAGGTGCTGAAGGGGTACTTGAAGAAATCATAGCTGAGAACTTCCCTGAACTGGGGAAGGAAAAAGCCATTGAAATCCAAGAGGCACAGAGAACTCCCTTCAGACGTAACTTGAATCGATCTTCTGCACGACATATCATAGTGAAACTGGCAAAATACAAGGATAAAGAGAAAACTCTGAAAGCAGCAAGGGGTAAACGTGCCCTCACATATAAAGGGAGACCTAGAAGACTCGTGACTGATCTCTCTTTTGAAACTTGGCAGGCCAGAAAGAATTGGCACGAGATTTTCAGGGTGCTAGATAGCAAAAATATGCAGCCGAGAATCCTTTCTCCAGCAAGTCTGTCATTTAGAATAGAAGGAGAGATAAAGGTCTTCCCAAACAAACAAAAACTGAAGGAATTTGTCACCACTAAACCAGCCCTACAACAGATCCTAAGGGGGACCCTGTGAGACAAAGTACCAGAGACATCACTACAAGCATAAAACATACAGACATCACAATGACTCTAAACCCGTATCTTTCTATAATAACACTGAATGTAAACGGATTAAATGCGCCAACCAAAAGACATAGGGTATCAGAATGGATAAAAAAACAAGACCCATCTATTTGCTGTCTACAAGAGACTCATTTTAGACCTGAGGACACCTTTAGATTCAGAGTGAGGGGATGGAGAACTATTTATCATGCTACTGGAAGCCAAAAGAAAGCTGGAGTAGCCATACTTATATCAGACAAACTAGACTTTCAATTAAAGGCTGTAACAAGAGATGAAGAAGGACATTATATAATAGTTACAGGGTCTATCCATCAGGAAGAGCTAACAATTATAAATGTCTATGCGCCGAATACCGGAGCCCCCAAGTATATAAAACAATTACTCATAAACAGAAGCAACCTTATTGATAAGAATGTGGTAATTGCAGGGGACTTTAACACCCCACTTACAGAAATGGATAGATCATCTAGACACACAGTCAATAAAGAAACAAGGGCCCTGAATGAGACATTGGATCAGATGGACTTGACAGATATATTTAGAACTCTGCATCCCAAAGCAACAGAATATACTTTCTTCTCGAGTGCACATGGAACATTCTCCAAGATAGATCATATACTGGGTCACAAAACAGCCCTTCATAAGTTTACAAGAATTGAAATTATACCATGCATACTTTCAGACCACAATGCTATGAAGCTTGAAATCAACCACAGGAAAAAGTCTGGAAAACCTCCAAAAGCGTGGAGGTTAAAGAACACCCTACTAACGAATGAGTGGGTCAACCAGGCAATTAGAGAAGAAATCAAAAAATATATGGAAACAAACGAAAATGAAAATACAACAATCCAAACGCTTTGGGACGCAGCGAAGGCAGTCCTGAGAGGAAAATACATTGCAATCCAGGCCTATCTCAAGAAACAAGAAAAATCCCAAATACAAAATCTAACAGCACACCTAAAGGAAATAGAAGCAGAACAGCAAAGGCAGCCTAAACCCAGCAGAAGAAGAGAAATAATAAAGATCAGAGCAGAAATCAACAATATAGAATCTAAAAAACTGTAGAGCAGATCAACGAAACCAAGAGTTGGTTTTTTGAAAAAATAAACAAAATTGACAAACCTCTAGCCAGGCTTCTCAAAAAGAAAAGGGAGATGACCCAAATAGATAAAATCATGAATGAAAATGGAATTATTACAACCAATCCCTCAGAGATACAAACAATTATCAGGGAATACTATGAAAAATTATATGCCAACAAATTGGACAACCTGGAAGAAATGGACACATTCCTGAACACCCACACTCTTCCAAAACTCAATCAGGAGGAAATAGAAAGCTTGAACAGACCCATAACCAGCGAAGAAATTGAATCGGTTATCAAAAATCTCCCAACAAATAAGAGTCCAGGACCAGATGGCTTCCCAGGGGAGTTCTACCAGACATTTAAAGCAGAGATAATACCTATCCTTCTCAAGCTATTCCAAGAAATAGAAAGGGAAGGAAAACTTCCAGACTCATTCTATGAAGCCAGTATTACTTTGATTCCTAAACCAGACAGAGACCCAGTAAAAAAAGAGAACTACAGGCCAATATCCCTGATGAATATGGATGCAAAAATTCTCAATAAGATACTAGCAAATCGAATTCAACAGCATATAAAAAGAATTATTCACCATGATCAAGTGGGATTCATTCCTGGGATGCAGGGCTGGTTCAACATTCGCAAATCAATCAACGTGATACATCACATTAACAAAAAAAAAGAGAAGAACCATATGATCCTGTCAATCGATGCAGAAAAGGCCTTTGACAAAATCCAGCACCCTTTCTTAATAAAAACCCTTGAGAAAGTCGGGATAGAAGGAACATACTTAAAGATCATAAAAGCCATTTATGAAAAGCCCACAGCTAACATCATCCTCAACGGGGAAAAACTGAGAGCTTTTTCCCTGAGATCAGGAACACGACAGGGATGCCCACTCTCACCGCTGTTGTTTAACATAGTGCTGGAAGTTCTAGCATCAGCAATCAGACAACAAAAGGAAATCAAAGGCATCAAAATTGGCAAAGAGGAAGTCAAGCTTTCGCTTTTTGCAGATGACATGATATTATACATGGAAAATCCGATAGACTCCACCAAAAGTCTGCTAGAACTGATACATGAATTCAGCAAAGTTGCAGGATACAAAATCAATGTCCAGAAATCAGTTGCATTCTTATACACTAACAATGAAGCCACAGAAAGACAAATAAAGAAAATGATCCCATTCACAATTGCACCAAGAAGCATAAAATACCTAGGAATAAATCTAACCAAAGATGTAAAGGATCTGTATGCTGAAAACTATAGAAAGCTTATGAAGGTAATTGAAGAAGACTTAAAGAAATGGAAAGACATTCCCTGCTCATGGATTGGAAAAATAAATATTGTCAAAATGTCAATACTACCCAAAGCTATCTACACATTCAATGCAATCCCAATCAAAATTGCACCAGCATTCTTCTCGAAACTAGAACAAGCAATCCTAAAATTCATATGGAACCACAAAAGGCCCCGAATAGCCAAAGGAATTTTGAAGAAGAAGACCAAAGCAGGAGGCATCACAATCCCAGACTTTAGCCTCTACTACAAAGCTGTCATCATCAAGACAGCATGGTATTGGCACAAAAACAGACACACAGACCAATGGAATAGAATAGAAACCCTAGAACTAGACCCACAAACGTATGGCCAACTCATCTTTGACAAAGCAGGAAAGAACATCCAATGGAAAAAAGACAGCCTCTTTAACAAATGGTGCTGGGAGAACTGGACAGCAACATGCAGAAGGTTGAAACTAGACCACTTTCTCACACCATTTACAAAAATAAACTCAAAATGGATAAAGGACCTAAATGTGAGACAGGAAACCATCAAAACCTTAGAGGAGAAAGCAGGAAAAGACCTCTCTGACCTCAGCCGTAGCAATCTCTTACTCGACACATCCCCAAAGGCAAGGGAATTAAAAGCAAAAGTGAATTACTGGGACCTTATGAAGATAAAAAGCTTCTGCACAGCAAAGGAAACAACCAACAAAACTAAAAGGCAACCAACGGAATGGGAAAAGATATTTGCAAATGACATATCGGACAAAGGGCTAGTATCTAAAATCTATAAAGAGCTCACCAAACTCCACACCCGAAAAACAAATAACCCAGTGAAGAAATGGGCAGAAAACATGAATAGACACTTCTCTAAAGAAGACATCCAGATGGCCAACAGGCACATGAAAAGATGTTCAGCGTCGCTCCTTATCAGGGAAATACAAATCAAAACCACACTCAGGTATCACCTCACGCCAGTCAGAGTGGCCAAAATGAACAAATCAGGAGACTATAGATGCTGGAGAGGATGTGGAGAAACGGGAACCCTCTTGCACTGTTGGTGGGAATGCAAATTGGTGCAGCCGCTCTGGAAAGCAGTGTGGAGGTTCCTCAGAAAATTAAAAATAGACCTACCGAATGACCCAGCAATAGCACTGCTAGGAATTTACCCAAGGGATACAAGAGTACTGATGCATAGGGGCACTTGTACCCCAATGTTCATAGCAGCACTCTCAACAATAGCCAAATTATGGAAAGAGCCTAAATGTCCATCAACTGATGAATGGATAAAGAAATTGTGGTTTATATACACAATGGAATACTATGTGGCAATGAGAAAAAATGAAATATGGCCCTTTGTAGCAACGTGGATGGAACTGGAGAGTGTAATGCTAAGTGAAATAAGCCATACAGAGAAAGACAGATACCATATGGTTTCACTCTTATGTGGATCCTGAGAAACTTAACAGGAACCCATGGGGGAGGGGAAGGAAAAAAAAAAAAGAGGTTAGAGTGGGAGAGAGCCAAAGCATAAGAGACTGTTAAAAACTGAGAACAAACTGAGGGTTGATGGGGGGTGGGAGGGAGGGGAGGGTGGGTGATGGGTATTGAGGAGGGCACCTTTTGGGATGAGCACTGGGTGTTGTATGGAAACCAATTTGTCAATAAATTTCATAAAAAAATAAAAAAAAAGTAATTTTTGATAGGTGTGTACTTATTGACATTTTGTTAAATTTTTGTCATTTTTTTCTTTATTTTTAAA
Source organism: Lynx canadensis (assembly GCF_007474595.2). NCBI lineage: Eukaryota > Metazoa > Chordata > Mammalia > Carnivora > Felidae > Lynx > Lynx canadensis. Next base: position 83,534,819 of record NC_044303.2, on the reverse strand, counting down.
TACTTTTTAAATTTATTTTGAGACAGAAAGCACGTCCAGGGGAGGGGCAGAGAGAGAGAGACAAAGAGACAGAAGAAAGGGAGAGAGAGAGAGAGAGAGAGAGAGAGAGAGAGAGAATCCCAATCAGGCTCCTCACTATCAGTGCAGAGCCCGATGGGGGCTCAAATTCAGGAGCCATGAGATCATGACCTAAGCTGAAGTCAGAAGGTCAGCTGACTGAGCTACCCAGGCACCCCTGTCATTGTTTTTTATTTGTTTGTTTGTTTTAGTTTAGTTTAGTTTTGTTTTGTTTGTATTTTTTCTCTGGTCCTGTTATCTTTTTTCTCTTATGGTTTGATAGCTTTCTTTAGTATTATGTTTGAATCCACTTCTCTATATTTTTGTATATATATTATGGGATTATGGGTTTTTAATTTGTGGTTACCATTGCATTCATATATAACATCCTATATGTATAGCCTTCTATATGTATAGCCTTCTATATTATATTGATGGTGGCTTAGAGTCAAACACATTCTAAAAGCATGGGGGAGGGGAAGGAAAAAAAAAAAAAAAAAAAAAGGACGTTAGAGTGGGAGAGAGCCAAAGCATAAGAGACTGTTAAAAACTGAGAACAAACTGAGGGTTGATGGGGGGTGGGAGGGAGGGGCGGGTGGGTGATGGGTATTGAGGAGGGCACCTTTTGGGATGAGCACTGGGTGTTGTATGGAAACCAATTTGTCAATAAACTTCATATAAAAAAAAAAAAAAAAAAAAAAAAAAAAAAATAAATTCCCCAAACTTAAAAATTGCATCAGAAAATAAAAACAAAACCAAAAAAAAAAAAAAAAAAAAAAAAAAAAAAAAAAAAAAAAAAATAAAAGCACTATTTTTTTACTTTCCATCTCTTTTAGGTATATGATGTCATATTTTATATCTTCAATTTTGTCTACCCATTTTGTCAATTTTGTAGATATAATTCATTTTATTATTTTTGCATTTTTACCCTCCATATTGGCTTTATACCTGATTACTCTAAGATTTTCACTATATGTTTGTTTTAACCTATGAAGTTTTCCTTTCCTAATTTTCTTATTTCTAGTTATGTATTTTTCTTTCCTCCTAAATAATTTCCTTTAATATTTATTGTGAGGCTGGTTTACTAGTGATGAACTCTTTTAGCTTTTCTTTATCTGGAAAAAAAATTTTCTTCCTCTTCATCTCTGACAATCTTGCCATGTAGAATATTCTTGGTGGTTGTTGTTGTTCTTCTTATGACTTTGAATATATCATGCCATTCCTTTATTGCTTGCAAAGTGTCTGCTGCAAAAATCAGTTGATAAACTTATGGGCTTTGTTTTTCTTGTGTGTAACAGTTTTTTTTTTTCCCCTGAGAATTCTGGATACAGCTGATGTGTGCTTACTGGTGGTGGGGTGGAATGCACGCTACTAGTTGGCAATTAGCTTCAGCCACAGATGGGAACACCCTTTGTATGGCCATCAAAAAAGCCTGTCTGCAGGAACCATAGGTGTGTTAGTTTCCAGGGTTACCTACCCTCACCCCCAGGTAGGAATCACTTTGGAGTAGCACTATTCCCAGCAGTGGCTTTGTGCAAGGTGTGGCAAGACAGGCACTTTCAAGAATGCCTGCCAAGTTTGATGAGTTGGGTGGGGTGGTTTTGCAAGGAAATACTGAGGCAGAGCACAAAAATGCTATCAAGGTAAATGGATAGTGTTAGAAATTGCTTTCACAAGTGTACAACTATCTAGGCTGAGGAGGGCAGGAGAAATGGCACCTACCAGCATTTTTGTTCCCAGAAAAGTTTCCTGCAAATCCCTGTTCTTCTATCTAAGGTCAGTCAATAAATCTCCTTCACATATACTCTGGGTATTTTTCAAACCTTAAGGTAAGGGACTCAGCTTCCTATTTTCCTCTGACTCCCCCAGAGTTAGGCCTTTGCAATTTTTAAAGCCCTTGTAGTTAAGCTCCACTGATTTTCAAAGGCAGACATTATCAATATTTGTCCTCCCAGTATAAGTCTCCAGAAGCAATAATGCCTAATGGGAGTCTGGCCTTATTTCCCAATGATTGTGATGTCCCTTCCATTTGTGTTTTTGTTTGTTTGTTTGTTTTTTATTTTTGTTCCAGGGCATTAGTTTCATACCATGTTTCTGTGCCTCTACACTGTTTGATATGGCCTCTATGCCTAGGTGTGTAAGTTCTGTTTTGCCAGTCTCACCAGATCATTATCAGAAATGGTCACATAGGTGTAATTGTTTATTCAGTGTGTCCTTGGGACAAAGTAAGTTCAGTATTCTCCTACACTACCATGTTCCTGAGTCTCTATATTTTAATGTGAGACAACAAACTGCAGATCCAGAAAGCTAGGAATAATAAGGACTATAAAATGCCAAACAAAACAAAACTACATCTAGGCATATCATTCAAATTTACAAATAAATAAAGATAAATATTTTTTTGGGGGGGGCAGTTATGTTTTAAATACATGCTTGTTTTAAGTTGAAGGGGAAAATGTATAGTGGTAAATGGTACCTTTTATTTCAGACTCTTGTAACCATACCTGTTTTCATCTTACAAAAAATGATAGTTATGTGATGTGATACAACTGTTAGTTACCACTACCATGTTAATCATATTATAATACATAAATGTATTAGGTCAAGAAGTTGTGGACCTTAAACTTATGCAATGTTATATGTAAGTTATATCTTAATTTTAAAATGATTCTGAAAGAATCATACTGGTGTCTCAGTCTGTTAAGCATCCAATTTAGGCTCAGGTTATGATCTCACAGTTAATTAGTTCAAGCCCTGCATTGGGCTCAGGCTCTCTGCTGTCAGCATAGAGACTGCTTTGGATCCTCCTCTGTCCCCTTTTCTCTCTGCCCCTCCCTCGTTCATTCTCTCTCTCTCTCTCTCTCTCTCTCTCTGTCTCTCTCTTTCTCTCTCCCAAATAATTAAACATTAAAAAAATAAGCAACATGGAAAATATACCTCATCTTTATAGGAATGAGCAAAATAAGTCAGTCAGAGAAAGACAAATCCCATATAATTTGATTCACATATGGAATTTAAGAAAACAAAAGACAGAAAAAGAAAAAAAAGATAAAGAGACAAACAAAAAAACAGACTCTAAACTGTGGAGAACAAACTGATGGTTACCATAGGGGAGGTGTGTGAGGGAATGGGTGAAATAGGTGATGGGGATTAAGACACGCACTTGTGATAAGCACTGGGTGATGCATGGAATGTTGAGTCACTATATTGTACACTTAAAACTAATATAACACTCTATGTTAACTATACTCAAATTAAAATAAATTTTTTAAAAAAGAATATTTGACTTCACCTGAGAAACCATGCAAACAAAAGAATTGAGTGATATATTTAATGTGTTAAGAAAACACCAAACCAGAAATATGTATCCTGAGAAATAATTCTTCAAAATTGAGGGTAAAATAAATAATTTATCAGAAAACATAAATAGAGAAAAGTTGTTAAGAGAATACCTATCTTGTAAAAATAATTAATGTGTTATTTAGATATAAGGAAGATAATATAGGTCAAAAACTTGCTTCTACCTGAAATAAGGAAGATAATCAAAGAAGGAATAAGGCAAGGTATAATAAAAAGGTATAATAAAATTTCTACTTTTCATAGTATTGTTTGCTTGAATAGTTAACAGTTTATTCACAATGGTAATGGCAACAATGTATTGTGTTATGTATGCTTATATAGATGGATGATAGATAGATACATAAATACATACATAGATACATAGATAGATACATAGATATAGTGTGTGTGTATGCAGAAACTTACATTATAACAATCATAAACAATTTATGAATGAGAGTATTCATAAAGGATACCTTTTTCTCATAAATATTAACAAATAATTCCTCCTACTGTTAACTCACTTAAAATAAAATTGCATTTTTTGTTCATTATTGTATTTTAATATAATTTATTATCAAATTGGCTTACATACAACACCCAGTGCTCATCCCAACACATTCCCTCCTCAATGCCCATTGCCCATTTTCCCTTCTCCCCCATTCCCCCATCCCCCCTCAGTTTGTTCTCTGTATTTAAGAGTCTTGGGGTTTGCCTCCCTCCCTCTCTGTAACTTCCCCTTCCCTTCCCCCATTGACTTCTGTTAAGTTTCACAATATCCACATATGAGAGAAAACATATGATATCTATCCTTCTCTGACTGACTTATTTCATTCAGCATAATACCTTCCAGTTCCATCCACGTTGCTCAAAATGGAATCATTTTATTCTTTCTCAATGCCAAGTAGTATTCCATTGTATACATAAGCCACGTCTTCTTTATCCATTCATCAGTTGATGGACATTTAGGCTCTTTGCATAATTTGGCTATTGTTGAAAGCTCTGCTATAAACATCGGTGTACATGTGCTCCTATGCATCAGCACTCCTGTATCCCTTGGGTAAATTCCTAGTAGTACTATTGCTGGGTCATAGGGTAGTTCTATTTGGTAATTTTTTGAGGAACCTCCACAATGTTTTCCAGAACAGCTGCACCAGTTTGCATTCCCACCAACAGTGCAAGAGTGTTCCTGTTTCTCCACATTGTCACCACCATCTATAGTCTCCAGATTTGTTCACTTTAGCCACTCTGATCAGTGTTAGGCGGTATCTCAGTGTGGCTTTCATTTTATTTCCTTGATGATGAGTGACGTTGAGCTTCGTTTCATGTGTCTATTGACCATCTGAATGTCTTCTTTGGAAAAGTGTTGATTCATATCTTCTGCCCATTTCTTCACTGGATTATTTGTTTACCAGGTGTGGAGTTTGGTAAGTTCTTTATAGATTTTGGATACTAGCCCTTTTTCCACTATGTCATTTGTGAATATCTTTTCTCATTCTTTAGGTTTCCTTTTAGTTTGGTTGATCATTTCCTTTGCAGTAGAGAAACTTTTTATCTTGATGAGATCCAGATAGTTCATTTTTACTTTTAATTCCCTTGCCTTTGGAGATGTGTCAAGTAATAAACTTCTGCAGGTGAGGTTGAAGAGGTTTTTGCCTGCTTTCTCCTGTAAGATTTTAACAGTTTCCTGTCTCACATTGAAGTCTTTCATCCATTTTGAGTTTATTTTTATGTACAGTGTAAGAAAGTGGTACAGTTTTATTCTTCTGCATGTTGCTGTCCAGTTCTCCCAGTACTATTAGCTAAAGAGACTATTTTGTTTTGTTTTGTTTTTTTCCTATGGGATTCTCTTTCCTACTTTGTCAAAGATTAGTTGGTCATACTTTTGTGGGTCCAATTCTGGGTTCTCTATTCTATTCCATTGGTCTATGTGTCTATTTTTGTGCCAATACCATACTGTCTTGATGATTACATCTTTGTAGTAGAGGCTAAACTCTGGGATTTTGATGCCTACCACTTTGGTTTCCATCTGCAATATTACTTTGGCTATTTGGGGTATTTCTGGTTCCATACAGATTTTAGGATTGTTTGTTCTAACTTTGAGAAGAAAGCTGGTACAATTTCGATTGGGATTGCATTGAATGTGTAGACTGCATTGGGTGGTATTGACATTTTAACAATATTTATTCTTCCAATCCAAGAACATGGAATGTTTTTTTTTCCATTTCTTTGTGTCTTCTTCAATTTGGTTCATAAGCTTTCTATAGTTTTCAGCATACAGACCTTTTACATATTCAGTTAGGTTTATTCCTAGGCATTTTATGGTTCTTGGTGCAATTGTGAATGGGATCAATTTCTTTACATCTCTTTCTGTTGCTTCATTATTTGTGTATAAAAAAAAAAAAACCAAACGGTTTCTGTACATTGATTTTGTACCCTGCGACTTTCCAGAATTCATGTATCAGTTCTAGCAGTCTTTTGGTGGAGTCTTTTGGCTTTTCCATGTAGAGTACCATGTCGTCTGCAAAAAGTGAAAGTTTGACTGCTTGTTTGCCAATTTTGATGCTTTTTATTTCATTTTGTTGTCTGACGGCTGATGCTAGGATTTCCAACACTATATTATACAACAGTGGTGAGAGTGGACATCCCTGTCATGTTTCTGATCTCAGGGGGAAATCTCTCAGTTTTTCCCCATTGAGGATGATATTAGCTGTGAGCTTTTTATAAATGGCTTTTATGATGTTTAAGTATGTTCTTTCTCTCCCATCTTTCTTGAGGGTTTTTATTAGGAAAGGATGTTGTATTTTGTAAAATGCTTTTTCTGCATTTATTTACAGGATAATATGGTTCTTAGTCTTTCTTTTATTAACATGATGTATCATATTGATTGATTTGTGAATATCGAACCAGCTCTGCAGCCTGGGAATGTGTCCCACCTATTCATGGTGAATAATTCTTTTTATATGGTATTGAGTTAGATTTGCTAGTATCTTGTTAAGAATTTTTGTATCCATATTCATCAGGGATATTTGGCTATAGTCCTCTTTTGGGGGTCTCTGGTTTGGGAACCAAAGTAATGTTGGCTTCGTAGAATGGGTCAAAAAGTTTCCCTTCCACTTCTATTTTTTGGAACAGCTTGAGGAGGATAGGTATTAACTCTGCTTTAAATGGCTGGTAGAATACTCTTGAGAATCAATAAGGTCCAGGACTCTTACTTGTTTGGAGATTTTTGATAACTGATTAAATTTCTTCACTAGTTATGGGTCTGTTCAAATGTTTTCTTTCTTCCCGTTTGAGTTTTGGTAGTGTGTGGGTGTCTAAGAAGTTCTCAATTTCTTCCAGGTTGTCCAGTTTGTATGTTGTTTTTTCATACTATTCCCTTATAATTGCTTGTATTTCTGAGGGATTGGTTAAGTGCATTTTCATTTGTGATTTTATCTATTTGTGTCCTGTCTCTTTTCTTTTTCAGAAGTCTAGCTAGAGATTGATCAATTTTGTTTATTTTTTCAAAAAGCCAAACCTTAGTTTCATTGATCTGTTCTTTTTTTTTTTTTATTCTACATTGTTCATTTCTCCTCTAATATTTATTATTTCTCTTATTCTGCTGGGTTTGGGGTTTCTTTGTTTTTCTACTTCTAGTTCCTTTAGAGGTGCTGTTAGATTTTTCTATTTGGAATTTTTCTTGTTTCTTCAGATAGGCCTGGATTGAAATGTATTTCATTTTAGGACCGCCATTGGCACATCCCAAAGGGTTTGGATTCTTGTGTTTTCATTTTCACTTATTTCCATATATTTTTTTAAATTTCTTCTTTAATTTCTCGATTGACCCATTTGTTTTTTAGTAGGATGTTCTTTAACTTCCATGAACTTGGAAATTTTCCAAACTTATTCCTGTGGTTGATTTCAGTTTCATACCATTGTGATCTGAAGTGTGCATGGTATGATCTCAATTCTTTGGTATGTATTGGGGGCTGTTTAGTGTCAGTATGTGATCTATCTTGGAGAATGATCCATGTACACTCGAGAAGAATGTATATTCTGCTGCTTTAGAGTGAAAAGTTCTAAATATACCTGTGAAATCCATCTGGTCCAGTGTATCATTCAGGGCCATTGTTTTGTTATTGATTATCTGCCAAGATGATCTGTCCATTGCTATAAGTAGAGTATTAAAGTCCTCTGCAATTACCACATTCTTACCAATAAGATTGTTTATGCTTGTGACCTTTTTATATATTTGGGTGCTCCAAATTGGGTGAATAGACATTTATAATTCTTAGCTCTTCTTGATGTATAGACCCTGTAATTATTATCCAATGTCCTTCTTCATCTCTTGCTACAGCCTTTATTTTAAAATCTAGTTTATTGGTTATAAGTATGGCTACTCCAGCTTTATTTGGACTTCAAGTAGCATGATAGATGATACTCCATCACCTCACTTTCAAGCTGACAGTGTCCTCAGGTTTAAAATCGGTTTCTTCTAGACAGCAAATAGATGGATCTTCTTTTTTCTATCCAATCTTATATCCTATGTCTTTTGACTGGACCATTAAGAACACTTACATTCAGTGTTATTATAGAAAGATATGGGTTTAGAGTCATTGTGATGTCTATAAGTTTCATGCTTGTAGTGATGTCTCTGGTACTTTGTGGTCCTTGCCATATTTCACTCAGAGTTCCCCTTAGGATCTCTAGTAGGGGTGGTTTAGTGGTGATAAATTCCTTCAGTATGTGTTTGTTTGGGAAGACCTTTATCTCTCCTTCTATTCTGAATGACAGACTTGTTGGATAAAGGATTCTCAGCTGCATAATTTTTCTGTTCATCACATTGAAGATTTCCTGCCATTCCTTTCTGGCCTGCCAAGTTTCAGTAGATAGGTCTGTCACTAGTCATACTGGTCTCCCTTTATAAGTTAGATCCTGTTTATCCCTAGCTGCTTTCAGAATTTTCTCTTTATCCTTGAATTTTGCCAGTTTCACTATGATATGTTGTGCAGAAGATCGATTCAAGTTATGTCTGAAGGGAGTTCTCTGTGCCTCTTGGATTTCAATACCTGTTTCCTTCCACAGATTGGGGAAATGCTCAGCTATGATTTGTTCAAGTACGCCTTAAGCCCCTTTCTCACTCCTTATTCTTCTTCTGGAACTCCTATGATACAGATATCATTCTGTCATTGAATCACTTAGTTCTCTAATTCTCTCCTTGTGATCCAGAATTTTTTTAATCTCTTTTTCTCAGTTTCATCTTTTTCCATAGTTTTATCTTCTAATTCACCTATTCTCCCTTCTGCCTCTTCAATCTCACTACAACTGCCTCTAGTTTATTTTGCACCTCATTTATAGCATTTTTTAATTCATCATGACTGTTTTTTAGTTCCTTGATTTGTGCAATAGATTCTCTGGTCTCTTCTATGCTTTTTCAAGTCCAGCCATTAATCTTATGACTGTTATTTTAAATTCTTGTTCAGGTACATATTTTTTAATTTTTTTTTTAAATTTACATCCAAGTTAGTTTGCATATAGTGCAACAATGATTTCAACTATATTCGTGTATGTTTTTCGAGAAAATCTTTAGTTTTCATTTCTTACTGGAATTTCTTTTTATAAGAATTCTTTTGTTTCATAATTCTGACTAGTTTTCTGTCCCTTACATGTTTTAAAAGCTTGTTATGTGCTGTACACCTGCGAGCATACACTGGTCATACACTGTCTCAGTCCTAGCCCTTCAGGAGGTTTTTTTTTTTTTTTTTTTTTTTTTTTGAGAATGTTACTTGGTCTCTCTTGTTTTGAGTTTTGATACTTTATCTCCTTACTGGTGGTTGATGTTTTAGACCCTCCACCAGGTGTGTTTTGATTTGTTGGTTGAAGAAGCTCTGGAAATAAAAACAAACAAACCAAAAACAAACAGAAAACAAAACCACACACACACACACAAACAGAAACACCAGCTGCAAATAAACAACAGGGTTGAAGTGGTGCTGACGGAAGAGGACTTATGCCATACAAAGAGAGAAATGACAAGGGCATGAAATAAGAAAAAAAATACCAGTCAGAGAAACTATATGGTTTAATCCAGAGAGAGATAAAGGGAAATAAAGAAGGAGGTGGGGGAAAGAAAAGAAGAAAAAGTTGTCCAGACAGAGAAACTATAAGGCGTAATTATTCCAGAGGGAAAGGAAAATGAGGAGGTGTAGAATATGTATCAAGAGAACGGATTAAATATGTCTGCTTAAACAAACTAACAACCAGAGTAATGAGACTAGAGGTGGGAGGAGATAAGAAGGAGGAAAGGAAGGAAGAATATATCCATATAATAAGAATTGTCCAAGAATCAAACCAGGCAATGCAATAGTGCTGGTCTGGAGTAGGGACTGTCTGGTTTATCAGTGTCAATCCCACTCCAGTAGAGAGACATTTACCATGCACAGAGGGGCATGGGTTGGTGTAGACGGGTCCCCCCACCCTCTGCTGTGGGCCCTGCTGTCCGATCCCTGAGGCCCATCTTGATGGTAGGAAGAAAAATGGCAACAGTCTCTTCTCCACTGACTAGATGTCCCAAACCACTCTGTTCAAGCCATCCTCACTGTGCCATGGGTACAAATGAGGTGGTTTGTCTCACTCAGCCAACTCTCATGCCCTGGCGCTTAGCTAGGATTCAAACTCTTGCTCTGTGGGCCTCGGTACTGGGGAAGAGCTGATTCATGCCACTGGATATGTGGTCTCTGTCTGGCGGATGTAGGCACACTTTTCCATTCCCACAGCACTCCAGGGAGGGGATCACTTTCTCCTACTATGGACTGAGTTCTGGACCTAGCCACCTAGCCTGGGGTGGCTCCCCTCCTCCACAGGTGAGTGGAGGGCAGCTGTCCCAAGTCTGGATAAAGCCCCTCAGTTAGAGATTGGATCTTTCTCTGTCCTGGTTTGAGGTTTTTCTCTTGTCCAGATATAGTCCTATGCTTCCCCAGCCTCTATTTCTCTTACCTTTGTCTCTCAGCAGAAGGGAATCCCTCCCCTCTGTTCGGTTTTATCTCTCCCAGTTTGCAATTACACACCTATGGACCATCAGGTGGTCCTGGTGAGGCCCTGGGAGCCACTCTGTGTCTTTGCCTCCCAGACTCTTGGGGTTCAAAGTCCTTTGTCTTCAATACTGCTTTGTTTGAGAGAGGAGCGAACTTCAGATCCCCCTAATTCTCCTTGCTGGCCCTTCCTCTCTTTAAAAATCTTAAGTGCTGAAAATGTAAGTTTCTTCCTGACCTTTGATCATGTTGAGATAATAGACAAGGCCAAATATAGAGTTAATAGAAAGCATCATCTCTTTCCAAATACACTCCACAACTATAAGGTGTCATGCCAGCACCCTACTGTGAGTGACTGCTTCTTTCTTACTCATTGAGAAGACCATATCATTAATTACCTAGACTATCAAATATTTTTCTCTTGAGATTTTAACAATAAGAATAAAATTCCCTTCCTGTACAGAGTACCTTGGTCACTTTGAAACAGAGAAGCAGCTTTGATTCCTAATCCAGGGGATTCTGTACATAACATTCACTTCTATCCTAAGTTTTTTGTTTGTTTGCTTGCTTGCTTGTTTTAGTTTTCTTTTTCATCTTTCTCTTTCTTTCTTTCTTTCTTTCTTTCTTTCTTTCTTTCTTTCTTTCTTTCAATTTGAGAGAGATGAGGTGGGGGTGCGTCCAGAGAGAGAGGAGTGAAAGAATCCCAAGCAAGCTGCACATTCAGCACAAGCCCAATGCGGGTCTCAATCTCACTACCTTGAGATCATGAAATGAGTTGATAATAGATGTTAATTAAAGATAATGTGGTTATTTCTTCATAGTATTTGCATAAAGCAAATTTTTATATTGTACAACTAAAATGGCTATAGCATTATATGTCAATTATATCTCAATATAAATAAATAAATAAGAAAATGCATACAAACATACATACATTGATGGAGCTATTTCCTATAATATTAGAAAGATTCTGGTGTTGCATATTAAACCAGTCTGATGAATAAAAAGACTAATCTTTAAAATTAATTAAAAAATTTAGAAATAAAATGCTGTATATTTCATAATGTTCAAATAATATTTAGGAGTAAATTTGAAATACCTAGATGGAAATGTAACAAATGCAATTATTTTAATTAATCATTTTATAATGTAGTGACTTAATCATAAGAGATATATAAAATTAGCTTACACATTTCTAAATTATTTGGATTCTACTTTTATTTGTTACTGTCACATATTCTTATTCAACATATTTTTATTTAAGTATAATAGTAGGATATGGAATTTAAAGGTTCTTTTATATGCCTTCCTTATTTTCTATACCTTTTCTTACTTTTGTCCTTTCTCCCTATTTCCATCTGCCCCTTTCTTCCTTCTTTCTTGTCATTTTATTTCTAATGTTATATATGTTTATACTAAAGAGAGAACCACTAATTATATTAGTAAGATTTTCTTTGCTCTTTTTTATATTAATTAAATTTTGTATTTATTTTAACAAGAAAACAAGTAGTTTTTCTTTAAAAATATCCTTAACCTGAATTCATTGCACTTGTTTAATGGAGGAATTGCTATTGTTTTTATATGATTTAATAGTCAAATGTTAAAAAAAAAAGTTTCTATTATACTTAAATGTCCACATTTCCAATACTATCTTAATCCCCTTCATCTACTTCACCCATTCCCTCTGGTAGGCATCTGTTTGTTCTCTACTGGTAAGAGTCTATTTTTTGGTATGTCTCTCCTTTTGTTTTTCTTCCCTTTTTCCACAGCTACATATAAAAGAAACTGGACTACTTTCTTACACCACACACAAAAATAAACTGAAGTTTGATGAAAGACCTAAATGTGAGACCTAAAACCATAAAGATGCTAGAAGACAGAATAGGCAGTTATGTATCTGGCATTGGCCGTAAGAAATATTTTTCTAGATAGGTCTCCAGAGACATGGGAACAAAAACAAAAATAAGCTATTGACAGTACCTCAATATAAAAAGCTTCTACACAGCAAAGGAAACAACCACAAAACTAAAAGACAACCTATTGAATGAAGAAGATATTTGCAAATGACATATCCAATAAGGGATTAGTATTCAAAATATATAAAGATCTTCCCAGAAGGCAAGTTACAAAGTTGTGAAATTACAAAAGCCTGCAAAAGGTGAAACATCTCTGTTTTATTGTCTTATTTGAATTTTGTCAATATGTTTGCAGAACTAATAAAACAAATGAGATGCAATTATACCTCTTATATGTAATATTATTTAGAGATCTATCAATAATAAAATTAGAGACAGCACTTCTCCATGGGCTTATTAATAAAAAAAAAACTCTTTAACTTGAAGATTAATAAACTTGGAGGTGTTAATAATTCTGATTAATTAATAACATCCATTAAAATCTCTAAAAGTTAAAGAATAAATCTGTTCTGTATAAAAATATCAAAAGAAATTACAAATACTTAAATGTTCAAAGTTATGAATTAATACATTATAAGTAACACATATTATGGACTTAATTTTCCAGGTAAGATGTAGAAGACTTTGGCAGATAAATAATTCCACTGCAAAAGTAGAGAAAAATAATAAATAATTAAAAATATATTTTAAAGATATCAAACAGCTATGGGAACAACCAAGACTAGATTCATTGAAAATCCAGAGGGAGAGGTTTTCCTAAATGAGCTGATGATTGCTTACTTTTGTATCTTCAAAAGCATCTGCTAATCTGGACACAGTTTTAGGATTAAGGATGACCAAGAGGAAATAATTTTTCATCATTTGAAAGACAGGAGAAATGTTGAGTAAAAAAAAAAAATTGTAGAGGAAAGGGGGAAAAACAGACTAATTTGGGGCATTTGTGTGATGCTGCATAACAAATGAAAAGTAAGTAACCCAAATGTATAAGCAGTTTTTCCTAGAACAGATTCTGAATTTTGTGAAATGCAAACATAGGACAGCTGGTAAAAGAAGGAATACATATGGGATATGGTTGTGGATTCTAATATATGTTTAATGAGATTCTCAAAAAATGTACATACAAAAAGGCACAAATAATATTTAAAATATATTGTCCATATGTTTTCAAGGTTGATAAAAGTCATCAATGCAGAAGAATCTCAAAAATATCCAACAGTACAAATGCCAAAAAAAAAAAAATCATGCCCATCATAGTCTTGTTGCTGAAAAATAAAATTAAAAGTAAAATCTTAAAAGTAATCAGACATCCAAGTCATCTAGGGTTTTATGAGAACCTAACAAGCCTGGAGCAAAAGAAATACCTAATTACAGCCACTTCTATTTTTTTTTTCATGATAAGGAAGGGAAATAGCCAAACCCAGCATTTTCTGACTTCAACAAAGAAAACAAAATACCAATTTCATACCCTGTCTCTATTTTCTGCATCACCTAAGTGAGTAGAAAATGAGATAATTTGTGAAGCTCACAGATTAGGCACACAGGCTCATTAGAGACCAAGAACCAATAGTAAGACTATGGAATACTTCATCTTTGCCACTCAACTTTCCTCTACAACAATAGAAGTCAAATAAAAATTGCATTTTAAAAATTAAAATACTACATGTTTCAGGCTTTATTAAAGATGTATTTTTGAAAACCCAGAGATAAAGGAGGAATAAAATCAAAGACACTAGAAGAAATAGCAATGTATTTAGTGTATATACTTTATAGATAAGTTTAATGAATGACAGAAATGTAGTAATAAATACAAGGAAATAATTGAGAACACTCTGTTATAAGGTAATTGAACTGTGAACTTGTTTATTGTTATTGGAATGTGGACTTGAATTAGTTGTCAATGCATATTGCAAACTCTAGGGTAACCAATCACACACACACACACACACACACACACATACACACACACAAAACAAAACAAAACAGTAAAAGCTGATATCTTAAGTTATGAGACAAAGAATTATGAAGTGTAAATTAAAACCAGATAGATGATACCTATAATTGTGGTGAGCAGAGCAAAACATATAGAGTTATTGAATCACTATGTCATCTACCCAAATCTGTTGTAACATTGTAGGTCAGCTATATTAGAAAGTGAACAGAGACAAAACTGAAAGGAAGACAAAAATAACAAAGAAACTAATTAAAAATACAGTAAATATAAAATAGCAACACATGGTAGCTATTAATCCAAACATATAAGTAGACACTTAAAATACTAATGGTACAACTTACCTATTTAAAAAACATAGAAAAAATAAATAAAAGAGAATGTCTAAGTGGATAAACACAACAAAGACAAATTGATATGTTGTCGATTAAAAAAACTTTTTAAATATAAAGAAATTGTTAAATTAAAGATAAAGTGATGGAGAGACTATATGATGCTAACACTAATCAAAAGAAAACTGAACAAGCTTATGGATTTCAGCCAAAGCAGACATTACAGCAAAGAAAATTATTAAGAAAGCAAAAGAGGGGGGCAATAGATTGATTATTATCCAATTAGACATAGCTCTTCTGAATGTGTATGCATCTACAAAGAATAAAAATGCATGGGGCAAGGATCTGGCAGAACTGCAAAGTGAAGTAGACAAATCCACACTTATATTTTGAGACTTCATTCCTCAATCAGTACTGACAAAAACTGAAGGCAAAAAATCAGTTAAAACTTAGTTTAAATTAATAGTAACGTTAATGAATTGGTTTTAATTGACATCTATAGAATTCTTCATCTAACATTCTGATGCTAGCTCACCCGAAACATTCACCAAGATAGACCACATTCTGGGCTATAAATACAATTTAATGAATTTAAAACAAGACACATCGTGCAAAATATTTTCTCAAGCCAAAGAGGAATTAAACTATAAATCAATATTAAACTATAAATCAATAATATAAACAAAGTTGGAAAACCTTAAAATACTTGAAGATGTAGTGAAAGTAGTAATTGGATTTTGTAGCATTGAGTGGATGTATTAAAAGAGAAGCATAATCTAAAATGAATAACTTCATTATCCACCATAAGAAAGTAGAAAATGAAAACAAAATTTAATCCAAATTAGAGAGAGAAAAAAATAATTATAAAATTTGAGGAGTACTTAATAACACTAAAATAGAAAACACTAAAACAGAGAATTAATGGAACCAAAACCTGTTTTCTAATCAATACAACTAATAAATTTTATCCAGGTTATCTTGTAAAAAAAGAATAATAATAAAAAGAGAAAAGACACAATTTACTAATATCAGAATTGAAAGATGACCCCTATTATTGAATCAATAGACATTGAAATAATAATAAGGAAATATTATGAAAAGTCCATTCCTACAGATTAGAAAAAAACAGATGAAATGCACTTATTCATTGAAAGATACAATCTATTTGGGGCACCTGGGTGGCTCATTTGGTTAAGGATCTGACTCTTGATATCGGCTCAGGTCATGATCTCATGGTTCCTGAGTTTGAGCCAAGCGTAGGACTCTATGGTGCAGAGTTGGCTTGGGATTCTCTCTCTCTCCCCCTTTCTGTCCCTCCCAAGTACGATCTTTCTCACACTCAAAATAAATAGACTTAAAAAAAATTAAGTAACAATCTACTACAACTTCTGCAAGGAAAAAGAAATAATCTATTTTAGTATAAAATGTAAATTGATAATTGATCATTTTTTAATTATTTATTTTTGAAAGAGATCACAAGCAGGGGAGGGATAAAGAGACAGGGTGGCAGAAAATCCCAAGTAGTCTTTTCACTGTCATGGCAGAGCCAGATATAGGGATTTAACTGACTAACCTATGAGATCATGACCTGGGCTGAAATCAAGTCAGACACTTAACTGAGCCATCCAAACACCCCAATAATTGAGAATTTTGTTAAGCAAAAAGCATAAAGCCAAGATGGATTCACTAGTGAATAAGATCAAGCATCTAGGGAAGAAATTATACCTAATATCTATAATCTCTTCCAGAAAAATAATAAGTTAATATTCTTTATTTTATGATGCTGCTCTTACCCTAATACCAAACCAGAGAAAGAGATTTTAAGAAAGAAAACCATAGGTCAATTTTTTTTTTACAGTAAGCTGTACTCCCATATGGTACTCAAACTCACAATCCTTAGATCAAGGGTTGCACACTCTACCAACGAAATCAGCCAGGTGCCCCTAAATATCAATTACTATCATGAATAAAAATCTAAACCTCAGCAACAAAATATTAAGACATGAAAAATATAATGTATAAAAATAATCCACCAGGATCAAATGGGCATTTATTCCACCTATACAAGGCTATTTTACATTTTAAATCAATTAATATAATTCATTACATTAACAGTAAAAAGAAATCATAAAATCATACTAATAGATTCAAGAAAAATTGACAATATCCGACAATCTAAGATAGAACATTCTCAGCAAAATAAAAATAGGGTGAGAATTCTTCCATATTTTTTGTTTGTTTTTGATTATTTTTAAGGTTGATTTATTTTGACACAGCAAGAGTGAGCAAGCACAAGTGGGGGAGAGGCAGAGAGAGGGAAAGAGAATCCCAAGCAGGCTGTTAAGACAAAGCTCAATGCGGGGCTCAAACTCACAAACCTTGAGATCAGGATATGAGATGAAACCATGAGTAGAATGCTTAACCAACTGAGCTATCCAGGTGCCCCAGAATTCCTCTCATTATTAAAGAATACCTACTACTACCAAAACAAGGCAAAGAGACTACCAAAAAAGAGGAAAAATGTTATTATGTTTGTTGAACAAAAATGCAAATATTCTCAACAAAATATTAGCAAAGTGAATTCAACAATACATTTAAAAATGCTTATAACTATCAAATGATACTACAGGGATACAAGAATGGTTCAATATCTGCAAATCAATCTATGCAATACACCACATTAACAAAATAAAGGCTAAGACATAGATCTTCTCAATAGATGCAGAAAAATCCTTTAACAAAATAGGACATCCATTCATGATAAAACCTCTCAACCAGGTGGGGTTAGGGCAAACATACCTCAAAATAATAAAGGTCATATATGACAAAACCACCCTAACATTATAGTCATTGGAAGAATGCTTTCCTTTAATACCAGGAACAAGACAAGAATGGCTACTCTCACCAGTTTTATTAACATAGTACGGAAAGTCCTAGCTTTAGTGATCAGACAGGAAAAAGCATTAAAAATTTCCAAATTGTTAAGAAAGAATTAAAACTTTCACTATTTTCAGAGGACTTGATACTAATACTATAAATAGAATATTTATATAGAATATGTATTTCTGTGCCCCTCTCTCTCTGCCCCTCCCCCACTCATGCTTGCTCTCTCTCTCTTTTTCTCTCTCTAGAATAAACATTTAAAAAATTAAAATATAAAAAAAATACCCAAAGAAAATGAAAATACTAATAGAAAAAGATATGTGTACTCTTATGTTTATTGCAGCATTATTTATAATAGCTAGATATGGATGAGACATAATTCCCTATCAATAAATAAATGGATACGATATAGAGTTCTGAGGAAGATAGCAGATTAGCAGAACCCTAAGCTCACCTCAGCCCATTAATACAACTAGATAACACACACATCAGTGTAAATTACCCAGAAAACACCCAAAGCCTGGCAGAACAGACTCTACACAGCTAAATGTAGAAAAGATGCCACATAAAAAAGGGTAAGAAGGGCATACACATGAGTAGGAGCTAACAGGACCTATAGAACCGCCCTTGGGATGGGGAGATATTACAGGTGCAGAGATGGGGATAAGTAGACACTCATAATCAGTACTTAAGCCACAGGGAACCTACATAGGAAACAAAAATCTCTGTAATGTTTGACTTTGAAACCAAGTGAAGCCAAATTTCAGGATTTCTTACAATCAGCAGAGAGTAACACCTGGAATTTTTTTAATATTATTTAAATCCAAGTTAGTTAACTTACAGTGTTATAATGGTTTTACCAGTAGAATTTAGTGATTCATCACTTACATATAACTCCCAGTGCACATCACAGTGCCCTCCTTAATGCCCATCACCCATTTAGCCCATCCATCCCCCACTATCACACCTTCAACAACCTTCAGTTTCTTCTCTATAAGAGTCTCTTATGGTTTGTCTCCATCTTTGTTTTTATCTCATTTTCCCTTCCCTTCCCTTCCCTTATGTTCATCTGTTTTATTTCTTAAATTCCACATATGAGTGAAATCATATGATAGTTATCTTTCTCTTACTGACTTGTTTTGTTCAGCATAATACATTCTAGTTCCACCCATGTTGTTGCAAATGGCAAGTTTCCATTCTGTTTGATCAGCAAATAGTACTCCATTGTATATTGTATCCCATGGTATATATATACCACATTCATCAGTCAATGGACATTTGGGCTCTTTCCATAATGTGGTTAATGTTGATAGATTAGAGCAGAAATAAATGGTATAGAAAGTAAAGAAACAATAGAATAAATCAATAAAACCAGGAGCTGGTCATGTGAAAAAAAAAAAATTGATAAGTCTCTAGCCAGACTTACAAAAAGGAAAGAGAAAGGACTCAAAATCACTGAGAGAGTAGCAATAACAATACCACATAAATACAATTATATGAGATTATGAAAAACTATATGCCAACAAATTGGACAGCCTGGAACAAATTGATAAATTCCTAGAAACATACAAGTTTATATTCAAATTTATGTAAAACTGAAAGAAGAAATATATAACTAGAACAGACCAACAACCAGCAAAGAAATTGAATAAGTAATAAAAAATCTCTCAACAAACAAAGTCCAGGCCAAATGGTTTCACATGTGAATTCTACCAAACATTCATTTATTTATTTTGATTTTGGAAGCTATTTTACTGAGATACAATTGATGAGTAAAAAGCTGTATATATTTATTGTACATGATTTTAAACTAGGATCTTAAAGAGAAATCTGCATTCTCTTGTTCACTGCAGCATTATTCACAATAGCCGAGATATAGAAACAACCCAAATGTCCATTGACAGATGAATGGACAAAGACAACATGACATATACATATAATGGAATACCACTGAGTCTCAAAAAGTAAAAAACAAAAACGGAAATACTGCCATTTGCAACAACATGGATGAAGCTGGAGAACATTATGCTAAGTGAAATCAGCCAGACAAATAATGATAAATACAGTATGGTATGTGTTTAGGGAGCAGAAATCTGCCTACCTCCAGCTAAGGAGGCTCAGTTGTGCAAGCAGGGGCAAGATCATGAGCATTCAGGAGCCCAAAGTACGTAAGTCAGATGGGCAGAAAAGAAGTCGTAGCAACTTTGTGTGTGACCTGGAACAATTTACTGTGCTTCTTTCAACTTCAGCTTTTTCATCTCTAATTGGGAATAATGATCTATCAGACATTGATTGATGATCACCTGATATAAAATTTACAGAGTGTTTTGCATACAGCTAAAGGGAGGGAAGAAGTTGTATCAACTGATACTACATATTTTTCCAAAAATTGGAATCAAATTGTCCTATTTCCCAGATCATATTACTTTATACACTGCTTTTTTACAAACATTTAAAGAAGAATTAATACCTAATATATTCAAACAAATCCAAACAAATAGAAATGGAATGAAAACTTTCAAAGTTTGTTCAGTATTTACAAGCCAAACAATGTGACACATCACACAGATAAGAGGAAGGATAAAAAGCAGATAATCATTTCAATAGATGCAGAAAATTAAAAAAAAAACATTTGCCAAAGTACAACATCCATTCAGAATAAAACCTTCAACAAAGTAGGTTTAGAGGGAACATATGTCAACATTATAAAGACCAATATGAAAAACTCAAAGCTATCATCATACATGAGTAAAACTGACAGTTTTTACCATAAGATTAATATCAAGACAAAGGTATCCCCTCTTACCACTTTTATTCAACATACTTCTGCAAGTCCCAGCCACAAAAGAGAAATAAGAAAAAAAATTAAATGCATCCAACATGGTAAGGAAGGAGTAACATTTTCACTATTTGCAGATTACACAAAACCATATATAGGAAATGCTAAAGACTCTCCCAAAAAACTACTGTAATTGTTCAAAGAATTATTCTAAGGTGTCAGAATAAAGTCAGTATAAAGAAATATATTGCATTTATATAACTAATAATGAAGCATCAGGAAGAGAAATTAAGAAAACAATCCCACTTAAACTGCACCAAAAATTATAAAATACTTAAGAATAAACTTAACCAAGGAAGTCAAAGACTTGTACTCTACAAACTATAAAACATTGTTGAAAGAAACTGATTACACAAAATAATGGGAAAATATTACATACTCATGGTTTGTAAGCAGAAATATTGACAAAATGTCCATACTACTCAAATCAATCAACAGGTTTAATGCAATTCCTATTAATATACCAAAAGCATTTTTCACAGAACTAAAACAAAGAATCCAAAAATTTTACTGAAATCCCCCAAAAATCAAATAGCCAATGCAATCTTGATACAGAAGAACAAAACTGTATGTATCATAATCCCAGATTTCAGGGATTACTACAAATCTCTAGTAATCAAATCAGTATGACATTGGCAAAAATATTCACATTCATCAGTGGAACAGAATAGAAAACGCAAAGATAATTTAATAGTTAATTAAACTTTAAAAAAAGAGGCAGGGATATGCCATGAGAAAAAAGTATTTTCAACAAATGGTATTAGAATAACTGTACAGCTACATGCCAAAGAATGAAATTTGACCATGTTCTTATTCCATACACAAAAATAAATTTTAAATGATGAATACCTAAATGTGAGACCTGAAACCATAAAAATTGTAATTTCTCTGCAGTAATTTCTCTGACATCAGCTTTTGTAACATTTTTCTATATATGTATCCTGAGGCAAGGGGACCAAAAGCAAAAATCAACTATTTGGTCTATATCAAAATAAAAACTTCTGCAAAGAAAAGGAAGAATCAACAAAATTAACAGGCAACCTACAAAATGGGGGAACATACTTGCAAATGACATATGAAAAGGGTTAGTATCCAAAATATATAAAGAACTTATACAACCTAATGCCAACAGACCACACAAAATATCCAATTAAAAATGGGCAGAAGACATGAACAGACATTTATCCAAAAAAGACATCCAGATGGCTAATAAACACATGAAAAGAAGCTCAACATCACTCATCATCAGGAAAGGCAAATTAAAACCACAATGATATAGTGCCTTAAACCTATCAGAATGGATAAAATAAAAAAAAACAAAAGAAACAAGTGTTGGCAAGAATATGGAGGAAAAGTAATGCTATTGTACTGTTGGTGGGAATGCAAACTTATGCAGCTAATGTGGAAGACAGTATGAATATTTCTCACAAAATAAAAATAGAACTAACATATAATCCAGTAATTCCACTATGGGGTATTTTCCCAAGGAATAGAAACACACTAATTTGAAAACATACATGAACCTCTCTGTTTATTACAGCATTATTTGCAATAGCTAGATTATGGTAGCTACCCAAGTGTCCACTGATAAACGTGGATAAGGAAGATTGGTATATATATATATATATATATATATATATATATATATAATGGCATGCTAGCCATAGAAATAATTGCTATTCATGGCAAGATGGACATACCTAGAAGGCATTATGCTACGTGAAATAAGTCAGAAAAAAATATCTTATTATTTCACTTATATGTGTAATCTGAAAACAAAACAAATGAATGAGCAAACAAACCAAAAAAAGAGAGAGAGAGAGAGAGAGAGAAAAGAAAAAGAAAACAAAAGAAAAGGAAAGTCAGAATATAGAAACAAAACTAGAGTTTGCAAGTGCAAGGGATATAAGGAATGGGTAAAATAGGTAGGTGGAAAAGATAAACAGATATAAACTTACAGGTATAAAATGAATAATTCATAGCAATGAAAATTTTAACATAAATGATGCAGTCAATATTATTGTAATAATTTTGTATAATGATAGATTGTATCTACATTTATATTAAACATTTACTAATCTATTAATTAAATTACTATGTTATACCTTGGAAACCAATAATGTTTTGTGTCATCCACAGTTCAGTAAAATAAATAATAAAAATAGAACTTCTGCTAAATACACAGAGGTAGCATCATAATTAATGTTGGCAAACATGATTTTCTGCTAAAATCAAGATAAGGCAAGCAAAAAGCAGGAATAATTATTCCCATTATTCTTTTTCAACATTATCTGGGATTACCTATTTGAGGCCTAGAAAGAATAAATAAAAGATATAGATTGGAAGAGTGAATAAATATATTTTGTTTGGAGTTGGTATTGCCTATATGGAACAATCCAAATAATCAACCAAACACATTAAAATAATAAGTAATTCTAGCAAAATTAAAGGATATAGGGTTAATGTACAAAATCAACTATTTTATATGTACAATGAAAAATTGGAATTTTAAGTTAAAAACAGTAAAAACTAAAATATAATAAAAAAACTAAAATATATAGACAGCTTATAAAATATCTATAATATTTGTATGAAAAAAAACTGTATATACTAAGAAAATTCCATGATAATAGATAAAAAGCTTCATTATTATCAAAATGACAGTTTTATTGCCCATTAGTGTATAGATTTGAAATTCCAGAAAGTTGGGGAGCTTGGGTGGCTCAGTTGGTTAACTGTCTGACTTCAGCTCAGGTCATGATTTTGGGGTTTGTGGGTCTCAGTCCCACATGGGGTTCTGTGCTGACAGCTCAGAGTCTGTGGCCTGTTTCAGATTCTGTGTCTACCTCTCTTTCTCTCTCTCTCTTTCTCTCTCTCCCCATCTTCTGCTCATGCTCTGTGTCTTTCTCTCTCAAAAATACATAAACATTAAAAAATTAATTAAATAAAATTTCAGAAAGTTAATTTCAGACATCAAGAAAATGGTTTTAAAGTTAATATGTATAATATTAAACATAATATTGAAAGAGCAGAATGAAGCCAAAAGGTTGGCACTGACTTTAAATCTTACTATAAAACAACAGTAATCAAGAATGTTATACAAGGATGTTAGCAAAATGGCAGAGTGGGAGATATCAGCATGTTTCCTTTCACAGAAAACCTGATAGAAATAACCATCCATAAATAAAAATGCCTTCGTCAGAGTCCTTAATTCTAACAGAGTGATCACAGAACTTAAGTGAAGCACAAAAATAAGAAATGACATTGAGAAGAGTATAAACAATAATTTCAATTTGACCCAAGTCACTGTTCCACTGAGGTCACCCAGGATAGGGCTAGAGAGATCCCTTTTCCTTGAAGCACACCTGCAGTAAAAATAGAGTAATGTGAGCATTGGGGTTTGTGAGAGACTAAAGTTCCACAATAGCCTCAGTGAATATAAGTGTCAAGACTGAATATTTAGGTGCAGGTTTCAGGTGCTCTGTAGTTCCAAGATGGCTCCTGCAGAGCCAGGCCTCAGGCCTCCCCATCACAAGGTTGGTACTAAAGAACCAAGGCTCTAAGTTTTCCCTAGCACAGGACAATCTATGCAGACCTGGGCTCCAAGCTAACCCAAGCATCAGGCTGTTTTTTGTAGTTTGGGGCTCAGGATATGCCCTATTAAGAGGCTGAACCCAGGCTCAAAGCCCACCTCTAGGGAATAAGGCTTCAATTCTGTTACAGTACTGCCTCATACCAGTGTGGTTGTCATCATGTATACAGATTCTGGAACATCAACAAACATCATGTTCTGGACCAGTCCAAAAGGAACCTGATGCCAAGCCAGTTCCTGTCAACAAATGTGGCACATCTCCCTGACTTCATATATTGAGAAGGCCTGTCATGGTCTCCAAGCACCAGTCAACACACAATCTCTGGCTCCTCAGACTGTGTTGGACTTCCACTTCCAGATCAATTTTGTAAATACTGGAAGAAGTGATTCATTCTTCATGTGTGCCACACTTTGATGCAAAGTTACCGATATCATAAAAGATCAGATAACATGGCAGCAACAGAAGAAAAAAAAAAAAAAGCCCAGTAACTGAAATGAAGATTAATGAATTGCTTGATAAACAGTGAAAAATAATCTTCTTAAAGTCATTCTGAGTCATTCAGGCTCAGAATTAGAAAAAAAAACAACAACTGTATTTCAACAAAGTGAGAAATTCAACAAATAGATAGATACCATAAAAAATAATGAAACAGATCAGGAGGCTGCGAAGATAGTGGAGTAATAAGACCCTAAAAACCCCATGGAAAAAACTAGGTAACACTCACATCAGCATAAATAACCCAGAACACAGCCCAAATAACTAACTCCACAACTAAAGGTAGAAAAGAGGACACATCAGAGAGTGTGGAGATATCTCTCTAGGGGTGGAGATGTGCTGGGGTATGAAACAGATACACTTGGTTGAGAGGGAGCCCTGAGTGAGGGAAAGGGTGAGAAACAGACTACCACATTGGGAACCCACATGAAGACAAATTCCCATAACATTTGTCTCAAAACTAGACAGGCTGAATTTTGTGAGTTCCTACAACCAAAGTGATTTGAAAACTGGAAATTTAAAAACAAATGGGCTCGGGGCGCCTGGGTGGCGCAGTCGGTTAAGCGTCCAACTTCAGCCAGGTCACGATCTCGCGGTCCGTGAGTTCGAGCCCTGCATCGGGCTCTGGGCTGATGGCTCAGAGCCTGAAGCCTGCTTCCAATTCTGTGTCTCCCTCTCTCTCTGCCCCTCCCCCGTTCATGCTCTGTCTCTCTCTGTCCCAAAAATAAATAAACGTTGAAAAAAAATTAAAAAAAAAATAAATAAAATAAATAAATAAAAACAAATGGGCTCAGTTCTGGGATAACCCAGCGAGCAATAGGAAACTGAGTCCTCATTCTTAAAGAGACAACATGACATACAGTCCAGGGAGATACAGCATAGAAATAGCACTTTGAAAAACATCT
This sequence comes from Lynx canadensis, assembly GCF_007474595.2. NCBI lineage: Eukaryota > Metazoa > Chordata > Mammalia > Carnivora > Felidae > Lynx > Lynx canadensis. The sequence continues at coordinate 83,509,499 of NC_044303.2, read as the reverse complement.
GGGGCATGAGGAAAGGGGAGCTATTTTCTCATCTCAGAGCTTGTCCCAGAAGGACAGGTTACAAGGAGATTCCTCTAGGAACACAGAAACTTGTAGGCACCATTTCCCTCCCTCCCCTTCCAGCACAAACACAGGACCACCTTCAAGAACCAGCAAGGCATCAACATTCACTACCTAAATTTCTTACACAAAGCCTCACCCCTCCATACTTTGGCAGATCTGCAGTTTTCAGTAAAGTTTATCTCAGTCCAGATGCTGTGGTTCCCTCCTTCAGAAGACCAGTGCAAACAATGCCAACTCTGTGTCTTATGACCCATAGATTTTGTGGGGCCTCAGTCTGGGTGCCGGTGGCAGTGGTGGCAGTGGGACCTGAAGGAGCCTAAGGAACCCTTTGCTAAAAGTGTGTGCCCCGCCCATGTGGCCCCAGTCAATACAGCTGCACTGGCAGGTCTCATTTTAGAAGCAGACCAGCATGCACATTGTTGAAACAGCATGCCCAACCCTGCCAGGGAGCAAACACTCCCACAACAGGCAAGGAGAGCCTCTGCAGACAACCGAACTGAAAGGAAAAGTGGACAGACAAAACAGCAAGAGCACATAACACACATATAAAAATTCTATACATTCTATACATTGCTCAGTGTTCATTATAAGTGTGCCCTAATCCTTTTCTCCTATTTTACCGACCACCACCACCCACCTCCCTTCTGGTAACCATCAGTATGTTTTCTACAATTTTATTTAGGATTGCATCTATACGTGAAATCATGTTGTATTTGTCTTTCTTGAATTGACTTATTTTACTTAGCATTATACTATCTAAATCCATTCATATTGTTGCAAATGACAAGATTTCATTCAATTTTATGGCTGAGTAATGTTCCATTGTGTGTGTGTGTCTGTGTGTGTGTGTATACACACATGCCATTTTTATCCATTCATCTCTCATAGATGTTTGGGCTGCCATAATTTGGCTAATGTAACTAATGCTGAAATAAAAATAGAGGTACATATAACTTTTCAAATTAGTGTTTCTGTATTCTTTGGGTAAACACACAGATGTAAGATTATGGGATCATATGATAATTTTATATTAAATTTTTTGAGGAACCTCCATACTGTTTTCCACAGTGGTTGAATGAGTTTGCATTCCCACCAAGGGTTGAAAAAGGGTTTTTTGCACATCCTTGCCAACAATTGTTTTTTTGTTTTTTATTTAGCCATTCTGACATGTGTGAAGTGTCATTTTACTGTAGTTTTGATCTATAATTCTCTGTGATGAGTGAAATTGAGCAGCTTTTTATGTGTCAGCCATCTGTAAGTCTTCAGAGAAATGCCTGTTTATTTCTTCTGCACATTTTTAAATCGGATTATTTTTGTGTGTGTGTGTGTGTGTGTTGATTTGTATAAATTTTTTACACATTTTATACACTAATCTTTTATCAGATATCTCACTTGCTTATATCATCTCCAATTCAGTAGGCTGTCTTTTTTTAATTTTTTAATACGAAATTCATTGGCAAATTGGTTTCCATTTAACACCCAGTGCTCATCCCAACAGGTGCCCTTCTCAATGCCCATCACCCATCCTTTCCTCATTCCCACCCCCCATCAACCCTCAGTTGATTTTCAGTTTTTAGGAATCTATTATGGTTTGGCTCTGTCCCTCTCTCTTTTTTTTTCCTTCCCCTCCCCCATGGTCTTCTGTTAAGTTTCTCAGGATCCACAAAAGAGTGAAACATATGATGTCTTTCTCTGTATGACTTATTTCACTTAGCATAACACTCTCCAGTTCCATCCACGTTGCTACAAAAGACCATATTTCATTTTTTCTCACTGCCAAGTACTTTTCCATTGTGTATATAAACCACAATTTCTTTATCCATTCATCAGTTGATGGACATTTAGGCTCTTTCCATAGTTTGGCTATTATTGAAAGTGCTGCTATAAACATTGGGGTACAAGTCCTCTTATGCCTCCACACCTCTGTATCCACTGGGTAAATTCCTAGCAGTGCTATTGCTGGCTCATAGGATAGATCTATTTTTAATTTTTTGAGGAACCTCCACACTGTTTTCCAGAGTGTTGCTGCACCAGGTTGCATTCCCACCAAGAGTGCAAGAGGGTCCTTGTTTCTCCACATCCTATACAGCATCTATAGTCTCCTGATTTGTTCATTTTAGCCACTCTGACTGGTGTGAGGTGGTATCTCAGTGTGGTTTTGATTTGTGTTTCCCTGATGAGGAGTGACGTTGAGCATCTTTTCATGTGCCTGTTGGCCATCTGGATGTCTTCTTTAGAGAAGTGTCTATTCATGTCTTCTGCCCATTTCTTCACTGGATTATTTGTTTTTTGGGTGTGGAGTTTGGTGAGTTCAATATACATTTTGGATATTAGCCCTTTGTCTGATATGTCATTTGAAAATATCTTTTCCCATTCCATCAGTTGCCTTTTAGTTTTGTTGATTGTTTCCTTTGCAGTAAAGAAGCTTGTTATCTTTATGAGGTCCCAATAGTTCATTTTTGCTTTTAATTCCCTTGCCTTTGAGATGTGTCAGGTAAGAAATTGTGGCGGCTGAGGACAGAGAGGTTTTTTTTCCTTCTTTCTCCTCTAGGGTTTTGATGGTTTCCTGTCTCACATTCAGGTCCTTCATCCATTTTGAGTTTATTTTTGGGGATGGTGTAAGAAAGTAGTCTAGTTTCATTCTTCTTCATGTTGCTGTCCAGTTCTCCCAGCACCATTTGTTAAAGAGACTGTCTTTTTTCCATCGGATATTCTTTCCTGCTTTGTCAAAGATTAGTTGGCCATACTTTTGTGGGTCCAATTCTGGAGTCTCTATTCTATTCCAGTGGTCTATGTGTCTGTTTTTGTGCCAATACCATGCTATTTTGATGATTACAGCTTTGTAGTAGAGGCTAAAGTCTGGGATTGTGATGCCTCCAGCTTTGGTCTTCTTCAACATTATTTTGGCTACTCGGGGTGTTTTCTGGTTCCATACAAATTCTAGGATTGCTTGTTCTAACTTTGAAAAGAATTCTGGTGCATTTTTGATTGGGATTGCATTGAATGTGTAGATAGCTTTGGGTAGTATTGACATTTTGACAATATTTATTCTTCCAATCCATGAGCATGGAATGTTTTTCCATTTCTTTGTATCTTCTTCAATTTCCTTCCTAAGCTTTCTACAGTTTTCAGCATACAGATCTTTTACACCTTTGGTTAGATTTATTCCTAGGTATTTTATGCTTCTTGGTGCAATTGTGAATGGGGTCAGCTTCTTTATTTGCCTTTCTGTTGCTTCATTGTTAGTGTATAAGAATGCAACTGATTTCTGTACATTAATTTTGTATCCTGCAACTTTGCTAAATTCATGTATTACTTCTAGCAGACTTTTGGTGGAGTCTATAGGGTTTTCCATGTATGGTATCCTGTCATCTGCTAAAAGCAAGTGGTTGATTTCATCTTTGCCAATTTTGATGCCTTTGATTTCCTTTTGTTGTCTGATTGCTGATCCTGGAACTTCCAACACTATGTTAAACAACATCAAGGAGAGTGGACATCCCTGTCGTGTTCCTGACCTCAGGGGGAAAATTCTCAGTTTTTCCCCATTGAGGCTGATATTAGCTGTGGGCTTTTTATAAATGGCTTTTGTGATCTTTAAGTATGTTCTTGCTATCCCAACTTTCTCGAAGGTTTCATTAAGAAAGAATGCAGAATTTTGTCAAATGCTTTTTCTGCATTGAATGACAGGATCATATGGTTCTTATCTTTTCTTTTATTAATGTGATCTATTGCATTGATTGATTTGCGAATGTTGAACCAGTCCTGCATCCCAGGAATGAATCCCACTTGATCATGGTGAATAATTCTTTTTATATGCTGTTGAATTCAATTTGCTATTATCTTATTGAGAATTTTTGCATCCATATACATAAGGGATATTGGCTTGTAGTTCTCTTTTTTGGCTGGATCTCTCTGTCTGGTGTGGGAATCAAAGTAATGCTGGCTTCATAGAATGAGTCCAGAAGTTTTCCTTCCCTTTCTAGTTTTTGTAACAGCTTGAGAAGGATAGGTATTATCTCTGCTTTAAATGTCTGGTAGAATTCCTCAGGGAAGCCATCTGGTCTTGGACTCTTATTTGTTGAGAGATTTTTGATAACTGATTCAATTTCTTCACTGGTTATGGGTCTGTTAAAGCTTTCTATTTCTTCCTGTTTCAGTTTTGGAAGTGTGTGGGTGCTTAGGAATTTGTCCATTTCTTCCAGGTTGTTCAGTTTGTTGGCAAATACTTTTCCATAGTATTCCCTGATAATTGCTTGTATTTCTGAGGGATTGGCTGTAATATTTCCATTTTAATTCATTATTTTATCTCTTTGAGTCATCTCCCTTTTCTTTTAGAGAAGGCTGGCTAGAGGTTTATCAATTTTCTTTATTTTTTTTTTCAAAAAAACAACTCTTGGTTTCATTTATGTGCTCTACACTTTTTTTTAGATTCTATATTGTTTATTTCTGATCTGATCCTTACTATTTCTCTTCTTTTTCTGAGTTTGGGGTGTCTTTGTTGTTCTGCTTCTATTTCCTTTAGGTATGTTGTTAGAGTTTGTATTTGGGATTTTTCTTGTGTCTTGAGATAGGCCTGGATTGCAATGTATTTTCCTCTCAGGACTACCTTTGTTGCATTCCAAATCCTTTGGATTGTTGTATTTTCATTTTCATTTGTTTCCATATATTTTTAATTACTTCTTTAATTGTCTGGTTGACCCATTCATTCCTTAGTAGAGTGTTCTTTAGCCTTCACACTTTTGGAGGTTTTCCAGAGTTTTTCCTGTGGTTGATTTCAAGCTTCATAGCATTGTGGTCTGAAAGTGCGCATGGTGTGATCTCAATTCTTGTATACTTATGAAGGGCTGTTTTGTGACCCAGTATGTGATCTATCTTGGAGAATATTCCATGTGCACTCGAGAAGAAAGTATATTCTCTTGCTTTGGGATGCAGAGTTCTAAATATATCTGTCAAGCCCATCTGATCCAATATATCGTTCAATGTCCTTGTTTCTTTATTGATCCTGTGTCTAGATGATCTATCCATCGTTGTAAGTGGAGTATTAAAGTCCCCTGCAATGACCACATTCTTATCAATAAGGTTGCTTATGTTGTGATTAATTATCTTATATATTTGGGGGCTCCCGTATTCAGCACATAGACATTTATAATTGTTAGCTCTTCCTGATGGATAGACCCTGTAATTATTATATAATGCCCTTCTTCATCTCTTATTACAACCTTTAATTTAAAGTGTGGTTTGTCTTATATAAATATGACTACTCCAGCTCTCTTTTGACTTCCAGTAGCATGATAGATAGTTCTCTATCCCCTCACTTTCAATCTGAAAGTGTCCTCTGGTCTAAAATGAGTCTTTTGTAGACAGCAAATAGATGGGTCTTGTTTTTTTATCCATATGATACCCTTTGTATTTTGGTTGGAGCGTTTAGTCCATTTACATTCAGTGTTATTATTGAAAGATATGGTTTGGAGTCATTGCAATGTCTGTAGGTTTCATGCTTGTAGTGATGTCTCTGGTACTTTTTGGTCCTTGCAACATTTCACCCACAGAATTCCCCTTAGGATCTCTTGTAAGGCTGGTTTAGTGGTGATGAATTCCTTTAGTTTTTATTTGTTTGGAAAAGCCTTTATCTCTCCTTCTATTCTGACGACTTGGTGGATAAAGGATTCATGACACACTTGGTGGATAAAGGATTCTTGGCTGAATATTTTTTCTGTTCATCACATTGAAGATTTCCTGCCATTCCTTTCTGGCCTGTCAAGTTTCAGTGGATAGGTCTGGCACTACTCTTATGTGTCTACTCTTGTAAGTTAGAGACTGTTTATCTCTAGCTACTTTCAAAGCTTTCTCTTTATTCTTGTATTTTTCCAGTTTCACTATGATATTTTGTGCAGAAGATTGACTCAATTTATGTCCGAAGGGTGTTCTCTGTGCTTCTTGGATTTCAATGTCTTTTTTGTTCCCCAGATCAGGGAAGTCCTCAGCTATGATTTGTTCAAGTACACCTTTAGCCCCTTTCTCTCTCTTTTTCTTCATCTGGAATTCCTATGATAAGCCTATTGTTCCATTTGATTGCATCACTTAGTTCTCTAATTCTCCTCTCATACTTCTGGATTTTTTTATTTCTCTTTTTCTCAGCTTCCTCTTTTTCAAAAAGTTTTATCTTCTAATTCACCTATTCTCTCTTCTGCCTTTCAGTCCATCCTATGGCCACCTCCATTTTTTTTTCACCTCATTTGTAGCATTTTTTAAATTTCTCATGACTTCTTAGTCCCTTGATCTCTGTAGCAATAGATTCTCTGCTGTCCTCTATACTTTTTTCAAGCTCAGCAATTAATTTTGTGACTATTATTCTAAATTCTTGTTTCGTTATATTGCTTAAATCGTTTTTGATCAATTTGTTAGCTGTTGCTACTTCCTGGATTTTCTTTAGAGGAGAATTCTTCTGTTTCGTCATTTTGGGTAGTCCCTGAGGTAGGTCCAAATGGCAGGACACTTCCCCTGTGCTGTCCTGAATAACTTGTGCTGGTTGGCGGGACCGCAGTCAGACTGATCTCTGCCCCCAGCCCACCGCTGGCAACACAGGCAGACTGGTGTGTCCCTTATCTTCCCCTCTCCCAGGTGTAGGACTCACTGTGGAGTGGTGTGGCTCCTGTCTGGGCTATTTGCACACTGCCAACTTCTGATGCTGCTTTGATGCAATCTGGTGTATTAGCCGGGGCAGATCTGTAGGGTGCACAGGGGTGGGAGGGGCAGGCTTAGCTTGCTTTGCCTTCAGTGGTCCCCTAAGGGAGGGGCCCTGCAGCACCATGAGGGAGACAGACCCGTTGGAGGGATAGATCCACAGCAGCACCGTGTTGGGCATTTGCACAGTGCAAGCAAGTTTGATGATGATAACTTGTTCCCTTTGTAATTTTGGCTGGAGGATAGGAGTGGGGGATGACACTTGCCAGTGACTTTGTTCCCTCGCCAAGCTGAGCTCTCTCTTCCAGGGCTCAACAACTCTCCCTCCCAGCGTCTTTTCACCCTCTCCGCTCTCTGAGAGCAGAGTTGTTGACTTTTAACATTCCAGATGTTAAGTCCCACTGGGTGTCAGAACTCACGGAGTCGGGCCCTCCACTTTGCAAGCCAGACTTTGGGGGCTCTGCCTTTCCGGGTGGGCTGTCCCTCCACTACCCTGGCTCTCTCCCACCACTCCTTGTAGCACACTCTGCCTCTCAGCCCTTCCTACCATCTTCCATGTTACTTTTGTCTACTCTTGGCTCCAGGGAGTCTGTTCTGCTAGTCTTCTGGAGGTTTTCTTGGTTATTTAGGCAGATGAGGGTGGAATCTAAGCGAACAGCAGGATGATGTGAGCCCAGCGTCTTCCTACATCGCGCTGTTCTTTCCTTTACCTCAGTAAGTTGTGTTTTAGTTTTGTTATTGTTTTCTTTACTGGGTAAAAGACTTTTATTTTAGGGGCGCCTGGGTGGCGCAGTCGGTTAAGCGTCCGACTTCAGCCAGGTCACGATCTCGCGGTCCGTGAGTTCGAGCCCCGCGTCAGGCTCTGGGCTGATGGCTCGGAGCCTGGAGCCTGTTTCGGATTCTGTGTCTCCCTCTTTCTCTGCCCCTCCCCCGTTCATGCTCTGTCTCTCTCTGTCCCAAAAATAAATAAACATTGAAAAAAAAATTTAAAAAAAAAAAAAAGACTTTTATTTTAATGAAGTCCCAATAATTTATTTTTGCTTTTGTTTCTTCTACCTTAGGAACCATATTTAGAAAAATTTTGCTATGGCTTATGTCAGAAAAATTAGTGTGTGTTCTCTCTTCTAAGAGTTTTATGGTTTTAGGTCTGACATTTAGGTCCTTAATCTATATGAGTTTATTTTTGTGTACAGTGTAAGAAACCATATAGCTGTACATTTTTCCCAACACCATTTGTTGAGTAGACTACCTTTTTCCCATTTAATATTCTTTCCTGCTTTGTTGAAGATTAGTTGATCATATAATCATCACTTTATTTCTGGGCTCTCTGTTTTAGTCTATTGATCTATGTGTCTATTGTTGTACCAGCACCATACTGTTTGGATTAATACAAGTTTATAGTATATCTTGAAATCTGTGATTGTGATTCCTCCATTTTTTCTTCTTTTTCAAGATTGCTTTGACTCTTTAGGGTACCCTAAATTTATTGCACCATTATTTCTAATAGTCAAGAAATGTAAGCAACCCAAGTGTCCAACAATGTAGAATAGATAAAGAACATGTGGTATATATGTGCATTAGTCATAAGAAAAAGAATAAAATCTTTTCATTAACAACAACATGGATAGACTAGCAGGTATTAGTCTAAGTGAAATAAGAGAAAGACAAATACTATATAACTTTGCATACACTTGGAATCTAACAACCGAAATAAGAATTCTACGCTTTTTCTGCTTTTCTTCTATGCTATTAGTGTCACACTTTATATTTTTAAAAATAATGTCCATTACAAATTATTATAGCTTTTGTCACTTCTAATAATTGAGACTTGCACATGACATTACAATATTAGATTATTCAGAATTTGAGTATGTGTTTATCTATTTCATTGAGTTTTATTATTTCATATGCCTTCATGTTAATACTTACTTTTCTTTCACTTAACGGGAAAAAATATTTAGAATTTCTCCTAGGGAAGTTTTATGGATGAACTAACTCAACATTTGCCTTAGAATGTCTTTGTGTCTCCTTTACTTCTGAGGTATAATTTTATTGGTGGTAGTTTCTTTCTTTCTTTCTTTCTTTCTTTCTTTCTTTCTTTCTTTCTTTCTTCTTTCTTTCTTCTTTTGCTCTTTGAATGTATCTTCACACTCCCTGCTGGCCTCCAATATTTCTGCTGAGATAGCCACTGATAACCTAATGGGATTTAACCTCTCGTACTAATCACTTTTCTTTTGCTGCTTCAATTTTTTAATTTGTTTTTGAATTTGACAGTTTGATTATATTGTGTCTTGTGACTATTGTCTTTGAATTGATCTTCTATTGGGTCAAGGTGTTTTGAGCTTTAGGAGTCTTGATATTCATATTCCTTCCATAATTGGAACATTTGTCAGCTATTATTTCTGTTAATAAAGTTTATGTCCCTTTCATTGATTTTCTGGGAGTCCCATGACATTGTGTATTTATGCACTTGATGATATCCCATAAGTCTTATATGCTTTCTTCACTTGTTTTCATTCTTTACTTTTCAGTGTTTCTGACTAACTTCAAATGACCTGTGTTTGAGTTCATGGACATTTTTTTCTGTATGATTAATTGTTCTGTAGACGATCTCTGCTGAATTTTTCATTCAACCATTGCATTTTTTAGTCACAGGAGTTCTGCTTGGTTCATTTTAATGGCTTTTAATTTATTTACTAAACTTCTCATTTTGTTCTTACATTGTTTTTCTTATTTCGTTTAGTTGTTTCTTTCTGTTTTCCTTTGGTGGTATCGAGTTGGTCTGATTCATTGAGACTAATAGAAACTTGAATTTGTGTCTGTACAGTTGAATAATAAAACCCCTTTTCCAGTATTTAAAGACTTACCACAGGAAGTAAAGACCATATGCTCCAGGCTCCAGTCTGATGACATTGCTTATGAAATCTTAGTTAAGTGGACTTACAGTCAGTTCATATGCATGCTTCTGAGTCCACAGAGGGCTCCACAGTGTTCAACCTGTTATCAGAGCTAATGTGAGCATTCATTATTTTTGTTCCCTAAGAATATGAGAACTCCTCTAGCCCTACCTTTGCCAGTAGGGCTAGTACTGGGAAATAGTACCCATTTCTGAGTCTACAGTTAGGTGTGAGGATAGCAGGCCTCTGTCTGGTCTGAAGAAATGTATTGTTGAATTTCAGACAAACTTCTGCAAAGTCATTTGGCAATTTCCTGGACAGTCATGGCTGACCCCACATGACAGCTGAACTGTAATGGGAGTGACTCACAGGGTTGCTTCATGGTGTAAATGTAGAACCACTTTCTGCAGGCATGCCCTCAACACCATAGATGGGCATACTTCCTTCTAGAATCATGAGCATACAGGATTGCTCTGGACTATGCCTGAGATGGACTGTAACTGAGTTATAAGGCTATTTCAGCATCTGCAATGTGAAAGACATCAGTGGTGTCTTCAATGCATGGAGAGATGTCTCCCAGTGAGTCCCTGGGAAGACAGGATATTTCTCAGAGCATGGGTAAGAGGGTTTGGGATTGGGCTGTAGGATGTTATGGAGTTCACAGCAAGGACTGAAATTAATGGGTCTTTTACCCAAAGCATAGACAAGTATGACTCTTCTCAGGTCCCTTAGGGAATGGTGATAGTAGAAAAACCATGGCCAGAGGGTTGTGTTAGGGTCCACAACACAGCCTATAGGCCTATATCCTTATGAGTCTGTAGTCTAGAACAAGTCAGTGAGAATTCACTTGAGCACATGCCTGTCTTCTCAAAATTGTGAGCTTGGATATGGGTTGCACTGAGTTTTGAAAATGTTTACTTAGTTTCCAAAGCTCCCTAAATATTTTATTCTTTTTTTATTCTATTGTAAGTGAAATTATTTTCTTATTTTTTCCCATTTTATTGCAATATATAGAAGTAAGATTATTTTTATTTTATTTTATTTTATTTATATATATGAAATTTATTGACAAATTGGTTTCCATACAACACCCAGTGCTCATCCTAAAAGGTGTCCTCCTCAATACCCATCACCCACCCTCCCCTCCTTTCCCACCCCCCATCAACCCTCAGTTTGTTCTCAGTTTTTAACAGTCTCTTATGCTTTGGCCTTCTCCCACTCTAACGTCTTTTCTTTTTTTTCCTTCCTTGCCCTCCCCCATGGGTTCCTGTTAAGTTTCTCAGGATCCACATAAGAGTGAAACCATATGGTATCTGTCTTTCTCTGTATGGCTTATTTCACTAGCATCACACTCTCCAGTTCCATCCACGTTGCTACAAAAGGCCATATTTCATTTTTTCTCATTGCCACGTAGTATTCCATTGTGTATATAAACCACAATTTCTTTATCCATTCATCAGTTGATGGACATTTAGGCTCTTTCCATAATTTGGCTATTGTTGAGAGTGCTGCTATGAACATTGGGGTACAAGTGCCCCTATGCATCAGTACTCCTGTATCCCTTGGGTAAATTCCTAGCAGTGCTATTGCTGGGTCATAGGGTAGGTCTATTTTTAATTTTCTGAGGAACCTCCACACTGCTTTCCAGAGCGGCTGCACCAATTTTCATTCCCACCAACAGTGCAAGAGGGTTCCCGTTTCTCCACATCCTCTCCAGCATCTATAGTCTCCTGATTTGTTCATTTTGGCCACTCTGACTGGCGTGAGGTGATACCTGAGTGTGGTTTTGATTTGTATTTCCCTGATAAGGAGCGACGCTGAACATCTTTTCATGTGCCTGTTGGCCATCCGGATGTCTTCTTTAGAGAAGTGTCTATTCATGTTTTCTGCCCATTTCTTCACTGGGTTATTTGTTTTTCGGGTGTGGAGTTTGGTGAGCTCTTTATAGATTTTAGATACTAGCCCTTTGTCCGATATGTCATTTGCAAATATCTTTTCCCATTCCGTTGGTTGCCTTTTAGTTTTGTTGGTTGTTTCCTTTGCTGTGCAGAAGCTTTTTATCTTCATAAGGTCCCAGTACTTCACTTTTGCTTTTAATTCCCTTGCCTTTGGGGATGTGTCGAGTAAGAGATTGCTACGGCTGAGGTCAGAGAGGTCTTTTCCTGCTTTCTCCTCTAAGGTTTTGATGGTTTCCTGTCTCACATTTAGGTCCTTTATCCATTTTGAGTTTATTTTTGTAAATGGTGTGAGGAAGTGGTCTAGTTTCAACCTTCTGCATGTTGCTGTCCAGTTCTCCCAGCACCATTTGTTAAAGAGGCTGTCTTTTTTCCATTGGATGTTCTTTCCTGCTTTGTCAAAGATGAGTTGGCCATACCTTTGTGGGTCTAGTTCTGGGGTTTCTATTCTATTCCATTGGTCTGTGTGTCTGTTTTGTGCCAATACCATGCTGTCTTGATGATGACAGCTTTGTAGTAGAGGCTAAAGTCTGGGATTGTGATGCCTCCTGCTTTGGTCTTCTTCTTCAAAATTCCTTTGGCTATTCGGGGCCTTTTGTGGTTCCATATGAATTTTAGGATTGCTTGTTCTAGTTTCGAGAAGAATGCTGGTGCAATTTTGATTGGGATTGCATTGAATGTGTAGATAGCTTTGGGTAGTATTGACATTTTGACAATATTTATTTTTCCAATCCATGAGCAGGGAATGTCTTTCCATTTCTTTAAATCTTCTTCAATTACCTTCATAAGCTTTCTATAGTTTTCAGCATACAGATCCTTTACATCTTTGGTTAGATTTATTCCTAGGTATTTTATGCTTCTTGGTGCAATTGTGAATGGGATCAGTTTCTTTATTTGTCTTTCTGTTGCTTCGTTGTTAGTGTATAAGAATGCAACTGATTTCTGTACATTGATTTTGTATCCTGCAACTTTGCTGAATTCATGTATCAGTTCTAGCAGACTTTTGGTGGAGTCTATCGGATTTTCCATGTATAATATCATGTCATCTGCAAAAAGCGAAAGCTTGACTTCCTCTTTGCCAATTTTGATGCCTTTGATTTCCTTTTGTTGTCTGATTGCTGATGCTAGAACTTCCAGCACTATGTTAAACAACAGCGGTGAGAGTGGGCATCCCTGTCGTGTTCCTGATCTCAGGGAAAAAGCTCTCAGTTTTTCCCCGTTGAGGATGATGTTAGCTGTGGGCTTTTCATAAATGGCTTTTGTGATCTTTAAGTATGTTCCTTCTATCCCGACTTTCTCAAGGGTTTTTATTAAGAAAGGGTGCTGGATTTTGTCAAAGGCCTTTTCTGCATCGATTGACAGGATCATATGGTTCTTCTCTTTTTTTTTGTTAATGTGATGTATCACGTTGATTGATTTGCGAATGTTGAACCAGCCCTGCATCCCAGGAATGAATCCCACTTGATCATGGTGAATAATTCTTTTTATATGCTGTTGAATTCGATTTGCTAGTATCTTATTAAGAATTTTTGCATCCATATTCATCAGGGATATTGGCCTGTAGTTCTCTTTTTTTAGTGAGTCTCTGTCTGGTTTAGGAATAAAAGTAATACTGGCTTCATAGAATGAGTCTGGAAGTTTTCCTTCCCTTTCTATTTCTTGGAATAGCTTGAGAAGGATAGGTATTATCTCTGCTTTAAACGTCTGGTAGAACTCCCCTGGGAAGCCATCTGGTCCTGGACTCTTATTTGTTGGGAGATTTTTGATAACCGATTCAATTTCTTCGCTGGTTATGGGTCTGTTCAAGCTTTCTCTTTCCTCCTGATTGAGTTTTGGAAGAGTGTGGGTGTTCAGGAATTTGTCCATTTCTTCCAGGTTGTCCAATTTGTTAGCATATAATTTTTCATAGTATTCCCTGATAATTGTTTGTATCTCTGAGGGATTGGTTGTAATCATTCCATTTTCATTCATGATTTTATCTATTTGGGTCATCTCCCTTTTCTTTTTGAGAAGCCTGGCTAGAGGTTTGTCAATTTTGTTTATTTTTTCAAAAAACCAACTCTTGGTTTCGTTGATCTGCTCTACAGTTTTTTTAGATTCTATATTGTTGATTTCTGCTCTGATCTTTATTATTTCTCTTCTTCTGCTGGGTTTAGGCTGCCTTTGCTGTTCTGCTTCTATTTCCTTTAGGTGTGCTGTTAGATTTTGTATTTGGGATTTTTCTTGTTTCTTGAGATAGGCCTGGATTGCAATGTATTTTCCTCTCAGGACTGCCTTCGCTGCATCCCAAAGCATCTGGATTGTTGTATTTTCATTTTCGTTTGTTTCCATATATTTTTTAATTTCTTCTCTAATTGCCTGGTTGACCCACTCATTCGTTAGTAGGGTGTTCTTTAACCTCCACGCTTTTGGAGGTTTTCCAGACTTTTTCCTGTGGTTGATTTCAAGCTTCATAGCATTGTGGTCTGAAAGTATGCATGGTATAATTTCAATTCTTGTAAACTTATGAAGGGCTGTTTTGTGACCCAGTATGTGATCTATCTTGGAGAATGTTCCATGTGCACTCGAGAAGAAAGTATATTCTGTTGCTTTGGGATGCAGAGTTCTAAATATATCTGTCAAGTCCATCTGATCCAATGTATCATTCAGGGCCCTTGTTTCTTTATTGACCGTGTGTCTAGATGATCTATCCATTTCTGTAAGTGGGGTGTTAAAGTCCCCTGCAATTACCACATTCTTATCAATAAGGTTGCTTATGTTTATGAGTAATTGTTTCATATATTTGGGGCTCCAGTATTCGCGCATAGACATTTATAATTGTTAGCTCTTCCTGATGGATAGACCCTGTAACTATTATATAATACCCTTCTTCATCTCTTGTTACAGCCTTTGATTGAAAGTCTAGTTTGTCTGATATAAGTATGGCTACTCCAGCTTTCTTTTGGCTTCCAGTAGCATGATAAATAGTTCTCCATCCCCTCACTCTCAATCTAAAGGTGTCCTCAGATCTAAAATGAGTCTCTTGTAGACAGCAAATAGATGGGTCTTGTTTTTTTATCCATTCTGATACCCTATGTCTTTTGGTTGGCGCATTTAATCCATTTACATTCAGTGTTATTATAGAAAGATACGGGTTTAGAGTCATTGTGATGTCTGTATGATTTATGCTTGTAGTGATGTCTCTGGTACTTGTTCTCACAGTATCCCCCTTATGATCTCTTGTAGGGCTGGTTTAGTGGTGACAAATTCCTTCAGTTTTTGTTTGTTTGGGAAGACCTTTATCTCTCCTTCTATTCTAAATGACAGACTTGCTGGATAAAGGATTCTCGGCTGCATATTTTTCCTGTTTAGCACACTGAAAATATCGTGCCAATCCTTTCTGGCCTGCCAAGTTTCAAAAGAGAGATCAGTCACGAGTCTTATAGGTCTCCGTTTATATGTGAGGGCACGTTTATCCCTTGCTGCTTTCAGAATTTTCTCTTTATCCTTGTATTTTGCCAGTTTCACTATGATATGTCATGCAGAAGATCGATTCAAGTTACGTCTGAAGGGAGTTCTCTGTGCCTCTTGGATTTCAATGCCTTTTTCCTTCCCCAGTTCAGGGAAGTTCTCAGCTATTATTTCTTCAAGTACCCCTTCAGCACCTTTCCCTCTCTCTTCCTCCTCTGGGATACCAATTATGCGTATATTATTTCTTTTTAGTGTATCACTTCGTTTCTAATTTTCCCTTCATACTACTGGATTTTTTTATCTCTCTTTTTCTCAGCTTCCTCTTTTTCCATAACTTTATCTTCTAGTTCACCTATTCTCTCCTCTGCCTCTTCCATCCGAGCTGTCGTCGTTTCCATTTTGTTTTGCATTTCGTTTAAAGCGCTTTTCAGCTCCTCGTGACTGTTCCTTAGTCCTTTGATCTCTGTAGCAAGAGATTCTCTGCTGTCCTCTATACTGTTTTCAAGCCCAGCGATTAATTTTATGACTATTTTTCTAAATTCACTCTGTTATATTATTTAAATCCTTTTTGATCAGCTCATTAGCTGTTGTTATTTCCTGGAGATTCTTCTGAGGGGAATTCCTCCGTTTCATCATTTTGGATAGTCCCTGGAGTGGTGAGGACCTGCAGGGCACTTCCCTTGTGCAGTGGTGTATAACTGGAGTTGGTGGGCGGGGCCACAGTCAGTCCTGATGTCTGCCCCCAGCCCACCTCTGGGGCCACAGTCAGACTGGTGTGTGCCTTCTCTTCCCCTCTCCTAGGGGCGGGATTCACTGTGGGGTGGCTTGGCCCGTGTGGGCTACTTGCACACTGCCAAGCTTCTGGTGCTGGGGATCTGGCGTATTAGCTGGGTTGGGTAGGCAAGGTGCACGGGGGCAGGAGGGGCAGGCTTAGCTCACTTCTCCTTAGGTGATCCACTTCAGGAGGGGCCCTGTGGCAGCCAGAGGGAGTCAGATCCGCTGCCGGAAGTTTGGCTCCGCAGAAGCACAGAGTAGGGTGTTTTCGCGGAGCGAACAAGTTCCCTGGCAGGAACTGGTTCCCTTTGGGATTTTGGCTGGGGGATGGGTGAGGGAGAGGGCGCTGGCGAGCGCCTTTGTTACCCACCAAACTGAGCTCTGTCTGGGGGCTCAGCAGCTCTCCCTCCCTTTGTCCTCTAGCCTTCCCGCTTTCCGAGCAGAGCTGTTAACTTATGACCTCCCAGAAGCTAAGTTGCGCTTGCTGTCAGAACACACTCTGTCCGTCCAGCCCCTCCGCTTTTGCAAGCCAGACTCTGGGGCTCTGCTTGGCCGGCGAGCCGCCCCTCTGCCCCGGCTCCCTCCCGCCAATCCGTGGAGCATGCACCGCCTCGCCTCCCTTCCTACCCTCTTCCGTGGGTCTCTCGTCTGCACTTGGCTCTGGCGACTCCGTTCTGCTAATCCTCTGGTGGTTTTCTGGGTTATTTAGGCAGGTGTAGGTGGAATCTAAGTGATCAGCAGGACGCGTGGTGAGCCCAGAGTCCTCCTATGCCACCATCTTCTTCCCAGTCTCTGACCATGGACATTTAATTCAATTATTGATATATCTGGATTAATATCCACTTGTGCACTATGGGTTTCTACATTTCGCCCTTGATCCTGGTGCTGAAAATAAAACCTATCACCAGTAATACTCTCCCTAGCAATGTTATGTTTAGAAATGAAGATGACATAAATTATTTTCCGGACAAGCAAAAGTTAGAAGAGTTTATTACAAAAAAACTGGTATTACAGGATGTATTAAAGAGATTTACTTAAGACTATGAAAATATAAATAGAAGTAATAAAATTATGAATAAAAATGTAAAATAACGGGGCGCCTGGGTGGCTCAGTTGGTTGAACGTCCGACTTCAGCTCAGGTATGATCTCGCAGTCTGTGAGTTCGAGCCCCACATCAGGCTCTGTGCTGACAGCTCAGAACCTGGAGCTGTTTCGGATTCTGTGTCTCCCTCTCTCTCTACCCCTCCCCTGCTCATGCTCTGTCTCTCTGTCTCAAAAATAAATGAACATTAAAAAAAATTTTTTAAATGTAAAATAACAGCATATATTAAAACATTGAAGAACGAATTTACAAAGTTCTTCTAGAATGTGTCCAAACTTAAGTGACCATGAACTTAATATAGACTGTTATATACTTATAAAATTGTATATCATCCTCATGGTAAAACAAACCAAAAAACTATAATATATAGACAAAACAAAGAGAAAGAAAGCCAATTGTAAGATCAAAAATTCCCCAAATTACAATGAAATAAAGGAAAAGAAGAATGGAAAAAAAGAAAGACTATGAAAAGGATCATAAATCAATACACAAAATGGCAATAGGTACACACCTATCAATAACTAATTAAATGTTTTCAATAATTAATTTAAAGGTACGTGGTCTGAATGTTTCAATCAAAGATCAAAAGGGGAATGAATAAAAAGAGGAAAATAAATACCCAACAATATGTTATTTAAAACAAACACACTTTTGATTAAAGAAGAATGCAGAGGAGTCTGGAAAACGAATTCAAAGTAGGAGGAACCTAGACTTGTCTCCTCCCACAAACAGAACTGAATAACTATAAAATCATCCTAAATTTCCAACAAATCAACCTAAACGCTGACAGAACAAATCCCACTACTAAAGGGAGAGATGAGGTCACAGTTTAAAAGGTAGGAAGTGTGGAGATGTGGTATAGTGGAGAAATAGATCATGGTTGTTACAGAGGGGAGGAAGTCATCATCTTGGATGAGGGCAAGAGTGAGAGGACCACACATAGGAATGCACAAAATGAATCTTTCTCCAAAGCCATTGGCTTGGAAAATGATAAGGTCTAATATTTGTGAGTTCTTGCAACCAGCAAGACTTAAAGCCTGAAATATTAAAGGTCTTAGGTTTAGCTTGGGTAGACTCCTGAGGGTACTGTCCTGATCCTGGAGAGAAGGCAGGCAAATCTGCCTGGGCACAGGGCATGGAACCAGTAATCTGAAGAATGCCTGGAGCACACAAGGAGATTATTCGCGCTTTTCAGAGTGCTTCCCTGTGAGTCAGCATTCACACAGATGCCTCTTTAGAAACAAAGGAGGTGGCTGGTGCTATTCTTGCTCCCCCAGCCTCTCACCATAAACACAGCACACCTTTGGGAAAGTGCTTAGCACCCACACTGGCTGCCTAACTTGTTTACACTAAACCTCACTCACCTGCCCTCTGGCTGGGCTGTCCTTCTCAGTCAAGTGTACCTCAGTATAAGTATGGCAGCCCACTCCCAGTAAACCAAAACAAAGCCCTGGCCACACCATGTCTCCTTACAAGAGTTAGTCAGGGCCTCAGTTCTGGTGAGTGTGTTTCAGGTCTTATTTCACAAAAGGACCAGAACATACATAGTTAAAACTTGCCACATTCATGCGAGGGACCAAACACTGTCCATAATAAGCAAGGAGATCTTCTGCAGATGGCTGATAATGTGGAATAGATCAGTCAAAACACAACTTCAAATTCCATGGAGCACACACCAGAGACAGTTTCTAAAGTTCCAGTCCCTGGTCACTGCATGACTTCTTCCTAAGACCATTCGTTTCAGGAACAGGAGATATAACTGGATTTTCTAACAGAAAAGAATATGGAGACTTAGAAAAAAATGCCAAAAGAGGAATTAATCCCACGTGAATCAACACGATAAAACCATAAACAGAGATCTAGGCAAAAATGATATAAGTAACATGCCTGATGGAGAATTTAAAGCAATAAAATATACTAAGTAGGCTTGAAAAAACAATAGAAGACATTAGAGAAACCCTTACTATAGAGATATGAGTTAAAAAGTTTTAATGAGAGATGAAGAATGCAACAAATGATACTGGAAACAGACTTGTTGCAATGAGCATCAGGCTAGAAGAAGCAAGGGAATGAATTAATGACATAGAAGACAAAATAATGAAAAATAATGTTGCTGAACAAAAGAGAGCAGAAAGAATTATGGAACATAAGAATAGTTTTAGGGAACTCAGTGATTCCATCAAATGTAATAACATTTGTATTATAGGAATCCCAGAAGAAGAAGAGAGAGAAAAGGGAGCAGAAAATTTATATGAAGAAATAATAGCTGAAAATTTCCATAATGTGGGAAAGGAAACAGACATCCAAAGTCAGGAGGCATAGAGAACTCCCAACAAAATCAACAAAAGCAGGTCAACACCAATACATATTGTAATTACATTTACAAAATATACTGATAAGGATAAAATCCTAAAAATAAATAAATAAGTAAATAAAGACAAAAGTAGTCCTTAACTTGCAGTGGATGACCCATAAAAGTAGTTGCAGATTTCTCAACAGAAAATTGGCAAGCCAGAAGGGATTGGCATGATACATTCAAAGTGCTGGAGGGGGAAAATCTGCAGTCAAGAATGATCTATCCAGAAAGGCTGTCATTCAGAATAAAAATAAAGGTAAAAAGTTACCAGAAAAACAAAACCAAAGAGTTTGTGACCACTACTCTTGTGTGACCAGCACCACAAGAATATTAAAGGGGACTCTGAGTACAAAGCAGAGTCAAGTTAAAAAGACAAGAAATGTTCAGAGAAAACCTCCAGAAACAATGAAAAAAATCCATATAATGACAAGAAATACATATCTATCAATAGTTATTTTGAATGTAAATTGCTTAAATGCTCCAATGAAAATACTTAATGTGTTAGAATGGATGAAAAGCAAACAAACAAAAAAAGAAAGACCCATCTATATGTTACCTACAGAAGAATCCATTCAGAGCCAAGCACAACTGTACATTGAAAGTGAGGGAATGGAGAAACATTTATCATGGAAATGGTTTCAAATGAAAGCTGGAGCAGCAATACCTATGTCAGGAAAACTAGACCTTAATGCAAAGATTGTCACAAGATGTAAAAAAAGGCACCACATCATTTTAAAGGAAGCAATCCATCAAGCATATCTAACAACTGGATATTTATGCAACCAACATGGGAATTCCTCAATATATCAGCTAGTAACAAACATAAAGAAACTGATTATAATACAATAATAGTAGGAGAGTTTCACACCACACTTATATCAATGGACTGATTGAACAGAAAATCAACAAGGAAACAATGCCTTTGAATGGCACACTAGATGAGATGGACTTAACAGATATATTCAGAACATTCCATTATAAAACAGAAAAGTAAACATTCTTTTCAGCCAAACCTGACTCAATATTATCAGTACACCACATTATTAAAAGAAAGGATAAGAAACATATGATCATTTTAGTAAATGTAGAAAAAGCATTTGACAAAGTATAACATCTATTATTGACAAAATCCCTCAACAAAGTAGCATTAGATGGAACATACCTCAAAATAATAGAAGGCATACATAAAAAACCCAAGGCTTATATCATTCTCAATGGTGGAAAACTGAGAGGTTTACTTTATGGTCAGGAACAAGACAAGGATGTCCCCTATCACCACTGTTATTTAGCATAGTACTGGATGTCATAGGCACAGCAATAACAAAACAAAAAGATAAAAGACATCCAAATCAGCAAGGAAGAAGTCAAACTTTAACTATTGACATATAACATAATACATTATGTTGAGAACCTGAGAGACTCCACCAAAAAATTGCTAAAATTGATAAATGAGTTCAGTAAGTCATAGTATATAAAATCAATATACATAAATCCGTTGCATATCTATACACCAATGTGAAATACCAGAAAAAGAAATTAAGAAATCAGTCCCATTTAAAATTGCACGAAAGGCAATATCATCAGGCAGCAAAAGCTTGAGAAGCCCCTCCTCAAGAGGAACAGCATGAGTCCATGTCACTGGATTCCCTAAAATCTGGAGTTTTCAAATTCTGTTTTGTGCCTGAGGTAATAAAGGCTGGGTATAGAAAGGGTGGATACAGGTTTCTTATGGAAAACGGGGACACAATAGGGGTGATTTATTGGTCTTCTGTAAAGGTTCCCTGAATAGTGGGGAAACAGTCAGTTCCTGGACAGGAGAGAGGAGCACCACCATATACATCCTACTCATCAGCACTGAAAGCCTTCAAGGAGCAAAAGAACACTACCGAGTGGAGGAAAGAGCCACCTACATCAAGCCACGCCACTCAGCACCCTGAATATTTTCACAACCACAAGAAAAACCAACTGAGAATCAGTGCAACAGGATGCTCCCCTGGAAGACCAGCATAAACAACTCACTGATCATAAAGTACTGCAAAGCTTCAGCTCTAAGGGAAATAGGAACTAGCCTCCTTGTTATATTTATTCTTTTTTATTTCCTTATTTGTCATGTGTTTTATCTTTTTAATTCCTTTTAAAATTTTTATTATTTTAATTTTAATTCATGTATATCATTTATCTTTAACTTTTTTCTTTTCTTTTTTTTTTCCTTTTTTTTTTTTTTTCCTTTTCTTTTTGGATCTAGATTCTTTTAACAAGCATATCAAAACACACCCAGAATCTAGTTTTAGTGTTTTGTCATTGTTTTTTTTTTCCCCTTTCTTCTTTTAATTTCTGGACAGAGGGAAAAATTCATGTGAAAAGAAAGATCAGGAAGGAGATATCATAGCCATAGTCAATACAGATATAAGAAAGATGTCTAAACTAGAATTTAAAGCAAGAACTATAAGGATACCAGCTGGACTTGAAAAATGTAGAGAAGACTCTAGAGAATCCCTTTCTGCAGAGATAAAAACTCTAAAATCGAGTCTGACTGAAGTTAAAAATTATATAACTGAGATTCAAGCCCATATGGAGTCCATAAAAATGAGGATGGATGAAACAGAGGAATAAATCACTGATATAGAAGATAAAATTATGGAAAATAATGAAGCTTAAAAGAAGAGAGAAATAAACATATGGGGAGTTGAAGGTAGACTGAGGGAACTCAGCAGCTTATTAAAATGAAATTAAATTCATATAATAGGAGTACCAGAAGATGAAGAGAGAGAAAAAGGGGAAGAATATTTAGCTGAGTAAATTATAGCATAAAACATCTCTCAACTGAGGAAGGAAACTGAATCAAAATATAAGAAGCACAGAGAACTTCCATTAAATTAAAAAAAAAAGCTAAACATGCCAATACATATAGTCAAATTCCCAAAGTACACAAAGAAAGAATTCTGAAAGCAGCAAGAGAATAAAAGCCATAAAATACAAGAGAAGACAAATCAGATTCACAGCAGATCTGTCTAAAGAAACTTGGCACGTCAGAAAGAAGTGGCAGGATATATTCAGCTTGCTGAATGGGAAAAATATACAGCCAAGAATTCTTTATCCAGAAAGGCTGTCTTTCAGAAAAGAAGGAGAGGTAAAGATTTTCCCAAAGAAAATCTAAAGTAGTTAATGATCACTAAAACAGCCCTGCAAAAATTTTTAAGGGGGACTCTTTAAGTGGAGGAAAATAGACCAAAGCAACAAAGACTAAAAAGGACCAAAGAACATCACCAGAAACTCCAGCTCTATAGACAACATAATGGAACTAAATTCATGCATTCAATAATCACTGTGAATATAAATGGCCTAAATGATCCAATCAAAAGATATAGAGTGTGATAATGGATAAAAAATATCCATCTCTATGCTGCCTACAGGATACCCATTTTAGACCTTAAGTCATCCGCATACTGAAAGTGAGGGGAGAGGCACCTGTGTGGCTCAGTCAGTTAAATGTCTGACTCTTGATTTCAGCTAGGGTCATGATCTCACAGTTTGCGGGTTTGAGTGCTGCATCGGGCTCTGTGCTGACAGTGCATACCATGCCTGGGATTCTCTTTATTTCCTTCTGTGTCTGTCCCTCCCCCACTGACTCTCTCTTTCTCTCTCTTTTTCTCTGTCTCTCAATAAATAACTAAATTTTGAAAATTAAAAAAAGCGAGGGGATAGAGAACCGCTTATCATGCTAATTTATGTCAAAAGAAAGCTGGAGTTGCTATACTTACATCAACTATTTTTAAACCAGACTATAGCAAGAGACAATGAAGGACAACATATCATAATTAAAGGACCTATCTATCAAGAAGTCTAACAATTATAAATATATATGCCCCCACCTTCAGATAACCCAAATACATAAATGAATTAATGATAAATGTAAAAAAGCACATTGATAATACGATAATAGTAGGGGACTTTAACACCTCACTTACAACAATGGACAGATCATTGAAGCAGAAAACCACTAAGGAAACAATGGCTTTGGGTGATACACTGGACCAGATGGACTTAACAGATATATTCGTAATATTTCATCCTAAAGCAGAAGAGTACACATTCTGTTGGAATGCACATGGAACACTCTCCAGAATAGATCACATCCTGGGTTGCAAATCATCCCAATATGCCATGCATATTTTTAGACAATGCTATGAAACTTGAAGTGAACATCAAGAAAAAAAAATGGGAAGCCCTCAAATACATGGAGGTTGAAGAAAATCCTACTAAAGAATGAATGGGTTAACAAGGATATTGAGGATTTAAAAAAATGGAAGGGGCGCCTGGGTGGCTCAGTTGGTTAAGTCTCTGATTTTGTCTCAGGTCATGATCTCACAGCTTGTGGGTTTAAGCCCTGTGTCAGGCTTTGTGCTGACAGCTCAGAGCCTGGAGCCTGCTTCAGATTCTGTCTGTCTGTCTGTCTCTCTCTGCCCCTCCCCTACTCATGCTCTGTCTCTCAAAAATAAATGAACATTAAAAAATATTTTTTAAACAAATAAATGGAAGAAAACTAAAATTAAAACATGACAGTCCTAAACTTTTGGGATGCAGCAAAGGCACATCTAAGTGGGAAGTATATTGCAATTTATGCCCATATCAAAAATGAAGAAATATCTCAAATACACAACCTAACCTTACACTGAAAAGAGTTAGCTTACAGCCAGCGGAAGGGAAATAATAAATATTAGAGCAGAAATAAACAATATACAAACAAGAACAACAACAAAAGTAGAACAGATCAATCAAACTAAGAGATATTTATTCAATAGAATTAATAAAATTGACAAACCTCTAGACAGGCTTATCACAAAGAAAGGATAAAGAACCCAAATAGATAAAATCATGAATGAAAGAGGAGAGAGCACAACCAATTCCCCAGAAACACAAACAGTATAAGAGAATACTATTAAAATTATATGCCAAAACCCTGGACAATCGGAAAGAAATGGACAAATTCCTTGACCTAAAAACTACCAAAACTGAAACAGGAAGCAATAGAAAATTTAACAAACCCATACTGCAAAGAAAATGTATCAGTAATCAAAAATCTCCCAACAAATAAATTCCTGGGCCAGATGGCTTTCTAGGGGAATTATATCAGATGTTCAAAGAAGACACATATTTATACTTCTCTGCCTATTCCAAAAAAAAATAGAAATGGAAGGAAAACTTCCAAACTCATTTCACAAGGCCACCATTACCTTGATTTCAAACCAAAGACCCCATTAAAAAGGAGAACTAAAAGTTAATATCTTTGATGAACACTGATGCAAAAATTCTCAATAACATACTAGCAAATAGAATTCAACAGTACATTAAAATAATTATTCAACATGATCAAGTGGGATTTATTCCTGGGATGGAGGGATGTTGTTCAATATTCATGAATCAGTCAATGTGGTACACCACATTAATAAAAGAGAGGATAACAACCATATGATCACGTCAATGGATGCAGAAAAGGCACTTGGCAAAATAGAGCATCCTTTCTTGATAAAAACCCTCAACAAATTAGGAATAGATGCAACATACCTCAATATCATAAAGGCCATATATGAAGACACATGGCTATTATCATCCTTAATGGGGAAAAACAGAGAGCCTTTCTCCTATGGTCAGAAACAAGGATACCTGTTCTAATCATTATTATTTAAAATAGTGCTGAAAGTCTTTCAGATTTTATGTTAAATCTTTAATTATTTTGTTTTTAATTTTTGGTATGATGTAAGATAAGGATCTAATTGAATTAGATCAGTTTTCCCAACATCATTTCTCTAAGAGAGTCCCCCTTCCTCCCACTTTCAGTGCCTTTTTTGAATATTAATCGAACATATATGTTTGGGCTTATTTATGGCCTCTGTTGTGTTCTGTTGATCTCTGTGTCTTTATGTATATTGTATTGTTTGGATTTTTATACCTTTACAATATAATTTGAAATCAGTACATGTCACACTTTCAGCTTTGTTCTTTTTTTCTTAGAATTTCTTTGGATATACAAAGCATTGGAATGTAGGAAGTGATTGAATTGAGTCTGTAGATAACTTTGGATAGTGTGGCCATTTTAACAATGCTATTCTTCCAATTCATGAGCACATATCTTTCCATTTGTGTGTGTGTGTGTGTGTGTGTGTGTCTTTTCCAACTGATTTCATTAATGTTTTATAGTTTCAGTACAAAGGTTTTTTACCTCTATGGTAAAATTTACTCTTAAGTATTTAATTCGTTTGGTGCTATAAATGGGATTGTTTAATGAAATGGTATTGTTTTCTTTATTTCAATTTCATATACTTGTTAATATATAAAAACAACTGATTTTGTATGTTGATTTCTCTAGTTAAATTTAACAGTGTAAATTTATTCATTCTACCAGGATTTTTTAGTTTGTTTATTTGTTTGTTAGTTTATTTATTTTTAATAATCTCTACACCTAATGTGGGGCTCAAACTCACAATCCTGAGATCAAGACTCACATGCTCTTCTGACTGAGCCAGCCAGTCACCCCTTGTTCTATCAGTATTTTTTTTATTTTTTTTAACATTTATTTATTTTTGAGAGACAGATACAGAGCATGAGCAGGGGAGGGGCAGAGAGAGAGGGAGACACAGAATCTGAAGCAGGCTCCAGGCTCTGAGCTCTGAGCTGTCAGCACAGAGACTGATGCGGGGCTTGAACTCACAAACCGTGAGTTCATGTGAGTTCAAGACCTGAGCCAAAGTTGGACGCTTATCTGACTGAGCCACCCAGGCACCCCTACCATTATTTTTTTCTTTTTTTATTAATATGAAATTTATTGTCAAATTGGTTTCCATACAATACCCAGTGCTCGTCCCAATAGGTGCCCTCCTCAATACCCATCACCCATCCTCCCCTCCCCCCTATACCCCATCAAGCCTCAGTTTATTCTCAGTTTTTTAAGAGTCTCTTATGGTTTGGCTCCCTCTCTCTCCAACTTTTTTTTTCCTTCCCCTCCCTCATGGTCTTCTGTTAAGTTTCTCAGGATAATGGAGTCTTTAGTTTTCTCTATAATAATCATGCAGTCTGCAAGTAGAGAAAATCTTACTTTCTTTTCAAATTAGGTGACTTTTAATTTATTTATATTTGTTAATATTCTGGCTAGGCCTTTCTGTACTCAGCTAAATAGAGGAGGGAGAGTGGACATCCTTGCTTGTTCTTGGTTTTAGAAAGAAAGCTTTCAGTCTTCTGCCATTGAGTGTAATGTCAGCCATGGGCTTGTCACATATAACCTTTATTATGTTGAGCTACCTTCCCTCTAAATCCACTTTGTTGAGAGTTTTCACTCATAAAAGAATTCAGAATTTTGTCATACTTTTTTCTCTGGACAAAATTTCTCAGAATTTTGTCATACTTTTTTCTCTGGATTGCATTATTTTTTATTCTTTATTTTGTTTAGCTAATGTATCATAATAATTGATTTATGAATGTTGAAATATATTTGTGCCTTATAAAGAAGTCCTTATGTATGTGTGTAATAATTGTAATGTGCTGTTGAATTCAAGTTGCTAATATGTTTTTGAAGAATTTTACATCTGTGGTCATCATGAATGCAGGCCTATAGTTTCGTTTTGTTTTGTTTTGGTTAGAGTTCACTGCCTTTAGTATTATATTAACACTTTTCTCATAAAATGAGTTTGGAAGCATTCCCTGCTATTCATTTTTTAAGGAGTGTGAGAGGGATACTTATTAACTCATGATTAAATGTTTGCTAGAATTCACTAATGATGCCATCTGCTCCTGGAATTCTTGTATCGTGAGGTTTTGGTTAGTGATTTCATCTCTTACTTGTTAATTGTCTCCCTGGATTTTCCATTTCATCATAATTCAGTCTTGGTAGGTTGTAAATTTACAGAAGTGTATCCTTTCCTCTTGGTTAGCGAATTTCCACGCATATAATTTTTCATTCTTCTTATCGTTTGTTATTCTGTGGTACCAGTTGCAATATCTCTTTCACTGATAATGTCACTAATTTCAGTACTTTCTATTTAAATTAGTCTAGCTAAAGATTTGTCCATTTTTTTACCTTTTCAAAAACATTTCTATATTATGTTGATTATTTATAATCTCTATTTTTTAATAATCTCTATTGACTTTTATAATCTGTATTGCATTTTATCTACTATAAGAAAACTACTATAATGTCTATGTTTATGTCTGTTAAATTTGTAAATTTATCCTATTATTCCTGTTAATAATCCTTTCTAGTTTTATACCATTGTGGGTGGAAAAGAAACATACTATTTCAATTTTCTTATTTTTTTTTTTTTTTAGACTCACTGCATGGCCTGCCATATTATCTATCCTGGAGAGTAGTCCATGTGCACTTGTGAAGAAAATGTGTTCTGCTGCTCTTGGATGGAATGTTCCATATATGTCTGTTGGATCCCTGAATTTTATGCCATTCGTGTCTTTTCCTTTGTTATATTTTTTTAATTACAGTCGACATACAATGTTATATTAGTTACAGGTATAAAGCACAATTTGACAATTCTATACCTTACACAAAGCTGAGCATGGTAAATGTACATACCATTTGTCACTATCCAAAAATTATTGCAAAATAATTTATTATATTTTCTACACTGTGCTTTTCATCCTTATAACTTATTTATAAAGAGGAGTTTATATATCTGAATACCCATTCACCAATTTTGCTTACTCCCTCACCCCATCTCTTCTGCAGCCTTCGTTTGTTCTCTATTTATGAATCTTTTTCTGTTATTTGTTCATCTCTGTCTCTCTCTCTCTGTTTTTGTTTTAGATTTCACATATAAGTGAGATCATTTTGGATTTGACTTTCTCTGTCTTATTTCACTTAGCATAATCAACTCTAGGTTCATTCATGTTGTCACTAGTGACACGATTTTATCTGACATGTGTATCTTCATCTATCATTGTACATTTAGTTTTCTTCCATATCTTGGCTATTGTAAATAATCTGGGATAAACATAGGAGTGCATATATCCTTTTGAACTCCATAATGTGGTATTATGTCACAAATTCAGAACAACTAACATCAAAAAGACAAGAAATAACAGGTGGGGTTTTCTTCAAATTTTAATTTAAATTCTAGTTACTTATCATATTGTGTAATATTGTTTTGAAGAGTAGGTTTTAGTAATTCATCACTTATGTAAAACACCCAGTGCTCAAGATGACAAGTGCCCTTGTTAATAAAAATCATTAAAACAAATCACCATTTAGCCCACCCCACATTAACACAGAGTCTCTTATGGTTTGTTTCCCTCTCTTTTCACATTCTCATATGTTCATTTGTTTTTTTCTTGAATTCCAAATGAGTGAAATTATATGGCATGTGTCTTTCTTTATCTGACTTTTTTCTTAGCATAGTACACTCTACCTCCATTGATCTCATTGCAAATGGCAAGATTCCATTCCTTTTGATGGATGTAGATGATACATACTATATCATCTATATCCAATCATCGGTTGATGGACATTAGGACTCTTTCCATAGTTTAGCTTCTATAAACGTGGGATATACGTACCCCTTTGAATCTGTATTTTTGTATCTTTTGGGTAAATACATTGTAGTGCAATTGTTAGATTGAAGGGTAGTTCTATTTTTAATTTGTTGAGGACCTGCCACACTGTTTTCCACAGTGGCTACACCAGTTTCTATTCACTCCAACAGTGCAAGAGTGTTCCCCATTCTCTGCATCCTCACCAATACTTGTTGTATCTAGTGTTAATTTTAGCCAGTCTGACAGGTTATTGAGTAGTATCTCATTATGGTTTTGATTTGTATTTCTCTGAGGATGAGTGATGTTGAACATATTTTCTTTCATGTGTCTGTTAGCTATCTGGATGTATTCTCTGGAAAAATGTCTATTCATGTATTCTGCCCATGGATTATTTGTATTGTGGGGGTTTTGAGTTTGATAAGTTCTTTATAGATTTTGGATACTAGCCCTTTATCAGATATGTCATTGACAAATATCTTCTCCCATTCTTTAAGCTGTCTTTTAGTTTTGTTGATTGTTTCCTTCACTGTACAGAAGTTTTTATCTTGATGATGTCCCAATAGTTCATGTTTGCTTTGTTTTCCTTGACTCCAGTGATGTATCTAGAAAAATGTTGCTATGTCCGAGAACAAACAGGTTGCTGCTTGTGTTATCCTCTAGGATTTTGATGGTTTCCTTGTCTCACATTTGGGTCTTTCATACATTTGAATTTATTTTTGTGTATGGTGTAAGAAAGTTGTTCAGTTTCTTCTGCATGTTGATGTTCGGTTTTCCCAACACCATTTGTTGAAGAGATTTTCTTCCATTGGATATTATTTCCTATTTTGTTGAAGAGTAGTTGACCATATAGTTTTAGTCAATTTCTGGGTTTTCTATTTGTTCCATTGATCCATGTGCCAGTTTCTGTGGCAGTACCATGCTATCTTGATGCCTAAAGCTTTGTATTATAGTTTGAAATCTGGAATCAGGATGCCTCCATTTTTACTTTGCTTTTTCCAAGATTGCTTTGGTTATTTGGGGTCTCTTGTGGTTCCATACAGATTTTAGGTTTGTCTGTTCTAACCCTGTAAAAAATTAGGTTAAAACATAAAAAAACATATTATGATATAGATTGCATTAAATATGTAGATTCTTTGGGTAGTATAAACATTTTAACAATATTTGTCTGTTCCCTGAGCATGAAATGTTTTACCATTTCTTCGTGTCCTTTTCAATTTTTTTCATAATTGTTTTATAGTTTTCAGAGTAGAGAACTTTTTCCTCTTTGGTTAGTTTTATTCCTATGTATCTTATTCTTCCTTTTATCTTATTGTGCATTTCAAATGAGATCAATTCCTTGATTTCTTTTTCTGCTTCTTCAGTACTTGTGTACATAAATGAAACAGATTTCTTTACATTGATTTTGTATCCTGTGACTGTGGAATTCATGTATTAGTTCTAGCAGATTTTTGTTAGATTTTGGGTGTTCTATATAGAGTATCACGTCATCTGCTAATAGTGAAAGTTTGACTTCTTCCTTGCCAATGTGGATGCCTTTTATTTCTTTCTATTGTCTGATTGCTGAGGCTAAAGCTTCCAATAGTATGTTAAAGAGCAATGGTGAGAGTGGACATCACTGCCTTTTTCTTGACCATACATGAAAAGCTCTCAGACTTTCCGCATTTAGGATGATATTAGTTGCAGGTCTTTTGTATATGACCTTTATGATGTTAAGGCATATTCAATCTATACCTACTTTTTGAGGGTTTTTATTAAGAATGAATGCTTCTGGGGTCCTGGGTAGCTCAGTCAGTTCAGCATCTCAGTTTGGCTCAGGTCATAATCTCACAGTTCATGAGTTTGAGCCCTGCAAGAGGTTCTTTTCAGACAGCTCAGACCCTGGAGCCTGCTTCAGATTCTGTGTTTACCTCTTTCTCTGCCCCTCCTCCACTCACACTGTCTCTCAAAATAAATAAACATTATTTTTTAAATAAAAATGGTGCTGTATTTTGTCAAATGCTCTTCTTCATCAATTGAGTCATATGACTCTTATCCTTTCTTTTATTAATTTCATGTATCACATTGTCTGATTTGTGAATATTGGCCAACCCTGAAGCCCAGGGAATGTACTCCACTTGATTATGGTGAATAATTCTTTTAATGTACTATTGGGTTCAATTTGCTGGTATATTGTTGAGAATTTTAGCGTCCACATTCATCAGGATATTAGCCTGTAATTCTCCTTTTTAGCAGGTTCTTTATATGGTTTTAGAAACAAGGTAATGCTTGTCTCGTGGAATGATTTTGGAAGTTTTCCTTTAATTTTTATTTTTTAGGAACAGTTTGAGAAAAATAGATATTAATTATTTCTTATTTTTTATTTTTAAATTTATTTTGAGAGACAGAGGGCACAAGTGAGCGAGGGGCAGAAAGAGGGAGAGAGTCCCACAAGGGGTAGAGAGAGAGGGAGAGAAAGAGAGGGAGACAGAGAGAATCCCAAGTGCAGAGCCTGAAGGAGGGCTCAATGGGCTCACCCAGTGCAGGGTTCAAACTCAGGAATAGTGAGATCTTGACCTAGGCTGAAGTCGGATTGCTTAACCAACTAAGCCACCTAGGCCACCAGTATTAACTCTTCCTTAATCCTTGGTAGAATTCCCATGGAATGTCATCTCCAGGACTCTTGTTTGTTGGGAGACTTTTGATTACTGATGCAGTTCTTTGCTGGGTATTGAGTCTGTTCAATTTTCTAGTTCTTCCTGTTTCGGTTTGATAAATTATATCGTCTAGGAATATCCATTTGTTTCCGATTCTCCTATTGGTTGCCATATAATTTTCATAATATTTCATAACTGTTTGTATTTCTATGTATGTTTTAGTTGTAATCTCTTCATTTGTGATTTTATTTATTTGGGGGTTCTTTCTCGCTTTTTTTTTTTGATAAATCTAGCTAGGTGTTTATCAACTTATTAATTCTTTAAATAGCGAGGTCCTTGATCTGTTCTACTGTTCTACTGTTGTTGTTGTTTTTTTTTTTTTTTTTGGTTTCTATATTGTTTATTTCTGCTCTAATCTTTATTATTTCCCTTCTTTAGCTAGCTTGAGGCTTCATGTGCTCCTCCTTTCTGTCTCTTTTGGAGTAGATAGGTTGTGTGTTTGAGATTTTCTTGCTTCTTGAGATGTACCCGTTTTTTCAATATGTTTCCCTCTTAGGACAGCTTTGCTGAATCCCAAAGTTTTGAACCATCGTGGGTTTTTTTGTTGTTTGTTTGTTTTAAATTTTCATTTGCTTCTATATACTTTTTTCTTTCGTTTTCTGATTAATCCATTCATTCTTTAGTATGGTGTTCTTTAACTTCATGTATTTGTGGTCTTTCCAATATTTTTCTTGTGGTTGACCTCAAATTTCATAGCATGTGGTCCAAAAATATGCATGTTATGATCTCAATCTTTTTGTACCCATTGAGGGCTGATTTGTGACACAGGATGTGACCTGTTTGGAGAATGTTTCAATTATAATTGGAAATAATGTGTATTCTGTTGCTTTTAGGATGAAATGTTCTGAATGTATCTGTTAAATCCATCTGGATCAGTGTTTCATTCAAAGCCATTGTTTTCCCTTGTTGATTTTCTGCTCAGCGTACCCTGCCTGCTTTTTTGAGTGAGGAGACAAACCTAGGGTCTCCGTACTCCCTACTCCTCTGCCATTTTAACCAACTGATATTGAAATAAATATTAAAACATCTTGAACACCCAGTAAATTGATCTGAGGACTGAGAGAATAAAAATACACACCTAGGGGGTCAAAAAACTGCCCATCTTGGAAAGGTAGGGAGCTATAGAGAGCTGATTTAGGAAAAGAAGAGCTGAGGTATTTTGTCCCCACTCAAAGAGTCCTTTTTAATATATCTTGCTGTGCTGGTTTAGTTTGTCATAAACTCCTTTGGTTTTGTCGTGAAATTATTATTTCTCTTTATCTATCTTTATATCTCCTATTCTGAATAAAATTCTTGCTCAATAAAGAATTATTGGCTGCATATTTTATCTTCTGCTTGTTGTTTCAGCTTCAGAAGTTTCTCTATTTAGTTTTTTGGTTCAGTCATTGTATTCTTGGCTCCAAAATTTTGTTTTGTTTTTGTTTTCAGTGGTTTAATTACCTATATCGAACTTTATATTTGGTCATGCAATTTGTCTTGATTATATGTTAGTTGTCTATGTCCTTGTAAGATAATTATTTGGAATTGTGTGTCAGACAATTCACAGTCCCTTATTTTTGTGGGAACAGCCACGGAAGGAATATTTTGTTCCTTATGTGGGCTTATGTTTTCATGGTACTTATTGTCTTTAAACTCTTGAATTACTGCTTAACATTTAAAGAAGTAGTCTCCTTCTCCAGTCCTTGATGAGTGGCTTGAAGATTAAAGATCTTTACCAGTCAGCCCTGATAGGGAAAACGTCTCTCAGTAATTTCTACAAATCACCTACAACGATTCTTCTTTTATTCTTGGGCTAAGTCAAGAATTGTGTGCCTTCTCTCAATCTCATTCTCTCAAGCTTCACTTTCTGAATCTCATATCAGACTGGGTGCTGAAATCGGTTCACTTATTTTTCCCAGGGCAGTGCCCTATAGAGTTCAGATTGCATAACCTTCTCTCAATTGCACAGAGTCAGGATGGTCACTGAAATCTTTGTGCTGTCTGAGAGGTTTGTATGCCACTGTTGAATTGCATATACTTTGCATGCCATTTGTGGAATTGCATTGTATCTGTGGAAGTTAACATGCACCATATTGGGGCGTGTGTGTAGGGTTGGAGCATGTATCAGCTCATTGATAGGCTGCAAATGAGTCAACCTTCAAAGTTCATGGGTGAAGACCCAAAGCCAGTTAGCAGCATCTGTAACGGGTTTTTGAGGTCTGTGTGGTGGTTGCTGTAAGCCCCCACTCCTTTTCTCTACTCCAAGCACCTCCAGATTATTCATCTAGGCCTAAAATTGCAATAATCTGGTAAGGCAAGACATATATATGAACCTCTTAGGAGATATCTTGTGAGGCTGGGGAAGCCAGGTCCTCACTCTGTTCTTATTTTCTCCCTTGGGATAATTTGCAAGCCAAGTGTGTCTCTTTATGCTGAGCTATATCTTAGGGAAGGTCATGAATAAAGTGCTATCATTCTTCTCATCCTCTTCCATGTGTCTGTTCTTGGATTCTTTGCTTGATCAGTGTTCTGAAATTCCTCCTCTGCCTCTTGTGTTCCCACAAAGATACTGCCATCCATGGATAATTGTGAAAATTATTATATCCATAAATTATGAGAACTGGAATTTCTTAATCAGTCATCTTGCTCCAAATCATCTCCTTTATATTACATATTCAAATAGAAGCTTATGAATTTTTTTCACACATAACTTAAGGAAGTTTAAGCAAATTTATAATCATATTCTTTTCCTTGCTAATTGTTTTTTAAAGAATATTGAAGGTTTAGGCTTTCTTTATATACAGACTTAATGTAGTTTTAATCCTAATAATCTATGAATGACCTCTAGTTTTGCAATAGTTTTATTCTTGAAGCACCCTATCAAGAGCTTAGGATATAATTTCAGTCTTGAGTAATTTCTCTATACAAAAATTTTATATTACCAATATTAAATTCATTATTTTTTTTATAAAATAACTATTTTAAAATTTTTCTCTACTGCTTCAACTAACACTTATTTTGCACCTATATGCACATACACACACACATATGTATGTACTTTCATCCAAATGTAAAACAACTTGTTTAACTAATGTTTGAATTGAATTTCAGTAAAAAAAAAATGTCAAACCATATTGTGAACAAGAAATTTTGGTTAAAATGTAGACTTTCTTTTATTAAAATAAAATTTCATTATGGATATTATTTTATTGCTCTCACCAATTTTTTCATATCTGTTTGCTTTGCAGAGAATCCAAGAGGTGTAGTATTTGTTTTAATCGTATTTAAAACTGAAAATTGAAAAAGAAAATTATTGAATACAGCATCCATAACTGTTTACAAGATTGACAATGTTATGTCTTTATTCATTGTGTAAAATGTTATAATAAATAGAATACCCATTACATGTGCTCTGGACAAATTATAAATCTATAATACAATTCTATAAATTCTCTTAATCTAATAAGCAGAAATATTATGAATTTAAATAATTTCCAAAAGTTGTCTTAATTCACTCAACCATTTGGGCATTACCAAGTTTCTCTCAGATTACTGGTAGAATCAATAAATGAAATATTATTTTTATGTCTTTTGTGAATATAAGTATGCAATTAATCTGGATGTGTCTGGCAGAAAAATCCTAAACCATCTCCATATTCTCTATTCCCTGGTGTTATTCTCATTATTATGTTATATTATAAAATAAGAGTAAATTGTGCAGCTATAATTAATATCACAATTCAATAGAATTTAAGAATTTGAAACAAGATGAACTTTGATTGGCTTATATTAACTAGTTGTCATTTTTCAGAAGAGAACTTAATGTTTGCATTACATCACAGAAGTTCTCATGAAAAAAAAAACATACAGAGAGGGTCACGTTCATGGCTCAGTCACTTGTGTTTGACTCTTGATTTCGGCTTAGGTCTTGATCTCAGGGTTCGTAGAATGGAGTCCTATTTCTGTCACAGTCACAGAGCCTGCTTGAGATTCTTTTTCAGTCTGTCTCTGCCCTGCTCATCTTCTCACGCTCTCTCTCTCTCTCTCTCTCTTTCTCTCAAAAATAAATAAACGTTAAAAAAAAGCAAACATATGTTAATCAGCTTTATAAAAATTACTCATTTCTGCTGTGTTTGATGTGATCTCTACTCCTTCATTCTTTATTTCATTTATTTGGGTCATTTTCTTTTTTCTTTTTGATCCATTGGCTAGTGGTTTACCAATTTTGTTAATTCTTTCAAAGAACTAGCTTCTGGTTTCATTGATCTGTTCTACTGCTGTTTTGGTTTTGATAGCATTAATTTCTGCTCTAATCTTTATTTCTTTCTTCTGCTGGTTTTGTGTTTTATTTGCTGTTCTTTTTCCAGCACCGTAAGGCATAAGGTTAGGTTGTGTATCTGAGATCTTTCTTCCTTCTTTAGGAAGGCATGGATTGCTATATACTTTCCTCTTATGACCACCTTTGCTGCATCCCAGAGGTTTTGGGTTGTGGTGCTATCATTTTCATTGACTTCCATATACTTTTATATATAATTATATATATATATATATATACTTTTTAATTTCCTCTTTAACTTCTTGGTTAGTCCATTCATTCTTTAGTAAGATGTTGTTTAGTCTCCAAATATTTGTTACCTTTCCAAATTTTTTCTTGTGCTTGATTTCGAGTTTCATAGTGTTGTGGTATGAAAATACACACTGTATGATCTTGATCTTTTTGGAGTTAGGGCTGATTTGTGTCCCAGTATATGGTATATTCTGGAGAATGTTCCATGTGCACTGGACAAGAATATATTCTGCTGCTTTTGGATGAAATGTTCTGAATATATCTCTTAAGTCCATCTGGTCCAGTGTGTCATTCAAAGCCATTGTTTCCTTGTTGATTTTTTGAGTAGATGATCTGTCCATTGCTGTGAGTGGGGTGTTGACATCTCCTACTATTATGCATTACTTTCAATGAGTTTCTTTATGTTTGTAATTACTTGACTTATATATTTGGGTGCTCTCACATTTGGCACATAAATGTTTACAATTGTTAGCTCTTCTTGGTGGATAGGCCCCTTGATTATGATATAATGCCCTTCTGCATCTCTTGATACAGTCTTTATTTTAAAGTCTAGATTGTCTGATATAAGTATGGCTACTCTGGGTTTCTTTTGTTGACCATTAACATGATAGATTGTTCTCCATCCCCTTATTTTCAATATGAAGGTGTCTTTAGGTCTAAATTGTGTCTCTTGTAAACAGCATATAGATGGATCTTGTTTTCTTGTACATTCTGTTACCCTTTTGATTGGAACATTGAGTCCATTGATGTGAGTACTGAATAATAAGAGAATATTATGAGCAATTATATGCCAATAAAATGGGCAATCTGGAAGAAGTGGAAAAAATTCCTAGAAACATATACACTACCAAAACTGAAACAGAAAGAAATAGAAAATTTGAACAGACCCATAACCAGTAACGACATTGAATTAGTAATCAAAAATCTGCCAAAAACCAAGAGTCCAGGGCCAGATCTTTCCAGGGTAATTCTACCAAACACTAAGAAGATGTAACACCTATTCTCTTGAAACTGTTCCAGAAATGGAAGGAAAACTTACAAACTCTTTCTATGAAGCCAGCATTATCCTGATTCCAAAACCAGAGAGAGACCACACTAAAAAGCAGAACTATAGACCCATATCCCTGATGAACATGGATGCAAAAATTCTCAACAAGATATTAGCCAACTGGATCCAAGAATACATTAAGAAAATTATTCACCACGACCAAGCAGGATTTATACCTGGGATGCAGGGCTGGTTCAATATCTGCAAAACAATAACGTGATTCATCATATCATTAAAAGAAAGGAAACATAAAAGGACCATATGATTCACTCAATATGTGCAGAGAAAGCATTTGACAAAATACATCATCCTTTCTTTATAAAAACCCTCAAGAAATTAGGGATAGAGGGAGCATAACTCAAGATCATAAAAGACACATATGAATGACCCAATGCTAATATCTTCCTCAATGGGGAAAAACTGAGAGCTTTCCCCCTAAGGTCAGGAACAAGACACGGGTATCCACTCTTACCACTGTTATTCAACATAGTATTGGAAGTCGTAGCCTTTGCAATCAGACAACACAAGGAAATAAAAGGCATCCAAATCAGCGAGGAGCAGGTCCAACTTTCACTCTTCACAGATGACATGATACTCTGTATAGAAAACCCAAAATATTCCACCAAAAACAGCTAGAAATGATTAATGAATTCAGCAAAGTAAAGGGATATAAAATCAATGCATAGAAATAGGTTGCATTCGTACACACCAACAATGAAGTGACAGAAAGACAAATCAAGGAATTGATCCCATTTACAGTTACACAAAAAACCATAAAATACCTAGGAATAAATCCAACCAAAGCGGTGAAAAATCTATACACTGAAAACTATAGAAAGCTTATGAAAGAAATTGAAGAAGACACAAACAAATGGAAAATATTCCATGCTCCTGGGTAGGAAGAACAAATATTATTAAAATGTTGATACTACCCAAAGAAATCTACATATTCAATGCAATACCTATCAAACTAACACTAGCATTCTTCACAGAGCTGGAACAAATAATCCTAAAATTTGTATGGAATCAGAAGAGACCCTGAATAGTCAAAACAATCTTGAAAAAGAAAACGAAAGGAAGAGGCATCACAATCCCAGACTTCCAGCTATACTACAAAGCTGTAATCATCAAGACAGTATGGTACTGGCACAAGAAAAGACACTCTGATCAATGGAATAGAATAGAGAACTCAGAAATTGACCTACAAATGTATGGCCAACTAATCTTTGACAAAGCAGGAAAGACTATCCAACGGAAAAAATACAGTCTGTTCAGCAAGTGGTGCTGGGAAAACTGGACAGCGACATGCAGAACAATGAACTTGGACCACTTTCTTACACCATACACAAAATAAACTCAAAATGGATGAAAGACCTAAATGTAAGACAGGAATTCACCAAAATCCTCGAGGAGAAAGCACACAAAAACCTCTTTGATCTTGGCCACAGCAACTTCTTACTCAACATGTCTCCGGAGGCAAGGGAAACAAAAGTAAAAAATGAACTACCGGGACCTGATCAAAACAAAAAGCTTCTGCACAGTGAAGGGAACAATCAGCAAAACTAAAAGGCAACCAACAGAATGGGAGAAGATATTTGCAAATGACACATCAGATAAAGGGTTAGTATCCAAAATCTATAAAGAACTTATCAAACTCAACACCCAAAAAACAAATAATTCAGTGAAGAAATGGGCAAAACATGAATAGACACTTCACCAAGAAGACACCCAAATGGCCAACAGACACATGAAAAAATGCTCAACATCACTCATCATCAGAGAAATGCAAATCAAAACCACAATGAGATACCACCTTACCCCTGTCAGAATGGCTAACATTAACTCAGGCAATAATAGATGTTGGTGAGGATGTGGAGAAAGAGGATCTCTTTGCATTGTTGGTGGGAATGCAAGCTGATGCAGCCACTCTTGAAAAAGTATGGAGGTTCCCCAAAAAACTAAAAATAGAACTATCCTACGACCCAGCCATTGCACTACTAGGCATTTATCCATGGGTTACAGGTGTGCTGTTTCGAAGGGACACATGCACCCCATGTTATAGCAGCACTATCAACAATAGCCAAAGTAGGGAAAGAGCCCAAATGGTCCATCGATGGATGAATGGGTAAAGAAGAAGTGATATATATATATCTTATATATATAGATATATTATATATATATATACACACACACATACACACATAATGGAGTGAATCAAAAGAGAGTAAATCTTGCTATTTGCAAAATACAGGATGGAACTGGAGGGTTTGCTAAGTGAAATTAGTCAGAGAAAGACAAAAACTCATGACTCACTCACATGAGGACTTTAAGAGACAAAACATATGAAAATAATAGAACTGAAACAAAAATAATCTAAAAACAGGGAGGGGACAAAATATAAGAGACTCATAAATATAGAGAACAACTGAGGGTTATGGGAGGGATTGGGGAGAGGGATGGGCTAAATGGGTAAGGGGCACTAAGGAATCTACTCCTGAATCATTGTTGCACTATAAGCTAACTAATTTGCATGTAAATTAAAAAAATAAAGTTAAAAAAATAAAAGCAATATATTATTTAAAAAATTACTCATTTCGGAGTTGGCGCAGGGAAGATGGCGGCGTAGAGGACGCTGGGCTCAGCGCGTCCTGCTGATCACTTAGATTCCACCTACACCTGCCTAAATAACCCAGAAAACCGCCAGAGGATTAGCAGAACGGAGTCGCCAGACCCAAGTGCAGACGAGAGGCCCACGAAGAGGGTAGGAAGGGCGGCGAGCGCGTGAGCGCGCTCCACGGACTGGCGGGAGGGAGCCGGGGCGGAGGGGCGGCTGCCAGCCAAGCAGAGCCCTCGAGTCCGGCTTGCAAAAGCGGAGGGGCCTGACGGACTGTGTTCCGACAGCAAGCGCGACTTAGCGTCTGGGAGGTCATAAGTTAACAGCTCTGCTCGGAAAGCCGAAGGCGGAGGACAAAGGGAGGGTGAGCTGTGGAGCCCCGGACGACAGAGAGCTCAGTTTGGCGGGGAACAAAGGCGCTCGCCAGCGCCATCTCCCCGCCCATCCCCCAGCCAAAATCCCAAAGGGAACCGGTTCCGGCCAGGGAAATTGCTCGCTCCGCGCAAACACCCAACTCTGTGCTTCTGCGGAGTCAAACCTCCGGCAGCGGATCTGACCCTCCGGCTGCCACAGGGCCCCTCCTGAAGTGGATCACCTAAGGAGAAGCGAGCTAAGCCTGCCCCCCCTCCCGCCGTGCACCTTGCCTTCCCACCCCAGCTAATACGCCAGATCCCAGCATCACAAGCTGGCAGTGTGCAAGTAGCCCAGACGGGCCACGCCACCCCATAGTGAATCCCACCCCTAGGAGAGGGGAAGAGAAGGCACACACCAGTCTGACTGTGGCCCCAGAGGTGGGCTGGGGGCAGACATCAGGACTGACTGCGGCCCCGCCCACCAACTCCAGTTATACACCACAGCACAGGGGAAGAGCCCTGCAGGTCCTCACCACACCAGGGACTATCCAAAATGACCAAGCGGAAGAATTCCCTCAGAAGAATCTCCAGGAAATAACAACAGCTAATGAGCTGATCAAAAGGATTTAAATAATATAACAGAAAGTGAATTTAGAATAATAGTCATAAAATTAATCGCTGGCTGGAAAACAGTATACAGGACAGCAGAGAATCTCTTGCTACAGAGATCAAGGGACTAAGAACAGTCACGAGGAGCTGAAAAACGTTAAATGAAATGCAAAACAAAATGCAAACCACCACAGCTTGGATGGAAGAGGCAGAGGAGAGAATAGGTGAACTAGAAGATAAAGTTATGGAAAAAGAGGAAGCTGAGAAAAAGAGAGATAAAAAAATCCAGGAGTATGAGGGGAAAATTAGAGAACTAAGTGATACACTAAAAAGAAATAATATACGCATAATTGGTATTCCAGAGGAGGAAGAGAGGGAAAGGTGCTGAAGGGGTACTTGAAGAAATAATAGCTGAGAACTTCCCTGAACTGGGGAAGGAAAAAGGCATTGAAATCCAAGAGGCACAGAGAACTCCCTTCAGACGTAACTTGAATCGATCTTCTGCATGACATATCATAGTGAAACTGGCAAAATACAAGGATAAAGAGAAAATTCTGAAAGCAGCAAGGGGTAAACGTGCCCTCACATATAAAGGGAGACCTAGAAGACTCGTGACTGATCTCTCTTTTGAAACTTGGCAGGCCAGAAAGAATTGGCACGAGATTTTCAGGGTGCTAGACAGCAAAAATATGCAGCCGAGAATCCTTTATCCAGCAAGTCTGTCATTTAGAATAGAAGGAGAGATAAAGATCTTCCCAAACAAACAAAAACTGAAGGAATTTGTCACCACTAAACCAGCCCTACAACAGTCCTAAGGGGGACCCTGTGAGACAAAGTACCAGAGACATCACTACAAGCATAAAACATACAGACATCACAATGACTCTAAACCCGTATTTTCTAATAACACTGAATGTAAACGGATTAAATGCGCCAACCAAAAGACATAGGGTATCAGAATGGATAAAAAAACAAGACCCATCTATTTGCTGTCTACAAGAGACTCATTTTAGACCTGAGGACACCTTTAGATTCAGAGTGAGGGGATGGAGAACTATTTATCATGCTACTGGAAGCCAAAAGAAAGCTGGAGTAGCCATACTTATATCAGACAAACTAGACTTTCAATTAAAGGCTGTAACAAGAGATGAAGAAGGACATTATATAATAGTTACAGGGTCTATCCATCAGGAAGAGCTAACAATTATAAATGTCTATGCGCCGAATACCGGAGCCCCCAAGTATATAAAACAATTACTCATAAACAGAAGCAACCTTATTGATAAGAATGTGGTAATTGCAGGGGACTTTAACACCCCACTTACAGAAATGGATAGATCATCTAGACACACAGTCAATAAAGAAACAAGGGCCCTGAATGAGACATTGGATCAGATGGACTTGACAGATATATTTAGAACTCTGCATCCCAAAGCAACAGAATATACTTTCTTCTCGAGTGCACATGGAACATTCTCCAAGATAGATCATATACTGGGTCACAAAACAGCCCTTCATAGTTTACAAGAATTGAAATTATACCATGCACTTTCAGACCACAATGCTATGAAGCTTGAAATCAACCACAGGAAAAAGTCTGGAAAACCTCCAAAAGCGTGGAGGTTAAAGAACACCCTACTAACGAATGAGTGGGTCAACCAGGCAATTAGAGAAGAAATCAAAAAATATATGGAAACAACGAAAATGAAAATACAACAATCCAACGCTTTGGGACGCAGCGAAGGCAGGTCCTGAGAGGAAAAATACATTGCAATCCAGGCCTATCTCAGAAACAAGAAAAAAATCCAAAATACAAAATCTAACAGCACACCTAAAGGAACTAGAAACAGAACAGCAAAGGCAGCCTAAAACCCAGCAAAGAAGAGAATATAAAGATCAGAGCAGAAATAAACAAGTATAGAATCTAAAAAAACTGTAGAGCAGATCAAACGAACCAAGAGTTGTTTTTTGAAAAAATAAAACAAAATTGACAACCTCTAGCCAGGCTTCTCAAAAAGAAAAGGGAGATGACCCAAATAGATAAATCATGATGAAAATGGAATTGATTACAACCAATCCCTCAGAGATACAAACAATTATCAGGGAATACTATGAAAAAATATGCCAACAAATTGGACAACCTGGAAGAAATGGACATTCCTGAACACCCACACTCTTCCAAAACTCAATCAGGAGGAAATAGAAAGCTTGAACAGACCCATAACCAGCGAAGAAATTGAATCGGTTATCAAAAATCTCCCAACAAATAAGAGTCCAGGACCAGATGGCTTCCCAGGGGAGTTCTACCAGACATTTAAAGCAGAGATAATACCTATCCTTCTCAAGCTATTCCAAGAAATAGAAAGGGAAGGAAACTTCCAGACTCATTCTATGAAGCCAGTATTACTTTGATTCCTAAACCAGACAGAGACCCAGTAAAAAAAGAGAACTACAGGCCAATATCCCTGATGAATATGGATGCAAAAATTCTCAATAAGATACTAACAAATCGAATTCAACAGCATATAAAAAGAATTATTCACCATGATCAAGTGGGATTCATTCCTGGGATGCAGGGCTGGTTCAACATTCGCAAATCAATCAACGTGATACATCACATTAACAAAAAAAAAGAGAAGAACCATATGATCCTGTCAATCGATGCAGAAAAGGCCTTTGACAAAATCCAGCACCCTTTCTTAAAAAAACCCTTGAGAAAGTCGGGATAGAAGGAACATACTTAAAGATCATAAAAGCCATTTATGAAAAGCCCACAGCTAACATCATCCTCAACGGGGAAAAACTGAGAGCTTTTTCCCTGAGATCAGGAACACGACAGGGATGCCCACTCTCACCGCTGTTGTTTAACATAGTGCTGGAAGTTCTAGCATCAGCAATCAGACAACAAAAGGAAATCAAAGGCATCAAAATTGGCAAAGAGGAAGTCAAGCTTTCGCTTTTTGCAGATGACATGATATTATACATGGAAAATCAGATAGACTCCACCAAAAGTCTGCTAGAACTGATACATGAATTCAGCAAAGTTGCAGGATACAAATCAATGTCCAGAAATCAGTTGCATTCTTATACACTAACAATGAAGCCACAGAAAGACAAATAAAGAAAATGATCCCATTCACAATTGCACCAAGAAGCATAAAATACCTAGGAATAAATCTAACCAAAGATGTAAAGGATCTGTATGCTGAAAACTATAGAAAGCTTATGAAGGTAATTGAAGAAGACTTAAAGAAATGGAAAGACATTCCCTGCTCATGGATTGGAAAAATAAATATTGTCAAAATGTCAATACTACCCAAAGCTATCTACACATTCAATGCAATCCCAATCAAAATTGCACCAGCATTCTTCTCGAAATTAGAACAAGCAATCCTAAAATTCATATGG
Source organism: Lynx canadensis (assembly GCF_007474595.2). NCBI lineage: Eukaryota > Metazoa > Chordata > Mammalia > Carnivora > Felidae > Lynx > Lynx canadensis. The sequence continues at coordinate 83,465,412 of NC_044303.2, read as the reverse complement.
AACCACAAAAGGCCCCGAATAGCCAAAGGAATTTTGAAGAAGAAGACCAAAGCAGGAGGCATCACAATCCCAGACTTTAGCCTCTACTACAAAGCTGTCATCATCAAGACAGCATGGTATTGGCACAAAAACAGACACACAGACCAATGGAATAGAATAGAAACCCCAGTTACTAGAACCACAAACGTATGGCCAACTCATCTTTGACAAAGCAGGAAAGAACATCCAATGGAAAAAAGACAGCCTCTTTAACAAATGGTGCTGGGAGAACTGGACAGCAACATGCAGAAGGTTGAAACTAGACCCCTTTCTCACACCATTTACAAAAATAAACTCAAAATGGATAAAGGACCTAAATGTGAGACAGGAAACCATCAAAACCTTAGAGGAGAAAGCAGGAAAAGACCTCTCTGACCTCAGCCGTAGCAATCTCTTATTCGACACATCCCCAAAGGCAAGGGAATTAAAAGCAAAAGTGAATTACTGGGACCTTATGAAGATAAAAAGCTTCTGCACAGCAAAGGAAACAACCAACAAAACTAAAAGGCAACCAACGGAATGGGAAAAGATATTTGCAAATGACATATCGGACAAAGGGCTAGTATCTAAAATCTATAAAGAGCTCACCAAACTCCACACCCAAAAACAAATAACCCAGTGAAGAAATGGGCAGAAAACATGAATAGACACTTCTCTAAAGAAGACATCCAAATGTCCAACAGGCACATGAAAGATGTTCAGCGTCGCTCCTTATCAGGGAAATACAAATCAAAACCACACTCAGGTATCACCTCACGCCAGTCAGAGTGGCCAAAATGAACAAATCAGGAGACTATAGATGCTGGAGAGGATGTGGAGAAACGGGAACCCTCTTGCACTGTTGGTGGGAATGCAAATTGGTGCAGCCGCTCTGGAAAGCAGTGTGGAGGTTCCTCAGAAAATTAAAAATAGACCTACCCTATGACCCAGCAATAGCACTGCTAGGAATTTATCCAAGGAATACAGGAGTACTGATGCATAGGGACACTTGTACCCCAATGTTCATAGCAGCACTCTCAACAATAGCCAAATTATGGAAAGAGCCTAAATGTCCATCAACTGATGAATGGATAAAGAAATTGTGGTTTATATACACAATGGAGTACTATGTGGCAATGAGAAAAAATGAAATATGGCCCTTTGTAGCAACGTGGATGGAACTGGAGAGTGTAATGCTAAGTGAAATAAGCCATACAGAGAAAGACAGATACCATATGGTTTCACTCTTATGTGGATCCTGAGAAACTTAACAGGAACCCATGGGGGAGGGGAAGGAAAAAAAAAAAAGAGGTTAGAGTGGGAGAGAGCCAAAGCATAAGAGACTGTTAAAAACTGAGAACAAACTGAGGGTTGATGGGGGGTGGGAGGGAGGGGAGGGTGGGTGATGGGTATTGAGGAGGGCACCTTTTGGGATGAGCACTGGGTGTTGTATGGAAACCAATTTGTCAATAAATTTCATAAAAAAAATAAATAAATAAAAATAAAGAAAAAAAAAAATAAAAAATAAATAATTACTCATTTCAACAAACGCATGAGCTTTGAAGGTGACCTTAAGTTTTAGATAAAACCGAAGCTCCAACCAACACATGGATCTTACATTCTGATATCAGAAGCAGAATATCTATGTTAGCCACGCTGGAAACTCTGACAAATATAAACTCTGACATAAACGGTTGCTATTCACAGCTGCTAAATTTGTGTTAATTTGTTGTATACAGTGGGGATGTTACCACACAGTTTTAATGAAACAGTTCATATTCATATTATGGTATAAAGATTTTTCTGTTTAAGCCACAAGAATCTCCAGATTATATATCTATATCTATATCTAAATGATGATCTACCTATACGTATTTTATACATATATCTAGATAGATAAAAATATCATTATGAACTTATATTTGGGGATGTCACACATGAGATTTAAGGAAAATATGCAGCCTAAAGAAAACCAATACTTCTTCATTAAACAAAAATTATTATGTTTTCATACTATAACAGTACACAATCCATATAAAGAGGAAAATATCTAAGAATGAGAAAAACCATGTTTTAGGATTCATATTTACATTTTAGTTTCCCATGTATAGGACTGTTTGATTTCTATAGGAAAATAAAATAAATGATAACACCCCAGTTATCTACTATCCCGAAGAAGGACAATTTCTTTTTTTTTAAATTTTTTTTAACGTTTATTTATTTTTGAGACAGAGAGAGACAGAGCATGAACAGGGGAGGGGCAGAGAGAGAGGGAGACACAGAATCTGAAACAGGCTCCAGGCTCTGAGCTGTCAGCACAGAGCCCGACGCGGGGCTCGAACTCACGGACCCTGAGATCATGACCTGAGCCAAAGTCGGACGCTCAACCGACCAAGCCACCCATGTGCCCCTAAGAAGGACAATTTCTAGAACAATTAAAGCTCGATGTGGCTATATCACAATACAATACCCCTTATTTCCCATCCAGTTATGACAAATTCATTTACATAATAATCTTATATTCATTCCCATAAATTGCTTCGTCATTCACTTTTTTAAAAAAATTGATCACTCCAAATTAAGATTTTTGGATTTCATAAAAAGCATTTTTTCTCCAAGGTTAAGCTTATGACATGTTATAAAAACATAATTTTAATCAATGCAACCAAACAATGGGATGTAGTCATGGCAAAAAATGTTTAAATTGGTATAATACAATGGAATAAATTGCGGATTTTTTTGTACTAAATAATTTCCTTGTAGCCATAGCTTCAAACTACCATAAAAATGTAAACTATTTGAAGAAAAAATGAAAACAATTTTTCAATTTCTAAAATCTTTGTTGTTGCCTATAAATCTACAAAGATCAGGAAATATTAGTTACTTAATTGGATTGATTGAATACATAAATTTAAGCATAAAGCAAAAAAGGTACTGGGAAAAAACAAAGCGTAAAGATTATCAGGCAATTTGCTCTCCAGACTTACCCCTTCCTAACACCTTCATGAATGCTCTGGCCACATCCTTGTTGCGGAGGCTATAGATGAGAGGATTCAGCATGGGAGTAAGGATAGTGTAGAAGACAGACACGAATTTGTCCTGGGTGGGGGTACGATCTGAACTGGGCCTCATGTATATGAACATGGCTGCTCCGTAATACATTCCTACTACCATGAGGTGAGAAGAACAGGTGCCAAAAGCTTTCCGTGGGCCCTCTCCAGATCCCATGTGAATGACAGCCACAATAACATGAACATAGGAAGCAATGATTACTGCTACAGGGAAAAGAAGCATAATAATACAGCATATAAATATCATCCTTTCAAATAACAATGTGTTAGTGCATGAGAGAGTGAGAAGGGCAGGGACATCACAGAAAAAGTGGGGTATTTCTCGGGCACCACAATATGAGAAAGACAATGCAACTGCAGCTTCAATTATACCATCAAGTGAGCCAAGAATCCATGAAAAAGCTGCCATGAGACCACATATTTTCTGGTTCATGAGAATTGAGTATCTTAATGGGTGGCAAATGGCAACATAACGGTCATAAGCCATTGAAGCCAACAGGAAACATTCTGCTCCAAGCAGAGACACATATAAGAATATCTGGGCTCCACAACCAGCCAGAGAGATAGACTTCCTGCCAGACAAGTAGTTGAAAACCATCTTGGGTACAGTGGTGCAGATGAGCATGAGGTCCATGAGGGAGAGTTGGCTGAGAAGGAAGTACATGGGGGTGTGGAGTTGGTTGTCCAGGCAGATGAGGAGAACCATAACAGTGTTTCCCATGAAGGCCACTGTGAAGATGCCCAAGACCAGTGAGAAAAGGAAGATGTGAGTGGGGCTGTCACTGAAGATTCCTACCAGGATAAAGTCTGAGTTGAAGGTCTGATTCTCCCATGCCATGATAAATGTTTACTGCAAGGAATACAAGAAGTGACAAATGGCTGTGATTGTGTTATAGAAACATCAAGCACTTCCTTCCCTAAGTCACCACTTCTACCAAATTGCCTAAGCAAGAGGCAATTGTTTCTCTGGTCATAATTTCATTTTTAGACTGGATATATTAAAGCATTGTTTTATCTTGATATGATTATTTTATGTTAGATGAATTATTTTCGTTTAAAAATTTATTTATTTAAATTCAAGTTTGTTGTTAATGAAGAATGTGTGGTTCACAGACATAGTAAGTTACATGTTAAAAATATGAGAGTTTTCTCAGGGCACCTGGGTGGCTCAGTCAGTTAAGCATCCGACTTCAGCTCAGGTCAGGATCTCACAGTTTGTGGGTTCCAGCCCGGCGTCAGGCTTTGTGCTGACAGCTCAGATCCTGGAGCCTGTTTCGGATTCTGTGTCTCCCCCTCTCTCTGCCCCTCCCCTGCTCAGTCTCTGTCTCTGTCTCAAAAATAAATAAACATTAAAAAAATAAAAATATGAGAACTTTCTCAAGTCATATAATGAGGTTAGAGAAACTAGTCAGCTCATATGCGTAGTGTAGATTATCCATTCATAAAAACTTTATGATCATGGAAGACATAAATTTCTGAGAAGTCAATGAGATTTTATTTATGGTTCTTTTTTGTTTTCCATGAAATTTTGCATAAAATTTCTATCAAAGTGTAGAGAAAATCATGTATTGATGGAAATGAGACAAGATTAATCACATGTCAGGTAAACAGAAGAGATTGAGAAATCAGCAATCTGATGTCCATTATGTAATATTTATTCTAATAATGGTGGGTTATAGTGTAAATAGTTCCTCATAAATATACCGTTTCCTCACTCATCTCTAAAAGTGATATGTGTCCACAAGGCAGTCAAGTATTGATCTCAAAATACAGGATAAAGGAGAGTACAAAGGCAAAGGCATGTCTGGTACAGATTACTTCAGCTGTGTGATTTTAGGCAATTAATTCCTACAATCTTTATTTTACAGTATATTAACCTGAATATTTATAATATCTATATTACAGTGTGTTATTAAAATCAAATTAGATCATATTTTTAAAGTGTGAATATTATCTGGAGTGAAGTTTGTATGATATATATTTTTTAAAATAAATATATACTACTAAAAGTAAGAGAGACCACACTTACTTACCTCCACACTATTCTAGCTTACATAAAATTAATCTCTTCCATGTCCTTAGCAAAACCTTTTAAGATTTCTTTGGCTATGCAATAGCATACATATAATTCTTTATTTTCATATTCATTTTTTTCCCTTCTTTATCCCCTTTCCAAGAGACAAGAAATTCTTTACTTTCTTTCTTCCCTAACACTCCCTGGACAGATTATGAATATTCATTTTCTTCACCACTTTGGGTCCTTCTAAACTCTTTATCTCTGTAGCATTCAACAATTCAGTGTATATAATATTTCAATCATAACTCAGGTATTTAATACATCCTAAATTTCTGACCAGTTATAAATTCTCTTAGCATTATTCCTTATATTTATAATACTTATCAAGAAACTCAACCCACACTATGTAAATAAGCATAGCTCATGCTATTTAAATTTTCAAGTATTTTTACTTTTTCACTCCTCTACACACAATTGTTTATTAAATATTTCTAACACAATCTTTTAACCTTATTCAAACTGCGATTCAAAAGTGATTATGCATGCTACAGAAAAAACTTCAAACATTACTACTGAAAAATAACATGAGTTTTCAAGCCTCTGATTAAAATTTATTGACCAACAGAAAATTAAAACATCACTTGGTTTACTATCATTTCTGTGCTTCTAAAAAGCAATATATCCTTTCTACTTCAAGTTTGCTCATGTTGTTTTACCTAGTGAAAGTCTCTCTCTTTATGTTTTGAAACATAAATATTAGTACCTATGGAACATTCAGCATATATCTAGTCATTTCCTGACAATTTGCCACTTTTTCCCCTTTAATAGGTAATCTTTCAATCAATTGTGCATCCTGGAATAATACCCAAAACAACAAATTCATCAGTATTCCCAATTTGGACATTAATTGCATAAATAACAATTCTATAAATTTGGAAAGTGGAAGTGCCTTGAAAGCTGCACAGGCTGAAGAACTCCATGGGCCAGATTTTTCTTTGGCCTGCATTTGTCTTCTTGTCTATCTTTCTGCTTAATCAAGGCCATATAATGCTATCTAGACTGAATACAGCTTACATAGGTGGCATTATCTAGGGAAGTAAATGTCCTTGACACTCTATGTACAAACTTCCAAATCAAATTTCTATGGAGTAATTTATAAAAATAAATTGCTAAAGGGGTGTTGTAATAATTTTTCACTATGTTTTCCTTGTCTCCATTATTTAAAAGTGACAGGACCTGACTCTATATTTAGATCTTATTTTGCTCATGGCTGCTTTTTACAATCTCTGTGTTAACAACAAACTCCATCACATTTTAAATCTATTCCCCTTCACATTATGTCATTATGTGAAAACAATCCATGAATTTTAGCCCATAAAAGGAACGAATGGAAGAATTGCAATGGAGATAGTTAGAACTGTTCAAAACTAACTGGCTTCTATAAAAGCCAGAAGAATCTTTAATAATTTGAGATGAGAAACAGTTTTAAGTTGTCCATTTTCAGTAGATAAATGTAAAATTTACTTTGTAGTAGGTAAGGAGGTTCTGCCTATATATTCCTGTATTTTTTTTATGTTTCTTATTTCTTCAATGTGGGCATACATAGAATGATATATTATTATATTATATTAATTATATATTATGTTATGTTGTTATGTTATGTTATGTTATGTTATGTTATGTTATGTTATTGCACGATCTTTTATTTTGGCAAACCGATCTCACAAAGTCTCATTTCCTTTACTTTCCTAGGAGAGGAAGCTATAGTAAACAACGTTTCACATTGGTGGTCAAGACACTTATTTCTTAATACTGTCAGCTCAAGCTCCTCCACATCATCTCTCTGAAGCAATGTCTTAGTTAAAATGTGTTATTTTATATTAATAAGTGCATTTAGTTATAGCTATAATAACATGAGGAATTTATATAAGCATTACAGCTATAAAGTTAACAACATAATGTACATTAATCCATTGCTTCATCAAATTTTATCCACATAATTTCTCAACAAATCCCTCATAGTGTGGAATTAATAGACTTTGTCTATACATACTTAAAAAACAGACTATGACACAACTTTAGCTAAATATAATTTATGTTTTTATTAATTATGCTCACCAGCTTCAAGAAATGTATTTTGAAGAAAGATAATTTTAAAAATTGTTATAGGAAGAGGAGAGGAAAAGAATCAAGTTGACTAAACAAAGACAGTTGACATTCAGTGGAATGTTGAAAGACCTTGTGTGTTTTGAATGACCAAATGAGTTGGAAAGAAATTTGAGGCGGATAGTGAATGAGGGAGAGAAAATTGAGAAAAGGAGAGTTTAGTTGAATACGTATTAGGATAACTGAGCATTCATCTCTGCTCTATATATGCTGCTTAATGTCAATGGAGAAGTCATGCTTTCCCTCCTAATAAAGACACAAAAAATAAATAGTATGTTATAGATAAAATGGTATGCAAAAAATGTCCTTATGGAAACTTAGGAATTATTCACCTAAATCCATCCTCTGTTTACCTATAAAATTTTCAAGTTACATTTCTCAAAAGTGAGTTGTGATACCTTTTGGAAAGGCTTATCAGTATTTCTAAAAAGCCCATCTATTTGCATCATATCTAAATATTACAGATAAAACTAAGTTTCTATTTTTCACTTTACCCAACACTCTAATTTTGGATTTTCCCAAAGAATAAGTGGATTGTATCACTCCTCTTATAAGTTCAATTCTCAAATGGCTCAAATTAGCTGCAGAGCATATTTCACCATCTTGCTGACCTTGATTTGAGACACTGCTACTTCCAGATCCCAAAGATACAACTGAGATAAGTAGGAGCTTTTAGGAGGTGTCTCTTACTTGATGTCTGCTGTTCCACAATCTTTCACATTTGTAAATCACACTTCCTTTCAAATTCCAAAACAGGACTATCTTTCTTCATGCCTCCTTCTTCATTCCTTAGCTAACAAGATCTGCATATAAAAAACTTTCAGAAGATGTGTGGTGTCTACCTCTGTTCTATGTAAAGGCAGTATTATGGACCTTCAGATCAGACAGTTTACTGAGTTTATAGTCTTGATCTACCACCAACTCCTATGTCAACAGACAGGTTAGCTAATGTCTCTGAGATTTTATTTTAATTCCCTCCATTCCTCTAAGGATTGTTAAAAAGTAGAATAGGTTAATTCTTTAAATACATGTATCAGAACATGAATTCATCAGATGAGCATTACTATCATTACTTACATCCAAATCACATCTCCCCACCCTAATTTGCAATAACCTTAATTTATTCCTCTTGATTATTTTTGAAAATAATCATTTTTCTTGTTAGATTATTTGTTCCTGATTGGTAAGCTATATGCTTATTTTATATGTGTTTAGTTCAACTAAAGAAAATTGCACAAAAATGAAGCCTATATGATCCTCACAGTGATTGGAAACAAGAACAAATAGACTAGATCCACTGGAGAGTCTTGCAATGATTCTGAATTTAGCATTTATAACATTGTTCTAAATAATGCCTTGTATTTAATATCTTCACAGGTATTATTTAATTTAACCTTCAAAAAGATCTGTGACAAATATAAGAAATACATTTATTTTACAGAGACTATAAAGGGGTAAGGTAGAGATCAACATGAAAAAGTGGTCCGTACTTAAATAACTTCAAAATATCAAAATTTCTAATACATATAGCTTTTGAATAAAATTCTGTTCCCTTTGATTGAACATCAGAATGCTTTAGATATTTTGGAATGTACAGTCTCATTCAAACTTACCTTCCAGGTGTTATCAAGAATGATACTATTTACAGAGTAACTGAAATCCTTTAACTTTCAGAGAAAATATACGTAACACAATTTTAGTAAGTCATCTGTGATTTAATTTCATAATCCATCCAGGGAATTCAGTCCCTGTTCTTCAATTATAATAATTTATTTTAGCACCCATTTTTTTCTCTTAGGACTTCATACATAATTAGTTTTCCACCTGAAAATAAGAAAAATAGTTTAGGCATTGTTTAATTATGAATAACTGTTTTTGAACATGTGACTTCATATGTGACAATTTCTAAACTGTTTGAATGATTTCCTAAATCCAGGTCAAATTAAAATTTGCTTAGTATTAATAGCCATTAACTTCTACTTTATATGCAAATATAAATAAACTAGCTATCAGCAGATGAATATTTATGTAAAAAATATCAAGGAATTCACAATATAAAAAGATGTAAAATGTGACAATATGTACCTAAAATGTAAGGAAGAGTAAAGAATGGGTTCAAACTTAAATGACCAAGAATTAAATAAAGACTGCTATATGCAAAAGAGGTAATATGGTAATAGTGACTATATACAAATACTCACTAATAAATATGCAAAGAATAAAGTATATCACTAAATAAAATCAGCAAAACATGAAAAGGAGAATGACAAGAAAGGATCATAAAAAATCGTCAGCAACAACCACAAAACAAATAATAAGAAGCCGGTAAACATATATCATTAATAATTACTTTGAATATAAATAAGCTAGATGCTCCAATCAAAAGATGTAAGGTGACAGAATGGATTGATAAGAAAAAAAGTTCCATGTCATGCTGCTGACAAGGGACTCATTTTAGACCTAAATATGTTATCATTACCTGTTCTAGTTCTGCAAAATGTGTGTGTGTGTGTGTGTGTGTGTGTGTGTGTGTATATGCTATTGGTATTTCAACAGGAATTACAATAAATCTTTATATTGCATTAGATAATATAAACATGATAATGATATTTGTTCTTCCAGTCCAGAAACATCGCATATTCTGTCCTTTATTCCTGTCATCTTCAACTTCCTTCATCAATGGTTTGTAGATTTCAGAGTACAGCCCTTTCACCTCATTTGTTAAGTCTATTTCTAGATATTTTATTATTTTGGTGAAATTCTAAATGGGCAGTTTCTTAAGTTCCTTTTCTACTACTTCATGATAGTGTATATAAATGATAAATCTGTATATTGATTTTGTATACTGAAAATCTAATAAATTCATTTATCAGCTATAGTAGTTTCTGGGTGGAGTCTTTGGGTTTGCTATATATAGTATCATGTAATCTGCAAATAGTGAAAGTTATACTTCCTCTTTACAAATTTCTCTTTGTGGGGGTGCCTGGCTGGCTCAGTCAGTTGGGTGTCAGACTTGGGCTCAGGTCATGATCTCACGGTTTGTGAGTTCAAACCCCGCGTTGGGCTCTGTGCTGACAGCTCGGAGCCTGGAACCTACTTTGGATTCTGTGTGTGTCTCTCTCTGCGCCTCCCCTGCTCATGCTCTGTCTCTATCTTTCAATAATGAATAAACGACAAAAAAAATTTTAATAAAAAACCACATTTCTCTTTGTGTTTTTCTTGTCTGCCTATGTAGCTACAACATTCAGTAGTTATGTTGAATAAAATCAGTGATAATGCACATCCTTGTCTTCATCCTGACCATAGAGGAAAAGCTCTCAGTATTTCATATTGAGTATGATGTTATCTCAGGGTTTATAATACATGGCCTTTATTATGTTCAAGTATGTTTCTTCTAAACCTAATTTGTTGAATGGTTCTATCATGAATGAAGTTTTACTTTGCCAAATGGATTTTTGTACTCTATTTAAATGATCACATGGTTCTTATCCTTTCTGTTATTGATATGATGTATCATGTTGATTGATTGGGAATTTTGAACTACCCTTGCAACTCAGTAAAAAACAAATCCCACTTGATCATGGTGAATGGTTTTTAAATGTATTGTTATACTTGGTTTGCAAGTAGTTTTGAGGGCTTTTGGATCTATGTTTGTCCAAGATGTTGGCCTGTAGTATTCTTTTCTAGCCATGTCTTTATATGTTTATGGTATCAGGGTAATGCTTGCTTCAAAGAATGAATTTGAAAGTGTGCCTTCCTTGTCTGTGTTTTGGAATAGTTTGAGAACAATAGGTACTAATTATTTTTGAAATGTTTGGTAGTATTTGCCTTTAAAGTCATCTGGCTCTGGACTTCTGTTTGTTGGGAATTTTTTGATTACTAATTCAATGTCTTTGATGGTTATCAGACTGTTCAAATTTTTTATTTATTCCTCTATCGCTTTGGTAGTTTGTATGTTTCCAGGAATTCATCTACTTCTAGGTTGTCCTATTTGTTGGCGTATGATTTTTCATAATATTTTCTTATATCTTATAAGTGATGAATCACTGGGTTCTACTCCTGAAACCAATACTACACAGTATGTTAACTAACTTTAATGTAAATAAATAAATTACAAAAAATAGATTGAATGTGGAGAAATTGGAGCCCTCATGCATTGATAGCAGAGAATGTAAAATGGTGCAAAACCGTTGGAAAACATTTGGCAGTTCTTTGAAAATTTAAACACAGTGGTGTGCCTGAATGTCCCAGTCATTTGAGCACCCAACTCTTGATTTCAGCTCAGGTCATAATCTCATGTTTCATGTGGTTAAGCCCCATGTCATGGGATTCTTACACTCCCTCTCTCTCTGCCCCTTTGCCACTTGCATGCATTCTCTCTCTCTCTGTCTCTCTCTCAAAATAAATAAATAAACTAAAAAAAAGGTTAAACACAGAATTACTATATGATGTAGTGATTGCACTCTTAGGTATTTAACCTGAGAAAAGTTTAAATGTATGCTCCCACAAAAAAAATGTGTAAAAATATTCCAAGCAGCGTTATTCATAATAGTCAAAAAGTTAAAATAACCTAAATGCACATCAACTGATGAAATAAATAAAATGTGATATTCTCTAACATCCAATATTATTCACCAATAAAAAGAAATTAAGTACTAATACATGCTACAAATTGGGATGAAATTTTAAAACGTTATGCTAAGTGAAGGAAACCAGTCACAAAAAGCCACATACTGTATGATTCCATTCATATAAAATGTGCCAAATAGGCAAATTTATAGAGCTTTAAAGTAGACTTGTCGTTGCTCAAGATGTTGTAGGTGCAGGTAGAGAATTAGAATTGACTGGTAATGTGTATGGGGTTTATTTTAGTGGGGATGGAAATATTTTAAAGTTAAATTGTGGTGATGGTTGAACACACAGCAAATTTGCTAAAAATTAAAATATATATATATTGAATTGTACACTTTAAACAGGTGAATTTATGGTATGTGAAGTACATCATAAGAAATCTGTTCTTAAAAGAAAAGAAGAATGATGTGGAGAAATATAAACCCTCAAGAGATGTTATTGTTAATGCATACTGCTATAACCATTGTGGAAAACAGTATGGAATTTCCTCAAAAATTAGAAATAGGACTACCATATGATTCAGTGTTTCCAACTGGTATTTATCCAAAGAAAATAACACTTATTCAAAAAGATATATGCATTCCTATGTTTATTGCAGTATTGTTTACAATAGTCCATATATAGAAGGAACCCAAGTGTCCATCATTAGAAGAACAAATAAGATATATATAATCTTTTCTTTTTTACTCATCCATAAAAAATAATGAAATGTTACCATTGGCAACAACATGGATGTAACTAGAGAGTACAATGCTAAGTGAAGTACATCAGAGAAAGGCAAATACCATATGATTTCAATCATGTGTGGAATTTAAGAAACAAAACAAACCAACAAAGGAGAAAAAAAGAGAAAAACTGAATCCAAAACCAAAACTGAAACTCAACAAAACAAAACAGAACAGAAGAAAACAAAAACCCAAGCTCTTAATTATACAGCACAAAAAGATGTTTACCAGACTGGAGGTGGGTCAGGTAATGGGTGAAATAGGTGAAAGTGATTAAGAATACACTTATCATGATGAACACTGAGTAATATGCAGAATTGTGAATCGCTATATTATACACTTGAAAGTAATATAACACTGTATGTTAAATCTACTGGAATTAAAATTAAAAAAAAAAACCACTTACTAGGGGGATATAAGAATGGAGTCAATCTCAAAAAAAGATATTGTGAACTTCAAGATAGGTTACTTAAAATTGTTCATACTAAACAGAAAAAAAGATAAGTAAATTAAGAAAAAGTTCAGAACTTAAAGGACTTCTTGGACTTTCATCAAGAACATGACTTTGGAGCATCTGGGTGGCTCAGTTGGATGGGCGTCCAATTTCAGCTCAGGTCATGATCTCACTGATCGTGGGTTTGAGCCCCACGTCAGGCTCTGTGCTGAGCTCAGAGCCTGGATCCTGCTTCCCATTCTGTGTATCCCTCTCTCTGCCCCTCTCTTGCTCATTCTCTCTCTCTCTCTCAAAAATAAATAAACATTAAAAAGAATATCAACACTTACAGAAGTCTCCGAACGATAAGAGAATGCAAAATATATTCATTTGCATTTCCCTGATGATGAGTGATGTTGAGCATCTTTTCATGTGTTATATTGGCCATTTGTATGTCTTCATTTGAAAAGTATCGATTTAGGTACATTTTCTATATTTTAATTGACTTATTTGTTGTTTTAGCTATGAAGTTGTATAGCATTTTTTATACAGATTTTATAGCGAGCCCTTATAAGGTACAAAGTTTGTAAATATTTTGTACAATTTCATAGGTTACCTCTTTATCTTGTTGCTTGTTGTCCAGAAGCTTTTGAATTTGATGTAGTTCAACACGTCTGTTTTTGCTTATATTGCCTCTGACTTTGGTGTGAAATCAATATATATTTGCAAAGAATGTCAATAAAGTTTTTCCTTATATTTACGTCTACAAGTTGTAAACTTTCATATTTTATATTTTTATGTTAAATGTGTATTTCTTTTATTTTTGGTATGCTGTAAGGTAAGGATCTTATTTATTTATTTCTTTATTTCTGTATTTATTTTTGCGCATGGCTGACCAGTTTTCCCAGCATCAATTATTGAAGAAACTTTTTTTCTCATTGTGTATTCTTGGTGTCTTTGTTGAAGATTAATTGAACACATATACTTGGGCTTATTTCTGGTCTCTATTGCATTCTGTAGGAAGTGATTACATTGAATCTGAAGATCACTTTGGGTAGTGTAGCCATTTTAACAAAGGTATTCTTCCAATTCTTATACACAGGTTATCGTTCCATTTCAGTGTGTTTCCATTTCCAATTCATTTCATTAGTGTTACAGTGTAAGTGCAAAGGTCTTTTACCACCATGGTAAAATTTATTTCCAAGTGTTTAATTCTTTTTTGATTGATATTGTAAATGGGATTGTTCCTTCAATGTTAATATATGTTGATTTACATACTTAAACTTAAAATAATTCATTTATTCCTTCTACCAAAATTATTTTAAAGTTTACTTATATATTTTTAGTAATCTCTACGCCCAATGTGGGGTTTCAACTCACAAGCCTGAGATCAAGACTCACACTCTCTTCTGACTGAGCCAGCCAGGTGCCCCCTCATTGTATCAGTAATTTTAAGGGAGTCTTTAGTTTTTTCTAAATACGGTCATCCAGTCTGCCAATAGTGATATTTTACATTCTTTTAAAATTAGGTGACCTTTAATTTTTTTTCTATTTCTTAATATTCTAGCTAGGGCTTTCAGTACTCAGTTAAATAGAGGAGAAGCAGAGGACATTCTGGTCTTGTTCTTTGTTTTAGAGGGAAAACTTTCAGCCTAACACCAGTGAGTATGGTGTTACCCATGGGGTTGTCATATATGGCCTTTCTTATGTTGAGTTAGCTGCCTTCCCTCTAAACCCACTTTGCTGAGAGTTTTTGCTCATAAAAGGATGCTGAATTTTGTCATAGTTTTTTTTCTCTGCATCTATTGAGAGGACTGCGTTATTTTTTTTTTAATTTTTTATTCTGTTTATATGATGCATCAGATTAATTCATGTATCTTGAACCACACTTGCATCTCAGAAATAAATCCTACTTGGTCGTGTGTAATAATAATTGAAAATAATAATTGTAATGTGCTGTTGAATTCAGCTCGCTAATAGTTCCTGAGGAATTTTACATCTGTGGTCATCATGAAATGTTGGCCTGTAATTTTTATTTTCTTTTAGAGTTCTCTCTCTTTGGTATCATATTAACACTTTTCTCATTAAAAGGTTTGGAAGCATTCCCTGTTCATCATTTTTTAAGAAGAGTTTGAGAAGGATACTTATTAATTCTTCATTAAATGTTTGGTAGAATTCACTAGTGATGGCATCTGCTCCTGGAATTTCCGTGTGGTGTGGTTTTGGTTATTGATTCAATTCTTTACTTGTTAATGACCTGCCTCAATTTTCCATGTCTTCATAATTCTGTATTTTCGGTGGTATATTTACAGAAATGTATCATTTTCTCCTAAATTAGTTAATTCCTAGACAAATAGTTTTTCATAGATGCTTCTTATGATCATTTGTCATTCTGTGGCATAAGTTGCAATATCTCTTTCACTGATAATTTCATTAATTTTAGTCCTTTTTTTTTAGTTTAACTGAAGATTTGCCAATTTCGTTTATCCTCTCAAAAAATGGTTCTTTATTACATTGATTATTGATTTGGTTTTAATAGACTCTGTTTAATTTTTATCTACTATCTTGTTTATTATTATCTACTTCTGTTAAATTTGGGCTTTATTAATTATTATTTTTAAGTTATTTTAATCAGTTAATTTAAGATCTTTTTTAAATGTTGATATGCATCACTATAAACTTTTTACTTAGAATTATTTTTGTCACATTTTATAAATTTTTCTATGTCATATTTCCATTTTTATTTTTTGCAAAATATTTATTTCGATTTTAATAAATTTTTGACTCATTGTTCAGGAGTATGCACATACATATACAATGGAATATTACTCAGCCATCAAAAATGATGAAATCTTGCCATTTGCAATAATGTGGATGAAGCTAGAGTGTATATGATAAGTGAAATAAGTCAGAGAAAAACAAATACCATACAATTTAACTAATATGTGTAATTTAAAATATGAAATAAATGAACATAGGGGAAAATGATTGAAGTGAACCATAAAACAGACTCTTAAGTATAGAGAAAAAACTGAGTATTCTTAGAGGGGCATTGGCCACTGGGATGGTTTAAATTAGTGAGGAGTATGAAGGAAGGTACTTGTTCTTTTGAGTCCTGGGTGTTATATATAAGTAATGAATCACTACATTCTGAAACCAGTATTACACTATATTTTTACTTACTGGAATTCAAATATAAACTTGAAACAAAAAATTTAAAAAATAATAATAAATCAAATATTTGAAGAAGAAAAACAGCAGAGTTTTTAATTTTCTAAATCTTATGTTTTCCTTATAAATGTACAAAGATCAGTAAACATTAGTTATTTAATTGTATTGGTTAAATACATAAAGTTAAGCATAAGGCAAAGAATAAAGGGAAATAAAACCTAAGTATAAATATTATCAGTGTATTTACTCTCTAGACTCTGCCTCCCCTATAAAAGCTTTGGCCACTTCATTGCTGCAGAGGATCTAGATGAGGGGATTCAGCATGGGAGTAAGAATGGTGTAGAAGACAGACACCATTTTGCCCTGGGTGGGAGAATAATCTTAAGCGGTCCTCATGTATATGAACAAACCTGCTCATACTACTTTACCATCACCATGAAGTGAGAGGAACTGGTGGTAAAAGATTTCCGTTGGACCTCTCTAGACCCCATTTGAATGACAGCCACAATAACATTAACATAGGAAGCAATGATTATTGCTACAGGGGAAATAAGAATAATAACATAGAATAAATATCAACCATTAAATAACAATATGCTGGTGCATGAGAGAGTGAGAAGGGCAGGGACATCACAGAAAAAGTGGGGCATTTCCTGGCACCACAATATGAGAAAGACAATGCAACTACAGCTTCAATTAGACCATCAAGCGAGCCAAGAATGTATGAAGAAGCTGCCATGAGATCTTAATAGGTGGCAAATGGCAACATAATGGTCTTAGCAGGAAACATTCTGCTCCAAGCAGAGACACATATAAGAATATCTGGGCTCCACAACCAGCCAGAGAGATGGACTTTCTGCCAGACAAGTAGTTGAAAGCCATCTTGGGTACAGTGGTGCAGATAAGCATGAGGTCTATGAGGGAGAGTTGGCTGAGGAGGAAGTACATGTTGGTGTGGAGGTGGTTGTCCAGGCAGATGAGGAGAACCATAGCAGTGTTTGCCATGAAGGCCACTGTGAAGATGCCCAAGACCAGTGAGAAAAGGAAGATGCAAGTGGGGCTGTCATTGAAGATTCCCACATGGATAAAGTCTGAGTTAAAGTTCTGATTCTCCCATGCCATGATAAATGTTTACTGCAAGGAATACAAGAAGTGACAAATGGCTGTGATTGTGTTATAGAAACATCAAGCACTTCCTTCCCTAAGTCACCACTTCTACCAAATTGCCTAAGCAAGGGACAATTGTTTCTGTAGTCATGTGTTTTTTTTCATTTTTAGACTAGGTATATTGAAGTATATTTTTAGCTTGATGTGATTTTTAATGCACAATGAATTGTTCACAGACATAGTTACATCATAAAAATATGAGAGTTTTATCAAGTGATATAATCAGGTTAGATCAACTAGTCAACTAATATGTGTAATATAGATTATCCATTCATAAAAACATGGTCATGAAAGGCATAAATGTCTTAAAAGTCAATGAGATTTTCTTTATGTTTCTTTAGTTTTTCCATGAAACTTGGCATAAAAATTCTATCAAAGTATAGAGAAAATCATATACTGATTTTAATGAGACAACGTTAATCACATGTCAAGTAAACAGAAGGTATTGAGAAATGAACAATCAGATGTCCATTAAGTATTTTTTTCTAATAATTGTGAATTGTAGTGGAAATAGTTTGCTCATAAATACACTCTTTCACTTGTTTGAAAGTCTCTTTCCTCATATTTTGGCATATAAATAATAGATCTTATGATAAATTCAACACACATCAAGTCATCTTCTGATAATTTGACACTTTTCACTCCCTTGTATAAAGCAATCTTTCAATCAAATGTGCATCCTGGAATAATACCAAGAACATCAACAGATTCATCACTTCTTTCAATTTGGAACTAACTTATGTAATTAACTATATAAATTGGGAAAGTGGGAGTGCCTTGAAAGCTGTGCAGCCTGAGAAACTCCATGGATCAGATACTTCTTTGACCTTTATTAAATTGTCTTCTTGTTTACCTTTTTTCCTTAACCAGGGCCATATAATGCTATTGAGACTCAGTCCAACTCATATCAGTGGGATTATCTGGGGAAGTAAAATGTACCTGCCATTTTGAAGTTCATTCTATGTGCAAACCTCCAAATCAAATTTTGTTCTCGTAGCTTATGGAAAAGAAATTGCTTAAGTGGGTGCTGCAATCTTTTCTCACTTTGCTTTCATTGTCCCCATCACTTAAAATTGACAGGAGCTGGGGCACCTGGGTGGCTCAGCTGGTTGAGTGTCTGGCTTTGGCTCAGGTCATGATCTCATGGTTTGTGAGTTTGAGCCCCGCATCAGGCTCTGTGCTGACAGCTCAAGAGCCTGGAGGCTGTTTCGGATTCTGTGTCTCCCTCTCTGTCTGCTTCTCCTGCTTGTGCTCTGTGTGTGTGTGTGTGTCTCTCTCAAAAATAAATGAACATTATAAAAATGACAAGAGCTGGAGGGGAGGAGCCAATGTGGCAGAACAGCATGGAAAAAATTGTTTTTGCATCTTGCATCCATGAAATACAGCCAGATCAACACTAAACCATCCTGCACACCTAGAAAAAATGATTTGAGGATTAACACAACATTCTGCACAATCTGAATTACAAAACTCAGCAGGTACATGGCACGGAGAAGTGAACTGGGAGAGAGAGAAGCCGCGGAGAGCAGGGAGTTGTTTTTGCTTGTGAAGAGAGAACGGAGATGGGGGGAGAGTTCGGAAAAAGCACCCCCCCCCCCCAAAAGCAGCTAGAGAGAGAGTGGAAATGTAGAAACAGCCACAGGGACTGAAATAAAAAGGGAGAAAGGAGCAAGGAGAGGGTTTACATTTCATTAAGGCTCTATAAACAGTAGAAGTGCAGAGTCTGAAACTCCACAGCTCCATACCTGGCAGTGCTCTGGTGGGAAGGCAAATCCCAAGGAGCAAAGTAGAGTCCAGGAAGTTAATGAGTCACACAGGAAGAAGCGGTTCCACTGCTGGAAAGGTAGAGGTAGAGGCTGTGTGGCTATCCGGTCCCAGCAGACCCCAGAGAACAACCATATTCGCTGGTGTTGAAACAAGGTCATTAAGGGTGAAGACTGGTGCCAGATGTGTGTTGTAATTTTCCATAATCCCTGAAACGCTGCTGCTACATGACCACATGAACTTTTTCTGGGGCGGGCTGGCAGCCAGCTGCAGTCTCTGGGCATAGACAGCAGCACAGTCCCGCAAACGTTCCTGGGTGCATCAGGAACTAGACTTCAAAATGAAGACAGTAACAAGAGATGAAGAAGGGCATTTTATCGCAATTAAGGAGACTATCCACCAAAAATACCTAACGATTGTGAACAATTATACTCTAAATGTGGCAACACACAAATATATAAATCAATTAATCACAAAATAAATAAACGCATTGATAATAATCCCATAATAGTAGGAGACCTCAACACCCACTTACAACAAAGAACAGATCATCTAATCAGAAAATCAACAAGAAAACAAAGGCTTTGAATGATACACTGGACCAGATGGACTTAACAGACACATTCAGAACATTTCATCCTAAAGCAGCAGAATGTACATTCGTCTCCAGTGCACATGGAACGTTCCCCAAAATATACCACATACTGGGACACAAATCAGCCCTCAACAAGTACAAAATGATTGAGATCATACTGTGCACATTTTCTGACCACAACGCTATGAAACTCGAAATCAACCACAAGAAAAAATTTGGAAAGATAACAAATACTTGGAGACTAAAGAGCATCATATCAAAGAATGAATGGACTAACAAAGAAGTTAAAGAGCCCAAAACTTCTGGGACACAGGAAAGGCAGTATAAGAGGAAAGTATATACCAATCCAGGCCTTCCTAAAGAAGGAAGAAAGGTCTCAGATACACAACCTAACTTTACACCTTAAAGAGTTGGAAAAAGACAGTGAATAAAACCCAAAACCAGCATAAGACAGAAAATAGTAAAGATTAGAGCAAAAAGCAATGCTATCAAAACCAACCAAACAAACAAACAAACAAAAAACACAGTAGAACAGACCAATGAAATCAGAAGCTGGTTCTTTAAAAGAATTAATAAACCACTAGCCAGTTTGATCAAAAAGAAAAGGGAAAGGACCAAATATATAAAATCAAGAATGAAAGAGGAGAGATCACGACCAACACAGCAGAATTAAAGCAATAATAACAAAATATGAGCAATTATATGCCAATAAAATGGGCAATCTGGAAGAAATGGAAAAATTTCTAGAAACGTATAAACTACTAAAACTGAAATGGGAAGAGATAGAAAATTATAACAGAGCCATAACCAGTAAAAAAAATTGAATTAGTAATGAAAAATCTCCCAAACAACGAGTCCAGGCCAGATGGCTTTCCAGGGGAATTCTACCAAACATTTAAGGGAGAGTTGACACCTACTCTCTTGAAGCTGTTCCAAAAAATAGAAATGGAAGGAAAACTTCCAAACTCGTTCTATGAAACCAGCTTTAACTTATTCCAAAACCAGACAAAGACCCCACTAAAAAAGGAGAATTATATACCAATTTCCCTGATGAACATGAATGCAAAAATCCTCAACAAGGTATTAGCCAACCAGATCCAACAATACATTAAAATAATTATTCACCATGACCAAATGGGATTTATACCTGGGATACAGGGCTGGTTCAATATCTGCAAAACAATCAATGTGACTCATCACATCAATAAAAGAAAGGACAAGAACCACATGATCCTATCAATAGATGAAGAGAAAGCTTTTGACAAAATGTTGTATCCTTTCTTGATAAAAACTCTTAAGAATGTAGGGATAGAAGAAGCATACCTCAAGATAATAAAAGCCATATACAAAAGACCCCAACACTAATATCATCCTCAATGGGGAAAAACTTAGCACTTTCCCCCTAAGGTCAGGGACAAGACAAGATGTACACTCCCGCCACCGTTATTCAACATAGTATTGGAAATCTTAGCCTCTGCAATTAGACAACACAAAGAAACAAAAGGCACCCAAATTGTCCAAGAGGAGGTTTAACTTTCACTCTTCATAGCTGACATGATACTCTATATGGAAAACCCAAAAGATTCCGCCAAATACTGCAACAAATGATCCTGGATTCAGCAAAGTGGCAGGATATAAATTGGTTGCATTCCTATATACCAACAATAAAGCAGTAGAAAGAAAGCAAGGGATCCATCCCATTTAAAATTGCACCAAAAACTACAAATTACCTAGGAATAAATATAACCAAAGGGGTGAAAAATCTATACACTGAAAACTATAGAACACTTATGAAAGAAATAGAAGAAGACGCAAAAAAACGGAAAAATACTACATGCTGGGTGCATAGGTGGCTCAGGCGGTTCAGGTCATGATCTCATGGCTCATGAATTGGAGCCCTGCGTTGGGCTCTGTGCTGACAGCCCGGAGCCTGGAGCCTGCTTTGGATTCTATGTCTCCCTCTCTTTCTGTCCCTAACCCACTCGCATTCTGTCTCTGTCTCTCTCAAAAATAAATAAATCTTAATTTTAAAAAAAAGAAAGAAAAATATTACATGCTCCTAGATAGGAAGAAAAAAAATTGTTAAAATGTCAATATTACCCAAGCAATATATATACCAATGCAATTCCTATCAAAATAACACCAGCATTCTTCAGAGGTAGAACAATCCTAAAATTTGTATTGGAACCAGAAGGACCCAAATAGCCAAACAATTTGAAAAAAGAAAACCAAACAGGAGGCATCACAATCCGACTTCAAGCTGTATTAAAAAGCTGTAATCATCAAGACAGTATGGTACTGCCCAAGAACAGACACTCAGATCAATGGAACCGAATAGAGAACCCAGAAATGGACCCACAAACATATGGGCAACTAATCTTTGACAAAGCAGAAAGAATATCCATTGGAAATAAACCCAGTTTTCTCAGCAGGTGGTCCTGGGACAACTGGACAGGCCACACTGCAGAGAAATGAACCTGGAGAACTTTGTGTACACTGTAACACAAAAATAACTCTAAATGGATGAAAGACTAACAATGTAAGACAGGAAGCCATCAAAAACCTCTTTGAGCTTGGCTGCAGCAACTTCTTGTTCAACATGTCTCCAAAGGCAAAGGGGAAACAAAAGCAAAAATGAACTACTGGGACCTCATCAGATAAAAGTTGCTGCACAGTGAAGGAAACAATCAGTGAACAAAAGGCAACCAACTGAATGGGAGAAGATATTGCAATGACACATCAGATAAGGGTTAGTATCCAAAATCTATAAAGAACATACTAAACTCAACACCCAAAAAAACAAATATCCAGTGAAGAAATGGGCAAAAGACTAATAGACACTTCTCCAAAGAAGACATCCGATGGCCAACTGACATATGAAAAATGCTCACATCACTCCATCATCAGGGAAATAAAAATCAAAACCAACAATGAGAATACCACCTCACACCTGTCAAATGGCTAACATTAACAACTCAGGCAACAACAGATGTTGTCAAAGAGGCACAGAAAGAGGATCTCTTTTGTACTGCTGTTGGGAATGCAAACTGGTGCAGCCACTTTTTAAAACATTATGGGGTTCCTCAAAAAATTAAAAATACAACTACCCTATGCCCCCTGCTATTGCATATACTAGGTATTTATCCAAGGGACACAGGGATGCTGTTTCGAAGGGGCACATGCATTCCAATGTTTATAGCAGCACTATCAATAATAGCCAAGTACAGAAAGAGACCAAATTTCCATCCATGGAATGAATGTATAAAGAAGATGTGGTATATGCGCGCGCACACCACACACACACACACCACTGGAGTATGATCTCAGCAATCAGAAAGAATGAAATCTTGCCATTCACAACTACGTGGTATTATGATATTGTGAAATTAGTCAAAGACAAATGTATGACTTCACTCATATGAGGACTTTAAGATACAAAACAGATGAACATAAGGGAAGGGAAACAAAATAATATAAAACAAAGAGGGGCACAAAACATAGGAGCCTCTTAAATATGGAGAACAAGCAGAGGGTTACTGGAGGATTTCTGGTGGGGGATCGGCTAAATGGGTAGGGGCATTAAGGAATCTACTCCTGAAATCATTGTTGCACTATATACTAACTAACTTGGATGTAAATTAAAAAAAAAATAATTAAATTAAATTGTTAAAAAAATTTAATTTGATGTAAGATGAAATAAGAAAAGCCTGATAGGGTTGAGTTCAAGTAAATTGTGAAGGGAAGCTTTCAACTTCCCTTTTTATTCCTCAGAATATTTTATTTTTTTCTTTTTTAATGAAGTTCTATTAAGATTCAAATTCATAATGCAATTGTTTTTGTTAGTCAAGCTGGTGTCTATTAAATTTTGACCTTAGGTAAAAAATAAAAAAGAAAAGAAAAATGACAGAAACTGACTCTATAATTAGATCTTTTTTTCCTCATGGCTGCTTTTTATAATCCTTGTGTTAACAACAAATTCCGTCATATTTTAAATCTATACCTCTTTGCATTATGTCCACATCTGCAATAATTATCCTCTCATTTTAGGCTCTTAGCCAGAGAAGCAATGGAAGAATTTCAGTGTAGGATAGTAGAACTGATCAAAATTGACTGGTTTCTATTAATGTAAGATAGTAAATTGTCATTTTGAGTTGAGAAACAGTTTTCAGTTGTCCATTACCAGTATAGAAATGTAATACTGTGCAGTAGGTAAAGAGGTTCACCCTTTAATTTTCTGTAAAATTTTATGTTTGTATTTCTTCAATGTGGACATTGTAAGATATATTATATTACATATTATATTATATTATATTATATTATATTATATATTTATTACATTACATTACATTACATTACATTGTATCTTATTTTGGCAAACCAATCCCATAAAGTGTCGTTGCCTCATGTCCTATGACAGGAAACTACAGTGAACAATATTTTGTGGTGGTCAAGACACTTGTTTCTGAATACTGTCATCCTGGGCTCCTCCACATCACCTCCTGGAAGTAATATCTTGAATTATGTTATGTTATATTTATAAGAATGTATTTAGGTATAGATATAATAACATGAGAAATTACATAGGCATAGTGCTATAAAGTTAACATCATAATGCACATTACTCCATTGTTTTCTACATTGTCTAATAAATTCATCAAAGCTTATCCATATAATTTCTCAAAAAATAATTAATGGTTTGGAGTTAATAGGTTTTCTCTATAAGTACTTAAAAATAGCCTACAGCACAACTTTAGCTAAAGACAATTTATGTTTTTATTAATTCTATTCACCAACTTCAAGAAGTCTGCTGAGGAAAGGAGATTTAAAGGATTGGGTTAGGAAGGGCAGAGCAAAGTAGTCATGTTGACTAAATAAAGACAGTTGACATTCAGTGGAATGTTGAAAGACGTGTGAATTCAAGAAACAAAATGAGTTGTAGAGAAATTTAGAGGGATAGTGAATGAGGGAGAAGAAAGTGAAACAAGGAGGGTTTGGTTGAATGCATATTAGGATGACTTCACCTACATGGCTGTTCTAGATACGCTGCATAATGTCAATGGAGAAGTCATACTCTCCTTCATTATAGAAACACATAAATTAAACAGTATGTTACAGATAAAATGGTATGCAAAAAAATGTTCTTAAGGGAATTTAGAAGTTATTCACCTAAATCCATCCCCTGCTTATATATAAAAAATTCAAGTTACATTTCTCAAAAATGATTGGTGATGCCTTTTGGAAGTGCTTATCAGTATTTATAAGCCCTTCTAATACCCCAATATTACAGATCAAACTAGCTTTCTATTCTTTTCTGCACCCAGCACAATAATTTTGGATTTTACAAAGAATACTGGATTCTCCTCTTCACTCCTCTTAAAGTTTCAATTCTCAAATGGCTCAAATTATCTGCATAGCAGATTTTCATATCCATGCTGAACTTGTTTTGAGATATTGCAGAAAGTCATTCAAACCTCTATTTCAAGATATCTTTTTTCTACTTCCCCTAACTGTATGCATTTTTCTACTTACAGATTCCAAAGATACAACTGAGATAAATATGAGCTTAGGTCTCTTCGGAAGTGTCTACAACTTGAATGTCTGCTTTTCTGCAATCTTTTACCTTTGTAATTCACAAATCCCCTCAAATTCGAACACAAGGTTATCTTGCTCCATGCCTCTTCATTCAATAGCTAGCAAGATCTGCATATACAAAACTTTCAGAAGATGTATGGCATCTACCTCTGTTTTATGTAAAGGAAATTTTATGGACCTTTAGATCAGACAAGTGTGAGTTAACAGTCTTTCTCTACCACCAACTCCTATGTCAATTTACAGGTTAACTAATGTCTCTAAGATTTTGTTTTAATTCTCAGGGTTTTTTATAAAGTACAATTAATTAATTCTTTAAAGAACCACATCAAAATACATGTATCACTGCATGAAATCATCAGATGAACAAATTACCATCATTACTTACTTTCTTGTCACTCCTCTTTCCCCCTAATTTGCAATAATCTCCACTACTGCTCCCTTTGACATTTTTGAAAATATTCTGTTTTTCTTACTAAATTGTTGGTTCCACATTGATAACCTATATGCTTATTTTATATGTGTTTAATCCAACTGAACGAAGGCCATATTATCCTCGCAGTGATTGAAGGCAAGAATAAATAGACTAGATAAAAGGTAGACTCTTGTGGGACGCCTGGGTAGCTCAGTCCGTTGAGCATCCAACTTGGCTCAGCTCATGATCTCACAGTCTGTGAGTTCGAGCCCCGTGATGGGCTCTGTGCTGACAGCTCAGAGCCTGGAGCCTGCTTCGGATTCTGTGTCTCCCTCTCTCTGTCCCTCCCCTGCTCAAGCTCTGTCTCTGTCTGTCTCAAAAATAAATAAAAACATTAAAAAAATTTTTTAAAAGGTAGACTTTTGCAATGATTCTCAGTTTAGCATTTAAACACTGTTTTGAATAATACCTTACATTTTTAACATCTTTACAGGTATATTTAATTTAATCTTCAAAAATACCTGGGATAAATATTTAAAAAAACGCATTTATTTTACAGAGAATATAAAGGGGGTAAGTTGCAGATCAACATGAAGTGCTTCCCTACTTAAAAGCTTCAAAATATCAAAATTTATGATACATAATGCTTTTGAATAAACTTTGATTCCCTTTGATTGAACTCCAGAGTACCTTATATGTTTTGGAATGTACACTCTCTCTCAGGCTTACTTTCTAGGTGTTCTCAAGAAGATACTACACACAGAATAACTGAAAACTTTTTTAAGTTCCAGGGGAAATCTGTACAACACAATTTTAGTAAGTCATCTGTGATTTAACTTTATAATCCCCCTAGGGAATTCAGTCCCTGTTCTTCAATTATAGTATTTTATGTTAGCATCCACTTTTTCTCTTAGAACTTCATATGTTTTCCCCGAAGGGAAGATGGCGGCGTAGGAGGACGCTGGGCTCAACGCGCAACCTGCTGATCACTTAGATTCCACCTACACCTGCCTAAATAACCCAGAAAACCGCCAGAGGATTAGCAGAACGGAGTCACCAGACCCAAGCGCAGACAAGAGGCCCACAGAAGAGGGTAGGAAGGGCGGCGAGGCGGTGCGCACTCCACGGACTGGTGGGAGGGAGCCGGGGCGGAGGGGCAGCTCGCTGGCCAAGCAGAGTCCCTGAGTCTGGCTGGCAAAAGCGGAGGGGCCTGACGGACTGTGTTCCAACAGCAAGCGCGACTTAGCGTCTGGGAGGTCATAAGTTAACAGCTCTGCTCGGAAAGCCGGAAGGCTGGAGGACAAAAGGCAGGGAGAGCTGCGGAGCCCCCCGGACGACAGAGCTCAGTTTGGTGGGGAACAAAGGCGCTCGCCAGCGCCATCTCCCCCGCCCATCCCCCAGCCAAAATCCCAAAGGGAACCGGTTCCTGCCAGGGAAATTGCTCGCTCCGCGCAAACACCCAACTCTGTGCTTCTGCGGAGCCAAACCTCCGGCAGCGGATCTGACTCCCTCCGGCTGCCTCCAGGGCCCCTCCTGAAGTGGATGACCTAAGGAGAAGCGAGCTAAGCCTGCCCCCCTGCCGCCGTGCACCTTGCCTACCCACCCCAGCTAATACTCCAGATCCCCAGCATCACAAGCCTGACAGTGTGCAAGTAGCCCAGATGGGCCACGCCACCCCACAGTGAATCCCACCCCTAGGAGAGGGGAAGAGAAGGCACACACCAGTCTGACTGTGGCCCCAGCGGTGGGCTGGGGGCAGACATCAGGACGGACTGAGGCCCCGCCCACCAACTCCAGTTATACACCACAGCACAGGGGAAGTGCCCTGCAGGTCCTCACCACACCACGGACTATCCAAAATGACCAAGCGGAAGAATTCCCCTCAGAAGAATCTCCAGGAAATAACAACAGCTAATGAGCTGATCAAAAAGGATTTAAATAATATAACAGAAAGTGAATTTAGAATAATAGTCATAAAATTAATCGCTGGGCTGGAAAACAGTATACAGGACAGCAGAGAATCTCTTGCTACAGAGAACAAAGGACTAAGGAACAGTCACGAGGAGCTGAAAAACGCTTTAAATGAAATGCAAAACAAAATGGAAACCACCACGGCTCGGATGGAAGAGGCAGAGGAGAGAATAGGTGAACTAGAAGATAAAGTTATGGAAAAAGAGGAAGCTGAGAAAAAGAGAGATAAAAAAATCCAGGAGTATGAGGGGAAAATTAGAGAACTAAGTGATACACTAAAAAGAAATAATATACGCATAATTGGTATCCCAGAGGAGGAAGAGAGAGGGAAAGGTGCTGAAGGGGTACTTGAAGAAATAATAGCTGAGAACTTCCCTGAACTGGGGAAGGAAAAAGGCATTGAAATCCAAGAGGCACAGAGAACTCCCTTCAGACGTAACTTGAATCGATCTTCTGCACGACATATCATAGTGAAACTGGCAAAATACAAGGATAAAGAGAAAACTCTGAAAGCAGCAAGGGGTAAACGTGCCCTCACATATAAAGGGAGACCTAGAAGACTCGTGACTGATCTCTCTTTTGAAACTTGGCAGGCCAGAAAGAATTGGCATGAGATTTTCAGTGTGCTAAACAGAAAAAATATGCAGCCGAGAATCCTTTATCCAGCAAGTCTGTCATTTAGAATAGAAGG
The DNA here is from genome assembly GCF_007474595.2 of Lynx canadensis. Lineage (NCBI taxonomy): Eukaryota > Metazoa > Chordata > Mammalia > Carnivora > Felidae > Lynx > Lynx canadensis. The sequence continues at coordinate 83,436,987 of NC_044303.2, read as the reverse complement.
AGAGATAAAGGTCTTCCCAAACAAACAAAAACTGAAGGAATTTGTCACCACTAAACCAGCCCTACAAGAGATCCTAAGGGGGACCCTGTGAGACAAAGTACCAGAGACATCACTACAAGCATAAAACATACAGACATCACAATGACTGTAAACCCGTATCTTTCTATAATAACACTGAATGTAAATGGATTAAATGCGCCAACCAAAAGACATAGGGTATCAGAATGGATAAAAAAACAAGACCCATCTATTTGCTGTCTACAAGAGACTCATTTTAGACCTGAGGACACCTTTAGATTCAGAGTGAGGGGATGGAGAACTATTTATCATGCTACTGGAAGCCAAAAGAAAGCTGGAGTAGCCATACTTATATCAGACAAACTAGACTTTAAATTAAAGGCTGTAACAAGAGATGAAGAAGGACATTATATAATACTTACAGGGTCTCTCCATTAGGAAGAGCTAACAATTATAAATGTCTATGTGCCGAATACCGGAGACCCCAAATATATAAAACAATTACTCATAAACATAAGCAACCTTATTGATAAGAATGTGGTAATTGCAGGGGACTTTAACACCCCACTTACAGAAATGGATAGATCATCTAGACACACGGTCAATAAAGAAACAAGGACCCTAAATGAGACATTGGATCAGATGGACTTGACAGATATATTTAGAACCCTGCATCCCAAAGCAACAGAATATACTTTCTTCTCGAGTGCACATGGAACATTCTCCAAGATAGATCATATACTGGGTCACAAAACAGCCCTTCATAAGTTTACAAGAATTGAAATTATACCATGCATACTTTCAGACCACAATGCTATGAAGCTTGAAATCAACCACAGGAAAAAGTCTGGAAAACCTCCAAAACACCCTACTAACGAATGAGTGGGTCAACCAGGCAATTAGAGAAGAAATCAAAAAATATATGGAAACAAACGAAAATGAAAATACAACAATCCAGACGCTTTGGGACGCAGCGAAGGCAGTCCTGAGAGGAAAATACATTGCAATCCAGGCCTATCTCAAGAAACAAGAAAAATGCCAAATACAAAATCTAACAGCACACCTAAAGGAAATAGAAGCAGAACAGCAAAGGCAGCCTAAACCCAGCAGAAGAAGAGAAATAATAAAGATCAGAGCAGAAATCAACAATATAGAATCTAAAAAAACTGTAGAGCAGATCAACAAAACCAAGAGTTGGTTTTTTGAAAAAATAAACAAAATTGACAAACCTCTAGCCAGGCTTCTCAAAAAGAAAAGGGAGATGACCCAAATAGATAAAATCATGAATGAAAATGGAATGATTACAACCAATCCCTCAGAGATACAAACAATTATCAGGGAATACTATGAAAAATTATATGCCAACAAATTGGACAACCTGGAAGAAATGGACACATTCCTGAACACCCACACTCTTCCAAAACTCAATCAGGAGGAAATAGAAAGCTTGAACAGACCCATAACCAGCGAAGAAATTGAATCGGTTATCAAAACTCTCCCAACAAATAAGAGTCCAGGACCAGATGGCTTCCCAGGGGAGTTCTACCAGACGTTTAAAGCAGAGATAATACCTATCCTTCTCAAGCTATTCCAAGAAATAGAAAGGGAAGGAAAACTTCCAGACTCATTCTATGAAGCCAGTATTACTTTGATTCTTAAATCAGACAGAGACTCAGTAAAAAAAGTGAACTACAGGCCAATATCCCTGATGAATATGGATGCAAAAATTCTCAATAAGATACTAGCAAATCGAATTCAACAGCATATAAAAAGAATTATTCACCATGATCAAGTGGGATTCATTCCTGGGATGCAGGGCTGGTTCAACATTCGCAAATCAATCAACGTGATACATCACATTAACAAAAAAAAGAGAAGAACCATATGATCCTGTCAATCGATGCAGAAAAGGCCTTTGACAAAATCCAGCACCCTTTCTTAATAAAAACCCTTGAGAAAGTCGGGATAGAAGGAATATACTTAAACATCATAAAAGCCATTTATGAAAAGCCCACAGCTAAAATCATCCTCAACGGGGAAAAACTGAGAGCTTTTTCCCTGAGATCAGGAACACGACAGGGATGCCCACTCTCACCGCTGTTGTTTAACATAGTGCTGGAAGTTCTAGCATCAGCAATCAGACAACAAAAGGAAATCAAAGGCATCAAAATTGGCAAAGAGGAAGTCAAGCTTTCGCTTTTTGCAGATGACATGATATTATACATGGAAAATCCAATAGACTCCACCAAAAGTCTGCTAAAACTGATACATGAATTCAGCAAAGTTGCAGGATACAAAATCAATGTACAGAAATCAGTTGCATTCTTATACACTAACAACGAAGCAACAGAAAGACAAATAAAGAAACTGATCCCATTCACAATTGCACCAAGAAGCATAAAATACCTAGGAATAAATCTAACCAAAGATGTAAAGGATCTGTATGCTGAAAACTATAGAAAGCTTATGAAGGTAATTGAAGAAGATTTAAAGATATGGAAAGACATTCCCTGCTCATGGATTGGAAAAATAAATATTGTCAAAATGTCAATACTACCCAAAGCTATCTACACATTCAATGCAATCCCAATCAAAATTGCACCAGCATTCTTCTCGAAACTAGAACAAGCAATCCTAAAATTCATATGGAACCACAAAAGGCCCCGAATAGCCAAAGGAATTTTGAAGAAGAAGACCAAAGCAGGAGGCATCACAATCCCAGACTTTAGCCTCTACTACAAAGCTGTCATCATCAAGACAGCATGGTATTGGCACAAAAACAGACACACAGACCAATGGAATAGAATGGAAACCCCAGAACTGGACCCACAAACGTATGGCCAACTCATCTTTGACAAAGCAGGAAAGAACATCCAATGGAAAAAAGACAGCCTCTTTAACAAATGGTGCTGGGAGAACTGGACAGCAACATGCAGAAGGTTGAAACTAGACCCCTTTCTCACACCACTCACAAAAATAAACTCAAAATGGATAAAGGACCTGAATGTGAGACAGGAAACCATCAAAACCTTAGAGTAGAAAGCAGGAAAAGACCTCTCTGACCTCAGCAGTAGCAATCTCTTACTCGACACATCCCCAAAGGCAAGGGAATTAAAAGCAAAAGTGAATTACTGGGACCTTATGAAGATAAAAAGCTTCTGCACAGCAAAAGAAACAACCAGCAAAACTAAAAGGCAACCAATGGAATGGGAAAAGATATTTGCAAATGACATATCGGACAAAGGGCTAGTATCTAAAATCTATAAAGAGCTCACCAAACTCCACACCCAAAAAACAAATAACCCAGTGAAGAAATGGGCAGAAAACATGAATAGACACTTCTCTAAAGAAGACATCCAGATGGCCAACAGGCACATGAAAAGATGTTCAGCGTCGCTCCTTATCAGGGAAATACAAATCAAAACCACACTCAGGTATCACTTCACGCCAGTCAGAGTGGCCAAAATGAACAAATCAGGAGACTATAGATGCTGGAGAGGATGTGGAGAAACGGGAACCCTCTTGCACTGTTGGTGGGAATGCAAATTGGTGCAGCCGCTCTGGAAAGCAGTGTGGAGGTTCCTCAGAAAATTAAAAATAGACCTACCCTATGACCCAGCAATAGCACTGCTAGGAATTTATCCAAGGGATACAGGAGTACTGATGCATAGGGGCACTTGTACCCCAATGTTCATAGCAGCACTCTCAACAATAGTCAAATTATGGAAAGAGCCTAAATGTCCATCAACTGATGAATGGATAAAGAAATTGTGGTTTATATACCCAATGGAATACTACGTGGAAATGAGACAAAATGAAATATGGCCTTTTGTAGCAACGTGGATGGAACTGGAGAATGTTATGCTAAGTGAAATAAGCCATACAGAGAAAGACAGATACCATATGGTTTCACTCTTATGTGGATCCTGAGAAACTTAACAGAAACCCATGGGGGAGGGGAAGGAAAAAAAAAAAAAAAAGAGGTTAGAGTGGGAGAGAGCCAAAGCATAAGAGACTGTTAAAAACTGAGAACAAACTGAGGGTTGATGGGGGATGGGAGGGAGGGGAGGGTGAGTGATGGATATTGAGGAGGGCACCTTTTGGGATGAGCACTGGGTGTTGTATGGAAACCAATTTGTCAATAAATTTCATATATATGTAAAAAAAAACACAGAAAAAAAAAGAACTTCATATGTAATTAGTTTTCAATTTGAAAATATGAGTTTTATTGATATTTAAGATCAAATTCAAGGGCCTCTCACCTTGATTGATATTTTTTCTCTGTCTCCTGATTTCTCCATATGTTAATTATGACATTTTCAATCATTTTTCTAATCTCTCATATTTTCAAACTTTCAATTAACTGAATAATGTTAAGGAATAAATAGGCAGTTGACTTTCTATTTTCAAATAAAATATATACATTCCACATTGTGTGTTCTGGCCTTAGAATTCTAAATAGAGTTCTGTTAAAATTCACCAATAACTCATTCAACTTGAGATTCCTATGCTTAAGATTTCAGCACTGTTACAAATGATTCTTTGAAAGCTTGCAAATTGTGGTTACTCTTTTTCTGATTCTACTACAGTTTCTTATCATCCTCAAATATACTGAGTTAATTTTCTCTTCATAAAATATTTTGATATCATAAGACTTTTGGACATGTCTTTCTCATATATTCATACCTATAATGACTCTATTTGTGTATTTTCCAGCAATATATTTTCTTCTCTGAAATTACAGATTTCCAAATGCCAACCATTTATATTTACTTTGATATCCTTTCCTTGCCTTATATTCACTCTGTCATATTCTGAACCTTCATCCTTCAGTTAATCTACTGTTTGTTTAAACCATTTAAGCATGTAACATTTTGTTAAACACATTGTTTCCTTAGTTGTTATGTAGGAACAATATTTTGGAGGGTAAATGTCTGTTGATGGATATTTGGACTCTTTGCATAATTTAGTTATTGTCAATAATGCTGCTATAAACATCAGGGTACATGTATCCCTTCAATCAGTATTTTTGTATCCTTTGGGTAAATACCTAGTAGTGAAATTGCTGGATCTTAGGATAGTTCTAATTTAACTTTTTAAGAAAACACCATATGTGTTACACAGTAACTGTGCCAGTTTGCATTCCCACCAACAGTATAGGAGGTTTCTCCTTTCTCTGTATCTTCAACAATATCTGTTGTTTCCTGTGTTGTTAATTTTAGCTATTATCGCCAATGAGGTGATATATCATTGTAGTTTTGATTTGTATTTCCGTGTTGACAAATGATGTTGAGCATTTCTTCTGTGTCTGTTAGTCGTCTTAATTGCGTGTAAGAATTAATGGACTACTTTATGAACTCAATACCTATGTAAATGGAGAAATTTGTTTCATCATTTCTCAAAATCATTTTGTATTGCTTCGTTTAAAAAAAATTGTAAGCTTTTTTTGTAAGAAAAGGCTCCTCACTCTTATGTTGATATACATTTTCTTTACCAATTTGTGTAGTTGTCTCATGTTTATTGGTATTTTTATCTTTTCAAAGAATTTTATTTAAAAAATGAATTACTGTTACTTTATTTTTATAAAACTAAAAATAAATATTATTTAATACATATATCCAGTTTTCATACAATAATATGTTGGGTTTAATTCTCTTCTATACTGATTGATAATGCCATCTAATACCATTTTCAAATTCCCATATTCTATATTCTGATTCTGGATCTCTTAGGTAAATTCCTTTTTTGTTTTTTTAATTAGAGTATTGCTTGGTTTAGATTTCTATGTCTAAAAACATTTATGTCACTGATGACATCATCTTTTGTCATTATTCTTTTTTTATGTTTATTACATATGCTTTTTTACTTCATTTTCCATATTAATTTTAGAATTATTTATTTTTCCCCAAACTGTTGTGATTTATGTTATAATTGAAGTAGATATGGTTTCCTGAAGACTTTGAACAACAATGTTATCTCCAAACTGCTGGAATCCAAATTTTAACATAATAAAATGAATATTTTTGTGTTTCCATCACATATGAAGTCACATATTCAGAAGACAGTTGTTCATAATTAGTTTGTAAACTATTTGAATGATTTCCTAATCTCTGTCATAACTAGAGTGTATTCATTATTAATAGCCACAAACAAAATTGTTAATTTCTACTTTACATGCAAATATAAGTTAACTAGGAAGCAGAATATTACTCTCTATATTGCCAAATCAGAACGTTTTCAAATGCAGTTCTGAACCTTTTAATTTATTCACATCCTTGTTATTATTTAGTATTATCTAGCTTTTGACATTTTCCTATTTTTAAAAAAATTTTTTTTTCAACGTTTATTTATTTTTGGGACAGAGAGAGACAGAGCATGAACGGGGGAGGGGCAGAGAGAGAGGGAGACACAGAATCGGAAACAGGCTCCAGGCTCTGAGCCATCAGCCCAGAGCCTGACACGGGGCTCGAACTCACGGACCGCGAGATCGTGACCTGGCTGAAGTCGGATGCTTAACCGACTGCGCCACCCAGGCGCCCCAACATTTTCCTATTTTTAAAAAAATTAACTTCAAATTATTTAATATGCACTGTAGTCTTGGTTTCAGAAGTAGTGCCATGTGATTTATCTCTTACAAATGATGCCCATTGATCATCTCTAAAAGTACCCTCCTTAATGTCCATCACCCATATAACCCATTGCCCCACCCACCTCCCCTCCAGCAACTGTTAGTTTGTTCTCTGTATTTAAGAGACTCTTATGGTTTGCCTCCCTCTCTGTTTTTACCTTATTTTTCTTTCCCTTTCCCTATGTTCGTCTGTTGTGTTTCTTAAATTCCACATGAGTGAAATTATATGTGTCTTTGTCTGACTTATTTTGCTTAGCATAATGTACTCTAGTTCCATCCATGTTGAAATTTTCCTATTGAGTAAAAAGTAATATTTTATCATTGTTAAATTTCCATTTGTCTGAATATTAATGAAACTATGTATCTTTGCAGATAAGTGTCATTTTGTTTTGTTTCATAAATTTTTAATGTGTAGTGTTTTTGAATATTTTATTTTTTATTAGTTTGTTCATTTTATTCTTGGAAAATATTATCTTTCACTATGTCTCAGTGTGTTAGTTTTGCATGAGTTTTTCTAGATGAATAGTCTAAATCTTTAAGTGAATAAATTACATTTATATGAATTTTCATATAAATTGTTTTATTTATCTTTATATGAAAGGTGATTTTATATTATGTTCAAATAAGTCTATAGCTTTGCATACCATATTTAAATCTTTAACAAATCTGGAGTCTATGTTGTATATACAGTTAAAAAAATCAAAATTTGTTTTTCTCCTTGGAGAGTTAAGGATTTGGGTCTTGCATTGAAATCAATGATCCATTTTGTGGTAATTTTCATGAAGAATGTTAAGTCTCTGTCTAGATGCATTTTTCAACATGTGAATGTTTATTTGTTGCAACAGTATTTATTAAGAAGATCATATTTTTTCCCTTGTATTGCTTTTTTCCTTTGTCAAAAACAGTCGCTTGCTTGTGAGTGTCTATTTCTGTCTATTGCTGCATATCTGTCTCTATTTTGCAAATATAACACTGTCTTGATTACTTCAGTTTTATAGTGCAACTTGAGATTGGATAGTGTCAGCCTTCTAACTTTGTTTTTCTCATTTAACACTTTTGGCTTTTCTAGATTCTTTGCCTTCCATATAAACTTTAATAAATGTTGATATACGCAAAATAACCCAGGGATTTTGAATGAAATGACATTGAATATGTTCAACTTGAAAAAAGCAAAACAAAAACAAAACCAAAAACTAGCATCTTGACAATTTTAGATCTTCCTATCCATGAACACAGGATATCTCTCCATTTACTTAGTGTTTTTTTTTTTTCTTTCTTTTGTATATCCCATCAGAATTTTCTAGTTTCTTCATATAAGCCTTTGTTAGATTTATGCCTAAGTATTTTATTTTGGATGGTGCTAATACAAATGGTAATGTGTTTTTAATTTTAAGTAACAATTGTTCAATGCTAGTATATAAGAAAATAATGAATTTTTGTATATTTACATGTAACTTTGCTATAATTCCTTATTAGTTCCAGGAGGATATTTTCGGTTGATTCTTTGCTATTTTCTACAGAAATAATGTCCTCATGAATAAATGTAGTTTTATTTCTATTTCCAAATTTGTATTCTTTTATTTCCCTTTCTTGTCTTAGTTCACTGGGTATGACTACTAATTCAATGTTGAGTGAGAGTAGTGAAAAGGGATATTCTTTTTCTGATCTTAATAGAAATGATACTAATTTCTCACCACCAAGTATTATGTTAGTTGTAGGTGTTTTGTAGATCTTCTTTACAAGTTGAGAGAATTCTTCTGTATCCCCATTTAGCTAAGAGATTTTATCATGTAGGTTCTTGATTTTATCAAACTTTTTCTGCATATATTTATATGATTATGTTATTGTTCTTTAGTTTGTTAATGTGATGAATTATATTTATATTTGAATGTTGAACCAGACTTACATGCATGAACTAAATCCCACTAGGTCATGACGCATAGTTAAGTTTAAACATTGTTGAATTGCATTTGATTGTATTTTATTGAGAAAAAATATTCATGAGAGATATTGGTCTATATCTTTCTTTTCTTGAAATTTTTTATATGATTCTAGCATTAGGGAAATTCTGACCACATAGAATGAATTATGAAGTACTTTCTCTGCTTCTATAGGCTGGAGGTGACTGAATAGAATTAGAATTAGCAGCTTAACTTCTTCCTTAAATGTTTAGTAGAATGTATCATTAAACCAAATCTAGGTTGTTGCTTTCTAAGTTGGGAAGTTATTAATTAGTGATTCAAATTATTTAATATATATAGACCTATTCAAATTGTCTGTCCTTGTGTGAGTTATGACACAGTGTTCATTAAAGAAATTTGTTTATTTCACCTAGGTTATCAAAGCTCTTGGCATAAAATTTTTAATAGTATTACTATATTATCTTTTTAATGTGCATTGAATCTGTAGTAAAGTTTCTTGCATGTCTCATATTGTAATTTGGCTTTTATCTCTCTCTTTTTTTATTAGTTAGCTTGGTTAGAAGCTTGTTGGTTTTACTCTTTTTTTTTCCAAATAATCAATTCCTGCTTTTGCTGATTTTCTCTATTTATTTCCTGTTTTAAATTTCATTAATTTCTTCTCTATTTTTTTCTGATTAATTTAGATCTAATTTGTCTACTTTTTCCAGTTTCCTAAAGTAGAAGGTTAGATTATTAGAATTTTCTTCCTTTTCAATATATGAGTTAAAAGTTAAAGATTTCCTTTAAGAAATGCTTTTACTGTAGCCCACAAATTTTGATAAGTGTTTTCATTTTCATTTGGTTAAAACTATTTTTGATTTATTTCGAATTTTTTTCCTTTGATTCATGTGTTATTACAAAGTGTGTTTTTTAATCTTCACACATTGGGGGTTTTCAGCTTTATTTCTTTTATTGATTCCTAATTTAATTTCATTGTGCTCTGAGAGCAGAAATTGAATAATTTGTGTTTTTCTAAATAGTTGAATGGCTCAGAATGTGGTCTATGTTGGTGAATGTGCATGTGAGCTTGAAAAAAACTTCATTCTCTGCTTTTTTTGAGTAAAGCATTTCATAGATATCTATTATATTCAGTTAATTGATAGTGCTTTCATGTTTAACTATGCTTTTACTAATTGTTCTGCTTGCTAGATCTGTCCATTTCTGATAGAAGGATTTGAAGTCTCTAACTATAATAGTATATTCATTTATGCTTCCTTGCAGTTTTATCAGTTTTTGCCTCACATATAATGATAATTTGTGAGGTGCATACACGTTAAGGGTTATTATGTCTTCTTGTAAATTGATCATTTTGTCATAGGTAATGTGACTCTTTGTCTCTGATAACTTTCCTTTCTTTGAAATTTCCTTTCCCTGAAATTTATGTAAGTACTCCAGCATTGATTATTGTTGACATGGTGCATTTTTCTCCATCCCTTTTCATTTTAATTTATATGTATATTTATATACATATAATTCATCTTTACTTTTAATGTGTGTCTCTTGTAGACAACATATAATATAGAGTGCATTTTTTGATCCACTCTGACAATCAATATTTTTCAGTTGGTGTATTTAGACAACTGATATTTAAAGAAAGTATTGATATATTTGGATTAATATCTACTTATGTGTTACTTTTTGTTTTCCTTACTCTTTTTCTTATTTTTGTCTTGTATATTTATTCTACCTTTTTTTCAATTGAGAATTATGTGTGACTCCATTTTTCTCCTTTGAAGCAAATTATACATTTTTTTTTAAATTTTTTTATTTCCCTAGAGTCTGCAGTATACAATTACAACTACTCTTAAATCCACTTTAAGATTACAATATATATCCTCACCAATACTTCATTTATCTTATAATAGCCAAGTATTTTTCCTCCTCATCCTTGTACCACTGTTATCATGAATTTCTCTTATGGATAATCTATAATTATCAAAACTATGTTTGCTAATAATTCAAACATGTTGGATCAAATACAAATCTTTCTTTTACCTTAATTTATGTCTTCTCTTAGTTCTTCTTTTCTTTTTTTATGTTTATTTATTTATTTTGAGAGAGAGAGAGCAGGGGAGGAATAGAGATAGGGAGAGGAAGAAAGAGAATCCTAAGCAGGTTTAATGCTCCATGTGCAGTGCAAAGCCTAATGTAAGTCTCAATCTCACCACATGGGAGATAATGATGTGAGCCTAAATCAAGTGTTAGACACAACCGACTAAGCCACACAGGCGACCCTCTTTTCTTTATGTTGATCTAAGTTTATTATCTGTATATTTTTTCTTCTTTCTGAATAATGACTTTCAATATTTCTTGAAAGGCGTGTACTAGTAACAAATGCCCACAGCTTTTGTCTGAGAAAGTATTTCTTTTCATTTTTGAAAGACAATTTTCCAAATGTCATAATTCTGGAATTACATTTTTTCTTTCAAAAATTTAAATAATTCACTCCATGATTTTCTTCCTTGCATTTTTTCCTGAGAAGTCAAATGTCATTATATTTTACATCTATAGAGTAAATCTGTATTCCTCACCCACCTTGGCTTCTTTAAAGATTTATTCCTTATCTTTGATTTTTGAAGTTTGAAAATTGTAAGCCTAGATATAGGCTTGCTTTTGTTGTTCATGTTGTTGCTGTTGTTGTTTTACATTTATCCTGTTTGGTATTCTCTGAGCTTCCTGGATTGTGATTTGGTGGCTGCCACTAATTTAGAGGCAATTCTCAGTCATTATTGTTTTGGATATTTCTTCTGTTCATTCTTCCCCTTCTGCTGTTACAATTATGTGCATGTTACACATTTTGATTTTGCCTGTTTCTTGTGTCTGTTTGTTTCAATCATTTTTAGTTTCTGTTGGCACATCCTCAATCTTACAGTTCTATATCCATGCTCATTACACTAATGAGCCCATCGAAGGCATTTTTATTTATGTTACAGTGTTTTTTATCTCTAGCATTTATTCTTTGTTAGAATGCTAATCTAATGCTTAAGTTAGAATCTATTCTTACATTTTATATATGTTTTCTTTCCCATCAGTGCATTGAGCATTTTAACCATAGGTATTTCAGATTCTTAGTCTGAAAATTACAACATCCTTTCCATATGTAACTCAGATTTTAGGGCTTTTTTTGTCTCCTCAAGCTGTTTTGTGACACTTCATATGCCTTATAATTTTTGTTCAAAACTAGATATAACACTGGATAAAAGCAGTTCAGTACTCTTTTCCTCAGAGGTTTCAACCCTGGTTTCCATGGAGTTTTCTGCACAGGCAGCTTATCATTTTCTGTATCCATTTATTTTACTCTTCAATTGTTTTATAATGTTTACTTATTTGAGAGAGAGAGAGAGAGAGAGAGAGAGAGGCAGAGAGAGGTAGAGAGAGGAAGACACAGAATCTGAAGCAGGCTCCAAGCTCTGAGCTTTCAGAACAGAACTTGGGATGGGGCTTGAACTCACAAACCATGAGATCATGACCTGAGAGGAAGCCAGATGCTCAACCGACTGAGGCACCCAGGCGCTGCTTACTCTTCAATTTTTGATACACTAATTTGCCTAGTGACCTGCATTATACAACAAAGCTAAGAGATGTTGATTTTTTCTTTGTTACTCATTTTACTTATTTTTAGGATAGAATTACATATTAAACTAGGAATCCACACAAATTACATTATATATTTAAAATGTGTTTGTGTATGTAACCATAATACAAACATTTTGAAACATAATGTTTGGAACATAAATATAAAATGTTTATTTGTGTATTTTTCCACTTTTTTCATTCATAAAGTCTAGAGTCAAGGCCAACAGAAAAAAGCACCTGTAACCTGATGACTTCAGTTGATTGATATAATTTCAGACTAAATTTACCATTGGACAAATAGCTAATGTCAGGCGTATAGCAGGGAATATGCTAGATAAGACTGGCTCATTGCACTGTGTCAGATGAATAGCAAGAAATATATCTAATATTACCTGGATCATGTGTGAAGACTCAGGAGACAAATTGAAGAGACTCATGGTAGACAAAAATGGAAAAATTTGAACATCAAAAATGATAATTACATCAATGAATAGAAAAAAGCCAATAAATTTAATTCCATCCACTTATTTTTTAATTTAAACATTTTTAATGTTTATTTATTTTTAAGAGGCAGAGAGACAGAGAGAGACAGAGAGAGAGAGCACAATCAGGGGAAGGGCAGAGGGAAAGGGAAACACAGAATTTGAAGCAGGATCCAGACTTTGAGCCAACCAGGTGCCCCAATTCCATCCACTTATAATAATGCCAAAATAGCAAAACAGCAGCATGCTTTTTGGTCAACTATAGCAAATACTAGGAAACAAATTTTTGATATTTGTAGAATTGAGCATAAAACAATGTTTAAAATCATATTTGAAAGTGATGGTTGCTTCACCCAAATTTTTATATTTATGTTGTAATAAGTCAGTGTTTTAAGCCACTATTATTTTTCAAACATGAACTCTTCAATAAACATTTTAGAACATTTCTTCTGGCTGATATAAAGATGAGCTCACACTCACTGATATTGAATGATTAACAATTTTGATAAGATAAAATTATACATTCAATCACTAAACATAAGATAGGTAAGTAAGTAAGCATACCATAATTGGAGCCATTTTCTAAATTGTGAAAATAAAACATGAAATATATTATGGTGCTTTATTATGTGTGGAGTGCTATAGTTTATCAAAATAAACCTGTAAAGGAGATAAAAATATCCTAATTGTACAGATGCGGTAATGAGGGTTAAATAATATTAATGACATATACAAGGTCATATAGATCTTTCCTCAATTAGTTGCATAGCACAGCAAAAGGTACTTACATTCTAAATAAGTCAATTTCTGTTTTTTCTATACCTACACCTTGTGGATTTCTGTTTTTGTTTATTACTCTTAAAGCCTGTATTATTCTAAGATATTATATAATATATATACATAATATATATTATATATAATATGCATATGGATTGTATATACATATGTTTGTGTTTATACATATATGTGTATATATATATCTTTTTATGTTTATTTATTTTTGACAGAGAGACAGCGCGAGTGGGGGAGGGGCAGAGAAAGAGAAAGAGACACAGAATTGGAAGAAGCTCCAGGCTCTGAGCTGTCAGCACAAAGCCCAGTGCAGGGCTCAAACTCATAAGCCACAAGATCATAACCTGAGCTGAGCCAAAGTCTGAAGCTTAAACAACTCAGCCACCCAGGTGGTCATATATATATATATATATATATATATATATATATATATTTCTTCTATGTAATGTTGAACTTTAACCATGAAACAATTATTTTCCTTCATATGTGACCTTTTTTAGTATTCTCATTAATTTTCATGATCTTTTTAAACAAATGATCTCAGATTATAACCTGAAACCTATTATATTTTAAGCAACCTTTTCTTTTGTGCCCCACAAAATTCAAACATAACATCTAAAAATAAGCTCATTACCTTCTTCACTTCTTCTATACATTCAGCCATGGAATTAGCTTCTATCCCTTCCTCCTCTTTTTCCTTCCTTCCTTATTCCTCCTAATTCTTCCTTTATTCTATATTTACTATGCCGCTCATATTTTCTCTTTTATTTTACTTTTCTTCACCAATTAAATACAGCTGCCTATGCCAACTCTAGACAATATAACTCTTGAAAATCACTAGTAAACTCTTAATCTGTGCATCATTGCCTGACTGAAAACCTCCAACAAACACTTAAAAATTATTAGATTGATTTCAAGGTATTTTTACCACTTCACCATAAGTCAACCTTGTAAAAATCTGTCTATGCTTCTTAATGAGAATTTCTTTGGCAGCATGAGCAAAGATATAAAGGCAGAAAGAGGAACAACATATTGTGAATGTGGAGTAGTCAGCTAAAAGACAATGGGTAGTTGGGAGGGAAAAATAAAGTTGGGACTGAGGACAAGGAAAGATCAAGTGGAACTGATGTAACAAAAAGGATGATAGAAGGCAAAAAGGAGCAAATGAGGTAGGAAAACCAAGCATATTATAAAAAATCATCTCAATTGACATAGAACTAAAGGAGGCCATTGATACTTAAATTTATCTAGTTAATGTATGTGTTTAATGATGAGAAAACAGATTTTGCCCAGTATGAAAAAAGTGATTTTCCAAGAAAATCAAAGTATGGAAATCATTAGAAGAAAAATGGTTTGGCTTAACCATACTTTTTATTGCCCATATATCTGCAAGTGAAAAAAGGTGGATAGCTCTGCTTATTTGTTGATAAGACTTTGGGGAAAATAGTACCTAATATCCATAAATAAATGCAATGGCCATGAGAAATCTCAAGATTTCTGTATTTTTTGAGGTGGGGGAGGGGAGGGAGAGAGAGAGAGAGAGAGAGAGAGAGAGAGAGAATCTTGAGCAGATTCGATGCCTAGCATGGAGCCCAAGGCAGGGCTAGATCTCATGACTATGAGATGATATGAGCCAAAGTCAAGAGTCAGATGGTCAGCTGACTCAGCCAGACAGGTGTTCCAAAAATTTTCTATTTTTAAATTGAAAACAGAATTAAAACCAATTACTCTCAGACACACATATTCTATTATTTAGAAAGTAGGAAGTACACATGTAAATAGAAATTGATCCATTAGTTTGTGTAGCATTTAACCTTTATACAACAGGCCATACATATTGTTTTTACCTTTTCTCCTTGCCTTACTTGTGTATAAATATTTGACGACTAATTATTATTATTACTTTGCATATCTGGATGAATGCAATACAATTACATAGCTGGATGAATAAAGCTAAATTGCCTTCCTGAAAGATTTTAGTAACTCACAGTTCTACCAAGAAAAAAATGACTATTTCTCCACAATACTGAATATACTTTTTACAAAAAAAAAAAAGACATAAAAATGTTACCTTTAAATTCTATATAAAGTAAAATAGGTAAATTAGAAATCTACCTGATGTTCATGAGAACTTTGCTACAGTGGAAACCTTTACATCATATCCCTACCAAAGTTTGTAAGGTTGGCCTGAATACATAAAATTTTAACACTCTTTTCGTCTTAGAAAATGCATGGCTATAGATCATATTATGTTCTTCCTAGAAGCTTTGTTTTTAAGTCATTAATAGGAAGAATGAGGTGATACATGTTACTCTGGGAATATTTTCCCATTTCACAGTAGGGAATGCACTCCTTTCCTGCCCTATCTTCAACTCCCAAATCAGTCAACAATATTTGATGTCAAATATTTCTTTAATAATGGTAAATCTGTATTTGAGGGAAATATGATATACTAAACACAATACAAAGAAAAGACTGGCCTCCTCACTGTAGACTTGGTGCACAGCAAGTTGGAGCCAAGGATTTGAGACTTATTGTCTGGTCATGCTCTGACATATTTGCCTTCCCAGTTCTGGTGGCATGTTACTTTCTAATTCTCTTTATCAGAGGCTCTTTTAAGACCTCCTTCCAGCAGGTATAAGTGAAAAATTTTAAGACACTTTCCCTACTCAATCTCAATAACAAGTACTTTTGCACTCCTAGGCTTTTACCTTTAAAAGAACCCTCAACACCAGACTCCATAAAATAATTTCTAAAGTTAAATAATTCAGTCAGTCATTAGGATATAACCAGTATTTTCTCATATCACTGACAGGAAAACTTATTGTAATTGCCCTTTCATTCCTTTTTGTAAATAGGAGTCTATAAGTTATGTGGGTGTGTGTGGTAGACAGAAACCTAAACTTTCCCCATGATTTATTTCTCCTGATGTTGCTCCTATGTTTACGTTATTCTATTTGGAGAGAGTGAGGTTAATGTGCAAATGTAATTAAGATCCCAAATCAATTGACTTCAAGTTATGTAAGGTAGAGTGTCTTGTGTTGGCTTGTCTTAACCAGTTGGTAGACCTTTACAAAAGGACTTAGTCTTTCCCTTAAGTCACAGCCTCTCCTGCTGGATTGAAGAAGTAAGATAATGAGTTATTAGGGTACAAAGAAATTAATTATTTCAACAACTATATGGACTTGAAAGATGAGGCTGAGCCTTAGATATAACTGCAGTCTCAGTTGACTCATGGATTACTACCTTGTGACACCTTAAGAAGAATACCCAGGTTAGCAATGCAAGAATTCGTACCCGTGTATACTAGGAATTAATAATTATTATTTAGAGATACTGTGTTTGTGTTCATTTGTCATGCAGAAAAAGAAAACTAATTCAGTTACAACAGAGTTTTAAGAAAACAGAAAAATTCAGATTAGCCGTAGTGGTTTTTTCTAACAAAACAGAAGAATACCCAGAACTACAGTGAATTTCATATATATCATTACACCACTATCTATAGTGATGTCACACATATGACATGTGATTTATTAAAAAAATTCAGACCTTCAGTAAACCTAAAATTTTCTATTTACAAAATTGATCACTTTTCCATATAATTATAGCATACAACCCTTACAGTGATCAAGACATTTAAGGATGAAAAGACCAGACTTTGAGGATTCACATGTCAGTCTCCCATGTAAAAGGCTGACTTATGTAGAAAAAGGAAATAAATAGGAGCTCCCTAATCCTCTGATATCCTGAGAGAGAACACTGTCCATTACAATGTAGATTCCATAGACCTAATCATCAATCTAATACCTCTTTTCTCTATCTAGGTAAAGCATGTTAGTTCTTATAATAATCTAATAAAGCTATAACTTGGTATATAATTAACCTGATTATTCATTTTAACAAACTAATCAATCTAAAGAATGATATTTGACTCAGGATAATATTTTGATTAGCCAAATGTAAAATTACTATATGTTAAAAAAAGAATGCTAATAGTGCCCTGTTTTATCATGGCATTATGTAGTACTGTGATGGACAGCAAATACTTCTCATTTATTAACTTATAAAACAGAATGTACAATTGTGCATGTTATCTTACAGTAAATATTTACTTATGACCATAATTTGATAGTTCCATAACAAAAAAAATATAATATTTGAACAAAAAGCATGCAGTTTTTCACTTTCTAAATCTTGTGGGCTTGTCTATGAAACTTTTGATACAAAAGTGTGTAAATATTGGGTATAGAATTGTATCAGTTGAATACATTAATTCACCATAAACTAAAGAATACAGAATATGGTTAATTAGGCAATTTGCTCTGTAGACTTCCCCTCCCTAACACCTTCTTTAATCCTCTGGCCACTTCCTTGTTGCGGAGGCTATAGATGAGGGGATTCAGCATAGGAGTAAGGATGGTATAAAAGGCTGACACCATCTTGTCCTGGGTGGGGGAACGGTCAGAAACAGGCCTCATGTATATGAACATGGCTGCTCCATAATACATTCCTACCACCATGAGGTGAGAGGAACAGGTAGCAAAAGCTCTTTGGCGGCCTTCCCCAGACCCCATTTGAATGACAGCTACAATGACCCGAAGGTAGGAAGCAATAATTACTGTTACAGGGAAAAGAAGCATAATTACACAGCAAATAAACATTAACCTTTCAAATAGCAATGTATTAGTGCATGAGAGAGTGAGAAGGGCAGGGACATCACAGAAAAAGTGAGGTATTTCCCGGGCACCACAATATGGGAAGGATAGTGCGACTGCAACAACAATTATACCATCAAGAGAGCCAACAATCCAGGAAGAAAGGACCATAAGATGACAGATTTTCTGGTTCATGAGAATTGAGTATCTTAATGGGTGGCAAATGGCAACATAACGGTCATAGGCCATTACAGCCAACAGGAAACATTCTGCTCCAAGCAGAGACACATATAAAAATATCTGGGTTCCACACCCAGCTAGAGAGATGCACTTCCTGCCAGACAAGTAGATGAAGGCCATCTTGGGTACAGTGGTGCAGATGAGCATGAGGTCCATGAGGGAGAGTTGGCTGAGGAGGAAGTACATGGGGGTGTGGAGCTGGTTGTCCAGGTAGATGAGGAGAATCATGACAGTGTTTCCCATGATGGCAAATGTGAAGATTCCCAAGACCAGAGAGAAGAGGAAGATGTGGGTGGAACTGTGATTGAAGATTCCCAGGAGGATAAAGTCAAAGTTGAAAGTCTGATTCTCCCATGCCATGATAAATATATTCACTGTAGACAATATAACATGTGAACAGTGCTCAGTACTGTATCACAGAAATATCAAGGACTTCTAGCTTACATCAGCACATCCATGATATTGTCTCTCTATATTAAAAAATAATTTTGCTGAGTATAACTTTTTATAAATTTATATACTAGGAATATTAACGTTTATTGTTAGCCTGATGCGATTTTTAAATATAAAGCACATACACAACACACAGTAAGTTTTTTCATTAGAACTTAGGAGGTTTCCTGGGTGCCTGGGTGGCTCAGTCGGTTGAGCATCCGACTTTGGCTCAGGTCATGATCTTGCAGTTTGTGAGTTTGAGCCCCATGCCAGGCTCTATGCTGACGGCTTCAGAACCTGGAGCCTGCTTCGGATTCTGTGTCTCCTCCTGTCTCTGCCCCTCCCATGTTCATGTTCTGTCTTTCTCTCTGTCTCTCAATAATAAATAAACATTTTAAAAAAGGAACATAGGAGGTTTCCAAAGAGGCATATAATCTAATTTTAGCAACTAGTTAACTAAACTGTAATATGGATTATTCAGAAATACACTGAGTCATAAGAAAACTCATGAATTGCTGAGAAGTCAATGAGATTTTCCATCACATTTTTTCATAGAATTTAACATATCACACTATAATACTAATAAAAATTCTGTTTACCAAAGTGTACAGGGAATCATGTACTAGTGGAAATTATATGGGATTAGTCAAATACCAAGTAAACAGAAGACATTGAGAAATCAAGGGTTAGAAGTACCTTAAATAATACTTATTGCTAATAATGGTAAGTTGTAGTGGAAGTAGTTCCTCACCAATATGCCCATCTCTTACTCCACCTCTTAAAATGAGGTGTACCCATGAAATATTCTGGTATAGGTCACTTTACTGGAGAAGCAGGTTAGCACATAGTTAAAGAGCATAATTCAAAAGACTCACACTGATGAATGGATAAAGAAGTTGTGGTTTATATACACAATGGAATACTACTTGGCAATGACAAAGAATGAAATATAGCCTTTTGTAGCAATGTGGATGGAACTGGAGATTGTTATGCTAAGTGAAATAAGTCATACAGAGAAGGACAGTTTCCATATGTTTTCACTCCTATGTGGATGCTGAGAAACTTGACAGAAGACCATGGGGGAAGGGAAGGGGGAAAAAAAAGTTAGAGAGGGAGGGAGCCAAACCATAAGAGACTCTTAAAGACTGAGAATAAACTGAGGGTAGAGGGGTAGTGGAAGGGAGGGGAAAGTGAGCGATGGGCACTGAGTAGGGCACCTGTTGGGAAGAGCACTGGGTGTTGTATGGAAACCAATTTGATAATAAATTTCATATTAAAAATTAATAATAAAAAAGACTCAAACAGATTATTTTTCTGTGTAACCTTAGATAGTTAATTTATCCAAGCCTCATTTTCCACTTAGCAAATTTTGATATTTGTTAATATTGGCATTGTAGGGTGCTATTAAGGCAAATGAGATCACATTTATGATGTACAAACATCACTTTGAATACAGTTTGTGACATATAAGTACTTTTTAAATAAATATTATTGAAGAAAAAGGATATGGCCCTTACTTTATTTTTAGACCATTTTTGTTTGTACAAAATTATTCACTTCTTGGGTGGCTGGGTGGCTCAGTTGGTTAAACATCTGACTTTTGATTTCAGTTCAGGTCATAAGCTCATAGTCCTGAGATTGAGCCCCATTTCATGAGGTGTCTCTCTCTCCCTGTCTCTCTCTTTCTGCCCCTTCCCCTCTCTCTCACTCTCTCTCTCTCTCTAAATAAACAAATACACAACAAAAAAGAATAATCATTTCCATTTCCTTAGCAAGACTCTTCCAGGGAATTTCTTTGCCTAGACAATAGCATATATTTTATTTTCTATTTTCACACTCATTTCTTTTTCTCTTGCTGCTGTATTCAGTAATGAAGGCATTGACTTCTTTCTTTCTAATGTATGGGCTTTCCTTCTTCTGGGAGTCATTTTGAGAAGTTTGCTAGGCGTTTTAGTTCCAGGGTTTGGAAAATGAAAAATTGCCATGTGGTTCTGCCAAATTTACTAAAAATGCATATTTTATTTGAGAACATTTTTAATTTAAAGCATGATATTGTTATACATTGTTTTAATGTTTTGTTTGCATGAGCAGGGGAGGGGCAGAAAAAGAGAGGGAGAGAGACAATCCCAAGCAGGCTCTGCACTGCCAGCACAGAGCCTGACTCATGAAACTGTGAGATCATGACCCGAGTGAAAACTAAGTGTCAGTCATTTAACCAACTGAGCCACCCAGAAGCCCATGTGTTGTATTTTTTTTTAACTCTACATCGAACTTTAACAGCTCAGGATGTGTTTTCGGACTTAAAGTTTGAATGATCTAGGTAGGCCACAGGGACATAAGTGAAGCAATCAGTTACCTATTTTGTATTAATGTCTAGCAAAAGCTAGATTACCATATATTCCATGCAAACATTTACAACATATTGCATGCTGCTAAATTATGTTGTTTTTTTGTTTTGTTTTGTATTTTTTGCTGCTAAATTATTATTTTTTAAGTTTATTTTTGAGAGAGACAGAGCACTAGAAAGGGAGAGACAGAGATAGAGAAGGAGAGACACAGAATCTGAAACAGTCTCCAGGCTCTGAGTTGTCAGCACAGAGCCCAACACAGGGCTCAAACTCACAAGCCATGAGATCATTACCTGAGCTGAAGTCAGTCACTTAACCGACTGAGATACCCAGGTGCCCTTTGGTGCTAAATTATTGATGAAAATTTGTCCTACCATAACTTTTATGTGTGAAGAAAATATATATAATGTTTTAAAGGAATAGTAATGAAAAAATGTTTATGGAATAAAAATATTGTTGCATACTGATTTTTCATCTTTTAACATCATCAATGAATAGATATATTTTATTCATTGCTATAGCAATGGGGTAGCTTAGATATAATATGACAATATTATGCTGTCGTCTCCTTATATTTGTACCAACTTCTCATGGAAATGAAACATACATATGGAAAGACGAATTGCGTGAATTCATCTTACATATACCACGGAAGAAATTTTATACGTGTTCAGACTTATGTGACTACCACTCAGATCAAAATATGGATATTTTCCAAAAGATTTCGTTGTAACCTTTCCTAGCCTATCACCCCTGAGATGCAATCTATAGTTTAATAACTATCTCTGAGGCTTATGTTTTGCCTGTTCTTGCTTTCACATAAATATTAGAGCATCTTTACTTTTGTGTGCACAAAAGTAGAACCTCTCACACTCCTAAGTTCATCCACTGCACCTCCGAACTCTTTGGCTCACTGAACACCAACAACGATGGCCTCCTTGTTTCTGGAGCATACTTGTAATGCAATAATCCAGTGAGTTTATACTGGTTGTTCCCTTTAACCATTCCCTATTTTTTAGACCAATCCCTCACTATTTTCAGGCTCTTGTCAAATGCTTTCTGCTTCATAAAACCTTTATGGCTTCTCTCTAAATATCCTGCCTACTCTGACCTGTTTTGTTTTTATTCTGCCTGGTGTCTCCCCCATCTGACATCATAGCAATTTATCTGATTGCTGTCTCTTTCTTCATTAGGATGTAAATTAAATGAATGCAGAGATTTGATGAGTCATGTACAATAGATACTTAGTGAATAAAGACATATTTATTGTAGGAAATGATTGTATTTTTTTTAATTTTGTGTTTCATATGTCTTCCTTCCTGTTCTTATCCTCTCTTGCAAGGGGATGGTGGGGTCTTAAGAGTTCTGTACTGTGTGCTTGCCTAAATGATTTATTAAACTTTATGTTGTAGCTGTGGAAATGGATTGTTGATCTGGGAAGATGAGCATCTAAATGAGAAAAAGCCTTCCTGGGCTGTTTGTATTAACTTTAGAAACCTTAGCACCCAACCCACAAGTAGTCTGATTAATTTAATTCTAAGAGATCTTTGGTCATTTTTTTTCTTTTCTACAAGGTAAGATTTTAAGCAATTGTGCTGTAGTCTTGAATTACACACAGAATGCCAGATTCATTGTCTCTCTCAAGTTGGACCAAAATTTATAACTAGTCTTTAAATTAGGAGATTAGGAGTGCCAAAAACTCTACCCAGCCTGAGGAATGCCACGGACCAGGTGGCTTGTTTGGCCTTTGTATTGACTTTGCTGCTTAATTAGAGCTGTAACCTGCTATTAAGCCCCAAATCCAACTCACACAGCCAGGATCATCAGAGGAACTGAAAGGTTGCTACCATCCTGCAGTTTACCCTATGTTCAAACCTATAAATCAAATTTCTTTGTAGTAGCTTATAAAAGAGAAATTACTTAAAGAAATGTAATCATTTAGCAGTGTGTTGCCCTTGTCCATATTATTATTAAATGACAGGAACTGGCTCTATAATTAGGTCTCATTTGCCATCCCTGTTTCTGCTTATAACTCCATTTGATAATCCCTGTTCACTAAAAAACTCTGGAATATTTTAGTACTATGCCTCTTCAAGTCTCTTCACATAAGTAAAATAATCTTTGCATTCAGTTCATATCAGAACCCATTGAGGAATAGCAGTTTGGGTACAAGACTAGTTGATTTCTATTACTGTCAGTAGGATTTTGACCAATTTGAGACACAAGTTTGAATTGTTATTTATCAACAGAGAAATGCAATATTTAAGTTTATTAAGTGGAGAGGTGGATCCTGTATAATTTTTTCATGTGTCTTTTTTTATTGCTTTCAGCTGAACATGAATAAAAGGATACAGGAATATTATGTTTTATTATGTTATATTGTATTAACTCACTTTTTGTCAAAACCACACCACAAAGTCTCATTTCCTTTACTCCTCTCTCACAGGAAGTGAGAGTGAACAATGTTTTGTGGCTAAGGCATTTATTTCTAAATAATAAACTCAGACTTCTTCAGGTGAAAGTTATATAAACAAAGCTTTAGTCACTTATATGATATTCAGAATATCTTTTCTTTCAGTTATATAATATATAATGGTTTGATATAGATGTTAGAGGTATGCACTTAGTGATGTAATGCAAATTACTTCACTGTACATCTATATCTGTTTTTATCTATATGTATCTGTCTACATATTATACTTTCCTCACAAGTTTGTTAATATCATGAATTATCATCAAGTATTCATACTTTGGAATAAAAAGCCATTGTTTGTCACAAATATCTTTAAAAGCATACACCACAACTGTAGCTAAGCAGTTAATTATTTTTTTGTATACTTATACTTACAGCTTAGAAGAAAAATGAAAGGAAATGGGGTGGACAGAGAAGAGGAGGGCAGCCATATTGGTTAAGTAAAGACAGAGCAAACAACAGAATAATGAAAGACAGTGAATAATGAAGGAAGAATTCCTGGGCTGAAGAAAAACTGAGAGGAACAACGGAGAGAAAAACAAAACAAGAGACTGGGGTCACTGAGCCCAAGTATCTTCGTTAGATGAAATGCATTCAACCAATTATTATTATGATCCCCCCACCAAACAGAAACACAAAAAAAGGCAATATGTTATACATAAAATTACATAGCAAAAGCTGCCCTTACCTCCTGGTAGAAGATTAAACCACTACACACAAAAAGGATTATTGATGCCTTTTGGAAAAGTTCATCGTTACTTTAGGAAAATAAAAATAAAAACATGCATCTTGTTTGCGTCTGCATCCACTGACATTATGTATCATTCTGATTTTCTATTTTTTACTCATCTGAAACAATATTTTTGAATATTCTTCAAAGCACCTTCTGATTATATCACTCTCCTTCTCAAAAGCATTAAATGGATCAAATTTTCTTCAGAACAGACTTTCATGTCCTTATCGATCGTTTGTGAGGAATTGCGGAAAGCCATAAAAGTCTCTATTTCAAGTCATCTGTTCTCCATTTCCTTTTTTTTTTTAATTTTTAATGTTTATTTATTTCTGAAAGAGACAGAGTGTGAGCAGGCGAGGGGCAGCGAGAGAGGGAGACAGAATCCAAACCACACTCCAGGCTCTGAGCTGCCAGCACAGAGACCTACATGGGGCTGGAACTCATGGACCCCGAGATCATGACCTGAACTGAAGTCGGACGCTTAACTGACTGAACCACCTAGGAGCCCCTGTTCTCCATTTTCCAATACAACTCTGTGCAAATCCCAAAGATACAACATAAATCTGAGCTTAGTCCCTCTTCAGTTTGTTTTTTACTCTGAATGTCTTTTCCTTTTCCTTTTACCTTTGTAAATTATATCATATTTGTTTCAAGTTTGAATGCACATGCATTTTTCATTATATTTCTGTTCATTCTGTAGATAAAAGTTGTGTATATATTGTACTTACAAGTGGGTGGCATCTACATCTGTTCTATATAAAAAGCTAATATCATGGACCCTAAGATCAGACAAACATGAGTTTGCAATCTTGCGCTACCTCTAACTCCTATATCATCAGGCAAATTATTTAACTTCTCTGAGATTATTTTATCCCACTGCCCCCATTTGAGAGTTACTGTAAGATAGAATGTGTTAATTCTTATGAATTCCTCATCAAAGTGTCTTTCAGTGCACGTTCTTTAGAGGAACATAACCTTTTGCACACATTTTATCACACTTTTATTAGATTCTTGCAGTAATTTCCACTGTTGCTTACTTACAATTATTTTAAATAAATCAATATTCTGTTTTCCTTATTAGATTGTTGGTTTTCGATTGCTAAGGTATATATTTAAATTTTTCTTATGTAATGAGTTAACAGTAGATGTTTACACACAGGTAGAGCTCATAAGATCCCCATAAGTGATTGAAAACTTGAATAAACTAGATTCACCAGAGTCTTGCAATAGTCCATAGCTAGCATATATTTTATTGCTCTGAGTAATGTCTCACATTTACTTTGCATCATCACTATTATTATTTAATTTAACATTCACAAGTCCCTGTATTAAATATAAGAAGCATATTAAGCTAATATTACAAAGAATGTAAAAATATAAGTTGCCTCTCTAGTCAGAGGACTTCAAAATAACAAAAATTTTAATGTATACCTTTTGAAGGAAATGTAGTTCCATCTTACTGAACTTCAGAAGGGCATTTTGAAATATATACCATCTTCCTTGGACTTACCATCTAGATATTTTTAGGAAGACGTGGAACTACTTACTAAGTGACTGAAAACGTTTAAATATCTAGAGAAAACTTGTGTAACACATTTTTTTTGCTAAGTCATCTGTGATTTCAACCTGTAATCCCTCCAGGTTTTCCAGTCCCTGGTCTTTAATTATAGTAATGTATGCTATCACCTACTTTTTTCTTTTAAGCCCTCATATAAAATGAGTTCTCTATTTTGAAAATGTGATCTTACTGATATTTAAGAAACAAAATAAAATTCAGTTACTTTCTAGATTAATACTATAACCCCCTGCATTTTCCCCTTGTATCTCCTGGCTTATTCATATATTAATGACTCCATTTGCACTCTCCTCTTAAAGTGTTTTTTCTAATAATTTCAAGCTATTTCCATAATATTAACTGACCAAGAGGCAGTTGGTTTCCTGATTTTAAAATAGAGATACTCATTGACATTTGGGGTTTATTACCTCTAAATAGAACTCTGTTAAAATTCACTAGCTGTGGGGCGCCTGGGTGGCGCAGTCGGTTAAGCGTCCGACTTCAGCCAGGTCACGATCTCGCGGTCCGTGAGTTCGAGCCCCGCGTCGGGCTCTGGGCTGATGGCTCAGAGCCTGGAGCCTGTTTCTGATTCTGTGTCTCCCTCTCTCTCTGCCCCTCCCCCGTTCATGCTCTGTCTCTCTCTGTCCCAAAAATAAATAAACATTGAAAAAAAAAATTTTTTTTTAAATAAAATTCACTAGCTGTTTCCAAATTGATAATTCAAGTAGTTTAATGTTGGGAGCCATTTGACTTAAGATGTCTACACTGAAGATCTCAACACAATTTTAATTTCTTCTTTGTCTTTTTATTTTGCTCTCAACTACCCACTCCCTTCTTTTTAATGTTTTTGAACACTTGCCATTGTGGTTACTCTTTCCTGATTCTAGTACTGGTTGTCTTTTCGTTATTCCCAAATACTATGCACTTGGTTAACCTTTCCTCCATGGATAATTAGATTTCCCCAAATTTTCAGATTTTTTCCTCTCTTTCTCTTTGGTTCACATGTATGATCACTGTATCTATATATCTTCAATTAATATTTTTTCTAAAATCCATATGTTACCAAATGCCTGATATTATATTGTTCTGATACTTATTCCTTATCTCATGTTCAATTCTGAACCATTACCTCTGTATGAATCTACTACTCATTTAATATTCACTTCATCTTCAAAGTAACACTCCATTTTGTTAATGGTCGTCCCCTCCTAGAGTTATGTAGGATAGAAACAATATCCAGAAGAAAAATGTCTAGCTTTTCAAAAATATTGACCAACTGTATACAAGAATGCTTGGAATATTTTATATTTTTACTAGCTTTGTGAACAGAAAGAGCATATTCTTTCATTACATTGTCAAAATCATTTGTTACTGCTTGATTGTTATTTTTAAACTTTTTTGAACTTATTTGTGAGAAATGATTTCTCATTCTTATATTAATATGCATTTTTTTACTGTGTGTATTTGTCTCATGTATTTACTGCCCATCCAGATATACTCTTAAATTAATTGCAATAAACTCATTAATTTATCTCTTGTGAAAGCAAAATAATAGGAATATAATTTCATATATTTTTCCTATTGGTTTTCGAATTTTCACAAAATTATGTTTTGCATTGGACCGTCTTTCTACAGTAATTTATAATGACATTAATATTTACCAAATTTCTTTGCATGAAAGTTTATATGTGAAGTCATTACTTAATTTTATTTATTACAGTATTACTTGTTTTTTTTTTTCCCTCTGGCTTAAAAATAATTCTTGATGACATTGAAGATATCATCACTTGTTTGTTTCATATTTACATATGGCTAAGATTTATTTAGAATTGGTTCAAGTTTACCTTCCATCACAAACTACTTCAATCCAGAGGGTTTTTTGTTTTGTTTTGTTTTTTAATAGTTTTTTGGTTAAGTCACATACTTTAAGAAGCTTGTCATTCATAACTAAAACCAAAGTTTTAGTTATTTGCATTTTTTCTCATTATTTAGATATTTCTGAAACTTTATTTTTATATAAATGGCCATGGCCACAATTTTTGAGTCTTAATTTATATGCAAATATAAATTAACTGATACCAGGAGTTTGAACCGAAAGATGCCAATATCAGACCTTGTTCCAAAAGACAATTTACCAAAAAAAAAAAAAAAAGTATCTGCCCACCTTCTTTACATCACTTAACATTATTCAGCCTTCAAAATTTTGCTATTATATTGAACAGATTTTTATTTCCTGATTTTTATTTTCTGATTTTTAATTAAATTGATTTTAATTAATTTAATTAATTGATTTTAATTAAATTGATCTCTTTGATAACATATAGAAATGTCTTTTCTTTTTCACTTGGGCTATTTGAGTTTTTTTGTTTTCCTTTTCAAATTTTTATTTAAATTCTAGTTAATTAACATAACAATGCAATGTTGATTTAAGGAGTAGAATTCAGTGATTTATCACTTACATATGATATGTATAAGTTTCTTAGGTATTTTATTTTTTCTTCCAGCATTATTGACATATGATTGACAAGTAAAATTGTATGTATTTAAGATGTACAGCATAACTTTTTGATATATGAATATATTATGAAATGGTTACCATAATTAAGCTAATTAACATATCCACACCTTCCATAATTACTTTTTCTTTTTGTTGGTGTGAAAACACTTAAGATCTACAGTCTTAACAGATTTTAAATATACAATACAATAGCATTAATTACAGTCACCATATGATGGTACATTACATCTCCAGAACTTGCTTATCCTTCATATCTGAAGCTTTGTACCATTTGACCAACATTTTCCCCATTTTTCCAAGCCTCTGGTAATCACCATTCTCCTTTATGCTTTAAGACTTTGGCTTTTTTAACTACCACATATAAGAGAGAACATGCAGTATTTGTCTTTACGTACCTAGTTTATTTTACTTAACATAATGTCCTCCAGGTTCATCCACAAAAGACAAGATTTCTTCTTTTTCAAAGCTGAATAATATTCCACAGTGTGAAATATACATATACATATATGTATGTATACACACACACACACACACAAACCACATTTTCTTTATTGATTCATCCATTATCCACATAGGTTGTTTCCATATCTTGGCTATTGTGAATATTGTTGCAATGAACATGGAAGTACAGTTATCTCTTTGAGATACTAATTTCAATTCCTTTGGATATTTACCAAACAGTGGGATTGCTGGGTCATATAGTAGTTTTATTTTTAATTATATGAGAAACCACCATACTGTTTTCTATAGTGGCTGCATTATTTTATATTCCCAACAGTAAGAAGCGTTCTAATTTCACAACATTACAAACACTTGTTATCTTTTATTTCTTTTTTATTTTTGATATTTATTTATGTATTTAATTAATTAATTTAAATTCAAGTAAGGTAGCATACAGTGTAGTATTGGTTTCAGGTATAGAACCCATTGATTCATCACTTACATATAACACCCAGTGCTCATCCTAACAAGTGCCCTCCTTAACATCATAAAGGTCATATATGGAAGACGCACAGTTAATATAATCCTCAATGGGGAAAAACTGAGAGCTTTTCCCCTAAGTTCAGGAACACAACAGGGATGCCCACTCTCACCACAATTGTTCACAATAGTACTAGAAGTCCTAATCTCAGCAATAAGACAACAAAGAGAAATGAAATGCATACAAATTGGCAAAGAAGAAGTCAAACTTTCACTCTTTGCATATGACATGATATTCTACATGGAAAACCCAAACAACCCCACCAAAACATTGTTAGAATCAATATGTGAATTCAGCAACATCACAGGATATAAAATCAATGTACAGAAATCGGTTTTATTTCTGTACACATATAATTAAACAACAGAAAGGGAAATCAAAGAATCAATTCCATTTATAATTGCACCAAGTCCCATAAAATACCTAGGTGTAAACCTAACCAAAGAGATAAAAGATATGTACACTGAAAACTATAGAAACCTTATGAAAGAAATTGAAAAAGACACAAAGAAATGGAAAAACGTTCCATGGACATAGATTGAAAGAACAAATATTTTAAAAATGTCTAAGCTACCCAAAGCAATCTACACATTCAATGAAATCCCTATCAAAATAACACATTCATTCTACACAGAGCTAGAACAAATAATCCTAAAATTTGTATAGAACCAGAAAATACCCTGAATAGCCAATGTAATGTGGAAAAAGAAAACCAAAGCTGGAAGCATCATGATTCTGTAGTTCAAGCTGTATTACAAAGCTGTAATCATTAAGAGAGTATGGCACTGGCAAAAAAAAAAAAAAAAAGAAAAGAAAAAAAAGAAATAGATCAATGGAATACAATAGAGAACCCAGAAATGGACCCACAAATATATGGCCAATTAATTTTAGACAAAGCAGGAAGGAGTAACCAATGGAAAAAAGACAGTCTCTTCAACAAATGGTACTGGGAAAATTGTACAACAACATGCAGAAGAATTAAACTGGACCACTATCTTACATGATACACAAAAATAAATTCAAAATGGATGAAAGACCTAAATGTGACATAGGAAACCATTAAAATACTACAGAAGAACAAAGAAAGCAACCTATTTGATTTCAAGCTCAGCAACTTTTTACTGGACATGTCTATGGAGGCAAGGGAAATAAAACAAAAATGAACTTTTGTGAGGGGCACCTGGGTGGCTCAGTGGGTTAAGCACTGGACTTCGGCTCAGGGCTAAGGTCATGATCTCACAGTTCGTGAGTCTGAGCCATAAGCCAGGCTCTGTGCTGACAGCTTGGAGCCTGGAGCCTCCTTCAGATTCTGTATCTCCATCTCTCTCTGCCCTTCCCCTGCTCATGTTCTGTCTCTCTTTCTCTCAAAAATAAATAAAATAAATTTTAAAAATTAAAAAAAAATGAAAAATGAACTTTTGGGGCATCATCAATATAGAATGCTTCTGCATAGTGAAGGAAACAATCAACCAAATTAATGCAAATGACACATCAGATAAAGGGTTAGTATGCAAAATCTATAAAGAACTTATCAAACACCAAGTAGTATTCCACTGTGTGTGTGTGTGTGTGTGTGAATATATATATATATATATATATATATGCTATAATTGATAGCATTGAATGTTGGGTTGAGTGTGCCCCTTTGAACCAGCATTTTTGTATCCTTTGGATAAATACATAGTAATGCAATTGCTGGGCTGTAGGGTATTTCTATTTTTTTTGTTTTTGTTTTGTTTTTAAAGTATTTATTTATTTTGAGAAAGAGACTGTGTGAGTTGGGGAGGGGCAGAGAGAGAGAAGAAGAGAGAATCCCAAGCAGGCTGTGTACTGCCAGGGCAGAGCCCGATGCAGAGCTTGAACCCACAAACTGTGAGATCATGACCTAAGCCATAATCAAGAGACTGAAGCTCAATCTATTGAGCCACCTAGGCTCCCCTAGGGTAATTCTATTTTTAACTTTTTGAGGAATCTCGCTACTATTTTCCAGAGTAGCTGCACAAGTTTGCAACCCTACCAACAGTGCAAAAGGGCTCCCCTTTCTCAGCATCCTCACCAACATCTATTGTTTCTTGAGTTGTTAATTTTAGCCATCCTGACAGGTGTGAGGTGGTATCTAATTGTGGTTTTGATTTGTATTTCTCTGATGATGAGTGATGCTGAGCATCTTTTCATGTGTCAGTTACCTATCTTGATGTCTCTTTGGAAAAGTGTCCTTACATGTCTTCTGCCTGTTTCTCCAGTGTATTATTATTATTATTATTATTATTATTTCATTTATTTTTTGGGGGGGGGTGCTGAGTTTGATAAATTCTTTTGTAGATTTTTTTCTGGCCAGTATGACTAAAGGAATCTATTCAGCAATGGAGTAACCTTTCCCAAAGGCAAGTTTGTTCTTTGTCCTCAGCCTCAGACTATTAACTTACAAGCCCTTCAAATGTCCTACCAGATAAGTGTCTTTGTTTTTCTGGGCCATTGGGACATTTGAGGTATTGTATGGCTTGGCTAATATGTATCTGTATCTTTTTTGCTGTGATAAAACATAACCATTGCTTAAAGCCTTTTCTGAATTCTGTGAATATTTCTAGTGAATTATTGAAACCGACCATGGTTTGGAATACCCACAAACTTGCAGTTGACGTCAAAAGTGAAGATGGTCTTGAGAAGTATTACACTGCAGACACATACATATTATTCAATAAAAAAAGGCTTCCATATTACTTGGATTTTGTGGAAATCAGGCTGAAAAGTGCTGTGTTGCAAAGTCTTTTTATTTATTCCAAAGGAAGGGAGAAAACCCAAGAACTCAGAGATTGAAGCCATGAGCTTTTGAGAAGTATCCACAAGCCATAATATCAAGTCCTAATAGAACATCCATACAGAAAATCAGTAATTAAATTAATAACATGAATTTGAACATCACTATAGACTAAATGGACTTAATGATCATATATAGAACATTGCACCCAATGGCAGAAGAATATACACTTTTCTCAAATATATATGGAACATTCTCCAAGAATGAGCATACTTAGGTCAAAGAAGAAGTTTTAACAAATTTTAGAACATTGAAATCACACAAATTATACTTTTCATCCATAGTGAAATAAAACTAGAAATTAATAACAAAAGGATAATTGGAAAATGCTCAAATATCTGGCAATGTAACAACAGGTTCTTTTACCACCAATAGAACAAAAGTAATATCAAATGTGCAGTCAGTAACATCTTGAGAAAGATGAAAATAAACACAAAATGGCAAAATTTATGTGATTTACCAAAAGTAGTACTTACAGGGAACTTTATAGACATAAGTGTTTATAGACATGAGTGTTTGTAGACATAAGTGTTTGATAAAATGACCTAATTTTAGTCTTCAAGTACAAAAATATTTTGTAAGTACAAACTCAGCCCATGGTATAAGGAAAACAATAGAGATTAAAGCATAAATAAACATAATAAAAAATAGACACACTCATATTTCTAAAGTAGGGCACACATCTATAAAATGTGGGAACATGATTATCAGTTATGTGAGGTTATTAAAGAGTTCAATAAGGTAATGCATTAAAAGAACTTTGCACATTTCACACCACAATATGTTACATTTATTAAACTTTAAAACTTTTTGTTATCATGTGCTGGCTTAGAAAATATGCAGTGATTATTCATGCTAATAATAATTTCATGGAAAACAAGCCTTCAGAATCTGAGTTTTCATCATTACACTCATCATTACAGTTCATCATTTCTAGTACCTAATGACATTCTTGTTCATCTCCTTTTCTTACAAGTATGAGGAGGTTGCCGACTCTCTCCCTTTAACAGCTAATGTGGCCATGTGACTTATTTGTCCAATAAAATGTGAACAGAAATGATGAGTAAAGACGTAAAAAACCCGTGTGCACTTTTTAAAGTTTTCTTTCTCTCTGTGACTGAGACTTGACTATGGAATTCTCTTTTCCCATAAAATAATTTCGTGTCATTTGAAAACAGGAAAAATTCTGGCATGAGTCCCTTTGTTTTTGTATGTACATCAAAACTTCTTTTCACATGAATGTCATATCTTTGTAATTGTGATTCTTCTTGGTGCCAAAATATATGTTTGAATCTTTTCAAAAATATTATTTTACATTGCTAACTATTAAAACTTGTTTTCAAAATGCATAGGTGGATTGACTTTTAATAATTGAGAGTTTAAGGGTCTCTCTCCACTATCAATGCCAAAATCTTCTTGGAAGGTGTGCAGGAGCTACCTTAAATTATGCCTGTGTTTATGAATGAACTCACAGAACTGATATTTCCATGTCAACTGTAGTTATTTTGCTTCTTATTGGTGAATGCTCCCCTTGTTCTACCTCAATTTTTTAAAATAAATGCTTAAAAATCATATTTCAATGTGACTGAGCTCTTATTTCCAATGGCTCTGTCAAATGCATCCAATTCAGAAAGCCCCCTGATGGCCTATGTTTGGCAGATACAATGAAGAAGTAAACCTTTGTTATATTAAGCTACTAAGGCTTTTGATGTTACTAATTCTTGCATTATAGTCTAGCATATAAAGGATATCATTGATGATTAAAATAAATATTTTTTTAAGTTTTTGTAATGTTTTATTTATTTTTGAGACAGGGAGAGACAGAGGATGAGCAGGGGAGGGTCAGAGAGAGAGGGAGACACAGAATCCAAATCAGGCTCCAGGCTCTGAGCTGTCAGCACAGAGCCTGACATGGGGCTTGAACTCACAAACTGTGAGGTCATGACCTGAGCTGAAGTTGGACACTTAACCGACTGAGCCACCCAGGCACCCCTAAAATAAGTATTTTAGATGACACTATAAGAAAGCAAAGCAACATTTTTTTTTATTCCTCAGGGTCTTAATGGATGTATGGAGAAGCATGTGATTATAAGTGGGGAGAGAAAATTTGTACATTTCTTTAATCAACCTAACAAATAATGTTTAAATATAAACAGGTAAATGTATCCCCAAACTTGAACATATTTTTAGCAAAAATTTGGTCTGATGACAGATATAATGTATCCATATATTTTCCTTGCCATACAAAGGAATCCTGTCCTTACACATACAAGTTGTGTAAAATAATTCTGATCCTCTCATACATGATTCCCTACCCTCACCAAAGTGCAATTCAAGAAATGAAACAGATGAACATATGGGAAGTGGGGGAGAGAAGAGAGGAGTGAAACAAACCACAAAAGACTCAGTAATAGCAAAATTAGGGTTGTTGGAGGGAGGTGGGTGGAGGATGGGTTAGATGGGTGATGAGTATTAAGGAGGTTACTTGTTGGGATGAGCACTGGGTGTTGAATGTAAGTGATGAATCACTGAATTCTACTCCTGAAACAAATATTGCACTGTATGTTAACTAACTAAAACTGAAATTAAAATAAAGAACCTATAATTTCCACATTTATTTTTGAATGATTGTAATTTATTTCTTTATAATTCTTTTCAATACTAAGTTTATAAATATTTAAATAGTGTATAAATACAAAACTGAAGTTTAACATGAAATGTTTCTAAGGATAACTTTTTTGGATTTTTAGACTAAAAATTTTAGTCTAAAGGTTTAGTCTAAACGTTTCTTACAATATCAAAGCATGAATAGGGATTTCTTATTTGGAACACCAGATCCTTTACACACTGGCACATTCAGATAATCCAATGCCTTCAGAAAGGAAATTATTTTGATAAGCGATATATTTTAATGACATTATTTATTAATTTATATAAGTTATATTGATATAAATCTAATCAATTATCTCAATTTATTGTTGTAAACATGAATTTTACTCACTAATTTTTGGTGAGCCTCAGAAATTTTCTGCACATTTCCTGAGTAAACATTCTCTTTATTTTATTAATGGCACATTTATTTGTTCATTTCTAAAACTGTAGATAATAAGGGTGAAGAGTGGGGAATATGTCTTGGATGGTGGAATAGTTTTCTGATTGCCTCAGGTATACATAAACACCTGAGCTGAGGAAGACAGATACCACAAATATATTAAAGACACAGGTAGAAAAAGCCTTTTTTCTGTCTGCTCCTCTCAGAAACTTGAAAACTGTAGAAAACATGTGACTGTAAGAGCTGATGATGAAAATTAAACAGCCACCAACAATCCCTAGACCACAGACAATGAGCACCATCTCATTGCTAAAGGTGTCAGATCAGGAGAGCTTTAGCAAAGAAGGGATATCACAAAAAAAACTGATGGATAACATTGGATTGACAGAATGGCAGCCTGAATGTATTGCCAGTGTGTACAGCAGCATGGATGAGACTACTGAGTATGAAAGCCAGAGTCATTTGTATGCAGATTTTGAGAGTTCATGATTATAGGGTAGTAAAGGGGTTGGCAGATAGCCACATAATGGTCTTGGGCCATGAGAGTCAGAAAAAGAAGCTCTGTATATACAAAGAAAACCACTAGGAAGACCTCAGCTTTACACCCAGCCTTTGAAATGGTGCTGCTGTCAAGTAGAGAATTGATGCATGAGTTAGGAACTGTTATAGAAATGTAGCATGCAACCAAGATAGATTCCTAAGGAAGAAATACATGGGTGTGTGAAGACTCCTGTCAAGGGTGGTGACAGTAACAATGACAGTGTTTCCCAACATCACAGAGAAGGTTATGGCATGCAAAACCTGCAGTTCCCATACATCAGAAAACCCTGTGAGGAGAAATCCCATCATCACATTGGAATTTGTCATCTGTGGGTAACACAATATGTACCTGAAAGTAAGAAGTGAAGTCTTGAGCCCATGAAGAATCAAATTATGGAAAGATATTTCTTAACTACTTTGGTTTTGATTCCTACCTAATTCTAATATATATTGATGTCCCTAATATTTTTGAGAGAAAATTAAGTGAACCTCCTTTAGTCTACATGATTTTATTTTTAATCCTACTGTATACTGGAGTGAAAATTACAGTCATATTGCTCATAACCAATAAGCATAAAAATTAAATGCATATTTCTACACATTTCCATTGGAAAATACAAATTTCATGATCAAATACATACAAATATAGATACAGATTACATAAATACAGTTGCATTTGAAAGATATTATGTAAATCATATTGTTGAACACTGGATAATTAGAATAAAATATTTTGATTGTTTTCAGTCTTATGTTTTTATTTGAGGCTACAGATGTATGGGGGAAATGATCTTATTTTTCTTGAGCTAATCTTCTATGCATAATGGTTTCAAAATTCTCTTCTGTTACCATGACAAAATATCAATGTAATTTGAAACTTTACTTACTCTAATATCTCAAATGGAATACAGCCTCAGTAGCTGATATACTTACTTGAACTGAATCTATGCCCAATTTTTGTTACATTTTTATACTTCAAGTTATTTTTCTAGTTATTCTGCTCTGCTTTTAAAGAGAGAATGAATGAGCCCAGTATTATTATTTCCTTACTGCCTCTTGAACCTACCCCTAATATTCCCTCATTGTAATCTTCAATTTTCCAAGTTTTCAAACCTTCTTTGGTTTTACTAGCTGAAAAAATAAAACAACAAAATTAAACACAAAATGTTACAACACTAATTTAGTTTTTGCTTTCTGTTAAATTATGGAGGGTGTTTTTCTCACTTTAATCTTCCATATGTTCAACAACATTTCTAGAATTTCTTCCTTTTTGATTTCTTTGATTCTGTATCACTCAACAAGTTCTTGGTCATTGCTATCACATCTCTATAGATCATTTTATCAGTCCTCTGTTTGGTTTATTCATCAGTGGATATATGAACCAACTTTCTTCTTGACTTAATGTGTTACTTGTATTTTCCTAGATCTCCTGTATTATTTTTTATAGCACTTTCTTTGAATTCCCTCAAAATAATAACAAACAACAGCAACAATAATAATATTGGACCATGAACAACAACGCTGTCCACAGTTAAGTTTACTGTGATTCACACTTTATTTGAAGTTAAATTTTTCATGCTTTATTTGAAATTAATTCTGTTCAAAATCTTACAATCCAGACTCACTCACAATGATCAGTTCCCGCAGACACCATTTTGTTAGTATGCTCTTTCATAAACTTATTAAACATCTTGCATATGAAGTTTTCATAGACAACCTGCACAAACCCATTACTTCTTTTTTTTTATCACATCAGTCTTAAGATATGTTTCATCAACTGCTTTACATTGAAAAGAAATTGAGCTGATGTCCTTCCTGTTTTGTTGTTTATAGATTACTCAAGGATTGAATCATATACAATTTTGGCTCCAAAGGGGAAGATGGAGGCAAAGTAGGATGCTTATCCTGCTGATCACTTTTTTCCACACACATCTGCCTAAATAACCCAGAAAACCACCCGAAGACTAGCAGAACAGACTCTCCGGAGCCAAGCATAGACAAGAGGCCCACAGAAGACTGTAAGAAGGGCTGAGAAGTGGTGCGTGCTACACAGACTGGCAGGAGGGAGCCAAGGCAGTGGAAGGACAGCCACTTGGGCAAGGCAGAGCCCCCGAAGTCTGGCTTGCAAAAGCAGAGGGGCCGGACTCCATAAGTTCTGACAGCCAGTAGGACTTAACATCTGGAATGTTAGAAGTCAACAGCTCTGCTCTCGGAGAGTGGGGAAGGCAAGAGGACATGGGGAGGAAGAGTTATCGAAACCCGGAAAGACAGAACTCAGAAGGGGAACAAAGGTGCTGGCCAGAGCCATTTCTCTAACCATCTCCCAGTCAAAATTCCAAAAGGAACCAGTTCCCATAAACAAATTTTCTTCCACTGAGCAAACACCCAACACTGCTTCCATGGATCCATCCCTCTGAAGGGCCTGCCTCCCTCCCAGTGTGGCAGGGCCCCTCCCCCAAGGGACTACCAATGGCAAAGGGAGCTAAGCCTGCCCCTCCCACCCATGTGCACCTCGGGGATCAACCTCACCTAATACTCCCTTGGCCAGATCTCATCAACAACACCGCAAGCCTTGCAGTGTGCAAGTAGTCCAGACAGGGGCCACACCACGCCACAGAGAGTCCTGCCCATGGGAGAGGGGATGACAAGGTACACACCAGTCTGACTGTGGCCCCGCCCACCAACACAAGATAATCAGGACAGAACAGGGGAAATGCCCTTTTACCACAGGACCTACCCAAAATGACGAAACAGAATAATTCTCCTCCAAAAAAAAAACTCCAGGAATTAACAACACCTAACGAATTGATCAAAAACGAGTTAAGCAATATAACAGAACAAGAATGTAGAATAATACTCACAAAATTAATTGCTGGGCTTGAAAAAAGAATGGAAGACAGCAGAGAATCTATTGCTACAGACCCCAAGGGACTAAGAAATAGTCATGATAACTAAAAAAATGCTATAAATGAGGTGCAAAATAAAATGGAGGTGGCCATAGCACGGATTGAAGAGGCAGAGGAGAGAAGAGGTGAATTAGAAGATAAAATTATGGAAAAAGAGAAAGCTGAGAAAAAGAGAGATAAAAAAATCCAGGAGTATGAAGGGAGAATTAGAGAACTAAGTGATACAAACTAACGAAACAATATCAGTACCATAGGAACTCCAGAAAAAGAAGAGAGAGAAAGGGGCTGAAGGTGTACTTGAACAAATCATAGCTCAGAACTTCCCTGACCTGGGAAGGAAAAATGCATTGATATCGAAGACGCACAGAGAACTCCCTTCAGACGTAACTCGAATAGATCTTCTGCAAGACATATCATAGTAAAACTGACATTATACAAGGAAAAAGAGAAAATTCTGAAAGCAGGTAGGGATAAACAGGCCCTAAATTACAAAGGTAGACACATAATAATAGTAGCAGACCTATCTACTGAAACATGGCAGACAAGAAAGGAATGGCAGGAAATCTTCAATGTGATGAACAGAAAACTTATGCAGCCTAGAATCCTTTATCCAGCAATTCTGTCATTCAGAATAGAAGGAGAGATAAAGGTCTTCCCAAACAAACACTGAAGAAGTTCGTCACCATTAAACCAGCCCTACAAGAGATCCTAAGGAGGATTCTGTGAGTGAAATGTTGCAAGGACCACAAATTAACAGAGACATCAACACAAGCAAGAAACCTACAGAGATCACAATGTCTCTAAACCCATATCTTTCAATAATAACACTGAATGTAAATGGACTAAATGCTCCAACGAAAAGACATAGGGTATCAGAATGGTAAAAAAAAAAAAAAAAAAAAACGACCCATCTATTTGCTGTCCACAAGAGACATGTTTTAGACCTGAGGACATCTTAAACTGAAACTAAGGGGATGGAGAACTATCTATAATGCTACTGAAAGTAAAAACAAAACTGGAGTAGCCATACCTATATCACACAAACTAGACTTTAAATTAAAGGCTGTAACAAGAGATGAAGAATGGCATTATAAAATAATTACAGGGTCTATCCATCAGGAAGAGCTAACAATTATAAATGTCTATGTGCCAAATATGGGAGCCCACAAATACATAAAACAATCACAAATATAAACAACCTTATTGATAAGAATGTGGTAATTGCAGGGGACTTTAATACTCCACTTACAACATTGGATAGATCATCTAGACACAGGATCAATAAAGAAACAAGGGCCCTGAATGATACATTGGATCAGATGGACTTGACAGATATATTTAGAACTCCGCATTCCAAAGCAACAGAATATACTTTCTTCTTGAGTGCACATGGAACATTCTCCATGATAGATAACATACTGGGTCACAAAACAGCCCTTCATAAGTATAAAATAATATAGATCATACCATGCACACTTTCAGACCACAATGCTATGAAACTCGAAATCAACCACAGGAAAAAGTCTAGAAAACCTCCAAAAGCATGGAGGTTAAAGAACACGCTATTAAAGAATTAATGGGTCAACAAGGCAATGAGAAAAGAAATTAAAAAAAATATATGGAAACAAATGAAAATGAAAGTACAACAATCCAAATGATTTGGGATGCAGCGAAGGCAGTCCTGAGAGGAAAATACATTGCAATCCAGGCCTATCTCAAGACACAAGAAAAATCCCAAATACAAAATCTAAAAGCATACCTACAGGAACTAGAAGCCAAACAGCAAAGATACCCCAAACCCAGCAGCAGAAGAGAAATAATAAAGATCAGAGAAGAAACAAACAATATAGAATCTAAAAAAACTATAGAGCAGATCAATGAAACCAAGAGCTGTTTTTTTGAAAAAATAAACAAAACTGATAAACCTCTAGCCAGGCTTCTCAAAAGGGAAAGGGAGATGACCCAAATAGATAAAATCATGAATGAAAATTGAATGATTACAACCAATCCCTCAGAAATACAAGCAATTATCAGGGAATACTATGAAAAATTATATGCCAACAAACTGGACAACCTAGAAGAAATGGACAAATTCCTAAGCACCCACACACTTCTAAAACTGAAATAGGAAGAAATAGAAAGTTTGAACAAACCCATAACCAGCGAAGAAATTGAAGCAGTTATCAAAAATCTCCCAACAAATAAGAGTCCAGGACCAGATAGCTTCCCAGGGGAATTCTACCAGACATTTAAAGCAGAGAAAATACCTATCCTTTTCAAGCTCTTCCAAAAAATAGAAAGGGAAGGAAAACTTCCAGACTCATTCTATGAAGCCAGCTTTACTTTGATTCCCCAACCAGACAGAGACCCAGCAAAAAAAAAAAGAGAACTACAGGACAATATCCCTGATGAATATCCATGCAAAAATTCTCAACAAGATACTAGCAATTCAAATTCAACAGCATATAAAAGGAAATATTCACCATGATCAAATGGGATTCATTCTTAGGCTGCAGAGCTGGTTCAACACTCCCAAATCAATCAGTGTGATAAATCATATTGATAAAAGGAAATATAAGAACCATATGATCCTGTCATTCAATGCAGAAAAGCATTTGGCAAAATTCAACATCCTTTCTTATTAAAAACCCTCGAGAAAGTCGGGATAGAAGGAACATACTTAAGCATTATAAAAGCCATTTATGAAAAGACCACAGCTAATATCATCCTCAAAGGGGAAAAACTGAGAGCTTTTCCCCTGAGATCAGGAACACGACAGGGATGTCCACTCTCACCGCTGTTGTAAACATAGTGTTGGAAGTCCTAGCATCAGCAATCAGACAACAAAAGGAAATCAAAGGCATCCAAATTGGTAAAGATGAAGGTAAGCTTTCACTTTTTGCAGATGACATGCATGACATTATACATGGAAAACCTGATAGACTCCACCAAAAGTCTGCTAGAACTGATAGCTGAATACAGGAAAGTTGCAGGATACAAAATCAAATACAGAAATCAGTTCCATTCTTATACACTAATAATGAAGCAACAGAAAGACAAATAAAGAAACTGATCCCATTTACAATTGCACCAAGAAGCATAAAATACCTAGGAATAAACCTAACTAAAGACATAAAAGATCTGTATGCTGAAAACTATAGAAAGCTTAGGAAGGAAATGGAAGAAGACATAAAGAAATGGAAAAACATTCCATGCTCATGGGTTGGAAGAATAAATATTGTCAAAATGTCAATACTACCCAAAGCTATCTACACATTCAATGCAACCCCAATCAAAATTGCACCATCATTCTTCTTGAAGCTAGAACAAGCAATCCTAAAATTTGTATGGAACCACAAAAGACGCCAAATATTCAAAGTAATATTGAAAAAGGCAACCAAAGCAGAACCATCACATTTCCAGACTTTAGCCTCTACTACAAAGCTGTAATCATCAAGACAGCATCGTATTGGCACAAAAACAGACACATAGACCAATGGAATTGAATAGAGACTCCAGAATTGGACCCACAAAAGTATGGCCAACTAATCTTTGACAGAGCAGGAAAGAATAGCCAATGGAAAAAAGACAGTCTCTTTAACAAATGGTGTTGGGAGAACTGGACAGCAACTTGCACAAGAATGAAACTAGACCACTTTCTTACCCATTCACAAAAATAAACTCAAAATGGATGAAGGACCCGAATGTTAGACAGGAAACCATCAAAACCCTAGAGGAGAAACAGGAAAAAATCTGACCTCAGCCGCAGCAATTTCTTACCTGACACATCTCCAAAGGCAAGGGAATTCAAAGCAAAATGAACTATTGGGACCTCATGAAGATAAAAAGCTTCTGCACTGCAAGGGAAACAACCAACAAAACTAAAAGGCAACCAACGGAATGGGAAAAGATATTTGCAAATGACATATCGGACAAAGGGCTAGTATCTAAAATCTATAAAGAGCTCACCAAACTCCACACCCGAAAAACAAATAACCCAGTGAAGAAATGGGCAGAAGACATGAATAGACACTTCTCTAAAGAAGACATCCAGATGGCCAACAGTTCCATGAAAAGATGCTCAATGTCACCCCTCATCAGGGAAATACAAATCAAAACTACACTCAGATACAACCTCACGCCAGTCAGAGTGGCTAAAATGAACAAATCAGGAGAGTATAGATGCTGGCGAGGATGTGGAGAAACGGGAACCCTCTTGCACTGTTGGTGGGAATGCAACCTGGTGCAGCCACTCTGGAAAACAGTGTGGAGGTTCCTCAAAAAATTAAAAATAGT
Source organism: Lynx canadensis (assembly GCF_007474595.2). NCBI lineage: Eukaryota > Metazoa > Chordata > Mammalia > Carnivora > Felidae > Lynx > Lynx canadensis. The sequence continues at coordinate 83,393,979 of NC_044303.2, read as the reverse complement.
TTTTTTAAGTATTGATTTTTGGCTAAAATTTCATTCTTTTACAGATTTTCTCAAGGTTTTTATTTTTTTTTTTTACATTTTTTAATGTTTGTTTATTTATTTTTTTTGTTTTTTTTTTATGAAATTTATTGACAAATTGGTTTCCATACAACACTCTCAAGGTTTTTAAAAGTCTGAATTGGTTTATCTGAAAATGTTTGTATATAATTGTTTTAGAAAATGACAAAAGAAATCCCTTTTGTCATAAAATTAGCATACTTGAGAGTGTTAGAATTCTGAGAGCTTTGTAAGTTTTAAATGGAATATTCCCTTAATAAAGCCACCATTTTTATCACTGTAATAATATAATCATTTTCATTGCTCTGTTAATAGACTAGCACTTTGGGAACTTAACCTTCGTTTCATTGTGTTAGAAGCTAAAAATTTACTATTATGAATTGTCCTAATCGAAAGATTAAGAGTGAAGCCACACTTGAGTGTATGCAACTCATGATTAGTGACGAAAATCTAAGAGTTTATACACAATTAAATTTATATTTTATTAAAATGTAATTTGAAAATATATAAACATTTGTTTCTATTTTTATTAAATTATAATTTTATATTTTACCAATCATTCCTTAATAACAAATTAAAACAATGTATATATTTTTTCTTGAACACCATTGCTTTTTAGTCAAAATCTGGATATTAAAAGCATTTGTATCACAAGTAAGACACATCACAGTTTTTCTGAGTCATTCACCACCAGTAAGCAGACTGTTTTTTCATAACTTCTTTAAAATACCTACATGATCACTTATTTTCAAATGAAATCACTCAACCTATAAAGGTGAATATTGTACATATTTGTCTTCTTTTATATTTAGATATTTGAGGGTTCTAAAAATGGACATCTGCTTTAAAAAATAGCAGTACCGGGGCGCCTGGGTGGCGCAGTCGGTTAAGCGTCCGACTTCAGCCAGGTCACGATCTCGCGGTCCGTGAGTTCGAGCCCCGCGTCAGGCTCTGGGCTGATGGCTCAGAGCCTGGAGCCTGTTTCCGATTCTGTGTCTCCTTCTCTCTCTGCCCCTCCCCCGTTCATGCTCTGTCTCTCTCTGTCCCAAAAATAAAATAAACGTTGAAAAAAAAAATTAAAAAAAAAAAAATAACAGTACCTGATATCTTCATAGATAAATTAAAATTAACAAAAAACATCAGGCTGCCTCAAGTTGAAGTAATTAAATACTTAAAAAATCAATTTCTTACTTATGAAACAAAATCTTGTTTAAATATGACTTTCTAAAAATGCCACAAAAAAGTGAATTTCTATGTGGCAAAGTAACATACTTCCAAGAGCAGACAGTTTTGGATTAAAATAATCTGGTTTGTCTCCTATCTAAATCACTTATTATTTCTATAAATTATCCTTAATTATTTAAGCCATAAATCATAATATGTGTTTTAAAATTATATATATATATATATTTTTTTACCCAGATTCTAGTTAGTTAACATACAGTGTAATATTAGTTTCTGGACTACAATATAGTGATTCAACAGTTACATCCAACATACCTCTGCTCATTTGTTTTATTCTTAATTGTTTTATTTCTTAATTTCCACATATGAGTAAAATCATATGGTATTTGTCTTTCTCTGACTGACTTATAACTTAGCGTAATATCCTCTAGCCCCTTCCATGTCATTGCAAAGGCTACAATTACATTCATTTTTTAGAATTCTACTGTATAGAAACATTTCCCAAACTAGTATACAATTATAAAATGATAGATGTTTTAAAAAATTCTTCAACTCATTTGTCATGTGATATGGGTAGGTGTTCCCTTACAAGTTATAATTCTTAACTCAGATTAACACAGCCATCAAATTTTATATTTAAACAATCCATTCCCTGAATTTACCAACTGTAACTTAAACTGTCTAGGTTGTCAAATATCCCCTATGTAACAATTTAATAAGAAAAAATCAAAATAATTGGTTTAACTACTTCTTCCACCTTAAATAAATAATATATAATACATTAATATATATATTTATATAAATATATAAATAAAAATTTCTTATTTATAAAAGAGGGAATAAATAATATATAATCTTTTGTGTAGCAATGTGAAGGATGCATTTTTCTATCCTGTAGAACTTAATCCATTGATTATTGTTTTAATTAAATTACTTATGAAATTATCTATTTAGTTATATATTTGCTTATTTACTGAGTCATTGCAGACCTTAATGACTGAAACCATAAAATTCTTCAGTTCATGATTGGGCAAAAGGAACTCAATAGTGACTACAAGATTATAGTCCGTTTTTAAGCATGGTATTTTAATAATGGTGATATTCATGCAATGTAGCATATTTTAAATTTTCCCTTGATATATTATTCTAATTTATATACTTTATATTATATGCATTCTTTTCTTTCTCTTAAGTAATTACTTTTCAAGGCAGTCATAGTCTTATTCACTCCCTCTTTCATTAAGTTGCTCAATGATTTCAAAAGACTCAACAAAAATTGTTGTTATATTTTCATTTTCGATAGATAGCTATTACAAAGCACACTGCTTTTTTTTGACACTTTAACCCATTTAAATTTCCATGGTCTTTGAAGTGATAGGAATAGTGATAAATGTAGCTCATTGATTTACTGATTTTTTCTGAATTGAGACAACAAGCTGAGCTTTTTCTTTACATTACATGAACTATTCAGGTTTATATTTAGGTTTTTAAATTTAAATTATTAATTTAAAGTATTTATATTTAGTTTGTGTTTACTTTTATATGTATTCAGTTCTATAATTAGTTTGAATGACTTTTCACTGAAATGCTAAACTAGATAGATAGGTTTTGTTACCACCTACAGACAATTTTGTTTTCAGCTCTAATTCATTCAAATAAGATAAGGGGGAAGTGCAAAAGAATGAGTGTGAAGCATGAAGGTGAATAATAATAATAATAATAATAAAGCAACTCACTATGTTTCTACCCTAGAGAAGAGCAATTCCTTTTATGATAATTTCTCACAACAGGTTAATCAAATGTAGCTGAACCTATTTTTCAAAGTGCTCACAAAAACATGAGTGTTCTTTCATTTAAAAACTTCAGGAGGAATTTTGTTGTCAAATGAGGGTTATCAGATTCATATTCATATAAATATGTAACAATTACTATGTCATTCTGAGCAAGTCTTTTGGGATTGAGATTCTAAATTTCTGCAGATCACCAGAATCCCAGGAGGAACTCGGCAGAACATTGTGTCTTTAAAGTAAATGAGTTTGGTCCAGTTAAATTACATGTATGGACACTGACATTGCACACCTGAAAACACTAATACACACTAATACAGTTTTTCACTATTAACTGTAGTAAAAAATATATGAATCCTTGGTTATCTCATCATTCAAAAGGTTTGTAAGAGAAAAACATAGATGTTACTGGAATTTGGGGATCTAGAAAGAGCTCTGTGGCAAAAATCAGAAAAACTTCCTCAGCTACAAAATGGACAAATACCTAATGTCTCAACATATTTATCTAGAAGCATTGCTATACAGAAATGAGACAGTAATATGGGTATTCAAACTAGGAAGCATGCATCTGACCATGGACTCCATAAAGTTAGCCTGTGTAGGATGGCACAATGTGGATGGGGTTTAGATTAGAGGAATGACAAGTCTTTCCAGTGCAGAATGACTGCACATATTTTACATTTCACACACTTGATGGCCATACCCCAATTCAAAAAACTTTTATTGAGCACCTAATATTTGCTATGCACTATTTAAGAAACTAAATAAACCAGAAATAAAATAGAAAAAGACCCCTATGATATAATGAAACTTTAAGTTCTGTTGCCGAATGGGAGGAAATTAGGCTTTAAATTGAATAAGTAAATAAATCAAACTTTACATTGGAAGGTAACAATTGTAATTTTACAAAGAAGAGGACAGAGTGGACATGCAAAGTGTTTTTAAAGTCAATAGTGTTGGGGCACCTGGGTGGTTCAGTTGGCTAAGCGTCTGACTTCAGCTCAGGTCATGATCTCACGGTCCGTGAGTTCGAGCCCCACGTTGGGCTCTGTGCTGACCGCTCAGAGCCTGGAGCCTGTTTCGGATTATGTGTCTCCCTCTCTCTCTGACCCTACCCCGTTCATGCTCTGTCTCTCTCTGTCTCAAAAATAAATAAACGTTAAAAAAAATAAAAATAAAATAAAATAAAATAAAGTCAATAGTGTTAAGTATATTCACATTTTTGTGAAATAGAGCTCCAGAATTTTTTCTTACTGCAAAACTAAAACTCTACATCGATTAAACCTTACATTTCCCCCCTCTCAGTTCCTGATAACCACATTTATACTTTTTCTGTTTCTGTAAATTTGACTACTTTAGATACCTCACATAAGTAGAAGCATACACTATTTGTGTTTTTATGACTAGCTTATTTGATTAACATGAGGTCTTCAAAATTCATCCCTATTATACTATATAACAGGATTTTCCTCCTATTGTTTTTTTTTCATTACATATCTCTAATTTAAAATTTCTCCCTTTTTACATTTCTGTGATATCTATTATGCTTACAAAATTAATTTTCATAGCGTAATCCTATATCACATGTATAACCATATTTCTTGATCACATTATTAATTGTATGTCTCTTTAACAATGCCAATTGGTTTATTTTGATCAGGACACAAAAATACCCACATTTTGCACTGATTCCTTATGCCAATTAAATGGTGTGTGTGTGTGTGTGTTTTATTCTTATGTAAGAATTTCCAGTCAGCACATTCAGCTCCAACCCCCTCCTTTAAACCTTTATAAAAGACCACTCTATCCATGTGTACCCAGACTGGAAGAGCAAAGGAATAAGCACACCCATCAAGAAGTTCTCAACCAGTTATTGGTGCATGAGGATCTATGTCCTGTCTCACCACCAAAGGTGACTCTAAAGAGTGCATGATTACACACTTCCCCAGAAATAAACCATAGGATTAAGTTGCCCACTTTGGTAGATTACTTAATAAGGCACAGTTTATTAGCTTCCTTCTCTTCTCCATATCAATTCCTTATGTCCCTATTGTAAGTTAAACAACTTACATCAAATCTCCATCTTAGGATCTGCTTCTATGGAAAAGGTTACTCTCCCCACTGTTTGGTAATGCTCTTTATTTCTTAGAGACATTTCATCCTATATATGTCTCATATTGTGTATTTGGCTGATGGCTTCCTCAGGATGTTGTTAAATTCGGCTTAACCTTCATACTTCCTTCCTTTATGATTCTTTCCTCCTTCCTTCTTTTCTCTTTTCTTTTCTTTTCTTGTTTTTCTTTTCTCTTCTCTTTTCTTCTTTCTGCTGATAATTACATCCATTCTTGAGTACTTCTGGTTCAAATGTAGTGTCAAAAGTACTTCAAAGGTGATGCTGAAAAATTCCTAAGAAAGCCCATCCTAAATTTCCAATTTTCTCATTTCTATTAATGTCACATTTGATATGTGGACTCACCTAGTGTCACTCTAATCAATTCTTTATAAATCCCCCTTTCAGATTTAAACTAATAATTTATAGTCACGGATAACTGGCCTAGTTCCATGATTTCACCAGGGGAGGCAATATTATAATTTTGATATCTGTCATTCTTTTCTGAATTTTATTTTTTTAATATGAAACTTATTGTCAAATTGGTTTCCATACAACACCCAGTGCTCATCCAAACAGGTGCCCTCCTCAATACCCTTCACCCAGCAACCCCTCCCTTGCACCGCCCATAAACCCTTAGTTTGTTCTCAGTTTTTAGGAATCTCTTATGTTTTGGCTCCCTCCCTCTCTAACCATTTTTTTCCTTCCCTTCCCGCATGGTCTTCTGTTAAGTGTCTCAGGATCCACATAGGAGTGAAAACATATGGAATCTGTCCTTCTCTGTATGACTTATTTCACTTAGCATAACACTCTCCAGTTCCATCCACGTTGCTACAAAAGGCCATATTTCATTCTTTCTCATTGCCACATAGTATTCCATTGAGTATATAAACCACAATTTCTCTATCCATTCATCAGCTGATGGACATTTAGGCTCTTTCCACAATTTGGCTATTGTTGAGAGTGCTTCTATAAACATTGGGGTACAAGTGCCCCTATGCATCAGTACTCCTGTATCCCTTGGGTAAATTCCTAGCAGTGCTACTGCTGGGTCATAGGGTAGGTCTATTTTTAAATTTTGGAGGAACCTCCACACTGTTTTCCAGACCGGCTTCACCAGTTTGCATTCCCACCAACAGTGCAAGAGGGTTCCCATTTCACCAAATCCTCTCCAGCATCTATAGTCTCCTGTTTTCTTCATTTTAGGCACTCTGACCGGCGTGAGGTGATATCTGAGTGTGGTTTTGATTTGTAATTCCCTGATGAGGAGCGACATTGAGCATCTTTTCATGTGCTTGTTGGCCATTTGGATGTCTTCTTTAGAGAAGTGTCTATTCATGTTTTCTGTCCATTTCTTCACTGGATTATTTGTTTTTCGGGTGTGGAGTTTGGTGAGCTCTTTATACATTTCGGATACTAACCCTTTGTCCAATATGTCATTTGCAAATATCTTTTCCCATTCCATTGGTTGCCTTTTAGTTTTGTTGATTGTTTCCTTTGCTGTGCAGACGCTTTTTATCTTCATGAAGTCCCAATAGTTCATTTTTGCTTTTAATTCCTTTGCCTTTGGGGAATGTGTCAAGTAAGAAATTGCTGCAGCTGTCAGAGAGGTTTTCCCCTGCTTTCTCCTCTAGGGTTTTGATGGTTTCCTGTCTCACATTCAGGTCCTTTATCCATTTTGAGTTTATTTTTGTGAATGGTGTAAGAAAGTGGTCTAGTTTCATCATCCTTCTGCATGTTGCTGTCCAGTTCTACCAGCACCATTTGTTAAAGGGCTGTCTTTATTTCCATTGGATATTTTTCCAGCTTTGTAAAAGATGAGTTGGCCATACTTTTGTGGGTCTAGTTCTGGGGTTTCTATTCTATTCCATTGGTCTATGTGTCTGTTTTTGTGCCAATACCATGCTGTCTTGATGATTACAGCTTTGTAGTAGAGGCTAAAGTCTGGGATTGTGATGCCTCCTGCTTTGGTCTTCTTCTTCAAAATTACTTTGGCTATTCAGGGCCTTTTGTGGTTCCATACAAAAATTAGGATTGCTTGTTCTAGCTTGGAGAAGAATGTTGGTACAATTTTGATTGGGATTGCATTGAATGTGTAGATAGTTTGGGGAAGTATTGACATTTTAACAATATTTATTCTTCCAATCCATAAGAATGGAATGTTTTTCCATTTCTTTATGTCTTCTTCCATTTCCTTCCTAAGCTTTCTATAGTTTTGAGCATACAGATCTTTTACGTTTTAGTTAGGTTTATTCCTAGGTATTTTATGCTTCTTGGTGCAATTGTGAATGGAATCGGTTTCTTTATTTGTCTTTCTGTTGCTTTAGTATTAGTGTATGGGAATGGAACTGATTTCTGTATTTGATTTTGTATCCTGCGACTTGCTGAATTCATGCATCAGTTCTAGCAGACTTTTGGTGGAGTCTGTAGGGTTTTCTATGTCATCTGCAAAAAGTGAAATCTTACCTTCATCTTTACCAATTTGGATGCCTTTGATTTCCTTTTGTTGTCTGATTGCTGATGCTAGAACTTCCAACACTATGTTAAACAACAGCGGTGAGAGTGGACATCCATGTCATGTTCCTGATCTCAGGGGCAAAGCTCTCAGTTTTTCCCCATTGAGGATAATATTAGCTGTGGGCTTTCCATAAATGGCTTTTATAATGCTTAAATATGTTCCTTTTATCCCGACTTTCTCGAGGGTTTTTATTAAGGAAGGATGCTGAATTTTGTCAAAGGTTTTTCCTGCAACAATTGACAAGATCATATGGTTCTTATCTTTTCTTTTATTAATGTGATGTATCATGTTGATTGATTTGCAAATGTTGAATCAGACCTGCAGCCCAGGAATGAATCCCACTTGATCGTGGTGAATATTTGTTTCCTATTCTGTTGAATTCGAATTGCTAGCATCTTATTGAGAATTTTTGCATGGATATTCATCAGGGATATTGGCCTGTAGTTCTCTTTTTTTTGCTGGGTCTCTGTCTGGTTGGGGAATCAAAGTAAAGCTGGCTTCATAGAATGAGTCTGGAAGTTTTCCTTCCCTTTCTATTTTTTGGAAGAGCTTGAAAAGGATAGGTATTTTCTCTGCTTTAAATGTCTGGTAGAATTCCCCTGGGAAGCTATCTGGTCCTGGACTCTTATTTGTTGGGAGATTTTTGATAACTGCTTCAATTTCTTCGCTGGTTATGGGTCTGTTCAAGCTTTCTATTTCTTCCTATTTCAGTTTTGGAAGTGTGTGGGTACTTATGAATTTGTCCATTTCTTCTAGGTTGTCCAGTTTGTTGGCATATAATTTTTCATAGTATTCCCTGATAATTGCTTGTATTTCTGAGGGATTGGTTGTAATCATTCCATTTTCATTCATGATTTTATCTATTTGGGTCATCTCCCTTTCCCTTTTGAGAAGCCTGGCTAGAGGTTTATCAATTTTGTTTATTTTTTCAAAAAACCAACTCTTGGTTTCATTGATCTGCTCTATAGTTTTTTTAGATTCTATATTGTTTGTTTCTGCTCTGATCTTCATTATTTCTCTTCTGCTACTGGGTTTGGGGTATCTTTGCTGCTCTGCTTCCAGTTCCTTTAGGTGTGCTGTTAGATTTTGTATTTGGGATTTTTCTTGTGTCTTGAGATAGGCCTGGATTGCAATGTATTTTCCTCTCAGGACTGCCTTTGTTGCATCCCAAAGCGTTTGGATTGTTGTATTTTCATTTTCATTTGTTTCCATATATTTTTTTAATTTCTTGTCTCATTCCCTGGTTGATCCATTCATTCTTTAGTAGGGTATTCCTTAACCTCCATACCTTTGGAGTTTTTCCATAATTTTTCCTGTGGTTGATTTCAATATTCATCACATTGTGGTCTGAAAGTATGCATGGTGTTATCTCAATTCTTATATACTTATGAAGGGCTCTTTTGTGACCCAGTATGTGATCTATCTTAGAGAATGTTCCATGTGCACTCGAGAAGAAAGTATATTCGGTTGCTTTGAGATGCAGAGTTCTAAATATATCTGTCAAGTACATCTGATACAGCGTACCACTCAGGGTCCTTGTTTCTTTATTGATCCTGTGTCTAGATGAACTATCCAATGTTGTAAGTGGAGTACTAAAGTCCCCTGCAATTACCACATTCTTATCAATAAGGCTACTTATGTTTGTGATTAATTGGTTATATATTTGGGGGCTCCCGTATTCGGTGCATAGACATTTATAATTGTTAGCTCTTCCTTATGGATAGACCCTGTAATTATTCTATAATGCGCTTCTTCATCTCTTGTTACAGCCTTTAATTTACAGTCTGGTTTGTCTGATATAAGCATGGCTACTCGAGCTTTCTTTTGACTTCCAGTAGCATGATAGATAGTTCTTCATCCCCTCACTTTCAATCTGAAGGTGTCCTCAGGTCTAAAACGAGTCTCTTGTAGACAGCAAATAGATGGGTCTTGTTTTTTTTTTATCCATTCTGATACTCTATGTCTTTTGGTTGGAGTATTTAGTCCATTTATATTCAGTGCTATTATAGAATGATATGGGTTTAGAGTCATTGTGATGTCTGTAGGTTTCATGCTTGTAGTGATGTGTCTGGTACTTTGTCTCACAGGATCCCCCTTAGCATCTCTTGTAGGGCTGGTTTAGTGGTGATGAATTCCTTCAGTTTTTGTTTGTTTGGGAAGACCTTTATCTCTCCTATTTTAAATGACAGACTTGCTGGATAAAGGATTCTCAGCTACATTTTTTTCTGTTCATCACATTGAAGATTTCCTGCCATTCTCTTCTGGCCTGCCAAGTTTCAGTAGATAGATCCGTCACGAGTGTTTTTGGTCTCCCTTTATATGTTAGAACATGTTTATCCCAAAATTCTCTCTTTATCCTTGTATTTTGCCAGTTTTACCATGATATGTCATGCAGAAGTTCTATTCAAGTAAGTCTGAAGGGAGTTCTCTGTGCCTCTTGGATTTCAACACATTTTTCCTTCCTCAGTTCATTGAAGTTCTCATCTATGATTTCAAGTACACCTTCAGCAACTTTCCCTCTCTCTTCCTCCTCTGTAATCCCATTGATGCATATATTATTTCATTTAATTATGTCACTTAGTTCTCTAAGTCTCCCCTCATACTCCTGGATTTTTTTTATCTCTCTTTTTCTCAGCTTCTTCTTTTTCCATAATTTTATCTTCTAGTTCATCTATTTTCTCCTCTGCCTCCTCAATCCGAGCTGTGGTTGCCTCCATTTTATTTTGTAACTCATTTATAGCATTTATTTAGGTCCTCCTGACTGTTTCTTAGTCCCTTGAACTCTGTAGTAATAGATTCTCTGCTGTCCTCTATACTTTTTTCAAGCCCAGCGATTACTTTTATGACTACTATTTTAAATTCATTTTCTGCTATATTTCTTAAATAGTTTTTGATCAGCTCTTTAGCTGTCGCTACTTCCTGGAGTTTCTTTTGAGAATTCTTCCATTTCATCATTTTGGATAGTCCCTGGAGTGGCGGGGAACTGCAGGGCTCTTCCCCTGTGCTGTCTGGAGTAACTTGCATTGGTTGGCGGGGCCGCAGTTAGATGATGTCTGCCCCAGCCCACTGCTGGGGCCACAGTCAGACTGGTGTGTACCTTATCTTTCCCTCTCCCAGGGGCAGGACTGTCTGTGGAGTGGTGTTTCCTCTGTCTGGGCTACTTGCACACTGCCAAGCTTGTGGTGCTTGGATGGGATCTGGTGTATTAGCCAGGGTGGATCTGCAAGGTGCACAGGGGTGGGAGAGGTAGGCTCAGCTCACTTTGCCTTTGGTGGTCTGCTTCCAGAGGGGCCCAGTGGCACCGGAGGGAGGCAGACACATTGGAAGGATGGATCCGCAGAAGCGCAGCATTGTGTGTTTGCACAGTGCAAGCAAGTTCCTGATGGCAACTGGTTCCCTTTGGGATTTTGGCTGGGGGATGGGCAAGGGAGATGGTGCTTCCCAGTGCCTTTGTTCCCCACCTAGCTGAGCTCTGTCGTTTGGGGCTCAACAACTCTTCCTCCCGTTGTCCTCCTGTTGTCCTTTAGCCCTCCCACTCTCAGAGCAGAGCTGTTGACTTATTCCAGATGTTAAGTCCTGTTGGCTGTCAGAACATACTCTGTCCAGCCCCTCCACTTTTGCAAGCCAGACTCGGGGGCTCTGCCTTGCTGGGTGGGCTGGCTGCCAGTCCACCACCCTGGCTCCCTCCTGCCAGTCCATGTAACGTGCACCACCTCTGCCCTTCCTACCCTCTTCTGTGGGCCTCTTGTCTATGCTTGGCTCCAGAGAGTCCATTCTGCTAGTCTTCTGGCAGTTTTCTGGGTTACTTAGGCAGATGTGGGTGGAATCTACGTGCTCAGCAGGACGCTGTGAGCACAGCCATCCTCCTATGCCACCATCTTCCCAGTTCCTCTTTTCTGAATTTTATAGTTATAACTTTAAAAATTATTCAGTTACACTAATATAATTCATATTGTGAAGGCAAGATGTGTAGTTTCCCTCCCCCAGTAGTAAATAATGATTTTATTTGGATGAAGAGGCATCAGTAGGAACTGGGAGATTTCTTAAAATTGATGTTTTAAAGTTTATTATTATTATTATTATTATTGCTTTGATGTTCAAAGTATTCCCTCTTTCGCCAGTGTAATCCTTTCAAGTTGAGGTCCTGCCTCTTTGATCTGACCTCATTATTATTTGATATCTTTCTTGCTTGCTGGAAAAAGATGTTTTAAGTTCATCATGAGCATTCCCCTACAAATTGTTGATGTTGTACCTGAAAATTTTATCTAAGTACCATGTTTAGGAAACTGGAGTGACTCTTGTTACTAGTTGGTATGGCTCTTATGATTCTGCAATAGATAGAAAATATGAATTACTTAGAGAAATTAGTCATGATTTTATATTTCTTATTAAAATTAAAATTACACAATTTTACTTCAATTATTTGTTTCTATATGTTTAGTGTATTTTCACTTAACACTAAAAAAAGTCTTGGTTCTTAACAATATTAGCATAAATATTGATTGCTTTTCTTATAGTAGGTGCCTCAAAATAATAGAAATAGTACTACTAAAAGCAATGCTACTTAATAAGGTTAATATTTCTTGTGAATGTTTTCTCATAAGAATATATTATTTTGTTTATATTTAAAGATACTGAATTTACAATATTTACCTTCGATAAATATGCTATCAACTTTCATTTTTCAGGTAAAGTAACAAACATATGGCAAAAAATATGACTATAATATACAAATATATCACATATTGCTGCATATTATGTGCTTTTGCCTCATTTTACTATTCTGATATTTAAAATTTTTTTCTCTGTATTTTTACCAATCTCAATTTGTCAAATATTTGCTTTTTAGACCCCATATACCATATGTTTTCCTTTTATTGCACATATTTCTACTCCTATCCCTACTATTCCATACCTTCCTATTCCCTTAGATATATTTTGCTGGCCTTTTTACATTATTCAGATTAATATTTACTTCATTACTTACAGTTTTTTCTTCAGATAAAATAAGTATATAAAATGCTTTATATTTTGTTCTAAATATTCCTTACCAACATTACATTCATTTTTTTTAAATAATATTTTTTATTGAGTTAGGCATTACACAAAACAGAACTTCAATAATAATTTTTCATAAAACAAACACATTTATGCTTAATGAATAGTACATCACTAGCTCTGTACCATGTATGTCATCTTTAAATTAATAAACAAGTGAAATAAGCCATACAGAGAAAGACAGATACCATATGGTTTCACTCTTATGTGGATCCTGAGAAACTTAACAGGAACCCATGGGGGAGGGGAAGGAAAAAAAAAAAGGAGGTTAGAGTGGGAGAGAGCCAAAGCATAGGAGACTGTTAAAAACTGAGAACAAACTGAGGGTTGATGGGGGGTGGGAGGGAGGGGAGGGTGGGTGATTGGTATTGAGGAGGGCATCTTTTGGGATGAGCACTGGGTGTTGCATGGAAACCAATTTGACAATAAGTTTCATATATTGAAAAAAAATTAATAAACAACCATTTTCTCCAGTGAAAACACATGTAGTTATAAATACATTAAACAAGTAAAAAGAAAATGATTTTAGGAACATATTTTATTTATTGCCAGATATCTAAAATGCTATTAACATATGCAATTGCTACAAAAACTTTGCTGAAATATTTTATGTTATTTTTACGTGTGATGTTAAACACATACTGTGCATTTTATATTTAGAGTATAAACCAATTCTGATTATCTTTGGTGCTTAATAATTTCATATGGCTGGTATAAAATATTGTACAATGTAACTGTTAAGCGCCCATTGCTCAATTATACTGCAATTTATGTATACATTTGATTACTTTTCCAGTTACATAGAGGTATAACACATATACAAGAAACTTCATATAATGTATGAAATTTAATGAGTTGGGGATATATATAAACACACACACACATACACACATATATAATATGTTTATTATTTAGATCATGGTGATGGTAACATGAGTCTATGCATTTGATTACTGATATACATTTAGGTTGCTTCCAGATGAAATGAAATAAAATGAAATGAAATGAAATGAAATATTCATGTCTATGTCTCTTGCTGCAGGTATGGATTCACAAGGTGTGTGTTCAAATTCAATAGATGTTGCCAAGTATATTTCTTTTAGTAGTGTCAGTTATTTTTTCTAATTTTTATCTGTCCTGGAAAATAACTGATAGTATATAATCTGGAGTTCAATTTTCATTTTCCCAATGACTAATAATGTTGAGCATCTTACCTTATTGATCATTTGTGGCATTGATTTATATTTCCCTAATATCCAGTTATGGAAAACCTACCACCCTTGTAAGGCATGGAGCATAATTTATTTAACTCTTTATTTTTTTTGTCATAGAATTTACAGTATACATATTATATTCATTAGAATTTATCTTTGACTAACATTGTATCATTTTGCATGTAGTAGAATAACTTTATAACAATATAATTATTTTTATGAAATTATTTATACTAATTGTGTTGGTTAATTTTATGTGTAAACTTAATGGAGTTAGGGATGCCCAGATAGCTGTTAAGACATTTCTCAGAGTGTCTGCGTGTTTCCAGAAGAGAGTACCATTAGAGTATGTGAACTGAGTAAAGAAATTTCCCTTACCAATGCAGATGTACTTCAATTCAGGGACTGAATACAATGAAAATGCAGAAGGACACATTTGTATGTGCATACACTGGTATATTCAATTTCTCTTACCCTTGGGCATTATTGTTCCTGGTTCTCAAGCCTTCAGACAGAGACTTACACCGTTGCCTTCCCCTGACTCTCAAGTCTTCATGTTTGAACTGGAAGTACAGCATCTGCTATATTGGGTGTTCAGCTTGCAGACAGCAGAGCTTGGTACTACCATAGTCACATGAGCCAATCACACATAATAAATTTATTTCCATCTAAGTATGTATCTATATTTATGTTGATATTCTATTGAACCTGTTTTTAAGTAGTACCCTTACTTACATTATAAACTTTGAAATGCATTATTTTTGCTTTAGGGAATCAATTACATAGAGTGACTAAAAATTACAGAGTTGTCATAATATCCTTACATTTATTTTTGTCCATTTCAGGAGATTTTGTTTTTTTTTTTTTATATGGACCCAAATTCTAATGCTTCTAGGAGGTATTAAAGTAGCAAGTGTGGGACATTTCTTGAGTGATTACTAGAGTGTTATGTTCTGTGTCCCAGTAGAGTGTTTTGAGTTGTTAAACACTCTTATTGGTATATATTTTGCCTTACTTGAAAAGCATGCTAAGGATCCACTTCCACTTGTAATCTACCAGCTCCTGGTGATAAATACAGATCAGAGATTGCAACTCTATGGGGTATATTTCCTTTTCACTTTTACCAGATTCATCTCCCCCGTCAAGTTACACTATAACTTAAACCCATTGATTGACCTAATTTCCAAGAGGGAAAATTGAGGTATATCATAAAGAAGCATATGGCATTTTGGGCAGTAGAATCCTGTGCAAAACCTCTGATTAAGGGAAGATTGATAGGTATTGAAGGAGAGCGGACCTGTTTAGTACCTTAAGATGGTTTAAACAAATATAGGGACACAATAAATTTAGGAGTGTTGTCCTGTAATGTAGGACTCATTTTTTCCTACCCATGGCCTTGGCATAGCAGACCTTCCTTGATTGATAACACAACTTCATTGGAGCTCCACTACTTGCTCTATTAGATGCTTGGCCTTGGCTTCAATTTTCTCTGGTTTCCCACTGCAGAAGATGAGCCTTTCCAAAGGAGCCCCTCTGGCTTTCACATTTAGCTTTCAAATGATAATTAATTAATTTCTTCTTTTGGTTATTCTTCCAGATCATCAATTGACTTAGTGATAGATATCCTATTCAGTTACAGTTACTATTTTCCCCATGTTTCTCAAAAACCTGACACATTGCACAAGTTATTGAATGCCCTTCTATGTATTATCTCACTTCTCCATTCCCTGTTCTAAAACTTGGACCCCTACTTTGAAGCAAGGACCCTGTGCTCTACATACATGCAAGGATGTAGCCCACACTGACTTCTGCATGGCAAGTGACCCAATTTCTAGTTTCATAAAACAGTTTTGGCTTACCCAGTAAGGAAGTACACAGTTGGAATAGCCCTTTGGATTTGGCCTGAGTTGGTGGACATGAATGGATTTTCACATTCCCATACTGATCATGAATTATTCCCTTCCTTAGGCAAATAGAGAGAGAGAGAGAGAGAGAGAGAGAGAGAGAGAGATGGGCAGGGGGGTTATAATTTTACACTTTAGGAGTTTGAGCCTGAGGGTGGGAGGAGTCCCTCTCTCTCTCCTCTCTCTCCTCTCTCTCTCTTCTCTCTCTCCTTCCCCCCGCTTGCTCTCCCTCTCACTCTCCCTCTCTCTCTCTCGCTCACTCTCCCTCTCACTCTCCTCTCTCTCTCTCTTCCTCTCTCTCTCTCTCTCGAGAGGAGAGCGAGAGGGAGAGCGAGATCTCTCTCTCCTCCCCCCCCAGTCAGTTTACTGTCCCACTTCAGCGCAGGTCATGATCTTACAATTCAGGAGTTTGAGCTGGGAGGGGGGTTATGAGTTTATGGGCGAGGGGGGATTATGATTTTACACTTTAGGAGAGAGAGAGAGAGCAAGATCTTTCTCTCTCTCTCTCTCCCCCAACTTGCTCTCCCTCTCACTCTCCCTCTCTCTCTTTTCCTCTCGAGAGAGGAGCTATCTAAAGGTGAAGGAATCCCTGAGGGGGTATATAGATGAAAGCTGTCTGCTAACAGTACTTCTAACAGCTGAACCATTAATTATTTAGGAAACAGAAAGCCACCAGGTTCACATCATCAGTGTTCCATTTTCATTACTGAGAGAAAAGTCTGCTCCAAGTGACATCTCACAGATGGAGGAAGTGTGAGGAAGACTGCATATGGATTCATCTGGACTCTGTCTTTTCTCCTCAGTATCCTACCGTGTATCCTATTTCATTATAACAAATCTTACCTGTGAGAAAGATGTGTGATGAAACTTCTGAGTAGTTCTTGAGAAATTCTGAAAAAATGGGTGGTTTTGAGGACACACAAAACAAAAATTATTTATGGTAATAACACAAACAAAAAAGCTGTGGAATTTTGTTCCATCAGCACTCAGAATACAAAAATGGATTGAACTGGTTAGGTCATTCTCCAGAAGGTGCAGGACAATGGAATTTACAGCATTGGAAATGAAAAAGATTGAATATGTATCATGAGTACTAATTTGTTAATAGAAAAGAGTTAAGTCAGGAAGGGTTGATGAGAGCAAGTAATGAATGAGAAGTCCTCATGAGATTAAATAAAATTATAAGTATGCTTGGAGAATGTTTAAGATTGTCAATTTAGAAAAGTAGCTTTTGGATTTTGATGAATAAATCAAATGTCATAACTTTATTTTTATTTTCCTGATATTTTCTATTATTTCATGTGTGCTTAATTTTGAAAAAGAGGATTGAGAGTTAAAAGCATCAGTTCATTAGGTCATTTCATAGAACTAGCAATGGATGATCAGATTTATGTCAAATAAAGAAGCATGGAGCTTCAATCTGATTTATCAAAGAAAACAAACCATAAAAATACTGCTTTGTCCATATTAATGCACCAATTTAAAATAACACATAAGAAGTTTTCATTAATAACAATAAAACTTGTACTTATTTTTAGAATGTTCTCATCAAATAATTCCAGAAGTAGTAGTGGAAGTAACCATTTATAGTATCAACAATATCCTGTATTACAGAAAATCCAAATGCATATTTGGTGCTAATTAATATTTTATTAAAATAGAGTATGTCAATGCATATTTAATGATAAATTTCCATTGTTACAAAAAGGATATTTTTTGTTTGTTACAATTTTTTATTTAAATTCTAGTTAGCTAACATGTAGTGTAATATTGGTTTCAGGAGTAGAATTTAGTCATTCAGAAGGAGGTGCCAAGATGGCGGAATAGCATATAAGTTTTTTGTGTCTCTCGTCAATGAAATACAGCCAGATCAACACTAAACCATCCTGCACACCTAGAAAACTGATTTGAGGATTAACACAAAAATCTTCACAACCTGAATCAGAGAACTTAGCAGGTATGCAGCACAGAGAAGTGAACTGGGGGAGAAAGCTGCAGAGGGCAGGGAGCTGGTTTTGCTTGCAGAAAGAGGACAGAGCCAGGGGTGGAGAGTGTGGAAAGCATTACCCCCACCTGAAAGCATCTGGAGAGAAAAGAAAGAGTATGCAAGGGATTGATCAAAAAACGGAGAAAAGAGAGTGTTTAAATTCCATTAAGACTTTACAAACAGGAGGAGTGCAGAGTCTGAAACTCTGTAGATCCATACCTGGTGGTGCTCTGGTGGGAAGTGCAAATCCTCACAAGCAGAGAGGGAGGTCCTTGGGGTCCTTGAGCCACAGGGGGAGAGACAGTTCCCCTGCTGGGAGGACATTTGGTAGAGGCTGTGTGGTCTCCCCATAGGCAAAGGTCCTAATGGAGCCCAGAGAACAACCATATTCACTGGTGCTGGAACAAAGACATTAAGGGGGAAGCCTGGTGCCAGATGTGAGTTGTGATTTTCCATAATCCCTGAAACACTGCTGTTACACAATTGTGTGAACTTTTTCTGCGGCAGGCTGATGCTCTGGGCATCAGCAGCAGCACGGTCTCCCATTCTTGGGAGTGGGCTGGCAGCCAGCCATTGGTCAGTGAGACATTCCCCAAGAATGTTTGAGTGGGACAAAGCCACAGTCCCTCAGAAGTGAGGGGTTGGGAAACACAGCCACGTGTGAGATAAAACTCAGGAGGGAGGTGCCACCTGGAAACTTGATTGGTTGGTCACAGACAGTGTAAAAGTGGGAGTGGACAGAAGCTGGACAGAAAGGAAAGGTGCAAGATTGCTAATCAGGAAGAGCACAGAGTTCTGATACTAGAGACTGGGTAGCTGGGTGATGCCATTTTCACCCCTCCTGTGCATGTGCATACACACCTATAGCTGCCACAACAATCCACCCCAGTAATCTAAGCACCACCATCTAATGTACAATGGTGCCATTACACTAAGCCATGCTCAACTGGGCCAACCTCCCTCTTCAGGAACAACACAAGTCTTTCCGCTTACTTAGTTTACAGACTATAAAGTGCTTCATAGTTCGACTTGTAGCAGAAACCGATGTAATTTCAATCATACTTCGGTCTGTTTGCTTGTCCATCTATCCAATTTTTTTTCTTTTCTTATCCTTGAATACAGTTAGAGGAAAAATTATTTTTACTTTCCATTTCTATTAAAAATAATATTATTTATTTGTTTTCTACTATATTTTTATTGTTTGTAACTTTTTAAAATTCTATTTTTTACTTCCATCATTTCATTTTATACTATTTCACTGTATTCATTTTTTTCAAATTTTCAGAAATTTTCCTTTCTTTTCTTTGCTTTTCCTTTCATTTCTTTTCTTTTCTATCTTTCCCTTTTTTCTCTAATCTCTCAAGCTCCTTTCAACAAACACACCAGGACACACCTAGGATCTAGATTACTTTATTTGATTTTTGTGTTTTTAATTTTTTTAATTTTAAATTGTTTACCTTATTAATTGCTTTTCTCCCTCAAAATGACAAAATGAAGGAATTCACCCTAAGGAAAGAACAGGAAGAAATGACATCCAGGGAATTTACAACACAGATACAATCAAGATGTCTAAATCAGAATTTAGAATCACAATATTAAGAATATTAGCTGGGATTGAAAACAGATTAGAATCATTTTCTGCAGAGATAAAACCTAGTCGGGATGAAATAAAAAATGCTATAACTGAGCTGCAATTTCAAATGGTGGATGAGGCAGAACAGAGAATCAGCTATATAGAGGACAAACTTATGGAGAACAGTGAAGCAGAAAATAGAGGGGATATAAGGCAAAAGAACACAATTTAAGAAACAGATGTATCAGTGACTCATTAAAAAAGAACAACATCAGAATCATAGGGGTCCCAGAAGAGGAAGAGATAGAAATAGGGTAGAAGGGCTATGTGAAGAAATCATAGCATAAAACTTTCCTAACCTGGGGAAAGACGCAGACATCAAAATCCAGGAAGCACAAAGGAATTCCATTAGATTCAACAAAATCCAACCATCAAGAAAGCATATCATAGTCAAATTCACAAATACTCAGGCAAGGAGAGAATCATGAAAGCAGCAAGGGGAAAAAAAAAAAAAACCAGTCCTTAACCTATAAGGGAAGATAGATCAGGTATGCAGCAGACCTATCCACAGAAACTTGGCAGGCCAGAAAGGAGTGGCAGGGTATATTCAATGTGCTGAATCAGAAAAATATGCAGCCAAGAGTTCTTTATCCAGCAAGGCTGTCATTCAAAATAGAAGGAGAGATAAAAAGTTTCCTAAACAAACAAAAATTAAAGGAGTTTGTGACCACTAATCCAGCCCTGCAAGAAATTTTAAGGGTGACTCTCTGAGGGGACAAAAGATGAAAAAAATAAAAATAAATAATAATAAAGACCAAAAGCAACAAAGCTTAGAAAGGACCAGAGAACACCACCAGAAACTCCAACTCTACAAGCAACATAATGGCAATAAATTCACATCTTTCAGTACTCACTCTAAATTTCAATGGACTAAATGCTCCAATAAAAAGACATACGGTAACAGAATGGATAAGAAAACAAGATCCATCTATATGCTGTTTACAAGAGACCCACTTTAGACCTAAAGTCACCTTCAGGTTGAAAATAAGGGGATTGAGAACCATCTATAATGCTAATGGTCAACAAAAGAAAGCTGGAGTAGCCATACTTATATTAGACAACCTAGACGTCAAAATAAAGACTGTATCAAGAGATGAAGAAGAGTCTTGTACTATAATTAAGGGGTCTATCCATCAAGAAGACCTAACGGTTGTAAACATTTATGCACCAAATGTGAAAGCACCCAAATATATAAATCAATTAATCACAAACATAAAGAAACTCATTGATAGTAATACCATAATAGTAGGAGACATCAACATTCCACTCACAGCAACTGACAGATCATCTAATCAAAAAATCAAGAAAGAAACAATGGACTTGAATGACACACTAGACCAGATGGACTTAACAGGTATATTCAGAATATTTCATCCTAAAGCAGTGGAATATACATTCTTCTCCAGTGCACATAGAACATTCTCCAGAATAGACCACAGACTGGGACACAAATCAGCCCTCAGCCAGTACAAAAAGACTGAGATCATACAGTGCATATTTTCAGACCACAATGCTATGAAACTCGAAATCAACCACAAGAAAAAAAAATCTGGAAAGGTAACAAATATTGGAGACTGAAGAACATCCTACTAAAGAGTGAATGGGCCAACCAAGAAGTTAAAGAGTAAATTAAAAAGTATATGGAAGCCAATTAAAATGATAACCCCACAACCCAAAGCCTCTGGGACACAGCAAAGGTTGTCATAAGAGGAAAGTACATAGCAATCCATGCCTTCTTAAAGAAAGAAGAAAGACCTCAGATACACAACCTAATCTTGTGCTTTAAAGAGCTGGAAAAAGAAAATCAAATAAAACTCAAAACCAACAGAAGACAGGAAATAATAATGATTAGAGCAGAAATTAATGCTATTGAAACAAACAAAACAAAACAGTAGAACAGATCAACAAAATGAGAAGCTGGATCTTTGAAAGAATTAACAAAATTGATAAACCACTAGCCACTTTGATCAAAAACAAAAAGGAAAGAACTCAAATAAATGAAATCAAAAAGGAAAGAGGGGAGACCACAACCAATACAGCAGAAATAAAAACCATAATAAGAGAATATTATGAGCAATTATATGCCAATAAAATGGGCAATCTGGAAGAAATGGACAAATTCGTAGAGACATATATACTACCAAAACTGGAAAAGGAAGAAATAGAAAATTTAAACAGACCCATACCAGTAAATATATCAAATTACTAATCAAATACCTCCCAAAGAACAAGTCCAGGGCCAGAAGACTTTCTAGGGCAATTCTACCAAACATTTATGGAAGAGTTAACACCTATTCTCTTGAAGCTGTTCCAAAAAATAGAAATGGAAGGAAAACTTCCAAACACTTTCTATGAGGCCAGCATTACCTTGATTCCAACACCAGAGACCACACTAAAAATAAGTATAGACCCATTTCCCTGATGAACATGGATGCAAAAATCCTCAACAAGATATTAGCCAACTGGATCCAACAATACATTAAGAAAATTATTCACCACGACCAAGTAGGATTTATGCCTGGGATGCAGGGATGGTTCAATATCCACAAAAAAATTTACATGATCTGTCACATCAATAAAAGAAAGGACAAGAACCATATGATCCTCTCAATAGGTGCAGGGAAAGCATTTGACAAAATACAGCATCCTTTCTTGATAAAAACTTTCAAGAAAGTAGGGAAAGAAGGATCATACCTCGAGATCATAAAAGCCATATATGAATGACCCAACGCTAATATAATCCTCAATGGGGAAGAACTGAGAGCTTTCCCCCTAAGGTCAGGAATAAGACAAAGATGTACACTGTCGCCAGTGTTATTCAACATAGTATTGGAAGTCTTAGCCTCTGCAGTCAGACAACACAAAGAAATAAAGGCATCCAAATTGCCCAGGAGGGGGTGTAAGTTTCACTCTTTACAGATGACATGATTCTATATATGGAAAACCCAAAAGATGCCACCAAAAACCTGCTAGAACTGATTCATGAATTCAGCAAAGTTGCAGGGTATTAAATCAATGCCAGAAATTGGTTGCATTCTTATTCAACAACAATGAGGCAACAGAAAGAGAAATCAAGGAATTGATCCCATTTACAATGACACCAAAAACCGTAAAATACCGAGGAATAAATCTAACCAAAGAGGTGAAAAATCTATACACTGAAAAGTATAGAAAGCTCATGAAAGAAATTGAGGAAGACACACAAAAAAATGGAAAAATATTCCATGCTTCTTGGTAGGAAGAACAAATATTGTTAAAATGTCGATTATACCCAAAGCAATCTACATATTCAACGCAATCCCTATCAAAATAACACAAGCATTCTTCACAGAGCTAGAACAAATAATCCTAAAATTTGTATGGAACCAGAAAAGACCCGAATAGCCAAAGCAATCTTGAAAGAGAAAACCAAAGGAGGAGGCATGACAATCCTGGACTTCAAGTTATACTACAAAGCTATAATCACCAAGACAGTATGGTACTAACCCAAGAACAGACAGTAAGATCAATGGAACAGAATAGAGGACCCAGAAACAGACCCACAAACGTATGGCCAACTGATCTTTGACAAATCAGGAAAGAATATCCATTGGAATAAACAGTCTCTTCAGCAAGTGGTGCTGGGAAAACTGGACAGCGACATGCAGAAAAATGAACTTCGACCACTTTCTTACACCATACACAAAAATAAACTCAAAATGGATGAAAGACCTAAATGTAAGACAGGAAACCATCTAAATTCTTGAGAAGAAAGCAGGAAAAATCCTCTTTGGTCTTGGCTGCAGCAACTTTTTACTCAACACGTCTCTGGAGGCAAGGGAAACAAAAGCAAAAATGAACTACTAGGACCTCATCAAAATAAAAAGCTTTTGCACAGCAAAGGAAACAAGCAGGAAAGCTAAAAGGCAACCGACTGAATGGGAGAAGATATTTGCAAACAACATATCAGATAAAGGGTTAGTATCCAAAATCTATGAAGAATTTGTCAAACTCAACACCCATAAAAACAAATAATCCAGTGAAGAAATGGGCAGAAGACATCAAAAGACACTTCTCCAAAGACATCCAGATGGCCAACCAACACATGAAAAAGGCTCAAAATCACTCATAATCAGGGAAATGCAAATCAAAACCACAATGAGATACCACCTTACACCTGTCAGAATGGCTAACATTAACAACTCAGGCAACAACAGATGTTTGTGACGATGCAGAGAAAGAGTATCTCTTTTGCATTGTTGGTGGGAATGCAAGCTGGTGAAGCCACCCTGGAAAACACTATGGAGTTTCCTCAAAAAATTAAAAATATAACTACCCTACTACTCAGCAATTGCACTACTAGGTATTTATCCAAAATATACAGGTGCGCTGATTTGAAGGGACATATGCAATGTTTATAGCAGCACTATCAGCAATAGCCAAAGTATGGAAAGAGCCCAAATGTCCATCGATGGATGAATGGATAAGGAATTGGCATATATATATATATATATATATATATATATATATATATTGGTATATATATATACCAATTCCTTATCCATTTTATATACACACACACACACACACACACACACACACACAATGGACTATTACTCGGCAATCAAAAAGAATGAAATTTTGCCATTTGCAACTACATGGATGGAAGTGGAAGGTTATGCTAAGTGAAATTAGTCAGTCAGAGAAAGACAAATATATGACTTCACTCATATAAGGACTATAAGATACAAAACAGATGAACATAAGGGAAGGGAAACAAAATAATATAAAAACAGGGAGTGGGAGAAAACATAAGAGAGAATAAACAGGTTACTGGAGGGTTGTGGGAATGGGAGATGGCCCAAATGGGTAAGTTGCATTAAGGAATCTACTCCTGAAATCATTGTTGCACTATATGCTAACTGATTTGGATGTAAATTAAAAAAAATTAAAAAGCTGAATGAAGAACATTCCATTGTATAAGTTCTGGATGTCCTATGTATAGCATGTTGACTGTAGTTAGTTTTCAAAACTGTATTATATACTTAAAATTTACTATGTGTGCAGATCTCAAATGTTCTCACTACACAATAATAATGGTATTGGAAGTGATAATTATGTCAATTAACTTATTGTGGAAGTCATTTCACAGTGTATACATACATCAAAATATCAAGCTGAATATCTTAAATATGTGTAATTTATAATGGTTAATTATACTTTAATAAAACATAAAAATCGAACTGATGCTAGCATTGGAATATCCTGTCTTTTGTTCATTAGCTTGAACAGTTTGCCATTACCTTGGACAATTTCCTCAAGCAGTTTTATTATGGAAGAAAAGAAAAAAATAATAATAACAGTACCTGATACATGCAATGTTTGTAAATGTCTGTGAGTTCACATACATCCTGCTCAGTGCCAACCATATAGGAAGCACTCGATATGGTTTTCCTGTTATTGTTATGGATGTGAGGTGGAGCAGAAAATTTCAGTGAGTTCACACTAATACTTTAAGAAGGAGACATAATTATCTACCCAGGGTAACTATTTTCAAAAAGCATAAAAGCTAATTTTTTTCATTGTCCTAGGAGAGGAGATGAAAAACAATGAAAGCTATTATAATTAAAGAAAAGGGAATGGAATCTCCAGAGGGGTAACACATTAATTTTCCATCTTCTTCCCATGGTCAGGCTGGGTAGGGTTTATCTAGGAATAAAAATTCTTTTACTTTAGACTGATGATTTGTGTCTTCCAGGGAAGTTAAAGAGAGTGAGATTTCAATAAAATAATTCAGAGCAGGTATGATGCCACATTCTATGAGTGCTTCTAGAATAAAGTGAAAATATATTCATAATTTTCTGTTTAAAACATTTTAAAAGAAAAGTTATATTTTGACAGGTATATGTGTATTCATGATCAAGGATGTACCATACACATGCAATTAGAGTCATGCTGATTCTCTGGGATGTTAAATAATATAATAAACTGAGAATGATATTTAAATGAGTGCTGTTATGAAGACTTTGGACCCTTTCATGATTTCTATGAGTAACTCTCATGATTACTAGGGGTTACTATGAGTATCCCTAGATGTGTTTATTTTCTCTAGTTCTTTAGTATGTTTTCCATTTATTAATAATGATAAAGTTTCCAGTTGTGTGTGAAGTGTTTCTTTTTTATTATGTAGATAAAAACATGCAAAATGTGTAATTTTCTTTTTCTGTAGTGTAATGTCTCATTGAAATTATATGCTATTTAGACTCCTACTAAGAGACAGTATAAATAATCAGGTAAGAGTGTTTGCAAGTTAATGCCAAACGTTCTGCTGAAAATGGAGATCTGGAGATAATTGGTTTCATTTCTTAAGTGATTTTAGTCCTAAGCACTTTATGTGATTCTTTCATTTAATCTGTGCATTTTTTTTTGAGGAATGTGATAGTACTCTGCTTGTAAGAATATGAGAATTGTGGCAGGTGTTAAGTACTTGCCTCAGCTCACACATGGAAAAAATTGGGTAAAAATCCATGTTTTCTTTTCATATAATGCTGAGAATAAGAATATGAGAATAGAATGAGAATAAGAATATGAGTGCATCATTTGAAATGCAATTTGAGACCTCATTGTTTTTTCTTTTAGTAAGCACAGCTCACACTCACAGAACCTGTATACTTGTTATGTTTTCTTCTAAGACCTTTATATGTATTTTTAAATAGATTCATATAACTTCAAATTTAAAAACAAATTTATTATGCATAAAGCACTTTTGTAAAGGCTTTACAATAACATTACCAATGTTTTTTTGGAAATCAGTCTGACACTCTCTAATTATATAACCTCCTGGTTTGGTTATAATAATAACCATTATTTCGATACTGCTCTATTTCTTAAATAATGTATCATCTGTATTTAAATTTCATATCATAGAATTTGTGAGTGAACTGTGATCTGTTAATTCAATATTTCATTACTGAGGCTCATTAATTATAGTATAGCTATCAGAGAGTGTAGCTATGCCTTAAAACAGGAATTAATGGGGGCGCCTGGGTGGCGCAGTCGGTTGAGCGTCCGACTTCAGCCAGGTCACGATCTCGCGGTCCGGGAGTTCGAGCCCCGCGTCGGGCTCTGGGCTGATGGCTCAGAGCCTGGAGCCTGTTTCCGATTCTGTGTCTCCCTCTCTCTCTGCCCCTCCCCCCGTTCATGCTCTGTCTCTCTCTGTCTCAAAAATAAATAAACGCTGAAAAAAAAATTAAAAAAAAAAACAGGAATTAATGTACTTTAAGGCTGTATTTTGCTATTGGAAAAAGGGTTACTATGGAAATTTTTGCTCATGAAATTTTTTTCCTGTTCTCATCTATTTTTTTTCTGACCATTCCTCTACAAAGGAGTATAATTAGTTTAGCATCCAGAATTGATTACATCAATATGTAGCCTGGCATCATTTCGCATACTGTTTTGCTTAATTTTTCTGGTCAAATCCTGGCCAGTCAGTGTATATATCAATTAATTCGTTCAGTGATTCTTTTCTCAATATCTGGGAATGGTTTCCATGATTTATGGGTTGAACTTGTTATGGACACATACACAGAAATTCACTGTCACGGAATCAAGTCACTCTTCTTTGAGACTTAATGAGATCAAAATACAGAGAAGTCATTCTGGTAGATTAGTATTTGTAGGTGGTGATCATTCATGAATTGAAATTTTAAAATATTTTTAGGTTTTTCTCTTTCTTACTCACAGCATCATTCACAATTTGTATACACGATTACAACTTAAAGAACTACATACCCTCTTTTAAAAAATGAAAAAATAAATTCAAACTCATGAGGCTGGATTCAAGGTTCTAGCTTCCTCTCAGCTACATTTTTCCTTGCTACTTAAGTTTTTGCTGTTGTTGTTGTTTTGGTTTGGTTTGGTTTGGTTTGGGTTTTTTACCTCTTCAAAAAATGTGATGCATGGATTAATAAAAGTATATTCATGTTAATTGTTATATTCATCAGGCTAGTCTTTTTGTTTATGACATTGTTTTTATTACCTGGAATGACATGCTTCATATACAAACTTTTATCATACATAAATAATCACATCAAAATAAACTTTAAATGCTATGGTGAACATGAAACATTAACTTAGCAATATCTGTTTTTCTAAAATCTTGTATATATGTAAATTTTTCACTTATGTTCCACTTTGTGGAATTTATGCATGGATTGTTCTTTATTATTATGTGCTGTATTTTTTTTAACTTCCCCCTAGCATTTAGTCAAATACCACCAGATAAGTGAGGTCCCCCTGAGTACTCTCTTCAAAATGGAACACTCCATTTCAATTATGTTTCCACACCTTCATAGTGGTGTCTTTTTTGTTTTTGTTGTTGTTTGTTTGTTTTTGTCTCTATTGGTAAGGGTAAGTTTCTTTGTTGTTGTTTTTTGTTTGGTTTTGTTTTGTTTTTGTGCCTGTTGTGATTGCTGCTTTACTTCCGGTGCCCAACACATAGAACTTCAGAAACATTGTTTGAATGTTTGGACATTGAGTTTCTGTGAATTTCTGTTTTTGTATGTAGTAATTATTTAGAGGACATTTTGGATATATTGGTTTCCTAGAAAAGCATAACAAGGTACCACATGGTGGTTGTCTTAAAATGACACAAATATATTATCTTACAGTAATGGAGACTACTACAAGTAAAAATTGAAGATATTGGCAGGGGTGGTTACTTCTGGGGCTTGGAAGAAAGAAGTCAAATCTCTCTCCTAGCTTCTGGTGAGGACAAACAATAATTGAAATTCCTTGGTATGTAGATGTATCACTTCAATCTCTGCCTCTATTATCATGCATTCCACTTGTGTCTCTGTCTTCACACGGCTATCTTCATATAAAGATACTAGTCCTATTGGAGTGGTATTTGCACAAATCATTCAGTATGATCTCATCTCATCTTTACTAATTATTTTGAAAGTAGTTTACTTTTGGAGATGCTGGGGTTGAGGACTCAACATATCCCTTTTGGAGAGATATCACATTGAGCTAAAGAAAAATTGTACAACAGTTTTATATTTGTATAATTAAAATATTTTCTCATCTCATCCACTTGGTGTATAGAATATTTTCTGTAAGTACAAATGAAACACTCTAAACTGTAAAGAAATTGGGGCACCTGGGTGGCTCAGTCAGTGGAGTGTCTGACTTCAGCTAAGGTCATGATCTCACAGCTCATGAGTTCGAGTCCCGTATGGGGCTCTGGCTGAAAGCTTGGAGCCTGGAGCCTGCTTCAGATTCTGTGTCTCCCTCTCTCTCTGCTCCTTCTATGATTGTGCTATCTCTCTTTCTCTCTCTCTCTCTCTCTCTCTCTCTCTCTCAAAAATAAATAAACATTAAACTGTAAAGAAATTGACAAATGTAAAGGTTTTGTTAACACTGATAGAAAAAAAGAATTTCTAGCATCTTGAGGGCAAAGGTACATATTGTATTCTTTATCTCTAATATATTTTTCTTCCACATGCTGACTTAAGCTTAATTTCTCTATCAACATATCTGTAAAGGACTTCTAATATTACCACACACTGTCTGATTTTTTTAGGGGAAGTTTCTTTTTCTAAGAAACATTATCAATTATATAAAATGTATATTATTATCTTAATTTTCCAAGGAAGACAAAGGGTAGTTAGAAGACGAACTTAAGAGTCGACAGGAAGATGGCGGCATAGGAGGACGCTGGGCTCACCGCGCGTCCTGCTGATCACTTAGATTCCACCTACACCTGCCTAAATAACCCAGAAAACCGCCAGAGGATTAGCAGAACGGAGTCACCGGACCCTAGTGCAGACGAGAGGCCCATGGAAGAGGGTAGGAAGGGCGGCGAGGCGGTGCGCGCTCCACGGACTGACGGGAGGGAGCCGGGGCGGAGGGGCGGTTCGCCAGCCAAGCAGAGCCCCTGAATCCGGCTTGCAAAAGCGGAGGGGCCTGACGGACTGTGTTCCGACAGCAAGCGCGACTTAGCGTCTGGGAGGTCATGAGTTAACAGCTCTGCTCAGAAAGCGGGAAGGCTGCAGGACAAAGGGAGGGAGAGCTGCGGAGCCCCCGGACGACAGAGCTCAGTTTGGTGGGGAACAAAGGCGCTCGCCAGCGCCATCTCCCCCGCCCATCCCCCAGCCAAAATCCCAAAGGGAACCGGTTCCTGCCAGGGAAATTGCTCGCTCCGCGCAAACACCCAACTCTGTGCTTCTGCGGAGCCAAACCTCCGGCAGCGGATCTGACTCCCTCCAGCTGCCACAGGGCCCCTCCTGAAGTGGATCACCTAAGGAGAAGCGAGCTAAGCCTACCCCCCTGCCGCCGTGCTCCTTGCCTTCCCACCCCAGCTAATACGCCAGATCCCCAGCATCACAAGCCTGGCAGTGTGCAAGTAGCCCAGATGGGTCACGCCACCCCACAGTGAAACCCGCCCCTAGGAGAGGGGAAGAGAAGGCACACAACAGTCTGACTGTGGCCCCAGCGGTGGGCTGGGGGCAGACATCAGGACTGACTGCGGCCCCGCCCACCAACTCCAGTTATACACCACAGCACAGGGGAAGTGCCCTGCAGGTCCTCACCACACCAGGGACTATCCAAAATGACCAAGCAGAAGAATTCCCCTCAGAAGAATCTCCAGGAAATAACAACAGCTAATGAGCTGATCAAAAAGGATTTAAATAATATAACAGAAAGTGAATTTAGCATAATAGTCATAAAATTAATCACTGGGCTTGAAAACAGTATACAGGACAGCAGAGAATCTCTTGCTACAGAGATCAAGGGACTAAGGAACAGTCACGAGGAGCTGAAAAACGCTTTAAATGAAATGCAAAACAAAATGCATCTTCCTCGGATGGAAGAGGCAGAGGAGAGAATAGGTGAACTAGAAGATAAAGTTATGGAAAAAGAGGAAGCTGAGAAAAAGAGAGATAAAAAAATCCAGGAATATGAGGGGAAAATTAGAGAACTAAGTGATACACTAAAAAGAAATAATATACACATAATTGGTATCCCAGAGGAGGAAGAGAGAGGGAAAGGTGCTGAAGGGGTACTTGAAGAAATAATAGCTGAGAACTTCCCTGAACTGGGGAAGGAAAAAGGCATTGAAATCCAAGAGGCACAGAGAACTCCCTTCAGACGTAACTTGAATCGATCTTCTGCACGACATATCATAGTGAAACTGGCAAAATACAAGGATAAAGAGAAAATTCTGAAAGCAGCAAGGGGTAAACGTGCCCTCACATATAAAGGGAAACCTATAAGACTCGTGACTGATCTCTCTTTTGAAACTTGGCAGGCCAGAAAGAATTGGCACGAGATTTTCAGGGTGCTAGACAGCAAAAATATGCAGCCCAGAATCCTTTATCCAGCAAGTCTGTCATTTAGAATAGAAGGAGAGATAAAGGTCTTCCCAAACAAACAAAAACTGAAGGAATTCGTCACCACTAAACCAGCCCTACAACAGATCCTAAGGGGGACCCTGTGAGACAAAGTACCAGAGACATCACTACAAGCATAAAACATACAGACATCACAATGACTCTAAACCCGTATCTTTCTATAATAACACTGAATGTAAATGGATGAAATGCGCCCACCAAAAGACATAGGGTATCAGAATGGATAAAAAAACAAGACCCATCTATTTGCTGTCTACAAGAGACTCATTTTAGACCTGAGGACACCTTTAGATTCAGAGTGAGGGGATGGAGAACTATTTATCATGCTACTGGAAGCCAAAAGAAAGCTGGAGTAGCCATACTTATATCAGACAAACTAGACTTTCAATTAAAGGCTGTAACAAGAGATGAAGAAGGACATTATATAATAGTTACAGGGTCTATCCATCAGGAAGAGCTAACAATTATAAATGTCTATGCGCCGAATACCGGAGCCCCCAAGTATATAAAACGATTACTCATAAACAGAAGCAACCTTATTGATAAGAATGTGGTAATTGCAGGGGACTTTAACACCCCACTTACAGAAATGGATAGATCATCTAGACACACGATCAATAAAGAAACAAGGGCCCTGAATGAGACATTGGATCAGATGGACTTGACAGATATATTTAGAACTCTGCATCCCAAAGCAACAGAATATACTTTCTTCTCGAGTGCACATGGAACATTCTCCAAGATAGATCATATACTGGGTCACAAAACAGCCCTTCATAAGTTTACAAGAATTGAAATTATACCATGCATACTTTCAGACCACAATGCTATGAAGCTTGAAATCAACCACAGGAAAAAGTCTGGAAAGCCTCCAAAAGCATGGAGGTTAAAGAACACCCTACTAACGAATGAGTGGGTCAACCAGGCAATTAGAGAAGAAATCAAAAAATATATGGAAACAAACGAAAATGAAAATACAACAATCCAAACGCTTTGGGACGCAGCGAAGGCAGTCCTGAGAGGAAAATACATTGCAATCCAGGCCTATCTCAAGAAACAAGAAAAATCCCAAATACAAAATCTAACAGCACACCTAAAGGAAATAGAAGCAGAACAGCAAAGGCAGCCTAAACCCAGCAGAAGAAGAGAAATAATAAAGATCAGAGCAGAAATCAACAATATAGAATCTAAAAAAATGATAGAGCAGATCAACGAAACCAAGAGTTGGTTTTTTGAAAAAATAAACAAAATTGACAAACCTCTAGGCAGGCGTCTCAAAAAGAAAAGGGAGATGACCCAAATAGATAAAATCATGAATGAAAATGGAATGATTACAACCAATCCCTCAGAGATACAAACAATTATCAGGGAATACTATGAAAAATTATATGCCAACAAATTGGACAACCTGGAAGAAATGGACACATTCCTGAACACCCACACTCTTCCAAAACTCAATCAGGAGGAAATAGAAAGCTTGAACAGACCCATAACCAGCGAAGACATTGAATCGGTTATCAAAAATCTCCCAACAAATAAGAGTCCAGGACCAGATGGCTTCCCAGGGGAGTTCTACCAGACATTTAAAGCAGAGATAATACCTATCCTTCTCAAGCTATTCCAAGAAATAGAAAGGGAAGGAAAACTTCCAGACTCATTCTATGAAGCCAGTATTACTTGGATTCCTAAACCAGACAGAGACCCAGTAAAAAAAGAGAACTACAGGCCAATATCCCTGATGAATATGGATGCAAAAATTCTCAATAAGATACTAGCAAATCGAATTCAACAGCATATATAAAGAATTATTCACCATGATCAAGTGGGATTCATTCCTGGGATGCAGGGCTGGCTCAACATTCGCAAATCAATCAACGTGATACATCACATTAACAAAAAAAAAGAGAAGAACCATATGATCCTGTCAATCGATGCAGAAAAGGCCTTTGACAAAATCCAGCACCCTTTCTTAATAAAAACCCTTGAGAAAGTCGGGATAGAAGGAACATACTTAAAGATCATAAAAGCCATTTATGAAAGCCCACAGCTAACATCATCCTCAACGGGGAAAAACTGAGAGCTTTTTCCCTGAGATCAGGAACACTACAGGGATGCCCACTCTCACCGCTGTTGTTTAACATAGTGCTGGAAGTTCTAGCATCAGCAATCAGACAACAAAAGGAAATCAAAGGCATCAAAATTGGCAAAGATGAAGTCAAGCTTTCGCTTTTTGCAGATGACATGATATTATACATGGAAAATCCAATAGATTCCACCAAAAGTCTGCTAGAACTGATACATGAATTCAGCAAAGTTGCAGGATACAAAATCAATGTCCAGAAATCAGTTGCATTCTTATACACTAACAATGAAGCAACAGAAAGACAAATAAAGAAACTGATCCCATTCACAATTGCACCAAGAAGCATAAAATACCTAGGAATAAATCTAACCAAAGATGTAAAGGATCTGTATGCTGAAAACTATAGAAAGCTTATGAAGGAAATTGAAGAAGATTTAAAGAAATGGAAAGACTTTCCCTGCTCATGGATTGGAAAAATAAATATTGTCAAAATGTCAATACTACCCAAAGCTATCTACACATTCAATGCAATCCCAATCAAAATTGCACCAGCATTCTTCTCGAAATTAGAACAAGCAATCCTAAAATTCATATGGAACCACAAAAGGCCCCGAATAGCCAAAGGAATTTTGAAGAAGAAGACCAAAGCAGGAGACATCACAATCCCAGACTTTAGCCTCTACTACAAAGCTGTCATCATCAAGACAGCATGGTATTGGCACAAAAACAGACACACAGACCAATGGAATAGAATAGAAACCCCAGAACTAGACCCACAAACGTATGGCCAACTCATCTTTGACAAAGCAGGAAAGAACATCCAATGGAAAAAAGACAGCCTCTTTAACAAATGGTGCTGGGAGAACTGGACAGCAACATGCAGAAGGTTGAAACTAGACCACTTTCTCACACCATTTACAAAAATAAACTCAAAATGGATAAAGGACCTGAATGTGAGACAGGAAACCATCAGAACCTTAGAGGAGAAAGCAGGAAAAGACCTCTCTGACCTCAGCCGTAGCAATCTCTTACTCGACACATCCCCAAAGGCAAGGGAATTAAAAGCAAAAGTGAATTGCTGGGACCTTATGAAGATAAAAAGCTTCTGCACAGCAAAGGAAACAACCAACAAAACTAAAAGGCAACCAATGGAATGGGAAAAGATATTTGCAAATGACATATCGGACAAAGGGCTAGTATCTAAAATCTATAAAGAGCTCACCAAACTCCACACCCGAAAAACAAATAACCCAGTGAAGAAATGGGCAGAAAACATGAATAGACACTTCTCTAAAGAAGACATCCAGATGGCCAACAGGCACATGAAGAGATGTTCAGCGTCGCTCCTTATCAGGGAAATACAAATCAAAACCACACTCAGGTATCACCTCACGCCAGTCAGAGTGGCCAAAATGAACAAATCAGGAGACTATAGATGCTGGAGAGGATGTGGAGAAACGGGAACCCTCTTGCACTGTTGGTGGGAATGCAAATTGGTGCAGCCACTCTGGAAAGCAGTGTGGAGGTTCCTCAGAAAATTAAAAATAGACCTACCCTATGACCCAGCAATAGCACTGCTAGGAATTTATCCAAGGGATACAGGAGTACTGATGCATAGGGGCACTTGCACCCCAATGTTCATAGCAGCACTCTCAACAATAGCCAAATTATGGAAAGAGCCTAAATGTCCATCAACTGATGAATGGATAAAGAAATTGTGGTATATATACACAATGGAATACTACGTGGCAATGAGAAAAAATGAAATATGGCCTTTTGTAGCAACGTGGATGGAACTGGAGAGTGTAATGCTAAGTGAAATAAGCCATACAGAGAAAGACAGATACCATATGGTTTCACTCTTATGTGGATCCTGAGAAACTTAACAGGAACCCTTGGGGGAGGGGAAGGAAAAAAAAAAGAGGTTAGAGTGGGAGAGAGCAAAAGCATAAGAGACTGTTAAAAACTGAGAACAAACTGAGGGTTGACGGGGGGTGGGAGGGAGGGGAGGGTGGGTGATGGTTATTGAGGAGGGCACCTTTTGGGATGAGCACTGGGTGTTGTATGGAAACCAATTTGTCAATAAATTTCATAAAAAAAAAAGAAGATGAACTTAAATGTTTCACACTTTTGTAAACTAGACAGTACTAACGGAAAATATTTTTTCTGATATTATACATTTTGATCTTTGAAATTCCTAATCCTGGTGATGTCATCTTAATCATTCACCTGTAGAATTACCACAATCACAAGCTTTTGTAAGGCACTGGGTACGTGTTTGCCAAATTAATTAATTAGCATCAATTTTTGTTGTAATAGATAAAGAACACATTCATCATGGCATGGGACAATCAGATTTTACCTCTGATTTCATCCTTTTGGGAATCGTTGATCAAAGCCCTATGCACATCTTCCTCTTTTCTTTGGTCTTCAGTATCTTTATGGTGGCCTTCACGGGAAACACTGTCATGGTTCTCCTTATCTACCTGGACACCCAGTTCCACACCCCCATGTACTTCCTCCTCAGCCAGCTGTCCCTCATGGATCTCATACTCATCTGCACTACTGTACCCAAGATGGCCTTCAACTACTTGTCTGGCAGCAAGTCCATTACTGTGGCAGCGTGTGCCACACAAATTTTCTTCTATGCATCACTAATAGGTTGTTAATGTTTCCTGTTGGCAATCATGTCTTTTGACCATTATGTTGCCATTTGCCATCTTCTAAGATATTTCAATCTATGAGCCCTAAAATTTGTGGACTTATGGCCGCATCTTCTTGGATCCTGGGCTCTACTGATGGTATCATTTTCCTTCTCCTATTGTGGGTTCAGGGAAATAGCCAACTTCTGTGATTTTCCTTCCATGCTAATCGTCTCATGCAATGATATCTCAACATTTGAAGAAGTTCTTTTCTACTGCTGTATTGTAAGGATTGTTATCCCTGTAACAACCATCATTGCTTCCTATGCTTGTGTCATGCTGGCTGTCATTTGCATGGGTTCTGGAGATGGTCACTGAAAAGCTTTTGCCACCTGTTCCTCTCACCTCAGGGTGGTGGGAATGTACTATGGAACAGTATTGTTCATATACATGCTGCCCACTTCAGTTCGTTCTCCCATCCAAGATAAAATGATCTCTGTTTTCTACACCATCCTTATGCCCATGCCAAATCCCCTTATCTATAGACTCCACAACAAATGGCCAGAGTATTCATGAAGATGTGGGGAAGGGCAACTCTGGAGAATAAATTGCTGAATTATTTTAATGCTTTGACAGAATCTCCTTAGTGTCCCTCTTCTTTGCATTCAGCTCTAAAAATTGACACATACACGTTTTTGGAATGTCATTTTCCTGGCCAACCACACAATTTAATTGTTTGTTTGTTTGTTTATTATTTCAATTCTTTAATTTATTTGTTTATTTTTTTTCAATATATGAAATTTATTGTCAAATTGGTTTCCATACAACACCCAGTGCTCATCCCAAAAGGTGCCCTCCTCAATGCCCATCACCCATCCTCCCCTCCCTCCCACCCCCCATCAACCCTCAGTTTGTTCTCTGTCTCTAAGAGTCTCTTATGCTTTTGCTCTCTCCCACTCTAACCTCTTTTTTTTTTCCTTCCCCTCCATGGGTTTCTGTTAAGTTTCTCAGGATCCACATAAGAGTGAAAACATATGGTATCTGTCTTTCCCTGTATGGCTTATTTCACTTAGCATCACACTCTCCAGTTCCATCCACGTTGCTACAAAGGGCCAGATTTCATTCTTTCTCATTGCCACGTAGTACATCATTGTGTATATAAACCACAATTTCTTTATCCATTCATCAGTTGATGGACATTTAGGCTCTTTCCATAATTTGGCTATTGTTGAGAGAGCTGCAATAGACATTCGGGTACAAGTGCCCCTATGCATCAGTACTCCTGTATCCCTTGGGTAAATTCCTAGCAGTGCTATTTCTGGGTCATCAGGTAGGTCTATTTTTAATTTTCTGAGGAACCTCCACACTGCTTTCCAGAGTGGCTGCACCAATTTGCATTCCCACCAACAGTGCAAGAGGGTTCCCGTTTCGCCACATCCTCTCCAGCATCTATAGTCTCCTGATTTGTTCATTTTGGCCACTCTGACTGGCATGAGGTGATATCTGAGTGTGGTTTTGATTTGTATTTCCCTGATAAGGAGCGACATTGAGCATCTTTTTATGTGCCTGTTGGCCATCGGGATGTCTTCTTTAGAGAAGTGTCTATTCATGTTTTCTGCCCACTTCTTCACTGGGTTGTTTTTCAGGTGTGGAGTTTGGTGAGCTCTTTATAGATTTTGGATACTAGCCTTTTGTCTGATATGTCACTTGCAAATATCTTTTCCCATTCCGTTGGTTGCCTTTTAGTTTTGTTGGTTGTTTCCTTTGCTGTGCAGAAGCTTCTTATCTTCATAAGGTCCCAGTAATTCATTTTTGCTTTTAATTCCCTTGCCTTTGGGGATGTGTCGAGTAAGAGATTGCTACGGCTGAGGTCAGAGAGGTCTTTTCCTGCTTTCTCCTCTAGGGTTTTGGTGGTTTCCTGTCTCACATTCAGGTCCTTTATCCATTTTGAGTTTATTTTTGTGAATGGTGTGAGAAAGGGGTCTAGTTTCAACCTTCTGCATGTTGCTGTCCAGTTCTCCCAGCACCATTTGTTAAAGAGACTGTCTTTTTCCATTGGATGTTCTTTCCTGCTTTGTCAAAGATTAGTTGGCCATACGTTTGTGGGTCTAGTTCTGGGGTTTCCATTCTATTCCATTGGTCTGTGTGTCTGTTTTTTTGCCAATACCATGCTGTCTTGATGATGACAGCTTTGTAGTAGAGGCTAAAGTCTGGGATTGTGATGCCTCCTGCTTTGGTCTTCTTCTTCAAAATTCCTTTGGCTATTCGGGGCCTTTTGTGGTTCCATATGAATTTTAGGATTGTTTGTTCTAATTTCGAGAAGAATGCTGGTGCAATTTTGATTGGGATTGCATTGAATGTGTAGATAGCTTTGGGTAGTATTGACATTTTGACAATATTTATTCTTCCAATCCATGAGCAGGGAATGTCTTTCCATTTCTTTATATCTTCTTCAATTACTTTCATAAGCTTTCTATAGTTTTCAGCATACAGATCTTTTACATCTTTGGTTAGATTTATTCCTAGGTATTTTATGCTTCTTGATGCAAATGTGAATGGGATCAGTTTCTTTATTTGTCTTTCTGTTGCTTCATTGTTAGTGTGTAAGAATGCAAATGATTTCTGTATATTGATTTTGTATCCTGCAACTTTGCTTTATTCATATATTACTTCTAGCAGACTTTTGGTGGAGTCTATCGGATTTTCCACGTATAATATCATGTCATCGGCAAAAAACAAAAGCTTGACTACATCTTTGCCAATTTTGATTCTTTGATTTCCTTTTGTTGTCTGATTGCTGATGCTAGAACTTCCAACACCATGTTAAACAACAGTGGTGAGGGTGGACATCCCTGTCGTGTTCCTGATCTCAGGGAAAAAGCTCTCAGTTTTTCCCCATTGAGGATGATGTTAGCTGTGGGCTTTTCATAAATGGCTTTTATGATGTTTAAGTATGTTCCTTCTATCCCGACCTTCTCAAGGGTTTTTACTAAGAAAGGGTGCTGGATTTTGTCAAAGGCCTTTTCTGCATTGATTGAGAGGATCATATGGTTCTTTTCTTTTATTAATGTGATGCATCACTTTGATGGATTTGCGAATGTTGAACCAGACCTGCATCTCAGGAATGAATCCCACTTGATCATGGTGAATCATTCTTTATATATGCTGTTGAATTCGATTTGCTAGTATCTTATTGAGAATTTTTGCATCCATATTCATCAGGGATATTGGCCTGTAGTTCTCTTTTATTACTGGGTCTCTGTCTGGTTTAGGAATCAAAGTAATACTGGCTTCATAGAATGAGTCTGGAAGTTTTCCTTCCCATTCAATTTTTTGGAATAGTTTGAGAAGGATAAGTATTATCTCTGCTTTAAATGTCTAGTAGAATTCCCCTGGGAAGCCATCTGGTCCTGGACTCTTATTTGTAGGGAGATTTTTCATAACCGATTCAATGTCTTCGCTGGTTATGGGTCTGTTCAAGCTTTCTATTTCCTCCTGATTGAGTTTTGGAAGAGTGTGGGTGTTTAAAAATTATCCATTTCTTCCAGGTTGTCCAGTTTGTTAGCATATAATTTTTCATAGTGTTCCCTGATAATTGTTTGTATCTCTGAGGGATTGGTTGTAATCATTCCATTTTCATTCATGATTTTATCTATTTGGGTCATCTCCCTTTTCTTTTTGAGAAGCCTGGCTAGAGGTTTGTCAATTTTGTTTATTTTTTCAAAAAACCAACTCTTGGTTTCGTTGATCTGCTCTACCGTTTTTTTAGATTCTATATTGTTGATTTCTGCTCTGATTTTTATTATTTCTCTTCTGCTGGGTTTAGGCTGCCTTTGCTGTTCTGCTTCTATTTCCTTTAGGTGTGCTGTTAGATTTTGTATTTGGCATTTTCCTTGTTTCTTGACATAGGCCTGGATTGCGATGTATTTTACTCTCAGGACTGCCTTTGCTGCATCCCAAAGCATTTGGATTGTTGTATTTTCATTTTTGTTTTTTTCCGTATATTTTTTAATATCTTCTCTAATTGCCTGGTTGACCCACTCATTCGTTAGTAGGGTGTTCTTTAACCTCCATGCTTTTGGAGGTTTTCCAGACTTTTTCCTGTGGTTGATTTGAAGCTTCATAGATTTGTGGTCTGAAAGAATGCATGGTATAATTTCAGTTCTTGTATACTTATGAAAGGCTGTTTTGTGACCCAGTATGTGATCTATCTTGGAGAATGTTCCATGTGCACTCAAGAAGAAAGTATATTCTGTTGCTTTGGGATGCAGAGTTCTAAATATACCTGTCAAGTCCATCTGATCCTATGTACCATTCAGGGTCCTTGTTTCTTTATTGATCGTGTGTCTAGATGATCTATCCATTTCTGTAAGTGGAGTGTTAAAGTCCCCTGCAATTAACACATTCTTATCAATAAGGTCGCTTATGTTTATGAGTAATTCTTTTATATATTTGGGGGCTCCTGTATTCGGCGCATAGACATCTATAACTGTTAGCTCTTCCTGGTGGATAGACCCTGTAATTATTCTATAATGCCCTTCTTCATCTCTTGTTACAGCCTTTAATTGAAAGTCTAGTTTGTCTGATATAAGTATGGCTACTCCAGCTTTCTTTTGACTTCCAGTAGCATGATAAATAGTTCTCCATCCCCTCACTCTCAATCTAAAGGTGTCCTCAGACCTAAAATGAACCTCTTGTAGACAGTAAATAGATGGGTCTTGTTTTTTGATCCATTCTGATACCCTATGTCTTTTGGTTGGCGCATTTAGTCCTTTTACATTCAGTGTTATTATAGAAAATACGGGTTTAGAGTCATTGTGATGTAATATGATTTATGCTTGTAGTGATGTCTCTGGTACTTGTTCTCACAGTATCCCCCTTAGGATCTGTTGTAGGGCTGGTTTAGTGGTGATGAATTCCTTCAGTTTTTGTTTGTTTGGGAAGACCTTTATCTCTCCTTCTATTCTAAATGACAGACTTGCTGGATAAAGGATTCTGGGCTGCATATTTTTCCTGTTCAGCACAGTGAAGATCTCGTGCCAATCCTTTATGGCTTGCCAAGTTTCAAAAGAGAGATCAGTCATGAGTCTTATAGATCTCCCTTTATATGTAAGGGCACGTTTATCCCTTGCTGCTTTCAGAATTTTCTCTTTATCCTTGTATTTTGCCAGTTTCACTATGATATGCCGTGCAGAAGATCAATTCAAGTTACGTCTGAAGGGAGTTCTCTGTGCCTCTTGGATTTCAATGCCTTTTTCCTTCCCCAGTTCAGGGAAGTTCTCAGCTATTATTTCTTCAAGTACATCTTCAGCACCTTTCCCTGTCTCTCCCTCCTCTGGGATACCAATTATGCGTATATTATTTCTTTTTAGTGTATTACTTAGTTCTCTAATTTTCCCCTCATACTCCTGGATTTTTTTTATCTCTCTTTTTCTCAGCTTCCTCTTTTTCCATAATTTTATCTTCTAGTTCACCTATTCTCTCCTCTGCCTCTTCAATCCGAGGCGTCGTCATTTCCATTTTGTTTTGCACTTCGTTTAAAACGTTTTTCAGCTCCTCCTGACTGTTCTTTAGTCCCTTGATCTCTGTAGCAAGAGATTCTCTGCTGTCCTCTATACTGTTTTCAAGCCCAGTGATTAATTTTATGACTATTATTCTAAATTCACTTTCTTTTATATTATTTAAATCCTTTTTGATCAATTCATTAGCAGTTGTTATTTCCTGGAGATTCTTTTGAGGGGAATTCTTCCATTTCGTCATTTTGGATAGTCCCTGGAGTGGTGCGGACCTGCAGGGCACTTCCCATGTGCTGTGGTGTATAACTGGAGCTGGTGGGCGGAGCCACAGTCAGACCTGATGTCTGCCCCCAGCCCGCCGCTGGGGCCACAGTCAGACTGGTGTGTGCCTTCTCTTCCCCTCTCCTAGGGGCAGGATTCACTGTGGGGTGGCGTGGCCCCTCTGGGCTACTTGCACACTGCCAGGCTTGTGGTGCTGGGGATCTGGCATATTAGCTGGGGTGGGTAGGCAAGGTGCATGGGTGCAGTAGGGGCAGGCTTAGCTTGCTTCTCCTTAGGTGATCCACTTCAGGAGGGGCCATGTGGCAGCAGGAGGGAGTCAGACCGGCTGCCAGAGGGTTGGCTCCGCAGAAGCACAGCGTTGGGTGTTTGTGCAGAGCGAGCAAGTTCCCTGGCAGGAACTGGTTCCCTTTGGGATTTGGGCTGGGGGATGGGCGAGGGAGATGGCGCTGGGGAGTGCCTTTGTTCCCTGCCAAACTGAGCTCTGCCCCAGGAGCTTAGCAACTCTCCCTCCCTTTGTCCTCCAGCCTTCCTGCTTTCCCAGCAGAGCTGTTAACTTACGACCTCCCAGATGCTAAGTTGCACTTGCTGTCTGAACATACTCTGTCCGGCCCCTCCGCTTCTGCAAGCCAGACTCGGAGGCTCTGCTTGGCTGGCGGGCTGCCCCTCCACCCCGGCTCCCTCCTGCCAGTTCTTGCAGCATGCACCTCCTCTCAGCCCTTTCTACCCCCTTCCGTGGGCCTCTCGTCTGTGCTTGGCTCCGGAGACTCCGTTCTGCTAGTCTTCTGGTGGTTTTCTCAATTCTTTAATTTAAAGAAAATTATAAATATTTATTATTATTTTGTATTTAACTTATTAGTACATTTATGGCATTTTCTTGAATAAGGACATTATAGTTTGTTTAAAAGGTATCAGGAATTTTGTGGCATATGTCCAGGTAACATATATTCTTTTTTCTGTGTTGGAAACCGAAATATGTATTCAGTCACTTGGAGTCACTTTGATTAAGATTTGGTGCACTGGGCTTTTTACATTTACTGAGTGTTTTATATTTTATTTTTATTCTTCATTTTCATTTTTCCAGGCTTGAAGAATAAAGCAGTGTAGTACTTGAAATAAGATGATGATTTTTGGGGTGCCTGGGTGGCTCAGTTGTTTGAGCACCCAACTTTGTCTCAGGTCATAATCTTACAGTTCGTGAGTTCAAGCCCCATGTCAGGCTCTGTGCTGACAGCTCAGAGACTGGGGCTTGCTTCATATTCTGTGTCTCCCTCTCTCTGTCCTTTCCCTGCTCATACTTTGTTTCCCTTCTCTCTCTCTGTCTCTCAAAAATGAATAAACTTTATTTTTTTAAAAAAAGAAAGAAGATGATGTTTTTAAATCACACTTTCTATTTTCTTCATCAGAAATATGAAATTTTTATTTAACATTCCAGATCCAAACTCCTTTTCTTAAATTTTTTTTTAATATTTATTGATTTATTTTTGAGAGAGGGAGAGCTCTCATGCCTGTGTGAGAGGGGAAGGGCAAAGAGAAAAAGCTAAAGAGGAAATTTAAAGCAGACTCCACCAGTCAACACAGAACTCAGTTCAGGACTGGAAACTCAGTAATACTGAGATCATGAACTGTGCTGAAAGCAAGATTTGGATGCTTAGCTGAGATATTCACCTAGGCACCCCTTCAAGTGGTAAAGACTCACCTAATCTCCATGTATCAATTCAAAAAAGAAACAACTTTACTATTCAGATCCAAAGGAATTGAAAAATTACCAGTGGTCATCAATTAGGCATGGATACTTGTAAATTTTATTAATGATTATAGGTCTTACATTGAAATTCAGGATATAAACTTATTGTTTTCTAAGAAAGCATATTATTATGTAATAGTAAGTATAAAATATTTATAACTCTGTTGCAGTCATATTTCTTTCAATGGAAATAATGTAATTCTAATTGCATAGGCTTTATTGGACCACTAAAACACAAACGTATGAAATGTACTTAAACTGGTGAATGATCATACCAGTTAAAGAATGGTTCCATTTGACCATGAGAAGAGAGATATTTGCAGCATTGTTTCTGTGAGTCAGATTCTCACCTCTCCCCAGGGAGAGCAAAATATCCAATGGCCCAACTATCCAGATGGGAGTCTCAGCCAAAGATTTGTGTCATACAGCCAAGAGGTTTCATTTGATGGTATCCAATAAATACACAGGTGTTACAATCAATCAGTGCCAAACAAGTCATATTCCCTTAATATATCAGAATGACTACACAACCCCATGGTATTCATCCCATATTTCTAGTACAGTGGGTTGATTCTGTTTAGAGTGATTGTTCTGTTCCCAACATAGGGATCCCCAGGTAGTCAAAAGCCCATAACCCAGAGCACCCCACGTTAATCCATCCC
This sequence comes from Lynx canadensis, assembly GCF_007474595.2. Lineage (NCBI taxonomy): Eukaryota > Metazoa > Chordata > Mammalia > Carnivora > Felidae > Lynx > Lynx canadensis. Next base: position 83,350,204 of record NC_044303.2, on the reverse strand, counting down.
AAATTTGAGCACAATCACCAAATCCTCTGGTGGTGGTATTTCCAGGACCTTATTTTCTTTTAAAAAATATTTAAATTCCATTATTTAACATAAAGTGTAATATTATTTTCAGGTGTACAATTTAGTGATTCAACACTTACATACAGCACACTGTGCTCATCACAAGTGTACTCTAAGACCTTTTGGGTTAGCAAACTAAGGACACTTTTTGGGATGGGCACTGGCTGTCATATGTAAGAGATGAATCACTGGGTTGGTTCTAATCCTTAAGCCAAAACTACACTCTATGCTAACTAACTTGAATTTTAAGAAAAAAAAGATCAACAAACATAAAACACTCAATATATTTCTATGTTTCAGCAAAAACAAAGAAAAAGTAATAGAAAAATACAAAAAGAAAAAAAATTTAAAAATAAAAAATAAATAAATAAAAAATACAAAAGAACAATCAAATGTAAAACATTCAGGAGCTTTTCTATCCAACAAAGTGAATAACTTTAAAAACAGCAATTTTGTGGGTGGTAAAACACATGGAGGAAAATATTAATAGATTGAGAAGTATGTAGGGAACTTCAAGATATTAAAAAATGTCAATTCTTCCCAAGTTAGGAGACTCACATCTTGTATTATATTGGAAGACAGGAAGCAAGGGAGAGTAAAGTTGCAACATTTTATAATTTCTGGATCTCTAATGTATAGCATGGTGACCAAAGTTGGTTAACACAACTGTATTATATACTTAAAATTTACTAAAAGTGTAGATATCAAGTGTTCTCCCTACACAGGAATAATGTTATTAGAGGTGCTAGTTATATTAACTTATTTTGAATGCCATTTCACAATGTATACATATATCAAAATATCAAGGTGAATATCTTAAATATATGCAATTTTTACTGGATAATTATACCTTAATAAAGCAGAAAAATGGAGCTGATGTTAACATTGGAATATCTTGTCTCCTACTTTTCAAAACCATTACTTTGGACAATTTACTTAAGTAGTTTTATTATTGAAGAAATTAAACAAAAAAATTATCGATAAGAATACCTGACACGTGCAATGTTTGTAAGTGTCAGTGAGTTTAGACATGTGCTTGCCACATTTCCAATTTAGTATGTTTTTTCTCTTACTGTTATGTAAATGATGGGGAGCAGAAGTTTCAGTACTCCTCTAGTACTTAAGGAAGGAGATGTAATTATCTACCCAGGGTAAGTATTTAAAAAAAAAAGTGTTTTCATTTATACTGCTGCTTTTTGTCTTCCTGCGAAATTACAGAGGGTGAGATTTCAATAAAACAATTAACAGCAGGTATGACACAAGGTCTTATGAGTGTTTCTAGAATTTAATTGAAAATACACTCATAATTTTCAGCTTAAAATCTTTAAGAATTTCTTTATCCATTCATCAGTTGATGGACACTTAGGCTCTTTCCATAATTTGGCTATTGTTGAGAGTGCTGCTATGAACATTGGGGTACAAGTGCCCCTATGCATCAGTACTCCTGTATCCCTTGGATAAATTCCTAGCAGTGCTATTGCTGGGTCATAGGGTAGGTCTATTTTTAATTTTCTGAGGAACCTCCACACTGCTTCCCAGAGCGGCTGCACCAATTTGCATTCCCACCAACAGTGCAAGAGGGTTCCCATTTCTCCACATCCTCTCCAGCATCTATAGTCTCCTGATTTGTTCATTTTGGCCACTCTGACTGGCGTGAGGTGATACCTGAGTGTGGTTTTGATTTGTATTTCCCTGATAAGGAGCGACGCTGAACATCTCTTCATGTGCCTGTTGGCCATCTGGATGTCTTCTTTAGAGAAGTGTCTATTCATGTTTTCTGCCCATTTCTTCACTGGGTTATTTGTTTTTCGGGTGTGGAGTTTGGTGAGCTCTTTATAGATTTTAGATACTAGCCCTTTGTCCGATATGTCATTTGCAAATATCTTTTCCCATTCCGTTGGTTGCCTTTTAGTTTTGTTGGTTGTTTCCTTTGCTGTGCAGAAGCTTTTTATCTTCATAAGGTCCCAGTAATTCACTTTTGCTTTTAATTCCCTTGCCTTTGGGGATGTGTCGAGTAAGAGATTGATGAATGGATAAAGAAATTGTGGTATATATACACAATGGAGTACTATGTGGCAATGAGAAAAAATGAAATATGGCCCTTTGTAGCAACGTGGATGGAACTGGAGAGTGTAATGCTAAGTGAAATAAGCCATACAGAGAAAGACAGATACCATATGGTTTCACTCTTATGTGGATCCTGAGAAACTTAACAGGAACCCATGGGGGAGGGGAAGGAAAAAAAAAAAAAAGAGGTTAGAGTGGGAGAGAGCCAAAGCATAAGAGACTGTTAAAAACTGAGAACAAACTGAGGGTTGATGGGGGGTGGGAGGGAGGGGAGGGTGGGTGATGGGTATTGAGGAGGGCACCTTTTGGGATGAGCACTGGGTGTTGTATGGAAACCAATTTGTCAATAAATTTCATAAAAAAAAAAAATAAAAAAAAAATAAAAAATAAAAAAAATTAAAAAAAAAAAAAGAAAATCTTTAAGAAGATAGTTATATTCTCAGAACTATATACATATTAATATTAATGGATATACCATAGCCCTATAATTAGAATACTGATGTTTTTTCTGGGAGGCTAAATAATATAATAAACTGAAAAATTATATTTAAATACATGGTGATATGAAGACTTTGATCCCTCTCATGATTACTATGAGTAACTATCCTTAAATGTGCATCTTGTTTATACTTCATTAGTATATCTTTCCATTCATTTATGAATAATGACAAAATTTCCAATTGTGTATTAGGTGCTGCTTTTATTTTTTATTGTGGAAACACAAAAAAACATGCAATATATGTAGTTTTCCTTTGCAGTAATGTACTATTTCATTGGAATTATATACTACTTAGACTCATACTAAGAGACAGTATAAACAATCAGGTAAGAATATTTGGAAATTAATGTCAAATTTTCTGCTGAACATGAAGCTACAGAGATAATTGGTTTCATTTCTTATATGATTTTTGTCCTAAACATTTTATATCATTCTTTCATTTCATCTGTACAATATTATTTTGAGGAAAATAGTAGTACCCTGTTTGTAAGGATATAAGAATTGTGGCAGGAGTTAAGTTATTTGCTTCAGCTCACAGATGGGAGCAGTTTGTTAAAAGTCCATGATTTTTTTCATATAATGCTTGTATTATTAAAAAAAATAAGTTTATTTATTTTTGACAGAGAGAGAGAGAGAGAGAGAGAAAGTGGGAGAGGAGCAGAGAGAGATGGAAACACAATCTAATCCAGGCTGCAGGCTCTAAGCTGTCAGCACAGAGCCCATTGTGGAGCTCAAACTCACAAACTGTGAAATCATGACCTGAACCAAGGTCAGACCCTTAACTGACTAAGCCACTCAGGTGCCTATCAATTCTTCCAATATCTACCTCTATTATCATGAATTTTACCTGTGTCTGTCTTTACTTGACCTTCTTCTTATAAGGACATCAGTCATATTGAATTGGGGTTTGCCCAACTCCATCCAGTATGATTTCATCTTAACTAATTATTTTCAAATTAGTTTACATTCAGAGGTGCTGGGGTTGAAGACTTGACATATGTTTTGGTGAAACACAAGTCACCCTATCACACTGGGCTATTTTAGTACAAAGTTTCTACTAAGTACAAAGCTTCCATATTTGTATAACTAAAATCTTTCTCAATTCATCAACTACTGGACAGAATATTTTCTATAAATACAAATGAAACACTCTAAACTGTGAAGTAATAGATAAATGTAAATGTTTTGTTAACACTGGTAAAAAAAAGTGCCTAGTATCATGAGAGCAAATGTTCATATTGTATTCTTTATCTCTGTTACTTTTTCTGCCACAGGCTGACTTAAGCTGAATTTTTAAATCAACTTATCTTTAAAGAACGTTTGATATTTCCACATACTGTCTAATAGCTTTGGGGAAGTTTCCTTTTTGAAGATGCATTATAAATTATGTAAAAATGTATATTATTTGCTTAATTCTAAAAGGGCGACAAAGGGTCCTTAGAAGCTGAACTTAGCAAATGTTCAACACTTTTACAGACTGACAATACCAACAGACATATTTCTTTTCAATATTATAGTTCTTGAACTTTGAATTTCCTAATCCTGGTGAAGTCATCTTAATCATTGACCTGTAGAATTTACCACAATCACAAGGTTTGTAAGGCCCTGGGTACATATTTATCAAATTAATGAAGTAATGTCACTTTTTGTTGTATTAGATCAAAAAAACATTCATCATGGCACAGGACTATCAGATATTTAATACTGATATCATCATTCTAGGAATCTCCAGTCACAGCCCCAACCACATCTTCCTCTTCTCTTTGGTGTTGGGCATCTTCACAGTGGCCTTCACGGAAAACAGTGTCATGGTTCTCCTCATCTACCTGGAAACCCAACTCCACACACCCATGTACTTCCTTGTCAGCCAACTGTCCCTCATGGACCTCATGCTCATCTGCACCACTGTACCTAAGATGGTTTTCAACTACCTGTCAGCAAGTCCATTTCTGTGGCAGGGTGTTACAGAAATTTTTTTCTATGCATCATTAATAGGTTGTGAATATTTCCTGTTGGCAGTCATGGCTTATGACCGTTATATTGCCGTTTGCCACCCTCTAAGATAAACTGATCTTATAAGTTCTAAATTTGTGGACTTATGACTGTGTCTTTCTGGATCCTGGGTTCTACTGATGGTCTCATTGATGTTGTAGCTACACTTTCCTTCTCCTATTGTGGGTTCAAGGAAATAGCCAACTTCTGTGATTTTCCTTCCATGCTAATCATCTCATGCAATGATACTTCAACATTTGAAGAAGTTATTTTCTACTGTTGTATCATAATGATTGTTTTCCCTGTAGCAATCATCATTGCTTCCTATGCTTGTTATTCTGTCTGTCATTTGCATGGGTTCTGGAGAGGATACCCACAAACTTTTGCCAGCTGTTCCTCTCACCTCATGATGGTCATAATGTACTATGGAGGAAATTTGTTCATATACATGTTGTCCACTTCAGACTGTTCTCCCACTCAGCATAAAATTGTTTCTGTTTTCTACACCATCCTTACTCCCATGCTAAATCCTGTCATCTATAGCCTCTGCAACGAATAATTGGCCAGACTATTCATGAAGGTGTTGGGGAAAGAGAATTCTTCCAAGTATAGAGAATAATTTGCTTAATTACTTTCATGCTTTGCCAATATCTCTTTAGTGCTCCTTTTATTTTCATCAGTTGTAAAATGTGACACTTATGTGCACGTTTTTGGAATAACACATTCATGGGCAACACACAAATCCTTGATTTTAAATAAAACTGTTTCAAATTGTTATTATTATTCTATATTTAATTACATTATGATTAAATACAGTTTATGACCTTACAGTTATGACCTTTTCTTGAATAAGGACACTATAGGTTGATTTAAAGTTATCAGGAATGTTGTGACTTATATTTGGGTAACAAACAAAGCTTCTTTCACCATGTGGTAAACCCAAAACTTAATGCAGTCACTTTAGAGTCATTTTAGGTGAAGATTTCATACACTGGGATTTTTAAATTTATACAATGTTCAATATAGAGTGCAAGCAGGGGAAAGGCAGAAGGAGAGAGAGACACAGAATCCAAATCCAGGCTCTGAGGTGTCAACACAGAGCCCATTTGTGGGACTCAAACTCATGAACCGTGAAATCATGACCTGATCCAAAGCTGGACACTCAACCAACTGAGCCACCCAGGCGCCCCTACACTGTCTTTTTAAAATAATGTTAAGAGTTAATTGGGTTTCTGTAATGCCTAGTTGAATTATTTTCAGGATTTTGAGGGATTCTGTTTCCATGAGAAATCCAATTATACTCACATACTAATGTGTATTTTTTTTTATTCTGGATCATCATAGATGGACATATTTTCTCATATATTTCATGTCAGCTTCTTTCTTTCAGTGAATCTTCATAACTCCTAGTCAATTATGGTAACCACATAGATTTTGAACAAAATTGAGGACTTTTCACACATCTTTGCTCTTGTTTCTAATGTTTTGTCATGGAAAAAGAGATCCTGAATTATCTGTTTATTCTGTCTGCTTAACCAAATTGTCTTTGGTGAGTCTGCAGTATATTTATAGAAAAGTCTACAATGGACCTTATATATATAAGCATTCCCAATTTTTTATGTCTTTTGTGGGTTAACATCCTTTAATCACGTTCAACCTATGCTCTGATTGCCAAGGAATACTTAACATTGTGTATAGATTTTTTCATTTTTTTCTTGTCCCTTTTTTTCAAACAACCAAAACAAACAAATGCACTGTACTATATGTGGAAACTGACAATTCTTCCTGTTTTCTTCCTTCTTCCTTCTATGTTTTCTTATATCTTAAAAGTCTCCAATCTTGTTCATTGATTATCTTAGAACTTTGGCTTGGCACTAATATTCCCTACCCTCTTACAATGGAAAGCAGATCCCTGTGTGTCCTGGATGCTGGTGCCTATCCATATTTTCTCTGTAAGCCCTGCTATAGGGTGGAAGGAGTTGCCTATGGACCAGAGGGTCAGACCAATCACATTCTAAGAAGTTGGGTTCACATTCTGATCCAAGAAAAAAACATTTATATAACAAAAAAAAATTGTAAGATCTAGCTATTATATATTGATAGACTCCAGGAGGACATGCTTGCCCTATATTCTCTAGGTACTACACAAAAGAGGGGAAAATATGACACTAGATAAAGCTAAATTAATTTATATGGGCTCAATGCTATCTTAATTCAACCATTCCCCATTTGGTCTGAAGTGACTATACATAAAAAAATGAAGTCTCAACCCTTTCAAGATTACTAAACATTGGTTCCAAATAATTCTGATTTCTAATGACCTCAAATACCAATATGGTTGGCAAGTCAAAGTAAGGCTTATGGTGTTCTTGGGGCCATGACCTATACTTCCTGTTGTTCCTTCAGTACTGAATGTATAATTGGAATAAATATACTTGACAACCAGGAGAATCACTAGATCAATATTTAATCTATAGGATGAGGATATTATGGTTAAAAGAGCAATGTGAAAGGCTTCATTTTTATCCAATTTAGCCCATATGGTAAAACAGAAACAATACTACATCCCCGAGGGAAGTGCAGAAATTAATACCATCATCAAAACATGAAAAATGCAAATTAGTGATAACTACTAGATTCCCATGTAATTAATTAGTTTGGTCTGTACAGACTCAGATGAATCTCAGAGTATAACTATGTATTATCAGAAAATTAATCAAGGGATAAATCTAATTATAGCTTCTGTCCTGATATATCATCTCTGCTGGAGACAATTAGCACAACTCCTGGTATTTAGTATACATCTATTAACATGCTTTTTTTCTTCCTATACTACTTTGTAAATACCGCCTGAAACAGTTTGTTTTTGCCTGTTTTGGTCAACAATGTACCTTTACAGTTTTGCTTCAGGGCTGCATCAGTTCTTTGCCAGAACATTGCCCATTGAAATCTTTGTTGTTTTGATACTGCACAAATCCTCACACTGCTCCACTTATTGATGACATTATGCCCATTGAACCTATTTAGCAAGAACTAGCAAGTCTTTCTTTCTTTCTTTCTTTTTTTCCATGTTGAGAACATTTTATTTTTATTTCATTCATCATCATTTTTCCCCCCTCAGGTTTACTGAGACGCAATTCAAACTCAGCACTGTACAAGTTTAAAAAGTACAGCATAGTTATTTCAGTCATACATATTGTGTAATAACTACCACAAATTTGAGTTAACATTTATCTTTTTTTATAAATTGAAATAAAGAAAAACCAAAAGAAGAGACTTATTTTTTCTTGTGATGAGAATTCTTAGGATCCACCCATTTAATTTTCTTTGTCTTTTTTATCATCTTAACTTTCATATATAGCCATAGCAGTACAACAGTTTTTACTAAAGTCATTATGTATTACATTGCATTCCTAATATTTATTTGGAAAAAAAATATCTAATCTCTTTATTTTATTTTTTTTAATTTATACCCAAATTAATTAGCATATAGTGCAACAATGATTTCAGGAGTAGATTCCTTAATGCCCTTACCCATTTAGCCCATCGCCCCTCCCACACCCTCTCCAGTAACCTTCTGTTTGTTCCCATATTTGTGAGCCTCTTATGTTTTGTCTCCCTCCCTGTTTTTATATTTTTTTGTTTCCCTTCTCTTATGTTCATCTGTTTTGTCTCTTAAAGTCCTATGAGTCTGATCTCTTTTCTAAGAGTGTGTGTATTGGTTCACATACAAGGGAAGTCATACAATATTACTTTGTTTTTCTTAATTGTTTTACATAAATGATGTCCTCAAATTCCATTTGTGCTGTAACAGATGAAAGAATTTCATCATCATATTATGGCTGAAAAATATTTCAATAGATATATACACAACACAACAGTTTTATCAATTCATCTATCTGTGGACATTTACATTGTTTCCATGTCTTATATATTGTGCATAATGCTGCTATAATTATAGGGTTGCAGATACATTTTTAAATTAGCATTTTCATTTTCTCTGGGTATATTCTCAGAAGCAGAAATACTGTAACACATGGTACTTCTATTATTTTTTAATCTGTTGAAGTTCCTCTACATTATTTTACTCAGTGTCTTTACCAGCTTACAACCCCACCAAAATTCCCCTCTTTTCACACTCATGCCACTTTTTATCATTTCTTGTCTTTTGATGATGACCTTTCTAATAGGTTTGAGGTAAAATGTCATGGTGGTTATAATTTCCCTATTCTTAAATACTGCTGATGCTATCTTTTCATATATCCATTGGTAATTAATATATATTCTTTGGAAAAATTTATAATCAGGTAATTTGCTTATTTTTTAATTGAAATATATTTAGCTATTAAGTTGTATGAAGTTATTTTTTTGCATATATGGTGGATACTCAACCCTTATCAGAAATACGGCATGAAAAAATAGATTTCATATTGTGTAGGTTGGCTTTTAACTTTGTGTTTACTCATGTTGTTTTGCGGAAGCCTTTTACTTTGATATGATCTCATAATTAAAATTTTTAGTCATTGAGCTTTACGTGTTACATCCAAAAATATCATATCTAAAAGTCAAGTTAAAGAGGTTTATTTTTCTGTATTTTCCTTCAGGGGCTTCATGATATGAGGTTTTAGATTTAATTTTTAATTCTTTACATGTTAATTTTGGTGAGTGGTATAAGATAGTTTAATTTTATTCTTATATATGTGAATATCCGATATTCCCACCAACATTTGTTGAAGGTATTGTCTTTTTCCATTGAGTATTCTTGACTCTTTTGTCAATCATTAGGTGAAGGTATATACTTGGGTTTATTTCTGAGCTCTTAATTCTATTGCATTGATCTGTCTGTTTTTACAATAAGACAATACTCTTTTCACTAGCATGATTTATAATATATCCTGAAATGAGGAAGTATGGTGCCTCATCTTTGTTCAGGATAGCTTTGGCTACTTCAGGTATTTTGTGCTCTACATAAATTTTTAGATTATTTTTTCTATTCTGCAAAGTGTGCCATTAAAATCTTGACAGGGGGGCGCCTGGGTGGTGCAGTCAGTTAAGCGTCCGACTTCAGCCAGGTCACGATCTCGCGGTCCGTGAGTTCGAGCCCCGCATCAGGCTCTGGGCTGATGGCTCGGAGCCTGGAGCCTGTTTCCGATGCTGTGTCTCCCTCTCTCTCTGCCCCTCCCCCGTTCATGCTCTGTTTCTCTCTGTCTTAAAAATAAATTAAAAAAAAAATAAAAAAAAAAATAAAATCTTGACAGGGATTTCATTGAATCTATAGATGGCTTTTGATAGTATTGACATTTTAACAACATTAATTTTTCCAATTCTTGAAAGTGAGTTATATATCCACTTATCTATCTTAAATTTTGCAACCTGTATAATGTAGTTTTCAAGGTAAAGATCTTTTGCTCCTTTGGTTAAGTTTACTTTTAAGTATTTTACTTTTATTTTTTTGTAAATTGTATGTTTTTATTTATTGCTTTTTTTCAGATAATTTGTTATAAGTGTGGAGATGTACTACTAAATGTTGTATATTGATTTGTATGCAGCACCATTACTGAAATCATGGATTACACTTAAGAGGTTTTTTTTCGTGGAGTATTAAGGATTTTCTATGTAAATAAAAACATGTCATTTTCATATAGAGACAATTTTACTCCTTTTCAAATTAAGATGCATTTATTTATGTCTCTTGTCTGATTACTCAGACAAGGACTTCAGTAAAAATACTGAATAGGATCAATGAGAGTATGCACTCTTGTCTTATCCTTGATCATAAAGAAAAGTTTCCAGTTGTTGATCATTGAGTATGATGTTAGTTTTGGGCTTGTCATATATGGTCTTCATTATTTTGAGATATTAATTATATCTATACTTAATTATTAAGAGTTTTTAATCACAAACAGATGTTAAGTTTTTTTTCAAACTATTTGTCTCCATCTATTAAAATGATCATAAGGGATACAGAGGATGGTGATGGACTAGGAGGACACATAGCTGGTGTCATACCATAAACACAAGTAGGTACCTATTAAATCATCCCACATATATCAAAAGTAGCCCTGAAGACTGAAAAAACAAACTTCACAACTACAGGGAGAGAAGAGACCACACCAAAAGGGTAGGAAGTGTGGAGACCAAGTTTAGAGGAGAAACAGATCACAGGAACTAGGGAGGACAGGGAGTCATGGCCACAGAGGTGGGTGAGAGAAAGAGAGCAGTACACAGAGACGTGCACAAGGAGATCATTTTTTTCCAAAGCCATTATCTTGGGAAACTAGAGGAGGTGAATTTCATGAGTTTTTGCAACATATGTGTTTTCTTTTTAATTTTTCTTAATATGATTTTTTTTGTCAAATTGGTTTCCATACATCACCCAGTGCTCATCCCAACAGGTACCCTCCACAATACCCATCACCCACCCTCCCCTCCTTCCAACCCCCCATCAACCCTCAGATTGTTCTCAGTTTCTAAGCATACAGTTATAGAGGTCAGCAAGTGATGACCAGATAGAGCCCAGAGTGCACTCACTGCCCTGCCCCTGTAGAGACTCAGACAAACAACCTGGGGGCAAATTGCATGAAAATAGCAATCTGAAGAATATCTGGGGAACACAGGGTAAAGATTATTTGCTCTTTGCAAGGTGTTTCCCTGAGTGGCAGCTTTCATTGAGATGACTGGGAACAAAAGAGTTGGTTGGCAATTTTCTCTTCCCTGCCACTAGTGTTAACACAGTGCCACCTGCAGGAAGAATCAGGACCAAACAGGGTTGTCTAACTTTTTACATCAAACCCTGCCCTCAAGATATCTGATAGAATTACCCTTCTCAGTCAAGCTTGGCTAATACCAACATGGTGAGCCCCTCGTTCAGAAGACCAGCAAAAACATCTCCCCACATCAGGTCTCCTGACCAGAGAGTTCTGCAGAGCCTGAGTCCCAGTGCAGGTGGTGTCAAGTCTCATTTCACAAGCATAACAGAGAACACCTAGTTAAAACCACTTTTAAGCCAGAGATCAAAAACTCCACAAATCATCCCAGGAGAGCTTTTGCAGATGACTGGCTTGAAGGATAGTGTAGCCAAAACACAATAGTAGAGTGAATATAACTCACACCAGAGGCACTACTTAACCACTAGATCTGGGGCAGTACATGACCTCTTCTTCATATTGACATTACTTTCATGAGCAGGAAACATAACGCCCTTTCTAAAACAGGGGAAAAGACAGAGAATTAGACAAAATGTAATTATGGAGTAATTTATCACAAATGAAAGAACAGTATAAGGCAACATGAACAGAACTAAATAAATCAGATGTAAGTAATATGTCTGATGGATAATTTAAAACAATGATCAAAGGACACTAGTTGTGTTTGAAAACATCATAAAAGACATCAGTGCAAATTTCCCAGAGAGAGATAAAAGACATTAAAAAGAATCAATCAAAGTGGAAGAATGCAAAAGTAGAGATGAAAAACAGGCTTGATGCAATGAGCAGTAAGCTACAAGAAACAAAGGAACAAATTAATGACACAGAAACCTGGAAAGCAATGAAATATGGACATGAGAATTGAATTAAGGAATTCAGTGAGTTTATCAAATGTAATAAATTTTATGTTGGAGGCATCAAATAAGAAAGAGCCACCTGGGTGGCCCAGTCAGTTAAGTGCCAAATTTCATCTCATGTCATGATCTCACAGTTCATGAGTTTGATCCCCACATTGGGCTCTGTGTCATATGCAGCCAAAGCCATCTTGAAAGGGAAGCATAAAGCAACACAGGCTTACTCCAAGACGTAAGAAAAATCTCAAATGACCTAACCTTACAAATAAAGGAGTTAGGCAAAGAACAATAAACAAAGCCTAAGGCCAGCAGAAGAAATAAAATAATAAGTATTAGAGTAGAATTAAATGATATAAAAATGAAAACAAGAAAAATAAAGAACAGATGAATGAAATAAGAAACTTGTTCTTAAAAAAATCAATAAAATTGCAAAAGCTATACCTGTACTTATCAAAAACAAAAGCAAAAGAACTCAATAGAATAACAAATGAAAGAAGAGCAATAAGAACATACAAAAAGTACTACAACCAATTATAAGAGAGTTTTATGAAAAACTGTATTCCTGTAAATTACACAACCTGGAAAAAATGGATAAATTTCTAGAAATATATATACTACCAAAATGAAAACAAGAAGTAGAAAACTTGAACAACAAAGAATGATAACCAACAAAGACATTAGGTGATCAAAAACTCCCAGTGAACAAATTTCATGAAAACTGTCTCCAAGGGCGTGCCTGGGTGGCTCAGTCAGTTAAGCCTCTGACTTCAGCTCAGGTGTGATCTCACAATTCTTGAGTTTGAGCCCCATGTCATGCTCTGTGCTGACAGCTCAGATCCTGGAGCCTGCTTCAGATTGTATGTCTCCCTCTCTCTCTGACCCTGCCCTGTTCACAATCTTTCTGTCTCTCTCTCTCTCGAAAATTAATAAACATTAAAAATTAAAAATACAAATAAACATTAAAAATATTAAAAAACGGCTTCTAGTGGAAATATTACCAAAGATATAAAGAAGAGTTGATACCCATTGCCAAACTGTTTAAAAAATAAAAAAGAAGAAAGAAAAAGAAAAAGAAAAGAAATGCAAAGAAAATCCACAAAATTCATTTTATGAGGCCAGGATTAACCTGATACCAATATCAGAAAATGACGATAATTATACTACTAAAACAACAACAACGGCAACAACAACAAAGGCTAATACCCTTGATAAACTTAGATTTTAAAAATAATCAATAAAGTACTAGTAAACTGTATCCAAAAATGCATTTAAAAAATCCTTCACTACAATCAAGTGGCGTATATTTCTGGGTTGCAAGTGTGGATCAGTATTTAAAAACCAATCAACATGATACAACATATTTTTTTTAAAAAGATAAGAACCATATGATAATTTCAATAGATGCAGAAAAAGAATTTGGCAAAACCCAACATTCATTCATGGTAAAAACCCTCAAGAATGTACTTTTAGAGGGAACATACCATTACATAATAAAGTCCATATATGAAAAACCCACAACTAATATCCTCCTCAAAGGAGATAATGTGAGAGCTTTTTCTCTGAAGTCAGGAACCAAGAGAGAAATATGCAGTATCACCGCTGTTATTTAATATAGTACTGTAAGTCCTAAATGTAGCAACCAGATAATAAATACATACATACCTACATACATACATACATACATAACATCCAGATTGGGAAGATAGAAGCCAACCTTTCACTGCTTGCAGATGACATGATACTCTGTATAGAAAACCTGAAAGGCTCCCCCAAAAAACTCCTGTATCTGATAAACAAACTCAGTAAAGTCACAGGACGAAAAAAATCAATGTACATAAATGTGTTTCATTTCTATAGACCAATAATGAAGCAGCAGAAGAGAAATTAAGGAATAAATCCCATGTTGCACCACATTGCACCAAAAAAAAAAACATAAGAAATCTAGGAATAATCCTAACCAAAGAGATAAAATAACTGTGCCCTGAAAACTATGCAACATTGATGAAAAAATTGCAGATAACTCTAAGAAATGGAAAGACATTCAATACTCATGGATCAAAACAGATATTGTAAAAACGTCTACACTTTCCAAAGCAACCTGCACATTCAATGCATTCCTTATCAAAATTCCAACAGCACTGTTCACAGAGCTAGAACAAAAAAAATCCTAAAATTTGTACAGAATCACAAAAGATGGAGATAGTCAAAGGAAACTTGAAAAAGAAAAGCAAAGTTGGGGACATCACAACTGCAGACTTCAAGCTACACTATAAAGCTATAGGGATCAAGACAGTATGGAAGTGGCACAAAACAGACACATAGATCAATGGAACAGAAAAGAAAATCCAGAAAAGAATCCCCACCAATATAATCAATTAAACTTTGACAAAACAGGAAATAATATTCAATGGAAAAAGACCATCTCTTCACCCAATGGTTTGGAAAAATTGGACAGAAACATTCAAAAGAATGAAACTGGAAAACTTACACCATACAAAAAAGTGAAGCCCAAATAGATTAAAAATCTAAATGTGAGATTTGAAATGGTAAAAATGCTGGAGGAGAACATAGGCAATAAATTTGTCCCTTTTGGCAGTAGCAAATTATTTCTAGATGCATCTGCTGAGGCAATATAACAAAATAAAAAATTAACTATTGGGACTACATCAAATTTAAAAACTTGTGCACAGTGAAGGAAACAACAAAACTGAAAGCAACCTATGCGCTGGGAGAAGATATTTTCAAATTACAAATCTGGTAAATGGTTATTATCTAAAATGTATAAAGAACTATTAAACTCAGCACCCCAAACTCAAATAATCCAATTAAAAATGGGCAGCATAGATAAATAAATATTTTTACAAAGAAAACATACAGATGGCCAGAAGACCCATGGAAAGATACTCAATATGATGATCATGTAGGAAATTCAAATAAAAAATACAATGAGATATCATTTCTCACTAGTCAGAAGGGCTAAAACCAACAACACAAGAAATAACAGGTGTTGGTGAGGAGGTGTAGAAAGAGGAAAATCCCTGCACTATTGTTAGAAATGTAAACTGCAAAACAGTATGAAGGTTTCAAAAAAGTTAAAAATAGATCTACCATTTGATTAAGCAATTACACTACTAATTAATTACCAAAGGAATATAAAAACGGTAATTCTAAGGGAAAATGCACCCTTATCTTTATATAGCAGCATTATCTACAATGGCCAAATTGTGGAAATACCAAAAATGTCCATTGACTGATGACTGGATAAACGAGAAGTTTGTATTTCTGATGGAATTTTGCTCAGCCATAAAAAAAAAATTAAATCTTGCCATTTGCAATGATATTGATATCCCATATGAATGGCACTTGATCATGGTGAATAATTCTTTTAGTGTGCTGTGAATTAAAAAGCAAATTTTGTTGTTGTTATTGTTGCTGTTGTAGAATTTTTGCACTGACATTCATTAAGGATATTGTCTGTAGTTTTCTTTCCTGGTAATGTCCTTTTCTGTCTTTAGTTTCAAAGTTAGGTGGGTCTCATAAAATGATTTTAGGAGTCTTATCTCCTTTTTTATTTTCTTGAAGAGATGGAGAAATATTAGGATTTATTCTCTTTTTTAAAAATATAATGTCAAATTGGCTTCCATACAACACCCAGGGCTCATCCCAACAGGTGGCCTCCTCAATGCCCATCGCCCATTTTCCCCTCTCCCTTACCCCCTAACAACCCTAAGTTTGTTTTCTGTATTTAAGAGTCTCTTGTGGTTTGCCTCCCTCCTTATCTGTATGTAACTTTTCCCCCCTTCCCCTCCCCATATTCTTCTGTTAAGTTTCTCAAGATCCATATATGAGTGAAAACATATGGTATCTCTTTCTCTCAATGACTTATTTCACTTAGCATAATACCCTCCAGTTCCATCCATATTGCTTCAAATGGCCAGACTTCATTCTTCCTCATTGCCAATTAGTATTCCATTCTATATATAAACAATATCTTCATTATCCATTCGTCAGTTGATGAACATTAGGCTCTTTCCATGATTTAGCTATTGTTGAAAGTGCTGCTATAAACATTGGAGTTCATGCACCCCTATGCATCAGCACTCCTGTATCCCTTGGGTAAATTCCTAGCAATGCTACTGCTGGGTCATAGGGTAGTTCTATTTTTATTTTTATTTTTTTTAGAGAAACCTCCACACTGTTTTCCAGAGTGGCTGCACCAGTTTGCATTCCACCAACAGTGCAACAGTGCAGTGTTTCTCCACATTCTCACCACCATCTATAGTCTCCTGATTTGTTCATTGTAGCCACTCTGACAGGCATGAGGTGGTATCACAGTGTGGCTTTGATTGGTATTTCTCTGATGATGAGTGACACTGAGCATCATTTCATGTGTCTGTTGACCATATGGATGTCTTCTTTGGAAAAGTGTCTATTCATGTCTTATGCCCATTTCTTCACTGGATTATTTGTTTTTCAGTGTGGAATTTGGTGAGTTCTTTATAGATTTTGAATATTAGCCCTTTATGCGATATATCATTTTCAAATATGTAATCCCATTCCATTGGTTGACTTTTAGTGTTGTTGATTGTTTCTTTTGCAGTTCAGAGGCTTTTTATCTTTATTAGGTCCCAATAGTTCATTTTTGCTTTCAATTCCCTTGCCTTTGGATATGTGTCATGTAAGATGAATGGAAAAAAAAATTGTGGTTTATATATACAAAGGAATACTACTTGGCAATGAGAAAGAATGAAATATGGCTTTATTTAGCAATGTGGATGGAACTGGAGAGTGATATGCTAAGTGAAATAAATCATAGAGAGAAACATACCATATGTTTTCACTCTTATGTGGATCCTGAGAAACTTAACAGAAGACCATGGGGGAGGGGAGGGGAAAAAAAGTTAAAGAGGGAGGGAGGCAAACCATAAGAGGCCCTTAAAACTGAGAATAAACTGAGGGTTGATGGGTAATGGGAGGGAGGGGAAAGTGGGTGATGGGAATTGAGGAGGGCACCTGTAGGGAAGAGCACTGGGTGTTGTATGGAAAACAATTTGACAATAAATTTCATATTAAAATAAATGCTGCAGCTGAGATCAAAGAGGGTGTTTCCTGCTTTCTCCTCTTTGATGGTTTCCTGTCTCACATTCAGGTCTCTCATCCACTTTGAGTTTCTTTTTGTGAATGGTGTAAGAAAGTGGTCTAGTTTCATTCTTCATGTTGCTGTCCAGTTCTCCAATCACCATTCATTAAAGAGATTGTCTTATTTCCATTTGATACTCTTTCCTGCTTTGTCAAAGATTAGTGGGCCATACATTTGTGGGTCCAATTCTGGGCTGTCTATTCAATTCCATTGTTCTATGTGTCTGTTTTTGTGCCAGTACCATACTGTCTTCATTAGTACAGCTTTGTAGTAGAGGCTAAAGTCTGGGATGGTGATGTCTGCCACTTTGTTTTCATCCTCAATATTATTTTGGCTATTCTGGTTCTTTTGTGGTTTCATACAAATTATAGGATTGTTCTAGCTTTGAGAAGAATGGTGGTGCAATTTTGATTGGAATTGCATTGAATGCATACATTGCTTTGGATAGTATTGACATTTTAACAATATTTACTCTTTCAAACCATGAGCATGGAATGTTTTCCCCTTTCTTTATGTCTACTTCAATTTCCCTCATAAACTTTCTATAGTTTTCAGCATACAGATCTTTTACATCTTTGGTTAGGTTTATTCCTAGGTGTTTTATGGTTCTTGGTGCAATTGTAAGTGGGATAAGTTTCTTTATTTCTCTTTCAGTTGCTTCATTGTTTGTGTATAAATATGCAACTGATTTATGTACATTAGTTTTGTACCTTGAGACTATGCTGAATTCATGTATCAGTTCTAGTAGACTTTTGGTGGAGTCTGTTGGGTTTTCCATGTATGGTATGCTGTCATCTGCAAAAAGCTAGAGGTTGACTTCATCTTTGCCAATTTTGATGCCTTTGATTTCCTTTTGTTGTATTATTGCTGATGCTAGAACTTCCAACACTATGTTAAACAACAGCGGTGAGAATGGACATTCCTGTAGTGTCCCTGATATCAGGGGGAAAGCTCTCAGTTTTTCCCCATTGAGGATTATATTAGCTGTAGGCTTCTCATGAATGGATTTTATGATGTTTAGGTATGATCCTTCTATCCCGACTTTCTCAGGGTTTTTTATTAAGGAAAGATGTTGTATTTTGTCAAATGATTTTTATGCATCTCTGACAGGATCATATGGTTCTTATCCTTTCTTTTATTAATGTGATGTATCATATTGATTGATTTGCTAATATCGAACCAGTCCTGAAGATCAGGAATGAATCCCACTTGATCATGGTGAATAATTCTTTTTATATGCTGTTGAATTAGATTTGCTAATATCTTGTTGACAATTTTTGCATCCATATTCATTATGGATATTGGCCTGTAATTCAATTTTTTGATGGGTCTCTATCTGGTTTGGGAATCAAAGTAATGCTGGCTTCATAGAATGAATCCAGAAGTTTTCCTTCCATTTCTATTTTTTGGAACCACATGGGAAGGATAGGTATTATCTCTGCTTGAAATATCCGGTCGAATTCCCCAGGGAAGCTATCGGGTCCTGTACTCTTATTTGTTGGGAGATTTTTGAAAACTGATTCAATATTTCACTAGTTATGGGTCTGTTCAAATTCTCTATTTCTTCCTCTTTGAGTTTTGGTAGTGTGTGTGTGTGTGTGTGCGTGTGTGTGTGTGTGTGTGTGTGTACATATGTGCATGTTTAGAGTTTGTCCACTTCTGCCAGGTAGTCCACTTTGTTGGCATGTAATTATCCATAGTTTTCTTTGATAATAGCTTGTATTTCTGAGGGATTGTTTCTAATAATTTCACTTTCTTTCATGATTTTATCTATTTGGGTCATCTCTCTTTTCTTGTTGAGAAGCCTAGATAGAGGTTTATCAATTATGTTTATTTTAAAAACAATCTCTTAGTTTCATTGATCTGTTTTACTGTTTTTTGTGGGGGTTTTGTTGTTGTTGTGTCTGTGGATTTTTTTTTTTTTTGGATTCTATATTGTTTATTTTTGCTCTAATCTTTATTATTTCTCTTCTGCTGGGTTTGGTGTGTATTTGCTTTTCTGCTTCTAGTTCCTTTCGATGTGCTGTTATATTCATATTGGGGATTTTTCTTGTTTCTTGAGATAGCCTGGATTGCAATGTATTTTCCTCTTTTGCTGCATCTCAAGGGGTTGCATTGTTGTGTTTTCATTTTCTTTTGTTTCCAAATATATATTTTTAAATTTATTCTCTAATTGCCTGGTTGACCCATTCATTCTTTATTAGGATGTTCTTTAACCTCCATGCTTTTGGAGGTTTTCCAGATTTTTTTCCTGTTGTTGATTTAAATTTTCACAGTATTGTGATCTCAGAGTGTGCGTGGTATCATCTCAATTCTTTTACATTTATCGAGGGCTGTTTTGTGACCCAGTATGTGATCTATCTTGGAGAATGTTCCGTGTGCACTTGAGAAGAAAATATATTCTGCTGTTTTAGGATGTAGAGTTCTAAATATATCTGTAAAGTCCATCTGATCCAATGTATCATTCATGCCCATTGTTTCTTCACTGATTCTCTGTCTAGATATGTCCATTGTTGTAAGTGGAGTATTAAAGTCCCTGCAATTACCACATTCTTACCAATAAGGTTGGTATGTTTGTGATTATTTTTTTTATATTTGTGTGCTCTGGAATTCAGTGCACAGACACTTATAATTGTTAGTTCTTCCTGAAAGATAGACCCAGTAATTATTATATAATGCCCTTCTTCATCTCTTGTACAATCTAATTTAAAGCCTAATTTGTCTGATATGAGTATGGCTACTACAGCTCTCCTTTGACTTCCAGTAGCATGATAAATATTTCTCCTTCCAATCACTTTCAATCTGAAGGTGTCCTGAGATCTAAAATGGGTCTGATGTAGACAATAAATGTATGTATCTTGCTTTTTTGTTTAATCCATTCTGATACCCTATGTCTTTTGATTGGAGTATTGGTCCATTTACATTCAGTGCTATTGTTGAAAGATATAGGTTTAGAGTCATTGTGTCATCTGTAGGTTTCTTGCTTGTAGTAATGTCTCTGGTCCTTTGTGGTCCTTACAACATTTCACTCACAGAGTCCCTCTTAGGATCTCTTGTAGGGCTGGTTTAGTGGTGATGAATTCCTTCAGTTTTTCTTCCTTTGGGAAGACCTTTATCTCTCTTTATATTCTGAATGACAGTCTTGCTGGGTAAAGGATTCTGGGCTGCATATTTTTCCTTTTCATCACACTGAAGATTTCCTGCCATTCCTTTCCGGCCTGCTGAATTTCATTAGACAGGTCTGTCACTACTCTTATGGGGCTACCTTTGTAAGTTATAGCCTGTTTATCCCTAGCTGCTTTCAAGTTTTCTCTTTTTCCTTGTATTTTGCCAGTTTCAGTATGATATGTCATTGATTGAAGTTACATCTGAAGAGAGTTCTCTGTGCCTCTTGGATTTAAATGCTTCTTTCTTTTCCCAGATCAGGGAAGTTCTCAGCAACGATTTGTTCAAGAACACCTTCAGCCCCTTTCTCTCTCTTATTCTTCCTCTGGAAAACCAATGATACAGATATTGTTCTGTT
The DNA here is from genome assembly GCF_007474595.2 of Lynx canadensis. NCBI lineage: Eukaryota > Metazoa > Chordata > Mammalia > Carnivora > Felidae > Lynx > Lynx canadensis. Next base: position 83,329,362 of record NC_044303.2, on the reverse strand, counting down.
TGATTGAATCACTTAGTTCTCTACTTCTCTCCTCGTGATCCTGAATTTTTCTATCTCTCTTTCTCAGCTTCCTCTTTTTCAATAATTTTATCTTCTAATTCATCTATTCTCCCCTCTTCTTCTTCAATCCATGCGGTGGCCACTTCCATTTTATGTTGCACTTCATTTATAACGGTTTTTAATTCATCATGACTATTTTTTTAGTTCCTTGATCTCTGCAGCAATAGATTCTCTACTGTCTTCTATGCTTTTTTCAAGACAGAAATTAATCTTATGACTGCTATTCTAAATTCTTGTTCAGTTATGTTGCCTAAATATGTTTTTGATCAATTCTTTATCTGTCACTTCTTCCTGGAATTTCTTTTCATGAGAATTCTTCCATGTCTTCATTTTGGCTAGTTTTCTGTCCCTAATGAGTTTTAAAAGCTTGTTATGTACTCTGCACCTGTAAGCACTGCTATATTACTGTACACTGTCCATGGCCAGGCCCTTCACGAAGTGTTTTTTGGAGAGTGTTACTTCATTTCTGTTGTTGTGATTTTGGTTATTCTATTTCTTTACTTGTAGTGATGTTTTGGACCCTCCACCGGGTGGGCTTTGATTTGTTCCTTGAAGTAGCCCTGGAAAGGAAAAAAAAAACAGGCAAACAAATAGGAAACAAAAACACACAAACACTCAAACAAATGAAGCAAGCAAACAAACAAGTCCAAAAGCATAAAACCAGAAACACCAGTTACAAGAACATGGTGGAGATGGTGCTGATGGACTAGCACATATAAAGAGAGAAATTACAGGGGCAGGGAAAAAGAAAAAATAAACAATGACCATGCTGAGAGACTAAAGAGCTTAATCTGGAAGTAGAAAAAGGAAAATAATGAAGGAGGTGGGGAAAAAGAAAAGAAGTTAGTTACCCAGACAGAGAAACTATATGACTTGATTATTCCAGAGAGAGAGAAAGAAAAGGAAAGGAGTATAGAACATGTATCAAGAGAATGGATTAAACATGTCTGCTTAAAAAAAAACAACTAGAGTAACCAGGCTAGAGGAGGGAAGGATAAGGAGAAAAGGAAGGAAGAATATACCTAAGTAACAAGAATTGTCCTAGAATTCATCCAGACAATGCAGCAAAGCTAGTCTGGAAGATGGGGAAGTCTGGTTCCTCAGTATCTATCCCACTCCAGTAGATTTACAGTCACCAGGTGCAGAGGGGCATGGTTTGGTATATGCAGGTCCTGCCTCCACTGTGGGCCCTGAGGACCAATCCCTGAGGCCCCGCCTTGGAGGTGGTGGCAAAAAAAAAAATGGTGAACCCTTCATCTCTTCTCCAGGGACCTGTGTCCCAAATCGCTCAGTTTGAGCTGTCCTCACTGTGTGGGGGGTGTAGATGAGGCTGTCTTGCTCCACCAACTCCCATGCCCAGGTGCTTGGCTGGGATTCAAACTCCCACTCTGTGTAGCCAGGTACTGGGGAAGGGCCACTAGGCACCACCAGATATGTGGCAGGCTTTTCCCCACAGTAGTCTAGGGAGGGGATAGCTTTCTCCTACTGCAGACTGCACCCCTACCTACCACCAAACCTCAGTGTGGTGCCCTTCTTCCCCAGATGCACAAACAGGGCAGCTGGCCCTAGTCCAAAAAAGCCTGGCAGTAAGAGATGGACTCCTTCTCCATCCCAGTCCGAGGTTTTGCTTTTGTCCAGACACAGTCCTACACTTCCCCAGCCACCTTCTCTCTTCCCTTTGTCTCTCTGAAGAAGGGGATCCCTCCCCTCCATGATAAATGACCTGTTTTATCTCCCCCAGTTTGAAATCACCCAGCTACGGCCTGTCAGGTTTTCCCGGTGTCTCCCTGGTAGACTCAGTCTCTTTTCCTCCCAGTCTCTTGGGGTTGAAAGTCTCTTGGCTTCAATGCTTTTTTGTTTGAGAGACGCAGGAATACGGAACCCCTTACTTCTCTGCCATGTTGGCCCCTCAGTTAGATGATTAGAAATTTCATCTCTGCCCTGCATTCTATAGGAAGGAGAAAGGGACTGGAAATGAAGTTAATAATCAATCACGCCTGTGTGATGTAGCCTCCATAAAATTTCCAATCATATAGGGCTTCGAGAGCTTCTGGATTTGTGAACAAATTTCAGATTTATTTTTTCTTAAAATGTTGGGTAAAATTCAACAGTGAAACTATCTGGTCTTCACTCAGCTTTAGAGATGTTGGAATACTAATTGAAACTCCTTATTAGTAAAATATCTATGTAGACATTTTATTATATTACTATGTAGTCATGTTAGTTTGTATGTTTCTTAGCATTTGTCCATTTGTTGGTTGTCTAGTTTGTTGGCATTTCATTGCTCATAGTATCTCTTCTGACCTTTTCGTCATATAATCCTTTGTATATTGAAAAGGTATCATTTGTAATATCTCCTTTTTTATTTATAATGCTATTGATTTGGATCCACTTTTTTTCCTTGATTAGTTGAGGTAAATGTCAATTTTGTTTATGTTTTCAAAGAAATAATTGCTGTTTTTCCATTTTCTGTATTATTTGTTTTTGTTCTAATCTTAATTATTTCCCTTTTTTCTGCTAACTTTATTTTCATTGTGTTCTTCCTTTCTAGTTCCTTAAGGCATAGTGTTAGTATGTTTATTTGAAATCTTTCTTGTATTTTAATGTAGGCATGTATTGCTCCAAACTTACACTTCAAAATGATTTTTCTTCATCCCATAAGGTTGGTATTTTGTGCTTCCATTTAATTTATTTCAAAATACTTTTTTTCAAAATTTGTCTTATTTCATTACATCATCATTTGTTTAGAAGACTTTTATTTATTTTTTTAAATTTTTTGTTAATATTTATTCATTTTTTTTCAATATATGAAATTTATTGTCAAATTGGTTTCCATACAACACCCAGTGCTCATCCCAAAAGGTGCCCTCCTCATTACCCATCACCCACCCTCCCCTCCTTTTAAAAAATAATCAGTGTGAATTTTTCAGTTTTCTTCTTGTTATTCATTTCTAGTTTCATAACACTGAATTCACAGAAGACACCTGGTATGTCAGTCTTCTTGACTTTGCTGAGATTTCTTTTATGATCCAACATATGTATATCCTAGAAAATACATCATGTGTACTTGAGAAAGGTGTTTATCCACTTATTTTCAGTATTTTGTATATATATTTTAGGTCCTTTTGTGTACACTGTTTTTTAAATCCATGGTATTCTTATTTTTATCTCTTTTTTGTCTGGATGATCTTTTGAGTGTTGGGGACATGGTATTAAACTTCCTATCATTTTGTTGGGTTTTATTTCTCCTTTTAGCTGTGTTACTTTTTTAGCTTTGTTTATTTAAGTGCTCTATTGTTGCATTCTTGCATGTATAACTATTACAATTATTTTCTTGATTAATTGTCCCATTTACATTTATTTAAAGAATTTATTTGTCTCCATTATTTTTAGTTTTAAGTTTATTATTTCTGATAAAAGTATAGCCATCCTTCCTTTTTCTTCCCACGTGCTTTAAATATCTCCCTCCTCTCTTGGTCTATGTGTATCTGTAAGAATATAGTCAGTCTCTTGTAAGCAGCATATTATTAGCCCCTGCTTTTTTTCAAATCTTTAAACCATGTTGTATTTTTGATTAGATGATTGAATCCATTTACAAATGAAAATATTGTTAAATGAGCAATTATTGTTGGCATTTTGTTAATTGTATTCTTCTTTTGTATTCCTTTTTTTTTCTTGTAATTTATCCTTCTAACTATTTCTGTATTTTGGTGTCATGTGGGGCAGTATGCTTTGACTTCATCATGCTCTTTTATACTACTACCACAGATTTTTTCCTTTGACCTTACCATGAGTATTAAATGAAGTATTGGTGGTCTGGTGGTGAAGATTTCACTCAGCGTTTGTCTATCTTTTTTCATTTCTTAAGGGAAACTTTGGTATAGCATTCTTTGTTGAAGTTGTTCTTTCAGAAGGCGGGAAGATGGCAGCGTAGGAGGACACTGGACTCACCGTGTCCTGCTGATCACTTAGACTCCACCCACATCTGCCTAAATAACCCAGAAAACCACCAGAAGACTAGCAGAAAAGATTCTCCAGAACCAAGCATACACGAGAGGCCCACGGAAGAGGGTAGGAAGGATGGAGAGGTGCTGCGCACTACATGGACTGGCGGGTGGGAGCAAGGGCAGAGGGGCAGCTTGCTAGCAAAGCAGAGCCCCTGACTCTGGCTTGCAAAGCTGAGAGGCCGGGCACAGTTTGTTCTGACAGCAAGTGGGACTTAACATCTGGAAGGTTATAAGTTATCAGCTCTGCTAGGAGAGCAGGAGGGCTGGAGGACAAGGGGAGGGAGAGTTGTTAAGCCCCAGAAGACAGAGCACAGTTTGGTGGGGAACAAAAGCACTCGCCAGCACCATCTCCCTCGCCCATCACCCAGCCGAAATCTCAAACGGGAACCAGTTCCTGCCAGGGAACTTGCTTGCACCGCACAAACACCCAAGGCTGTGCTTCTGTGGATCCATCCCTCCGGTGGCAGATCTCACTCCCTCTGGGGGGCACAGGGCCTATCCTGAAGCAGATCTCCTAAAGAAAAGTGAGCTGAGCCTGCCCCGCCTGCCCCTGTGCAGCTTGCCAATCCACCCCAGCTAATACACCAGATCCCCAGAACCACAAGCCTGGCAATGTGCAAGTAGCCCAGACGGGCCACGCCACCCCACAGTGGATCCCGCCCTAGGAAAGGGGAAGAGAAGGTACACACCAGTCTGACTGTGGCCCCAGCGGTGGGATGGGGGCAGACATCAGGTCTGACTGCAGCCCTGCCCACCAACGCGTTATTCAAGACAGCACAGGGGAAGTGCCCTGCAGTTCCACACCATTCCAGGGACTATCCAAAAGGACAAAACGGAAAAATTCCCCTAAAAAAAAAGTCCAGGAAATAACGACAGCTAATGAACTGATCAAAAACGATTTAAACAATATAACAGAAAGTGAATTTAGAATGGTAGTCATAAAATTAATTGCTGGGCTTGAAAACAGTATAAAGGACAGCAGAGAATCTCTTGCTACAGAGATCAAGGGACTAAGGAACAGCCAGGAGGAGCTAAAAAATGCTATTAATGAGCTGCAAACTAAAATGGAGATGACCACGGCTCATATTGAAGAGGCAGAGGAGAGAATAGGTGAACTAGAAGATAAATTTATGGAAAAAGAAGAAGCTGAGAAAAAGAGATAAAAAAAATCCAAGAGTATGAGGGGAAAATTAAAGAACTAAGTGATGCACTAAAGAGAAATAATCTATGCATAATTCGTATTCCAGAGGAGGAAAAGAGAGGGAAAGGTGCTGAGGGTGAACTTGAAGAAATCATAGCTGAGAACTTCCCTGAACTGGGGAAGGAAAAATGCATTGAAATCCAAGAGGCACAGAGAACTCCCTTCAGACGTAACTTGAATCGATCTTCTGCATGGCATATCATAGTGAAACTGGCAAAATACAAGGATAAAGAGAAAATTCTGAGAGCAGCTAGAGATAAACGTGCTCTAACATATAAAGGGAGACCTATAAGACTCGTGACCTATCTCTCTACTGAAACTTGGCAGGCCAGAAGGAATGGCAGGAGATCTTCAATGTGATGAACAGAAAAAAATATGCAGCTGAAAATTCTATATCCAGCAAGTCTGTCATTTAGAATAGAAGGAGAGATAAAGGTCTTCCCAAACAAACAAAAACTGAAGGAATTCATAACCACTAAACCACCCTACAAGAGATCCTAAGGGGGATCCTGTGAGACAAACTATCAGAGACATCGCTACAAGCATGAAACCTACGGACATCACAATGACTCTAAACCCATATCTTTCTATAATAACACTGAATGTAAATGGACTAAATGTGCCAACCAAAAGACATACGGTATCAGAATGGATAAAAAAAACAAGACCCATCTATTTGCTGTCTACAAAAGACTCATTTTAGACCTGAGGACAATTTCAGATTGAAATTGAGGGGATGGAGAACTATTTATCATGCTACTGGAAGTCAAAAGAAAGCTGGAGTAGCCCTACTTATAACAGACAAACTAGACTTTAAATGAAAGGCTGTAACATGGGATGAAGAAGGGCATTATATAATAATCACAGGGTCTATCCATCGCGAAGAGCTAACAGTTATAGATGTCTATGTGCCGAATACGGGAGCCCCCAAATATATAAAACAATTACAAACATAAGCAACCTTATTGACAAGAATGTGGTAACTGCAGGGGACTTTAATACCCCACTTACAACAATGGATAGATCATGTGGACACACGGTCAATAAAGGAACAAGGGCCCTGAATGATACACTGGTTCAGATGGACTTGACAGATATATTTAGAACTCTGCATCCCAAAGCAACAGAATATACTTTCTTCTTGAGTGCACATGGAACCTTCTCTAAGATAGATCACATACTGGGTCACAAAACAGCCCTTCATAAGAATACAAGAATTGAGATCATACCATACATACTTTCAGACCACAATGCTATGAAGCTTGAAATCAACCACAGGAAGAAGTCTGGAAAAACTCCAAAAGCATGGAGGTTAAAGAAAACCCTACTAAAGAATGAATGGCTCAACCAGGCAATTAGACAAGAAATTAAAAAATATATATATGGAAACAAATGAAAATGAAAATACAACAATCCAAATGCCCTGGGATGCAGCAAAGGCAGTCCTGAGAGGAAAATACATTGCAATCCAGGCCTATCTCAAGAAACAAGAAAAATCCCAAATCCAAAATCTAACAGCAGACCTAAAGGGAATAGAAGCAGAGCAAAGACACCCCAAACCCAACAGAAGACGAGAAATAATAAAGATCAGGGCAGAAATAAACAATATAGAATCTAAAAACAATGTAGAGCAGATCAGTGGAACCAAGAGTTGGTTTTTTGAAAAAATAAAAATGATAAACCTCTAGCCAGGCTTCTCAAAAAGAAAAGGGAGATGACCCAAATAGATAAAATCATGAAGGAAAATGGAATGATTACAACCAATCCCTCAGAAATACAAGCAATTATCAGGGAATACTATGAAAAATTATATGCCAACAAACTGGACAACCTGGAATAAATGGACAAATTCATAAGCACCCACACACTTCCAAAACTCCATCAGGAGGATAGAGAAGGCTTGAACAGACCCATAACCAGCGAAGAAATTGAATCGGTTATCAAAAATCTCCCAACAAATAAGAGTCCAGGACCAGATGGCTTCCCAGGGGAATTCTACTAGACATTTAAAGCAGAGATGACACCTGTCCTTCTCAAGCTATTCCAAAAAATAGAAAGGGAAGGAAAACTTCCAGACTCATTCTATGAAGCCAGTATTACTTTGATTCCCCAACCAGACAGAGACCCAGCAAAAAAAGAGAACTACAGGCCAATATCCCTGATGAATATGGATGCAAAAATTCTCAACAAGATACTAGCAAATCAAATTCAACAGCTTATAAAAAGAATTATTCACCATGCTCAAGTGGGATTCATTCCTGGGATGCGGGGCTGGTTCAACATTCGCAAATCAAGCAACGTGATACATCACATTAATAAAAGAAAGGTAAGAGCAATATGATCCTGTCAATCGATGCAGAAAAGGCCTTTGGCAAAATTCAGCATCCTTTATTAATAAAATCCCTTGAGAAAGTCGGGATAGAAGGAACATACTTAAAGATCATAAAAACCATTTATGAAAAGCCCACAGCTAATATCATCCTCAAAGGGGAAAAACTGAGAGCTTTCTCCCTGAGGTCAGGAACACAACAGGGATGTACACTCTCACCGTTGTTGTTTAGCATAGCGTTGGAAGTTCTAGCATCAGCAAACAGACAACAAAGGAAATCAAAGAAATCAAAATTGGCAAAGATGAAGTCAAGCTTTCACTTTTTGAAGATGACATGATATTTTACATGGAAAATCTGATAGACTCCACCAAAAGTCTGCTAGAAGTAATATATGAATATAGCAAAGTTGCAGGATACAAAATCAATATACAGAAATCAGTTGCATTCTTATACACTAATAATAAAGCAACAGAAAGACAAATAAAGAAACTGATCCCATTCACAATTGCACCAAGAAGCATAAAATACCTAGGAATAAATCTAACCAAAGATGTAAAAGATCTGTATGCTGAAAACTATAGAAAGCTTATGAAGGAAATTGAATAAGATATAAAGAAATGGAAAAATATTTCATGCTCATGGATTGGAAGAATAAATATTGTCAAAATGCCAATACTACCCAAAGCTATCTACACATTCAATGCAATCCCAGTCAAAATTGCACCAACATTCTTATCAAAGCCAGAACAAGCAATGCTTAAATTAATATGGAACCACAAAAGGCCCCGAATAGCCAAAGTAATTTTGAAGAAGAAGACCAAAGCAGAAGGCATCACAATCCCAGACTTTAGCCTCTACTACAAAGCTGTCATCATCAAGACAGCATGGTATTGGCACAAAAACAGACACATAGACAATGGGATATAATAGAGCCTCCAAAAATGGACCTACAAAAGTATGGCCAACTCATCTTTGACAAAGCAGGAAAGAAAATCCAATGGAAAAAAGACGGTCTCTTTAACAAATGGTGCTGGGAGAACTGGACAGCAACATGCAGAAGAATTAATCTAGACCACTTTCTTACACCATTCACAAAAATAAACTCAAAATGGATAAAGGACCTGAATGTGAGACAGGAAACCATCAAATCCCTAGAGGATGAAGCAGGAAAAGACCTCTCTGACTTCAGCCGCAGCAATTTCTTACTTGACACGTCCCCAAAGGCAAGGGAATTAAAAACAAAAATGAACTATTGGGACCTCATGAAGATAAAAAGCTTCTGCACACCAAAGGAAAAAATCACAAAACTAAAAGACAACCAACGGAATGGGAAAAGATATTTGCAAATGACATATCAGACAAAGGGCTAGTATCCAAAATCTATAAAGAGCTCATCAAACTCCACTCCCGAAAAACAAATAATCCAGTGAAGAAATGGGCAGAAAACAAGAATAGACACTTCTCTAAAGAAGACATCCAAATGGCCAACGGACACATGAAAAGATGTTCAATGTCACTCCTCATCAGGGAAATACAAATCAAAACCACACTCAGATATCACCTCATCCCAGTCAGATTGGCCAAAATGAACAAATCAGGAGACTATAGATGCTGGAGAGGATGTGGAAAAACGTGAACCTTCTTGCACTGTTGGTGGGAATGCAAATTGGTGCAGCCACTCTGGAAAACAGTGTGGAGGTTCCTCAAAAAATGAAAAATAGACCTACCCTATGACCCAGAATTAGCACTGCTAGGAATTTACCCAAGGGATACAGGAGCACTGATGCATAGGGGCACTTGTACCCCAATGTTTATATCAGCACTCTCAACAATAGCCAAATTGTGGAACAAGCCTAAATGTCCATCAACTGATGAATGGATAAAGAAATTGTGGTGTATATACACAATGGAGTACTACGTGGCAATGAGAAGGAATGAAATATGGCCCTTTGTAGCCACGTGGATAGAACTGGAGAGTGTGATGCTAAGTGAAATAAGCCATACAGGGAAAGACAGATACCATATGTTTTCACTTTTATGTGGATCCTGTGAAACTTAACAGAAACCGAGTGGGAGAGAGCCAAAGCATAAAAGACTCTTAAAAACTGAGAACAAACTGTAGGTTAATGGGGGGGTGGGAGGGAGGGGAGGGTAGGTGATGAGGATTGAAGAGAGCACCTTTTGGGATGAGCACTGGGTGTTGTATGGAAACAAATTTCACAATAAATTTCATATAGTAAAAAATAAATAAATAAATAAATAAATAAATAAATAAAACTGAGTATAACCTAAACATAAAAACAAGAAAGTTGTTCTTTCAGTATTTGGAACTTGTAAACCAGTATTTTCTGTCATGAAAGATGCATGTTGAATAATCCATCAATCGTTTTATGGGGTTCTGTTATATGTATTTTTGTTTGTTTTCTATTATTGCTTTTAAAATTCCTCAAAAAGCTAAAAATAGGACTACCCTATAACCCAGCAATTGCACTACTAGGAATTTAACCAAGGGATACAAGTGTGCTGTTTTGAAGAGACACATGCACCCCCATGTTTACAACAGCACTATCAACAATAGTCAAAGTATGGAAAGAGCCCAAATGTCCATCATTCGATGAATGGATAAAGAAATGTGGTATATGTGTGTGTGTGTGTGTGTGTGTGTGTGTGTACGCAATGGAGTATTACTTGGCAATCAAAAAGAATGAAATCTTGCCATTTCCAACTAGTGGATGGAACTGGAGGGTATTATGCTAAGTGAAATTAGTCAGTCAGAGAAAGACAAAAATCATATGACTTCACTCATATGAGGACTTTAAGAGACAAAACAGTTGAACATAAGGGAAAGGAAACAAAAATAATATAAAAACAGGGAGAGGGACAAAACATAAGAGACTCATAAATATGGAGAACAAACTGAGGGTTACTGGAGGGGTTGTGGGTGGGGTGATGGGCTAAATGGATAAGGGGCACTAAGGAATCTACTCCTGAAATCACTGTTGCACTATATGCTAACTAATTTGGATGTAAATTTTTAAAAAAATTAAAAATTAAAAATAAAATAAATGAATGATAAAATAAAATAAAATAAAATCCAACCAGACAATACAATGGTCGGAGAGGAACCTAAATGAATTGGTAATGAATAAAAACAGATCATTCAAAGCATAATAATAATAATAATATAAACAAAATTCTTAATTGTCTTTGACCTGTGATTTTAATTATAATGGGTACTGATGTAGCTGTAGTCAGACTCAATCTATTTGGTATCCTTTGGTCGTTTTGGATATGGAGATCTATTTCCTTCACTCTCTGTAGCTTTAAATATATTTTCTGTCCTTGTTTTCTCTTCTCCTTCTGGAATTCTTGTAATGTGAGTATTGTTTGTTTCTTTTAGAGTCCTGTAGTCCGTCCCCTATGCTCTGCATGTTCAGCCTTCAATGCTAGCATTGCTGCATTAATCATTTTCCAGGTGTTCTCACTGGACCTTCCTCTCACCTAAGGCAGGGGCCACACTCTTTGGCCACTGGACTATGAGTCAGCTCTCCTACCTTGGCAGGACTGGGACGACCCACTTATGGGAATCCCCAAACTTTCCCAATAAGCTTTTCAGTCAGCATGAGCCAAGAGCTATGCTCTATAGTGTGTGTGTGGAGCCATACTTCTCATTTCAACACTTGACCCAGACAGACCTGCACCCTACTAAATTCTCTGGCCATACTGCATCTCTGTACTTCTGCAGATAGCAAAACCACTGGTAGGAACTTCTGCTTAGACCCTGCCGGTAAGAACCTAGTCTGCCAAGAATTGAGTGGTGGTTTTTGGAATCCCCTCCCTCCTTCTCCATCACAATCAGGTTCCCAGTGGTTGAGCCCTGCACATTTCCATTATACTGAGGGACGAAACTAAAGTGGAGGCTTCCATGAAGTGATCTTCAATGGTGAGGGTGGGGATGGGTATTATCCCTGGTTTCTCTTTTCCCACTGAACAACTGTAGGTTTAGGAAGAACTCATCTGCATGGGGGTGTGCTGGACAGGGACAGGATTAATGAGGTCATGATGTAGACATCCCTATTATTATTCTTTTTTACTTTTTTTTACATTTATTTATTTTTGAGAGACAGAGACAGAGTGTGAATGGGGAAAGGTCAGAGAGAGAACCTGAAGCAGGTTCCAGGCTCAGAACAAGCTGTCAGCACAGAGTCTAACGTGGGGCTCAAACCCACGAACCTTGAGATCATGACCTGAGCCGAAGTTGGACACTCAACCAACTGAGCCACCCAGGCACCCCTCTCTGTTACTATTCTTGTGCAGTCTGTCTTAGTTTCTGTGGCACAGGGGTGTTCCTTGGCCTTCCTCTTGTGTTTTAGGATTGTCTCAGTGGTGTCTTGTCTATGTATAGTTGTTAGTTGTTCTCTCGTGAAGCAGAGCAAAGTCAAGAATAATTTATGTTGCCTTATGTGGTCTGTCATTTTCTTTTCTAGACATTAAGAAATTAAGATTATCTATTGAAGTGACTTAAAATTTTGGTAGGATGTAAAAAGAATATAATGTTGTATATAATAGATTTATCAATTGAATTTGGTAATGTTTTTAGATATAAACCATATAATCAATTCAGTTTTACTTATTTCACCAAATTAAGTTACAAAAGTATAACTCTTTGCCACAAAGTCACAAAACATCACTTACTAAAGTATAAATAAAGTTCCAAGCCCCGTAGATGTACCTCTGTATGTAAGGTATAGCAGAGACAACAAACACATAGCAAATTATATCTTATGTAGGTTACATAGAAGCACATGTTGCCAATTACCAAATTAAGCAAATCAAACACAGAAGCGCTGATAAATTTAAATACTAGATAAACAGCAAATACTTTTTAGTGTAACTTTGCCACAAATATTGTGTCATGCATTTTACATTAATAATGATTATTAGTTGTCTGATATTCAAAATTAATAGGCTACACTATATTTTATCAAGCAAGAATATTCAAGCTATAAATTGAAAAATTGTAAATTATTTACATACTATAAAATTATTTAGTTATTCTAAAATTATTATTATAAATTATAAAATAAAATTCATTATAATTTTTCTGCCATATTTATTTCTCTCCTGCTTAATTAAAAATTATTGAAATCAGAAAAAAATATAGTGCTCACTTTTTTTTAAATTTAAGGGTCACAATTATACATTTGTGTTATGTTATGTTATGTTATGTTATGTTATGTTATGTTATTTTTTGAGTTTCTATACTGGATCCTCTTTTTATTTTATTGTTTTAATCCAAGTTAGTTAACATACAGTGTAATAATGGTTTCAGAAATATAATTTAGTGATTCATAACTTACATAGAAGATCCACAGTGCTCACTTGTAGCCCCTTTAAAAAAGTGCATTGTTTATCATTTAGTTTGCATTTAATGAATATTTGAATTAATGACTAAGTAATAAGAAAGGAGATGACTCCAAAGGATGAGGATCCCAGTAAATTATGACTGATTTCAGTTATAAAGCATCACATGCGAAAACCCAATGGGAAACTATAAATACAGTATTTTAGCACATGCTGATTTTTATTATAATAATATGTAACTGAGGTAAAATATGCAATAGAGATAATTTCACCTATGGAAGAATAGAACTGTATCAAAAAGAAAAGTCAGTTAGCAAACTAAAACCTAAATGATCTAAATACTTGAGGTATAAAAGCTAAAAAAAAAAAATAAAAATGTATATTTATCAAAGCTATGTAAATGTGAATAAAGCAAAATTAATAAATACATATTTAGGAGTGGGTACCTGTTTGTGGAGAGACAAGAAGATAAAGAGAGTCTGTGGAAATGTAGTATTGTATTTGGACAAAAGAAAAACCTCTCCAGACCTTGGACTGGGGAATAAGAAATACGTAGAGAGTCAGTTTCTACTTGCAAACAGCCTTAGCAGCTGAAAACAGGAGTTTTCAGGGATGCACATCTTTCTCCTGACCACATCTTTCTCCTGCCTGCGTGTGCATGGGGGATGGAAGCCAGGCCTGGGTCAAGGTAGTGATCTCAGGGGCACACTGGGAGACAACAGTCCCTTCCCTCAAGTACTGTGGGAAGAGTTTATTGCCCACCTCCCCCCCCCCCGCCCTCGCTCCACCAAAGACAATGGTTTCCAGCACCAGTCACAGGCCCTTTGTCAGCTTCATGGAGTAGCACTACCCCAGAACCAGGTCCACATGGTTTTGGATCCCTTAAGACAATGGGTTTTGAATCCCAGCTGAAGCACCTAGGAGGTCTGGGAGACTGTGGAGCAAGACAGGCTGAGTGTCCACGCTACTCTGCTGCCTAAACAGTATGGTCTGAGAGACCTGGTGTGGGGAAGAGAGATTGGGATGTCACATTTTTCTCCCCATCACCAACACAGTGGGGTTTCAGAAAACAGGACAGCAGCCCCCAGTGGAGGCGGGACCTACTTACACCAAACCCAGTTCTTCCATGCCTGCTAACTGCCTATCTACCAGAATGGGACTGATGCTGAGCAAACCAAATGGCCTCTCCTCCAGATCCACACAGCCACCAGTCCCAGGCTGGGACTGTGATTTTGTATGTTAGTCTGTTTTGTTATTATTATTACTATTATTATTTTCTCTCTTCTTTCCTTCTCTTCTCTTTTCCCTTCTTTTTTTTTCTTTTTACTTTCCTCCTTTTTTTTCCCCTTTTCTTCCCTTTGGAATTTTAGTATATCTATATCATCTATATCTATATCATCTATATCTATATCTAATCTATATCTATCGTTCTTCTTTCTTTCTTTCTTTCTTTCTTTAACTTTCTTTCTTTCTCTCTTCTGGTTGTTTGTTTAATCAGGCATTTTTAATCTATTTTTTACACCTTTTCCACCTCTCCTTCTTCTTTATTTTCCTCCCTCTCTTTATCTCTGGATTAAGCCTTATAGTTTCATGATTCTCTGCCTGGTCTTTTTTCTTGCCACTTTCATTTCTCTTTTTGTATGGGATAAGGTTTTGCTTCCCCTTTTTTCTTCTTTTTCAGGGTTACTTCAACAAACATATCAAAGCACATCTAGTGGAAGGTCCAATCCACCACTATGAGCAGTGAGATAGAGCAGCCAAAGATGCAACAACAGAGTGTACACAACCCACTCCAAAAACACTTCCTAAAGTGCCAGACCCTGGACAGTGTATGACCCTTTTTAAATATAGTAGTACTCACAGGTGCAGGATATATAACAATCTATTAAAACTCATAAAAGACATAAAACTAGCCAAAATGACAAATGGAAGTAATCTCCTCAAAAGAAATTCCAGGAAGAAATGACAGACAGAGAATTGCTCAAGACAGATATAAACAATATATCTGAATAAGAATTTAGAATAATAGTTATAAGACTAATGGCTGGGCTTGAAAAAAGCATAGATGACAGCAGAGAATTGATTGCTGCAGATATCAGATACCCAAGTAGTAGTCACGATGAATTAAGAAATGCGGTAAATGAGATGCAAAGTAAATTATACACAGTGAAAAGGATGGGAGAAACAGAGGAGAGAATGGGTGAAATAGAAGATAAAATTATTGAAAATAATGAAATTGAATAAAAGAGGGAAATGAAATTACTAGATCACAAGGGGACAATTAGAGACTTAAGTGACTCAATGAAACCTAATAATATCTGTATCATAGGAGTTCCAGAAGAAGAAGAGAGAGAAAAGGGGGCAGAAAATATATTTGAACAAATTATAGCTGAGAACTTCCCTAATCTGGGGAAGGAAACAGACATCCAAGTCCCGGAGGCACAGAGAATCCCCCTCAAAATTTACAAAAACAGGTTAACACCATGACATATAGTGTAAGTATCAAATTACAAAGATAAAGAGAGAATTCTCAAAGCAGCTAGGAACAAAAGGGTGGTGGACACATGAGGTTAGTAACAGACTTATCCACTGAAACTTGCAGGTCATAAAGCAGTGGCAGGAAATATTCAATATGCAGAATAGAAAAAAAAAAGCAGCCATGAAGCCTTTATCCAGCAAGGCTATCATTCGAAATAAAAGGGGAGATAAAGGCTTTCCTAGACAAACATAAACTAAATGGGTTTATGATCACTAAACTCTCCCTGCAGGAGATTCTAATAGGGACTATATGAGAGCACCAAAGACTACAAAAGACCAGAGATCACCATAAGCACAGAACCTAGAGATAACACAATAACACTAAATCCACGTCTTTCAATAATCACTATGAATGTGAATGGACTAAATGCCCCAATCAAAATACACAGGATAGCAGAGTGGATTTTTTTTTTAATCTGTCTATATGCTGCATACAAGAGACTCATTTTAGACCCAAGGACACCTGCAGTTTGAAAGTGAAGTGATGGAAATATCACATTACTGGATGCCAAAAGAAAGCCAGAGTAGCCATACTTATGTCAGAGAAACCAGATTTTAAAACAAAGACTGTAACGAGACATGAAGAAAGACATCCTATCATAATTAAGGGGTCTAACATTCAAAAAGAGCTAACAGTAAAAGTTTAGTCCCCCATGTGGAATTTCCAAATATATAAATCAATTAATCACATACATAAATAAATATATAGATAATAATACCAGGATTGTAGGGGACTTTAATACTCCACTTACTGGGGCGCCTGGGTGGCTCAGTCGGTTAAGCATCCGACTTTGGCTCAGGTCATGATCTCACGGTCTGTGAGTTCAAGCCCCGCGTGGGGCTCTGTGCTGACAGTGCAGAGCCTGGAGCCTGTTTCAGATTCTGTGTCTCCCTCTCTCTCTCTGATCCTCCCCCACTCATGCTCTCTCTCTGTCTCAAAAATAAGTAAACGTTAAAAAAAATTTTAATACTCCACTTACAACAAAGGACAGATCATCAAGGCAGAAAATCAATAAGGAAACAACTCTTAATGACACTTTGGACCAGATGGACTTAACGGATATATTTAGAACTTTTCATCCAAACGCAGCAGAACACACATTCTTTTTTTTTTAATGTTTTTTAAAAAAAATAATGTTTATTCATTCTTGAGAAATAGAAACAGAGCATGAGTGGGGGAGAGGCAGAGAGGGAGACACAGAATCCGAAGCAAGCTTCAGTCTCTAAACTGTCAGCACAGAGCCTGACACTGGGGTTGAACCCGCAAACAGTGAGATCATAACCTGAGCTAAAGTCGGATGCATAACTGACTGAGCCATCCAGGGGCCCCTAAAATACACATTCTTCTTGAGTGCAAATGGAATAGTCTCCAAAACAGATCACATATTGGGTCACAAAATAGTCTTTAACCAATATAAAAGGATTCAGATCATACATGCATATTTTCAGGTCACAGTATGAAACTTGAAATTAAGCAGAAAAAAAAAAAAACCTTACATTCCCCAAATATATATAGGTTTAAAAATATCCTATTAAAAATGAATGGGTTAACCAGAAATTAAAGAACTTCAAAAATATATGGATGCAAATGAAAATAAAAATACAACAGTACAAACCCTTTTGGAATTAGCAAAGGCAATCCTAAGAGAAACATACATTGTAATCCAGGTCTATCTCAAGAAACAAGAAAGGTTCTAAATACAGAACCTAACCTCACACATAAAAGAATAAAGGACAGCAGCAGAGAAAGTCCAACACCAGCAGAAGAAGAGAAATAATAAAGATTAGATAAGAAATAAACAATATAGGGGCGCCTGGGTGGCGCAGTCGGTTAAGCGTCCGACTTCAGCCAGGTCACGATCTCCCGGTCCGTGAGTTCGAGCCCCGCGTCAGGCTCTGGGCTGATGGCTCAGAGCCTGGAGCCTGTTTCCGATTCTGTGTCTCCCTCTCTCTCTGCCCCTCCCCTGTTCATGCTCTGTCTCTCTCTGTCCCAAAAAAAATAAATAAAAACGTTGAAAAAAAAATTTAAAAAAAAAAAGAAATAAACAATATAGAATCAAAAATAATTAGAACAGGTTACTGAATATAAGATCTGGATTTCTGAAAGAATAAACAAAATTTATAAACCCCTAGCCGACTTCTCAAGAAGAAAAGAGAGAGGACCCAAATAGATAAAAACAAGAATGAAAGAGGAGAAATCACAATCAACACCAAACAAACAATTATTAGAAATACAAACAACTATTAGACAATACTATGAAAAATTATATGCCAATAAACTGGACAATCTGGAAGAAATGGACAAATTCCTAGACTATCCACACAATACCAAAACTTGAAAGGGAAGAAATCGAAAATTCAAACAGACCAGTTGAATCAAATTTCAAAAATCTCCCAACAATTAAGAGTCCTGGGTCAGATAGCTTCCCAGGGGAATTCTACCAGACATTTAAATCAGGGTTAATACCTATTCTTCTCAAGCTGTAGCAAAAAATAGAAACAGAAGGAAAGCTTCCAGACTCATTTCAGGTTATGACCCCAGGGTCATTGGATAGAGCCCTGTGTCAGGCTCTGTGCTCAGCATGAAGCTTGCTTAAGTTTCTCTCTTCTGTATGTCTCTGTTTCTGTCACTCTCTCTCTCTCCCTTTGCCCATCTTTCTTACAGCCTCTCTCTCTCTCTCACTCTCCCAAATTAAAATTAACGACATAAAAAGATATATGCACTCGTATGTTTATTGTAGCATTATTTACAATAAACAAGAAATGGAAACATACCAAGTATCAATCCATAGATGAATGAATAAAGAAGATATGATGTGATATATAGATAGTAGGTAGATAGATATGATATATGATATGACATGACATTACAGAGATATATAGAAATATATAGAGATATGATATATACCATATGATTTCATTCATATGTGGAATTTAAGAAACAAACAGATGACCATGGGGGAAGGGAGGGGGGAAAAATAATTACAAACAGAGAGGGAGGGAGCAAACCACAAGAGACTCTTAAATACAGACAACAAACTGAGGGTGGATGGGGGGTGAGAGAGAATGAAAATGGGTAATGGGCATTGAGGAGGGCACTTGTTTGGATGAGCACTGGGTGTTGTATGTAAGACAATTTGACAATAAATTATATGTGTGTGTGTACACACACACACACACATAGACAAATAAAACAATAAAAAACAAACAAAAACAAATAAACAAACAAAAAACCAGACTCTTAAGTACAGAAAACAAACTGGTGGGTGCCAGGGAGAAGATGGGTAGGGAAATGGATGAAGTAGATAAAAGGCAAAAACACTGCATCCCAAAGCAACAGAATATACTTTCTTCTCAAGTGCACATGGAATATTCTCCAAGATACATCACATACTGGGCCACAAAACAGCCTTTCATACATGTGAAAGAATTGAGATCATACCATGCACACTTTCAGACCACAATGCTATGAAACTTGAAATCAACCACAGGAAAAAGTCTGAAAAACTCCAAAAGCATGGAGATTAAAGAACACCCTACTAAAGAATGAATGGGTCAACCAGGCAATTAAAGAAGAAACTAAAAAATATATGGAAACAAATGAAAATGAAAATACAACAATCCAAATGCTTTGGGATGCAGCAAAGGCAGTCAGTCCTGAGAGGAAAATACATTACAATCCAGGCCTATCTCAAGAAACAAGAAAAGTCCCAAATACAAAATCTAACAGCACACCTAAAGGAAATAGAAGCACAACAGCAAAGACACCCCAAACCCAGCAGGAGAAGAAAAATAATAAAGATCAGAGCAGAAATAAACAATATAGAATGTAAAAAAAACAGTAGAGGAGGTCAATGAAACCAAAAGTTGATTTTTTTGAAAAAATAAACAAAATTGACAAACCTCTAGACAGGCTTCTCAAAAGGAAAAGGGACAGAACCCAAATAGATAAAATCATGAATGAAAATGGAATGATTACAACCAATCCCTCAGAAATACAAGCAATAATCAGGGCATACTATGGAAAATTATATGCCAACAAACTGGGCAACCTGGAAGAAATGGACAAATTCCTAAGCACCCACACACTTACAACACTGAAACAGGAGGAAATAGAAAGCTTGAACAGACCCATAACCAGAGAATAAATTGAAGCAGTTATCAAAAATCTCCCAGCAAATAAGAGTCCAGGACCAGATGGCTTCCCAGGGGAATTCTACCAGACATTTAAAGCAGAGATAATACCTATCCTTCTCAAGCTATTCCAAAAATAAAAAGGGAAGGGCAACTTCCAGACTCATTCTATGAAGCCAGCATTACTTTGATTCCCAAACCAGACAGAGACCCAGCAAAAAAAGAGAACTACAGGCCAATATCCTTGATTAATATGGATGTAAAAATTCTCAAAAAGATACTAGCAATTCGAATTCAACAGAATAGGAAACAAACATTCACCACAATCAAGTGGGATTCATTCCTGGGATGCAAGGCTGATTCAACATTCACAAATCAATCAATGTGATACATCACATTGATAAAAGAAAAGAAAAGAATATTATGATCCTGTCAATCGATGCAGAAAAATCATTTGACAAAATTCAGTATCGTTTCTTAATAAAAACCCTCAAGAAAGTTGGGATAGAAGGAACATACTTAAACATCATAAAAGCCATTTATGAAAAGCCCACAAGCTAATATCATCCTCGATGGGGAAAAACTGAGAGTTTTCTCCCTGAGATCAGGAACACAACAGGGATATCCACTCTCATGCTGTTGTTTAAGATAGTGTTGGAAGGTCTAGCATCAGCAGACAACAAAAGGAAATCAAAGGCATCAAAACTGGCAAAGATGAAGTCAAACTTTCACTTTTTGCAGATGACATGATATTATACATGGAAAAGCCGATAGATTCCACCAATATCTGCTAGAACTGATACATGAATCCAGAAAAGTCACAGGATACAAAATTATTGTACAGAAATCAGTTGCATTCTTATACACTAATAATGAAGCAATAGAAAGACAAAGAAAGAAACTGATCCCATTCACAATTACACCAAGAATCACTAAATGCCTAGGAATAAACCTAACCAAAGATGCAAAAGATATGTATGCTGAAAACTATAGAAAGTGTATGAAGGAAATTGAAGAAGATATAAAGAAATGGAAAAACATTCTGTGCTCATGGATTGGAAGAATAAATATTGTAAAATGTCAATACCACCCAAAGCAATCTACACATTCAATGCAATCCCAATCAAAATTGCACCAGCATTCTTCTCGAACTAGAACAAATCATCCTAAAATTTGTGTGGAACCACAAAAGACCCTGAATAGCCAAAGTAATATTGAAGAAGACCAAAGTGGGAGGCATCACAATCCCAGACTTTAGCCTCTATGACAAAACTGTAATCATGAAGACAGCATGGTATTGGCACTAAAACAGACACACTGACCGCTGGAATAGAATACAGACTCCAGAATTGGACCCACAAAAATATGGCCAACTAATCTTTGACAAAGCAGGAAAGAATATCCTATGGAAAAAAAATACAGTCTCTTTAACAAATGGTACTGGGATAACTGGACAGCAACATGCTGAAGAATGAAACTACACCACTTTCTTATACCATTCACAAAAATAAACTCAAAATGGATAAATGACCTGAATGTGAGACAGGAAACCATCAAAACCCTAGAGGAGAAAACAGGAAAAACCTCTCTGACTTCAGCCGCAGCAATTTCTTACTTGACACATCTCCAAAGGCAAGGGAGTGAAAAGCAAAAATGAACTATTGGGACCTCATCAAGATAAAAAGCTCCTGCACTGCAAAGGAAACAATCAACAAAACTAAAAGGCAACCAATGGAATGTGAAACGATATTTGTAAATGACATATCTGACAAAGGGCTAGTATCAAAATCTATAAAGAACTCACCAAACTCAACACCTGAAAAACTAATAATCCAGTGAAGAAATGAGCAGAAGACATGAATAGACACTTCTCTAAAAAAGACATCCAGATTGCCAACAGGCACATGAAAAGATGCTCAACGTCACACCTCATCAGGGAAATACAAATCAAAACCACACTGAGATATCACCTCATGCCAGTCAGAGTGGCTAAAATGAACAAATTAGGAGACTATAGATGGTGGAGATGATATGGAGAACGGGAAAACTTTTGCACTGTTAGTGGGAATGCAAACTGGTGCAGCCACTCTGGAAAACAGTGTGGAGGTTCCTCAAGAAAATTAAAAATAGATCTACTCTATGACCCAGCAATAGCACTGCTGGGAATTCACCCAAGGGATACAGTAGTGCTGATGCGTAGGGGCACTTGTACCCCAAAGTTTATAGCAGGATTTTAACAATAGCCAAATTATGGAAATAACCTAAATGTCCATCAACTGATGAATGGATAAAAAGTTGTGGTTTCTATATACAATGGAATACTACTTGGCAATGAGAAAAAATGAAACATGGTCTTTTGTGGCAACACGGATGGAACTGGAGAGTGTTATGCTAAGTGAAATAAGTCATACAGAGAAAGATACCGTATGTTTTCACTCTTATGTAGATCCTGAAAATCTTAACAAAAGACCATGGGAGAGGGGAAGGAAAAAAGAAAAGTTAAAGTGGGAGAGAGCCAAACCATAATAGACTCTTAAAAACTGAGAATAAACTGAGGGTTTATGGTTGGTGGGAGGGAGAGTGAGATGGGTGATGCGCATTGAGGAGGGCACCTGTTGGGATGAGCGTTGGGTGTTGTATGGAAACCAATTTGACAATAAATTTCATATTAAAAAAACATAAAAAACATAGTTTAATGTTTGTTTTGGTAGGGACATATTTTACTCTAAGAATTACATCAACACATGCATTAGTATACTGTAGTCTGCGTGTCAGAAGGGTCATTTTTAGTATTACACTAAAATACACTTTTGATCTAATCAACACAAATGGATGTTTATCACTTCAAATGTGTTGTTTTTGTATTTGCCAATGTAACATTATGTAATGTGTTTCTTTGAATATGTAATGTAGACAAGATGAGTTACAGTGGTCCCTAGATTCATAATTAGTAATTAAATTCACATACTTATTTTATAATTTATCATTATTTTACCTTCTTAAAATTTTCTTTCCTTTACTTTTTAATTAAATCAAAGTTAACATAAAATGTAATACTGATTTCAGGAATAAATTTTAGTGATTCATCACTTACATTTAACACCCAGTGGTTGTCCCAACAAGTGCCCTTCTTAATGCCCATCAGACATTTAGCCCTTCCCTCTGCCCCCTACAAAACACCCCACCAGCAACCCTCAGTTTGTTCTCTGTATTTGAGAGTCTCTTATGGCTTGTCTCCCTCTCTGTTTTTATATTATTTTCTCTTCCCTTATTTTCATCTGTTTTGCATTTTAAATTCCCCATATGGGTGAAATCGTATATTTGTATTTCTCTACCTGTCTTATTTTGGTTTGCATAATAAAGTCTAATCCCATCCACGTTGGTGCAAATAACAGGATTTCATTCTTTTTGATTGCTGAGTAATATTCCAATGTGTGTGTGTGTGTGTGTGTGTGTGTGTGTGTGTGTGTGTGTGTTATATCAAATCTTCTTTATCCATTCATTAGTCAATGGACATTTGGGCTCTTTCCATACTTTGGCTATTGTAGACAGTGCTGCTACAAACATTGTGGTGCATGTGCCTCTAGGGATCAGCACCCCTATATCCTTTGGATACTTAGTGAAATTGTTGATTTGTACTATAGTTCTATTTTTTCCTTTTTTTATGAACCTCCATATGTTTTCCAGAGTGGCTGCACCAATTTTCATTTCCACCAATAGTGCAAAAGGGTTCCTTTTCCCCCCCATCCTTGTCAACATCTGTTGTTGCCTGATAATTTTAGCCATGCTGACAGGTAAGAGGTGATATCTCATTGTGGTTTTGATGTATTTCCCTGACGATTGGTGATGCTGAGAATTTTTTTATGTGTCTGTTGGCCTTATGGATGTCTTCTTTTGAAAAGTGTTTGTTCATGCCTTTGCCTATTTCTTCAGTTGATTATTTGTTTCTTTGGGTGTTGAGTTCTATAAGCTCTTTATAGATTTTAGATACTAACCCTTTATAAGATTATCATTTTCAAATACCTTCTCACATTCCATCAGTTGCCTTTTAAAGTTTCGTGATTATTTAATTCACTGTGAAGAAACCCTTTATCTTGATGAGGTCCCAATAGTTCATTTTTGTTTTTGTTTCTCTTGCCTCCAGAGACAAATCAAGCAAGAAGTTGCTGCAGCCAAGGTCAAATAAGTTGTTCATTTTGTATTCTGGGATTTTGATTTTTTCCTGTCTTACATTTAGGTGTTTCATGCATTTTGAGTTTATTTTTGTGTATGGTGTAGCAAAGTGGTCTAGGTTCATTCTTCTGTGTTTCGCTGTCCAGTTTTTGCAACACCATTTTCTGAAGAGACTGCCATTTCTCCTTTGGATATGCTTTCCTACTTTGTAAAAGATTAATTGGCCATACATTTGTGGGTCCATTTCTGGGTCCTCTATTCTGATCCATTGATCTTTGTGTCTGTTTTTATGCCAGTACCATACTGTCTTATTGATTACAGCTTTGTAGTACAGCTTGAAGTCCAGAATTGTGATGTCTCCAGCTTTGTTTTTCTTTTTCAGGATTGTTTTGGCTATTCAAGGTCTCTCCTGCTAGCATACAAATTTTAGGATTATTTATTTTACCTCTGTGAAGAATTCTGGTGTTGATTTGACAGGGATTGCATTGAATATGTAGATTGCTTTGTGTAATATTGACATTTTAACAATATTTATTCTTCCAAATCATGAGCATGGAATGTTTTTCCATCTATGTCTTCTTAAATTTCTTTCATAAGATTTCTATAGTTCTCAGTATATAGATTTTTCATCTCTTTAGCTACTTTTTTTCCTAGGTATTTTATGGCTTTTCAATATGTTTTTTCATTCTTTTTCAATAAGTCACTTAGTCCTCTAAGTCCCATATCATGCTCTTTTGCCTTTTTCCCCTCTTTTTTCTGCTCCATTTTTCTCCATAAGTTTGTGTTGTATATTGCTGATTTGCTTCATCTACCCTTGCAGTCATGGAATTTATTCAAGATTGCATCTCAGTAATAGTATTTTTTTATTTCTTCCTTAGATTTTATTTCTATTATCTTCCCCCAAAAAAGGATTCTATTATTTTTTCAACCCCAGATAGTATTCTCATTTTCACGGTTCTAATTTCTGGTTCAGACATCTTGGTTATATCTGTGTTGACTAGGTCCCTGGTGTCATTTCTTACTGTTTTATTTTTTTTTTGAGGGGGGAATTTCTTCATTTTGTCATTTTGGAGGAGGAAAAGATAAAATTAAAAATTAAAATTTAAAAAAAATTTAAAAAAAAACATAAAATCAACTAAAGAAAGCTAGACCCTAGGTGTGTTTGGTCTTCTTGTTGAAAGAAGCTTGATAGAATAGTGAAAAAATGGAAAGTAAATGGAAAAAAAGGTAAGAAATTATTTACAAATTAAACATATATACACATAATAAAATAGAATAAATGAAATAAATAAAATGAAATGGAATAAAAAATTAAGTAAAAAAATAAATTTTTCTCTTTCTGTATCCCAGAAAGAGGAAGAAAAGAAAAAAAAAGAAAAGAAGAAAACAATTTAAGCAAAAACAGAAGCAAGGAAAACAAATAAATAAACCAGCCAACAGAATGAAATCTGAATGAAGTTACATCAAGTTTCCCCAAAACTGAAAATATGAAGTTCTTGATGGTCCTTAAATTATGCAAGTGGAGTGGCTAGTGCTGGTCTTCTAGGGGACGTCCTTGGAGGGCTCAGTTGGGCGTGCCTTGGTGTAACAGCTCCATTCTCCACTAAGTGGTGCTGCTTAGCTTATTGGGGTGGATCAGTGGGATGCACGTGCATACATGTGGGTGCACAGGAAAGGTGGAAATGTCTTCACTGATCTCCCTAGTTTCTGGCACAAAAACTTCACTCTCTCAGTGGCCTGAGATCAAGTGCCCCTCTTTTGTCACAGGCCTCCACTCCCTGCCTCTACCCTGCCCATGTGCAAGCTGTTCTCCTGAAGGTGGCACCTCCCTCCAGAGTTTTATATCAGATGTTGTTGTGTTTTAAAATTCCACATTTCAGAGGCCCCTGCGGGTTGGACCTACACTGATTCTCTGAGGAAAGGTCTCACTGAGCAATGGCCAGGTGCTGGCTTGCCCCAGAAAACCAGGTGATTACACAGTGGCAGAGATTCAAAGATTATGGCAACTCACAACACACTTCTGGCACCAGGTTTCACCACACTCTGGCATCTTTGTCCCAATACCAGCAAATGTAGCTGTTTTCTGGGTTCTGCTGGGAACTTTTCCTGTGGGGAGGTTGTATAGCCTCTACCAAATGCACTCCATGCAGGGGGATTGCTTCTCCTCATGTGGCATATGGACTCCACAGACCCCACTGTCTGCTCCTGGGGATTTGCCCTACTTCCTCACCAGAGCACTGCCAAGCACTGAGCTCTGAAACCTCAGACTCTTGGATCCACTGTTTGTAAAATTCTGGTGGTATAGAAACCCTCTCCTTTTTTCTCATTATGGTTTTGGGGAACAGATTTCTTGTCTAATCCCCTGCAAGTGTTTTCAGTCTTTATCTCTCTTTATAGATTCTTTCAGGGGAGTGCTTTTCTTGCAGGATCCCATTGTGCCACACTCTCCCTCTTTCTTTTTCTCTATCCTCTTTTCACAAAAACAGCTCCCTACCCTCCTTGGCTTTTCTCTCCCCCAGTTCATCCCTCCCCACAATGTACTTGCAGAGTTCCATGGCTCAAGTTATGCAGATTGTTGTACTAACCCTCAGATAAATTTCCTAGGCATTCAAAATGGTTTGTTGCTGATCTAGCTTCATTTCAGGGATGAGACAAGCTCGGGGTATCCATGTTTCTCTGCCCTTTTAACTTCTCCCAGAAATACCAAAAATATTTTCCTTTTTAAAAAAGTATTTATTTATATTTAACTTAGGTAACACAGTGTACTACTCATTTCAGAAGTAGAAGTTAGTGATCCATCATGGGAAAGACAGTGTCTTAAGCAAATTGTGCTGGTAAAACTGGATGTTGACATGCAGAAGAATGGAATTGGGTCACTTTCTTACACCATACAATAAATTAAAAGAAAATGGATGAAATCCAGAAATGTGAGACAGAAAACCATCAAAATTGAAGAGAACAAAGGCAGCAACCTCTTGGACTTCGGCTGCAGCAACTTCTTACTAGATATGTCTCTGGAGGCAGGGAAATAAAAGCAAAAATTAACTAGTGGATCTTCATTAAGAGAAAATCTCCTGCACAAGGAAGGAAGCAATCAGTCAAACTAGAAGGCAATTGATGAAATGGGAAAAAAGTATTTGCGAATTACATATCAGATAAAATGTTAGTATACAAAATCTATAAAGAAATTATCAAACTTAATACCCCAAAAAATAAGCCAGTGAAGAAATCTGCAGAAGAAAATATTTTCTAATTTAAAAAATTGTGGACAAATTTAGATTACTATAACAAGGATGATTTTCTCTTTCACAAACAATTTTTGCCAAAAAGAAATACAAAGCAAAACAAAACAAAATAAAACAAAACAAAAACACAAGCTTTTACCATAGCAAAAGTTGTTTGAGCCATGTCAGAGTAAAAACTCTAGATTTGTTGGAATTTAAAACATGGTAATATTTCCTTATTTCCATTATTCTTCTATGTGATACATATTTAAGATATTTATGCTCAAATTTCTGAATTATAATCTATGTGTTATGCATATAAGTGTTAAATTCATTGTCTATACTTGTAAATGTTATGATTCCTCACCAATGAATTAAAATTAATATTCAATTAATTTAATATCAGAATAGGAATTGATAAATAATACTGGGGAAATGAATATTTGGTATATATAATGGGATATTACTTACTCATCCATAAAAAATAATGAAAACTTGCCATTTTCCATGACATGAAAATAATAGAGTGTATTATGCTAAGTGAAATAAGTCAGGCAGAGAAATACAAATACCATGATTACAATCATATATTGTATTTAAGATACAAAACAAATGAACATAGAGGAAGGGAAAAAATGAGAGAGACAGACAGAGAGAGACAGAGACAGAGAGACACAGAGACACAGATAGAGAGAGAGAGTGAACCATAAGAGACTCTTAACTATAGAGAACAAACTGAAGGTTGATGGAGGCAGGTGGGCATGGGATGGGTTACATGGGTGATAGTTATTAAGGAGGGCACTTGTGATGAGCACTGGATGTTACATGCAATTGATGAATCACTAAATTTCTCACTTGAACTCAGTTTTACCATAAATGTTAACTAACTAGAATTTAAATAAAAACATGAGACCAAAAAAATTAAAAATTAAATCTTGAGTCTTTTGTTGGTGTTTGATGACTGAGTCATTGAAGAGTTTTACAAAGATTTACTGTACTTTTACTCCAATCCAGGATCTTGAAATCAAGTATATATTATAATATATAGCATACATTTAATTAATTAAGACAACAGGGGTGTCTGGGTGGCTAAGTCGGTTGAGTGTCTGACTTCATCTCAGGTCATGATCTCACAGTTCATGGGTTCGATCCCCAACTTGGGCTCTGTGCTGACAGCTCAGAGCCTAGAGCCTGCTTCGGATTCTGTGTATCCCTCTCTCTCTACCCTCCCCTGCTCATGATCTGTCTCTCTCTGTCTCTCAAAAATAAATAAACATTATTTTTTAAATAAATAATTAATACAACAAATGACAGTGCTTATATTTTATCAGAAGTATACTATGTATGCATCAGCTAAATTTGAAGCTCCAAAAAAGAAATATTTATTTTTGATCTGGCTAGAAAAACCTGAAAGTTTATAAATATAATCATATAAATTTAATAATTTTACATCTTCTATGAAGAATAATTTAACTTTCTTCATCAGGGTTATATAAATTGCAAACTCTACAAAAAAAATTTGAAGAGCACTCTTTACACCAATAAACTTAAACTTTTTCTTTTTGAAGTTTATTAATTTATTTTTAAGAGAGAGAGCATTCAAAGGGAGAGGAGGAGAAAGAGGGAGAGAGAGAGCATCCCAACCAGGGTCCCCACTCTCAGTGTGGAGCCCAATGTTGGGCTCAAACTCATGAAATGTAAAATCATGACCTTAACAGAAATCAAGAGTTTCACACTTAACCAACTGAGCCACCAGGTACCCCAAATTTAGAGCTATTTATGTAAAAACTTTAGTAATAAATTTACTTTTAACTTTGAATTTGGGCTAATGATACTGAATTGATTAATTTTCTTAACTTCAACAGGGAAAGTTTTTAAGTGGATATGCTTTCACTTCAAAATAACATCAAATATTCTAACAATAAAGAAATGTTATACTTTTTATTATTTGATTCAGTGACTGAAAATGTTTTAGAGTATGGAACTTTTTGGTTATATGAATCTAACTTTTTAACTGTAAATTTTATTAAATATAAATACTTACCAAATATGTACATGTGTATACATATACGTATATACACATATACATGTGTATACATATATGTATACACAATATGTATGTATGAAATATCATATATTTCATGACATATATGTATAATTAAAGATGTAATATTTCTCAGATTAACACATTTACTTATACTAACATTATTATATGTGTGTAGTGAGGTGCTTAATGTTTTTTACAGGCAAATATTCGTTCTACTAAAGACCATAGGTGTCCTCTAATGGGTGTGTTACTTCAGGGTTCTATATTCTAAAATACTAAAATTGTCTTTTTTGAAATTATTCATTTATACTCTCTTAAAATCACCTAATTCCTTGGTTATTTTTGTCTAAATACAATCTATGACTATAAATATTCATATATGCAAAAATTATTTCTCCTCATACCTTATTCTCAGGATAAATAAAGAGTTTGTTAACTTCCTTCTTTAGGAATTCTTTGTATTCTGAGAATTGTTTTCAATTATTATACTGTATGTATTTTAAGATATTTTAATAGATACTGTAGTTTAGATAACACTAGTAATCTGATAAAATTAGAAATAAAAAAGTAATATAATATATTTGACATCTATTGAATTTGAACACATAAAAACCTTATGGTTCATGATATGTACCAAGACACAGATATGAATGTCGATCATTTATTATGATAGTTTCAAACTCTAAAAAGCCTAAATGTATGTCAATAATCAAATGTACACTTGTGTTACCATCCCCAGAATCCAAGTAATAAACATACCCATTGCATATGCCTAAATTCACTAAATTTTATACATTAATTATTAGCAGGATTGTGTATATTAATTATACCTCATGAAAGATGAAAACAAATTAAATATATACATAAATCGTGTTATAGTTTGAGCAATGAGCACCCTTAACTTTTACATTGTAGAGTTTTCACACTCCAGCATCATAAAACTATTGAGAAATTGAAATATGATCAGTCATAATTGAGATATAGTACCAGTGTAAAATTCACACTACACTGCTAAAACTACATATGTAAAAATAATATAAAAAAATCTCAGTAAAACTTTGCAATAATTATGCACTGAAATGGCAATGTTTGGGATATATTGGAGTAAATGACATTCGCTTACCATTGCTTTATTCTTATTTAAAGTGGTTGCACAGATAATTAACCTTATATTTGTGACTAGCATTTGTGGGTCTCATATTTACAGCAGTGGTAGGTGCTACTCTAAAATAATGTAAATAATGAAACTGATAATTTCAAAGCATGAATGATTGTCACAAATAAAATATTTGCCTGAGGAGTCCATGAAAAAAGGGATGTATGGTATATCTTTCTACTAATGCAAATTTGAATATAAGCAATATAAGTCTGTCATTGTTTGGAATTTATTCAAATGTTTCTTTTGGGAGGATGGGTGTTTATTGATTTTTAGAAAACATGCTTGCTGCTTTTTACAAATTGCGAGATATTTTTTAATATAGATGTGTGCATTTTATGAAAAATCATCACTAAAGTGTGCATTTTTCCTGTATTTGGTATACTTCAACAAATAATATAATTTTTAAAAATGTGTGTGATTTAAATAAGGAATTTTAAACAGAAATTATACAGAATTACATACACATATTATAAACGGAAAGTAATATAAACCTGAGATAAATATTAATCTGCATAATGGGAAATTCAGCAAAATATCTACAAAAGAATAAGATGGAATGGAATAGCAAGCATAAGCGTAGAAACATGCAATTAAGGAAAACACACAATAGAAGGTTCCCAAAAAATCAAAGGTTGGAAAATTGAGATTGATCAAAATAAAGAGAAAAGATAAGTTAAAAATATAATAACAAAATAATGCATAACCATAAAATGAGCAGCCATTTATGAGAAAATATCTTGATATAAATGTTGTAATTTTTGGCTTTACATTTGATATTTTACCTGAAATAGAAAAGTTGATGGCAAAATCAATACAAATAAGAATTGCAAATTCAGTATCCTAAACACAGACTAGTGAAATATATTCTAAAGACAAAATAATAACAAATATACATTACATTAAGTAGTCTTATTTTTAGTAGTACCACTCATACTGTAAAGAAAAGCAATTAATGCTAATATTTTTTTAAAAATTTAATGTTTATTTGTGTGTGTGAGAGAGAGAGAGAGACAGACCATGAGTGGGGGAGGGGCAGAGGGAGAGGGAGACACAGAATCAGAAGTGAGCTCCAGGCTCTGAACTGTCAGCACAGAGCCCATTGTGGGGCTTGAACCCACAAACCACGAGATCATGACCTGAGCCAAAGTTAGACACTTAAATGACTGGGCATTCAGGTGCCTCACTAATAGTTTTAAGAAGCAAACTTTTCATGGTAAGATAAAATATACCACACATGGAGAATCAAATACTTTATTTGAAATTATAGAATCTTAATTTCAATTAGAAACAATGTAAAACCATGATGTATCTTTTTTTCTAGATAATACATATTTTAAACTCTCTGTTACAGAAGTTTAGAAGCCATTGCAATGAGTAACAGTAACAATGAGCACAGTTTCAAAAATGTGATGTGTAGATGCAATTGTTAGGAATGTCAACTACTGTTTTTAAGAAATTGCTCACAAACACCATAAAACACCTTCTTTTTCAGAAAGCAAAACAATTCCAAAGAGTAACAAAGTTAGGTCACAGGAAATTGGAGTCAACTTGAAGGGATTCAACTGGCCAAATATGGGATAATTTGATGATGATGCAAATATAATAATCATAGCAGTTTAATTTTAATGAATGTCACAGTTCCTAATGATCCTCCCTCCCCCAACTAGGAGTATTATTCACTACTGGGGGACAATGTCTTTACCACATGTGTTTTATTAGTGTGACTAAATAATTGTTAGAGAAAGTTTTCATTATAAAATGCAGAAAAAGTTACAGAATTTGCAAAAATAATCTTGCTGTATTGATTAAATCATGGATCTAGGCAACAACCATCTATGTCTCTTCATATCATTAGTGAATTTATAAGAGGGGTATTTACTAATTATTGACCAAAGTTATAATAGATTAATCTATTGATCAAAAGTGGTATCAGTAAGAGTGAGCGAATTGGAAACCAGATCCTCATGAGATCCCATAGGAAGTACCCAGCATTGACTCTGAGGTACATTTGATGTATTTCAGAGTACATTTGATGGCAAATTTGAATCAGAAGCTACTCAAGCCAATTATTTAACAGAAATAAAAATATTTATAACAAAAATTCAGAAAGTATAAAGATCAAATCAAGTTGAAAAACACACTAATGGTGTAGTCAGCCAAATACAAATATGAAGCATTCTATAGGATTATATGTCTCTAAGAAATAAATAAAATTATCCTAGACTGGAGAGTGTCAACTTTGTCTTAGTTGGGATTCCACAGAAGCAGATCTAAGTTGAACATCTGATTTAAGTTTAACTGAGAGTTGAGGCATAAGGAATGGATACAAATAAGGAGAGTTAACTAATCATGAAGCAATGTACAAAAGTGTGGGACTGCAGCTTAATTCAATGAATCATTTCTGGAAAAGTGTATAAAGCACACCCTCCTTAGAATCACCCTTGCCAGTGGGAATGGACATACATCCTGACTCTCACCAAAGGTTGGTTGAGAACTTCTTTACTGGGGTGGGGCAGGAGGAATGTTTATTCCTTGATTTTCAAGGTTATGTACACATGAATGCAGTGACCTTTCCTGGAAGTCAAAGGGATGTATTTGAGACTGATGGTATAATTTGGAAATTATTATATCAAAACAAGCAAGCTAAGGAAGAATCAAACGGCATAACAAACCGTTGCAACATGTGAATTTTATATCCTGATCTAAATAAGCCAACTGCCAAAAAAAAAAAAAACAAAAACGAAAAACACATGATTTTTAAGACAATTGAGAAATATGATTAAGGATGTGATATTAGATGACATTATAGAAATATTAATTTTCTTATAATAAAGTACCATGTTTTTGTAAAAAAAGGAAGAGTTATAAATTTCATATATAAGATGTCCAAGATTTGCTTTAAATACCCCATATCATTTAAGTGTACAATGTTGGGTGGACATATATGAAACAAGATTTTGTGGGTTATGCTAGTTTCTCCTTTTTTATACACAATTGTCTTATATTTGAAAACTTCTGCTAAAATTAACATATAGCTAAACCAGAAAAAAGAAAGAATATAAATAGAAAGAAAGAACAAAGAAAAGAAAGAGAAAAAAAGAAGGAATAGAGGAAAAAGGAAGGAAGGAAAGAAGGAAAGAAGGAAGGAAGGAAGAAGGGAGAGAGAAAGGGGACACCTTCTGTGTGGTGTTCCTCTCCACATAGTACTCCTTGCAACTGTTGCATTTGAGATTGATGCATGAAAACCTGGGGAGAGGCTCTATCTTCTTAGGTCCCTGAAATGTCATTAAGAAGAAGTACCTACTCACTCTTCCAGCACTACTACATGAAAAATAAACAAATGTCATTTAGTTGTAAGATATTATAAATTATTGTGTCTAATTTTTATTATAATTAACCTAATTCAAATGATATAACTTTTTGAATACAATTATATCTGCACTTAACTTTATTGGATGCTGAAGAAAATACCCATAAGAAGAAAAAATAAACTTTATTCCTAGCGAACAATATATAAAATCAACTTAGATTAAAAGGACATATTCAAAATAAAAAATAAACATTTATTATAAGTTATAGGCAACTATTTTTATGTAATAGTTGAGAGAAATCTATCAAATAAGTCATAAAGAGTAATGCATAAGAATATTATTAACACATTTGAACAATATAAAAACTAATATAATGTGTCCACTGAAAGATACCACCTTGAATAAGATGGATAAATTCCTAGAAAAACTACCAAGTCATGAAAAAAAGAAAATCTGAAGAGATTAATAATGCATATAGTGATTGAATCAGTAATCACAAAACTCCCAACAAAATGCCCAGGACAAGACATATTCATGCCTTAATTCTACCAAATGTTTAAATAAGAATTAATGTCAATCCTTCTCAAAATATTTCAAGAAAAATGAAGAGGAAGGAGCACCTCTAAACTCACTTTGCCAAGACAGCATTATCCTGATACCAAAGACAGATAAGGACAGTACAGGAAAAGAAACTACACGCAAAGTGCCTAATACATATATGTACTTTTTTTTCCCAATAAAATACTAGCAAAGTGGAATTCAATAGCACATTAAAAAGATTTTACACCATGATAAAGTGTTATCCATCCCTGGGATTCAAAAATGATTTAATTTATGCAAATAAGTGAATGTGATACATAAAAAATATACAATGCAAGAAAAACATCATATGACATAATCATTTTTAAATTTTATTACTTTGGAGGGGGGGCGACTGGGTTGCTCAATCTGTTAACATTGTCTCAGGTCATAATCTCATGGTTTGTGACTTCAATCCTCACACTGGGCTCTGTGTTGAAAGCTCAGAGCCTGAAGCCTGCTTCAATTTCTGTATCTTCCTCTATCTCTGCCCCTCCCTCACTCACACTCTGTCTCTCTTTCTGTCTCTCAAAGATAAATAAACATTAAAAAACACTATTTTTTGACATGACCTTTTTTTTTAAGGTTTTTATTTTAATCCCTACTAGTTGCCATACAGTGTTGTATTAATTTCAGGTGTACAATATAGTTATTCAAAACTTCCATACACCACATCAGGACAAGCGCATGCCTTAAACCCCAACACTTATTTAACCCATACACCCACACCTCTCCCCACTAGTAACCATCAGTTTTTTGTCTATAAATAAAGGTCTGTTTCTTTATTTGCCTCTATCATTCCCTTTGCTCCTTTGAATTGTTTCTGAAATACCAAATATAAGTGAAGTTATATATTAACTTTCTTTTTCTGATTGGTGTACTGATAGGCATGAAATTAATTCCATCCATGTCATTGCAAATGGCAAGTTTCCATCCTTTTTTATGGAAGAATTGTGTTCCATTGTGTATATCACTTACTCTTTATGAATTAATCAATGGACTTAAGCTGCTTTTATGTCTTGACCGTTGTAAATAATACTGCTATAAACATAAGGGAGCAGGTCTTTTTTGCCTAGCATTCAGTATTGTGTCTGTTTCTATCAGAGAAGTCATTTATGTGATTAGCTGTGGAGAACCAAAAAGTAAAGTCAAGGTTCTGTGTCCTTGGATTCCTATTACACGATTTAAATTAATCTGCAATGTTTTACCACTCTATCTACCAATGCCTACCTATCATTGTTACTGAATATATCAGTAATATAGTAAATCACCTAAGAGTTGAAAAGGATCTCAAAAGAACACTGGTTTGAGAGCCTTTCTTTCTTTTCTTTCTTTCTCTTCTTTCTGTCTCTTCTTTTCCTTTCTTTCTTTCTTTCTTTTTTTCTTTCTTTCTTTCTTTCTTCCCTTTCGTTCTTTCTCCCGTTCTTTTTACAAACATGGTGCAATTGAAATAAATGATTGACTAAGATTGTCTAAGAGATTCTTGTTTCATTCCTTCAAGTTTTCACATATTAAATTATTAAGAAGCAAAAACAGACTAGAAATAATGGAATTTCCCTGGCCTCCTAGATTTGGGAGATTGCCATAGAAGCCCTCCAAATCAATATCAGGTTTGTTGGGCCTATAATATAATCTGTTACATATCTGTGATTTTATTTAGACACAGTTTAAAAAATGTGTTGAGAAAGATTGTGCAGTATTCTGCTACTCAATATATCAATGAAATTGGTAAACAGAGGTTTAAGGGCACTTCCAACTGCCTGGAAATCTAGACAAATTATGATCTTTAACTCACCTTTTTTCCCCCCCTCTTACATTAGTGGGGATGAGATATTCACTAACAATGACATCAAAGCACTATTTATAGACACTTATGTGCTCTAAGCATGGAAGGGAAAGGCCTTAATTGAAAGAGCAGCGTTCAGGGGCTTATTATATCAGGCTTTTGGCACCGAAGTGAAAAATTTTTAATGAGTGGCTAAATCAAGCACCCACAGAGGCTTGTTACATAGCCTCCAATTACCAAGTGTTAAAACTTTATATTTCCCCTTAGAAGTTATGGTTAATTGGATCTTTGATTTATTGGGGGAATTGAGGAAAATTCTCTGAGATTAGTAAGAAACCTTTATTAACAATTCAAACAAAGCAGTGTGGTTTCCATGGTAATACTTGGTAGAGGAATAAGTCTCATAAGCAATAAAGTGTCCTCTGTATGAATTGTACACCAAACCAGTTAACTATAGCCAGCATATGCTTGATAAATAATAGTTACCAGTTATATGATAAGATTTTAACAGTATGACACTGTCTCCTTCTGTCTGAATATAAAGACATGAAGCCACAATGGGTTCATTCAAGCTCACAAATGAAAATTAGACTGATTTATCAGTATTAAAGAAAAGCACAAATATTCACTTCAGAATATGATCACTATAGCATTCATTGTAATGAACCTGGCATATGTTTCAGAAATATCATAAAAGTGTGTTTTATAACATTAAGAAAGTAAAAATATGTTGAGATAACACATTTCATGTCATGTTTTATGTCCATGATATGATAGTGGATTATTCTCCCTCTGTGAAGAGGGATTTCTTCTGGATAGTCTATAAGAATTCAAAAGATCCAGCTAGATAATTATCTCCAAGTTTATAGCATCTTATCAAACTGATAAATAGACAGAAGGTATACATTTCAAATTTAGACTGCTTTAATAAAAGAAAAATGCTTAATATTGCTTGAAATATTTGAAATATACAGATAAGAATAGAAATAATTCACATTT
Organism: Lynx canadensis; assembly: GCF_007474595.2. NCBI lineage: Eukaryota > Metazoa > Chordata > Mammalia > Carnivora > Felidae > Lynx > Lynx canadensis. Next base: position 83,292,450 of record NC_044303.2, on the reverse strand, counting down.
AGAAACCTATAACCTGGGTTAATCTTCCTTAAATTTGGTATTTGTTTATGATTCTTTTTAAAATTTTTAATGTTTATTTTTAAGACAGATAGAGACAGACAGACAGACAGAATCCAAAGCAGGCTCCAGGCTCTGAAATGAGGACTGGTGGTGCTTTTCCTAATCCCTTCCTTGTTATTCCCACTTTCTATTGTTGTTGCAGTAACCAATAGCATGAAATCAGTATTAGTTTATCCTTGTGTGTGGTAAGTACTATGGATTTTCTTATTCAAGCTTCATTTCACCATTCTTCTTGTTGGACTATGACAAAGATGATTCCCAGACTTCTTGTTTCCTTGATCTTCTACACGTGTAAACTATTTGGCCAGTTTGGTGTCCACTCCAGTAATTGAAATGTGGAATTGGACCAGAGATCTCTTCTGACTCCATTTTCCCATTGTCACCGTGAATCAACTTTTTGCATATGGGAGCAGCCATATCCTCCACAGCACTCTGCCAGCATCCATTCCCTTCCTTCATGTAAAAAAAATGTTTTCATAGTGGGAACAGTGTTCTCATCACTTCTGAATCATGTTGGGGCAGAGACTGTGGGATGGAGATAATCTTTAGATGTTTGGCACTAAATTCCTTTACTAAAAACCATTCTGCCTAGATTCTGCACTAATCATTGTAGAAGGGAAAAAAATTAATGGTTCCAGTTTTGGCTAAAAATGAATAAATCCAAAAAGGTTACTATCACTTGAAACAATACTTTAAACATATATCATGCATCTTAATGTTTTTAATGTTTATTTATTTTTGACAGAGAGACAGAGAGAGAGAGAGCAGAGAGAAAGTGGCAGGGAGGGAGGGTCAGAGAGAGGGAGACACAGAATCTGAAACAAGCTCCAGGCCTGAGCTTTCAGCACAGAGCTTGATGTGGGGCTTGAACCCATGAACTATGAGATGATGACCTGAGCTGAAGTCCAGCACTTAACCAACTGAGCCACCCAGGTGCACCTATGTCATGCACCTTATTAAGAAATTCTAACTTAGAAAAACAATGCTTAATATTGTAGATACATGCAGTGATGCAGTTGCACATCATTCACATAAATTGTGGAATTATATTTTGTTTTATTAATTTCTACCATGACTTGTTTACCAATTCTTATGTTAATATGAATTTCAGTTGATTCCACAAGCAGTAGAGGAATATGTGAATTTCCTTATGCATGTTTCAAAGTCTCTAAATGTTATAATACTATTAAAGTCTCTTGTTATTATTCAACTATTTTAAATGCATATTAAACTTCTGTGAACTGTTCATAAATTGATGAATGATTTCTAGTGTATAGTGATAGTATTAATTTTAAATTTATTTTTCAAAGGTTTATTTATTTATTTTGAGAGAGCGAGAAAGAGAGAGAGGAGACCACATGAGGGTGGGAGGAAGGGGCAGAGAGGGAGAGAGAATCTTAAGAAGGCTTCATGATCGGCATGGAGCCCGTTGTAGATCTTGATCCCATAACCATGAGAACATGACTTAGATATCAACAGACACTTACTTAACTGAACCAGCCAGGCACCCCAATATTAATTTAAAATTTTAAGAATAAGACACTATTCTGGGAAGATGGCAGTGTAGGGGATGCTGGGCTCACTTTGTCCTGCTGATCACTTAGATTCCACCCACATCGGCCTAAATAACCCAGAAAGCAGCCAGAAGACTAGCAGAATGGACTCTCCAGAGCCAACTGTAGACAAGAGGGCCACAGAAGAGGGTAGGAAGGACGGAGAAGCAGTGCGTGCTACATGGACTGGTGGGAGGGAGGAGGGCAGTGGAGGGGCAGCACGCCTGGCAAGGCAGAGTTCCCTGAAGTCTGGCTTGCAATAGTGGAGGGGCTGGACTCTGTGAGTTCTCACAGCCAGTGAGACTTAACATCTGGAATGTTAAAAGTCAACGGCTCTGCTCTCAGAGAGCAGGGAGGGTGAGAGGACGCAGGAAGGGAGAGTTGAGCACCAGAAGGACAGAGCTCAGATTGGCGTGGAAACAAAGGTGCTGGCCAGCGCCATTTCTCTCTCCATCCCCCAGCCAAAATTCCAAAGGGAACCAGTTTCCCTCACCAAACTTGCTTGCACTGTGCAAATGACCAACACTGTGCTTCTGTGGATCCATCCCTCTGATGGGCCTGCCTCCCTCCCAGTGCTGCAGGGCCCCTCCCACAGGGGACCACCAAGGCAAAGCTAGCTAATCCTGCCCCTCCCTCCCATGTGCACCTTGCAGATCCACCCAGTCTAATACCCCATTGGCCAGATACCATCAAAGCAGCATCACAAGCCTGACAGTGTGCAAGCAGTCCAGACAGGGGCCATATCACTCCACAGTGAGTCCTGCCTCTGGGAGAAGGTAATATAAGGTACACACCAGTCTGACTGTGGCCCCAGTGGTGGGCTGGGGGCAGACATCAGGTCTGACTGGGCCCGACCCACCAACACAAGTTACTCTGCATAGCACAGGGGAAGTGCAATGCAGTTTGGAGCTACCACATGGACTACCTAAAATGACAAAACAAGAAATTTTCTCAAAAGAAATTCTCAGAAGTAGTGACAGCCAACATGTTGATCAAAAATGACTTAAGCAATATAACAGAACAAGAATTTAGAATAATAATCATAAAATTAATCGTTGGGCTTCAAAACAGCATAGAGGGCAGCACAGAATCTATTGCTACAGAGATCAAGGGACTAAAAAACAGTCATGAGAAACTAAAAAATGCGATAAATAAGGTGCAGAATAAAATTGAGGCAGCCATATCATGGATTGAAGAGGCAGAGGAGAAAATAGGTAAACTAGAAGATAAAATTACAGAAAAAGAGGAAGCTGAGAAAAAGAGAGATAAAAAAATTCCAGGAGTATGAGGGGGAGAATTAGAGAACTAAGTGAAGCAATCAAATGGAACAATATCCTTATCATAAGAATTCCAGAAGAAGAAGAGAGAGTGTAAGGGGCTGGAGGTGAGCCTGAACAAATCACAGCTGAGAACTTCCCGGATCTGGGGAAGGAAAGAGGCATTGAAATCCAAGAGCCACAAATAACTCCCTTCAGACGTAACTTCAAAGGATCTTCTGCATGACATATCCTACTGGAAATGGCAAAATACAAGGATAAAGAGAAAACTCTGAAAGCAGTTGGGAAAAAAAGGCTCCAAGTTACAAAGGTAGACCCATAAGAGTAGTGGCAGACCTCTCTACTGAAACTTGGCAGGCCAGAAAGGAATGGCAGGAAATATTCAATGGGATGAACAGAAAAAATATGCAGCCATGTATCCTTTATCCAGCAAGTCTGTCATTCAGAATAGAAGGAGTGATAAAGATTTTCCCAAACAAACAAAAACTGAAGGAATTCATCACCACTAAACCAGCCTTATAAGGATCCTAAGGGGAACTCTGTGAGTTAAATGTTGCAAGGACCACAAAGTACCAGAGACATCACTACAAGCATGAAACCTACAGACATCACAATAATTTTAAAACCATATCTTTCAATAATAACTCAATGTAAATGGACTAAATGCTCCAACCAAAAGAGATAGGGTATCCGAATGGACAAAAAAACAAGACCCATCTATTTGCTGTCTACAAAGACTCATTTTAGACCTGAGGATACCTTGAGATTAAAAGTGAGGGTGTGGAGAACTATCTATAATGCTACTGGAAGTCAAAAGAGAGCTCGAGTAGCCATACTTATATCAGACAAACTAGACTTTAAATTAAAGGCTGTAACAAGAGATGAAGAAGGGCATTATAGAATGATTACAGGGTCTATCCACCAGGAAGAGCTAACAATTATAAATGTCTATGTGCTGAATATGGAAGCCCCCAAATATATAAAACAATCACAAACATAAGCAACCTTATTGACAACTATGTGATAATTGCAGGGGACATTAATACACCTCTTACAACAATGGATAGATCATCTAGACACAGGATCAATAATAAAAACAAAAACAAAAAACAAGAGCTCTGAATGATACATTGGGTCAGATGGACTTGACAGATATATTTAGAACTCAGCATCCTAAAGCAACAGAATATACTTTCTTCTGGAGTGCACATGGAACATTCTCCAAGATACATCACATACTGGGCCACAAAACAGCCCTTAATAAGTGTAAAAGAATTGAGACCATACAACGCACAATGCTTTGAAGCTTGAAATCAACCACAGGAAAAAGTCTGGAAAATCTCCAAAGCGTGAAGGCTAAAGAACACTCTACTAAAGAATGAATGGGTCAACCAGGCAATTAGAGAAGAAATGAAAAAAAAATATGGAAACAAATGAAAATGAAAATATAAGAATCCAAGTGCTTCAGGGTGCAGCGGAGGCAGTCTTGAGAGGAAAATACATTGCAGTACAGGCCTATCTCAAGAAACAAGAAAAATCCCAAATAGAAAATCTAACAGCATACCTAAAGGAAATAGAAGCACAACAGCAAAGACACCCCAAACCCAGCAGAAGAAGAAAGATAAGAATGATCAGAGCATAAATAAACAATACAGAAACGAAAAAAACATGTAGACCAGATCAATGAAACCAAGAGTTCGTCTTTTGAAAAAAATAAACAAAATTGATAAACGTCTAGACAGTCTTCTCAAAAGGAAAAGGGACAGAACCCAAATAGATAAAATCATGAATGAAAATGGCATTATTACAACCAATCCCTCAGAAATACACGCAATTATCAGGGAATACTATGGAAAATTATATACCAACAAACTGGGCAACCTGGAAGAAATGGACAAATTCCTAAGCAACCACACACTTCCAAAACTGAAATAGGAAGAAATAGAAAGCTTGAACAGACCTATAACCAGCGAAGAAATTGAAGCAGTTATCAAAAATCTCCAACAAATAAGAGTCCTGGACTAGATGACTTCCCAGGGGAATTCTACCAGACACTTAAAGCATAGATAATACCTATCCTTCTCAAGCTGTTCCAAAAAAATAGAAAGGGAAGGAAAACTTCCAGACTCATTCTATGAATCCAGCATTACTTTGATTCCCAAACCAGACAGAGACCCAGCAATAAAAGAGAACTACAGGCCAATATCCTTGATGAATATGGATGCAAAAATTCTCAACAAGATACTAGCAATTCGAATTCAACAGAATATGATACAAATTATTCACCATGATCAAGTGGGATTTATTCCAGGGATGAAGGGCTGGTTCAACATTCACAAATTAATCAATGTGATACATCACATTAATAAAATAAAAGATAAGAACCATATGATCCTATCAATCAATGCAGAAATATCATTTGACAAAATTCAGCATAGTTTCTTAATAAAAACCCTCGAGAAAGTCGGGATACAAGGAACATACTTAAACATCATAAAAGCCATTTATGAAAATCCCACAGCTAATATCATCCTCAAGGTGGAAAAACTGAGAGCTTTCCCCCCTGAGATCAAGAACACGACAGGGATGTCCACTCCCACCGCTGTTGTTTAACATAGTGTTGGAAGTTTTAGCATCATCAGTCAGACAACAAAAGGAAATCAAAGGCATCCAAACTGGCAAAGATGAAGTTAAGCTTTCACTTTTTGCCAATGATATTTATACATGGAAAATCCAATAGACTCCTCCAAAAGTCTACTAGAACTGATTACATGAATTCAGCAAAGTCGCAGGATACAAAGTTAATGTACAGAAATAACTTGCATTTTTATACTCCAATGATGAAACAACAGAAAGACAAATAAAGAAACTAATCCCATTTACAGTTGCAGCAACAATCATAAAATACCTAGGAATAAACCTAACCAAAGATGTGAAAGATCTGTATGCTGAAAACCATAGAAAGTGTATGAAGGAAACTGAAGAGGATACAAAGAAATGGAAAAACATTCTGTGTTCATGGGTTGGAAGAATAAATATTGTGAAAATGTCAATACTGCTCAAAGCTATCTAAACATTCAATGCAATCCCAATCAAAATTGCACCAGCACTCTTCTCGAAGCTAGAACAAATCATCCTAAAATTTGTGTGGAACCACAAAAGACCCCCAAAGAGCCAAAGTAATATTGAGTAAGAAGACCAAAGTGTGAGGCATCACAATCCCAAACTTTAGCCTCTACTTCAAAGCTGTAATAATCAAGACAGCATGGTATTGGCACAAAAACAGACACATAGACCAATGGAATAGGATAGAAACCCCAGAATTAGATGCACAAAAGTATGGCCAACTAATCTTTGAAAAAGCAGGAAAGAATATCCAATGGAAAAGACAGTCTCTTTAACAAACGGTGCTGGAAGAACTGGACAGCAACATGCAGAAGAATGAAACTAAACCACTTTCTTACATCGTTTACAAAAATAAACTCAAAATGGATGAAGGACATGAACGTGAGACAGGAAACCATCAAAACCCTAGTGGAGAAAGCAGGAAAAAAAAAACCTCTCTGACCTCAGAGGCAGCAATTTCTTACTTGACACATGAATAGACATGAATAGAAATGTTTCAAAAGACATGCAGATAGATAACAGACAAATGCAAAGATGCTCAACATCACTCATCATCAGGGAAATACAAAATAAAACTACAATAAGAAACTACCTGTCACCTGTCATGTGGCTAATATATGTGTGTATGTATATATATATATATATATATATATATATATATATATATATATCTCATCCATCAAAAAGAATGAAATCTCACTTGTAATGACATGGATGGAGTTAGAGTGTATTATATTAAGTTAAACAAGTCATGTAAAGAAAGACAAATACCATACGATTTCACTAATATGTGAAATTTATAAATCAAAACATGAACATTGAAGATAAAAAAAGAGAAGTTGGCAAATTATAAAATACACTTTTAGGTGTAGAGAACAAACCAAGGGTTGCTGGATGGGAGGTGGCAGCGGGTTGTGCTACATAGATAATGGGTATTAATGTAGGAATTTGTTGTGCTGACCACTGGGTATTATATGTAAGTGATGAATCACTAAATTTTATTTCTGGAACTAATATTATGCTATTAGTTTTTTTTAAGTTTATTTATTTTTATTTATTTATTTTGACAGAGAGAGAGCAAAAGCAGAGGTGGGGCACAGAGAAGGAGAGACAGAATCGCAAGAAGGAAATGCACCATCAGCGCAGAGCCTGATGTGGAGCTTAAACTCACAAACTGTGAGATCATGACTGGAGAAGAGATCAAAAGTCAGCACTTAACCAACTGTGTCACCCAGTTTCCCCTATACTGTATGTTAATTAACTGGAATTGAAAGAAAAAACTGTAACATTAAAATGGCATACATACATACTTAAAAAAAGAAAAAGAAAAAAAATGACTTGAATTTTGGTGAACACATTTTTCTACCCTACATGTTTTTTTCAGATAATCTGGAAATACAATGTGCTCTATTAAATAAAAGCTCAAATCAATTCAATTAAAATATAAACAGAACAGACATATTAAAAAAAAAAACACCTTGAACCTATCTCATTCCACAAGTTAAAAGTTATTTCAAGGTGAATTATATACCTAAATATGTAAATCAAATATTTAAGCCATAAGACTTATAAAAGACAAGTTTGGAAGATGGCAGTGGAGTAGGGGAACCTAGGTTTGCCTTATTCCATGAATACTGCTAGTTAACCAAAAAATCATCCTATATAACCAAGAAATTTAACTGATAACTGGAAGAATAAACTTCACAACTAAAAGTAGATAAGAGGCCACATCTGAAAATGGTAGGAAGTGTCGAGATGCAGTTTAGGAGAGAGATAGATCATTGACACTGTGGTGGGGAGGGAGCCATGATTACAGAGAAGGGCAAGAGACAGTATAACACACAGAGGGATGCAAGGGGAAGACTTCCCATAGGACTTGGGTTGGAACAGAAGAGGGGCTGACGTGTGGACTTCTGGCAAACCGCAAGCCTTAGAGCCTAGTGTTTTAATGGTCAGTAGGCTTGTCTGGGATAGAGCCTATGTTATTCTCTGAGAGGCCTAGCCAAACAAGTCATGGATATACAGCATGGAAGCACCAATCTGGAGTGCCTAGGACACACAGTGGAGAGGTTATTTACACATATCAAAGTGCATCCTAGAGAGTCAGTATTCACAGAGACCCTTCCATGAACAAAGAAAGTGGCCAGTACTATCCCTCCCCCCCCACTCCTCAACATAAGCACAGCGCAACCTGCGGGAACCAACACAGTGCCCTCACTCCTTACCTAAGTGCTTACATGAAACCCTGCCTTCTCCCACAAAACTCCAGAGGAACCACTCTAGAGTTAGATAAAATTTATTATATTTATGCAAGGGACTAAACACTGAACAAAAATGGCAAAGAGATCCTTTGCAAATGACTGACCTGAAGGATAAAGTGGCAAGGACACAAAAACAGAGCACATGCAGCACACATTGGAGACACATAGAAAGAAACAGGCCCTGGAGAACAGGGGACACTACATAGCAGTGTGTTACATGAACTCTTTTTCATAAGGCCCTCCTTACCCTCAAGACCAAAAGACAGCGATGACTTTCCTAATACACATAAACATGTACAGATACTCAAACAAAATGAGAAAACAGAGAAATTTATCCCAAATGAAAGATGAGGGCAAGCCCATAGCCTGATATCTAAGTGAAATAGATGTAAGAAACATGCTTGATGGAGTATTTGAGGCAATGATCAAGAAGCTAAACACTACACTTGAGGACAGAGTGGAAGAGGGTCGCCTGGGTGACTCAGTCAGTTAAGTGTCTGATTTTGTATCAGGTCATGATCTTACAGTTTGCAAGTTCTAGCCCCACATGGGGTTCTGTGCTGACAGCTCAGAGCCTGGAGCCTACTTCAGATTCTATGTCCCCCTCTCTCTCTGTCCCTCCCCTGCTTGCACTCTGTCTCTTTATCTCTCAAAAATAAATTTAAAAAAATTAAAAATAAATAAATAAAGGAGTGGAAGACATGTCTAAGAACCTTAACATGGAGATAAGGAACAACATACAGATAAATGAAATGAGAAACATGCTTCATGGAATGAACAACAGGCTAGAAGAGGCAGCTCTGAATGATCTAGAAGACAGAGTAATGGAAAGTAATCAAACTGAAAAAAAAGAAAAATAAATATGCAAAATGAGAATAGACTTAGGGAACTCTGTGACTCCATTGAACACAGTAACATTTATAGTATTAAGAGTCCCAGAAGAAAAGAGAGAAAAAACGGGACAGAAAATTTACTTGAAACACATAATAGCTGAAAACTTCTCTAATCTGGGGAAGGAAACATATATCCAGATCCAGGATGGACAGTTAATCCACATAAAAAATATATATATTTCAATTAAATTGGCTATTTTTAAAATTTAATTAATTCATTTATTCATTCATTTTGAGAGAGATAGAGAGCAGGAGAGGGGCAGAGAGAGAGAATCCCAAACTGGCTTCACACAGCCAGTGCAGAGCCTGAAATGGGGCTCAAACTCATAAACCATGAGACATGACCTGAGCCCACGTCAAGAGTCAAACATTTAACCATCCAGTACCCCATGAAAGAAAATTTTAAAACCAGCTAATTAAAAAAAAACAACAACAGGAACATAAAAAGAAGAACCCAAAAGGCTGGCAGAGGATACTTCAGTAGAAACTATCCAAGCCAGAAGGGAGCAGCATAATATATTGAAAGTGCTGAAGGGGAAAAATTTGTAACCAAGAATACACTATTCAGCAATATCAGACAAAAAATAAGTAGTTTGTGACCAACTCTTCAAGAAATATTAAAGGGGACATTTTGAGTGGAAAGATATCAAAAGTGACAGTATAAAAGTAGGAAACAAAAAAGCAGTAAAAATAAATATTTATGTAAAACTTTATTCAAGGAACTCATAAAAGAAGAGCATTTAGATTGACAACATACAGGCTAAAATGTGGGGAGGATAGGAGGAAAGAATAGGTTTAAAAATTAATGACTATCATCTTAACGTAGACTTCACGTGCAGAACAGGTTAAATACAAACCTAATGGTAACCATATTTTAAAAGCCACCAATAAATATATGAAGATAAAGAGAAAGAACTTCAAATATATCAGTAAAGAAAATCAGCAAACCATGAATAGGAGAAAAAGGGGAAAAAAGGAGAAAAAAATCTTCATATACAACCACAAAACAATAAAATGATGTTTAAAATATCTATCAATAATGAATTTGAATGTAAATGCGCTAAGTGCTCCAATCCAAGATATATGGTGGCAGAAAAGATAAAAAATCAAGAGCTATCTACATGCTGTCTACAAGAAAGTCATTTTAACCCTAATGACACCTGCAGATTGAAAATGAGGGGATAGAGAAAGATCTATCATACAAATGGATTTCAAAAGAAATCCAGAGCAACAATACTTCTATCAGACAATGTAGACTTTGAAGCAAAGATTGTAACAAGAGAAAAATAAGGACACGATAATAATAAAGGGAATGATCCAAAGACAATATATAACAAATGTAATTACTTATGCACCCACTATAGAAGTACCTAGAGATGTAAAAGAGTCAATAACAAACATAAAGGAACTAACTGATAATATTATAATAATAATAAGAAACTTTAACACCTCATTTACATCAATGGACATATTATCTAAATAGAAAATTAACAAGAAAGGAATGGATTGGAATGACACACTGGAACAGATGAATATTTTCATGACATTACATCCTAAAACAGAAGAAAACACACATGCTTTCCAAGTATACATGGAACATTCTACGGAATAGATCACCTATTAAGCCACAAAACAAACCTTAACACATTCATGAAGATTAAAGTCTGACATGCATCATTTCTGATCACAATGTTATGAAACTAGAAGTCAACCACAAGAACAAACCTGGAAAGAGCACAAATACATGGAGGTTAAGTAACATTATACTAAGCAATGAACGAGTCAACCAGGAAAAAAAGAAGAAATAAAAAAGTACCCGAAAACAAATGACAATAAAAACACAATGGTCCAAAACCTTTGGAATGCACCCAAAGCAATTCCAGTTCTAAAAGTGAAGTTTACAACAATAAAGCCCTACCTCAAGAAACAAGAAAAATCTCAAATAAACAACCTGAGTTTACACCTAGAGAACCTAGAAAAACAACAACAAACAAAACATAAAACCAACAGAAGGATGTAACTAATAAAAACTACAGAAAAAAATAAATGATATAGAAAACTAAAAAAAAAATGAAACTATAAGCTGGTTCTTTAAAAATAATAATAAAACTGATAAGCCTCTAGTCAGACTTATTAAAAAGAAAAGAGAAAGATCCAAATAAATAAAATTTCAAATAAGAAAAGGCAAATAACAACCAATACCATTGAAATACCAATAATTATAAGGGAATATTATAAAAAAGCTATGCAAACAAATTGGACAACATAGAAGAAATAGATAAATTCCTAGAAACATATTAACTACCAAACTTAATAGGAAGAAATAGAAAACCACAATGAATGACAACCAAAAAAGAATTGAATAAATTATTTTTTAAAAATCCCAAGAAAAAAATCTAGGACCAGATGGCCTTACATGGGAATTCTACCAAACATTTGAAAAAGAGTAAATATCTATTCTTATCAAACTATTGAAAAAAATAGGAAAGGAAGAAAAAAAAATCCAAAACCATTGTATTAGGTCAGCATTGACCTGATACTAAAAGCAGATAATGACACCACGAAAGAAAGAAAGAAAGAAAGAAAGAAAGAAAGAAAGAAAGAGAAAAAAGGGGGGAAAAGGGGGGGGGGGAAGCATTACAAGCCAATATTCCAATGCAAAGGATTTCAAAATTCTCAACATAACTCTACAAACAAATTTCAACAATACACTAAAAAAAGTCATTCATCACAATCAAGTGAGATTTATTCCTGGCTTCTACAGGTGGTTGAATATTTGCAAATCTAAAAATGTGATACATCATATCAATAAGAGAAAGGATAAGAACCATAAAAGATCATAACAATAAGTGCAGAAAAAGTATTTGACAAAGTATAACACCAATTCATGATAAAAATCTTCAACAACATAGGTTTACTGGGAACATACTTCAACAAAATAAAGGCCATCCCTGAAAAACACACAGCTAACTTCATCCTTAATGTCAGGAACAACATAAGTATGTCCACTGGCACCATTTTATTCAACACGTACTGGAAGTCTTAACCATAGCAGTCAGACAAAAAAAAGAAGAAGAAGAAGAAGAAGAAGAAGGAGGAGGATTCCAAATTGGTAATGCAGAAGTAAAACTTTCACTATTTGCAGATGACATGATACTCAATATAGAAAGCCTGAAAGACCCCATTGAAAAACTGTGAGGACTGATAAATGAATTCAGTAAGTTGCAGGAAAGAAAGCAATGTACAGAAATCTGTTGTATTTCTATACACCAAGAATGAAGCAGCAGAAGAGAAATCAAGGAATCAATCCCATTTACATTTGCATCAAAAGCAATAATGGGGCGCCTGGGTGGCGCAGTCGGTTAAGCGTCCGACTTCAGCCAGGTCACGATCTCGCGGTCTGTGAGTTCGAGCCCCGCGTCGGCTCTGGGCTGATGGCTCAGAGCCTGGAGCCTGTTTCCGATTCTGTGTCTCCCTCTCTCTCTGCCCCTCCCCCGTTCATGCTCTGTCTCTCTCTGTCCCAAGAAAAAATAAATAAACGTTGAAAAAAAAATTTTTAAAAAAAAGCAATAAGATACCCAGGAATAAACCTAACCAGAGAAGAGAAATGCCTGTACTCTGAAAACCATAAAGCACTTATGAAAGAAATTGAAGATGACACAAAAAATAGAAAGACATTCCATGGTCATAGATTGGATAGAAAAATATTGTTAAAATATGTGTACTACTCAAAACAATCTACACGTTTAATCAAAATACCAACAGTGTTTTTCACATACATTTAACAAACAATTCTAAAATTTGTATGGAACCACAAAATACCCCGAATAGCCAAAGTCACCTTGAAAAAGAAAAGCAAAGTTGGAGGCATCACAATTCCAGACTTCAAGTTATATTAGAGAGCTGTAGTGAGAAAATAGTATGGAACAGGCACAAAAACAGACACATGGATCAATGGGACAGAATAGAAAACGCAGAAATGGACACACAACTGTATGGTCAACTAATCTTGGACAAAGCAGTAAAGAATGTCCAATGAGAAAAAGAGAGTGTCTTCAACAGATGGTGTTGTGAAAACTGGACAGTAAGAAAAAAAAAAAAAAAGAATGAACCTGCACCACATACTTAAAATGTACACAAAAATAATTTCATATGGATGAAGTACCAAAATTTGAGACAGGAAACCATCAAAATCCTAGAGAAGAACACAAGCAGCAACCTCTTTGACCTCGGCCATAACAAATTCTTACTAGACACGTCTCTAGAGGCAAAAGAAAAAAAAAGGCAAAAATTAACTATTAGGAATTTATTAAGATAAAAAGCTCCTGCACAGTGAAAGAAACAAACAAAAAAGCTAAAAGTGACCCTATGGAAGGGGAGAGGATATTTGCAAATGACATATATGATGAAAGATTAGTATCCAAAATCTATCAAGAAATAAGAAAACTTAATACCTTCAAGATTAACACAATAAAATGGGGAGGGGAGCCTGGGTGGCTCAGTCGGTAAGCATCTGACTTCGGCTCAGGTCATGATCTCACCTTTGGTGAGTTCGAGATCCACATAGGGCTCTGTGGTGGCAGCTCAGAGCCTGGAGCCTGCTTTGGATATTGTGTCTCCCTCTCTCTCTGCTCCTCCCCCACTTACACACTGTCTCTCTGTCAAAAATAAATAAACATTAAAAAAACTTTTAAAAATGGGGAGAATATATGAACATTTTTTACAAAGAAGAATTCTAGATGGCCAATATACAAATGGAAAGATGTCCATCATCACTTACCATCAGGGAAACGTGTCAAAACTACAATGAGATGTCAACTCACACCTGTGAGAATGGCCACAATCAATATAAGAAACAACAGGTGTTGGTGAGGATGCGGGGGGGGGGGGGGGGGGGGGGGGGGGGAAGGAAGCCTCTTGCACTGTTGGTGGGAATGTAAACTCATGCAGCCACTGTGGAAAAGAGTACAGAAATCCCTCAAAAATTAAAACAGAACTACTCTAACATCCAGCAATTGCACTACTATTTGCCCAAACTATACAAAAACACTAATTCAGATGACACATGCACCCCAATTATAGCAGCATTATTTACAACAGCCAACTTAGGCAAGCAGTCCAAGTGTCCATCAATTAAAGAATGAAAACAGAAGTGGTTTATATATACAATGGAATATTATTCAGCCATAAAAAGAATGAAATCTTGTCATTTGCAATGACATGGATGGAGCTAAGTAAAATAAGTCAGCCAGAGAAAGACAAATACCATAGAATTTCAATGATATGTGGAATTCAGGAAACAAAGTAAATGAGGAAAGGGCAAAAGAGAATGAGAGGGAAATCAAGAAAAAGAGTCTTACTTATAAAGAAACTGATAGTCTTTTATAGTTCTCAGAGTGCATATCTTTTACCCCTTTAGTTAGGTTTATTCCTAGGTATCTTACAGGGTTTGGTGCAATTATAAATGGGATTGATTCCTCAATTTCTCTTTCTTCTTCATTATTGGTGTATAGAAATGTAATGGTTGTCGATATATTTATTTTGTATCCTGAAAGTTTACTGAATTCATGTTCTAGCAATTTGTTGGTGGATTCTTTGGCTTTTCTATATAGGTTTCATATCTCCTGCAAATAGTGAAAATCTGACTTGTTCCTTGCTTATTTGGATGCCTTTCATTTCTTTCTGTTGTGTGATTGCTGAGGCTAGGACTCACAGTATGATGTGAAATAACAGTGGTGAGAGTGGACATCCCTGTATCATTCTTAAATTTAGAGAAAAAACTTTCATTTTTCCCTCATTGAGGATAATACTAGCTGTGAGTTTTTCATATATGGACTTTATTATTTGAGATATGTTTTCTCTAAATCTTCTTTGTTGAGGATCTTTATCATAAATGGATGTTGTACTTTGTCAATTGTCTTTTCTGCATCCATTACAATGATCATACAGTTCTTATCCTTTCTTTTTTTAATGTGGTATAACACGTTGATTGATTTGTGAATACTGAACCACACTTGCAATAAATGCATTAACCCAATTTATCCTGGTGAGTGATTCCTTTAATACATTGTTGGATTTCATTTGCTACTATCTTGTTGAGAATTTTTCACGCATGTTCATCAGGAATATTTGCCTGTCATACTCTTTTAATTAGAGTATCTGGTTTTGTTATAAGGATAATTCTGGCCTCATAGAATAAATTTGCAATTTCTTCCTTTTCTATTTTTTGGAACACTTTCAAAGTAATAAGTATTAACTCTTTTTAAAATGTTTGATAGAATATACTTGTGAAGACATCAAGCCCTGGAATTTTGTTTTTTGAGAAATTTTTATTACTAATTCCACTTTATATTTTGGCTGGTTATTTGTTAGTTTAAGTTTTCATTTCTTCCTGATTCACTTTTGGTAGTTTATATATTTCTAGGAATTCAACCATTTCTTCTAGGTTGTCCAATTTTTTGCCATAAATCTTTTCATAAAATTCTCCCATTTTTTTTGTATTTCTGTAGTGTTGTTATTTCTCCTCTCTCATTTATGAATTATTTATTTTGATCCTTTCTCTTTTCTATAACTGTTGTTAAGGGATTTGTCAATATTATTAAAAATTTCAAATTACCAGCTCCTGGCTTCACTGATCTGTTCTATGGTTTTGGCAGCAATTTGTTTGTTTCTGTATCATTTATTTCTATTCTAATCTTCATAATTCCCTTCCTACTGCTGGCTTTAGGCTTTGATTGTTCTTTTTTGTACCTCCTTTTGTACCTCCTTTTGTACCGTAAGGTTACGTTGTTTACTTGAGATTTGTCTTACTACTTAAAGTACACCTGTAGTGCTATAAATATCCCTCTTAGGACTGCTTTACTGCATCTTAAAGTTTTGGACCATTGTGCTTTCATTTTCATTTGTTTCCAAATGTTTTTTTTTCAATTTAATTTATTTTTTTAATTTATATTCAAGTTAATTAGTATATAGTACATTTAAAATGATTTCAGGGGGCGCCTGGGTGGCGCAGTCGGTTAAGCGTCCGACTTCAGCCAGGTCACGATCTCGCGGTCCGTGAGTTTGAGCCCCGCGTCAGGCTCTGGGCTGATGGCTCGGAGCCTGGAGCCTGTTTCCGATTCTGTGTCTCCCTCTCTCTCTGCCCCTCCCCCGTTCATGCTCTGTCTCTCTCTGTCCCAAAAATAAATAAACGTTGAAAAAAAAAATTTTAAAAAAATAAAAATAAAAATAAAATGATTTCAGGAGTATTTTCCTTAATGCCTCTTACCCATTTAGCTCATCCCCCCTCCCACAACTTCTTCAGTAACAGTCTGTTTTTTCTCCATATTTAAGAGTTTCTTATGTTTTGTTCCTCTACATGTTTTTATATTATTTTTGTTTCCCTTCCCTTATGTTCATCGTTTTGTATCTTAAAGTCCTCATAGGATAAAAGTCATATGATATTTTTCTTTCTACGACTAATTTCGCTTATCATATTACCTTCTGGTTCCATCCATGTAGTTGCAAATGGCAAAATTTTCATTCTTACTCATTATTCCTAATACTCCATTATATGTATATATATATATATATATATATATATATATATATATATATATACCACATCTTCTTTATCCATTCATCCATCAATGGAAATTTGAGCTATTACCATACTTTGGTTATTCTTGATAGTGCTGCTATAAACATTGGGGTGCATGTGCCCCTTTGAAACAACATAAACACCATACCTGTATGCCTTGGATAAATACCAAGTAGTGAAATTGCTGGGTCATAGAGTAGTTCTATTTTAAAATTTTTGAGGAAACTCCATATTGTTTTCCAGAGTGGCTGCACCAGTTTGCATTCTCACCAGCAGTGCAAAAGAGATCCTCTTTCTCTGCATCCTTGCCAACATCTGTTGTTGCCTGAGTTGTTAATGTTAGCCATTCTGACAGGTTTGAGGTGGTATCTCATTATGGTTTTGATTTGTATTTCCCTGATGATGAGTGATGTTGAGCATTATTTCATGTGTCAGTTGGCCATATGGATGTCTTCTTTGGAGAGTGTCTATTCATGTCTTTTGCCCATTTCTTCACTGGATTATTTGTTTTCTGGGTGTTGAGTTTGATAAGTTCTTTATAGATTTTGGATACTAATACTTTATCTGATATGTCATTTGCAAATATCTTCTCCCATTCGGTTAGATGCCTTTTAGTTTTTTCTGATTATTTCCTTCACTGTGCAGAAGCTTTTCATTTTGATGAGGTCCCAATAGTTCATTTTTACTTTTGTTTCCCTTGCCTCTGGAGTCTCATTGACTAAGAAGTTGCTGCGGCCAAGGTCAAAGATGTCTTTGACTGCTTTCTCCTCGAGGATTTTGATGGCTTCCTGTCTTACATTGAGGTCCTTCATCCCTTTTGAGTTTATTTTTGTGTATGGTGTAAAAAAGTAGTCCACGTTCATTTTTCTGCATGCTGTTGTCCAATTTCCTAGCACCATTTGCTGAAGAGACTGTCTTTATTCCATTGGACATTCTTTCCTGCTTTGTCAAAGATTGTTGTCCATACATTTGTGGGTCCATTGCTGGGTTCTCTATTCTCTTCCATTGATCTGAGTGTCTCTTTTTTGGGCCAGTACCACACTGTATTAATGATTACAGCTTTATAATACAGCTTGAAGTCTGGTATTGTGATAACTCTTGCTTTGGTTTTCTTTTTCAAGATTGCTTTGGCTATTCAGGGTTTTTTCTGGTTCCATACAAATTATAGGATAGTTTGTTTTAAGTCTGTGAAGAATGCTGGTATAATTTTGACAGGTATTGCATTGAATATTTAAATTGCTTTGGGTAGGGGCGCCTGGGTGGCGCAGTCGGTTAAGCCTCTGACTTCAGCCAGGTCACGATCTCGCGGTCTGTGAGTTCGAGCCCCGCGTCAGGCTCTGGGTTGATGGCTCAGAGCCTGGAGCCTGTTTCCGAGTCTGTGTCTCCCTCTCTCTCTGCCCCTCCCCCGTTCATGCTCTGTCTCTCTCTGTCCCAAAAATAAATAAACGTTGAAAAAAAAAAATAAATTGCTTTGGGTAGTATTGATGTTTAACAATATTTGTTCTTCCTATCCAGGGGCATGGGATATTTTGTTCCTTTTTGTGTGTGTATCTTCCTCAATTTCTTTCATACACTTTCTATATTTTTCAGTGTATAGATTTTTCACATTTTTGGTTAGATTTATTCCTAGGTATTTTATGGTTTTTTGTTCCAAACCAAAACAGTTTGGTTTCTCAAACTTTTCCGCAAAATACAATTGGAAGGAAAACTTTTAAACTCATTCTATGAGGATTGCAAAACCAGACAAAGACCTCATTAAAAAGGAGAACTATAGACCAATTTCCCTGATGAACCTGCATGCAAAAATCTTCAAGAAGACATTAGCAAACTGGATCCAACAATACATTAAAAAAATTATTCACCACAACCAAATGGGATTTATACCTGGGATGCAGGGCTGGTTCAATATCCACAAAGCAATCAATGTAATTCACCACATCAATAAAAGAAGGACAAGAATCATGTGATCCTCTCAATAGATGCAAGGAAAGCATTGACAAAATACAGAATCTTTCTTGGTAAAATGCTCAAGAATGTAAGGATAGAAGAAGATAATACCTTGAGATCATAAAAGCCATCTATGAAAGACCCACTGCTAATATCATCTTCAATGGGGAATAACTGACAGCTTTCCCCCTAAGGTCAGGAACAAGACAGGAATGTCCACTCTCACCACTGTTATTCAACATAGTTTTGGAAGTCTTAGCCTCAGCAATCAGACAACACAAAGAAATAAGAGGCATCCAAATCAGCCAGGAAGAAGTCAACCATTCACTCTTCACACATGACACAATACTCTATATAGAAAATCCAAAAGATTCCACCAAAAAAACTGCTAAAACTGATTCATGAATTCAGCAAATTGCAAGATATAAAATCAATGCACAGATCATTGTTGGGTGAAGATGGCAGCGTAGGAGGACGCTGGGGTCACCTCATCCTGCTGATCACTTAGATTCCACCTACACCTGCCTAAATAACCCAGAAAACTGCCAGAAGACTAGCAGAACGAGTCTCCAGAGCCAAGTGCAGATGAGAGACCCATGGAAGAGGGTAGGAAGGACAGAGAGGTGGTGACCGCTACACAGACTGGTGGGAGGGAGCCGGGGTGGAGGGGCAGCCAGCTGGCAAAGCAGAGCCCTGATTCTGACGTGCAAAAACGGAGGGGCTGGACAGAGTAGGTTTTGACAGCAAGCGGGACTTAAAATCTGGAAGGTTATAAGCTAACAGCTCTGCTTTGAGAACGGGAGGGCTGCAGGACAATGGGAGGGAGAGTTATTGAGCCCCAGATGACAGAGCACAGCTTGGCAGGGAACAAAGGCGCTCACCAGCACCATCTCCCTCGCCCATCCCCCAGCCAAAATCCCAAAGGGAACCAGTTCCTGCCAGGGAAATTGCTTGCACCTGCAAACACTCAACGCTGTGCTTCTATGGATCCATCCCTCAGGCTGGTCTGACTCCCTCCCAGTGCCACAGGGCCCATCCCGAAGCAGATCTCTGAAGGAAAAGCAAGCTGAGCCTCCCCCTACAGCCCCTGTGCAACTTGCCCATCAACCCCAGCTAATATGCCAGATCCCCAGCACCACAAGCCTGGCAGTGTGCAAGTAGCCCAGATGGGCCACTCCACCACACAGTGAATCCCGCCCCTAGGAGAGGGGAAGAGAATGCACACACCAGTCTGACTCTGGCCCCAGCAGTGGGATGGGGGCAGACATCAGGTCTGACTGTGGCCCCGCCCACAAACGCAAGATATTCAAGACAGCACAGGGGAAGGGTCCCGCAGTTCCACACCATTCCAGGGACCATCCAAAAGGACGAAACAGAAGAATTCCCCTAAAAGAAAAAACGTCCAGGAAATAACGACAGCTAATGAACTGATCAAAAACAATTTAAACAATGTAACAGAGAGTGAATTTAGAGTAATAGTCATAAAATTAATCGCTGGGCTTGAAAACAGTATAAAGGACAGCAGAGAAGCTATTGCTACAGAGATCAAAGGACTAAGGAACAGCCAGGAGGAGCTAAAAAATGCTATTAATGAGCTACAAAATAAAATGGAGATGACGACGGCTCATATTGAAGAGGCAGAGGAGAAAATAGGTGAACTAGAAGATAAAATTATGGAAAAAGAAGAAGTTGAGAAAAAGAGAGATAAAAAAATCCAGGAGTATGAAGGGAAAATTACAGAACTAAGTGATGCACTAAAGAGAAATAATATATGCATAATTGTTATTCCAGAGGAGGAAGAGAGAGGGAAAGATGCTGAAGGTATACTTGAAAATTATAGCTGAGAACTTCCCTGATCTGGGGAAGGAAAAGGCATTGAAATCCAAGAGGCACAGAGAACTCCCTTCAGATGTAACTTGAATGGATCTTCTGCACGACATATCATAGTGAAACTGGCAAAATACAAGGATAAAGAGAAAATTCTGAAAGCAGCTAGAGATAAACGTGCTCTAACATATAAAGGGAGACCTATAAGATTCGTGACGGATCTCTCTACTGAAACTTGGCAGGCCAGAAAGGAATACCAGGAGATCTTCAATGTGATGAACAGAAAAAATATGCAGCCGAAAATCCTTTATCCAGCAAGTCTGTCATTTAGAATAGAAGGAGAGATCAAGGTCTTCCCAAACAAACAAAAACTGAAGGAATTCTTCACCACTAAACCAGCCCTACAAGAGATCCTAAGGGGGATCGTGTGAGACAAAGTACCAGAGATATCGCTACAAGCATGAAACCTACGGACATCACAATGACTTTGAACCCATATGTTTCTATAATAACACTGGATGTAAATGGATTAAATGTGCCAACCAAAAGACATAGGGTATAAGAATGGATACGAAAACAAGACCCATCTATTTGCTGTCTACAAGAGACTCATTTTAGACCTGAGGACACCTTCAGATTGAGAGTGAGGGGATAGATAACTATTTATCATGCCACTGGAAGTCAAAAGAAAGCTCGAGTAGCCATGCTTATATCAGACAAAGTAGACTTCAAATTAAGGCTGTAACAAGAGATGAAGAAGGGCATTATATAATAATCACAGGGTCTATCCATCAGGAAGAGCTAACAATTATAAATGTCTATGCGCCAAACACAGGAGCCCCGAAATATATAAAACACTTACTCACGAACATAAGCAACCTTATTGATAAGAATGTGGTAATTGCAGGGGACTTTACCACTTCACTTACAGAAATGGAGAGATCATCTAAACACACAGTCAATAAAGAAAAAAGGGCCCTGAACGATACATCGGATCAGATGGACTTGACAGATATATTTAGAACTCTGCATCCCAAAGCAACAGAATATACTTCCTTCTCAAGTACACATGGAACATTCTCCAAGATAGATCACATACTGGGTCACAAAACAGCTCTTCATATGTATGCAAGAATTGAGATCATACCATGCATACTTTCAGACCACAATGCTATGAAGCTTGAAATCAACCACAGGAAAAAGTGTGGAAAAACTCCAAAAGCATGGAGGTTAAAGAACACCCTACTAAAGAATGAGTGGGTCAACCAGGCAATTAAAGAAGAAATTAAAAAGTATATGGAAACAAACAAAAATGAAAATACAACAATCCAAACACTTTGGGATGCAGCAAAGGCAGTCCTGAGAGGAAAATACATTGCAACCCAGGCCTATCTCAAGAAACAAGAAAAATCCCAAATACAAAATCTAACTGCAGACCTAAAGGGAATAGAAGAAGAACAGCAAAGACATCCCAAACCCAGCAGAAGAAGAGAAATAATAAAGATCAGGCAGAAATAAACAATATAGAATCTAAAAACAATGTAGAGCAGATAAATGAAACCAAGTGTTTGTCTTTTGAAAAAATAAACAAAATTGATAAACCTCTAGCCAGGCTTCTCAAAAAGAAAAGGGAGATGACCCAAATAGATAAAATCATGAATGAAAATGGAATGATTACAACCAATCCCTCAGAAATACAAGCAATTATCAGGGAATAATATGAAAAATTATATGCCAACAAATTGGACAACCTGGAAGAAATGGACACATTCCTGAACACCCACACTCTTCCAAAACTCAATCAGGAGGAAATAGAAAGCTTGAACAGACCCATAACCAGCGAAGAATTTAAATCGGTTATCAAGAATCTCCCAACAAATCAGAGTCCAGGACCAGATGGCTTCCCAGGGGAGTTCTACCAGACGTTTAAAGCAGAGATAATACCTATCCTTCTCAAGCTATTCCAAAAAGTAGAAAGGGAAGGAAAACTTCCAGACTCATTCTATGAAGCCAGTATTACTTTGATTCCTAAACCAGACAGAGACCCAGTAAAAAAAAGAGAACCACAGGCCAATATCCCTGATGAAAATGGATGCAAACATTCTCAATAAGATACTAGCAAATCGAATTTAACAGCCTATAAAAAGAATTATTCACCATGATCAAGTGGGATTCATTCCTGGGATGCAGGGCTGGTTCAACATTCGCAAATCAATCAATGTGATCCATCACGTTAAGAAAAGAAAAGAGGGGGCGCCTGGGTGGCGCAGTCGGTTAAGCGTCCGACTTCAGCCAGGTCACGATCTCGCAGTCCGGGAGTTCGAGCCCCGCGTCAGGCTCTGGGCTGATGGCTCAGAGCCTGGAGCTTGTTTCCGATTCTGTGTCTCCCTCTCTCTCTGCCCCTCCCCCGTTCATGCTCTGTCTCTCTCTGTCCCAAAAATAAACGTTGAAAAAAATTTAAAAAAAGAAAAGAAAAGAGAAGAACCATATGATCCTGTCAATCGATGCAGAAAACACATTTGACAAAATTCAGCAACGTTTCTTAATAAAAACCTTCGATGGGGCCCCTGGGTGGCTCAGTTGGATAAGCGTCCGACTTTGGCTCAGGTCACGATCTCGTGGTCTGTGAGTTCGAGCCCGCGTCGGGTTCTGGGCTGGTGGCTCAGAGCCTGCAGCCTGCTTCTGATTCTGTGTCTCCCTCTCTCTCTGCCCCTCCCCCGTTCATGCTCTGTCTCTCTGTCTCAAAAATAAATAAACATTAAAAAAATTTAAAAAAAAAACCTTCGAGAAAGTTGGGATGGAAGGAACATACTTAAAGATCATAAAAGCCATTTATGAAAAGCCCACAGCTAACATCATCCTCTATGGGGAAAAACTGAGAGCTTTTTCCCTGAGATCAGGAAGACTACAGGGGTGTCCACTCTCACCACTGTTGTTTAACATAGTGTTGGAAGTTCTAGCATCAGCAAGCAGACAACAAAAGGAAATCAAAGGCATCAAAATTGGCAAAGATGAAGTCAAGCTTTCACTTTTTGCATATGACATGATATTATACGTGGAAAATCCGATGGACTCCACCAAAAGTCTGCTAGAACTGATACATGAATTTATCAAAGTCTCAGGATACAAAATCAATGTACAGAAATCAGTTGCATTCTTATACACTAATAATGAAGCAACAGAAAGACAAATAAAGGAACTATCCCATTCACAATTGCACCAAAAAGTATAAAATACCTAGGAATAAACTTAACCAAAGATGTAAAAGATCTGTATGCTGAAAACTATAGAAAGTGTATGAAGGAAATTGAAGAAGATATAAAGAAATGGAAAAACACTCCATGCTCATGGATTGGAAGAAAAAATATTGTCAAAATGTCAATACTACCCAAAGCTATCTACACATTCAATGCAATCCCAATCAAAATTGCACCAGCATTCTTCTCGAAGCTAGAACAAGCAATCCTAAAATTCATATGGAACCACAAAAGGCCCCGAATAGCCAAAGGAATTTTGAAGAAGAAGACCAAAGCAGGAGGCATCACAATCCCAGACTTCAGCCTCTACTACAAAGCTGTCATCATCAAGACAGCATGGTATTGGCACAAAAACAGACATATAGACCAAGGGAATAGAATAGAAACCCCAGAACTAGACCCACAAACATATGGCCAACTCATCTTTGACAAAGCAGGAAAGAACATCCAAAGGAAAAAGGTTCTTTTAACAAATGGTGCTGGGAGAACTGGACAGCAACTTGCAGAAGATTGAAACTAGACCACTTTCTCACACCATTCACAAAAATAAACTCAAAATGGATAAAGGACCTGAATGTGAGACAGGAAACCATCAAAACCCTAGAGGAGAAAGCAGGAAAAGACCTCTCTGACCTCGTAGCAATTTCTTACTTGACACATCCCCAGAGGCAAGGGAATTAAAAGCAAAATTGAACTACTGAGACCTTATGAAGATAAAAATCTTGGGGCGCCTGGGTGGCGCAGTCGGTTAAGCGTCCGACTTCAGCCAGGTCACGATCTCGCGGTCCGTGAGTTCGAGCCCCGCGTCGGGCTCTGGGCTGATGGCTCAGAGCCTGGAGCCTATTTCCGATTCTGTGTCTCCCTCTCTCTCTGCCCCTCCCCCGTTCATGCTCTGTCTCTCTCTGTCCCAAAAATAAATAAACGTTGAAAAAAAAAATTTTTAAAAAAAAGAGATAAAAATCTTCTGCACAGCAAAGGAAACAACTAGCAAAACTAAAAGGCAACCAACGGAATGGGAAAAGATATTTGCAAATGACATATCGGACAAAGGGCTAGTATCCAAAATCTATAAAGAGCTCACCAAACTGCACACCTGAAAAACAAATAATCCAGTGAAGAAATGGGGTGAAAACATGAATGTTTTCTAAACATTCTCTAAAGAAGACATCCCGATGGCCAACAGGCACATGAAACGATGCTCAACGTCGCTCCTCATCAGGGAAATACAAATCAAAACCACACTCATATACCACCTCACGCCAGTCAGAGTGGCCAAAATGAACAAATCAGGAGACTATAGATGCTGGCGAGGATGTGGAGAAATGGGAACCCTCTTGCACTGTTGGTGGGAATGCAAACTGGTGAAGCCGGTCTGGAAAACAGTGTGGAGGTTCCTCCAAAAATTAAAAATAGACCTACCCTATGACCCAGCAATTACACTGCTAGGAATTTATCCAAGGGATACAGGAGTACTGATGCATAGGGGAACTTGTACCCCAATGTTTATAGCAGCACTCTCAACAATAGCCATATTATGGAAAGAGCCTAAATGTCCATCAACTGATGAATGGATAAAGAAATTGTGGTTTATATACACAATGGAGTACTACGTGGCAATGAGAAAGAATGAAATATGGCCCTTTGTAGCCACATGGATGGAACTGGAGAGTGTGATGCTAAGTGAAATAAGCCATACAGAGAAAGACAGATACCATATGTTTTCACTCTTATGTGCATCCTGAGAAAGCTAACAGAAACCCATGGGGGAGGAGAAGAAAAAAAAAGAGTTTAGAGAGGGACAGAGCTAAAGCATAAGAGACTCTTAAAAACTGAGAACAAACTGAGGGTTGATGGGGGGTGGGAGGGAGGGGAGGGTGGATGATGGGTATTGAGGAGGGCACCTTTTGGGATGAGCACTGGGTGTTGTATGGAAACCAATTTGACAATAAATTTCATATATTGAAAAAAATAAGGTAAAATAAAATCAATGCACAGAAATCGGTTGCATTCCTATACACCAACAATGAAGCAACCAAAGAGAAATCAAACAATAGAACCCATTTACAATTGATCCAAATAATTTCTTATTTCTTCTTTGATTTCTTGTTGACCCATTGTTTTTGTTCAATAGCATGCTGTTTATCCTTCACGTGTTTATGGTCTTCCTACACTGCTGTTGTGGTTGACCTTAAGTTTAATAGTGTTGTATTCAGAAAGGATGTATTTGTTGAAGCTTTATTTGTGCCCAATGTGATCTAACCTGAAAAATGTCCCTTGCGAACTTGAAACAATGTATATACTGCTCGTTTAGGATGGAATAATCTCAATGTATCTTAATTCTCTCTTGTCCAGTGTGTCATTTAAAGCCATTGTTTCCTTTTTGATTTTCTGCTTGGATTATCTGTCCATTGCTGTAAGTGGTGTGTTCTAGTGCCCTATTATTGTATTGTTATCAATATGTTCTTGTATGTTTGTTACAAATTGTTTTATATACTTGGGTACTCCCAAATCATGTTAGAGACATAAATGTTTACAATTGTCAGATCTTTGTGGATTGTCACTTTTATGAGAAGATAGGTCCTTTATTGAACCCTTTTATAATCTTTGGTTTAAAAATCTAGTTATTTTCTGATATAAATATTTCCACTCCAGCTTTCCTTTGATACTAATTTGTCTGATAAATGTTTCTCCATCTCTTTATTCAATCCACAGGTGTCTTTTACTCTGAAAAGAACCTCTTGTATGCAGCATATATAGGTGGGCCTTGTTATTTTTATCCATTCTGACACCCTATGTCTTTAGATTAGAACTAGCTCACCTTGCTGAATTCTTTAATTTTGCTGGATGTGTTTTGCAGACCCTTGAAATTATTTTTTTAATTTTTTTTAACATTTATTTATTTTTGTGACAGAGAGACAGAGCATGAACGGAGGAGGGTCACAGAGAGAGGGAGACAAAGAATCCGAAACAGGCTCCAGGCTCTGAGCTGTCAGCACAGAGCCCGATGCGGGGCTCGAACCCACAGACCGTGAGATCATGACCTGAGCCGAAGTCGGACGCTTAACCGGCCGAGCCACCCAGGTGCCCCTGAAATTATTTTTTAATAAAAAACATCACACTATCTTTAAAAATGGGAAATGCTATTTCTTCTTTTCTATTCTATATTCACGTTTATCTATGTAGATCAGAGATACTGGTTTATAATTTCCTCCTTGTCCTCCTCCCTCCCCTCATCCTAATACTTCTGCTTCTTCTGCTTCATCATCTTCTTCTTCTTCTGGTATATTTGGTTTTGTTATATGGGCAATGCTGGACATGTAGAATGAATTTGGAAGTTCACATTTTCTATTTCTGATTCAAATTGGGAACATCATACATTTCTAGGAATTCATCCATTTGTTCTACTGTGTCCAATTTGTTTGCATGTATATTTTTAAATTTTTTAAATGTTTATTTATTTATTTTGAGAGAGAGAGAGAGAGAGAGTAGGGGAGGGGCAGAGAGAAAAGAAAGGGAATCCCTAGCAGGCTCTGCACTATCAGCACGGAGACTAATACTGTGCTCGAAATCATGAACTGCAAGTTCATGACATGAGCCAAAATCAAGAGTCAGATGCTTAACCCACTGAACAGCCTGGGCATAAATAGTGACATATAAGTGGCATATAAGTATTTTATAGTATTGTGTTAATATTTGTATTTCTGTGGTGTCAGTTGTTATTTCTACTTTATGTATGCTTTTTTTGAGTACAGTCTCTTTTTTTTTCTTGATGAGTCTAAGAGTTTATTATTAAAAAAAGTTTTAATTTTCCTTTATCTTTTTCATTTTTTTGTCTTTAATTTATTTCTGCTATGCTCTTTAGTATTTCTTTGTTTCTATTAGCTTTTGACTTTGTTCTTATTTTTTCTAGTTCTTTTATATGTAAGGTTAGATTGTTTATTTGAGATATTTATTCTTTTCTGAGTTAGTCTTGTTAGAAACTTCTGTCATAGAACAGCTTTTGCTGTATCCACAGATTATTCATTTTAATTTGTCTCTATATATTTTTGTACATTCTATTTCACATTCTTTTTGACACACTAGTTTTTTTTTTTTACATTTTATTTCTTAAATGTTTACTTATTAAGTTTTGAGGGAAAGAAAGAGCACAAGTGTGAGCAGGAGAGGGGAAGAGAAAGAGGGAGAGAGAGAATCCCAAGTAGGCTCAACACTGTCAGCATAGAGCCCAACACAGGGCTTCAACCCATGAACTGTGAGATCATAACCTTAGCTGAATTCAAGAATCACTTAACTGACTGAATCACCCAGGTGTCCCAAAATTTTATTTTAAACTAGTCTCTACACCCAACATAGGGCTCAAACTCACAACCCTGAGATCAACAGTTGCATATTCTATTGACTGTGCCAATCAAGCACCCCCATTTTTCGCTTAGTAACATTGCTGACCGTCAAATGCTCGTGTTTTTTCCTCCTTTTTTGTAACTGATTTCTAGTTGATACTGTTCAATTCAGAAAATATGCTTGGTATGATTTCAATCTTCTTAAATTTGTTGAGATTTTTGTGGCCCAGTATGTGATACCATGAGCACCTGAAAAGTACATGTATTCTGCCATTTTTGGATGAAATGTTCTATACATATTTGTAAAGCCTATTTGATTTAACGTGTCATTCATAGCTACTGTTTGTTCTTGCTGTTGTTGTTTTTTTTGTTGTTGTTTTGTTGTTATTTTGTTGGTGCTGATTTGTGTTTAGATAATCTATCTGATGATAGAGGGTGGTGTTTACTATTATTGTATTACTAAAGATTTTGTAATATCTGTTAATATTTACTTTATTTAGGTGTTCCAATTTTGGATGCATATATATTTACAATTGTCATACCCTGCTATTGGTTTGATATTTTTATTATTATGTAATATCCTTCTTTATCTTCTGCTAGAGTCTTTGTTTTAAAGCATATTTTTTCTAAGTAGTGCTATCTTGACACATTTATGCTTCCATTTGCATTGTGTCTTTTTCCATTCCTTCACTTTCAGTCTTTCTGTGTCTTTAGATCTGAAGTGAGTCACGTGTAAGGAGCATATTGATGAGTATTTTTTAGTTTTTTTTAAAATGTTTTTTATTTTAGAGACAGAGGGCAAGAAGGGGAGTGGAAGGGAGAGAGAGGGAGACACAGAATCCAAAGGAGGCTACAGGCTCTGAGCTGTCAGCCTGGAGCCCAATGAGGGCTGGAACCCACAAACTGTGAGATCATGACCTGAGCCTAAATTGGCTGCTTAACCGACTGAGCCACCCAGATGCTCCTATGGGTATTTTTTTAATCCATTGTCATCTTATGTCTTTTGATTGGAGGATTTACTGCATTTCCATGTAAATTGATTATTGATAGGTCTGTACTTATTGACATTTTGTTTACTACTTTGTGTATGCTTTTGTAGTTCTCTATTCATTTCTTCTTTTCTCACTCTCTTTCCTTGTGGTTTGATGGTTTTATTTATTTTTGTGTTTTGATCTCTTTATCTTTATTTGTAATGTATCTATTACAGGTTTTTGACTTGTGGTTACTATTTGGTTTATATATAACACTCTGTGTGTATAATAGTCTATATGACATTGATGGTTTCTTAAAATACATTCTAAAAGCATTAAATTTTTACTGACTCCTTATACATTTTACATATACATAATTTACATTTTTTAATTTTATTGGTCCTTTGACTAACTTTTGTAGATATGATTGATTTTATTTCTTTTCTCTTTTAACTTCCATACTGGCTTTATAAATGATGAATCTATTACTTTTAACATATGTTGCCTTTTTGTGTGTGAAATTTTTTGCTTTAATAATTTTCTTAGCCCTAGATACAGCCTTTTCTTTTCACTTAAAGAATTCTCTTACATTTTATGAAGGTTGGTTTGGTGCTGGTTGACTCCTTTTACTTTTCTTTACCTGAGAAACTCTATTTCTCTTCAATTTTGAATGGTAACATGTCAGGTAGAGTATTCTTGGTTCCAATTTGTTTTCTTTCTTTTTTCTTTCTTTCTCTCTCTTTCTTTCTTTCTTTCTTTTGTCTTTCTTTTCTTCTTTTTTTTCCTATACTTTGAATATATAATGGTATTCATTTATGGTCTGTAAAATTTCTGCTGAAAAATCAATTGATAGCCTTATGAAATTTGCTCATGTGTAACTGCTTTTAAATTCTTGTCTTGGTGCCTTTAAAATTCTAATTAACTTTTGCCATTTTAATTAGTATGTGTCTCATCATGGCCTTCATTTGGTTTATCTTGTTAAGTGTTATCTTACTTCCTGCACCTGGATGTGTGTTTTCTTCCCCAAATTAGACAAAAATTTAAACTAGTATTTCTTTAAATATTTTTTTCTGCCCTGTCTGTTCTCTCTTCTTCTTTGTTAGTTTATTATGTAAAATTTATTATTTACACCGGTCATTTTATAATCAGATTTGAAATAAAATATCTAGTGTATCCCATTAGTTTGTCAATTAATATTTAGCTGTAGTGTCTATCCTCTGAATATATATGTTTACTCGAAAAAAATAAAAAATCAAACAGTTGATTGTCATTATATAAGACAATTATGGAAAATCCCTTGTTTGTAATTATTAGCCATGGTTAATTATTAACATTATTAAGTGTGTCAGTATGCTAGAGGATTCGCAGAATGGGAAAATAAAATATAAACATTTTTTATTAAATGACAGAAAAAGTGAAAACAATCTTCATGTTTTAGGTTCAAACTTAAAAATAGAGTAGTTTTTAAATGATTTATGAATTGTCTTATTAAAAGTAGACCTGATTAAACACACATACACACAAACACACACACAGGCACAGGCACACACACACGCACACACACACAGAGTGGTACCTGAGTGGCTTAGTTGGTTAAGCATCTGACTTTGGCTCAGGTTATGATCTCATGGTTCATGGGTTTGAGCCCCGCATCGGGCTCTGTGCTGACAACTCAGAACCTGGAGCCTGTTTCAGATTCTATGTCTCCCTCTCTCTCTGCCCCTCCCCCCACTTGTGCTCTGTTTCTCTCTCTCTCTCTCAAAATAAATAAATAAAATTTAAAAAAAAAAGAAAACAAAAGTAGACCTGATTATTTAATGATATGGCTCTTGCTTTTTGTATAGACATATCATCAGTGCAAAAAACAAAAGCAACACATATCAACAAATAAATTTTCTAATATTTTACTTAAAATATGGTAACCATGTATTTGAACAATACTAGAGAGAAAAAAATGTGTATCAGTTAATGACTATGTCAGATAGCATAAAACAGAATTCTAGAATTTCTCTTTTGCTAGCACAGATTCAGTGGCTCACAGATGGCAGAACTAAGTGTTATATGCAATTCTATTGTTCTTTCTCCTTTGTTTTTATATGGCTGCTGCAGTCACACATCATCCCTTTATTTTAAAGAAGAATAAGACAAAAGGTAATACTAGTTATATCATGCCTTTTCAAAAGTTTGAAAGAGCCTCAACTGATCATCTTTCCCTGGCGGAAGGAAATAATTAAGATAAACCTTATTTTTTTTCATCCCTAGTATATTTTTTGTTCTACAAGACTAGAGACGTTGTTAAAAGATAAGATGTGGAGAATGAATATGGCATTGACAAATTGTAGGCTTTCTCCAAATGTGCTTGAAAACATAAGAAAATGAAATAGATGATAAATAGCAAATGAATGGAGTTGAATAAATTTGTACATTATTTACCTACCAGAAAGAGAGTCACTAAACTTTCCATTATTAATTTTATTATTGAAAATTTTAGGCAACTGGTTTCCTCAAAGTTTTTTTGTTGAGGTTTAAAATAAGAGTATTAACAACTTAGATATATACAGAACACTGCATTCAAAAGCAAGAGAATACACTTTCTTCCCAACTGCATATGGAACACTTTCCAGGATAGATTATATGTTCAGCCAAAAAACAAGCCTTAGTGAATTTTAAAGGATGGGAATCATATGAGGTATCTATTTTTGGTCCACAATGGTATGAAACTAGAAATTACATAAAGATAATTGAAAATTTCAGAAATAGAAATATGTGGAAAGTAAATAACATATTACCGAACAACTGATGGATCAAATAAGAAATTAAAAAATTAATTAAAATATGTTGGTACTAATGAAAATAAAAATAAAATGTATTAAAACTTATGACATTCAGGTAAAGCAATTCTAAAAGGAAAGTTTATTGTGGCAAATGCCTACCTGAAGAAACAAGAAAAGTCTAAAATAAACAACATTGCATCTTAAGAAACTAGAATAAAAACTGAACAAATGAAGTCCAAAGTTTGTGGAAGGAGAAAAAAACAAATATTAGAGGAAAACTATATGAAATAGATATTAAAAAGACAATATAAAAACATCAATAAAATCGGCGCACCTGGGTGCCTCAGTCGGCTAAGTGTCTGGGCTCTTCTTGGTCTCAGCTCAGGTCTTGATCTCAGAGTCCTGAGTTCAAGCCCCATGTTGGACTGCACGCTAAGCATGAAGCTTACTTGAAAAAAAAAAAACTACAAGTTTTTTTTACATAAACAAAATTGACAAATATTTACCTAGACTCTAAAAAAGAAAAAAAAAGATGAGACTTTTAATGGCAATTAAAACAGGAGATGTTACAACTTTACAACTGTTACCATAAAAATACAAAAAAATGGGGTGCCTGGGTGGCGCAGTCGGTTAAGCGTCCGACTTCAGCCAGGTCACGATCTCACGGTCCGGGAGTTCGAGCCCCGCGTCAGGCTCTGGGCTGATGGCTCAGAGCCTGGAGCCTGTTTCCGATTCTGTGTCTCCCTCTCTCCCTGCCCCTCCCCCGTTCATGCTCTGTCTCTCTCTGTCCCAAAAATAAATAAAAATGTAAAAAAAAAATACAAAAAAATGGTGGGGGGTTTATGTAACGTCTATGAACAATTATGAAGCAACAAATTTTACAAACTGAAAATGTGGATAAGTCCTAGAGACATACAACTTACCAAGCCTGAACTATAAAGAAATACTCAGTGGTTTATTACTAATAAGGACATTAAGTCAATAATCAAAAAATTTTTCAAAGAAAAGTTTGGAACCAGATGGCTTCACTGGTGAATTGTAACAACATTCAAGCTCTTCCAAAAAATAGAAGAGAATTAAAATCTAAACATATTTTATGAAACCACAGTTTCCTTCATGACAACACCACACAAAAATGTTTAAAGAAAATAAAATTACAGATCAACATCCCTGGTGAATATAGATGCAATAATCCTCAACAAAATAGTAACAAATAGAATTATACACTACATTCAAAATATCATATATAATGATTGAGTGGGATTTACTCCAAGGATGCATGCATTGTTCAACATTGGAAAATCAGTCAATGTGATACACAACATTAACAAAAAAAAGGATAGAAAGTGTATAATCAACTCAATACATAATGAAAAATCATTTTAAAATTTGGCATACATTTATTATAAAAACTTTAAACAAAATAAGTATAGAAAGAGTATACATCCATGTAATCAGGGCCATAAATGATAAATCCACAGGTGACACCATCCTCAGCAAGGAAAAGTTTAACTTTTTTCCTCTAAGATCAGAAATAAGACAAGGTTGCCCTCTCAAGCCATTTTTATCCAACATTGTATTGGAAGTCTTACCCAGACTCATTACAAAAGAAAAATAAAATACCTCCAAACTGAAAAGTAAGAGTACAACTGTCACTTATTTCAGATTACATGATTTTATATATAGAAACCCCTAAACTCCACCAACAAGGCGAATATAACTAATAAACACATCCAGTAAAGCTGCAAGATACAAAATTTAAATCAAAACACTTGCTGTTTCATGTTGGCTATAACCATCGCCAACACTACATAGCATATACTACAAAATATCAAAAAAATTAAAAAGAATTCTCATTTATAACACATCAAAAATAATAAAACACCTAGAAAGCAATTTTACAAAGGAGGTGAAAGACCTGTATTCTGTAAAGACAATAGTGAAAGAAATTAAAGAAGACACAAGTGGAAAAATATTCTGTGCTCATGGATTAGAAGAGTCAATATTGCTAAAATGTCCATACTCTTCAAAGTGATATATGAATTCAATGAAATCTTTATCAATATTCTAATGTTATTATTCACAAAAATAGAACAAATCATCAAAAATATATATATAAAACAGCAAAAGACCCCAAATACCCAATGTAATTTTGAGAAAAACAAACAAACAAAGCTGAAGGCATCATGTTCCTGATTCCAAACTCCATTATAAAGCCATAGTAATTAAAACAGTATTCATTGGCATAAAACATATGCATATATCAATGAAGCAGAATAGAGACTCAGAAATAAACCAAAGCATACATGGTAAATTAGTTTAGGACACAGTGACCAAGAATATACAATGGGGAAAGGAAAGTTTCCTCACCAAATGCAGTTGGGAAAAATAGAGAGGTACATGCAAATGAATGATACTGGGTCACTATCTTACACCACAATCAAAATTTAAGTCTTAATTAAAGACTTTAATATAGGCAATAAACCCCTTGACATAGATCCTGGTGATCATTATTTAAATTTGGTACAAAAGTAAAAGTAATAAAGGCAAAAATAAACAAGTGGGATAAAATCAAACTACAAAGCTTTCATACAAAGAATGCCATTAACAAAATGAAAAAGAAACTTATTGGATGGGACAAAATAGTTGAAAACCATGTACATGATAAGAGTTTAATACACAAAATATATAAAGAACTCATTAAACTCAAAAGCAAATTAACCGTTTGATTTAAAAAAAGGAAGATCTGAATAGACAATTTCCAAAGAAGACACACATATGGCCCATAGTCATGAAGTGATGCTTAAAGTATTTTCATCAGGGAAATTTAAATAGAAACCACAATGAGATATGAACTCACATCTCTCAGAATGGCTATTACCAAAAAGACAAGAAATAACAGGAGTTGATTAGGATGTGGAGAAAAGGACACACTTCTGCACTATTGGTGGAAATGTAAATTAGTGCAGTCACTATGGAAGAGTATGGAAGTTATTCAAAAAAAGCAAAAAGTAAAACTACCCTATTGTTCCATTTCTGGGTATTTATCCAAAGAAAATAAAAAACACTGACTGGAAATGACATATGCACTTTTATATTCATTGCAGCATTATTTACAATAGTCAAGATATGGAAATAACCTAAGTGTCCATTAATGGGCATATCTATACAATGGAATACTATCCAGCCATAAAAATGAGATTTTGCTATTTGAGACAATATGGATGGAACTTGAAGTTATTATGCATGAGAAACAGGCCATTTGGAGGAAGACAAATTCCATATGATCTTTCTTGTAGGTGGAATTTAAAAACCAGGTAAAACAAGCTTACAAATAGAACAGATTGGCAGTTGCTGAACCAGGGGATGGGGGGGTGGAAAAAATGATTAAACATAATCAAAAGGTAAGGAAAAAAGGTAAAATGAAAAATTTTTTTTTAATTTTTTAAGTGTTTATTATTTTTTTAATGTTTATTTATTTTTTTTATATATATGAAATTTATTGACAAATTGGTTTCCATACAACACCCAGTGCTCATCCCAAAAGGTGCCCTCCTCAATACCCATCACCCACCCTCCCCTCCCTCCCACCCCCCATCAACCCTCAGTTTCTTCTCAGTTTTTAATAGTCTCTTATGCTTTGGCTCTCTCCCACTCTAACCTCTTTTTTTTTTTTCCTTCCCCTCCCCCATGGCTTCCTGTTAAGTTTCTCAGGATCCACATAAGAGTGAAACCATATGGTATCTGTCTTTCTCTGTATGGCTTATTTCACTTAGCATCACACTCTCCAGTTCCATCCACGTTGCTACAAAAGGCCATATATCATTTTTTCTCATTGCCACATAGTATTCCATTGTGTATATAAACCACAATTTCTTTATCCATTCATCAGTTGATGGACATTTAGGCTCTTTCCATAATTTGGCTATTGTTGAGAGTGCTGCTATGAACATTGGGGTACAAGTGCCCCTATGCATCAGTACTCCTGTATCCCTTGGATAAATTCCTAGCAGTGCTATTGCTGGGTCATAGGGTAGGTCTATTTTTAATTTTCTGAGGAACCTCCACACTGCTTTCCAGAGCGGCTGCACCAATTTGCATTCCCACCAACAGTGCAAGAGGGTTCCCGTTTCTCCACATCCTCTCCAGCATCTATAGTCTCCTGATTTGTTCATTTTGGCCACTCTGACTGGCGTGAGGTGATACCTGAGTGTGGTTTTGATTTGTATTTCCCTGATAAGGAGCGACGCTGAACATCTTTTCATGTGCCTGTTGGCCATCTGGATGTCTTCTTTAGAGAAGTGTCTATTCATGTTTTCTGCCCATTTCTTCACTGGGTTGTTTGTTTTTCGGGTGTGGAGTTTGGTGAGCTCTTTATAGATTTTAGATACTAGCCCTTTGTCCGATATGTCATTTGCAAATATCTTTTCCCATTCCGTTGGTTGCCTTTTAGTTTTGTTGGTTGTTTCCTTTGCTGTGCAGAAGCTTTTTATCTTCATAAGGTCCCAGTAATTCACTTATGGTTTTAATTCCCTTGCCTTTGGGGATGTGTCGAGTAAGAGATTGCTATGGCTGAGGTCAGAGAGGTCTTTTCCTGCTTTCTCCTCTAAGGTTCTGATGGTTTCCTGTCTCACATTCAGGTCCTTTATCCATTTTGAGTTTATTTTTGTAAATGGTGTGAGAAAGTGGTCTAGTTTCAACCTTCTGCATGTTGCTGTCCAGTTCTCCCAGCACCATTTGTTAAAGAGACTGTCTTTTTTCCATTGGATGTTCTTTCCTGCTTTGTCAAAGATGAGTTGGCCATACGTTTGTGGGTCTAGTTCTGGGGTTTCTATTCTATTCCATTGGTCTGTGTGTCTGTTTTTGTGCCAATACCATGCTGTCTTGATGATGACAGCTTTGTAGTAGAGGCTAAAGTCTGGGATTGTGATGCCTCCTGCTTTGGTCTTCTTCTTCAAAATTACTTTGGCTATTCGGGGCCTTTTGTGGTTTCATATGAATTTTAGGATTGCTTGTTCTAGTTTTGAGAAGAATGCTGGTGCAATTTTGATTGGGATTGCATTGAATGTGTAGATAGCTTTGGGTAGTATTGACATTTTGACAATATTTATTTTTCCAATCCATGAGCAGGGAATGTCTTTCCATTTCTTTAAATCTTCTTCAATTTCCTTCATAAGCTTTCTATAGTTTTCAGCATACAGATCCTTTACATCTTTGGTTAGATTTATTCCTAGGTATTTTATGCTTCTTGGTGCAATTGTGAATGGGATCAGTTTCTTTATTTGTCTTTCTGTTGCTTCATTGTTAGTGTATAAGAATGCAACTGATTTCTGTACATTGATTTTGTATCCTGCAACTTTGCTGAATTCATGTATCAGTTCTAGCAGACTTTTGGTGGAGTCTATCGGATTTTCCATGTATAATATCATGTCATCTGCAAAAAGCGAAAGCTTGACTTCATCTTTGCCAATTTTGATGCCTTTGATTTCCTTTTGTTGTCTGATTGCTGATGCTAGAAATTCCAGCACTATGTTAAACAACAGCGGTGAGAGTGGGCATCCCTGTCGTGTTCCTGATCTCAGGGAAAAAGCTCTCAGTTTTTCCCCGTTGAGGATGATGTTAGCTGTGGGCTTTTCATAAATGGCTTTTATGATCTTTAAGTATGTTCCTTCTAACCCGACTTTCTCAAGGGTTTTTATTAAGAAAGGGTGCTGGATTTTGTCAAAGGCCTTTTCTGCATCGATTGACAGGATCATATGGCTCTTCTCTTTTTTTTTGTTAATGTGATGTATCACGTTGATTGATTTGCGAATGTTGAACCAGCCCTGCATCCCAGGAATGAATCCCACTTGAGCATGGTGAATAATTCTTTTTATATGCTGTTGAATTCGATTTGCTACTATCTTATTGAGAATTTTTGCATCCATATTCATCAGGGATATTGGCCTGTAGTTCTCTTTTTTTACTGGGTCTCTGTCTGGTTTAGGAATCCAAGTAATACTGGCTTCATAGAATGAGTCTGGAAGTTTTCCTTCCCTTTCTATTTCCTGGAATAGCTTGAGAAGGATAGGTATTATCTCTGCTTTAAATGTCTGGTAGAACTCCCCTGGGAAGCCATCTGGTCCTGGACTCTTACTTGTTGGGAGATTTTTGATAACCGATTCAATTTCTTCGCTGGTTATGGGTCTGTTCAAGCTTTCTATTTCCTCCTGATTGAGTTTTGGAAAAGTGTGGGTGTTCAGGAATTTGTCCATTTCTTCCAGGTTGTCCAATTTGTTGGCATATAATTTTTCATAGTATTCCCTGATAATTGTTTGTATCTCTGAGGGATTGGTTGTAATCATTCCATTTTCATTCATGATTTTATCTATTTGGGTCATCTCCCATTTCTTTTTGAGAAGCCTGCCTAGAGGCTTGTCAATTTTGTTTATTTTTTCAAAAAACCAACTCTTGGTTTCGTTGATCTGCTCTACAGTTTTTTTAGATTCTATATTGTTTATTTCTGCTCTGATCTTTATTATTTCTCTTCTTCTACTGGGTTTAGGCTGCCTTTGCTGTTCTGCTTCTATTTCCTTTAGGTGTGCTGTTAGATTTTGTATTTGGCATTTTTCTTGTTTCTTGAGATAGGCCTGGATTGCAATGTATTTTCCTCTCAGGACTGCCTTCGCTGCGTCCCAAAGCATTTGGATTGTTGTATTTTCATTTTCGTTTGTTTCCATATATTTTTTGATTTCTTCTCTAATTGCCTGGTTGACCCACTCATTCGTTAGTAGGGTGTGCTTTAACCTCCATGCTTTTGGAGGTTTTCCAGACTTTTTCCTGTGGTTGATTTCAAGCTTCATAGCATTGTGGTCTGAAAGTATGCATGGTATAATTTCAATTCTTGTAAACTTATGAAGGGCTGTTTTGTGACCCAGTATATGATCTATCTTGGAGAATGTTCCATGTGCACTCGAGAAGAAAGTATATTCTGTTGCTTTGGGATGCAGAGTTCTAAATATATCTGTCAAGTCCATCTGATCCAATGTCTCATTCAGGGCCTTGTTTCTTTATTGACCGTGTGTCTAGATGATCTATCCATTTCTGTAAGTGGGGTGTTAAAGTCCCCAGCAATTACCACATTCTTATCAATAAGGTTGCTTATGTTTATGAGTAATTGTTTTATATATTTGGGGGCTCCAGTATTCGGCGCATAGACATTTATAATTGTTAGCTCTTCCTGATGGATAGACCCTGTAACTATTATATAATGTCCTTCTTCATCTCTTGTTACAGCCTTTAATTTGAAGTCTAGTTTGTCTGATATAAGTATGGCTACTCCAGCTTTCTTTTGGCTTCCAGTAGCATGATAAATAGTTCTCCATCCCCTCACTCTGAATCTAAAGGTGTCCTCAGGTCTAAAATGAGTCTCTTGTAGACAGCAAATAGATGGGTCTTGTTTTTTTATCCATTCTGATACCCTATGTCTTTTGGTTGGCGCATTTAATCCATTTACATTCAGTGTTATTATAGAAAGATACGGGTTTAGAGTCATTGTGATGTCTGTATGATTTATGCTTGTAGTGATGTCTCTGGTACTTTGTCTCACAGGGTCCCCCTTAGGATCTGTTGTAGGGCTGGTTTAGTGGTGACAAATTCCTTCAGTTTTTGTTTGTTTGGGAAGACCTTTATCTCTCCTTCTATTCTAAATGACAGACTTGCTGGATAAAGGATTCTCGGCTGCATATTTTTTCTGTCTGGCACACTGAAAATCTCGTGCCAATTCTTTCTGGCCTGCCAAGTTTCAAAAGAGAGATCAGTCACGAGTCTTATAGGTCTCCCTTTATATGTGAGGGCACGTTTACCCCCTGCTGCTTTCAGAATTTTCTCTTTATCCTTGTATTTTGCCAGTTTCACCCTGATATGTTGTGCAGAAGATCGATTCAAGTTACGTCTGAAGGGAGTTCTCTGTGCCTCTTGGATTTCAATGCCTTTTTCCTTCCCCAGTTCAGGGAAGTTCTCAGCTATTATTTCTTCAAGTACCCCTTCAGCACCTTTCCCTCTCTCTTCCTCCTCTGGGATACCAATTATGCGTATATTATTTCTTTTTAGTGTATCACTTAGTTCTCTAATTTTCCCCTCATACTCCTGGATTTTTTTATCTCTCTTTTTCTCAGCTTCCTCTTTTTCCATAACTTTATCTTCTAGTTCACCTATTCTCTCCTCTGCCTCTTCCATCCGAGCCGTGGTGGTTTCCATTTTGTTTTGCATTTCATTTAAAGCATTTTTCAGCTCCTCGTGACTGTTCCTTAGTCCCTTGATCTCTGTAGCAAGAGATTCTCTGCTGTCCTGTATACTGTTTTCCAGCCCAGCAATTAATTTTATGACTATTATTCTAAATTCACTTTCTGTTATATTATTTAAATCCTTTTTGATCAGCTCATTAGCTGTTGTTATTTCCTGGAGATTCTTCTGAGGGGAATTCTTCCGCTTGGTCATTTTGGATAGTCCCTGGTGTGGTGAGGACCTGCAGGGCACTTCCCCTGTGCTGTGGTGTATAACTGGAGTTGGTGGGCGGGGCCGCAGTCAGTCCTGATGTCTGCCCCCAGCCCACCGCTGGGGCCACAGTCAGACTGGTGTGTGCCTTCTCTTCCCCTCTCCTAGGGGCGGGATTCACTGTGGGGTGGCGTGGCCCGTCTGGGCTACTTGCACACTGCCAGGCTTGTGATGCTGGGGATCTGGCGTATTAGCTGGGGTGGGTAGGCAAGGTGCACGGCGGCAGGGGGGGCAGGCTTAGCTCGCTTCTCCTTAGGTGATCCACTTCAGGAGGGGCCCTGTGGCAGCCGGAGGGAGTCAGATCCGCTGCCGGAGGTTTGGCTCCGCAGAAGCACAGAGTTGGGTGTTTGCGCGGAGCGAGCAATTTCCCTGGCAGGAACCGGTTCCCTTTGGGATTTTGGCTGGGGGATGGGCGGGGGAGATGGCGCTGGCGAGCGCCTTTGTTCCCCGCCAAACTGAGCTCTGTCGTCTGGGGGCTCCGCAGCTCACCCTCCCTTTGTCCTCCAGCCTTCCCGCTTTCCAAGCAGAGCTGTTAACTTATGACCTCCCAGACGCTAAGTCGCGCTTGCTGTCGGAACACAGTCCGTCAGGCCCCTCCGCTTTTGCAAGCCGGACTCGGGGGCTCTGCTTGGCTGGCGAGCCGCCCCTCTGCCCCGGCTCCCTCCCGCCAGTCCGTGGAGCGCGCACCGCCTCGCCGCCCTTCCTACCCTCTTCCGTGGGCCTCTCGTCTGCACTTGGGTCAGGTGACTCCGTTCTGCTAATCCTCTGGCGGTTTTCTGGGTTATTTAGGCAGGTGTAGGTGGAATCTAAGTGATCAGCAGGACGCGCGGTGAGCCCAGCGTCCTCCTACGCCGCCATCTTTTTAATGTTTTAAAATGAAAATATTAAAGAACAGTGCAGCAAATTTCTCCCTAAACGTTAAGAGCCAATATAAACATGTTATACAAATGATGATGATAACAATGATGGTGATGATAATGATGATAAAGATGATTGTTAGCATAATATTAAAAATTATTGAATGTTAATATATATATTTTAAAACCTTCACTCAACCATACAATATAATGGTTCTCAGAAGTAAAGTAAACAAATTTTTGATACATGCTATTGACTTGGTAGATCTCTTAAGGGCATTGTGCTAAGTTAACAAGACTATCTCAGACTATAAAGTATATCCATATATATAGTGTATCCATATGTATATATTTATACATGTATATAGATGCACATATATGTGTGTGTATATGTATACACATATGTATGAGAAAGAGAAAGAGAGAAAGAGAGAGAGAGATGAAATTATAATAATGAAAAATAGATCAGAGGTCTCCTGTGATTAGTGATTAGCACTAAGGAAAGGGTGTGACTATTAGGAAGTAATACAAAAGAGTATTGTTGTCATGAAAAAGTCTTTATCATGATAGTAGTAATCTTTATGTGCATTAACAATGTGGCAAAATTTTATAGAACTCTATATTATACACACACACACACACACACACACACACACACACAATTGCATAAGAGAAGTGGTGATACTCAAATGAGGTATAATAGTGTACTACCAAAGTCAG
Organism: Lynx canadensis; assembly: GCF_007474595.2. Classification (NCBI taxonomy): domain Eukaryota; kingdom Metazoa; phylum Chordata; class Mammalia; order Carnivora; family Felidae; genus Lynx; species Lynx canadensis. The sequence goes on along the minus strand of NC_044303.2, from coordinate 83,250,473 downwards.
TTTTCTGAGTTGGATAATGTACTTTGGTTATATAACTTATAATCATTGGGGTAATCTTTTTTTTCCTTTTTACTCTTTATTTTCCTGATTTATTTATTTTTAAATTTTTAAAAATTTTCCCCAAATTTTAATTAATTAAATTAGTTTTAAATACATATCATTTTATTTAATTCCACGAAAGCTGACAAATTCATACATGTTACATAACTCTTAATTAAGCAAATCCAGAAACTCCTTAATTATTTTAACTAAATGGCAATTCATTGTGCTTGAAAAAGATAAAATGTTATTTCTTCTTAAATACACCAGAATTGGAACTTTTTCCTCCGTTAGATTAATGTTCTCCCACATTAGCGAGTTTTTATTATAATGTTCACAGGTTTTGTCATGTGACGGGATTTTATTAATAAATCTAGTCATTTGGTAACTTACCATTGGTATTTAAGGATGGTTAGTCTACACATTCACTATTTACTTCAGGCTCATATAAGACTGAGGCCTATATTAGTAACAAGTCTTACATTTTGATTAACATTTTTCTTACAAATTTTAATTTAAATTAGTTAACTACAGTGTAATATTAGTTTCAAGTGTAGAATTTACTGATTCATCACTTATATACAAAAGCCAGTGTTCATCACACGTGCCCTCCTTAATACCCATCACATATTTAACCCGTCCCCCTGCCCTCCTTCCTTCCATCAATCATCAGTTTGCTCAGTACATTTAAGAGTGTTTCTTGATTTGCCTCTTTTAATTCCCCAATGTTAATTCCTTTTGTTTTTTTTAATGTTTGTTTATTTATTTATTTTGAGAGAGAAAGAGAGATAGTTCGAGCAAGGGAGGAGCAGAGAGAGAGAAAGAGAGAGAATCCCAAGCAGACTCCATGCTCAGCATAATGCCCAATGCAGGACTTCATCTCACAGTTTGTGAGCTTTATAATATAGCTTGAAATCCAGAACAGTTATGCCTCCAGTTTTGTTTTTATTTTTCAGGATTGTTTCAGATATTTGGGGTATTTTGTGGTTCCTTACACATTTTTGGATAGTTTGTTCTATCTCTGAAAAAATAAATGCTGGTGGTATTTTGGTTGTAATTGTATTAAATGTGTAGATTGCTTTAAGTACTATAGACATTTTAACAAAGTTTGTTCTAATCCATGAGCATGGGATGCTTTCCATTTCTTTGTGTCCTCTTTAATTTATTTTATAAGTCTTCTATAGTTTTCAGAGTACAATATTTTTATCTTTTTGGTTAGGTTTATTCCTAAGTATGTTGGTTTTGGTACAATTGTAAATAGGATGATTCCTTGATTTCTTTTTTCGCTGCTTTGTTCTTTGCATATAGAAATGCAACAGATTTCTGCACATTTATTTTACTTTTTGTGACTCTACTGAATTCACGCATTGGTTCTAGCAATATTTTGGTGGAATCTTTCAGGTTTTCTACACAAAGTATCATGTAATCTGCAAATTTGAGTTTGACGTCTTCCTTGCCAATTTGTATGCCATTTATTTCTTTGTGTCTGATTGCAGAGGCTAAGACTTCCAGTACTATGCTAAGTAGCAATAGTAAGTATAGGCATCCTTGTCTTGTTCTTAGCTATGGGAAAAGGGCTTTCAGGTTTTATTTTTTCCCATTGAGAATGATATTAGCTATATGTCTTTCGTATATGGCATTTAAATGTTGAGGTATGTTTCATCTATCTCTACTTTATTGAGAGCTTTTATCAAGAATGGATGCTGTACTTCGTTAAATGCTTTTTCTGCATTTATTGACAAGATCATATGGTTCTTATCCTTTCTTTTATTAGTGGTGTATCACGTTGATTGATGTGTGAATATTGAACCAGTCCTGCATCCCGGGGATAAATACCACTTAATTGTGGTGAATAATCATTTTAATGTAATGATGAATTAAATTTGTTAGTGTATTCCCGAGAATTTTTGCATTTGTGTTCATCAGGGATATTGGCTTGTAGTCATCCTTTGTAGTCGGATCATTGTGTGGTTTTGGAATAAATGTAATGCTGACCTTGCATAGTGAATTTGGAAGTTTTCTTTCCGTTTCTGTTTTTTTTTTTTTTTTGAATAGTTTGAGGAAAATAGGTATTATGCTTCTTAAATATCTGATAGAATTTCCTTGGGAAAGCCTTGAGAAGCCATTTGTCCCTGGACTTTTGTTTGTTGGAGATTTTTTAAATTAATTAATTAATTAATTAATTTTTCATTTACATTCAAGTTAGCATATAGTGCCACAATGATTTCAGGGGTAGATTCCTTTATTCCCCCTACCCATTTAGCCCATCCGACTTCCTACAGCCCTTCCAGTAACCCTCTGTTCTCCATCCATATTTAAGAGTCTCTTATGTTTTGTCCCCCTCCCTCTTTTTATATGATTTTTGCTTCTCATCCCTTGTGTTCATATGTTCTATGTCTTAAAGTCTTCATATGAGTGAAGTCATATGATATTTGTCTTTCTCTAACTGACTAATTTCGCTTAGTATAATACCCTACAGTTCCATCCATGTAGTTGCAAATGGCAAGATTTCATTTTTGCGATTTCCAAGTAATACTCCATTGTGTGTGTGTGTGTGTGTGTGTGTGTGTGTGTGTGTGTGTATGACACATCTTCTTTATCTATTCATCCATCGATGGACATTTGGGCTCTTCCCATACTTTGGCTATTCTTGATAGTGCTGCTATGAACATTGTGGTGCATGTGCCCCTTTGAAACACCATACCTGTATCCGTTGGATAAATACCTAGTAGTGCAATTGCTGGATCATAGGGTAGTTCTATTTTTAGGTTTTTGAAGAACTTCCATACTATTTTCCAGAGTGGCTGCACCAGTTTGCATTCTTACCAGCAGTGCAAGAGAGATCCTCTAATCCACATCCTCGCCAGCATCTGTTGTTGCCTGAGTTGTTACTGCTACCCATTTTGACAGGCGTGAGGTGGTATCTCTTTGTGGTTTTGATTTGAATTTCCCTGACAAGTGATGTTGAGTATTTTTTCATGTGTCACTTGGCCATCTGGATGTCTTCTTTGGAGAAGTGTCTACTCATATCATTTACCAATTTCTTCACTGGATTATTTGTTTTCTGGGTGTTGAATTTGATAAGTTCTTTATAGATTTTGGATACTAACCCTTTGGCTGATATGTCATTTGCAAATATCTTCTCCCATTCTGCCACATGTCTTTTAGTTTTGCTAATTATTTCTTTCACTGTGCAGAAGCTTTTTATTTTGATGAGGTCCCAATAGTTCATTTTTGCTTTTGTTTCCCTTGCCTCTGGAGATATGTTGAGTAAGAAGTTGGCATGGCAAAAATCAAAGAGGTTTTTGCCTGCTTTCTCCTTGAGGATTTTGATGGCTTCCTGTCTTACATTGAGCTCTTTCATCCATTTTGAGTTTATTTTTGTGTATGGTGTAAGAAAGTGGCCAGGTTCATTTTTCTGCATGTTGCTGTCCAGTTTTTCCAGCACCAATTGCTGAAGACACTGTCTTTATTCCACTGAATATTCTTTCCTGTTTTGTCAAAGATCAGTTGGCCATATGTTTCTGAGTCCATTCTGGATTCTCTATTCTGTTCTATTGATCTGAGTATCTTTTCTTGTGCCAATACTATACTATCTAGATTATTACAACTTTGTAATACAGCTTGAATCCTGGATTGTGATGCCTCCTGTTTGGTTTTCTTTTTCAAGATTGCTTTGGCTATTCTCGTTATTTTCTGCTTCCACACAAAATTTAGGAGGGTTTGTTCTAGGTCTGTGAAGAATGCTGGTGTAATTTTGATAGGTATTGCATTGAATATATAGATTGCTTTGGGTAGTATTGACATTTTGACAATATTTGTTCTTCCTACCTAGGAGCAAGAAATGTTTTTTTTTTTCCTTTTTTTGTGTCTTCTCCAATTTCTTTCAGAAGCTTTCTATAGTTTTCAGTGTATAGATTTTTCACCTCTTTGGTTAAATTTATTCCTAGGTACTTTATGCTTTTAGGTGCAATTGTAAATGGGATCGATTCCTTGATTTCTTTTTCTGTTCCTTCATTGTTAGTGTATATGAATGCAACAGATGTCTGTGCATTAATTTTAATCCTATAACTTTGCTGAATTCATGAATCAGTTCGAGCAGTTTTCTGGTGGAATCTTTAAGGTTTTCCATATAGAGTATCAAGTCATCTGTGAAGAGTGAAAGTTTGACCTCTTCCTGGCTGATTTGGATGCGTTTTATTTCTTTGTGTTTTCTGATTGTTGAAGCTAAGACTTCCAGTACTATGTTGAATAGCAGTGGGAATAGTGGACTTCTTACTCTTGTTCCTGACTTCAGGGGGAAAGCTCTCAGTTTTTCCCCATTGAGGATGATAATAGCATTGTGTCTTTCATATATGGCTTTTATGATCTTGAGGTATGATCTGTCTATACCTACTTTATTGAGAGATTTTATCAAGAAAGGGTGTTGTATTTCGTCAAATTCTTTCTCTGTATCTATTGAAAGGCTCAAGTGGTTCTTGTCATTTCTTTTATTGATGTGATGAATCACATTGATTGTTTTGCAGATATTGAACCACCCCTGCATCCCAGGTATAAATCCCACTTGGTCGTGGTGAATAATTTTTTTAACATATTGTTGGATCCCGTTGGCTAATATCTTATTGAGGATTTTTGTATGCATGTTTATCAGGAGGATTGGTCTGTTATTCTCCTTTTTAGTATGGTGTCTGTCTGGTGTTGGAATGAAGGTGATGCTGGCTGGCCTCATAGAAAGAGTTTGGAAGTTTTCTTCCATTTCTATTTTTTGAAACAGGTTCAAGAGAATAGGTGTTAACTCCCCATTAAATGTTTGGTAGAGTTCCCCTGGAAAACCATCTGGCCCTGGACTCTTGTTTTGGGAGTTTTTTTTTTTTATTATTACTAATTCAATTTCTTTACTGGTAATGGGTCTGTTAAAACTTTCTATTTCTTGGGGTGCCTGGGTGGCGCAGTTGGTTAAGCGTCCGACTTCAGCCAGGTCACGATCTCGCGGTCCGTGAGTTCGAGCCCCGCGTCGGGCTCTGGGCTGATGGCTCAGGGCCTGGAGCCTGTTTCCGATTCTGTGTCTCCCTCTCTCTCTGCCCCTCCCCCGTTCATGCTCTGTCTCTCTGTCCCAAAAATAAATAAACGTTGAAAAAAAAATTAAAAAAAAAAAACTTTCTATTTCTTCTTGCTTCAGTTTTCGTAGTAAATATGTTTCTAGGAAATTTTCCATTTCTTCCAGATTGCTCATTTTATTGGTTTATAATTGCTCATAATATTCTCTTGTTTTTATTTCTTAATTTACTTCTTAATTTTCTCTTTAACTTCTTAGTTAGCCCATTCATTCTTTAGTAAGATTTTTTTAGTCTCTAAGTACTTGTTACCTACCCAATTTTTCTTTCTTGTGATTGATTTCAAGTTTCATAGCGTTGTGGTCAGAAAATATGCACAGTATGATCTCAATCTTTTTGTACTTGTTGAGGGATGATGTATGTCCTAGTATGTGGTCTATTCTGGACAATGTTCCATGTGCACTGGAGAAGAAAGCATATTCTGCTGCTTTCGGATGAAATGTTCTGGATATATCTGTTAAGTCGATCTGGTCCAGTGTGTCATTCAAAGCTATTGTTTCCTTGTCTGTTTTGTTTTGTTTTGTTTCTGTTCAGATGATATGTCCATTGCTTTAAGTGTGGTGTTTAAGTCCCCTGCTATTATGCTATTATTATCAATGGCTTTCTTTATGTTTGTGAATAATTGATTTATATATTTGGGTATTATCACATTTGTAGCATAAATGTTTACAATTGTTAGGTCTTCTTGGTGGATAGGCCCCTTAATTATGGTATAATGCCCTTCTTCATCTCTTGTTACAGACTTTATTTTAAAGTCTAGATTGTCTGTTATAAGTATAGTTACCCTGGCATTCTTTTGTTGACCATTAGCATGATAGATAATTCTCCATCCCCTTACTTTCAATCCAAAGGTGTCTTTAGATCTAGAGTGGGTCTCTTGTAAACAGCATATAGATGGGTCTTGTTTTCTTCTCCATTATATTGTGTCTTTTGATTGGAGCATTTATTCCATTGACATTTAGACTGAGTAGTGAATGATATTAATTTATTGCGATTATGTTTATTGTAGAGTTGGAGTTTCTGGTGGTTTTCTCTGACCCTTTCTTGTCTTTGTTACTTTTGGTACTTATTTATTTGTTTATTTATTTATTTAATCTTTTCTCCCCTCAGAGAGTATACCTTAAAATTTCTTGCAGTGCTGGTTTAGTGGACACGAACTCTAATTTTGTTTTTTCTCAGAAACTTTTAGTCTCTCCTATGTTGAATGACAGACTTTCTGGATAAAGGATTCTTGGCTGCATATTTTTCTGATTCAGCACATTGAATATATTCTGTCACTCCTTTCTGGCCTGCAAAGCCAGTTTCTGTGGTTTGGTCTGCTGCAAACCTGATCTGTCTTCCCTTCTAGGTTAAGTACTTTTTTTCTCCCTTGCTGCTTTCATGATTCTTTCCTTGGTTGATTATTTTGTGATTTTGACTATGAAATGCCTTGTTGATGGCTGTTTTTGTTGAATCTAGTGGGAGTCCTCTGTGCTTCCTGGAGTTTGGTATATGTGTCTTTCCCCAGGTTAGGAAATTTTTCCACTATGATTTTCTCACATAACCCTTCTACCCTCCTTTTTTTTTTTCTTTCTTCGACTTCTGGGACCCTTGTTATTGTGATGTTGTTAGTTTTTAATGAGTCACTGTTCTCTAATTCTTAAATCATGTTCTTTTGCCTTAGTCTCCCTATTTTTTTTAGCTTCATTATTCTCCATAAGTTTATAATCTATATCACTGATTCTCTGTTCTGACTCATCCTTCCTTGCCACTGCAGCATTCATTCAAGATTGCAGCTCAGTTATAGCATTTTTTTATTTCATTCTAACTAGCGTTTACTTCTATTATCTCCACAAAAAGGATTCTAATCTATTTTCAATTCCAACTAGTATTCTTACTATCGTGATTCTAAATTCAGGTTCAGAAGCCTTGCTTGTATCTGTGGTAGTTAAGTCCCTGGCTGTTGTTTCTTTCTGCTCTTTCTTTTGGGGTGAATTCCTTCATTTTGTTATTTTCAAGTGAGAAAATGACTTAATGAGGTTAAAAAAATTAAAGAAAGTAAAATTGAAAAAGAAAATAAAATTTAAAACAACAAGCATAAAAAAAATCAAATAAATGATGTAGGTCCTAGGTTGTTTTTTGTCTGGGTGTTGAAAGGGGCTTGATAGAAGAGAGAAAAAAGGGGAAAGAAAAAAAAAAGAGAGAATATCATTTGAAAATTTGAAAAAATGAATGCACTGAAATAAAATAAAAGGAAATGATGGAAGTAAAATAGAATTTGAAAAAATACACAAAAGTAAAAAATATATTAGAAAAAATTAAAGAAAAATATTTTAATAAGAATTGAAAGTAAAAATATTTTTTCTCTTTTTGTATTCAAGAAAAAGAAAATAAGTGAAAAAGAGAAAAAAAGGGAAATTAAAAACAAAAATTGAATATATCGACCAGTGAACAGACTGAAATTCGATTGAAATGACTTCGTTTTCCCCTAGAAGTCAAAATGTGAAGTGCTTTATAGTCGGTAAACTAACCAGGTGGTGAGACTTGTGTTCCTGAAGAGTGAGGTTAGCCCAATTGGGTGGGGCTTGGTGTAATGAGTCTGTTCTCCACTAGATGGTGCTGCTTAGCTTAGTGGGGTGGATTGTTATGGCCCTTGTAGGTGTGTATGTGCATGCACGGGAGCAGTGTAAATGGTGTCACCCAGCTACCCAGTCTCTAGTTTCAGAACTCTGTTCTCCCCTATAGCAATCTCCCACCCATCCTTTGTCTTCAGCTTCCATGCACTCCTCGCATTTACATTGTCCATGACCAAGCCATCAGGTTCCCAGACAGCACCTCCTTCCTGAGTTTTATCTCAGATGTGGCTGTGTTTCCTGACCCTGTACTTCTGAGGGACTGAAGCTTTGACCTCCTCTGCCCATATGCTGGAAGGTCTCACTGAGCAATGGCCAGGTGCTGGCTGCACCCAGGAATGTTCACGGGAAGGTGCTGCTGCCAATTCCCAGAGACTGCAGCTGGGTGCCAGACCACCCCAGAAAAAGTTTACGTGATCATGTAGCAGCAGTATTTTATGTATTACGGCAAATCACAACACGCACCTGGCACCAGACTTCACCCCCAATGACCTTGTTCCAACACCAGTGAATGTGGCTGTTCTCCTGAGTCCACTGGGGCCTTTGCCTTTGGGGGAGCCACACAGCCTCTACAAGATATTCTCCCAGCAGGGGAACCACCTCTCCCTGTGTGGTCCAGAGACACCTGGACTTCACTCTGCTCTTAGGGCTTTGCCCTTCCCACCAGAGCACCACCAGGTATTGAGCTGTGGAGTTTCAGACTCTGCACTCCCTGTTTATAGAGTCTTAATGGAATTTAAACCCTTTCCTTTCTTTCTTTTTAGTTCAGTCCCTATGGCTGTTTCCACTTTTCCACTGTCTCTCCTGCTGCTTTTGGGGGGATGTTTTTCCCATATTATTCCCCCCATCTCCATCCTTTCTCTGAAAGCAAAACAGCTCCCTGCCCTCCACGGCTTCTCTCTCCCCCAGTTCCCCTTTCCGCACCACAAACCTGCTGAGTTCTGTGGTTCAAGTTGTGCATATCATTGTGTTAATCCTCTAATCAGTTTTCTAGGTGTGCAGGATGTTTTAGTGTTGCTCTGGCTGTATTTCATGGTTGTGAGACACACACACACCAAAATTCCATGCTGTTCCACCATCTTGGCTCCTTTTGGGAGATTTTTTATGTCTGTTTCAATTTTTTTTTCTGGTTATCAGTCTGTTTAAATTTTCTATGTCTTCCTGTTTCAGTTTTGGTTGTTTGACTATTTCTAGTAATTAATCACTTTCTTCTAGGTTTCCTAGTTTGTTGGAATATAGTTTTTGTAATATTCTCTTATAGTTTTTTTTTTTTTGTATTCTTGTGTTGTTGGTTGTGCTCTCTCCCATTTCATTTGTGGCTTTATTTATTTGGATCTTTTCCCTTTTCAGTTTCATAAGTCTGGCTAAGGGTTTATCATTTTATTGATTCTCCTGAAGAACCATTCTTAGTTTCATTCATCTGTCCTACTAATTTTTGTTTCTATGTTTCTATATCATTTATACCGGCCCTATTCTTTATTATTTTCTCTCCTCTGCTGACTTCAGGCTTTTTTGCTGTTCCTTTTCTAGCTCCTTTAGGTTTAAGATTATGTTATGTCTTTTGAAACATTTCTGGCTTTTTGATGTAGACCTTTATTGCAATACACTTCCCTCGTAGAACTGCTTTGCTGTATCCAAAAGCTTTTGGATTGTTGTATTTTCATTTTTATTTACTTCCATGATCATTTTTATTTCCTCTTTAATTTCTTGTTTAACATACTCATTCTCTAGAATGATGTTCTTTAACTATAACCTCCTTTGTGGTCTTTCTGAATTTCTTGTGATTGACTTCAAGTTCATAACATTTTGGTGTGGAAATATGCATGCTGTGATCTTAATCTATTTGTACTTGTTGAGGGCTGATTTGCGACCTCACATATGATCTATTTTGGAGAATGCTCCATGTGCATTTGAGAAGAATATGTATTCTGCTGCTTTAGGATGAAATGTTATATATATATATATAGTCCATCTGGGCAAATGTTTCATTCAAAGCTATTGTTTCCTTGTTTATTTTCTGCTTAGATGATCTGTCCATGGCTGTAAGTGACATGTCAAATTCCCTACAATTATTGTATTATTTTCAATGAGTTTCTTATTGTTTCATGTATTGAGGGCCCCAAGGAGATGGCATAAATATTTACAACTCTTAGCTCTTCTTGATGGATAGGCCCCTTAATTATGATATAATGTCTGCCATCATCTTCTGTGGCAGGCTTTTGTTTAAAATCTACTTGTCCAATATAAGTATGGCTACACTGGCTTTCTTTTGGAATTCATTAGCATTACAGATTTTTATCCATCCTCTCACTTTCAATCTGCCAATGTCTTTAAGTCTAAAATGAGTCTCCTGTAGGCAGCATATAGCTAAATCTTGTTTGTTTTTTTTTAATTCCTTCTGATAACCTGTGTCTTGTAATTAGAGAATTTATTCCTTTTGTTTTCAGGGTGATTTTTGAATGACATGAGTTTAGTGCCACTAAGTTACCTGTAAAGTTGGTGTTTCTGATAATATTCCCCTCTAGTCTTTGTCTCTTTTGGTCTTTCCTTCCCACTCATAGAGTCCCCCTTAATATTGCTTGCAGGGCTATTTTAGTGGTCACTAATTCCTTTAGTTTTTGTTTGTCTGAAAAACTCCTTATCTTTCCTATTCTGAATGACAGTTTTGTAGGGTAGAGTATTATTGGTTGCATATTTTCCCCATTAGAACATTTAAGATAGCCTGCCATTCCCTTCTGGACTGGAAAGTTTTTATGCATATATATGTTGTGAATCTGATCTGTCTCCCTATGTAGGTTAAGGACTTTTTGTGTTTTGCTACTTTCAGGATTATTTCTTTGTGTTTTTTGTGAATTTGACTATGATATGTCTTGGTTATGGCCAGCTTTTGTTGAATATAATGGGAGTTCTCTGTGCTTCTTGGTTTTTTTTTTGTCTGTTCCCTTTTCCAGATTAGGGAAATGTTCAACTATTATTTTCTCACATAAACCTGCCTCTTTTCCACTGCCTTCATCTTCTGGGACTCTTATGATACAAATGCTTTCCAATTTAATAAGTTGCCTAGTTCCCTAAGTCTATCTTCCTCATCCATTACTTTTTTTTCCCCCTCTTCTTTTCAGCTTCACTATTTTCCATAATATTATGTTCTACATCACTACTATGTTCCTCTACTTTGTCCATCCTCACTATCATCCATTCAAGTTTGTATCTTTGTTATAGCATTTTTAATCTTGGCCGACTAGATTTTGTCTCTTTTATCTCTGCAGTAAGGGATTCTCTAGTGCCTTCTACACTTTCTTCAAGCCCAGATAGAATTCTTATAATAGTTTTTTTTTTAATTCTAATTTAGACATCTGACTTATTGATTAAATTCATAGACTTTATTTATTCCTGATTTCTTTTTTTTGTGGAGTTAATCCCTCTTTCTCTTCTTTTAGGAGGAAGAAAATAACATAATATTTACAAATTTTTAAACAATTAAAAAAATCAAATAAAGGAAGATAGATCCTAGTTTTGATTCGGTCTGTGTTAAAAGAAGCTTGTTGGAAAAAAAGAAGAGAAAAGATAAATAAAACAAAAATAAAATAAAATAAATAAAATAATAAAATAAATTTGCTCTTTCTGTATCCAAGAAAAGGAAAACAACAACAACCACAACAACAAGAAAACCAGAAGCTAACAAAACAAAACAAAATAAAAAGCAAACAAACATAGAAACAAACAAAAAACCCACATGAAGCTAGATCCAGTTCTGCCTAGAGCTGAAACTGCAGCACTCTATGATCAGTGAACTTAGTGAGTTGAAGGGCTTGTGTTGGTCTTCTGGGTGAGGTGCCTGTTGCACTGATTCTCAGGTAAACTTGGCATAATAAAGATACACCTGCAAGATGTCAGGGTTTGGTGATTGTTGTAAACAGCTCTAGCCTCCACTAGTGTGCACTCTGTTGCTCATGGAAGTTGGTCAGTCCTGGTGTGTGGAAGGTAATGACATTGCATCAGTCTCTCATCCCCAGAGCAGATATTTTACACCCTCCTTCTTTAGCAAGACTTACAGAAGAGCAAACACTCCCCCCTCTTGTGTTCCCAGCTTCTGTCAGATTCCTGCCTTCACCCTGTCTATGTCTGAGGTTTCTGGATGCCAGGCAGCACAGTACTCCTTTTTTTAATCTCAGGGATATAGCTGTGTTTTTAAAAACCATAAATTTTAGGAATCTGGCACAGCTCAGACCCACTCTGATCCTCTGGAGGAGGGTCTCACCATGCTGTGTCAGGTGTCAGTTTGTCCCAGAAGATGGTCATCCAACCATGCACAAGTTAAGAGTTTGTGGTAAAGCATAGCAAAAAGCTGGCACCAAGGTTTACAGCCCTCAATAGTTATCTCTGTACTATGTTGGTGAACCAGGCAACATGTTGGAGACCACCAACACTTTTGTCCCCAGAGATGCCATGCCATGACTCTTAAATGCACTCCAGGAATGGGAAGCATTTATCAACATGTAATCTAGAAGATCCTGAGCCAATGCTGTCTTATCCTGGGCCTCTGACCTCCTTCCCCAAAGAAGCACCACTAAGCTGCCAGGCATGGCCCTGGTGATGGCGCAGACTTCTAAAATTTCAGACATTGAGCTCTACTGCATAAAAAAATTTACAGTATTCAGTCCCCCTCCTTTTCTCAGTTAATGGTTTTAGGGAAATTTTCTTTCTTCCTTTCTTTCCTTCTCTTTTCCTTTTTTTCTTCTTTCTTTTTTAATTTGAGAGAGAGATAGAGCATGAGTGAGTCGGGGAGAGGGGCAGAGGGAGAGAGAAACTTAAGCAGCCTCTATGCTCAGCACAGAGCCCAACACAGGGCTTAATCCCGTGAACCTGGGATCATGTCCTGAACCAAAATCAAGAGTGTGACACTCAATAGCCTGAGCCATTCAGGCATTTTGGGGAAAGTGTTTTCTTGTGTGAGCCCCTGCATAATTCTCTCTCTCTCTCTCTCTCTCATATTCTTCTTTCTTCATGATCAAGTATTACTCCTCTTGGCAGCACCTGTAGTTCTTTTCTCCCCCAAAACAACTCCACAGTTCCTACCTTCCATGATGTGGCCTTTTGTCTGCCTCTAGATGTGTAATTTTTTTCTCTCAGTACTCAGAGAGACTTCTTGTGTATTCAGAATCATTTGATATTTATCCATTTGTGTTCAAAATGCTAGGCAAGCTTAGGGTTGTCCTACTCCTCTACCATCTTAACTGAAGAAATCTAGCTTGATTGATCAAGAAAAAAAGAGATTCAGTAAACAGATAAATTATAAACAAAAGAAGGAATATTATATTTGATAACAGAGAAATACAAGAGATTATAAAAGACTACTATTAACAATTTATTTACATGACAAAAAACAGATATCATAGAATAAATAGATAAATTCCTAGGTATATACACATACCAAAACTGAATCATACAATAATCAAATTTCTGAGCAGACTAATAATGAGCAAAAAGATAGAATATTTTACCTAACATCTAAAGAAACAACACAACAAAGGCCTGGAGCAGATGATATCATTTTTGAATTCTAAAAAAAAAAACAGAAAACAAAAAACCCACAAGTAAATAATAATAGAATTAACATTGCTCTTTCTCAAACTTTTCTCAAAAATTGCAGAAAAGGGGAAATCACAAAACCTATTTTTATGAGGCCAGTATTCCTCTGGCACTAAAGTCGTATAAGGACATTGAAAAACAATAAAAGCAAGTACAAATATCATACTGTTTTGATCACTACAGCTATATAATAAAACTTTAAGTCCATAATTCTTATGACCCCAGCTTTGCTTTGCTTTTTCAAGGTTGTTTGGCTTTTCAGGGTCTTTTGTGGTTCCATACAAATTTTAGTATTGTTTGTTCTAACTCTGTGAAAATTGTTGTTATTTTTATATAGATTGCATTAAATGTGTAGTTTTTTGGGGTAGTATAGACATTTTAACAATATTTGTGCATGCAATCCATGAGGATGGCATATCTTGAAATTTGTGTGTGTGTCATTTTTAATTTGTTTCATCAGTGTTTTACAATTTTCAAAGGATAGTCTTTTCACATATTTAGATAAGTTTATTTATAGGTATCTTATTGTTTTTTTGTAGTTGTAAATGGGATTGATTTTTTCATTTCTCTTTATGTTGTGTCATTATTGGTGTTTAAAAATGAAATAACATTCTGTGTTTAATTGTTTTTTTTAATATGTATTTATTTGGAGAAGGGGAAGAAAGAGGGACAGAGGATAAAGGGGGCTCTGAGTGGAGAAACTGACAGCAGTGAGCCTGATGTGGGGCTTGAACTCATGAACCACAAGATCATGCCATGAGATGAAGTCAGTCATTCAGCCGACTGAGCCACCCAGGGGCCCCTGTGCTTTGTGTATCCTGTGACATTGCTAAATTTATTTACCAGTTCTAGCAGTTTTTTTGGTGGAATCTTTCTGGTTTCCTATATAGAATATCATGTGATTTGCAAAGAGTTAAAGTCAACTGCTTCCATGCCAACTTGGATGTCTTTTATTTCTTTGTGTCGTTTGATTGGTGTGGCTAAGATTTCCGGTAATATGTTTAATAACAGTGGTGAAAGTGAATATCCCTGTCTCTTTCCTGGTCATATAGGAAAAGCTCTCAGTTTGTCCCTATTGATGATGATATTAACTTTACTTTTGTTTTTTATATATGATTTTTATCATGTTGAGATGTGTTCCCTCTAAATCTACTGTGTTGAGATTTTTTATTATGAATGGATGTTCATAATAAATACTTTTTCTGTGTCTATTGAAATGATCATATGAATATTACCCTTTCTTTCAAAGCTGTAGTGGTAAAAGCACTATGGTACTGTCACAAATATAGACACACGGATCAATGAAGCAGAATGGAAAACCCAGAAATTAATACACAACTACATGGCGAATTAAACTTTGATAAAGCAGGAAAGAATTGTCAGTGTGAAAAAGATAGTCTCTTCAACGAATGGTGTTGGGAAAACTGGACAGCTTCATGTAAAAGAATGAAACTGGACCACATTCTTACACCAAACACAAAATAAATTCAAAATTGGTTACAGATCTAAATATGAGACCTGAAACCATTAAAATACTTGAAGAGAACATAGGCAATAGCTTTTTTGACATCAGCTGGAGCAAGTTTTTTCTAGACATGTCTCCTGAGGAAAGGGAAGCAAACAATAAACTATTGGGATATCAAAATATAAAGCTTCTGCACAGCAAAAGAAACAGTCAGCAAAACTAAGAGGCAACAGAGTGGGAGGAGATGTTTCTGAATGATATATCCAATAAAATATATGAATAACTTATACAATTCAACATCCAGAAAAACCAAATATTCTAGTTAATACATGGGCAGAAGTCACGAATAGACATTTTTCCAAAGAAGACATATGGCCAACTGATGCATGAAAAGATGCTCAACATCATTCATCATCAGGGAAATTCAAATAAAAACTCCAATGAAATATCACCTCGCACCTGTTAGAATAGCTAAAATCAGAGAAATAACAGGTGATTGTGAGGATGTGGACAGAAGGAAACCCTCTTGAACTATTGGTGGGAATGCAAACTTGTGCAGCCACTCTGGAAATCATTATGGGGTTTCTTCAGAAAGTTAAATCACTACTACCCTACCATACAGCAATGACACTACTAAGAATTTATCCAAATAATATAAAACTAGTAATTCAAAGGAGGTACACACATCCCAATGTTTATAGCTGTGTTATCTACAATAGCCAAATGATGCAAACAGTCCAAATGTCCATCAACTGATGAATGAATAAATAAATGTTATTTATGTCTATACATTGGAATATTACTCAGCCATAAAAGGAATGAAATCTTGTCATTTGCAATGACAAAGGTGGAGCTAGAGAGTATTATGCTAAGTGAAATAAGTTGTGGGGAATAAGCTTAGAAATTCCCTGAGCCTGCCCTGATGGGCTAACAAGGCATAAAGAATTAAAAAGTCATAGGATATTCTCACTCAAGTTTGGGTAAACAAGATTAGGTAAATACATATAGGTAAGGTGGGGCAGAAGCCCCAGTATAGATAGGGTGGGGCAAAAACTACAGTATAGGACAAAGATATATGAGGTAAACAAGATTAGGTATTCAGGGTGGAAACGTCCCCCAACTTAGTACTATACCAGAAAACTGCTTTCACAGGAAAGAAGGACCAAATTAGGTAAACAGGTAAATAAGGCTATAGACCGCTGTGGTTTAAAGTTGTCCAGAGCAGAGCTAATCAGTAAAAGAAAGGTGCCTTGTTGACCCTGAGGTAACATGCTCTGTCTTTCTTGCCCACTAGACCAGTTTAGGTAAACAGAGGTGGTTCCTCACATCTGCTGTAAACAATCTTCTGCCCAGGGCCAGGGTTTTGTTTGTATTAACCCAAACCTCTAACACTGCATACTTTCAAAACCCCCTTTCCCTCATGCCCATGAGTTAATGTTCAAAGTTTCATTATATCTTTGTGCACGTCCATCATCATGTTTGTACGCTTTCTGATCCTAATAAAAACGGAGGAAGAACCCTTAATCAGGGTTCTTGTCTTCTCCCAGACATTAACCATCTCTTGTATTTTTAATCCTGCATCCTGCTTTCTTGCTGGACAAGAAAGAACTCCAGACCCAGAGTCTACAAAAATAAGTCAATCTGAGAAATAGAAATACCATATCATTTCATTTATCTGTGCAACTTAAGAAGCAAAACTAATTATAATATGGCAAAATATATGGAGAGAGGAAAACCAAGAAACAGTCTCTTAACTTTAGAGAACAAACTGATGGCTACCAAAGAGGAGTTGGTGGTTGGGGGTGTCTGTTAACTAGATGATGGAGATTAAGGAGAGCAATTGCTGTGATTAGCACAGGATGTTGAATGGAAGTGCTGACTCAGTATTGATTCAATGTTGATTGTACACCTGAAAGTAATATTACACTATATTTTAACTAACTGGAATTTGAACAAAATCATTTAAAAACATCATATAAATGCAAAAATTCTCGATATAATACTGTTTATTATTCTTATTCAACAGTTTATCATTCTTATTCTTATCCTAGCCAAAGCAATCTGGTCAGAAAAAAAATAAGAAAGGCATCTAAATCATAAAGGAAGTAAAATTTTCTGTGTTTTAGATGGCATAATCTTATACACAGAAATCCTAAAGATTCAACCAAAAAAATCTTATATCAAATAAATCAATTCAGTAAAACTGAAGGCTTCATTAAGATCCTTAAATATTAGTGAGTTGCTTTGGGCAGCATACCTATTTAGCCATTTGGTGTCTTTTGATTAGAGAATTTAGTTCATTTACATTTAAAGTAATTATTGATATTTATGTAATTATTGTCATTTTATGAATTACAAACAGTTTTCTGACTGTTTTTAGTTCCTCTATTTTCCTTTCTTCTTGTCTAGTTTTCCTCTCTTTCAGTTTGATGGCTTTCTCTAATGTGATGCATAGGTTTTTGTGTATCTACAATAGGAATTTTCTTTGTGGCCATAATGAGGCTCACATATAAAACCCTAATTAAAGTTGATAGCAAGGTAAGTGTGAGTTCATTCTAAAACTTAACATCTTTAAAATGTTTATTTATTTTTAGACAGATACAGAGAATGAGTGGGTAGGGAAAGATAGAGAGGGAGAGAGAGAATCCCAAGCAAGTTCCACAGTGTCAGCACTGAATCTATCATGGGGCTTGATCCGATGAACTTGTGAGATCATGACCTGAGCCAAACCCAAAAGGTGGATGCCCAACTGACTGAGGCACCCAGGTGTCCCTAAAACTGAACATTTTTCCTTGTCAATATTTAATTTGTTTGGCCATCATATTTTACATCTCTTTATTTTGTGTATTCCTTAGCTAATTATTGCAGTTAAAGTTATTTTTATTACTTTGCCTTTAAACTTTTAAACTAGCTTTATAAGTAATTGACCCACTACATTTACTATGTATGTAGTTTTACAAGTGAAATGTTACTCTCATATACTTTATTCCTACTAACTAGTACTTTTCTTTTCACTTTAAAGAAATACCTTTAACATTTCTTTTTTGGCCAGTTTGGCGGTGGTGACTTCTTTCACTTTTATATTTCTGAAAAGAATATATATATATATATATATATATATATATATATACATATATATATATATATGTATATATATATGCTGAAAGTGAAGGATAGCTTAAAAAGTTTCATGCAAATGAAAAACCAAAATCCTGGGTACCTATATTTATATCAGACCACATAGATTTTACTTATTTATTTTTTAGACATCACAGACCTTAAACAAAGATTACAATAACAAAGATGTTCCCTACGCACTGAAAAAGAAGTCAATCCAACAAAAATATTTAATATTTCTAAATTTTCTGCACCCAACATAGGAACACTTAAATATATAAGGCAAATATTAAGAAGCTTAATGAGAAAAATACAACAAATAGCAGGGAATTTAATACCCCACTTACTTCCATTAACCAACCATCCAGACAGAAATTAAATACAAAGTGACCATAGGAAATACATTAAAGCAGATGGACTTAATAAATATACACAGAACATTCCCTCCCCAAAAAGCTTGATACATATTCTTTTCAAGTGCACATGAATCATTCTCCAGTATAGATTATATTTGGCCAAAAAATAAGCCTCAATAGATTTAAGGTTATTGAAAAATTTTTTTTCTACCAGAATGATTTGAAAATAGAAAGCAATCACAAGATGAAAAGTTGAAAAACACAAATATGTGGAGATTGGAAATCATGCCACAGAACAATGAGACAACAAATAAATCACAGAAGAAATCAAACTTTACTTTGAAACAAATGAAAATAAAATAAAACATATCAAAATCTATAGAATGTAACAAAATCAATTCTATGGGAGAAATTTATAGAGATACAGGCCTACCTCAAGAAACATGAAAAAACTGAAATAAACAATCAAACTTTGCATCCAAAGTAACTAGAAAGAGTAGAACAAACAAAACCTAAATGAGGAGAAGGAAGGGAATAACAAAGATCAGAGAAGTAAATAAAATAAAGAGTAAAAAAAGAAAAGTTTCAAAGAGCAATGAAACCAAGAGCTGTTCTTTGGAAGGATAAACAAAATTGACAAACCTTTAGTTAGATAGAAAGAGATACTAAGATACTAAGATACTAAGATAGAAAGAGAGAGGGTTGCAATAAGTAGAAATGAGAAGAGGACAATTTGCAACTGATAACAAAGACATACAAAATTTTATAAAATATTAGTATAAATAATTATACATCAACACATTTATCAATCTAAAAGAAATTGACATATTTTAAAAGCATGGAATCTTCCAAAGCTGAACCATGAAAAAGTAGAAAATCTGAATCTACTGATCACTAGGAAGGAGATTAAATCAGTAATAATTTTTTTTTAATGTAAACCTCAGAAAACAAATGTCTAGGACCAGCAATCTTCACTGTTGAATTCTACCAAACATTTAAAGGTTAAATACTAATCCCTTTCACAGTCTTCCAAAAATTGAAAAAGGAAAAATATTCCCAAGCCCATCTTATGTAAGACAGTATTACCTTGTTAAAACACACACACACACACACACACACACACACACACACACACACGAGAATGTCATAGGAAAAGAAAATTAGGGGTCAATATCTCTTATGAATATAGGTACAAAATATCATCAACAAAATACTAGCAAACTGAATTCAACAATACCTTAAAAGATTCATACGCCATGACCGAGTGGCATTGATTACAGGAACGTAGGATGTTTCAACATTTGTAAATCAATCAGCATGATACACCACATTAACAAAATGAAGAATAAAATGTATATGGTTATCTTAGTAGATGACAAGAAAGAAGTAAAAAACAAATTAACACACACACATACACACACACATATATATATATACATATATATATACATATACATATATATACATATATACATATATATGATAAAATATATGATAACAATATATATGTTATATATATACATATACATATATATATGATAAAAAACTCTTAACAAAGTGGATATACATGTAACATACCTCAATATTAGAAAGACCATATATGATAAGCCCACGTCTAACATCATACTCAACAAAAAGCTGAAAGTTTTTCCTTTAAGTTCAGGAACAAAACAAAGATGGCCAATCTTACCAGTTTTATTCAACATAGTATTAGAAGACCTAGCCAGAATAATTAGATAAGAAAAATAAATAAAAGACATCCAAATTAGAAGGAAAGAAATAAAATTGTCACTATTTATAGATGATATAATTTTATATATAGAGGATTCTAAAGACTCTAAAAAAAAACTTTTAGATATAATAAAGTTAAAATTACCAAAATCAATGTACAAAAATTAGTTTCATTTAATGCACTAACTACAGACTGTCAAAAGAATATTTTTAAATTTTTTCAAAAGGAAGAAAAAAAACCTAATAATGAATTTAACCAAGGAAATGAAAGACATGTGCAGTGAAAACTATGAGACAGTGGTAAAATAAATTCAAGAAAATGCAAATAAATGAAAACATATTTCATGCTCATGAATTGGAGGAATTAATGTTGTTAAAATATCCATATTACCCAAAGCAATGTATGGACTCAAATAAATCCCTATAAAACTTCCAATGGCATTTTTCACAGAATTAGAACAGATAATTCTAAAATTAGGAAACCACAAAAAATTCCTTACAGCCAAAATAATCTTGAGAAAACAGAACAACATTGAAGTCATAACAACCCTTGCTTTCAAACTATATTATAAAGTTACAGTAATCAAAAGAGTTATGGTATTGGCATAAAGTGACACATAGAACAATAGAGCAGAATAGTCCAGAAATAAAACCCTACATATATTGTCAATTGTCTAGCATAGGAGCCAAGACTACACAATGGAGAAGTGTGGGGAATAAGCTTAGAAATTTCCTGGGCTTACACCAATGGGTTAACACGGCATAAAGAATTGCAATGGGTGGGATGCTCACACCCAAGTTTGGATAAACAAGGTTAGGTAAATAAGTATAGAGAAGGGAGGGCAGAAGCCCCAATATAGAATATAGGTATATGAAATAAACAAGATTAGGAATTCAGGGAGGAAGTGCCCCCCATCATTTAGTACTATAGCAGAAAGCTACTTTCTCAGGAAGGGAGGACCAAGTTAGGTAAACAGGTAGCCTGAGCTATAGACCGCTGCGCTGCACTGCTGGTGAAGCTGCCCAGAGAGAAGATGATTAACACAACAAAGGTGCCTTGTTAACCCTGAGGTCAAGTGTCCTGTCTTATTCCTTAGGCTAGCTAAGATAAACAGAGGTGGTGCCTCATGTCCCCTGTAAACAACCTTCTGCCCAGTTGCATGGCATCAGGATTTTGTTTTGTATTAACCCAAAACCCTAACCCTGAATATCAAGATCCCCTTTCCCTCATGTCCGTGAGTTAATGTTCACAAATTCATTGTGTCTTTGTACAAGTCCATCACCATGTTTGTAAGACTTCTGCTCCTAATAAAAATAGGGCAAAGACCCTTATTTGGTGTTCTTGTCTTTTCCCAGACATTAATCATCTCTTGCATTTTAATCCTGCGTCCCGCTCTCTTGCTAGACAAGAAAGAACTCTAGACTTAGAGTCTATGACAGGGGGAAACAGCTTGGCAGTGCAAGATGTGTAGATGTGAATTCCAGGAGAGAAAAAATGGTAGCACTGCAGAGAGGAAGGAACCCTTTCTGTAGAGAGACAAAAGAGGGAGAAAGAGAGAGGGGTAGCAATTATGTTGCATTGTTAGCACAAGAGGAAATCCTTTCTGGACCATGGACTGGGGAGTGAGGAGTACTGAGTGTTCCAGTTTTGTTTTGTTTTTTCAAATGCTGTTTGGAGCTTGAACGCTGAGATTTTGGAACTCTGCAACTTTCTCTATATCAGAGCTGTGGTGTGTACTCCTGGGAGGCAGGCCCCAGAGTGCATAGTGACATGTCATAAGGAAATTTTCAAAATACAAAAATAAAGAGAGAATTCTGAAAGCATCTGGGGACAAAATGTCCTTAACCTGCAAGGTTATACATATAAGGGTGAGGGTAGACAAGTTCTGAAACTTGTCAGGTCAGAAAAGAGTAGCAGGACATATTCAATGTGCTGAACAGCTAATGTGCAGCTAATGTGCAGCAATGTGCAACTAAGAATTCCTTATCCAGCAAGGTTGTCATTCAGAATAGGAGAAACAAAGACTTTCCCAGAAAAACAAAATCAAAAGGAGTTAGTGACCACTAAACCAGCTTTGCAAGAAATTTTAATGGGGACCCTCCAGTGGGGGAAAAAACAAAAACAAAAACCCAAAGCAACAAAGATTACTAAGGAGCAGAGAATATTACCAAAACCACCAACTCTACAGGTAACACAGTGGCACTAAATTCATACCTTTCAGTAATCACTCTGAATGTAAATGGTCTAAATGCTCCAATCCAAAGACATAGGGTATCAGAATGGAAAAGATCCATCTGCACGATACCTATAAGAGACTCAATTTAGGCTTACAGACATCTTCAGATTGAAAGTGAGGGGATGGAGAAACATCTGTCATGATAGTGAGCATCAAAAGGAAGCTGGGGCATCTATACTTATATCAGACAAAGTATATTTTAAAACAAAGACTGTAGAGCCACCTGGGTGGCTCGTTTGGTTAGGTGTCCAGCTCTTGATTTTGGCTTAGGTCATGGTTTGTGGCTTCTTGCACTGGCAGTGTGCAGCCTGCTTGTGATTCTAACTTTCTCTCTCTTTATGTCCCTCCCCCACTCTCACTATTTTTGTTTCTCTTAAAATAAATGAACTTAAAAAAAATAAAACAAAGACTGTAACGAGATAATGAGGGGCATTATATCATAATTAAGTAGTCTATTTATCAAAAAGATCTAACAACTGTAAATATTTATGCCTCAACTTGGAGAACTAAAATATACAAATCGACCAATCACAAGCATAAAGAAATTCATGGGCATAGGAGTACAAGATTTTAATGCCCCACATACAACAATGGACAGATCATCTAAGCAGAAAATCAACAAAGAAACAATGGAAAAAATGGCTTTGAATAACACACTGTACCTGATGGACTTAACTTATTTTTTAGAACATTTAATCCCAAAGCAGCAGAATAAACATTCCTTTAAAGGGAAAATAGAACATTCTCCAGAATAGATTGCATACTAGGTCAGAAATTAGCCCTCAATATATGAAAATAGAGATCATACCATGAAAAATTTCAGATTACAAATTTATGAAACTAGAAATCAACCAGGAAAAAAAAATGGAAAGGGCTCAAATACAGTGAGGTTAAAGAACATCCTACTAAAGAATTAATGGTTTAACCAACAAAGTAAATAAGAAATAAAGGTAAAATACAAAGAAGCAAATGTAGATGAAAACACGACAGTCCAAAACCTTTGGGATGCAGCAAAAACAGTCCTAGAAGAAATTACACTGCAACTCAATTCAGGCCTATCTCAAGAAGGCAGAAAGGTCTGAAACAAAACCTAAACTTACACCTAAAGGAGCTAGAAATGGAGCAGACAATAAAGCACAAAGCCAGCAAAAATGAAACAATAAAGATTAGACATGAAATAAATTATATATATATATATATATATATATATATATATATATATATACAAAAAAAAAGTAGGATCAATGAAACAAAACATGGGTTTTTGAAAGAATACAAAGGTTGATAAACCCCTAGCCAGACATCTCAAAAAGAAAAGAGAGAGGACCCAAATAAATAAAATCACAAATGAAAGAGGAGAGATAAACACCACAGAAATACAAACAATTATAAGAGAAATTATATTATGAAAAATTATATGCCAACCCACTGGACAACCTGGAAAAAATGGACAAATTCCTAGAAGCTCACACAAAACCAAAATTCAAACAGGAAGAAGTAGAAAATTGGAACAGTCCCATAACCAGGAAAGAAATTTAATCAGTTATAATAAATCTCTAAACTAGAGTCCTGGACCAGATGGCTTTCTGGGGGAATTCTACCAGACATTAAAGAAGAGTTCATGTCTATTATTTTCAAACTATTCCAAAAAATAGACAGAGAAGGAAAACTTCCAAAATCATTCTATGAAGAGGGACTTATCTTGATTCCAAAACCCAATAAAGACACCAGACAGATATTCCTGATGTCCCTGGATTCACAAATTCCTAACAAATACTAGAAAATCAAATTCAGCAGTACATCCAAAGAATTATTCACCATGATCAAGTGGGATTTATTCCTAGGCTGCAGGGCTGGTTCAATAATAGAAAATCAATCAATCAATCAATCAATAATAAAAGAAAGGATAAGAACCATATGATCCTTACAACAGGTGCATACAAGGCATTTGACAAAATACAGCACTATTTCTTGATAAAAAACCTTAAGACATTTGGGATTGGAGAAACATACCTCAGCATCATAAAAGCCATAGAATAAAGGCCCACAGCTAATATCATCTTCAATGGGGAAAAATTGAGAGCTTTCTCTGTAATGTCAGGAGCACAAGGGATGTCCACTCACACCACTGTTGTTCAACATAGGCCTGGAAGTTCTAGCCTTTGCAATAAGACAACAAAAAGAAATAAAATGTACACAAATTAGCAAAGAAGAGATAAAACATTAAATCTTCACAGATGGCATGGTAATCTACATGGAAAATTCGAAACACTCCACCAAAAAAAAAAAAAAACTGCTAGAACTGATTTTGATTTCAGCAAAGTCACAGGGTATAAAATTAAATACAGAAATTAGTTGCATTTCCATACACGAATAAACTGGACAGCGAGAGATAGAAGAAAGAAACTGGACCACTCTCTTACACCATACACAAAAAGAAATTCAAAATGGATGAAAGATCTAAACTTGAGACAGGAAACCATCAAAATTCTAGAAGATAAAGCAGATAGCAACTCCTTTGACCTTGGCTGCTGCAACCTCTTACTAGCCACATTTCTGTAGGCAAGGGAAGTAAAAGCAAAATGAAATATTGTGACATCATTAAGATAAAAAGGCTTATGCAAAGTAAATAAAACAATCAATAAAATTAAGGTAACCAATGGAATGACAGAGGATATTTGCAAACGACATATCAGATAAAGGATTAGTATCCAAAATCTATCAATAACTTATCAAACTCAATACCCAAAAAACAAATAATCCAGTGAAGAAATAGGCAGAAGACTTGAATAAACACTTTTCCAAAGAAGACATCCAGATGACTAACAAACACATGAGAAGATATTCAACATCAGCTCAAATTCAAGAAAATAGAAATCAAAACTACAATGATATACCACATCATACTTGTCATAACGGCTAAAATTAACAACTCAGGAAACAACAGATGTTGGCAAGGAGGTGGAGAAAGAGGAACCCTTTGCACTGTTATTGGGAATGTCAACTGGTACATCCACTCTGGTAAACAGTATGGAGGTTCCTCAAAAAATTAAAAATAGAACTACCCTATGATTCAGGAATTTCACTACTAGGTATTTATCCAAGGGATACAGAAATGCTGATTCGAAGGGGCACACTCACCCCATTGTTTATAGCATCACTATCAACAATAGGCATATTGTCGAAAGAGCCCAAATGGAAAGAGCCCACTGGAAAGAGCCATCCAGTAACTGATGAATGGATAAAGTATAGTGGTATATACATACAATGGAGTACTACTTGGTGATCAAAAAGAATGAAATCTTGCCATTTGTAACAATGTGGATGGAACTAGAGTGTAATATGCTAAGCAAAGTAAGTCAGTCAGAGAAAGACATAATATCCTATGATTTCACACATAGGTGGGATTTAAGAAACAAAACAGATGAACATAGGGGAAGGGAAGGAGAAATACGATAAAAACAAATAAGGAGACAAACCATAAAAAACTCTTAAATACAGAGAACAACCTGAGAGTTGCTGGAGGAAGGTCGGTGGTATATATGCTAAATGGGTGATGGGCATTAGGGAGGGCACTTTTTGGGATGAGCACTGGGTGTTATATGGAAATTATGAATCACTACATTCAACTCCTGAAACCAATACTACACTGTATATCAATTAACATGAATTTAAATAAACAAATTAAAAAATAATCAAAATGATATAAGTACTAGCAATTTTAATTTCCTTGGTAATTACAGATATTACATTTTTAATCTTGTCAATAATTGAAACTAATAATATAAATTACTTTATGATACTAGCCTAATATGCTGGTTTTATGCTCATCCAAATGACAACTTATAAACAAAACTAGCACTCTCAATTTTTCCTCTGAATGTTGACAATTATTGCACAACAATTGAAAATTAATTGCTCCTAATAGACCCAGGGAAATGCTGCAGGTTTTTTCACAGTGGATTTGGGCATTGACATATCCAATAATTTGAGTACATGCCATTTATTAATGGAAAGACCTTTTATATAACTTCCATATTTTATTCAAATAATGCATTGACAGGGCATCAACCAACTACAGGGTAAACTGGTATTCCCATAACCCACACCTCCAGACCCCTAAGGAAAATACTTCAAATTATTTCATAATTTTTCCCAGTACTTTCTTGATATTGTAAACAATATGCTTATCTTCTAATGGTTGACTCATAAATCCAAATATGAGACCATAATTTGTACCTTAGGCCACTGTGGATGGAATGTTGCCCCTCACTACATCACCGACTTTTTCCTCTTTCCCTCTCTCCCCATTCAACATAGTTATGTTTTATGTTTGGGGACATGCATTGTTCCATCGTTAGAATTTATTGGTTACATATATAATATATAATGGTACTATAAAACATGGTGTTAGTTTATTTGATAATTCTCACTATGGCATTGTTCCATCATTAGAATTTATTGGTTACATATATAATATATAATGGTACCATAAACATGGTGTTAGTTTATTTGATAATTCTCACTATCACCTAAACAGATCTTAAAATCTTCTTGAGATAAATTATAGTAATATAGGAAGAATTGAACAGTTATTCATTCTAATTTTTCTCATTCTCTTATTTTCTCTTTTTGACAACCTGTCCATGATCATCCTCATCCTCCTGGACACCTATCTCCATGCATGCATGCATTTTGTACTTAGTTCTCCCTTGTGGACCTGAACTACATCTCCACCATTGTCCCCAGGATGGTGTCCAATTATCTCTTTCAAAACAAGTCTATTTCTTTCATTGGGTGAGGGATTCAGAGCTTCTTTATCTTGACTTTAGTAGGTGCAAAAGGATTACTATTGACCACTATGGCATATGATAGCTAGGTGGCTATTTGCTTTCTTCTCCACTATCCCGTTCATATGAGTAAAAGAGTCTGTGTGTTGATGATAATGGGATCCTGGATAATGGGCTCAATCAACTGTTGTGCCCACACTGTATATGCCTTCCATTTACCTTACTGTCAATCCAGAACTGGCAACCATTTCTTCTTTGATGTACTGGACATATTGGCCTGCATGAGCCTGGCCAATGGTACTGGCCTGCATGGGCATCTCAGCCTGAGAATACAGTGTTTGGAAGCACCACACTATTGATTGTGTTTCCTTTAATTGGCATTACATGTTCCTATGGCCACATTCTCCTTGACATCTACAGCATGCACTCAGCAGAAGGGAGGAAGAAGGCCTATTTGACACACCGCACCCACTTCGTTGTGGTGACTTTCTAATATGCACCCTTTGTTTACACTTATCTATACCCAAGATCTCTCCAATCTCCAAGAGACAACAAGGTTCTTGTTGTCTTCTACACCATGCTTACCCAAATGTTCAACCCAAATGCTCAATCTACAGCCTTGAAAAAAAAAAAAAAAAAAGAGGTGATAGGGACCATGGGAAGAGTAATTGAGAGGATCTGTTCTGTAAAAATATAGAGGAAACTCTCAGTCCTGCAGTCTCATAAGAAGACCAATTTCACCTTTTTTACACCTTAAGGGCAATATTATTTCAGGATTGAAGACAAGGACTAAAATAACCTAGACGATTAAAATAATTGAGATTTGACCAAACAATTGTATATTACTGATCACTCTTTTTGTTTTCTTTGTGGTAATTTTTTCAATAAAGATAAAGGCCATATATTTTATCCTAATTTGTGGACAATAAGGGTTTTTTTTTTCTAATTTTTTAAATGTTTTATTTATTTTTAAGAGACCCTCAGAGTGTGAGTGGGGGAGGGGCATGGAGAGGGAGACACAGAATCTGAAGCAGGCTCCAGTCTCCGAGCTGTCAGTACAGAGCCCAATGTGGGGCTTAAACCCATAAACCTTGAGATCATGACTGGGCTGAAGTCAGATGCTTAACCTACTGCACCATCCAAGAACCCCCAATAAGGCTTTACTGATATGTAGAAATGATACTGGAAACAGTCAAATTTAATGGAATTATTCAGTATAATAGTTTTAATGCTTAGATATATCCCCAAAATGGGAAAACAAGACAAAGGACAAAAGTACAAAAAATGCAATACCTGTTCTGTGTTTATTTAAATAAATGCTTTTAAATAAATGTATATTTGAATAAACAAAGAGAAACAAAGATTTCAAATAAACTTTAACTTGATAAATGAGCAATGTCTTGCAATACGAGTAGTACATGACTCTGAATGTTGCATGATCACAACTGAGGCAATGGTTCCTGAAATTCGCTGTGATATACAAGTGCTTTGGATTATAAGCATGTTTCCAGAACACATTATACTCACAAACCAAGATTTTACTGATTATATATATATATATATATATATATATATACTCTAAAATAGTGAATACTGGTTTTTCTGTTTCCCAATTTTCAGGGAAAGTGATAGATGTAGAGACTAGGCATAAAAATCTGCATGGAATTAGAAGCCTTCACGCCGTTAGAGAGGAAATTTTATATCTTTTATGAGAGGGAGCCTGAAAGTATCTAGATGAATCAAAAGAAAACAATTTTATTACAGGTCTATCCCAGGAAAAATAATTATGACTGGAGAGAGGCAAATTAAAGAATCAGAGCCATTTTATAAAAATATTGATGGGAATTACACACTATTAAGTGATGAGTAATCAATCTGAGCCAATTGCAAATCATTCCTCAAAACACTCAAATTTTACATTCCCAAAAGCCAAGCCATTATTACTGTTTTATACGATAATTTCTGTTATGGACATTTCATTATACATTTAGCATTGTCATAATTCTACTGAACCAGGATTGAGGGATTGATTTTAGTTAGCCTTTCTCTACCACATTTTTAAATAGATATATCTGTTTAGTCACTAGACTACAAAAGTCCTACCATTATATCCAGCTTAACTCTACTCCTGAACGCTATCAATGAATGGTCATCAGTGTTTGTTTATGGGATCATTCAGTTATAATCTTTATTTTCTGAAATCAGATGTAAATACGGAGGCTAGAATAAACATATAAGAAGTATTACCCCAAGCATGATAGTAATAGATGACTGATGCATTTGAATGGAAATAGTTATTTTTTTCCAAAATAAAAGATCTGCACTTCAGAAGGTTTCATATAAGTTTGTATATTTTTACACTTAATCTAAGTGAGCTTTTGGAGATTTATAGACTATTAAGAATTTGATTAAGAACTTGATTTGGGAATGACAAAAGTATGACTTTTCTTCAAATATACAGTGGAAAATATTCTCATCACAAGAAACTACAATAATATAGTAATACTTTTTAAAAGGAAGCATTGGCTTAAGATGAAAGATTTACCACATATCACGTAACTGAATTTTCAAATTTGGAATAAAAGGAAGACATTCACTGCTTCAGTGGCCAAATTATCATTAAGCATTTAGTCTTTACTAGAAAAGTTTACAATTGAAATAAGTTGGATTTAAAATGTGATTACCGATGTGGCAGGAAGATGGCGGCGTAGGAGGACGCTGGGCTCACCGCTCGTCCTGCTGATCACTTAGATTCCACCTACACCTGCCTAAATAACCCAGAAAACCACCAGAGGATTAGCAGAACGGAGTCACCGGACCCAAGTGCAGACGAGAGGCCCACGGAAGAGGGTAGGAAGGGCGGCGAGGCGGTGCGCGCTCCACGGACTGGCGGGAGGGAGCCGGGGCGGAGGGGCGGCTCGCCAGCCAAGCAGAGCCCCCGAGTCCAGCTTGCAAAAGCGGAGGGGCCTGACGGACTGTGTTCCGACAGCAAGCGCGACTTAGCGTCTGGGAGGTCATAAGTTAACAGCTCTGCTCGGAAAGCGGGAAGGCTGGAGGACAAAGGGAGGGTGAGCTGCGGAGCCCCCGGACGACAGAGCTCAGTTTGGTGGGGAACAAAGGCGCTCGCCAGCGCCATCTCCCCCGCCCATCCCCCAGCCAAAATCCCAAAGGGAACCGGTTCCGGCCAGGGAAATTGCTTGCTCCGCGCAAACACCCAACTCTGTGCTTCTGCGGAGCCAAACCTCCGGCAGCGGATCTGACTCCCTCCGGCTGCCACAGGGCCCCTCCTGAAGTGGATCACCTAAGGAGAAGCGAGCTAAGCCTGCCCCCCCTGCCGCCGTGCACCTTGCCTTCCCACCCCAGCTAATACGCCAGATCCCCAGCATCACAAGCCTGGCAGTGTGCAAGTAGCCCAGACGGGCCACGCCACCCCACAGTGAATCCCGCCCCTAGGAGAGGGGAAGAGAAGGCACACACCAGTCTGACTGTGGCCCCAGCGGTGGGCTGGGGGCAGACATCAGGACTGACTGCGGCCCCGCCCACTAACTCCAGTTATACACCACAGCACAGGGGAAGTGCCCTGCAGGTCCTCACCACACCAGGGACTATCCAAAATGACCAAGCGGAAGAATTCCCCTCAGAAGAATCTCCAGGAAATAACAACAGCTAATGAGCTGATCAAAAAGGATTTAAATAATATAACAGAAAGTGAATTTAGAATAATAGTCATAAAATTAATCGCTGGGCTGGAAAACAGTATACAGGACAGCAGAGAAGCTATTGCTACAGAGATCAAGGGACTAAGGAACAGTCACGAGGAGCTGAAAAACGCTTTAAATGAAATGCAAAACAAAATGCAAACCACCACAGCTCGGATGGAAGAGGCAGAGGAGAGAATAGGTGAACTAGAAGATAAAGTTATGGAAAAAGAGGAAGCTGAGAAAAAGAGAGATAAAAAAATCCAGGAGTATGAGGGGAAAATTAGAGAACTAAGTGATACACTAAAAAGAAATAATATACGTATAATTGGTATTCCAGAGGAGGAAGAGAGAGGGAAAGGTGCTGAAGGGGTACTTGAAGAAATAATAGCTGAGAACTTCCCTGAACTGGGGAAGGAAAAAGGCATTGAAATCCAAGAGGCACAGAGAACTCCCTTCAGACGTAACTTGAATCGATCTTCTGCACGACATATCATAGTGAAACTGGCAAAATACAAGGATAAAGAGAAAATTCTGAAAGCAGCAAGGGGTAAACGTGCCCTCACATATAAAGGGAGACCTAGAAGACTCGTGACTGATCTCTCTTTTGAAACTTGGCAGGCCAGAAAGAATTGGCACGAGATTTTCAGGGTGCTAGACAGCAAAAATATGCAGCCGAGAATCCTTTATCCAGCAAGTCTGTCATTTAGAATAGAAGGAGAGATAAAGGTCTTCCCAAACAAACAAAAACTGAAGGAATTTGTCACCACTAAACCAGCCCTACAACAGATCCTAAGGGGGACCCTGTGAGACAAAGTACCAGAGACATCACTACAAGCATAAAACATACAGACATCACAATGACTCTAAACCCGTATCTTTCTATAATAACACTGAATGTAAATGGACTAAATGCGCCAACCAAAAGACATAGGGTATCAGAATGGATAAAAAAACAAGACCCATCTATTTGCTGTCTACGAGAGACTCATTGTAGACCTGAGGACACCTTTAGATTGAGAGTGAGGGGATGGAGAACTATTTATCATGCTACTGGAAGCCAAAAGAAAGCTGGAGTAGCCATACTTATATCAGACAAACTAGACTTTAAATTAAAGGCTGTAACAAGAGATGAAGAAGGACATTATATAATAGTTACAGGGTCTATCCATCAGGAAGAGCTAACAATTATAAATGTCTATGCGCCGAATACCGGAGCCCCCAAGTATATAAAACAATTACTCATAAAATGTGATTACCTAAGGTAATTTATTTCTTAACAAAAATAAATTCAGTCTAAGTTAAGCAGAAAATACTACATTAAAAAGACTGAAGGAGGAGCTAAGATGGCAACATAGTAGGAGAACCCTAGGCTGGCCTCATTCCTTGAACACAACTAAATATCTATCAAATCTTTCTGAATACCCAATAAATCAAGATGAGGACTGATATAACAAATATCACACATAGAAGGAGAGAAGAGGCCAAAGAGAGAGAAGAGAAGAGAAAATATGAAGTGCAGAGACTTGGTTTGGGGGAGAAACAGGTGTTGCAGAGGTGAGGGAGCCCTGGTCACAGAGAAAGGAAAGAGAGAGAAAGGAGCACACAGGGCAATGCACAAAGAGAACACTTTCCCAAAATCACTAGCTAGGAAAATGAGAGGGACTGATTTCCACAAGTTTTTGCAACTAGTGGTGCTTGAACACTGACGTTTTTAAGGTGTGCAGGCTTGGCTGAGATAGAGCCCTGATAGCACTGCTTTGCTGGAGAAAAGGCAGGTAAGCAACCCATTGACAGACAGCAGTATCTGAAGACTGATTAGAGACACACAGTGGTGTGTGTGTGTGTGTGTGTGTGTGTGTGTGTGTGTGTGTGTAGATTATTCACTCTTATTGGAGCATGTCCATGACAGGTAGTGTTCATGGAGACATCTCTCTGGGGACCAAGGAGCTAGCAGGTGCCATTTCCCTCCACTGCCTCTCAGCAAAAATGGAGAGCCACCTGATCAGGGCAACTTCACCCCAACACTGGCTGCCTAGCCTGATGCTCTAAATCCTATGCCGCTGCACTCTGGCACAACTGCACTTTTTGGGTCAAACCTGATTCAATCCCAGTGCAGGGATATCTTCCCCTCTAAGAGGTCTGGTGCACCATGTCTACATGTTCCCAGATCCTGGAGTTTTAAAAGTCAGCAGGCTTGGCTGAGATAGAGCCTGAGTGCACTACACTTCTCATGGAGAGAAGACAGGCAACCAACCTGGTGTAAGACAGGATGAAAACAGTGACTGACAAAATGCCTGGGACACACAAGGGGGAGGTTATTCACACTTCTTGGAGTACTTCCCTGATAGCAGCAAGCAGGGAGATCCTCCTCCAGAGACAAAAGTGCTGGCTGGAGCAATTTCCCTCTCCACCCCTAGTGTAAACAACCTGAGATAAACAGTACAAGGCCTACACTGGCTGCTTAAGCTTCTAACGCTGGGTCCCACACTCCTATGCTCTGATGCTACTGCCCTTTCTTGTCAAATTTGCCTCAGTCACAGCATGGTGGCCCCTCCTTCACAAGACCAGAGTGTAAGATCCTGCCCACACCAAGTATACTGACCAGAGAGATCTATAAGGCTTCAATTCTAATAGAAATAGCATTAGGTCTCATTTAAAGAGCAGATCAGAGCCCATGTAGTAAACCTCCCAACTCTGCCCAAGGATGAAATACTACCCATTGCAGGCAGGGAGAACTTCCACAGATGACTGACCTGAGAGATAGAGCAGCAAAAACAGCAGCAGAATGCATGAAGCATACACCAGAGAGTCCCTGAAGCATGAGGACCTAGACACTATACAACCTCTTCTTCATTAGGTCATCTCTCTCAGGGGCAGGAAACAGAACAGTCTTCCAACACAGAAATAAAGACAGAGACTTATGCAAAGTGCCAAGAGAGAGGATTTCATCCTAAATAAAATAAGATAAGGTCACAACCAGAGACTAAATGAAACAGATACAAGTAATATATCTGATGGACAATTTAAAACAATAATAAAGATAGTCACTGGACCTGAGATAAAAAATGGAAGGCTTCAGGGAGGTTCTTACAGCAGAAACAAACAAAAATGTTAAAACAAATAGTCAGAAATGAAAAATCCAATAAGTGAGATTCAAAACAGACTGGATGCAGTGCACATAAGGATCGAAGAAGCAGAGGGGTGCCTGGGTGACTCAGTCAGTTAAGCATCCGGCTTTGGCTCAGATCATGATCTCGCAGTTTGTGAGTTCGAGCCCTGTTTCGAGCTCTGTGCTGATGGCTCAGAGTCTGGAGCCTGCTTCAGATTCTGTGTCTCCCCTTCTCTCTACTCCTCCCTGCTTGTGCTCTGTCTCTCTCTGTTTCTCAATAGTAAATAAACATAAAAAAATTAAAAAGGATGGAAGAAGCAGAAAAACAAATAAGTGATATAAAACATAAAATAATGGAAAATAATGAAGCAGAACAAAAGAGAGAAACAGGAATTATGGAACATGAGAATAAACTTAGGGACTTCAATGACTCAAACCTACTAATATCCTTATTATAGGATTCCTAAAGAAGCTGAGGACTGAAGAGTGGGCAGAAAACTTATTTGAGAAAATAATTGCTGAAAACGTTCCTAAAATGAGAAAGGAAATAAACATCCAGATCCAAGAGACACAGAGAACTCCCATCAAGAGCAAAAAAAGGAGGCCAATGTCGAGACATGTTGTAATTGAATTTGCAAAATATAGTGATAAAGAAACAATCGTAAAAGCAGCAAGACAAAACAATTCCCTAACTTACAAGGGAAGACGTATATGGTTAGTTGCAGATGTCTCCACAGGAACTTGGCAAAACAGATGGAATTGGCACAATATATTCAACATGTTGAATAGGAAATATCTGCAGCCAAGAATACACTATCTAGCAGTCTATCATTCAGAATAGAAGGAGTTATAGTTTTCCAGACAAACCAACCTAAAGTGGTTCATGATCACTAAACCACTCCTGCAGGAAATATTAAAAGGAACTTGTAGTGCACAGGAGAGACTAATTGTGAGAGAGTAGAAAAAAATAAAACAAAACAAAACAAACAGAGAAAATCTACAGAAAAAAAACAAGTAATAAAATGGCACTTAACTCATATATATAATCACTCTGAATGTACATGGGCTAAGTATTCCAATCAAAAGACAGAGTTTCAGAATGGACTTAAAATGAGATCCATCTTACGCTGCCAAAAAAGTCTCATTTTAGACCTAATGACATCTGCAGATTGAAAGTGAGGGGATGAAGAAATGTGTATCATGCAAATGGATATCAAAAGAAAGCTGGAGTAGCCATACCTATATCAGACAAACTAGATTTTTAACCAAAGAAAGTAACAAAAGATGAAGAAGGGGTATATCATAATAAAGGGGAATATTCAACAAGATCTAACAACTGTAAATATTTATACCCTCAACATGAACACCCAAATATATAAAACTATTAATAACAAACATAAAGAAACCTATTGATAATAATAATAGGGGACTTTTATACCCCACTTACATCAATGGACAGATCATATAAACAGCAAATCAACAAGGAAATAATGACTTTGAATGACATGCAGTACAAGATGGACTTTACATATATATTAAGAACATTACATCTTGAAGCAGCAGAATATGCATTCTTTTCAAGTGCACATGAGACATTCTCCATAATAGATCACATACTAGGTCACAAAACATAATTCAACAATTACCAAAAGATTAGGATCATATCATGCATAATTTCTGACCACAACACCATGAAACTTGAAGTCAATCATGAGAAAAAAATTTGGAAAGACAACTAACACATGGAGGTTAAACAATATGCTATTAAACGAGTGGATCAACTAGGAAATCAAGAAGAAATTTTTAAAAAATGCATGGAAAAAATAAAAATGAAAACACACTGCCAAAAACCTTTGGGATGCAGCAAAAGTGATATATAAGAATATATATCAAAAAGTAAAAAATACCAGAATAACTAAAATCACAAATTGGAGAGGAGAAATAACAACCAAAATCACAGAAATAAATATGATTATGAGAGAATATTATAATAAACCAGATGCCAAAAAATTGGACAACTTGGAATAAACGGATACATTCCAAGAAACATAAACTAACAAAACTGAAACAGGAATAAATAGAAAACTTGAACATACCAATAACCAGTAAAGAAATTGAATCACTAACCAAAAATCTCCCAACAAACAAAAATCCAGGGCTTTACAGGAGAAGTCTACCAAACATTTAAAGAAGAGTTAATACTCATTCTTTTGAATTAATTCCAAAAAACTAGAAATAGAAGGAAAACTTCCAGGGGCGCCTGGGTGGCGCAGTCGGTTAAGCGTCCGACTTCAGCCAGGTCACGATCTCGCGGTCCGTGAGTTCGAGCCCCGCGTCGGGCTCTGGGCTGATGGCTCAGAGCCTGGAGCCTGTTTCCGATTCTGTGTCTCCCTCTCTCTCTGCCCCTCCCCCGTTCATGCTCTGTCTCTCTCTGTCCCAAAAATAAATAAATGTTGAAAAAAAAAAAATTTAAAAAAAAAAAAGAAGGAAAACTTCCAAACTCATTCTATGGGGCCAGCATTACTTTGATTACAAAACCAGACAGAAATACTGCTAAAAAAAGAGAATTACCGGCCAATTAAACTGATGAACAGGGATGCAAAAATTCTCAATAAAATACTAGAAAATTAAATTCAGCAGTACATTATAAGAATCATTCACCACAATCAAGTGGGATTTATTCATGGTCTTTAAGGGTGGCTTAATATTCATAAATCAAATGTGATACACCACATTAATAAAAGAGATGGTAAGAACCATATGATCCTTTCAATAGGTACAGGAAAAAAAAACATGTCACAAAGTACAGCATCCATTCTTGACATAAACTGTCAACAAAATAGGTGTAGCAGGAACATACCTCAATATAATAAATGTCCTATATGAGAAATCCACAGATGACATCATTCTCAATGTTAAAAAACTGAGAGATTTTCTTCTACAGAGAGGAACAAAACAGAGGTGTCCACTCCCAGAACTCTCATTTAACACAGTACCAGAGTTCCTAGCCTATAAATCAGACAACATAAAGAAATAAAAGACAACCAAATCAGCAAGGAAGAAATCAAGTTTTTCATTATTTACAGATGACATAATTCTATATTAAAAAACCCAGAAGACTCCACTCAAAACAATTGCTAGAACTGATACACAGATTCAGTAAAGTCACAGGATACAAAATCGAAGTACAGAAATCTGTAGCATTTCACTTAAATAATGAAGCAGCAGAAAGGGATCCTATTTACAATTGCATCAACACTATAAGATACCTAGGAATAAACCTAACCAAAGAGGTAAAATACCTGTATTCTGAAAACTATAAAACACTGATGAAAGAAACTGAGAAGTAGCCTGTCTGTTTTTAGTACAATCTAGACTAAAAACACTTGCAGGGATGTGCAATTTTATGTAGGATCTTGAGAATAGAGGGAGTGACCCAAATTGATTGGAAATCCAGTGGAGAGTTTTCACAACTAGATGGTATTAAAATCTTTAATATGAGATTCCTTACAAAATTTCCAAGAAATCCAACTCAAGGCTTCTTTGGTAACTTTACATTCTTTCTATTGCTTTGCAAATGATCAGATCAAAAGTGACCAAACTTATTTACAAATCAGAAAGATATTTATTTGGGATTGATTTTGACCAAAGGAAAAGTGGTCTAGAAAAAAAATACATGTGCTTCAGGGTAAAACTGCATTTTCAAGCTTCTAAAGGTCACCCCACAAGATCTACCACTGTATTATCACACAGTCTTAAATAATTCACTTAAAATCTGTAGGAATCAGCTTTTCATCACTATAATAATGATAGTTTTAAAATTCTATTTCTTCTATAAATATATAAAGTGATAATGTGAGGCTTTTTTCAGTTTTTGTTTTCAACTGAATAAAATCATAAAGAAGATATTTATGCAGATAAAATAATGGATATTGAATTTCTGTGATGGTAATTTGCACATTACTTTGATATTGGACAATAATTGGAAAAATTTCCTTATCATGATGTAGGGACAACTATATATCTCAAATATATATTTTACAGCTCAGTTTACAGAGGAAATAATATATTGGTCTTTTTTTGAATAATCAAAATCACCTAGGGACACTGGTAAAGGAGCAAGCATGAATCTCCGTTCACTCAGAGGATCTGGAAATGATGTCTGTATTTTTCTAAACCATTTATTAGAGTTGGATATTGGCAGGGAACAAGTGGCAATGAGGTATCCACAGAATAAGAGGAAACAGAAGATGTTAAAATAACCAAAATTTAAATACTAAAGCAATTTATTTGTGCATAAAGGACTTCTCATATACATTCTTGACCCTCTTTTATCTATAGTGAATTTCCATTTTAATAGCGCTCATCTTATCTGTGTATTTATTTATTTATTTATTTAAGTTTTGAGCAGTTAAAAGGGATATCCAGTAACTTTAGAATTACATTTTGAAGGATAAGACAGTTTCTCTATTTAAATGCACTTTAACATATAAATATCAATATCTATTCATTTAGAACCTAAGTTACTAGCAGGGGAACCAGGGAAAGTCATTTCAAATCTGAATCTTGATTTATCATCAAGATTAACATCATAAAATGTTGAGGTTACTTTAACATCAAGAATCATTGGTCAGGATAAAATACACTTTAATTTAATCCTGGCACAGATCTTGTCACAAGTCAGGTTTCATCCAGTGGAGATAGCCAGTAAAAGTTGATAGTGCCTCATTCCTTTGCCATGTATGGACATTGTTCAGGTTCAAGACTTTTTTCTCCAACTTAGTAAGAAATCACCTGATTAATTAATTAATTAATTTGTCAGTGTATGTTTAATGTAATTAAAAAATCAAGATAAATGAAAATCTTTTTGTAAATGGTCTCTGAATAGATTACTCATTGTTATTTCACTGAACAAAAGGAAAATGAAAGGGAAAACATCTAGTCAGTTTATTTTGACAGAGAGAGAGAGAGAGAGAGAGAGAGAGAATCCCAAACAGACTCCATGTTCATCATGGAGCTTGATGCAGGGCTCGATCCCAGAACCTTGGGATCATGACCTGAGCCAACATCAAGAGTTGGACACTCGACCAAACCACCCACTGGGCATCTCTCTAATTTATTTTTACAAATAAAAAAGATCTTAGTATTTTAGACCTTGAAACAGACATTCAATTTCTGCTATTGCTTCCATTTCAGATGCAATGCTTATTTAAATGATATCAGATATAGGTTATTAGCACAAAAACAGGAAAATATAGATAGATAATCAAAAAGATGCTGCATTGAAAGTCATGTGGCATGGCATCAAAGCACAAATATGACTTACATTTTATTATTTCATGCTGCGTTTTTTTCTCATGTTTAAACTGTTATAATATTAACTACCTAATAGAATATTTATTATGTAAGCCCTATATAAAATACAAATGATAAGAGTACTAGCAATGTTAATTCAATGGTTAATTGCAAATAATACATTATCAATTTTGTCAGTAATTGAAATTCTGAAATTAAATTATTTCCTATATCTGCCTGGTATGCTGGTCTCATACTTATCCAAACACCAATTTAAGAAAAGAGTTTTTCACTTGCAATTTGTTAATAGCCACCCAAAAATTTGAAAATCAATTGCTCCATATAGACCCAGGACCCTGCTGTATTTTTTTTTAAATGGATTTGGAGATTTACATAGGGGGAAATTTGAGTATATGTAAATTATTAACTGTACAATAATATGTATATTACTTTAATATTTCATTTATATAATGCATAGGCATGGCATCAAAAAACAACAGGGGAAAATGATGGTTCCATAATTCATTCTTCCTGACACTCAAGACAAATACTCAAATTTTTGAGTTTGTCTGAATACTTTCTTTATATTGTAAACAGTATACTTATCTCCTAATGCTTGATTCCTCAATCCCAAATACCAGTGTATGATTTGTAAATCAGGCTAATGTGCATGGAATGATGACCCTTTCTACATTGTCACCTTCATCCTTTTATTCTCTTTTCATTCTCTCAACACAGTTACATCCTACTTTTGGTTTGGGGACATGAACTGATGGCATTGTTTCATCTTTTGGAATTTATTGGTTTTATGTGAAAAAAAACCCAGCATTATTGTAAATCTTGATGCTATTTTACTGGTTGTTACTGAAAATATGACCCTAATTACATTATTATTAATTCTCAAAAGAAATTTAGAATTATATCTTTTTTTCCAGTTTTATTTTAATTAAAGTTAATTAACATGCATTGTTATATTAATTTCAGGTGTACAATACAGTGATTCAACAATTCCATTTATTACACAGTGCTCATCAAGACAAATGCACTCCTTAATCCCCATCACCTATGTACCCAAACCCCCACTCCTTCCCCTCTGGTAACCATCTATTTGTTCTCTATAATTTAGTCCTTTACTTGATTTATCTCCCTCTCTCTCTTTTGACCACCCCCCTTGCTTATACATTTTGTTTCTTTAAATTCCACACATGAGTGAAATGATAGATTTGTTGTTCTCTGACTTATTTATTTCATTAAGCATTATACTTTATAGTTCCATCCATGTCATTGCAAATGGCAACATTTCATTCCCTTTTATGGCTGAATAACATTCCATTATATGGATACATAGATATATATAGATGATAGATAGATAGATAGATAGATAGATAGATAGATAGATGATATAGATATCCCACACTTCTTATTTATCCATTTATCAATTGTAGATAAAGCTGCCATAAATATAGAGGTGCATGGATCCCATTGAATTAGTGTTTGTGTATTTTGGAGGAAAATACATAGAGGTGTGATCACTGGATCACAGGGTAATTTTATTTTTAGCTTTTTGATGAGCCTCCATAATTTTATGCACAGTTGCTGCACCAGTTTGCATTCCCACCAACAGTCTAAAATGATTCCTTTTTTCAACATCTTCAAAAACACTTGTTGAATTTTGTGTCTTTGATTTTAGTCATTCTAAAATATTTGAAGTGATATCTCTTTGTAGTTTTGATTTACATTTCACAAATGACAAATTGATAGTGAACATTTATTTGTATGTCTATTGGCCATCTGCATGTACTCTTAGGGGAAATGTTCAAGTCTTTTGCCCATTTTTACAATGGATTATCGGGGGGGTGTGAGTTGTTCAACTTCTTTATATATTTTGGATACTAACACTTTATGAAATATATCATTTGCAAACATCTCCTATCCTAGTTTGCCTTGAATTTCATTGAACTTCTCTGTTGATGTTCAGATGCTTTTTATTTTGATGTAGTCCCAATAGTTTATTTTGGTTTTGTTTTCTTTGCCTCAGTGGACATATCCAGAAAAATATGGCTACAGCCAATGTCAAAGAAGTTATTACCTGTGTACTCTTCTACGATTTTTATGGTTTCAGGTCTCAGAGTTAGGTCTTTCATCCATTTGAATAAATTTTTGTGTATGGTGTAAGAAAGACGTCCAGTTTCATTCTTTTACATGTTGTAGTACAGGTTTCACACCATTATTTGTTGAGAAGACTGTATTTTTTCCATTTGATATTCTTTACTACTCTGTTAAAGATTAGTTGATATAGTATGGGTTCATTGCTGAAGTTTCTGAACTCTTCCATTGATCTATATGTCTCTTTTCATGTGAGCACCATACTATCTTGAGACTACAGCTTTGTAATGTAACTTGAAGTCTGGAATTATGATGCCTCCAGCTTTACTTTTCTTTTTTAAGATTGTTTTGGCTATTTAACATCTTTGTAGTTCCATACAAGTTTTATGGTTGTTATTCTAGCCTTGTGAAAAATGTTGTTGGTATTTAGATAAAGATTGAATTAAAAATGCAGACTGATTTGGGTAGTACATACATTTTAACAATGTTTGTTCTTCCAATCTATGAACATGGAATGTTTTTCCATTTCTTTGTGTCCTTTTCAATTTCTTTCATAAGTGTTCTATACTTTTCAGGATACAAATCTTTTACCTCCCTGGTTAAATTTATTTCTAGGTATATCATTGTTTTTGGTTCAGTTGTAAATGAGATAGATTCCTTGATTTCTGTCTCTACTGTTTAGTTATTGATGTATATAAATACAACAGATTTCTGCACTTGATTTTACATCCTGTGACTTTGCTGAATTCATCATGCATTAGTTCTAGAAAATTTTCGGTAGAGTCTTTTGGGCTTTCTACATAAAGTATCATGTCTTCTACAAATAGTGCAAGTTTGATTTCTTCCTGATTTGGATGTCCTTTATTTCTTTTTGTTTTCTGATTGCTGAGGCTAAGATTCCAGTACTTTGTCAAACCGTAATGGTAAAAGTTGACACCCTTGTCCTGACCAAAGGGAAAAGGCTATCAGTTAATCAGATATTAGCTGTGGGTCTTTTGTATATGGCCTTATGATGTTGAAGTATGTTCCATAATGACTACTTCGTTGAGAGTTTTTATCAAGAATGAATACTGTATTTTTTCAAATACATTTTCTGCATCTGTTTGACAGTATCATATGGTTCTTATCTTTCTTTTATTAATGCGTTGTCACATGTTGATTTATTTACAAATATTGAACGAGCACTGCAGTCCAGGAATAAATCCCACTTGATTGTTTTGAATAATTATTTTCCTGTACTGTTTGTTTTGCCAGTAACTTGTTGAGAATTTGTGCATCCAGGTTCATCAGGGATATTGGCCTTATTCTCTTTTTAACTGTTGTCTTTGTTTGGTTTTGGAATCAAGGTAATTCTGGCTTCATAGAATGCATTTGGAAATTTTATTTCCATTTTTATTTTTTGGAACAGATTGAGAAAAATAGGTATTACTCTTCTTTAAATGTCTGGCATAATTCTCCTGGAAAGTCATCTGGCCCAGGACTCTTGTTTGTGGGTAGATTTTTGATTACTGATTCAATTCCTTTGCTGGTTATAGGTCTGGTCAAATTTTCTATTTCTCCCTGTGTCAGTTTTGGTAGTTGGTGGGTTTCTAGGAATTTGTCCATTTCTTTCAGATTGCCCAGTTTGTTGGCATATAGCTTTTCATAGTATTATTTTATAATTGTTTGCATTTCTGTGGTGTTGGCTGTGATCTCTCCTCTTTCATTCATAATTTTATCTATTTGGATCCTTTCTTTTCTCTTTTTGATAAATCTGGCTAGGGTTTTATCAATTTTGTTTATTATTTTTTTAGGTTTTTAAATTTTAAATTTTAGTTACTTAACTTACAGTGCAATATTGATTCAGGAGTAGAATTCAATGATTCTTCTCTTGCATACAGAACCCAGTGCTCATCACAAGTGCCCTACTTAGCCTACATCAGCCATCTAGCCCATTTCCCACCAACCTCCCTCCATCAACCCATAGTTTCTTCTCTATCATTAAGAGTCTCTTGTGGTTTGTTTCCCTCTTTTCTCCCCCTTCCCATATGTTCATCTGTATTGTTTCTTAAATTCTACCTATGAGTATAATAATATGGTATTTGTCTTTCTCTGACTTATTTCACTTATCATAATACATTCTAGTCCCATCAATGTCATTACAAATGGCAGGATTTCATTCTTTTGATGGCTGAGTAATATCCCATAGTATATATACAACACATATTTATTCGAAGGTTGATGGA
Organism: Lynx canadensis; assembly: GCF_007474595.2. Taxonomy (NCBI): domain Eukaryota; kingdom Metazoa; phylum Chordata; class Mammalia; order Carnivora; family Felidae; genus Lynx; species Lynx canadensis. Next base: position 83,206,987 of record NC_044303.2, on the reverse strand, counting down.
CACTTGGGCTGTCTTCATATCTTTGCTATAATATATATATATATATATATATATATATATATATATATATATAATAATGTTGCTGTAAATATAGGGTGCATGTATCCATCTGAATCTGCATTTTTGTTTTATTTGCTTAAATACCCAATACAGCAATTACTGGATCATATGGTAGTTCTATATTTAGTTTCTCGAGAAACCTCCATACAGTTCTCCAAATTGGGTGCACTAGTTTGCATTATCACGAATAGTGCAAGAGAGTTCCTCTTTCTACACATCCATGCCAAATGCTTAGTTTCTTGTGTTGCTAACTTTAATGAATTTGACAGGTGTGAGGTGACATCTCACCGTGGGTTTGATTTGTATTTTCTTTTTTTTTATTATTTTTTATTTTTTTTAACGTTTTTATTTATTTTTGAGACAGAGAGAGACAGAGCATGAACGGGGGAGGGGCAGAGAGAGAGGGAGACACAGAATCGGAAACAGGCTCCAGGCTCTGAGCCATCAGCCCAGAGCCCGACGCGGGGCTCGAACTCACGGACCGCGAGATCGTGACCTGGCTGAAGTTGGACGCTTAACCGACTGCGCCACCCAGGCGCCCCGATTTGTATTTTCTTGATGATGAGTGACGTTGAACATCTTTCATGTGTCTGTTAGACATCTGGATGTCTTCTTTGGAAAAGGGCATATTCATGTCTTCTCCCCATTTTTTCATTGGATTATTATTTTTGGGGGCTGTTGAGTGTGATATATTGTTTCTAGATTTTTAATACTAACCCTTTATCAGATATGTCATTTGCAAATATCTTCTCCCATTCTATAGGCTGCCTATTAGTTTTATTGATTGTTTCCATCATTGTGCAGAGACTTTTTATTTTGATGAAGTCCCAATAGATCATGTTCACTTTTGCTTCCCTTGCCTTTCACGACATGTCTAGGAAGTTGCTGCTACACCCAAGATCAAAATGATGACTGCCTTTGTTGTCCTCTAGGATTTTGATGGTTTCCTGTCCCACATTTTGGTTTATCATGCATTTTGAATTTATTTCTGCGTATGGTGTAAGAAAGTGGTCCAGATTTATTCTACATGTTGCTGTCAAATTTTCCAATACAATTTGTTGAAGAGACTGTCTTTTTACACTTGATATTCTTTCTTGATTTGTGTAAGATGAATTGACCATATAGCTGTGGGCTCATTTCTGGACTTTCTATTCTATTCCATTGACCTATGTGTCTGTTTCTGTGCTAGTATCATACTGTCTTAATGTCCACAGCTTGGTAATATAGCTTAAAATATGGAATCATTATGCCTCCAGTTTTGTTTTTTTTTTTCATTTTCAGGATTGCTTTGGATATTCAGGATGTTTTTTGAGTTCCATACAATTTTGGTATTGTTTGTTTTAGCTCTGTGAAAAATGTTGGTGGTATTTTGATAGGTATTGCATTCAATATGTATATTGCTTTGGGTAGTATAGATATTTTAACAATATTTGTTCTTCCAATCCAAAAACATGGAATGCTTTTCCATTTCTTTGTGTCCTCTTCATTTTCTTTTGTAATTATTCTATACTTTTCAGAGTATAGATCTTTTACCTCTTTAGTTAGTTTATTCCTATGTACTTTTTTTTCTTGGGTGCATTTACACATGGATCTGTTCCAGATTTGTGCGTGTTGATTTTATATCTTGTGACTTTGTTAAATTCATGTATCATTTCTAGAAATTTTCTGTGTGTGTTTTTTTGGCGGGGGGGGGTGGTCCTACATAGGGTGTCATGTCATCTACAATTTTTTTAAAATTCTTTCAAAGAACCAGCTCTTCATTTTGTTGATATGTCCTACTGGTTTTTGTTGTTGTTGTTGTTGTTGTTGTTGTTGTTCATTTGTTTGCTTCTATATCATTTATTTCTACTCTAATCTTTAATCTAATGTCTTATTTTGCTGACTTTAGTCTTTACTTGCTTTTCCTTTTATAGTTCCTTTAGATGTAAGGTTAGATTTTGTGTTATGGACCTTTCCTGTACCTTGAGATAGGCCTGATTGCAGTATACTTTTCTCTTATGCCTGCCTTTGTTGCATCCTAAAGATTTTGGCTGTAATGTTTTCATTTTCATTTGCTTCAATGTAGTTTTATTTTTTTCCTTAACTTACTCGTTAAACAATTATTTCTTTAGTAGGATGTTATTTAAATTCCATGTATTGCAGGGATTTCCAATTTTTTTTTTTCTGGTTGACTTCCAAGTTTCACAGTGTTGTAATCCCAAAATATGCATGGTATGACCTTGCTAGTTTTACACCTGTTGAGGGCTTATTTGTGACCCAGTATGTGATTTATTCTGTATAATGTGCCTTATGCAGTAGAAAAGAAACTGTATCCCACTGCTTTAGGCAGGAATGCTCTGAACCTATCTCTTAAGTCCATCCAGTCCAATGTGTCATTCAAAGCCATTGTTTCCTCATTGCTTTTCTGCTTAGAAGATCTCTCCATTGTTTTAAGTAAAGTATTAAAGTCCCCCAATATAATGGTATTATTATCAATAAGTTTACTTATGCTTGTTATTAGTTGATTTATATATTTGGGTTCCTCAAAGTTAGGTCCATAAATATTTATAATTGTTAGCTGTTCTTGATGGATAACCCCTTAATTATGATGAAATGCCATTCTTCATATCTTGTTACAGTCTCGGTTTTAAAATATAGTTTTTCTGATATAAGTATGGTTACTTCATCTTTCTTTTGATGTCCCTAGCATGATAGATGGCTCTTCATCCTTTAATTTTCAATCTGTATGTATCGTTGGGTCTAAAATTGGTCTCTTGTAGGCAGAGTATATATATATATATTTTTCCATTCTGATACCCTATGTCTTTTGATTGGAGCATTTGATCCATTTACATTGAGTAATTATCAAAAGATATGAATTTAGTGTTATTGTGTTAACTGTAGAGTTGGTGGTTTTGGTGATGTTTTCTGTTCACTTGTAATCTTTGTTGCTTTGGTCTTTTTTTTTCTCCTCTACTCAGAGGGTCCCAATAAAAATTCTTGCAAAACAGGCTTAGTGTTCACAGACTGTTTTTTTTATGAGAAAGCCTTTATTTCACTTTCTATTTTTAATGACAGCCTTGCTGTATAAAGGATTCTTGGCTTCATATTTTCCTATCCATCACATTGAATATTTCCTGCCACTCCCTTCTGGCCTGCCAAGTTTCAGTAGACAGATCGGCTACTAAACTTATGTGTCTAACCTTGTGGGTTAAGGACATTTTGTCACCAGTTTCTTTCAGAAATCTCTCTATCTTTGTATTTTGAAAGTTTTACTGTGATATGCCTTGGTGTTGACCTTTTTTTTTGTAGATTTTGAGGGGTGTTCTCTGTGTCTCTTGGACTTAAATGCCTGTTTTCTTTCCTAGATTAGGGGAGTTCTCAGCTCTAATTTTTTCAAATAAATCTTCTGTCTTTTTTACCACTATTCTTCTCTTGGGACTCCAATGACAGAGATATTGTTTTGGGTTTTGGAGTCACTGAGTTCCCTCAGTCTCCCTTCATGAACCATCACCTTTATTTCCCTCTGCTTTCTACTTCATTATTTTCCACAATTTTATCTTCTATACCACTTATTTATACCTCTGGATAATTATTGAAAACTCAAGCACAACTGTAGTGAGGTGAGAACATTTGGAACACCCAAGAAATTGATATGGGGACTGGTAACAGGATCTGCATGATTGGAGTTGAAACAGAATGGAAGGTTCAAGACTTATTTTAAGAAACATGAATAAGCACACATAGTTAAAGTTCCTAACACTCCCCACTGCAAGCAAGGAGAAATTTGTAGGGGACTGGCCAGTGGTAAAGAGTAGCCAAAACACAACAGAAAAGTGCACACAACCTACACCAGTAACACTTCCTGAAGTTCCAGGTCCTGGACAGTATATGATACCTTTTTAATATAGCATTACTCTCAGATTCAGGAAACATAACAAGCTTTCAATGCTTGCAGAAGACAGATGCTTAGTAAAAATCACAAGATGGAGGAATTCTCCCCAAAAGAAAGGTCAAGAAGAAATCACAGCCAGGGACTTACTCAAACCTGATATGTTATATATCTGAACAAGAATTTACAACAATAATTATAAGGCTACTAACTGGACTTGGGAAAAAACATAGAAAATAACATAGAAACCCTTGCTACAGAGATAAAAGACAGAAATATTGGTCAATATGAAATAAAAAGTGCTGTAACTGAGATGCAAAACTGTGTATAGTCACAACAAGAATTAAAGAAGCAGAGAAGATAGTAGTTGACAGAGAACATAAAGTTATGGAAAATAATTAAGCTGAAAAGAAGAAGGAAATACAAATAGTTTTTTAGAAAGTAATTTGAGGGGCGCCTGGGTGGCTCAGTCAGTTGAGCGCCAGACTTCGGCTCAGGTCATGATCTCACGGTCTGTGAGTTCGACCCCCGCGTCAGGCTCTGTGCTGACCGCTCAGAGCCTGTTTCCGATTCTGTGTCTCCCTCTCTCTCTGCCCCTCCCCCGTTCATGCTCTGTCTCTCTCTGTCTCAAAAATAAATAAACTTTAAAAAAAGTTTTTTTAAGTAATTTGAATTGACATATTTTGTCTTTCATAAATAAATTAAACTTAAAAAATACAGTATGATACTGGCAAAAAATAAACACAGAGATTGTTGGAGTAGAATAGATATCCCAGAAGTGAACCAACAATTATATGGTTAATTAATGTTTGACAAAACTGGAAAGAATATTCAAGGGGATAAAGACAGTCTCTTCAACAAATATGCTTGGAAACCTGGATAGCAGCATGCAAATAAATGAATCTGGAAAGCTTTCTTACACCATACACAAAATCAACTCAAAATGGATTAAAGAGCTAAATATGGGACATGAAATCCTAGAAATCCTAGATAACACAAGCAGTAACCTCTTTGATATTGGTCATCTCAACTTCTTTATAGATATGTCTCCTGAGGCAAGAGAAACTAAAGCAAAAATAAAATATTCAGACTTCATAAAAATTAAAACTTTCTGCATAGGGAAGGAAACAAAATTGAAAGTAACCTATGGAAGGGGAGAAGATGTTTGCAAATGATATATCTGATACATGATTAATATAAAATACATAAATATCTAATGACATTCAACATCCAAAATGAATAATCCAATTTAAAAATGTACAGAATACATGAATAAACATTTTTTTTCTCAAAGAAGACATACAAATGGCCAGCAGACAAATGAAAAGATGCTCAACCTAACTGATCATTAGGAATATACAAAGCAAAACTGCTATGAAATATTACCTCATAGCCATCAGAATGGCTACAATCAAGGACACAATAGGGTGGCTCAGTCAGTTAAGTGTCCAACTTCCAGTTCAGGTCATGATCTCATAGCTGGTGAGTTCAAGCGCCACGTTGGGCTCTGTGCCTACAGCTCAGAACCTGGGGCCTGCTCCAGATTCTATGTCTCCCTAGCTCTCTGCCCCTCCCCCACTTGCTCTCTCTCTCTCCAAAATAAATAAACATTAAAAAAAGGCTAGTCCTTAAAAGAACACAATAAATAAGTATTGGCAGGGATGTGAAGAAAGAGGAACACTGTCTCTCTGTTGGTGGGAATGCAACCTGGTGCAGCAACTCTGGAAAACCATGTGGAGATTCCTTCAAAAAGATAAAAATAGAACTAACCTAGATCCAGCATTTGCACTAGTAGATATTTACCCAATGAATAAAAAAATACGAATTCAAAAGAGTACGTGCACACTGATATTTATAGCAATTTATGTATGATGGCCAAATTATGGAGCAGACCAAGTGTTCATCAGCTGATGAATACATAAAGAAGGTGTGGTACATATATACAATGAAATATTACTCAGCCAAATTTGCCACAACATGGAGACAGCTAGAGAGTACCGTGCTAAGCAAAATAGTCAGTAAAAGACAAATAACATATGATTTCACTCATGTGTGGAATTGAAGAAACAAAACAAAGAAGCAAAGGAGTAAAAAAGCACAAGAGAAACAGACTCTTAATTACAGAGAACAAACTCAGTGTTACCAGAATGGTGGTGGGTAGGGGGTTGGGATAAATAGGCCATAGAATTAAGGAGTTCACTTACTGTGATGAACACTGGGTGCTGTTCATAAATGTTGAATCATTATATTGTAAACCTGAAACAAAACTCACTATTCACTAACTCGTATTTAAATTAAAACTTTAAAAAGAGTACACTTCTCTTGAGGAGCAACAGGAAATATACAGAATTGTTGAATCATAATTTTGTATACCTGCAACTAATACACCAGCATCTAAATATAAAGGAGTGAAATGTAAATAAAGTATGTAAAAGGTCATGAATAGTAAGAAAATTTGAAATGGAAGATTAGCTGAAATATATTATTTTCAAAGAATAATTTACTTAGAGTTAATACAAATTTTAGTTAATGAAGTTAACACAAAATTCAAGTTCATAGCTTGATGAATTTTATATATGTGTATGCCTGTGTAACTACAATGAAGATCAAGATTTAGAATATTTATAATACACTTAGATTCTCCTTTTTGCTTCCTTTGAATTAATACCTCCAAAAAGGCAACCACTATTCTAACATATCATTGTTAAATCTGCCATGTTTCTTTTGCTGAACACCAGTTTTGGAGATTCACTCACATTGTTGTGCCTGTCCTTTATTTAAACTTCCTGTTCAATATTATGTTGTATTTCATTATATTACTGTACTACATTTATCACTTCTTTTCTTGATGGCCATTTGATTTACTTCCTGTTTGGAGCTATTGTGAATTAAACTGCTTGTTAACATTTCTCTACTTGTTACCTTAGGGACTCATCTTCCATTTCTTTTTGGTAAATAAAACACAGTGGAATTATTGGTTCATGAGTTGTAATTTGATGGGGGGTACTAAATTATGCCAAACCTACCCAGAATTTTTATGCCTGCTTATACTCTATTGTGGTGTTTAGTTGAGAGTTGAGAATGCCAGTTGTTCAACATTCTTGCCAACATTGATATTAGCAGAAATTTTAATTTTAGCCACTGCAATGTGTTTCCATTGTAGTTTTAATGTATCTTTATTAGAAAGTGTGATCTGTACCATGTTTTTAATGTTTATCAGACATTGGATATTGTATAATCAAGTGTTTGACAATAATTTTTAGGGTGAGAAGGCAGAGATCATTCTTTCCTTATTGATTTGTTAGGAATTATTTGCATATTTTGGATACCATTTTCCCAAAACACGTAATGCAAACATCTACCTGTGTGCAGATAGTATTTTCCTTTTTGCTGGTAAGCCAAAATTTTTCCCTCTTATAAAGACAAATTTCTCAATCCTTTATTTCATAGCTTTACTTTTGGTCTTCCTTAAGAAATATTTGCCTATACAAATGCATGAAGATATTATGCCATGTTAGCTTTATATTTCCTTTAAAATTATTTTTGCACGTGTTGTGTAAAATCATTGCAATTGATCTAGAACTATTTATTGATAAAACTTCCAGTGGTGGCATTTTATAAATCAGGTATCTGTGTGGGACAATTAATGGACTGGTGATATTCTTCTCTTTGTCTATTTTTCTATTTTTGCAAAAATAACACATTGTGCTGATTTTTGTAAACTTAAAACAGGTTTTGATAATAATCTGTGTTTTTCCTCTTTTTGTCTTCATTTTTTTCCTGACTATATTTGGTATTTTGCATTACTGTATAAATTTCATTTAGTTTCCCTGTATTAATTGAGATATGCTTGACATATAACATTGTGTAAATTTAAGGTGTAAAACAAGATTATTTGATATGTTTATTTGTATATTGTGAAATGATAACATAATAAGGTTAGCTAAAACATGCATCACCTTACATAGTTACCTTTTGTGTTCATGCTTGTGTATGAGTGTGTGTGTGTGTGTGTGTGTGGTGAGAACATTTAACATTTACTCTAAAAACCTTCAAGTATACAATACTATGCTGTTAAGTACAGCTACCATAATATCATTGGATCCCCAAAACTTATTCATATAATAACTGGAAGTTTGTACCCTTTAACCAACATCTCCACATTTCTCCTCTCCTCAGCCACTGATAACTACCAATCTACTTTCTCATTCAATGAGTTTTTCTTTTTGACATTCCTTATATAAGTTTTCTTATTTGGTGTGACTTTTCATTTAGTATAATTCCCACAAAGTCAGTGTCACAAAAGTTATGAATTTCTTCTTATATTAGATACATAGATAGATAGACAGACAGATAGATAGATAGATAGATAGATAGATAGATAATCACATTCTTAAATTCATTGATCAATGGAGAGAAAGTTAGGTTTGTTCAAGTGTTTGCTGTTGTGATTAATACTGTGATAAACATGCAGATATCTCTTTGGGATCATAATTTAAATTCCTTGGATATATAGTCATGAGTTAGATTACTGGATCACATATAGTTTTTTTTCTCTCTGTCCCAAAATAAGGGTTTATTTTTTTTCAGTATATGAAGTTTATTGTCAAATTGGTTTCCATACAACACCCAGTGCTCATCCCAAAAGGTGCCCTCCTCAATACCCATCACCCACCCTCCCCTCCCTCCCACCCCCCATCAACCCTCAGTTTGTTCTGTTTTAAAGACTCACTTATGCTTTGGCTCTCTTCCACTCTAACCTCTTTTTTTTTTCCTTCCCCTTCCCCATGGGTTTCTGTTAAGTTTCTCAGGATCCACATAAGAGTGAAACCATACGGTATCTGTATTTCTCTGTATGGCTTACTTCACTTAGCATCATACTCTCCAGTTCCATCCACGTTGCTACAAAGGGCCATATTTCATTCTTTCTCATTGCCACATAGTACTCCATTGTATATATAAACCACAATTTTTTATCCATTCATCAGTTGATGGACATTTAGGCTCCTTTCATAATTTGGCTATTGTTGAGAGTGCTGCTGTAAACATTGGGATACAAGGGCCCCTATGCATCAGTACTCCTGTATCCCTTGGGTAAATTCCGAGCAGTGCTATTGCTGGGTCATAGGGTAGGTCTATTTTTAATTTTCTGAGGAACCTCCACACTGCTTTCCAGAGTGGCTGCACCAATTTGCATTCCCACCAACAGTGCAAGAGGGTTCCCGTTTCTCCACATCCTCTCCAGCATCTATAGTCTCCTGATTTGTTGATGTGTTCATTTTGGCCACTCTGGCGTGAGGTGATATCTGAGTGTGGTTTTGATTTGTATTTCCCTGATGAGGAGCAACGTTGAGCATCTTTTCATGTGCCTGTTGGCCATTTGGATGTCTTCTTTAGAGAAGTGTCTATTCGTGTTTCGCCCCATTTCTTCACTGGATTATTTGTTTTTTGGGTGTGGAGTTTGGTGAGCTCTTTATACATTTTGGATACTAGTCCTTTGTCCGATATGTCATTTGCAAATATCTTTTCCCATTCTGTTGGTTACCTTTTAGTTTTGTTGCTTGTTTCCTTTGCTGTGCAGAAACTTTTTATCTTCATAAGGTCCCAGTAGTTCATTTTTGCTTTTAATTCCGTTGCCTTTGGGGATGTGTCAAGTAAGAAATTGCTACGGCTGAGGTCAGAGAGGTCTTTTCCTGCTTTCTCCTCTAGAGTTTTGATGGTTTCCTGTCTCACATTCAGGTCCTTTATCCATTTTGAGTTTATTTTTGTGAATGGTGTGAGAAAGGGGTCTAGTTTCAACCTTCTGCATGTTGCTGTCCAGTTCTCCCAGCACCATTTGTTAAAGAGACTGTCTTTTTTCCATTGGATGTTCTTTCCTGCTTTGTCAAAGATTAGTTGGCCATACGTTTGTGGGTCTACTTCTGGAGTTTCTATTCTATTCCATTGGTCTATGTGTCTGTTTCTATGCCAATACCATGCTGTCGTGATGATTACAGCTTTGTAGTAGAGGCTAAAGTCTGGGATTGTGATGCCTCCTGCTTTGGTCTTCTTCTTCAAAATTACTTCAGCTATTCGGGGCCTTTTGTGGTTCCATATGAATTTTAGGATTGCTTGTTCTAGTTTCGAGAAGAATGCCAGTGGAATTTTGATTGGGATTGCATTGAATGTGTAGATAGCTTTGGGTAGTATTGACACTTTGACAATATTTATTCTTCCAATCCATGAGCAGGGAATGTATTTCCATTTCTTTAAATCTTCTTCAATTACCTTCATAAGCTTTCTATAGTTTTCAGCATACAGATCTTTTACATCTTTGGTTAGATTTATTCCTAGGTATTTTATGCTTCTTGGTGCAGTTGTGAATGGGATCAGTTTATTTGTCTTTCTGTTGCTTCATTGTTAGTGTATAAGAATGCAACTGATTTCTGTACATTGATTTTGTATCCTGCAACTTTGCTAAATTCATGTATCATTTCTAGCAGACTACTGGTGGAGTCTATTGGGTTTTCCATATATAATATGTCATCTGCAAAAAGTGAAAGCTTAACTTCATCTTTGCCAATTTGAATGCCTTTGATTTCCTTTTGTTGTCTGATTGCTGATGCTAGCACTTCCAACACTATGTTAAATAACAGCGGTGAGAGTGAACATCCCTGTCATGTTTCTGATCTCAGGGAAAATGCTCTCAGTTTTTCCCCATGGAAGATGATGTTAGCTGTGGGCTTTTCATAAATGGCTTTTATGATCTTTAGGTATGTTCCTTCTATCCCGACTTTCTCGAGGGTTTTTATTAAGAAATGTTGCTGAATTTTGTCAAAGGCCTTTTCTGCATCGACTGACAAGATCATATGGTTCTTATCTTTTCTTTTATTAATGTGATGAAACACATTGATTTGCGAATGTTGAACCGGTCATGCATCCCAGGAATGAATCCCACTTGATCATGGTGATTAATTCTTTTTATATGCTGTTGAATTCGATTTGCTAGTATCTTATTAAGAATCTTTGCATCCATATTTATCAGGGATATTGGCCTGTAGTTCTCTTTTTTTACTGGGTCTCTGTCTGGTTTAGGAATCAAAGTAATACTGGCTTCATAGAATGAGTCTGGAAGTTTTCTTTCCCTTTCTATTTTTTGGAATAGGTTGAGAAGTATAGGTATTATTTCTGCTTTAAACGTCTGGTAGAACTCCCCTGGGAAGCCATCTGGTCCTGGACTCTGATTTGTTGGGAGATTTTTGATGACTGATTCAATTTCTTCACTGGTTATGGGTCTGTTCAAGCTTTCTATTTCCTCCTGATTGAGTTTTGGAAGCATGTGGGTGTTTAGGAATTTGTCCATTTATTCCAGGTTGTCCAGTTTGTTGGCATATAATTTTTCATAGTATTCTCTGATAATTGCTTGTATTTCTGAGGGATTGGTTGTAATAATTCCATTTTCCTTCATGATTTTATCTATTTGGGTCATCTCCCTTTTCTTTTTGAGAAGCCTGGCTAGAGGTTTATCAATTTTGTTTATTTTTTCAAAAAACCAACTCTTGGTTTCGTTGATCTGCTCTACAGCTTTTTTAGATTCTATATTGTTTATTTCTGCTCTGATCTTTATTATTTCTCTTCTTCTGCTGGCTTTAGGCTGTCTTTGCTGTTCTGCTTCTTTCCCCTTTAGGTGTGCTGTTAGATTTTGTATTTGGGATTTTTCTTGTTTCTGGAGATAGGCCTGGATTGCAATGTATTTTCCTCTCAGGACTGCCTTCGCTGCATTCCAAAGTGTTTGGAATGTTGTATTTTCATTTTCATTTTTTTAATATATTTTTTTAAATTTCTTCTCTAATTGCCTGGTTGACCCACTCATTCTTTAGTAGGGTGTTCTTTAACCTCCATGCTTTTGGAGGTTTTCCACACTTTTTCCTGTGGTTGATTTCAAGCTTCATAGCATTGTGGTCTGAAAGTGTTCATGGTATGATTTCAATTCTTGTATACTTGTGAAGGGCTGTTTTGTGACCCAGTATGTGATCTATCTTGGAGAATGTTCCATGTGCACTCGAGAGGAAAGTATATTCTGTTGCTTTGGGATGCAGAGTTCTAAATATATCTGTCAAGTCCATCTGATCCAATGTATCATTCAGGGCCCTTGTTTCTTTATTGACCATGTGTCTAGATGATCTATCCATTTCTGTAAGTGGAGTGTTAAAGTCCCCTGCAATTACCACATTCTTATCAATAAGGTTGCTTATGTTTGTGAGTAATTGTTTTATATATTTGGGGGTCCTGTATTCAGCGCATAGACATTTATAATTGTTAGCTCTTCCTGATGGATAGACCCTGTGATTACTACATAATGCCCTTCTACATCTCTTGTTACAGCCTTTAATTTAAAGTCTAGTTTTTCTGATATAAGTATGGCTACTCCAGCTTTCTTTTGACTTCCAGTAGCATGATAAATAGTTCTCTATCCCCTCACTCTCAATCTGAAGGTGTCCTCAGGTCTAAAATGAGTCTCTTGTAGACAGCAACCGATGGGTCTTGTTTTTTTATCCATTCTGATACCCTATGTCTTTTGGTTGGTGGATTTAGTCCATTTACATTCAGTGTTATTTTAGAAAGATATGGGTTTAGAGTCACTGTGATGTCCATAGGTTTCATGCTTGTAGCGATGTCTCTGGTACTTTGTCTCACGGGATTCCCCTTAGGATCTCTTGTAGGGCTGGTTTAGTGGTGAGGAATTCCTTCAGTTTTTGTTTGTTTGGGAAGACCTTTATCTCTCCTTCTATTCTAAATGACAGACTTGCTGGATAAAGGATTCTCAGCTTCATCTTTTTTCTGTTCATCACATTGAAGATCTGCCATTCCTTTCTGGCCTGCCAAGTTTCAGTAGAGAGATCGGTCACGAGTCTTATAGGTCTCCCTTTATATGTTAGAGCACGTTTATCTCTAGCTGCTCTCAGAATTTTCTCTTTATCCTTGTATTTTGCCAGTTTCACTATGGTATGTCGTGCAGAAGATCGATTCAAGTTACGTGTGAAGGAAGTTCTCTGTGCCTCTTGGATTTCAATGCCTTTTTCCTTCCCCAGATCCGGGATGTTCTCAGCTATTATTTCTTCAAGTACCCCTTCAGCACCTTTCCCTCTCTCTTCCTCCTCTGGAATACCAATTATGTGTATATTATTTCTCTTTAGTGCATCACTTAGTTCTGTAATTTTCCCTTCATGCTCCTGGATTTTTTTATCTCTCTTTTTCTCAGCTTCTTCTTTTTCCATAATTTTATCTTCTAGTTCACCTATTCTCTCCTCTGCCTCTTCAATCCGAGTCGTAGTTGTTTCCATTTTATTTTGCAGTTCATTGATAGCATTTTTAGCTCCTCGTGACTGTTCCTTAGTCCCTTGATCTCTGTAGTAAGAGATTCTCTGCTGTCCTTTATACTGTTTTCAAGCCCAGCGATTAATTTTATGACTACTATTCTAAATTCACTTTGTGTTATATTGTTTAAATCATTTTTGATCAGTTCATTGGCTGTTGTTATTTCCTGGACGTAATTATGAAGGGAATTCTTCCATTTCGTCATTTTGGATAGTCCCTGGAGTGGTGCGGGACTGAGGGGCACTTCCCCTGTGCTGTCTTGAATAACTTGCATTTGTGGGTGGGGCCACAGTCAGACCTGATGTCTGCCCCCAGCCCACCCGCTGGGGCCACAGTCAGTCTGGTGTGTGCTTTCTCTTCCCCTCTCCTAGGGGCGGGATTCACTGTGGGGTGTCGTGGCCCATCTGGGCTACTTGCACACTGCCAGGCTTGTGGTGCTGGGGATCTGGTGTATTAGCTGGGGTGCATCAGCAAGGTGCACAGGAGTGGGGGGGGCGGGGCAGGCCCGGCTCGCTTTTCCTTCAGAGATCCACTTCGGGAGGGGCCCTGTGGCACCGGGAGGGAATCAGACCTGCTGGAGGGACAAATCCGCAGAAGCACAGAGTTGGGTGTTTGCGCAGTGCAAGCAAGTTCCCTGGCAGGAACTGGTTCCCTTTGGGATTTTGGCTGGGGGGGTGGGCGAGGGAGATGGCGCTGGCGAGCGCCTTTGTTCCCTGCCAAGCTGAGCTCTGTTGTCCAGGGCTCAACAACTCTCCCTCCCGTTGTCCTCCAGCCCTCCAGTTCTCCAAGCAGAACTGTTAGCTCATAACCTTCCAGGTGTCAAGTCCCACTTGCTGTCGGAACACACTCCCTCTGGCCCCTCCGCTTTTGCAAGCCAGACTTGGGGCCTCTGCTTGGCCGGCAGGCCGCCCCTCAGCCCGGCTCCCTCCTGCCAGTCCGTGTAGCGAGCACCGCCTCTCTGCCCTTCTACCCTCTTCTGTGGGCCTCTAGTCTGCACTTGGCTCTGGAGACTCCCTTCTGCTAGTCTTCTGGCGGTTTTCTGGGTTATTTAGGCAGGTGTAGGGGGAATCTAAGTGATCAACAGTACTCGCGGTGAGCCTAGCATCCTCCTATGCAGCCATCTTCCCATATAGTTTTATTTTTAATTATTTAAGAACCCTCGATACTTGTTTTCATAGTGGCTGTAACAATTTACATTACCATCAGTGGTGCACAAGTTTTCCTTTTCTCCATACCAATGCCAGAACTTGCTATATGTGCTTGATGGTAGTTATTTTAACAGGTGTAAGGTGATATCCCACTCTTGTTTTAATTCAAATTTACATGTTGATGTACTTTTTTGGCTATTTGCATGTCGTCTCAAGGAAAAAAAAGACTATTCACTTCTTTTGTCATTTTTAAATTGGGCTATTTTGTATCGTTGCTCTTGCATTACAGGAGTACTATATAGATTTTACATATTAATTCCTCTGCAAATATATGGTTTATAAATACTGTTTCTTTTCACTAGGCTTCTTTTTAATTTGGTGGATTTTTATTTTGTGGTTCAGAAACTTTTTAGTTCAATGCAGGCCTACTCTTTGTTTTTTGCTATTGTTTCTTATGCTTTTGGTGTCATATCCAGCAAATTCTTGGCAAGATCAATGTCAAGGTGCTTTATTTACTTTTAGGAATTTCATGGTTTCAGGTTTCAGGTTAGCTTAAAATCTTTAATTTATTTCCAGTTAATTTTTGTGAGTGGCATAAGATGGAGGTCCAATTTAATTGAATTGTGTGTGCATATCCAGGATTCAGAATATCATTTAAGAGACTACCCTTTCCTCATTAAGTATTCTTGGCTCTCTTTTCAAATACTAGTTAATCATATACACATGGGTTTATTTCTTGGCTTTCAATTATGTTTCCATTGATTTTGGGTTCGTCTTAATGTCAGTACCATCTAGTTTTGATTACTATAACTTTGTAAACTAGTTTGAAATCAAGTAGTGTGATGCCTCCATCTTTGTACAACTTTCTTTAGATTTACTTTAAACATTCAGGGTCTTTTGTAATTCCATAGAAATGTTATAATTCTTTTTTCTAATTCTGTGAAATATGCCACTGGTACTTCAATAGAGATTAAATATATGCATGACATATTCATAGATGGCACTAAATATATAGGTGGCTTTGGATAATATTAATGTAGAAAATTTTAACTTTTATGACCCATGAATATGGGATATCTTTCCATTGTAAGTATCTTTTTCTATTTCCTTCATATATATCTTATGGTTTTCAGTGTACAAATCTTTTGTACCATTTGTTAAATTTATTTAGAAGTATTTTATTATTTTTGGTGACATATAATTGACATACAACTTTATATTAGTTTCAGGTATACAACATAATGATTCCACATTTGCATAAATTTTGAAATAATAACCACAATAAATCTAGTTACCATCTGTCACAATAAAAAGTTATATTTTTTTCTTGCTATGGGAAATTTTAAGGTTTACTTTCTGAGTATGTTTCAGATTGTAATGCAATGATTTTGACTATAGTCACCTTATATCCCCATGACTTAATTGATTTTTAACTGAAAATTTGTATCCCTTGATCCTCCATCTATTTCAGCCAATCCCTCTCCCTTATGGAAACTACCAATCTCTTTTCCAATCTATTAGTTTTGTATTTTTTTAAATTTTTCATTGGATTTGTTTTATAGGTTCCACATATAAGTAAAATCACATATTTTACATTCTCCATCTAGCTTATTTTTTTTTTCAAAATGAAATTTATTGTCAAATTGGTTTCCATGCAACACCCAGTGCTCATCCCAACAGGTGCCCTCCTCAATACCCCTCACACACCCTCCCCTCCCTCCCACCCCCCATCAACACTCAGTTTGTTCTCAGTTTTTAAGAGTCTCTTATGTTTTGGCTCCCTCCCTCTCTAACCTTTGTTTTTTCTTCCCCTCCCCCATGGTCTTCTGTTAAGTTTCTCAGGATCCACATAGGAGTGAAAAGAAGTCCATCTAGCTTATTTCACTTAGCATAATAGACTCTAGGTCCATCCATGTTGTGGCAGATGTCACACTGTGTGTGTGTGTGTGTGTGTGTGTGTGTGTGCATACCACAGATTCTTTATTCATTCATCCATTCATGAGTAGGTAGGTTGTTTCAATATCGTGGTTATTTTAAATAATGCTATAAAATATGTAGGATTGTATATAACATTTTGAAATAGTATTTTCATTTTATTCAGATAAATATTCAGAATTGAAATAATGGGTTCATATGGCATTTTTTTAAGTTTTTGAGAAATTTGAGACAAACCTTGATGTTGTTTTGCATATTGGCTGCATCAGTTTCTGTTCCCACTAAAAATGAATGAGAGTTTCCTCTTCTCCACAACCTCTGCAACATTTGTTATTTCTTATCACATTGGCCATAGCCATTCTGATATGCAAAAGTTGATACCTTTTTGTGGATTTAATTTTATTTTCCCTGATGATTAGTGACACTGGGCTTCTTTTCATGTGCCTGTTAACCATTTGTATGACTTCCTAATTAAAAAAAAAGTCTATTCAGATAATGTGTACATTTTTAATTAGATTGTTATTTTATTAAGTTGTATATTTCAAATTGAATTTTGGATATTAACTCTTTATTGTATCTTTGATTTGAAAATATCTTCTCCCCTTCAGAAGTATGCCTTTTAATTTTTCATGTATATTTTCACTGTGCAGATCTTTTTTTAGGTTAATGTCATCCCATTTCTTTATTTTGGCTTTTGTTGCCATTGCCTTTTGAGTCAGATTCTACATTCACTTTGTTCTTGCCTGTATACAGACAGGCACAGTATGAAGGAGCTTATGGTCTATGTTTTCTTCCAGGAGTTTTATGGGTTCTAATCTATATTCAAGTTTTATTTTTTCTTTAATATAATTTATTGTCAAACTGGTTTCCATACAACACCCAGTGCTCATCCCAACAAGTGCCCTCCTCCCTGCCCATAACCCACTTTCTCCTCTCCCCCACCCTCATCTACCCTTAGTTTGTTCTCAATGCTTAAGAGTCTTTCATGGTTTGCCTCCCTCCCTCTCTGTAACTTTTTCCCCCTTCCCCTCCCCCATGGTCTTCTGTTAAGTTTCTCCAGATCCACATATGCATGAAAAAATATGGTATCTGTCTTTCTCTGCCTGGCTTATTTCACTTAGCATAATGCCCTCCAGTTCCATCCACATTGCTGCAAATAGCCAGATTTCTTTCTTTCTTATTTCCAAGTAGTATTCTTTGTACATATAAACCATATTTTCTTTATCTATTTGTAAGTTGATGGACATTTAGGCTATTTTCATAATTTGGCTATTGTCAAAATTGCTGCTATAAACATTGGGGTACATGTGCCCCTATGCATCAGCACTCTTCTATGCATTGGGTAGATTCCTAACAGTGTTATTCCTGGGTCATAGGATAGTTCTATTTTTAATTTTTGAAGAACATCCACTGGAGGTTCAGAGGAAAACCTCTGCAGTTTTCCAGAGTGGCTGCACCAGTTTACATTCCCAGCAGCAGTGAAAGAGGGTTTTCATTTCTCCACATCTTTGCCAGCAACTACAGTCTCCTGATCTGTTCATTTTAGCCACTCTGACTGACATGAGGTGATATCTCACTGTAGTTTTGATTGGTATTTCCCTGATGATGACTGACATTGAGCATCTTTTTTGTGTCTGTTGGCTATCTGGATGTCTTCTTTAGAGAAGTGTCTATTCATGTCTTCTGCCCATTTCTTCACTGGATTATTTGTTTTTCGGATGGGGAGTTTGGTGAGTTCATTATAGATTTTAGATACTAGCCCTTCATCCGATATGTCATTTGCCAATACCATTTCCCATTCCGTTGGTTGCCTTTTAGTTTTGTTGATTGTTTCCTTTGCAGTGCAGAAGCTTTTTATCTTGATGAGGTCTGAATAGTTCATTTTTCTTTTTAATTCCCTTGCCTTTGGAGAAGTGTTGAGTTCCAGTGGTCTCTGTGTCTGTTTTTGTGCCAATACCATACTGTCTTGATTCTTACAACTTTGTAGTAGAGGCTAAAGCCTGGGATTGTGATGCCTCCTGTTTTTTTTTTTTCAATAGTACTTTGGCTCTTCAGGGTCCTTTGTAGTTCCACACAAATTTTAGGATTGCTTATTCTAGCTTTGAGAAGAATGCTGGTGCAAATTTGATTGGGATTGCATTGAATGTGCAGATTGCTTTGGATAGTATTGACATTTTAACAAAATTTATTCTTCCAATCCATGAGCATGGAAGGTTTTTCAAAATCTTTGTGTCTTCTGAAATTTCCTTTATAAGCTTTTTATTATTTTCAGCATACAGAACTTTAACAATTTTGGTTAGGTTTATTCCTAGGTATTTTATGTTTCTTGGTGCAATTTTGAATGGTATCAGTGTCTTTATTTCTATTTCTATTGCTTTATTATTGGTGTATAAAAATGCAACCAATTTCTGTACACTAATTTTGTACCTGCAACTTTGCTGAATTCATGTATCAGTTCTAGCCGACTTCTGGTGGAGTCTGTCAGGTTTTCTATGTAGAGTATCATGTCGTCTGCAAAAGGTGAAAATTTGACTTCATTGTTCCCAGTTTTGATGCCTTTAGCTTCATTTTGTTGTCTGATTGATGATCCCAAGTCTTCCAATACTATGTGAAATACCACTGGTGAGAGGGGACATCCTTGTTGTGTTCCTCATTCAGGGGGAAAGCTCTCAGATTCTCCCCATTGAGAATAATATTAGCTGTGAGCTTTTCATAAATGGCTTCTATGATGTTTAAGTATATTCCTTCTATCACAACTTTCTTAAGGGTTTTCATTAGAGAGGATGTT
Organism: Lynx canadensis; assembly: GCF_007474595.2. NCBI lineage: Eukaryota > Metazoa > Chordata > Mammalia > Carnivora > Felidae > Lynx > Lynx canadensis. The sequence continues at coordinate 83,187,828 of NC_044303.2, read as the reverse complement.
GTATTTTGTCAAATGTTTTTTTCTGCATCTATTGATAAGACCATATGGTTCTGATCTTTTATTTTATTAATGTGATATATTGTATTGATTGATTTTTGAATATTGAACCAGGCCTGCAGCCCAAGAATGAATTCCATCTGATCATGGTGAATAATACTTTTTATTTACTGATGAATTGAAAATTCGCTAGTATCATGTGGAGAACTTTTGCATCCATATTCATCAGAGATATTGGCATGTAGTTCTCTTTTTTTGCTGGGTCTCTGCCCGGTTTGGAAAACAAATTAATGCTGGCTTCATAGAATGAGTTTGGAAGTTCTCCTTCCCTTTCTATTTTTTTTTTTTTTTGATCAGCTTGAGAAAGATAGGTATTAACTCAGCTTTAAATGTCTGCTAGAATTCCCCAGAGAAGCCATATGGCCCAGGACTCTTATTTCTTGGGAGATTTTTTGATAACTGATTCCATTTCTTCACTAGTTATGGGTCTGTTCAAATTTTCTACTTCTTCCTGTTTGAGTTTTGGTCGTGAGTGGGTGTTTAGGAATTTGTCCATTTCTTCCAGGCTGTCCATTTTGTTGGCATATAATTTTCCATAGTATTCCTTGATAATTGCTTATATTTATGAGGGTTTAGTTGTAATAAATCCATTTTCATTTGTGATTTTATCTATTTGAGTCCTCTCTCATTTCTTTTTGAGAAGCCTGGCTACAGGTTTATTAATTTTCTTTATTTTTTCAAAAAACCAACTCTTAGTTTCATTGATCTGTTCTATTTTTTTTTATTCTATAGTATTTATTTCTGCTCTGATATTTATTATTTCTCTTCTGCTGGGTTGGGGTAGCTTTGCTGTTCTGCTTCTAGTTCCTTTAGTGTGCTGTTTGATTTTGTATTGGACTTTTCTTGTTTCTTGAGATAGGCCTCAATTGCAATGTATTTTCCTCTTAGGACTGCCTTTGCTGCATCCCAAAGGGTTTGCATTGTTGTACTGTAATTTTCAATTGTTTCCATATACCTTTTAATTACTTATCTAATTGCCTGGTTGACCCATTCATTCTTTGGTAAGATGTTGTTTAACCTCCATGCTTTTGGAGGTTTTCCAGACTTTTCCTGTGGTTGATTTCAAGATTCATAGAATTGTGATCTGAAAGTGTGCATGATATGGTCTCAATTCTTTTATATTTATTGAGGGCTGCAATGTGGTCTATCTTGGAGAATGCTTCATTTGCACTTGAGAAGAAAGTATATTCTGCTGCTTTGGGATGTAGAGTTCTAAATATATCTGTCAAGTCCATCTGATCCATTGTATCATTCAGGCCCATTGTTTCTTCACTGATTCTGTGTCTAGATTATCTGCCCTTTGCTGTAAGTGGAGTATTAAATTCCCTGCAATTACCACATTCTTATCAATAAGATTGCTTATGTTTGTGATTATTTTTTTAAATATTTGGGTGTTCCCAAATTCAGTGCATAGATATTTATAATTGTTAGTTCCTCCTGATGGATAGACCCTGTAATTATTATATAATGCTCTTCTTCATCTTTTGTTACAATCTTTAATTTAAAGCCTAATTTATCAGATATAAGTATGGCTACTCCAGCTTTCTTTTGACTTCCAGCTGCATGATTGATAGTTCTCCAGCCCCTCACTTTCAATCTGAAAGTGTCCTTAGGTCTGAAATGAGCTTCTGGTAGACAGAAAATAGATGGGTCTTGTTTTTTGTTTTGTTTTGGTTTTTGTTTTCCATTCTGGTACCCTATGTCTTTTGATTGGAGCATTTAGTCCATTTACATTCAGTGTTATTACTGAAAGATATGGGTTTAGCGTCATTGTGTTATCTGTAGGTTTCATGCTTGTAGTGATGTCTCTGGTCCTTTGTGGTCTTCGCAACCTTTCATTCATAGAATCTTCCTTAGGATCTCTTGTAGGGTGGGTTTAGTGGTGATGAATTCCTTCAGTTTTTGTTTGTTTGGGAAAATTTTATCTCTCCTTCTATTCTGAATGGCAGACTTGATGGCAAAGGATTCTTGGCTGCATAATTTTCCTATTCATCACATTGAAGATTTCCTTCCATTCATTTCTGGCTTGCTAATTTTCAGTAGATAGGTCTGCTACTACCCTTATGTATATACCTTTGCATGTTAAGGACTGTTTATCCCTACATGCTTTCAGAATTCTCGTTTAGTCCTTGTATTTTGCCAGTTTCACTATGATATGAAGTGCAGAAGATCAGTTCATGTTACATCTGAAGGGAGTTCTCTGTGCCTCTTGGATATCAATGCCTATTTCCTTCCTCAGATTGGGGAAGTTCTCAGCTATGACTTGTTCAAGTACTCCTTCAGCCCCTTTCTATTTCTGTACTTTTTCTGGAATTCCTATGATACGGACATTGTTCTGTTTGATTGCATCACTTAGTTCTCTAATTTTCCCCTCTTGATCCTGGATTTTTTTTTATCTCTCTTTTTCTCAGCTTCTTTTTCCATAATTGTATCTTCTTTTTTTTAATTTTTTAAATTTCTTTTATTTTTTATATTTGGAGAGAGACAGAGAGACAGAGAGCAAGTAAGGGAGGGGCAGAGAGACAGAATCTGAAGAAAGCTCCAGGCTCTGAGCTGTCCACACGGAGCCTAACGTGGGGTTTGAACTCACAAACTGTGAGATCATGACCTGAGCCGAAGTCGGATACTTAACCGACTGAGCCACCCAGGTGCCCCATCCATAATTTTATCTTCTAATTCACCTTTCTCCCCTCTGCCTCTTGAATCCACACTGTGGCAGCCTCCATTTTATTTTGCACCTCATTTATAGCATTTCTTAATTCATCATGACTATTCTTTAGTCCCTTGATCTCTACAATAATCAATTCTCTGTCTTCTATGCCTTTTTCAAGCCGAATGATTAATCTTATGACCATTATTTTAAATTCTTGTTCAGTTATATTTCTTAAATCTGTTTTGATGAATTATTTAGCTCTCACTTCTTCCTGGAATTTCTTTTGAGGGAAATTCTTCCATTTGGTCATTTTGCCTAGTTTTCTGTCCCTTATGAGTTTTAAAAGTTTCTTATGTGCTCTGCCTCTGTAAGCACTGCTATATTTTTTTTAAATTTTTTTTTTCAGCGTTTATTTATTTTTGGGACAGAGAAAGACAGAGCATGAACGGGGGAGGGGCAGAGAGAGAGGGAGACACAGAATCGGAAACAGGCTCCAGGCTCTGAGCCATCAGCCCCGAGCCCGACGCGGGGCTCGAACTCACAGACCGCGAGATCGTGACCTGGCTGAAGTCAGACGCTTAACCGACTGTGCCACCCAGGCACCCCAAGCACTGCTATATTAAAGAGAGGGTCATACACTGTCCATGGCCTGGCAATTTAGCAGGTGTTTTTAAGAGAGTTTTACTTGCTATCTGTTGTTGTGCCTTTGGTTATTTTATTTCTCTATTCGTAGTGATGTTTCAGACCCTCCATGAGGTGTGTTTTGATTTGTTTCTTGAAGTAGTCCTGGAAAAGAAAATAAACACACAAACAAACAAACAGGAAACAATGACACAAAAACATATATACACATAAAACAAACAAATGGACAAAACACACGCACACACACACACAGACACAAAACAGTCCAAAACACACACACACAAAAAAACAGAGACACCAACTACAAGTAAAGAAAAGGGAGGAGGCAGTGCTGATGGAAGAGCACATACATACAGAGAAATGACAGGGGCAGGGAAAAAGAGAAAATAAACATTGATGGGGCATAGAGACTAAATGTCTCAATCTAGAGAGAGAGAGAGAGGAAAATAAAGAAGGGGGCCAGGGGAAAAATTAAGATAAAGTTACCCAGACAGAGAAATTATGTGGCTTGATTATTCCAGAGAGTAAGGAAAACACGGAAGGAGATGTAGAACATGTATCTAGGGAATTGATTAAACATGTCTGCTTAAACAAACCAACAACCAGAGTAACTAGCCTAGAGGAGGGAAGGGATAGGAAGGGAGAATATATTTAAATAACAAGAATTGTCCTGGAATTAATCCATGCTATGCAGCATCACTGGGCTGGATGATGCAGCCATCTGGTTGCACAGCATCTATCTGGTTCCTGCAGATATGAAGTTACCCAGCACTGAGTGGTGTGGTTTGGCATAGGTTGGTCCCACCTCCACTATGGGCCCCAGGACTGATCCCTGAGGCACCTCCTTGATGGTGGTGGTGGGGGATGGGAAATGGCCATCCCCCAGTCTCTTCTCCACGACCAGGTGGAGTCCTTTTGAGTTGTCCTCACTGTGTCGCGGGTCCAGGTGGGGCAGTCCTTCTCACTCCAGTGACTTCCCTGGCCCAGCGTTTGTCTGGAATTCAAAGTCCTGCTCTGTGCACTCTGGTACTGGAGAAGCGCCTCTCTGTGAAGCTCGATAAGTGGTCTCAGCTGGCTTTGTGCCACCACACTTCAGGGAGGACCACCTTTTCCTGCTGAGAACCACACCAATGACCCCACCACTGAGCCAGGGGGTGGTGGATTCAGGCAGGCTTTGTCTTTTCCCACAAGGCTCCAAGGAAGGGCCACTTTCTCCTCCTGTGGACTGTGCCCTTTACCTAGCCATGGAGCCTGAGGGTGGCAGACACAGGCAGGCTTTGTTCTGCCCTACAGCACTCCAGGGAAGGGCCACTTTCTACTACTGTGGACTGTGCCCTCAACCCAGCCACTGAGCCCAGGGGTGGCAGATGCAGGCAGGCTTTGTTCTATTGCACTGCCCTCCAGGGAGGGGACTGCTTTCTCCTTCTGTGGACTGTGACCCTGTTCTACCACTGAACCCAGAGTTGACTCCCCTACTCCCCAGGTGTGCAAACAGGGAGCCGGCCCCTGTCTGAAGAAAGCCCTGCAGTTAGAGATAGGTTCCTTCTCACTCCCAGATCAAGGCTTTTCTCTTCTCAAGATACAGTCCTACACTTCCCCAGCCACTCTTTTTCTTCCCTTTGTCTCTCTGCAGAAGGGGATCTCTCCCCTCCATGCCTATGTGGCTGGTTTTATCTCCTCCAGTTTGCTATCACCCACCTATGGTTTCTCAAGTTGTCTCATTTTCTTCCAAGTAGATTCATTCTCTTTTCCCCCCAGACTCTTGGAGTTCAAAGTCATTTGGCTTCAACACTTCTTTGTTTGAGAGACGTGGGAAGCACAGATCCCCCTACTTCTCCCCATGTTGGCCCAATAAGCCATTCAATACTTAATCCATTTTCAATTAAATTTTGTGTATGGTTTAAGATATTGGTCCAATTTTATTCTTTTGCATAGGTCTATCCATTTTCCAAGCATCATTTCTTGTTGAGAAATGTTCTCCATTGTATATTGTTGGTTCCTATGTCACAATAATATATGTGTGTTTATTTCTGAACTCCATTCTTTTCTACTCTTTTACGTACCTATTTATGCCAATACCATACCTGTTTCAATTACATCATTTGAAATCAGGGGTGTGGTGCCTTTAATCCTTTTTTCTCAAGATTATTTTGGCTATTAAGGATCATCTGTTTTTCCATAGAATTTTAGAATTATTTGTTCTAATTATGTGAAGAATGACATTGGAATTTTGATAGAGATTGATTTGACTGTATAGATTGCTTTGGGCAATATGGATATTTTAATAATTTCGATTCCTCTAATCCATGAGCATGGAATATCTTTCTATTTACTAGTAATTTCTTTAATTTATAATACCAATGTGTTATAGATTCCACTGTACAGGTCTTTCATTTCCTTGGTTGAATTTATTCCTAAAGTTTTTTTTTTCTTTTTGATAAAATTTTAAATGTGATTTTATATTTACTTTTCTTACAGTTCATTGTTAATGAATAAAATTTCAACAGATTTTTGCATATTCATTTTGCATCCTGTAACTTTACCAAAATTTATTACTTCTAAAAGTTTTTGTTTTTTTTTTATGGAGCCTTTAGAGTTTTCTATATATAAAATTATGTCATCTGCAAATAATGACAGTTTCATTTAATTCTTTGCAATTTGTATGCCTTTTATTTATTGACCTAACCTAGTTACTCTAGCTAGGACTTTCAATATTATATTGAATAAAAATGGCAAGTGTTACCATCCTTATTTTGTTCCTAACCTTAATGGAAAACATTGCACGTTTTTGTAGTTGAGTATGATGTTAGATAAGGACTTGAAATAGATGGCCTTTGTAATGTTGAGGTATGCTATATCTACACCCACTTGTTAATACTTTTTTTTATTACAAATGTATGTTGATTTTTTTTCAACTGATTTTTGGCATCTATTGAGATAATCATGTACTTTCTTTATTTTTAAATTTGAATCTTAGTTAGTTAACATCAAGTGCAATATTGGTTTCAGGAGAAGAATTCAGTGATTCATCATTACATAAAACATCCCAGTGTTCATCAAAACAGGTGCCCTTTGGGGCGCCTGGGTGGCTCAGTCGGTTAAGCGTCCGACTTCAGCCAGGTCACGATCTCGCGGTCCGTGAGTTCGAGCCCCGTGTCAGGCTCTGGGCTGATTGCTCTGAGCCTGGAGCCTGTTTCCGATTCTGTGTCTCCCTCTCTCTCTCTGCCCCTCCCCCATTCATGCTCTGTCTCTCTCTGTCCCAAAAATAAATAAACGTTGAAAAAAAATTAAAAAAAAAACAGGTGCCCTTTTTAACACCAATCACCCATCTAGCCTATCTCCAACCTACTTCCTTCCATCAACATTCAGTTTGTTCTCTATAGTTAAAAGTCTCCTGTGGTCTCTTTCCCTATCTTCTTTTACTTCCTCCCTTCCCATATGTTCGTCAGGTTTATTTCTTAAATTCCACATATGAGTGAAATCATATGGTATTTGTCTTTCACTGATTGACTTATTTCACTTAACATAAAATATTCTAGTTCCATCTATGTCTTTGTCAATGGAAAGATTTCATTCTTTTTGATGACTATTATTCCATTATATATGTATGTATATATGTATGTATATGTATATGTACATAGATGTATATGCATCTATGTATACAACATATATATACACCATATTTTCTTTATCCATTCATCAGTCAATGGACATTTGGGATCTCCTCATGGTTTGGCTATTGTTGATATTGCTTCTAGAAACATTAGGGTGTATGTAGCCCCTTCAAATCTGTATTTTGTATCCTTTGGGTAAACACTTAATGGTGTAACTGTTTTTTTGTAGGGTAGTTCTATTTTTACTTTCTTGAGGAACCTTTTTTTTTATCTTCTTCCTGAGGCTGTAACTTGCAGTACTATGTTAAATAGAAATGCTGAAAGTGGACATCCTTGTCCTGTTCCTTACCATATAGGAAATGCTCTGTTTTTCTCCATTGACAATGGTATTAGCTGTGGTCTTTCTTATATTGCCTCTATGATGTTGAGGAATGGTCCATCTATCCTCACTTTGTTGGGGTTTTTATCAAGGGTGGATGCTATATTTTGTCAAATGCTTTTTCTGCCTCTATTGACAGGATCATATGGTTCTTATCCTTTCTTTATTAAGTGTATCTCATTGATTGATTTGCAAATACAGAAACAGCCCTGCAGCCCAGGAATAAATCCAACTACATCATGGTAAATATATCTTTTAATGTACTGTTGCTAGTATTGTGTTAAGACGTTTTACATCCAAGCTCATCAGGGATTTTGGCCTGTAATTCTCCTTTTTACTGTGGCTTTTGTCTGGTTTTGGAATCAAGGTAATGTTGGCTTAATAGAATGAGTTTGGAAGTTTTCCATACATTTCTATTTTTTTGGAACAGTTTGAGAAGAATAGGTATTAACTCTTTTTAAATGTAGAATTCTTCAGTATTCCATGTGCACTTGAGAAGAATGTACATTCTGCTGCTTTAGGATGAAATGTTCTGAATGTTTCTTTTAAGTCCATCTGTTCCAGTGTGTCATTCAAAGCCATTGTCTTCTTGTTGATTTTCTGCTTTGATAATCTTTCCATTAGTGTAAGGTGTTAAAGTCGCCTGTTGTTGTTGTTGTTATTATTAATGTTTGTTATTTACAAGTTTATTTATGCTTGTTATTAATTGATTTATACATTTGGGGTCTTCAAGATGGGGCCTAAACATTTACAATTTTTAGCTCTTGATGGATAGGCCCCTTAATTATGAAATAATGACCTTCTTTATCTCATGTTACAGTCTTTGTTTTAAAGTCTTGGTCTGAGGGGCGCCTGGGTGGCGCAGTCGGTTAAGCGTCCGACTTCAGCCAGGTCACGATCTCGCGGTCCGTGAGTTCGAGCCCCGCGTCGGGCTCTGGGCTGATGGCTCAGAGCCTGGAGCCTGTTTCCGGTTCTGTGTCTCCCTCTCTCTCTGCCCCTCCCCCATTCATGCTCTGTCTCTCTCTGTCCCAAAAATAAATAAACGTTGAAAAAAAAAATTTTTAAAAAAAATAAATAAATAAAGTCTTGGTCTGAAATAATATGGCTACTCTGGCTTTCTTTTGATGTGAGTTAGCATTATAGATGATTCTCCACCCCTTCATTTTCAGTGTGCATGTATCTTTAGGTCTAAAATGAGTGTCTTGTGGGCAACATACAGATGGATCTTTTTTTTTCCCCCTTCTGATACCCTATGTCTTATGATTGGAGAATTTAGTCCATTTACATTCAAAATGATTATTGAAAGATATGAATTTAGTGTCATTGTGTTGCCTGTAGTGTTGGTGTTTCTTGTAATATTCTTTTGTCCTTTTTAGTCTTTGTTGCTTTTGGTCTTTTGCTCTGTCCTTTTTTTTTTTTTTTTTTTTTCCTCCACTCAAAGAGTCCCTCTTAAAATATCTTGCAGGGTTAATTTAGTGGTCACAAACTCCTTTAGTCTTTGTTTGTTTGGAAATCTCTTTATCTCTCCTATTCTGAATGAAAGTGTTGTTGGATAAAGAGTTCTTGTCAGCATATTTTTCCCATTCAGCATGTTGAAAACATCTGCCACTCCTTTCTGGCCTGCCAGGTTTCTGTGGACAGATCCATTGTGAGCCTGATGTATCTTCCCTTGCTGTTTAAGGACTTTTTTTTCTTTGTTGTTTTCAAGATTATTTCCTTGTCTTAGTATTTTGTGAATTTGATTATATGTCTTGGTGATGTTCAACTTCTGCTGAATTTAATGAGAGTTCTCTGTGCTTCATTGATTTGATGTCTGTGTCCTTCCCCAGATGTAATTTACTCACATAAACCATCTGTCCCTTCCTCTCTCTTTATCTTCTGGGACTCCTATGATACAAATGTTATTCTTCTTTAATACATTGCTGAGTTCTCTGAGTCTTGTATTGTGATCTTTGGCTTTTGTATCCCTCTTCTTTTCAGCTTCATTAATTTCATAATTTTTCATAATTTTCTATAATCTTCTATATCACCAATTCACTGTTTTGCTTCATCCATTCCAGCTGTTACGACATCCATTTGGGGTTATATCTTGATTATAGAATTTTTTATTTCAGCCTGACTAAATTTTAGTTCTTTTATCTCTGTAGAAAGAGATTCTCTGATGTCTTCTGTGTTTGTTTGTTTGTTTGTTTGTTTGTTTTTAACTCGAGCCAGTATTATATATCTTTTTTAATTTTGTATTTATTTTTGAGAGAGAGTGTGCAAGTGGGGGAGGAGCACAGAGAAGAGAGACAGAAACTCCTAGGCAGGCTCTGTGATGACAGCAGTTAGACTGATGCAGGCTCGAACTCACAAACCATGAAATCATGACCTAAGCTGAAGTCAGATGCTCAACCAACTCAGCCATGCAGGTGCCCCCAGGCAGTATTCTTATAATCATGGTTTTAAATTCTAGTTTAGACATCTTACTTATTTCAGTCTTGATTAAATCCCTGTCCATGAGTTCTATTGCCTCTTCTTTCTTTTGGGGTGAATTTCTCCATTTGTGATTTTGTCCAGAAAAGAATATAGCAAAGAAATAAAAAAAAAAGTAAAGAACCCACAGACCAAGGAAAAAAAAAACTAAAAACAAGCAAGCAAAAAACATAAAGAAACAAACAAACAAAAAACTAGATCCTGGGTGTTTGGGTCTAGATAATGGAATCTGGATCTAAAAATAAAGTAAAATAAAATGAAATAAAATAAAATAAAACAAAAAATAAATTAAAAATACACTTTTTAATATTTTTTCATGTATTATTTTTAATTCCTTTAATCCTTTTTATTATTACTATTTTTTTATTTATATATAAGTAAAATGGAAGTTAGATCCTATTTCCCCTAGAGCAGAAATATGATCTTGGACTTGGTGCAAAGGATTTGTTTGTGCTGGTCTTCTAGGGAGAGGGGCCTGCTGTGTTCATTCTTAGGCTGACCTATTTCAGTGGAAATGCACCTCCTGGGTGCAGGGGAATGGGGTTTGGCATAAATGTTCCCGTTTCCAATAAGTGGTGCTGTTTTGCTCCCTGAAGCCCTTTCAGCTCTGAAAAGCAGAATGAATGTGGTCTGATCCAGCTCTATAGCTCAGGAGCTGAATATCTGTGCCGTGAAACCTTACAGAAAAACAATCACCCTTCTTGTGTCCTCAGTTTCTGTCAGAACCACACATTCACCCAGACTGTGTCCACATTTGTTTTGTGTGTGTGTGTGTGTGTGTGCGTGTGTGTGTGTGTTTATTTTAGGCACATGACTGAGTCTCAAAACTCCAAATTTTAGGAATACCCACCATGTGGACCCACACTCTTCCTCTGGGGTAGGGTGTTACTATACTTTTGCAGGACTGTATGAAAAAAGCAGTGGTGTGACTGCACTTCTGTTCAGAGTTTATGTCAAAAGGAAAGTGAGCACCCTTGCTTGCACCCTCAGCTGGAGTGAGTTTCTGTCTTATTCCTGGAAACAGGACAGCACTTGGTATGACCCGTCTTTCTTGTGACCCAAGGAATCCTCAGATTACCCTGTCACTCCTGGGATTGTACCCTGCTTTGCTACTTGAACACCTTTAAGCTAGGTGCTTCCCCCAGGGTAGCGGACTGCTAAAACTTCAGATTTTACCTCTGCTGCTTATACTAACTAATTTGTTGTCGGCTTCTTAAGCTGGCTTGCTCCCCATGGCCAGACCCAGAACAATAGGTCTCCAGGTAAACTCTCTGCATCTCCTACCTTTCAAATGGTGGTCTTTTGTCTACATAAAGTCTTGCAATGTTTGTTCATTCAGACCTCCAGCTGTTTTTTGTTTTTGTTTTTGTTTTGTTTGTGTGTTCAACAAGCTTTGACAACTATATAGCTGTGTTCAAGGGACAAGACAAGCTTAGTGTCTCCCTTCTCCTCTGCCAACTCAACTGCTATCATGTACTGTCAAGCCATCATTTTGTTAATGTGGTGTATCCTGTTGATTGATCTGAAAATGCTGAAACATCCTTACATTTCCAGAATTAATCCCATTTGGTCATGGTGTGGACCCTTTAATGTTTTGCTGAATTGAGTTTGTTAATACTTTGTTGAACATTTTTTGTATCCATTTTGATTAGTTATATTGGCCTGTAATTATCTTTTTCTGTGGCCTTCTGGTATGGTTTGGGTAATAGTGGGTTAATTAAAATGTTTCTGGGAGCATTTTTTCCTTTTCAAAAATTGTTGGAGGAGTTTGAGAGGAATAGGTATTTAATCTATTCAATATCCTATAAATAACAATGAGATCAATTTTATTGGTGGCATTTAGGTCACCTACATTCTAATTGATTTTCTACCTGCTTTATCTGTTTATTGAAAGAGTAGTGTTGAATACTTCAACCGTAATAGTGAATTTGTTTAGTTTTCTTTGCAGTCTTACCAGAATTTGTCTCCATTTTTTTTTTCTTTTTCTTTCAGTTTTACCAGGTTGGGATATGCAATTCTGCAGTTAGGTGGATAAGTGTTTAAGACTGTTATTTCTTGGAAAAGTGATCTGTTTTTACATTTGTAATGCCTTCTTTGACCCTTTGTAATATTCTTTGGTTTGAAGTATTTTCCAAAAATTAGTATAACTCTCTTTTCATTACCACTAGCTTGAAATATCATTATCCCTTTGATTTGAAATTAGTTGCAACTTTATAAAGTGAGTTTATTATATACAATGTAGAGTTTTACTTATTATTTTTAAACTTTTCATGATCTGTCTTTTTTTTTTACTTGAGAGTAGTTTCCATTCAGTGTTACATTCATTTTAAGTATATAACATGCTGATTCAATAAGTTTAAATGTTACGCTCTGTTCACCAGAAGAGTATGTAAATTCTTTCATTGTACAACATTATTACAATGTCATTGGCTATATTATTTTAGTGTGCCTTTTATTTAAATTACTTATTTATTACATAACTGGAAGCCTGTATCTCCTACTCCCCTTCACTCATTGTGTCTATTTTTGTGCCACCGCCACACTGTTTTATCCACTATAGCTTTGTAGCATATATTAAAATGTGAAATTGTGTTACCTTGAGTTTTGTTTTTCTTTCTCAAGATTCCTTTGGTTATTCGGAGTTTTTGTGGTTCCATGAAAATTTTAGTGTTATTTGTTTGATTTTTGTGAAAAATGCTGTTGGTATTTTCATAGGTATTGCATTGTTGATGTAGATTGTCTCATGTTATACAGACTTTAATTCTGTCACAACTTGAGCATTAAATATCTTTGCATTTGTCTGTGTCATCTTCAGTTTCTTTCATCAATGTTTTATACTTTTCCAAGTACAGATATTTTATCTCTTTTGGTAAGTTTATTCCTATTAGTCTTATTTGGGATGGTGAGGATTCAAATTAAATTGTTTTCTAATTTCTTTTTCTACTACTTTATTATTAGTGTGTACTGTGTGTGGTATTGCAACTTTACTAAACTATTTCATTACTTCTAGCAGTTATTTGTTGAAGTTTTTATGTTATCTGCAAATAGTAACAGTTTAACATTTTCTTTACCAGTGTATGGTCTAAATTATTTTTCATATCTGATTTCTGTGGTGGGCTTCCAGTACTGTTGAATGAAAGTGGCAAGAATGGACATCCTTGTCTTAATTCCTAACCTTACTGGGAAAACTCACAGTTTATGTCTATTGAGTAAAATGTTAGTTGTGGTCTCAGATATATGGCCTTTACTATGTTAAGGTTTATTCCCACTAAGCCAACTCTGTTGAGTTTTAATCATGAACATATGTTGAGTTTAGTTAAATTCTTTTTCTGAATCTGTTGATCATATGATTTTTATCCTTTGTTTTATTGATGTGGTATATCACATTTATTTGTGATTACTTAGCCATTCTGGCATCCCTGGAATAAGTCCCACTTGATTTTAGTGAATAATACTTTTAACGAATTTTTTAATGTGTGTTTGTTAATAATTTTTGAGGTATTTTACCTCAATATTAATCAGGGAAATTGGCATATAGTTTTGTGGGTTTTTTTCTTTCTTTCTGTTTTATTTTAATTCATTCATTCATTCATTCATTCATTTGTTCTTTTTTTCTGTGTTGTTTTTGCCTTGCCTAGGTATTAGTTGCTTATGTACATCAACTGAAGAATAGATGAAGATAATTTGCTTATATATAGTTAAGAGTTTCTTTTATGATTTGTCTCTCTTTCTTGTTTTTTTTCCTTTCCCTTCTGTTCATCTGTTTCTTAAATTCCACATGTGAGTGAAATCATGGTATTTGTCTTTCTCTGATTTACTTTGCATAGCATAATAGTCTCTAGCTTCACGTGTGTCATTGAAAATGGCCAGATTTCATTTTTTTTTAATCACTAAATAACTACAACTTCTTTATCCATTTATCAGTTGATGGGTATTTGGAATATTTCCTAAATTTGGCTATTGTTGACAAAGCTGCCATAAACATCAGGGTGCATGTATCCCTTTGAACCAGTATTTTTGTATCCTTTGGGTAAAAGTATAGTAACTTTTAATGTAATAGTTACATATATAAGGACTAAAGAGTTCAAACAATATATAAAAACAAGTGGGACTCAGTCAAACTGTACCTAGATAAATAGCATATTATAAGATGAAAATAAACATTTGGTCTCTTTACATAATTTAGCTATGTTGATAGTGCTGCTATAAACATTGGGGTACATGTGCATCTTCAAATCAATATTTTTGTTTCCTTTGGGAAATACAGTGTAGTGGAATTTCTGGATGTAGGGTAGTTCTATTTTTAACTTTTTGTGGATCCTCCATACTGTTTTCCAGAGTGACTACACCAGTTTGCATTCTGACTAACACTTTAAGAGGATTCTCCATTCCCTGCATTTTCACTAACATCTGTTTTTTCATGTGTTGTTAATTTTAGCAACTGACTGATGTAAGGTCATATCTCATTGTACTTTTTATTTGTGTTTCGCTGATAATGTGTGATGTTGAGAATTTTTCCATGTGTCTCTTAAGCATCTGTATGTCTTCTTTAGAAAAATGTCTATTCATGTCTTCTGCCTATGCACACACATGCGTGCACATGCAGTGAAATATTGCTCAGGCATAAAAAATGAAATCTTTCAATTTTCAACAACATGCATAGAGATAGATACTATTACGCTAAGCAGAATAAGTCAGAAAAACACAAATACCATAGGATTTCACCCATATGTGGACTTTAAGAAACAAAACAGATAAACATAGGGGAGAAAAGAGAGAGGCAAATCATAAAACAGACTCTTGACTGTAGAGAACAAACTGAGTGTTTCTTGAGTGTTTGGTGGGCAATGGGTTAAATGTGTGATGGGTATTAAAGAAGACACTTGTGATGAGCACTGGGTGCTGTATGTAAGTGATGAATCACTAAATTCAACACTTGAAATTAATATTACAGTGTGTGTTAACTAACTGGAATTTAAATCAATATTTGAAACAAAACAAACAAAATGAAAAATAAAGAACAAAAGCATTCCTATCAGCACTCAGAGAATAAGAATCACAAAACACAAATAATTTATCAGTAAAATCCTTAAAATTAAAAAAAAATGATTTGCAGAGAGATAAATCTCATTTTGAAGATTTATTATATTCTGGTTGTCCTACATGATATGACTTGAAGCATAATTATTCATCAATAATTTTAATACAATTAAATGTCTGCACCATTAAGCATGAATGCATAAAATTTTTCCTTGTATTCACCTTACAGTGTGATTATAAACTGATAGTTTAATTTCAGCAATATCTCCTTGGGATTTGATATTTTCTCTTTATATCTAAGTTATGGATAGAGCAAGAATCTTGCTCTATAAAATCAAATGATTTTATCTAGAGATTTTATTGATTTTATCTAGAGATTTTATCTAGAGATAATCTAGATTTTATCTAGAGATAATCTAGATTTTATCTAGAGATAATCTAGATTTTATCTAGAGATAATCTAGATTTTATCTAGAGATAATCTATTTCTTTGTAATAACCTGAAAATTAATTTTTGGTGGCATAATGCCCATATTTGAATCTGACCCTTTTATAAAATCAAACACAAATAGATACCAGACTTGAAAATTACCTGAGCAGACAAAACCAATTAAGCCATACAAGCAAAATTTAATTTATTATGCAAAAAAAACCCCACAAACATAACATGGACCACTTTTTATAAATTCCTCTGAAAACCATAGATGAAACAAATTTTTCCCACATGTTGACATGAGGCAACCACTTAAAAAAAGTTTATTTATTTATTTTAAGAGACAGAGAGTATGGGGGAAGGGCAAAGAGAGAGGGAGAAAGAATCCTATGCAGACTCCACACTGTCAGTGCAGAGCCCAAGATGGGTGGCAAACTGACAAACCCTGAGATCATGACCAAAGCCGAAATTAAGAGTTGGTGCTTAACCAACTGAGCCACCCAGGCACCCCATGAAGTAACCACTTTTAACCAATCTATTACTGAGGAAGCTCTAATATTATAACCAATTATTATAAATATTCTCACTCTATAAGCTTTCTTATAACAATATACATGTGAGTCTCATTCCACCATTGGTTTGAGGGTTCCCAGTTTACAAACTATTTTCATATGCACAATATACTCTTATGATTTACTAGTTTAGTCATCTAATACTTTTGTTCCTGTATTCCTGAATTTTGACACATGAAATACAATAAGGCAGCAGGAAATAATAAATGCTATTCTCATTTGGCAGATAAAAAATTAATATGCTCATTGCTGGAAAAAAATATTTTCTCAGTCAAAAAGTATGAACACTCAACTATGAAGATTAAGAACAAAGAAAACAACTTTAAAATGTAGAAAATGTATTTTAAAAGTTTTTCACTATTGGTAAAATATAATTAAAATATGTTTTTAAATTAACCAATTGGACAAAATAAGCAAAGCAAGAAAGAATTCACAATGGTGAGTGGATTGTAAATTTATGTAAAACTTTACCCTTCCATATGTAGGTATCAAAACATTTATATTGTATATATGTTAGCTTTCAACATATATATTAATTGTATATATATAATTATATATATTTATTACTAAGGAAATAGTTAATATTTCTCTATAAAATTTATACCAAACTTAGCTCTAGAAAACTCTGTTTGCTAACACATGAATAAAAATGTACATATGAGAAGGGTGGCCAATGATAGAAAGCCACTTGATTTCCTGACTGAAGAACATAGGGGTAGTTAGTTTCATCTGATGGTCCATGGACAAATATAGATCCCTTGTTTCAAAACCTAGGGATTTTTCTATTAACATTTATATTTGTATGTGACAACTTCTAATTTTAAACAGTAGTTAAATGGGTTTTCAAACATTATGAAGGGGTAAGAAAAATCTTTGTTACAAAGTTAAGTAATTCAAACATGTAATTTATGGCAATAGGATTCAGGCATAAGAGAAATAATGAGGGGATGTTTTTAAGTAAATTGTTAAAAATGATACACCTGGGGGCACCTGGGTGGCTCAGTTGTTTAAGCATCTGACTTCTGCTCAGATCATGATCTCACGGGTCATGAGTTTGAGCCTCATATCAGATTCTCTGCTGTCAGCACAGAGATTGTTTCAGAAACTCTGTCCCCCTCTCTCACTATCCCTCCCCTGCTCACTCTCTCTCTTTCTCAAAAAATAAATAAATAAATATTTTTAAAAATCATGCCTGGAATCATATATTTAAAAAATGATACACCTGAAACTAATATAACACTGTTTGTAATACTTGAATTAAAAAATAAAAAATAGGGGCGCCTGGGTGGCGCAGTCGGTTAAGCGTCCGACTTCAGCCAGGTCACGATCTCGCGGTCCGTGAGTTCGAGCCCCGCGTCAGGCTCTGGGCTGATGGCTCGGAGCCTGGAGCCTGTTTCCGATTCTGTGTCTCCCTCTCTCTCTGCCCCTCCCCCGTTCATGCTCTGTCTCTCTCTGTCCCAAAAATAAATAAACGTTGAAAAAAAAATAATAAAATAAAAAAATAAAAAATAATGCATTAATTAATTAAATATAATAAACCAGTTAAATATATAAGAAAATATGAAGACCTGAAATAATACTTGGGCAAAAGCAATATGAAGAAAAAATCCAAAACAGGATTCTTTTTTTATTTTAAGTTTTTATTTTAATGCCAGTTTACATGCAGTGTTATATTTGTCTCAGGTATACAATATAGTAATTCAACACTTCCATACATCACCCTGTGCTCATCACCCCAAGTACGCTGATTAATCTCCATCATCTATTTAACCCATCCCCCCACCTCCTGCCCTCTGGTAACCACCTGTTTGTCCTCTATAATTAAAATTTTATTTCTTGATTTGACACTGTCTCTCTTATTCTTTCCCTATGCTTCAAAACAAAAATTTTATCATAGTACACATGCATAAGAAAGGGTTTCACAATGTTAATATTTTTAGGGAGAATTAGTATAAAACTTAGTATGGGGTCAGCGTCACACGGGGTCCACGTTTTCCTTTTGTTTAATACAAAAATAAAGACAATAAAAACAGCTATGTTTTATATTGATTGCTGACTGGTTTATTTCTAACTTACAGCATTTTGCTTAACGAATTTGAAAGATTATATGAGGCATAACAGTGCTCTGCTCCATTAGCAGTGTGCCAAGGATAGAGTGAAATTGGCCATGAAGTGTCTACAGACAAGTAGCATTTACTTTCTGTATATTGCCTGTCTCTGTTGTAGTAATATCCTTCTGCAAACAAGATCTGTCATTTCATCTACTATTATCAACATTTATCAATTTATTAAGGTAATCATCTTCCCAGGACTTTCCTGAGAGCTCCAGCCACCTCTTTGTTTTGTAGACTATAGATGAGGGGGTTGAGCATGGGGGTAAGGATAGTGTAGAAGACAGAGACCACTTTGTCCTGCTCAGCAGTGTGATAGGCTTTGGGGAGAAAATATTTGATGATGGCTGTTCCATAGAAGAGAGACACCGCAATCATATGAGAAGAACAGGTTGCCAAAGCTTTTCTTGTCCCCAAGTTTGCTCTTAATCCCAAAACAGTGGAAACAATCTGGCCATAAGAGGCCATGATGGCAGATATTGGCAAAAGGAGAAAGAGAACACCACTGACAAAAAGGCCATTTTCATAAAGAGAAGTGTCAGCACAAACGAGTTTCAGGAGTGCTGGGATCTCACAAAAGAAATGATGGATTTCCCTGGAAGCACAGTAAGGGAGACTCAGAGTATAGATAACATGGATTAAGGCATTGAGAAGTGCACTTAGCCATGTGCCAGTCACCATGAATGCACAGACTATGGGGCACATGAGTACTGAGTAATGGAGGGGGCGGCATATAGCTACATAACGGTCATAAGCCATTACTGCCAGAAGAAGACACTCTGCTCCCACAATAGTCATGAAGAGGAAAAGCTGAATTCCACAACCAATATAGGAAATGCTGTTTCTTCCAGACAAAAAGTCAATGGCTATCTTTGGGACAAAAGTAGAGCTATATAAAAGGTCCATCAAGGAGAGTTGACTGAGAAGGAAATACATAGGAGTATGGAGGCGAGAATCAAACCAAATAAGAATCATCATCATTACATTTCCAACAAGGGCTGCAAGGAAAACCAGGAAGATGAGAGTGAAGAGAACCTTTGGGGCCTGGATGTGGTGAAACAGCCCCAAAAGAATAAAATCAGTTCCAGTGGTTCTATTGATCCATCCTTCCATTCTCTCCTTCTGAATTCATTACCCTGGATAGAATTTACAAATATATTTAGACCCTCTATCCATTTTGGTAACACCCTCATTTTACAATTTCTTAATTCCATTGTATCCCTTAGTCTTGCAGTATCAAATATATTTATATAAAATTTAATTTAAACATTGTCTTAGCCCAGTTTTACTTCTCTTGTTATTGAATATTCCTTAAGAATGTATGATATCAGACATGTGGTAAATACATAAAACTAGTAAAGTACTGTTCAATTTCATGAATATTTATACTGAATTAAATATGTAAATATATTATTTTTTAATGTTACTTGTAGTTGTGTTGAAAAGGCAAGACTGATGATGTTGAATAAAGTAACTTCTCACCTAAGCAGTATAATGTTTGGTCATCATAAAACCTAATATTCAATTAATTTTTGGTATCAAGTGAATCTATTTTTTCTGAAATACTAATAGAAATGATTACCTTTTATTAATTTTTCCTCTGAATATCACCAGAAAGATGTCTATGTGAATGAACAAAATTATCCAGAGTGATTAATCTTCCCTTGTTGCCAGGACCATGCATTACCAACGAGCTAAGGAGGTTAAATAGCCTCCCAAAAAAATCTCTCTACAACAGAGATTTGTGTGAAATTAAAAATCTATGTGCACTGTCCTTAGGGTAAATTTCACTTGTTTGCCTCTCTGTTCCCTTAGGTACAGAGTAACACACACATTTATTCCATTGTCCTTCAAATACCCCAATTAAACAAGTGTGGTCCCTTAAAAACAAATATAATTTATTTGCATAATCATTTGTTTATCAGCACCACATGTCTCCACCTCGAGAATTTAAAAATTGCCATGTTGAAATCCCTGTTCAGAATTTAATGGTTGTTGATACAGAATAGTTGTCTTTTAGAATTCAAAGCAAGTGGACTTTTTTTCCTGACTTCACCATTTTTAGTGACCTCAGATATGTTAATTAACTTCTATTTCCTTTGATTCTTCATGTATAAAATGGGATAATAAAGGAATGAATGCTTAGGGTTTTGCTCACAAAACCTTATCAAGTTCATTGATGACAACAATTCACTTGGAATAGTGCCAGACACACAGGAAATACTAAAAGTTTCCATATGGAGTTGAGTTTGAACTTTATGAATAAATATTTTTAAGAGTATGAATTGACCTGTCATATATAATTGTATTTTGCCTTCTGTTAAATATCAAATAGACAAATTAGAGATTTGTATAAATTTCAACATGTATTTTTTTTATAGAACTAAAACTTAATATAGTTTTTTTTATTGAGGTACTCATGTACAGAATTTAAACTTCAAATTCTAAACCTATTATAATGAAACAATGATGATCTTGTTCCAACCTCTCCTTTTCAAAACCAACCACTTAAAATTCTTTTAGCTATTTATACTGTATTTATGACACATGTCTAAATTAATGCTAGTGCTGTTATTTCTTGGTTTACCAACTTTAGATATTATCAATTGAGATTATCAACTAACCAAACTCGAGCAGGACCACCACTCATAATACATCAGGCTTCATCTCATTTTGTTAATAAACATTTTCACAGAGCTTCTTTTTTTTTTTTTTTTAATTTTTTTTTCAACGTTTATTTATTTTTGGGACAGAGAGAGAGCATGAACGGGAGAGGGGCAGAGAGAGAGGGAGACACAGAATCGGAAACAGGCTCCAGGCTCTGAGCCATCAGCCCAGAGCCCGACGCGGGGCTCGAACTCCCGGACCGCGAGATCGTGACCTGGCTGAAGTCGGACGCTTAACCGACTGCGCCACCCAGGCGCCCCTCACAGAGCTTCTTAATATAACTTCATAGCAGGTTAATATTTTTGGTCCATGTATGTGTAAAAACCTCTTCATTTTCTCTTTATTTTTTATTTGATTCAAGGTTAATACCCAGTTTCCTTCTGAAATTCAAAGGCATTGCTCCATTTACCATTTTTTTGATCTACTACCCTTCAGATGGTAGATTCTTTTTTCCCCCCTTTCTGAAAGCTTCAACATGTATTTTTAATAAATTATATGTGTGACTCCATGCCTTAATACCATATTTCCTGAGTCTTTTTCAACAAGAAACATACACCTACCCTTGTGATTTTTGTACATTTATGATGTAATTACATATATCCCTCTCTTTTAAAAAGTGTTTATTTAGTGAGAGAGGGAGAGAAACTGTGAGGGGGGGAAGGGCTGGGAGAGAGAGGGAGACAGAGGATCTGAAGCAGGCTCTGTGCTGACAGAAGATAGCCCAATGCAGGGCCAAACCCAAGAACTGTGAGATCATGACCTGAGCTAAAGTCAGATGATTAACCAACTGAGTCACCCAGGTGTCCCATAATTACATATATTTCACTAAATTTCCCTGAGCATAATTCCAAAATGATTCCCATTTTATTTTCTGTGTATAGAGGAAGAAGAAATACATAATACTTTTTCATAAATTGAACTTGACCTGGAAATGATACATTTGGATAAATTCGGTTACTGGGGAGAAATAGGTCACATGGTGATGTTCATTGAGATTAGGTCACAACATGAAATTAATTTGATGTAGTTTTGATTTTAAGGTGAGACAAGGATTTTTCTAATTGTGAGCTTCTGTAAAATTCAAGCTAATGTTAGTATTTACTGATGATTTTCTATGTGCCAGCCAGTTTTAAGTACTTTACATATATATTAAATCCTTAGACTTTCTTATGTCCCCATAAGTCAGGCACTGTGTATAATACTACTTCAGTGCCTCTGATCATACCCATTTTATAACCATGTAACTTTAATATCACTGAAGGTTTAATGTTTTTTTTATTCTACTTAGAAAGATGCAATACCCTTAAAATCCAAAAGTATTAGAAATTAACATTTTAGAGGGACTTTAACACACTCTCAATTCATTACAACAATCATATAATGAAAAAGTAGTCCATCTCTCCTTTCACCGCTGAGTTCACTGTTCAAAGTTACCAAAACATTAAGAAAAAAAAAATAAAACATAAGTATCAACACTATTGCTACTAAATGAAATGCAGAATGCAAAAACAATTTTGGAATAAAATTATCCTTTTTCTGTTAAATTCAGCTTTATTTTTTTCAGTTTCCATGGGGTTTTATTTTTTTTTTTTTTTTTTTTTTTTTTATATGAAGTTTATTGACAAATTGGTTTCCATACAACACCCAGTGCTCATCCCAAAAGGTGCCCTCCTCAATACCCATCACCCACCCGCCCCTCCCTCCCACCCCCCATCAACCCTCAGTTTGTTCTCAGTTTTTAACAGTCTCTTATGCTTTGGCTCTCTCCCACTCTAACGTCCTTTTTTTTTTTTTTTTTTTTTTTTTTCCTTCCCCTCCCCCATGGGTTCCTGTTAAGTTTCTCAGGATCCACATAAGAGTGAAACCATATGGTATCTGTCTTTCTCTGTATGGCTTATTTCACTTAGCATCACACTCTCCAGTTCCATCCACGTTGCTACAAAAGGCCATATTTCATTTTTTCTCATTGCCACGTAGTATTCCATTGTGTATATAAACCACAATTTCTTTATCCATTCATCAGTTGATGGACATTTAGGCTCTTTCCATAATTTGGCTATTGTTGAGAGTGCTGCTATGGGGTTTTAAAATAGCACATGTACAATAATGCTTTATAATTTTTGAAAAAAATTAAGGGTTTATCTGGTTTGCTTATCGCTGGAGATAATTGGGTATATTATAAAAACGTTTTATTAAATCATTTTCATTAAAACATAAAATCTAAAAGTCCCACTTATAACAGAAGTGACCATTTTCATATGCTGTAGTAACTATTGTGAGGTGGGCATTCTCTTCCTAAGTCTATCTTAGTTTCATGGCAAAAGAAACCTCGAATCTGTATCTCCCAGAACCCCATTGTTTGTATGGTTCATGACTAGCATTTACCAATGACAGGGATATACACATGATGTGGAAAATATAAGAAAATAAATGGAGTTACTCTTTGAGAAAAGCAGATGTGTAGGCAGATGTAAGTTTTAAATCAGCTTCCAGGTGAGCTTCTAGGAAATATACTACATTGGTGCTAGAAATCAAAACCATCAGTGGGAGATCACATACATCCTGAGATTTGCAGCAGCCTCCAGGTGACTTATCAACACCACCCAAATATAGCCTTCACTCTACCAGCCCTTATAAAGTACAAATAAGCATCTAAATCATTATGGTAAAATCAATTACGCTGGGTAAACCATTAATGGATTTTGTTTACAGAATATTGCAGTTTCACAATATTTGTTACCAGAAGGTGTCCCTAGGAAGAAGAACCTCAAAGACAGGAATCTGAAATTGATCATCTAATCTGATTAGATGAAATATGATATAATAGTTATCAGTAAAAAACTGGACACTACTATTCCAGAGTATACTGTGACAAAAAAAAAATTGAATCATCACTAGTAATTGGTGAAAATCAATTGTGACAAAAGTAAGATTTGGGATGAAATTCTTACTCCTATAGGAAAAATTATGGTAGAAATAAAGAACCCACTCTTTGTGAACTGGAGTATATTGTTTTGATTTTAGAAATTCAATTGTAAGAAGGAAATGACAAACTCAGTCCTTTAATCAAAGGGTCAGACAACCAAAGAACTTTAACGACTATCCTGGAACAAAAATATTTTTTTCTTGAGGCAAGGATTTGTGAACAAAAGAGAATAAATATCCTGTTATAGAGATGACCTAAAGTATAAAACAAGCTGAATTTACTTCCTCAATAAGACTTATGCAATATTGGACACTGATTGAAAAGACAAATTGAGGGGCGCCTGGGTGGCTCAGTCGGTTAAGCATCTGACTTCGACTCAGGTCATGATCTCACGGTCTGTGAGTTCGAGCCCCGCGTCAGGCTCTGTGCTGACAGCTCAGAGCCTGGAGCCTGTTTCAGATTCTGTGTCTCCCTCTCTCTCTGGCCCTCCCCCGTTTATGCTCTGTCTCTCTGTGTCTCAAAAATAAATAAAACGTTAAAAAAAAAGACAAATTGAAATTGAGACATCCAAGTACATTAAAAAATCTAAATACCTTGAACACCAAAATCCCACTGATCTTGCCTTGCCAGCAGGGGAAGTCTCTTTTCCCTAGTCCCAGGAAGTTACAGTTTCATATATGGATATCTTGTAATGAATTCACCTCTGGCAATTGTCCTGCAGGAAACTGTCCATTATTTATAAGATCCAATTCTTTTCTCACTCATTTGCAGAACTGGTGCAGGTAATAGAAGCATAGAAATTTTATTTTTTAATGAAGAGAATGAGATAGTCTTGAGTAATATCTTTAGCAACTTTATATTTAAAATATATAATCCAAAAATATATGATATAAATCTACTACTGGCTTCCCCCAAAGGACCTGGAGATATATTATTGGAATTATTCCTATAATATTTCACAGTACCTCATGGAAAACCAATTGTACACCCTAAATTACACATTATAGATGTATAGACTATTGAATAAATGCACACACCTGCCTTTTTTCTTATATGTACAAGCTTATCTACATAATATTTTTTGCCACAATTCTATTTAATCATTCTTGTGACTATACTGTGTCCCTGTCC
The DNA here is from genome assembly GCF_007474595.2 of Lynx canadensis. Lineage (NCBI taxonomy): Eukaryota > Metazoa > Chordata > Mammalia > Carnivora > Felidae > Lynx > Lynx canadensis. The sequence continues at coordinate 83,163,128 of NC_044303.2, read as the reverse complement.
TTAACCATGCTAGTCTTTGAAATAACATCTACACTTCTGCCATTCTTAATTTTGTTAACTTTGCAGAGTGGATTAAATATGAAAAACAGCTAAGTACACATCTAGGATGTCAATGTATCTAATGAAAATAAAATAATTATGAGTGTTTCATAGTAGCGAGAATAGACTTTATTTACCATGGATCCTGCCATAAAGACTATTGATTGTGGATAAAAAAGAAAATTTTCTGAGTATGTAAATAGGTAGTAGTGTCATGTCAGAGTAGAGGTCATTAAGTAAGGCAATGTATGGGCAGATTCTTTCCAAAGAACAGCTTCTAATTGACTGCAATGTTTGTTTTTATTTTTGGCATTGTTTTCCTGTATGTATGTATGTATGTATGTATGTATTTAACAGGCTTCACCCTCAGTGCAAAGCCCAATGCAGGTCTTGAATTCATGACACTGAGATCATAAAAGGGAAGAAGGAAGGAACAAAGAATGACTATTCTTTGGAATACCCATTCCAAATGGGGAAGACCCATTTGTGGGTCTAATTCTGGGGTTTCTATTCTATTCCATTGGTCTATGTGTCCGTTTTGTGCCAATACCATGCTGTCTTGATGATGACAGCTTTGTAGTAGAGGCTAAAGTCTGGGATTGTGATGACTCCTGCTTTGGTCTTCTTCTTCAATATTACTTTGGCTCTTTGGGGTCTTTTGTGGTTCCACACAAATTTTAGGATGGTTTGTTCTAGCTTTGAGAAGAATGCTGGTGCAATTTTGATTGGGATTGCATTGAATGTGTAGATAGCTTTGGGTAGTATTGACATTTTGACAATATTTATTCTTCCAATCCATTAGCATGGAATATTTTTCCATTTCTTTATATCTTCTTCAATTTCCTTCATGCACTTTCTATAGTTTTCAGTATACAAATTTCTACATCTTTGGTTAAGTTTATTCCTAGGTATTTTATGCTTCTTGATGCAATTGTGAATGGAATTAGTTTCTTTGTCTTTCTGTTGCTTCATTGTTAGTGTATAAGAATGCAACTTATTTCTGTACATTAATTTTGTATCCTGTGACTTTCCTGAATTCATGTGTCAGTTCTAGCAGACTTTTCGTGGAATCTATCAGGTTTTCCATGTATAATATCATGTCATCTGCAAAAAGTAAAGGCTTGACTTCATCTTTGCCATTTTTGATGCTTTTGATTTCCTTTTGTTGTCTGATTGCTGACGCTAGAACTTCCAACACTATGTTATGGTGAAAGTGGACATCCCTGTCGTGTTCCTGATCTCAGGGAGAAAGCTCTCAGTTTTTCCCCATTGAGGATGGTATTAGCTGTGGACCTTCATTAATGGCTTTTACAATGTTTAAATATGCTCCTTCTTTCCTTACTCTCTCGAGAGTTTTTATAAAGAAAGGATGCTGAATTTTGTAAAATGCTTTTTCTGCATAGATTGAGAGGATCATATGGTTCTTATCTTTTCTTTTATCAATATGATGTATCACACTGATTTATTTGCAAATATTGAACCGGCTCTTCAGCACATGAATGAATCCCACTTGATCATGGTGAATAGTTGTTTTTATTTGCTGTTGAATTCAATTTACTAGTATCTTGTTGAGAAATTTTGCATCCATATTCATCAGGGATATTGGCTTGTAGTTCTCTTTTTTGCTGGGTCTCTGTCCCATTTGGGAATCAAAGTAATGTTGGCTTCAAAGAATGAGTCTGGAAGTTTTCCTTCCCTTTCTATTTTTTGGAAGAGCTTGAGATGGGTAGGTATTATATCGGCTTTAAATGTCTTAGAATTCCCCTGGGAAGCCATCTGGTCCTGGACTCTTATTTGTTAGGAGACTTTTGATAACTGATTCAATTTCTTTGATGGTTATGGGTCTGTTCAATTTTTTCTATTTCTTCCTGTGTGAGTTTTGGAAGTGTGTGTGTTCTTAGGAATTTGTCCATTTCTTCCAGGTTGTCCAGTTTGTTGGCATATCATTTTCCATAGTATTCCCTGATAATTGCTTGTATTTCTGAGGAATTGGTTGCAATAATTCCATTTTCATTTGTGATTTTTTTCTATTTGGGTGATCTCCCTTTTCTTTTTTAGAAGCCTGGCTAGAGGTTTATAAATTTTGTTATTTTTTTCAAATAAACAACTCTTGGTTTCATTGATTCGCTCTACTTTTTTTTTTAATTCTATATTGTTTATTTCTGCTCTGATCTTTGTTATTTGTCTTCTTCTGCTGGGTTTTGGGTGTCTTTGCTGTTCTGCTTCTATTTCCTTTAGGTGTGCTGTTAGATTTTGTATTCGGGATTTTTCTTGTTTCTTGAGATAGGCCTGGATTGCAATGTATTTTCCTCTCAGGACTGCCTTCCCTGCATCCCAAAGCGTTTGGACTGTTGTATTTCCATTTTCATTTGTTTCAATATATTTAATTACTTCTCTAATTGCCTGGTTGACCCATTCATTCATTAGTAGGGTGTTCTTTAACTTCCATGTTTTTGGAGGTTTTCCAGACTTTTTCCTGTGGTTGATTTCAAGTTTCATAGCATAGTGGTCTGAAAGTGTGCATGATATGATCTCAATTCTTTCATACTTATGAAGGGCTGTTTTGTGACCCAGAATGTGATCTATCTTGGAGAATGTTCCATGTGCGCTCGAGATGAAAGTATGTTCTGGTTCCTTGGGATGCAGAGTTCTAAATATATTTGTCAAGTCCATCTGATCCAATGTATCATTCAGGGCCTTTGTTTCTTTGATCCTCTGTCTAGATGATCTATCCGTTGTTGTATGTAGAGTATTAAAGTCCCCTGCAATTACCACATTCTTATCAATATGGTTGCTTATGTTTATGATTAATTATTTTATATATTTGGAGGCTCCTGTATTTGTCACATAGACATTTATATTTGTTAAATTTTCCTGATGGATAGACCCTGTAATTATTATATAATGCCCTTCTTCATCTCTCTTGTTACAGCCTTTAATGTTTTTATTTTATTTTTAAAATATTTTTAATGTCTATTTATTTTTGAGGGACAGAGAGAGACAGTATAAGTGGGGAATGCGCAGAGAGAGAGGGAGACATAGAGCATGAAACAGGCTCCAGGCTCTGAGGTGTCAGCTCAGGGCCCAACACAGGGCATGAACTCACAAGCCGTGAGTTTATGACCTGAGCTGAAGTCGGACCCTTAACCAACTGAGCCACCCAGGCACCCTGTTACAGCCTTTTTTAAAATCTTTTTTAACGTTTATTTATTTTTGAGACAGAGAGAGACAGAGCATGAACAGGGGAGGGTCAGGGAGAGAGGGAGACACAGAATCTGAAAGAGGCTTCAGGCTCTGAGCTGTCAGCACAGAGCCCGACACGGGGCTCGAACTCACAGATCACCAGATCATGACCTGAGCTGAAGTCAGATGCTCAAACAACTGAGCCACCCAGGCGCCCCTCAGCCTTTAATTTAAAGTCTAGTTTGTCCAATATAAGTATGGCTACTCCAGGTTTGTTTCGACTTCCAGGAGCATGATTGATAGTTCTCCATCCCCTCACTTTCATTCTGCAGGTTTCCTCAGGTCTAAACTGAGTCTCCTATAGACAGCAAATAGATGGGTCTTGTTTTATTATTCACTCTGATACCCTATGTATTTTGGTTGGAGCATTTAGTCCATTTACATTCAGTGTTATTATTGAAAGATTTGGGTTTAGACTCATTGTGATGTCTGTAGGTTTCATGCTTGTAGTGATGTCTCTGGCACTTTGTGGTCCATGCAACATTTCACTTACAGAATCCCCCTTAGGATCTCCTGTAGGGCGGGATTAGTGGGGATTAATTCCTTCAGTTTTTTTGTTTGGTAAAACCTTAATCTCTCCTTCTATTCTGAATGACAGAGTTGCTGGATAAAGGATTCTCGGCTGCATAGTTTTTCTGTCATCAAATAAACATCTTAACATTACACCTAAAGAAGCTAGAAAAAAGAGAACAAACAAAACCCAAACACAGAAAAAGTAAGTAAATAATAAAGATTGGAGCAGAAATAAGGTATATACAACTAAAAACATAAAGGATATCAATGATACCATGGGCTGGTTTATTGAAAAATTAACAAAATTGATAGGGGTGCCAGGAGCTCATTCAGTAAAGTTTCTGACCCTTGATTTTGTCTCAGGTCATGATTCAGAGTTCATGAGTTTGAGCCCTGTGTCTGGTTATATGCTGACAGTGTGGAGTCAGCAGCTTGGTATTCTCTCTCTCCCTCTCTTTGCCCCTCACACACTCATGCTTTCTCTCTCTCTCTCTCTCTCTCTCTCTGTCTCACTTTCTCAGTAAACATTAAAAACAAGAACAAAATTGATAAACCTTTAGCCAGATTCATTAAAAAAATGGTGAGATAAATAAAATTACTAATGAATGTGGAGAAATAACACCACAGAAATACAAACAATTGTAACAGAATGTTATGAAAACCTATATGCCAACAAATTGGACAACTTAGAAGAAATGGATAAATTCCTGTAAACAAACGCCTAAGAAAAACTAATGCATGATGAAATAGAAAATTTAAACAGACCAATTACCATTAACGAAATTCAATCAGTAATTAAAAACACCCAACAGGGGCGCCTGGGTGGCGCAGTCGGTTAAGCGTCCGACTTCAGCAGGTCACGATCTCACGGTCCGTGAGTTCGAGCCCCGCGTCAGGCTCTGGGCTGATGGCTCAGAGCCTGGAGCCTGTTTCCGATTCTGTGTCTCCCTCTCTCTCTGCCCCTCCCCCGTTCATGCTCTGTCTCTCTCTGTCCCAAAAATAAATAAAAAACGTTGAAAAAAAAATTAAAAAAAAAAAAACACCCAACAAACAAAAGTTCAGGTCTAGACAGCTTCATAGATGAAATCTACCAAATATTTAAAGAAAAGCACATACTTATTCTTCTCAAACTATTCCAAGAAATAAAAAAGGAAGGCAAACTTCTATATTCATTCTATGAGGCCATATTCAACCTGACAAAAACCAGATAAGGACATTAAAAAATAAAATAACCAGAGTCCAGTAACCCTGATGACAATAGATGCAAAAATCCTCAACAAAATATTAGCAAACTGAACCCAACAATACTTTGAAAATTATACACTGTGATCAAATGACATTTATTCCTGGGATGTAAATATGGTTCAATACTCATAAAAAAAGTTAATGTGATAAGTCAAATCAATGAGAGAAAGGAAAACAATCATATGTTAACTTCATTAGATGAAGACAAAGCATTTGGCTAATTACATTTATTTATGTGTTAAAGAAAACCCTCTGAAAAGTAGGACTAGAGGGAGCATACCTCAATAATAAAAGCTTTAGATGAAAAATTCACATCAACCTCATTTTCAATAGTGAAAAGTTGAGAACTTTTTCCTTAACGTCAAGAATAAGACAAAGAATGTACACTATCGCCAATTTTATTCAACAAAATACTAGAAGTCTTAGCAATAGCAATTAGAGAATATATAGAAATAAAAGGAATCCAAACTGGTAGGCAAGAAGAAAACCTTTCTCTATTTGCAGATGTCATATTACTATATATAGAAAACTCAAAAGACTCCACCAGCAAATTACAAGAACTGATAAGTGAATTCAGTGAAGTCCCAGGATAAAAAATAAGTGTACAGAAATCTGTTGCATTCTTGGGGCGCCTGGGTGGCGCAGTCGGTTAAGCGTCCGACTTCAGCCAGGTCACGATCTCGCGGTCCGTGAGTTCGAGCCCCGCGTCAGGCTCCGGGCTGATGGCTCGGAGCCTGGAGCCTGTTTCCGATTCTGTGTCTCCCTCTCACTCTGCCCCTCCCCCGTTCATGCTCTGTCTCTCTCTGTCCCAAAAATAAATAAACATTGAAAAAAAAATTAAAAAAAAAAAAGAAATCTGTTGCATTCTTATATACTAGTAATGAAGTGAAATTAAGGATTCAATTGCACCAAAAACAATAAAATCCTGGGAATAAACTAACCAAAGTGGGGAAAGACCTGTACAGTGAAAACTATAAAATATGGGGGCAGCTGGATGGCTCACTCACTTAAGCATCTGACTCTTTTTTTTTAACTTTTATTTATTTTTGAGACAGAGAGAGAGAGCATGAATGGGGGAGGGTCAGAGAGAGGGAGACACAGAATCTGAAACAGGCTCCAGGCTCTGAGCTGTCAGCACAGAGCCTGACGTGGGGCTCGAACTCACAGACCGCGAGATCATGACCTGAGCCGAAGTCGGCCACTTAACCGACTGAGCCACCCAGGTGCCCCTGACTTTTTTTTTTAATATTTATTTTTAGGAGACAGAGAGAAAGACAGCATGAGTGGGGGAGGAACAAAGAGAAAGGGAGACATGGAATGTGAAGCAGGCTCCAGGCTCTGAGCTGTCAGGACAGAGATCAACTTGGGGCTTGAACTCATGAACCATGAGATCATGACTTGAGCTGTAGTCAGACACTTAAACAACTGAGTCATCCAGGTGCCCTAAGCATCTGACTCTTGATTTCAGCTCAGGTCATGATTTGACAGTTTCTGGGTTCAAGCCTTCTGTCAAGCTCTGAGCTGAAGAGCTTGGAGCCTGCTTGAGATTCTCTCTCTCCCTCTCTCTCTCTCTCTGCCCCTCCCCTGCTCTTCTGTCTCTCAGACATAAACATTAAAAAATATAAAATACAATGAAAGAAATTCAAGATAATGCAAAGAACTGGGAGATATTCCATACTCATTGATTGGAAGAACAAATATTGTTAAAATTTCTATACTGACCAGAACAATCTACATATTTAATGCAATCCCTATCAAAATACCAACAAGAGTTTTACAGGACTAGAACAATTCTAAAATATGTAAGGATCCATAAAGATCTCAAATAGCTGAAGCAATCTTGTAAAAGAAAACCAATCCTGGAGGCATCACAATTCCAGACTTCAAGTTATATTACGAAGCTGTAGTAATCAAACCAGTAGGTACTGGCACAAAAATAGTGCATGCATGTATTAATTAATTAATTATGTATCTTAATTTGTATTATATAATAAATTATATATATATATAATTTTAATGATTATACACACAATTATTCCATTTTTCCATGATGAGTGATAAATTAATCATAAATTGGAGGAAATTACAATAATACTCATGAACGAACTACTTAAAAGGATAAAAAAGTAAAAGAATCAATTATTTTATAGTAAGCTCTTTTATTGTAAGTACATTCAAGAAATATATACAAACAATATCAATAAGGAAGGCCATCCAAGATGGCAGCATAGGAAGACCCTGAACTCACCTCCTCCATGGACACACCAATATCTACAGTATCATATGGAAAATTTTCCATTGGAAAAAAACAGTAAAAACTAACTTAACAGGTCACTTTACATCAAAGGGTAAAAGCACTGTAACAAGGTGAGTAGGAGAATCAGACATGTGATCTCTCCAAAAACCACACCCAGCACAACAACCTACAAGAACCAGGTTCTTGAGTCTCACTGCCATAGAAACGAATGCTGGGGAAACCTGGGTGACTCAGTCAGTTATGTGAGAGACTTCAGCTCAGGTCATGATTTGTGGTTTGTGAATTCAATCCCTGCATTAAGACTCTCTGGTTGTTGGCACAGAACTCACTTCAGATCTTCTGTGCCTCTCTCTGTGCACCTCCCCTGCTCATTCTCTCTCTCTCTCTCTCTCTCTCTCTCTCTCTCTCTCTCTCAAAAATAAATAAAAATTTAAAAAAGTGAACTTTGAAGAGAAATAAAAGGGGTGGAGTTTATTAGAGATAGCTTGAATACAAGGGAGTGGAAAAGAAAGAGGAATGTCACTTCTTGGAAGGGTTAGTTTGTAAGTCTTTTAAAGGACCTTTTTCAAAGGGCTAGAGACAATGAGTGAGGAAGTGTTCTTCAGTCCTACAGTCATTATCTCATAGTTGTTACTTGTTAGTGGACATAAGACAATCACAGGATGCCTTTCTTCATGGTCAACATTGTTTATGGCTCCTGGAAAATAGAAATGCTTGTGAAAGTGGTCTTTAAACTGTCACTTCTAATTTTGCCCAGACAACAATTACTGCTTGATAGCTGTTATTTCTTACTTGGTATCTTTCCCAGAAGGTATTTATCTCTAAGTATAAGGAAACTTTTAACCCTTGCCTCAGACCAGTGGCTTTACAGGAGTTAATTCCCTTCTCCCTGCCCTGTTCTGTCTCAGAACTACCATATGATCCAGCTCTTCCACTTCTGCGTATTTATCTGAGGAAAACAAAGCACCAATCTAAAAATATATGTACACCCCTATGCTTAGTGTCAAATTATTCATAATAAGCAAGATATGAGACACACACACAAGCACAATGGAATACTACTTAAACATAAGAAATTATGAAAATCTTGCCATCTGAGATGACATAAATAGACCTCAGATCATTATTTTTATTAAAATGTCATAGAAAGACAACACCATGTGATTTCTCTTATAAAGTGGAATCAAAAACAAACAAACAAAGCAAAATCATACTCATAGATACAGAGAACAGATTGGTAGTTTTCAGAATGAAAAGTGTTCGGGGGTGGGAAAACGGGTGAAGGGAATTAATCTCACAAATGTGGAAAGTGATACTTATATTTACACAGGAAAGTCAAGGTCACAAGAGTGGTAAAAAGGAACCCAAGAGCTAAAGATTTCCTGGAAATTGAAAAAAATAAACTACAAATTGATAAAAAGCCAGCCAGTATAGAATCAAATTGCAAAGTGATTGGCATAATAAATTCAATCTGCTGTAGCTTGTATTTTTGTAATCATATATTTTATTACTTAGATAGAAACAAACATATAAACTATAAAATATAATATATATAGAAACAAACTGAAGCTAATAAGTTCAAAAAAAGAAAAAAGCTGAATTTTACCATGCAAAATTTAAACAAGTAATTCCAGAACCAGATAGATCTACACTTTAATATATTTTTAAATCACGTTCCTTTCCAAGACCATTTATGTATACTTTACTTTTCCTTGTAAATGATTATCTCTTATTTTAATGAACCACAGCTTTCTGAAAGGGAAGACGAAAGTATATTTAAGTTCTTGAAATCTCTAAAATCCTTAAAAATTAAACATCATTGGCACCTCAAGAGTAATACTTACGAGGCACTAGCATATTATTAGAAAAAAAAGTATTTTTAGCAAAAGATGTCAATAGACCATGCCCTTGAATAGTTTATTCTGGACACTAATATGAACAAGTTTGATGTTGCCAGACAAGAAAAGATGTTTAGGATAATGCTGCTCAAAGGTGATGCAGATCCAGCCTGTTGGGAATTATCATTTTTGTGTGAGTAGGTCACACTAACAAATTAATATTTAGTATTTTATTTTTAATTTTGAACTCCAGAAAATCTTCAGTTATACGAAACCCTCTATACAGTTTTAAATATAAAATTTACTATGTTATCTCTCTTACAGTCTGAAGCAATAAAGTGAAGGACAGTTTAATCAGATTAAAATTTTTGTACTAATTTATCAATAGTCAAATAAATGACTTAGGGGTTCCTATTTTATTTTTTTTTTCAACGTTTTTTTTAAATTTATTTTTGGGACAGAGAGAGACAGAGCATGAACGGGGGAGGGGCAGAGTGAGAGGGAGACACAGAATCGGAAACAGGCTCCAGGCTCCGAGCCATCAGCCCAGTGCCTGACGCGGGGCTCGAACTCACGGACCGCGAGATCGTGACCTGGCTGAAGTCGGACGCTTAACCGACTGCGCCACCCAGGCGCCCCTCCTATTTTATTTTTTACAGAAAACATTGATTAATCTTCCCAGTATCCTGGGGAAGAAGACATAATTTTAATACTCACTAATGGCAACAGGGATCAGAAAAATATAGAAGGGAAAATTATAGACAGCCTCCTAAATATTCTATGATTACTCTATGAGAAAAAGTAGACAATGTATTTGTGCCTTTAACAGCATTGAAAAGAGAGGAATTTGTGGTTTAAAGTAACAGTATAACAGTTTTAGCACCATTGTAAGAGAAATACTACGGAAACAGAAAAGAGACAAAAAAATCTCTAATGTTGCCAAACCATAGCAAAAATGAAAAAAAAATTAAAGCATTAAATTTTCACATTGCCACACTAGTCAATGCTCAGTTTTCATTATTCTATTTAATTCCATTGTAGATATTTTAAATGAAGGATAAGTTGATTCCTCATTTTAAATTACTACACTTTGTGTACACCACACAAATTACTACATTACACTTTGTATCCATAGTCAATTTTGTTAGAAATTATCCTTTGGAATCCTATTTGTGTAGGTTTATATACATTCCAATTTGTGGCAAATAGTTTTAGTTGTGTACTACAAAAATAAAAATAGGAATTTATTAAACAAATAAATATTATCACATCTTGGGAAAATATAAATATCTACCACTCATTTTATTTAATTGACACAATTATTTTATTTTCCATTAAGTACTATAAACATTATTCACACTCTAAATAATCAGTAAGATTATAATGACTGTTTCTATAATTTATTTCACCTAAAATACATAAAGGAAATGTATAGATACCACACATTATTTGAAAAGTTAGGATCTATTTATTTCATATTTTATAATATACTTAACCACAAATAGAAATAACATAAGAAACTGCATTTCATAACTAGAAATTCATGTGAATTATTGTAATTATTCTATAAAAACTCATATACCTCTGGGACACCTGACTGACCCAATTGGAGGAGGATGTTACGCTTACTCTGGGGTGGTGAGCTCAAGTCTCATGTTGAATGTAGAGATTACTAAAAAATAAAATAAACTGTTAAAAAGAACACATATACTTCTTTTACATAATGCAAGCAAAATTTAGTGTAAATGGCTATATTTTATGCTGTATATGTTTACCTCATCAAAATAAAATAACATCTTTTATAAAAAATCCCATAAAATAGATACCTGCATATACAACTGCAGTGGAAACAACACAAATGTCCATAGATGGAATGAGTTAATGAGTAAACTGTGTATATGCATGGGAAGGAATATTATTCAGTCTTATAATGGAAGAAAATTCTGACACACGTTACAGCACACACACACATACACACACACACAATACTATATAATTCTACTTATCTGAAGAGCAGTACAATTTATAGAGTCAGAAAATAGAACGGCGTTTGCCAGGGGCTGGGGGAAAAAGGAAATAGAAAGTTATTGATTAATGGACACAGAATTTCAGTTTGAGAATATCAGAAGAGACTTGGGGATTAATGTTGGTAATGACTGTGTAATAATTTGGTAATACTTAATGCCACAGAGTAGAGTGCTATTTGGTTTTGGTAGTACAGACATTTTAACAATATTTGTTCTTCCAATCCATGAACATGGAATGTGTGTCATTTTTTGGTGTTTGTGTCCTTTTCAATTTCCTTCATCATTGTTTTATAGTTTTCTGAGTACAAGTATTTCACTTCTTTGGTTAGGTTTATTCCTAAGCATGTTTTGAGTGCAATTGTAAATGAAATTGTTTTCTTAATTTATATTTTTATTACCTAATTGTGTATAGAATTTCAATGAATTTCTTTACATTGATCTTATATCCTGCAACTTTACTGAATTCATTTGTAAGTTCCTGTGGTTTGTTTCTTTCTTTTTGTTTTCTATATATAGTATTATGCCATCTACAAATAGTGAAAATTTTACTTCTTCCTTATAATTTGATTTATTTTTGTTGTTGTTGTTGTTATTGTCTAATTACTCTGGATGGGACTTCCAGTACTATGTTGAATAAAAGCACTGAGAGTGGACATCCCTGTGTTGTGCCTGACTGAAGAGGAAAAGCTCTCAGCTTTTCTCCACTGAGTAAACATCTACTGTGAGTTTTTCATGTATGGCCTTTATTATGTTGAGGTATGTTCCCTCCAAATCTACTTTCTTAAGGGTTTTTACATTGAATGGATGTTGCACTTTGTCAAAAATTTTTTCTGAATCTATTGTAATAATCATATGGTTTTTATTCTTTCTCTCATTGATGTACTGTATCACATTGATTTGTGGATAATGATCCATACTTGTGTCCTGAAAATAAGTCCCAATGATCATGATGAATTATTTTATTAATGTATTGTTGATTCCGTTTGCTATAATTTTTTTAGGATTTTTGCATCCATGTTCATTACTGATATTGACCTGTGGTTCTCTCTTTTTGTTGTGTCTTTATCCGGTTTTGGTATCAGGGTGATACTGGCCTCAAATAATGAATTTGAAATTTTTCCTTCTTCTATTTTTTGGATGTTTTGATTACTATAGATATCACTAATCCTTCTTTAAATGTTTTATAGAAATCACCTGTGAAGTCATCTTGTCTGGGATTTTTTTTGTTGATGTTGGTAGTTATTTGATTACTGATGCAATCTCCTTGCTGGTAATTAGTCTATATAAATTTTCTAATTTTGGTAGGTTATAGTATTATAGAAATTATACATTTCTTCTAGTTTGTCTAATTTGTTGGCATATACTCGTTCATAATATTCTGTTACAATTGTTCATTTTTCTGTGGTGTTGGTTGCTATTTCTCCTTTTTTATTAGTGATTTTGTTCATTTGAATCCTCTCTCTCTGTATCTGTCTTTCTGTTTCTCTCTCTCTCTCTCTTTTATGAGTCTGGATAGAGGTTTAGCTATCTTGTTGATCACTCCAAAGAACGAGCTTCTGGTTTCACTGAGCTATCTGTTCTATTTTTTCTTGTTTCTATATCTTTTATTTCTGCTCTATTCTTTATTATTTCCTTCCTCCTGCTGGTTCGATGTTTTTATATATTCTTCCCTTCCTAGCTCCTTTACATGTAAGGTGAAGTTATTTATTTGAGATTTTTCTTGCTTCTTATTCTTATTTTTTTAATTTAAATCCAAGTAGCTAACATATAGTGTAAAAATGATTTCAGAAATATAATTTAGTAATTCATCAATTCCGTATAACACCCAGTGCTCATCCCAACAAGTGTGCTTCTTAATGTCAATTTTCTATTTAGTCCATCCCCCCGCTGAACACCCCAACAGCAACTCTCAGTGTGTTCTCCTTATTTAAAAGTCATTTACAGTTTGTTTCCCTCTCTGTTTTTATCTTATTCTTGCTTCCATCCCCCTATGTTCATCTGCTTTGTTTCTTAAATTTCATATATGATTGAAATTATATGATAAGCAATACAGCATATTATAAATTGTGTGGTTCATATCCCCAGGAAGCAGAGATTCTTGTCCTTCTGTTGTGATAACCTGATCAATGTCATAAGATACTTACCCACCCAGGCATTCAACTTTGCCTTCAAAGATAAATACAAGCAGATCTTCCTGGGTAGTGTGGACAAGAAAACCAGTTTGGTGCTACTTTGCAGTGAATCTGTCATCAGTTGGTGTCACTGGAGCCATACCCTTGTGTTTTGTGTATCCTCTTGATATTGTCTGTTCCCCTCTAGAAATTGATGTGGGAAAAATTGGAGCTGAAAGGGAATCCAGAGGCCTTGGTGACTGCCTGGTTAAGATCTATAGATCTGATGGGATGGAGGGTATGTACCAAGGCTTTAATGTATCTGCTCAAGGTATTGTCATCTACCAAGCTGCCTACTTTGGTATCTATGACACTACAAAGGGAATGATCACAGATCCTAAGAATACACACATCTTCATCAGTTAGATTATTCCACAGTATGTACATTGGTTGCTGGGTTGATATCCATTTGACAGGTTTGTCGCTGAATGATGATGCATTCAGAGCACAAAGAAACTGATATCATGTACACAGGAATGCTTGACTGCTGGAGGAAGATTTCTAATGATGAAGGAACAAAAACTTTTTTAAAGGGTGCATGGTCCAATGTTTTCAGAGGCATGGGTGGCGCTTTGTGCTTGTCTTGTGTGATTATATCAATAAGTTCCCATAAGTTATTTCCTAATCACGCCCCCTCCTGTGAATAGGTATACTGTATTATATAACATATCTTGAGCATACTTGACAGACTGTTGAGTGCTATTTGTCAATAACAAGTATTTACAGGTTGAAAATGGGAAGCATTAAGGGTTGCCTGGGTGGCTCAGCTGGTTAAGCATCTGAATCTTAATTTCCACTCAGGTCATTACTTATGGTTCATGAGATCAAGCCTCATATTGGGCTCTAAACTGTAATCATGGAGCCTGCTTGGGATCCTCTCTCTCTCTCTCTCTCTCTCTCTCTCTCTCTCTCCCTTCCCCCTCCCATGCTCTTTCTCTCTCCCTCCCTCCCTCCCTCCCTCTCTGTCTCTCTCATATTAAACAAATAAATAATAAATAAACAAATAATCCAGGTGAAAAATGAGCAGAAGACATGAGTAGACATTTTTACAAATACATACAGATGGCCAACAGACACATGAAAAGATGTCCAATTCACTAATCATCAGGGAAATACAAATCAATGATTAAATGTCACCACACACCTGTGAGAATGCATAAAATTAACAACACAGGAAACAACAGGTGTTGGGGAAGATGCAGAGAAAGGGGAACCCTCTTATACTGTTGGTGGGAATGAAAACTGGTGTATCCACTCTGGAAAAAAGTATGGGGTTTCCTCAAAAAGTTAAAAATAGAACTACCTATGATCCAGCATTGCACTACTAGTTATTTACCCAAAGGATACAACAATATCAATTTGAAGTGCTCTGATATAGAGACCAGGGTCCCCCCTGGCTTGCACACACTTGAGCTTTATGCAGTACATTATCTGCATAGACAGTCCAAGTACCACAAAGGCCTGTACCCACTTTGGCCACAGCTGTGTTTCTGTGTGTAGAAATCTGGGATCCCCTTGGCTTAAACCCACATCACCTTCAGATGTTCTACCACAGTTCTCACTATATATAAAGACCTGGAATCCCCTGGCTTTAACCCACTTCAGCCACAACTGACCTGACTGAGAACCCTTTGTGTAGCAAACATCAGTACCATTCCAGTCCACATTGATCTCAGCTTCAGCCATTCCACCAGGATGACCTCAGTATGGAAAGCTCCATTACTTTCAACTCAGGCCAGCCATATCTCCACACAACCAGCAAAA
The DNA here is from genome assembly GCF_007474595.2 of Lynx canadensis. NCBI lineage: Eukaryota > Metazoa > Chordata > Mammalia > Carnivora > Felidae > Lynx > Lynx canadensis. The sequence goes on along the minus strand of NC_044303.2, from coordinate 83,148,031 downwards.
GTCACCAAGCACACACAATCTAAACATGGGATGACCATAAACAAGACCATTCCTTCAGTTGTAGGAGGAATACCTCTTCTGTATAACCCAGAGGGAGGGGGGGAAACCAGAAAGTCAGGCAAAATGGTGAGACAGAGAGATATGGTCCATATTAAAGACCAAATCAATATATATATACATATATATATACATATATATATATACATATATACATATATATGTATATATATATAAATTATTTGTATGTATACAAATTATATATATATATATACATACAATCCATCTATGGTCATAATATAAATAATAAATTATATATGATAGATGATTATATATAAAACTATATATATATAACTATTTCCAGATCACTGGTCCATTCTTCTGAATCCTCTAATCTATTGTTGATTCCCTCTATTAATTTCTATAATTTCAATTGTTGTATTCTTGAACTCTGATTGGTTCTTTTTAATATATTTTTAATCTTTATTTTAACTTCTCAATGTGTTCTCAACACTTCTTTATAGCCCAGTGAGCATCTTTATGATCATTATTTTAAACTCTTTATTACACAAATTATCTCCATTTCATTTCTTTTATCTTGGTCTTGGACAGTTGTGACTGAAGTGGGTGCAAGTCAGGGGATCACAGGTCTTTATATACAGTGGGCACTGTGGCAAAATATCTAAAGCTGATGTGGGTTTAGGCCAAGGGGGTCCCATATCTCTACACACAGAAAGCACACTGGAAGGACAGCTGAAGCTGCAGTGGGCCCAGGCTTTTGTGGTTCCTGGACTGTCTATGTAGAGAATGTCATGGCAGGACAGCTGAAGGTGAAGTGTGTGTAAGCCAGGAGAACCCTAGTCTCTATGTCAGAGGGTTTCTTGGCAGATATATGAGACTGAAGTGGGTATAAGCTTGCGTGTTTTAAGACTCTCCACTAAGAGGGTGCCCTTGTGGGTTGACTACAGCTGAAGTATGGAATAGTCTGGGAGTCCTGGGGTGCGCCAAACAAGGGACACACTGGACAGGCAATTAAAGATGATGTGGGCACAGGTTGCACAGGTTGGTGAGGCCCCTGGACTCTCCATGCAATTGATGCTCTGGAAGAATATCTGAAGTTTAAGTGGGTACAATGTGGTGTGACCTGGGATTCTTCACACTGATGGAACCATGACAAGACAGGTAAAGCTGAAGTGGGTGTAAGCCAGTATCTCTGGAGTGTTCCCAACGGGGATACTCTGTTGGGGTGACTTGAGCCAAAGCAGGTGAGACCCCAGAATGCTCTGAACAATGATTACCCTAGTAAGCCAGCTGAAGCTAAAGTGATCCAGGCCTGGAGTTTTCCAGGGTGCTTTACACCTGCATTACCTTGGCATAATGGCTGGAGCTATAGTGAATGATGACCAGAGGTGTCCCAGGAAGCACCACCCTAGGGCTACCTTGGTGGAATTTCTGGGGCTATTGTGGGTTCTTGGTCTGGAGCTCACTGAGACAATAGGTCAGCTATGGCATACAGACCTTTCTCCAATCTATGTTTTCAAGATAAAAAAGGAACATAAACCATGGCACTCAACAGTCCCTAGGATTCAGAGAGAGTTCTAGCAGCTGTTCTGCCACGTGGCATAATTCTACTGCTTAATCTATTTTATACTACTTGCTGCTTTAAACTGGGGCTTTTTCCCTGTGCCCCAGGGTAGGCAAATCTGTTCATAATCCTTCAGTACTATCCTTCTCCACTGCAGTTCACAGCATCTGGGGTGTGACAGGTTTCTCTTGGTGTCTCTGTTTCTCATGCCATTTTATCCTTTAATCTCTCTTACCTTTTGTTGTCTAGAAGTTGTTCAGTCACTCCTCAATTCTTCTTCTGGAGGAATTACATTGTTGATAGGTGTTGATTTTATGTGTTCATAAAGGAGTTGAATTAAGGATCTTCTGACATTGCCATCATGGACTGGACTTCTTCAGTGTTCTTTTTATAGTTTGGATATTAACCTGCTATCAGGTAGAGTTGCAAATACCATCTCCTATTTTATCAGTTACCTTCTAATTTTGTTGGTTCTTTTCCTACATAAAAGTTTTTACTTACATGCAGTACCATTTTATTTATTTTTCATTTGTTGTTTGTGTTTTTAGTGTCATATACAAAGAATCATTGCCAAGATTAAGGGCAAGTATATATTTTTTCCTTTTTTTTCTAAGACACGGTTTCAGATTTTGTTTAAATCTGAAAACAATTTTGTGCTATTTCTCATAAGAAGTGTAAAATAAGCGTCCAAAGTTTTTTTTTTTAATGCATGTAGATACCTGGTTTTCCCAACACAATTATTGAAGAATATATTCTTTCACTGTTGAGCATTCTTGGTTCACATGTCAAATATTAGTTGAACACATATGCAAAGTTCATATCTGGGCTCTCAATTCCATTTTATTGGTCAATATGTCTATTTTTATGCAAATATCATACTGTTGTTTTTAGTATAGATTTGTAGTAGTTAGAAACTAACAACTGCAATCCATTCAACATTGTTCTTTCTCAGAAATGCTTGGGTTATTTGGGGGTTTTGGTTCCACACAAATTTTACGTTCATTTTTTCATTCTTTTGCTTTGTTTAATTTCTGTGAATGAGGGCTTTAAAATTGTGATGGAGATTACATTAAATTTACTACAGTGATATTAGATACTATGGATATTGTATGAATATTAATTTTTCTGATTCATGAAAATGGGTATGTTTTCATTTCACTGTGCCTCCTTAAATTTCTTTTTTTTTCATTAATAGAAAATTTAGTTTGATAATATACAGTGTAATTTAGTTTCAGTGGTAGGGTTCAGTTTTCATCACTTACATGCAACACCTAACGTTCATCAAAACAAATGCCTTCATTAAATACCATCACTCATCTAGCCCAACTCCCATCCACCTCCCTCCAACAACCCTCAATTTGTTTCCCTCTCTGCTCCTCCACCCCCTACTTCCCATTTGTTCATAAGTTTTATTTCCTAAATTCCACATATGAATGAAATGATATGGTATTTGTCTTTTTATGATCGACTTATTTCACTTAACATAATACATTATAGCCCCATCGAAGGCATTGCAAATGGCAATATTTCATTATTTTTGATGGCTGAGTAATATTCCACTGTATATACATATACCACATCTTTATCCACTCATCAGTTGAAGGACATTTGGGGTCTCTCCATAGTTTGGCTATTGTTGATAATGCAATGCTGCTAGAATCATTGGGATGCATGTACCCATTAGATATTATAGATTTGTTTCCATTAGGTAAATATCTAATACTGTGATGGCTGTATCGTAGAGTAATTCTATTTTTCAGTTTTTTGAGGAATCTCTGTACTGTTCTCCAGGGTGGCTGTACCAATTTTCATTCCCACCAACAGTGCAAGAGTGTTCCTCTTTCTCCATATCCTCATTAACACCTGTTATTTCTTGTGTTATTAATTTTAACCATTCTGACAGGTGTAATGTGGTATCTCATCATGGTTTTGATTTGTATTTCACTGATGGCACATCTTTTCATGTGCCTATTATCCATCTGTACTTCTTCTTTGGAAAAAATGTCTATTCATGTCTTCTGCCTATTTCTTTTTTTATTTATTTTTTAAATATTTATTCATTTTTGAGAGAAAGAGAGAGACAGAATGTGAGAGGGAGAGGGCTGAGATAGAGGGAGATACAGAATCTGAAGCAGGCTCCCAGCTCTGAGCTGTCACCACAGAGCCCAATGCTGGGCTTGAACCCATGAACTGTGAGATCATGACCTGAGCCTGTTGATGCTTAACCAACTGAGCCACTCAGGTGCCCCTGCCTATTTCTTAACTGGATTTTTCTTCTTTATTTTTTTTTCTTGGTTTGTTTTTGTTTTTGTTATTGAGTTTGATAAGTTCTTTATATATTCTGGATACTAATCCTTTATCAGATATGTCGTTTGCAAATATAACTTCTCATTCCCTGGGCTACCTTTTAGCTTTGTTGTTTCCTTCTGTGTATAGAAGATTTTTATTTTGATGAAGTCCCAATAGTTTATGTTTGCTTTTGTTTCCTGTGCCTTCAGTGATGTGTCTAGTAAAAAGTTGCTGTGGTCAAGGTCAAAGAACTTACTACCTGTTTTCTCCTCTAGAATTTTGATGATATCCTATCTTGCATTTAGGCCTTTCACTCATTTTGTATATATTTTTGTGTATAGAGAAAGGAAAAGCACTGGGTGTTATATGTAAGTGATAAAACACTGAGTTCTACTCATTAAACCAATACTACACTGGATGTTAACTAACCTGAGTTTAAAAGAATAAATGAAAAGAAAAGAGAGAGAGAGAGAGAGAGAGAGAGAGAGAGAGTAGTCCAGTTTCTGCAAGTCCAGTTTTCCCAACACCATTTGTTGAAGAGACTGTGTTTTTCCCATTGAATATTCTTTCTGGCTTTGCCCAACATTAGTTGAGCATATACTTGTGTGTCCATTTATGGGCTTTCTATTGTGTTTCATTGATCTCTGTGTCTGTTTTGATGCCTGTACCATACTGTTTTGTTACTACAGCTTTGTAATATAACTTTAAGTCTGGAATTGTTATGTCTCCAACTTTGCTTTCCTTTATCAAGGTGACTTTGGGTATTTGGGTCTTGGTGGCTCCTCAAAAATTTCAGGATTGTTTGTTCTTAGCTCTGGTTAAAGTGCCATTTGTATTTTGATAGGGATTGCATTAAATGTGTCAATTGCTTTGGGTAGTGTAGATATTTTAGCAATGTTTTTCTTCCTAATCCACAAGCATGGAATGCTTTTCCATTTTTTGTGTCCTCTTCAGTTTCTTTCATAGTTTTCAGAGTATAGCTCTTTTATCTCTTTAATGAAGTGTATTTCTAGGTATCTTCTGATTTTCAATGCAATTTCAAATGGGATCAATTATTTGACTTCTTTTTCTACTGCTTTATTGTTGTATAGAAATGCAACAGATTTCTGCATCTTGATTTTATATCTTCGACTGTGCTGAATTCATGTATTAACTCTAGCAGATTTTTGGTGGAGTGTTTTCATTTTCTATATATAGTATCATGTCCTCTGAAAATAGTGAATGCTTGACTTATTTCTTACTTGCTGGAAGCCAAGCTATCCCAGCCTGAATGGCAGGGCCCGGGCTGTGGACGGATTGGTGACTGCAGGGTGGCCCACTGACAGTGAAGCTTCTTGTACTCCTGCTTTTTTGGCCTTAAAAGTACCTGGGGTATTGTCTGTTGGGGAATTGCCCTCGGCAGGCCCCCTGGGAAAAGAACCATTAGGAAGAAAATAAGGTTCCACAAGAAATCTTGCGGCCTTACGTTTAGCCCTTGCCATTCCCTATGGAGACTCCTCTACTTGCAGGAGTCTCATGCATTTGCCAGCAAAGGCAGCCAACGAAGGAGAGACATATGGATCCAAAAGCCCCACTCTGGTAACTAAGGAGGGTATCTATGGACACAGGTCACTCTGACCCCTAGGCCCACTTGGCCCCCAGGAGGCATTCCAGATAATGATTGAACCTAGTCGGTTAAAGTACAGAATGGTTCATTGGTTCCTAGGTGCATTGTCTCTCTGAGAATGTATAAGACGTGGGTTTCTAAGGCCCTCTTGGCCCCCCTCCTGGCACCTCGGACCCAGGCAAACACTTTTGTTCTCCAAAAGCATGAATGGTTCAGGGAAACAACTAAGAGGTCATGTCCCTGTAACTGTTCCACTTGAGGTGTTAAGACATAAATGACCTTTCATGAAAACAGCAAAGCAAATACTTTATAAATTATAGATAAACATAGATACATAATAAAAACAATAAAAGAAATTAATCAATAAGCAAACGGCAGGAGGGAACATTATGACAAAACAATCATGTTATTCCTTATTGGGTGATTATACAAAGGAACAATTTTAGAATTGGGTAATGTTAGAAAAACATAGATGACGTATGTTACAAGGAAATCACTAGCATATATAATGCCACGTTTCCTACAATAAATGGTCCAGTTCAACACACTGTTGTTGTCAGTGTCCATTTTTATTTTAGTTTTCTTTTTTTATTTTAGTTTTTTATTTTTATTTTAGTTTTAGTTTTGTTTTATTTTCACTTTTTCACTGATGCCGTTCATCCTTCAGGAACCCCTCGACCTGCTGGAGCTGGACTCTGGTACTTACTGATTTGCATGGTCTTTATTTATTTTTGTTGTTTGCTGAGTCCAAGAGTTCCCATACTATATTGTTTTTTTAATATTTATTTATTTTTGAGACAGAGAGAGACAGAGCATGAATGGGGGAGGGTCAGAGAGAGAGGGAGACATAGAATCTGAAGCAGGCTCCAGGCTCTGAGCTGTCAGCATAGAGCCTGATGCAGGGCTCAAACTCACAGACCTTGAGATCATGACCTGAGCTGAAGTTGGATGCTCAACTGACTGAGCTACCCAGGCACCCCAACATCCCGTACTATATTAAATAGTAATGGTGAGCATGGACATCCATGTCTCCATCCTAGATGTAGGGGAAAATCTCTCAGCTTTTTCCCCATTGAGGATGATATTAGCTGTATGTTATTTGTACATGGTCTTCATGATGTTGATATATATTCTATCCATCCCTCCTTTGTTGAGGATTTTTATCAAGAATGGATATTATATTTTGTCAAGTGCTTTTTCTTCATCTATTTAAAGAATCTTATTATTCTCATCATTTTTTATGTGGATTATCACATTGATTGTTTTGTGAATATTTAACCAACTCTGCAGCACAGGAATAAATCCAACTTGATCATGTTGAATAATTATTTCAATGTAGTGTTGAATTAGAATTGCTAGTATTTTGCTGAATATTTTTCTGTCCAGTTTAACCTGGGATGTTGACCTATAATTCTCCTTTTTAGTGGGGTCTTTTAGTGGGGTCTTTTGAAATCAAGGTAATGTTGGCTTCATAGACTGAGTTTGGAGTTTTTTAGTAGATTTTTATCTTTCACACTATTTTGAGAATAGCTTTTAACTCTTCCTAAATGTGTGGTAGAATTCTCCTGGGAGTCCATCTGGCCCAGAACCTCTGTTTGAATGGAGATTTGGGATTATTGATCCAATTTCTTAGCACGTTATGGATCTGTTAAAATTTTCTATAACTTTCTATGTCATTATTTGTGGTTTGTAAATTTCTGGGAATTTGTCTATTTCCTGCCAGATTGCCCAGCTTGTTGGCATATATTTTTTCATACTATTTTATTTTAGTTGTTAGTATTTCTGTGCTGTCCTGTTGTGATTGCTTCTCCTTCATTCATCATTTTATCTATTTGGTCCTTTCTCTATTTTTTTTTATTAGTCTTCTTAAGGGGTTATCAATTTTGTTTATTCTTTCAAAGAACCAGATCTTAGTTTTATTGATCTATTCTACTGTGTTTTTTGTTTGTTTGTTTGTTTTCTTTCTGTCATTTATTTCTGCTCTAATCTTTATTATTTCCCTTCTTCTGTTGGCTTTAGCCTTTTTTTGTTGCTCTTTTTCTGGTTCCCTTAGGTTTAAGGCTAGATTGTGTAGTTTGACCTTATTTATTTCTTAAGACAGGCTTGGAATGTACTATAGTTTCCTCATAGGATTTCTTTTGTTGCAGTCCAAAGGGTTTGGATTTTTGTGTTTAATTTTTATTTGCGTTCATGTATTTTTTTAATTCTTTTTTTTTTAATTTCCAAGTTAACTTCTTCATTCTTTAGTAGGATGCTCTGTAACCTTTATGTATTTGTGGTCTTTCCATTTTTTTTTCTTGTGATTGACTTCATGTTTTATAGTGCTGTGGTCTGAAAATATTATGCATGATCTCAGTCTTTTGTACTGCTTGAAGTCTAATTTGTGACACAGTATTTGATCTATTTTGGAAAATTTTCCATTTGCACTTGAAAAGAATGTGTATTCTTCCAGTTTAAGATGGAATGTTTTGAATATATCTGTTAAGTCCATCTGGTCTAGTCTTGGACCTTGTTGATTTTCTGTTTAGATGACCTTTCCAGATTTGTAAGTGCACTTTAAAGTCCCTTACTATAGTTGTATTATTATTAATGAGTTTCTTTATGTTTGTTATTAATTGCTTTATATATTTGGGTGCTCTCACATTGGGGCATTAATATTTATAATTGTTAGACCTCATTAACAGATAAACACCTTAATTATGATACAATGCCCTTCTTCATCTCTTGTTACAGACTTTTTTTTTAATGTAGTTTGTCTTGGGACGCCTGGGTGTGTCAGTCAGTTAAGAGTCTGACTTTGGCTAAGGTCATGATCTCATAGTTTGTGGGTTCAAGCCCCACATTGGGCTCTGTGCTGACAGCTCAGAGCCTGGAGCTTGCTTCAGATTCTGTGTCTCCCTCTCTCTCTGCTCCTTCCGTGCTCACACTCTGTCTCTCAAAAATGAATAAATATTTTAAAGAGCTAAATGTAGTTTGGCTGATATAAGTGTGGTTACTCCTGCTTTCTTTTGACATCCATTAACATGGTAGAAGATTCTCCATTCTCTCATTTTCAATCTGCAGGTGACTTTATGTCTAAAATTAGCCTCTTGCAGATGGTATAAATGGATATTTAAAAAACAAAAAACAAAAACCCATTCTGATACCTTATACATTTTATTGGATAGATATGAATTTAGTGTCATGTATTATCTTTAGAATTGGTATTTCTGGTGATGTTCTCTGGTCCTTTCCAGTTTTTGTTGCTTTGGTCTTTTCTTTTATCCACTCAAGGAGTTCCCTTTGAAATTCCTTGCAGTGCTGGTTTAGTGGTCATGAACTGCTTTAGTTTTTGTTCATGTAGGAAACTCTTTAGTTCTCCTTCTATTCTGAGTGATAGCCTTGCTAGATAAAGAATTTTCCCATTCAGCATGTTGAAAGTATTCTGCTCTACCTGCTTTTTAGCCCAGTATGTTTATTTGATTAGAACTTCTGTGAACCTGATCTCTCTTCCTTTATAGGTTAAGGACTTTTTTCCTTTTCTGATTTAAGGATCCTTCCCTTGTCTGTGTTTTTGTGAATGTGACTATGAGATGCTTTGGCCACGATTGGCTTTTCTTGAATTTAATGGTTGTTCTCTGTGTTTCTTGGATTTGGTGTCTGTTTCATTCCCCAGATTAAGAAGTTTGTAGGTCTCATTTTTTTTTAATAAACCTTTGCCCCTCTTTCTTTATTTTCATCTTCTAGAACTCCTATGATATGAATATTATTATATTTTAATGTCACTGATTTTGCAAGTATGACTTTGGTTTAAGCTTTATTATTTTCCATAATTTTATCTTCTATATCACTGATTTGCTCCCCTGCTTCATCCATCCTCATTATTATAGCATTCATTTAGGATTGCATCTTGGTTATAGCATTTAAAAAATAATATTTATTTATTTTTGAGAGACAGAGTACAAATGGGAGAGGAGCAGAGAGGGAGACACAGAATCCAAAGCAACTTCCAGGCACTGAGCTGTCAGCACAGAGCCTGATGTAGGATTCAAACCCACAAAACATGAGATCATGACCTGAGCTGAAGTTGGAGGCTTAACTGACTGAGACACCCAGACACTCCTCAGTTACATTTTTAATTTTGGCCTGCCTAGGTTTTATTCTTTTATCACTGCAGTATGCTTTCTTCAATCCCAACTAACATCCTTATAACTATTGTTTTAAATTCTATTTCAGACAACTTACTTACATCTGTATTGATTAAGGCCCTGGACGTCATTTCCTCCTGTTCTTTGTTTTGCGATAATTCCTCTCTCTTGTCATGTTGAATAAAAAGAAAAAAAAGAAAAATAATGAAATTAAAATAACAAATTGAAGATAAATAAAAAATATATAAGGGAAGCTAGATTCTAGGTGTGTGTTTGGTTACAAGAAAATTGATAGAAAAAAAGGTAGAAAGAAAGAAAAAATGAAAAAAAATTAAAATTAAAAAACTTTTCAAATTAAAAAAATATATAAAAATTGGAAAATCCTCCTTGTGAATCAATCAAACAAAACAAAAACAAAGAGAAAAACAAAACAAGAAAACACACAAATAAACAAACAAAAAACTGCAAAGAATGGTAGATCTTTTTTTCCCCTGGAGCAGAAACTTTGCAGTTCTCTATGATCCATAGACTTGGTGTGGGCAGTGGGTTCATGCTGGTCTTTTGGGAGTGGAGCCTACTGCTCTTATTCTCAGGTGCAGTTGCAGTAGTGGAGATGTGCCTACAGGGTGCAGGGGATGAGGAGCTTGGTGTAGCAGCTCAGTTCTCCTCTTGGTGTCTCTGTTTAGCTCACTGAGGTAGTGTGTGCAGAGGAAAAATAGCTCCATCCTGTTATCTCATCTAGGGAGCAGGAAATGCATGCCACCCCACTTTAGTTAGGCCTCAGAGACTCACATACTGTGACTCCTTTTTCCCTGGTTTCCAGCAGATCCCTGACTTTACCTTGTCTGTGTCTGAGCTGTCCACCTGCCAACTGGTGCAGCACTCCTGTATTTTACCTCAGGAGAGTGTGTGTTTCAAAACCCCACGATTCAGAGACTCCTGCAATTGGTACTGAACTGTTTTTTTGAGGGGGAGTCACCCTGCATTGTGGCCAGTCCTGGCTTTTCACAAAAGACAGCCATGTGACTGAATACTGGATCAGAATTTATGGTAAATTGCAACACACAGCCAGAACCAGGGATTACTGGCATCTGTGACTTTGGTCCTATAGTGGTTAGTGGCATAGTTATATAGTGCCTGCAGGCTTCTTTGTCTGTGGACAGGCTGTATCACCTCTCCTAAATGCACTCCAAGCAAGGGAATCTCTTCTTCCTTTTTGACCCTGGGGATCCTTTGGCTGCCTGCTGATAGGACTCCTCTCTACTCTCCCACCAGAGTACTACTCAGCTCCCCAAGCATGAACCTGGCAATGTTACAGGCTACTAAAACTGATACTCAGCACTCTGGCATTTATACAAAACTGATGGTATTGTAACCCTCTTCTTTTTCCCCATCGAAGGTTTTGAGGACTAGTTATCTTGTGCCCTCACCTGTGCATGTTTTCATTCTTTTCTCCCTATGTTTTTTCTCTCTATCTTCCTTCTCTCTCACTATTCCCACCTCAACCAGTGCTCCCTCCTTTGGGAAGCCCCTACAGCTCTTTTCTCCCATAAAGTCTATGCAGTTCTTATATTCCACAGGTCACTTTTCTGGTTTGTTGATGCACAGCTTTGTTCTCTGAGACTTCTAATCCATTTCTTGGGTGTTCAGAATTATTTGATATTTGTTTAGCTGTTTTTGAGGGAAGAGGCAAACTTAGGGTTGTCCTAGTCTTCCACCATCTTATCTCCAACTCAATAATTATTTTAAATGTAAATGGTCTGTATGTTCTAATCAAAAGACAGGATGGCAGAATGGATAAAAAACAAGACACATCTGTATGTGACCTACAAGATAAAATTCTTTAGATCTAAAGAAACCTAAAGATGGAAAAAGAAATAATTGAAAAAACGTTACCATATTAATAGAAATTTTAAAAATGCCATGGTAGTGATCATTATATTAGACAAAAGAGCCTACAAAATATTATAAAAATGGAAAAAGAATGTCATTACATAATAATATAGTGGCCAATCAAACCAAAGGATATTAAAATTTTAAATATCTGTGAACTTAGCATTGAAGTACCTCAATACACAAAGCAAATATTAGCAGACATAAATTGAGAAATTTACAGTAACACAAAGTAGTAGTTGACTTTAACACCCCACTTACATAAGTGGATAGATTACCTAGGTAGAAAATTAATAAGGAAACAGTGTCATTGAAGGACACATTAGATCAGAAAAACTTAACAGATATATACAGATTATTCTCTCCAAAAACAATAGAAAGCATATTTTTAAGTGCACAAAAAACTTCTTAAGGATAGACCACATATTAGACTATAGAACAAGCCTCAATAAATTTTAAAATGTTGAAATCATATTATGCATTTATTTTAACAATAAAAGAGTGAAACTAGAAATCAATCATGAGAAAAAAATGGAATGAAAATAAAAACACATGAATGTTAAATAAGTTCCTAAATAGCCAATGGCTCAAAAAGAAATCAATGAATTTTAAAAATAACGCATGGAGATATATGAAAATGAAAGCATGATGTTCAAAACTTTGAAGAGAGAGCATAAGGCATTCTAAGAAAGAAATTTATAGTGGTAAAGCATACCTCAAGAAAAATCTCGAATATATAACCTCACACCTAAAAGAACTAGAAAAAGAAAAACACAAACAAAATCCAAGGTCAGTACAAGGAAAAAAATAAATTACAGAACAGAAATGAATTTTTTATAAAAATCAATGAAAACAAAAGCTTGTTCTTTGAAATGAAAAACAAAATTGTTAATACTTTAATCACATCCATCAGAGAGAGAAAGAGAGAGACAGAAAGAAAGAGAATAGAAATAAATAAAATCAGAAACTAAAGCTAAGAAATAACAACACCACAGAAATACAAAGAATTCAAAGAGACTGCTAGGAAATAGCATATGGAAACATATTTGATAACCCAAACTAAATGGATAAATCCCTTTAAAAAAGGTACAATCTTCCAATACTGAACAGCAAGAAAATTTGAATTGACTAATTATTAGCAATTAAATTGAATCAGTAATCAAAACAAAACCTGTCTGGGTATATATATATATACACACACGTATATCTTTTCAAATTGGTATTTCTGTCCCTCTCTCTCTCTCTATATATATATATATATATGTATGTACACACACACACACACACACATATATATATATAGCAACCTAGATAAGGTAGATATGGTATTGGTTAGCCTGTTGACAAACACTTAGGTTGCTTCCAGGTATTGGCTATTGTAAATAATGCTGAAATAAATACAGGAGCGTAAGTATCTTTTCAAATTGGTATTTCTGTTTCTTTGAGTAAATAGTGATATTAATGGATCATACAGTAATTCTATTTTTAACATGGGTGGAGCAGGGTATTGGTTAAATGAATGAATGCATTCAGTTATTAAATGAATAAATTAAGGGAATAAAATGCATGATGTAAGGAGTTTAGTCAATGATACCATAATAGCAATGTATGGGGACAGATGGTAGCTACACTCATGGTGACCATAACATGATATATAAATTTGTCAAATCACTATGCTGTACACATGACATAATGTTGCATTGGGTCAAGTATACTCAAAAGGAAAAAAAAAAAATTAAAACACAGAACCTCCTGACAAATGAGAGCCCAGGATCAATTGATTTCACTGGTAAATTATACCAAGCATTTAAAACTTCCAAATTCAGGAGTGGAGAGAAGATGGCGGCATAGGAGGATTCTGGGGTCACCGCATCCTGCTGTTTACTTAGAGTCCACCCACATCTGCCTAAATAAGCCAGAAAACCACCAGAAGACTAGCAGAATGGAGTCTCTGGGGCCAAGCATAGACAAGAGGCCCATTGAAGAGGGTAGGAAGGGTGGAGAGGTGGTGCACCCTGCAAGACTGGCTGGAGGGAGCCAGGGCGGTGGAGGGGCAGCCCGCCCAGCAAGGCAGAGCTCTCGAAGTCTGGCTTGGAAACCAGAGGGGCTGGAATGCATGAGTTCTGACAGCCACTGGGACTTAACATCTAGAATGTTATAAGTCAATAACTCTTCTCAGAGAACAGGAGGGCAAGAGGACACTAGGAGGGAAAGGTGTTGAACCCTGGAAGACAGAGCTCAGCTCATCAGGGAACAAAGGCACTGGCCAGTGCCATCTCCCACTCCCATCCTGCAGCCAAAATTCCAAAAGAAACCAGTTCCCTCACCAAACGTGCTTGCACTGTGCAAACACCCAAAGCTGTGCTTCTGTGGATCATCCCTCTGAATGGTCTGCCTCCCTCCCAGTGCAGCAGGGCCCCTCCTGCTGGGGACACCTATGGCAAAGTGAGCTAACTCTGCCCCGCCCACTCCTGTGCATATTGTAGATCCACCCCAGCTAATATGCCAGATCCCATCAAAACAGAACCACAAGCCTGGCTGTATACATGTAGCCCAGACAGGGGCCACACCACTCCACAGTTGAGTCCTGCCCCAGGGAGAGGGGAAGATAAGGTACACATCACTGCCTGTGGCCCCAGCAGTGGGCTGGGGACAGACATCAGGTCTGAGTGCGGCCCGTCCACCAACACAAGTTACTCCAGACAGCACAGGGGAAGTGCCCTGCAATTCCGCGCCACCCCAGGGACTATCCAAAATGACAAAACGGAAGAATTCTCCTCAAAACAAACTTCAGGAAGTAGTGACAGCTAACAAAATCATCAAAAACAATTTAAGCAATATAAAGGAACAAGAATTTAGAAAAATAGTCATAAAATTAATCAATGGGCTTGAAAAAAGTATAGAGGACAGCAGAGAATCTATTGCTACAGAGATCAAGGACTAAGAAATAGTCAGGGGAGCTTAAAAATGCTATATAAGATGCAAAATAAAATGGAGGCGACCATAGCTCAGACTGAAGAGACAGAGGAGAGAATAGGTGAATTAGAAGAGAAAACTATGGAAAAAGAGGAAGCTGAGAAAAAGAGAGATAAAAAAATCCAGGAGTATGTGGGGAGAATTACAGAACTAAGTGATGCAATCAAATGGGACAATATCCACATAACAGGGATTCCAAAAAGGAAGAGAGAGATAAAGGGGCTGAAGGTGTACTTGAACAAATCATAGCTGAGAACTTCCCTAATCTGGGGAAGGAAAAAGGCATTGAAACCCAAGAATCACAGAGAACTCCCTTCAGATATAACTTCAATTGATCTGCATGCCATATCATAGTGAAACTGGCAAAAACAAGGATAAAGAGATAATTGTGAAAGCAGGTGGGATAAACACGCTCTAACATATAAAGGGAGAACCATAAGACTAGTGGCAGACCTATCTATTGAAACTTGGCAGGCCAGAAAGGAATGGCAGGAAATCTTCAATGTGATGAACAAAGAAAATATGCAGCCGAAAATCCTTTATCCAGCAGGTCTGTAATTCAGAATAGAAGGAGAGATAACAGTCTTCCCAACAAAAAAAAAAAACTGAAAGAATTCATCACTACTAAAACAACCTTACAAGAGATCCTAAGGGGGATTCTGTGGGTGAAATGTTGCAAGGACCACAAAGTACCAGAGACATCACTACAAGCATGAAACCTACAGACATCACAATGACTCTAAAACCGTATCTTTCAATAATAACACTGAATGTAAATGGACAAAATGCTCCAACTAAAAAACATAGGGTATCAGAATGGATAAAAAACTAAGACCCATCTATTTGCTGTCTACCAGAGACTCATTATAGGCCTGAGGACACCTTCAGATTGAAAGTGAGGGGATGAAGAACTATCATGCTACCGGAAGTCAAAAGAGAGCCAGAGTAGCCACACATATATCAGGCACCCTAGACTTTAAATTAAAAGCTGTAACAAGAGATGAAGAAGAGCATTATAAAATAATTACAGGGTCTATCCATCAGGAAGAGCTAACAATTATAAATGTCTATGCACCAAAAACTGGAGTCCCAAATATAAAAAACAATTAATCACAAACATAAGCCACCATATTGATGAGAATGTGGTAATTGCAGGGGACTTTAATACTCCACATACAACAATGGATAGATCATCTAGACACAGGATCAATAAAGAAACAAGGGCCCTGAATGATATACTGCATGAGATGGACTTGACAGATAAGTTTAGAACCCTGCAACCCAAAGCAACAGAAGATACTTTCTTCTAGAGTGCACATGGAACATTCTCCAAGATAGATCACATACTGGGTCACAAAACAGCCCTTCATAAGTATAAAAATTGAGATCATGCCATGCATACTTTCAGACCACAATGCTATGAAGCTTGAAATCAACCACAGGAAAAAGTCTGGAAAAACTCCAAAAGCATGGAGGTTAAAGAACACCCTACTAATGAATGAATGGGTCAACCAGGCAATTACAGAAGAAATTTAAAAACATACAGAAACAAATGAAAATGAAAATGCAACAATCCAAATGCTTTGGGATGCAGTGAAGGCAGTCCTGAGAGGAAAATACATTGCAATGCAGGCCTATCTCAAGAAACAAGAAAAATCCCGAATACAAAATCTAACAGCACACCTAAAGGAAATAGAAGCACAACAGCAAAGACACCCAAAAACCAGCAGAAGAAGACAAATAACAAATTTCAGAGCAGAAATCAACAATATAGAATCTAAAAAAAACTGTAGAGCAGATCAATGAAACCAAGCATTGTTTTCTTGAAAAAATGAACAAAATTGATAAACCTCTTGCCAGGCTGCTCAAAAAGAAAAGGGAGATGTCCCAAATAGATAAAACTATGAATTAAAATGAAATTATTACAACTAATCCCTCAGAAATACAAGCAATTATACAGGAATGCTATGAAAATTTATATGCCAACAAACTGGACAACCTGAAAGAAATGGACCAATTCCTAAGCACCCACACACTTCCAAAACTCACACAGGAAGAAAGAGAAAACTTGAACAGACCCATACCCAGTGAAGAAATTGAATCAGTTTTCAAAAATCTCCCAACTAATAAGAGTCCAGGACCAGATGGCTTCCCAGGGGAATTCTACCAGACATTTAAAGCAGAGATAATACCTATCCTTCTCAAGCTGTTCCAAAAAATAGAAAGGGAGGGAAAAGTTCCAGACTCATTCTATGAAGCCAGCAATACTTTGATTCCTAAAACAGAGACCCAGCAAAAAAAAGAGAACTACAGGCTAATATCCCTGATGAATATGGATGCAAAAATTCTCAATAAGATACTAGCAAATTGAATTCAGCAACATACAAAATAGAACTATTTACCATGATCAAGTGGGGTTCATTCCTGGGCTGCAGGGCTGGTTCAACATTCGTAAATCAATCAATGTGATCCATCACATTACTGAAAGAAAAGAACCGTATGATCCTCTCCATTGATGCAGAAAAAGTATTTGACAAAATTCAGCATCCTGTCTTAATAAAACCCTCGAGAAAGTTGGGATAGAAGGAACATACTTAAACATCATAAAAGCCATTTATGAAAAGCCCACAGCTAACATCATCCTCAATGGGGAAAAACTGAGAGCTTTCCCCTGAGATCAGGAACATGACAGGAATGTCCACTCTCACCGCTGTTGTTTAACATAGTGTTGGAAGTGCTAGCATCAGCAATCAGACGACAAAGGAAATCAAAGGCATCAAAACTGGCAAAGATGAAGTCAAGCTTTCACTTTTTGCAGATGACATGATATTATACATGGAAAACCCAATAGACTCCAGCAAAAGTCTGCTAGAACTGATACATGAATTCAGCAAAGTCTCAGGATACAAAATTAATGTACAGAAATAAGTTGCATTCTTATACACTAACAATGAAGCAACAGAAAGACAAAGAAACTGATCCCATTCACAATTGCACCAAGAAACATAAAATACCTAGGAATAAACTTAACCAAAGATGTAGAAATTTGTATGCTGAAAACTATAGAAAGTGCATGAAGGAAATTGAAGAAGATATAAAGAAATGGAAAAATATTCCATGCTAATGGATTGGAAGAATAAATATTGTCAAAATGTCAATACTACCCAAAGCTATCTACACATTCAATGCAATCCCAATCAAAATTGCACCAGCATTCTTCTCAAAGCTAGAACAAACCATCCTAAAATTTGTGTGGAACCACAAAAGACCCCAAAGAGCCAAAGTAATATTGAAGAAGAAGACCAAAGCGGGAGTCATCACAATCCCAGGCTTTAGCCTCTACTACAAAGCTGTCATCATCAAGACAGCATGGTATTGGCACAAAACGGACACATAGACCAATGGAATAGAATAGAAACCCCAGAATTAGACCCACAAAAATATTACCCACTAATCTTTGACAAAGAAGGAAAGAATATTCAATGGAAGAGAGACAGTCTCTTTACCAAATAGTACTGGGAGAACTGGACAGCAACATGCAGAAGGTTGAAACTAGACCACTTTCTTACACCATTCTCAAAAACAAACTCAAAATGGAGGAAGAACCTGAAATGTGAGACAGGAAACCATCAAAACCCTAGAGGATAAAGCAGGAAAAAATCCTCTCTGTCCTCAGCCACAGCAATTTCTTACTTAACACATCTCCAAAGGCAAGGGAATTAAAAACAAAAATGAACTATTGGGATCTATTGAAGATAAAAATCTTCTGCACTGCAAAGGAAGCAATCAACAAAACTAAAAGGCAACCAACGGAATGGGAAAAGGCATTTGCAAATGACATATCAGACAAAGGGCTAGTATCCAAAATCTATAAAGAGCTCACCAAACTCCACACCCGAAAAACAAATAATCCAGTGAAGAAATGGGCAGAAAACATGAATAGACACTTCTCTAAAGAAGACATCCAGATGGCCAACAGGCACATGAAAAGATGCTCAACGTTGCTCCTCATGAGGGAAATACAAATTAAAACCACATTCAGATACCCCCTCATGCCAGTCATAGTGGCTAAAATGAACAAATCAGGAGACTATAGATGCTGGCGAGGATGTGGAGAAAAAGGAACCCTCTTGCACTGTTGGTCGGAATGCAAAATGGTGCAGCCACTCTGGAATATAGTGTGGAGGTTCCTCAAGAAATTAAAAATAGATCTACCATATCTTTGAGCAATAGCACTGCTAGGAATTTCTCCAAGGGATACAGGAGTGCTGATGCATAGGGGCACTTGTACCCCAATGTTTATAGCAGCACTTTCAACAATAGCCAAATTATGGAAAGTGCCTAAATGTCCATCAACCTATGAATGGATAAAGAAATTGTGGTTTATATACACAATGGAATACTACGTGGCAATGAGAAAGAATGAAATTTGGCCATTTGTAGCAATGTGGATGGAACTGGAGAATGTTATGCTAAGTGAAATAAGTCATACAGAGAAGGACAGATTCCATATGTTTTCACTCTTATGTGGATCCTGAGAAACTTAACAGAAGCCCATGGGGAGAGGAAGGAAAAAAAAGAGGTTAGAGAGGGATGGTGCCAAAAAAAATAAGAGACTCTTAAAAACTGAGAACAAACTGAGGGTTAATGGGGGGGTTGGAGGGAAGGGAGGGTGCGTGATGGGTATTGAAGATGGCACCTGTTTGAGCACTGGGTATTGTATGAAACCAATTTGACAATAAAATTCATATTGAAATAAATAAATAAATAAATAAATAAATAAATAAATAAATCTTCCAATTAATTCTGTTAGACCAATATTACCCTAATACCAAGACTAGACAAAGTCATTGCAAAATATGAAAAATATAGGCCAATACCCCAATTGAACACAGAAGCAAAAATCCTCAGCAGAACATTAACAAATCACATTTAACAATACATTAAAGTGATAATTCACCATGATCAAGTGAAATGTATACCAAGGATGGACTAATTGTTCAGTATTTGCAATCAGTCAATGTGATATACTACATCAACAAAACAAAGACTAGAAATCATGTGATCATCTCAGTAAGTTCAGAGAAAAAAATTAACAAAAATTCATTTATAATAGAACATTCATTCATAATAAAAACTAAACAAAGTGGGTTTAGAGGGAACATACCTCAACATAATAAAGGCCATATACAAAAAGAAACAAGTATATAATGACAACAACAGCAAGACAGCTAACATCATATACCATTGTTAAAAACTGAAATTTTCCTTAAACATCAAGAAAAAGACAAAAATGCTCACTCTTGCCACCTTCTTGCCAACATAGTTCTAGAATTACTAGTTGCAACAATCAGTCAAGAAAATAAATAAAAGTTATCTAAATTGTTAATGAAGGAGTTAAGGTGCCATCGATTGTAGATAACAAAATACTATACATAGAAAACCCTAAAAACTTAAATAAAACTTTATTAGAAGTGATACATTAATTCATTAAAGTTTCAGGATACAAAATTAATACACAATAATTAATTGGATCTTTAAACATAGTAATGACATGGTAGAAAGAGAAATTAAAAAAAATTCTGTTTACAATTTCCCCCAAAAGAATAAAATATCTAGGGATAAAATTAAATAAAGTGGTGCAAGACCTATATATTCTGAAAAGTATAAAACATTGATGAAAGAAGTTGAAGATGACACAGATGAAAATATATTACATGCTTATGTATTACTGTTAAAACTACTATATTACCCAATGCAATCTACAGATTTAATATAATCCCTATGAAAACACCAATAACATTTTTCACAGATATATAACAAATAATTTTAGAATTCACATGGAACCACAAAAGACCTTGAGTAGTCAAAGCAAATTGAGAATGAAGAGCAGAGAGCTGGGTACATCACAATCCCAGATATCATAATACTTTACAAAGCTGTAGTAATCAAGAGAATTGTACTAGTACACAAATAGACACATAAATCAATGGGCCAGAATAGAGAACCCAAAACAAAGCCCATGCTTACATGGTCAGTTAATCTATGACATAGGAGGCAAAAATATACAATAGGGAAAAAGCAGTCTCTTCAATAAATGGTGCTTGAAAAAATGGACAGCTAAATGCAAAAGGATGAAATTGGACAATTTTCTTACACAACACACAAAAAATAAGTCAAAATGGATTAAGGACTTAAGTATGAAATATGAAACCATAAAACTCCCAGAAGATAACATAGTTAATAATTTCTTTGAAATCAGCATAGGGACTTTTTTCAGAGAAGGGAGCAGAAGCAAAATTAAACTATTTGAATTACACCAAAATTTTACAGAAAATTAATAGTGAAGAAAATCATCAACAAAACAACCTACTGAATGGGAGAAGATATTTCCAAATGATATATCTATTAAGGGGTTACTATCCAAAATATATTTAAAAATTCATACAAATGAACACCAGGGGGAAAAATAATGTGAATAAAAGTGAGCAGAGGACCTGAATAGACATATTTCCAAAGGAGACATACAAACCATACAGATGGCCAACAGATGCAAGAAAACAAGCTCAACATTATTAATTATCAGGGAAATGGAAATAAAACCACAGGAGATCTCACTTTATACCTGTCAGAATAGCTAGAATCAACAAGACAATAAATAACAAATGTTGGCAAGGATGTGGAGAAAAAGGAACTCTTGTACATTGCTTGTGGGAATGCAAATTGTTGTAACCATTGTGGAAAACACTATGGAGGTTTCTCAAAAATTAACAATAGAAATACTATATGATTCAATACTTCTACTACTAGGCATTTACCCAAAGAAAATGAAAGCACTAATTTGAACAGATATACAAACCGCTATGTTTATTGCAGCATTATTTACCATAACCAAGATGTGGTAGTAACCTAAGTGTCCATCAATAGATAGATGATAAAGAATATGGGGTACACACACCCCCCCACACACACACACGTATGCACACACACAATGGGATATTACTCAAATGTGTGCACTTGGATGGCTCAGTGACTAACATCCGACTTTTGATTTCGGCTCAGGTTGTTATCTGGCAGGTCTGAGTTCAAGCCCCACGTTAGGATCTGCAGTGACAGCACAGAGCCTTATTGGTACTCTCCCCACGCCCCCCCTTTTCTCGTTCTTCTTCCCTCCCTCATGCTCTCTTTTTCTCTTTCACAATAAATACTTTCTAAAAATGGATATTACTCAGACATAAAAAAGGTTGAAATCATGCCATTTGAGACAACATGGATGGATGGAGAAAGTATTATGATAAATGAAACAAATAAGACTGAGAAAGACAAATACAATATAGTTCCACTCATAAGTGGAATCTAGGGAAAAATGAATAAAAATAAAACCATAATAGAACCTATAAATGCAGAGAAGACACTGATGGTTGCCATAGGAAAAGTGGGTGGGGGATGGTAAAAATGAGTGAAGAAGAGTGAAAGACACAGGCTTCCAGTTATGGAAAGAAGTCACAGGATAGAAGAATACAGTATAAGGAACATAGCCAATGATATTTTAATAGTTATGTAATAGCACCAAGAGTATCTACACTTGTGAACATAGCATAACATATGAACTTGTCATATCACTAAATTGTACACCTGAAACTAACGTGACATTGTGTATCAATTATACTCAAATTTAAAATAAAAATAAAGTGCAATAAAATAAAAAAGAATATGTGAAATAATATAATAGTATATCATATTAATACAATGTATTCTATAATATATAATAATATACTATATATTTTAATAATACATAATAATTATATTTTATAATATATTAATATGTAACATATTAATATATAACATAAAATTATAATATGTAATAATAAACTTACTGACTTCTGCAAAGACCTAACCTCTAAATGCCATCACATTTGGGTTTAGAGTACAGATTATAGCAACTTGGGGAAATGCAGTTGAATCCATAGGACACAGCAAGGGCACACTAGAGAAATCAAAGTCCTGAGATCTTTGGAGAGTTGTTGGTTGCAGAGTCTGAGTTGGCAGTAAGGGACCCTTTTGTTATGGAGTATCCTTCTCATTACACTTGGGAAATATATGGGAACCATATGGGAAATATATGCTGCCCATCATATTTACCTTTGCTTTTTCGATAGAGATGCAGGTTCCCAGTTGAGGAATGATGCTTTTGTCAGAAACATATTAACAGTTCCTATAAACCAAAAATTAGACCTGCCAGCAGATGTTTTGAGCTCCTTATGCCAGCATGTTCCTTGTGGGAAAATGTCAAACTACTTTGTATCTTTATGCTTGAAAGAAACTATATTTATTGAACTAGTCATTCTTGCTAGATATTTCTTGGTATTCTATCATATGATCCACCTACACTCTGCTATAGGAAGCCAACCTGTGTGAATGATATCTGAGAGTCCCCTTCATTCTGCCATCTGATAGAGTGTAGCTCATGGAGTTTGTCTTAAGTGACTGTGTGGTCCTATATTCCTCTTTTCCTACAGGTATTAAGTACTTGTTCCTCTAGCTATTAAGAGTACAAGCTTTGATCTTGGCTGAGGAAAACTGTTTAGACAAAGGTCATCATCCCTTCCTGGTGGCAGGCCCCATTCAATCAGTATTTTTGTGAGACCCCTACTCTCCTCAGTGTAGCTGAGACCTTGGTTGTGACTACCCTACAGTTCAACATCTCCCTGTACCCAATTATGTTTCCTTTATTGTATGGGTATTGATCTTTATAATAGTCCCCAATAAATGTCCTGCATAACAAAATCTTTCTTACAAGTGTGCCCCGTGGGGCTGGTTTAAAAAGAGAGTCATATTTATTCCCTCTGCTTACTTCCTGCTGGTTTGTGGCTTCCTGTATCTGCTATTTGATGCCTATGTGTAGTCTGGAAACTATTCCATCCCCACATACTTTCAAGGGGAGTGGTGGCAAAACTTTCTTTTTTCGCTAAAATGGAGGTTAGTTACAACCTCTTTAGGTTTCTCAAAATTATGTTCACACATTTATAAATATTCCTAAATTAATCTCAATTCAGATAACCAGGTTCATTGTAAATTCACTGTAATTTTCTTATAGAGTTCTTAGTGATATGTGTCTTTCCTCCTGTGGCATGAAGCTTATCTGTTCCTCGTTCTCTTGTCCCCAGGGAATCTGAAGAACATTTGATCTACATAGTGCACAGTCTATTTGCCCCATCAGACAGTGGCAACTCTGTTTTACTAGAACATTGCTTTGATGGCCCTGTGGTCCTAGGCACAGTAAAATTCAAAACAAAAAAATATAAATATTTCCTTAAAATTATATTTCCACTCTAACTTGAAACTTGATATACTACCTGTCTATAATGTGCTTCTTAGACTTAGCTAGGAATTTGTAGTTTTTTCCAAAAAAAATAATATAGTTTAACTGAATGTAGATTTCACTAAGGTGGTCAGTTATGTTCTAAATCAGAGTAGGATTACCACCTTGATAAGATTGAACATTCACAGGCAGAAATTTAACCAAAATGCATAATGTGCTTCCCTCCTAAACAACAAAAAAAAAAAAATAGCAATTCTTACATCTCACATGAATTAAGTAATTATGTTATCTCACATCTGTAGAGACAACATTTTCCATCAACTATTCCATGAGAGATTTTGTTTTTAATTTTACAATTGTGGAATGTGATCCTTACATATATTCTTTTTACAAGTTTTTATTTAGGGGCACATGGGTGGCTCAGTCTGTTGAGCATCTGAATTCAGCTCAGGTCATGATCTCAAGTGAGTTTGGGCCCCGTGTTGGGCTCTGTGCTGACAGTTCAGAGCCTGGAGCCTGCTTCAGATTCAATCTCTCTAAAAAATAATAAAATAAACATTTTTTAAAAGTTTTAAATTCCAGTCACTAACATACAGTGTAACAGTTTCAGGAGTACAATATAGCGATTGAACATAACCATGCCTTACTTGGTGCTTATCACAGGTGCACTCCTTAAAACCCATCACCTATTCTTATACATATTCTTAGACAAGCCAAAGCAAGTGGAATAGTAAAAATGTAGCCAAGAAAAAAAGTTTGCTTGGAAGCTGAAAATATATAGTATAAACAATAACAAAATCATTGAAAACAACCCATGTAGATTCAAACTGCAAAGTGCTTGACATAATAAATACATTCTGTTCTGTTGTTGCTATTATCATATATTTATAACTTAACAAACATAAAGTAAAAGAAAATAAAATCATATAGATTCAAGCTAGCAAACTGATAACACAGCAATCAAATTAAGTTTAAGAAGAAAAAAATGGCTAAATCCTACCACGAGATTTTTAATTACTCATTTCAATTACTGTATTTGACAAAAGCTAGTCTCTCAATAATCCACTCTGTATTTCCCCCATCAAAGTTTCTACAAGTAATGCAAGTATCACATTACTTCATTTCTTAATGTATTTTTAAATCATCCTTTTTCAAGGAAATTTATTTACATTTTAATTTCACTTGTAGAAGATTCTTATTTTAAATTTAATGAATCACAGATTTCTGAAAGAATGTAGGAGACTGAGAATCTTTAAAATCTTTGAAAATTACACATTTCTGTCATCCAAAGATTCAGACTTATGAAGGTCTGCTATACTAATAAGATAGTATTTTTAACATAAGATGTCAATTAGGTCACACCCCTTAATAGGGAAGCCTAGACACTGATATGAGTGAGTTTGATGCTGTCAGACTATAACATCCTTCCTCCTCCCACAGAGATGCATTAGGATGATCCTGCTTGGAGGGGCTACAGAGCCAGCTTGTTGAGGTCATCATTTTTATCTATGTAGTAGGTCACAGAAATTTCTAATATTTAGTGGTTTGTTTACTAGTTCTGAACTCCAGAAAATCCCAAGTTACATTACTTTGTTTATGTAGTTTTACAAATAAAATTTTCTATCCCACAATATAAAAAACTAAAATGTATGCTAGCTGGCCCAATCACCACATTAAAACTCTTGCAGTAATTTGTCAGTTTACTCAAATATGCGATTTAGCAGCTATTATTTTATTTTTAACAGAACAGATTGATTAATCATCCCAGTATTCTGAGGGAAAAAAGTTACACTTTTTTTATGTTAAGATGGGGTAACAGGTATCAGAAAACTACAGAAGGAAAAATATGAACATGTTATAAGTTTTCTGTGATTACACTATGAGAAAAAAAAGAGGAGTATGAAAAACACATTGTTTTATCATTTAAAGATATCCCAATTTCAACACCATTCTAAGTGAAAAACTGAAAACATAAGAAATGGTATCTGTTTTAAACCAGAGAGAATAAAGGAAAAATATTTCTTCAGAGTACTAAATTTTTCAGTTTTTTTTTTTTTTTTTTAATTTTTTTTTTTTTCAACGTTTATTTATTTTTGGGACAGAGAGAGACAGAGCATGAACGGGGGAGGGGCAGAGAGAGAAGGAGACACAGAATCGGAAACAGGCTCCAGGCTCTGAGCCATCAGCCCAGAGCCCGACGCGGGGCTCGAACTCACGGACCGCGAGATCGTGACCTGGCTGAAGTCGGACGCTTAACCGACTGCGCCACCCAGGCGCCCCATAAATTTTTCAGTTTTTATAAAATTTTTTTTTCAATGTTTATTTATTTTTGGGACAGAGAGAGACAGAGCATGAACGGGGGAGGGGCAGAGAGAGAAGGAGACACAGAATCGGAAACAGGCTCCAGGCTCTGAGCCATCAGCCCAGAGCCTGACGCGGGGCTCGAACTCACGGACCGCGAGATCGTGACCTGGCTGAAGTCGGACGCTTAACCGACTGCGCCACCCAGGCGCCCCATAAATTTTTCAGTTTTTATAAAATTTTTTTTTCAATGTTTATTTATTTTTGGGACAGAGAGAGACAGAGCATGAACGGGGGAGGGGCAGAGAGAGAAGGAGACACAGAATCGGAAACAGGCTCCAGGCTCTGAGCCATCAGCCCAGAGCCTGACGCGGGGCTCGAACTCACGGACCGCGAGATCGTGACCTGGCTGAAGTCGGACGCTTAACCGACTGCGCCACCCAGGCGCCCCTAAATTTTTCAGTTTTAAACTAGAGAGTGTTGAGCTTTTATTCTTCCACTTAATGCCATTTTAGATATTTTATTTGCAGGGTAAGTTAATTTCTCATTTGGATTTTCAACCACTTTGTATGAATAGTCATTAGTTAAGAATTATCCCTTAGAATTCTCTTTGTGTGGGTTTACTAACATTGGTGAAACATTGTGTCTCTTGAATAAAATGAAAATACAGTTAAGAATTTTAATACCATAAATAATTTAACATTATTATTTCTTGGAAAAATATAATTTCCTACTAGTTGATCTTACTAGTAAATACTATAAACAAAATAGCATGTTGAATAAACAATTAAATTCATGATAATGGATTTTTTTATATATATTTCACCTTGAAATAATTCATAGATACATAGCCTATCTTCATTCAAAACTTAAGCACTAATACTTCCAAATATAAAAAAAACAAAATTATAAACTTTACAAGAAAAAGTATTTGCTAAGCATAATAATAAGTTTAGTCGTGATGAATCTCTAATCACATATACAGCTTTCTTGCATGTATGTAAAGGAAAGAAAAAAATAGCTCAAATAGCTGTATTATTTTACTATATCTATTTACATTATAAAAATTTTTTAAAAATCAAAAATTCCACTAACTTTATGCTTAAATATACAATCAAAGTGAATGGTAGCAGCCCAAATGTCCATAGATAGAATGACTTAAAATAGAAAATGTTGTATATGCATACAAAAGGAATACTATTCACTTTAGAAAGGAAGGAAATTCTGACACGTGCCACAGCATGGATGAATTTTGAGGACCTGATGTTAAGTGGAACAAGTCAATCACAAAAAGACAACCACTGTATAATCCCACTAATCTAAAAATCATATTGTAGTCAAATTTATAGAGCCAGAATAGAAGAATAGTGGTTGCCAGTTTTCAGGGGCAGGGAGAATCAAGAAATCATTGTTTAATGGTACTGGGTTCGAGTTATAGATTATGAAGAGTCCTGGGGATAGATATAGGTGATGGTTGCAGAATAATGTGAATATACATAATGTCACTGGAGTAACAGTATATTTAAAAATGGGTAAGATGATAACAAAAGTTATTTTAAGAAACTTACTCAAAACTCTGCAGTTATTAAATTACAGACTGAGGACACCTGGGTGGCTCAGTCAGTTAAGTATCTGACTTCGGCTCAGGTCATGATCTCACAGTCTGTGGGTTTGAGCCCCGCATCAGGATCTGTGCTGACAGCTCAGAGCCTGCAGCCTGCTTCAGATTCTGTGTCTCCCTCTCTTTCTGCTCCTCCCCCACTCACACTGCATCTCTCTCTCAAAAATGAAAATAAACATTAAAAAATTTAATTATAGATTGACTTTTAAGCATGTTTTATTATTCTTCATGAATTAGAGAGTTTAGAATAATCAACATAAGAAGGCTTCAAGTCAAAGAAATGAGGAGGGTTTTGAGGTCCTGCAGGAAAGCAGTAGAAACATCCATAATTAAGGAGTTACACAGTTACTAGGTGTACAGAGTGAAAGTGTTACATATATGAAGGAGATGACAAAATTTTGGAAATGCAGTGAAGAGGATGTTTGTTTCCAAAATGTTTAACTTTGAAACAATCAACCAAAATCCTAATGTAGGATACTGTCAGTACAATGATGATGCTTAAGCAATGGAGTTAGAGACTGAGTGAGATTTTTGCACTGTCTTTCTCTGTCTTGACTGACATTCCAGTATTTGGAGGCATATTTAAATTGTGGGCAAATCGAATGACTGTGGAAAAGGTTGTCTCCTGTCAAGCCACCATTGAATTAGACCACATCTGTGGGATTGAATTAGCATCTTCATCTCTTCAAATATGGTCCTGCTAATTCAGCAATAGCGCTAGAACAATTTCAGTACTAGCAGATCAGAAATGAAAATGACTTTAGAGATTTAGATTCAGATGGTACTGAAGAAGAAATGAATTTATCTCTGTATTGGATACTAATAAATTTTATTTTCTCTTGTTTACCCAAACAAGATTGTGTCTCAGACTTTGAGGATAAAGGGAAAGAGTATCATTATACAAAATCCCTTTCTACAGTTAATGAAATGTTGCATTCAGGATTACAGTCTTGTACCAGGGAAAAATATTCTAAGAAAGTAATTATTGTGTTCAGTGTATAACTTGATAAAGTCAAACTAAATATGCTAACAATTCCAAATTAAGTTATGTTTCTATCTACAGACGAATTCCTTCCAGTTTCTACAACTAAGAATGTAGATTCTCTGCTTTGGAAAGTAAAAATGACTTCCCAGATTATTCCGTGTCAGGAAAAAATTACAAGATTTGGTAGATTGAAATAAATTGTGGTAAGTTAGGTATGCATAGCTCTCATTAACAATTACCTAGCTTTTATATTGCTGAGCACATTAATTTAATTCAGCTTCTAAGAATACTGACCATACATAATAAAAGCAAACAAAAATATAAATGAAAAACTGAATATCTGACTTCTCCATTATATTAATATCAATAGCATAAAGACATGCTTAAAAAATACTTTCAATATATCAAGAAATTGGTTTATTGTACCAATTAAGCAAACTAACCATGAGAAGTGTTTATAATGAAAATGAAAAATAGGTGAAATTAATTTCATGCCCAAGTCAAAAAGACTTTGCAATCACAGGTGAAGATTTGGAATAGGTTTAAACATCTTCACATGTTCTTTTCATGAAAAAAGAAATGTAATTGAAATAGAGCATTGTAAATGATGAAAACTGCCATCTATTTCCTCATTTCCAGTGTCACTTCTGTTTGAAATCATGAAAAACGGGAACCACCTCAGATTTCATTCTCCTAGGACTATTTAACCACAGAGAAGCCAATCTATTTCTGTTTGTGATGGTTCTGAAAACTGCCTTCTCCTCCCTAATGGGCAATTACCTCATGATCCTCTTGATTCACCAGGATTCCCAGCTCCACACACCCATGTACTTCCTACTGAGCCAACTTTCCCTCATGGACATGATGCTGGTCTCTACCATCGTGCCCAAAATGGCTGCTGACTACTTTACCGGAAAGAAGCTCATCTCCCCTGCTGGCTGTGGGTTGCAGATCTTCTTCTTTCTCACTTTGGGAGGGGGCGAGTGCTTCCTCTTAGCAGCCATGTCCTATGACCTGTATGTGGCTGTTTGCCACCCACTGTGATACCCCATCCTCATTAACTGGCAATTATACCTGAGAATGACTGCGGGGTCTTGTTTCCTGGGGGCAGCTGATGGGCTCATGCAGGCTGCTACTACCCTGAGTTTTTCATTTTGTTATGCACCTGAAATCAATCATTTCTTCTGTGAGGCCCCTAGTCTGGTGAATTTGGCTTGTGATGACACGTTTGTCTTTGAGT
This sequence comes from Lynx canadensis, assembly GCF_007474595.2. Lineage (NCBI taxonomy): Eukaryota > Metazoa > Chordata > Mammalia > Carnivora > Felidae > Lynx > Lynx canadensis. The sequence continues at coordinate 83,118,089 of NC_044303.2, read as the reverse complement.
ATATAATGTACGCATATTGTGTGTTAATGCTCCTGGTCCCATTTTCTCTCATTCTGATTTCCTATAGTCTCATCCTTGCTGCAGTTCTCCAGATGCGTTCTGGAGAAGCCGGCCAAAAGGCTTTTACCACCTGCTCCTCACATCTCTCTGTGGTGGGACTCGTTTATGGAGCTGCCATTTTTACCTATATGCAACCTAAATCCTAACCATCAGGTCAGCTAACCATGATAAAGTAGTGTCAGTGTTCTATACTATCTTCATCCCTGTACTGAACCCCCTCATCTATGGTCTAAGGAATGGTGAAGTCAAGGGAGCTCTAAGAAAGTATATGGGTCCGTGTGCTATTTAAATCATTACTAACATTACATTGATCTGCTCCAAATTTCAATGTTACACAAATGAATTCTGTGAGAGTTCCTAGATAAAAGGTATATTTATTATATCTATAATTGTTACTGTCTTATTTGAAATATAGACACAACTCTGTATTTTGGATTTTTTTTCTTTTTTCATGTATAATTATTTTAAAAATCTTAAAAGTTTGTTGTTTTCATGTTCTTATTTAAATTCCAGTTAGTTAAATACAGTGTAGTATTAGTTACAGGTGTAGAATCTAGTGATTCATCACTTACAAAAACACCCAATGCACATTATAACAAGTGTCCTCCTTTATGTCCACCACTTATTTAACCCATCCCCTGCCCACCTCCCTTCTAGTAACACTTAGTTTGTTCTGTATAATTAAGAGTCTGCTTTCTGTATGCCTTTTCTTTCATAAAGTTCATCTTTTCTTTTTTATTAAATTCTACGTAGGTGAAATCATGTTGTATTTCTCTTTCTCTGACTGACTTACTTCACTTATCAAATTCACGGTAGCTCCATTATACATCCCTGTATACAGCAAGATTCCATTCTTATCACTAAGTAATATTCCATTGTATATCTATCTATATCATCTATGTATATCTATTTAAATCATATCTATCTATATCTATATCTATAGCTATATCTATATAATATATATCTATCTATATATCTATCTATACCAATACCACTTCTTATCCATTAATCAGCTAATGGACATTTGGGATGCTTCACTATTGTTGATAATGCAGCTATAAACATTGGGATTCATGTATTTCTCAATATCTGTATTTTTTTTATACTTTGGGTAAATACCTAGTAGTGCAATTTCTAGGTCATAGAGTAGTCTTATTTTTACCTTTTTAAGGAATTTCCTTTTTTTTTTCCAAAGCAGCTGCCCAACTTGCATTCACACCAACAAAGTAAGAGGATTCCCCTTTCTCCACATCCTCACCAACATTTGTTGTTTCTTGAGTTGTTAATTTTAGCCATTCTGCTTGGTGTGAGGGTAAATCTCATTGTGGTTTTGATCTGTATTTTCATGATGATTAGTCATGTCAAGCATCTTTTCATGTGTCTGTTGGTCATCTGTATGCCTTCTTGGGAAAAATATCTATTCATGTCTTCTACCTAGTTATTAGCTGGAATACTTGTTTTCTCAGTGTTGAGTTCTATAAATTCTTAATAAATTTTGAATAGTAACCCTTCAGACACGTCATTTGCAAATATCTTCTCACATTTTCTAGGTTACCTTTAGTTTTGTTGATTATTACATTTATTGTGCAGAAGATTTTTATTTTGATAAAGCCCCAATAGTTCATTGTTGATTTTGATTCCTTTGCCTCAGGAGACATTTCTAGGAAGAAGTTGTTATGGCTAATGTTAAAGAGGTTACTGTCTGTGTTTTCCTCCAGAACCTTGATGGTTTCCTGTCTCACATTTAGGCCTTTCACCCATTATGAACTTATGTTTGTGTACGGTGTAAGAAAGTTGTCCAATTTCATTCTTCTGCATGTTAATGTCCAGTTTTCCCAACACCATTTGTTGAAGAGATATTCTTTTTCCCATTGGATATTCTTTCCTGTTTTGTCAAAGATTAGTGGACCATACAGTGGTGGGTCTATTTCTGGGTTTTCTACTCTGTTCCATACATCTATGATTGATCCGTTAATCTATCTATTGATGACTACATCTTTGTAATATAACTTAAGGTCCAGATATGTGATGCCTCCAGTTTGCTTTTCTTTTTCAAGATTGCTTTGGCTATTTGAGATCTCTTGTGATTCTATATAAATTTTGGGATGGTTTGTTGTAGCTCTGTGAACAAAGCTATTGGTATTTTGGCAGGGATTGCATTAAATGTGTAGATCGCTTTGGATATTATAGACATTTGAATAATATTTGCTTTTCCAACACATGGACTATTTTTCCATTTCTTTGTGTTATCTTCAGTGTTTTTCATCAGTGTTTTATAGTTTTCATAATACAACTTTGCCTATTTGTTTAAGTTTAGTCCTAGGTATCTTATGGTTTGGTGCAGTTAAATGGGGCTGGTTTTTTTATTTGTCTTTTGCTGATTCATTATTATTGTGTGGAAATGCAACAGATTTCTGTATGCTGATTTTGTATCCTGTGACTTTCTAGAATTTGTGTATCAGTTCTAGAAATTTCTCTTGGGGTCTTCTAGACTATCATGTCATCTTCAAAGCATTGACTTCTTCCTTGTTGATTTGGATGCCTTTTAATTGTTGTTGTTGTTGTTGTCTGATTACTGAGGCTAGAACTTCCAGTACTATGTTAAATATTAGTGGTGATAGTGGATGTCCCTGACTTATCCCTGACTGTAGAAGAAAAGCTTTCAGTTTTTCCCTATTAAAGATGATATTAGCTGTGGGATTTTGCTATATGACTTTTATTATATTGAGTTATGTTTCCTCTATCCCTACATTGTTTATACTTTGTATAATGAATGGATTTTGTACTTTCTTAAAAATTTTTTTAAATCTATTGAATAATATGAATCCTATCCTTTCTTTTATAATATGGTGTGTCACATCGTTTGATTTCTGAATATTGAATCTCCTTTGCAGACCAGGAATAAATCCATCTTGATCACGTTGAATGATTCTTTTAATGTACTATTGGGTTAGAGTTGTTAGTATTTTGTTGAGAATTTTTGCATCTAGTTCATCAGGGGTATTGGCCTGTAGTTCTATGTTTTGGTGGAATCTTGGGTTTTAGTATCAGGATAATGCTGGCATCATAGGATAAATTTGGAAATTTTCTTTCCATTTATATTTTTGGAATATTTTGAAAATGTTCATTGTAAATTTTCTTTCAGTGTTTTGTAGAATTTCCCTGGGAAGCCATCTGGCCCAGGACTTTTGTTTTTTGGGAGACTTTTTATTACTGATTCAATTTCCTTTCTGGTTATGGGTCTGTTCAAGTTTTCTATTTCTTATTTTTTCTCTTTTGGCAGTTATATGTTTCTAGGAATTTTTTTTCATTTTTTCTAGATTTTCTTATTTGTTGGCATATAACTTTTCATAATATTCTCTAATGATTGAATTTCTGTGGTGTTGGTTTTTTTTTCCTCTATCCGTTGTGATCTTATTAGTTTATGTCCTTTCTCTTTTCTTGATTATATGTCCGGTTACAGGGTTATAAATTTTATTAATTTTTTCATAGTATCAGCACATGGTTTCATTCATCTGTTCTACCACTTTTGTAATTTCTGTATCATTTGTTTCTGCTCTAATCTTTATTATTCCCCTTCTTTTGCTGGTTTTAGGCTTCATTTGCTGTTCTATTGCTAGCTCCTTTAAATGCAAGGTTAGGTTGTTTATTTTTTATTTTATTTTTTTCTTCTTGAGGTAAGCCTATATTGCTGTATACTTCTCTCTTATGACTGCTTTTGCTGGATCTGAAAGGTATGGACTATCTTGTTTTCATTTTCATATTGTCCATGTATTTTTTTTATTTCTTCTTTAATTTTATGGCTGGCCCATTTATTCTTTAGTAGCACTTTGTTTAACCTCCCTGTACATGTGGCATTTTCATTTTTTTTTCATGTGGTTTAATTCAATTTTCATAGCATGGTGGTCAGAAAATATTCATGGTATGATCTCAATCTTTTTGTACCAGTTGAGGCCTAGTATGTCACTTAATGTGTGACCTATTTTGGAGAATGTCCAATGCATACATGAAAAGAATGTGTATTCTGCTTCCTTGGGTTAAAATGTTCTGAATATATTTGTAAATCCATCTGGTTCAGTTTGTTTTCAAAGTCATTGTTTCATTGTTGATTTTCTGGTTAAATGATCTGTACATTAATGTTAGTCAGGTTTTAAAGTCCCATACTATTATTGCATTATTATGAATGAGATTATTTATGTTTGTTATTAATTGTTTTATATATTTGGGTTTCTCCAAGTTTGGAGCATAAATATTTACAATTATAAAATCTTCCCTATGGATAGCTCCCTTTATTATGACATAGTGTCCTTCTTAAACTCTTGTTATAGTCTTATTTTAATTCTAATTTATCTAAAAAAAATAAAATTAGTTTGTCTGATAGACATACTGCTACTACAGTGTTTCTTTCTTTCTTTCTTTCTTTCTTTCTTTCTTTCTTTCTTTCTTTCTTTCTTCTTTCTTCTTTCATGTCCATTTACATAGTACATATTTCTCTAACCCTGAGTTTCAACCTGAAGGTGTCTTTAGGTATAAAATATGTCTCTTGTAGGTAACGTATGATGGGTCTTTGTGTGTGTGTGTGTGTGTGTGTGTGTGTGTGTGTGTTTAATCCATTTTGACACCACATCATGCTTTGGACCTTTTAGTAAGCTGTCATTAACCCATCAAATTTTGGATTGTTAAAAATCTGTTAATCACAAATCATTAAAATATTTTTGTACTACATCATGCAATAAATATTTGTTCAAAAAATAAACTTAAGTAGTCAAAACATTTTAAATGTTAGCTGTTAATTTCCTTTTAATTGTGGTATAACTTACAAAACACTAGAATGCCCACATTTGAAGGTTACCTTTCAACCAGCTTCAATAATTTGGGCTTGTAACTTATCCCACTATCCAAAGATAATTTTCACCAGACCAGAAGTATTTTTCATGGCATTTTTAAGTAAAACAACTCAACCAAGATACAATCACCTGTTACATTTGCATCTGTATCTTGTAGTTTGGCCTATTCTAGAATTTTGCTTCAATTAAAAATGAAGTCAGGGGGCGCCTGGGTGGCGCAGTCGGTTAAGCGTCCGACTTCAGCCAGGTCACGATCTCGCGGTCCGTGGGTTCGAGCCCCGCGTTGGGCTCTGGGCTGATGGCTCAGAGCCTGGAGCCTGTTTCTGATTCTGTTTCTCCCTCTCTCTCTGCCCCTCCCCCGTTCATGCTCTGTCTCTCTCTGTCCCAAAAATAAATAAACGTTGAAAAAAAAAATTAAAAAAAAAATAAAAAATAAAAATAAAAAATGAAGTCAGTATTATTTATATTTTGTGTTCTTTTCTCAAGTTACTGTTTTTAAAAATTCTGCCACAATTTTACATTTCTCAACAATTTTCTTTTTTTGTTCCTGAAATATATTACCTTCTCTGAATATCATACTCGTTGTTTACTCACTATTTTATTGATAAATATGAGGGCCATTTTCAGCCTGGAACTGTTAAGGCTAAAACCGCTTTAACCTCCTTGTAATCATGTTTTTATTTCATTTGGTAGATGATGACTAATGTTTTAGTAAAAAGTGTAACAAAACAGTTGTTCAATTTTACATTCCTGCCACCAAATTACCCAAGTACCGTTGGCCACATTGGGAGCAATTGTAGATAAAGTCAACCTCATTCAGTTTAGCTATGCTAGTATGGATATAAAAACTCATTTTGGTTTCAGTTTGCATTTCCCTAAAGTTTAATGATTCTGAGGACTTTTGCATTACCTTATTGTCCATATGTGTATCTTTCTTTGTGAACTTTCAATATTTACTTTTGAAAAAAAAAATACAAATACTTGCAAAGCAAAAACATTTCACAGTTTGCTAGTAAATAGTATATGACATTTGTAAAATGTTTGGAATTGTTGAAATAATACTACAATTGTATATTTTGTTGTTATGTTTTTTGGCAAATTTGCTTTTATTTGATCTTCAAAGATTAACTATTTTAATAAAAATGGGTATTTATACACATCTCTTCCACCATGTCCATTGGGCTAGGATAATAATTTTAAGTGTTTATTTGTTTTAATTATGCATCAAAACATAATATTTCAATTCCATTGGTGAAATCATATTTTGAAAATCTGATATATTTTTCCCTAGTATTTTTTGCCTAAAGAAAGAGGATAAACAATAAGTTAAGAAATTATAGTTCTGGTGCTCATTCAGTATATATTTCTTATCTTTTACTGGTAAATACTTATACGCTATCAATGATATTCAGCCAATATTCTTTAAGGAAGTTGTTGGTTTTTCCAAGGGAAAATATGAACATATAGATATTAATATATCTCTACATTTACAAATTTGCATTTGTGTGTTCTCCTAATTATTAGCAAGAAAATACAATAGTTTAAAATAACACATTTAGAAGTTAAATTTGTATATTTTTACCCTTGCCATTTTATTTAATCCTGTCCTTATAATTTTTTCATGGCATTTTAGTCTGAAGTGTATTTTTTATTTCACATAAAAGTAAAAGAGAAATAATCAGAGAAGATAACATCAAGGAGCATGGAAAGATACAGTTCTTCATGTTTCTGTAGTATTTTGGAAATGGCACCTACAGACTTTAGAATAAGGACTAATTGAAGAACTTGTCTCAAACCTGAATGCCATACTTCAGCATTTGTTATTTTTAATGTTTACTTATTTTGAGAAAGATAGAACATGAGTAGGAGGAGGAGAAGAGAGAAAGGAGATTAGAGCTCTTTGAGGAGCTTGAACTCACATGAGACCACGACCTGAACCAAAATCAAGAGTCAGATGCTTAACAGACCAAATCACTCAGGTGCCCCACTTTAGGATTTTTAAAATTTTTTTCATGTTTATTTTTATTTTTGAGAGACAGAGAGAGAGAGAGCGTGAACAAGGGAGGAGCAGAGAGAGAGGAAGACACAGAATCAGAAGCAGGCTCAAGGCTCTGAGCTGTCAGCACAGAGCCGGACGCAGGGCCCAAACCCACAAATCACGAGATCATGACCCAAGACGAAGTTGGATGCTTAACCAAATGAGCAACCCAGGCACCCCAACTGCTTTAGCATTTTTAATGCAATTAAAAGGTTTGTATTTTAAACCTTGTTTTCTCTTCTCAACATAGCCGTACTTAGATACCATGGTGATTTTATTAAATATTTTTATTTATATAGTTATTTTATGATACATAAAGTGAATTAGTTAAATTTTTATTTATATAGAGTAAAATGGTATAACATGATAAAATAACTATAAATAGCAACAATAAGAAAAAAACATAAAATGTCATTGCTTCATTAATTACTTTGTGCATTTCACTTAACATTTCACTTTCATGTTATCATTTTAATGATTACCATAATGTGATGAGATACATTCAGTGTTCTCATTTTTGAAAAAGGGAGTCAATGGGGCGCCTGGGTGGCTCAGTTGGTTAAGCAGCCAGCTTCGGCTCAGGTCATGATCTCATGGTCCATGAGTTCCAGTCCCGCATAGGGTTATGTGCTGACAGCTCAGAGCCTGGAGCCTGTTTCGGATTCTGTGTCTCCCTCTCTCTGCCCCTCCCCCATTCATGCTCTGTCTCTCTCTGTCTCAAAAATAAAAATAAAATAAAATAAAACGTTAAAAAAATCCTTCAGCTTTAAAAAAAAAGAAAAAAGGAGTCAAGCATATTGGGGTAAAATTCATTGTTCAGCTTCACACAGATATGAATTCAGTTATCTGATTTTAAACAGGTTGCAGTTAGGAAAGGGTAGTTGTGAAAGTAGGGTGAACATCCCCTAGTACGCACACAACACAGAAACCCATGTGACTTAGCTAACCTTTCCCTTCCTAAAGAGAGAGATGTTACCAAAGGAAGCCCCTGTGTTGGGTTAAATAGGTAAAAATTTGTGGGGAAAATGGTGTATACTAGAATGTGAGTTCTGACACCAGAACTTCAGGACTTGGACACTTGGTTAAGCCAGATAACTTGGGCATGTTGTCTACCCTCTGTGGGAACCATACAGATCTTCAATGATAAATAAGAAGGGTAAGATGCTAAAAAAGGCTAGATACTTAAAATAGTGTCTGTCATTAAAAAATTCTCATTAATGTATAACTGTCATAATAACTATGTATAAGGCAGAGGCATCTGGGTGGTTCAGTTGGTTAAGCATCCAACACTTGATTTTGGCTCAGGTCATGATTTCATGGTTCATGAGATTGAGCCCCAGGTCTTTGGCATCAACATAAGGCCCAGTTCTTATTCTCTCTCTCCCTCCCTCTCTGCCCCTCTCTCCCTGCTGTGCACTCTGTCTCTACCAAAATAAATAAATGACAAAAATTTAATAACTATGTACAAGACAAGTAAGTGTTTTTGTTAGGTTTACTTTCATATTTAATTTATTTCATGATCATTTAGTTGACTTATGAAACTATCGAAAATAAGCATAATTACTTAGCTAAAACAAATCCATATTTTTATGTACTTCTTTTAGTAGGCTGTCTATTTGATAAGTAGATTCATTCATGGACTCCACAAACACCTAATAGACTCTTAATGTTGCAGCAAGTAAGGTTGGCCTTGTGGCCTTTCCTGGAACTTTTATCTAATGTAAGAGGCCATACACCGCTCTCTTAATAGACAGTGGGCTCTCAGGCACTGAACAATAGGAAGAAAATATGCTAAGAGGGAGGGTAAAATGAGGAAGGGTTAATAACGGTAGTATTTTTTTTTATTTAACAAATGCTTCATCTCACTTTTAATCAATCTGAAACAGACCATCTGCCTTCTCCCTGTGACACCAGTATTCTTCTGCTGTTCCCTGAGGAATGCTTGTCTGTCCAGTGCTTCCTTCCCACTGCACAAAAATTATTTCCTCATGTTCCCATCACCTCCCTCCCCAGTTGTCTCCTGTAGACACAGCAATTCATATCACCTATCAAAGGGTGGCTATCTTCTCCTTCAGAAGCTACATGACATAGGACTTCAAGGTCGTAGATGACCTCCCTGATTTCCATTGTTCCTCCCAAACTATTTATTCCACTTGTCCTTGCAAACTCTCAGATGTTTTCAAGAAAATCCTGGATTGGGGCATAACTTCCTGCTTTTCAGTAAGTTTGGAAGAAGTGACATTAAAGCAGAAACCTGAATGTTATGAGCAATGGTTAGGCACTAATGAGGAGGGACTTGTTGGAAGCATCTGGGGACCGAGTAACCTCAGTGTATTGGATGTGAAAGAACTCATCAACAATGCTCTTTCCTGGGTGCAGTGACACTGGTGACATTTAATAAAGAGAGAAGAGGGACCTGGGGAAATATTAGGGACTAGTTCAGGAAAGGATGAATAGGTCACCTTCAGGGTGCAATGAGCAAACATAAACTCAGACAGTGAAGCTATAGATCAAATGGGCTGCACTGAATTAGCTCTCCAGTTCTAAGCAATAAAGAGAAACAAGGAATAATGGTCTAAAGAGAGCAATGAAGTCTCCACAGAAGGATATTTTTACATGAAACCTTAGAGATTAGAAGACTTCAAAGATTTTAGAAATGGTGGGAAAGACTGTTTATGGGGAAGAATATGGATGTGGCAGAGATGCAAGAAAGACAATGTCATGTAAATATAAATACTTTAGTTTCTATGGAAATGGGGACCAGAGGTAGGGAGATTTTATGTTTTTGCTTGTTGGTTTGATTGGTTGATTGGTTGGTTATTTTTTTTTCATATAAATGGAATGGAATGTTCATGGATTGTTACCTAGCAGATTATCTGCATGGTCAACATGGTGTTCTAGAAAGAATAACATAAACTACACAAAAAGTATATTTGTAGGAGGAGAAATTGGAGTTAAATTGATTAACTTTAATCAGTTGCACACCAGCGTGTGGTAGGATGGAGACTAACTGCTGTGTAGAGAATAATCCAAGCAGAACTAAATGTTTTAGTTGTGTGTGTGTGTGTGTGTTTTAGATTTTATACAAACAATAAGGATTACATTAAAATAGATTTTAGCAGACAGCTTAGTGAAAATAGTTTCAGAGGCATTTTTTATAATACAACTTGACTAATTTGGTATACATATTATATAAATGTCTGCTTTTCAATTTGATGACTTGATAGGAGAAACTGGAATTATTTGCACATGTGCACATGCTAGTGAGTGTGTGTGAGAGAGAGAGGGGGGGAGAGAGAGACAGAGAGACAGAGAGGAAGAGAGAGAGAATATTGAATTGTATATAAAGAACTTTGATGCCATGTAAAGAAAAAGATACTTTATTTTGGATAAGAGTTGCACAGATTTAGAAGTGTTTACCAGATATGTAGCATGGGTTTTCTTCACTTTTTAACTTAGTGTTATGAAACTCACATTGGAGCATATATTTTGGGATTCAAGAATAGATTTTATTCAACATTCTGGCATAGAAGATATCATTTTACCCATCATTCTAGCATCATGGGAATATATTACAAATGCCTGATTGACTGCGTAAGGTAAAATTCATAAAAGATGGCTGTAGAAATTTCAGGTGCCTCTTGGAACTGGAAACAAAGTAGTAGAAGTAAAATGATGAAGTAGTTAAGAAATTTATTATGAAGTGCTTTCAATATCTGAAGACAAAATATGGGAATTATTTTGGAGGCAACACAAAGTCTCTAAAAATGTAAATATAATCAGTGCATTGTTGAAAACTTTTGATATCAGAGGCTATAGTTAGTAATTCCTTTAACAAGCGTTCACTGAGAACCTACAATAGGCCAGGACTGCTAAGTAATGGAGACTCTGTAGTAAACAGACATTACCCATACTTCTTAACACTAGGATGCCATTTCAATTTTTGAATGAGGATGAGTATAACAAAGTAAAACATTAAGGTTAAAGGAAAATCAGAAGAGCAAAATTATTCCTTGCAGTAGGAAAAAGTCAACAACTTCAGATAACGATATATTAAATTTGAATTGTCAGTAATATTCATATATTTAGAGATTTATTTATGATCAGACAATTCATAAGAGGCATTGCTGACCTCAATTCTGAATCTATATCTATACAAAATTTTACTGAGCTGCAGATCAAACCAGTCAAAACAGCAAGAACTATTTAAACGTGTATGTCTGTAAACCTCATTTAAATGATAATGTGTTAAAATGCTTAAGGTTATAGCTGAACGGTGTTAATATTCTGGAGCATTTCAAATAGTTTTGATAGATTTATTTCATAATGAATAATCTCAATATTCACTAAATTAAAATACAGACAAATACAAATTTTTTACATATTATCAAGGACATATTTCTACATTCCCTTTTCAAAAGTGAAAAGCAAAGCTCATTTTATTGAAAGTTGCAACTAATTATTAAATATGGCAAATATTTTTATATTTGCATTTATTTTTAATGATCTTACCACTAATTGATGATCAGAAGCATGGATTAGTGTTTTTTTATGAATTGTACCCACTATATATGTAAGTCTTTGTTTATGTAAGTACGTATGTGTGTATTTATTTATATTGAGGGATAGATCATCCATACTGAGTTTCTATGCATAAAAAAAATGAACAGTAAATAGACCCTATCCATATATAAATAATATCATTAAGTTCCTGCAATTACCTATATAAAAATTAATAAAATATAATTCAATTTTTATAAGTTGATAAAACTGGCCAAAGTAAAATATATTTTTTAATTGACTGAATAAAGTTTTTATTTTTTTACATTTAAATAGAGGTAACATTTCAAATTATAAATATATATTAAGTTAGCTTTTAAAAGCACTTTTTACATATTTTGGAAAGATTTAGAAACAGCTTTTCCCAAATAAAAAAATAGAGAAAATTGAGTTCGATGGATAATTCATTTATTTATGTACTTAGCAAATATTATTGAGCAACTTACTATGGACCAGGCATTGCTCTAGCCATTCAGTTTCTACAGGGTATATAATAAGATTTCCAATTGGGAAAGTTAAATTCTGGTGGGTTATAATGACAATAAACTAATTACAGTTCATAAATTTATCATTTAAATACTAAAACATGAAAAGCCATTTGCAAGAAAAATTAAAAGAATGCACAACAAGAAAGATTAAGGAAGTTACAGTGTAAGTGAGGATATTGAGGCTTTAAGTATATTATTAAAGAGTAGGCTTCTTGGGGAAAAGTGACATTTGAGAAAAGACTGAACTTCATTAAAAATAGGGAATTAAGATTCTGAGACTAAATGGACTTAAGAGCTCATTCAATATACCCGATATCATCACTTGATTCAAATAGATTTCCATCTTAAAAACAAGACCACTTCAAAATCTGGTTGAGAATCCATTGATTTCAATTGCAAAATATGCATTACTAACTCTCATTTTACTATGCTTCTAATGAAAATCTGTCTGAAATTTACTACATTTTTGCTCTATTTTTTTCTATTTTAAGAAAAAAAGGGGGGCGGAATTCATGATGGGACATGAAACTCTTTTTTCCAGTGATTTTATTCTTTGGGGACTTTTCATTGAGTCTAGTTTTCTTCTTTATATTCATCATTTTTATTATGACTGTAAGAGAAAACACAATCATGATCCTCCCTATCCTCGGGGACTCAAGACTCCATACTCCCATCTATTTCCACTCAGCCATCGGTTTTTTTATGGACATCTTACATATTTCCAACATTGTTCCCAAATGGTCACTGAATTCCTGTCAGGTGGCAGAAGTATTTAATTTGTAGGTTGTGGCTTCTGGATATTTCTATCTCTCAGCCTCCTTTGTGGCAAGTGCCTTCTCCTGGTAGCAATGTATTATGATTGCTGTGTAGCCATCTGCCATCCACTGCACTATCCCATTCTTATGAATGACTATGTCTGCATTGTCATGGCTGGAGGGTCCAGGATTGTTGGGACTGTCAACTCCATAGTCCACACAGCGTATGCATTCTTCTTTCCCTTCTGTGGTTCACAACCATTTTCTGTGAAGTCACAGACATGTTGAAGTTGTCCGGTGTAGGCACAACACCCTGTGAATTAGAAGTTTATATGTAAGTGGCATAACTTGTCTGCCTATCTCTTTCTCCCTCATCTTTGCCTCTTACGTCCAAATTCTCCTTACTGTCTTTCAAATGAAATCAGAAGCACAAAAAAAAGTCACTTTCTACCTGTTCCTTCCACATGATTGTGATCACAATGTACTATGGGCCATTTACTTTCACATATATGAGACATAAATCATAACACATTATAGACCAGAATAAGTTTTTGGCTATATTCTATACCATTCTCACACTCACACTCAACCCTATCATCTACAGCTTTAGGAACAACGATGCTCTAGAGGCAATGAAAACTGTGTTCCAAACTAACTGTCCACATAAAAATTATACGAAATATGCTTGAAGTGTGTGCTTTTTTTTTTCTAGTTTGCATACCCAATACTTAAAGGATAGCCATTATTAATATTTCTGGAAAGAGATTTAAAGTTTATATCTCTTCAAGCATGAAAATAAGTGGATATTTCCAAAATCTTGGCGATAATAAATAAAATTTTCAGAGGTATTTGTTTCATAACTCATACATGTAAATATGTATTCCCTCCCCCTAAAATATAAAAAATATATTTTAATACAATCATACTATATGGGATGTGTATCTATCTCTATATCTCCATATAATTTATGTTTTTTTAATAAACCAGTAAAATAACAATTCAAATGTTATTCTGTCATCAAAAATTTATAAAAGTTCATAGGTCAAATGGGTGCAGGTGGTGAAAGGCATAAACTTCTAGTTATAAGATATAGGAGATGGGTGGGTTTTTTATGGTTTCTATTTAGTGTCATGTGAATAATGTGACGCTCCTCCCTCTTCCAGAAAATAATAAAACAAAACAACCAATTTATTTTATATAGTACCTATATAGTTTACTATGCAAATTTTGGTATTTAACACATTTTGGGTTAATTTGTGAATTTGGTGTAAGTGTAGAATCTATTTTTTTTAATTGGCTCTACAATTGCTCTGGTTATGCATGTAGATAACACATTGTTACTACTAATTTTTGTAACACTCCTTTCTTTTATACCAAATTTATTTATGTTATTTCCATGGCTTACCTTTCTGATTCTCTGTTCCACTTGTTTATGTCTTACATGAGGACTATACTTTTTCATTCAGAGCAGTTTTATAGTGTATTTTGGTAACTAACAGTAAGTACATAAAGATGGTTTTCCTCTTATAATACTTGTAATAATTTTCAGACAATATGAGGACAAAGTGTGATGCTCTTCAACAACATGGATATGAAACCTGCAAAATCTAGAGTACAAATGACTAAGTTTCTTCAAAAAATAGTAACGATAACTTTAAAAATGAGTAAGATAAGATAGCCTAAAAAAGACTTAAAAACGTATTTAATAGAACTCTTATGAATTCTGATTTCTACATATATGTGTATAATAATCATTGAAATTTTAATATTGAATATTGTAAGATTAAAGAATGGTAATTAATTGTTTTAGACTTTATCATTGTGTAATAATTAGTTGTAAAGCATCCCATATTGTCAGAGATGTGTTCTGAAGGATTTATAGATGCAAAGATGTGATGTGAGACTTATTTTAAAATGTGCAGTGGGTAATAAATTGTGGGAGTATACCGAGCAATATTTTCCTTAGTAGATAATTGTTGAGAATGTGTTGTTGATACATGAAGATTCATTGTGATATCTCTGCACTTCATGTTCCAATTAACACCCCAAAAGGAATCCTAAAAATTGGGATGTGAATCAGAATTCTACAATTTTCATAGAATAAACGGTGACAAATTAAAATTGTATATTCTATCCTATACTCTATATTCTACCTTGCCATCTGAAACATAATACATTTACTTTTTTACTCCTACATAAAGTTCAGGGGAATTTTTTCCTTAAATATTGCAAATTTCTTGTTGAATACATATTTAAGAAATACATTCATTTTGTTACAATTGTAATTTTATAAAAATTAGGGGCATTCATTTTTAGATATTAATACAAAATTAATACAGTGTATATTAATTATGCTTTCTGAGCATTCATATGGTTTTCTGGTGAATTGAAACATATTCCAGGTATATGGTCCAATATTATATGCAAACATTGATTTTTGCTTGTTTTCTAAAAGTTAATGTCATTTTTGGTTGCAGGGATATTTATCATAATATACATGGCAACTTTCCAGTAAGATGTTGAACAAAATACATATTACCTGGTGTTTAATATCCTGGTCATATTCATGGGATGTGTTGATAGTGTTTTATTTTTCATTCATCATATCTATGGAATTTATTATACTACACACATTTTTTCCTGCACTACAAAAATGTTTTGTTTTGTGCATGTTTTGTATTTAGGGTTTTTCAAGAATTTATGTTCTATTGTTTACTAAAATGTAGTCCTATTTGGTGTGGTGTCATAGCTTTTCTCTAACTTAGAACCATATGTAGAACAGGTTCTATATATGCTAACTTCTCAACAGCTCCCCCTGCAGACCCTTGGGCTCACCAACACTATCTCTTGCTTTGGTACCATGATGAACTCCTAACTGCTCTTCCCATTTTTATTTTTTTCTTCTAAAATGCCTCCATGACACATCCAGGGGTATCCTCTAGGAACATTAATCAGGTGATATATTTCTCTGCTCAAATTTCTCCAACAAGTTGTAAATCAGTACAACTCATTTCAACTTCCATGATCCGCTATTGGATACATCTCTGATATATCCATAGTATATCTCTACTTCACTGGATTTCAACTTCATCACATTCAGGTCTCTTTCAAATATCATTAATAAAAGTGGTCTTCCTTATCAAACTCTTTAATATAGCAGTGCCATTACCATTCTATCTTTTGCCTTGTTCTTTTTAAGTTCATAAATGTTAGCAATACTTTGCATTTTAACCTTTATTTATAAATACACTTACTGTATAATCCCCTATTAAGTGCAAGTTTCTTAATGTAATAAACCTATCTTGTTTACTTCTATAATTGTAGACCTAAAACAGGAGCTAACAACAACATGAACTCAAAACTTTTTAATGAATAATTATTGCATTAGTCCAAATGTTGGAACATATTTGGAATTCTGTACTTATAAATGTTTGCTTAAAACAGAGCATTTATTGGGGCACCTGGATGACTCTGTTGGTTAAGTTTCCAACTTTGGCTCAGGTCATGATTTCATGGTTCATGATTCTGAGCCCCACATTAGGCTCCTTTGTTACACGTTGGAGCCTGGAGCCTGCTTCGGACTCTGTGTCTCCTTCTCTGTTTGCTCCTCCCCCACTCATACTCTGTCTTTCAAAAAATAAATAAACATTTAAAATTATTTAAAAATGCACAGCATTTATTTATCTACTGATAGCTTAATTTTCTAATATTTTACTTATGATATTGAATGATATTCATTGGTAACATTTGTTAAATTGTATACATTTATAGTCTTTTTTATTTTTTCTTTTATTTTATTTTTAAAGTAGTTATAGAGTCACAGCAAAATTGACAGGGAGATACAGAAATTTTTCATATACCTCCTCCTAATACATTCCTGGTCTCTCTCATTATCAACATTTTCCATCAGTGTGATACATTTGTTACATTTGATAAGCCTACATTGACACATCACAACCACTCACAGTCCATAGTTTACCTTAGGGTTCAGTCTTCATGTTATATATACTGTGTAATTAAAAAACTGTATAGTAACTGGATCTATCATTAAGGTATCATACAGAATAGCTTCACTTTCTTAAAAAAATACTGTTTTCTACCTATTTTTCCCTTTCTCCTCCCTCAACCCTATCTCTATATTCTGCTCTTTGTACAAGAATGCTGTATAGTTGGATTATACAGTATGTGGCCTTTTAGATTTGGTTCTTTCGTTTACTAATATGCA
The DNA here is from genome assembly GCF_007474595.2 of Lynx canadensis. Classification (NCBI taxonomy): domain Eukaryota; kingdom Metazoa; phylum Chordata; class Mammalia; order Carnivora; family Felidae; genus Lynx; species Lynx canadensis. Next base: position 83,101,116 of record NC_044303.2, on the reverse strand, counting down.
TTTAAGGTTCCTCTATGTCTTTTTATGTCTCAATAGTTGCTTGTTTTGTTTGTTTTTTGTTTGTTTTTGTAGAACAATATTCCATTGTCTGGATTTGCCATGATTTATTTATTCATTCACCTACAGGAGGACATGCTTGCTGCTTCCAAGTTTTGCCAATTATAAATAAAGCTGTTATAAATATCCACATGCAGTTTTTATGTGGATGTGAATTTTCAATTCCTTTGGGTAAATGCCAAGTTGTGTGATTGATGGATTGTATGGTGAGAGTATGTTGAATTTTGTGAGAAACTGCTAATCTATCTTTCAAAAAAAAGTGGCTTTAACTTTTTTGGAATATTATCCAGAATAAATGGTATATATGGCCATAAAACAAGACTCAAAAGATTTAAAAAATCAAAGTCATACCATGCACGTTTTCAGACCACGATGCTGTGAAAATATAAATCAACCACAATCAAAAATAAGGAGAGAACACAGGTTGAATAATATGATACTAAACGATGAATGGGTCAACTATGAAATCCAAGAAGAAATAAAAATAGGTGAAAATAAATGAAAATAAAATGGTCCAAAATTTTGGGATGCAGCAAAATTGGTTCTGAGATGTCAGTTTATATCAATACAGGCCTACCTCAAGAGACAAGAGAAAGCTCAAATAAATAACATAAACTTAAAACTGAACAATGTAGAAAAAGAACAAACAAAACTAAAACCCAACAGGAGGGGAGGATACAATAAAGATTAGAGAAAAATAAATGATATATTAAAGAATAGCACAGATCAAAGAAACCAGAATTTGGTTTTTGAAAAAAACGACACAATTGATAAACTTTAGCCATATTCAACAAAATAAAAACAAGCATAAAAATGAGTGGGTGTTGTATGGAAACCAATTTGTCAATAAATTTCATATTAAAAAAATAAATAAATAAATAAATTAAAAAAAAAAGAGTAAATAAGAGATAACCCAAATAACAAAAATACAAATGAGAAAGGAGAAATAACAACCAACATCATAGAAATAAAAACCATCTTAAGACAATATTGTGGAAATTTTTATGCCACGAATGTGTATAACCTAGAAGGAATTGGTAAATCCCTAGAGACATACTATCAAACTATCGAAACAAACTATCAAAACAAAAGCAGGAAAAATTAGAAAAGTAGACTGATTACACAATGAAATTGGAAGATTAATGAAAATAAACTCTCAACAATCGAAAGTACAGAACCAGAAGACCTCACAGATGAATTCTACCAAACATTTAAAGAATAGTCAATACCAAACTTTCTCAAAGTATTCCACAAAAAGAGAAGAAGAGATAAAACTTCCAAATTAGTTCTGTGAGGACAGTATTACTCTGATACAAAACCTAGATAAATACTCCAAAGAAAAATAGAACTACAGGCCCAAATCACTGATGAAAATAGTAGCAAAAATCTTCAGCAAAATACTAGTAAACAGAATCCAACAATACGTTTAAAAAATTATTTACTGTGATCAAGTGCAATTTATTTATGAAATGCAGGGATGATACAATATTTGCAAAACAATGAATATGATACATCACATCAATAAGTGAAAATATTAAAAATTATATATTTTCAACAGATGCAGAAAAATAATTTGACAAAGAACACAAAGCATTCATGAAAAAAATCAACTAAAGAGAACATACCTCAAGTTAATAAATGCCATGTATGAAAATCCCACGGAAAACATCATACTTAATGGATACAAAGTGAAAACTTTTCAGCTAAGCTTAAAAACAAGCCAAGGATGTCCACATTCACCACTTTCATTCAACATAATACTGGAAGCCCTAGCCACAGCAAATAGACAATGAAAAGAAATAAATGGCATTCAAATTGGTAAGGAAAATGTAAATTTCACTAATTGCAGATGGCATAATATTCTATATAGAAAACCCTAAAGACCCCACCAAAAAACTACTAGAATTATGTATCATTTCTTCTTTATTGATTTCATCAGAAAATGGAAACTTGGACTGTTTTCACAACTTGGCTATCATAGATAATATTTCTACAAACATTGGGGCACATATATCTCTTGTATTTAGTTTTTTTTTTTTTTTTTTGTAAAATTTGGGTAAATTCCCAGTAGTGCAATTGCTGGATCACAGGCTAGTTCTATTTTTAAGTTTTGAGGGATCACAATATTGTTTTCTGGAGTGGTTAAACGAATTACATTCCCAAAAAGTGTGCAAAAGAGTTCCCCTGTCTCCACATCCTTGCCAACACTTGTTCTTTCTCATGTTGCTGATTTTAGCCAAGCCATTATGACAGATGTGAGGAGATATCTCACTGTAGTTTTAATTAGCATTCCCTAAAGATTATTGATATTAAGCATCTTTTCATGTGTCTGTTGTCTTTCTGTGTGTCTTCTTTCGAAAGATGTCTGCTCACGTCTTATGCCCATTTTTATTTATCTTTTATTTTGTAATAGAAAGTAGGGGGAAGGGAAAGAGATAGAAGGAGAGAGAGCAGACCCACACTCAGCACAGAACCCGACATGGGGCTCTACCTCACAATCATCACCTGAGTTGAAATCCAGAGTTGGATGCTTAACTGATTGAGCCACCCAGGTGATCTTTCTTCCCATTTTTAAATTGAATTCTTAAATTTTCTTGGTATTGAGTCTGTAAGTTCTTTATAGATTTTAAATACTAACACTTTATCGGATATGGCATTTGCAAATACCTTCTCCCATTCCATAAGTTGACTTCTCATATATTTTTTTCAATATATGAAATTTATTGTCAAATTGGTTTCCATACAACACCCGGTGCTCATTCCAAAAGGTGCCCTCCTCAATACCCATCACCCACCCTCCCCTCCCTCCCACCCTCCATCAACCCTCAGTTTGTTCTCAGTTTTTAACAGTCTCTTATGCTTTGGCTCTCTTCCACGCTAACCTTTTTTTTTTCTTCCCCTCCCCCATGGGTTTCTGTTAACTTTCTCAAGATACACATAAGAGTGAAACCATATGGTATCTGTCTTTCTCTGTATGGCTTATTTCACCTAGCATCACGCTCTCCAGTTCCATCCATGTTGCTACAAAGGGCCATATTTCATTCTTTCTCATTGCCACGTAGTATTCCATTGTGTATATAAACCACAATTTCTTTATCCATTCATCAGTTGATGGACATTTAGGCTCTTTCCATAATTTGGCTATTATTGAGAGTGCTGCTATAAACATTGGGGTACAAGTGCCCCTATGCATCAGTACTCCTGTATCCCTTGGGTAAATTCCTAGCAGTGCTACTGCTGGGTCATAGGGTAGGTCTACTTTTAATTTTTTGAGGAACCTCCACACTGTTTTCCAGAGCGGCTGCACCAATTTGCATTCCCACCAACAGTGCAAGAGGGTTCCCATTTCTCCACATCCTCTCCAGCCTTTGTAGTCTCCTGATTTGTTCATTTTGGCCACTCTGACTGGCATAAGGTGATATCTGAGTGTGGTTTTGATTTGTATTTCCCTGATGAGGAGCGATGTTTCGCATCTTTTCATGTGCCTGTTGGCCATCCGGATGTCTTCTTTAGAGAAGTGTCTATTCATGTTTTCTGCCCATTTCTTCACTGGGTTATTTGTTTTTTGGGTGTGGAGTTTGGTGAGCTCTTTATAGATTTTGGGTACTAGCCCTTTGTCCGATATGTCATTTGCAAATATCTTTTCCCATTCCGTTGGTTACCGTTTAGTTTTGTTGCTTGTTTCCTTTGCTGTGCAGAAGCTTTTATCTTCATAAGGTCCCAGTAGTTCATTTTTGCGTTTAACTCCCTTGCCTTTGGGGATGTGTCAAGTAAGAAATTGCTACGGCTGAGGTCAGAGAGGTCTTTTCCTGCTTTCTCCTCTAAGGTTTTGATGGTTTCCTGTCTCACATTCAGGTCCTTTATCCATTTTGAGTTTATTTTTGTGAATGGTGTGAGAAAGTGGTCTAGTTTCAATCTTCTGCAAGTTGCTGTCCAATTCTCCCAGCACCATTTGTTAAAGAGACTGTCTTTTTTCCATTGGATGTTCTTTCCTGCTTTGTCAAAGATTAGTTGGCCATACCTTTGTGGGTCTAGTTCTGGGGTTTCTATTCTATTCCATTGGTCTATGTGTCTGTTTTTGTGCCAATACCATGCTGTTTTGTGCCAATACCATACTACAAAGCAAATACAGCTTTGTAGTAGTGGCTAAAGTCTGGGATTATGGTGCCTCCTGCTTTGGTCTTCTTCTTCAAAATTACTTTGGCTATTCTGGGCCATTCCATATGAATTTTAGGATAGCTAGAGCTTTGAGAAGAATGCTGGTGCAATTTTGATTGGGATTGCATTGAATGTGTAGATAGCTTTGGGTAGTATTGACATTTTAGCAATATTTATTTTTCAAACCCATGAGCAAGGAATGTTTTTCCATTTCTTTATATCTTCTTCAATTACCTTCATAAGCTTTCTATAGTTTTCAGCATACAGATCTTTTAATCTTTGGTTAGATTTATTCCTAGGTATTTTATGCTTCGTGGTGCAATTGTGAATGGGATCAGTTTCTTTATTTATCTTTCTGTTGCTTCATTGTTAGTGTATAAGAATGCAACTTATTTCTGTACATTGATTTTGTATCCTGAGACTTTGCTGAATTCATGTATCAGTTCTAGCAGACTTTTGCTGGAGTCTATCGGATTTTCCATGTATATTATCATGTCATCTGCAAAAAGTGAAGGCTTAACTTCATCTTTGCCAATTTTTGATGCCTTTGATTTCCTTTTGTTGTCTGATTGCTGATGCTAGCACTTCCAACACTATGTTAAACAATAGCGGTGAGAGTGGACATCCCTGTGGTGTTCCTGATCTCAGGAAAAAGCTCTCAGTTTTTCCCCATTGAGGATGATGTTAGCTGTGGGCTTTTCATAAATGGCTTTTATGATCTTTAAGTATGTTCTTCCTATCCCGAATTTCTCAAGGGTTTTTATTAAGAAACGTTGCTGAATTTTGTCAAAGGCCTTTACCGCATTGATTGACAGGATCATATGGTTCTTATCTTTTCTTTTATTAATGTGATGAAACACATTTATTGATTTGCAAATGTTGAACAAGCCCTGCATCTCAGGAATGAATCCCACTTGACGTGGTGAATGATTCTTCTTATAAGCTGTTGAATTCGATTTGCTAGTATCTTATGGAGAATTTTTGCATCCATATTCATCAGGGATATTGGCCTGTAGTTCTCTTTTTTTTACTGGGTCTCTGTCTGGTTTAGGAATCAAAGTAATACTGGCTTCATAGAATGAGTCTGGAAGTTTTCCTTCCCTTTCTATTTCTTGGAATAGCTTGAGAAGGATAGGTATTATCTCTGCTTTAAATGTCTGGTAGAACTCCCCTGGGAAGCCATCTGGTCCTGGACTCTGATTTGTTGGGAGATTTTTGATGACTAATTAGATTTCTTCGCTGGTTATGGGTCTGTTCAAGCTTTCTATTTCAACCTGATTGTGTTTTGGAAGCATGTCGGTGTTTAGAAATTTGTCCATTTATTCCAGGTTGTCCAGTTTGTTGGCACATAATTTTTCATAGTATTCCCTGATAATTGCTTGTATCTCTGAGGGATTGGTTGTAATCATTCCATTTTCATTCATGATTTTATCTATTTAGGTCATCTCCCTTTTCTTTTTGAGAAGCCTGGCTAGGGGTTTATCAATTTTGTTTATTTTTTTTAAAAAAACAACTCTTGGTTTCGTTGATCTCCTCTACAGTTTTTTAGATTCTATATTGTTTGTTTCTGCTCTGATATTTATTATTTCTCTTTTCCACTTGATTTAGGCTGTCTTTGCTGTTCTGCTTCTATTTCCTTTAGGTGCACTGTTAGACTTTGTATTTGGGACTTTTCTTGTTTCTTGAGATAGACCTGGATTGCAATGTATTTTCCTCTCAGGACTGCCTTTGCTGCATCCCAAAGCGTTTGGATTGTTGCAATTTCATTTTCATTTGTTTCTGTATATTTTAAATTTCTTCTGTAATTTCCTGGTTGACCCATTCATTCATTAGTAGGGTGTTCTTTAACCTCCATGCTTTTGGAGGTTTTCCCAACTGTTTCCTGTGGTTGATTTCAAGCTTCATAACATTGTGGTCTGAAAGTATGCATGGTATGATTTCAACTCCTGTATACTTATGAAGGGCTGTTTTGTGACCCAGTATGTGATCTATCTTGGAGAATGTTCCATGTGCACTCGAGAGGAAAGTATATTCTGTTGCTTTGGGATGCAGAGTTCTAAATATATCTGTCAAGTCCATCTGATCCAATGTATCATTCAGGGCCCTTGTTTCTCTATTGACCGTGTGTCTAGATGATCTATCCATTTCTGTAAGTGGAGTGTTAAAGTCCCCTGCAATTACCACATTCTTATCAATAAGGTTGCTTATGTTTGTGAGTAATTGTTTTATATATTTGGGGTCCTGTATTTGGCGCATAGACATTTATAATTGTTAGCTCTTCCTGATGGATAGACCCTGTGATTATTACATAATGCCCTTTTTCATCTCTTGTTATAGCCTTTAATTTAAAGTCTAGTTTGTCTGATACAAGTATGGCTACTCCAGCTTTCTTTTGACTTCCAGTAGCATGATAAATAGTTCTCTATCCCCTCACTCTAAATCTGAGGTGTCCTCAGGTCTAAAATGAGTCTCTTGTAGACAGCAACAGATGGGTCTTGTTTTTTTTTATCCATTCTGATACCCTATGTCTTTTGGTTGGCGCATTTAGTCCATTTACATTCAGTGTTATTATAGAAAGATATGGGTTTAGAGTCATTGTGATGTCTGTAGGTTTCATGCTTGTAGTGATGTCTCTGGTACTTTGTCTCACAGGATCCCCCTTAGGATCTCTTGTAGGGCTGGTTTAGTGGTTATGAATTCCTTCAGTTTTTGTTTGGGAAGACCTTTATCTCTCCTTCTATTCTAAATGACAGACTTGCTGGATAAAGAATTTTCAGCTGCGTATTTTTTTCTGTTCATCACATTGAAGATCTCTTGCCATTCCTTTCTGGCCTGCCAAGTTTCAGTAGAGAGATAGGTCACGAGTCTTATAGGTCTCCCTTTATATGTTAGAGCACGTTTATCTCTAGCTGCTCTCAGAATTTTCTCTTTATCCTTGTATTTTGCCAGTTTCACTATGATATGCCATGCAGAAGATCGATTCAAGTTACATCTGAAGGGTGTTCTCTGTGCCTCTTGGATTTCAATGCCTTTTTCCTTCCCCAGTTCAGGGAAGATCTCAGCTATTATTTCTTCAAGTACACCTTCAGCACCTTTCCCTCTCTCTTCCTCCTCTGGAATACCAATTATGTGTATATTATTTCTTTTTAGTGCATCACTTAGTTCTGTAATTTTCTCCTCATACTCCAGCATTTTTTTATCTCTCTTTTTCTCAGCTTCTTTTTCCATAATTTTATCTTCTAGTTCACCTATTCTCTCCTCTGCCTCTTCAATCCGAGCCATAGTTGTCTCCATTTTATTTTGCAGCTCGCTGATAGCATTTTTTAGCTCTTCCTGGATGTTCCTTAGTCCCTTGATCTCTGTAGCAAGAGATTCTCTGCTGTCCTTTATACTGTTTTCAAGCCCAGCGATTAATTTTATGACTACTATTCTAAATTCACTTTCTGTTATATTGCTTAAATCATTTTTGATCAGTTCGTTAGCTGTCGTTATTTCCTGGACATTTTTCGGAGGGGAATTCTTCCGTTTAATCATTTTGGATAGTCCCTGGAGTGGTGCGGGACTGAGGGGCACTTCCCCTGTGCTGTCTTGAATAACTGGCATTGGTGGGTGGTGCCATAGTCAAACCTGATGTCTGCCCCCAGCCCACCGCTGGGGCCACAGTCAGACTGGTGTCTGCCTTCTCTTCCCCTCTCCTAGGGGTGGGATTCACTGTGGGGTGGCATGGCCTATCTGAGCTACTTGCACACTGCCAGTCTTGTGGTGCTGGGGATCTGGTGTATTAGCTGGGGTGGCTCGTCAAGGTGCACAGGAGCAAGTGGGGCAGGCTCAGTTCACTTTTCCTTTGGAGATCCGCTTTGGGAGGGGCCCTGGGCCACTGGTATGGAGTCAGACCCACCAGAGGGATGGATCCGCAGAAGCACAGCGTTGGGTGTTTTGGAGGTGCAAGCAAGTTTCCTGGCAGGAGCTGGTTCCCTTTGGGATTTTGGCTGGGGGATGGGTGAGGAAGATGGCACTGGTGAGCGCCTTTGTTCCCTGCCAATCTGAGCTCTGTCATCCGTGGTTCAACAACTCTCCCTCCCATTGTCCTGCAGCCCTCCTGTTCTCCAAGCAGAGCTGTTAGCTTATAACCTTCCAGATGTCAAGCCCCGCTTGCTGTCAGAACACACTCCGTCTGGCCCCTCTGGTTTTGCAAGCCAGCCTCGGGGGCTCTGCTTGGCAGGCCTGCCACCCCTCCGCCCGACTCCCTCCTGTCAGTCTATGTAGTGTGCACCGCCTCTCTGCCCTTCCTACCCTCTTCCGTGGGCCTCTCCTCTGTGCTTGGCTCCAGAGACTCTGTTCTGCTAGTCTTCTGGCGGTTTTCTGGGTTATATAGGCAGGTGTAGGTGGAATCTAAGTGACCAGCAGGACGGGCGGTGAGCCCAGCATCCTCCTATGGCACCATCTTCCGGTATCACTTATTCTGATTTCTCATGTTTTTGATTGATTCCTTTGCTGTGCAGAAGCTTTTTAAATTTTAATGTAGTCTTAATAGTTTATTTTTTATTTCGTTTCCCTTGCTTTAGAAGACATATCTATTAGGAAGTTGCTGGGGCTGATTTTAAAGAAGTTACTACCCATATTCCCTTTTAGGAGATTTATGTTTTCAGGTCTCACAATTAGGTATTTAATCCATTTTTAATTTCTTTTTGTGTATGGTGTATGAATGTGGTCCGGTTTTATTCTTCTGCATGTCACTGTCCAGTTTTTCCAACACAATTTGTTGAAGACACAGTATTTTTTTTTCCATAGGATATTCTTCCATGCTTTCTAGTTTATTGACCATATATTTCTGGGCCCATCTCTCAGTTTTTTATCCTGTTCCATTGATCTATCTATTTTTGTGCCAGTACTATATTGTTTTGATCACCTCAGATCTGTAATATAACTTGAAGTCAGGAATTGAGATGTGTCCAAATTTGCTTTTCTTTTCCAAGGTTGCTTTGGCTATTCTGGGTCATTTGTGGTTTTATACAAGTTTTAAGATTGTTTGTTCTGGATTTCTGAAATATGTTGTTGGTACTTTCATAGAGATTGCATTAATGTGTAGACTACCTTGGGTAGTGTAGACATTTTAACAATATTTGTTATTGCAATCCATTCGTAGGGGATGTCTTTTAATTTCCTTGCATCAACTTCAATTTCTTTCATCAGTGTTTTATGGTTTACAGAGTATGGTCCTTTCACCTCCTTGATTAGGTTTATTCCTAGGTGTCTTACTGTTTTTGTTGCAATTCTAAACGGGACTGATTCCTTGATTTATCTTTCTGCTGTTTCATTATCGGTGTATAGAAATTCAACTAAAGTACTTACATTGATTATGTAACCTGTGATTGCTGAATTCATGAATCGGTTCAACATTTTTTTTGGTTGAGTCTTTTGAGTGCCAATTTGGATGAATTTTATTTCTTTTTGTTGTTTGATTACAATTGCTAGGACTTCCAGTACTATGTTGAGTAAAAGCGGTGAGACTGGACATCCTTGTCTTATTCCTGACCATAGAGGAAAAGCTCTCAGTATTTCCCCATTGAGGATGATATTAGCTATGGGTTTTTCATATATGGCCTTTATTATATTGAGGTATGTTTCTCCTAACCCTAATTTGTTGAGTGTTGTTTCATGAATGAGTGGTGTACTTTATCATATGCTTTTTTCTGAATCTATTTCAATGATCATTGGCTTCTTTTCCTTACTTTTAATAATGTTTTCTATCTCATTGATTGATTTGTGAATATTGACCCACTATTACAAGCCAAGAATAAATCTCTCCAAATCATGGTTAATGATTTTTTAATGTATTTCTGGATTTGGTTTCTTAGCATTTTATTGATAACATTTGTATTTATGTTTATTGGGGATATTGGTCTGTAGTTCTCTTTTTAGTGGTATACTTACATGACTTGGTATTAGGGTAATGCTGACCTCATAGAATTAATTTGGAAGTTTGACTTCCTTTTGTAATTTTTGGAATAATTTGAAAATAATGAGTATTAACTCTTCTTTAAAGGTTTGGTAGGATTTGCCCAAGAAGCCACCTGATCCTGGATTATGTTTGGGAGTTTTTTGATTACTGATTCAATTTCATTCCTTATCATTGGTCTGTTCACATTTTCTATTTCTTCCTGTTCTATGCTTGGTAGTTTGTATATTTCTAGGAATTTTCTTCCAGGTTGTCCAATTTCTTGGCATATCATTTTTTCATAATATCCTCTTATAGTTGTTTGAATTTCTGTATGTTGGTTGTTATTTGTCCTCTTTCATTTGTGATTCTATTTATTTGGGTCTGTTTTTTTTTAATGTTTATTTATTTATTGGTTTTTTTGTTTATTTTTCTTTTTTAATATGAAATTTATTGTCAAATTGGTTTCAATACAACACCCAGTGCTCATACCAACAGGTGCCCTCCTCAATGCCCATCACCCCCTTTCCCCTCCCTCCCACCCCCCATCAACCCTCAGTTTATTCTCTGTTTTTAAGAGTCTCTTATGGTTTGGCTCCCTCCCTCTCTATTTTTTTTTCTTCCTCTCCCCCCATGGTCTTCTGTTAAGTTTCTCAGGATCCACATAAGATTGTAAACATATGGTATCTGTCTTTCTCTGTATGACTTGTTTTCACTTAGCAGAACACTCTCCAGTTCCATCCATGTTGCTACAAAAGGCCATATTTCATTCTTTCTCATTGCCATATAGTATTCCATTGTGCATATAAACCACAATTTCATTATTCATTCATCAGTTGATGGACATTTAGGTTCTTTCCATAGTTTGGCTATTGTTGAAAGTGCTGCTATAAACATTGGGGTACAAGTGCCCCTATGCATCAGCACTCCTGTATCCCTTGGGTAAATTCCTCATCAGAGAAATACAAATCAAAACCACACTGAGATATCACCTCACACCAGTCAGAGTGGCTAAAATGAACAAATCAGGAGATTATAGATGCTGGAGAGGATGTGGAGAAACGGGAACCCTCTTGCACTGCTGATGGATATTTATTTATTTTGAGAGAGAGAAAGAGAGCAGGGGTGGGACAGAGAGAGAGAAAAGAGAGAATCCCAAGAAGACTCTGCGTTCAGGGTGCAGTGCCTGATGCAGGGCTCTAGGTCACTAACCATGTGACCATGATCTGAGCTGAAACTAAGAGTCAGACACTTAACCTATTTTGAGTATTTGCTCTTTTCTTTTTGATAAGTATGGCTAGAGGTGTATCTATTTTATTAATTTTTTTTCAAAGAGCCATCTCCTGGTCTCATTATCCTATTCTATTGTTTTTGTTGTTTATATAGCATTTATTTCTCCTCTAACCTTCATTGTCTCCTTCCTTCTGCTGTCTTTAGGTTTCATTTTTTGGTTTTTTATTGCCTCTTTAGATGTAAGTTTTGGTTGTTTGAGATTTTTCTTGCTTTTTGTTGTAGGACAGTATTGCTATATTAATTCCCTAAAGGGATCACTTTTGGTTCATCCCAAAGGTTTTTGACCATTGTGATTTCATTTTCATTTTATATATACTATATATATGTATATATATATATATATATATATATATACACACACACATATATATACAACATATATACAAGATATATATATAAATATATATACATACAATATACATATATATGTATTACTATATATACATACAAATATATACAAATACATATATTCATGTGTGTATATGTCTATATCTATATCTATATCTATTTATATCTATATCTATATCTATTTATATCTATATCTATATCTATATCTATATCTATATACATAATTTCTTCTTTGATTTCCTGGCTAGCCATTTTATTGTTTATTAACATGTTGCTTAAGCCCTATGTATTAGTGGTCTTTACATATATTATTTTTCTTATGGTTTATTTCAAATTTCACAGCTTTGTGGTCAGAAAATTTTATGGCATGACTTCAATTGTTTTACATTTTTTGAATCCTGATTTGTGACCTAATACGTGATCTATTCTGGACATCTTCTATTCGTATTTGAAAATAATGTGCAATCTGATGTTTTAGGTTGGAATATTTGGAATATGTCTGCTAAATCCATCTGGTCCAGTGTGTCTTTAAAGCCAATGTTTCACTGTTGATTTTCTGTTTAGATGATCTGTCCTTTGATGTAAGTTGGGTATGAAAGCCACCTACTATTATTGCATTATTATTAATTAGATCCTTTATATTAGTTATTTTATATATTTTTCTGTCCCATGTTTGGGGAATAAATATTTACAATTATTTAATTTTATTCTTTTATTGTCCACGTTAGTATTATATAGTGTCCTTCTTTATCTCTGTTATAGTCTTTGTTGTAAAGTATAGTTTTTCCAATATAAGTTTGTTCCTCTTGCTTGCTTGTTTCAGGGAGTATGGCCGGAGTCGCAAAAGATGAGTCCACAAAGTGCAGTTAAGTGAAAGTCTTCATACTAAAGTCGGAATGAGGCCCTGACTCCAGAATGAAGCTTCTTTTTATTAGGATAATTGCTAAAGACTACATGCATAAAGTCAGCTAAGCAAGTGTGTTAATCAATCTAATGGTTTAGCTTTTCAAGGTTGAATTTTGAGTTAATTGGTTTCTATAACACTAGGAAGAGTCAGGTGTGAAGGAGGATCCAGCCCTGGACAATGTTAATGGCTCTAGGCATTTCTTACTAGCCACAGCTGTGTTCAGCTATGTAAACATGTCCTAAGGCCTTGCACCTTCTCCAGCCCTTCCCTTTTGAAGTCTTTTCTCTTGATGCTTCTCTCCTGCCTCTCCCACACTTGCTTTGGCATCCATTTGCAGGATAAATATTTCTCCATTCCCTCTTTCAACCTGCAGATTTCTTTAGGTCTAATATGAGTCTCTTGCAGGCAGCATATAGGTGGGTCCTAATTTTCTTCCATTCTGACAACCTTTGTTTTTTGGTTGGTGATTTTGTCTATTTATATTCAAAGTAAGTATTGAGAGATATGTATTCATTGCCATTTTATTTCTTGTTCTGTTGTTTCTGGTGATTTTTCTCTGATCCTTTTTTGTCTTTGTCACTTTTGTTCTCTTCTTTGCATCCAGAGATTTTCCTTTAATATTTTGGTCAGGGCTGGTTTGGTGGTCGTGATCTCCTTTATTATTGTTTGTATGGGAAACTTTTTATGTATTCTTCTATTCTTAATGATAGTGTTGTTGGATAGAGTATTCTTGATTGCAATTTTTTTCCCATTCAGCACTTTGAATATATCATGCCACTCCCTTCTGGCCTGCCAAGTCTCTGTTGGAAAATCTCAAGCTAGACTTACAGGTTTTCCCATGTAATTTAAGGATTTCTTTGTTTTTGCTCTAAGATTTTGTTCTTTATCATTATCTTGTGCAAATTTAATTACAATATGTCTTTATTTGGGCATGCTTTTGTTGATTTTCATGGGATTCTTCTTTCCCTTCTGCAACTGGATGTCTCTTTCCTTACCCAAAGTAGGGAAGTTTTCAACTATTATGTCTTCTAATAAATATTTTGCCCCCCTTTCTCTCTTCTTTTTCTGTTATGTCTGTAATATGAATGTTATTATGTTTCTTTTCTCATATTGATACTTCTCCTTTCTCTCTTTTCTTCAGGTTCATTTATTTCCATTACTTTGTCTTCAGGTAATTAATGTGTTCCTCTGCTTTTTCCAGTTTTCTGTTCATTGCACCAAGGGTGTTTCTAATCTCATTTATCATAGACTTCATCTCGATTGATTCTTTTTAAATTATTTCATCTTTATGTTAAGGGTCTCCCTGATATCTTCCATTCTTTTCTTAACCCCTAGTTAATATCTTTATGATTGTTGCTTTAAATTTTCCATAAGTCATGGTACTTTATGTATTTTCCACTTAGGTCTCTGGCTATGGTTTTACCTTGTTCTTTCATTGAGGATGAATTCCTCCACTTATGCAGTTTTTTAAGTCTCTGCCATCTTCTTTGTGTTAAAAAGCCAGTTATGTCCCCTGCTCCTGAAAAAGAAAATGGACTTATTAAGAAGAGGTCATGTGGTGTGTGCCCAGGGCCTGGCACTTCAAGGAGTATCTCCAGTGTTTGTTGTGCGCACTCTGCTTTTGTATTTTGGCTGTTCTGTCCTTCAGGTCACTTGTCTGTAGAAGCTATCCTTTCCTGTTGAGGGCAGTGTTTGGTCCCTGGCCTGAATGTTATGACTCTTAACTATGTGCCCGTTGTCTGCTTGTGAAATAAAATCTCTCACTCCCTCCACCCAAACTTATACCCTGCAGAACTTTCTGACTGGAAGACATGATGTGGGCAAGGGTTTCTGCTGCTCCCCTAGGGGAGAAGCCTGCTGCACTGAGACTGAGGCAAATGTGACTGAGAAGGGCACCTCCACCAGTGAGCAGGAGGATGGGGCCTGGTTAGTCAACCAGTGTCAGAATTGTGCTGCTTTTGGTGGGTGGCTCTGTGTTTATGCTGAGGGACAGAGGAGGGAAATGGCACTGACCAGTTTCTTTGTTCCCAAAGAGGTGACCGCATTAAAGTTGCCTTTCAGGAAACTCATAGAAGAGTGAATAATCTCCCCACTGTGTGCTCCAAGCACTCTTCAGATCAGTGTTTCTATGCTATCTGCCCCTGTGTTGTATGCTTGCCTTCTGTCCAGGATCAGGGTGTTGCCCTCTGGGACCTATCCCAGGCAAGCTCAGTGACCTTTAAAATTGCAGGCTTTAAGCCCCTCTGGTTGTAAGAATTCATAAAATTCAGCCGCTCATTTTCCATGCCATTGCATTTAGGGAAATCTTTTCCTTGTGCATTCCCCTGCGTGCTCCTTTTTTAGCCTCTCTGTGACCATGGCTTCATCCCTTCTACAGCACTTATGATCTATTTCTTCCTGAAACCCTTTCTTCACACTTCCTACCTTCTTTGATGTTTCCTCTTCTTCCCATTAGTTGTGAAGTTTCTTCTGTCAGTTTTCAGGTAGATTTCTGGGGGTATTTAAGATGATTTGACAGTTTTCCTGTTGTAGTTGTGGGATGGGGCAGCAGGGAGTCCTCCTACTCTTCTACTCTCTCCCCACAAAAGTGCAGCTACTAATAGGTTTAATCATGTTAGATTTCTATGAATGAATAAATAGAAATATTATAAATATCCATTTTAGAGTTTGTAGTAATTACAGAAACAGACATTTGATACATAGTAGTGCAATTGCTGGATTGTAGGGTAGTTCTATTTCTAACTTTTTGAGAAACGTCCACTATATTTTCCACAGTAGCTGCATCAGTTTGAATTCCCACCAATAATGCAGGAAGGTTCCCCTTTCTCCACATCCTGACCAACAACTGTTGTTTCTCATGTTGTTTATTTTAGCCATTCTGACAAGTGTGAGGTTGTATCTCATTATAGTTTGGGTTTGTATTTCCTTGATGATAAGTGATGCTGGGCATCTTTTCATGTGTCTGTTGGCTCTGGTTAGTAAAAAAATATATAGAAGGCTTATCAGAGTCAACATTCAAACAACAAATGATCCAATTAAAAATGGGCAGAGGATATGAATAGACATTTTTCCAAAGGGACACACACTTCTTAATTTAAAAACTAACAACAGGTCTCGAGGGGAAGATGGCGGCGTAGGAGGACGCTGGGCTCACCGCGCGTCCTGCTGATCACTTAGATTCCACCTACACCTGCCTAAATAACCCAGAAAACCGCCAGAGGATTAGCAGAACGGAGTCGCCAGACCCAAGCGCAGACGAGAGGCCCACGGAAGAGGGTAGGAAGGGCGGCGAGGCGGTGCATGCTCCATGGACTGGCGGGAGGGAGCCGGGGCGGAGGGGCGGCTCGCCGGCCAAGCAGAATCCCTGAGTCTGGCTTGCAAAAGCGGAGGGGCCTGACGGACTGTGTTCCGACAGCAAGTGCGACTTAGCGTCTGTGAGGTCATAAGTTAACAGCTCTGCTCAGAAAGCAGGAAGGCTGGAGGACAAAGGGAGGGAGAGCTGCAGAGCTCCCCGGATGACAGAGCTCAGTTTGGTGGGGAACAAAGGCGCTCACCAGCGCCATCTCCCCTGCCCATCCCCCAGCCAAAATCCCAAAGGGAACCGGTTCCTGCCAGGGAAATTGCTCGCTCTGCGCAAACACCCAACTCTGTGCTTCTGCGGAGCCAAACCTCTGGCAGCGGATCTGACTCCCTCCGGCTGCCACAGGGCCCCTCCTAAAGTGGATCACCTAAGGGGAAGCAAGCTAAGCCTGCCCCCCCTGCCGCCGTGCACCTTGCCTACCCACCCCAGCTAATACGCCAGATCCCCAGCATCACAACCCTGGCATTGTACAAGTAGCCCAGACGGGTCACGCCACCCCACAGTGAATCCCGCCCCTAGGAGAGGGGAAGAGAAGGCACACACCAGTCTGACTGTGGCCCCAGCGGTGGGCTGGGGGCAGACATCAGGACTGACTGCGGCCCCGCCCACCAACTCCAGTTATACACCACAGCACAGGGGAAGTGCCCTGCAGGTCCTCACCACACCAGGGACTATCCAAAATGACCAAAGGAAAGAATTCCCCTCAGAAGAATCTCCAGGAAATAACAACAGCTAATGAGCTGATCAAAAAGGATTTAAATAATATAACAGAAAGTGAATTTAGCATAATAGTCATAAAATTAATCGCTGGGCTTGAAAACAGTATACAGGACAGCAGAGAATCTCTTGCTACAGAGATCAAGGGACTAAGGAACAGTCACGAGGAGCTGAAAACGCTTTAAATGAAATGCAAAACAAAATGCAAACCACCACGGCTCGGATGGAAGAGGCAGAGGAGAGAATAGGTGAACTGGAAGATAAAGTTATGGAAAAAGAGGAAGCTGAGAAAAAGAGAGATAAAAAAATCCAGGAGTATGAGGGGAAAATTAGAGAACTAAGTGATACACTAAAAAGAAATAATATACACATAATTGGTATCCCAGAGGAGGAAGAGAGAGGGAAAGGTGCTGAAGGGGTACTTGAAGAAATAATAGCTGAGAACTTCCCTGAACTGGGGAAGGAAAAAGGCATTGAAATCCAAGAGGCACAGAGAACTCCCTTCAGACGTAACTTGAATCGATCTTCTGCATGACATATCATAGTGAAACTGGCAAAATACAAGGATAAAGAGAAAATTCTGAGAGCAGCTAGAGATAAACGTGCTCTAACATATAAAGGGAGACCTATAAGACTCGTGACTGATCTCTCTTTTGAAACTTGGCAGGCCAGAAAGAATTGGCACGAGATTTTCAGTGTGCTAGACAGAAAAAATATGCAGCCGAGAATCCTTTATCCAGCAAGTCTGTCATTTAGAATAGAAGGAGAGATAAAGGTCTTCCCAAACAAACAAAAACTGAAGGAATTTGTCACCACTAAACCAGCCCTACAAGAGATCCTAAGGGGGACCCTGTGAGACAAAGTACCAGAGACATCACTACAAGCATAAAACATACAGACATCACAATGACTCTAAACCCGTATCTTTCTATAATAACACTGAATGTAAATGGATTAAATGCACCAACCAAAAGACATAGGGTATCAGAATGGATAAAAAAACAAGACCCATCTATTTGCTGTCTACAAGAGACTCATTTTAGACCTGAGGACACCTTTAGATTCAGAGTGAGGGGATGGAGGACTATTTATCATGCTACTGGAAGCCAAAAGAAAGCTGGAGTAGCCATACTTATATCAGACAAACTAGACTTTCAATTAAAGGCTGTAACAAGAGATGAAGAAGGACATTATATAATAGTTACAGGGTCTATCCATCAGGAAGAGCTAACAATTATAAATATCTATGCGCCGAATACCGGAGCCCCCAAATATATAAAACAATTACTCATAAACATAAGCAACCTTATTGATAAGAATGTGGTAATTGCTGGGGACTTTAACACCCCACTTACAGAAATGGAGAGATCATCTAGACACATGGTCAATAAAGAAACAAGGGCCCTGAATGAGACATTGGATCAGATGGACTTGACAGATATATTTAGAACTCTGCATCCCAAAGCAACAGAATATACTTTCTTCTCGAGGGCACATGGAACATTCTCCAAGATAGATCATATACTGGGTCACAAAACAGCCCTTCATAAGTTTACAAGAATTGAAATTATACCATGCATACTTTCAGACCACAATGCTATGAAGCTTGAAATCAACCACAGGAAACAGTCTGGAAAACCTCCAAAAGCATGGAGGTTAAAGAAGATAGATCATATACTGGGTCACAAAACAGCCCTTCTTAGTTTACAAGAATTGAAATTATACCATGCATACTTTCAGACCACAATGCTATGAAGCTTGAAATCAACCACAGGAAAAAGTCTGGAAAACCTCCAAAAGCATGGAGGTTAAAGAACACCCTACTAACGAATGAGTGGGTCAACCAGGCAATTAGAGAAGAAATCAAAAAATATATGGAAACAAACGAAAATGAAAATACAACAATCCAGACGCTTTGGGACACAGCGAAGGCAGTCCTGAGAGGAAAATACATTGCAATCCAGGCCCATCTCAAGAAACAAGAAAAATCCCAAATACAAAATCTAACAGCACACCTAAAGGAAATAGAAGCAGAACAGCAAAGGCAGCCTAAACCCAGCAGAAGAAGAGAAATAATAAAGATCAGAGCAGAAATCAACAATATAGAATCTAAAAAAACTGTAGAGCAGATCAACGAAACCAAGAGTTGGTTTTTTGAAAAAATAAACAAAATTGACAAACCTCTAGCCAGGCTTCTCAAAAAGAAAAGGGAGATGACCCAAATAGATAAAATCATGAATGAAAATGGAATTATTACAACCAATCCCTCAGAGATACAAACAATTATCAGGGAATACTATGAAAAATTATATGCCAACAAATTGGACAACCTGGAAGAAATGGACAAATTCCTGAACACCCACACACTTCCAAAACTCAATCAGGAGGAAATAGAAAGCTTGAACAGACCCATAACCAGCGAAGAAATTGAATCGGTTATCAAAAATCTCCCAACAAATAAGAGTCCAGGACCAGATGGCTTCCCAGGGGAGTTCTACCAGACGTTTAAAGCAGAGATAATACCTATCCTTCTCAAGCTATTCCAAGAAATAGAAAGGGAAGGAAAACTTCCAGACTCATTCTATGAAGCCAGTATTACTTTGATTCCTAAACCAGAGACCCAGTAAAAAAAGTGAACTACAAGCCAATATCCCTGATGAATATGGATGCAAAAATTCTCAATAAGATACTAGCAAATCGAATTCAACAGCATATAAAAAGAATTATTCACCATGATCAAGTGGGATTCATTCCTGGGATGCAGGGCTGGTTCAACATTCACAAATCAATCAACGTGATACATCACATTAACAAAAAAAAAAAAGAGAAGAACCATATGATCCTGTCAATCGATGCAGAAAAGGCCTTTGACAAAATCCAGCACCCTTTCTTAATAAAAACCCTTGAGAAAGTCGGGATAGAAGGAACATACTTAAAGATCATAAAAGCCATTTATGAAAAGCCCACAGCTAACATCATCCTCAACGGGGAAAAACTGAGAGCTTTTTCCCTGAGATCAGGAACACGACAGGGATGCCCACTCTCACCGCTGTTGTTTAACATAGTGTTGGAAGTGCTAGCATCAGCAATCAGACAACAAAAGGAAATCAAAGGCATCAAAATTGGCAAAGATGAAGTCAAGCTTTCGCTTTTTTGCAGATGACATGATATTATACATGGAAAATCCGATAGACTCCACCAAAAGTCTGCTAGAACTGATACATGAATTCAGCAAAGTTGCAGGATACAAAATCAATGTACAGAAATCAGTTGCATTCTTATACACTAACAATGAAGCAACAGAAAGACAAATAAAGAAACTGATCCCATTCACAATTGCACCAAGAAGCATAAAATACCAAGGAATAAATCTAACCAAAGATGTAAAGGATCTGTATGCTGAAAACTATTGAAAGCTTATGAAGGTAATTGAAGAAGATTTAAAGAAATGGAAAGACATTCCCTGCTCATGGATTGGAAAAATAAATATTGTCAAAATGTCAATACTACCCAAAGCTATCTACACATTCAATGCAATCCCAATCAAAATTGCACCAGCATTCTTCTCGAAACTAGAACAAGCAATCCTAAAATTCATATGGAACCACAAAAGGCCCCGAATAGCCAAAGGAATTTTGAAGAAGAAGACCAAAGCAGGAGGCATCACAATCCCAGACTTTAGCCTCTACTACAAAGCTGTCATCATCAAGACAGCATGGTATTGGCACAAAAACAGACACACAGACCAATGGAATAGAATAGAAACCCCAGAACTAGACCCACAAACGTATGGCCAACTCATCTTTGACAAAGCAGGAAAGAACATCCAATGGAAAAAAGACAGCCTCTTTAACAAATGGTGCTGGGAGAACTGGACAGCAACATGCAGAAGGTTGAAACTAGACCACTTTCTCACACCATTTACAAAAATAAACTCAAAATGGATAAAGGACCTAAATGTGAGACAGGAAACCATCAAAACCTTAGAGGAGAAAGCAGGAAAAGACCTCTCTGACCTCAGCCGTAGCAATCTCTTCCTCGACACATCCCCAAAGGCAAGGGAATTAAAAGCAAAAGTGAATTACTGGGACCTTATGAAGATAGAAAGCTTCTGCACAGCAAAGGAAACAACCAACAAAACTAAAAGGCAACCAACGGAATGGGAAAAGATATTTGCAAATGACATATCGGACAAAGGGCTAGTATCTAAAATCTATAAAGAGCTCACCAAACTCCACACCCGAAAAACAAATAACCCAGTGAAGAAATGGGCAGAAAACATGAATAGACACTTCTCTAAAGAAGACATCCAGATGGCCAACAGGCACATGAAAAGATGTTCAGCGTCGCTCCTTATCAGGGAAATACAAATTAAAACCACACTCAGGTATCACCTCACGCCAGTCAGAGTGGCCAAAATTAACAAATCAGGAGACTATAGATGCTGGAGAGGATGTGGAGAAACGGGAACCCTCTTGCACTGTTGGTGGGAATGCAAATTGGTGCAGCCGCTCTGGAAAGCAGTGTGGAGGTTCCTCAGAAAATTAAAAATAGACCTACCCTATGACCCAGCAATAGCACTGCTAGGAATTTACCCAAGGGATACAGGAGTACTGATGCATAGGGGCACTTGTACCCCAATGTTCATAGCAGCACTCTCAACAATAGCCAAATTATGGAAAGAGCCTAAATGTCCATCAACTGATGAATGGATAAAGAAATTGTGGTTTATATACACAATGGAATACTACGTGGCAATGAGAAAAAATGAAATATGGCCTTTTGTAGCAACGTGGATGGAACTGGAGAGTGTGATGCTAAGTGAAATAAGCCATACAGAGAAAGACAGATACCATATGGTTTCACTCTTATGTGGATCCTGAGAAACTTAACAGGAACACATGGGGGAGGGGAAGGAAAAAAAAAAAAGAGGTTAGAGTGGGAGAGAGCCAAAGCATAAGAGACTGTTAAAAACTGAGAACAAAGTGAGGGTTGATGGGGGGTGGGAGGGAGGGGAGGGTGGGTGATGGGTATTGAGTAGGGCACCTTTTGGGATGAGCACTGGGTGTTGAATGGAAACCAATTTGTCAATAAATTTCATATATAAAAAAAATAATAATAAGTAAACATTAAACAAAAAAATAAAACCCTTGATATTACAAATAGTGCCATAATAAATACCTTTGTGTCTATGAAAAAAAAAATAAATAAAAAAAATAAAATTCATATGGAACCACAAAAGGCCCCGAATAGCAAAAGTAATTTTGAAGAAGAAGACCAAAGCAGGAGGCATCACAATCCCAGACTTTAGCCTCTACTACAAAGCTATAATCATCAAGACAGCATGGTATTGGCACAAAAACAGACACACAGACCAATGGAATAGAATAGAAACCCCAGAACTAGACCCACAAACGTATGACAAACTCATCTTTGACAAAGCAGGAAAGAACATCCAATGGAAAAAAGACAGCCTCTTTAACAAATGGTGCTGGGAGAACTGGACAGCAACATGCAGAAGATTGAAACTAGACCACTTTCTCACACCATTTACAAAAATAAACTCAAAATGGATAAAGGACCTAAATGTGAGACAGGAAACCATCAAAACCTTAGAGGAGAAAGCAGGAAAAGACCTCTCTGACCTCAGCCGTAGCAATCTCTTCCTCGACACATCCCCAAAGGCAAGGGAATTAAAAGCAAAAGTGAATTACTGGGACCTTATGAAGATAGAAAGCTTCTGCACAGCAAAGGAAACAACCAACAAAACTAAAAGGCAACCAACGGAATGGGAAAAGATATTTGCAAATGACATATCGGACAAAGGGCTAGTATCTAAAATCTATAAAGAGCTCACCAAACTCCACACCCGAAAAACAAATAACCCAGTGAAGAAATGGGCAGAAAACATGAATAGACACTTCTCTAAAGAAGACATCCAGATGGCCAACAGGCACATGAAAAGATGTTCAGCGTCGCTCCTTATCAGGGAAATACAAATCAAAACCACACTCAGGTATCACCTCACGCCAGTCAGAGTGGCCAAAATTAACAAATCAGGAGACTATAGATGCTGGAGAGGATGTGGAGAAACGGGAACCCTCTTGCACTGTTGGTGGGAATGCAAATTGGTGCAGCCGCTCTGGAAAGCAGTGTGGAGGTTCCTCAGAAAATTAAAAATAGACCTACCCTATGACCCAGCAATAGCACTGCTAGGAATTTATCCAAGGGATACAGGAGTACTGATGCATAGGGGCACTTGTACCCCAATGTTCATAGCAGCACTCTCAACAATAGCCAAATTATGGAAAGAGCCTAAATGTCCATCAACTGATGAATGGATAAAGAAATTGTGGTTTATATACACAATGGAATACTACGTGGCAATGAGAAAAAATGAAATATGGCCTTTTGTAGCAACGTGGATGGAACTGGAGAGTGTAATGCTAAGTGAAATAAGCCATACAGAGAAAGACAGATACCATATGGTTTCACTCTTATGTGGATCCTGAGAAACTTAACAGGAACCCATGGGGGAAGGGAAGGAAAAAAAAAAAAAGAGGTTAGAGTGGGAGAGAGCCAAAGCATAAGAGACTGTTAAAAACTGAGAACAAACTGAGGGTTGATGGAGGGTGGGAGGGAGGGGAGGGTGGGTGATGGGTATTGAGGAAGGCACCTTTTGGGATGAGCACTGGGTGTTTTATGGAAACCAATTTGTCAATAAATTTCATATATATATATATGTATATATATATATATATATATATATATATATATATATATATAAACTAACAATAAGAGCTACGGTAATTAAATGTAAATTACAGAAGACCAGTTGGATAGAATAAATATCGTGTATAAATTCTCATATGGGCAATCAAATGATTTTCAACAAAGTTGTCTGAAACATTCAATAAGGAAATAACAGTATTTCAAAAAGGGGTACTCAGAAAACTTGGTGTCTATACACAAAGCATAAAATGAAACTATTCCCACCTAATATACAAAAATAACTTGAAGTTTATTAAAGCCTAAACATAAGCACTGAAACTATAAAATTTTTGGACAAAATAGGAGAAAATATTAATTACATTGTTTAACAATGATTTCTTAGATGTGACACCAAAGTACAGGCAACCAAAGAAACAAAAAACAGAAAATTTGGATCTCTTAAATATTAACAAGAAAAAATTACTGTACATCAAAGAAAACTTATTTTTTTAAGTTTTTATTTATATTCCAGCTAGTTAACATACAGTGTAATATATTATTTCATGTGTAAAATATGGCGATTCAACTCTTCCATAGAACACTCATTGCTCATCACAAATGAAGTCCTTAATTCGCATCACCTATTTAACCTTCCTCCCACCCCACCCACCTCCCCTCTGGTAATCATCTTTTAATAAAGTGAAAATAAAGCTCATTAAATTGAAGGAAATATATCATATAAAAATGAATATCTAGAATACATAAATAACTCATAAACCTCAACAACAAAAGTTGTTAAAATATGGGTAAAGTATTTAATTACGCATGTCTCCAATGAATATATACAAATGCCTGATAAGCAATTGACAAAACAGTCAACATCACTAGGTGTTAGAGAAATGAAAATAAAAACCACAATGAAATATTCCTTTTACCCATTATGTAAGCTATTATTAAACAATAAATAATAACAACAAATGCTGGCAAGAATATGGAGAAATTGGAAACTTAGCACATTTTTGATGGGAATGTATAATGGTCACATGCTGTGAAAACCAGTATGGCAATTCTCTGAAAGTTCACCATTAACTTATATGATGTAGTAATTATGCTTCTAAATATATAACAAACTGAGGGTTGATGGGGGGTGGATGGGAGGGGAGGGTAGGTGATGGGTATTGAAGAGGGCATCTTTTGGGATGAGCACTGGGTGTTGTATGGAAACCAATTTGACAATAAATTCCATATGTTAAAAATAAAGAAAATAAAAAATATAATTCATGTGTAAAAAAAATAAAAAGTAAAAAGTAATTGAAAGCAGGAATTCTAGCAGATATGTGTACACTTGTGTTTAGCAGCATAATTCACAATAGGGAGAAAGGTAAATGCTTACTGGAAGAGGAATGCATTAAAAACGTGATATATACACATAATGGATTATTTGCACTTAAAAATGAATGAAATTCTAATACATCCTACAATATAGATGAATCTTGAGAACATTTGTCTAAATGAAATAAGCCAAACAGAAAAGGCAACTATTATGTTTCCACTTTTATGAATTAGCTAAAATAGGCAAAATTGAGACAGAAAGAATTGTTAGCAGGATGTAGGATGGGGGACTGGGGAAGTATTGTTTATACAGTGAGAAGCTTCAGTTTGGGCTGATGAAAATATTGTAGACATGGATAGTGATGATGACTGAATAAAAATGTGAATGCATGTATGTCACCCAATTGTACAAATATGGTCTGAATTGTACAGTCAAAGATGGTTAAAATTGTCAATTATGTTATATATATATATATATATATATAACAAATTCTAATACTATATATATATAACAAATTCCAATACTATATATATATAACAAATTCCAATACTGTTCTTACTTGGATTTTTGTGTGTTTTTGTTTGTTTGTTTGTTTGTTTACATTTTTATTTGTGTATGGTTGACATACAGTGTTGTATTAGTTTCAGGTGTACAACATAGTGATTGGACAAGTTTATACATACTCTACACTCACCATAAGTGTAGCTACTACATGTTACATCACAACACTATCACAATATCATTGACTATATTTTCGTGCTGTGTCTTTTTTCCTGTGATTTATTCATCTCATAACTGAAAGCACATATCTCCTTCTGTTCTCTCTAATGAATTTTTGCTAATGAGCATAGTGGCTATGTGGTTGCCAGGGCAAATTTATTATTACTTATACACTGTCTTAATTTAAATGAATATGTCATTTCTAATTAAATGATACTTTGTCTCAATTTTATTCAAAACATAAAATTGAAATTATAATAAAGGCAAAAAAGATTAAAAGCAAAATCTGTCTGTTTCTGGGACAATTGTAGATTATCCAAATTTAAAGGACATCTAGAAATAATTGAAGTATTCACAGAAATAGAGGATGTATTAGTTATCAATTTATTTTTCCAAACACAGATTGTGACTAATTTTACTTTCTCTATTTAACTTTTGTAGTTTATCTTTTAACTTCCTGTATGTATAATTGAACTTCAAGTGAAATAATAATATCTCCATTAGAAATTAACGATACTTTGGGAAAATCAGATGGAAATGGTACACAGAAATAATTTGGAAACTATATTGATGATAAATCTAGGCATATCTGGTGTATTTGTGAAAATAATTTGATGGTAATTTTCTTGATGTTGCTGGATCATTATCATAAAGATGGTAAATATCACACCTATTTTTCTGTGAAGTCCGAAATTGTGATGTTTTCAAGTTTGCTTTTCTTTTTCAAGTTCTTTTTGGCTATTCTGGGTCTTCTGGGTTCCATTAAAAATTTTAGGATTGTTTGTTCTAGCTCTGTAAAAACTTATGTTAATATTTTGATAGGAAATTCATTAAATGTGTATATTTCTTTGGGTAGTATAGACATTTTAACAATATTTTTTCTTCCAATCCATGAGCACGGAATATCTTTCTATTTCTCTGTGTCCTCTTCAAATTTTTTCATCAGTGTTTTAAAGTTTTCACAGTACAGTTTTTTTACTACATTTGTTAAGTTTATTCTTAGGTATCTTACTGCTTTGGGTGCAATTGTAAATAAGATTAATTCCTTACTTTCTCTTCATGCTGCTTCATTATTTGTGTACAGAATGCAACGGATTTCTGTTCTTTGATTTTGTATCTTGAAACTTTACTGAATTCTTTTTCAGTTTTAGCAATTTTTGGGTGAAGTCTTTTGTGTTTAATATATATTCCACACTTTCTCTATTCATTCATTTGTTGATGAACACTTAGTTTGTTTACCTACCTTAGCTATTAGAAATAATGGTGCAATAATTATAGAACTGCAGATGTTGCTTCAAGATATAGATTTTTACTTCCCAGAAGGAGGATTGTGGGATCATATGGTATATCTATTTTTAATTATTTGAAGAACACCTAATTTACAGTCCCATGAACTGTACACAAATATCCCTTTTTCTCTCCATCCTGGTCAATACTTCTTATATTTTTGATAGTAGCCATTTTAACAGGTGTGATATCATATCTCATTCTGGTTTTGGTGTGCTTACCTTAAATAACATTCATAGAGTTAAATTTAGTAATCCAAACTTTTTTATTTCTAAGTTGCAATACTAGAACTAGATCTAGTTTGGACTCCAAACTATCTGTCACATTCTTGTGCAATAAAACAGAACAAACCATCTTCATTATGAATCCAAACTCAAAGTACTTCCAGTAGTAATTATTTTCTTTTCATCTCTCAAAATATGTCTACCTATTTTCATATTTATCTAGCTATTAATGGTAATTCATTACATGAAATTTCATAAAAGCATGTAATATAAAGGTATGAAAATATCTGCATTACAAATACTGTGTGTTCTATACCTCTTTAACATAATTATGCACCTGAAACTGTATGCCCTTTTAAAAAAATAGGTCACATGTTTCTTGGGGTGCCTGGGTGGCTCAGTTGGTTAAGCATCCGACTTTTGGTTTCAGCTCAGGTCATGAGCTCATGGTTTCATGAGTTTGAGCCCTATGTAAGGCTCTGCGCTGACAGTTGGCAGACTGCTTGGGATTCTCTTTCTCTCTCCCTCTGTCTATACCCCTCCCCCACTCATGCAGTCTTTGTCTCTCTCTAAATAAATAAATAAATTTTAAAAAATAAATCACATTTTCTTAAATATGTAATAACTCATTCTAAGTACCTAAAATACACAAAGTATATACTCTGTCTGTTTTTAGTAGAATCTATAGTGGAAACACCTGAAGGGATGTGTAATCTTATGTGAGATTTCATGAAAGGATATTGTGTAGAACTATGCTTGCTAAGACCCCAGAGGACACTCTTTTGGGGTTATGATTTGAAAATATTGAAAGCCATCTCACAATGCTGTAAATTCTAGATGACTTAAGGCAATACAAAATACTTATTATATAGGGATGTCTAAATACAAGCATGACGAAACATTTCAAGGAACCAGGGTAGACTTTAGGAAACCAATGGGCTTCAAAATTCTCTGGGAAATCTGACCTGGTAGCTCTTTCATAGAATTCT
Source organism: Lynx canadensis (assembly GCF_007474595.2). NCBI lineage: Eukaryota > Metazoa > Chordata > Mammalia > Carnivora > Felidae > Lynx > Lynx canadensis. The sequence continues at coordinate 83,073,073 of NC_044303.2, read as the reverse complement.
TCCCTTACTGGTAGATAAGAACATTCCCTTTTGGTAAAGTGAAGCACTTTAGACTATTTCAAAAATCTTGAGAGGGTCTGACCCTAAATTGATGTGAAATCTTCTGGAGAGTTTTTACAAATATATATATATGTATATATATATAAAATATAAATATTATATACAAATATAATAATATATATAAATATAATAATATATAAAGAATATATATATAATGGATATTGAATTCATGCGATGGCAATTTGCCCATCACCTTGAAATTTGACAGCAGTTGGAAAATTTTCTTCATCATGATATAAGAATAAACTGAATATATCTTGAATATACATATTTACAACTTGATTTACAGAGGAGATAATACAAATGTTTTTTGTAAACAAAATTACTGGGGGACACTTTGGTATTGGGGCAAGGCATGAATTGCAGTTAATTTAGAGAATCTGGAAATTATATCTGCATTCTCTACAACTTCATTAGAGTTGTATATGTGCAGGGAACAAGTGACAGTGTGGTAATCATCGAAGAAGAGGAAACATAGGAAGAAGATCTTAAAATGAGAAAAATTAAACACTAAACCAATTCATTTGGGCATAAAGGAACTTGTTTATTCATGATGGGTTTGGGGTTTCTTTTCTGTTATGCTTCTAGTTCCTTTAGATATGCTGCTAGATTTTGTATTTGGGATTTTTCTTGTTTCTTGAAATGGGCCTGGATTGCAATGTATTTTGCAAAAGACTGCCTTTGCTGCATCCCAAAGACTTTGGATTGTTGTGGTTTTATTTTCATTCATTTCTATATATTTTTAAATTTCTTCTTTAATTGTCTGGTTGACACATTCATTCTTTAGTAGGATGTTCTGTAACCTCCATTCATTTGGAGGCTTTCCAGACTTTTTCCTGTGGTTTATTTCAAGTTTCATAGCATTGGATCTGAAAGTGTGCATGGTATGGTTTCAATTCTTTTGTATTTATTGATGGCTGTTTTGTGACCCAATGTGTGATTTATCTTGGACAATGTTCCATGTGCACTCGAGAAGAATGCATATTCTGCCTCTTTAGGATGAAAGTTCTAAATATATCTGTCAAGTCCATCTGGTCCAGTGTGTCATTCAGAGTCATTGTTTCTTTATTGGTTTTCTGTCTAGATTATCTGTCCATTACTGTAAGTGGAGTATTAAAATCCCTTCAATTACCACATTCTTACCATTAACGTTGCTTATATTTGTGATTAATCATTTTGCATATTTGGGTGTTTCCGGATTTGGTACATATACATTTATAACAGTTAGTTCTTCTTGATGGCTAGACCCCATGATTATTATATAATGTCCTTCTTCATTCTTCTTACATTCTTAAGTTTAAAATCTAGTTTGTATGGGGTGCCTGGGTGGCTCAGTCAGTTGAGTGTCCGACTTCAGCTATGGTCATGATCTCGCGGTCCATGAGTTTGAGTCACACATCAGGCTTCATGCTCACAGCTTGGCACCCAGAGCCTGATTTGGATTCTGTGTCTCCCTCTCTCTCTGGTCCTCCCCTGCTTGCACTCTGTCTCTGTCTCTTTCTCAAAAATAAACATTAAAATCTAGTTTGTCTGATATAAGTATGACTACTCTAGCTTCTTTTGACTCCCAGTAGCATGACAGATGATTCTGCATCACCTCACTTTCAAGCTGAAGGTGTCCTCAGGCCTAAAATGGGTCTCTTGTAGACAATAAATAGATGGATTTTGTTTTCTTTTATCCATTCTGATACCCTATGTCTTTTGATTGGAATATTTAGTCCATTTACATCCAGTGTTATTATTGAAAGATATGAATTTAGAGTCATTGTGTTATCTGTAGATTTCATGCTTGAAGTGATGTCTCTGGTACTTTGTGGTCCTTGAAACATTTCACTCACAGGATCCCCATTAGGATCACTTGTAGGGCTGGTTTAGTAGTGTTGAGTTCATTCAATTTTTGTTTGGGAAAACATTTAAGTCTCATTCTATTCTCAATGACAGACTTGCTGGATAAAGAATTCTTGGCTGCATATTTTTCCTATTCATCACACTGAACATTTCCTGTGTTTTCTTTCTGGTCTGCAAAGTTACAGTGGTTAGGTCAGCTAATATCCTTGTGTGTCTACCCTTGTAGATTAAGGCCCTTTTATCCCTAGCTGCTTTCAGAATTCTCTTTGTATTTTGCCAGTTTCACTATGATATATTGTGCAGAAGATCAATTCAAGTCATGTCGGGGGGAGTTTTCTGTGCCTCATGGATTTCAACGTCTGCTTCCTTCCCCAGATTGGAGGAGTTGTCAGCTATAAAATGTTGAAGCACAACCTCGGCCCCTCTCTCTCTTCTCCTTCTGGAACTCCTATAATACAGTTATTGTTCCATTTCAATGGATCACTTAGTTCTCTAATTCTGCCCTTGTGATCCAGATTTTTTTATCTCTCTTTTTCTCAGATTTCTCTTTTTCCATAATTTTATCTTCTATTTCACCTATTCTCCCCTTTGCTTCTTCAATTCTCGCTGTCACCACCTCTAGTCTATTTTGCAGCTCATTTACAACATTTTTTAGTTCATCATAGCTATTTTTTAGTTCCTTGATTTCTTCAGCAATAGATTTTCTTTTGTCTTCTATGTTTTTTTTCAAGTGCAGCAGTTAATCTTATGACTATTATTCTAAATTATTCTTCAGTTATAGTGTTTATATCTGTTTTGAGCAATTCTTTAGCTGTCATTTCTTCCTGTAATTTCTTTTGAGGAGAATTCTTCTGTTTCATTATTTTGACTAGTTTTCTGTCCTTTATGTGTTTTAAAAACTTGTTATGTGCCTTGCACCTGTGAACACTACTATATTAAAGAGGGCTCATACACTTCCCAGGGCCTATCACTTCAGGAGGTGTTTTTGGAGAGTGTTACTTGCTCTCTGTTGTGACTTTGGTTATCTCCCTACTCATAGTGATGTTTTGAACTCTCCACTAGATGTGCTTTGATTTGTTCATTGAAGCAGCCCTGGAAAGGAAAACAAGAAAACAAAAAAACAAGCAGAGAGCAAAAACACACAAACACACAAACAAAACCCAAAAACAAAAAACCAGAAACACAGAAACACCAGCTACAAATAAACAACAGGGCGGAGGTGGTGCTGATGGAAGACACCTTATCCCATACAAAGACAGAAATGACAGGGGCAGGGGAAAATAAAAAATAAAAATTGACCATCCAGGGAAACTATATGGCTTAATCCAGTGAGAGAGAAAGGAAAATAAAGAGGTGTGGAACATGTATCAAGAGAATGGAGTAAATATGTCTGCTTAAACAAACCAACAACCCAGTAGAGGAGGGAAAAGATAAGAAGGAGAAAAGGAAGGAAGATATATCTATATCATAAGAATTGTTGGAGAATTAAACCAGGCAATGAAACGGTGCTGATCTGGAGGAGGAGCTGTCTGTTTCATCAGTGTCAATCCTCCTCCAGTAGGTAAGCAGTTACCAGGCGGAGGGGGGGGGTTTAGTGTAGGCTGATCCCGCCTCTACTGTGGGCCTGCTCTCCAATACCTGAAGCCCCACCTTGGTGGTGATGGGGAGAAAAATGGCAACACCTCAATCTTTCCTCCAAGGACCAGGTGTCCCAAACCACTGTATTCAAGCAGTCCTCACTGTGGTGTGGTAGTAAACTAGGCTGTTTGTCCTGCTCAGCCTACTCCAGTGCTCTGGTGCTTGGCCTGGATTCAAACTTCCACTCTGTGCACCTGGGTATTGGAGGAGTGCCTCTCCGTGCCGCCTGATATATGGTCCTTGGCTGGCGGACACAGGCAGGCTTTGTCCCGTCCCAAACCACTCCGGGGAGGGGATCACTTTCTCCTACTTCAGAATGTGTCCCCGACCTATCCACCAATCCCAGGGCTGGCTCTCCTCCTCCCCAGGTGCGTGATCTGGGTAGCTGGCCCCAGTCCAGAGAAAGCCCCTCAGTTAGAGATTCGATCTTTCTCTGTCCTGGTCAGTGGTTTTTCTTTTTTCCAGATACAGTCCTATGTTTTCCCAGTCTCTCTTTCTCTTCCCTTTTTCTCTCCACAGAAGGGATCCTTCGCCTCCTTTCATTTTATCTCTTCCAGTTCACAATCACTCACCTATGGCCCCCATCAGGTTGTGCCGGTGGGTCCCTGGAAGTGGCTGTCTCTTTGTGTCCTGGACTCTCAGAGTTAAAAATCCTTTAGCTTCAACACTGCTTTTTTTAGAGATGAGGGAAATTCAAATCCCCCTACTTCTCTGCCATGTTGGCCCCCTCCCTGTTTATCAATTTAAATCCAATATTAACATGTAAATACCTGTGCCTTTTCATCTAGAAACTAAATTACTAGCAGGGGAATCAGGGAAAGTCGCTTACCCTGAATCTTGGTATATCATCTATAATACGCTGAAGTTACCTCAAACTCAAGAGCCATTGATCAGGATTAAATAAAATTAAATTCTGGTACAAATCTTGACAGAAGTCAGATTAAAGCCAGTGAATATAGCCAACAAAAGTTGATAGCTCTGTATTCTCCTTCATGTATAGACCTTATTCACAGACAAGACTTGTTTCTCCAACTCAATAAAAACTTGATTGTTCTTCACCTGTGTATATTTGTAGCATAAAAAAAAAATCAAGGTGGTGAAAATCTGTATATGGTCTGTAAATAGATTGCTGACTGTTATTTAATTGGACTAAATAAAAATGAAAGGGGAAATACCTAACTAATTTTGTAAAAGAAAACATATTATTACTTTAGACCTTGAAACAGGTATTTGGGCATCTGAGTGGCTCAATTGGTTAAGCAGCCACACCTTGATTTCTGCTCAGGTCATGATCTCATGGTTTGGGAGTTTGAGCCCCAGATTGGACTCTGTGCCTACAGCATGGAGCCTGCTTCAAGTCCTCTGTCTCTCTCTTTCTGTCCCTCCCCCTTTCACTTTCACTCTCTCTTTCTCAAAAATAATTAAATGTTAAAAAAAGAAACATATATTCAATGGCTGAGGTTGCTCAGATGCAATATATCCTTAAGTTATATCACTTACAGTTTATTAATCTTAAACCATAATTTGTAAATTGGGCCACTGTGAATGAGACTCTGCTCCCTTTCTACATCATCACTCATTCTTTCTGTCCTCTTATGCTCTCATCACAGTTACATCCCACTTTATGTTTGGTAACATGAGTTGATGGTATTGTTTCATCTTCTAGAAATTAATGGTTTTATATAGAAATATAACATTATTGAAAACTTTATACCATTTTATTGATTATTGCTAAATACATGTCTTCTACTTAATCATTGTAATTCTCTAAAGAAATTTAAGATTATAACTTTTTGGATGATTTTTTTTTAATTTTTTTTTCAACGTTTATTTATTTTTGGGACAGAGACAGAGCATGAACGGGGGAGGGGCAGAGAGAGAGGGAGACACAGAATCGGAAACAGGCTCCAGGCTCTGAGCCATCAGCCCAGAGCCTGACACGGGGCTCGAACCCACGGACCGTGAGATCGTGACCTGGCTGAAGTCGGACGCTTAACTGACTGTGCCACCCAGGCGCCCCACTTTTTGGATAATATTAAGAATTATCAAGAAATTGTCCACAAGAAGATGTAATTTTCCAAGAAATCCTTTAATGCATCATTTATCCTTTATTATTCTATGTTCTTTGCATTGTATTTAAGTATTATACCTCATATATAACAGTTCTGTGAATTTTGTATAATATTCACTCCTCAGTTATTATGTCATATGCATTTTTAGGAAAATCCATATGCATAAGTTGAATTCTATTAATTCTTAATTATCTTATATTTTATTTTAATTTCAAACTATTATATTTTGTTTCTGTTTTTGTTTTCTTTCTGGTCAATTTTCTCCAACTTATCTTTTGAAAATTTTAATAAATCTATTGTATTAATTATATTTTTAATTTCAAGAAGTCTTTTATTGTTATCTGACACTTTTTTTTATATATATAATACATAATATTTCTACTGGAGATTTAACAACTTCTAATAGTATTCTGAGTTCCTTGCTAATAGTATTCCATCTTGAAGAGAATGTCTCCATGCATTCCAACTAAGAAGACTCTCAGGATGACATTTCTCCTTCTCTTTTAAAATGAAAAGTCCTGAACTCTTATGGCAATTTATAAGGGTTAGAAAAACATCTAAGTCCTATTAATTTAATGTGTAAATATTTTCTATTATAATTTTATGCAGATTTTGAAAATATTTTCAAGAAAATGTTTATCACCTGAATCTTGCATTTTGGGGACATAGAATGTGATTTCTTTTTCTTTTTACCATTTTTACTATATTATTACTGAAGTGTACTTGACACACTATGTTACATTAGTTTCAAGTGTACAACATAGTGATTTGGAAAATCTATGTTATGTTAACTCACGACACGTGTAACTACCATTTGTCAACATGCAATTCTATTACAATACCACTGACTCTATTCTCTATACTATACCTTTCATCACTGTGACTTATTTACTCCATAATTGAAAGCCACTTCCTCCCACTCCCCTTCACTCCTTTTTACCCATCCTCCACTCACCTTCTTACTAGCAACAACCAGGATTTTTTCTGTATTTGTGGGTCTCTTTCTGTTTTTTTTCTTTGTTTTGTTTCTAGATTTCACATATAAGTGAAACTATATGGTATTTTTTTTCTTTTACTGTCTGATTTATTTCACTTAGCATAATATCCTCTAGGTCTATTAATATTGTTTCAAATGACAAAATATCATTGTTTTTATGGCTGATTAATGTCTCATTGTATCTATATACCATATCTTCTTTATCCATTTATTTATTGATGGACACTTACATTGCTTCAAATCTTGGTAATATAAATAATGCTGTAACAAACATAGGACAAGGGGTGTACGTAGTTTTTTGAATTAGCAGTTTTGTTTACACTGGGTGAATACACAGTAGTGGAATTACTGTATCACATGTTATCTCTATTCTTAATGTTTTGAGAAACCTCCATACTTTTCCACAGTAGCTGTACCAGCTTACCTACCCACAAGAAGTGAACAAAATCCCTATTTCTTCTAATTCTCACCAACACTGGTTATCTCCTGTCTTCTCGATTATTGCCATTCTGACAGGTTTAAGGTAGTATCTCATTACGATTTTTATTTGCATGTCATTGATGATTAGTGATGTTGAGAATCTTTTCATGTGTTGGCCATCTGTATATTTCTTTGGAAAAAAATGGCTATTCAGGTTCTCAGCTTAATTGTAATTAGATTCTTTCTTTTAGTGTTGTTTTATAGCTTCTTACAAATTTTATATACTAACCTCTTACTTGATATATTATTTGTAAATATCTTCTCCCATTCTGTAGGTTGACTTTTAGTTTTATTGATGGTTTCTTTGATGTGCAAAAGCTTTTTATTTCGGTGTGGTCCCAATATTTCATTTTTGCTTCTGTTTCCCTTGCCTGAAAAGACATCCTAGAAAAATGTTGTGAAGGTTGATGTTAGATATCTTAAAGAAATTTAAGATCTTAGAGATGATCTTAGAAATTTAAGATGTTAGAGATTACTGCCTATATTTTCTTATAACAATATTATGGATTCAGGTCTAAAGTTTGTGCATTTGAGCCATTTTCAGTTAAGTTTTGTGGCACCTGGGTGGCTCAGTCAGTTGTGCATCTGACTTCAGCTCAGGTCATGATCTCACAGTCATGATCTCACAGTGGGTTTGGGCCCTGCATCGGGCTCTGTGCTGACAGCTCAGAGCCTGAAGTATGCTTTGGATTCTGTGTCTCCCTCTCTCTATGCCCCTCCCCTACTCATGCTCTGTCTCTCTGTCTCAAAAATAAATAAAAACATTAAAAAATTTAAAAAATTTGTGTACAATATAAGAAAATGGTCCAGTTACATTATTTTTCATGTAGCTGTCCAGTATTTCTAGAACCATTTATTGAAGAAACTGTCATATTTTTATTACTTTTATTTTTTAACATTTATTTATTTATGAGTGATAGAGACAGCATGAGTAGAGGGAGGGAAGAGAGAGAGGAAGACACAGAATCCAAAGCAGTCTCTGAGTGGTCAGCACAGAGCTTGATGCAGGGTTCAAACTCACAAACCAGGAGATCATGACCTGAGCCAAAGTTGGGCACTCAACCTACTGAGCCACCAAGGAGCCCCTTGAAGACATTTTCTTTACCCCGTTGTATATTCTTGCCTACTTTTTCATATATTAATTGACCATATTTTCATGGGTTTATTTCTGGACTGTCCTTTTCTGTTCAATTAATCTATATGTCCATTTTTGTGTCGGGAATTTACTGTTTTGATTATTATAACTTTGTGGTATATCATGAAATCTGAGATTATAATACCTCACACTTATTCTTCTTTTTCAAGATTTCTTTGTATATTCAAAGTCCTGAGTGGTTCCATACAAATTTTGAAATTATTTCTTATGGTACTGTGAAATGTTATCGGTGCTTTCATAAGAATTACATTGAATCTATAGATTGCATTGAGTAGCATGGGCATTTTAACAATACACAATTTTCTAATCCGTTAGGATGGAATATTATTCCACTTGTTTGTGTTATCTTTAATTTCTTTCATCAATATTTTATAGTTTTGAGAATCTACTTCTTTCACTTCCTTGGTTCAGTTTTTTCCTAGATATTATATTCTTGTTGGTGCAGTTGTACATTAAATTGTTTTCTTAAATTCTCTTTTTGCTACTTCTTTATTAGTGTCTAGAACCTAACTTATTTCTGTTCATTAACCATGTATCTTCCAAATTTACTGAAATATATATATATAAGTTTTATAGTTTTATAGTTATATATAAGTTTATAGTTATATATATATATAAGTTTTATATATATATATAAGTTTTATATATATATAAGTTTTTATTTAAATTCCAGTAGTTAACATACAGTATAATATTAGTTTCAGGTGTACAATATAGGGATTCAACACTTACATAGAACACCCTGTGCCCATCACAAGTGCACTTCTTAATCTCCATCACCTAGTTAACTCATCCCCACACCCATCTCCCCTCTGGTGACCATCAATTTGTTCTCTATAAATAAAAGTCTGTTTCGTGATTGATCTTTATCTTCCCCCCCACTTTGTTCATTTGTTTCTTAAATTCCACATATGAGTGAAATCATATGGTATGTGTCATTCTCTAAGTGACTCATTTTGCTTAGCTCAATACTTTTTAGCTCCATCAACATCATTACAAATGGGAAGATTTCATTTTTTTTTATGGCTGGTTAATAGTCTATTGTGTATATCTACTGCTTCTTTATCCATTTGTCAGTTGACAAACATGTTTCCACAATATGGCTATTGTAGATAGGTAATGCTGCTATAAACATTGGAGTGTATGTATCTCTTCGAATTAGTATTTTTGTATCCTTTGGACAAAAACCTAGTAGTTCAGGTGCTGTATAGTTCTTTCTTTCTTTCTTTCTTTCTTTCTTTCTTTCTTTCTTTCTTTCTTCTTTATTTTTAGGAACTCCATGTTCTCCAGAGTGGCTGCATCAGTTTGCAATCTCACCAACAGAGTAAGAGGATTCCTTTTTCTCCACATTCTCACTGACACTTGTTTCTTGCATTTTTTTTCCATTAATACAGATTTAAAGTGATATATATCATTGTAGTTTGGGTTTATATTTCCCTGATGATCAGTGATGTTGAGCATCTTTCCATGTGTCTGTCGGCCATCTGTATATCTTTGGAAAAAGCTCTATTTTTGTCTTCTGCCTATTAATAATTGGATTATTTGGGGGTTTTTGGGTGTTGGGCTTTGTAAATTCAAATATTTGTTCTAATAGTGTTTTTGGTGGAGTTATTACAGTTTTCTTCTTAGAGTATCACATCATCTGCAAATAGTGAAATTTTTAATTTTTCCCCCTTAACTCACATGCTTGTTTTAATTTGTTTCTTTGTTTGCCATTGTTAGGATTTCTATATTATGTTGAATATAAGTAGGATATCCTTGTTCTGTTCCTGATCTTAGGAAAAAATCTCTCAGTTTTGTACCACTGAATAACATGTTAGTTGTGGGTTTATGGCATATATTTATTATTATTACTATTATTATATTGAGGTAGGTTTGCTGTAAACCCTCTTTGTTGATAATTATCACCATACATGAACATTAAATTTTGTCAATATTTTTGTAACTATTTAGTTGATCATTTTTTTTATTATTAGATAATGTGATGTGTCATGTTAATTCCTTTGTTGATATTGAACTATTACATTCTTGCATCGCTACAATAAATCCATTAAATCATGATGAATGATTATTTTACTGTACTGTTGAATGTGGCTTGCTAATAATTTGTGGAGGACTTTTGCATCTATGTTCATCAGGCACATTCTTGTGTAGTTTTCTTTTTTTTGTAGAGTATTTTGCTGGTTTTGATATCAGGGTAATTCTGGCCATATAGAACATATTTGAAAGTTTTCTTTCCAATTATTATTATATATTTTTCGTAATAGTTTGGAAAAATAGATTGTAACTCTTTTTAAAAGTTTTGTAAAAAAAAAAAAAAAGTGGTTAGAGTGGGAGAGAGCCAAAGCATAAGAGACTGTTAAAAACTGAGAACAAACTGAGGGTTGATGGGGGGTGGGAGGGAGGAGAGGGTGGGTGATGGGTATTGAGGAGGGCACCTTTTGGGATGAGCACTGGGTGTTGTATGGAAACCAATTTGACAATAAATTTCATATATTAAAAAATAAATAAATAAAAAATAATAAAAAAAATAATAATATAAAAAAAAAAGGTTTGTAGAGGGGGCGCCAGTGTGGCTCAGTCAGTTAAGTGTCTGACTTCTGCTCAGGTCATGATCTCACAGTTCGTGGGTTTGAGCCCCACATCAGACTCTGCAGCACAGAGCCTGGACCTTGCTTTGGATTCTGTTTATCCCTCTCTCTCTTCCCCTCCCCACCTCGTGCTCTCTCTCTCTCAAATAAAAATAAATAAAAATAAACATTTAAAAATAAACAATAGATAAAATATAAAAGTTTTGCAGAATTCACTTATGAATCCATCTGCTCCAAGACTTTTATTTTTTGGTATTTTTGATTACAAATTAATTTTTTTAATCAGTCTGTTTATGTTTCCTATTTCCTTTTGATTCACTTTTGGAAAATTATATGTTTCTCGGAATCCATCCCTTTCTCATATGATATCAAGTTTGCTCACTTTTTTTGTAGTAACTTCTTATAGTTCTTTGTATTTCTGTAGGAATGGATGTTACTTCTCATTAATTACTGATTTTTGATTACTCTCTCTTTTTTTCGTGATGAGTTTGGGTAAGGAATTATAAATTGTGCCTATTTTTTTCAAAGAACTCTTGGTATCACTGATTTTTTTCTACATTGCTATTTTTTTTCATTTTTATTTAAGTTCTTACTGCTCTGATCTTTACTATCTCCTTGTATATACTAACTTTGGGCTTTTTTTTAGTTATTTTACATATTTGTTTTTTATTGTGTATTTGAAAATTTTTCTGGTTTCTTGAGGTAGGTTGATAACACTATAAACTTCCCTTTTAGAACTATTTGTGCTGCATCCTAAAGATTTTGGACCATTGTTTTCTCATTTTTATTTACCTATATGTATTTTTTAAAATTTCCTCTTTGATTTGTTTTATCATCCAATGATTGCTTAGTAATATGTTCTTTAGCCTCCATGTGATTGGGTGGGGGAGTCGGATGCTTTGGTTTATAACAAATAACAACGAAATAACATCTTAAGTTTTTTGAGGATTGTTTTGTGGCCTAAGATGTATCTGTTTTGGAGAATGTTTCATGTACACTTGAAAAAATGTACATTCTGTTGTTTTTGTTTTGTTTTGTTTTGACTTCCATTTTTCATTTAAATTCCAGTTAACTAAAATATAGTTAATATTAGTTTTAGGAGTATAATTTAGTGATTCATCACTTACATACAACACCCAGGACTCATCACAACAAGTTCTCTACTCAACACCCATCACATTTAATTCATTTTACCACCTACCTCAATTCTAGCAATATTCATTTTGTTCTCTATAGTAAAGATTCTATTTTATGGTTTGACACTCTCTTTTTCCTCATATGTTCATCTGTTTCATTTATTAAATTCCACATATGAATGAAATCATATGGTATATGTCTTATTTGACTTATTTCACTTAACATAATACTCTCTAGCTCTATCCATGTCCTTGAAAATATCAAGCTTTAATTTTTTTTTGGTCTGAGTAATATTGCATTATATACCATAACATCTTTATCTGTACATCTGTCAATGAACATTTAGGTTGTTTCAATAATTTTGCTATTGTTGATAATACTACTATAAACATTGGGGTGCATGTGCCCCTTGGAATCAGTATTTTTGTATCATTTGGGCAAATACCTTTAGTGCAATTGCTGGATCAGAAGGCAGTACTATTTTTAACATTTTGAGGAATCTCCATTCCTTGTGTGCCCACACCAGTTTTCATCCCCAACTATGTAAGAGAGTTCCTATATATATATACATATAGCGAGAGAGAGAGAGAAAGACAGAAAGAAGAGAAACATCCAAACTCATTCTACAAGTCCAGCATTACTTTTATTCCCAAACCAGACAAAGACCCCACTAAAAAAGAGAATTACAGGCCAATGTCCCTGATTAACATAGATACAAAATGCTCACCAAAATAGTAGCAAGTTGAATCCAACATTATATTATAATATTCATTCAACACAATGAAGAGGGATTTATTCCTCTGTTGCAAGTGGGTTCAATGTTTGCAAAACAATCCATGTGATACACCACATTGATAAAAAAGGATAAGAACCATGTGATCATCTCAATAGATGATGAAAAAACATTTTCCCAAGTAAAGCATGCATTCTTGATAAAAAAGAAAAAAAATGCCTCAACAAAGTAGGGATAGTTGGACCATACCTCAACATCGCAAAATATATTCAAAGGACTCACAGCTAATATATCATTCTCGATGTTAAAAAGAAACGAATATTGCCAGGTAGTATTCCATTTTGTACATAAACCACATCGGGAAGGTATTACACAAAGTGAAATAAGTCAGGCAAAGAAAGATACCATATGTTTTCACTCATATGTGGATCTTGAGAAACTTAACAGAAGACCATGGGGGATGGGAAGGGGGAAAAAGTTACAGAGAGGGAAGGAAGCAAACCATAAGAGACTCTTAAGGACTGAGAACAAACAGGGTGATGGGATGGTTGGGGGAGAGGGTAAAGTGGGTGATGGGCATGGAGGAGGGCACTTGTTGGGATGAGCACTGGATGTTGTATGGAAACCAATTTGACAATAAATTATATTTTAAAAATAACCATAAAAAACTGATAGATTTTTCTCTACAGTCAGTAACAAAACATGTATGTCCATTCTCACCATTGTCCTACTCTCAGCAATCAGAAAACAAAAAGAAATAAAAGGAATCCAAATTGGCAAGAAAGAAGTAAAACTTTATTTTCAAATGACATGATATTCTCTGTAGAAAACCTAAAAGACTCCACCAAACAATTGCTAGAACTGGTAAACAAATCAGTAAATTCGCAGGATACAAAATCAACATACAGAAATCTGTTGCAATTCTATACACTAATAATGAAACAACAGAAAGAGAAATCAAGGAACTGATCCCATTTACAACTGCACTAAAAACTATAAGATACCTAGGAATAAACCTAACCAAAGAGGTACTCTAAAAGCTATAAGACATTTATGAAAAAAATATTAAAGGTGACACAGAAATGGACAAATATTCCATATTCATGAGTTGGAGTAACAAACATATATTTTTTAAATGTCTTTATTACCAAAGAGATCTACACAATTAATGCAAAATGCCACCAGCATTTTTCAAAGAGCTAGAACAAATAATCCTAAAGTTTGTGTGACACCCAAAAAGACCCTGAAGAGTCAAAACAATCCTGAAAATGGAAAACAAAAAGGGAGGCATCACAATTCCAGACTTCAAGTTGTATTACAAATCTGTGATATTCAAGACAGCATGGTAGAGGCACAAAAATAGACACATAGGTTAATGGAACATAATAGAAAACCAAGAAATGAACCCACAAGTATATGGTCAATTAAACTTTGAAAAGCAGAAAAGAATATCCAATGCCAAAAAGACAATCTCTTCAACAAATGGTGTTGGGACAACTGGACAGCAACATGCAAAAGAATGACACTGGACCACTTTCTTCCATCATACACAAAAGCAAATTCAAAGTGGATTAAAGACTTAAATGTAAGGCAGGAAACCATCAAACGCTCAGAGGGAAACACAGGCAGAAACATCTTTGACATTGGTTATAACAACTTCTTACTAGATACATCTCCAAATGCAAGGGACACAAAAGCAAACATGAGCTATTGGGACTTCAAGATAAAAAGCTTCTACACAGTGAAATAAACAATCAACAAAACTAAAATTAAACTTATGAAATGGAAGGAGATATTTGCAAATGGCATATGCAACAAAGGGTTAGTATCCAGTCAAGAAATGGGTAGGAGACATGAATAGGTGTTTTCCCAAAGAAGACATCCAGGTGGCTAACAGACACATAAAATGATGTTCAAAATAACTCATTATCCGGGAAATACAAATAAAAAACACCATAAGATACCATCTCCCACCTCTTAGAATAGCTAAAATTAACAACACATTAAACAACAAATGTTGGTGAGGATGCGGAGATAGGGGTACCCTCTGTTGTGTTTGAATGGAATGATCTTATGCATGTGTTCAGTCAATCTGGCTTAATATTTTATTGAAATACATTTTTCTTATTGTTTTTCAGCTCAGATCATCTATGCATTTATATAAGTGGAGTGTTAACGTTTCATAATATTTTATATTACCATCAATTTTGCCTTTATATCAGTTAATATTTGCTTTATGTATTTAGGTACCCCAATGTTGCATTCATTTACATTTACAATTGTTGTATCCTCTTATTGGATAGACTTCTCTATCATTGTGTTGTCCTTCTTTGGCTCTTGTTACAGTTTTGTTTTAAAGTTACTCTTGTCATATACAAGCATTGATACTTAAGGGTTTTGTGGCTTTTTTTTCTTACATTTTCATGAAATACCTTTTTCCATCCCTTCACTTTGGACCTGTGTTTTGGGTGTTGAGTTTGGTTTATTCTGTATAGATTTTGGATACTAACCCTTTTTCTGATATGTTATTTGAAAATATCTTTTCCCATTCTGTCGGTTGCATTTTAATTTTGTTGTTTCCTTCACTGTGCAGAAGCTTTTATTATCTTGCTGATAATTTTAAATCCAAGTTTATAATTTTATAAATTTTATTAATTTAAATCCAAGTAATTTAACATATAGTGTAATCCTGCTTTCAGGAATAAATTTAGTAATTCTTATCTCACTTTTAACACACAGTGTTCATCCCAAGTGCTCATAAACATTCTCACCAGCAGTGCAAAAATATTCCTCTTTGCATCCTCGCCAACATCTCTTATTTCCTGAATTGTTAATTTTGGCCATTCTGACAGGTGTGAGGTTGTATCTCATTGTGGTTTTGATTTGTATTTCCCTTATAATGAGTGATGTTGAGCATCTTTTCATGTGTCTGTTAGCTATCTGGATGTCTTCTTTGGAAAAATGTGTATTCATGTCTTCTATCCATTTCTTCACTGGATTATTTGTTTTTGGGTGTTGATTTTGGTTCATTCTTTATAGATTTTGGATATTAACCCTTTGTCTCGTATGTCATTTGAAAATACATTTTCCCTTTCTGTTTGTTGCTTTTTAGTTCTGTTGATTGTTTCCTTCACTGTGCAATTTTTTTTTAATCTTGATGAGGTCCCAATAGTTCATTTTTTAATTAAGTTTTTTAATGTTTATTTATTCTTGAGAAAAAGAGAGAGACAGAGACAGAGAGAGACAGAGCATGAGCAGCCAAGGGGCAGAGAGAGAGGGAGACACAGAATCTGAAGCAGGCTCCAGGCACTGAGCTGTCAGCACGGAGCCCAATGCAGAGCTTGAATTCACGAACTTGAATTCAGATCATGACCTGAGCTGAAGTCAGACGCTCCACCGATGGAGCCATCCAGGTGCCCAATTCATTTTTATTTTTACTTCCCTTGCCTTTCAGATGTCAAGTAAGATGTTGCTACAGCTGAGGTTAAAGAGGTTGCTGCCTATTTTCTCCTGTAGGATTTTGATAACTTCTATCTCACCTTTAGGTCTTTCATTTATTTTGAATTTATCTTTTGTGTATGGTGTAGGAAAGTGATATTAGGCCATTTTATTGTTGGTGAACTCCTTTAAGTTTTGTTTGGGAAACGTTTATCTCTCATTCAAGTCTGTATAATAATCCTGTCAGGTAGAGTAATCTTGGTTGTAGATTTTTCCTTTCAGCACTTTAAATATATCAAAGCACTCTCTTCTGGCTTGCAAAATTTCTCCTGAAAAAGCAACTGATAGCATTATATTTTTGGGGGTATATATTTATTTCTTGTCTCTTGCTGCTTTACAATTTATTTATCATTAATTGTTGACAATTTAATTATTGTGTTGTGCTTATCTTTGGGCTTATCTTGTTTGAAACTCTATATATTTTGAACTTGAATGTTTGTGTGCTTCCCCAGATTAAGAAAACTTTCAGCTACTATTTTTCAAATACATTTTCTTCCCCTTTCTCTCTTTCTTTTTCCAAGTCCCCTATAATACAAATATATGTTCACTTGATATTGTCCTAGAGATCTTGTAACCCATCCTCATTTAACTTTCCATTACTGTGTCTTTCAAATCCCTAATGTGTTCTTCTGCATCTTCCACTATACTCTTGATTGCCCCTAGTTTATGTTTCATTTTGGTTACTGAATTATTCTACCTTGTTTTATTTTTCTTCCTATGTCACTGTTGGAACCCTTATGGATTTCATTTTCTCTTCTCTCCAGTCCAGTGAGCATTTTTATCATCATTACTTTGAACTCTTTATCAGGTAATTTCCTTATTTATGTTTCATTTATTTCTCTTTCTGAGGTTTTGTCTTATTCTTTCAGTGGATCATCTCTCTCTCTCTCTCACTCTCTCTCTCTCCTCTTCTCATGTTTGTTTTTATGAATTAAGTGGGGCAGCTACTTTACCTAAGATGAAGGAGTAATTTTGTTTATGATTGGTCCTTCTGTATAATGTGTGTACCTGGTTACTTTGGCAGGCTGGCTAGCTGGAACTATGACTAGTGTAGGCTAGGTGTCCTGAAACATTCTGTGTTGTGGCTGCCTTGGTGGGAGTGGACAGAGCTTAAATGGTCCCAGGCCAGGACAGTCTGAGTGCACACACTTGTGTGTCAATTGGAATGGTGATAGGCATAGGTTGAGGTGTACCAGGGTACTCTGTACAAGGGTACCCTGGCAGGGCTGCTGGAGTCAAGGCAGACATGGGCCACGGTGTCTAAGTAGACTCCATGCAGGGGAACCCTGAGAGGCAGATAGAACTGAGGTGGGTGCTGATATGGGTGTACTGGGGTTCTCTGTGCAAGGTACCCTGTTGGGATTGCTGGAGATGAGGCAGTTATGGGCCTGGCTGTTCTGGGGTACTTCATGCAGTAGCACCCTGGGAGTTTAGCTGAAGCCAAGAGACAGTGTGGGCTAGATGACCCAGGACACCCCATGCAGGGGTGTCCCTGGGGGGCCAGCTGGCCAGAAATCCTGGGGTGTTCCATTCAAGCAGAATTTTGGCAGGGATTCTTTGAGCATAGATGGTTGTGGACCAAAGGTTTCTAGAAAATTCCCTGGTGACTCATCTGTACCCAAAGACTTTTGGGTCTGGAGTATTCTGGGGTGAATTTTGCCTGTGTCATATTTGTAAAGTGGCTGGAGATGTAGTGAGTATTGGCGAGTGGTTCTCCAGTGTGTGCCTCATTGGGGTTACCTTGGTGGGATGGTTGGAACTGTGTGAGCTAAGGTCCATGGATCACTTAGGTGGTAGACTGGGTAGGGTGCCTAACCCTGTTTCTGTCCATGCTATCAAGGTGGAGGGTAGAATGCAAACCTCGGTGCTCACCAGCCCCTCTATTTGATGGAGAGTTTCGGCAGTTCCTTTGCCATTTATGGGAATTCAAGGGATGGATCTTTTACATTCTATTTGCTCTTTTAAGCTGTGGATTTTTTTCTGAACCCCAGAGCATATAGATTTGCTCAAAGTCCTTTAGCACTTCCTTTCACAACAATGCAAGGGGATTCCTTTGTTACCATCTTTCCATCTCTCTTTTTATTCTGCATGTGGCCTCTCTATAAGTTGATCTGTAAAACTGTTCAGTCAGCCCTTAGTTCTTCAGGAGGAATTGCTCTCCATATAGGTATAGATTTGGTGTAAAGTGGGGGAAGAGGTGAGTTCAGGGTATTCCTGCATCACCCTCTTGGACCTGAACTTCAGGCTTTGGTTTTCAAAATTGCTAAATGCAGATTTCAGGGAAGATGGGAGCTTATCTTGTCCCATGGATACAAATAAACAACACTCACATCAGTGTTAATAAACCATAAAATGATCCGAAGACTGGCAGAAACAACTCCACAACAAATGTAGAGAAGAGGCCACACTGAAGAAGTGGGGGTGGGGGTGGGTGGAGATAATGTCAGGAACTAAAGGGATACATGGGACTCTCCAAAGGAAGGAGAAATTTTGTGGGTGCATAAAGAGGAGAGTAACAGACCTCACACCAGGAAGTCCTCACAGGGAAGATGAATCCCCATAACATTTGGCTTTGAAAACCGAAGGGGCAAAACTTCACAACCACTTAAAAACAGTGGGACTTAAAAAATGAAACTTTAAAAATAAATGGTCTCTACTCTGGGAAGCTGGGAAGGCAAAAGGAAACTCAGTCTCTACCCTTAAATAGACAAAACAAACAAACAACCCATGGAGAAACAGCATAGAAGCAGCAATTTGAAAAATTCCTGGAGCACATATGAAATTTATTTACTAATCTCAGAGCATGTACTGGAGAGCCAGGTGTGCTTGGAAGACATCTCTGGGAATAAAGGAGATGGCAGGTACCATTTCTGTGCCCAACTTCCCAGCATAAACACAAACCATCAGTGGGAACCAGCAAGTTGCTGTCACTCTCTACCTACCTTGCTAAAACCATTGTGTTGTCCCTGTGCATGTTTTATGAATCTATCCTTCCAAATCTGCAGGTCTTACTACCTGTGACTTCATGTCCCCTACTGCAGAAGACCTGTGTACCAATCTTAACACTGAACATTCAACCCCTGCACACTTCTTAGGATTTCCCCCTCCAATACACTCTTCACTGGAGCCCATCAAAACAGGTGCTGCAAGCCTGGCAGTGTGCATGCAGTTCTGGAAATGATTAACATTACTCTAAAGTAACTCCTGCCTCAGGGAGAGGAGAATATAACCACATACACCAGGCAAAATGGGGCCTCAGCAGTGGGCTGAGGGCACACAATTGGTCTGACTATAGGCCCTGCCCACCAATGAAAGCTTCTAAGGGAAAAACACAGGGAAACTGTTTTTCAATTTGGTACAATTGCATCTCTGCAAATGCCATCTAAATCAACTCATGTCCCAGGTGGTCCCAGACTGGCCCATTAATACCACAGGGACTAAACACTGCCCGCAACTGGCAAAGAGACCCACTGAAGAAAACTGGGCTTAAGGGGAAAAATATCTCAGCCACAATAGCACAGTGCATGCAACACACATTGGAGACAATCCTGAAGTGACAGGTTCTGGTGAACAAAGGACACTGCATTACAGAACACTACCATACCTCTTCTTCATAAGGTCACGATTTTTCAGGTCACTTCATAAGGTCATTTCATAAGGCTTAGATGATTTTCCTAACACAGAGAAACAGAAATGGAGATTTAGACAAAATGAGGAGACAGAGGAATATGTCCCAAATGAAAACCAGACAAAATCACAGTAAGAGACTGAAATGAAAAGGATATCAGTAATAAGACTGATAGAGTCTTTAATGATCACAAAGATACTTATTGGATCAAGAGAAGAATGGAAGACATTATTGATTTTCAAAAAGATTAAAAAAAAGAAAAAAAAAGAAAAAAAGCTAGATATGGGGAACTTAATAAATGAACTTAAAATTGCACTAAATGGAATAAATCATTAACCACAGGAAGAAAAATGTATCAGTATCCTGGAGGATGGAGAAGCGGAAAGCAATCAAGCTGAATACCTGAGAGGAAAAAAAATACAAAGTGAGAACAGACTTAGGGAATTTAGTAAAACCATCAAATGTAATAACATTCGCATTAGAGGGATCCCAGAAGGAAAAATAAGAGAAGAGGGGGCAGAAAATTTATTTGAAGAAATAATAGCTGACAACTTCCCAAATATGGGAAGGAAAGAGAAATCCAAATTGAAGAAGGACAGAGATCTCACAACAAAATCAACACAATTAAGTTCCCACCAAGAAACATGGTAATTAAAATGGAAAAAAAATAGTGATAAGAAAGAATTTTAAAAGCAAAAAGACGGGGGTGCCTGGGTTGTTCAGTTGGTTAAGCACCCAACTTCAGTTTAGGTCGTGATCTCACAGTTCATGGGATTGAACCCCACATTGGATTCTGTGCTGACAGCTCAGAGCCTGGAGGCTGCTTCAGATCCTGTGTCTCCTTTTCTCTCTGCACCTCCCCTGCTTGTGTTCTGTCTCTCAAAGGTGAATAAATGATACAAAGTTTTTTTTTTAAGCAACAAGACTAAGAAAGCAGTTAGAAAAACCTGGTAAACCTATCAGTAGATTTTTTAGAAGTAACTTTGCAGGCCAGAAAGGAGTTGCATGATACACTTAAGGTGCTGAAAGAAAAGAAAGGCAAGCAACACAAACAAACAAAAACTGCAGCAAAAAATACTCTATCTAGTAAGGTTATCATTCAGAATAGAAGAGATAAAGATTTTTACAGACAAAAGCAAAATTAAAAGAATTTATTACCACTAAACCAGCCCTAAAAACAATGTTAAAGATGACTCTTTGAGTGAAAAGGAGTACTTTTCTTACTCCTTTAGAAAAGTAGGAAGCACAAAAGAAATACAAATAAGTATATCTATAAAATAAATCTAAAGTTTCACAAAATAAAAAGATAAAAAATGACACTACATAACTAAAACCCTGGTGTTGGAGGAAGAGGAATAAAAAGTGGGTCCAAACTTAAGTGACCATCCACTTAATATATATTGCTTCATGCAGAAGATGTTATATAGAAACCAAATGGTACACATCAAAAAGCAATAGCAGATAAGCAAAAACATAAAAAGAAAGGATCCCAAGTATATCATTAAAGAAAACCAGCAAAATATGAGAAGAGAGCAAGAGAAGAGAAAATAGAACTACAAAAACGAACATAAAACAAGTTACAAAATAACAATAAATACATACCTATCAACAATTACTTTGAATGTAAATGGACGAAAACCTCCAATGAAAAATACAAGGTGATGAAATGGATTAAAAAAAAGAAAAGACCCATCTCTTTGCTGCCTACAAGAGACTCATTTCAAACTTGAAGATACATGTATATTGAAAATGACGGGATGGGGAAGCACTTATTTTGCAAATAGTTGTGAATGGCAAGCCAGAGTAGCAATGCTGATATCAGATAAAATAGATTTTATGAAGACTGTAGTAAATGGCAGTCTAGTAGGAGGACCCTATCCTTGTCCTGTCCCTTGAACACAATTAAATAGCTATCAAATCATTCTGAAACCTCAAGATATCAAGCTGGGGACTGAAAAAACAAACTCCACACCTAAAGAAAGAAAAGAGGTCACATTGAGGAAGGTAGGAAATGTGGAGACATGGTTGGGGACAGAACAGAGTGTGGGTGCTGCAGAGGGGAGGGAGCCCTGGTCACAGAGAAAGGCGAGAGAGAGAGAGAGAGGGAGAGAGAGAGAAGAGAGGAGAGCACAGGAAAATGCACAAAAACACTTCCCCAACATCAAAGGTGTTGTCTTGGAAAACAAGAGGGATTGATCTTTGTGTTTTTGTAACCAACAACTCTCAAAGACAGTAGTCTTAAAGGTCAATGGACTCAGACAGGATAGAGCCTTCAGGGTACTACCCTCTCCTGGAGAGAAGGCTGATGAACAATCTTGGGGCTGAAAGCACCATCTGAGGATCCCACAAAGCACATGGGGGAGAGACTGTTCACTCTTCTTGGAAGGCATCTGTGAGAGGTGGCATTCACAGGGATGGTTTTCTGGGGACAAAAGAACTGGCAGGCACCATTTTTCTCCACCAAATCTCAACATAGGCACAGAAGCCTTCTAAGGGCTTCTCACCCCAATATGGGCTGTTTAGCCTTCTTGCTCCAAACCTCACACTCCTGGCCTCTGCAACTGCCCTTCATCATCAAACATGCATCTGTCCCAGCAGGGCAAGACCCTCCTCCAGAAGACCAATTCATGCCCCTGCCATAGCAGTTCCCTAAGGTTTGGAGTTTTAAAACTCAGCAGGCCTTTTATTTTTATTTTTTTAAAGACATAAGTAATTTTAAACAATACAAAAAAAAGTTGGGAGGAGCCAAGATGGTGGAACAGCATGGAAGCTTTTTGTGTGTCTTGCGTCAATGAAATACAGCTGGACCAACACTAAACCATCCTGCACACCTAGAAAACTTATCTGAGGATTAACACAACAATCTGCACAACCTGAACAACAGAATTCAGCAGGTACATGGCACAGAGAAGTGAACTTGGGGAAAGAGAAGCCACAGAGGGCAGGGAGCTTCTTTTGCATACAGAGAAAGGATGGAGATGAGGCAGGGGGGAATATGGGAAAAGCACTCCCCCTGAAAAGCAGCTGGAGAGAAATTGGAAAATAGGAAACAGCCACAGGGACTGAACTAAAAAGGAAGAAAGGAAAAAGGAGAGGGTTTAAATTCCATTAAGACTATAAACAGGGGGAGTGCAGAGTCTGAAACTCCACAGCTCAATACCTGGCAGTGCTCGGATGGAAAGGGTAAATCCCCAGGAGCAGAGGGGAGTCCAGGAGGTTCTCGGGCCACATGGGGAGAAGCGTTCCACTGTTGGAAGGACACTTGGTATGGGCTGTGAGGCCACCTGGTCCCAGCTGACCCCAGAGAACAACCACATTCGCTGGTGCTGGAACAATCTCCTTAAGGATGAAGTCTGGTGCCAGATGTGTGTTGTGATTTTCCACAATCCCTAAAATGCTGCTGCTACACTATCTCACGCACTTTTTCTGGGGTGGGCTGGCACCCAGCCAGTCTCTGGGCATTGGTACCAAACTGCTGGGTGCAAGCCAGCACCCAGCCACTGCTCAGTGAGACCCTCTGTAGAGGGGCACAACAGGCCAAAGCCACAGTCTCTCAGAAGTAAGGGGCCTGGAAAAACAGCAGCATCTGAGAAGAACTCGGGAGGGAAATGTTGCCTGGGGCTTGGTCACAGACTGTGTAAAAACAGGGAGGGGACGGAAGCCAAAGAAAACAGACAGGTGCACAATGGCTGATCAGGGAGAACAGAGTTCCGATACTAGAGACTGGGTAGCTGGGTGACACCATTATTACCACATCCGTACAAGTGCATATGCACCTACAAGTGACACAATAATCTACCCCAGTAAGCTAAGCAGCACCATCTAGTAGAGTATGGAGGAGTTACACTAAGCCCTGCCCAACTGGGAGAACCTCACTTTTCAAGAACATAAGTCTGACAGCCTGCTTAGTTTGTGGACTATAAAGCACTTCATAGTTTGACTTCTAGGGGAAAATGAAGTAATTTCAGTTGTATTTCAATCTGTTAATCGATTTATTCAATTTTCTTTCTTTTTTTTCTCTTTTACACTTCTTTTTCTTACAGAAAGAGAAAAAATCATTTTATTTTCAATTTTTATTAAAAATATTTTTCCTTATTTTTTTCTACTATATTTTTTACTTTTGTATAAAAATTTTCAAATTCTATTTTACTTCCATCATTTAATTTAGTGTACTTCAGTGCCTTCATTTTTTTCAAATTTGTGATCAATTTCCTTTTTTTCCCCTGCTTTTCTCTAATCTATCAAGCCTCTTTCAACACCCAGACCAAACAATACCTAGGATTTATCATCATTTATTTGATTTTATTTGTGTGTGTGTATGTTTTCAATTTTTAATTTTAATATTTCTTTAAGTTTAATATTTTTAATTTAATTTTTTCTACCTCATTAATTCCTTTTTTCCCTTCAGAATGAGGAAACGAAGGAATACACCCCAAAAGAAAGAGCAGGAAGAAAAGACAGGGAATTAATGAACACACATACAAGCAAGATGTCTGAACCAGAATTTAGAATCATGAACAAAAATACTAGGTGGAGTCTAAAATAGATTACAAATCTCTTTATGCAGAGATAAAAGAAGTAAAAGCTAGTCAGGATAAAATAAAAAATGCTATAACTGAGCTGCAATGTCGAATGGATGCCACAGCGGCAAGGATGGATGAGGCAGAACAAAGAATCAGCAATATAGAGGACAAACTTATGGAGAATAATGAAGCAGAAACAAAGAGGGAGATTAAGGCAAAAGAACATGATTTAAGAATTAGAGAAATCAGTGACTCATTAAAAAGGAACAACATCAGAATCATAGGGGTCCCATGGGGCGCCTGGGTGGCTCAGTCGGTTAAGCGTCCGACCTCAGCTCAGGTCACGATCTCGCGGTCCGCGAGTTCGAGCCCCGCGTCGGGCTCTGGGCTGATGGCTCAGAGCCTGGAGCTTGCTTCCGATTCTGTGTCTCCCTCTCTCTCTGCCTCTCCCCCGTTCATGCTGTGTCTCTCTCTGTCTCAAAAATAAATAAACGTTAAAAAAAATAAAAAAAAAATCATAGGGGTCCCAGAAGAGGAAGAGAGAGAAATAAGGGTAGAAGGGCTATGTGAGCACATCATAGTGGAAAACTTTCCTACCCTGGGGAAAGACACAGACTCAAAATTCAGGAAGCACAGAGGACTGCCATTAGATTCAACAAAAACCAACCATCAAACAGGCATATTATAGTCAAATTCATAAAATACTCGGGTAAGGAGAGAATCACGAAAGCAGCAAGGGGGAAAAAAAGTCCTTAACCTACAAGGAAAGACAGATCAGGTTTGTAGCAGACCTATCCACAGAATCTTGGCAGGCCAGAAAGAAGTGTCAGGATATATTCAATGTGATGAATCAGAAAAATATGCAGACAAGAGTTCTTTATCCAGCAAGGCTGTCATTCAAAATAGGAGAGATTAAAAGTTTCCCAGACAAACAAAAATTAAAGGAGTTTGTGACCACTAAACCAGCCCTGCAAGAAAATTTAAGGGGGATTCTCTGAGGGCAGAAGAGATGAAAAAAGATGTTTAAAAATTTAAAAAAAAATAAAGACCAAAAGCAACAAAGGCTAGAAAGGACCAGAGAAAACTACTAGAAACTCCAACTCTATAAGCAACATAATGGCAATAAATTCATATCTTTCAGTGCTGACTCTAAACATCAGTGGATGAAATGCTCCAAACAAAAGATGCAGGGAAACATAATGGATAAGTAAGCAAGATCCATCCATATGCCCTTTACAAGAGACCCACTTTAGACCTAAAGACATCTTCAGATTGAAAATAAGGGGATGGATAACAATCTATCATGCTAATGGTCAATAAAAGAAAGCCAGAGTAGCCATACTTATATCAGACAACCTAGATGTTAAAATAAAGACTGTATCAACAAATGAAGAAGGGCCTTATATCATAATCAAGGGGTCTATCCACCAAGAAAACCTAACAATTGTAAATATTTATGCACCAAATGAGACAGCATCCAAATAACAAATAATAAATCAATTAATCACAAACATAAAAAAACTCATTGATAGTAATACCATAATAGTAGGAGACTTCAACACCCCACTCACAGTAATAGATCATCTAATCAAAAAATCAACAAGGAAACAATGGCTTTGAATGACACACTGGACCAGATGGACTTAAGACATATATTCAGAACATTTTATCCTAAAGGAGCAAGGTATACATTCTTCTCCAGTGCACATGGAACGTTCTCCAGAATAGACCATATAATGGAACATAAATCAGCCCTAAGTAAGTACAAAAAGATCGAGATCATACTGTGCATACTTTCTGACCACAATGCTCTGAAACTCGAAATCAACCACAAGAAAAAATGTGGAAAAGTAACAAATACTTGGAGAATAAAGAACATCCTACCAAAGAATTAATGGGCTAAAAAAGAAGTTAAAGAGGAAATTAAGAAGTATATTGAAACCAATGAAAATGATAACACCACATTCCAAAATCTCTGAGACGCAGGCAAAGCGGTCATAAAAGGAAACTATATAGCAACCCAGGCCTTCCTAAAGAAGGAAGAAATATCTCAGATACACAACCTAATCTTACGCCTTAAAGAGATGGAGAAAGAACAGCAAATAAATCCCAAAACCAGCAGAAGAAGGGATATAATAAAGATTACAGCAAAAACAATGCTATTGAAACCAAAAACACAGCAGAACAGATCAATGAAACCAGAAGCTGGTTCTTTGAAAGAATTAACAAAATTGATAAACCACTAGCCAGTTTAATCAAGAAGAAAAAGGAAAGGGCCCAAATAAATAAAATCAAGAATGAAAGAAGAGAGATCACAACCAACACAACAGAAATAAAAATGATAAAAAAGAATATTATGAGAAATTATATGTCAATAAAATGGGTAATCTGGAAGAAATGGACAAATTTCCTAGAAACATATACACTACAAAAACTGAAACAGGAAGAAAAAGAAAGTTTGAACAAACCCATAACCAGTAAAGAAATAGAATCAGTAATAAAAATTGTCCTGAAAAACGAGTCCAGGGATGGATGGCTTTCCAGGGGAATTCTACCAAACATTTAAGGGAGAGTTGACACCTATTCTCTTGAAGCTGTTCCAAAAAATAGAAATGGAAGGAAAAACTTCCAAAGTCTTTCTATGAAGTCAGTATTACCTTATTCCAAAACCAAAGACCCCACTAAAAAAGAGAACTATAGACCAATTTCCCTGGTGAACATGAATGAAAAAATCCTCAACAAGTTATTAGCCAACCTGATCCAACAATACATTAAAAGAATTATTCATCATGACCAAGTGGGTTTATACCTGGGATGCAGGGCTTGTTCAATATCTGCAGAACAGTCAATGCAATTCATCACATCAATAAAAGAAAGGATAATAATCACATGATCCTCTCAAAAGATGCAGAGAAAGCATTTGATAAAATACGGCATCCTCTCTTGATAAAAATTCTTAAGAATGTAGGGATAGAAGGGTCATATCTCAAGATCATAAAAGCCATATATGAATGACCCTACACTAATATCATGTTCAATGGGGAAAAACTGAGAGCTTTCCCCCTAAGGTCAGGAAAAAGACAAGGATGTCCACTCTCACCACTGTTATTCAACATAGTATTGGAAGTCTTAATCTCTGCAATCAGACAACACAAAAAAATAAAAGGCATCCAAATCAGCCAGGAGCAGGTCAAACTTTTACTCTTCGCAGATGACATGATACGCAATATGGGAAACCCAAAAGATTGCACCAAAAACCTGCTAGAACTGATTCATGAATTTAGCAAAATTGCAAGATATAAAATGAATGTATAGAAATCAGTTGCGGGGTGCCTGGGTGGCGCAGTCGGTTAAGCGTCCGACTTCAGCCGGGTCACGATCTCGCGGTCCGTGAGTTCGAGCCCCGCGTCGGGCTCTGGGCTGATGGCTCAGAGCCTGGAGCCTGTTTCCGATTCTGTGTCTCCCTCTCTCTCTGCCCCTCCCCTGTTCATGCTCTGTCTCTCTCTGTCCCAAAAATAAATAAACGTTGAAAAAAAAAATAGAAATCAGTTGCATTCCTATACACCAACAATGAAGCAACAGAAATAGAAACCAAGGAATTGATCCCATTTACAATTGCACCAAAACCATAAAATACCTAGGAATAAATCTAACCAAAGTGGTGAAAAATCTATACACTGAAAACTATAGAAAGCTTATGAAAGAAATTGAAGACACAAAAAAATGGGAAAAGAATCCATGCTCCTGGACAGGAAGAACAAATATTGTTAAAATGTCAATAATATCCAAAGCAATCTACATATTCAATGCAATCCCTATCATAATAACACCAGTATTCTTCACAGAGCTAGAGCAAATAATCCTAAAATTTGCATGGAACAAGAAAAGTCCATGAAATTCCAAAGCAATCTTGAAAAAAAAAATACCAGGAGGCATCACAATCCCAGTCTTCGAGCTGTAATCATCAAGACAGTATAGTAGTGGCCCAAAAAGAGACATTCATATCAATGGAACAGAATAGAGAACCCATAAATGGACCCACAAATGTATGGCCAACAAATCTTTGACAAAGCAGGAAAGAACATCCAATGGAATAAAGACAGTCTCTTCAGTAAGTGATGCTGGGAAAACTGGACAGCGACATGCAGAAGAATGAACCTGGACCACTTTCTTACACCATACACAAAAATAAACTCAAAATGCATGAATGACCTAAATATATGACAGGAAGCCATCAAATTCTCGAGGAGAAAGCAGGCAAAAACCTCTTTCATCTTGGCTGCAGCAACTTCTTATTCAACACGTCTCTGGAGGTAAGAGAAACAAAAGCAAAAATGAACTACTGGTATCTCATCAAAATAAAAACCTTCTGCACAGCGAAGGAAACAATCAGAAAAACTAAAGGGCAACCAACAGAATGGGAGAAGATATTTGCAAACGACATATCAGATAAAGGGTTAGTATCCAAAATCTATAAAGACCGTATCAACACCTAAAAACAAAATAATCCATTGGAGAAAAGGACAAAAGACATGAATAGACACTTCTCCAAAGAAGGCATCCAGATGGCCACTGACACACGAAACAATGCTTAACATCACTCATCATCTGGGAAAGAAATCAAAACCACAATGAGATACCACCTTACCCGTGTCAGAATGGCTAACATTACAACTCAGGCAACAACAGATGTTGGCGAGGATGCGGAGAAAGAGGATCTCTTTTGCACTGATTTTGAGAAGGCAAACTGGTGCAGCCACTCTGGAAAACAGTATGGAGGTTCCTCAAATAATTAAAAACAGAAATACTCTATGACCCAGAAATTGCAAATTGCACTGTTAAGTATTTATCCAAGGGATACAGGTACACTGTTTCAAAGGGACACATGCACCCCTATGTTTATACCAGCATTGTCAATAATAGCCAAAGTATGGAAAAAGCCAAAATATCCATCGATGAGTGAATGGATAAAGATGTGGTGTATATATATATAATCAAAAAGAATGAAATATTGCCTTTTTCAACTACATGGATGGAACAAGAGGGTATTATGCTCAGTGAAATTAATCAAAGAAAGACAAATATCATATGACTTCACTCATATGAGGACTTTAAAACACAGAGTAGATGAGCACAAGGGGAGGGAAGCAAAAATAATGTAAAAACAGGGAAGGGGACAAAACATAAGAGACTCTTAAATATGGAGAAGAAACAGAAGGTTACTGGAAGGGTTGTGGGAAGTGGGATGGTCTAAATGTTTAAGGGGCATTAAGGAATCTACTCCTGAAATCATTGTTGCACTATATTCTAATTTTGGTGTAAATTTTTAAAAAATTAAATAAATAAACAAACAAATAAATAAATAACTTTATTTTTTTATTAAAATAAAGTCATCGGGTTTCAGTGGGATAGAGCTCAAAGTTCACTATACTGCTAAAGGCAGGCAAGCAAACTAGAGACAGATGGCCTAAAAAATGCGAGTTGAAAATGTGTATGACACGTGTGGGGAGATTGCTCTTCTGGGAGTGCTCCCCTGAAAGCAGGAGGGAGGGAGACCAATCTCTAGAGATAAAAGAGTGAGCTGGTTCCATTTCCCTGCTCCACCCTCAACATAAACAAGCTTCAGTAAACAGGAGAGTTCTGACACTGGATGACTAACCTCTTTACACCAAGCTACTCCACTCTGTGCTTTGCTGGGGTAAGTCTACCTAAGTCCCAGTGCGGCAGGCCCTTCCTCCAGCGTACCATCAGAAACCCATGCACATACTATGTCTCCAAACAGAAATGTTTGCATTGCAAAGTTCAGTTCTACTGTAAGTAGTGCTAGGTCTCATTTACAAGCAGACCAGAACACCTAGTTAAAACTGGCCACACTCTGGCCAAGGTCCAAACCCTGCACACTGCAGGCAAGGGAAATCTCTAGACAGGACTGGCATAAAGGATAGAGCAGCCAAACACAGCAGCAGAGTGCAAACAGTACATATGAGAGACACTCTCTGAAGCATCAGTCCCTGGACATTTTATGACCTTTTTTTCATAAAGCCATTACTCTAAAGGCAGGAAAGCCATTACTCTAACACAAAGAAGAACCCAGAGACTTGGAGAAAATGCCAAGACGAAGGAATTCATCCCAAATGAAAGAACAAGAGAAGGTCACAGACAGATCTAATCAAAACAGATATAAGTACTCTGCCTGATGCAGAATTTAAAGTAACAATCAGAAAGATACTCACTAGGCTTGATAAAAGAACTGAAGACTTCAGAGAGGACCTTAATGTAGAGACAAAAGATTTAAAAAACAATCACACAGAAATGAAAAAGGCAATAAATAAGATTCAAACCAGATTAGATGTAATGACCACAACACTGGAAGAAGTAGAGGGACAAGTGATACAGAAGATAAAGTAATGGGAAATAATAAAGCTAATCAAAAGAGAGAAAGAAGAATTATGGATCACAAGAACAGCCTTAAGGAACTCAGTGACTCCATCAAATATTACATTTGTATGAAAGGAGTCCCAGAAGAAAAGGAGAGAGAAAAGGGGAAAGAAGGTTTATTTGAGGATATAATAGCTGAAAATGTCCCTAAGCTGGGGAAAGAAACAGACATCCAAATCAAGGAGGCATAGAGAACTCCCATCAAAATCAATAAAAGCAGACCAACACCAAGACATATTGTATTAAAATTTGCAAAATATAGTGATAAATAAAATATCCTCAAAGGATCAAGACAAAAGGAGTCCCTAACTTACAATAGAAGACCCAGAAGGCTAATTGGAGATCTCTCCCCAGGAACATGGCAAGCCAGAAGGGAATGGCATAATGTATTCAACATGCTAAATGAGAAAAATTTGTAACCAAAGATAGTCTTCCCAGCAAGGCTATTTTTCATAATAGAAGGAAATATAAAGAGTTTCCCAGACAAACAAAAATTAAAGGAGTTCCAGACCACTATACCAGTCCTGCAAGAAATATTAAAGGGTACTCATTGAATGTGAAGGAAAGAACAAAAGTGACAAAGACTAGAAAGGAACAGAGAAAACCTCCAGAAACAATGAGAAAACAAGTAATGAAATGGCACTAAATACATATCTATCAGTACTTACTCTGAATTTAAATGGACCAAATGCTCCAATCAAAACACATAAGGTGTCAGAATGGATTAAAAAATAAATAAAAACCATGACCCATCCATATGTTACTTAGAGGATACTCATTTTAAACATAAAGACACCTACAGTTTGAAAGTGAGGAAATAAAGAAACATTTAGCATACAAATGGAAGTGAAAAGAGAGCCAGAGTACCAATACTTACATCAGACAAACTGGATTTTATTTTTAAAATTTTTAATGTTTATTTTTGAGAGAAGGTAGAGAGAGAGGGAGAGAGAGAGAGAGAGAGAGAGCCAGGGAGGGGCAGAGAGAGAGGGAGATACAGAATCTGAAGCAGGTTCCAGGCTCTGAGCTGTCAGTACAGAGCACAATGCAGTGCTCAAACCCACAGATTGTGAGACCATGACCTGAGCCAAAGTCGGATGTTCAACTGACTGAGCCACCCAGCCGCCCCTGACAAACTAGATTTTAAATCAAAGACTGTAGGGGGTAGGTAAGATGGCAGAAGACTAGGGAGAACCTAAACTTGTCTCTCCCTTGAACAAAGCTAGGTAGTTATCAAATCATTCTGAACACCAAAGACATCATGTCATTTACAAATAGTGAAAGTTTGAAATATTTCTTACCAATTTATGTGTCCCTTATTTCTTTTTATTGTCTGACTGCTGAAGCTATGACTTCCAGTAGTATATTAAATAGTAATGGTGAAAGCTGGCTATGGAGTTATTTCTAGAAAGTGTATTGTAAGTCCTGAAGGGTGAAGGGTGAATGAGATAAAAGCTGAAATGTCAGCTATGTTTTGGTCTCGAGGCTGTAGAATGTGATAGCATTATGAGATCAGAGTCCAATGATCCCACAAAGGACAGTTTTAGACACACCTGCTGTAAATCTTTGACATTCCTTGAAACCACACTCATTCCCTCCATGCCTTCAGGTAACCACCAGGCATATGTCTGGTTAATGTCTAAAGATCCTTTGCACTCTCTTTCCTAGCTTTGATATTCTTTGATACTTCTATATAATGAAATATGAAGTAAAGACTGTGTGCAGTTTGCTGCTGCTGCTGTTTCTCTGACAGAGGCAGCCCCGCGCGTTCACTCAGTCTATGTGTCGGCTACAGCAGGCATCTTTGTCTTATTCCTGAATGTAGGGAAAAATCAATTTTTCCCCATTGATGATGATATTAACAGTGGGTCTTTCCTATATGACCTTTATGATGTTAAGGTATGTTTCTTCTGCCCCTACTTTATTGAAGGGTTTTTATCAAGAAAGGATGCTCTATTTTGTCAAATTCTTTTTCTGCATATATTGAGAGGATCATATCTTATCATTTCTTTTATTAATGTGGTGCATCATATTGATCATTTTGTGAATATTGAGCAAATCCTGAAGGTCAGGAATAAATCCCACTTGATCATGGTGAATAATTATTTTAATGTACTGTTGGATTTAATTTGCTAGTATCTTGTTGAGAATGTTTGCATCCAGTTTCATCAGGGATAATAGCCTTAAATTTTCCTTTTTAGAGGGATCTTTAACTGGTTTTGAAATTAAGGTAATGCTGGCTTCATAGATTGAGTTTGGAAGTTTTCCTTCAATTTCTATTTTTTGGAACAGTTTGAGAATAATAGCTATTAACTCTTCATAAGTGTCTGGTAGAATTCCCCTGGGAAGCTATATATCCCAGGACTCTTCCTTGGTATATTTCTGATTATTGATTCATTAACCTTCTTTGCAGGTTATGGGTCACATAAAATTTTCTATTTTTTCCTGTTTCATTTTTGGTAGTTTTTTAGTTTCTGGGAATTTTTCAGTATCTGCCAGATGCCCAGTTTGTTGAAATATAATTTTTCATTGTATTCTATAATCATTGTTTTTATTTCTGTGGTGTTACTTGTGATCTTTCCTCTCTCATTCATGATTTTATCTATTTGGGTCCTTTCTCTCTCTCTCTCCCTCCCTCCCTCTCTCTCTGTCCTTTTTTTTTTTTTTTTTTTTTTGTATAGTCTGTCCAGGGCTTTATCAATTTTGTGTATTCTTTCAAAGACTAATCTCTAAGTTTCATTGATCTGTTTACTGTTTTGTTATTTTCTTCTATATCATTTACTTCTGCATTAATTTTTATTATATCCTGTCTTCTGCTGGCTTTAGGCTTTATTTGCTGTTCCTTTTCTAGCTGCCTGATGTGTATGGTTAGGTTGTATATTTGGGAACTTTCTTGCTTCTTGAGATAGGCCTGAATTACCATATAGTTCCTTCTTAGAACTTCCTTTGCTGCATTCCAAAAGGTTTGGAATTTCATGTTTTAATTTTCATTTGTATTCCATGTATTTTTTATTTGTTATTTAATTTCCTGGGAATCCCATTCATTCTTTGGTAGGATGTTCTTTGACCTCTATGTATTTGTGTTTATTCCAAATTTTTTCTTGTGGTGGACTTCAACTTTTATAGCTGTCTGAAAATATTCATGTATGATCTCAATATTTTTGTATTGGTTGAGGCCAAATTTGTGACCCAACATTTGATCTATTCTGTTAAATGTTCCATTTGCACTCTAAAAGAATGTGTATTCTTCTGCTTTAGAATGGAATATTCTGAATATATCTTTAAGTCCATCCAGTCTACTATTGGACCTTGTTAGTTTTCTGCTTAGATTATCTGTGCATTGTTGTATGTGGGTGTTAAAA
Organism: Lynx canadensis; assembly: GCF_007474595.2. Taxonomy (NCBI): domain Eukaryota; kingdom Metazoa; phylum Chordata; class Mammalia; order Carnivora; family Felidae; genus Lynx; species Lynx canadensis. The sequence goes on along the minus strand of NC_044303.2, from coordinate 83,038,912 downwards.
TTTCCTACTACCATTGCATTATTATTAATTAGTTTCTTTATTTTTGTTATTATTTGCTCTATGTTTTTGAGAGATATTTACAAGTGATAGAACTTTTTGATGGATAGACCCCTTAATTATTGTGTAATGCCCTTCTTTATCTCTTGTTACAATCTTTGTTTTAATGTCAGGTTTGTCAGATATAAGTATGGCTATTCCAGCTTTCTTTTTTCTATTAAGTAACATCTCTCTCTCTTTTCAACTTTAGACTTGTCTATGATTTACCATAGAAATTATAATTGCTCTGTTATTCCCAAATGAGTCCATTTTGCTGATAAAATAACTGGCTCTTTTACTTTTAATGTCAAATGTAGCTATGGCACTAAGTTTGTGGATTGAGTTGTAGAACCAGATAAAAGAACATAATGTAAATTTTAGATGCTCTTGAACTTGAGCATAAAATTGGCAATTATTGTGCATGGATGTGTGTGAAATCAATAGGAAATCAAAGACTGTGGGATGACAGCATCACATTTGTATTTTAGGGAAATAACTTGCGTAAAAAGGTGTAGTATACATTTTAGATTTCAAAAATACTTTTTAAAATTTATTTATTTTTTAATTTGCATCCAAATTAGTTAGCATATAGTGCAACAATGATTTCAGGAGTAGATTCCTTAAGGCCTCTTTAGCCCATCCCCCCTCCCACAACCCCTCCAGCAACCTCTGTTTGTTCTCTATATTTAAGAGTCTCTTAGACTTAAATCATGAGAATTCTTAAGATATTAAAAGACACCAGAGAAAGATATTTGGAGATTGAACTTGGGCAATAAATGAAGACTTGGGGGATGGACTAATAAGTAATTCCTTTAAGTAGAAATAACTTATTTAAGCGCTCTCTCGCTCTCTCTCTCTCTCTCTCTCTCTCTCTATATATATATATATACTTGAATATAGAATAAATTGTCAATCTTCCTCATATTTCTATGCAGGTACTGACTCCTACTATTTTTAAATAGAAATTGTAAAAAATGCTATACAAAATAAGACCCCTAAAATTACTTTTATAAAATGATGTTAGGATAAGATGGACTCCAAATGTCAATTACAATTATGATGAAGGAGGACAATATGTAAGCAAACTTATAAACACCACATTTACATGCTTGTTTTTGCTTGTTACTTCACATCCCACTACCTATATTTTATGTATTACAAATATATTTTTATATACCATATATACTTTGTAAAAGCATTTTATTCAATGTTTAAGTTTCTGCTGTGTAACAAGTAACCAAGAGCCCCATCTAGCTATTTGGCACTTGAAATGTGTATATTCAAAATTGTAACATGCTCTAACTATAAAATACACAGAAGGTTATGAAGACCTAGACTGAAACCAAAGTAAAAGTCACATTAATAATTTTCTATTGACTAACAATAAAAACCATAGCATGACAATATAAGTATAAATATTAATATGTACTAACATATTGCATTTAATATAGTATATATATATCATTAATATAATTGCTGTTAATATCAGTATTTATTTTAATGTTTTGAGTTAAAACAATATATTATTTAAATCAATTTTACTTTTTAACTGTGGTTGCTAATTTTTAAAATTACATGTGGCTCACATTACATGTCTATCAGACAGTGCTGCTCTAAGGTGTTCTAATTAACCTGGAAAAGGATAACAAGAGTAAGGGCAGCCATGATTATTCTTTATTGGCAGAGAATCTCCCAAACTCTCTTTTCATGGCCCCAAGAACCTCCTTATTCCTCAGGCTATAGATGATGGGATTGAGCATGGGGGTGAGGATGGTGTAGAAGACTGCCAGAATCTTATCTTCTGTTGGTGAACGGAGATTCCTGGGCCGAAGGTAGGTGTAAACAAAAGGTGCATAGTAAAATGTCACTACAGTTAAATGTGTTGAACAGGTGGTAAAGGCCTTCTTTCTTCCCTCTTTTGAGTGCATGTGATAAATAGAAAAAAGAACCCATCCATAAGAAGCAGTAATGCCAAGGAAAGGAAAGAGGAGAAAGAGACTTGTACTCACAAAAACCATGTACTCATAGACCCAGGTGTCTATACAGGCCAAAGGTAACATGGCTGGCACATCACAAAAGAAATGATTAATGGCCCTGGACCGGCAGTAAGGAATATGGAGAGCATAGACTGTGTGTGCCAAGGAGTTGATAGACCCCAAAATCCAAGATCCTATGATCATTTTCACACACGTCATTTTACTCATGCGGATGGGATAATGAAGGGGGTGGCAGATAGCTACATAACGGTCGTAGGCCATTGAGGACAGAAGTAAACCCTCAGAACATGCCATAGTCAGGAAGAAAAAGCTTTGCATGCCACATCCCAGGAAGGAGATACCTTTCTGTCCAGAGAGGAAGTTGAAAACCATCTTTGGGACAGTGGTGGAAATATATATTAGGTCCATGAGAGAGAGCTGGCTGAGGAGAAAGTACATTGGTGTGTGAAGCCGGGGATCTAATCGTATGAGGTGAATCATGGCTGAGTTGCCCACTGAGGCAAGAAAGAATATGAAGACGATAAAAAATAAGAGAAAAAGGCCAGTTTGATTTGAGGGAAACAACCCCAACAAAATGAAATCATTTGAAGTTTGATTCCATTTCTCCATGAAATTGTACTTTTTTCACTCCCTTGAAAGAAAAATAAAAACAAAACAAAGCACATAACAAGAAATTAAACAAACAGGAGCATAAAAAGGAATTATTATTTTATAAATATTTGTTTATATTTAATTGTCTTTTTTTTCAATACTGCAGCTTTCATAGAACCATTTTAGTGTCTGAATTAAATATTCCCCTTCAAATTGTTTGCTAAGCACTGCAACAAGTGATCTTCAGTATGAAGCCTAGTATTATAGCCAGCACAAACAAACAAAATAACTAAAACATTATTCTCTCCATAAGTTTTGTTTACGCACATCACTCAGCATTTATAAGATGCCACATGAATCTCTGTATTCCCTGGTGTCTGTTAATTTAACACATTATATTTACAGTAGTAACTGGATTATGTGACTCAAAATCTTTGTGTAAGCTTAAATTATTATTCCTCTATTACCTAGTTCTTTTCTACATCTTTAATTTCTGGTCTTTCTTCCCTAAATGGGATACTGCAGTGAGGAAAATGTTCATACTCTGCCTCTCATATTCTTATCACTTCTGTACCTTTCCTAAACATGTGATCTCCACCAAAAATCACTATCCTTGAACTGTAAAGTTCTTGCAGAACTTGTGAGATCTACATGAATTATAAAATATTATTTGAACATTCTCTCTTTCATAATGATGTTTGAATTTTTAAAGACCTACAGAACCCAAAGTCAAATGCACAGATTTTCATACCTAATTTACTTTCCTTCAATAATTATTACCCTTTTGCAAAATATTTGGCTTAATTCAATATTTTGGAATAGGTCAAAACATTCTGAATTTGGAGAGAGTACTTACCCCCTTTTTCTATTCTCTTGTTTCTGATACAGTAGATGGTAGCATAATTGATTGAAAAGCTGTTCTATTAGAAAAGCAGGTATAAGCAGGAAAATACTATTGAATTTGTAGCTTAAACATTTGTACTTACCCCTTTTGGCTTATGAAAAGTGGCAATATTCGTATTATGCATTAATTACTTAAAACAATCAAGAAATATTTTCCTTTCTGGAGAATTTTTCAGGTTTCTAATGTCCAATCCTTTCCTTGAGAATTTTTAAATGTAACTCAACATTTTATAGCTTCTCCTTTTCTCTTTCTCAATCAGTTCTGGCAGTTCTTTTCTTCACTCATTCTCCTATGCATGCATAAATTGTGATTGTGGTATTTCTTACACTTCCAAATACATGTTTTATTTTTTCCTTTACCAGTTTCAGTGTAGGACTTTCTGCTCTCTGTGAGCTTCTCTGTCTGAGGGAGGCATCTGAATTGTTATGTCCAAGATTTGGGTAATATTGATTGAGTTACTGATTTTTCAACAGTAAAGCAAAACAATTAATAGTTCGTTGTGGTTTTCCACATATTCTGACTTTATTATTTTTTATTTAAATTCAACTGAGCTAACATATATGTAGAACTGATTTCAGTAGTAGAATTTAGTGATTTATCACTTATAGATAACACCCAGTGATCATCCCAACAAGTGCCCTCCACAATGCCCATCACCCACTTAGCACATTTCACCCCCCTCCTCTCAAGCAACCTACAGTTTGTTCTCTGTATTTAACAGTCTCTTATAGTTTACCTCTCTCTATGTTTGTATCTTATTTTTCCTTCCATTTAATTCAATATTTACCTCACATTATTTTGGTAATCAGGAATAAAATTGTGAAAAAGGACTTGCAATAGAGAAATGGAAACATATTTTTATAGTTGTTTAGTTGATTCATGCTAACAATAAAAAGTACATAGTCAGGAACATAAGAGGTACATACTACCATTGGACATGGGTGTTACATGGGATAATAGACATCTGCTTTTTATAACTTCCTAGAAATAAAAACTAATGGCCCAAAATATAAAGATCAAACATGCAGCTACCATAATGATTAATTCATTCATTCCCTCAAGCAGCTGTTTTACTGTATGGCAGTGTTAAGTACTGAGAAGCTTTGGTGATTTAAAATAAACAATTTTCCAATCGTGTAGCTAAAGTTTAGTGAATAATACAGACAACAGACAAACTCTTACTTGCAACCCAATGTTATGTAGTGACTAATACTATAAAGAAAAATTAAATAATATAAATGAATAAAGAGACAGCAGGATAAGAGCACTAAAAAAGACACTCTGAAGAGGCAATTTTCAGACATGTTCAAGAGTTTTCAACTTGAGTGAACAGCAGCTAAATAGTGAAACCTATTCAGTGTATCAGGACAGTAGTGATGACACCAGGGTTTTGAAGCACAAGGTATTAGGGAATTTGTATAGAAAAAAGCAGAGTATGATAAGGACTTTGATTTTGTTCTGAGGGAAATGAGAAGCCAAGGAGAGTGACATGATGTCATTATATTCTAGAAGTCATGCAAGATGCTCTAAGTGAGTGGAGATTTTCAAGAAGTGCACATAGGAGATGTGGACATAGGAGCTACAGTTCAGGGTCTATTTTCATTAATAACCAACAGATTTCTTTAGTGGGTATGGGGCAATATTTAAGGTACTGGAATTATATCAAACACCATCCCCTGTTTACATTAAAACTTGGAGAATATTTTTGAAGGAAACAAAACATTCTCAAAAAGAGAATATGGCATTTCTATGTGGTGGCATCAGAATTATTCACAGGGGTTAGGCTCTGTTCACATTTAATATTATTCTTCTTGTAACAATTAAGTTCAATGATAAATGTCCATCCCTTGGTATGGACCATGGTTGTGAGTGCAGGATGCCTAGCAATCATTCTAAACTGTTATGACCCTCAACAGAATGCTGATGAAGGAACATCAGTGAAACAGCTCTATATCTTATTATTTGTTCATGTTCAACTCCCTCACCTGACTTTTGGGTTTTTTCCTTTATGCTGAGGATTTTCCTGATTTTCAACAGAAAATAGTAAGGCCTGAACCAATCACTAGAGTTGGTCACCCATATGGGGATAATGTAGGACCGGATTATCAGTCTCTCTCTATGACCTCATACAGCAAATATTGCATCATGTCTCAAATAAAATTGCAACATTTTATTTGCCTGATGAACCAAAGCTTACCTTAGTACTCAATTAATAGTTCATACTCATAAAAGGTGGCCAGATCAGTTCAAAAATCACTCTTTGGCATCATGTGGTCTGGAAATTAGGAAAAAATAGACTTTGGGATACTTTCCTTCTTACTTTGTTTAATTACAGTTTAAATTCAGGGGAAAAAATGCACCAACCATTTCTACAAACCAATTGCAAGCACTGAACAAACAGGCTGTTTTTGTATTCTATTGGAAAGTCATATTGTAAAGAGAAATGTATACATTTTGATTTTATGTTGCATAATTTAGAGTTCAGAATGTCAGAAAGATTCTTTAGTGATAGTTACAACATTTTTTGTTTGTTTCCTAAATTGAAAACTAGCATCTCATAAAACAATGGAAGCCATAGTTACTTTCAGAGTCTTGTAAATCTGGGACTTTAAACTTTTAGGACATAAGACATAGGGTCTATTTTAATTAATATCCAAAATATTTTTTACTGGGTATGGGGCCATATTTAATCCACTAAATTACATGAAACCCCACCCCTGTTTACACTATATCTTAGAGAATATTGTTCCTGGAGCTACAAGCTGGATCTATCATGAATGTCTCCCTGGATCATCTTAAGAAGCACATTGCTGAAATTTATATAGCTAAAAGGAAAAAAAGTCTTCAACTTAAAGGACTTCTATATGTAAACGTGCCTATCTCAGGTTCTAAATATACTTTGTAAAAGTTACAAGTTAAGCACAAGACCAAGAAGAAAATCGTTAGTCTGAGCCTCAGCTAATTCAATGCCAACAACGTTATAGGATGGCTGTGAAGATGGAATTTATTGAGTTCTGTGTATTTGGCACATAGTCCTCTATAGGTGCTAATCTCATTTGTTCATTTCATATCTTAAGCATTGAGAAGCCTCAAGTCCAGAGAGATTAAGTGACTTAAGGTCACACACACAACTCCAGCCACACATCATATAATAATAGGGTTATACATTTTAATATTTTAAGTTTATTCTTAGGTTTTCCAGTTTGTTATGGAGCTGCTTATTCTCTATAAAGTAGAAAATATTTCCCTAAGAGAAAAACCACATCTCTAAAATATTTCCCTGAGTTTTAACTAACACAAATCAACTTAATTCAGTAATATTGCTGTGACTCACCTCGTCTGAAGTACTTGAGTTTGTATTTTGGCAGAGAATATTTTTATATTGACATCATTGCCTGTTAATAGTCCACTGAATTATTTAAAGTGTTTAAGCAACAAACTTTGCTAACATAGTTTCTCAGCCTATCCCACAAGATCACGTAATTGATCACTAGTCTCTGCATCAGATCAAAATTCTCTGACAATGAGGGCCTTTTCTTTATCTCCTAAAATTTAGGAGAGGTAAATTTCCAGGAATATTTTTTAACATCTGTTTCTCACTTCTATTGCTCATCAATCTCTTTAATATAAAACCTATGGGCACATTTAAAATCCTATTGCCCATAACTTGTTGGAATCAGAAAACAATTCTCTCTAGTGATTTTTTTTCCATTTCGTAAGTGATTAGTCAAAACATCTTCCTGTCCTATTATCTTGCCAAGTGAAAGCAGACTAAGACATTTTACACTTAATTCCCTCAGGTTCTACTGTAGGAAGTCAGAAGGATGAGTTACTATATTTAATATGCAAAACCTTACATCATTAAGACAGAAATTCCTCTTTCTCTTAATTGATCCCCAATGACCAAGTCCACAGGGGCCAAAATTCAAGAAACTCACTTCACTTATTTGAAGATCCACTCAGTTATGCACCTAGATAGAGTAAATCAATCAACCAAATCAACACTGTTGCATTCTGCTAATGCAGAATTAGGCTAAAGACAGATGAACTTGATCATTCTAGAACACGATTTGAGAGCTAGAAAAGATGTCAGATAATGCTTTCTGAATTTTTGTAAGAAAACAAGGATTCAAGAGATGCAAGAGTGTAAGTGCTCAGCTATACAATAGCAGAGCTACTATAGGGACAGTTTCCTACCTACCAGTGAGTTTGCAGACGGAATTATTGGTGATTGTGAATAAATTAAATTATGCTGTGTCAAAACACTTTCTTATATTTGTAGAGTTATAAGACAGTTAACCCATGTCAAGACATTTATCTGGTCAGGTGTCCTGCTGAAGTGGGAAACTGACTTCTAAAGACAGTGCAATAAAATGAACATTTAGACTCAGAGAGGAGTTTTATATGGCAAGTAACACTGATTAAAAGGTGGACTGGGGAAAAGTACTTAAAATTCTACCTTGCTGCCAAGTTCTAATGGATATCCTAAGAAATAAGTGGGGTGATATATGTCAAATGATTACAAGTACCTGCTGCAGGGGAAGTGAATAATACATTTTAGAAGGTCTTATTTATTACCCAATCATTCCACAGATTTGTAACTCAGAGTTTATAGTAAAAGTAATTTTTAACTCTTGCTTTTGTTTAAAATGTGGCACTTACCCTAGTAAGAGATGAAAGAATATTACTTAACAAAATTTTACTAAATAAATATAAATCTTTCAGATATATATACATATATACATATGTCATGGCACATCACACACACACACACACACATACACACACACACACACGCACATATATGTCATGGCAAATATGAAATATAAAACTGGAGAAATTAATTACATTGCTTTACATTTGATGAGAAAATAAGTTATAAATACATACAAATATTAAATATTTTGGTTGTTACTTTGGGTCTTTTATCATAATATCTATGTTTCCCTGTCTTGTGTTGTGGCATTCCTTGCTTTTATATGACCAAAACTTCAAACCAGATAAACTCCACTCTCAAACTGTTATAAAACCCACAAAGATCCTTTCAAAGTAATTAAACAAAGATGGAGAAATGTCATAATTATTCTGACAGATCTCACTTCAAATTTATGAACACATATTTTAAGTTGGTTCTTCTGCAAAATCAGTTTGACCAAATTTTCTTCAGGATTACACCAAACTAATAATCCACACCTCTTCTTCTCTACCAAAATCCAACACACTTCCATATTCCTTACCTCAGATGAGAAAAGAAAATAAATGTATTAGGAAAACACAATCAGAACTCAAATTATCCTGCCACTAAATATATCACTCATAATAATAGGTCATATATTTAGTATTGTTTCCTGTGATAGAGCATGAAATGACCTTGCTTTTTGTCGAATCCACTCCTATATTTTTGTACAGGTTTCATTCCTTCTCACCATCTCCTCAGTCCATTTCCCTCTGCTGGATCATCGTCATCAGTGCATAATCATGTTTTCTTTAGATATGTTTTCCTTATATTTCTAAAGAAAAAATGATTATGAAATATATATTATACATATATAATATATATATTACTAAAGAAAAATGATTATTAAATATATATAATATATATGAGATATTATATATATATGTATTTCTAAAGAAAACATGGTTATGCATTGATGAGGATGATCATTTCATGCACTATCACAGGAAACAAGACTAAATAAATGAGCTATTTGTAATTTTCCTTTTTAGTGGGTTTTTTGTATGGTTTTGGAATCAAGGTAATATTGGCCTCATAGAATGAGTTTGGAAGTTTTCCTCCCATTTCTATTTTTTGGAACATTTTCAAAATAAGAGGTATTAATTCTTCTTTAAATGTGTGGTAGAACTCCCCTAGGAAGCCATCCAGCCCTGGACTGTTGTTTGTAGGGATTTTTTAAATGATTTTTTTTTGAGAGAGAGAGAGAGAGAGAGAATGAATGTGTGTGTGGGGGGGGGCAGAGGGGAAGAATCTCAAGCAGGTTCCTCGTTCATCATGGAGCCTGAAATCGGGATTGATGTGACAACCCTGGGACCATGACCTGAGCTGAAATGAGGAGTTGGATGTTCAACTGACTGAACTACCCAGGTGCCTCTGTTGGGAGATTTTTGATTACTGATTCAATTATTTTACTGGTTATAAGTATGTTCAAATTTTCTATTTCTTCCTGTTTCAGTTTTAGTAGTTTATGTTTTTTTTTAATTCTATACATCTCTTCCACATTTCCCAATTTTCTAGTATTTAATTTCTCATAATATTCTCTTGTAATTATTTGTTTTTCCACTGTGTTGTTTGTGATCTCTCCTCTTTCATTCATGGTTTTATTTATTTGGATCCTTTCCCTTTCTATTTGAAAAGTCTTTCTAACTGCTATCAATTTTGTTAAGTATTCATAGAACCTGTTCCTAGTTTTCTTGATCTGTTCTACTGTTGTTTTTCTATATCATTTATTTCTGCTCTAATCTTGACTATTTCCATTATTCTGTTGGTTTTTGGCTTTATTTGTTGTTTTCCCAGCTCTTTTAGATGTAAGGTTAGGTTGTGTATTTGAGACTTTTCTTCCTTCTATACACCAATAATAAAGCAGCAGGAAGAGATATCAATGAATCAATCCCACTTAAGATTTCACCCAAAACCATAAGATACCTAGGAATAAGTCTAACTAAAGAGATAAAAATATGTACTCTGAAAATTATACAACGCTTATTAAAGACATTGAAGAAAACACAAGAAATGGAAAAATAGTTGATGCTCATGGATTAGAAGACCAAAAATTATTAAATATACATATAGAGATATAGCTATAGTATATATTATATAGTATAAGATAGTATAGTGTATATAGTATATACTATCAAAAGCAATTTACAATTCAATGCAATCCCTATCAAAATAGCACCAGTATTTCTCAAAAAGGTAGAAAAAAACAATTCTAAAATTTTTATGGCACCAGAAAAGATACTGAATAGCCCAAGTAATGTTGAAAAAGAAAATAAAGTTGGAGGTATCACAATTTGGGACATCAAGCTGTTTTACAAAGCTGTAATCATTAAGACAGTATAGTACTGGCACAAAAACATACACATAGATCAATGGAACAAAATATAAAACCCAGAAATGGATCCACAAAAGTATGGCCAACTACTCTTTTTTAAAAAGCATGGAAGAATATCCAATGGAAAAAAGGACAGTCTCTTCAACGTATGGTTTTGGGAAAACTGGACAGCAATATGCAGACAAATGAAAGTGTCCACTTTCTTATACCATGAACAAAAATAAGTTCAAAATGGGTTAAATACCTAAATTTGATACAAGAAACCATAAACCCTAGAGGAGAACACATGCAGCAAGCTCTCTGACTTTGGCTCTAGCAACTTCTTACCAGGCACATCTCCTAAGACAAGGGAAACAAAAGCAAAAATGAACTATTAGGACTTCATCAAGATTAAAAGCTTCTGCACAATAAAGGAAACAATCAACAAAACTAAAAGGCAACCTATGGAGTGGGAGAAGATATTTGCAAATGACATATTGGATAATGTACTAGTATCTATAAAGAACTTATCAAACTCAACACTCAGAATATAAATAATCCAGTTGAGAAACGGTCAGAAGACATAAACAGATATTTCTCCAAAGAAGTTATACAAATGGCTAATGGACACATGAAAAAAATGTTCAACATCACTAATCATCAGGGAATTACAAATCAAAATCACAATGAGATATCACTTCACACCTGTCAGAATGGATACAATTAAGAACTCAGGAAACAACAGATGTTGGCAAGGATGCAGAGATAGGGGAATCATCTTACACTGTTTTGAGGAATGCCACCTGCTGTAGTCACTATGGATAACAGTATGGAGGTTCCTCAAGAAACTAAAAATAGAACTACCCTATGATCCAACAATTTTACCACTAGGTATTTACCCAAATGATACAAAAACACAGATTTAAAGGGGTACATGTACCCCAGTGTTTATAGCAGCATTATCAACAATAGCCAAACTATTTAGAGAGGCCAAATGTCCTAAGACTTATGAATGGATAAATAAGATATGGCTCATATATATATATGCAATGGAATATTACTTAACCATCAAAAAGAATGAAATATTGCCATTTGCAATAATGTGGAAGAAACTAGAGTGTATTTTGCAAAGCACTATAACTCAGTCAGAGAAAGATAAACACTAATGATTTCACTCATATGTGGAATTTAAGATACAAAACAGATAAACTTAGGGGAATGAAAAGAAAAATAAAATAAGACAAAAACAAAGAGGGAGGTAAACCATAAGAGACTCTTTTTAAAGTTTTTTTCTATTTATTTTGAAAGAGAGGACACACACGACAGAGCAGGGGAGAGGAAGGTCAGGGTGTGGCAGAGAGAGAAGGAGAGAAAGAATCCCAACCAGGTCTGGGGCTGTCAGCACAGAGCCTGATGCAGGGTTCAAACTCATGAACCATGAGATCATGACATGAGATGAATCAGACACTAGAATCAGACACTTAACTCCATGAGCTGGTGCTCCACCATTAGAGACTAACTGTAGAGAACAAATTGAGAGTTGCTGGAAGGGAGTTGGGTGAGAGGATGAAATGAGTGATGGACATTAAGGAAGGTCTTTGTGATGAACACTGGGTGTTGTATGGAAGTGATGAATCACTAAACACAGACTCTTACTAGAATTAAGCATAATTCTTTTTGCTTGTAGAGATGGGAGTTGCTCGTGTTAAGGTGGAGTGTTGGTGGGTATTATGGATAAAGGGTTGCATAGCTATGATCAACAAAAAAATCCAGGGTGAAATGAATGGCTCTGTGATGCTGTCTCCATGATGTCTGGGGTTTTAGAACATGTTGAAAGAGTCTTCACATTTCCTTAAGTGACAAACAGGTTTTTGGTTGTGAGATTTTGTTGGTACAGAGAATCTTGGTGATAATCAACATGATTTAAGAGATAGTGAATAGTTATGGAAGACTAAGGTAGGCAAAATGGACCAAATATACACTGGGTATGAATTATTATGAGATCATTACTATTATAATTGTCAGATGACTACTCAGGTATTTGGGGAAAAGCAATATTAAAGTGGTGACATTTTGGGAATAGGCACAGATTGTGAATATATCCATTTGCTAAAAGTGCTCACCTCCAGGTAGCATAACTTCACAGAAGGCCTCAGTAGTGTAGTGGAAATGTTGGCTCTTCCTGAGATATTCCCATCTCTTTCTCTAGCCAATCTGGTGCTTACTTTATGGGCCCTTTCAGATAGTGACAATAGGGGCTTGAATAGAATCAATACATGAGCTCGGCTAAATAAACTTGGCTCCACCAAGGTTGATTTGGTTTATATTCAACCTCCCAATAAGGTAAATCAAAGTTATGACACTCATATAGTAATATTCACTGAGGAAATGAGCCTACCACATGGGGATAGGATGATTATATTGGACTTTACAATTCTATGGGGAGGGGCAACAATTTTTTCTTCAATGTACAGTAACATGTTTTAGCTTTTCTATTTAATAGCCTGTATATATGCCTTTCTGTACAATTGCTCCCTTCAAGAACATGTTTAATTCTATCATTCATTGGCATAAATAGTGCTTTACCATTTAATTCTATGGTATATGGTTGCTGACCAGTCAATATTATTTTTTTATTTTTATTTTTTTATATAAAAAGGAAAGTGACCAACGAACTCATTCCCATAAGACACTGTTTTTGTATTGCATGCACCATCACCCAAAAAATGTCTGTCCTGATACAAGAGTGGAAATTCCTGGTGAATCTTATTTACAGTGCCACCTTGGGAAAGCACTCTACCAAATATGTTTTAAAGGCTATAATGTATGAATTAAATTGATGTTGTACTGTCTCCTTCATGCTGGTTTCCCTTACCATATAATGGAAATAAAAGTAGTTGTTTTCATTAAGAATTAAAATAATCCACTGAAATATGCATTGACTTCTGTCCCTGGCAACTTGGGTCATTGAGGAAGAAATAAATATTCAGTCACACAGATCAAAGCACTGAATCTAACTGATTGGAACTGAAACTATATGTAGTCACTTAATGCTTCTCACATTGTTAAACCTGAAGGTTGAAAACGGATCAGTACACTTTCTTAATGTAAATTGTCACAGATAAAGTATATTGCTGTTGCCCCAGGTGCAAGGATTAATATGCTTAAAATCCAGAGAATTCAGTGGAGCACTGTTAAGTTTTCCTTAATCAATGGTCCTGAAAAGCTAAATATATATATATAAAAGCTAAATATATATATGCTAAATAAATATATATATATATACATATATTTAAAACTTTTTAAAGTTTATTTTATTTATTTTGAGAGAGAGAGAGCATGCAAGCAGGGAAGGGGCAGAGGTGGGGAGAGAATCTCAAATAGGCTCCATGCTGCCAGTGTGGAGCTTTATGTGGGGCTCAGTCTCACAAACCAAGAGATCATGACCCGAGCTTAAATCAGATGCTTAACCGACAGCTTCTCAAGCACCCCAGAAAAGACATTTATTTAATCTTCAAAAAAAGAAATATTCACATCCAAAACAAATGAAGATTGGAATTGGCCAATTGGCCATAGCCAGCCAAAATATTGGCAGGTAACAAGCAGAACTTGAAATGTATAATCAAAGAAGGCAGTCATAATTACCTGAGGATTTGTATTTAACTGCGGAAAAAGGATTTTTAATATATATACACATATATATAAGTATTGTATAATATATTTAATAATATATAATATATTGTATAATGTATAATATATATAGTATTATATAATATATATATATATATAGTATCATATATATATATGTGTGTGTGTATATATAAACATATATATTTTTTTTCTTTCCTTCCCACCACATGAGCTATATTAGTAGTGGCTTTGATTTTGTTTTATGTGGCAGTATACCCAAATTCCTATCATCATGTGTTAGTTGAAAATATTTTTCAAATTCTATTGACCCATTCTATTTCTTTGACCCATGTGTTGTTTAAAAGTGTATGATTTAACACCTAAATATTTGAGGACTTTCCAACTATTATTGTATAACCTTTATTCATTTTTGAGAGACAGAGAGCTAACAAGGGAGAAGCACAGAGGGAGACACAGAATCTGAACGAAGTTCCAGGCTCTGAGCTGTCAGCACAGAGCCCAATGTGGGATTCAAACCCACAAACCATGAGATCATGACCTGAACCAAAGTTGCATGCCTAACAGACTGAGCCACTCAGGTACCCCTATTTATTGCTTAATTTCATTCTGATCTGAGATAAAACCTTGTATCACTTCTATACTTTTAAATTTGTTAAAGTTTGTTAAGACCTGGAGTGTGGTCCATTTGGTGAATGTTCTATGTGAACTTGAGAAGCATGTGTAACTTGCTGTTGTTTCATGAAGTAGTCTATAGATGTCTGTTATATCCAAGTGATTGATGACACTGTTTAGTTGAAATGTGTCCCTACGATTTTCTGCCTGCTGGAGTTATCACCATTGAGGGATAGCTGCTGAAGTCTCCAACTACGATAGTGGATTCATCTATTTTTCCTTACAATTCTATAAGTTTTTGCATCACATTTTTTGGCTCTTTGTTAGGCATACACACATTAAAGATTGTCATATTACACCTCATTTCATTCGTGTTATTTTTTCATGTTCTGAAGTTGGCTTGGTCTAATAAATATTTCTTTATTAGTTTCATACAATATATAAATTCATCCCTAATTTTTAGTCTATATGTGTGTTTATATTTAAAGTAAGTTCCTTGTAAACAACTAGTTGGGTTTTGTTTTTAATTGCTATATTCAGACCATTGATATTTCAAGCCATTATTGATATAGTTATATAAATATCTACCATATTTGCTACTTTATATTTGTTGCCATTATTTCTTTTCACTCTTCTTTTGCTTTATCTGTGTTTTTTGAACTATTTTATATAAATTACTTGCTCTACTCTCTTAGTATATCAATACTTTTTGTTTTGTTTTGTGTGTGTTTTTGATTGCCCTTGAGCTCAAAACATACATTTAAAACTAACAGCTGTTGTGAACATAGGACTCTTGAAACTAATGTAACTTTGTGTCAACTATAATAAAAAAATAAAATAAAATGAGTTCAAGTACTCTTTGAAATGACACTAGAGCACTTGATGAGTAGCAGTGCAAGTATCTTATAAAAAAGCATTCCCGGGACACCTAGGTGGCTCAGTGATTAGGCATCAGACTTTAAGCTCAGGTCATGATCTCACATTCCATGAATTCGAGCCCCACACCAAGCTCTGTGCTGACAGCTCAGCCTGGAGCCTGTTTCCGATTCTGTGTCTCCCTCTCTCTCTCTGCCTGTTTCTCTCTGCCCTCCCCCCATTTGCACTCTGTCTCTCTCTCAAAAAAAAAAGAATCCCAATTCCTCTTTGCGATCTCTTATGGCATTAGTGTTACTCATTTCACCTATCCATAGTCTATAATCACTGAATAATTTTTGCTATTATTTTTTTTCTTTTTTAAGTTTTTATTTAAATTCTGCTTAGTTAACTATTCTGATTTTGAACAAAATTAGGTCAATTGTGTATGACAAATAAGAATTATGTCACCCATAGATTTTATATGTTGCCCTACAATATCTTCCTTCTGAATAATTTAACATTTTTCAGGGTGAATCTTGTGGCAAAAATTTCCCAAATTTGTTTTTAAAAATTCTTTATTTCTCTCATGCTTTGAAGAATAATTTTTTTCTGCACACAGAATTCCATGTCAGTACTTTCCCCCCCACACTTTAACGATGTCACCCCACTCTCTTCTTGCATCATATATAAGTTTTTATTGTTTATTTATTTTTGAGAGACAGAGAGACAGAGCACTAGTGGGGGAGGGGCAAAGAGTGAGGGAGTCATAGAATCTGAAGCAGGCTCCAGGCTCTGAGCTATCATCACAGACCTGACACAGTGCTTGAACTCATGAACCACGGATCATGACCTGAGGTGAAGTTGGATGCTTAACCCACTGAGCCACCCAGGTGCCCTTCTTGCATCATATCTAAAGAGAAGTCTGATTTAATTGTTACCCTTGCTGCTCTATAAGAAAAGTGATTTTTCTTCTATGCCTTTTTGCAAGATTTTCTCTTTGTCTTTGATTTTTCTGCAGTTTGAATGTAATATGGCCAGGTGGATATTTTTGATATTTATCCTGTTTGGAACTGTGTTTTGATGACTTTCATTAATATTGGGAAATCTTCAGACACCATTCTTTCAATTATTTTTTTCTGATCCTTTTTCACTTTCCTTTACCTTCTAGTATTCCATTAATAGATTAAACCTTTTGAAATTGTCACACAATTATTAGTTTTTGTTCTGTGTTTTTCACTCTTCTGTTTTTATTTAAGTTTGGGAAGTTTCTATTGATATTGCTTCAAATTCACTGATTCTTTGCTCAACACGTTCGACTGATGAACTTATCAAAGACATTCTTCATTTCTGTTACAATGGTTTTTATTTCAAACATTTCTGCTTACTCCTTCTTAGTTCCTATATTCTTTTTTTAATTTTATTTTTTATTTTTTAAAATTTATATCCAAATTATTTAGCATATAGTGCAACAATGATTTTAGCAGTAGATTGCTTAGTGGTCCTTACCTATTTAGCCCATCTCCCCTCCCACAACCCCTCCCGTAACCCTTAGTTCATTCTCCATATTTATGAGTCTCTTCTGTTTTGTCCCCTTCCCCCTTTTTATATTATTTTTGTTTCCCTTCCCTTATGTTCATCTGTTTTGTCTCTTAAAGTCCTCATATGAGTTAAGTGATATGATTTTTGTCTTTCTCTGACTGACTAATTTCACTTAGCAAAATACCCTCCAGTTCCATCCACGTAGTTGCAAATGGCAAGATTTAATTCTTTTTGGTTGCCGAGAAATACTCCATTGTATATATATACCTCCTCTTCTTTATCCACTCATCCATCAATGGACATTTGGGCTCTTTCAATACTTTGGATATTGTTGGTAGTGCTGTTATAAACATGGGGTTGCATGTGTCCCTTCAAAACAGCACACCTATATCCTGTGGATAAATTCCTAGACATCACTCATCATCAGGGAAATACAAATCAAAACCACAATGAGATATCCCTTCACACCTGTCAGAATGGCTAACATTAACAATTCATGCAACATCAGATGTTGGCGAGGATGCGGAGAAAGAGGATCTCTTTTGCATTGCTGGTGGGAAAGCAAGCTGGTGCAGCCACTCTGGAAAACAGTATGGAGGTTCCTCAAAAAAACAAAAATAGAACTACCATATGACTTAGTTTCTATATTTTTGTACAAATTACCCAATCTTTCTCGCACGTTGTCCAGATTTTTTCATTAGAGCCATTAGAATATCAATTATAGTTGTTTTAATGTACTGGTCTATTAATTCCTACATCTCAAGGGGTGAAGTGAGGGCTCATGCGACGGGGTGTCTAAGAGTACGTGGAGGGATCGAGGCTGGCTTAGGCTTCGGTGGAGGGTCCCGGTTTGACGTTGGGTTAGGGTTAGGGTTAGGTCCCAGGAGGCTCCAGGCGCCGAACAAACAGCAGGGCAGTGGTCTGCCCGAAGGGCTGAGTTGATGGCACAAGGGAGGCTGCCGGTCAGGACCAGTCTTTTGCTGCCAAGGCCACACAGGTCAAAGGAACCCTGTCAGGGAGGCCTCAAGAATCCTCTCGGGCAGTTGCAGCCGCGCCTCGGAAACGACATGATCAGGTTCCAGGTTCCATGCCGAGTGAGCATGCACCGCTTGGGAAGCCCGGGTGCGTGGCGTTGTCAGGTTTTGGGATTGGGTCCCCATGGGGAGAGTGCCTTAGCTAGGGTTAGGGTTCGGTCCAGGGACGTCGCCAGGGCCGAAGCGACTCCGGCCGTGCGATCTACCTCGAAGGCTGAAATGAGGGATCATGTGACAGGGCGGCTCCAGTGTAGGGTTAGGGTTCGAGACAGTCTTAGGTTTAGGTGGAGGGTAGGGTTCCGGGTAGGGTTAGGATTAGAGTTACTTCCCAGGAGGCTACAGGCTACGAACCCACAACAGGGCAGTGGTCTCCCCGAAGGGCTGAGTTGAGGGCACAAGGGAGGGTGCCGATCAGGATCAGTCCTTGGCTGCCACGGCAACACAAGTCGTTTGGCCCTTGGTCGGGGAGGCCTCAGGAATCCTCTCGGGTAGCTGCAGCCCTGCCTAGGAAATGACGTGTTGCGCTCATGGTTCCATGCCGAGTGAGCCTGCTCTGCTTGTGGACCCCAGGCGCGTCGTGTAGTCCGATTTTCGTATAGGGTCCCCATGGGGAGTGCGACTTAGCTAGGGTTAGGGTTCAGTCCATAGACGTCGCCAGGGACGAAGCGACTCCGGTCTCGTGATCTATCTACCTCAAGGGGTGAAGTGAGGGCTCATGCGACAGGGCATCTCAAGTGTACGTGGAGGGATCGAGGCCGGCTTAGGTTTCGGGGGAGGGTCCCGGTTAGACGTTGGATTAGGGTTAGGGTTAGGTCCCAGGAGGCGCTAGGCACCGAACCCACAGCAGGGCAGTGGACTGCCCGAAGGGCTGAGTTGAGGGCACAAGGGAGGCTGCCGGTCAGGAACAGTTTTTGCTGCCAAGGCCACACACGTAGAAGGAACCCTGTCCGGGAGGCCTCAAGAATCCTCTCGGGCAGAATCATCCGCGCCTGGGAAACGACATGCTCAGCTTCCAGGTTCCAAGCCGAGTGAGCCTGCACCGCTTGGGAAGCCCAGGCGCGTGCAGTTGGCAGGTGTTCTGATAGGGTCCCCATGGGTAGAGCGCCTTATGTAGGGTTAGGGTTCGGTCCAGAGACGTCGCCAGGGCTGAACCGACTCCGGCCTTGCGATCTACCTCGAGGGGTGAAATGAGGGCTCATGCGATGGGGCGGCTCAAGGTTAGGGTTAGGGTTCGAGACCGGCTTAGGTTTCGGTGGAGGGTACGGTTCGGGGTAGGGTTAGGGTTAGGGTTAGGTCCCAGGAGGCTACAGGCTACGAAACCAAAGCAGGGCAGTGGTCTGCCCAAAGGGCTGAGTTGAGGGCACAAGGGAGGCTGCCGGTCAGGATCAGTCTTTTGCTGCCAAGGCCACACACGTCGAAGGAACCCTGTCCGGGAGGCCTCAAGAATCCTCTCGGGCAGTTGCAGCCGCGCCTCGGAAACGACATGCTCAGCTTCCAGGTTCCATGCCGAGTGAGCCTGCACCGCTTGGGAAGCCCAGGCGTGTGGCGTTGTCAGGTTTTGGGATTGGGTCCCCATGGGGAGATTGCCTTACCTAGGGTTAGGGTTCGGTCCAGGGACGTGGCCAGGGCCGAAGCGCCTCTGGCCTTGTGATCTCCCTCGAGGGCTGAAAGAGGGCTCATGCGACGGGTCGTCTGAAGAGTAGGAGGTACGTCTTCCTCAGCGAAGTGAGATGTCAGTGGAACGACGGCTTTCACCAAGTGGTATTTGCCAGAGCGCAGTGCGAGATGCTTTCGGGCTAGGCTCCGCGTAGCTTTCCAAACACTTCTTTTTTTTTTTTTTCTTTTTTTTTTTTTTTATGAAATTTATTGACAAATTGGTTTCCATACAACACCCAGTGCTCATCCCAAAAGGTGCCCTCCTCAATACCCATCACCCACCCTCCCCTCCCTCCCACCCCCCATCAACCCTCAGTTTGTTCTCAGTTTTTAACAGTCTCTTATGCTTTGGCTCTCTCCCACTCTAACCTCTTTTTTTTTTTTTCCTTCCCCTCCCCCATGGGTTCCTGTTAAGTTTCTCAGGATCCACATAAGAGTGAAACCATATGGTATCTGTCTTTCTCTGTATGGCTTATTTCACTTAGCATTACACTCTCCAGTTCCATCCACGTTGCTACAAAAAATGAAATATGGCGCTTTCCAAACACTTCTAATGAGGGAACCCAGATGCTGTTTGAAGGAGGGTTTCACCACAGTGTTGTTTTCCAGAGTTGCGCCCAGGGCCCTCCCTGCGTAGGACCCACATAGGTTTTCGAACCCTTCTCACTAAGCGACACGAGCGGTTAGGTGAAACGTGGAGACCCACGGTGTTGTCTCACAGAGTTGAGTGTATGGCATTTTCCGCATAGGCCCTGCATAGGTTGTCAAACACTTCTAACATTGTGAAACGAGATGTGATTGGAAACATGGTTTCCCCCACAGCGTCTCCGAGAGTTGAGTATACGGCAGTTTCGTTGTAGTCTCGGGATGCTTCTCAAACACTTCCAACTTAGTGAAACCACGTGGTAGTTGGAAGATGCTTTCCCCACAAGGTTGCGTCACAGAGTTGAGTGGACGTCACTTTCTACATAAGCCTCCATGGGTTTTCAAACACGTCTGCCTTAGTGAACTGAGATGTTAGTCGAAAGGTGTTTTCCCCACCGTGTTTCTCCCCATAGCCGAGGATATGGCACTCACCGTCCACGTCTGCATACGCTTGCAAACTCTTCTAACTTAGGCAAACAAGGTGTTAGTTGAAAGATGGTTTCTCCACGGTATGTTTTCACAGAGTCGAGAACATGGCACTCTCCTCATTGTTTCTAGCAATGCTTTTCACGTACGTCTAACATGGTGAAACAAGATATTAGTTGGAAGATGGTTTCCCTAAAAATTGACAGTGGAGCAGGTGGCACTCTCCGCCTAAGCCCCCCCCCCACCCCGCCCCCGGCAAGTTTTGAAACACTCCTACCAACTGAACCCAGAGGTTATTTGAAAGACGGTTTCACCGCAGTCGTGTTGCGCCGAGTTGAGCATATGCCACTTTCTTTGTAGAACCGGCGTAGGTTTTCAACCACTTCTGAGTGAAGAGCAGTTGGCTGCACCATGGATTCACCACAGTGTTGTGTCACAGAGTTGAGTGCATGGTCTACGCGCCTAGGTGCCGTGTGTCTTCTCAGACACTTGTAACCTAGTGAAACCGGAGGCTAGAAGACAGACTCTTTCCCCCACGGTGCTGTTTCACAGAGTTGAGTATATGGCACTTTCGGACTAGGCCCCTCATGGTTTGCATCTACATCTAACACAGTGAATTAAAATGGGAGTTGGAGGACGGCTTCCCCAGGTGTTGTTTGACAGAGTGGAGTGTATGATTCTTGCGGTGTAGGCTCTGCATAAGTTTTCAAACACTTCTAACAGGGGGGCCCAGATGGTATTTGAAGGGGGTGCTCTCCCCACCGTGTTGTTTTACAGAGTCGAGCCCATGGCACTCTCTACGTAGAACCGCATACGGTTCTCAAACACTTCTAAGTGAAACGAGAGGTTAGTTGAAAGGTGGAGTCCCCACAGTGTTGTTTCACAGAGTTGACTAGGTGGCCCTTTCGGCGCAGGCCCTACGTGGGTTTTCAAACGCTTGTAACTTTGTGAAATGAGATGTTAGTTGACAGATGGTTTCTCCACAGTGTCTCACAGAGTTGAGTTTGTGGCGCTTTCGGTGCCATCTCCGCGTGGTTTTCAAACGCTTCTAACGTACTGAAACAACATGTTAGTTGGAAGAGGGTTTCCCCGACTGTGTTGTGTCTCGGAGTTGAAAATATGGCGCTTTCCTCACAGACCCTGGATCGTTTTCAAACAGGCTTGAAGCAGGGAGACCAGATGTTAGTTGAAAGATCGTTTTGCCACACCGTTGTCTCTCACAGTTGAGTCCATGGCACTTCACGGTTAGGCTTCCCCTGGGGTTTCAAACACTTCTAACAGGGGAAACCAGATGGTAGTTGGACGATGGTTTCCCCATAGTGTTGTTTCACAGACTTGACCGTATGGCACTCTCCGTGTGGCCTCCACTTAGGTTTCCAAACCCTTGTAACTACGCGCAGTGAGAAGTTAATTGAAAGGTCGTTTCACCACAGTGTTGTTTGATTGGGTGGCGCGTATGGCGCTGGCCACATGGGCCCCGCATGTGTTTTCAAACACTTGTAACAGTGGAACCGGATAGCAGTTGAACGATCCTTTCACCACCCTGGTATTCACACAGTTGAGTATAGGGCACCTGGCGATTAGGCAATCCTATGAGAGCCTAGGATTTCCACACACTGCTCACTGAGAGAAACCAGCTGGTAGTTGAAGAGCGTTTTTCCCACAGTGTTGTTTCACAGAGTGGAGTCTATGGCACGGTCTTCCATAGGCCCCTCAGGGGTTTCAAACAGGGGTTTCTGACTTAGTGGTCCAGTTTTTAGTTAAAAGTCAGTTTCTCCCGTGTTGTTTCACAGAGTTGAGCCTATGGTGCTATGCACCTAAGCCCCCTCCCCCCGTCCTCTCAAACCCTTGTAACCTCGCGAATCCAGATGCTCGGAGAAAGACTGTGTCACCAGAGTGTCTGTTCTCGGGGTTGAGTACATGGCACTTCCGTTGTGGGCCCCGCATGGTTTTCAAAGACATCAAACTTAGGGAAATAAGAAGATGTGAGTTGGAGGACGGCTTCCTCCGAGTGTTGTTTGACACAGTGCAATGTAAGATACACTCGGGGTAGCCGCCGCATGGCATTTCAAACGCGTCTGACAAGTGAACCCGGGTGATATTTGGAGGGTGGTGTCACCACGCTGTTGTTTTACAGAGTTGAGCATATGGCACTCTCTGCGTAGTCCCTGCATAGGTCTTCAAACACTTCGAACTTAGTGCACCACGATGTTAGTGGAAAGAGGGTGTCTCCACAGGATTCTCCACAGTGTCCTGTACCTGTCCCTCTCCACATCGTTCCCCACATAGACCTTCAACAGACTTCTACGCGACACGACAGGTGAATTGACAGACTATTTCCACAAAGTGCATTTTGACAGAGTTGAGGATGTGGCGCTTTCACCATAAGCCCTGCATTGATTTCCCAACACTTCGAACCTAGTGAAACAAGACGGTAGTTGAACGATTGTTTTCATTACACTGCTGCTCCACAGAATCGAGTATATGGCACTTTCATGTATCCCAAGCACAGGTTTCCAAACACTTGAACCTTAGTGAAACCGGATGTTAATCGAACAGTGGTCTCCTCCCAGAGTTGTGCATATGGCACCTTGCGGGGAGGCCACTCAAGTGCTTCTAAACACTTCAGACTGGGTGAAACCAGGTATTAGTTGAAAGACGGTTGCCCCACAGTGCTGTTTCACAGGGAGACGGGTATTCAGCGCCTTCCGCTTAGGCCCCTCATAGGTTTTCAAACACTTCCACCTTAGCGTAACGGGCTGTTACTTGAAAGACGGTTTCCCCCGCCACGTATCAGACAGGTGTGTATGTGGCACTTTTGACGTCGCCCCCCCGCGTGGGTGTTCAAGCACACTGAGTTAGCGAAACCAGATGTTGACTGATAGATGTTTGCACCACACAGACGTTTCACAGGGTTGAGTACCGGGCACTTTGGCTGTAGTCCCCGCATGAGTGTTTAGCCACTTCTAGTGTCGTGACACAAGACATTAGTTGAAAGATGTGTTGTTTGCCAGAGTTGACTATGTGGCACTTTGTGCGTAGGTTTTGGAACACGCCTAGCAACGTGAAACCGTTAAGTTAGTTGAAAGATGGTTTCCCCACAGCAGTTTTTAGAGTCGCGTGTATGTCCCTTTCCCCATAGTCCCTAGTGTAGGTTTTAAAGCATTTCTAACAGGGAAACAAGTTGTTAATGGAAAGATTGTTTTACCCCACAACACTGTTTCACAGAGTGGAGTAGGTGGCACCTTCCTCTAGGTCCCTCGTGAGTTTTTAAGCTTTTCTAAATTTCTGAAATCAGATGGTAGTTGAAAGAGGTTTTCACCTCAGTGTTGTCTCACAGAGTTGCGTATACGGCACTTTCCTCATAGGCCCGGCATAGGGTTTCAAGTACTTCCGTGAGTGAAACAAGATATTAGTTGAAAGACCGTTTCTCCATCATACTCTTTCACACAATCAAGGATAGGTCCCTTTCATCGTAATTCCCCGAGAGTGTTTACAGACACTTCTCACCGTGACACAAGATGTTGGTTGAAGGGTGGTTTCGCCACACTGTTGTTTCACAGAGCTGAGTGATGGCGCTTTCCGTACAGTTGCCCGCGTGGGTTTTCTAACACTTACAAATTAGTGACATCAAATGGTAGTTGAAAGACGGTTTCACCACAGTGTTGTCTCACAGAGTGGAGGATATGGCGCTTCTCTCATAGTTGCTCGCGTACGTTTTCCATCCCGTCCAAATTAGTGACATCGAATGTTTCTTGAAAGAGGGTTCCCCAAAATGTTGTTGTTTCCCATATTTGAGTATGAGGTGTCCCTGTAGGTGTCGCATAGGTTTTCAAACTGTTCCAACCTTGTGCAACAAGAGGTTCGTTGACTGAGGGTTTGAGCAGACTCGTGTGCAGAGTTGAGTGTCTGGCACTTTCCGCATAGGCTCCGCAATCGGTTTCAAAGATGTTTGTAACCGTAGGGATACCAGATGCCAGTTGCAAGATGTTTCATACAGTCGTGCATATGGCAGTTTCGGTGTTGGCCCCGCACGGGTCTTCAAACACTTCTAACTTGCTGAAACCCGACGTTGGTGGATCGATGGTTTCACCACACGGTTGTTTCCCAGGGTTGAGTGCATGGCACATTCGCTGTAGGCCCCACATGGGTCTTCAAACGAACAGGGGTCTAATGTACTGAAAGAGGATGCTGGTTGAAAGATGGGTTTCCGCACAGTGTTATTTGCCAGACTCGAGTATATGGCACTTTATTCGTAGGCCCCACATAGGTTGTCGAATACCTCTAACATAGTGAGGCCTGATGGTGGTTGAAGGATGGTTTCTGCACGGTACGATTTCAGCGTGGAGTGTATCTCGTCTTCCTCATGGGTTTTCAAACACTTCTCAGCGAAGCAAGATGTTAGTTGATAAATGGCTCATTTATGAAAAGCGTCACATCCTTAACGCGGTGTAAAATCACTGTGCGGAAACATCTTTTTGTTTCACAAAGTTAGAAATGTTGGAATCCTAGACACAGAAGTGAAAAAGGGATGGGGTTAGGTCCCAGGAGGCTACAGGCTATGACCCACAGCAGGGCAGTGGTCGCCCCGAAGGCCTGAGTGGAGGGCACAACGGAGGGTGCCACTCAGGATCAGTCTTTGGCTGCCACGGGCACACACGTCGATTGGCCCCTGGTGGGGAGGTCTCAGGAATCCTCTCGGGTAGCTGCAGCCCGGCGTGGGAAAACACGTGTTGCGATCCAGGTTCCATGCCGAGTGAGCCTGCTGTGCTTTTGGACCCCAGGCGTGTCGTGTAGTCCGATTTTCATATTGGGTCTCCAAGCGAGAGCGCCTTAGCTACGGGTAGGGTTCGGTCCGTGAGGGCTCACGGACTACACGACGCGCCTGGGGTCCACAAGCAGAGAAGGCTCCCTCGGCATGGAACCTGGAAGTTGAGCATGTCGTTTCTGAGGGGCGGCTGCAACTGCCCGAGAGGATTCTTGAGGCCTCCCGGACAGAGTTCCTTCGTCGTGTGTGGCCTCGGCAGCAAAAGACTGATCTTGACCAGGAGCCTCCCTTGTGCCCTCAACTCAGCCCTTCGGGCAGACCACTGCCCTGCTGTGCGTTCGTAGCCTGTAGCCTCCTGGGGCCTAACCCTAACCCTAACCCTACCCCGAACCGTACCCTCCACCGAAACCTAAGCTGGCCTCGATCCCTCCACGTACACTTGAGACACCCCGTCGCATGAGCCCTCACTTCACCCCTTGAGGTAGATCACGAGACTGGAGTCGCTTCGTCCCTGGCGACGTCTCTGGACCGAACCCTAACCCTAGCTAAGGCGCTCTCCCCATGGGGACCCTATACGGAAATCGGACTAAACCACTGGCCTGGGGTCCAAAGCAGAGCAGGCTCACTCGGCATGGAACCTGGAAGCTGAAGCTGTCGTTTGCCAGACTGGGATGCAGCTACCCTAGAGGATTCCTGAAGCCTCACTGACGAGGGGCCAATCGATATGTGTGGCCGTGGCAGCCAAAGACTGATCCTGATCGGCACCCTCCCTTGTGCCCTCAACTCAGCCCTTCGGGGAGACCACTGCCCTGCTGTGGGTTCATAGCCTGTAGCCTCCTGGGACCTAACCCTACCCCGAACCGTACCCTAAACCGAAACCTAAGCCGGTCTCACACCCTAACCCTACACTTCAACCGACCCGTCGCATGAGCCCTCATTTCAGCCCACGAGGTAGATCGCAAGGCCAGAGGCGCTTCGTCCCTGGCAACGTCTCTAGAACGAACCCTAATCCGAACTAAGGCTCTCTCCCCATGGGGACCCAATCCCAAAACCTGACAACGCCACGCGCCTGGGATTCAGAGCAGTGCAGGCTCACTCGACATGGAACGAGGAAATTGAGCATGTCGTTTCCGAGGCGCGGCTGCAACTGCCCGAGAGGGTTCTTGAGGCCTCCGGACAGGGTTCTTTCAACGTGTGTGCACTTGGCAGCAAAAGACTGATCCTGACCTGTAGCCTCCCTTGTGCCCTCAACTCAGCCCTTCGGGGAGACCACTGCCTTGCTGTGGTTTCAGCGCCTAGAGCCCCCTGGGACCTAACCCTAGCCGAAACCCAACGTCAAACCAGGACCCTCCACCGAAACCTAAGCCGGCCTCGATCCGTCCACGTACAATTGAGACACCCCGTCGCATGAGCCCTCACTTCACTCCTTGAGGTAGATCACCAGACCGGAGTCGCTTCGTCCCTGGCGACGTCCCTGGACCGAACCCTACCCCTAGCTAAGGCTCTCTCCCCTTGGGGACCCAATATGAAAATCGGACTACACGATGTGCCTGGGGTCAAAAGCACAGCAGGCTCACTCGACATGGAACCTGGAACGCAACACGTCTTTTCCCAGACCAGGCTGCAGCTACCCGAGAGGATTCCTGAGGCCTCCCCGAGCAGGGGCCAAACGACGTGTGTGGCGGTGGCGGCCAAGGACTGATCCTGATCGGCACCGTCCCTTGTGCCCTCAACTCAGCCCTTCGGTGAGACCACTGCCCTGCTGTGGGTTCGTAGCCTGTAGCCTCTTGGGACCTAACCCTAACCCTAACCCTAACCCTGGCAACGTCCCTGGACTGAACCCTACCCATAGTTAAGGCATTCTCCCCATTGGGACCCAATCCCAAAACCTGACAACGCCACACGACTGGGCTTCCCAAGCGGCGCAGGCTCACTCGGCATGGAAGCTGGAAGCTGAGCATGTCGTTTCCGAGCCGCGGCTGCAACTGCCCGAGAGGTTTCCTGAGGTCTCCCACACAGGGTTCCTTCGACGTGTGTGGCCTTGGCAGCAAAAGACTGATCCTGACCGGGAGCCTCCCTTGTGCCCTCAACTCATCCCTTCGGGCAGAACACTCCCCTGCTGTGGGATCGGCGCCTGGAGCCTCCTGGGACTTAACCCTAACCCAACGTCAAACCGGGAACCTCCACCGAAACCTAAGCCGGCCTCGATCCCTCCACGTACACTTGAGACGCCCCGTCGCATGAGCCCTCACTTCACCCCTTGAGGTAGATAACGAGACCAGAGTCGCTTCGTCCCTGGCGACGTCTCTGGACCGAACCCTAACCCTAGCTAAGGCACTCTCCCCATGGGGACCGTATATGAAACTCGGACTACACAACGCGCCTGGGGTCCACAAGCAGAGCAGGCTCACTCGGCATGGAACCTGGAGCGCAACACGTCGTTTCCAAGGCCGGGCTGCAGCTACCCAAGAGGATTCCTGAGGCCACCCCGACCAGGGGCCAATCGACGTGTGTGGCCGTGCCAGCCAAAAACTGATCCTGATCGGCCCCGTCACTTGTGCCCTCAACTCAGCCCTTCTGGGAGACCACTGCCCTGCTGTGGGTTCGTAGCCTGTAGCCTCCTGGGACCTAACCCTAACCCTAACCCTACCCCAAACCGTACCCTCCACCGAATCCTAAGACGGTCTCGAACTCTAACCCTACACTTGAGCCGCCCCGTCGCATGAGCTCTCGTTTCAGCCCTCGAGGTAGATCTCAAGGCCGGAGTCACTTCGGCCCTGGCGATGTCCCTGGACCAATCCCTAACCGTAGCTAACGCACTCTCCCCAAGGGGACCCAATCCCAACACCTGACAATGCCACGCGTCTCGGCTTCCCAAGTGGTGCAGGCTCACTCGGCATGGAACCTGGAAGCTGAGCATGTCGTTTCCGAGGCGCGGCTGCAACTGCCCGATAGGATTCTTGAGGCCTCCCACACAGGCTTCTTTCGACGTGTGTGGCCTTGGCAGCCAAAGACTGATCCTGACCGGCAGCCTCCCTTGTGCCCTCAAATGAGCCCTTCGGGCAGACCAATGCCCTGCTGTGGGTTCGGCGCCTGGAGCCTCCTGGGACCTAACCCTAACCCTAACCCAACGTCAAACCAGGACCCTCCACCGAAACCTAAGCCGGCCTCGATCCCTCCACGTACACTTGAGACGCCCTGTCACATGTGCCCTCACTTCACCCCTTGAGGTAGATCACGAGACCGGAGTCGCTTCGTCCCTGGCGACTTCTCTGGACCGAACCCTAACCCTAGCTAAGGCGCTCTCCCGATGGGGACCCTATACGAAAATCAGACTACACGACCCGCCTGGTGTCCACATGCAGAGCAAACTCACTCGGCATGGAACCTGGAGCGCAACACGTCGTTTCCAAGGCCGGGCTGCAGCTACCCGAGAGCATTCCAGAGTCCTCCCCGACCAGGGGCCAAACGACTTGTGTCGCCGTGGCAGCCAAGAACTGATCCTGAACGGAACCCTCCCTTGTGCCCTCAACTCAGACTTTCGGGGCGACCACTGCCCTACTTTGGGTTCGTAGACTATATCCTCCTTGGACCTATCCCTAATCCTAACCCTACCGCGAACTGTACCCTCCACCGAAACCTAAGCCGGTCTCGAAACCTAACCCTACACTTGAGCCGCCCCGTCGAATGAGCCCTCATTTCACCCCTCGAGGTAGATCGCAAGGCCGGGTCGCTTCGGCCCTGGCGACGTCCCTGGACCGAACCCTAACCCTAGCTAAGGCACTCTCCCCATGGGGACCCAATCCGAAAACCTGACAACGCCACGCGCCTGGGCTTCCCAAGTGGTGCAGGCGCACTCGGCATGGAACCTGGAAGCTGAGCATGTCGTTTCCGAGGCGCGGCTGCAACTCCCCGATAGGATTCTTGAGGCGTCCCACAAAGGGATCCTTCGACGTGTGTGGACTTAGCAGCAAAAGACCGATCCTGACCGGCAGCCTCCCTTGTGCCCTCAACTCAGGCTTTCGGGCAGACCACTGCCCTTCTGTGGGTTGGGCGCCTGGAACTTCCTGGGACCTAACCCTAACCCTAACCCAACGTCAAACCGGGACCCTCCACCGAAACCTAAACCGGCCTCGATCCCTCCACGTACACTTGAGACGCCCCGTCGCATGTGCCCTCACTTCACCCCTTGAGGTGGATCACGAGACCGGAGTCGCTTCGTCCCTGGCGACATCTCTGGACCGAACCCTAACCCTAGCTAAGGCGCTCTCCCCTTGGGGACCCTATACGAAACTCGGACTACACGACGCGCCTGGCGTTCACAAGCAGAGCAGGCCTACTCTGCATGGAACCTGGAGCGCAACACGTCGTTTCCAAGGCCGGGCTGCAGCTACCCGAGAGGATTCCTGAGGCCACCCCGACCAGGGGCCAATCGACGTGTGTGGCCGTGCCAGCCAAAAACTGATCCTGATCGGCACCATCCCTTGTGCCCTCAACTCAGCCCTTCGGGGAGACCACTGCCCTGCTGTGGGGTCGTAGCCTGTAGCCTCCTGGGACCTAACCCTATCCCTAACCCTACCCTGAACCCTACCCTCCACTGAAACCTAAGCCGGTCTCGAACCCTAACCCTAACCTTGAGCCGCCCCGTCGCATGAGCCCTCATTTCAGCCCTCAAGGTAGATCGCAAGGCCGGAGTCGCTTCGGCCCTGGCGACGTCCCTGGACCGAAACCTAACCCTAGCTAAGGCACTCTCCCCATGGGGACCCAATCCGAAAACCTGACAACGCCACGCGCCTGGGCTTCCCAGGCGGTGCAGGCTCACTCGGCTTGGAACCTGGAAGCTGAGCATGTCGTTTCCGAGGCGCGGCTGCAACTGCCCGAGAGGATTCTTGAGGCCTCCCGGACAGGGTTCCTTCGACGTGTGTGGCCTCGGCAGCAAAAGACTGAACCTGACCGGCAGCGTTCCTTGTGCCCTCAACTCACCCTTCGGTGAGACCACTTCCCTACTGTGGGTTCGGCGCCTAGCGCCTCCTGGTTCCTAACCCTAACCCTAACCCTATCCAGAACCGTACCCTTCACCGAAACCTAAGCCGGTCTCGAACCCTAACCCTACACTTGAGCCGCCCCGTCACATGAGCCCTCACTTCAGCCCTTGAGGGAGATCACAGGACCAGAGTCCCTTCGGCTCTGGCGACGTCCCTGGACTGAACCCTAAGCCTAGCTAAGGCATTCAACCCAAGGGGACCCAATAAGAAATTCTGACAACGCCACACACCTGGGCTTCACAAGCGGTGCAGGGTCACTCGGCATGGAACCTGGAAGCTGACCATGTCGTTTCCCAGGTGCGGCTGCAGCTGTCCGAGCAGTTTCCTGGGGCCTCCCCGACCAAGGTACCATCGACGTGTGTGGCCTTGGCAGCAAAAGGCTGATCCTGACCGCCAACCTCCCTTGTGCCCTCAACTCAGCCCGTCGGGGAGACCAGTGTCCTGCTGTGGGTTCGGCGCCTGGATCCTCCTGGGACCTAACCCTGACCCTAACCCAACGTTGAAAACAGGGCCCTCCACCGAAACCTAAGCCGGCTTCCATCCCTCAACGAACACTTGAGATGCCCCGTCAATGAGCCCTCACTTCTCCCCTTCAGGGAGAACACGAGACCGGAGTCGCTTTATCCCAGGTGACGTCCTGTACCAAACCCTAACCCTAGTTAAGGCACTCTCCCCTTGTGGACCCTATACCATAATCAGACAACACCACGTGCCTGGGGTCCACAAGCAGTGCAACGTCACTTGGCATGCAACCTGGAGATCACCATCCCCCCCTAAACCCTACCCCAACCGTACCCTCCACCGAAACCTAAGTCGGTCTCGAACCCTAACCCTCCACTTGAGCCTCCCCGTCGCATCAGCCCTCACTTGAGCCCTCGAGGGAGATCACGAGACCATAGTGGCTTCAGCCCTGGCGACGTCCCTGGACCAAACCCTAACCCTAGCTAAGGCTCTCTCCCCTTGGAGACCCAATCACAACGTCTGACAACACCACACGCCTGGGGTCCAGAAGCAGTGCAGGCTTACTCGGCATTGAACCTGGAAGCTCAGCATGTCGTTGCCCAGACTCGGCTATAGCTGCCGAGAGGATTCCTGAGGACTCCCTTACCAGGGGCCCAGCGAATTTTGTGTCCGTGGCAGCCATAGGCTGATCCTGACTGGCACCCTCCATTGTTCCCTCAACCCAGCCCTTCGGGGAGACCACTGCCCTGCTGTGGGTTCAGTCCATGGAGCCTCCTGGGACCTAACCCTAACCCTAACCTTACCCTGAGTCAGAACCCTCCACCGAACACTAAGACGGCCTCGAAACCTAAAGCTCCACTTGAGCAGCCCCGTCGCATGGGCCCTCACTTGAGCCCTCGAGGGAGATCACGAGACCGGAGTCGCTTCTGCCCTGGCGACGTCCCTGGACGGAACCCTAACCCTAGCTAAGGCTCTCTCCCTAGGGGGACGCAATCCCAACGTCTGACAACACCACGCGCCTGGGGTCCAGAAGTGGTGCAGGCTTACTCGCCATGGAAACTGGAAGGTCAACAGGTCATTTCCCAAGCCTGACTGCAGCTGCCCGAAGGGATTCCTGTTGCCTCCCTTACCAGGGACCCATCGACTCTTGTGGCATTCCCAGCCAAAGACTGATCCTGACCGGCACATTCCCTTGTTCCCTCAACTCAGTGGTTTGGGGAGATCACTGCCCTGTTGTGAGTTTGGCCCCTGGAGCCTCCTGGGCCTTAACCATAACCCTATCCCTATCCTGAACCGGAACCCTCCACTGAAACCTAGGCCGGCCTCGAACCCTAAACCTCCACTTGAACCACCCCATCGCATGGGCCCTCACTTCAGCCCTCGAGGGAGGTCACGAGACAGGCCTCGCTTACCAAACCCTTACCCTAGCTAAGGGTCTCTCACCATGGGGACCCAATCCCATAGTCTGACAACACCACGCGCTAGGGTCCAGAAGCAGTGCAGGCTCACTCGGCATGGAACCTGGAAGCTCAGCATGTCATTTCCCATGCCCGGCTGCAACGAAAGGGAGGATTCCTGAGGTCTCCCCGATCAAGGGCCCATTGATTTGTTTGTCCTTGGCAGTCAAAGACTGATCCTGACAGGCCCCATCCCATGTGTCCTCAAGTCAGCCCTTCAGGGAGACTACTGCCCTGCTGTGGGTTCGGCACCTGGAGCCTCCTGGGACTTAACTCGGACCCTAAACCTACCCCTAACCAGAACCCTCCTCCGAAACCTAGGCCAACCTGAAACCCTAACCCTCCACTTGTGGTGCACCTTCACATGGGCCCTCACTTCAGCTCTCGAGGGAGATCACGATACCAGAGTTGCTTCGGCCCTGGCGACTTCCCTGGAACGACCCTAACCCTAGCTATGGCTCCCTCCCATGGGGACCCATTCCCAAAGTCTGACAACAGCACACGCCTGGGGTCCAGACACGGTGCAGGCTCACTCAACATGTAACGTGGAAGCTCACCATGTCGTTTCCCAGGCCTGGCTGCAGCTGCCCGAGAGGATTCCTGAGGTGTCTCTGACCAGGGGCCCATCGACTTGTGTGTCCTTGACGGCCAAGGACTGATCCTGGGCGGTCCCCTCCCTTGTGCCCCCAATTAAGCCTTTCGGGGAGACCTCTGCCCTGCTGTGGGTTCGCCCTCAAGGGAGATCATGAGACAGGAGTTGCTTCGGCCCTGGCGATGTTCCTGGACCGAACCCTAACCCTAGCTAAGACTCTGTCCCCATGGGGACCCAATCCCAAAGTCTGACAACACCTCACACCTGCGGTCCAGAAGCGGTTCAGGCTCACTCGGCATTGAACCTGGAAGCTCAGCATGTCGTTGCACAGGCCGGGCTGTAGCTGCCGAGACGATGCCTGAGGCCTCCCTTACCAGGGGCCCAGCGAATTATGTGTCCGTGGCAGCCATAGGCTGATCCTGACCGGCACCCTCCGTTGTTCCCTCAACTCAACCCTTCGGGGAGACCACTGCCCTGCTGTGTGTCGGCCCATGGAGCCTCCTGGAACCTAACCATAACCCTAACCATACCCCGAGCTAGAACCCTCCAATGAAAACTAAGCCGGCCTTGAAACCTAAAGCTCCACTTGAGCTGCCCCATCACATGGGCCTTCACTTCAGCCCTCAAGGGAGATCACGAGACCAGAGTCGTTTCGTCCCTGGCTACGTCCCTCGACCGAACCCTAACCCTAGCTAAGGCACTCTCCCCATGGGGACCCTATACCAAAATGGGACAACACCATGCGCCTTGGGTCCAGAAGCGGTGCAGGCTCACTTGCCATGGAACCTGGAGGGTCAGCAGGTCGTTTCCCAAGCCTGGCTGCAGCTGCCCGAGGGGATTCCTGTGGCCTCCCTTAACAGGGACCCATCATTCTTGTGGCATTCGCAGCCAAAGACTGATCCTGACCAGCACATTCCCTTGTTCCCTCAACTCAGTCCTTCAGGGAGACCACTGCCCTGTTGTGAGTTTGTCCCCTGGAGCCTCCTGGGACCTAACCCTAACCCTAACCCTACCCCGAACCGGAACCCTCCACTGAAACCTAGGCCGGCCTCGAACCCTAACCCTCCACTTGAGCCGCCCCGTTGCATGGGCCCTCACTTCAGCCATCGAGGGATCACGAGACCGGAGTCACTTTGGCCCTGGTGACGTCCCTGGACCGAACCCTAACCCTAGCTAAGGCTCTCTCACCATGGGGACCCAATCCCAAGGTCTGACAACACCACATGCCTGGGGTCCAGAAGCGGTGCAGGCTCACTCGGCATGGAACCTGGAAGCTCAGCATGTCGTTTTCCCGGCCCGGCTGCAGCTGCCGGGAGGTTTCCTGAGGTCTACCCGACCAGGGGCCCATGGAGTTGTTTGTTCTTGGCAGCCAAAGACTGATCCTGACTGGCCCTCTCCCATGTGCCCTCAACTCAGCCCTTCGGGGAGACCACTGCCCTGCTGTGGGTTCGGCGCCTGGAGCCTCCTGGGACCTAACCATAACCCTAACCTTACCCCATGCCAGAACCCTCCACTGAAACCTAAGCCGGCCTCGAACCCAAACCCTCAACTTGAGCCGCCCCGTTGCATAAGCCCTCACTTGAGCCCTCGAGGGAGATCACGAGACCGGAGTCGCTTTGGCCCTGGCGATGTCCCTGGACTGAACCCTAACTCTAGCTAAGCCTCCCTCCCCATGGAGACCCAATCTCAAAGCCTGACAACACCACACACCTGGGGTCCAGAAGCAGTGTAAGCTCACTCGCCATGGAACCTGGAAGCTCAGCATGTCGTTGCACAGGCCGGGCTGTAGCTGCCCGAGCGGATTCCTGAGGCCTCCTTACCAGGGGCCCATCGAATTATGTGTCCTTGGCAGCCATAGTCTGATCGTGACCGGCACCCTCCATTGTGTCCTCAACTAAGCCCTTTGGGGAGACCACTGCCCTGCTGTGGGTTCGGCCCCTGGAGCCTCCTGGGACCTAACCCTAACCCTAACCTTACCCCGAACCAGATCCCTCCACCGAAAACTAAGCCGGCCTCGAAACCTAAAGCTCCACTTGAGCCGCTCCGTCGCATGGGCCCTCACTTCAGCCCTGGAGGGAGATCACGAGACCGGAGTCGCTTCGGTCTTGTTCCCAGAGGATTGCTGTGGGCCGCCGATGGGGAAGAGGCCAAGGGAGCTGCTGTCTTGGGATACCAAAGAATCCCACTGTGCAAGGGCCTGGCATCTCGGCACCGAGATGCTGGAATCACAAAGGGAACTCTTTCGGCTCTTAAGACTAATTTCCCTGGGGTGAACTCAATGGTAATCTTACATTCAACCGTGGGCTGAATTGTAAGTATCTGAGCACAGAGAGGCTCACTGTGCATAAGGGTTTATATACAGGATTTATAGCGTTTTTCAGACAGTGCTTCCACTCACTCCCAAGAGATGGGCTCCCTGGTTTTGAAAAATGCACAAGAAATCTGAGATAGGGGTCTCTTCCTTGGGACAGGCCACAGTGTTGGTTCCACTATCACATGGAATTATTCTTCTCCTAGCCAGATATGAATGATATTGAGGCACCTCATCTGATATTGCACCTTAGACTAACAGAGACCAAGTAAGTACCAAGCATGGGCAGAACAAGTCAAAATGTAGGAGACTGACTACCAGCTTCTGTTTCAATCATCAGATTCATTCCTCATTGAAATATTGGTGAGAGAACTTATTTTAAGAGAGAAACTGACAAGGGGTCAAGAAAATGAGCTTATAGAACAAGGAAAGAGAGGAAGGGGAAAAAGAAGAGTATAGTAAGAAAAGCTGTTCTTTGAAGCACTAAAGGGTGATTGTGCTCTAGATGTTCCCTTTCATTGCTGAGCAGGTTTTGGAAGCTTTGCGGGGATGAAGGGAGGAAGTTCATGCCTTTTCTATTATCCAAAGTAATCTGGTTTCTTCAATTAAATGTGTTTTTTCAATCCCTTCTTGCCCTCCCCCAGCACTCAGCACAGCAGCTCTCTCCCTGAATGCACGTCCCAGGCATCAGGTGAACCATGATGCAGACCCAGGTGGGTGGGAGCCCCCAGCGGCAGGGCTCACGCACATAATAACCCTGCTGGTTTTTACTCCTTCATAGTGTACTTTCCAGCTCTACTCAAGGGTGCTACTGGTCTAGTTCTTCAAACCATGAAGATTTCATTCAGACTTCGTTGGTCAAAGATTACTCAAGATTTTAGAACTGGGGGGACTTTTGGAAGCATTCTCCTCCAAACCTTTGTTCTATGGTAAGGAGACAGAAGTCCTTAAAAATGAGGTGGGACCAAGGTTGGAGAGTAGCCCTTCCTTCCCTCTATGTCCAGCTCCATATTCCCATCTCCTATGCTTCCCCCGCAAACACCTGCCTCCCACATGACTCTCTGCCATTCTCTCACCTTGTTGGTTCTTCTTACCTCCTTGTCCCATCAACATGCTGGTCCCTTTGAACAGAACACCCTCTCTGACACCCAGTCAGAAGCTTTGCAGCTTTTCCCAACTTCTCTGGGATCAGAGGCTCCATCCTGTGTTTCCAGAACACCAGTTTAAAACTCTCCCCATAGAATTACCTATTTAGACACCTGCTTCTTTTAGGAGCCTGACTACCCTAAGTGCCTCTCCATGGGGCTCTGGTGAGTACAAGACACTTCATATTTACTGAGGGAAGGAATGCATAGGAGCTGGACCCAAGCATCCTTTGACTTTAGCTGGGGTACCTCAGACTCACATCTCCAGCTGTTCTCTGGATGTACCCCCACTTTAGAACCTGTTGTCAGAATCTCCTCTTCTGTCATCTGGCACTCCGTTTGATGGCACTCATAAGATGTCTCTGTGCAGGGATCCTGCTCATTCACTGCATACTGTCTTACCAATGTGTCCCAACTCTGATAAGTGACCCTGGCTGGCCTCTAAAAGGCACTTGGCTGCTGGCTCAGGTAAATTTTCCTGGGAAAGCCAACAGAAGATGCTCTAGCTTCTAGGCCCTTATGTTTCTCCTGCACTCTCAATTTTTAAAAAAAAATCACCTGATGGGGTGCATGAGTGGCTCAGTTGGTTGAGTGTCTGACTTCGGCTCAGGTCATGATCTCACAGTTCATGGGTTCAAGCCCCACATTGGGCTCTGTGCTGACATCTCAGAGCTTCAGATCCTGTCTCCCTCTCTCTGCCCATCCCCCACTTGCATTCTGTCTCTCTTGGTCTCTCAAAAATGAATAAATGTAAAAAAAAGTTTTTTTAATCACCTGATACCTAAACCTTGGCAAGTTTTTTTTTTTTTCATTTTTAGGAACATTTCATTTTTAGGAACATCTGGTGCTTCAGGCTAACCTGGCATAACTTCCTAAGCTTTTCAGGACTCTTGCCCCAGACAGTCCTGTCTCCTTCTACCACAAGGCCCCATGGAGGAAAGTTCTGAGGGAAAGCATGCATGAAACTAGGCAAAGCTCTGAAATACCAACTATCCTGGCCCTCCCAGTCCCTGCTTTGGTACTGGCCCACTTCACTTGAAGTGTACTCAGAGATGTTTACATTCAGAAGGTCTTAGGCTAAAAAAAAATTTACCTTCTATTATAGAGTTTTAGGCACCAACATGGCACTTGGTTCAGAAGGGCTTGCCAGAGGTAGTGACATCAAGACAGGGGATGTCCAAGCCAACCCTAAGGGGGCCAGGCCAGGGCCCGATGTGACAGGTGAGTTGAGCCCCCAAATGGCCAATGCCCCATCAAGGAGGTGGTGATGGTGATATGGAAGCAGGCTATCTTATCAAAGACAACGTGACATGTGGAATCCCACTTACTGGCATTTTCCCTAATCAAACCTGGGAACAGTTGTCAGAAGGGAAAGACAAAACTTCACAAAAAATTTCAAGTGGCTGCTGCAACATGCTTATTAGTAAAAGTCTTAAAGTCTTCGGAAGTCAGTGATTTTGGAATCTAAAAGTCATAGAGAAGCTTAAGTCTTAACTCTTTGTGGAGCTTGCCTGGATGACACTACCATTGCAGTGGAGCAGAGGAGAGGGTTTGTGTGTGCAGGAAATGCTCTTTTGGTTTTAGGCACATCCTCTCCCATTCACACCCTGCAGTCCCTGAGATCTGAAGCAGTGTCTCTCAACTATAGACCCAAATACATTTTTAGGCACACCCCCAAGCAGGCACCCTCTGAAGAGGGCAATCCCCTGGGGAATCCTGTTATTAATGGAAACTGCACCTCTCCCCTTCCAGGATGCTTCATCAGCGTCACTCCCTCATCCCCTCTCAAGGTAGAATTTTACAGACTTCCCTTAGGAGAGCTGGAAGAGGGACAAGGATGCAGGCTGTCCTGAAAGTTATCTACTCAGCTGACACCATGAGTGGGAATGACTTCCAGGCAGCACAGACTTGATGACAAGTTGGCTAATTCTGAGTCTTTCTCCCTCTCTCTGCCCCTCCCCCGCTCACACTCTGTCTCTCTCTCTCTCTCAAAAATAAATAAATATTTAAAAAATAAAAATAAAAAATAAATTTAAAAAATGCCATGGGTTCTCATAATCTATGCATCCATTAAAAAAACCACACCAAGGTGC
Source organism: Lynx canadensis (assembly GCF_007474595.2). Taxonomy (NCBI): domain Eukaryota; kingdom Metazoa; phylum Chordata; class Mammalia; order Carnivora; family Felidae; genus Lynx; species Lynx canadensis. The sequence continues at coordinate 83,000,044 of NC_044303.2, read as the reverse complement.
TACTAAGGAGCTTAGCTTTGCACTGGACCCTCGGATGGGGCGCAAGGGATGGAACAATGAAAAGCCAGACTGAAGTCCCTGCCAAGAAGGAGCTTTCTATCCAGAAAAGGGAGGCAAACAATAAATAAAAAAAATATATGAACTGTGTTGGATGGCATTAAGTCCCACTGTGGTGAAAAATAAAGAGCTGGCAGGCTGAGAGCAAGGGAGAGGGGGTAGTAGATAATAACACAAGTTTAAACAAGGAGTTCAGGGATGACTCACTGAGAAGGTGACATCTGAGCAGAGACCACACAGAAATGCAGCCTGGCAATGACCTGGGCCAGCACAAGGGCCTCAGTGGTGGAGGAGTGTGGCTCTGGGGTGGCTGGACCTGCTGTCCCTCCAGTCCCAGTCGCACAGAGACTGTGGTTGCATTGTGGAGAAGAGTGGTTAGGCATAGAGCATGAGAGGAGATGAACTGCCCTGTTCAGGGGGCTGGGAGTGGGAGTAGGGAATCTGGGCCAGGGCTGGACCAGCAAGGACCCAGCACTGCTCAAACAGCACCCTCTGCTAATGTGATGCACAGCATCGTCCACAGTGACCCTGTGGTGCCCTCCTCCTCAAGAATCTCCATGTTCCTGGGTAACCAATATGTGTGTGCTCATGTGCGTGTGTGTATGCGTGTGCACATCTGTGTGGAGAAAGAGGGGAGCATTCAAGGGAGAAAAAGGACTTCTTGCTTTTAGGGTAGGTGGAGTCCAAACAATTAATTGTAAATGAAAAGAGATGAAACTCTTTTCTATCATGCATCAGTAAAGAGAATCCTCAGCAATTACTCTGGATTCATGATAAATGTGATAATATGACAAGCAGGTTTCAAAAATGGCCCCAAGATTCTCACCTCTTTGTGTATGTGGTGTGCACGATCCCCTTCCCTAGCAAGGGGTCCTACGAATATGATGAAATGGCCACCCCCATGATTATAGAATACTATGTAAGGTTGTATGTTATTTAAGGCTCTCCTGCTGGCTTCAAGAGGTAGCTACTGTGTTGTCAGAGGCACACATGTCTTGGACTGAGGGTGGTCTCCAGGAGCTGACTGCAACCACCAACCAGCCAATGAGGAAACTGGCACCTCAGTCTGACAAGCACAAGGAACTGAACTCTGCCAACCTGCATGAACTTACAGAACCCCAAGCTACAGATGAGGACACAACCCAGCCAACTTCCTGATTTCAGCTTTGTGGGACCCAGAGCAGAGGACTCATAGATGCTATGCCCAGACTTATCTATAAAAATTATAAGATAATAAATATACAGTAAAACCTTGGTTTGCGAGCATACTTCATTCCAGAAAACTTCTTGTAATCCAAAGCACTCGTATAATCAAAACAAATTTCAAGAACCACTGGCTCAGTTGTGATCACGTGACATTCAGCATCATGTACAACTTGTATTGCAAGACATCACTTGTTTATCAACTTAAGATTTATTAGGAATGTATGGGGCACCTGGGTGGCGCAGTTGGTTAAGCGTCCGACTTCAGCCAGGTCACGATCTCGCGGTCCGTGAGTTCGAGCCCCGCGTCAGGCTCTGGGCTCATGGCTCAGAGCCTGGAGCCTGTTTCTGATTCTGTGTCTCCCTCTCTCTCTGCCCCTCCCCCCGTTCATGCTCTGTCTCTCTCTGTCTCAAAAATAAATAAACGTTAAAAAAAAAAAAAGATTTATTAGGAATGTTTGCTTGTCTTGCAGAACACCTGCAGGATGAGTTGCTTGCAATCCAAGGTTTTACTGTAATAAGTTTGTAGTAATTTATTATGCAGCAACAGAATACTAAGACAAGTAAGGACAAAGGTCACAGGTTATGAGAACTTCGAGGTGTTTTACCACTGTCATAATACCCAAAGCTTCTATATACCGGGTAAGTATTATTAGCTTCATGTTTGAAATAATCTCGGGACACAAGGCATTAGGTATGTTTTGTCTCTTAACTGCAGGGCACTATCTGCTAAAGCCAAGAATTGACTTGACCAGCATTCCAAGAAAGTGTTTAGCACAGACACTGCCTCTTAGGTAATATGGAGTCTTCCATTACCGAAGGGTAACTTCTTTATCCCTACTTGGTTTGCCCATTCTTCCAGGGCCCTGCTTTTACAAGCTGCTATGGGCCGAGCCATCCCAGTGATGATGTGTGGTGACTGTACTAACAGTGAGTCCACAATCATTTAGCTCATGTGAACGAACCAACTGGAAGAGGCAGAGAGAACCAGAGCAGTTGAAGAGATGCCTAAGAAAGCAAAAGAGGTTGAGAAAATATAGGAGGTGAAGGGGAAGTTTAACGTGGCAGAAGCCATTCCCAAAGGGCAAATCAAGCCCCAAGGAAGTGACAGGGAAAAGAGAGAAACTCAGCCAGAGCACAGAAGCAGAGACCAGCAAAGAATCCCTGGGTAAATAGCAGGAAGTCACTGGGACAGAGGCGACAGATGGAAATTCTGCGACCACAGTTTAGTAATGCTTTAACTAGGGACAGATTATTGATTCCCTCAAATACCTATACCACTCTGTGTCAATAACTCTCCACAATTAGCAGATAATTTAATCATTACAGATAGAACTAATACAGTAAGATGTGATATTAGGTAAAAGTATGATGTTCGTTTGGAAAGAACTCTCAATGCTGCCGTGATAAATTATACATCAGAACAGTGTTGTTTAGCTACTGTGACCGCCTAAATGATTGTGGAATCAGGTTACTAGGTTGTGATATCCATTTTATAGAGGCAAAGATCGATTTTAAAGAAATACTAAGACATCACATGTAAGAAGTGTTTTGTGAAACTTCTCTTTTGGCTACATATATACCCATACAGACGTGTGTGTACTAGGCTACAACACAAAGGCTCTTTCCTCAAAGCTCTGTTGTGTAAACCCCAAAAGTGGACAAGCTCAAGTTGTGTTGAGTCTAGATCAGCTTCTTTACCCTCCTGGTAGGTTCTGGGCAACATCAGGTCCAACCAGAAGGTCACTTCCTGCTGGCAGTGGTGCTGGGCTGAGTACTCTTTCACATTCCCCGCGCTTCTGCCTGGGTGATACTGGTCAAATGGCTATTGCATTTTTGTTCAAAACTCTACTAAAAGTTGCCCTGCAATGATCAAATTCTGGAAGATGCAACTCTCAGGAAGGCCCCCTCAAGTGGGAATGGCCCCTGCTCACCTGCCTGCTTATAAGCACCCCATGAAGGGAGGAGGTGGCTGAAGAGTGGTAGACAACAAAGATGGCAGATGTTTGTGGATTGGGAGAAATGAGACTGTTCTCTTCCCGGTTCAGAACACTTTCTCTCCAACGCTCTACCACCTTAGCCGCCATGAAATTTCCTGTGTATCTCTCTCCGGGTTTTACCCCTAACTATAACCAGAACAGCCTCAAGCACAGTCAGAGCTGAGGGCAGACTCAGGGAGTTCATTCAACTCAGGTAAACATGAACTTGCTATAAATAAGACTACTCCTGACCAGCACCCTCCCTTGTGCCCTCAACTCAGACCTTCGGGGAAACAAATACACTGCTGTGGATTCAATGCCTGGAGCCTCCTGGGACCTAACGCTAATGCTCACCCTAACTTTAACCCTAACCAGAACCCTCAACCAAAACATAAACCTGTCTCGAACCCTAACACTACACTGGACCCGCGCCGTCACATGGGCCCTCACTTCAGCCCTCAAGTGACATCAGGAGACTGGAGTCGTGTCAGCCCTGACAATGTCCCTGGACACAACCCTAACCATAGCTAAGGCTCTCTCCCCATGGGGACCCAACAACAAGGTCTGACACCACGCGCCAGGCGTCCATAAGTGGTGCAGGATCACCTGGCATATTACCTGGAACATCACCATGTCGTTTCCAAGGCCTGGCTGCAGCTGCCCGAGATGATTCCTGAGGCATACCCGTCCAGTGGCCCATAGAGCTTCTGACCATGGAACCCAAAGACTAACCCTGACCGGCACCACCCTTGTGTCCCCAACTGAGCCCTTCGGGGAGACAACTGAACTGCTGTGGTTTCACTGCCTGAAGCATCCTGGTACCTAACCCTAACACTAAACAAAACCCTAACGAGAACCCTCAACCGAAACCTAACCCTATCTCGACCCCTAACGCTACACTGACCCTACGCCATCGCGTGGGCCCTCACTTCAGCCCTCAAGAGAGATCACAAGACTGGAGTCACTTCGGCCCTGGCAACATCCCTGGAGAGAAAGATAACCGTAGCTAAGTCTCTCTCACCTTGGGGACCCAAAACCAAAGTCTGACTATACCACGTGCCTGGGGTCCAGAAGCGGTGTAGAATCACTCAGCATAGAACCTGGTACATCACTGTTTGTTGCCAAGGCTGGGCAGAACCTGCCCGAGAGGATTCCTGAGACATACATGAACAGTGGCCCATAGGGTTGTCTGGTCATGGACCCAAAGACTAATCATGACTGGCACCAGCCCTTGTGCCCTCAACTCAGCCCTTCGGGGAGACAACTGCATTGCAGTGGAATCAGTGCCTGGAGTCTCCTGGGACGTAATCCTGACCCTAACCCTAAACCTCAGCATAACCCTCAACCGAAACCTAACCCTATCTCGAACCAAAACCCTACACTTGAACCGAAACATGGCATGGCCCTAATTTCAGCCCTCTAGGGAGATCACGAGACAGGAGTCACTTCGGCCCTGGCGATGTCCCTGGACCGATCCCTATCCATAGCTAAGGCTCTCTCCCCATGGGGACCCAATACCAAATTCTGACTACACCATGCGCCTGGGGTCCAGAAGCAGTGCAAGATCACTAGGCAAAGAAGCTGGAACATCATCAGGTTGTTACCCAGGCCCAGCTGCAGCTGCCTGAGAGGATTCCTGAGGGATACCCGACCAGTGGCCCATAGAGTTGTCTGGCCTTGGAACCCAAGACTAATCTGACCGGCACCCTCCCTTGTGCCCTCAACTCAGCCTTTCGGGGAGACAGCTGCACTGCTGTGGGTTCAGCACCTGGATCCTCCTCGGTCCTAACTCAAACCCTAACCTAACCAGAAACAGAACCCTAACCCTAACTAGAACCCTCAACCAAAACCTAACCCTATCTCAAACCTTAATCCTATACGTGACATGAACCGTCGCATGGGCCCTCACTCCAGCCCTCAAGGGAGACCACAAAACTGGAATCTCTTTGGCCCTGGCAACATCCCTGGACCGAACCCTAACCGTAGCTAAGGCTCTCTCCCCATAGAGACCCAATACCAAAGTCTGACAACACCACGCACCTGGGATCCAGAGGCAGTGCAGGATCACTCAGCATAGAACCTGGAACATCACCATGCCGTTTCGAAGGCCCCACTACACCTGCCCAAGACGATTCCTGAGGCCTACCCGACCACTGGCCGATAGAGGTTTCTGGCCTTGGAACCCAAAGTCTAATCCTGCCCAGCACCATCCCTTGTGCCCTCATCTCAGCCCTTCAGGGACACAACTGCACTGCTGTGGGTTCAGCACCTGGAGTCTCCTGGGACCTAACCCTAACCCTAACCCTAAGCAGAACCCTCAACCAAAACCCAACACTATCTCGACCCAAACCCTACACTTGTTTTGCACCATCGCATGGGCCTTCACTTCAGCCCTCGAGGAAGGTCACAAGACTGGAGTCGCCTAGGCCCTAGTGATGTCCCTGGACCGAACTCTAACCCTAGATAAGGCTCTCTACCCATGGGGACCCAATACCAGTATATGACAACACCACAAACTGGGGTCCATAAGAGGTGCATGATCACTCGGCATAGAACGTGGAACATCACCATGTCATTTCCAAGGCCCAGCTGCAGCTGCCCAAGACGATTCCTGAGGTCTACCCAACCACTGGCCCATAGAGTTCTCTGGCCTTGGGACCCAAAGACTAATCGTGACCGGCACCGCCCCTTGTGCCCTCAACTCAGCCCTTCAGGGAGACCACTGCACTGCTGTGGGTTCAGTGCCTGGAGCCTCCTGGGACCTAACCCTAACCCTAAACAGAACCCTCAACCGAAACCTAACCCTATCTAGAACCCTAACCCAACACTGGACCCGCACCGTCACATGGGCCTCACTTCAGCCCTCGAGGGAGGTCATGAGACTGGAGTCGTATCGTCCCTGGCGACGTCCCGGGACTGAACACTAACCCTAGCTAAGGCCCTCTCCCCATGGGGACCCAATACCAAGGTCTGACAACACCACATGCCTCAGGATCCAGAAGCGGTGCAGGATCACTTGGAATAGAACCTGGAACATCACTATGTCGTTTCCAAGGCCCGGCTCCAGCTGCCCAAGAGAATTCCTGAGGCCTACCAGACCAGTAGCCCATAGAGTTGTCTGGCCATAGAAAACAAAGACTAATCCTGACCGGCACCCTCCCTTGTGCCCTCAAATGAGCCCTTCAGTAAAACAACTGCACTGCTGTGGGTTCAGCGCCTGGAGCATCCTGGGACCTCACCATAACCCTAATCCTAACCTTAAGCACAGCCCTCAATCGAAACCTTACCCTATCTCGGACCCTATCAATACATTTGACCAGCAACTTCGCATAGCCCCTCACTTCAGCCCTCAAGGGAGATCAGGAGAATAGAGTCGCTTCAGCCCTGGCGACGTCCCTTGACCGAACCCTAACCCAAGCTAGGGCTCTCTCCCCATGGGGACACAATACCAAGGTGTGAAAACACCACGTGCCTGGGGTCCAGAAGTAGTGCAGGTACACTCAGCACAGAACATGGAATATCACTATTTCAGTTCTATGGCCCGGCTGCAGCTGCCTGAGAGGATTCCTGAGGCTGACCAGACCAGTAGCCCATAGACTTGTCTGGCCTTGGAACACAAAGACTAATCCTAATCAGCACCCACCTTGTGCCCTCAACTCAGACCTTAGGGGAGACAACTGCACTGCTGTGGGTTCAGTGCCTGGAGTCTCCTGGGATCAAACCCTAAAACTAACACTAAACCTAAGCAGAACTCTCAAGTGAAAAATATCCCTATCTAAAAGCCTAACCCTAAACTTGACCCACACCTTGGCATGGGCCCTCAATTCAGCCCTGGAGGGAAATCACTAGACTGGAGTCAATTTGGGCCTGGTGACGTCCCTGGACTCAACACTAACCCTAGCAAAGGATCTCTTCCAATGGGTACACAATACCCATGTGTACCAAAACCACGCATGTGGGGTCCAGAAAAGGTGAAGAATCACTCAGCAAACAAGCTGGAATATCCACGATGTCTTTTCCAAGGCCCGGGTGCAGCTTCCCAAGAGGATTATGAGAACTACCCGACCAGTGGCCCAAAGAGATGTTTAGCCTTGGAACACAAACACCAATCCCGAAAGGCAACCTTCCTTGTGCCCTCAACTCAGCCCTTCGGGGAGACAACTGCACTGCTGTGGGTTCAGCTCCTGGTGCCTCATGGAACCTAACCCTAACCCTAACCCTAACCCTAACTCTGACCAGAACCCTCAACCGAAACCTAACCCTATCTCGAACCCTAACCCTACACTGGACTTGCACTTTCGCATGGGCCCTCACTTTGGCCCTCGAAAGAGATCACGAGACTGGAGTCCCCTGAGCCCTCTCGATGTCCCTGAACCGGACTCTAACCCTAGCTATGGCTCTCACCCCATGGGGACCCAATACCCACATGTGACAACACCACACGCCTTGGGTCCAGAAGCAGTGCAGGATCACTCAGCATAGAACCTGGAACATCACCATGTCGTTTCCAAGGCCCGGCTACAGCTGCCCAAGACGATTCCTGAGGCCTACCCGACCAGTGGCCCAAAGAGTTGTCTGTCCTTGGATTCCAAAGACTAATCCTGACTGGCAATAACCCTTGTACACTCAACTTAGCCCTTTGGGGAGAAAGCTGCACTGCTGTGGATTCAGCACCTACAGCCTCCTGGGACCTAACCCTGACACTACTCTAACCCAAGCAGAACCCTCAACCAAAACCTAACCCTATCTCCAACCCTAACTGTATACTGAACACGCACCGTGGCATAGGCCCTCACGTCAGCCCTCGAGGGAGATCATGAGACTGGAGTCACTTGGGCCCTGGTGACTTCCCTGGAACAAACCCTAACCCTAGCTAAGGTTCTCTACCTATGGGGACCCAATGCAAAAGTCTAATAACACCACGAAACTGGAGTCCAGAAGCAGTGCAGGATCACACGGCATAGAACCTAGAACAATACCATTTTATTTCCCAAAACCTGGCTACAGCTACCCGAGAGAACTCCTGAGTCCTACCCGACCAATGGGCCATAGAGTTGTCTGGCCTTGGAACCCAAAGACTAATCCTGACCATTTGGGACCTAAATGCAGCTCTTCGGGGAGACAATTGCACTGCTGTGGTTTCAGTGCCTTGAGCCCCCTGGGACTTAAACCAAAACCTAAACCTAACACTAAGCAGAACACTGAACCGAAACGTAACCCTATCTCGAACCCTAACCTTACACTTGTTTCACACCGTCACATGGGCCTTCACTTCAGCGCATGAGGAAAGTCACGACACTCGACTTGCCTAGGCCGTGGCGACCTCCCTAGACCAAACAATAAACCTACCTAAGGCTATCTACCCATGGGGACCCAATACAAATATATGACAACACCACACGCCTGGGGTCCAGAAGTGGTGCAGGATCACTTGGCATTGAACCTGGAACATCAGCATGTTGTTTCCAAGGCACGGACAAGGCTTTGGGAGACGATTCCAGAGGCCTACCCGACCATTGGCCCATAGAGTTCTATGGTCTTGGAACCCAAATACTATCCTGAGGGGCACCCTCCCTTGGGCCCTCAACACAGCCCTTCGGGGAGACAACGGCACAGCTTTGGGTTCAGCGCCTGCACACGACTGGGACCGAACCCTAACCCTCACCCTAAACCCTAACCGTACCCTAACCCACCATCCCTAAAAATAAAAAACCTAAAAGTAACCCTAAACCTAACCATAAAACACTAACCCTAATGCTACCCCTAATCCAAATACCGACCCATTCCCCTAACCAATGTCCTAGACCTAGACTTCACCTTAACCCTAAATCTAATGCAAACCCTAACCCTAACCCTAACCCTAACCCTAACATAACCCTAACTCTCAAACCCAAGCCCTAACCCTAAACCTAAGCCTAACCCAAGACCAAACCTAACGCTTAAACCTAACTCCAAACCCTAACCCCTAACCATAACCCTAAACGGTAACCCTAACCCTAAACCCAACCCTAATGTATAAACCTAACTCTAACCCCTAACGCTAACCCCTAACAACAACCTTAACCGTAACCCTAACCCCTAACATCAAACCCAAACCCTAACCCAACGCTCACGACACACAGGAATGGTGTCACATCGGCACTGGTGAAGTCCCTGGACAGAATATTAACCCTAGTTAAGGATCTCTCTGGTTGGGGACCCAATTCCTATCTCTGAGAACACCACGAACAAAGGGCCCAAAGTGGTGCAGGATTACTCATCATGGAACATGGAACATCATCATGATATTTCCAATGCCCGCATGGAGCTGCACAAGGGGGTTGATGAGGCCCAACTGAAGATGTCACACACACGAGGCTGGCCTTGGCAAAGACTATGTCTGAACAGCTCGCTCAAATGAGGCCTATACTCAATCCTCTGAGGAGACCACTACCCTGCTGGAGTTTAAGCACTTGGAGCTTCCTGGGACCTAACCCTAACCTAAACCATGACACTCAGCACACCGCTCAAACTAAACCTCAACCCAACTCTAAACCTAACCCTACACATGACCCGCACAATCATGGACCTCATTCAGCCTTCCAGGGTGACCACGGCTCTGGTGTCACTTCGGCCCTGGCAACATCGCTGGACCGAACCTTAACCTTGGCTAAAGTTTTCCCCAGTGGGGACCCAATTCTTAAGTCTGAGGACACAATGGACGTGAGGCCCATAAGCAGAGGAAGATTACTCACCATGGAACCTGGAACATCTCGGTGTCATTTCCAAAGACCAGAAGGAGATCCACAGGGGATTTCTTGAGGTCTAACCGAGGAGTGACCCTGGCACCCAAAACTCAGCCTCACTGGGACGCTCCTTAGAACACCCACTCAGCCCTGCGGGGAAACAACTTCCCAACTAGGTGTATAGCACCAAGAGCCTCCGATGACCAAACCTAATCTTAACTGTTACCTTCGGTATACACATTAAGCTAAATCTCACCTCATGGTTAACCAGCATCCTACACCTAACTCCCAACATGCATGGGCCTTCAACTCATTGATCCAGAGAGATCACAGGACTGGTGCCACTTCGGCGCTACAGATTTCACTGACCCAAAATCAGACGGTAACTAAGGCTCTCTCTGAATAGGGAACCAATTCCACAGTCTGACACAACTCAAATGGGGTCGAGAAATGGTGGATAAATATGCGACATATAAACTGAAACATCACAATATCATTTCAAAACCACGAATGTAGCTATAAAAGAGAATTCCTGAGGACTACCAGGCCATAGGCCCATAGAGGTCTCAAGACTTGCAAAACAAAGACTAACCCTAAATGGCACCCTCCCCTGACCATTACACTCAGACATTCAAGGAGACAAGTGCCCTATGGTGAGTCCGGCACCTGGAGCCGCCTGGGACGTAACCCTAACCCTAAACTAACCCTAACCCAAACTCTAATGATAACCTAAATCCTAACCCTAACCCTAACCGTAACTGGAACACTAACCCTAACCCTAACCCTAACCCCCTAACCCTAACCCTACCATAACCATAACCCCTAACCCTAACCCTAACCCCTCGGAAGGAGACCAGGAGTCACACCTGCCCCTGGCCACATTAATTACACATTGTCATAGAACAAATTGTCCCATCTTCGAGTCTCTTCTCTCTCCTTTACAAAGAGCACATGTGAGGAAGGTAAGGAAATTAGTGCTCAGTGAAGGAGTGGGAGACTCCAGGATTATTCCACAGCACAGAATCCACACTTGGCAGGCTTTCTGGAGGGCATGGTCCTGGAGTCATGCATGTGGCTCTCTGAGACCATGCAGCCTCAGTGAGAAACTGCCTGCTGGGAAACACAGTTGCTCCTATATTCTTGATCCTTAACAAGTATAAATGTCCAAGATTTACATTACAACAGAGAGGCCAAGGACTACAGGGCCAGTCTGCTGTGTGGCTCTTGTGGCCAAGGCCACATTCAACATTTGGAGGGTTATTATATCTCTTGGCAGGATAGGAGGCTAGGAGGGAAGAGTTATTTGTCTCAACCACACAGACGTTGGGAATGGAAACATCCTGTGGATTGGTCTACACTGCCCATAGACCTGTTAAATTGCCAAGAGCACAGTCAGCTCAGTAATTGGCAATGGGGGTTTTTAGGACCTGAGCTGGTGGACCACAGATGCCTGCCTGGATGGTCAGAGGCCAAGGGCTGTCCTGTCTGAGACCTGACTGTCTACTGCTGATGGCTCCAATGGGACCAGGGATACAGCCAGTGCCAGGAGGGCCCTCCCATTCCACAAGAAGGGCTGCACATGGGGTCTTATAGGATGCTGCACTCAGACCTATGTAAACCGACACATGTCCATTGAGTGCCCTGTGGGTCAGGGCTGTGCTGAAACCTAGGGCTGCCCAGGCAGAGTGTGGCCAGCAACGCCCTCTCCAGGTGAGAGGGTGGAAGAATCCTGTGTAATCTCTGAGGCTCTCCACAACGCTGGACTGGGTCTGAGTTTGATCTGAAATAGTCAGGGACCAAGCGGACATTTGACTCTCCTTCTCTTAGTACCCAGGGCTGAAGGGGCAGAAGACCGATGTTCAGATCAACCTCTGATGCATGTGTGATCCTGGGTGAGTCCTGTCCAATCTGGAGGGCCAGAGAGATGGAAAAGGGGGATGAAACACAGGCCCTGATCTCAAGCCTTGCACTGACCCCAACGCATGGCCCTAACAATAAAATCTTAAGTCTAAACCTTAACGACATTTTGTTTATACACTCACCACTGATGGACATTTGCATAGTTTCTACATTTTGGCTATTGTTAACACTGCTAGGGGTTAGGGTTTCCAGGTTCAGGGCTTAGGTCCAGGTTTTGGGTTCAGGGTTCAGATTCAGGTTGGAGTTAGAGATCTGGGTTTGCAGTTCAAGGTTTAGGGCTAGGGTTTCAGATTGGGGTTTGGGCTCGAGGTTCAGGGTTCAGGTTAGGGGGTAGGCTAAAGGTTAGAGGTTACAAATTTTCTTCAGGTTGTCATCATAGATACAAAATTTCTCCCCAAAGGGTATAAACCTAGAATCTATTTACTCTGTGTGTCATGAACAGGTTCAGAGTTAGGGTCCCAGTAACTCCCTACTGACAGCATTCTGATGCTAGAGTTGGCCAGCTGCACAGAGGCTGCCCCTTGTCTCAAACATACCCTTTGCAGAGAACACACCCTGTGTGATTCATGGAGGTGTGAAACTAAGACCAGGACTCATGGAATATGAAACAAGATACAAACAATTCATGGACTCCTTATTCTTTCACAATAACAAATATCGAGTTTGGCTCCCAACAGAATGTTATAATGTACCCCAGGAGGGACTATGGTACTATCGACACAAAATGAAGAAACCCTTTTTTTTAAATTTTTTTAATGTTTATTTATTTTTGAGAGAGAAAGAGAGACAGAATGAGAGTGGGTTAGGAGCAGAGAGAGGGGAGACACAGAAGCAGAAGTAGGCTCCAGGCTCTGAGCTGTCAGCACAGAGCCCGACGCAGGGCTCGAACTCATGAGCTGTGAGATCATGACCTGAGCTGAAGTCTGACGCTCAACTGACTGAGCCACCCAGGCGCCCCAAGAAACCCTTTTAAAGAGAAAGGAAAAGAGTTTTATTTGAGCTCAAGTTAGGGCTGCTGCCAAGCATACACAATATTCCCAAAGAAGAGAATGCTCGGGAGAAGGAACATTTGGCACAGGGTTACATGGTTTTTCAATAGAGAGTTACAAATCTATGTGAAGAAGGACATTCCAGAAAGTTACAGACTTTATCTTATCTTTTTGGTATGTGCAGGGCTATGTGACTTTAATCTTATGGGAACCAGGGATGTTTCTTTCTTTTTCTTATCTTCTGTTCAAAATGCTCCTTTGTGGTTTTTTGTCTGTTTGTTTTGTATGTTTGTTTAATGAAGCAGACATACAATGTGTGCTCAGGGAAGAAATAGAGTCCATGCTCTGAAGTTCTGCCAGGTCATTCTGACCTTGGTAAATGTTAAATTGTAGCTTCTCTGGGGAGCCCAGGAGCAAGGCTGACAAACATTAACAGCTGAAAGTTCCCCATATCATTACTCACTACTGGTACCAAACAGGGCTCCCTCCCCCTGGCTTAAGCTAAGAATCACAGGAGGACACTTATCTCATTGTCAAAAATAAAACTGTATTAATAACTAATTGGATGTTCCAGCGTACAATTTGTAGGGGAGTCATCAACATTTTCAATATGCAAATACATAAAACGCAGGCAATATTGTAACACACCGCTCATTGGAATACCAACTACAAGGAGATTGATAGAAGTAATAACAATATATCTACTATTAAACTCAACAATCACACTTTATGAGGATACCTATCCATAAAATCTAACATCTCTCCATAAGGAATACATCCATTAAGATCATGAGTGACAACAGCCTGCTGTCCCCTGTAACCACCCCGTCACTTACCAGATGCCTGTAATACCCACTCCAGCCGCTAGAGACATACTTCCCAGCAACGAAAGGGGACTTGTCCACTCCCCAGGCATCAACTCTTACAGGAACCTACATCTTAACAGTCCTGCTCCTTGGAAATTCCAGCCCTTAGAACAAAGTCACAGAAACCACGCCCATACTTCATAAAAAAAGGCCGGTATCTCATCAGCCAGACGCTGCAGGTCCACCACCACTCTCGTGAAGTAACTCCACAGTGGACTCCAGATCCACCCTCTTCCCAAGATTACAAGGTGCATCATTCTTCCAATACCCCATCCTTAGAACAATTCTTTTTATTGTCTTAATCAGTCCTGCGTGCAGGCTCAAAGTGAGCCCTGTGAAAGCCAGGTACCTTCTTAAGAGCACTCAGGCTGTCACGTCTATTGAGATTTGCAGATCCTTTCAGACAGATGGGGTGCCCTCTCTCCGACTTCTCTACCAACTACAAAATACATCAACATCCAAAAGCCATTCTTCTGTGAAATTACTTATGGTGAAACACCACCAACCCCTCACACCTTCTGAACCTAGGTAAATTGGCCAGGGCTGTGACCCCTAGCCCCTACTCTGCACAACCCCTTACCTGTGTGTTCCAGACCGGTTTTCACTTTGTTCATTCTCAGCCATTGTCTCTGCAGAATAGTTCATACCAAGCCAGCACCTGGGACATACTCAATACTATAAGTTAATATTTATTTCATCAACCGCCACACATCCCCAAACCGTTATCACCATGGCAACCAGAAACACCATCCACACCAGCAAAGGTTCCTCTTCTTTGAGTACTTGAGAACAGGACCTTGTGGAGGTAAGCTCTACATGGTGCAAAGAAAAAATACTGCTCCCAGATTCTCCTGCAAGCTCTCAAGAAAAGGGTTTTTAGTAATATTTCAACTCTAACTTACCTTATAATGGCACATCCACATGTCTACAACCCAATGGGAGTGGTATTAATAAAATGACCTGTAGCCCTCAGGTGATTTTATTTTATTTTATTTTTTAAAGAGAGAGAGAAGGGAGCACCTGGGTGGCTCAGTCACTTAAGCATCTAGCTCTTGGTTTCAGCTCAGGTCATGATCTCACAGTTCATGAGTTCGAGCACCTGCACTGACAGTGCAGACCCTGTTTGAGATTCCCTCTCTCTCTCTGTCTCTCTGTCTCTCTCCCTCTCTCTCTCTCCCTCCCCTGCTGTCTCTCTCTCTCTCAAAAATAAATAAACTTAAAAAAAATAAAAGAGAGAGTGAGTGCACACACAAGCGGGGGAGGGGCAGAGAGAGAGGAAGAGAGAGAATCCCAAACAGGCTCCACTCCCAGCATGGAGTCCAACATAGAACTCAACGTGAGGCTCTATCTCACGACCATGAGATCATGACCTCTGGGGCTTGATCTCACCATGATATGATGACCTGAGCAGAAATCAGGAGTCCAGATGCTTAACCAACTGAGCCACCTAGACGCCACATCCCTCAGGTGATTTTAAAAGTGCTTTCTGACTCATTAAATAACATGATCAGTTGCAGTTTGGGAATTCACTGCAGTTTATATGGCAGTGATGCTCAAAGATGGAGGTGTGAATGTAAGTGTGTGCGTTTGAGTACATGTTTAATTCTAGTCACAGTAATTCAGTAGAATAGACCTTCTCATTATTATAGAACTTTGATTTGAATGGCACCAAACAGTTCAAGATGGTTGAAAGCAGTAAATACTACGGCATTCATGCTTGGTGTTCACTCTTTGCTTTTCTTTTAAAATAAACTTAAAGCACATTAAAATGCATCATGATACCTCTTTTTCAACAAACCAAGATGCCCTGAAAAATGTGTCCAAGCTGATTTCCCCTCCTCTGCTGCCCTCTGGAAGCAAGGATAGATCCACTTCAAGCAAGAAAATATTTCCCAGAGCTTCAGCTGTCTTCACAGTTAGAGTTCAGCTAATTTCCAAGTTCCATGTTCCTTTCTTTTTCCATAGCATGTCAAACCTTCTGAATTATGTAAGATTCTTCAATGTAATGCTTTATTCCTGAGAAAACATCAATCATGTGGCCACCTGGGTGCATTGGACAAATCCTGTAACAGTGAGGATGGCCCTGGGGTCCTCCATCATCCATGACGTACTTCAAGGAACCCCCACAGTCAGGAAGGCTTGCTTCCTGAGGAGTAAGGAAAAAGCAGTGAGTCAACATGTCAGTCTAGGTAGAAGTTGTAAATCCAAACATTACGCTACAAAGTTTTGGCCCTATAGTCTTTGGTTTTGTGGTATCTTCTGCATTTTAAATTTTGAAAAGAAGTTGGTTGCCTCAGAGAAGGTTTCACTCTTATGTGGATCCTGAGAAACTTAACAGGAACCCATGGGGGAGGGGAAGGAAAAAAAAAAGAGGTTAGAGTGGGAGAGAGCTAAAGCATAAGAGACTGTTAAAAACTGAGAACAAACTGAGGGTTGATGGGGGGTGGGAGGGAGGGGAGGGTGGGTGATGGGTATTGAGGAGGGCACCTTTTGGGATGAGCACTGGGTGTTGTATGGAAACCAATTTGTCAATAAATTTCATATATATATATATAAAAAAAAAAAAAGAAAAGACAGCTATCATCTGGTTTCTGTGGCAGAACAAACATCTATCTCCCTTAGGCCTTTTTATGAACTTCTGAAATGTCTGTTTGCTTCCAACTACTCATGGGACAATAAGAACGCTACCTTTAATGTTGGCAAGGGCAGGGGCACCTGGGTGGCTCAGTGAATTAAGCAGCTGACCTCGGCTTAGGTCATGATCAGTTCGTGAGTTCTAGCCCCATGCTAGGCTCTGTGCTGACAGTGCAGAGCCTGCTTGGGATTCTCTCTTCCCCATCCCCATTCATGCTATCTCTCTCTCAAAATAAATAAATAAGTTTAAAATATATATATTGGTAAGGCCAGTGCTAACCATCACAGAGGTGGACAACAAACTGAAAACAAGGCAGGCAGTCCAAATAAATAGGCGAAGGCAAACAGGTCCACCCTTTCCACACACAAAGCTCTCTGAAAGGCCCAGGGGCTGGCCTAAAGACAGAGAGGGGTGATCTTATAGCTACTCCAGCCACTTGTTCACCTAAAAATCCACTCTCAGTGACTAGAGAGCTGCCCAGATAGTCAAAAAAGAAAGGAGCAGAAAGGCCAGAGCATCACAGTTTGCTCTATCCAAGCTGCAGGCCAGATCTTCGCAAAGTAGGAGACATAGCTTTCAATGGACCTCTATAGAAGCCCCTTCTTGTATCAAAGACAAATGTGAGAACTGTGGCTATTTGAACTTTTTGCTTTGAAATTGGACAATGTTTATCCCTAATAACTCCCAAAGAACAAGTTATCATTCTTTCATTATAATACTAACATCAGTAACTTATATATTCTATGGGAAAGACAGAAAACCAGAGACACCTAAATCTAGGCAGCCCTGTTGTTGAAATGAATTGAAGGACTAGATGTGACTTAAGAGGGCAAAACACACTAGCAGGTGAAGAGCAGCTCTTTACAATTATAAACTGAGAAACAGAATGCCACAGTTACCCCGTGTAAATGTCTGTATTTGTTTCTCTGTCATTTTTCTTTTTTCAACGTTTATTTATTTTTGGGACAGAGAGAGACAGAGCATGAACGGGGGAGGGGCAGAGAGAGAGGGAGACACAGAATCGGAAACAGGCTCCAGGCTCTGAGCCATGAGCCCAGAGCCTGACGCGGGGCTCGAACTCACGGACCGCGAGATTGTGACCTGGCTGAAGTCGGACGCTTAACTGACTGCGCCACCCAGGCGCCCCTCTCTGTCATTTTTCTGATGTTCCTTGAGATGTACATTAATGCTCTAGTTTGGATTGGAAATTTAAGTCTGCCTTTTTCTGACAAAAATTCTGTACGATTTTAGACCTTCAATTCACAAACTGCACTGTGTTTGCAATTGTGATTCTGTGTCAGCTTTGAGTATACGCACAGGCACAGCTGTGTCCTCCTCCACCAAGGACACTGAGGTGATCACTTCTTGCTGCAACTTTAGTTCTCCTGCATCCACCTGCTCCCCACTTCAAGTTTAGACCCTAGAATCTAGCAGGAATTGAGAAAACACCCAAATAAGTTATGAAGTATGTGCTAAATAGGAGACTTAAAGTGGACTTTAAAAGTCTGTAAGGTCTAGTTTTAGTACAGGGTTTTATGAGGCTAATTTGTGCTTTCTTGGGTTACTTCAGGTTTAGGGCAATATGCTGACAGACTCTAAAAGACTAAGGTTTCAATAATTGGGAGTTCATTTGAATTATCCGTATACTCTATGATAGCTTTGCTTACATAATTTCAATTCAAAATAATGGCAGAGGGTATTTTGTTGCTATGTTACTTTGTCACTTATAGAGAAATTCTCACTAAAATGGACCGAATTACTGCCCCATCACAATCTACATTTGGCTTCCAAGAGTTGCCCTACGCTAGAGGCTTGTTTGTTCAGAGTTCTGTTAAAACAACTCATTCTAACACTTGAGGAAAAAACCAAGTACCACAGCCAAATTCTGGCCTGCAGCCACCATGAACCTTGTTTCTGAAATTGGATTTCAAAACAGAAGGTAAAAAGCTCCACAGAAGCTTCTTGGGGCACCCAGGTGGCTCAGTCAGTTGGGCATCCAACTTTGGCTCAGGTCATGATCTTGAGGTTCATGAGTTCAAGCCCCACAGCATGCTTGCTGCTGTCAGCACAGAGCCTGCTTTGGAACCTCTGTCTCTGTCTCTGTCTCTGTCTCTGTCTCTCTGCCCCTCCTCCACACACATACACACACACACACTCTCTCTCAAAAATAAATAAATGTTTAAAAAAAAAAGCTTCTTAAATAACAGAAACTCAGAACTCCAGTGCTCCAGAGGCATCCACACACTTGGCAACCAGGTCCAGACCCTAGGGACTTCCATCTGCAGATAGCAGAGCTGAGAACAAGTCTGTGTCTGCAAACAGTTCACAAATTGACAAACCACCCCAGGAGGGCAGATCTTCAGCAACTGAAGAAATAATACACTGTTATCTTGCTATCAGTCTCTGGTCACTACCCAGTTCTTTAACTGGAAATTGTGTGATGTGAGTACAAATTACGGTACCTTCCAGGGGGAGGCCTTAGGGGTAACAACAGTAATAAGAGTTGAAAGTTATTTTGGTAACACTGATACAGCAGCAACACTTGTAATTATTACAATGCTTTTAAAATACAGGCCTAAAATGAGAAAAACAGCACTACATATATGCCTATACTGAATTTTACACCATAACTTCCTATTAAAGGTAACAATCTCAAAAGTTAATATGTAAAACTAAGTGGTCAGAGAAAAGATTCTCTCATTTCTACATTTAAAATTTATGGCTTAAAGAGTATGGATTGTATTTCTATTAAGGCTGAAGACTTTTTCACTATTTATTGGACATCTATGTTTCTTCTCTTGTAAATAAGCTGTTTGTCTTTTTTCTGTATATTTAATGCGGTGTTCAACTTTCCTTTTTCACAAAGAAAGTTTTGTTGTGTTAGTAGATAAAAGTTCATGTCACAGTTTGGACTTGGGAGAGTGGGAGGTGTTTTCCCAGGTAAAGAAAATTTTCAACTTTTAACATTTGGGGACCCTACTCCTGGGCTTCCGGAAACTACTTAACATTTACCAAGGTCTGTAGCACACACTATGTCTGCTTCATTAAATAAAATAACAAAAAGGAGCATTCTTAACACAAAATAAGAAAGATAAGAAAAAGTAAGAAACTTCCCTGATTCCTTCAAGATTAAAGTCATACAGCGCTGCATATACTGGAAACTTAAAGTCTGCAACTCTTGGAAACGTTCTTTGCATAATAAAATGGGACTTTTAACGTAAAAAATGTATATAACTCTATACCGAAGATTGTGTATCGCAGGAAGTTGTCCTAATCTAGACCTGAATAAAACACTCTTTTTAAAAAATTTTTAATGTTTTTATTTATTTTCGAAGGAGAGAGACAGAGCATGAGTTGGGGGAGGAGCACAGAAAGAGCGAGACACAGAATTCAAAACAGGCTCCAGGCTCTAAGCTGTCAGCACAGAGCCCAATGCGGGGCTTGAACTTATGAACTGTGAGATTATGAAGTCGGGCGCTAACTGACTGAGCCACCCAGGTGCCCCAAAATGCTCTTTTTTAAAGAGATTCTAAAATGTTTGTTTATTGTGCCTTACAAGATGAATGGTTCCTCCTCCCTCTCCCAGGAGTGTGTTTACAGTGTACCTTGGCAGGTACAGTCTTCAGGCCCAGGCAGTTGCCTCCCGCCCAGGCAACAATATATATGTGTGTATATAAACATATATATATATATATACACAAACGCACATATATATTGTGTATACACATACATATGTGTATACACATAATGTATGTGTATATATATATATGTATATATTGTGTGTATATATATGTATATACACACACAATATATATATACACACACACACATATACATGTGTATTTATATATGTGTGTATATATATATTTGTGTGTGTGTGTGTATATATATATATATGTATATATATAGTTTTAACCCTTTTAATTGTGCAGTTTTCTTTCGAGGCTATTAAATCTAAACACAACTAACGGATCACTCTGCTACACAAGCAAAAACCTGCAAATGCCCTAAAATGCGCCTGTCACTATTTAAATATTAGAAGTCAGAATATTCTCAAAAATCAAAGAACGCAGGGCCCTCAGTTCCAAGTGAATGGGAGGTCAAAACAGCAGACTGGAGAAGCCTTGCACTGAGCATGAGTGGGTACCGACTGCACAACCCGGCGGGCTGCTGGTTCGACGGCGAGGTCCACTAGGCATTCGCGACAATGAATCTGCTGCGCAGCACCGTCTCGGCCGGCCACTCGAGGTCTGCGGGCGTGTTCACCTCAAGGGACCGGCAGAAGCGAGAAACAGAGCGGCCAGGCGACCTTAGGCCGGGGATCGGACCGTCGACCTGCCGGAGTCAACAAGGACTACAGCCGCTGAGACCGCGGCTCACTCGCTCAGGGTAACCAGCACTGTAGACCCAAACCCGGCCGGCGCCCGGGATCCTCCGGGGGCGGGACTGAGCGCGTAACTTCCGGAGGCAGGGCGGGCTGCTCCGCACGCCAACGTACTCCCAAAACGGCGCCCGGCGATCTGCGACCTGATTGGGCGGCGCTGGAGGGCGCGGGACGACAAACTAGCTTCCCATCAGCCCCCACTGACCCGTCCCGCGGCCGCGCGCACGCCCGCGCGCCCGCATCCCGCGCCTGCGCCGCGCAGCCATTCGGGAGGCCGCCGCGCTGCAGGGCCTCGCGGAGCAGCCGGGTCCCGCGAGCGCGGCTTCCGAGGTCCTTCGAGTGTCTGGACGCCGCCGAGGCCCACCGGTGAGGAGCGGGGCGAGACTGTCGCCCGGGCCGGGGCCCACCCCGCCTCCGCCAAGGCCCGAGTCCGGGGAACCCCGTCCGGGGCGTGCACCGAGGAGCGGCCTGCGCCCCGTCCGCCGGCGGGGTGGGCCTCGGGGCGGGGGGCGAGCCCCGCGTTCTCTGCGGGAGGCGGGAAACGCTCTGCGCGATCCCGCGGGGAGGTCGTGAACCGGCTCGGGAAGGAAAGCGCTTCTTCCGCTACGGGCCAGGACGCAGTTTTCGCGGCACCTCGTCGGCGTGGGCTTTTGTCATTGTTGCTGCTTAAAAATGAGCTGGGCAACCCAGAGTGGGAGACACGTAATCACGTAGCTGGGAAGGGGTTAGTGCCCAGAATATGTAAAGAACTTCTACGACTCAACAACAGAAACATCCTGGCTTTAAAAAACGGGCAAGGGCTGGCCAGTGAGCACGTCACAGGATGCTCCGCAGGATGCTTCCAGACATCAGAGTTAGGAAAATAAAAACCAGAATGAGGTACCACTTCACACCCACTCGGACGACTGTCATCAAAAGAAAAATAACAGGTGTTGGGGAGGGTGTGGAGAAGGGGGCACACTCGTGCATTGCTGGCAGCCACGTAAAGGGGTGCAGCCAGGAGGTATGGAAAAAGGGTTAGTGGTTGCTCACATTTTAGCGTAGTTACTCTAACACCCAGCAATTCCGCTCCTAGGGCTAAACTCTAAAGAATTGAAAGCAGGGCCTCAAATATTTGTTCACCAGTGTTACTAGCAGCTTTATTCAAAATGAGCCAAAGGCGGAAATACTCCAGATGTCTATCAACAGATGAATGGAAAGCAAATTGTGTAATGTAATTCATCCATAAAAAGGAATAAAATTCTAATACATGCTGTAATATAGATGTGGAAAGTGAAATAAGCCAGACACAAAAGGACAAATGTATGATTCCACTCATAGGGACAGAAAATTGAGTAGAGATTACCAGGGGCTGCGGAGGTGGAGGGGTGGGGGGAATGGGGAGTTACTGTTTAATGGGTACAAAGTTTCTCTTTGTCCTAATGAAAAGTCCTGGAAATGGACAATGGTGATGTTATACAACATTGCAATATACTTGATTCCACTGAATTGTGCTTTTGAAAATTGTTAAAATGGTAAATTTTGTTGTGTTTTGCCATAAGTTTTTAAAATGTACGGAAAAGGCAAAACCAGGAAGACAGTAAAGAGATCAATGGTTAATGAGAAGCACAGGGAATTGTTATGGCTGTGACATTCTGTCCATTTTGTAATGCTCGGTATGTGACACAGTGTGTGTGGAAAATTATAGGCTTGTACAACAGGTAGAATGAATGACCCCTAACTACACTTTGCACTTCAGTAACAATAATATATCAGTATTCATTCCTCAGTTATAACAAATACTAACAGAAGTTGTGTGCAGAGGAGGAAAGAAGGTATATGAAAGCTGAAACTTTGCATTCAATTTCTTCTTTAACCTAAAACTACAAATAGTTTACTACTTTTCAATTGACATTTAGGGGTGAAGAGAAATGCTAGTGGATATATAATAGAACGCGATTGGTTTTAACCGTGCTGTACATAATTTTGTGCATTTATTTTTTAAACTATGCATCAGAATGTTTTTAAAGACAACCAGTGGTGTTAGAGTCTAATGAAGCTGTTGGATAGGAGATAAGTGTGATGTGGTGGACTGGCAAACCACTAATGACAGAACTTTTTTAGGGACTGCGTGTAGCCTGTAGAGGCAGAAAGTAGGATGAGGGAAACTTTTGTAGAGTTACCTTCATACTTAGGCTTAGGAGCTCTGAAATTTGGGTGGGAGGGCAGAAGGAATCTGTGTGTCTGGCCTGTACTCAGGAGTCCCCATGGGAAAGACCTCATGGTGTTACAGCAGAGATCCAGAATCAGGATCTTGTGTTACTTCCTCTGACCTCAGTGTTGTGATCTTGGGCGCTTTTCTCCGTCAGCATCACTTTTCTCATTTTAAAGTGAAGGGTTTGGGGCGCCTGCGTGGCGCAGTCGGTTAAGCGTCCGACTTCAGCCAGGTCACGATCTCGCGGTCTGTGAGTTCGAGCCCCACGTCGGGCTCTGGGCTGATGGCTCAGAGCCTGGAGCCTGTTTCCGATTCTGTGTCTCCCTCTCTCTCTGCCCCTCCCCCGTTCATGCTCTGTCTCTCTCTGTCCCAAAAATAAATAAACGTTGAAAAAAAAAATAAATAAAAAAATAAAGTGAAGGGTTTGGACTCAAGTCCTCTGACGACCCTTTCAGTCCCATGCTGATCATTGACTTACGATTAGGGAGGGCTCTTACCTGGCAGGGCCAGTCATTCTTGTCCATGACTGAGTACTTTGTAACCCTGCTGGCTTCCACTTGCTGCTTCTAGGACACCTTACATATTAATCCATACTTCTTCCACTTTTGAAGTTAATCAGTTTCTGTAATCCCAAAATACATGTTTTTATTTATTTATATTTTTAAATGTTTATTAAAAACATAGAAACAGAATGTGAGCGGGGGAGGGGCAGAGAGAGAGAGAAAGACAGACCCAAAGAGGCTCCATGCTCTGAGCTGTCAGCACAGATGCAGGGCTTGAACTCACAAGCCATGAGATCATGACCTGAGCCGAAGTTGGACGCTCAACCGACTGAGCCACCCAGGCGCCCCCCAAAATACATGTTTTTAAAGACTGCCTGCCATCCTGGTTGCTTTCGTTTGCGTGTTCCCCTGTGTTATGAACTCAAAGTGTCCTTCCTGCTCAGAGCTAGAGACAGCGATCTACTGGGATTTTCTGTTCAGTGTAGAATATGGAATGCAGTTCTCTGTAGATTCGTCTTCCTGATTTTGTGCACTGTACTGGCTTGTCAAGATCTTACTAAATTCCAGGGTATTAGTCAAGGTGTGTTAGAAAGAACCTGGATAGATGGCAGAACTTTAATCTGGTCCTTTGTCAGATGCTCATTATTTGCTTCATCTTGAACAAGTTACTTAATGTTTAGGCTTGAATTTCCTCAGCTATAAGTTGAGTTTTAAAGTAGATGCTCCCTGAGGGCTTTCTGCTCTAAATCCCAATGTTCAAAGGCTAGATGATAGCTTAGGTCTCTTCTAGTTTTAAAATCTTGTGAACCTAAGGTCAGGTCTCCAGTCTTCATGACCAGATGTTTTAGAGGTAACAAACACATACTTTCTTAGCATACACCGTGTGCCAGGGATGTGCAAGGGCTACAGGGTGAATGGGTAGACCCTGCCCTCAGAGAGCCAGACTCCTGCCAGAGGGTGAAGGCTACACTGGAGGTGTGCTGACAAAGAGGATGGGGGGTGGGAGTGGCCATTATTAAGAAGTAATTCTGCGTGAAGGGTCTGATGGCTGGGTGGCAAGACGGAGTGTAAAGAAGGGGCGATGCCTGTGCAAAGGTCCAGACGCTTGGTTTGTGGGGGAGTTACAGATGGGTCAGTACTTAGACCTGTCGGCGGCCAGACAGATCGTGAAGAGCTTTACATGCCTGGTTTTGTCTGCTGAGTGCTGTCACATCAGCTGAAGTGGGATGGTGGGCTGGAGAGTGCTGTGGTTAAACACATGAGCGTTAATTCTGTAGTGGATTTTAAAGTGGAATTAGACATGGGTGGCATCATGGTACGGTCACCTTTGGTATTATTTCAGTAAAGCAAGTGTTCAGCTTATTGGATCGGACCCCTGTCACTGTTGCAGGAAGCAGGACAGCGAGAGAAATAGGCAGAATTCTATTACAGGGCCACAGATGACCACAGAAATGTAGTTTTGATTATACTTCCTTTATTTTTTTCAGGTCCAACTTCTCATCTCTGTATCTCTGTTCTTCATGTACTACAGGCTTTTTTCTGTAGTTAAGTCAGAAAGCCATGTAGACTTGCCTGCCCTTTGAAGACAGACTTTTAAGACTTCTAGGAAGATAGCTGGTAAGTCTACCAGGGTATAGCATGTTGGTCTCTATTTCTTCCCTGCTGTAAAAGCACTTGTCCTGGATTCATAGTGTCATTCTACCAGCTTTACTTAGCATATGTTTTTGTTTGCTTTTTAATGTTTAGGAGAATATTTTAAGATATGAACATTTTTGAAAAGTGTTTGGATTTTGTAAGGAAAAACCACTTATAAGAGCATATACACTCATATGTAATGATGTGGGAATGTGTGCTAGATATGCATTTATATGACAGAGTTTGGGGTTTGAGAAGTGAATTTTTTTACCATTCTTTTTAATTTTTTTAAGAGGTTTCTAGAGTATGATAATGAGGTGTGGGAGTAGGCAGGTTTGGGTAGTAGGCACTTTGAGATTGGCCAGAAGAGTTGGTGACAGGAAGAGGAAATAGGGGCAGGTGGGAGAGCTGGGGACTTTTAAAGTGTGAGGAGCTTGAAAGAGAATGGGATGGGTGAGATACTGATTGGGTGGCACTAGATGAAGGGTGGGAGAGCTGATGATTTAGGCAACAATTAAAGACCAAAGGAGACCGTCCAGTCAGAGAAGCTGAGGTGGCTGGAGGCCACCCGAGGCAGAAGCTAGCGGACTTAGGCCAAATGGTATTCCTCAAAAACGGACTCATTTACAGGAGCAGCTGTAAAATGTAGTGAGCGTACAATTTCCAGAGAGGCAAGAAACAGAGGTACAACTGATGGAAAATAGAAGTAAGGAGAAAGAGTGGTAGAGCTTTGCCCGTAGAAAAGATCCACAGGACTTGGGTAGTAGTCGAGACCGGGGGTGTGGCTGAAGAGGGGACCACCTCTCTACTGTTGCACTGTGTCAGAGGTGTCTATTTATGCATTGTGCTTTTGTGTTACCCTCTTTTTCATTTGGTAAAACCTTCCTGGCAATAGAATATTGTGCTCAGTCATTTCTGTGGTAGTAGAAGGAAATGCTCTATACCCTTACAGTTCATAATCTGATCCCCGTATTGTACACTTATTGGGTTCGTTGATAACTTCTGTTTTATGAGTTAGTATTGGTAAAAGTTGGTGAGTTAGCATATAGGAAATAAAATCATTTCATTGATGGGACTATATTAGGGAAAGAAAGGAGAGGGGTCGCTAAGTAAGATATTTTTGCTGTATGCCAGTTTCTTGAGAAGATGGGAAAAGTCTCCATAGTTTTGTTTAATAAGTTTCTGAAGTCATGGAAGTAAAAAGCCTCTTCCTGTCACGAGTGGGACCTGAGTATATTTGGGATGAGATACTGTGTGTTGGTCAGTCATAAAGTTACCAAGATCATTTGGGAATATTTATTTACCAGAAATGAAGTATTTGTTAGAGGGTACTCTTGTAGTTTCTAATATAACAAATCATAGCTGACACTGAGTGCTAACTCTGAACATGCTACGAAATATCACATCCATTTTAGGGGAACTGAAGCATAGAAAGGTTTAACAACTTAACAAAAGCCGTATCGTGGAGCTAGGACTCCCTCAAACCCAGCAGGCCTGAGCTCTTAACCTCTGTGTCATAATACATACGACATAGGGAATATTATACTACAATGATGTGATATCCCCCATTACTTAATATGAGCATCCCTTGACTGTTCATTAGGGCCGCTTATTGCCAGGTGGGATTATTAAGATAAATCTTCCCTATTCTTTTAACATTGTTCTAGTTTTATGAAACATTGGGTCTGAGGTTAGCCTGCATGTTCTTTCTACATGTTTTACTTGCCAACCACGAGATCATGACCTGAGCTGCTGACTGAGCCACCCAGGTGCCCCAGAAATGTTAAGTCTTTTATTTTATTAAAAAAATTTTTTTTTCTTACATTTATTTACTTTTGAGAGACAGAGACAGAACACAAGTTGGGGAGGGGCAGAGAGAGTGAGACAAAATCTGAAGCAGCTTCCAGGCTCTGAGCTGTCAGCACAAAGCCCAGTGCGGGGCTTGAACTCAACAAACTGAGATCATACCTGAGCCAAAGTCGGATGCTTAACCAGCTGAGCCACCCAGGCGTCCCTGTTAAGTCTTTTAAATGAATGTTTTTGAAATTATTAAAGGGCGATCCTGTGGACATAAGAAGTGTGTACTGTTTTCTGAGGAGCAGTAACATGGAAGGAATACATTTTGATCCTTCATTACTGTTAGCACAGAGCACATTGTGGGTCCTGGGGAGTGGCTGGTACTTTTGGTAAAGGATGGAACATAATGTAATGGGAAAAGACTTTGTGATCCATTTGGATAAACTGTATGTGTTACAGAATCTGTTTTAGCAGTTGTTGGGTTCCCATGCTGAGAAGAACACACCAGATGGAGCCGGTGGAGAATAGGATAGAGTCCAGTTGGAAGAACGTGGGACTCTTGATCTTGGGGCCATGAGTTTGAACCCCGCGTTGGGAGTAGAGATTACCTTACAAAATTAAAAAGAAAAAGGAAAAAAAGGAAAAGAGTTCAGAATGGATTCATAAACACAAAATTTAGTAAATGCTAAATGGAACATTATACATCAGTGAGGAAAAGGGTTGCAGAGACAACTGCACTGTCCGTTTGGGGTGAAAAAATAAGCTGAAAAAATAGACTATCCCACTCCTTATACACGATGGAGTAAAAATACAAATGTTAAAAAAAAAAAGAATGAAACCATCAAAATCACAAGAAAAATATGTAGACTGCTTTAAAAGTAATGGAGTGGGAAAGCATGATTTAAAACAGTCGTAAAGGGGCGCCTGGGTGGCGCAGTCGGTTAAGCGTCCGACTTCAGCCAGGTCACGATCTCGCGGTCCGTGAGTTCGAGCCCCGCGTCAGGCTCTGGACTGATGGCTCGGAGCCTGGAGCCTGTTTCCGATTCTGTGTCTCCCTCTCTCTCTGCCCCTCCCCCGTTCATGCTCTGTCTCTCTCTGTCCCAAAAATAAATAAACGTTGAAAAAAAAAAAAAATAAAACAGTCGTAAGGAAAACCTGTAAGTTTTTCATTTGTATGTGAACCAGTTGTGTGTGAAAACACGCACGCACACATACACACACACATACCGTAAGTCAAGAGATGGTAAACTAGGAACATATCTTCAGTAGAAGGACTGATTTATTTTATGCAAAGACTACAGATAATTAAAAGGACAAGGCATACCCTACAAAAGAAATACACATGTGTAATAAAAAGGGAAAATGTTCACTCTTTCTCATTAAAGAACAGCTCGTTAAAACGATGATGAGACTCCAGTTTTCACCCTAGAAGTAGCAAAGATTAGAAGTTAATAATAGTGTTCTTGAGGGATTGGGGAATTGCCCCTGAACTGTTGGTTGGTGTGCAATACTACTGTAACTTTCTGAGAGGTGGGTGAAATGTATCAATTTTAAATGCAAAGAGCCTTTGAACCGGGTAATTCACTTGTAGGAATTTTCCCTTCAGCAGCACCCTCATATTCAAGATATGTACAAGGAAATATAGTGCTTCCTCTATGTAAAAATGTCCTAGAAAATGCTCATCATAATTCAGCAGAACTCCTGAAACCTATGCCTTCCCTCTCCATAGAAACATGAAAACTTGGCCTAGTTCTGTTTCCAGAATCACCAAAACCTGCTCCTCTCTTCGCTTTACCTGAAGCCTCAGGAGCCTGGTCTTGGTTCTCTTGAGCCACCTGCTCTTACTTAAATGAAAGCAGGTTGTAAAATATTGTGTTTAGAATCCTATTTGTGTAGCATGTCTTTGTGAGAGATTGTGTAGTCTTAGAGCAAGTGATACTGTGTAAATATCTTGTTCTGCACGAATGAGTATATTTCTAACTCTGAGCTTCTGTTACTTTTCACCATCCTAGAAAACGTGCTTATTTAAACTTTTAAAAAGTCATAATTACTGGCAAGCAAGTTCCTGCTTCAAGGATGTCCTCTATCTGAATTGCCCTTTTGCTAAGCAAACTCCTTTACATCGTTCAGGATCTACGCTGGAGCTTCTTTCCTTGACAGCCTTTTCTGTGTTGCCCTTCACACTTACCTGTGCAACTAATGTTAGCACCATAGTACAAGACACATCTTTAAACCCAAGTGCCTAGAAAAGCAGGGAACAGAAAATAATTAATCTTAAATGAAAGAATAAAATATTAGGATGGATAAAATATTATAAAATGTGTTGATATTTTTAAAAAGCCATCTTTTCATAATTTTAGATTAATGAGTGCTTTCTGAAATGGATCTAGTTTTCTTGCTCAGCCTTAAATTGCCTAGCTTTAATTTTGATGTTTGCTCAACTTTATGTGCTGACAGCTTGTTGATGCAGAGTTTTAGAGTCAAGGTGTAAGGCACACGCTGGGTAATTCTGGGGTCAGGCTTGGGTCACTGGTAGCCTAGAACATGGGTAAGGTACCATTCCGAACCTGTTTCTTCATCTATAAATGAAAATACTAATACTGAGTCATAGTGTTAGATGGATTAAATGAGATGATATATGTAAAAGCAGTTTTGAAGCTCAGCTAAAAACTAATTCCATCTCGGGGTACCTGGGTGACTCAGTCATTTAAGCATCTGACTCTTGATCTCAGCTCAGGTATTGATCTCAGGGTCATGAGTTCAAGCCCTGTGTTAGGACTCCACTACTTTAAAAAAAAAAAAAATTAGTTCCATCTACCTTTTCTCTTCAAAATCTTTGTTGAGATACTATCTGATAAATGCACATACCATTCTAGACTTAAAATTAAGCAATTATAGAATGAAAAGTTCTAGGACAGCATTTTATTTAAAATTATATTCCCTGAAAATAATTAATTTCTACTTTATTGCAGCACTATTGAAAGTTTTCAAAGAATATAATCGCGTGTGTTGTAACAGAAAGAGAAATGGAAGTATTCCAGGAACTCCGTAAGCCCTCAGCACGTTTGGAGTGTGACCACTGCAGTTTCCGAGGCACAGATTATGAAAATGTGCAAATCCACATGGGCACCATCCATCCAGAATTTTGTGATGAAATGGATGCTGGTGGGTTAGGTAAAATGATATTTTACCAGAAAAGTGCAAAGCTATTCCACTGCCATAAATGCTTCTTCACCAGCAAGATGTACTCTAATGTGTACTATCACATCACATCCAAACACGCAGGCCCAGAGAAGTGGAATGAGAAACCAAAAACTCAGCTAAGCAAAGAAGCAGATCCTAGGAAGAGCCCTCCTCCTCCTGAACACCAGAAAATACCCTCTAATTCAGCAGAACTCCCAAAACCCATACCTGCCCTTTCCATAGAAACACAGAAACTTGGCCCAGTTTTGTCTCCAGAATCCCCAAAACCTGCTCCTCTCTCTTCCCTGGAGCCTCAGAAGCCTGGCCCTGTTGTTTCTCCTGAGCCACAGATACCTTCTCTTCCTTCTCCTGAGCCTGCAAAATCTGCCTCTCTTTCTTCTCCTGAACTTCCGAAGTCAGTCCCTGTTGTTTCTGAATCTCAGAAACCAGTCCCTCTTCCTTCTCCAGAACCACAGAAACTTACTCCTTTATCTCCTGAGCCAGTAAAGGCCACTCTTCCTAATCCCAAACCCCAGAAACACTCCCATTTCCCAGAAACATTGGGGCCACCTTCAGCCTCTTCTCCAGAGTCACCAGTTTTAGCTGCTTCCCCTGAACCTTGGGGTCCTTCCCCAACTGCGTCTCCGGAGTCTCGGAAGCCAGCCCGGACTGTCTCCCCTGAGCCAAGGAAGCCATCCCCATCGGAATCTCCTGAACCTTGGAAGCCATTCCCTGCTGCCTCCCCAGAGCCCAGGAGACCAGCCCCAGCTGTGTCACCAGGTTCTTGGAAGCCAGGGCCACCTGGGTCCCCAAGGTCTTGGAAATCTAGTCCTTCAGCATCATCAGGACCTTGGAAGCCAGCTAAACCTGCTCCAGCTGTGTCTCCTGGTCCTTGGAAGCCAATTCCTTCTGTTTCACCTGGACCATGGAAACCAGCTCCCTCTGTGTCCCCCGCATCTTGGAAGTCTTCATCAGTCTCACCTGGTTCCTGGAAGTCTCCCCCCGCATCTCCTGAGTCGTGGAAGTCTGGCCCACCAGAACTCCGAAAGACAACTCCCACCTTGTCACCTGAACATTGGAAGACCATTCCCTCAGTGTCCCCTGAGCTTCGTAAAGCAGGACCTCCCTTATCTCCTGAGCTTCGTAAACCAGGCCCACCATTGTCCCCAGAGATCCGCAGTCCAGCGGGATCTCCAGAGCTCAGAAAACCTTCAGGGTCTCCAGAGCTTTGGAAGCTATCTCCGGATCAGCGGAAAACTTCTCCTGCTTCACTTGATTTTCCTGAGTCCCAGAAAAGTTCCCGTGGTGGTTCCCCTGATCTCTGGAAGTCTTCCTTTTTTATTGAGCCTCAGAAGCCTATCTTCCCTGAGACCCGGAAACCTGGACCATCTGAGTCCCCCAAAGCCACCTCTGATGTCTGGAAGCCTGTTCTCTCTCTTGATGCTGAACCTAGAAAACCTGCCCTGTTTTCTGAGCCCACCAAAACAGCCCCTCCTGCTTCTCCTGAACCAAGAAAACGTGCTCTTTTTCCAGAGCCCCGGAAACATGCCCTTTTCTCGGAACTTCCCAAGACTGCTATCTTCTCAGAATCCCAGAAGGCAGTTGAGCTTGGTGATGACCTACAGACAGATGCCATAGATGACCAGAAGTGTGATATTTTGGTTCAGGAAGACCTACTAGCTACACCTAAGAAACTCTTAGAAGACACTTTATTTCCTTCGTCAAAGAAGCTCAAGAAAGACAACCAAGAGAACTCAGATGCTGAGCTTAGTAGCAGTGAGTATATAAAAGCAGATTTAGATGTGATAGACAGCAAGGGCCAAGAATCAAGTAGCGATCAAGAGCAGGTTGATGTGGAATCTATTGATTTTAGTAAAGAGAACAAAATGGACATGACCAGTCCAGAGCAGTCCAAAAACGTATTACAATTTACTGAAGAAAAAGAGGCTTTTATCTCTGAAGAAGAGATTGCAAAATATATGAAGCGTGGAAAAGGAAAGTATTATTGCAAAATTTGTTGCTGTCGAGCTATGAAAAAAGGTGCTGTTTTGCATCATTTGGTTAATAAGCATAATGTTCACAGCCCTTACAAATGTACAATCTGTGGAAAGGCTTTCCTTTTGGAATCTCTCCTTAAAAATCATGTAGCAGCCCATGGGCAAAGTTTACTTAAATGTCCACGTTGTAATTTTGAATCAAATTTCCCAAGAGGCTTTAAGAAACATTTAACTCATTGTCAAAGCCGGCATAATGAAGAGGCAAATAAAAAGCTAATGGAAGCTCTTGAACAGCCACTGGAGGAGCAGCAAATCTGATTTTTACACTTGGCGTGGATATACGATCTACAGAGTTGTTTGTTGAAACTGTAAAGCCTAGTTAAGTAGCATAGTTGGAATGGTAGATGTTGATGTGTATAATGTACCGTGTTTGTCTCGGTAGTGTTACAAAGGGTAAGCATTTGGTCCTTTTTTTCATGGCCTCTGTTTATGTGGCTGTCTTAAGTTAATAAATTCGTAACTATATTCCAGGTGGATTAAGATTTCTCTAATTTCTTTAAATGTATTTGAATAATATGAAGATGTAGGCGGTCCACTTAATCCAGAGCAAGTTGTACTCGATTTAAAACATCTAATAAAGTGTATCTTTTTTTGTGAAACTGACTTCAGACAATGGAAATTATTAGTTGGAATGTTTAACAATTAGGCATGAAATTTTTTCTCTCCTTATTTTCAGATCATAAAAGTTATTTTGAAGTTCCTATTTGATCATATAAAGTTAGAATTTTGAGCAGTTCTAGATGTTTATTAGCTTTTACGTCATGGAAAATTGGAGTCTCAGGGTTGCTGATTTTCTGCTAAAAGAAGAGGGGTCAAGTAAGTTTGAAAATATTTGCAGCCTTCTCCTCTAGGAGACTGGGAAAGATGAGTGTGACTTAGACTTAGGTCTTGTCCTTAGATGTTCCCTTTGGGTTCTTCCACACTGCACTGACCCCCCCTCCCCCCCCCCCCCCGCCCCTGCTCCATTCTGGCTCTTTTCTTACCTGTGAGTTCACACCAATAGATGATCCTTAACTGCCAAATGTGTCAGAACTACACTTCTGCCCCTGGGCCTCATGCGCCACCTATTGGGATTTCAGACCTGGTAATGAGTAGGAACTGAAGAGTCTTCCAGATTCACAGTAGAAAATTTTATAAGTAGACGTTTCTGTTTGAGAGTACGTCAATTGTCTGTTTTCCACGGTTGTTACTGTAAATACCTTGTATTCGTGGGTTATTTTGTTCCAAAATATTTTGTCAAATGTGTATCGACCAAATTAAAAGCAAAGGCTTTCATGTCAGCAGTATCTTCATGTGTGTGTCTTCTTTTGTGTAATTTTCATTGTATAATACCCAGATTCCATTATTCTTTCCCATACCCCCTTTTTTCAGCATGCTGATTTTCATGTCTGAATAAGCATTTTCTAAGCTGTGTTTTCTCAGCTCTGTGGTCAGGTAAGTGAGGGAGAAGCTACCCTAGGTGAGGCTCCTTGTGGAATATCCACATCCTGGCTGACTCGTGAAACATTTAGTGCCATGAGGATTGGGAGACTACTTTTAATTAAGCTGTTTCTAGACATTTTTGAACAGGGAACACTTTTTCTCATAGCATCGTAATTAGCTGCCAATCGAGAAGGTAGTGTTTACAGAATACTGGGAAGGTCTTACAGGCTCCAGGTCTCTCCCCTCTTTGAGCACAGTCTGGCAGGGAAAGCACTGTGAGTAGTTGATGGTGTTTTCAGTTCACACTGGGTACTTTGAGAGCAAGCTTCTACTACTGGGTTTTCCTTCTAGGCCAACAGTAGGACAGATGGGATATCTTGGATATACAGTGGTCTTTTTCTCATCTATACTGACTTGATTAAAATTACAACTGGAAAAGAGAATGTGCAGCACCCAGAAACCCTTTTGAAGCCTGCAGTCTAAGACCAATTGTGTTATGTGTAACACATTTTCCTTAGGACCTTGCATACTTCTCACAGAACGCTTCCTAGACTTGCTCAAGGTGGAGCCAACTAGATCCCATGACTTGCCATCTTAGGTGAGTTTTTTCGTAACACAGGATGTTATGCTAAAGTAGGGGGTGACAAATAGTTTTGGCCTCTAAGCCACCATGTTCTTGGTTCATCTCATTTGTGGCTTTCCACTTTTTTTTCCTTTTACCTCTTCCAGTCAAAGTAACCTAATACCCTTTTTTTCAACCTTGATAATTCTGGTTTCTATATGATAGCATCCCAACTCTAATCAATGCAGCCCTACATGTTCATTTTATTTTCCTATGTAATTACAACTATTTTAAATGAACTCGATCCAGTTATTTTATATAATACGAAAAATTGTACCATCTTTCGCTCAACATTCATGGACCTGACACCATTACATTTTAGGGTGGCCTATTTAGTTTTCATTAATTTGACCCTAAGTACATGAACTGTGATGTGTCTTTAGCAGATACTGCTTTTGTTTTAAATATTGGTGTGGATTATAGCTTTTGTCTTAGATGAAGGCCTAGAAGGGTGCTTACCATGTTGGATCTTCAGAGATCGTAAAGTGAAGAGGGGCATCTTTTAAGCTGAGTTACATCCCTAGATCTTAAAAACCCTGAAATTGTCCCCATTTCTCAGTCTTGCAGTTTCTGTTGAGTAACTTTGAGTATGCAGTGTATTAGTTTCCCCTTCCTGTCATAACAAATGACATGAAATTTAGTTGCTTAAAACAACGCAAATTTGTTTTCCAACATTTCTGTAGTTCACAGGGCCAAAGTCAAGGTGTCAGCTGGGCTGCCTTTCCTGGAGGCACCAGAAGAGCATCCGTTCCCTTCCCTTTACGTTTTCTGTCGGTTCGTGGCCCGCTTGCTAGCACCTACATCTCCTGCTTCCTTCTTCCATGTAAGGGCCCTTACGTTTACATTAAGCCACCCGGATAATCTAGGATGATGTCCCTGTTTTGAAGGCAGCAGATTAGCGGCCCTAAATCTTTGCCATATAAACTGCCATAATCACAGGGTCTGGTGGTTTGGACTTGGATGTCTTTTGGGGTTACCGCCTGCTAGACCTGGGCTTGAAATTTGGGGTTTTGATTCCTCTGCTTGACCTATTGCAAGCTAGGTTTCTTCAGCAGTATATCTTCTGTGGCCATCTCACTGTGTACATGTATTAGTACAGTAGACTGCTTGTAGTCTGGGGACTCCAGTGTCAACCCCCATTCACCCTTTACACACAAATAAGGTCTCCACAAGACTGATTTTTATGTTGCACATTTAAGGTCCAGTTACTTAGGATCTTCCATTGGCAAACCATACCTTACTCAAGCAGCCTTCCAACCCTCCCCCTGCTCATTTTTTTCTTCCCCAAGAAAATGCTCCCTCTGTTTCCTGTTAAACTGCTATCCTCACCAAGCCTGGCACATTTCCCTCCACCTTCCAATGCTAGTCTTGGCCAAACTGCATTGTATTTTAGGAATTGGAGAAAGAACAGAAAAACCCTATAAGGTTGAATTGGGCCTCATTTAGTATTGATTCAGTGCAGGAATGTAACATTTTCGTTACAAATTCTCCAGACTGGAGACACTACACTAAATCTGAAAACTGAAAAAAGTCATTGGAATGAAATCAGATGTGTCAACACTTTTGATCCTCACCAATTAATGGCTTAGTTGGTTTGAGCATAATTTTAATTAACTTTTGCTTCCATCACCACCCAATCTATTGTGAATGCTTGTTGTGGGCCTGGTTTGTATAAATGGGAGAGTTTTAGTCATGTGAAATAAGAAGGTAGTAAAAGCCAATCAATTCCAGTGAGGATTCTGGGAAGATGGTGGAGTGGGACACCCCAGGAATCTGTCCCCTCCATGTGGACAACAATTACATTCATAGAACCTGTCTGATGTAACTATTTGGAACTCCAGTCTCTTGAAGGCTCACAACTTCCAGGGGAAGACTTGGACAGTAAATTTTAGCTCTTCACACAGTGGCAGCTACCCATCCCCCACCCCTGGCCATGTGAGCACCTTGCCCACAACTTACAGGAACTAAGGTGGGTAAAAAGGACCCTGTCTTCCAAATGTTGGGCATCTGTGCTTTGCTGATTGCTAGTTTTGATCAAAGAGGTGCAGGCAGACAGGCATTCTCATTCTATCTCCCCCATTAATGCAATCCCCTTCCCCCACCCCACTCCCACCTCCTGGCTGAAGTGACTTTGAGGATATTTAAAGGGGCAGCACTCCACCCACCCACCTCCCACTGCCCTGACCTCAGTTTTGCTTTTCCCCTTTGGGGAGCCAGACTTTAAAGAGTAGGACTTTGAAAAACAGCTGCATGTACAGGGAAAATTAGAAAGTGGCCATGAATGCCCAAGGAAAGGCTCAGAATAGACATAAGACACTTTACACCTCAGGCTGATCCTCAGCGTAGAGCATACAATAATAAGACAGTAAATCCTGGGAAAGGAGGAGAAACTGATTTACACAGTTACACATTTTAGATTCAAATGTCCAGTGTTTCACAAAGTATCATAGACAAACAGGAAAGTGTGACCCATTCAAAGGAAAAAACTTCAACAGAAACTGTCCCTGAGAAAGACTTAATGGCAGATCTATTAGACAAAGACTCCAGAACGATGGACCTAAAGATGCTCAAAGGCCTAATGAGAAGTGGAGAAAGTCAACAAAATGATGTATGGACAAAATGGAAATACCAACAGGGTGATCAAAAACCTAAAAAGAAACCAAGAAGAAATTCTGGAGCTGAAAGTACCACAACGGAGATGAAAAATTCACTAGAAGGATTCAAAGGCAGATTTGAGCAAACAGAAAAATCAGTGAACGTAAAGACAGGATGATGAAATTTATCCAGGCTGAGGAACAGAAAGAAAAGATTGAAGAAAAGCAAGCAGAACCTAAGAGACCTGTAGGACACCATCAAGTAGACGAACATACACTCTGTGGGTGTCCCAGGAGAAGAGGGAGAGAAAGGGGCAGTGCAAATATTCAAAGAAATAAATGGCTGAAAACTTCCCAAACATCCAGGAAGTTCTACAAACTCCGAAACACATTATAGTTGAAAGAAAAAGAATGAATCTTGTAAGCAGTAAGAGAGAAGAAAATCGTCACATACACAGGATCCTCAATGAGATTATGTGCAGATTTCTTATCAAAATTTATAGGCCAGAAGACACTGGGTCAAAGTAAGAGTGCTAAAATAAAAAAACCTGTCAACCAAGAATCAAATATCTGGCAAACACAGTCCTCCAAAAGTGAGGAAGAAATCAAGACATTCTTAGAAAAAAAAAAAAAGCTCAGGGAGTTTGTGACCACTAGATATGTCCCACAGTAAGTGTTCAGCAGAGTCCTGCAGGGACACTAGACACTACCTTGAAGCTGTATGGAGAAAGTAGTATCTTCATAAAGGTAAATGTATGGTCAATTATAGATGCTGGTATTATAACAATGGTTTGTAACTGTACTTTTTTCTTAGCTAAGTGATTTCAGAGACTAATACATATAAAGAAAAAAATTATTATAAAACTAGTATTATTGTAACTTGGCTTTGTGACTCCAAGTCTTGTTTTCTCCGTTACTCAGGAGACTACTGCATTTAGAAGAATTAGTTTTGGTTTGGGGACATACAGTGTATAAAGTTGTAATTTTGTGGCATCAACAACGTAAAGGGGGAGGGATAGAGTTGTAAGAGAGCAGAGTTTTTGTATGCTTATTCAACTTACGCTGCTACAAATTCAAATTAGAATGTTATAACTTTAAGATGTTGATCCCCATGGTAACCACAAAGAAAATTGCTGTAGATTTCATGCAAAAGGAAATAAAGAATTCAAGCATTTTACTTTTAAAAATCAACTAAATGTAAAAGGGAAAAATACAGGAATGAGGGGAAGAAATCTGGACAAACTTTCAGTATGCCCTATGAGCTATAGAGCATATGGGAAACAAATAGCACAATGTCTCATCTAGTGGATCAGACAGAGACTTTCCACCTCAGCAAGAAAGAACTGGATGATAAACTGAGGACAGTTCACGAGCCCCCTTATAGGTGGGAAAATGGGGGGGGGGGAAGGCAGGACCCCAGAGGGTTTTGCTGGTGCGAAGGGGCTCTTCTCTTCTGCCAAGCAGAGCTGGCTCTGCTAAATGACCATCTCAAATTCACAGCCAGCAGAGTGAGGCAGGCAGGAACTGACAGGGTCTGCTGACTCCACAGTGCCTGGCACATTGTAGGCACTCAATAAATGCTAGTTGAATACATGAGTGAATGGACTTTCCACACACATGCAAGTGAAAGGCTACCAGGAACCTGATGCTGGCCAGCTGAGTCCCTTTATGCGATGTATCGTGACAACACAAAGCCAATCATCTTCTAGTCTTGTTTGCTCCTGCTAAGGAGGAGGCAGAGGGCACTTTGCTTGGAACAGGGTTCCTGAGTAAAGGTCACCTGCTCTTGCTGGTGAAGAAAAAAGCAGGAGTGGTGAGCATAGAAACCAGCCTGACCTTGGATACTCTTTGTGCTTGTGGAACTGCAAAAGGAACCCATGACTTCTCTCCTGCCCTATATTATGTATGAGACTGGAAGCCAGGCTCCCTCTCCATGCAAGGACTCCCACCATCTGACTGTTAACAAAACTGAGGTAAGGCACCAGCAAAGCTAAGGACCTACTTTGTTGGACATTATAGCTTTAATGCTTGATAAGCACACACTTACTCTCCTGCTGAGGATAATGAGCATAGTGGTTGAGAGCTTGGGCTGTGCATTCAGACAGACCTACATCTTCATCTTCAGACAGACCTGCCTTCATCACTTAATGTGTGTGTATACGTGTGTGCATGCCTGAATGTGAGCTTGAGTGAGTTGTTATCCTCATAGGCAAAATGGGATAGATTGCAGGACCTACCACATAAGGTTATTATGGAATAAGACGCATAAAGTGCTCAGAGCACTTAGTAAATGTTAGATGCCACTGTTACTCATACGTTAATTGAATTGTGCAAATGAGAATTTTCACCACTGGTAGGGAAAGTAATATTGAAGGATGAAGATTTTATGGCTTACCTCCTCTTGGCAAGGTATTGCAGGCCTTTGGGGATTTCTTTCTATCAAACATCTGAATTACAAATAGCCAACACATAACCACCATGAAAATATCCAATGGCGTACTCCCACCCTGGAGTCATAGCTGATGTTGGAGCTCTAGTGGGCAAGACATCTGATTCCCTACACACCATGTGAGTGTAAGTCACCATGTAAGTGAGGCATTGGGTCCTGCTTAAAACTCAACCCAGGCACTACTTCCTCACCGAGGAAGACTTTCTTGCTTCCAGGCTGGGCAAGACACCTTTTCCAAGGCTCCTAGACACCTATTGTTGCTGACTTTTACTGGAGTGTTTCCCTCTTCTTGAGGGCAGAGACTTGCATGTCATATTCCTGGAAGTAGCATTTTCTCAAATATTTGTTGAGGAGTAGAGGATTGGGCATTCTTTGCTACCCAGCATTTTCCCATGGACACCGTGCTACCTATCAGTTATTTTTGAACCTGGCTGCACATTAGAATCACCTGGAAAGCTTTATGGGGCACCTGCGTGGCTCAGTCGGTTAAGCCTCTGACTTTGGCTCGAGTCATGATCTCGCAGTTCATGAGTTCGAGCCCCACATTGGGCTCTGTGCTGACAGCTCAGAGCCTGGAGCCTGCTTCAGATTGTGTGTCTTCCTCTCTCTCTCTGCCCCTCCCTTGCTCATGCTCTGTCTTTCTCAAAATGAATAAATGTTAAATTTTTTTTTAATAAGAAAAAAAAATCACCTGGAAAGCTTTAAAAACTACTGGTTCCTGGGCCCCATTCCAGGCCAGTGAAATCTGGGTATAGAACACAGGCTTGGGTGTTTTCCAGAGTCTCACATGTTTCCAAATACAGTCACAATTAACACCCAGCATTATAAACCATGAATGCTAAGCCCTCAGGCTTACCCATAGCCCAGCCAGCCCACCCTCGTGGAGCTATTGGGGAACACAGGAGTAGGAGCAAGTGACTGTGCCCATTGTGAATCACATTTGTGGTAAAGCAGGAATGTCCTGTCATGTAATTTTAGTTTTAAAACAATATCTAAACAAGCAGAGAAAAAGCCAAAGGAGTTCAATTCTTTAAATTGTGGTCCACGAGGGGTGCCTGTTTGGCTCAGTCTGAAATCCGACTCGATGTCAGCTCAGGTCATGGCTTGTGAGTCTGAGCCCGAGTCAGTACTTGAAGTCTGTGGTTAAAAAATTACATTTGTTCCCAGTGGGGAACTCTACTGCCCATGTTTCACCTTTGGAGCTTCCTGTCATTAGTGAAGCCATGTTTGCCAGAGGAGAAGCACTGGGCGGAAAGATGGCAGCCTCTGCTGGTCTCACCTAGCCTCTTCCACTCTAAACGGGTGGGATTTCCTCTGGACAGAATTCAAGGCAAGCAGAAAGTATCATGAGACTACACAACTTTCCAGATGTTTCTCATGTTTAAGGGATGTAGATTTTCCTGTATCATTTCTTAAGTAGTAAGCTGGAGGAGGGATGGCATTTAAGGGTTTGGGTGAGCGAACAAATGGCAGAAAGACCCAGTAATTTGGTACAGCAAAGGCCTGGTGTAAGATCTCTTTCCCTTACAGGTTGGCTGGTCTTTGGCACATCACATGGTTTGTCTGCAACACACCTGAATGATAATACTGCTTCTAAGATGAGTTCAAGGACACACAGGAGGAGGTTTGAGAGACAGTTTAGGAACACAGAGAAGGGTGTGAGCTTGAGGTCACAGAATGATTTCCAAAAGGCTAAAAAAGCAGAATGAATGTGTTTTAGACTTAATCAGATTGTGAGTACAGAATGAGCAAATGAGCCGGTTCCCAAAGGAGAATTTGGGGAACAACAGTGTATTTAGTGAAGGCTGAAATAGCAGCTGAAAATCTGTTTTTTATCAAGTTTATTTCCCAATTGCAGTCATTTTTCATACAATTAAATATTTCTACTTGCTATTGACTAAGAAATAAACATATAGATTAGTTGCCAGGCAGAATCGTTTTTAGCAATATATAGTTGACTATTAAATATGTGTAAAATGTTTGGTAGTAGTACAGAACAAAATTAAAGGGTTTATTGATTAGTTTTTAAATAAATTAACTATTCCTAAAGCCCAATACTAGAGTTTCATATACTCATGTACTGCCATTTACTGAAGCAACATAGCTCCCATTATCATATTCTCTGCTTCACAAACTCCTCTAAGTTTAGCTACACATTATACTGCATTACCTTAGGTAGTAAGAAACAGACTGTTAGCTCTACATAAGTTTAATCTTGACTTTACTGCATTTAGTAATCTCTTAACAAGATGTGTTCCTGATTCCTTTGTATAAATTGGTCCTCATTTTGAGACATAAATTTCACATTTATTTGAATTGAAAACAAAGTTATGGGGCACCTGTCCGGCTCAGTCAGTGGAATATGTGACTCTTTATCCCTGGTTTGTGGTTTCAAACCCCATGTTGGGTGTAAAGTTTACTTAAAACTCTTGGGGGCACCTGGGTGGTTCAGTCGGTTAAGCGTCTGACTCTTAGTTTCAGCTCAGATCAGGATCTCACAGGTCCATGAGTTGGAGCCCTGTGTCTAGCTCCACGCTGAGAGCATGAAACCTGCTTGGGATTCTCCCTCTCTCCCTCTCTCTGCACCTCCCCGCTTGCTCTCTCTCACTCTCTCTCTCAAAATAAATAAACTTTAAAAAAAACAAAGTTATACTTTTCTGAGAAAATAAGCCTGATTTTGACTCATTGGTCTAAAAACAAAGATTAATTGGCAGAGGTTACATGGTGACTATTTTCCATAAATTGCATTAATTAAATCTACAATCCAAGGCTTTCGTAAACTCTCTGTAAAAATATTGTACAGACAAACATGTACTGAAATTACTGCCTTGAACTCCACCCACCAAGTTTTCTTGAATAGATCAGATTAAACTGTTTACCTCTAAGAATGAAAGGGTAGCAGGTGTGATTAGTAGTTATTTGATAAGTCCTGGTAAAGTCTTCTTCTGTGCCTGCTTCCCAGGAACAGAAAATTAATGAGTCTACTGATTGAATAACAAATCCTTTTAAAAGTCAGGTCTTTGGGGCGCCTGGGTGGCTCAGTCGGTTGGGTGTCCGACTTCGGCTCAGGTCATGATCTCGCAGTTCGTGGGTTCAAGCCCCGCATCAGGCTCTGTGCTGATGGCTCAGAACCTGGAGCCTGCTTCGGATTCTGTGTCTCCCTCTCTCTCTGACCCTCCCCTGTTCATGCTCTGTCGCTCTCTGTCTCAAAAATAAATGTTAAAAAAATTTTTTTTAAAAAGTCAGGTCTTTGGGGTGCCTGGGTGGCTCAGTCAGTTGAACACTTCGGCTCAGGTCATGATCTCACAATTCGTGGGTTCAAGCCCCGCATCGGGCTCTGTGCTGACAGCTCAGAGCCTGGAGCCTGCTTTAGATTCTGTGTCTCCCTCTCTCTCTGCCCCTCCCTTGTTCATGCTCTGTCTCTCTCTCTCTCTCAAAAACAAACATTAAAAAAGTTAAATAAATAAATAAGGCAGGTCTTTGCTTTCAGTAAGATTGAGAGGAATATCAGATGGTAAACCCTCAGAAGTAATTTGTGATCATAGATAACTGGAACATTTGGTGTATAACTTGAAAGAAATTTAAAGAATTAGGTGGAATTTTTATAACAAGACCCCTCTGCTCCCTCATACATCAACACAGTCTCAGCAATTAGACCCATAAAAATGAAAAACGGAA
The DNA here is from genome assembly GCF_007474595.2 of Lynx canadensis. NCBI lineage: Eukaryota > Metazoa > Chordata > Mammalia > Carnivora > Felidae > Lynx > Lynx canadensis. The sequence goes on along the minus strand of NC_044303.2, from coordinate 82,957,152 downwards.
GAGGACAAGGTATTCTTTCAATTCGTCTGTGAACATATGAACCAACTGGAAAAAAAAATCCCCATCTGAGATGAATTTTCTTTTTAACATTTTATTACTGGAAATTTTAAACATTCACAGGAGAGAGAGTAATAACATGGACCCATACCAGCTTCAGCAGTTGCCAATATGCTGCTGTTGTCAGTTCACAGAGGGACATTGTACCTTCTCTGCTTAGGTCTTCATCAGGCTGCTATAGCAGACCACCACTGACTGGCTCCCATGGTGGGCAACACCTGTGCCAGAATGTGTGTGTCTGCTTCTTTGGGCAGGTTACCTGGAAGTCATGGATGGATTCTCTCTGCCTGGAATAAGAAATGACCCTCCCAAGAGAGGTGAGGAGCCCCCCACAGATTTCCTGCTGAACGAGCAGCAGCAGGGCAAGTACGGGCTGCGGTGGAGGGGACGCAGGGTGCATGTGGCATTTTCAAGTCACCTTGGGCATCATGGCTGCTCCTTCCTCCCTCTTTAAAGAAAGCCCTTGTTCTTGGCACTAGAGGCCTGGCTCATGGATATGAGGGAAGCCAGGGCGTGTCCCACTTGGCTGAACTTGTACAGGCTGACTGTGGTTTGCAGCAGCCCCCAGGAGAGCTGCAGAGCATCCATGGGACCTCCTGTCTAGGAGCTGATAGGGGTCCTCCATGGGCCACATGGTCAGATGCTTTTCTTTCCTGAGAGTGTCCCAGAGTGGAACCAACAAAGGGTGAATTGACTTGTTCACTCATTTAAAAGTGCCTACTCTGTGTCAGAACCAGTGTTAGGCTCTGGAATATGAAATGAATAAAGCAGCTTGCTTCTGTGGTGTTCAAAGGCAGAGGGGAGTGGTAACAGAAAAACTAGTGCTATGAGGGGATGAGTGGACACTGAGTTGATTCCTTTTTTTTTTTTAATGTTTATTTTTGAGAGAGTGTGTGTGTGTGCACAAGCAGGGGAGGGGCAGAGAGAGAGAGACAGAGAGAGGGAGAGAGAGAGAAAGATACAGAATCTGAAACAGGCTCCAGGTAAGCTGTCAGCACAGAGCCCGACACAGATCTGGAACTGGGGAATGGCAAGATCATGACCTGAGCCGAAGTCAGACGCTTAACCGACTGAACCACCCTGGTGCCCCAACACTGAATTGATTCTTAAATGAAGAGTGAGTTTCCCAGGGGAATCTGGGTACTTGGGGCACTGGGGAGACTGGTCCATAGCAGGTGGCTCACACCCTTAGGTGCAGGTGGAGCCTGGGAGCCTTGTGGGATTAGAAGGTCTGCATGGGGCTCAAGCTGCTGTACTCTCCAACAAGTGAGGGTACAAGGGAGAGGCATCTCAGTAGCTAAGGGGACAGCCACCTCAGCAGGAAACAAGGACACAAAGAGGTGACTGTTGAGGCAGCATGTGTGTGTTGGACACAGCAAGGGGCAGGAAGGATGCTACCGAGGCACAGGTCATCTCAGATTACTCAGGTTCACAGCAGTGCCGTCCCTAAAGTGACCCCAACTGGTGACACCCATGCTGGTCCCTTGTGTCCTCTACTTGAGACAGTCAACTCCACAGTTGCTCCCAAGATGTCAGTGAGCTGGGTTCCTGCAGCATACTGGCCCCTGAATCTTGCCAACGGAGACACAGCCTTGCCAACAGAGTCAAGCTTGTGGATCTTTGCCAATCTGCAGTAAATGCCTACAGAAAGAAAAGTCTCATAACAAATGTGTAGGTTCTCACAAGGTCCTTCGAGTGTAGCTAACCTCCTGGCTGGTGGAGGATCTCTGATCTGTGGAATTATTCTAGTCTAGAAATTGGTTGAAGGGACATGTCTCTACCTGATTGTTACTCAAGTCAGGCCTATATTCACAAGATCTGACATAGGTTTTAACTACGCAAACCAAGCAGGAATCTAGTGGGCAGTTTATCCCTTTCAAACCTAGGCACTTGGTAATCAGTCACCCCCAGAATTATCTGGGGCAGGGCCATTCTGATCACTACACTGGCCCTGTTGCCTGCTATGTTCAGCTTCCTGGCTTAACACTAAACTCCTGAGTCTTCCTTTCCCATTTAAGCCAGGGTACCTGTATTAGTTGCCTCTGGCTGCCATGACAAATGGCCACACGTGTAGTGGCTTAAAAGCACAGAAATTTATTCTGTTATAGTTCTAGAGGCTGAACCCACCATCAGTATAAGCAGGGCTTGTTCCCACTGGAGGCTCTGGGGGACAGTCTGATCTTGGCCTCCTCCAACTTGTGGGGGCTGGGCTTCCTTGGCTCGTAACAGCATCTGCACATCACCTTCTCTGCATACCTGGGTGTAAAATCTTTCCCTGCCTCCCCCTCTCAGATCCTGAATTTAATCACGTGTACAAAGACCCTTTTCTCCCCAGGCTCCAAAGACTAGGATGTGGACATCTCTTGCGGCCATCCTCCAGCCCACTCCAGAGTCCACCTTAAATGTGATGGGAATTTTTGGCCTCTCAACTTCACTTGGCCACCACTGAGTTTAGGCCCCTAGTAGCCAGTTGAGCAAACAACTAGAACTTCTCCTTTGTTTAAACCAACACACTATCCATGAATTCAATCCAACTTAGTATCATTTTCTTTCTTCTCTAGACTCCTGCACTCAGAATCTATTCTTTCATTTGTTCCCCTCATTTTGGCTGACATGAATTCTTAAAGGGCTGTGTTCTTTTTGTGTGGAAGCCAAGTTGTTCCAGTATCAACTTTGTTATTGGCTACTTCCGGTCTGAAAACAGTGGTGGCGTGGGGAGAAACACAAGATCTGTTTCCTTGGGGACGGGACAGCATGGGAGTAACAGTGGGTCTGGGTGTTGGTGAGCCTGTCAAAGACTCCTAAATACCTCCATTCTGGTTCAGAGGACACTCTTTCTGTGTTACTGAACCAACTGTCACATATGTGGCTATTTCAACCCTGTTTTACCCCTTGAATAGCAACTCTCAGGGCTTATGTTTTAAGAATTCAGGTTATTTTGTTTGCTGCTTACATTGCAATTCAGGACTGTTAGAAATCACCACCCGACACTACAATCTTGCATTGCTTTTGCCTTTCACATTGTTCCATGGTGATTGCAATGGAGCAAACCTGAACAAATCCACAACAGATAGTTGATACAAGGTCACCACAGGTGATTAGCCACTTTCCACCACAGGGTATGGGCTGCCAGATTCTTTTTGCTGGATACTAATGGTATTTCTGCTCAGGCCAGTGTAACTTCTTCCTTCAGCTTTCCCTGTGTTACTTTTGCCTCTAACTCCCTCCCTGTTTGTCAGTTTTCCTTTAGAGTTCTTGGTTTTAAGCAACAGAAACCAATCCTAGTTGACTTAAGCAGAGAAGGGAAATTATTTGAAGGATCTCAAGTAGCCCAGAGAATGAACTTGAAGCCTGAATGAGCTGAGGCTCAGAACCAACAGACCGGGTGCAGTGTAGTGAGCACATACTGGGCCCCTGGGGAAGCACCACTGCCCTCCCACTGGGTGCCATTATCCCCACCACCACAGGCTGCTGCCTTGGATGGCCTGATTGTGCCTGCCTCTGCATCACTCTTGAGTCAGGATCATGACGTCAAGCTCTGGCTTCCTGTTGCCAGGAGCAAGGGACCCCAAATAGATCAGTGTACTTGGGGAGAAGATGATTGATTAAAAGGTACATTTCCTTGTCCACACTTTATTTCAGTCCTTACGCCAGTGAACTGTAATGGTGTATTCATCCACTTGTGTGGATTTTCCTGGCAAACAGAGAGCTCATTATCAGCACAAGTCCTATGCTTTGTAACATGAGCATGTGGCATCTGTCCCCGGCACAGCATACACACCCAGACAAGTGGGTCGTCACTGAAGGAATAAAGTAAGTGTGTAGGCTGTAAAGCTGCCCTTGGCAGGTGAGGGTTTGTGTCTGTGGTGTGGAAGGGGGAGATGCAGTCATGTCTCTTATTCCTAGAGGGTAGAACTTGTAATTCACATCTTAGAAGCAGCACAAGACGGTTACTGAAATGTGTATTAAGTGGAAATGCTAGGTTCTAGGAAAACCTGGATGACTTCACATTTTTCTAAATATTTCTTGATTAATTTGCAAAAGTTGCAAGAGGAACCACAGCTTTATCACATTACGACCTATCAATTGGTTGTCCATTAGAACCTCGAGCCTTTGGGGTTTCTCTTCATAGTCGTTTGTAAGTGGAAGTAATGGCTGTGTGCTGCTGGGGCCTCTGGGTCTGATAGGCAGTATGGTGGGGTTTCTCAAGGCTTTAGAACCACCTTGAGGATAAGAGCTGAGACCTAAATTATCAGTAGTTCTTAGGCAGCACTTGAGAATGTGCATTTCTGACAAGTCCTCTAGGAGCTGCTGGGGGTGGGGTATCACACTGTTGTACAAAGAGTGGATTTCCTTGGGGTGAATGAAAGCTTTCTCACACATTAAAACAAAACAAAACCTTTCATCCAGGGTCAGATTTGTGTGCAAGTAATAGAAATAGTCACTCAAACTGTTTACACAAGGGACACCGCCCTCACCTAACAGAAGCCCACAGGAGGTGGGCAGTTCGACCACCGCGGTCAGGAGCCCGGGGTCTTCCCACCTCTGCATTTTGGCTCTGTGTGAAGGCTGACTACCCTTGGGCCTCTTTGGCCACATACGGGAGGATAGAGTTAGGTCTGCCCTGTTCCCTCCCTGCACTCACTGACATCATGTGCCCATCACCTGACCAGTGACAGCCAGTAGGCCCAGGCCCAGAGCAGACTGGCCGTGTCTGGGGTCTGCCCTGGTCAGAAGGAAGCAAGCTGCTGGGGGATCTGCTTGGAAGAAGGAAGGCGACAGGAATCACATGGCTACTTGGCAATGGAGAGAAAATACGTATCATTATCTGTCACTTAAGGTGACAGTTTTTGCCTAGAATATTGAATCACTCCATTTTATGTTTATGGCAAGATAATGGTGACAACAATTTAGTGCTGGGTTACAAAGAGCCTAATGTATGACACTTAAAGCTTTTTAAAAGTTGTTCCTTTGAGGATCTGACAAACATTTAATATAGACCATTCCATAGAAAGAAAGAGTATGATCTTGCTTATTCATAATATCAGGGAGACTAATTTAGGGGCCATGGATGGCCACTAGAGCAACAGTGTCATATCAACACTCAACATGGATTTCGGATGAAGGGTTTCTGATCTAGACAATCTGGTTCTGGCACTTATGACCTGGAAGATTCGAGGAAGACCCTACCTTTTAGGGGTTTCAGCTCCTTGTATGTTTAAGGAAGGGTATGAGCCCTGAGGATGCAGGGACTAGTCTGCTGTGTTCACTGCTTATGCTCGACACCTATAAAAGTGCCTGCCCCACAGAGGCGCTTGGAGAGAATGTGACGAAGGAATGCAGGAACCTCCCAGAGTGGTTACACTGCCTCTTCAAAGGACTGTTGTCAGACTACAAGTAAAGAGCATCATAAATGTGAGATGCTGTAACTTCACTTGAGGGACACTGGAATTGCTTAATGATGCCCATCTTTTCAGTAGGAATATGGCTTTGTTACAAAGATAGGTATACCCTCTGTGAAGAAGCACAGGTGCTCCTCAAGTGATGTTTTTTGAGAGTGTGTGGGACTGAGTTGGCCTATTATAACCTGGTCTGTCTCTGCCTGTGTCTACCCGTCTCTGTCTCTCTCTCTCACTGATGTTTAGGGCAGATGCACAATGTGTTTGGGAAAGAAGTATCATTGGATTATTCTTTGAATCTGCATCATGGAAAATTTGATTTGTTAATTCACATGCCTGACAACATAATGCTACAGATCTTCTCTTTTCTTGATTTGGATGACATTGGGCAGCTCTCAAAAACCTGCAAAAAATTCCAAAAGGTAAGGCCTTAAAATATTATACACACACACACACACACACACACGCACACACACATGTGTGTGCATGTATTTTTTACTGGTAAATATTACACAGAATTTCAAAGAGAAAGGGCATGATTTTTAAAAAAAATTTTTTTTCAACATTTATTTATTTTTGGGACAGAGAGAGACAGAGCATGAACGGGGTAGGGGCAGAGAGAGAGGGAGACACAGAATCGGAAACAGGCTCCAGGCTCTGAGCCATGAGCCCAGAGCCTGATGCGGGGCTCGAACTCACAGACCACGAGATCGTGACCTGGCTGAAGTCGGACGCTTAACCGACTGCACCACCCAGGCGCCCCAGAGAAAGGGCATGATTTAGAAAACCTTAACTTCATGTAATGACGCACTGGATTTTGGCAATGATAAAATATGTTTTACTTACAGCCTAAGAAACTGGTTAAGTTATGCTCAAGAGGAAAAAGTAGCACCAAGAAAGAAAGATAAAGTGGTCTTTTGTAAAATATAAGGTCAATGAGCACTGTAGGCAAAACTATTCTAACAAAAGGAAATGCATCATGCTGCATTTCAAGGTAAATGGTGTTAAAACACACATATTAAAGAGAATGTTAAAAACAGTACTAATACAGTTTCTAATTGAACTTAAGCAAATACTAAAAACAGAAAAAGAAATTGCATGGAAATTCCTAAGTGTGGTTTTCACCAGTGTCCTTCAATGAGAAACTTGGCAGCAGATTAACAAAGATCCCTGGGGAAAGAATTACTTTTCAAATTCCTAATTTTACACATATTGTTTCAGGCATCTGTAGATATTTGGTAATAAATAAATTTTGAATTCCTTAGGAATGAGAAGCAATGAAAATCTATCTTTGTATATAATCATTATTTAAAAGTTAGAAAACAACTAAAAATCACTTAATCCTACCTCCAATTGCTATTAAATTGTGGAATAGTTCCTGTATTTTTCCTAAAAGCTTGAGTACGTTTTGTGTTTGTACCTACTAACTCCCTTCACCCATTTTGCCCATCCTCCCCACCCCCCGCCCCCGGCCCCCGGCGACCACCAGTTTGTTCTCTGTATTTATGAGTCTGTTTCTGTTTGTGTTTTTAGATTCCACATAGGAGTGAAATCATTTGTATTACTTTTTTTCCGTCTTATTTCACTTACAATAACACCCTCTATGTCCAACCGGGTTGTCACAAATGACAAGATCTCATACTTTTTTTGTGACTAGAGTAATATTCCATGGTATATACAAACCACATCTTTATTCATCTATCCACGAACACCTGGGCTGCTTCCATATCTCGGCTATTGTAAATAATCCTGCAATAAACATAGTGGTGCATATACCTTTCCAAATTAGTGTTTTCATTTTCTTTGGGAAAATACCCAGCAGTGGAATTACTGAATCATATGGTATTCTCATTTTTCATTTTTTTAGGAAATTCTGTACCATTTTCCACAATACACTCCCACCAGCAGTGTACGAGGTTCCCTTTTCTCCACATCCTTACCCACGCTTGTTATCTCTTGTCTTTGATCTTGGCCATTCTGAACAGGATGAGGTGATCTCTCATCGTGGTTTTAATTTGCAGTTCCCTGATGATTACTGATGTGCACCTTTTCATGTGTCTTTTGACCATCTGTGTCTTTGGGAAAATATCTATTCAGGTCTTCTGCCTGTTTATTAATCAGATTATTTTTTTCCAGTAATGATTTGTATAATCTTTATATATTTTGGATACTAACCCCTTACCAAATATGTCATTTACAAATATCTTCTCCCATTCTGTAGGTTGCCTTTTTGTTTTGTTGGCGGTTTCCTTTGCTGTGCAAAAGATTTTCTTTTTGGTGTTTTTGCTTTTGTTTCCCTTGCCTGAGGAGAGGTAGCCACAAATATGTTGCTAAGGCTGAGTAATCCATGAGATTACGGCCTATGTTTTCTTTGAGGAGTTTTACAGTTTCGGGTCTCACTGTTAGGTGTTTAATCCATTTGGGGTTTATTTTTGTGTGTGGTGTAGAAAAGTGATCCGTCTTCATTCTTCTGCCTGTAGCTGTCCAGACCCAGCACCATTTACTGCGGAGACTATCCTGTCCCCATTGTGTGTTCTTGCTTCCTTTGTTGCAGATTGATTGACCGTGTTCTTACATGTTGGTACACATCTTTCCAGACATTTTCTAGCACAGACATCCTGTATATCTATAAACTATTTAAAGCACATCCCGTACTTGTAATTTTGTGACACACTGTGGACATTTCAATGTCTGTATTCTGCCATGGCTGCTGAGGAGCAGTGGGCAGAGCATAGGGACAGCTGGCATGCTTACTGTCTGTACATGTGCAGGTCTGTCTGTAGGGTGCAGTGTTAGGAGTTCAAATGCTGAGTGTGAGGATATTTCCATTTTATATTTTGATATGGCAATTTTGCCTGAGGAATTTCCTTCCTAACACAGGAATGACCAAATCTTGTTGGAATGATCCAGGAGAGGGGAGCCACCACTGGTTTCCTTCCTAATGTCCTGCACACTCTTAGCCCTTGGGTTTCCAGTGACAGGCCTTTCTCACAGCTCCAGACACCACAACAAAATACCATAGATGGGGGCACCTGGGTAGCTCAGTTGGTTAAGCATCCAACTTTGGCTCAGGTCATGATCTGGCAGTTTGTGGGTTTGAGCCCCACGTCGGGCTCTGTGCTGACAGCTCAGAGCCTGGAGCCTGCTTCAGAATCTGTGTCTCCTTCTCTCTCTGCCCCTCCCCCACTTGCACTCTGTCTCTGTCTCAAAAATGAATAAACATTAAAATGAAAAAAAAAAATACTGCAGATGGGCCACTTTAGCCACAGACACTTCTCACAGTTCTAGAGGCTGGAAGTTCAAGATCAAGGTGTTAGCTGTTTTGGTTCTTAGTGAGGCATTCCTAACTTACACGTGGGCACCTTTTGGTGTTTCCTCCTACAAGGACACTAATCCTATCAGATCAGAGCCCCATACTTATGACCTCATTTAACACTGATTACTTCTTTACTCCAGATATAGCCACACTGAGGAAGCAGTTAAGACTTCAACATGTGAACCCTGTGGAGACCAAGTTTAGTCCATAGTAAGGCTTGAATGTGAATATCATGGTTTCTATCACTGTTAAGACATCTAAGAAACGCCAGCAGTTTTGTACCCAAACAGCATCTCCTATATTGGCCCTCACACCAGAGCGACACAAGAATCCTTTGTCAAATCAATTGTTCCATTTTTTGGTTCAGGAAAGTATGGTCCTGGGGCACCTGGGTGGCTTAGTCAATTACACGTACAACTTTGGCTCAGGTCACGATCTCGCGGTTCGTGAGTTCGAGCCCCGCGTCAGGCTCTGTGTTGACAGCTCAGAGCCTGGAGTCTGCTTCAGATTCTGTGTCTCCCTCTCTCTCTCTGCCCCTCCCCCACTCACGCTCTGTCTCTCAAAAATAAACGTTAAAAAAAAAAAAAAGCATGGTCCCAGTGATGCAGGAAGTGGCTACTTCGTGCATGTATAACTGGGCAGATTATATGTAGGCACACGGCTCTCAGTTTGGCACCTTGATTTTTCTATGATGACAATAATTTATTCAACTAAAAATGCTATTATCATTGAAAAATGCCATTCTTCTATGGGGTAGACTGCTTGTGTTTAAATTGGCCAAGATGCCTTACCTTTTATCCTTTTAGTCATACAAAGTTACTTATGTAATTATTTTTTTAGATGTGTAACAGTGAAGAACTTGGGGAGAAATTTAACATGTTACAAGACAAACATGCTTTTGACACAAAGAAGGATAGACACTTACAAGAAGTTGTAAGCTTTCCACCAAAATGCAGGCCAACAGAAACACACAGAGAAGACAGCATTTTTCTAAACTTGACTGAAGTGACAAACTTTTAAAAGTAAGGATTTAAACTGAATTTTCATATAATAATGACTATCATTAAACCTTACTAAAGCTGAGACTGGGTTGAAGAAATTACCTGGTGGATTTAAGCAGGCTAATTTGCTTGGGGAAAAACAAACAAACGAACAAAAAAACAACCCTCTTGACTCTGAACACTGTTCTGAAAATAAACTTATTTTCACTCTTTTTTTTTTCTTTTTTTGGTAGTAATTAACATGGATTGAATAGATCAAATATCCATTTAAATTCTCCATTTTAATCTCTGACATGTTCTTAATTTTAAAGACAGGAAGAATAGAACAGAAAACAAATCTGTCTAAAGTATAATTACCTCTCTTTTCATCAGAGTTAAGAAAATAGACTTAAAAATGAGAATTCACTCATACAGATGAAAATAAAAAATCCTTTCTCATGGCATAATGTGAAGAAATTCATGCCCTTCTCCACCCGAGGTCCTCTCCATGTCACGACTGCGGCTGAGCCATAACCACTCCTCTCCTTAGTTCCTGGGGCCACATGATCCACTAGACTTCCTAAGACTTGTATTAAAGAACCTGTTGCTCCGTGAGCTACCTCACCCTCCCCAAGTGTTTCACTGTCATGTGATTCATTAAGTGGGAGACAATTACTTGGTAATACTATTATCAAGCAAGTGAAAACTTATTTCCAAAGACGTATGTGAGATTCTTCAAGGTACCTATTTCACGTCAGATTTGAGGAATTACTTCAGTCAGTTGGTGTTTCTAATTTACTAGCAAGACTGAGAGCCATTAAAATACTGATAGTTAATGCTCTGCTTTGCTATGTTCATGTTTAAATATAATTACTAAAATTATTAGGTAGCTGTGGGGCGCCTGGGGTGGCGGTGCTCAGTCGGTTGACCATCCAACTCTTGATTTTCGCTCAGGTCATGATCTCAGAGTTGTGGGATTGAGCCCTGCATCAGGGTCTGTGCTTAGAATGGAGCCTGCTTGGGATTGTCTCCCTCCCTCTGCCCTTCTCCCTTGCTCGTGCTCTCTCTGAAAAATAAAAATAAAAATAAAATACTTAGTTGCTGAATAAAACCAAAAACAAATCCAAAATGAGAAACAGAAAAAAGAAAGTTTTGCAAAGGAATTACTAGAAAGTGAACCAACAGGTGGCCAACCCCACCCCACTCCTTGGTCATGGGAGCCCTCCCCACAATACGGGCTCCCATGGGCAATGCCCATGTGAAGAATATTCTTTAACATTTCTATCATTTCTTTCTTTCTTTCTTTCTTATTATTTAAAAAAAATTTTTTTTCAACATTTATTTATTTTTGGGACAGAGAGAGACAGAGCATGAACGGGGGAGAGGCAGAGAGAGAGAGGGAGACACAGAATTGGAGACAGGTTCCAGGCTCTGAGCCATCAGCCCAGAGCCTGACGCGGAGCTTGAACTCACGGACCGCGAGATCGTGACCTGGCTGAAGTCGGATGCTTAACCGACTGCGCCACCCAGGCGCCCCTTCTATCATTTCTTAGACATGTGATAAACTCAAAAACTTATTTCTGGGTAATTAGTAATAAAAACTTTACGAATATGAAAACAGCTTTTGGCTTTGCCAGCAACAAGTGCTGGACATCTCTAAACCTGTTTCTTAGTTTGTAAAAGGGAGATTATGTGTGTCGTGTCCTGCCCAACCATCTTAAAAATGAGTCTAAGCCAAAACTAGGGAGTGTACATGGAAGTGTTTTATACCGAAGTAGTCCATTATACAAATGTATTATTGTTTTAAATCAGTAATCTCAAAGTGATTTCTGCGAAGCCCTGGGGACAGATCTCAAGAATCTTTCACAGGATGTAGCTACTTTTTATTTACTTATTTTCCAGTCGCATGGAGGTATAATTGACAAGTAAATTTATAATATATATTTAAAGCATACAACATACCGATTGGTAAAATGCATACATTATGAAAGGATTCACACTGAGTAATAAATAGCACCTCACATATTTACTTCTTTTTGGTGAGAAAATTCTGTCTTAGCAAGTTCCAATTATACAATACAGTATTAACTATCGTCACTATGTTATACATTAGACCCTTGACCTATTAATCTTATAACTGAATAACAGAAATTCACTAACCTCTCCCTATTTCCCTCATGCCCTAGTCCCCGGCAGCCACCATTTTACTCTGTTTCTAGGAGTTTGACTTTTTTTTTTTTTAGGCTGTACATATATAAGGGATAGCAGGCAGTATTTGTCTTTTTCTGTCTGGCTTACTTCACTTAGTATAATGCTCTCCAAGTTTATCCATGTTGTTGAAAATGGCAGGGTTTCCTTTTTTAAGGCTGCATAATATTCACTTCATTTTTTTTATCCATTCACCCATAGTGGACACTAAGGCTGTTTCCACACCTTGGCTACTGTGAATAATCTGTGACAACCATGTGAACAGATATCTCTTCGAGGTAGTGCTTCCAATTCCCTTTGGATCTATGCCCACAGTGGCACAGATGGATCATATGGTAGTTCTATTTTTAATTTCTTGAGGAACCTCCATGCTGGCAAACCATAGTGGCTCTAACATTTGGCATTCCGACCAACGCTGCATGAGGGTTCCCTTTCCTTCACATCCCTGCCAAGACTTGCTCTCTTGTCTTTTTTATTTTACCCACTCTGACAGGTGTGAGGTGGTATCTCATTGTGGTTTTGATTTGTATTTCCCTGGTGATGAGTGATGCTGAGCACCTTTTCACGCACCTGTTGGCTATCTGGATGTCTTCTTTGGAAAAATGTCTATTCAGGTCTTTTGCTCCTTTTTCTTTTTTAATTGGGTAATTTGGTTTTTTTTGCTATTGAGTTGTTATGAATTCTTTCCATATTTTGGATATTAACCCCTTATTAGGTATGCTGTTTGAAGATATCTTCTTCCTCTCCATAAGCTGCCTCTTCATTTTATAGATAGGTTCCTTTCCTGTGAAGAAGTTTTTCAGTTCAATGTGGTTCCATTGTTTATTTTTACTTTTGTTGCCTTTGCTTTTGGTGTCAAAATATAAAAAATTATCACCAAGACTGGTATCAAGGAGCTAACCCTCTGTGTTTCCTTCTAGAAATTTGATGGTTTCAGGTCTTGTGTTCAAGGCTTTATTCTTATTCTATTTTGAGCTGTACTTATGTTTACAGATCAAAGCCCAAGTGAGCAGTGAGGACACAGTGTCTCACTGATCAGGAAATCCAGTGTGATCCAAAGTCTAAGTAGGAGTCAGCAAAGTACGATCCACAGGCCAAATATGGCCTGCTATGTATCTTTATAAATAAAATCTTATTGGAACACAGCCCTGCCCATTTGTTATGTATTGCATAATGGCAGAGTTTGCAAGTTGTAACAGAGACCAGAGAGCCTGCAACATCTAAATAGTTACTACCCACCTACCCTTTTTCCATCAGGGCTGACCCCACCAGGTCACATAGACCTCACTAAATCACAGCAAGTCCTTTGCCCCCTCCCCCCGCCAAATTCTTGGAGCTCCAGAGTCAAGAGCAAGGGCATAGCAATGCCATGGAATAGACTATATGTCTGACAGACATTTTTAATGATAAATGAGTATTCTAAGTTTTTTGATAAATGTTTCATATCTAGAAAGGAATAGATACAACCAGCAAAATTCTCAGATAACTAAAGCTACATTTTATTTATTTATTTAAAAAAAATTGTTTTTAAATGTTTATTCATTTTTTGAGAGAGAACACGAGAGTGGGGAGGGGCAGAGAGAGAAGGAGACACAGAATCTGAAACAGGCTCCAGGCTCTGAGCTGTTGGCACAGAGCCCGACGTGGGACTCAAACCCACGAAGTGTGAGATCATGACCTGAGCTGAAGTCAGATGCTTAACCGACTGAGCCACCCAGGCGCCCCTAAAGCTACATTTTAAAAAGCAATGTTTTATTATGTAGAATTTGATGTAGGAAAAGTACAACTGGACTTCAAATTCATAGCAACTAAAATTTTTATTTAGTAAGTGGTTCAAAGCATAGTGCCAAAAATACATTAATGTTTAAAAATTTCACTAACATTAAAAAATACTGTAGAACACATAACTGCAGAAAGTTCCAATGAGTCATTTCAAAATAAAACTGCCTCAGACTGCGAAAAGAAAAACCCTAGATGCCATAACTAAGTTATCCTTGTCCCAAAATAATGCCCTTACGTTGTCTCAGCAACCCTTAAATCACGGTGGTTATAAACCATGAGCACATCCATCAAAAGACTGTAAAAAAGTCAGTGGCCACATTGCTAAAAGGGCAATTCTTAAAGCTGTCAGATTTTATACAGTGTTAAGTTCTATCACAGGGGCTATAACACAATACAGACTTCGGGGAATCTTCAGGACAGATGGCACAGGTGTCTGTATCACCGAGTTACAATGGAATATGAGCCCTCCCTTCCCCCGAACAATAGCTCACATACTACGTGATATGAATCCCAACAGATCACTTACAAATGTGTAGAACTCAAAGTACAGGCTATTTTGGCTAAATGATACATACTACTTTATACTAAAAATAATAAAATCTATGACAACTTTTCAATTTTTTAAAAGATTGCTTCTTTCTTAAGAATGGTTTCTAGATGTTTCTATGCCACATTTATATTTCTAGTTTCTGATTTCTTTATAAGGAGTAAATTCACTTTGCAGGTTAGATTCAAGGCTGATTTGTACATTTCCAGAATGCCCTCTCTAACCCACAGAATGCCGAATGGGAGGTCCCAAACATGTGCGCTGACTCACCCTGCCTCTTCGCTCTTCTGGGAACCCCCCTGTGCTGAATCTTCAGCCTCGTCCTTGTTCCTGCCAGGGCACTCCACAGAGGTTCCCCTACCACCTTCTCGTGCTCGGATGCGAACTCTTGGCTGGTACAGCTGCAAGGACGGCCGATCCTGCCAGGACAGAGCAGTGGGTTACCCTTCCAAAGGCCAGCAACACAGGAGGGAGCAACTTCTCTACTTCCAGGGTCTGATAACTCTAATTACCTAAAAAAAATCAGCTAAAAATCTGCCTTTTTCACAGCACTATCTCATGTCAGAAACCAGGCACTTTGAAGCTTAAAAAAAAAAAAAAAAAAAAAAAAAAAAAAGCCATGAACAGAAAGACAGTTAATATTTAAAATAACTTGAAAAAAGGTAAAAATTAGTATCTGGGAAAAGGTTACTGTGCAAACCCAGATCTCCCTAGAACCAGCAGAACCACGGCGTCTGCCCTCCCAGGCAGAGGTGAAGACTTACACATTTCAGCCCCTCTAAATTACCAGGCAGGGTGAACATGTGGCCTGAGACAAAGCAAGGCATGGCCCCTCAGAGGCGGCTTTTTAGGGCCATGAACTAAATAATTACTGATGTCTGTAATGAGTTGATTTCTATGTGGGTTATTCCTGAACTGCCCCTTCATAGGAAACACCAACCCATCATCTGATTCAAGTCTTAGAGGTGGAGAAACGCAATGATGGTTGAGCAACGTGAGTAAGACACTACGGAACTGTTTCCAGATATCAGCACAGTGAGGCCAGGGAAGGACAGAACAGCAGAAGCCAGGTAGCTCTGCTCTGACGGAGAGGAGGAACAACCAAACCCCAGCTCAGGGGAGCTTCCAGCCCCTCAAGGAAGCCTCCTACACTCCTTCCGTGGCCACCTGGGGGCCCAAGGACAGGGCAGCTTGGGTGGGCATATCTGGGGAGGTGTTTCTGCAGGGCCCCACAGTCACTGCCAGGGCACTTAGCAGCCCTTTTCCCCGGTGGAAGCCTGGCCAGGGAGGAGAGTGGCAAAGGCCTCGGCAGGCCCCATGGGTGCAGAGAGAAGGGCAGGGTTCACATGCCACCTCCTGCCCGGGCCAACACACATGGTCCTGCTCTCACCAGGGCAGCACTGGTGTGCACAGATGGGGGTCAACACTGATACTGAAAGAACATCGTAACCTGCCAGGCCTCGTAAGGAGGAGCCATTATGCACAAGGCGCCTCATTTCCACCACAGCATCACAGAGTTCATGGAGAGGACTCCCAACGCCTAAAGCTGGGCTCACTGCTGCTACAAAAAAAGGGAGCTGAAAACAAGTGTTCGTATAAACACCTCCCACCAAAAAGACCCATGGCTGTTCTGGTGTACCTGAGATTAAGGAAACTAGAGAAACTCCTGGGTGACACAGATGTGATTAGCCAGGGGTGAAGAAGGCTCTCCTCTTGCCTGTGGTTTTGCCTGCCCTGGAAACATTTTAAAAATCAACATCACTAATACCAGCAACACCCTGGGTGACTGGAAGAGAAGGCAGATCTGAGTGAGAAAAACAGTCTCAGGTCACACACTGTATGCTTCCACTTACATAGCACTTATATAGCAATGACAAAACCATGCAGACAGCAGACAGTGTCCCTGTCGAGGTTGGGAATGGGGTGGGACGAGGGTGTTCCCCTTGGACACTGGGCGGCCAGGCTGTGGGGGACTCACTGGCACCACGGGGCCTGGCCCTATAGGGAGGGGACCCCATTAATAGTGCTTCTCTACAACAATGTGATCTGAGTAAAAGTTAACCTCAAACTTCTGGGGAAAAAAAAAAGAAAAAAGAAAGAAAAGCCGTTTGTTGGTCTAAGTAGGCCACTCCAATCCTGTGTCGACTGTGCACACCTAACTGATGAGTATTTATGAGCCATTTGACTATCTACTAATAATCACTACATTGTTAATCACGTAAAAGAAAGCTCCCTGAAGCGTCATGAAATGCAAACTGTCAGGGCAGTGCACTCCCTAAGAGCACCGGACCCAGTGGGGGCAGACTTCCCACTGGCAGAGTGCGTGACCCTAAGTCCCCGACACCTACACAGATTTCTCTCTTTGGGCTAACTAAAACAACTTCCGTCTGATAAAGCAGGCATAAAGCCGCAGATGTGCTGTTTGTGCTTTTACGGCTGATGAATGAAAGATGATCCCAAACAAGCAGAAGAACCTTGTTTCCTGGGCGCTCCGTTTTGGCTGCTGGGCCACCTTCACTCCTCTGCTCTTTCCCGGGCCGCTCTGCTGTCTCCACAGCGTTGCCACTGTCCTGGCTCCCCTTCTTCCCTCTGTCGGGGGGGCCTCCTTTCCCCCATCTCAGCTCCTCCTCATTTCTCCGCGAAAACGTGTCAAACTCACAGTGAGCTCTCTGCTTTCTACTGTCATCCAAGTGGCATCTTTGTGTTTCAGGGTCTTTTTCTCTGAATCTTCGGTCCAACTCCCTTTGCTCTTCATTGCTCTCATTCTGTGACCTGTGATTCAATTCAAATTATCAGTCACCTCAGGCATACTGCTTGATGAGAACCTGTCTGCCTGTCCATACCGCAAGTTCCAGAAGAGGCAGGGAATACCTCAGTCTGCACATCACCATGCTGCCAAGTGGGCACGTAATAGGCATTCAATAAAAAACTGCTAAAAGATGAACTGACAATGGTAACGACAGTATCTACTGTTAAACTTGAATGACACGTAGGAATAGGCACTGTGGTAAGGAACTATGTATACTTACTTTTCTAACTCTTAGTAACCCCCCAAAGTAGACTAACAACCCCCTTTACAGATAGAGTACCGGAGACCAAAGTGGTCAAGTGACTTTCCTAGGGCCCCAGGTATACATTCATCATGACACAGAGCTGATACTGACAGCCTTGTTTCTGCTTCAAGCGTAGCTACAATTAATTGAAATTTACTAATTTTATACATATATCAAACTCTTAAATGAATAGTAAATAAATAAGTGGCTCCTTAGCTCCTTTGCTTCTTAAAGTCCACAACCAACAGGCAAAAGTCCTCACACACTATTTTTGACTTCCCACAAAACAGAAGCAGCAGGACTGCTGGGGAGAAAAAGATCTATAAGCAAAGTGAGAATTCATGCCAGAAACATGACGAAAGGCACTGCTATATCATAAGCGATAATAATACAAACACATATAACAGAAACTACAGTCCTAACAGATCACAGATTTAATAATCATGCATAAATTAATTTCATAAACTGAGCAATAAACTGGAATCCCCAAAAAGAGGGAAAAATTTTTTTTTATCACAACTCTTTGTATAAGAAAGACAGTAAGAATTCATTGTGACTGGTATGTTTCTGGGCAAATGGCAGCCTAACCCCACAACCCTGCCATCTCACATCCAAGTGCAAATTCACTTCTGGACCCCTTGGAAGCAGAGCAGCCCTGGGATCCAGGAAGCTCCATGGGTGTCCAGATGCAGTGCACGAGCAGGAGCCCTGGGCCAGGGGAACAAGAAGCCCAGACACACGTGGCCCCACTGACCGTGGGGAGGTGACCAAACCCTGAGGAGGCTCAGGGGCGAGAGGGAGGGGCTCCTACCTGACAAGGTTCTGGCGGGTCTCTCTGGCCCCCATGCAAAGACAGTGTCTGTCCCATTCCACACAAGCCCTGCTCAAGCTCCTTTCGTGACCTGCATGTCACAAGCACGCAGAGAAGTACATGCCCCAAGGACCCCTAGCCTGAGACAGGCAGGGCTAGCGCAATACTGGGATCCACACAGCTGCTGGTCAGATTCCACGGGAGGGCCACAGGGATGGTAACACCAACACAGGAATCCTAGCACTTGGACAAGACTGGGAAGGAGATCCTGAAGACCCAAAGAGTGATAACAGGAATCCAAAGGGAGCAAGGACAGGAACGGCTAAGGAACTGGAAGCAGGACATGTTCCTGCTTTGAAGACAGACTTGAGGCTGCAGACGAAATGCATTTACCAAGCCCCTAGCGTGACCCAGAAGAAATAAGGATGTGGGCAAGCATTATCTTGGTAAAACCCGATTCCACAAACAGTTTGAAATACGATAAAGGACACATACGACTCTGACACAGTGACAGTCACAGGCTCACTTTTCCCCGGGCTCCTCCAGCGAGCTCCCCAAGGGCATGGGTTTCCGGACAGCACAGCCAGGACAGGACTCCTGTTCTCCATCTCTAGTATCCATTTCCTCTCCTCTTTTTTTTGGCTTCTCAGTGGTTGGTTCCTCTCCCTTTTCTGGTTTCTTAAGAAGCTAAGAAATTATAATGTCAGTAAAATATCACTTTTAGAATATGGTATAAACGAAGCTGTTTTAAAAAAAAATTAAAAACATAAAGCAACATTGAGCACAAGTGTTTTTTTTATTAAATTTTTTTTTTTTCAACGTTTATTTATTTTTGGGACAGAGAGAGACAGAGCATGAACGGGGGAGGGGCAGAGAGAGAAGGAGACACAGAATCGGAAACAGGCTCCAGGCTCTGAGCCATCAGCCCAGAGCCTGACGCGGGGCTCGAACTCACAGACCGCGAGATCGTGACCTGGCTGAAGTCGGACGCTTAACCGACTGCGCCACCCAGGCGCCCCTAAAATGCTGCGTTATACTGATGACTTTTAGAATAGTTTAGACTTTTCAGAACACTTCCTACTCTTTCTTGAATCAGCCTGAGCAGGCGGCTGTCGTGGAATTTGGGCCCTCCTCGCTGTTCTCTGTGTAGTTTACTCTTTGAAATTCAACTGCCACAGGCAAGTCAGTTTATAAACAAAAACAGAAGGTACACTTCTGAGAATTTTTTTCTAACTTGAAAAAGTGAACGTAGGGGCGCCTGGGTGGCGCAGTCGGTTAAGCATCCGACTTCAGCCAGGTCACGATCTCGCGGTCCGGGAGTTCGAGCCCCGCGTCAGGCTCTGGGCTGATGGCTCAGAGCCTGGAGCCTGTTTCCGATTCTGTGTCTCCCTCTCTCTCTGCCCCTCCCCCGTTCATGCTCTGTCTCTCTCTGTCCCAAAAATAAATAAACGTTGAAAAAAAAAATTAAAAAAAAAAAAAGAAAAAGTGAACGTATTTTAAATTGCACTACAGCAAAATGACACACAGATAAGTTTCAACTACATGAGTTCATTTAAGAATAAAACAGGTAAAATGTGAGGCCAAGCACTGGAAGTTGCAGTACCTTACATAGTCTTCTCCTGTCTGTGGGCTCTATGAATTGACACATTTTCTTTCACATATCTATTGACACATTTTTAACTAAAAAAGCATTACATGCTGGTCCTAGAAGTAAACCACAGGGAAGTACAACAGTTTATGTTCCTGCCCATCCATCCAATGAATAATTTAGTGCACCTACGAATCGTTTTTACTTGCAATACTTCTGAAACCAAATGTGTGGTGTCTTTTCCAAAACCATTTCTCCAACTCTCAACACGGACTGGTATCCTACAATTCATTTCAGTTTTGACACCACCTAGTTGCAATTAATGTCACACCCCACAAAACTGTTCCCACTTCAGATGCCAGTCAAAAGTCCCAAGTTGCCACTAGCACCTATGACTGACTGGCTATATATTCAGGGGTTCTTGAATGAGAACAACTTGTGGAACTCAGCAAAACTTCACAGGAACTAGGTCACTGGATTATTACAAAGGACACAGTGCAGGGACGGCTACACTAGGTCACTGGATTATTACAAAGGACACAATGCAGGAACCAGGTCACTGGATTATTACAAAGGACACTGCAGGGACAGCTAGACTAGGTCACTGGATTATTACAAAGGACACAGTGCAGGGACGGCTAGACTAGGTCACTGAATTACTACAAAGGACACAGTGCAGGAACTAGGTCACTGGATTATTACAAAGGACACAGCGCAGGGACGGCTAGATCAAAGAGGTGTTCCGTGCAAGGTACGGGGGAATGGCTCAGAGCCTCCAGGCCCTCTCCATCAGCAGAACCCTCCTGCACCTTGATGTGTTCACCAGCTTGGATGCTCTCTGGACCCCATACTTTAGGGAACTCTATGGAGGCTCCACTACATGTCTACAAATGATTAAATCATTGGTGGCTGGGGACTGAATTCAATCTCCAGCCCTCTCCCATCTCTTGAGGTCACAGGGCTGGCTGAGTGTTCCAACCCTCTAATCACACCCAGTCTTTCTGACAATCAGCTCTTATCCTGAAGCTACCAAGGCCTCAGCCACCTGTCACCTCACTGGCACAGAGAAGATGCTCTTATCACTCCGGGGGTTGCAAGGGTTTTAGGAGCTATGTGCCAGAACTAGGGAAAAAGTCCTTGTGTCAGGTGTTAGGAATACAGTTGTGAGTAAGAGACAAGTGCCCACAGTGAAGGAATCCACAGTACATTCTAGCTGAGGCAGTGGTGGCCATGGGGGGGAGGGGGAGAACAGTGTACGCGGTGACAAAATAGAAAAAGTGAACCAGATAATCTTAGATGGCGTGAAATGCTACAAACAACTAATAGAACAGAAAACACACACACACACACACACACACACACACACACACACACACACACAAATCCCCAGAGAGATGTGGGGTGAGAGTAAGAGCAGGAATGGGTTCTCAAGGGGGTCATGGAGGGACTCTCTGTGGAGGTTAGACATGAATAGAGACCAGATAATGAGAACGAGACACTTAAGAGAAACTGTAAGTCTTGGGGGAAACTCCCAGTAGAAGGAAGCAAGCAGAGGCCTAAGGTGAAACCAGAGGGAGGAGGAGACAGAGAGGCAGGAGATTCAGGGAGGTGGGGGAGGGAAGAGGGAGGGAGGGGAGAGGAAGGAGGAAGATGGAGGGAGGAGGAAGGAGAGGGGAAGAGGGAGGCGGGGGAGGGAAGAGGGAGGGGGAGGAGGAACAGAGGCCAGGTCTTGCGTGCTTCCACGCAGTCCACCTTGGTTTTTAATAAGCTTTGTAGAAAAGATCACACAACTAATGTCATCTATTGTCCACAATTTGTGTACTCAGGAATTGTATATGTAACTTTGTATTGTATCTCTAACTTCCTACTTCAGCTTAAGCTCATCACCTAGTTTTAGAGTCCTCAGAGGAAAATAAAAACAGCTGGGTTGCTTTCCTTGTATCAGTTTCCTTTATGTTAAAAATAGCCTGAGGATATCTCTCTGCATCTGTATTTTTATGATATTGATAAACTCTTTTAGCATTTCTTCACTGATTTTATTTTTCAGGTTACAAAAGAATTTTAACTCTCCAAATGATTCTTAAGTCAGAAATCCTGAAAATGAGCACAGATGCTCATTAAAGGCAAACCTTGGGCGTGGCTGTGTGTAATCAGGTCTAGACACCAGACACTCCCCTAAGGACACAGGCTGTTGATTACCTATGCCATTGTGGTCTAACCTGCCACCAAGATTTTGTTTTACCAGATTTGAACAAGAATAACCCTTTCTCTTGCTTTCTTTATGTTTTGACTTATTTTTTTCTACAGGAAGGAACATATGTTTACTTTCAGTGGTATAATTTTGTTTTTTATTTCTTTGACTTATTTCGGACTCTAATTCCATAATTTATTTTTTTTGTAAATTTTTTTTTGATGCTTATTTATTTTTGAGAGAGAAAGAGAGAGAGAGAGAGTGTGAGCGGAGGAGGGGCAGATAGAGAGGGAGATACAGAATTCGAAGCAGGCTCCAGGCTCTGAGCTATTAGCACAGAGCCCGAGGCAGGGCTCAGACTCACGAACTGTGATATCATGACCTGTGCCAAAGTCGGATGCTCAACCGACTGAGCCACCCAGGCGCTCCTAATTCCATAATTTAAAATGTAAAAGTAAAATGAATGCTATATTCCAAATACTTTAAGCCTTACTTAAAATTAAAACTGAAATTATAAGCTACAAGTGTCATTATTCCTGAAAAACTCTCAGCGTTACTGACAAAAGTACTTTTGGAGTGTAAAGATTAGGCACTGGGTTAGCTATGATTCCGTGTTTAGAAAGATAAATGAGAAGGTTAGATAATATTTCCACATCGGTGGCCACAAAATTTCTATTAAACGTATATCTATTCGGTGCCTGGCCATGACAGAACTGAATTTCTGTCAGGATTAATGCTTAAGGTTTCTCTGTAATATTAAGGTTTAATTTTATTGATTACCTTTCCAGGGCTGTTGATTTATGCTGTTGGAGATGAAAAGTTTGTTACAGGAAGTCTATCTGCTACAATTTTGTTGGGAGACTTGTGTGTTCACTAAAACTACAAGGACGAATGAAAAACATGACCTCAGAGTTGTTTCCTGAGGAATACCCTGGTTTTGCTATGTCCTTGCTGACGGAGGGGGGAATGAACCGTGTTTATTTGATAGTCTTGGCTGGGTTCCTCAATTTCATCAATGCTATCAGATTAGGAGATACTTTCTGTGGGACAATCAGTTCCCCACTCATCTTGCCCATCCAGGTGCTGTCTTTGCAGCAAATGTGCTCGAGGGACATGACCTGCCCCACACCTTTCATCTAGATAAGGTTTTCAACACTGCCTTTATTTAAAAAAAATTTTTTTTTTAACGTTTATTTATTTTTGGGACAGAGAGAGACAGAGCATGAACGGGGGAGGGGCAGAGAGAGAAGGAGACACAGAATCGGAAGCAGGCTCCAGGCTCTGAGCCATCAGCCCAGACCCTGACGCGGGGCTCGAACTCACAGACTGCGAGATCGTGACCTGAGCTGAAGTTGGATGCTTAACCGACTGGGCCACCCAGGCGCCCCGCACTGCCTTTAAACTTCAAGAGAGACACCTGAAGAAACAGTCTTTGGAAATTACTCCTTAGTGCTGTTCATCAGATACTTCTGGTTCTCCTCCTGGTGCTTCCTAAACATGCCCCCAACCTGAGGTTAGGTACCGCCGTGTGACTTGCTTTGGCCAGTGAAACGTGGGCAGAAGAGAAACATGGGCATACGACCTGCAGCATCACACGTTCCTGCCTGGTCATAAGGGCTGTGGAAGCAAATGCCAACGTGCAGCCTTGGTCGCCGGGTCCTGGGCAGTAACGGTAAGCGGTGACCGACAGCCACAGCCCACCACCAACAGACTCCTTGCGTGAACTGGTGTGAGGCTACCTGTTCCTGCAGCAAACCTAGCCAGGCCTCAAGGATACACACAGTTGTGTGTTTTTGTACAAGTTTTGTGAAGAAATTGTTCCCTTCAGCCAGTGAGCCCCATGTGACCACCTACAGGAAAAACTGATTTAGAAGCAAAAGCCTAGAAAAAGCCTCACCTTCCTTAAAGAACTGGCCTATTTTTCCTTCATGGATAATGACACTGTTTCTGATCAAGCATACCAGAAACCAGTCTATTGCTCAATTATGGTGACTATGATCTCTTCCCCATCCTTTCCCTTTCTACTCTATCTTCCCCCAAGTCCTGATCTTTTCTTTCTTTTTCTGATATAATTTTAATGAATCCCTATAAAGCATCTCAAACACTTTGTGCAATGAGGGGAGGTACACATTAGGTTGAAGTCTAGGGTTAGTAAGGTCATCTGAGCAGAAGACTAAGAAGTAAGGGCTGGCTCAAACTGGGGCAACATATTTTACACTGGAAAGACCTCCTTCTGTGCATGAAGCCACCCTTCCAGATGAATGCATCAGTCAAAGGAGAAATTGGGCAAGAGAGTAGAAACATTGCTGCTCCTGCAAAGAAAATGGTAACACCCAACACCAGGAGTGAGCCCTCATCTAGAAAGGCCAGTGCACATGGGGCCAGTGGTTTCCAAACATGTACGTTTTAGTCAGGAAGTCTTCTCTCTGATGGAAACGTAAGCAGAAGCCCCAACTCTGACATGTAAGTGTGGGGCTCCGCTGGGTGGTCCTTCTCCACCTCCCCCACAGCATGCCCAAGGAACCCCCAGGGCTCAGGGAACACAGTTTGAGAACCACTGCTGTATCGCAGAGAAATGGAACTGTAATAGTAAGAGACAAGGCTAACTGAAAGTTTCCTTACAAGTAGCAAGAGCTAAACACCTAAAAGGCATGCCTGTAGCAGAACTACTTTTGGAAAAACGAAAGGAGAGGTCCCCTCAAGATTACCTTAATCCTTACTTCTCTCTCTGCTGTTCTCTTCTGTTTGTCTGCTTCTTTTCTCTTACACCTCTCCTCATCTCTCTTTTTTCTCTTTTCTTCTTCCCGTAAGCGCTTCTTCTCCAGCTCCCTCCTCCTTCGCTCTTCTCGCTTCTCTTCTCGAATCCTCTGAAGACGTGGAAAAGCATGTGTATAAATTGTCTGCACGAATGTGGCAGAGACAGGAAGGATATTTATCAGGTAAAAAGGTCAACCTACCTGCTTCTCTAATTTTCTATTTCTAATATATTCCAAAAGAGGTGTGGTTCTTCTAGCTAAAACACAAAAATTGTAATGTAGTATTTAACTCTAAAATATGATTTCTTTCCTTTATTTTAAATACTTGTTTTCAATTTAATCCTTAAGTAATCAGGCTGGCTCAGTAGGCATAGCATGCAACTCTTGATTTGGGGGTTGGAAATTTGAGCCCCACGTTGAGTGCAGAGATTACTTAAAAATAAAATATTTATAATAAATAAACGAATACAATTTAGATGTGCACACATTGTACCTGGAGAAATTCCTATTCCATCACTATAAAATCACATTATCTGGAGGTACTGACAACTCTACACACAGTAGGCAACGAACTCCTGATTCTTAAGGGAGGCTTCATGTTACTCACAAAGACGCCATAAAAGCAAAAAAGAAAAATGAGTACAATGGATTAGACTTCCTGAATGCTATGAGTATCTTCACATTATTTTTTTTAAGTTTATTTACTGGGGGCGGGGGAGGAGGGTGGGGAGAGAGAGAGAGAGAGAGAGAGAGAGAGAGAGAGAGAGGGAGAGAGAGAATCCCAAGCAGGCTCCATGCTGTCAGCATAGAGCCCAACACAGGGCTCAAACTCACAAACCGTGAGATCATGACTTGAGCCAAAATAAAGAATCAGACGCTTAACTGACTGAGCCACCCAGGCACCCAAGTATCTTCACATTTTTGCGGATATTTTAAAACATCACATAGCCCGCTTATAGATTCACTGATTCAACATATATTCTGGGAGTTTCTTCCTTTTCTGTTCTCTAGACAATGATTTTAAGCAATGTGGATTCTTGTGATTTCTCATGATATACACTCTACAAACCAGAATAACCAGGTGTAAAAGTTTAGACAGTGACACTGCCCCCGCCCCCCCCCACCCCCACCCCATGGCACTTTATCTAAGTAGCACTAGCCACCCAGGAATGAACCTCTCCATAAACTCAAACCTGATCCTCAGTTTTCATGCCCTGGACCTGTCTGACCTAACCTGAAATTTGGTGCCCATTTGTGGCAGGCCTCCTGGCATAGCCTCTCAAAGGGATTGCTTCTGAGAAGCATGTGTTCCCTATGGCAGTGGCTGTGGATGCAGGTAGGAAGGCAGAAGATGGTTTGGGTCTATGCTACAGCTCTTTCAAGATCTAAGATTAAGTGAGGGAAGAAAGAATCCCTGGACGCACTTGAAGGCTGGCCAAGACATACATTTCCAGAATTCTAAGGATCAGGAATTAATCATAAATTCTACAAGAAAGCCCCTGGGCAGGGGTTCTTACCTTGGAATTAAGGACTCCTGAACACCGCAACATAATATACCAATGGCTTCTGGCAAGAAAGCTCTGCCCTGGATTCAGGGCTGTGCAAATGCCCACGTTTCATCATAAGTACAGGGGCCAAGAGGAGCCCATTTCCTCCCTGGGTGGCTCCTGTGTTAACCATGAACTCTGGCTCAGGATGAGCACAGCCAATGCCCTTTGTAATAGGCAATCACCTCAAATAGGGAGGATCTGCTCTTCACCATGGGAGTTCTGGACTTGTCAGCAAAGAGCAGGACCAAGATCTCCCTGGGTAGGTGGGGGAGCTAACACCGAGATCCCACCTGCCTTCCCCCTTCTACAAACACCTCCCTTGTTACCCCAAAGGATCGATATGAAGGGTACATGAGACCCTGGATAAGAAAGTGCTTTACAAACCACAGAAATGTATCATTTGTTAAACAAGGTGCATGGCCATGTAATATAAGACTAACTTATCCAACAGCATGACTCTCACCACTCACAGAGAGCTGTTCCATCCTAGGCACTGTCACCACCACCTGGCAGCAGGGATGCTGAGGCTCAGGTGTGGCCACACAGCTGCTAAGTCTTAGGGCTGGAACCTGAGCCCAGGTCTGTCCGCTCCACAGACCCTGCCATGCCACCACACTAACCTGCAACTTCAGAGGGATTTAATATTTCCATTTAACCCTCATTGCTCAGACTAGATCATAAGAGTCCACTGAAGGCCAAAATCGAAGAAAAGAAAAAGGTAATCTGCCATGAATTGCCTGATTAAGATCCAAACTTCAATGGGCACAGATTCTGAATCACACTTACTCATTCAGCAAAACACTATGATCACCTACTGTGCACCAGGAACAAGGTGAGGGGCTGGGAATGGGAAAGGATGTCCCCCTTGTGTGGGAGGGTAGCTGGAGCAGCTGGATGGTGTGTGTCTGGCCACCAAGGCCTGCCTCAAAACTATCCACCAGTGGAAGCTCCTGGTCCTTTTCTGTGGGTACCCTGTACAAGGGCTTTTATAGCAAAGTAGGAAAGAAATGATAGTGGGGGGGTGGGGTGCAGGGCAAGTCCTGTAAATTTTTAATTTGCTTCTTTTCTAAGCTCTTCCTAAATTTAACATGCTCTACAGTGAGATCTCGATTTGCCTCCAGTAAGTTTCCTTCCCCAGTTTGCCCCAGGTCAGTGATGGTGCCCCCATCCACTGATCTGTTTGGGTAAAACTCCTGGGGGCCTGGATTCTTTCTGTTTCCTTTCTTCCCACACCCAATCCACCAGAGCTTATGTGGACTCTGCTGGCTAGCACAAGCAGCCCTCCCTGGACTGGAGCAAAGCCTCCCCACTGGAAGCCCAATGTCTCCTCAGGGCATCCACAATCCATCACGTATGGAGCGACAGGGAGAACTAATCAAGCCACGCCACTCCCTCAATGGTCTCCAGCTGTCTCTCCAATAAACTCCGAACTTCTCACTCACCTGCCTCTCCAGCCACTCCGCCTGAGGCCCACCTGTGTACCAAGCACACAGGCACGTATCCCACTCCTATGGGCCCGCAGCTCAGCTCCCAGCTCTCATCTCTAGTCCCCTCTTCTCCCGCCTCTTAGCATGGCTGCTCTCAGCTCAAATGTGGACTCAGAGGGCCTTTCCCACTCAGGATTATTTCACCACATTGTGGCACTGCCCCATGAAGATGCCCTGGCTTGAAGCCTGGTTATTTTTCGGGTGTTTACTGCAGTCTTGCCCATGAGCAGGGCAGCTACGTGATGGCCGTGGCCATGCTCACTCCCTACTCCCAGTCAACATGTGCTAACCAAAAATGAGCAAATGTACCCTAAGCACATCTTTACAAATATTTGCTTTAGTGATTAAAAATCTTTTGAGCCACACATTAAATCAGCTGTTACAAAACATAAACCTTCATTACTTGACTAATGAAGACCATTTCAAATGTTAACCTCTCTTACTACTTTCCTCAACAAACATTTACTGAATACCTAACCTTGTCTAACCATGTACTACTGGGACCACCAATATGAAAATACGGTTCTACTGGGGGGGAGGGTGGGGAGAGATGGGTAAATAAAAATGTAAATTATTAACAGGGCAATCATCCCGTTCTAGACATCTTGATGGGCAAGTGGGACACAGCCACAGAGAGGGATAGGAGAGCAGGGGCGAGTGGGAGCAGACAGCAAGGGAGACACCAGGTAAGTTTACAACCTGCCACCAGGAGATAGCCATTTCTAAAATATGCTGCTTGCAAAAAAGGGCTGAAGCCTGATTCAAAGCAGACTCTGTGCTCCGGCTGGGTTTATCCACTTGTCTGCTTGCTCTCTCAGAGTGCTTGGTATTTTCTGAACAGTAACAACATGGCCTCACACTTGGGCAAAGCATCTCATCTCTAGGACTGCTCTTGAGAAAGATGACTGATTTCAATCTTGAGACACAGCACTCCCTCCCTGATGTAGCAGGCACAGAGCACTCCACGGTCTTCTTTACTGCTCGTCTGGAAGCATCATAACTGTCAACAAAACGCCTATGACTGGAAGTTCTGGTGCTCTCCATCAACAGACACGCAGAAATATTTTCACGGGTTGCCATCCTTTTGTTACAACTGGAAAACATCCTACACTCCTGCCAAGCCTGTCATGAGCGTGTATTTTTAAATACTCATGAAAAAGAAATACAAGCTTTGTAAGTACACGTCTCAACAAAGAGAAGAAATGAGCAAACAGACCAATAAGCTCTCTTGTCTTTGCCTCCATGTCTCCCAGAAGAGTTTCAGGATTGGCATTCGTTTTCTCTTCCTCCACACAGTAAGTTTCCAAAAACTTCTTGTATTCCGGATCTGTAAATTTAAAAAGAAAAATGGAAAATAAACATGCTCCTCCCCATATCTGGTAGACGAATTATATCTGATCAGTGTATTTGATTTGGCAGTTTCCTAATTCAGTCTTTGTAAAAGGACTCACCATCTTCAATGCTTCCGGTTTTGGCATCTTTTTTCTTTAGCTTCTTTTTGGCTATCTTCTGGAATGGGGCAAACTCTACCACTGCAGGATATTCTAGGCCTGTATTAGAAACAAATTCCAAAAGCCATTCTGAAATTCCACTACATTCATTTTAGTAAATAACGTTTGCTTTCTTAAAGACCGCGTATAACAATGACAATGTTAACTGTTTTAACTATATTTCGAGCAACCACAACCCTAGCATGTCAAACTCCAGACATGAACAAAGGACGAGCATTTATTTATCAAATAAAATGATTTTTCATGTGTTAGTAGTGGTTACAAAACTGAATGCATTCAAAATTCATCAAATGGTGAATTTTACATTAACTCAATGTTAATAAACCCTCTCTTTCCCACTGAAGAGTTTATCGTGGAGTACCTTTAAATACATTTCTTAGTCACATTTAAATTTCTTCTGATTTTAAAAGGTTAATTCCATTATCAATCTGTTATGTGAGTTCAAGGGAATTACTCTGCTTACAAGAGACACTTGACTAAAAGAGGGGCTTCGAAGGGTGTGCACAATAATCAGACAGGGTTTGCTTCAAACAGGAATGTTTACAATGAAAGCCATGAGAAACTGACTTGGTCATTATGTGCGGGGGGGAAAAACATACCAAGAAATGTTCACCAAGATAACCTGCTATACACTTAATCAACAGATGGAACACTTTCATGTTGGTACTAAATTCACTGAGTAATCACCTTCAGCCTCGTCAGGAATGGTCACGTGACTATGATATTGCAACTCTTATTATCTGAAAGATATTTCGATGCTAACCCTAACTATCCAGGAGAAAGTCAAGAACCAGGAGGAGAGCAGGGCTTTGGACAGAGAGGAACAATGTCTCATTCACTGCTCCATCAACAATGCCTGGGACATAGATAGTTATTAAATAGGAGTTGACACACTTTCTGATTTCAAAGCTTATTACAAACCTACAGTAATCAAAACAGTATGGTATTGGGGCACCTGAGTGGTTCAGTCAGTGAGCATCTGACTCTTGATTTTGGCTCAGGTCATGATTCCAGAGTTGTGGAATCAAGCCCCACCTTGGGCTCTGTTGAGCATGGAGCCTGCTCCAGATTCTCATTCTCATTCTCTCTCTCTCTCTCTCTCTCTCTTTCTTTCTCTCTCTCTCTCTCTCTCTCCCCTCCCTGCCCCTCTTCCTCACTTACACATGCTCTCTCTCTAATGGGGAAATTGGGAAGATGACATTCAATGGGGAAATGACAATCTTCTTTAACAAATAGTGCTGGAAAAACTGGATAACCACATGCAAAAGAATGAAGTTGAACTCTTACCTAGTATCACAGACAAAAGTTAGCTGAAAATGGATCAAAGACCTAAACATGACACTTAAAACTATAAAACCCTTGGCAGAAAACATGGAGTAAAAGCTTGACATTAGATTTGGCAATGACTTCTTAGATATGACACCAAAAGTACAGGCAACTAAAATAAAGAAAGAAAAATTGGACATCACATTAGAAACATCAACAGAATATAGTATATGTGCTGCCAAAGCAAGCACTGAAACATCAACAGAATATAAAGACTACCTATGGAATGGGAAAAAAATCATATATCCAATGAGGGGTTAAGATCTGTAATACATTAACAAAAATTTTACAATTTAACAAGAAACAACTCAATTTAAAAATGGGCGAAGAAATTGAACATCCCTCCATTTCTCTTCCTCCAAAGAAGACATCAGCAAACACACAAAAAGATGCCGACATCACTAAGCATTAGGGAAATGCAAATCAAAATCACAATGAGATAGTGCCTCATACCCACTAGGATGTCTGTTACCAAAAAACCCCAGAAAACAACAATTGCTGGCAAGGATATGGGAAAAACTGGAACCCTGTGTACTATCAGCAGGAAGAGAAAATGAAGCAGCCTCTACAGAAAACAGTAGGGCAGTTCCTCAAAAAATTAATACTATAATTATAATATGATCTAACAATCCCACAATGGTATCCACCCAAAAAAACTGAAAGCTGGGTGTCCAAGAGATACTTGCACACCATGTTCACAGCAGCACTGTTCACAACAAAGAGCTGGAAGCAACCCAAGGGTCCACTGAAAAATGGATAAACAAAATGTGGCACACACACAGCCGAATATTACTCAGCCTTAAAAAGGAAATTCTGACACCTGCTACAACATGGGTGAACACTGAGGACACCAGGCTACATGAAGTAAGCCAGGCACAAACAGAGAAATACTGTAAGATTCCACTTATAGGAGGTATGCAGAGTAGTAAATTCATAGAAACAAAACACAGAAAGGTGGATGCCAGGGGCTGGGGATGGGGGAGGAGAGGGGAGTTATCTAACAGGTACAGAGTTTTTGTTTTACAAGGTGAAAAGAGTTCTGGAAGTGGGCTGCACAACAGTGTGAATGTACTTAACACTACTGAACTGTGCACTCAGGAAAGACTAAGATGGTAAATCTAGTTTTGTGTATCTTACCATAACTTTTTAAAAACTAAAGGAAAAAGGCACTTGAATAAACAAGCATTTAACACAAATGTCAAATAGTTCAAGCATTAAATTTGTTTTTGCTCAAAGAAAAGAATCTCTTGGCCTAGTCACTCTTTGAGGGTTTCTTGCTCCCTCTCAGTGGAGAAGAAAACACTTATCATAGTGCGGTGGGTGAAGTGGGAGGAGGCTGGCTGGTGAAAGGTGTACAGAGAATATGCTGATACAGGTGTACAGACTTGATTGCAGTGGACACAACAGTTGACAGTCTGACAGGAAAGGAGGACAAAGGGAGGACCCCAAAGTACAGAGCTGTCTCAGCGGGCAGCTGTTCAACAGTGAGAAAGTGATGTTCGTTACTACAATCCCCTTCCCCCATGACATAATCCAGAAATGTATGATTATAAAAAGTTCTCTGTTTAAGACATAGATATAAGTAAATAATATAATTTAAAAGACTTATATTGAATATGAACAAAGCAATTCAGTTTTGGTACATAAGAAAGTGAAGCTCACTTATCCAGGAAACTCATTTATATGAAAAACTTCACTCTCTGATAATACATAAATAGATTACAAAGACTTGGAGTTCTTTGGTTTACACATAATTTCAATTTTCAACACAAGCACATAACCACAGTAACACAATAAAAACTTATGAACTTATTTTAAGTCGGTATCTGAGAACTTAATTACAGTTCACAAACATTCCAGCAAAACATAATTAATGTAGTTAGAGATTATAATAGTTTAAAAAG
The DNA here is from genome assembly GCF_007474595.2 of Lynx canadensis. Lineage (NCBI taxonomy): Eukaryota > Metazoa > Chordata > Mammalia > Carnivora > Felidae > Lynx > Lynx canadensis. The sequence continues at coordinate 82,924,686 of NC_044303.2, read as the reverse complement.
CCAACAATCGAACCTTTACTGTCAATGAAGATATATCCATCAAAACGATCTCTAAAAAGAAGGATGTCATCAGGATTTCTAAAATTAATGTATGCTCTTGAGTAGAGATGAGGATAAAGACTGAAATAAAAGATAACAGTGAAAACTGTTAGCAAAAAAATGCAAGGCTTCTTTAATTTTGATTTTCTTTTCCTTTTCTAGATGCAACAAACTATTTCAAATAAAACCTTTATGCCAAAGAATCACTTCTCTTTTAATTACAATAATATGGGTATTCTTTAGCAAAAAAACCAAAAAAACAAAAATAAACAAAACATTACCCGAGATCTTTTTAATAACTTGGGAAAGACACTTAAGGTAAGTCTCTCTATTACACAAAACCAGGGTTAAAATAATGGTCTTCCGAGGTTGAAAAATCACAGGCAAAGTTATTTAAAGGTTTTCCTTAGTACATACAATGATGTAATACAACCTAATCATGATTCATTCACAGTTGAAAACGTTATATTTACAAGATATTCTTCACTGATGACCACTTTTACGTATTTTAAAGGGATATTAATTGTAGCACATGGTATGGGGACTATAGAAGAACTAACTCTTTCTCCTTGATCTCACAACTACCAATTTCCTTCATAGGCAGGAACTTTCAACCCCATTTCACAGACATGAACACTGAGGCCCAGAGAAATTCAGTATGTGCAAAAGGTGCAGCTAGTTAAAGATAGGACTATGTTTCAACCTGAGTCACCCTGAGTCCGGTGCCAGGTGTCCTTTAATGGTACCAGTTTTCTTAAACGTTAGTCATTTGAAAATCATCTATTTTTTTAAAACCAAATCTATATTTACCTGTGATATTTTTCTTTGAATGGACTGGCATTTTTAACTTAAATGTATTTATTCAGAAGGAAAGTTTACATGGCTACCATAACAAACTCATGACACTCATGACACTGAAGATAAAAAGGATAATAATGATAATAAAGGTAATAATAAAAACAGTGAAAAATCACAAAATTCTAGCTGAACTATCACCCGTTGAAGGTCTAACATGAGGTCTGCTCTTTCATTGTTAATAAAAAGAAGATCTGGGGGCGCCTGGGTGGCGCAGTCGGTTAAGCGCCCGACTTCAGCCAGGTCACGATCTCGCGGTCCGTGAGTTCGAGCCCCGCGTCAGGCTCTGGGCTGATGGTTCAGAGCCTGGAGCCTGTTTCAGATTCTGTGTCTCCCTCTCTCTCTGCCCCTCCCCCGTTCATGCTCTGTCTCTCTCTGTCCCAAAAATAAATAAACGTTGAAAAAAAAAAAAAAAAGAAGATCTGGAAGTGTGAAAGTGTTGTCAGAGCCACCTTACTACCAAGAAGTGAAAGAGAATCAAAAAAGATATAACCTGACAGGTGTGAGGTGGGGACAGGGGTCTTAGTGATTTAAGGGAGCACAAGTCGGTTTCTGGGGGCTGGAATATTGTTTCTGTCTCTGGTGTTTGTTCTCTTTGGACTATGGTGGTGCTAGTAGAATGTAATGATCTGCCTACTTGGAAACAATTTGCAGAAATAAAGGTCTGCACTGATTTCTGAGTACATGTAAGAAAGAAGATGGAAATAAACATAGCTTTCATCATCTATAATAATCTTAATCTCTCATCAAGTGACAAGACCTCCCAGCTTCTTAATGTTGGTAAGCAGCTTCTCACCTGAAATCGGCAGTAAAGAACTCAAAGTAATCATGTGCCGGCAGTGGGTGTAGCTGCTCTTCCAGCTGCTCCTTGGTGAGGCTGGGAGGAAGCCGCCGGATGACCACCTGTAGAATGGACTCTGGGTGGGTTTTGTTTCACTATCATTGCCTCAATAATTTGAATGTCACCTGTGTTTTGGTTCAGAAGGAGATCTCAACCAGGAGTCCAGCAGAAACACACATTTTAGGAAAAGCTAAGAAATACATGCATGGAGAACATGGCTGTCAAAAGGGTAATGAGGGCTGACTAATCTAAACGGAATCAGTAAGGTCAGAAAAAGGGGTGCATAAAGCAGCTCCTTTTCAGGAATCCAGACAACTCTTGGCATGACGCTTACTGTCCATGCCCGAGTTGAAAAATAAAACCTCCGCCTATATTCTCCCTGCACGCAGAGCAACAGCAATTCTAACAGCCCGGCGGTGCACCTGTTCTTCCTGCCAAGGGACCTCCGCCTGCGATGCGCACTTGTCGCCCCTGCCCGCAGTATCCTCCCGCCGCCCTCCCTGGACAGGACCGGACCCTCGCCGAGCCGCCCCCTCGCATCGCCCGGGCCGAGGACAGAGCCTCCCCGTGGCCCAGCATCTCAGCGTGGCAGCCCCAATCGGAAACAACACAGGCTGAACGCACTCTTCTTCCTCCTTCCATACCAGAAAAGGCCGCGTTTGGCGGAACGGGAAACGGTTCCAGCTGCACGTCGTCCCCGCCTCCCCCCCAGCCGCTGTCCGCGGTGCTGAAGCGGCTGGCCCAGCCCCGACCCGCGCTCCCAGAACACGCCGCGCGTGGCATCACCTCCTCCCACCACTCCAAACCCTGAGCCCGCCCCGTCTTCGCTCAGACCATCCCTCTTCTCGCGAGGTTTGCCTGCCCAACCCCGTTCCCGCAGCCCCTCGCCTCCGCCCACCCACCTTTCTTAGCCCCACCCCTCGAGACCCCCCCAACCATTGGCCCCACCCCCGCCACGCTGAAGAGCATCCCTCTTCTCCTCGCGAGGTTTGCAGGACGTCCTCGCCTCTCCTGTTGAAGACCTTCCTCCTCTCGCGAGGCTTATCCGTCCCGCCCCTTCCCCACCTTGCTCAGGACCATTTTCTTTTCCTCGCGATGTTTGCAAATGCCGTCCCCGCAAACGAAGAACGAGGCTGGTGGCGCCTCGGGTTCTCGCCGCGGCGACTCCCGGCGGAACTGGACTTCCACGGCCGACGGCTTCTCCCTCCCGCTCGGGCCCCGCGCAGCAACGGCAGCCCCTGGGCCTCCGGCCCCCTCCTTCTCTGAGCGCATCTCGCACCCGCCGCGGAACCGTCTCTGCCTCCCTCCCAGGGCGAAACCTCGCGAGAACTGGGACGACACCGCCCCTTCTCCCTCCCCCCGCTCCCCCGACCCATGGTGCTCCACGTCCAGCATGGCATCCTTCTGTCCCAGGGGACTCAACCTGGTAGTGCCGCGGGACGTAAAGCAGAGGTGGGCCCTGGCAGCCCGGGTAGGTCTGGGACGGCAAGGGGTCGAAAGGCCTCTCCCAGTAGCCAGTCGGCGGGAAATTAGGGACCAGAGCACGTTTGGCTAAGTGTTCCTGACAATTACATACACGTGCTTCACAACGTATTTACAGCTATTTTATTTTCCAAGGAAATCTGAACCTTTCTTCAGAGAACAGCACTTAAGAAGAACGGAGGGGTTGGCAAACAGCACAAATGGCTTCCCCATACGGAGGAGAATAAATGCGCCGCAATTGGAAGCAGAAAGTGGCCGGCTCAGAAAAAGGGTTTATTCGTCTCTGAGCCCCGCATTCTAGGGGCGAGTGCCTTGCTCAGACCCAGGGCACCCACAAAACGGGGCCTGAAGGATTTGCAGCAATTTTTACACAACTGTTCGAAGCTATTAATGGGACAGCAACCAAGCCAGGTTCTCGTTCATATATTTTTCTTTTATGAACTTAAGAGGCAGTAGCACTTCAGATTAGAATGTATGGAAGGTCTTCAGTTTTGTTTTGATGTTTATTTTTGAGAGAGGGAGACAGAGCACGAATGGAGGAGGGGCAGAGAGAGAGGCAGACACAGAATCCAAAGCAGGCTCCAGGTTCTGAGCTGTCAGCACAGAGCCCAACGCGGGGCTTGAACCCACAAACCTCGAGATCGTGACGTGAGCTGAAGTGGATGCTTAGTTGACTGAGCCACCTGGGTGCCCCATCAGGTCTTCATTTTTAAATGCCACGTTTTTTCATATTTTCTATTTTTTAATTACATTGGCTGTATTTGTCATTCATAGCATCTTTCTCCCAAGAACTTCCGAGCACAAACAGAGATGAAGGGAGTCACTGTCAGATACTGGAGGTAAGTCCAGGCCTAATTCTAGTGCTTTATCCTTAAACTACTCGCTACCAATGAACACACTAGGAATGTGACTTTTAAATGAGCCAAGACTCAAAAAGCAGTTCCAAAGCAGTTTTCTAAAACCCCATGAAGGGGGCAAGGAGCAGTTGTCAATATTTCATAAATTTAAAGGAATCCTGTTAGAAACACACCTATGATAAGGTTGCCCACCCTGGCTCCAACGGTTTTTTTTTTTTTTCTTTTTTTTTGGTCTCAAATCAACTCCGTACAGACAGTTTAGGTATGCTGATCAAAAGCTCTGATGGTATAACCTGTGATAAAAAGAAGGAAAATATGGTTGCCACCTAAAATCGTTTAATACAGGGGCTCCTGGGTGGCTCAGTCGGTTAGGAGTCCGACTTTGGCTCAGGTCTTGATCTGCTGGTTTGTGAGTTCGAGCCCTGTGTTGGGCTCTGTGCCGACAGCTTGGAGCCTGGAGCCTGCTTTGGATTCTGTGCTTCCTCCTCTCTCTTCCCCTCCCCGACTTGTGCTCTGTCTCTATCAAAAGTAAATAAATGTCAAAAAAATTAAAAAATAAAATCTTTTAATACAAAAGACGGAAAGGAGGTAGATGCAGAACGGGCTGATGTTGAAAAACGTGAAAACCATTCATTTGAAAAATTGGAATGTTTCAGCAGTCTTTACAGAGCACATATTTGAACTTTTAAAAAACTGCTCTCAATCTATTTGCAGGTCTTTACTTTTCTAATTTCTTGATATTATTCAGACTAACCAACTGAAAAACTGGCATTACTGGAGCCATTTTAAAATCGAGTCTGAGTGGCCAGTGGAGAGAAACTGCCATACTCACCTTTGAACTGGGTCAAAACCTTTGCACTGGGTAAAACGGCAGTTGTTTTAAGCAACTGTTTGAAAAGTCAGCAGAACAGACATCCGGATCACAAGTCTGGTGGTTGTGGACTTTCTGAAGACAGAATCAGCACTCAGTCAGTATATAACCCAGAGTAGCCTAGCCTGTTAAAACACCCATAGAAAAAAAATTTCTCCCTTAAATCATGTCATTGCACCTCCCTTTGTTTTCCTCATGAAAACCACCTTGCTTTCCTGAATCGGTGCTCCCGAAACTGCAACTCTTTGGTCCCAAATAAATACTCATTTGCCTCTCATTGTGGCTCTTTATTTTCAGGTTGACACAGTCATCTAAATATCTTTTGCTCTTTGGTGAGGTTTTTAAATTGAGATAAGGATTCTAAACCTCATACCACAAACCTACTCACATCTATACTAGGCCAAAAAGCAAAATTGTCAAATGGAGAAAAGAACTCCTGTCTTCAGAAAGGGAGTTCTCATTAGGCCCAAGTCATGTGCAACGCTTTGTGGTATTCCTGTGTCCATACTGTGCCCCCGTAGTGAAGCCACGGTTTATGCTATGGCTTCGGCCTGGAATGTCCTATCCTGAAGGACGTTCCTGAAGTCTTTCTCATCCCAACCCAACATCTTCCCAGCCAAAGTGATTCAAGATCCCCAGAAATTCAAGCATACCTCCATTTGCTAGTTACTACATTGTTTCAATGCTGAATATTCCCTAACAACCTAGAACTGTGCCTTCACTTAGGCAGGAACTATGTCTTTATCCAACTCTGTGCCCAGTCCAGGCCTGTAGGTGGCACCTACAGGCACTCACATGTTTGCTGTATGTGTACTGCAATCTGGACAGCAAAATGCCCAAATGTTTTTTTTTCCCCTAGCCAACAGCCACCATGGTCAATTTTTAAAGACTCCTCGGATTCTTTACTTCCTGTTATTAACAAATAAGGTTCTCAGAAATGGTTTCACAAAAATGACACAATTTTAGAATTCAGGTATGACTATGAAATTATTCTGTAAATTAAAAAATCTTATAGTACAAATTTCAAGATACAGTGAATGAAATACACTTGCAAAATAGCTTAAGATTTTATATGAAAAAATAAGTACATCACAAAGAAAGTCTAGATTCCTACATACTGCCAAGCCTGTTATATACGTTTTCTTTTACATTGTTTTACATACACACAGAACTACAGACAATAAAAGAAAATAATCTCCAAATGTCAGAGTGAATAAAGTAGGTAACTTTGCTTGGCCACACATGAATCTGATCCTGGGGTGAATGCTTGTCACAGGAAAGGCTACATTTTACTTGGGAGCACATCTAATTGGTAAATGGCACTGGTTTAAAGCAGCAGGTGACCATAACACTCCCATATCCCTTTGAAAATGACAGCATGATCACTTTAAAGTTGGCAAGAAGGATGCCTTTTTAGTAAACCATGCATCATTATGAGAGTAAAATATTGGGTGGTATAGAAAACTACTTGACAGTACAATTACACATTACCTTTCTTTGATACTCTCTGAAGCCTAAACATTGGTACTAGACTGCTGACCTGAAAAACAGCTTGGATTTTGCCTTTCATTTCTTAAAGCACTGTCAATATGGTAATTAGGCTCATTTATCAGGAGTTTGCTTTTTCGGAAACTTAAAAAAACATACCATGTGATCAATGAAGAAATTACAGGAAGAAATATTTTATCTGGAAGGCAAAATAAACTTGAAAAAAGTATTAATACCTACATTTTTACCTATTTTAAAAATTACTATTTTAAGTTCAGTCATTTGATTTTCCAGCCTCAGCTAAAGAGGGGAGGCATAACAATAGGCACGTGTGATCCTGATAGAGAAGAGATAAAAAAAAGCCATTAAATAGAAAGATGAAAACTCAGAACCACACTATTGAGTCTGAAGAGCAGCAGGTAACTCACGACCTAAGTGCATGACTGCACTAAACTGACATTCGCTGTCATAAGCTGAAACACACAATAGCTAGGATGCTGGGCCTTGGAAGCATCTATAGCTGCACTCAAATTCCTCAAATGTACAAAGTCTTATTTTTATTTTTTTCAATGTTAATTTTTGAGACAGAGCACGAGTGGGGGAGGGGCAGAGAGAGGGGGAGAGAGAGAACAGAATCCCAAGCAGGCTCCAGGCTCTGAGCTGTCAGCACAGCCTGATGCAGGGCTCAAACCCACAAACTGTGAGACCATGACCTGAGTGGAAGTTGGACGCTTACCCAACTGAGCCCCCCAGGCAACTTACTTTAAAGACCTCCTGGAGTTAGACCTCAGGAAATGAGAGCCATTATTATTTTATTTTATTTTATTTTATTTTATTTTATTTATTTATTTATTTATTTATTTATTTATTTATTTATTTATTTATTTATTTTTTGCCTTAGCTTCTTAAGGTAGAACTATATGGAATACATGTTAGATTAAGAAAAAAAGTTGGTGTTTAAGGAACCATTTCAGGTGCCAGGAAAATTCATTTCTGTACAATACTTTGTTAATAATACTCTGAACAAATGTCTCAGAAACCACAAAAACATAGGATAATATAACCCTAACCCTAACCCTAACCTGATGAAGTCAGGATGAAGGCTTGCAAGGGTTACAACAAATGAAGCATATAACCCTATCCCTTTATTATATGACATATTTAAAGCTTTAAAAGAGAAACACTGTCAACCAAAAATTTTTCTGGCTAAACCATTCCTCAAGAAGGAAGGAGAAGGGGCGCCTGGGTGGCGCAGTCGGTTAAGCGTCCGACTTCAGCCAGGTCACGATCTCGCGGTCTGTGAGTTCGAGCCCCGCGTCAGGCTCTGGGCTCATGGCTCAGAGCCTGGAGCCTGTTTCCGATTCTGTGTCTCCCTCTCTCTCTGCCCCTCCCCCGTTCATGCTCTGTCTCTCTCTGTCCCCAAAATAAATAAACGTTGAAAAAAAAATTAAAAAAAAAAAAAAAAAGGAAGGAGAAATTAAGACATCCCCAACAAACAGAGGTTAAGGGAGTTTATCACTGGTAGACTAGTACAAGTGCCCTTTTAAGAAATCCCAAAGGGAGCCCTTCAAGCTGAAATGAAAGAAAGCTACACAATAATTTGGAATCATATCAAGAAATAAAGAACAATGGTAATGATAACTACATAGGTAAATATAAAAGCCAGTATTAGTGTACTTTTGGTTTTTGGTTTCTAACTCCTTTTTTCTTATATGATTTAAAAAGCAAATGAATAAAATAGTATTTATAAATCAATGTTAATGGGAACAATGAAAAAAGATGTAATCTGTGATAAGAAGAAGAAAGGGAAGGAGGCGTATAACAACAGTGTATGTATGCTACTAAAACTAAATTGGAATCATTCAAATTAGGTTGTTATAAATTTAAGTCAGATATTGTAATCCCCAGAGTAGCCATGAGGAAAAAAAACAAAAAGCCCCAGAATAGTAGAGTATCAAAATGGCACATCACACACACAAAATCAACTATAAGATAAGGAGGGAACAAAAAATATGTAACACTTACAGAAACAAATAGCTGTATGGCAGCTCAAGACAAATTCCTTATCAGTAACTACTTCGAATGTAAAAGATCAAACCCTCCAATTAAAAACCAGAATGGATAAAAAAATATGATCCTACCTGCTTTAGACACAAAAGGGTGAAAGTAAAAGGATGGAAAAAATTACTCCATGTAAATAGTAATGGAGAGAGCTGGGCTGGCAAACTGTTATGAGACAAAAAGGACATTATATATTGATAAAAGGGTCAAAAGTCATAACAAGTATAAATATATATGCATCCAATAAGAGAGCCCCAAAATACATGAAGCAAGCATTGGCAGAACTAAGGGAGAAATAGACTTCTATAATAATAGTTTCAGACGTCAATACCTTATTTTCAATAATGGAATAAGTAGGCAGAAGATGAGGAAATAGAAGACTTGAAAAACACCATAAACCAATTAGACCTAACAGACATACACAGACCACTCCACCCAACAAAAGCAGAAAATACAATCTTCTCCAGTGAACAGGGTATATTCTCTAGGAAGGACCATAAATTACACCACAAGAAAAGTCTTAAACACTTAGACTGAAATCACACAAAATATTCTTTCCAACTACAATGGAATAAAACTAGAAATCCTAAGACAGGAAAAACTGGAAAACCCACAAATATGTGGTAAATTAAACAACACACTCTTAAACAACCAATGAGTCAAAGGAGAAATCACAAGGAAAATTAGCTAATACCTTAGCACAAATGAAAACAAGAACACAGTGTAACACTTAGGGGCTGCAGCAAAAACAGTGCTCAGAGGGAAATTTATAGCTGTAAATGACTGTGTTAAAAAAAAATCTTATTTCAGTAATAAAACTCTACACCTTAAGGAAATAGAAAAAGAATAGCAAACTAAACCCAAAGCTAGCAGAAGGAAGGAATAATAAATATTTGAGTGGAAATGAAATATAAACTAGAAAAACAACAGAGGATGTCAACAAGATCAAAAGTTGGTTTTTTGAAAAGAGCTACAAAGTTGTCAAACCTTTAACCAGATTGAGGGGGGAAAAAGACATTACTAAAATCATAAAATGGAAGAGGAGATATTATTACAGACTTTATAGAAATAAAAAAGATTGTAACAGGATACCATGCACCATGGTTAACCAACAAAGTGAACAACCTGGATGGACAAATTCTTGGAAACATACCAACTACCAAAACTGACTCAAGAGGAAACAGCTATTAGCAAGTAAAGACATTGAATCAGTAATCAAAAACCTCCCAACATGGAAAGGCCCAGGACCAAAAGCCTTCACTGTTAAAGAATTAACATTAGTTCTTCTCAAAAACCTGAAGAGGAGAGAGAATACTACTTCACTCATTTTATGAGGCCAGCAGTACCCCAACACCAAAGCCAGACAAAGGCACTACAAGAGGACTACAGACCAATAAATATCTCTTATGAGCATATATGTAAACTCAACAAAAAATTAAATTCAACATTCTATTAAAAGGATCATACAATGTGACCAAGCAGGATTTATCTCAGGATTGCAAGGGTAGTCCAACACACAAAAATCAATCAACGTAGGAGGCACCTGTATGGCTTAGTCAGTCAAGCATGACTCTTGATTTGGGCTCAGATCATGATCTTATGGTTCATGGGTTCGAGTCCTGTATCGGGCTCAACGCTGATGGTGTGGAGCCTGCTTGGGATTCTGTCTCACTCACTGCCTCTCCCCTGCTCGCTTGCTTGCTCTCTCTCTCTCTCTCTCTCTCTCTCTCAAAATAAACACTTTTTTTTTTTTACAAATTTAAAAAAATCAATGTAAACTATTACATTAATATAATGAAGGAAAAAACCTTCAAGACGTTATATAAGTGAACCAGAGATGTGGCCCTTGTATATTGAAGCCTATGTTGTTTACTTCTTCACAGCAGACGGGGTTGGTTAGCTCAAGCCCAACAATGCCAAGTCCAATTTTTACACATATCATTGTTTTAAATATAGCTTAAACAAGCGTATCTTTAGCCATCTAGAGCCTGCCTGTTTTGCATACTGGGTAAATCTACACGCAGCATCTGCAACCTGTACATAAGACACACCCTGGGACTATGAAGGACCACACAGCCACTGCGCTTCAGTCTTCTCTAACCTCCTCTTCCTGTCACACTGCTACCACATCGCCCCCAAAGAGCCGCTCAAATACACTTGCCCAAATAAAATATGCTACTGCCACCTTATGGTCATGTTTTTCCCTCAACAGCCCTGAAATCCTAGAATTCATTACCCCTCATCATCACATTGATCCACCTAAAAAAAAAAAAAAAAAAAAAAAAAAAGCATTTGACAAAATTTGCAACCTTTCTTGATGAAACAACTAAGCACTCAATAGAGTAGAAATAGAAGAGAACTCCTCCAAAACTATGAAGGGCATCGATGAGAACCTACAATAGCATTACCCTTGATGGTGAAAGACTGAAGCCTTGGATCAAGCCTGTCCTACGATCAAGGACAGGACAAGGATGCCTGCTTCTCACGTCTATTCAACGTAATACTGGAGTTCGAGTCAGAGAAGTTATGCAAGTGGGAAGAAATACAATCCAAATTCAAAAAAACAAGTAAAACTATCTCTATTTGCAGATGACATGATCCTATTATGTAGAAAGCTCTACATGTACACATACATACATGCATGCACAAACTGTTAAAGCTAATAAATACATTCAGGATACTAAGTCAACACACAAAAAACAGTTGTTTCTCTATACACTAGGAATGAACAATCAAAAAAAGGAAACTAAGAGAACAATTCCATTTATAATAGCATCCAAAAAAATAATAAAATACTTGGGAATAAATTTAACCAAAGAGGTAAAAGACTTGAACAATGAAAACTACAAGCACTGCTGGAAGAAATAAAAAATGACATTATTAAATGGAAAGACAGTTTTTGTTTATGGATTAGGTGATATAATATTAAGAAGACACACAAATTCAATGAAATCTCTATGAAAATCCCAATGCCATCTTTTTTCAGAAATGGGGGGAAAAAACATTCTAAATTCATATGGTAATTCGAGGAAGCCACAACAGCCAAAACAATCTTGAAAAAGAAAAAGTTGGAGGATTCACACACCCTAATTTCAAAGCCTACTTATAAAGCTATAGTAATCAAAACAGTGTGGAACTAGCCTAAGGATACACATATGGACCAATGGAATAGAATCCAGAGCCCAGAAATAAACTCTCATATTTGTCATCAATTAAGTTTTTTTTTTTTTTAAGTTTATTTATTTTGAGAGAGAGAGAGAGAGAGAGCAAGCCGAAAGGAGAGAGAATCGCATGCAGGCTCAATGCTGTCAGCACAGAGCCTGACATGGGGCTCGAACTCACAAACCATGAGATGAAGACCTGAGTCAAAACCAAGAGTTGGACATTTATTTAACCAACTGAGCCACCCAGATATGCCTACCATCAACTGATTTTTGACATGAATGCCAACACTATTCAATGGGGAAAGGACAGTCTCTTTAAGAAATGGTGCTGGGAAAACTGAATATCCACACACCAAAGAATGAAGTTGAACACAGCTTACAACATTTAGACAAATTAATTCAAAATGGATCAAAGACGTAAATTTATGGAAATCTTAGAAGAAAACTTTAGTGAAAATCTGCATAACCTTGGATTTGGCAATGGTTTTGTAAATATGACACCAAAAACACCATAAACAAAAGAAACAATAAATTGGACTTCATTCAATTAAAAATTTGTATATCAAAGGACACTATCAAGAGAGTGAAAAAACAACTCACAGAATGGGAGAAGATATCTGCAAATCACATATCTGACAAGGATTTAATATTCAAAACCAATACAGGACTCCTATAGCTCAACAACAAAAAGAAACAGCTCAATTTAAAAGTGGGCATAAGGGGGCACCTGGGTGGCTCAGTCAGTTAACCATCTGACTCTTGATTTCGGCTCAGATCATGATCCCACAGTTTGATTTCAAGCCCCACATTGGGCTCTGTGCTGAGTGTGGATTCTGCTTTGGATTCTGTGTCTCTCTCTCTGCCCCTCCCCTGCTTGTGTTCTCTCTTTCTCAAAAAATAAACTTACACACACACACACACACACACACAAAGTGGCCATAAGATCTGAATAGACAGTTTTGCAAAACAGACATACAAATGGCCAGGAAATTCAGGATAAGATGCTCAATATCACTAGTTATTAGGGAAACACAAACGAAACAGCTACTTCCCACTGGAGTGGACTGTAACAACAAAAAATAAAAGTCCCAGTGAGGGTGCAGAGGAATTGGAACCTCATGCTCTGGGGGTGGGAATGTAAAATGGGCAGTTGCTGTAGAAAGTTGCCCAGTTCCTCAAAAAGTTAAGCACTGAATGGGGCCCCTGGGTGGCTCAGTCAGTTAAGCATCTGACTTCGGCTCAGGTCATGATCTCACAGTTTGTGAGTTTGAGCCCCACATCAGGCTCTGTGCTGACAGCTCAGAGCCTGGAGCTGCTTTGGATTCTGTGTCTCCTTCTCTCTCTGCCCCTCCCCTGCTTGCACTCTCTCTCTCTCTCTCTCTCTCTCAAAAATAAATATTTAAAAAAATGTAAAAATAAAAAGTTAAGCACTGAATTATCACATGAGCCAATTCCCCTCCTAGGCAAATACCCAAAGGAACAGAAAACAGGGACTCAGATGTTTACCACGCATGCTCACAGCATTATTCACAATAGCCAAGAGATGGAAATAACTCCTATCCATCCATAAATCAATGTGATGTACATTATGGAATATTATTGAGCCATAAAAGGAATAAAGTTCTGGTAAAAGCTGCAACAGGAATGAACCTTAAAAATATGCTTGATAGGGGCATCTAGTAAGTATCCGACTTTGGCTCAGGTCATGATCTCAGGTTTTGTGAGTTCAAGCCCCACATCAGGTTCTCTGCTGTCAGCACACAGCCTGTTTTCAGATCCTCTGTCCCCTTTGCTCTCTGCCCCTCCCCAGCTTGTATGCTCTCTCTCAAAAATAAATACTTTTATTAAAAAAATATGCTAGGTAAAGTCATACATGAAAGGACAAATATTGTGTGATTCCACTTACATGGTCTAGAATAAGCAAATTCAGACATAAAGTAGATTAGAGGTTACCAAAGGCTGGGGGGAGGACATGTGTGGAGTTCCTGCCCAAATGGGTACAAAACTTATTTGCAAGAATGAAAAAAAACTGGAAATAAGTACCACTGAAATGTACACTTGAAATTGGTTAAAATGGCTACCTACCCATATCTATACCCACACATGCACACAATTTCTTAGAGCACTAGGTTACAGAAAAATGGAAAAGCACAAGTTCCCACATGCTCCCCACCACACCTGTATCCGCACCTTGCACTGCGACATTTGTATCAATAGTGATGCATTATTAACTAAAGCCCATAGTTCATGTTATGTGTATTTTACCAGAACAAAGAATCACAACAAAAATGGATGGGGTTATATCACAGGGACACAGGAGCCAGGCTCAAGGAGGTCCCAATGGCCAAAGTTGAAATAATGAAGCCCTGGGGTGCCTGGGTGGCTTGGTCGGTTGAGCGTCTGACTTCGGCTCAGGTCATGATCTCGCAGTCCGTGAGTTCGAGCCCCGCGTCGGGCTCTGTGCTAACAGCTCAGAGCCTGGAGCCTGTTTCAGATTCTGTGTCTCCCTCTCTCTCTGCCCCTCCCCTGTTCATGCTCTGTCTCTCTCTGTCTCAAAAATAAATAAACGTTAAAAAAAAAATTAAAAAAAAAATGAAGCCCTAATATAATATTGTGTAGGATTATAACTTAAAATACAAAATATGTATACATATACATATGTATACATATTGATTTTTGATAATACTTAACTAATGGCTGAATAAATGGGAGAAGACACAAATTTTTGTTACAGAAGATTTCCAAATATGTGCAGATAGACCCCCCCCCCCAGATGGTGGAGCCCTTGGTCCTACAAACAAACAAACAAACAAAAACAAAAACAACCTTGGTCCTATTGAGGATAGGCTGAACTTCATGATTTGCTTCTAAATCACACATTACAGGCAGGAAAAAACAGTAACTTTACAGTGGAAAAACTTGGTAGGCATCATTGTAACCACGTGGTCAAGATTAACACCATCCGTGATAAGTCATATTATATTATATACCCTCTGACATGTGATGAGAAAGATACTTCATTCCCATCTGTGTACTTTTTCCCCAAAACAAATAACCCTAGTCCAGTATGAGAAATACATCAAACTCCAACTGAGGGACATTCTACAAGACATCTGACCAGTCTTCCTTAAATCCCCTTCCTCAAATGTCACAGAAGTCTGACACATGGTCACAGCCAAGGGGAGCCCAAGGAGATGTGACAGCTAAGTGCAGTGTGGCCCCTGGATAAGATGCAGGGCAGGAAGAGGACATTAATGGGAAAATGGTGAAATCCAAATACAGCTCAGAGTTCCATTACTTGTAGCGTACCAATGTGCGCTTCTTTGTCATGACAAAGGTTTCAAAGTCACGTAAGATGAGAACAGGGAGAAACTGTCTAGGGGTCCTATGGGAGCTCTCTGTGCAGTCTCTGAAGCTTTTTCATAAGACTAAAATTATTCTGAAAATGAAAGTTTATTGAAAAAGGAAAAACAGACATAATACACAATTTACCTCTTTATTCCTCTACCTATAATTGTTTTGTAGGGTCAGAAAACACCTGTTGCAAAGGTGTGCAGTCCAGTCTCTTTTGGCAGGCCCCCATTCCTAAATGTAGAGGTGCAGTCTGGATTCGTGTTAAGAAATGGGAAATTCTGAAGACAGGACAAGGGTGTGAGGAAACCCCAACCTCCCCCAAGGCAAAATGGAATGGAGATCTGTCTGCAATCAACTACTGTGGTCTGACATAGATGTCTCTAACATCATGTCACTTTCGTTCATTTCAATTTCAAAGGTTTCTTCCAAGGAAGGTCTGGGATCTGGAGTTTTCCTTGAGGTTTCCAGTGGTGCAAGCCCCGTTTCTTCTGTAGTTTGTTTTTCTACTTCAAATTCCCTGAAATCCCACGGAGGTGAAATAATGTTTTTTAGTGTCTTCATTGTATGCACATCAAAGTCATAACATTTTAATTTGTCTTTAATGTCTGCTCCTAAAAGGGAATACCACAAGGAGAATAAAATAAGAAACCCCGTCATTATCTATCATTTCCATCATCATGTATGTAGCACCACCTCCAACGTTTAGGTCCAATGGTACTTTTTTTATTTCTTAATGTTTATTTTTATTTTTGAGAGAGAGAGAGAGAGAGAGAGAGAGAGAGAGAACGAACACAAGCAGGGGAGGGGCACACACAAGGAGACAGAACCCAAAGCAGGTTCCAGGCTCTGAGCTGTCAGCACAGAGCCCAATGAGGGGCTGGAACCCACAAACTGCAAGACCATGACCTGAGCGGAAGCCATCGGATGCTCAACGGACTGAGCCACCCAGGCACCCCTAAGTCCAATGGTACTTTTACGAGCACAAGTACAGCTCAGAAGGAGAAATTCCAATCACTCTCCTCCTCTTCTTTTTCTCGATTATCAAGGGCGGCTGCTGGGAGACTGACAAGCACATGTACTTCAAGCCCCATGTGGCAGCGGCACCATCCCTAAAGCCCCCACACAAGGGAGCCACAGCAGGCACTTGCCCTTGCATGTTACAAACAAGAACAGCCCACTGGCATTCTGGCATCGGTGCAGTTGCACCCTTATGCAAACAGAAACACAGTGAGGGGAAATACACTTTCCACACATCAAAATCTTATGAATGATGGAGAAGAGATTTCCAACAGATGTATTAGGTTCAATCATTTCTGACACAAAATAATTTTACACAGTTCAAACTAATAGCTTTCAGCAATAGGTGTTTTGACAGATAATGACAAACAAGCCTTCTAAAAAGAAAAACAGTACAGCACGGTGATTAAATACTGTATTGCACATTTGAAAGGTGCTAAGACAGAAGATTTTAAAAGTTCTCACTAAAAGAAAAATAATTTCTAACTATGTATGGTGATGAATGTTAACTAGACTTACCGTGGTGATCATTTCACAATATGTACAAATTCTGAATTATGGTATACACCTGAAACTAATGTTACATGACAATTATACCTGAATAAAAAATATATATAAATAGTAAGTAATGACTAATACACTTGGAAATCTCTGTAAGACCATTATCTTTGTGAGGACAGGCAAAATGTCTGTCTCACTCAGTACCCTACCTCCAGACCTTCCTTAGCTTTATAAGAATTTTGCATTTAAGCCTGTTGTAAGACCCTCCTCAAACAAAAGAGGAAACTGAGGCTCAGACTTACCCAAAGCCACAGGGCTTGGTGGCAGAGTTGAGATACCAACTCAGGGTCTTTAGGGTGCCAGAGCTCAAGCTTTCTGTTTTAGCTTTAAAAAAATGAGCCACAACATACACGCCGTAAAAAGTGTGCAGAGCTGGGCAAGTTCTCACATACACATATACCCACATGACCACCACCAGACCACAAAGAGAACACCTCCAGTTCCCAGAAAACCACCTCATGCCCTTTCCAGTGAACACCTCCCCTTCCCAAACCAGAAGGAATCACCGCTCTAATTTTTCTATCACCACTGATCAATTTTGCTTATGATTAACTAATCTTCACATAAATGGAATTTATCAGTATATATTCTTTTTGTCAAAATCTGGGAGATTCACCTAGGTTACAGTGTGACTTCATCATTGGTCCTTTTAACTGTGTAGTACTCTACCGCTTATGCTTGCCACAATTCACTTCCCCATTCTCCTACTCATGAACAGCCAGTTATTTCTAGTTAGGTGTGGTTACAAACAGCTGCTGTGAACAACTCTGCATGTGAGCATTGGCTTACGGAGACATCGATGCACTGGGCACACACCTGGGAGGAGAACTGCTATGGCTTAAGAGCAGCATGGTAGGTCAGCACCCTAACACCCCAATGAATCACACCCCACCCCTGATGACAATGCACTCGATCACGTGACTTGTGCTGAACAGAATGTGACGGAAGTGATTCTAGGAAACTTCCAGCTTTCAAGAGGTCTTGAGGCATTAGTTCTTGTTGCTAGAACCCTGAGACCTCCATGCTATGGAGAAGTCTGAAAGACCCATGAGAGGCCCAGCTGGGTTGGCTGAGGTCCCCATCTGTGCATAAGGCCATCTTAGCCCGTCAGCCCATCAAGTGACTGCTGACCACAGCTGCATTAGTGATGAGACCAGTAAATGAGCCACCAATCAACCTACAGAGCTGAGACAGGTAATACATCCTTGTCGGTTGGTGTAGCTTATTAGGCAGCAACAGATAACTGCTTTAACAGGTCTGTTTAACTTTAGCAGATACGTTGAACAGTTT
Source organism: Lynx canadensis (assembly GCF_007474595.2). NCBI lineage: Eukaryota > Metazoa > Chordata > Mammalia > Carnivora > Felidae > Lynx > Lynx canadensis. The sequence continues at coordinate 82,906,806 of NC_044303.2, read as the reverse complement.
TCCAAAGTGGTTCTACCTGCTATGAGCACCAACCACCAATAATATACAAGCATACCAGGTGTATACGTCATTACCAACACTAGGCACTAGCGGTGTTTTCACTTGTGGCCATTTTGCAGGTGTGCAGTGACATCTTGTTATGGTTTTAATTTCATTTCCATAATATGCAACGACAGTACGCACATTCATTTGCTTTGGCAGACAGCCTCTTTGGTGAGGCTCCTGTTCAGGTATTTTGCCCATTCTGGACCCATCTTTGACTGAACTTTTTCTCACCAATTTATAGGATTTTTTGTATTCTAGACACAAGCTCTGACCAGTCTATAAATTGTAAGTTCTCTCAGTCTATGACATGCCTTTTCACTCTGTTAACAGTGTTTTGATGAACAAAGTTCTTAATTTTACTGAAGCCTACTTGAACACTGCTTTCCTCTCATGGTTTTGTGTCCTGTGAAAGAAATCTTTGCCTACCCCAAAGTCCAGACCTCGAGTTTAACTTCATTACACCCTCTTTACCTTACAATGTTTGTCACTAAATGAAGGCCCAAGGACAGCAATTCTACCCAAATTTATCTTAACACTTGCTTATCATTACCAAAAAAAAATACTTAAAAAATTACACAGCACTGTAATGTGTGAACGTAAGCCAACTTAACAGTCCACTGAAATGCAAAAATTAATGTTATTAATATGCTACAAACCTCATTATAAAGTATTAAGGCCAGAGTGTTTTCATTTACTTATTAGAAATTAGAAACTATTGGAAATTAAAAAGTCTCTAAGGTTTTTTCCCATTACGCAATTTAGATTGTTTTAACACTTTTTCTTTTTAAGATTTTATTTTTAAGTAATTTCTACACCCAACGTGGGGCTTGAACTCACAACCCCGCAATCAAGAGTCACACACTCTACTAATTGAGCCAGCCATGTGCCTTGCAATTAATTAGATTGATTCTTGTATATCACAGCACTTTACACATACTCCATAATAGTATTTTGCATATACCAAGTACTCAATTATAAACTGAACAAACACTTAATGAGCTATTAATTCCCACAGAATTTTCCAACAAATAAATGGAGTTTCTTAATAATATAGTTAAATGGTTAGAAAGTTAAACTTAAAACCTTACATGAGATTTGAGAAACCTAAACAGAGATATACAACAATCTAAAGAATGGGATGCAATGTCAGAGTAATTAATTATAATCTTACCAATGTAAGCTTCAGAATCACCAATGTACATCTCAATGCAATGACCAAGCATTGTAACAGAAAATGTATCATCCCGCCTAAGACCAAGGGCCTGCAGAAAAGATTCAGCATGGTTATTACAAGAAAATGTATTTCCTTCTCTTTCATTTAAAAATATTCCTGCAGGACTCCATTCAAAACACTACAGGGAATCAGAGGGGGTGGGGGGGGGGGCTACAAGAGTGGCCATGAGTTGATGTCTGTTGCAGTTGGGCGATGGGCACATGTAGGGTTATCACACCACTGTTTATGTTTGAAATCCCAGTCCTCCAAAAAGATTTTCAAAACTTTGTCTCCACATAGAGCCTTCTAAGTCTTCTGCATTAATTACATCACAGAAGAGAGGTAAATTATAGAATCTTCAAATACACACATTCGAAATATCACACAAACCAGAAAAGCTGCCAGTCCACACTTCTGCCTAGCTCAGTATCCTAGTTATCATAATGGCATCTTCAGGACTTGATCTCATCTGAAAATCTCTAACCAACCCTATGCATTTTCTCAGATTTTATCTTTCTCTCCAAATACCATTATTTCATCAATTCTAACACCCATTTTTTTTTTTTTTATTCTAACATTTCTGAACTTGGGACGCTTTAAACTACTGGTGGTTTCTTACTACTGCTGTCAGCTGGCCACAGCTGTGATGAGGGTGTTTTGCGTGGGTAGCCATGGTGATGTACAGACTAGATTTGAAACCACGTGAACACTCAAAAATACAGGAACTGAGACTGTTGCCTAAAATCCTTGCATTGACACCTTCTGGCAGCGTAAGATTTGCATAGTCAACGCCTTTGGGAAAAACCTTCAAGAGCAGGGTATACGTGCCAGCCCCAGGAAAACAGGGACACTGACCGCCTGGTACGAAAGTGATTTAAAAGAACCAAACTCTGGGGGCGCCTGGGTGGCGCAGTCGGTTAAGCGTCCGACTTCAGCCAGGTCATGATCTCGCGGTCCGTGAGTTCGAGCCCCGCGTCGGGCTCTGGGCTGATGGCTCAGAGCCTGGAGCCTGTTTCCGATTCTGTGTCTCCCTCTCTCTCTGCCCCTCCCCCGTTCATGCTCTGTCTCTCTCTGTCCCAAAAATAAATAAACGTTGAAAAAAAAAAAAAAAAAAAAAAAAAAAAAAAAAAAAAAAAGAACCAAACTCTGAATGTAAAGAATAGAGCATCTTAAGTATTTATTTCACTTATATTTTCTTTTTTATGTAGATACTAGAGTCATCTCTGAAAAAAAACCTATGTCCTAATATGCCCAAAAAGAGTGCCCCAAAAGAGTGCTTTTTCTAAGTACCAAAAAACTGAGAGATTGGAAAGAATTGTGTAAAGTTTAAAGGTTTGTCTGTGTGTTGGGGGGCGGGGCACCCAACCTGCTTACTGATGGTGTCTTAGGTCTAGTGAAGTATGACGTGAGATTCTTTCCTTGTGATGACACAGATGTTTTGTTCACCAACTAAAGTGATCCAAGGTGGGGCGCCTGGGTGGCTCAGTCGGTTAAGCAGCCGACTTCGGCTCAGGTCATGATCTCTCGGTCTGTGAGTTCAAGCCCCGCGTCGGGCTCTGTGCTGACAGCTCAGAGCCTGGAGCCTGTTTCAGATTCTGTGTCTCCCTCTCTCTGACCCTCCTCTGTTCATGCTCTGTCTCTCCCTGTCTCAAAAATAAATAAAACGTTAAAAAAAAAAATTAAAAAAAAAAAAAAAGTGATCCAAGGACTTTAGGACTTTAAGTCCTAAACAGAGAGACCAGAATTTCTTTTCTCCTGCCCAGACGTGATGCCCAGCTCAGATGAGGCCCACAAACCTCATGCACACATGTATGTCTGACTGCACACTTAGGACCTAAGTCTCACATTTGTCTCTAATTTGATGAGTATCACACACACATGCTTTTCTCTGGAAAGGAAAGAAGAAACCACAAAGTCGTCTGAAGAATTTTAAAATGGTAAATACAATGTTGGCTAGAAAAGATCTTCTCAAAAAAAAAAAAAAAGTGGTAAATGTTAACTAGACATACTGTGTGGAAATAGTCAACAGCATTTTCAAAGTTGCCCATCAGACTATGGATATACCCTATGGCAGAATAGGTAGACGCGTTCTGAGGAATTAACACCAGTGCCTGACGGTGATAATCCAAGGCCTCGGCATACTTTCTGTGAGAGAAGAAAAGACAGGGAGTTGAGAGCAGAAAAAACGGGAAGAAAGAGAAAACAATTAGTGGGTACAGTGAAAGTACTGACTTTCTAGATCTAAGATGAGTATTCATCTATGTGCCAACATCAAAAACAATCTGGTACATCACAGTAACCATCCAGAATGGTTATACCACCTTCGTGTACCTTGACACCTTCCTAAATGGATCTTCCTGCCCTTCTCACCCAGCCAGCTGAAGGTGCTCCCACAGGGACACAGGTGGGAGACATGAGCCAGAACATAACCTCTGGCCCTGGGTCCTGTGCCCCACCACACTGCAAGGTCTCTTTTGGGGCCAGACAAACCTCCCACACTGGGGGTGGTTAAAAGCAACCAAAGGTTTTTGCTTTAAGGTCCAAAGAAGTGACTTGAACAGCATTTTCCTAAGTTCTCTGGAATTCCTGCCCTGTAAAATCTTTCGTGAGAAGAAGGTTCAATAAGGTTTGGGAAATGCTGCAGCTCATAATGAATACTCAAGACACCAACATATCCTGAAATAGAAAAACCTATTAAATTTTGAGTAACCTAGAGTTTCCCAAACATATTGAGCCAAAGAATCTATTTTTGCAATGCTGTTTATCACATCATAAAACTGGAAACTAGAGAAAAACAGTAAGTTAGAATATGGATATGGTTTTAAATAAACCCTACTGTCCTAATTCTTCCAAATTAATTTTGAATACCCATTTTTTTATCTAAGAAAATGAAATTTATTAGAGAATTGTAATTCTCTATATTTCTAAAATAAAATTATACTACCAGGGATAATAAAAAAAGAGATAATAAAACTCACTAGAGATAATTATTTTGATGCTTGCTGTGTCTGAGAAGCAAAGTACAAAGCTGGAGGACCTCAAAATAAAAATATGGGAAAAGAAGGGTGCCTGGCTGGCTCAGTTGGTAGAGCATACAACTCCTAATCTAGGGGTTATGAGTTCATGCCCCATGTTAGGTGGAGATTACTTAAAAATAAAAACCTTAAAAAACAAAACATGGAGAAAGGCTACACAAAATTAAGTAAACGTTTAATCGCAAAGAATGTTTCTGCAATGGTCCTAGTTCACTTACTTAAGCTTCCTGCAGACATGCCCCAAGTTGTTCAACAAAGGCTCCCATTTGTCAACCGTCACCTGAAACACAGCAACACCAAACCCGTGACTCATGTGCCACTTTCCAGTCACGCCCATTCAACCACACCACTGCACACAGTGAAGCAGGCCGCCCTCTCTGGCAGTGACTGCACAGCATAAAGCAGAGTATTTGTGGATTCGCCATCTTTCTTTCCTATTAGAAGAGACTTCCTGAGGATGCTGTTATTTTATTAGCACAACACTGTTAATGAGCCCGTCTGACAATGAGAATGCTGACATTCAAATTCTGTATCTTGAGCCCAGAGCTTTCCATCTGCCTACTAAACATTCCCACTTGGAAACCTCATAAGCACTGCAAATCCAGCATGCCACCCGTTCATCTCTTACCCTCTCTCCTGCCCTCCCAGTTCCCCAACCTCACGCCCTTCTAAGTGCCTGCCTCTCATGCCCGGCACCCATGTCAACCCTAACCCCTAGCAACTACCGAAGGCTTATTCATCAGCTGCCCCAGCATAACGCCAGCCTCCATGTAACAAGTCTTGTCTGGGCCCAACCACCTCAAGATAAGGTACAAGGCCCTTGACGATCCACACTCAGCCCTCCTGACCCATTTCTTGACATTCTCAATTAGCTCCAACTTGGCACATACCATTCTCTATACCTAATACACTCTTTTCCTCACTTCTGCTTGGCAAAACATATCTGCTCATGTTTTAGGACTGAAATGTCACAACTGTATCCACGAGGTTTTCTTGGCCCATCCTCAAATTCCGGTTAACTGCTCCCATGCGTGAGTTTCTTTATTTCCTCAATCATGGCCTTTTTTGTGCACTGTATCATTACTGCCAATTTACTTATCTGCAATCCCCAACAGGTCTAAGGCCAGGAGCCATCATGTCAGTTTCCTACTTCCTCCCAACACCTAGCTCAGAGCTTAGGACACAGTCAACACACATCAGTCAGTCTGAGCTAACCAGGCAACAGATCTGAGCCATAGTCTCCAGCTCCCATGAGCCTGGCTCCAGGAGGTGTGGCCTATGAGAATGGAAACAAACCCTTCATGGTTCTTAGGCACATTGCTTCCCTTTGGCTGTTTGGACATTTGCTGTAGTTCACAACTGAAGGCAAACAGTATTTCCCCCTTTTCACATAACTTTCAGTAGCACTGGGCATTTGTACTTAAAGCCATTACTGTAAATTTCTGCAAGGCTCCACAGTGCTCTCCGATCATCAACGAATGATGCTGATGCAGCTGGTCCCATTAGAGCAGCAAGGCCCTAAGGTATCCTACTATGAAAACTAGCAAGGTGGTATGTGGCCATCCCATATAACAAAAACACATTTATTATCCAGACCACCCAAGACTGAGCTGTTCAAGACCCTGTTTTATAGGGGTGCCTGGGTGGCTCAGTTGGTTAGGCATCCAACTTCGGCTCAGGTCATGGTTGGCAGGTTCGAGCCACACACCAGGTTCTCTGCTGTCAGCGCAGAGCCTGCTTTGGATCCTGTCTCCCTCTCTTTGCCCCTCCCCAGCTCGCTCTGTCTCTCAAAAATAAATAAACATTAAAAAAAAAAAAAAGAACCTGTTTTATATAAAAGATGTGCCAACACACAGAAATACAGTGTTTTTAAGTTCATATGTATGACAAATAAGAGACTTGGCAGGGACCCCAAGGGAGCTGTGTCTGTGTCAGTGAGGGGAACCAGCACCAAGGAAGATGTGGGTTATAAGCAAGGCGGCCCAGATAGGAACAGAGTAAAAATGGGAAGTGACAATCAGAATGGCACAAAATAGATGTGAATAAAAAGAATCAAGAACTAGAAGAGTAGCAATATGCAAATCCCTTACCTACAGAAGTTGACAGTATCTAAAATTAATATTATTTTTAAAAAATACCCATATACACATCCAAGCTAGCAGAAGGTTAATTCATGAGCACACGTCTTTCATATGGTAGAACCTAGCAAAATGTCTCAAACCTTGAGAGGTCTAAATATGTAATAACTACAAGGTCAGGAAGAGCCATGATAGGTCTGAATAAAATGATACCCGGCCTTATTCCTACAGAGGTGGGTGCTGTATACTTACCCATTAATTCAAGAGGAGCCTCTTCAGTTCTAGAGGACATCTTATGTTAGATGCTACAGTCCCCACTAGTATCCACTAACTGTCACATATTCCCCATATCAAAAAATCATCAAATATATTCTGATTACTCCCACATATCAAAGCCTCCTAGGAAGCAAACAGTTGACATCTACCTTCTCAGTTAGAAACAAACTCATTTTACACCATGCAGCAAAATAAATGCCTGAAATTCAAACATTAACAAGACATTTGCCATGATAAATATTAGCCCTTTATCTCCCAGGCAAGACTTTGTCCATATTATTGTTCTCATTCAACAGCAAACACACACAAGAGTTACAGATGTTACATAAGATACCTCATTCCCAATTGCTTTAATTTTTTCCAATGCATCAAGAAACCACTTTTCAGCTGTTTTCCATCTAAAATAGAGGGGAAAAGGTTGCAGGTTATTCAAAATTAGCAAATATAAACATTTTAAGAAAAAACGAGATAACCTTCTGTAAACAGTTTATTAAAATTCAACTTTAAAGGTGAAATTAATGAATTTTATGGCATTAGCATTATAAGAGTTCAAGATTTTAGGATATGGTTAATTATCATTATTCCTGGTAATTACATTCTATAGAGTCAATGTGAACACTGCCTTAGCAAATACTGAACTACTGCTCCTGGCAAAAGTACAGGCTCAGGTTCCTATAAACCTCTGGTCAACCATTCAACATATAACCTGTTTTATATGTGTTTCTGTTGATCGATACCTTATTTAACATACAAACTGATTTACTGACACTGAACTCACAGCCAGCAACACAGCTCATCTAACACAGGGTCATCACAGCCTTCTTGTGTTTACAGTCACTAACAGCACATCAGCACGAGGCTTGGGGATCATTTCAAACAGTGAAATCATCAACAAAAAACACAAAAATGCGAAAAATGTGGCACTGAAAAAAACCCCACAAACTCATTTACAGTATGAGAGCAGAAACAGGAAGGCAGAATGTCACTTCTGACCTTGGCTGGGAACGTGCACATAAGTATGAAAGTACTCCAGGAGCGGGCCCTGGGCTACAAACCAACAGGCTGTATATTACATCATTTTACAACAGATCCAAACTTGCTTTTGTAAACACTAGATAATCCAATACTTAGAATACACACACATGCCATAAAAAACACAGTAGTACTAATTTGTTGTTTTTAAATTTATGTATAATTTAGTGCAAAGCACTACAGATATTTTTCTCTTTAGAGCATGATACTGAATTATTCTACAAATATCGAAGGTTACACTAATGCCTCAAATGACCAGGAATCTGAGCCATTCTAATTAGTTTAATTTTTGGATTAACTTCATTTCTGTTTCACAGCTGTGGGCAATCTCCCTTCAATGTATGACTCCAACTCCTAACCAACAAGGAGATGACTGACTGAGGGTTCTGCAAGGCCTCCAGGCACCCTACAGGGTGTGGTTACTGGACAGTCAGCAATAACTGTCCAGTCTTGGAATGGAGTCTGCAGGAGCCCACCTCCCAGGGGACCAAAACCCCAGTACAGTATTTTTAAAGAATTCCACAATAACACTTTCTATTTTTTTTTCTAATGTCTGCCTCCTTCTCTTCAAATAATACACATTTAAAAACAAAAATCTATTGAAGAGTCCCTAATCACTTAAACTCTAGTGACTGGTTTTATTTCACTTACAGAAAGAAAACAGGGTTTTGGGCCTTTCAAGACTTACTCGCCATTCTGAAATGCAACCACGCCAACCTCGTGCATAACAAAAGGGTCTTCTGGTGCAATGCTTAGCGCTTGGCCAAAGAATCTTTCAGCCAACTTTGAGTTATTGGTCAATCCATATTCTAATCCGATGTAGAGCATTGGCAAATGACACCTAAAAATATTGGAGAATTTCACATATGCAACACCTAAAACTTTATAATTCAGCAGAAATTAATTTACCAACTTCAAATCCTGTGTGCAAAATAACTTAAACATAGCCCAAAATAATGTGTTTACTTTTTTTCCTAACACTTCATTTACTAATACATAATAAATGTCTAATAGGTTTTCAGACCTGTTAGAATCTATCACTTTCAGACCACTTCTAGAATCTATCAGCAAGCTACTTACTTATCTTTATTTTTCATCATTCTACAGTAAAAACAAAAAAAACCAAAACTCTCCTAAGCAGAAGGGCAGGTCTGTGCTTCCTGTTTTCTTCTACGATGCTAATGTCATACCTTTGCCCTTGACTGTCTTCCCCCTCCTCTACTATTTATCCTTTGTGACATGTTCAAGTGACCCTTCCCTTTAGGAAATGCTTCTGACTTTCTAACCTAAATGGATCTCCCTTGTGTCCATTCCTATTATCTCAATTACTATCAGTTCTATCCCCAAGGGTTTCAAAAGTATGTCATGTATACCCCATTTTCACATCCTCTCAAAGAGTTGTAGGTACAGAGCAAATACTAACCACTTCTTAACTGAATCTCTTGCCAGACCAGTAATTACATTAAAACAAACAGAATAAAATAATATTTTTTTGAAGATGAATCTAAGAAAGTCTATAAATACTAACCAACAGGTTGATAGGTGCTTTGGTTTTAATCAAGAATCAGCTCAGGTGAAGAGTCTATCACCTACAGATAGGTTCATGAAGGACGCTTTAAAAGGATTTACCTGGAGGAAGTACTTCCAAAATGGCCAAGTAAACACCTCCAAAACTCGACACCAGAAAAGCAGTATCAACACTAATTGTCAAAATAAATTTTTCAGAACTTCAGAAGCTAACTAAAGGCTTACAACAATCTGAGGGTTGTTTACTACACAAAGACAGGTGAAACATGCAAATACCCAGGAAACAATTGGCAATCCAGGGGAGTGGGTAGAAAGCAGGCAATAGAAACTGTCCTGACAAACACCAGATGTTGGATGTACTAGACAAACACTTTATTATTATTTTTAGACAAACACTTTAAATAAGCTATTTTAAATATGAAAATAGAGGGGTGCCTGAGTGGCTTAGTTACGCATCTTGATTTTGGCTCAGGTCATATATCTCACGGTTTGTGAGATTGGGTCCCACATCGGGCTCTGTGCTGACAGCCAGATCCTGCTTGCGGTTCTCTCTCCCTCTCTCTGCCTCTCTCTCGCTCACGTGTGTGAGTGCACACACTCTTTCTTCTTTCTCAAAATAAACAAACATTTAAAAAACTATATGAAAACAAAAATATAAAATCTCAAGTTGAAACGTAAAATAACGAAAAGGGTTGTTCAGTAGAAGGGTTCAACAGCAGTTTGAAAAGGCCGAAGAATCAGTGAACCTGGAGTTAGGTCAACTGACATTACCCAGTCTAAGGAACATAAAGATAAAAGAATAAGGAAAAATGAACAAAGCTTCAGAGACCTGTGGGATGCTATCAGGCAAACCGAAATATACACGATGAGAACACCAGAAGGCAAAGGGAGACAACAAGTGGCAGAAAGAATATTAGATACTAAAGAATATTTGGGCCCAAAACACCTCAAATTAAAAAAACAAACAAAAAACTCCAAGCAGGATACTCAGAGATCCACACTTAGATATATTATAGTCAGTCAGACTGCTGACTTTAATTTGTAACATTTATTTATTTTTTGAGAGAGAAAGACAGAGCATGAGTGGGGGAGGGGCAGACAGAGAGAGGGAGATAGAGAATCCAAAGCAGCTCCAGGCTCCGAGCTGTTAGAACAGAGCCTGATGTGGGTCTTGAATTCACGAACCGCAAGATCATAACCTGAGACGAAGTTGGACGCTCAACCAAGTGAGCGCCCCAGGCACTCCCAGACTACTGACTATAAAGCAGTAAGAAACTACAACCAGTGACATACAAGAGATTCCCAATAAGATTAACACCTGACTTGTAATCAAATACCTGGACACCAGGAAAGGCGGAGGGAGGACATTCAAGGTGCTGAAAGAAACAGAGCACCAACCAAGAATTTCATACCCAATAAAACTACTCTTGAAAATGAGGGTGAAATTAAACATTTCTCAGAGAAACAAAAAACTGAGAAATATTGTTGAAGACAAGAGACACTGAAGGGTGTCCCTCACGCTGAAATGAAAGGAGACTATACAGTAACTCAAATCCCACATTTTAAAAAAAGGAATTTAGAAGACTTCAGTCCGACTTCAGCTCAGGTCATGGTCTACCGGTTTGTGGGTTTGAGCCCCATGTCTGGCTCTGTGCTGACAGCTCAGAGCCTGGAGCTGCTTCGGATTCTGTGTCCCCCTCTCTCTCTGCCCCTCCGTGACTCACTCACGCTCTCTCTCTCTCTCAAAAATAAATAAACATTAAAAGAAAAATTTTTTTAATCTTTCAATACTCACTCTAAACGTCAATGGACTCAATGCTCCAATCAAAAGACATAGGATAACAGAATGGATAAGAAAACAAGATCCATCTATATGCTGCTTACAAGAGACCCACTTTAGACGCAAAGACACCTTCAGATTGAAAGTAAGGGGGTGGAGAACCATCTATCATGCTAATTGTCAACAAAAGAAAGCCAGAGTAGCCATACTTATACCAGACAATCTAGACTTTAAAATAAAGACTGTAATAAGAGATGCAGAAGGGCATTATATCATAATTAAGGGGTCTATCCACCAAGAAGACCTAACAATTGTAAACATTTATGCTCCAAATGTGAAACCCCCCAAAATATATAAGTCAATTAATCACAAACATAAACTCATTGATAGTAATACAGTAATAGTAGGGGACTTCAACACCCCACTTACAGCAATGGACAGATCATCTAATCAGAAAATCAACAAGGAAATAATGGCTTTGAATGACACACTGGACCAGATGGACTTAACAAATACATTCAGAACACTTCATCCTAAAGCAGCAGAATATACATTCTTCTCCAGTGCACATGGAACGTTCTCCAGGATAGACCATATACTGGGACACAAATCAGCCTTAAGTAAGTACGAAAAGACTGAGATCATACTGTGCATATTTTCAGACCATAACGCTATGAAAGTTGAAATCAACCACAAGAAAAAATTTGGAAAGGTAACAAATACTTGGAGACTGAAGAACATCCTACTAAAGAATGAATGGGCTAACCAAGCAGTTAAAGAGAAAATTAAAAAGTATATGGAAGTCAATGAAAATCATAACACCACAACCCAAAACCTCTGGGACGCAGCAAAGGCAGTCATAAGAGGAAAGCATATAGCAATCCAAGCCTTCCTAAAGAAGGAAGAAAGATCTCAGATACACAACCTAACCTTACGCCTTAAGGAGCTGGAAAAAGAACAGCAAATAAAACCCCAAACCAGCAGAAGACAGGAAATAATAAAGATTAGAGCAGAAATTAATGCTATCGAAACCAAAAAACAGTAGAACAGATCAATGAAACCAGAAGCTTGTTCTTTGAAAGACTTAACAAAATTGATAAACCACTAGCCACTTTGATCCAGAAGAAAAAGGAAAGGACCCAAATAAATAAAATCAAGAATGAAAGAGGAGAGATCACAACCAACAAGCAGAAATAAAAACAATAATAAGAGACTATTAGGAGCAACTATATGCCAATAAAATGGGTAATCTGGAAGAAATGGACAATTTCCTAGAAACATATACACTACCAAAATTGAAAAAGGAAGAAATAGAAAATTTGAACAGACCCACAACCAGTAAAGAAATCGAATTAGTAACCAAAAATCTCCTCCCAAAAACCCAAGAGTCCGGGGCCAGATGGCTTTCCAGGGGAATTCTACCAAACATTTAAGAAGAGTTAACACCTATTCTCTTGAAGCTGTTCCAAAAAATAGAAATGGAAGGAAAACTTCCAAACTCTTTCTATGAAGCCAGCATTACCTTGATTCCAAAACCAGACAGAGACCTGACTGAAAAGGAGAACTATAGACCAATTTCCCTGATGAAAATGGATGTAAAAATCCTCAACAAGATATTAGCCAACCGGATCCAACAATACATTAACAAAATCATTGACCACAACCAAGTGGGATTTACACCTGGGATGCAGGGCTGGTTCAATATCCGCAAAACAATTAATGTGATTCATCCCATCAATAAAAGAAAGGACAAGAACCATATGATCCTCTCAACAGATGCAGAGAAAGCATTTGACAAAATACAGCATCCTTTCTTGATAAAAACCCTCAAGAAAGTAGGGATAGAAGGAGCATACCTCGAGATCATAAAAGCCATATATGAACGACCCAACGCTAATATCATCCTCAATGGGGAAAAACTGAGAGCTTTCCCCCTAAGGTCAGGAACACAACAGGGATGTCCACTCTCTCCACTGTTATTCAACATAGTATTAGAAGTCTTAGCCTCTGCAATCAAAGAAATAAAAGGCATCCAAATTGGCCAGGAGGAGGTCAAACTTTCACTCTTCGCAGATGACATGATACTCTACATGGAAAACCCAAATGATTCCACCAAAAAACTGCTAGAAATGAACCATGAATTCAGCAAAGTGGCAGGATCTAAAATCAACGCACAGAAATCGGTTGCATTCCTACACACCAACAACGAAGCAACAGAAAGAGAAATCAAGGAATTGATCCCATTTACAATTGTATCAAAAACCATAAAATACCTAGGAATAAATCCAACCAAAGAGGTGAAAAATCTATACACTGAAAACTATAGAAGCTTATGAAAGAAGTTGAAGACGACACAAAAAAATGGAAAAAGACTCCTCCTGGATAGGAAGAACAAATATTGTTAAAAATGTCGATAATCCCCAAAGCAATCTACATGTTCAGTGCAATCCCTATCAAAATAACACCAGCATTCTTCACAGAGCTAGAACAAACAATCCTAACATTTGTATGGAACCAAAAAAGACTCTGAATAGCCAAAGCAATCTTGAAAACCAAAGCAAGGGGCATCACAATCCCAGACCTCAAGCTGTATTACAAAGCTGTCATTATGAAGACAGTACAGTACTGACACAAAAACAGACACTCAGATCAATGGAACAGAACAGAGAACCCAGAAATGGACCCACAAACGTATGGCCAACTAATCTTGACAAAGCAGGAGAAAATATCCAATGGAATAAAGACAGTCTCTTGAGCCAGTGGTGCTGGGAAAACTGGACAGCAACATGCAGAAAAATGAGCCTGGACCACTTTCTTACACCAGACACAAAAATAAACTCAAAATGGATGAAAGTCCTAAATGTGAGACAGAAAACCATCAAAATCCTCGAGGAGAAAGCAGGCAAAAACCTCTCTGACCTCAGCCATAGTAACTTCTTACTTAACACGTCTCCAGAGGCAAGGGCAAAGCAAAAATGAATTATTGGGACCTCATCAAAATAAAAAGCTTCTGCACAATGAAGGAAACAATCAGCAAAACTAAAAGGCAACCATCAGACTGGGAGAATATATTTGCAAATGACGTTATCAGATAATGGGTTAGTACCCAAAATCCATAAAGAAGTCATCAAACTCAACACCCAAATAACAAATAATCCAGTAAAGAAACGGGTAGAAGACATGAATAGACACTTCTCCAAAGAAGACAGCCAGATGGCCAACACATGAAAAAATGCTCATCATCACTCATCATCAAGGAAATACAAATCAAAACCACACCTGTCAGAATATTCGGCTTACATTAACAACTCAGGCAACAACAGATGTTGGCGAGGATGTGGAGACAGAGGATCTCTTTTGCAGTGCTGGTGGGAATGCAAACTGGTGCTGCCACTCTGGAAAACAGTATGCAGCTTCCTCAAAAAATTAAAAATAGAACTACCCTACGACCCAGCAATTGCACTACTAGGTATTTATTCAAGGGATTCAGGTATGCTGTTTCGAAGGGACACATGCACCCCAATATCTGTAGCAGCACTATCAACAATAGCCAAAGTATGGAAAGAGCTCAAATGTCATGGATGAATGGATAAAGAGATCAAATGTCGATGGATGAATGGATAAAGAAGTGGTTTCCATATACAGTGGAGTATTACTCAGCAATCAAAAAGAATGAAATCTTGCCATTTGCAACTATGTGGATGGAACTAGAGGGTATTATGGTAAATGAAATTAGTCAGTCAGAGAAAGACAAATATCATATGACTTCACTCATATGAGACTTTAAGGCACAGAACAGATGAACACAAGGGAAGGGAAACAAAAATAATATAAAAACAGGGAGGGGGACAAAACAGAAGAGACTCTTAAATATGGAGAACAAACAGAGGGTACTGGAGGGGTTGTGGGAGGGGGGATGGGCTAAATGGGTAAGGGGCATTAAGGAATCTACTCCTGAAACCACTGTTGCACTATATGCTAGCTAACTCGGATGTAAATTTAAAAAAAAATTTTTTTAAGTAATTTAATAAAAGTTACCACCTAGGTAAACACAAGACAGTACAAATTGCAATTCTTCTACCCAATTTAACAGATAACTGAGTAATAGAACAATCATAAATTTGTGTTGGGGGCTTACAATGTGTAACATGTAATCTGTGTGATAAGAGCACAAAGGAGGCAGAAAGAAACAGAACTGCAGAAGAGTAAAATTTTATACAACTGGAATTAAGTTGCAGTGGTAAAGTAAGAAATGTATTTGGTCTTCCCCTTGGTTCTTGATACGGAGCACCTAAAAACCCTTGCAATTCCCTTAGTGACAGGAGTCTCTTTGGTATTCACAGTGACCCCTTTTGATCACACCTGAGTTTATACTAATGAAGGTGACTCAGGGTAGGGCCCCAAAACAGCCTTGTAAGGGGCTGGTCACCAGGAGGACCAAGTGATAAGAGGGTGGGAACAAAAGTTCCAACTGACTTCCCATGAAGGGAAGGGCCGGAAATTGAGCTCCATAAAAACTTGTGAACAAAGAGACTGAGTATCTGGGCTGCTGAACACAGTGCACTGCCAGGAGAGTGGCTTGCCTGCAGAGGGTGTGGATACCTTCTGTCTGGCTATTCTGGAGTATACCCTTTATAACAAGCCAGAAGAATTAAGTAAAATGCCTTCCTGAATTCTGTAGGTCATTCTGCAAATCACCAAATCTCAGGAGAGGGTCATGGGAAGCCCCGATTTCTAGCCAGTCAGAAGTGAAAGTGGTCTGGGACTTACCACTGGCGTCTGAAGTGGGGAGCGGCAGTCTTATGGGACTGAGTGCTTAACCTGTGAAGGGTCTGTACTAAATCCGGGTAGTGTCAGAACTGAACTGACCAGTCAGAACTGGACCCAGCTAGTGTCCAGATAATTAGAGAATTGGTTGTTGGTGCTGGAAAGCACCCTACAAACTAGATTCTTTTAAGATGTTAACTGTAATCCCCAAGATAACCACTAAAAACCCAAACCAAAACAAAAGGCTCAAAAAATATAGTATAAGGAAAAACCAAGGAATTAAAATGGTATATTACAAAATATCTAACAAAAAAGGCAGTAACAAGGAAGAACAAAAAAGACATAAAAACAGAGCAAATGGTAAACATAAATCCTACTTACCAGTAATTACATAACACAGTAACACATAAAATTCCATCAGAAAGAAATTGGCAGAATGAATAATAAAACAATGATCCAACTACATATTGTCTATAAGAGACCTACTTTAGATTTGAAGACACAAGTTAAAAGTAAAAGGATGGAAAAAGACCATGCAAACAGTAACAAGGGAGAACTGGTGTGATTATACTAGTATCAGACAAAATAGACTTAAGACAAAAGCTGTTACTGGAGACAATGAAAGACCTCCTATAATAGTGAAAGACTCACTGCACTCAAAACCTAACAATAGAGACCCAAAATACATGTAGCAAAATCTGCCAGAATTGGAGGGAAAAAGACAAAATTCAAAAATAATAGTTGGGAGGTTTCAACAGCTCACCTGCCACAATGGATAAAATAACTAGGCAAAAGATAAACAAGGAAACAGAAGACATGACCAACACTAGAACCCAATCAGACCCAAGGGACTGCAGTACAACAATCACCCCAAAAAAGCAGATTCTCAAGTGCACCTAGAACATTCTCCAATAGACCATGTGAGGCCATAAAACAAGCCTCAATAAATTTGAAAGGACTGAGATACATAAAATATGCTCTCTAACCACAATGGAATTCAATCAGAAATCCTAACAGAAGGAAATTTGGGAAATTCACAAATATGTGAGAATTAAACAACATACTCTTACATAACCAGTGGCTCAAAGAAGAAATCATAAAGGAACACTTAAAGTATTTACACAATTTCAAACATTTATCCAAACACAGGGAAGTTAAGAGAATGCAAAGTTGTTCTGATGGGGAAGAAATGAAAAGAATAATGCTTATCTTGGTGAGCGGATTTGAAA
The DNA here is from genome assembly GCF_007474595.2 of Lynx canadensis. Lineage (NCBI taxonomy): Eukaryota > Metazoa > Chordata > Mammalia > Carnivora > Felidae > Lynx > Lynx canadensis. The sequence continues at coordinate 82,889,824 of NC_044303.2, read as the reverse complement.
ATTTACTTGAATGTAGTTTGTTACATTGGAAAATTTTGTAATTAGTTTTGATTCTTAGGTAGAAACTGACAAACAAATAATAACTATTCTGGGTTTGTGAGCACCCAGAAAAAATAAATAAATAAAATAAATAAAATTAAAAAGCACACTCTAGCCTGTGTTCATAAGAAACAACCCAAGGGGGCACCTGGGTGACTCAGTTGGTTGGGCATCCGACTTCGGCTCAGGTCACGATCTCACGGTTTGTGAGTTCGAGCCCCGCGTCGGGCTCTGGGCTGACAGCTCAGAGCCTGGAGCCCGCTTCAGATTCTGTGTCTCCCTCTGTATGCCCCTCCGCTGCTTGCACTGTGTCTTTCGCATTGTCTCAAAAATAAATAAACGTTAAAAAAAATAGTAAGAAACAACCCAAGGTAAATTGCAGAGACTTTTTTTTCTGCCAATTGACCAGATTGATAGATTAGAGGTCTTGGTAGACACGGGAGCCAAGTTTTAGCAAAACACTGGGAAAGAAAGGTCTCACACATCACGGTGGATAAGCTGGAGAATCATGGACTCTCCATGATTGGTACTGAGGACCATTCAGGTGGGTCAGTAACTGCTGAAACCATTTTAACCTGGAGAACTATTTCTAATAATACGTTGGTATTAGGCCTGAATTATATATCCTCACCCTGACCAAATTCATATATAAAGCCCTACCCCAGTGACTACACTTAGAATGCTTGTAAGGAAATAGAAAAGGTAAATCAAACCTAACGAGATGACGTTCAATGCAGATAAATATATGATCCCACTTCTGAATACTATAAGCAAAGAAATTAAGGCAGCTAACTTTTACTGACTGCTTTCTGCATGTCAGACATTGTTCCAAGTCTTTAACTGGTATTGTCTCAATTATTCCCAGGAATAAGTACTGCAATTCTCCCTATTTTTCAAGAGGGTACATACTTGGCTGAGACCCCCAGGAGTCTGACTCCAGACCAGCCCTTGGAACTACTGCACTCCTACTACCTCTCCAGAAACGGACACAGCCCACACAAAAGAACACCACGTGGTAGGGCTAGGACAAGTGTTAGGCAAGTCCAAAGAGAGCTGACAGGAGAGTTGACTCCCCACCACAAAGTAAGATACTCTTAGGGTGCACTTATATCACTTAATATCAATACTCTTAATATTGATATAAATCTAGAACACTGGAGGGGTACCTGGGTGGCTCAGTTGGTTAAGTGTCTTGACTCTTGATTTAGGCTCAGGTCATGATCTCATAGTCATGAGATGGAACCCCGCATCAACTTCTGCAATGACAGCACAGAGCCTGCTTGGGATTCTCTCTCTGCCCGTCCCTCCCTGGTTCATGCACACATGCGCATGCTTTCTCTCATAAAAATAAATAAAAAGTAAGTAAATAAAATCAAGAACGCTGTCAAATACAGTCCACAAAACCTACATCAAATACCTTTTGGACATAAATAGGATACAGATAACATATTTGCTCACGAATACTTTCATTCCTGCATGAGAAGGAGCTTCTAACCCTCCTCTCTTCCCTCAGCTTAATTTCCTAGTGCCATTCTGTACTGGTGAAAGTGACCTGCTACGTCAAAACCACTACACCAGCCTCTTTCCCTCCATGTTCAATCATAAGCTACTAACAAGATACAAATAAGATATTTTTGTTTAGTTCAGCAACCAAATGGCAATGACAGTAATAACAGAATCGTCATTCTGTTAGCAAGAGCAGCCCTTCATGGATTTCACCACGCACTCTGCCGTACCCTTTCATGAGCTGCGCGGCTGTGAAGTAAGCAGCCATGGCCTGGTCATGCTCGCTCTCAACTGCAAATGAGTGTCCGTACGCTACCCACGCAGGCCCGTAAGTCTTCTCAAGTGTTGTCGCTTTGCTGAAACAAGAAACGTCATTCTAGTGAGAGATTCATTCTTGTTAATTTTATATAAGCTGATAGCTTCAAGGATATTGGAATTAAATAAATGAGCTCTTAACATATTAAATACATAACAATTGTTAATCTCATTTGAAATAAAAGAATGTTTAATAGTACAAGCAAAATTTTAAGACATTTTAAGAGAGGTCCACAACTTTTTAGGTCCAATAGTTGAACCCACTGGCACTCTGTATTTACAAATACAAATACACTCTGAATTTACAAATATTACTTAATCCAGGAGCTTTGTTTCAGTAATTGTGGTAGCAACAACCATTTAATGAGGGCATATTTTACACCAGACTCCATGTGAAATGCTTCATGTGCATCACCTAGTAACTTACAAGATAAATCGTTATTTGTATTTTAAACATCAGTATACTGAGGCTGGGAAGATTAAGTGACACCCTGTGGACGGCAGCAGGAGAACACCCTGGTCCTGCAGACTGCACCACACAGTCTAAGCCGTCATAAGTAGTCTTCAATCAGCAGACACCCGGTGACCCAGGACACCCAGAATAAAGAGAACACACCACAAAACAAGGAAAATATAAACGATGAGATGCCCATTTCCCAGCATTTTATTTTCTAAGTTTTCTATCACTCAAATGTTCCTTGATTCACATGGAGTCCATCACTAAATCAGAGAAGCACAGTTCAGAGGAACTATCACATCTGAATCATCTGCCTACTCCAGGAAAAAGCACAAGCAAGTTCTTCTAAAATGCTTAACATTCAACTGACCAGAGAACTCCCTGTTTTTAAAGAAGAGAGGGTCAGAGGTTAACTTTCCCAAGGAATTACAGCTAGCAAGTGGTAGGGCTTGTATTAGAATTCAAATCTATGTCCAAAGTTTACACACTTTTTCTTAGATCCACTTTCCCAGTTTGTTCATGTGGCTGAAATCACACTTATAAAGTCGCTTGACTGGGCTGCACACAGCAGATCCTTATATAAACCAGTTCACTATGACAAGAATTCTGTTTTATAGTCACATTTAGTGACCCTAATCTCATGTAGTTTCATGTAATTTCACAAGTATTAACAAAAGAAGTCCTAAAGTTAAAAGGTGCCGATGAAAAACAGGACCTTCCAAACGTCTATTATTGTTTCATGTTTTTTCTCACTTATAATTTACACACATCGTAAATTCCTTGAGAATAAGGTCTACACCACTGACTTTTATATCCCCTCATGACATCTTATAAAAAGGTATGTAACTGGGGCACCTGGGTGGCTTAGTCAATTAAGCAGCTGACTCTTGATTTTGGCTCAGGTCATGATTTCACAGTTCGTGAATTTGAGCCGCACGTCAGGCTCTGTGCTGACAGGGCAGAGCCTACTTGGAATTCTCTCTCTCACTCTCTCTCTGTCGCTCCCCTGCTCTCATGTGTGCACTCTCTTTCACTCTAAGATAAATAAACATTAAAAAAAAAAAAAGGTACATAATTGATGCAACTGAACTGAATCTGAAAAAAATTATTCTTTCATACTGCTTTTAAAGTACTTAATTATCGTATTAAAAAGGATGAACAAGAAATCCCTTACTATAGGCTCATTACAGAGGGAGAAAGACAACAGATCCATACCTGAGGTATCTTCTGGCATGTTCATTTTTATGACCAACCATGAGATAATAGCATCCCACTGCAAACCAAGACACCTAAAAAGTTCAAAATTTACTGTGACCAAAGATGCTGGACTTGGAACTGGAAATCTCTAACATACCAGGCCAGAGGGTGGACTACACATTCCATTATGTGTTCTAGCTCAAGTTATTCTAGTTCAAGTTAGAAACTTCTCTGAGACAGGCTGTCTACTAAGGGTCCTAGATGAAAAAAGAACAGATTCTTCCTCAAAGTGCCTTCAACGATGTCCCTGCAGCATTCGATACAAGATAAGGTTCCTTCACACTTGGTACAAACACCAGCCTGAGTCGTGTCCTCCCTGGCTCCACCCAGGTTCTCACCAGCACTATGCAGGCTCGACCTCATTAGCAGACTTCTCTTGCACTGATTCTGCCTCTTTCTAAATTATTTTCATACTGGCCAAGGGCAGAGATTCTTGGGTGAGGCTTAGGCTTTGATCCCTAACTTCTGTCTCTAAGGACACAGTTCCTGAATTTGTTTTAATCTCTGGGTCCCAGTTGTGTTCCAAGGTAGCCTAAGAGACCCAATGACCCAACTACTGCATAATTCAGTAAGTTATGCTGTAAGTGCAAGGTGAGGAAGCCACCAAGTAATTATTAGCACCTCTTACTAGAGGTGAGAGTATGACTTTCATTTTCAACATTTTATTTTTCTGTATATCAAGTATATTAAAATAAGCATATATTATTTCTGTAACCAGAATAAAAGGATTTTTGTTTTAAGCTATTGTTTCAAGATACTTAAAAAAAATACTTTCATGGATTGAAAAGCTAACGCTACTTCTAATTATCATAGCACTAGGAGGTCCTCCTCCAACACCTTAAAATAAACATTATTTGGGGGTGCCTGGTGGCTCAATTGGCTGAACATCCGACTTTGGCTCAGGTTGTGATCTCATGGTTCGTGGGTTCGAGCCCCGTGTCAGGCTCTGTGCTGACAGCTCAGAGCCTGGAGCCTGCTTTGGATTCTGTCTCCTTCTCTCTCTGCCCCTCCCCTGCTTGCACCCTGTCTCACTCTGTCTCTCAAAAATAAATAAATGTAAAAAATAAATAAATAAATAAATAAATAAACATTATTTGCTTGAACTTAAATATAAGTTACTACCTAAAAGCCAGTTAAGTATTTTTTTAGAGTTCAGGTAAGAAAAAAACACCATAAGAAAAAAAGGTTTACATTTACTTACAGGATTACTAGGATACAGATCCACCAATTTATGAGAAAGGTAGAAAAGTTCTACATTAAAAGAAAGAAAAAAAAGAATTAGATCCAGTCAATTTTAAGATATGACTTTCCTCTAGTTACAACTCTTCACGATCAAACAAATTTATTCTCATAGTAACACTTTCGTAGTTTTCTATTTACTTAATAAAATATACAACTACTACAGTTGTTTCATTCACAGCCCCCCACCAACCTCTTACCCTACAAGTGGACACTGAGTGCTTCTGGAGTGACTGGAAAACTGGACGAGTCTCTCATGATAAAGCACGTCATGGTGCTTGAGAAGTAATTTCAAAGCTCTTCGCTTATCTTCATAACTGGCATCACACACTCTGTGCCCTTATTATGGACCATCTTAACTACCCATAACCAATTTGAGTGATCAAACTTTCAAGTTTCAAATCAGCAAGATGATTTCTTCTTGAGTAACGTGTAAGTCCTAACACATCATGATGAAGTTTCCTATGTGCAGATTTGGATCCATTAGACCAGCACAGCCGGAGTGTCCGCATCTCCAACAAGCTTCTAGGAGCTGTGACGCTGCTGGTCCATAGACCACACCCGGAGCAGCAGGGGTTTGGAATTGGAGTGTCAGGCTTTTTAAACTCCTGACATAGCTTAAAAGATTTAAGGGCAAATAACATCCAAACATAACTAAATTGTTTCTGAAATGTTAAAGTATAGGAAACACAAGCAAAAACTCTGCCCCCACCCAGTTTCTAAACTATTTTCTATCAGTTTTCTATCAGTTTTCTTAGGATTTTACAAAAAAAAGAAAAACTATCTGCCGATACTCTAAAGCTTATACAACTTAAACCATAAAGTACATTTGACAACAGGAAGCAAGGGAAAACAAACACTGTTCTGTAGGCGTAAGAGAATTGATCCTCAGTCACTCTGATAAGCTTTTCTTACACTAGCTGTTACTTTTGTCAGAGAACTCCATTTTGTTGTTAACTGCAATCTCAATTATCCAGGACTTGTGAGACATAATTTCAAGTTACAGAAAATTTTTTTGTCTTAACAACTATTATTTTGATTTAAAAAAAATTACCATTTGCTTTATTCAGCTCCACAAGTGTCCCTATATGTACAGGTAAACAGTTTGCATGGAAAGGATCTTTCTCCATTACTCTGAAAGTCAAAGCAACATTTACCATGCCAGAAGCAATACATAACAGAACATACCTCATTAAAATAGCTATGTCTAAACAGTCATTACATCTTTATGTAAAATACTTTTTTTACTTTTTAAACTCCATTACCTTCAGGTTGGCTCAATTAAGGTAATGATTATCTTATAAATGAAAGGGAAAATTCTGGTTTATTTAGAAGGAATAAAAATAAACACTATCACATACATTTATTTTAAATCAACAGAATTACAAAATAAGCAGTCTAATTACTAAGAAGGATTAAAAACAATATGAAATATTAAACAGATCATAAGTATTTGTCAATTAATATTTTTGTGAATTCAAGGATGTTAAGTAATCCCAAAGATCTGTTAAAAATAGCATATGTAATTTAGCTACAAGTTTGAATCATGAAAACTGGTATGGTGGGGGTGGCAGGGAGATGGCTTAGCTACTTAGTAAGCCTGACTGAGCACCCAGCATCTACAGGATTTGACTAGTTCCTACTTTAACAAAGAAGGGATTTTATGAGACTATGTGCCAGAATGGTATTTTCAAATTTGCAAATTATAAAACACTGAGACGAGGGAATTGTCTATTCCCAAGGCAATGGACTAAACCGATAAGTGCCCATAAACCTGTGTCTGTAAATTGCTCTTTTAAGATAACAATAACCCTTCTAGTAAACTCTGCAAATTGTAAAGGCAACTTCAATTATCACCAATTAGTTCAAGCTTATTCACAAAGCAGCCCCACATACTTCTTAGGTAAAATGAGAATGGACTCTATGCTCCTACACAGAAATAAGTGGATATACTTACACAGAAGTAAGCTTGTAGCACATTTTAAAATCACAGTTATAATAATGTCTTTCAGCCAAAGACACTACCACATCCAGATTCTCCTGCAAACCATCTACAGACTCGGGGAGGACAGTTTCACTGGGTTTATTATACTGCAACAGAGAAAGGGAAACATGAACCCAATGTGAAGTACAAATCAAACGGCAGACTCGATCTGGCCCAATGGCTCAAGGGTTTACACAGGGCAGGTGTGAACCTCTAGGAGCCCTGACTTTATATCTTATCAGCCCTCCTCTCAATCAGCTGGACTCTCTTCTCAATTTTATCATGGAATTCCAGGGCAGGAAGTATTTTACAAATCAGAAGTTCAGGGGTGCCTGGGTGGTTCAGTCAGTTGAGCATCCAACTTCGGTTCAGGTCATGATCTCACAGTTTCTGAGTTCGAGCCCCACATCAGGCTCTGTGCTGACAGCTCAGAGCCTGGAGCCTGTTTCAGATTCTGTGTCTCCCTCTTTCTTTGCCCCTCCCCCGCTCATGTTCTGTCTCTCTCTCTCTCTCAGAAATAAATTAAATTAAAAAAAAAAAGTTCACTAAGCATAAGAAAAAAATCCTCATTTTCACACAACGTCCCACTTATGTTACAGTTCAATCTTTTAGCATAAGGAATCCCTAGAAAAAAGACATGTTTTTGGACGCTTTTTAAGGAATCATATCATCTATTCTTGCAAATGTGCTAATAAAAATTAAGTTTTAAAAATTTAACTAGTAAAAGAATAGATGCCAAATTTAGTAAAATAGTTACATAAAGCAAAACTAATTTTGTGTTTTTACTCACCTTTTTTAATTTGTTCTCAAATAGAAAGCGTAGCAACTCCTGTTCTTCAGTACAGAGCTTGCTAAGAGGTAGTGACTCAAGAAGTTCTTTCTCTTAAAAATGTTAAGAAAAAAGAATGTCCTCACAGTATTTATGGGGGTAAAAAGGCATCAATAAAAAATATTCTTCTATAGTTCTTGGTCTAAGTAAATCAAACTCAAAAGAGAGAATAACAAGATCAAAATATACTTGAAAATCTAAGACAGTGGTTCCAGACCCAGGTGATAAGAACCACCTGGAGGGTTGAGCCATGAAGCCTTTTAAGCGATTCTGGTCACCACCAGATGCAAGAACCACCCGGCCAGTTTCCCAGCCTCAGCACTGCTGACACTCTGTGTGGATAATTCTGTCGGTTGGTTGTCCCACACCACCACAGGATGGTTAGCAGGATCTCGGACCTCCACCCACTAGATGCCATTAGCAACCTCCCATCCCGTCCCCAATTTATAAAAATCAAAAGTGTCCCTAGGGCACAAAATCAACCTGAGAACTACTACACTAGATAGACTAAAATGTGCTTGAACCCCACTAACACAACATCCCTATTTTCTCTGTGTTTCTTGCTCTGTGTTTCTTGTCTCACATTACTGCTGACATACTAGGTCTGTGGTTGGCTCTCAGCCTAGCTGCACCTTAGGGTCATCTGAGAGCTTTAAAACATCTGACGCCAGGGCCCCACTGCCAGAGATTCCATTCCACTTGTCTGGAGCTGGGACCTGCACCCTGATGTTGTTAAAGGCTTTGAGGTAAAGCCATGTTGGGCATCTCTGAATCAGATACTGAGATCTTGGTTTACACTACCTCAAGTTACTTCCCAAAAAGATGGCCTCACCACATCACAACCCTAAAGATTCTGACAGCAAAGGGCACTGCACAATCCACCACTGTCCTTTGCAATGTGCTTCAGGTCTGTTTAAACATGCATAGTCTGCTCTTGACCGTAAAGGTTTCAGAGAAAAAAAAATCCAAATGATATTAATTGTGCTAAACATGAAAACACCTGAGTTTCCAAACCTTCTTGAGCTGTCAACATGTGGTGTGATGTTAAAAGATCAAATGCTTCAAAACAGTAGGCATCCAGCTTCAAAGCTTCTTTGTAGCTATAGGTAGCTAGGGCTCGGTTATCCAGAGCATCATAGATTTTCCCTCGTAAAAGACAAATAGAACTCTTTATCTGTTGGAAAAATATGATGAGTCATGTACTAAATCAATACGTCGAAATTTAATTTTTGATCAGAATGATCTATTATCTTAAGGCTGAGACTTCTCTTGACCTCTAAAATAATTTATTTAATCCCAACAAATTAACAGAAACAGGAAAGCGAAGTAAAAATTTCTCTATCTTCCCTAGGCTCTCCTCACTTCAACAATCTTTAGAACTACAGCACGTCACTGCTACTTGGTTCCTTATCTGTTCTGTCTCAAAGAGGGAAATGATTTAGATAGCAAGCAGAATACAAACATTAAATTAAACTCAGACAGTTTGATAGGCGGGTCGCAATGAAAGGATCTTAGTAATAAACACTGAAAAACTGGTGGCAATAAGGTACCACGATTAGGGTCATGAACTTGTAGCATTGGACAGACCTGAGTTAAAACCCCAGCTCTGATGCTTCCTAGTGACCCTGGACAAGTTTCCTTTCCTCATCTAACTTACAGGGCCCTGTGAGAAGCAGAGGTGCTAGTCTTCTGCAAAGCGAGTACATGTGAGGTGTTCACAGAGTAGCCACCTCACCACTACCACTAACAAGAGGACGTGGGCAGCAATCCAACCTATATTCTAGACTCTGAACCTCAAGAAACATGCAACTAAACCTACAGATGATCCAGAGACGGGCAGCTAAAACTGGTAAAGGGACAAAGAAGATTCATCATAAAATCCAAACTTAAAAATAAGAGGATGTAACAAGAGAATCTTACACCAATGCAGTATCTTATGACTTGTAAATAATAATAATAATAATAATAATTTCATAAGATAAATAATGCATTACAAACAAACCATGTATTTCTTAGCAGGTAAATGGTAAGTAGTCCAAAAATAATAATGGTAATACCAGACTCCCTCATAAATACCTTTATTAGCAGAAAAATAAACGTGCTCCTTAGCACATAAATAGTCTCAAGAAGGCTGTTTAAAAAAAAAAAAAAAACAGAAAAAAAGAAAAAATAATAACAGTCGAGATTAGTAATCTGTGAATGTCATTTATTATGTTACATTATATAATCTCTGCCAACAAGGAATTTGCAATTTCAGGCAGATATGAAGTATACAAACTGAAGTAAACAAATTACATAAAGAGTAACACCAAACCACTCCCTGGAAAGAAGCAAACTATGGTTTCCTGGGGTAGGTATTGAAACAGTAAGAAAGGGAAAGGTTATTCCATCTGTGGGAGTAATTTAAGGCATCAAATATGAGAAGAAGCTTTCAAGTCAGCCTATTTCAGACTCAAGCATATGAGGACATGGCTATAGCTTCCATCTAATGACTCAGAAATGTCTCGGAGTCTTCTTGTGTTTCAGTGGCAAATTAAGTAAGTTGGCAACTGAACTGTTTTAACATGGTGATACTGAAATAAAAGAAAGTGATTTATGTTTTGCATGTCGTGTGAGTAATTCTTACTGATGTTACTGAAGTATGCTTATTGCAGCATTACTTACGGAGGACTGTGACATTTCCCAGTCATTGGAGGGGTCTTTCAAGCCACTTTCATCCTTCAAGTACTTCTCAAATAACCTTTTGTTGATTGGCTCCTCCATGTCAAGAATATCAAGTGCCTGCTGATGCTCTTTCGCAGCATACTGTGTTGTGCAAAAGCCAGAACTACTGTTTATCACCTATCACTTCGAACACTAGACATACAAGCAAATACTGTCAATTTTAAAAGGGTCATAGAATATACCTACTCATTACTTATATTTAAAATGTAGAGCTTAAAATTTCAAATTCTTTTTTTTTTTTTTTTAATTTTTTTTTTCAACATTTATTTATTTTTGGGACAGAGAGAGACAGAGCATGAACGGGGGAGGGGCAGAGAGAGAGGGAGACACAGAATCGGAAACAGGCTCCAGGCTCTGAGCCATCAGCCCAGAGCCCGACGTGGGGCTCGAACTCACGGACCGCAAGATCGTGACCTGGCTGAAGTCGAACGCTTAACCGACTGCGCCACCCAGGCGCCCCTAAAATTTCAAATTCTAAGGCAGAGTTTTCTTCATGCATGTCAGATATTGGTAAATAGAGAATCAATATTTTATAGCACACAATACTAAAGAAAAGAACACTTCCTCATGAATACTTTACTAATCTGCCAGCTCCACCACCAGATTTCTGTATAACAGCAACATAATTAATCTTTTACCAAGAAAATTAAAACAGATGGCATACTTACATGGCATCTAGCTGCGAGGTAGCGGCATGCTTCGTACAGCTAGGAGAGAAAACAATCTGTTAAGGAGGTTACGGCAGGAAGACGCAAACACAGTACTCGTGAGACGTAAACTATATAAACTCTGGAAGAACGGCATAAAAGTACTAGCAGTTAAGAAAACATGTGCAAGGGACAGAGGTGGAGGGGCTGGCCAGCATTCCAGGCACTGAGCAGGGACACTCCTCTATGGGACTGCAGACAGTCAGTTTGCACATGTTACTTGTACTGGTGGTGGTGGTAGGTTCGACACCGACGGAGAGAAACCACAGGGACTCTGGTGCCTATGTAGGCGGTGGGAAATCTCTGATTGATACTGTCAGTGCTATAATCAGGTCTGTGTTTCTGTGTTTTAGGAAGACCACTCTTGTGATAGTTTAAAAGACTGCTAAAAAGAGTCAGGGAAAATGGAAGTGGGAAAGATATTATCAAAGAAAAGAGACAAGAAGCTAAAACAAAACAGACAAATTAAAGGCCTGACATGTATGAGCAGTAATGAAATGGAAAAGAATATCCATAATTTCAGAGTTACTTAGAAAACAGAATTTTCAAAACTGAGTGATTAGATTGGGGGACAAAAGTGACTGAGATTAGGAATAAGAAAATTTTTCTTTACATTCAATAAGAAAAATTGAATCCTTTTAAATAACTTTGACATTTAATCTAATGATATTTTTTTAATTAATACCTTTCATTTTTTTTTAAGTTTATTTATTTTGAGAGAGACAGAGAAAGGGCTCAAGAGGGGTAGAGAGGGAGAGAGAGAGTTCCAAGCAGGCTCCATGTTGTCAGTGCAGAGTCCGATGCAGAGCTCGAACTCACAAACCATGGGATCATGACCTGAGCTGAAACCAAGAGTCGGACACTTAAACAACTGACCACCCAGGTGCCCCTCATCTAACAGCATTTTTGAAAAGTTTGGGAAGCTTTAAAGTTCACACAATCACTTACTTTGTCCAGTTTTCGTGACCGAAGTGCATGAGCTGCTCTGTGATATTGCGCTGTCAGGTAAAGACACTGAGCCAACCAATAAATGTCCTGGGGTTCCTCTGGAAGGAAAAAAATCACATAAATGGTCAGAGGCACAAGGAAAGATAGAAAAGTTTTTAAAATATAGAAATCAGAAAAAAAAAATTACAAGTTGTCACTTACCATGAGAGAGTGAAGCTACTTTATCTGCCCAAAATAGAGCACTTTGATACTGTTGCTGTATCAAAACATAAAAAGTAACCACCTTGTTATTTCAATAGTTTTAAACAGATATCTAATATCGTTAGAATGCTATATAATAAATCAACATCTTAATACAATTTTTTACATGTAGCAAAGGTCTACCAATCTTATCTCCATTTTACATCTCAGCTAGGTGAGTTTGGTTCAAAGGTACAAAAACATTATTGTAGGCTCTTTGATACATACAGCTCAAGAAGGTAGGATTTTTTTAAACTTATACATTGTAAAAATGTATAAGCAGGTATCTAAGACAGTAGATAATTTAAACAATTATTTTGCAGTTATCTCCTCATTAGCAACGTTCTGTCTTTGTACAGTTCTTGAACACCAGCTAGGTACTCTGTCACCAATCTGGGAAAAGGAATGCTTATGGAATGGTTACAAATCTGCTCAAGGTAGGTGCCCCCAGGGTGGAAACCGGACCTGTCTCATCTCTCACTACATCCCCAGAACCAAAAGGAAAGTGCTCAGAAGCACCTGTTCAGTTCAACTGACTCACCAACACAAGACCCTAACATACCGCAGGCATCTGGCAGTGTTATGTCACATCCATTAGAAACATTTCATATCAAATATGCTTTTCCCTCCCCTTCCTGGTTTTCAACTTACTTGGAGAGTATAAATTTTATAAAACTAAATGACCTTGGGGCGCCTAGGTGGCCCATGTCCTGATCTCAGGGTTCTGTTGGTGGTTTGAAGCCCCAGGCTGGGCTTTGCACCGACAACGCAGGGTCTGCTTGGGATTCTCTGTCTCCCTCTCTCTCTGCCCCTGCCCTGCTAGCGCTCTCAAAAACTAAACGTTAAAAGCAAACAAACAAACAAACTACCTGACCTTGTGGATAAAAGTAATGCTGCTGATTCTGGAGACACTTCCTAAACAAACTGCTGCTCATTCATGGGCAGTGCAGGGAATACAGACAGAGTTAACATTTATTTTTTATTAAAAAAAATTTTTTTTAATGTTTATTTCCTCCTGAGAGAGACAGAGTGCGAGCCAAGGAGGGGCAGAGAGCAAGGGAGACACAGAATCCGAAGCAGGCTCCAGGCTCTGAGCTGTCAGCACACAGCCCTACACGGGACTCGAACTCACAAACCCTGAGATCGTGAACTGAGCTGAAGTCCGTGTGGCTCAACCGACTGAGCCATCCAGGCGTCCCAACATGAATTTGTTAAAGTACTGATTTGACACAACAGGCTTGTTTGTATCTTTATTCACTTAAATTCTGCCAAATAAGAATTACAACTAAGCTTCTCGAAACTTTTCCATTAGCTAGCTAAATTCAAAGGCCATCCTGCAACTTTCCTCCTAAAATAACCCTTTAACTTCCACTGAGCAGTAAGTTTGTACTGAGCACCCACTGCGCGCAGCAGTTAGGACGGCTGCAGAGCGAGAGTCAACACGTGTAAAGCTCGCGCTGCGCTTTGGTGGCTTGCGCTCCCAGGGCTCCTCATCCTCCCAGATGCAGAGAGGGCTGAGGGGCTGCCTCCCTCCCTTCCGGGGCTTCAGCCCAGGCCCCGCCGGACGAAGCGCCAGCAAGACCCTGATGACAGTTACCCTGCGGGCAAGGGCTCGGGCGCGCTGGCCTCAACGAGCCCCGGGGCCTGCGCTACCCGGGTTGGGCCGCCCACCTGGTCCAGGTACTGCCGGACACGCTTCCGCAGCCGCTCCAGGTTCATGGCCGCGCGGCCGGAGAATCCGGCAGAGCGTGGTCCACCGCCCCCGCGCGCGCCCTCCTTTCCGCTGCCGGCCGGGCCCGCCCCGAGCCCGCACCGCTGTCGCCAGCTCCCTGTCCGGCGCCGCCGGGATCTTCCGCTCCCGCCAGGCCCCGCCCCGGAAGTCCTCCGCAAACGCGTTCCCTCCGGCTCCAGATACTGGGGGCGCGCTGATGGTTCCGGCGCGCTCCCGTGACCCTTGGGTTGCCGGGGTTTGGGGACCACGGACGCCTTTTCTCCCAACTGGAGGGCTCTGGTAGCACGGCCGGTTGTTGTGTCCGGGCGCCGTTCGCTCTTTAGCTCGTTCTGGGGGGCGGGGCGCTCAAGGCCGGCAGCCGGGTGGCAGCGGGGGCGTGAAGGGGGGTGGCCCGCCTCCAGGATCGCCGCGGGGGTCGCCACGCTTCCCCGTCATGTTGTCTTGCGGCCCTAGGGCCCGAAGCCCTAGGTAGAGGAAGCCGAGACCAAAAACAAGTAAGCTAAAAGGGCTGGCCAATTAAAACTTTGAATGGAGTGGGATTCGGCAATGAAAGGGAAGTGTTGACACCTGCTTAGTGAGGGACGCCAGCCCCCCAAGGACCACACACCCTGATTCCACTGGCGAGGGTTCGCCCACTGACTGAACCCTACTCAGGCGACCCTCAACCCCGGTGCAACCAGACCTCACTGTTGGACTTCCACGTGCCGTTCTGCATCGACCCATTTTAACAGGAATTCCCGTGTCAGTTCAGCCGGAATCCCCCACCCTCCATGTGTGCTCTCCCCTGACGTATGACAAAGTCCTCATCGCCTGCATCCCCCAGTCGGGTCTGATCACCTCGGCTTGCCTTCAGCAAGAGTCCTGTTGGTTCGGTTTATCTTTTTAATTTTTATTTTTGTAAGTTTACTTATTTGAGAGAGGCAGAGAGAGTGAGTGGGGCAGGGGCAGAGAGAGTCCCTAGTGGCCTCTGCACTGTCAGCGCAGAGCCGACAGCGGGACTTGATCTCACCACGGTGACCCTAACAGTGAGATCATGACGAGCTGAAACCAAGAGTGGAGGCTTAACCCACCAAGCCACCCAGGCGCCGCCGCATGGGTGGGTTTAGACCGAATCCCCCACCCTTAACTCTGATGTTTCCTCTTAATAATATTCTATTCAGAGACCCCCACCTTGCTCCTTGGCTATAGATTCCCGCTTGGCTTGTGCTGTATTCAAAGTTGAGCCGGATCTCTCTTCCTCACTGCGGATTTCCATCACAGTTGTCCATAACCCTATGGTGATAGTTCCCGGGCTTGAATAAAATCTTCCTTCCCATAAATCACCATGTCATTTCCAAACGTGAGAGGATTTTCCCTAGGTATCTTGTGCCTTTTGAATTTCAGACTATGTACATGTATTACCTTTTAAAGGTAGCTAAAACCTTTATAAATAAAAGGCCTAAAAAAGAAAGAAAATGCAGAATAACTAAAAGAATATAAAACTACCCATAAAGAACCCCACTCACTCAAAAATTCTTCTCTTAACACTTCTGTGAGTAATCTGCCATGTCTTTTTCTATGCATGCACATACACTGGTAACATGTTGAAATTTCTTCTTCTGTATCTTTCCCTTTCCTTCACATCTTCCCAGAAAGAATCACTGTCAATTATTGTTATACACTTTATACTCTCCTTTCTGTGCTTTGAATGTACATATACACATTTACAAACATCTTTCTTTTCTAAAACATGATGATGTAATGTGTAATAACTCTGAGAATTGCCTTGTTCACTTGTATACATTAGAGATATTTCCCTGTCAGAACCTGCTTTGTTCTTTTTATGAACAAATATTTCACGAAAAATGTTTCATGTTATATTCATCGGACCAAGCTGGATTATGATGCTATACAAACTAATCCTTCACGTCATACCTGAGTGGCTGTGATGGTTAATTTTATGTGTCAATTTGGAGCACAGGATGCCCATATTTTTGGTCAAACATGATACTGGGTATGTTTGTGAGGTTTTTGGACAAAACTAATATTTGAATCAGTAGACTGAGTAAATAGATTGCCGTCCCCAATAAGGGTAGGCCTCATCTAATCTATTAAAGGCCTGAATAGAACAAAAAGGCAGAGTAAAAGAGAATTTAGTCTCTGCCTAACTGCTTGAGCTGAGACATTGATCTTCTCCTGCCTTGGGACTCAGACTCAGAGAAACTCACACCATTGGTCCTCTCAGGTCCCCAGCTTACTGACTTGAGACTTCTCAGCCTCCATAACTGCATTAGACAATTCCTTATAATAAATTATATATGTACACACACACACACACACACACTCACACACACCTCTCTCCATGGCTCCATTTCTCTGGGAAACTCAGATTAATACAATGGCCATTTCATTTAGGAAATCTTTGAGCTCCCTAAGTTGGGATTGTGTGTCCCTCCTATACTTTTTAGTAACACTCTGTATTTTCCTCATAGAAACACGATGGTAACTGCCTGTTCTTTTTTCCATATCACTCTGAAGTCTGTGTGTTCCTTGAAGGCAAATGCTAAGGATGAATGTGAGGAAAGGAAAATAAATAGAATTTCCTTTATTAGTCAAACCACACTTGGGCAAAGTTTTAATTTTGTTTCCTAATCTCTAGTCAGTACCTGAAATAAGTCTCACCTGACTAGCATCCAGGTGTTGGCAGTGCTGTTTTCCTTCTAGAGGGTCTAGGGAAGAATCCAATTCTTGGGCTTTTCCAGCTTCTAGAGGCCGCTTGCATGGCTTCATTATCCATCTTCAAATCTCTCTTTGACTTTGATCTTCTTACCTCTCTCTTTCATTTATGATGACCCTTGGGATTACATTGCACCCACCCAAATAACCCTGGACATTTGCCTTCTTTAAAATCCTTAACCACCTCTGCAAAGTCCTTTTTGCCATTTGAAACAACATTCACTAGGTCAGAAATTTGGTATCTTTGGGGCTGTTACTCTGCCCTCCACACTGCTTAACCAAGTCAGTCACCCAAAGGCATGCCTTTATTACACAGGGTAGGAAATATAGGTGGATCAGAGAAAACCCACCCTTCCTACTTGAAACCAATTTAAAGTACATGGACCACCCTTCCCAGGACCATCTTGTCTGTTCTTTCCAGCACCATAGCCCGTGATGTACCCACTCCTTGCTGGAGGATAGCCTTGGGATGGGGAGGGCAGACCTTTCAGATGCAACCAGAGGCAGAGGAGTAGTAAAAGTACAGACTAAGAAAGCCCTATAAAAAACTCAGACCATGGGGCACCTGGATGGCTCAGTCGATTAAGTATCCAGCTTTGGCTCAGGTCATGATCTCACGGTTCATGAGTTCGAGCCTCGTGTCAGGCTCTCTGCTGTCAGCACAGAGGCTGCTTTGGATCCTCTGTCCCCTTCTCTCTCTGTCCCTCCCCCTCTCATTCTCTCTCGGTCTCTTGCTCTCTCAAAACTAAATAAACATTAAAAAAAAAAAACCCTCATGGGATAAGAATCTATTTCCTACAGCAGCTATTCCAAAGAAATGATATATTATTGTTTATAGGATTATATAGGATTTAAGTAGACTCCTGAGACCATCAAGGAAGCTCCTAAATATACTGATAGTCATTTTTGGTTATGAACCTTTTTAACTCTGAAAACCACGTCTTAGTTTAGGATTCAACACCTAGCCAGTAAGGTAAGATTCAATATTTGCATTCATCCATTCATTCTTTAAGTTGTTATTGGGTGATGCAGTATTTAGTATAATGTACTACTCCCTGTGTTTTAAACACATTATCTCATGTAATCTCACATCTAACACAATGGAGGAAGTGTTATCATGATGTAATAATATGAAATATATAAATACACAAATGTATATGAATAAACAGGTAATAGCATAAGAAAGTTATGAAAATTCACTTGCCCAAAGTGGAAAAGTCTTAAATATCATAATATCTGATACTAATCCCACAACTTTTTTTTTTAACGTTTATTCATTTTTTTAATTTTATTTTTTATTTTTTAAAATTTACATCCAAATTAGTTAGCATATAGTGAAACAATGATTTCAGGAGTAGATTCCCAATGCCCCTTACCCATTTAGCCCATTCCCCCTCCCACAACCCCTCCAGCAACCCTCAGTTTGTTCTCCATATTTATAGTCTCTTCTGTTTTGTCCCCCTCCCTGTTTTTATATTATTTTTGTTTCCCTTCCTTTGTGTTCATCTGTTTTGTCTCTTAAAGTCCTCATAGGAGTGAAGTCATATGATTTTTGTCTTTCTCTGACTGCCTAATTTCACTTAGCATAATATCCTCCAGCTCCATCCACATAGTTGCAAATGGCAAGATTTCATTCTTTTTGATTGCCAAGTAATACTCCATTGTATATATATACCACATCTTCTTTATCCATTCGTCCATCGATGGGCATTTGGACTCTTTCCATACTTTGGCTATTGTTGACAGTGCTGCTATAAACATGGGGGTGCATGTGTCCCTTCAAAACAGCATATCTGTATCCCGTGGATAAATGCCTAGTAGTGCAATTGCTGGGTTGTAGGGTAGTTCTACTTTTAGTTTTTTGAGGAACCTCCACACTGTTTTCCAGAGTGGCTGCACCAGCTTGCATTGCCACCAACAATGCAAAAGAGATGCTCTTTCTCCACATCCTTGCCAACATCTGTTGTTGCCTGAGTTGTTAACGTTAGCCATTCTGACAGGTGTAAGATGGTATCTCATTGTGGTTTTGATTTGTATTTCCCTGTGATGAGTGATGTTGAGCATTTTTTCATGTGTCGGTTGGCCACCTGGATGTCTTCCTTGGAGAAGTGTGTATTCATGTCTTTGGCCCATTTCTTCACTGGATTATTGGTTTTTTTGGGTGTTGAGTTTGATAAGTTCTTTATAGATTTTGGATACTAACCCTTTATCTGGTATGTCATTTGCAAATATCTTCTCCCATTCTGTTGGTTGCCTTATAGTTTTGCTGATTGTTTCCTTCACTGTACAGAAGCTTTTTATTTTGATGAGGTCCCAGTAGTTCATTTTTGCTTTTGTTTCCCTTGCCTCTGGAGACATGTTGAGTAAGAAGTTGCTGTGGGCAAGACCAAAGAGGTTTTTGCCTGCTTTCTCCTCGAGGATTTTGATGGTTTCCTGTCTTACATTCAGGTCTTTCATCCATTTTGAGTTTATTTTTGTGTATGGTGTAAGAAAGTGGCCCAGGTTTGTTCTTCTGCATGTTGCTGTCCAGTTTTCCCAGCACCACTTGCTGAAGAGACTGTCTTTATTCCATTGGATATTCTTTCCTGCTTTGTCAAAGATTAGTTGGCCATACGTTTGTGGGTCCATTTCTGGGTTCTCTATTCTGTTCCACTTATCTGAGTGTCTGTTCTTGTGCCAGTACCATACGGTCTTGATGATTACAGCCTTATAGTACAGCTTGAAGTCTGGGATTATGATGCCTCCTGCTTTGGTTTTCTTTTTCAAGATTGCTTTGGCTATTCAGGGTCTTTTCTGGTTCCATAAAAATTTTAGGAATATTTGTTCTAGCTCTGTGAAGAATGCTGGCGTTACTTTGATAGGGATTGCATTGAATACGTAGATTGGTTTGGATAGTATTGACATTTTAACAATATTTGTTCTTTCTACCCAGGAGCATGGAATATTTTTCCATTTTTTTGTGTGTCTTCTTCAACTTCTTTCATAAGCTTTCTATAGTTTTCAGTGCATAGATTTTTCACATCTTTGCTTGGATTTATTCCTAGATATTTTACGTTTTTTTGTGCAATTATAAATGGGATCGATTCCTTGATTTTCTTTCTGTCGCTTCATTGTTGGTGTATAGGAATGCAACCAATTTCTCTGCATTGATTTTAGATCCTGCCACTTTGCTGAATTCATGAATCAATTCTAGCAGTTTTTTGGTGGAATCTTTTGGGTTTTCCACATAGAGTATCATGTCATCTGCAAAGAGTGAAAGTTTGACCTCCTCCTGGCCAATTTGGATGCCTTTTATTTCTTTGTGGTGTCTGATTGCAGTGGCTAAGACTTCCAATACTATGTTGAATAACAGTGGTGAGAGCAGACATCCCTGTCTTGTTTCTGACCTTAGGGGGAAAGCTCTCAGTTTTTCCCCATTGAGGATGATATTAGCGTTGGGTCGTTCATATATGGCTTTTATGATCTCGAGGTATGATCCTTCTATCCCTACTTTCTTGAGGGTTTTTATCAAGAAAGGATGCTGTATTTTGTCAAATGCTTTCTCTGCATCTGTTGAGAGGATCATATGGTTCTTGTCCTTTCTTTTATTGATGGGATGAATCACATTAATTGTTTTGCGGATATTGAACCAGCCCTGCATCCCAGGTATAAATCCCACTTGGTCATGGTGAATATTTTTTTAATGTATTGCTGGAGCCAGTTGGCTAATATCTTGTTGAGGATTTTTGCATCCATGTTCGTCAGGGAAATTGGTCTATAGTTCTCCTTTTCAGTCAGGTCTCTGTCTGGTTTTGGAATCAAGGTAATGCTGGCTTCATAGAAAGAGTTTGGAAGTTTTCCTTCCATTTCTATTTTTTGGAACAGCTTCAAGAGAATAGGTGTTAACTCTTCCTTAAATGTTTGGTAGAATTCCCCTGGAAAGCCATCTGGCCCCGGACTCTTGGGTTTTTGGGAGGAGATTTTTGGTTACTAATTCGATTTCTTTACTGGTTGTGGGTCTGTTCAAATTTTCTATTTCTTCCTTTTTCAGTTTTGGTAGTGTATATGTTTCTAGGAATTTGTCCATTTCTTCCAGATTACCCATTTTATTGGCATATAGTTGCTCCTAATAGTCTCTTATTATTGTTTTTATTTCTGCTTGTTGGTTGTGATCTCTCCTCTTTCATTCTTGATTTTATTTATTTGGGTCCTTTCCTTTTTCTTCTGGATCAAAGTGGCTAGTGGTTTATCAATTTTGTTAAGTCTTTCAAAGAACAAGCTTCTGGTTTCATTGATCTGTTCTACTGTTTTTTGGTTTCGATAGCATTAATTTCTGCTCTAATCTTTATTATTTCCTGTCTTCTGCTGGTTTGGGGTTTTATTTGCTGTTCTTTTTCCAGCTCCTTAAGGCGTAAGGTTAGGTTGTGTATCTGAGATCTTTCTTCCTTCTTTAGGAAGGCTTGGATTGCTATATGCTTTCCTCTTATGACTGCCTTTGCTGCGTCCCAGAGGTTTTGGGTTGTGGTGTTATGATTTTCATTGACTTCCATATACTTTTTAATTTTCTCTTTAACTGCTTGGTTAGCCCATTCATTCTTTAGTAGGATGTTCTTCAGTCTCCAAGTATTTGTTACCTTTCCAAACTTTTTCTTGTGGTTGATTTTGACTTTCATAGAGTTATGGTCTGAAAATATGCACAGTATGATCTCAATCTTTTAGTACTTACTTAAGGCTGATTTGTGTCCCAGTATATGGTCTATCCTGGAGAACGTTCCATGTGCACTGGAGAAGAATGTATATTCTGCTGCTTTAGGATGAAGTGTTCTGAATGTATCTGTTAAGTCCATCTGGTCCAGTGTGTCATTCAAAGCCATTATTTCCTTGTTGATTTTCTGATTAGATGATCTGTCCATTGCTGTAAGTGGGTGTTGAAGTCCCCTCCTATTATGGTATTACTATTGATGAGTTTATGTTTGTGATTAGTTGATTTATATATTTGGGGGGTTTCACATTTAGAGCATAAATGTTTACAATTGTTAGGTCTTCTTGGTGGATAGACCCCTTGATTATGATAGAATGCCCTTCTGCATCTCTTGATACAGTCTTTATTTTAAAGTCTAGATTGTCTGATATAAGTGTGGCTACTCTGGCTTTCTTTTGTTGACTATTAGCATGATAGATGGTTCTCCATCCCCTTATTTTCAATGAAGGTGTCTTTAGGTCTAAAGTGGGTCTCTTGTAAGCAGCATATAGATGGATCTTGTTTTCTTATCCATTCTGTTACCCTATGTCTTTTGATTGGAGCATTGAGTCCACTGACATTTAGAGTGAGTCCTGAAAGATGTGAATTTATTGTCATTATGATGCTTGTAGAGCTGGAGTTTCTGGTGGTGTTCTCTGGTCCTTTCTAATCTTTTGTTGCTTTTGGTATTTATTTATTTTTATATATATTTTTTCATCTTTTCTCCCCTCAGAGAGTCCCCCTTAAAATTTCTTGCAGGGCTGGTTTAGTGGTCACAAACTCCTTTAATTTTTGTTCATCTGGGAAACTTTTTATCTCTCCTTCTATTTTGAATGACAGCCTTGCTGGATAAAGAATAACATTTATTCATTTTTGAGAGACAGAGAGAACAGAGCGTGAGGGGGGGAGGGGCAGAGATAGAGGGAGACACAGAATCTGAAACAGGCTCCAGTCTCTGAGCTGTCAGCACAGAGCCCAATGTGGGGCTCAAACTCACTGACTGTGAGATCATGACTGAGCTGAAGCTGGGCACTCAACCGACCGAGCCCTCAGGCACCCCGAATCCCACAATTTCTAACTGCACTGTGCTGAGCACACAAGTTATAAGGTAACCACCATCCCAATTTGCCTGTGATGTGAGAATTTCAGTGCCAAAACTAAGAATTTACTATATTATATAAAGCGTGTAACTAGTGGTCATTTTTACTTTGTCATAGGACATAAAACAATTTTCATGTCCATACCAAACTACGATAAAATATGAAAATGAAAAAAAAACCCTCAGAACCATCTGGCAAGGCCACACCATGGGGAGGCAACAGTGTGCTGTTTGGAGAACAAGGGCCTTTGGAGTTAGACTCCCTTGGTTCATATCTTGGACAAGTTCCTCAAGCTCTCTGTGCATCAAGTTCCTCGTTTATAAAATGGGATGATAACAGTTCACACTTCGTATGATTGATGCATGTAAAGACTCAATGAAATACTTTGTGTAAGGTGCTTAGAATCACGCTGAACATATTGTAATTAAAATACATATGTATATCAGTGTATATTGCATCGCACTATGTTACATTATATTTTAATGCCATTTATTAGTAGCAGCCTTGCTAGCAAGTCTGAGGGATAGAAACTTGCAGCATGGAAATCTCTCTTAGCCGTCTCTCAGGTCCATCCCCAAACTGGATGGTCTGATCCAGTGCCATTTGAAGTCTGTTCTCACTTACCTTTGTGCCTATTCAGCTCTATGTGACAGCTGAAAGGCAGTAACTAGGTCACCGAACACATTTTTTGGAACCTCAGATAGGCCTGGTAAGGCTGGCCATGCAACTTGTCCTTCCTGACTTCATGTTTAGAGTCTTTATTGAATATTTTTATTAATATATATGTCCTGGTTAAAGTTATGTATTTGAGATGAATGATTAGCAAAATCACAAATATAGTCTAAAATTTTCTCTCTAAACTCATTTAAAAAAAGACAAAAAAAAAAAAACAACACTGAATTCAGTTTGGATTACAGGCCCTTAGTAACTAAATCATGTTGATGTTTCCCAGATGTGTTGAAGTACACACATGCTACCCCATTCTGCACAGCCAGGCTCTCCCACACACACATTTTGCTGCAAAGGGACTTCATTGAGTAAATACATACCTTGAAAGTACAGCTTATCACTTTTTCCATCTTGTTCTTTCCTGCTCTTGACAACAGCTATGGAATCCACTCCACTGCATTTTTTTTTTTAGGTTTATTTATTTTGAGAGAGAGAATCTCAAGCCGGCTCTGCACTTGAGCCTGACAGTGTGGCCCAATCCCACAAAGCATGAGACCATGGCCTGAGCAGAAACCAAGAGTCACTCAACCGACTGAGCTACCCAGGTGCCCCTCCACTTCACTGCATTTAAACCAAGAGGATTGGTGAGGCATTTGACTGTCTGAAGAATCTCAACCATGGACATTTCGTTTCAAAGTCCTGAGGATCTTTAAGTAATAACCAATATCTGTATGAGACAGCTCCATTTTCCAAGTATCTTCCATGCAGCATGTTAATCATTTCACACGTTCCTGTGTCGTGGGTGCATCAGTGGAGGATGGGGTCTGAGCCTCAGGGATTGGGTGCACCTCACGTGGAGGGGGCTGGCTCACTCTGAATCCTGTGCTTGCACAGCAGTCCCCTGGAGGGGCAGGCAGTGTCCTCACTATGGTAAAATTTCTATTTTTTTAAATGTTTATTTATTTATTTAAAAAATTTTTTTATTACATTTCTTCATTTTTGAGAGGCAGAGAGAGACAGAGCATGAGCGGGGGAGGGGCAGGGAGAGAGAGGGAGACACAGAATCCGAAGCAGGCTCCAGGCTCTGAGCTGTCAGCCCAGAGCCTGACGGGGGGGGGGGGGGGGGGGGGGGGCTCAATCAAACCCACAAACCGTGAGATCATGACCTGAGCCGAAGTCAGACGTTCAACCGACTGAACCACCCAGGCACCCCAATGTTTATTTATTTTTGAGAGAGAGAGACAGATAGACAGAACATGAGCAGGGCAGGAGCAGAGAGAGAGGGAGACACAGAATCTGAAGCAGGCTCCATGCTCTGAGCTGTCAGCACAGAGCTCGATGCAGTGTTTGAACTCACAAACCACGAGATCATGACCCGAGCTGAAGTTGGATGCTTAACCGACTAAGCCACCCAGGCGACTCGGTAACATTTCTATTAATGAGTCCCAAAATGTTCTAGTTAATATAATTTCTCATTTCAAACATTCTTGCTAGCAATATTTATAAGCCATATTAGTTTACCAAGTTAGTAAGCGTGGTAGGGGAAACATAATGGTGGAAGAAGGTCTAACCTAAGAAGCATGATGATCAGATCAGTGATGATGATGTGGCAGTGGGCATAGGTGGAGAAAAAGCACAAGCATAAACTAGGTGTCTGCTACAGACTGGAGGGCTGTGTTCCTCCACCAAAATTCATATGTTAAAACCTAACATACTAACACCTGCTCCCTACCTGCCCTTGGGAGGGTGGCTTGTTATTTGCACAGCAACTGCAGGCCAGACTCAGCCTGGCCAGTTGGCCCACTTGTCAGCTATCCAGGATCACACACCTTCCTCCTCCTCCCCCTCCTCACCTCCCACTTCTCTCCTCCCCCTCCCCCTTCTTCTTCTTCTTCTTCTTCTTCTTCTTCTTCTTCTTCTCCTCCTCCTCCTCCTCCTCCTCCTCCTCCTCCTCCTCCTCTTCCTCCTCCTCCTCCTTCTTCTTCCTCTTCTGCCACAGTTACAGTAAGAAGGTGCAAGGCTTTCCCTCACCTCAGATGCTCCACTGCTTAGTCACCAGGCATGCAGTTGTGAGCCCTCATGGGCCCTGGGGTACCAAGGCCCAGCCAGCTGCTGCATGGCAGGTTGGCTACACTGGTATCCTACCACAGAAGGAGCGACGCATTTTTATTTCCATAATAACAGCTTCATCAGAATTTGAATTTGCTTTCTCTGCCTTTCATGTTTCATCAGATGAACACCTGTGCACTTTGTAACCACCACATTCATCTTCACAGTTCTAAGCAAGCACATGAGGTTAAATGGTAGTCAGTGCCCATGGTGCTTATCGGACTCACCACGTGCAGGGAGAGGTGCATTATTTTAGGTGGCAGCAATTGAAAAAGATGTACGACCAGGATGGCATGTGTGTGTGTTAGGCACAATCTTTCTTCCACTTTCTCCCTTGCACCTATGCCCATGACCTAAATGCACCAATCACTGCTCAGTGTCTGAGGGGGTGGTAAAGGCCAAGGGACAGCTATAGACTGTTTGCAAAAGCTAGCAGAGTGACATGCGGCCGTGGGAAGGATGACTAACCCTCAAATTGCCCGCTCTTTTACAAGAATAATTCCCACTGCCTTCAAAATGGGACAATGAAGAATCATGTAAAGAAAGAACAGGACACTGAGATCACCAATCAAGTCACAAATTATATTAGATAAATTTTCAATCAAGGGGTTCTAAACCTAACCCAAGATTTTTTCTGATGTGTAACTAGTCTGAAGTCAGACAAATACTGGGGAACAACTGTACATTATTATTTTTATGCAATACTGAATTTTATGAAATTGTATATACATTAATCTCTGTTTTACAATTCTTTCCTTAAACTGTCCATAAAATACAGACAGGGGGTGCCTGGGTGGCTCAGCCGGTTAAGCGTCCGACTTTGGCTCAGGACATGGCTCGTGAGTTCGAGCCCCACATAGGGCTCTGTGCTGACAGCTCAGAGCCTGGAGCCTGCTTCGGATTCCGTGGTTTCCCTCTCTCTCTGCCCCTCCCCCACTCACTTCCTCTCTCTCTCTCTCTCTCTCTCTCATAAAGTAAACATTAAAAAAAAAAGAAATACAGTCAGGACAGTAATTTGAGAATTGGTAGACTCTTGTTGGCTGACATTGGAGAAATATTGAGGCTTTGGAAGGGTATAAGTAATTATTCAAAAGTCAATGATTTCAAACATCTCTGTTGCCACTTTACATGACAATTGTGTAAATTTGGAATTAACCAAATATCAACTCTCCATTTACTGTGGGTTTTATAGAGCAGGCGGTTAGTTAGGTTAGTTAGATGTGAGCTGGAGGCAAGGACGGTGATAAGTAGGTGACACATTAGAAGCCTGAGGGCACAACATCCTGACTTCGTGGATTTTAACCTCCTGGCCTGACAGCTTCCAGGACCCAGGGCTGACAGACCAAGAATCACAGGTGCCCGAACAAACCATCTTCTCCTCAAACTGTGACCCAGCATCACCTATAGCTTCATTATAATACTGCTACGTTGTGGGTTCCACCCAACCCCCTGGGGGAAGATGGTCCTGACAATCCACAAGAATCTAGTAGGGCCAAAAACTGCCTCCCAGCCAATAAGAGGAGTCCCTTAGATGACTGGAAACCACCTCAGTAGGACACACCCAGCTGTGACCCACAACCTACACAAACAGGAGAAGAAAAGACAGCCTGACCCAGAGCAGTTGCCACCTCTGGGCTTGCCCCTCCCCACCTGCAGAGCTACATCCTTAATAAATTGCTTTGTGCTTGCTATCTTGCTCCTGGCTGTCTCTATTTGAATGCAGATCCTCATGTAAATCTTTCCTGGGGAATCCAAGAACAGAGTTCTCCATTCACACAACACAGACTCTCCTACTGATAACAGATTTTCCTTTGTCCTGCAGGCTTGCTAAGTGGCTGCACCAAACACCTACTTAGACACCGGTCAGTGACCCAGTCAGGCTCTCATGGTCTGTTAAGCATCTCCAGGAGAGCTGGGCAATGGTTGCCCAGACACCAGGGCCCTGGAAGGTTCTCTTTAATAACAGTTTACCAAGGCTCCTGAGGAGAAAACAAAATCTTGGTTAACAATTGTCTTTTGAATTAACCTCCGCATAGATAAATAATGTTTGTTAATATAAATTGAGGTTTTATGATAGTTTATAAATGTACAGCTTTGTAATACCTACTCTGATGGAAAATGGGACCCTGCCAGGATAGCTTAACCTGCGCAAGGTCACAGAGCCGATCAGCACAAAGCCACCGCTAAAACTCAGATGTCAGGGCAACAATGACTTCTGCTGTTTCCTCCATTAGTGACTCTAAGTGTGGGGTTTTAGGGCAAATGCAAGTTCTAGGGGAAACAGTTTAGGGTAAATGATCACTTCGGAATCTTTAAAGTACTGGTGACTGTCTGCTTCTGTGATCGTATGTGTTCACCTGAGCACAGGGAAATTGATTACTTCTTCATTTTGCCAGGCCTCTAACAGTCGAGTGTATGTGGTATGGTAGTTTGAGCGTACTTCTGTTATGGAGTACTGTTGGTTTATTAATTACTTTATTCAGTCGATCAAAGTTAGGGATGTGATTGGGGGTCACGTCACATACCTGTGTCAGTGGGAGTTAAGGTAACTCACGCCCACAGGACTTTACAGGAACTTTACTGGGTATTACTGTCTATTGCTCAGGGACAGTAATCCTGCTGGAGAGCAGGGTTTAAGGCTTGGGAAAATGAGCATCAGCATCACCACACTTGCAGAAAGAGAGAAGCTCTGAACCGGCAGACCCATGGACAATTTGGAACTCCTCTGTGGTTGGAGCCTACCGCCCCTCCCGCATTTCCACTCAGGAGCTGGAACCGCAGTTCCAGGGAGCGCCACTAGGGACCGCCACTTCTCCACATATCCGCTGGTTTCCTCAAAGCGTTGTAAGGGGCCATAGCTGGCCTGGGACTTCATATCTGTGCAAGTTACTGGCTGGACAGGAGATTGGTCAGGTTAAGGACATTTGTCATGAGGTCCAGATAATACAGCCTGAGAATCAATGGGGTGGGGTGGGGGGGCAGGTTAATAACCACTATTATGCTTTCTGTTTCAGCCACTGTCTTGAGGGTCAGTACTATTTGTGGTTATCCCTAATCTACTTATGAGTTACATAAAAACTTTACTCTGGTCCCAAAATGACTTCAGAGTTTCTGGCAGGCCCATGTGTCACTGTCTTTGAGAAAAGAGAATGGCCACTGCATTGTGCAGCTGTCCCTGGAGGCTTGGGTGTTACAGAGGAGGGGCCCAGGGATCAATCCTCCACCCTACACAAGGCCTCTCTTTGCCTCACCCAGAGCCCACCCTGCACAGAGGGCACCTCCTCTCCTCCTGCTGTCCCTCCTGCTGTTCTCCTGCTGTCCTCCTGCTCCCCTTCATCTTCCCCAACCCATCATTAGTCCCATTCTTTATATTTATGGTGATTTTAAAACATTTGAAAGTTCTACATATTTAAACTGATTTGACACAGGGTAATATGGGACAAACTCATCTCTTCACCTAAAAACACACCTGGTACCTTATTTTTTCAAGTTAATTTCAAAATCAGAGCTCCTGCATAGCCAGTTTTCACTCTGAGAGGCGTGTGTGAAGTAAGACCCATTCGCCCACTAAAGACTCTCTGAGCCTTCCTGGAATGAGAAGGTCCCTGCTGTTTTTGAAGAGAGCTGCTTCTTGCCCATGTGGAGTCACCTGGCAGTCTTCACAGACTGAGGTTCTCTGGGAGTGGCGGGCAGAGAAATAGACCATGTTGTCGTGTCCAAATAGCGACATTTGCAATTCTGTGGTAGATTGTTTAAATTTCACTGCATGGGGGTTTTTCAGGGCAGGGCTGCAGAGACACACTAAACACAACTCTGGGAATAATGTAGTCACTGGGAAGAGGACCGAGGCATGAAAACAATGACTGTAGAGAAGATGCAAACAGGAAGGCTTGTAGATCAGGTATACTATCATTACCAAGAGACCATTTTCCTATCAAATTTAGCACTAGACGCGACACAGCATTGTGCCCAGTTTGAGGTTTCATGATAGGAAAGGGAGGGATTCTGAAGCCCACACCTACCTCGCACACAAGGCCTAATGTGCAGCCGTGAGCTGGCTTCTAGCACTACCTTGCTCCATTGATTCAGACGTTGAGTAATCTGCTCAAAGCCACGCAGCAAATGAAAAGAGTCGAAATTCGCATCCAGGGCTGTCTGACTCCAGGTCGGTGATTTTAAACGCCACTGACTAAAGGCCCTGCCTGCAAGCAGCAGTGAAGGACCTGGGGTGATTCTGTTTAGACACAGAAACCTGAAACCAGACTCACTATTGATCTACAAGTATGCTTTAAAGGGTTTATGCATAAAGGAATGAAATTAGCTCCTTTCTCTCTCTCTCTCTCTCTTTTTTTTTAGTGGAGAATTCAACCTCAATTTATAGTATGAGTTGAATATGGTGAAGAGTGATTATGTCCTGTGACATCACCGAGGGGTCCGGCTCTGTGAGGCAGAGTCCACGTCTGTCTTCCTCATCTTGAACCCCAGGTCTACTCAGTGCCCGGCACATCCACTCAGTCTAAAATTAATCAGATTATCTTTTTAAACACAGCAGTTTCATTGGGACAT
The DNA here is from genome assembly GCF_007474595.2 of Lynx canadensis. Lineage (NCBI taxonomy): Eukaryota > Metazoa > Chordata > Mammalia > Carnivora > Felidae > Lynx > Lynx canadensis. The sequence continues at coordinate 82,859,968 of NC_044303.2, read as the reverse complement.
AATTTCATACAATAAAAGCACCCTTTTAAAGTGTATATTGAGTGGTTGTGGTATTTTCAGAGTTGTGCGATCATCACCAAATTCAATTTTAGATTTAGTTTGTTGAATGAATGAATGAAAGTGTGTATGAGGCTTTCAATCATTTGTTTCAGGTGCTGATACAGGATAGACGTTCTCTGCTGCGGAACAGCGTGAGCATGGTCCTGCCTGGACGTGACGGATAAAGTGAGCTGTCTCCAAGGCACCTGCCACACTCCATCCATCTGACCAAGGCCCACTGATTCCTTTCACATCTCCACGTTATGTGTTCTGGAATCAGGGCTAGTTTTTTCACGTCGAAGAGTTTTAAACTGATTTATTTAGATATTTGTTAAAGTAACAATCACAGGTTTTTAAGGTGAATTACACAATCCACTTGAGAATTATAAACAAATACACAACGGCACAAATATGGTGACAGAGTAAGTGTTAGAGGCCAGAGAAAAAACCTAATTCAAAGCCCTTTAGCTCCCAGTATTACTTCTCTGCATAACTGGTTTCTAGTTATCAGCCCGGAAGCACAAAGAATAGTTCTGTTGCATCAGCCTGTCAGGCACACTGTGTAAACACACACAGTTCTGGAGTGCTGTCTTATGCACACGTGCAGCTGTCCTCCATGTGATATCGGTGAGGAGGGCCTGGCCGACCTCCCGAGCCGGCGCCCCGAGGACCAGCACTGTTGTGGCTTCAGGGAGCCCGTGGCTGCCTCGCAGTTTCTCTCACCACACCGCTCAGATTTGCCTTCTTTTCCCACTTTGCGTTTTGAGTCTTCCCCTCCTCCTTCGCTGTTGGGGCTTGGGCTTGGATGTGGCCTTGCTAAATCCCAGTTTCAGTTCCTGCTGGACCAGAATTACAAATCAGAAACACTTTCCCTAGGGAAGGGCGCTAAAATATCTATTCACTCGAATGCAAGGGAAATGGGGTATTTCAATTCACTGACAATTCTTTTCATTTAGAATCAATCATATAATCCTTTTTTAACATAACAACTTCATTGAGCTATAGTGTTGTACCATACAATTATTCCTTTAAAGCTATATATATGAGTGGTTTTGTTATGTTCAGAGTTGTGCAGTCATCACCAAATCCAGCTTAGAAGCTTTTACGACCCTTCCCCACCAAGAGAAAACCACCGTGCCCCTTAGCTCCTGCTCCCCACCTCCCCTCCCACAGACCCTGGCAGCCACTAACTCACTTTGCATCTCTCTGGGTTTTCATATTCTGGGCATTTCATCTAAATGAAATCATACAGTATATGCCCTTTGGATCTGCCCTCTTTCACAGAGTCTGATGTCTTATAGGGTTACCCACAAAGAAGCACATATCCAAACTCTATTCTTTTTATAGCTGCATAATATTCCATTGGCTGGTTCTACCACCTTGCTTACCTGTTCATCAGCTGATGGATGTTTGGGTTGTTTCTACTTTTTGGCTATTATAAATACTGTTGCTCTGAACATTCTTGGACAAGGAAGGGTATCTGGTCAAGAAGGACTCCTGTGGATTCTTGGACCATTTTCTAGCCTTCTGGTCCTTTACATAAAACAGCTCTTTCCTCCCTAGCCCTACGGTTTTCAAATAGTTTGATTTTGGTTTTCTTTCTGAAGGGAGGAGCTCTCCTGTAAAAGTGTCCTGCTAACCCCACCCTCACCTCCATGCTGACTATGTTCCTGATGTTTCCAAGGCTGGGAGGCTGGGACTTGTTGGGGGAAAAGCAAGTGCACCCTTAGAGAAAGTCTTTCTACTTCAAAGCCAACAGACCCAACAGCAGGAAAGAAATTTTTGACTGAGGAATCCTATAGTGGGCGTCCTTCCCTCTGCCCCTGGGCCTGTCACCCTCTTCCTTCTGCACATACAGACATGGAAGCTGAAGGCCCTGGGAACTTAAAACAGGGCAGGAAGGATGCTTGTGACAGAGCCATCTTTTGATTTGGGACGCTCAGATGGTAATTGTTTCTGATCTGGGATCCAGAGGCAATGAGTTGTTTCCTTAGGCTATCCCTGTTTGTCTTTTCTTGCAGAAGGGATAACCTCAGCAGGAGGCCCACATCCCTAGGGTCTGGTCTTTGTCAGAACTGTGAGTGCTTTTGTGCCCAGGCAAGTTTCCCCGACTGCATCAAGCAGGTGCCTCGAGCTGACGCTTCAATAAAGTGCAGTGTCTGCGCTGCAGCTGCAGGAAACACTATTTCTAGGAGGCTGTTTTCCCTTCCTTTGTTTTACTTTATCTTAACATCTCCTTTTGCTCTTGGGCTTTATCTGTTTCCTGTTTTGTAAAAGAGGAATTTCAAGAGTCAACGTAAATAAGTGAAGGATGGATTTGAAGCGTAGGTTCCAAGCATTTTCCTGACATTTGCTAAAGAAAACAATATAAAGGAGGAAAAAGTAAGGAAACAAAACATAGGAAAAAAACCAGAAATGAGAGCAAACACGATACTTACATCAATAAACAAATGGATAAAACTGAGGGGAAAAAGCCTCTGGGACTAGACTATAAAGCAAATTTACAGTGTTCTGCTTAAAGACACAAACCTGAAATAAAATGACACAGATATGAAGTATACCGCGATGTCAAAGAACAAATGAGCCTGAGAGGGACAGAAACCAACTGAAGGAGGCAGCAGAGACGAATAAAACACGAGGCCCAGTAGATTGGGCCCAGGACGCCAAGAACTGGGGCCAGAGACCAGCGTTCCTGCCCCAGGAAGAGGAGGTGGAGGAGGAGGAGGGGGAGGAGGAGGAGGTGGTCCCCCCCTCCCTGCTCTGATGCAGGGAGTGGGGTGGGGGACACATGCTGTTCACCTGCTGGGAGTGGAAGCCTCTGGAAAGCAGCTGGTGTGAAATAGAAAGAGTATGAAAATTTTTGATATTGCAAACTGCTATTTTTAACTCACAATAAATTTGGAAAAAATGAACTCTGATCTCTAACACAATATAAAAAATTCCATATTTATTAAATTCTACATTAATTAAAGATTTAAAGCAAATCAAGAAAACCATAAAAGCATTAGGAGAAAATATAGGAGAATATAGGGGAGAAAGTGCTCTCCCCTTTCTGTGGAAGGCACTAGAACTAGATGCCATAAAAGAAAACAGTGGCTGATTTGTCTCCCTAAAAATAAACTTAGGTGAAATGATAATAATGTAGCAAAAAATATTTGTGACATTGATAATAGAAAAAAGTAAATATTGATAATATATAAACAGCCATTACATATTAACAACTAGAAGAGAGACAGACCAGTAAAAAAGACGACACCAGACAATTAATACATAGAAATTGAATGGAGCGAGACTCTAAAACACGTATGATGCCAAGTGCTGGCAGGACTGTGAGGAAACAGGGACTTGAAGCCACTGCAAAGTGCAAGTTGTTAGACTGTATCGGAGGGCAGTGCGGTAGTATCAGAAAATTAAATGTGCATACCTTTTGATTAAACAATTTACTTTTAGGTATATAAGTTACAGAAATGACATGGAAAGAGACACATGCACCAGGACTACTGTCATAGTTTCCTCTGGAATAGTGAGAACCTGCAAACACCGTACATTTCTGTAGTTATGGAACTGATTAAATAACTTAAGGTGTATCTCTACAAAAATTACCTTGTAACTGCTAAGGAGGAATGGAGATCTTTATGTACTGACACGAGACTATTTCCATGATACATAATAGATGAAAATGAGCAATTTACAGAAAACTGAGTAGACTGTGATCCCATTTTTGTTTGAATAAACAGATATATATAAATGATGAATAAAAGTCAACGTTCATCAGCAAGTTAACAGTGATTAGTTCTCAGGAGTTCAATCCAAAGGCAGCCTCACATTTTACTTACACACTCTACTGTTTGACATTTTATTTTTCACAATAAATAAATATGAGTTTTGTAATTAAAAATAAAGACTTGAAATGAAATATTCAAGGTTTCGATGTAAATTGAAAAATAAATTAGATTTTCCAAATGCCTCAGCAATTAGTAATTATTTATTGGTTATGCAACTTTGGGAAAGGTGCTTTACTCTCTCCGTACCTCCAGATTCTGTAAGAAATGTCCAAGGCAAACAGGCAGGAAAGCTAGGGCTTCTCAAATCCTTCCCAGTGCCAACCCAGATGCCTGTGGGGCCAGTGGCTACCTAAAGGAGCAGGGCATCTTGGACAAGGGAACTGGGCTTTGGGGGCTACGGGGCCTGCTCAGGGATGGGGCGTTGGAGCTGGGGGGTGTTTATTTAAACTTTGGTGTCTATGCAATTTCTTACAATGGACTGGACTTCGAGGGAAAGCAATCTGCTGAAATGTCCCACAACATAGTGGCGGTCTATTCAGGTAAGAGGAGTAAGTGACGATATTACAAGTCTATAAGTGATTCACTCAGGACATTAATAAGCAAAGTAATTTAATTTCTTAAATTTTTTTAATGTTTGTTTATTATCGAAAGTCAGAGAGAGTCAGAGTGTGAGCAGGAGAGGGGCAGAGGGAGAAGGAGCACAGAATCAGAAGCAGGCTCCAGGCTCTGAGTTGTCAGCACAGAGCCCGACACGGGGCTCGAACTCACAGACAATGAGATCACAACCTGAGCCGAAGTCGGACGCTTAACCGACTGAGCCACCCAGGCGCCCCAATAAGCAAATTAATTTAATTACAGATGACATTAATGACAAAATTAAATACTTATTTTTCTTCATTCAGGGTTAGGGTTTTGCCAGCAAGAAGGATAAGATAAAGAGGGAGAGTTTAGAATTTAAATTATTTGGCAAACTTTTTCAAATTATTCATTTTCTTTGCCTTTCTCGACATAGTGTGCCATAACCAATTTGGCACTGTCACATGATTTCCTGCATACCATCTTGCTAAGTTGTTATTTTTCACCATATCTCTCTCCCTCAACCTGTAATCAATCAGTTGAGTTCATTTTCGTCTCCTTATGACTTCTTTGTGTGAGGAAACAGTGCATTCATCAGCTGAGTCACTGTGCTGGGTCTTTTTTTTTTTTTAATTTTTTTTTAACGTTTATTTATTTTTGAGACAGAGAGAGACAGAGCATGAATGGGGGAGGGTCAGAGAGAAGGAGACACAGAATCTGAAACAGGCTCCAGGCTCTGAGCTGTCAGCACAGAGCCGGACGCGGGGCTCGAACTCACGGACCGCGAGATCATGACCTGAGCCCAAGTTGGCCGCTTAACCGACTGAGCCACCCAGGCGCCCCTGCTGCGTCTTAATAGTATTAGGAGAGGACCGTTTGGCAAATGCTTTCAGACAATAGAATAAAATGCCATAAAACAAGAAAGAATCAGTGAGTCCAAATGCATAACTCCAATGAAGCGAATGGAAATTTCAAATAGCTGTGGATGTGCAGCAAACAAGAAACCACAGGCACCTTGTCACGGTGCATGTCTTCAATTTCCCAGGACACGTTGCTCCGGAACTTTGTGCCCGTCAGCCCTTCCTGGTCTTCTGCCACCTCTGGGCTCTGTGTAACAACAGCTCTCGGTTTGTGATCCTTTCCAGAGTGGTTTTCCTTTCTCTTTGCACTCCATGAAGTCCCTGTTCTCTTCTCCCCCTGCTTAGACTCCAAAAAACAGCATAGATAGTTCTTGAAGTACTGACGGAGTTAAGACCAGTGGAAGCCTTCCTACTGCATTGGAGAGAATGGGCGGGAGTGCTCAGAAGGCAGGAAGGGCTCCCAGAGACGGTATATTTCCTCTTTCTCACTAGTCTGACAAACATTTGGTAGTGCATCTTGCTGCAGGTGCCTGGTTGGGGAGGAGCTGGGCTTCAGAGGTGAGCGGTGACCTCACGGCCCAGGTAAGGGAGAGAGCACGCAGGCACGGTGAAGAGGAGGAAAAGCAGCTCAGTGGTGTCGATGTGCTGGGGACACAGAGGTGGGGATGCTCAGGGCTTCCTGAGGACAGAGGGAAGAAGTGGCAATCAGAAGTGATGCTGGGACAGAACCCTGAAACGACAGAGGTGTGAGCAGGAAGGCAAGGAGAGGAAGGACATGCCCGGTGGCAGGGGCATCTAGGAGCCTGACAGAGGCTGGACCCTGGAGGGCCAGGTGCCGCTGGAGGAGTCCTGACTTACTGTGCAGGCAGCGCAGGGCCACAGAAGGCTGTAAAGCACATTCTTGCATTTCGAAAGGATCATTGTAGAGAAAGGGTGGAGAGCAGGTGAGAGAGAATGTGCGTGGAGGGGCCACTGCAGGGGCCCAGGTGACGGATGAGAAGGCCAGAGGCAGGGCTGCATGCAAAACGCTGCCATGCTGTGCCCTGTAAGATGCATTCCCATTTCAGAGCCCTTTAGGGGTATGTGTGCATGGAAGTGGGGGGGGGGGGGTTGTATCTTAGAGTCTGTGGAGTATGTTTATCTCACTTAGTCCTTAGAGCTAGCTACTCTATCATTAGCCTTACTGAGGTTAAAACTTACCCAAAGTCACAGAGAACGGGTAGTGGCACTAGATTTGAGCGTGTGATCTAACTGGGTGGGACACTGAGGTAGACTCATCCGTTAGGCTGATGGCTGGGGGGCGGGGGGGGCAACGGGGTTAAAGACACGATGTGTGAAGGAATGTGCAGCAGAGGAGTGGTGTGGAGCAAAGGCGGAGGGGTAGGAAGGGCCCAGCACTGCTCCAAGAAGTCATTGCCAAATCCAATTATAGGAAGCTTTTTTTCTGTTTTCTTCTAAGAGTTTTATTGTTTTAGGTTGTGCATTTAGTTCTTTGATACATTTGTGAATTTTTGTTTATAGTTTAAGAGTCCAACTTCATTTTTTTTTGCATGTGGGTATCTAGGTTTCCCAGTGCTATTTGTCGAAAAGACTGTCCTTTCCCCATTGAATGGTTTTGGCATCCTTGTCAAAAATTATTTGACCATATATGTAAGGGTTTATTTCTGGGAATTCTATTCTATTCCACTGGTCCATATGTCTGTCTTTATGCCAATACCACACCATTTTGATTACTGTAACTCTGTAACTCCCTGATTGTGAAGTCAAGGAGTGTGAGCCCTCCAGGCTTCTTCTTCTTTTTCGAGATTTTGTTTTGGCTGTTTCAGGTCCCTTGAGATCCCATATAATTTTAGGATGGGTTTTTTTCTATTTCTGCAAAACTGTCATTGGGGTTTTGATAGGCATGACACTGAATTTATAGATCACTTTGAGTAGTATTGACATTTTAACAATATTAACTCTTCCAATCTGTGAACATGCCATGTGTTTCCATTTATTTATGTCTTCTTTTATTTCTTTTGGCAATGTGTTATACTTTTTATTGTACAAGTCTTTCGCCTTCTTAGTTAATTCCTAAGTATTTATTCCTTTTGAGACTATTGCAAATGGAATTTTTTGTAATTTCATTTTCAGATTCTTCATTGTTCATGTCTAGAATGCAATTGATTTTTTGTGTTGACTTAGTGTCCTGCTACTTTGCTGAATTCATTTATTAGTTCTAACAGTTTGTGTGTGTATGTGTGTGTGTGTGTGTGTAATTATTAAGATCTTCTACGTGTAAGAGCATATCATCTGTGACCAGACATCATTTTACTTCTTTCTTTCCAATTTGGATGCCTTTTATTTCCCTTGACTATTTGTTCTAGCTAGAACTTTCAGTACTATGTTGAATAAAAGTGCTGAAAACAAAATTGTCCTGAACTTAGAGGAAAAGCTCTCAGTCTTTTACCATTATGATATTCACTGTGGGTTTTCCTATGTGGCTTTTATTATATGGAGGTATGTTCCATTCTATTCCTAGTTTATTGAGTGTTGTTATCATGAAAGGATGCTGAATTTTGTCAAATGCTCTTTCTCGTCAATTGAAATAATCATGTCTATTTTTCCCCTTCATTCTGTTAATGTGGTTTACTTTTTTTAAAAAAGATTTTTTAACATTTATTTATTTTTGAGAGACAGAGAGAGACAGGGCATGAGTTGGGGAGGGCAGAGAGAGAGAGGGAGACACAGAATCTAAAGCAGGCTCCAGGCCCTAAGCTGTCAGCACAGAGCCCAATGCGGGGCTCAAATTCACAAACCATGAGATCATTACCTCAGCCAAAGTTGGACACTTAACCAACTGAGCCACCCAGGTGCCCCGTGTTAATGTGGTTTACTATATTGATTGGCTTTGATATGTTGAACCATCCTTGTATTCCAGAAATAAATCTCACTTAGTCATGGTATATGATATTTTTAATATGCTACTAATCGGTTTGCTAGTATTTAAAGAGACAATATTCATAAGGGATATTGGTATGTAGTCTTCTTTTCTTGTGGAGTCTTTGTCCAACTTAAGTATTAGGGTAACATTGCCCTCATAGAATGAGTTAGGAAGTGTTTCCTCTTCATTTTTGGGGAAAAGTTTGACAAGCATTGGTATTACTTTTTCTTTAACTATTTCGTGTAATTCACCAGTTAAGCTGTAGGGTCCAGGGCTTTTTTTGTTAGGGGATTTTTGATTACTGATTCCATCTTCGTACTAATTATAGGTCTGTTCAAATTCTCTGTTTTCATGTTTTAGTCTTGGTAGGTTTTGTGGTTCTATGAATTTGTCCATTTCAGCTAAGCATCCAATTTGTTGGCATATGATCCTTCATAGCATTCTGCTATAATCCTTTTTATGTCTATAGCATTGGTAGTAATGGCCCTACTTTCATTTCTTATTTTCATAAGTTGAGTCTCTTCTCTATTTTCCTTAGTGTGTCTACCTAAAATTTTGTTAATTTTTTAAATCTTTTTGAAGAACCAACTTTTAGTTTCATTTATTTTCTCTATTGTTTTTCTACTCTTTATTTCATTTATCTCTGCTCTATACTTTATTATTTCCTTCCTTCTGTTAGCTTTAGATTTAGTTTGTTCTTCTTTTCCTAGTTCCTCAAGTAGTAAAATTGGGTTGTTCTTTGAGATCCTTTTTTTAAATGTGTGTGCAGCTATAATTTCCCTCACTGGCACCAATTTCCTGCACGTCACATAAGTTTTGGTATGTTGTGCTTTCATTTTCATTTGTCTCTAAGTATTTTCTGTTTTTTGTTTTCTTCTTCGACCTATTACTTATTTATGAGTATATTGTTTAGGGGCACCTGGATGGCTCACTCAGTTAAGCGTCCAACTCTTGATTTTGGCTCAGGTCATGATCTCATGGTTCATGAGCTCAAGCCCTGCATCAGGCTCTTTGCTGACAGTGAAGATGCGGCATGGGATTCTCTCTCTCTCTCCCTCTCTCTCTGCCCCTCCCCACGTGCTGACACTTGTTCTCTCACACTCTCTCTCTCAAAATAAATAAATAAATAAACATTTTTAAAAAAGTGTTTATTGTCTAATTCCCAGAATTTTGTGAATTTTCCAGTTTTCCTTCTGTTACTGATACCTAATTTCATCCTGTTATGGTCAGAGAAGATACTTTGTATGATACCTATCTTTTTAGATCTATCAGTATTTGCTTTGTGGCCTAAAATATGATCTGTTCTAGAAAATGCCACATGTACACTTGAGAAGAATGTGTATGCTGTTGTTGGGTAGAGTGTTCTGTGTATGTCTGTAGGGTCTAGTTGGCTTGTTGTGTTAGGTCTTCTATTTATTTACTTATCTTCTGTCTGGTTGTTCTGTCCATTGTTGTAAACAGGATACTGAAGTCTCCAATTATTATTGTAGAACTGTCTATTTCTACCTTCAATCATGTCAACTTTTGCTTCATATATTTTGGTGGTCTGTCCTTAGGTGCACAAATGTTTATAATTTGATATCTTCTTGTATTAAAACTTTTGTTAATATATAACGTCCTTCTTTGTCTCTTGTAAACTTTTTTGTATCTAAAGTATATTTTGTTTCATAGTAGAATAGCCACTTCTGCTCTATTTTGGTTGTTATTTGTGTGAGATATTTTTTACCATACTTTAACTTTCAATCTATTTGGCTCTGAAGTGAGTTTCTTGTAGGCAGTATATAGTTTGATCATGTGTTTTTATCCATTCTGCCAATCTCTGTCTTCTGATTGGAGAGTTTATCCATTTATATTGAAAGTAATTCCTGGGGCACCTGGGTGGCTCAGTCGGTTAAGCACCCAACTTTGGCTCAGGTCATGATCTCACAGTTCATGAGTTGGAGCCCTGCATCGGGCTCTATGCTGACAGCTCAGGGCCTGGAGCCTGCTTCAGATTCTGTGTCTCCCTCTCTCTCTGCTCCTCCCCTGCTCACACTCTGTCTCTCTCTCTCAAAAATAAATAAAGATTAAAAAAAATTTTTTTAATAATTCCTGGGGCACTTGGGTGGCTCGGTTAGGTAAGTGTCTGACTTTGGTTCAGGTCTGTGATCTCACAGTTCATGAGTTGGAGCCCTGCAACAGGCTCTGCTGTCAGAACAGAGCCTGCTTAAGATCCACTTTCCCCTCTTTCTCTGCCCTTCCCCCTCTCAAAATAGATAAACATTAAAATAAATTTAAAAAGTAATTACTAATAAGGAGGGACTTTTGCTATTTTGCTATTTGTTTTCCATATGCCTAATAGCTTTTTGTCTTTTATTTCCTGCATTACTGTCTTCTTTAGTTGATTTTTTGTAGTAAAACATTTAAATTCCTTTGTTTCTTTTTGTGTATATTCTATAGCTATTTTATTTGTGGTTACCATGAGGATTGCATTTGACATCCTAAAGTTATAACACTTTACATTTAATCAATATCAGATTAACTTCAATAATATATAAAAACTGTTCTTTCACTGCTGTCTTCCCATCCTTTTTAGTTATTGATTTCATAAACTTACTTTCTTTAAAAAAAAATTTTTTTTTACATTTATTTATTTTTGAGAAACAGAGTGAGACAAAGCATGAGCAGGGGAGGAGCAGAGAGAGAAGGAGACACAGAATCCAAAGCAGGCTCCAGGTTCTGAGTAAGCGGTCAGCAGAGCCTGATGTGGGGCTCGAACCCACGAACTGTGAGATCATGACCTGAGCCGAAGTCGGATACTCAACCTACTGAGCCACCCAGGCACCCCAATCATAAAATTACATTCTAATACATCATGTGCCCCATAAAATAACAATTCTTTTAAATAAATTAGTCTCTTAAATTATGTATAAAATAAGATTTGGAGCTCCAAATTTCCAGTAATAGTAGCTTTGATATTTGCTCATGTGTTTACTGTTATTGAGATCTTTATTTCTCCATATGGCTTTGATTTACTGCATAGTAACTAGTAATTTCACCCTGAAGGACTCAGGGTGGAGAAGGTCAAGTGGTAATGAACTCCCGCAGCCTTTATTTATTTGGGAATGTCTTGATTTCTCCTTCACTTTTGAAGGACAGATTTTCCGGATATGGGATTCTTGGTTGACATTTTTTTTTTCTTTTGACACCCTGCTAATCTGCTAATTATCTCATTTATGATCCCTGTATGTAAGATTTGCTTCTTACTTGAAGCTTTTAATATTCTTTGTCTTTGTCTTTCCGAAGTATGATTATAATGTGCCTCAGCATGGATCTCTTTGAGTTCATCTTACTTGAAGTTCATTGAACTTCTTGGATGAAATCTGGGAAGTTCTTATCCATTATTTCTTCAAATATCCTTTCTGCCCCTTTCTCTCGTCCTTCTGGAACTCTCACAATATATATGTTGATCCACTTAATGATATCCCAAAGGTCCTTCAGGTTCTGTGCTTTTCCTCAATCTTTTTTCTTTCTGTTCCTCAGCCTGGATACTTTCCTTTGTCTTACCTTCAAGTTCACTGATTCTTCCTTCTGCCTGCTTAAATCTTCCTTTGAATCCCTCTAGTAAATTTTTCTTTTCAGTGATGGTACTTTTAACTTCAGAATTTCTTTTTGGTTTCTTTTTAGGTTTTCTATCTCCTTGTTAATATTTCCATTTTGTTCATACATAATTCTCTTGACTTTCTCCACATCTTTCTTCAGTTCTTTGAGCATTTAAAACCATTGTTTTAAAATCTTTGTTTTATATATCTGACATCAGGTCATTTTCAATGACAGTTTCCTTTTATGCATTTTTTTCTCCCTTTGAATAGGCCTTTCATGTTTATTTGCATGCCTTATAATTTTTTATTGAAAACTAGACATTTGGATCCAGTACTGTGGTAACTCTGGAAGTAAGATTCTCCCCCTTCCTCAGAGCTAGTTGGTTTTTATTATAATTAATTAATTTATTTATTTTGTTTGTTGCCATAGGCTAACTCTGTGCTGAGGATCAGCCTGAGGTGTAACCTTCTAATTTCTTTTCTGAGCCTTTTTCTGAGCATTCAAAGGACACTTTCTAATTTTCCATGTACATGCAGTTGTTTTTGTATGTCCGAGTCTTTAGTGTCTGACTCCCAAAGCGGGGAAAGGGAAAAATGAGATGAGGTGGGTAGATAAAGGACACTGGTTCTTTAAATTCCCTGGAAGTCATTTCAGCAGTAGCAGGATGGTCTTGCAACAAGAGTGGTTGTCACCTCTTCATCTGCACATTTGTGATCAGAAGCAGCAATCAGTGATCACAGCATCGACCTGATATTTGGAGGTAAGGGTCTTTTGTTGCCTACTTTGGCTATCACAGGCTGCTCTAGGACCACGTGTACAGCTGCCCATCATGAGTCTGTGGGCGGGCAATGTGTAGATGCTACTTTGCTAAGAGCTGATATTGACTGAAATTTACCACAATTTTATACCCAAATCTTCCCCCTGGAAGTTATAAGTTTTCAATAGATTCCAAAGTAGTTTCAATAGAGCTCCAAAGTAGTTACTTCAGACAGATTTTAATTGCACAATTGTCTAGGTAGAGAGACAGATTCCTGGTGCTTCCTACTCTACCATCTTCCTAGCAATGAGCTTTATTTAGCCTCTTAAGGCCTGTTCTCTTAAGACGAAAAACTTCCTGATCTCATACAAATGTCTTGGATATGTGCAATCACCAGCATAGTCAATGGGAATAGTTTCATCATCCTCAAAAAGAAACCTTGTACTCTTTAACTATCAACTCACTATCCCTCCCTGCCCCCAACCCTAAGTGACCACTAATCTACTTTTTATTTCTATGGATTTCCCTATTCTGGACATTTCATATAAATTGAACCATATAACGTATTGGCTTCTTTCTCTCAGCATAAAGTTTTCTTTTCTTTTCTTTTTTTAAATATAATTTATTGTCAAATTGGTTTCCATACAACACCCAGTACTCATCCCAACAAGTCCTCTCCTCCCTGCCCATCACCCACTTTCCCCTCTCCCCCACCCCCCATCTATCCTTAGTTTGTTCTCAGTCTTTGAGAGTCTCTTATGGTTTCCCTCCCTCCCTCTCTGTAACTCCCCCCCCCAAAATGGTCTTCTGTTAAGTTTCTCAAGATCCACATATGAGTGAAAACATATGGTATCTGTCTTTCTCTGCCTGGCTTATTTCACTTAGCATAATACCCTCCAGTTCCATCCACATTGCTGCAAATGGCCAGATTTCATTCTTTCTCATTGCCAAGTAGTATTCTATTGTATATATAAACCACATCTTTATCCATTTGTCAGTTGAAAAATTTAGGCTCTTTCCATAGTTTGGCTCTTTCTATAGTTTGGCTATTGTTGAAAGTGCTTCTATAAACATTGGGGTACAAGTGCCCCTATGCATCAGCACTCCTGTATCCCTTGGGTAGATTCCTAGCAGTGCTATTTCTGGGTCATAGGGTAGTTCTATTTTTAATTTTTTGAGGAACCTCCACACTATTTTCCAGAGCAGAAAATAGTTCATTTTTGCTTTTAATTCCTTTGCCTTTGGAGACATGTTGAGTAAGAAATTGCTGCGGTTGAGGTCAAAGAGGTTTTTTCCTGCCTTCTCCTCTAGGGTTTTGATGGTTTCCTGTCTCACATTCAGGTCCTTCATCCATTTTGAGTTCATTTTTGTGTATGGTGTAAGAAAGTGGTCCAGGTTCATTCTTCTGCACATCGCTGTCTAGTTTTCCCAGCACCACTTGCTGAAGAGACTGTCTTTATTCCACTGGATATTCTTTCCTGCTTTGTCAAAGATGAGTTGGCCATACGTTTGTGGGTCCATTTCTGGGTTGTCTATTCTATCCCACTGTGTCTGTTTTTGTGCCAATACCATACTGTCCTGACGATTACAGGTTTGTAGTAGAGGCTAAAGTCTGAGATTGTGATGCCTCCTGCTTTGGTTTTCTTCTTCAATATTACTTTGGCTATTCGGGGTCTTTTGTGGTTTCATACAAATTTTAGGATTGTTTGTTCTAGCTTTGAGAGGAATTCTGGTGCAATTCTGATTGGTATTGCATTGAATGTGTAGATAGCTTTGGGTAGTATTGACATTTTAACAATATTTATTCTTCCAATCCATGAGCATGGAATGTTTTTCCATTTCTTTGTATTCAGCATAAAGTTTTCAAGGTTCATCCATGTTATACTGTTTTATTTAAAAAAAATTTTTAATGTTTATTTACTTTTGACAGAATGAGAGACAGAGCATGAGTGGGGGAGGGGCAGAGAGAGAGGGGCAGAGAGAGAGAATCCAAAGCAGGCTCCAGGCTCTGAGCTGTCAGCACAGAGCCCGACACGGGGCTTGAACTCACAAACCACGAGATCATGACCTGAGCCAAAGTCATGCCCCCATGTTATGCTATTCTAAATACTTCATTCCTTTAAATTCCTGAATAATATTCCATTGTGTGTGGGTATACCAAATATTGTTTATTCATTCTTCAGTTGATGAATATTTGTATTGTTCCTACCCTTGGCTATTATGAATAACACTGATGTAGATATTCCTATACAAGTTTTACTGTGGGCATATTTTCATTTCTCTTGTGTATTGTCTAGGAGTGGAATTACTGAATCATATGGTAACTCTATGTTTAAACATTTGAAAAACTGCCAGACTTTTTTCCAAAGTAGCTGCACCATTTTACATTTCTGCCAGCAGTGGATGAAGATTCCAATTTTTCCACATCCTCACCAACATTTGTTATTATCTGCCTTTGGTTCTAGCCAAACTTGTGGGTATAAAGTGATATCACATTGTGGTTTTGACTTGCATTTCCATGATGACTAATGATGTTGAACATTTTTTCATGTATTTGTTGTCCTTTTGTGTATCTTCCTTGGAGAAATATTTATTCAGATCATTTGCGTATCTTTAAATTGGGCTATTTTTCTTTTTATCATTTGGCTGTAAGAGTTCTTCATATATTCTGAATATATGCAAGTCCCTTATCAGATATATAACTTGCAAATATTTTTGCCCATTCTGTGGACTCTTTTCACTTTCTTGATACTGTCCTTTGAAGCACAGAAGTCCTTAATTTTAACTAAGTCTAATTTATCCAGCTTAATGTTTTCTCTTTTTTCATGCTTTTGGTGTCATATCTAATACCATTGCCAAAGATGAGGTCAGGAAGATTCACTTCTATGTTTTCTTATATGAGTTTTTATATTTTGTTTCAGCTTTTTAAAAAAAAAATATTTATTTTGAGGAAAGCACAAGCAGGGGAGGGGCAAAGCGAGGGGGCAGGGGATCTAAAGAGGGCTCTGCACTGACAGGCTGACAGCAGTGAGCCTGATGTGTGACTTGAACTCATGAACCACGAGGAGATCATGACGTGAGCAGAAACCAAGATTCAGTTGTTCAACTGACTAAGCCACACAAGTGCCCCTGTCTCAGCTTTTATATTTTGGTCTTTGATCCATTCTGAGTTAATTCTTGTATGTGGTGTGAAATAAGAGCCCAACTTTATTCTTCTGCATATGAGTATAGAATTGTTCCACACCATTTGTTGAAAAGACTATTCTTTCCCTATTGAATGGTCCTGGCATCTTTATTGAAAATAAATTGATATAGACACATGGGTTTATTTCTGGACTCTCAATTCTATTTCATTGATCCATGTCTGCCCTTATGTTGGCACCACATTGTCTTGATTACCACTGCTTTGCAGAAAGTTTTGGAATCAGGATACATGACTCCTATTTTGTTCTTCTTTTTCAAGATTGTTTGACTACTTGGTGTCCCTTGTCAGTTCCATATGAATTTTCAAATCCACTTGCCAATTTCTACAAAGAAATCAGCTAGGATTCTGGTAGGGGTGGCACTGAATCAGATCAGTTTGTGGAGTATGCCATGCTAACAATACGAAGTCTTCTGACTTACGAACATAGGATGTTCCCCCATTTATTTATTCTTTAATTTCTTTCAACAATGTTTTATAGTTTTCAGAATGTAAGTTTTGTACTTTCTTTATTAAATTTGTTCCCAAGTATTTTATTATTTTTGATGTTTTTGCAAATGAAACAATTTTCTTAATTTCAGTTTCAGATTGTTAATAGCAAATATATAAAAATACAATGGACTTTTGTATATTAATCTTGTGTCCTGCTACCTTGGTGAACTTGTGTATTAGTTCTAATAGTTTTGGGTTTTTTTAACTGGTTTCCTTAGGATTTTTTGTATGCAAGATCATATCATCTGTGAATAGAGACAGTTTTTTGTTTTCCTCTCCAATTTGAATGTCTTTTATTTCATGTTCAGTGATGCTTGGAACTTGCCACACTTTGCTGAAAATGAAGTCAGCTGCTTTGAGGGAACATCAAGAACCATTTATTTCATGGTTTGCATCTCACCCTACACAAAATCTCAGAGTCCTGGAGCTCAGAATAGCAAGCTTCTCTCTGTGTGACATCCCATGCTCTTCCATTGTAGTGGGGGAGAACACATAGATATTTATGGCTTGACTGTCCCAACATCAAACTCCTGTTTTATGAACTAGGCCAAGGGGATCAGGCCCCAGTATTCTCAGCAATACCACTCAAGGTGGAGCCTCCATTTTCTGAGTGGGAGCTGGGCAGAAAGGAGTCTTCATCTCTGGGCCACTCTCACCTGAGACGTGGTCTCAGTAATAGGCAGCTGGAGACACGATGATAAATGCTGAAGTCCTGCCTTTTCCAGAAAGAAAGCTTCTCCAGTGGGAAGTTGGAGAGAGAAGGAGCCCTTTGCTCTTGGCTGCATCAGCCTGGAAGGGTTGGGAGGGAGGGGGATGGAGTGTGTCTTAGTTCAAATACTATGGAATCTGTTCTTGCTGCATCACATTTCAGCAGATTTTCTTGGATAAATGTTTCTTCATATGGTGTATGTCCTTAGGACCATTTCCATAAACCTTAAATGATTGTTTTAAAAATAATTTTTATCAGTTTTAGTGGGGAGTGGGTCCAGAGACCTCCTTATGCTGTCATGCTTGGAAGACTTTCTCTGTGTGACTCATATTTAAGACTCTTCATTTATCATTGAGTTTTCAGTCTTGGGCAGATATTGGTTCTTGATTTTTTAAAAAAAAATTTTTTTGAAATTTATTTATTTTTGAGAGACACAGAGAGACAGAGCATGAGTGAGGGAGGGACAGAGAGAGGAGACACAGAATCCAAAGCAGGCTCGAGGCTCTGAGCTGTCAGCACAGAGCCTCACATGGGGCCTGAACCCACAAACTGCGAGATCATAGCCTGAGCCAAAGTCGGTCTCTTAATCAACTGAGCCACACAGGCCCCCTGGTTTTTGACTTTTTAAAAACATGAATATTCATTTCACCCTTATTTGTTTAATAGTCAAAGATTAAAGACAATCCAAATGCTCACCAATAGGTGAATGGATAAACAAACTGTGATGGCTCCCTACAATGAGCACTACTCAGCCACAAAAAGGAATGGTCTATTGACTCACTCAACCATGCTATTACATGGAGTAAATGGCAGAAAAAGACAGACAATGCATGGATCTACTCAGAAAATGCAAACTTGCCCACAGGGACAAAAAGACTGTGGATGTATGCGGATGGGAGAGAGGAGGGGTGGGGTAATTATTCATGGGAACAGGAGACCTGGAGGAGTGATGGGTATAGTTATTATCTTGTTTGTGGTGATATTCTCACAGGTGTAAAGCACGTCAAACTTATCAAACGGTACACTGAAAATATATAGTGTACCATATGCCAATTATATCTCAATAAAGCCATACAAAATAAAATGAAGAATTAAAGCCCAATTGTTGGTCATATAGTTTCTCCTATAGTGTTGACTTTTGCTACTGAGTAGTTAGCTAGCTAGGTACATCCATGCTATCTGAACCAACTAGTTTGCAATGTTCTGGGAATAGCCAAGATCTCCCTGAAAATTGGCTGATTCTCTTCCACACCCTGTGTTAACTTGACAAGTGTCTTTTATTAAATAAAGGACAGAGAAATGAAATGGCCAGTTATCAGGCCCAAACTGATGTATTCTTGACAGAAATCATTGACTTTTATTTTTGCTGGGGCTCCATTAAACTAATCACAAGGAGACACACCATTTCTACCACTACTTTGTGATGAGTCATTAGCTGAATTAGCTAGGTGCCTCCTACTTTCACACTCCAAACGTCAAGAGTTGCGCGAAGCTGAATTCGCTTTGAGTTTGAACGTGCAAAGCAACCACCCTTTGTCCTCAGCATATGGCCCAGAGCTGAACAATGAGAAATATGTCGGAAGGGAAAAGGAGGTCTTCTGCTGCTTTAAATCCAAGCAAGACAAGGAGGGGGTATGTGGCTTGCAAAGCCGGCCAAAATAATTTCCTGGTGTGGGAGGAGCTGGGTCGGTTCACAGGCCACCTTTGGCCCCTCACATCCCTTTCATGTTTCCTGAAGTCTGGTTCTGTCTGGCTCCCTTGTTCAAGCCCAGGGACTTCCTGTGGGCTTCTGACTGGCTGGTACCTCCCGGGATCACTTCTGCTTCCTCTTTTCCCTCCTTCTTCCCTTATTTCCTGTGTGTGACAGATCAGGCAGGTTCTGAGGGGGGAGCCATTTGATTGTGTGGATTCCCCTCCAGGCTGCTAGGGACTTGCTTATCAAAGAGAATCCAGGCATCTTGTGTGAGAAGCTCCCTGTAGGAGCCTATCCTGGCCTGAGTTGTATGGAGATTAACTATTAGCCTAGGCTCCCTCATAACATCTTTAAGCTTTAAGCTTTTAAGCTTTCATCACTCAACAGTGATTTTTATACTCAGGTGAAATATCTGTCTTTAATGCAGAAAGTGATTCCAAATGTAATGTAAACTATCCCAGGAGAATGGAGGTCTACCCATAGCTCCAGGTTTTTAATGACGGGCTGGACAGTGGCTGCAGCCATGAAGCATAGGGGCCATTCCTGACACGCAGGCCTGCTTCCCATCCTTCCAGGCCCCTCAGAGTGTAGCCCCAGGTGAACCACTGCTGAACTGGGAGACAAATTACTTTGATAAACCCAGTCCAGCAGGACTGTACGACCCACTTTTCCCATGGAGCTTTGGTCTGGGCCCACTACAGCCTTCCTATGAGACGCACTTCCTGTGCTTGAGGGTCAACTAAATTTTAATTTATTGCAGAATCTGGAAACCATTCTGAGCTTCTTGGAGACAGGTACAGGCTAAAGGTTTTAAGAGGACTGATTACTTCTGAAAACCCACCTGCATTACAATTATCCATCACTGTCACTACTGAACTGTCGCATTTAAAAGGAAAGGACAATGAGAGGGGCTTTTAGGATTCATAATTGTCTCCAAACTTTTATAGGCAGATTTTAAAGAGCATGGAGGCCTGCTATTCTCCATTTCTACAGAGAACTGCAATTTGGGTAAAAAACAATGTGGTTGGGAAAAAGCAGCACCAGCACGAGGCTGGGAGTGGCCACCTTGTCTGCAACAAGCAGGAGCAGTCACCACCCACATTGGAGACAGGAGTGCGTGGCCTTTGATGCCGTTTCCAGGCAAATATTGGGCCCATGGTGCACTGGCAGAAAACAACAGCCTTGGCTACTTTTGCAGATGAAAACCTAGGAGAAATGCCTGGGCACAGGCCCTGGGGTGGAACCTGCTTCCACCAGTTTCTAGGTGCCGTCCTCACCAAGTTCTGTCACTGCTCGGTGCCTCAGTTTCCCCATCTGTACACCAAGAAGCACAACAGACCCTTCCTCACGGGCTAAGTATGAGAGTTAGGCAGTGAGATGATGTAGCACAGTGGGACAGCACAGGTGCGCAGTGAGCTCACAGCACTGAGAGCTACTGTTTGTGGCCCTGTTCTGCGGTGGGCACGGAATCAGCCTGAGTCCCAGGCAATACTCTGATTCGTGGACAACACAGCAGGAAGCACAGGGCTCTCTGGAGGGGAAGGAAAGGCCCCGTTCTGGCTCAGGGGCAGCTATCCTGTGCAGGCCCTGGAGCTGAGCTCTCCGGGTCCTTCTGGGTTTGGTGCTGGCTGTGGGGTGCAGGAGCCCCAGTTACCTCTTACATGTGCATCTGTCCCCTGGTCCTCATGATGCAGGACACCCTCTCCAGCAGCAAGCGGTTATCCCTGTCGATGACCGCGAGATGTTCCTCCTCGAGCTGCGGACAGACACACAGACACATGGGGGGCCTTTGGAAGCACCAGCTGCATCTAGGCCATTACCGTGCAGATTTACTTAGCGGATTCCTTCAACCCCACATTTCCTTTGACTTGGGCACACTGCAGGTTTACACCGCCTCTTCAAATATCAGCAAGAGCTGTTGTAGCAAGCTTCAACAACGAGTATGACACATGCAGGCTCCTTTGTCTATAAATCGGGATACGTTAGGAAGGGGCCAAATTTCATATGCTCAGAATGGAAGTAACAGCAAGAACGCTATGATTCTTTGTGAAATTGGGTTACCGTCCAAAACTCAGTGAATGATGCTAATGAGGAAACCACTTCATGTTTTAAGAGAGGTGATTTTATACTGTGCAGAAGAAGAGATTGGAGCCCAGAGGAAATGAAAAATCTCTTGTTTTACGTTTTAAAGTTCACTGATCTATTGATTTGCTTGAGGATGACGTTTAGTTTCTGCTCTGCCCACTTCAGATATCATCACTAACAGGCACATAAAGAGCACACAGCATTTTGTTCTGGAGGCACTACTGTCAGAATAGCCATGAGCACCAGACAGCTTAAACTTCAAGAAATAAAATATCTGTGGAGGTCAAGAAATGGTCTTGTTTGAAGGAAGGGTACCGATTGCTCCAGAACGGCCCTGCCACTGCGCCTTCCTGCCCCTTCCGCTCTCTCCTCTGCAGACAAATGTCCGCAGGAAGACTGGAGAAGGGTCCCCATGCCCCTACTACCCGCCTGTGCTGGCGGAGTGAGGTTAACGGGCTGCTGACATGGCCCGGCATTGTCAACAACGGGAACCTTTATCCCTTGCCGAGCCGGCTGTTTCCATTTCTGGGGTTTCTGAGGCCACGTTCCCTCAGTTACAAGGGCAACTGAGGAAGAACTGGCATTACCTTCAGCTTCTTGAGTTTCAGGTGGAGGTGGCTGAGGCTCAGTGGGGCGCGAGTGTCCACGAGGGGCTGGGCATCCTGGACCTGCGACACAGAGAGGCAACGTGACCCCAGGCACACTTTTAGCCGGCAATTAACATGAACTCAGATTGGACAGCTTCTGGGCTGTGGCACCGGGGACAATTATAGATAATTGTTTGTGGCACTGAAGAGACCATGTCAGCCTTGGACAGACACTCCTGAATGAGGCTCGGGCTTGATTCAGAATCCAAGTATCCCCCGGAGGCCAAGGGGCAGCCCTGGGAAATGAGTCGTTTTCAAGTAGAGAATTAAGTGGGTATGGAGTGAGGACTCATGAAATGTAACTGCCAGTGGACATTTCTATTCTGTTGTCAGGCCTTTAAGACTGTGAATTATGAAACCGTGTCCACCTCATTCTACTTTCTGAGCCTCCAGCAACATGCCCAGGATAGGCACCTGAAACATTGATTAACTGGAAAACGATCTCTGCAGTTTCCCATCAGAAAATGCGCAAAGAAGGGAAGAAATTTACAGTTTAAAATGTGTTAGACTGGGACGCCTTGGGTGGCTCAGTTGGAAAAGCGTCCAACTTCCGTTCAGGTCAACATCTCAAGGTTTGTGAATCTGAGCTCCACATCAGGCTCTGCGCTCTCAGTGTGGATAGGATCCTCTGTCTCCCTCTCTCTCTGCCCCTGTCATGCATGTGCTCTTTCTTTCTCTCTTTCTAAAATAAGTACTTAAAAATAAAATAAAATGTGATGGAGTAAGTGCGCGAGGGCTATCTGTATTACCATCTGCAATAAAAAGGAATCTCCCTCCTCCATATTCTAGATACTTGGTATAGACCAAGGGCTAGATGGCAAGAATGTTGAAAAGCATGCTCAGGAATTGGCGCTTGGCCCCTAACATGAGGGAGGACTAAAGAACAGAAACAAGGGAGAAACACAAACACATACATGACCTGGAGGTTCTCTGTCACTGAGTGTGAAAGAAGACAAGAGCAGAGGTGGGCTGGTGGGCCACACAGCTTGGGTATTCATCCGGTCATGCAGCTGTGGGGTGGTGAGCAGAGGTGTGCCTCTGTGCTGTGGGTAGGGTCTGCAGGAGTCAGGCCTCCCGGGAGGTGTGTGTCTGTTGGGGTGGGGATGAGGGAGAAAGGGGTGCTGAAGAATGGCCCAAGTCTTGCAGCTTTGATGCCTGGTGACTCCAGAGCAGGAATAAAGATGGTGAGTAGTCTGGGGGGTGGCCAGTAAACCCTGTGTTGGGTGGGGCTATCTAGAAGCAAGTTGGTTGGGCTACAGGTAAAAATTTTAGGCTAATTATGGTTATTAAAAATATGACACTATGGTGGCTCAGCTGGTTAAGCATCTGACTTCGGCTTAAGTCAGGGTCTCACATTTTGGGAGTTTGAGCCCCATGTCGTGCTCTGTGCTGAACAGCTTGGAGCCTGGAGCTTGCTTTGGATTCTGTGTTTCCCTCTCTCTCTGCATCTCCCTGCTTCGTGCTCTGTCTCTCTGTCTCTCAAAAATAAACATTAAAAAATTAAAAAAATTAAAGTATGACACTAGCTTGCTTTATTATAGCACTTGCTTTTGACCAAGTTCTTTGGAACACACTGTCTTCCTAGATGCTCCTCTTGCCTATTATGCGCATTACATACAAATGAAAGGAAGCTCTTTCTCACAGAGACATGCCAGTTGAAAGATGAAGAAAGAGTGGAGACACTGAAAAGTTGCCATTTTATAGTCACCGTAGCACAGATTGGCTTGGCACAATCACCAACTGATGTTTAATCTTGGGGGAAAGTATGATGGAAAAGATGGAACTGGAGTAACTAACAGCTGGAGACAGCTGCCAAGGTGGACATGATGGCAAGTGACAGGGTTCACCTCCAAGAACCACTGACAGGCTTAGCACCAAGAGATATCAGGAACCACAAATGCCTGGAGAGGCCCAGCGTGGGGGCTTTTGTGAGTCTTTCCAAAAAACTGAGACCCTTGACATTGTCTTCACTGTCTCCTGAGGCAGGTGGCCGAGTTCTCCCCACAGAAGATACCAGAACTTCTTCTCTGGAGAAATGGGGTATGGGGGACTCTGGCTGAGGGCAAAGTGGGTGCGGCTGAGGTGGGGGTCAGTGCTTCTCCCAACCCTGTGCCTAAAACTTCACAGGTTCCCCAGACAGATCTCCAAGGAGAGTAAACTGCTCCAAACACCACATGCCTTGACATGGGGAGTCCACACAACCGGATTGGCCGGAGTATGTAAAGCCTCCAGTCAATGTCCACGACCTCCTTCTCCAGACACTGGAGGGATGTCTCCAACATGAAAATGAGAGAGATAAGGACACTAAACAGGGGGTGGAAGAAACAGGGAAGATGAAGGGATCAGAGAAAAACACCAAGTAAACTGTAAGTAACAAGCTTGGGGAGACAAAAGAGGGTGCTGTGTCCATAAAACAAGAATGAGATCCTAGGAAAAAGAAATGACTACTGATATTAGCCCTTGAAAATTAAAACTGAAATAAAAATTGAACAAAGGAGCTGAGGATGAAACTAAGGAACCTCTCCAAAATGAGCCAAAAATAGAGAGATGGGCAGCAGAAGAGAAAATAAAAGGAAACCAGAGGCTTGATATTGGGTCTCTGACATGTAACTAGTAGGGTTCCTAGAAAAGGGAAAGGGAAGGAATTTTTAGATTCTCTCAAATGAAAGGATCCATCAGAATGAACTCAAAGAGACTCACATAAAAACATGTCATTACAGAATGTGAAAACATCAGTAATAAAGATGAGGTCCTTCCTAGAAGTTTCCGGAAAGAAGCACCCACAGTCACACAGGAGTCAGAATGGCACTGGATATTTAAAAGAAGGTGGTGGCTGCAGCAGAGGGCTGGCCATCCGTTAACATAGCTCATGCTCCCCCAGCCGCAGTCTGGAGCTGTCCCTGGGAAATGGATGTCCTGTCAGGGACAGCATTTCCCAGGACTCCTGGCACTTGGGAGTGGCCATGTGATGAATTCTTGCCAATACAGCATCAGCAGAGTGAAGTTCCTGTTTTAGGACAGGTTTTCTAGGAAGCAGGTGTGCTTTCTGTGTCCTCTCCCCTCACAGAGCCTGATGGTGGAGGAGCCACAGGTGAGTGGAGCTGGTCTGGAGTCACCCACACACGGGCACAGGAGCAGGGATTACATGAGGATGATGTTAGGGCCTATTTGTTATAGCATGTCTCATTACCACAACTTAGGATGAGGGCCAGTGCCTTTAACATACTGAGGGAAGGTGATTTCGATCCTAGAATCTCATACCAAAGTTTCTATCAAGAGAGATGAGAGAATAAAAGCATTTTTAACGCAGAGACAAAAAAGAAAAGAAAAAACAAAACAAAACAAAACAAACCCAAGTAAACGAAAACCTCTGCTGCACTTGGGAAGCTCCCGCACGATGTGCTTCATCTCAGCGAGGGCGTAAACCAAGGTGCTGAAAACATGGTGTCCAGGAAAAGGGTTTTCAACATGGGAGACGGCACAGGGAGCTCCCGGCACATCATCAGCTCAGCGGGCCCAGAGCGTACACAACGTGCCATCCCACCAGAAGCAGTAAGGTGGAGGGAGGACTGCTGAAGAGGGGTGAGGGGTGGGGGACTGAAAGAGTATTTGATGCTCTTGAGTGTTTGAGAATTTATTCATCAGCATTTGATGACTGATGGAATATTTGAGAAAAAATAACTACAAATATACAGAAAACTCAAGCAACGTGACAACAAAGCAACTATTAACCCTTATAAGAAATTGTAAGAAAGGAGATATAATTACAACTTGACTCAAAAATAAGTGGTTTTGCATAGTCATTATAACTGGTTATTGACTTAATAAAAACCTATTATATTTATGTTGAGAAGATACGGCAAATGAGCATATTCTTCTGAAAAATGGAGGTCAAAACCAGGAGAAACTGCCAGAAGCGTTGAGCACGGCTGCCTTGGAATGGGGCTTTGCCATGGGGAGAAGCTGCTGTTTTTCTTAAAGTGTTTTGGTACTTTTTAATTTTTTCAAAAGTGCTTACATTACTCTGACAAAAATTAAAAGTAACTGAAGAATTATCGAATGAAAAGATCCAGTCCAGAGAGTACTAGAATGGAGAGAAGCATAATCCTCCGTGTAGGCTCTCGAGGGCCAACAGCACAGGAGAGGTGGCCAAGCCTGGCCGAGTGCAAGAGCCTGACACCCCAGTGACGCAGAAAGGCTAGCCTCGGCCACCTCAGCTGCCGGTGTGGCTAGAAGACAGTGTAAACAGTCCTTTCCAGTTGGATTTTGCCAGACGAGTGTGCACATGGAATAGAAGGTTCTGATGGCTCTGGAAGATCAGCAGCCTTGACCCTGCTCTGCCTCCTTCATTGCACCATCTACGAGTCCCACCAATGTGTTTCAGAAGTGTGGGGGGGAGGGGGCAGAGACCGGAGCAACGATATTGAAGAGCCCCTCCCCCCATAGAGAATTAACAAGCGCAAACATCCTGTCCTATAGAGACGTCACATTGCACCTGACACTGTATCCTGCTTTAGCCCGCCCCCTGCACCTCCCCAGGCCACCCCATCCTGAAGTCAGCCCCTATCCTTCCTACCTTGTGTCTGCATTTTTACCACTATGAAGGCACCCATAACCAATATTTTCTATTATTATCTTTTTAAATTTATGGAAATCATGTTTACCTACCCACTCTGCTTCTTTTTCCACTCAAAATTATGAATTTAAAAAAATGTAGTATAAAATTTTAACCATAAATAAAAATGAGAAAAATAGTATAACAAACCCCCATGGAGTC
Organism: Lynx canadensis; assembly: GCF_007474595.2. NCBI lineage: Eukaryota > Metazoa > Chordata > Mammalia > Carnivora > Felidae > Lynx > Lynx canadensis. The sequence goes on along the minus strand of NC_044303.2, from coordinate 82,833,841 downwards.
TCACTCAGCTTCACCAAAGCCAACTAGGGGCCAATCTGGTTTCATCTCTGCCCCCCACCCACTGCCCCTGCCCCACCTGAGATTGTAGCAAATCAAACCAAGCAAATCTTTTTCATCCTTAAACATCTTAATATATGTCTCCAAAACATAGGGAACCTTTTAAAAGTACATGCTTACAATACCATAATCACACCAAGTTGACAAGTTCTTTTTTAAAAAAAAAATTTTAATGTTTATTTATTTTGGAGAGAGAGAGAGACACACAGAGTGTGAGCGGGGGAAGGGCAGAGAGAGAGGGAGACACAGAATTGGAAACAGGCTCCAGGCTCCAAGCTGTCAGCACAGAGCCCGACACGGGGCTGGAACTCATAAACCCTGAGATCATAACCTGGGCTGGGGTCTGACGCTTAACTGTCTGAGCCACCAGGCGCCCCTACAACAGTTCTTTAATTAAGTATTCAGGCACCGCCCACATGTCTTCTATTATCCCCTCCCCTCTCCTCTCTCTTGTTTGCTTGTTGGACTTAGGACCTAGGTCAAAAGGTCCATAAATTGTACTTACTTGATGTATCTCTTGCACCTCTTTAAATTATAGTTTTTGCCTCCATTTCTGCCCTTGCAATGTGTTGTAGGGAAATCAGATAATTTGTCCTGTAGACTTTCTCAGTCTGGATTTTGCTGACTGAATGCCTGGCACTACCTATAAACTGATAGTTAGAAATTCAGGTTCAATTTTTTTCCTTGGCAAGACTACCCCATGGTGATATTTTATCACAAGGTACACATTTCTGCTTATCTCTGTTTTTGTGAAAATTAGAAACATTCTGATTCTGTCATCCATTCCACATTTATTTGCTGGAATACGTCTACACTTCACTTTTGCAGGATAACTGCATTCTCTTTATTTACTAATTTTCAAAATAACAAGTTGTTCTTAGCACCTTCCAAAGGGGGTGGATAAGGTGTTTCTGTTTAACATCATTAGGAAGTAAAAAATTCAAACATATTTGATGTGTTTCAGTACACTGCCATTGACATCCTTTTTGATAGTCAACATGTCCCTCTGGGGCCAGTGAGACAGTTGACTTTTATTTTTTATTGTTTAATTTACATCCAAGTTAGTTAGCACATAGTGCTATAGCGATTTCAGGAATAGATTCAGTGATTCATCCCCTGTGTATAATACCCAGGGCTCATCCCAACAAGTGTCCTCCCTAATGCCCTTTGCCCATAAGCCCATCCCCTCTCCCACAACCCCTCCAGCAACCCTCAGTTTGTTCTCTGTATTTAAGAGTGTCTTCTGTTTTGTCTCCCTCCTCATTAAAAAAATTTTTTTCCCTAATGTTTATTGATTTTTGAGACAGAGAGAGACAGACAGACAGAGCATGAGCAGGGGAGGGGCAGAGAGAAAGGGAGACACAGAACTGGAAGCAGAATCCAGCCTCTGAGCTGTCAGCACAGAGCCCAGTGAGGGGCTTGAACTCATGAACCATGAGATCATGACCTGAGCAGAAGTTGGATGCTTAACTGACTGAGCTACCCAGGCACCCCGTCCCCCTCCTTGTTTTTATATTATTTTTGTTTACCTTCCCTTATGTTCATCTGTTTTGTATCTTAAAGTCCTCATATGAGTTAAGTCATATGATATTTGTCTTTCTCTGACTGACTAATTTCGCTTACCATAATACCCTCCAGGTTCATCCACATAGCTGCAAATGGCAAGATTTCATTCTTTTTGATTGTTGAGTATCAGATACCACATCTTCTTTATTCATTTATCTGTCGATGGACATTTGAGTTCTTTCCATACTTTGGCTATTGTCAGTAGTGCTACTATAAACATGGGGGTGCATGTGTCCCTTCAAAACAGCCCACCTGTATCCCTTGGATAAATACTTACCAGTGCAATTGCTGGGTCGTAGGATAGTTCCATTTTTAATTTTTTGAGGAACCTCCACACTGTTTTCCAGAGTGGCTGCACCATTTTGCATTCCCACCAGCAGTGCAAAAGAGTTCCTCTTTCTCTACATCCTCGACAACATCTGTTGTTGCCTGAGTTGTTAACGTTAGCCATTGTGGTTTTGATTTGTATTTCCCTGATGATGAGTGATGTTGAGCATCTTTTCATGTGTCAGTTGGCCATCAGGATGTCTTCTTTGGAAAAGTGTCTGTTCATGTATTTGGCCCATTTTTTCACTGGATTATTTGTTTTTGGGTGTTGAGTTTGAGACGTTCTTGATAGATTTTGGATACTAACCCTTTATCTGATATGTCATTTGCAAATATCTTCTCCCATTCTGTCGGTTGCCTTTTAGTTTTGTTGATTGTTTCCTTTGCTGTGCAGAAGCTTTTTATCTTGATGAGCTCCCAGTAGTTCATTTTTGCTTTTGTTTCCCTTGTCTCTGGAGACATATTAAGAAGTTGCTGTGGTCGAGGTCAAGGAGGTTTTTGCCTGCTTTCTCCTCGAGGATTTTGATGGCTTTCTGTCTCACATTTAGGTCTTTCATCCATCTTGAGTTTATTTTTGTGTCTGGTGTAAGAAAGTGGTTCAGGTTCATTCTTCTGCGCGTCGCTGTCCAGTTTTCCCAGCACCACTTGCTGAAGAGGCTGTCTTTATTCCATTGGATATTTTTTCCTGCTTTGTCAAAGATTAGTTGGCCATACGTTTTTGGGTCCATTTCTGGGTTCTCTATTCTGTTCCATTGATCTGAGTGTCTGTTTTTGTGCCAGTACCACACAGGGATTGTGATGCCTCCTGCTTTGGTTTTCTTCTTCAAGATCGCTTTGGCCATTCGGGGTCTTTTGTGGTTTCATTCAAATTTTAGGATTGTTTGTTCTAGCTCTGTGAAGAATGCTGGTGTTATTTTGATAGGTATTGCATTGAATATGTAGATTGCTTTGGGTAGTATAGACTTTTTAACGATATTTGTTCTTCCAATCCAAAAGCATGGAATATTTTTCCATTTCTTTGTGTCTTCTTCAATTTCTTTTATAAGCTTTCTATAGTTTTCAGTGTATAGATTTTTCACCTCTTTGGTTAGGTTTATTCCTAGCTATTGTATGGTTTTTGGTGCAATTGTGAATGGGAACGATTCCTTGATTTCTCTTTCCGTTGCTTCATTATTGGTGTATAAGAATGTAACCTATTTCTGTGCATTAATTTTATATCCTGCGACTTTGCTGAATTCATGGATCTGTTCTAGCAGTTTTTTGGTGGAATCTTTTGGGTTTTCCATATAAAGTATCATGTCATCTGCAAAGACTGAAAGTTTGACTTCCTCCTTGCCTATTTGGATGCCTTTTATTTCTTTGTGGTGTCTGATTGCTGAGGCTAGGACTTCCAATACTATGTTGAATAGCAGTGGCAAGAGTGGACATCCCTCTCGTGTTCCTGACCTTATGGCAAAAGCTCTCAGCTTTTCCCCATTGAGGATGATGTCATCAGTGGGTTTTTCATATATGGCTTTTATGATCTTGAGGTATGATCCTTCTATCTCTACATTCTTTTTTTTTTTTTAATTTCTTTTTTCAACGTTTTTTATTTATTTTTGGGACAGAGAGAGACAGAGCATGAACGGGGGAGGGGCCGAGAGAGAGAGAGACACAGAATCGGAAACAGGCTCCAGGATCTGAGCCATCAGCCCAGAGCCCGACGCGGGGCCCGAACCTACGGACCGCGAGATCGTGACCTGGCTGAAGTCGGACGCCCAACCGACTGCGCCACCCAGGCGCCCCATATCTCTACATTCTTGAGGGTTTTTATCAAACAGTTGGCTTTTTAAACAATGCTAATAGCCTTGACAGCTTCTTTGCTTTCTGGAGTGACAAGGTGATACAGGGTTATCTTGTAAATATCTTATCTCAACTGGGAATCCACCATTTTTACAGCAAAGCCTGGTCAGTGGGAAATGACATTTAGAGACCATGGTCTGGGTGCTAGTTTTGTGTTTTTTTTTTTTTTTTCCAACGTTTATTTATTTTTGGGACAGAGAGAGACAGAGCATGAACGGGGGAGGGGCAGAGAGAGAGGGAGACACAGAGTCGGAAACAGGCTCCAGGCTCTGAGCCATCAGCCCAGAGTCTGACGCGGGGCTCAAACTCACGGACCGCGAGATCGTGACCTGGCTGAAGTCAGACGCTTAACCGACTGCGCCACCCAGGCGCTCCGCTAGTTTTGTTTATACTGGGTTTTTTCTTTGAAGGCCTTTGCCATAGACAAAGCCCATTTGATCCTTCCAGCTCCGGTTCAGAACCCCATTCCATTTAGCTGGGCTTATGAGTCTTAGTTCTGTATTTCCCTTCTCTCGAGCTGTAATTCCCAGTTCTCAATGACACCATCAGAGCTACTCATTGGCTTTATCCCACCCTAAACACCCATGGTCCATAAGAATAATACTGACTTCTCGTGGACATTGGCAACATATTTATGTCCCTCGGGTAAGGGAAACAAAGACAAAAATAAACTACTGGGACTATACCAAAATGACAAACTTTTGTACAGCAAAGGAAATCATCAACAAAGAGAAAAAGGAACCTACAGAATGGGAGAGGATATTTGCAAATGACATATCTGATGAGGGGTTAGTATCCAGAATAAGATATTTGCAAATGACATATCCAGTAAGGTTTAATATCTAAAATGTATAAAGAACTTGTCTAACTCAATGCTGAAAAACGATCCAATTAAAAAATGGGCAGAGGCCCTGAAAAGACATTTGTTCAAGGAAGGCATCCAGATGGTCAACAGACACATGAAAAGATCCTCAACATCACTCATCATCAGGGAAATGCAAATTGAATCCAGTGAGAGATCACTTCAACCTAGTCAGCATGGCTAGTATCAAAAAGACAAGAAATAACAAGTGTTGGTGAGAATGTGGAGAAGAGGGAACCCTCATCCACTGTCGGTGGGAATGCAAGTTGGTGCAGTGGAAAACAGTATGGAAGTGCTACTGGTGTGTAGTACTCAAAAAAATAAAAATAGAAATACCATATGATCCAGTAATTCTACTACTGGGTATTCACCAAAAGAAAGTGAAAACACTAATTCAAAAGGATATATGCACCTCTATGTTGTATATAATATATAGAGAGTATATGTATATATGTATACACTATATACATATACTATATGTATATACATATACTATATACATATAGTATATACATATAGTATATACAAACAGTATATACATATACTATATACATATATGTACACTATATATAGCATATATATATACTATATGTATACTATATATATGCTATGTATATACACTATATACATATACTATATACACATATTACTCAACCATAAAAAAGAGTGAGGTCTTGCCATTTGTGACATCATGGATAGATCCAGAGAGATACAATGTTAAGTGAAATAAGTCAGAGGAAGACAATATGGACTCTTAATAACCAAACAAACACCAGACTCATAAATACAGAAAACAAACCAGTGGTTGCCAGAGGGGGGAGAGGTGGGGGATGGGTGAAATGGATGAAGGGGGTGAGGGGTACAAACTTCCAGTTATCAAATAAGTCAGGGAGATGAATAGTACCACACAGAGAACTGTAACAACCCTGTATGGTGACAGATGGTGACCACACTCATGGTGACGAGCCCTGAGCAACGTGTAGGACTGTCGAGTCACTGTGGTGCACACCTAATACAGCATTGTGTGTCAACTCTACCTCAACAATAAAAAAGAAACACATAAATGTAAAACATAAAGACAACTGAAATAGTTCCTCTCAATATGGTTATGAAACCAATTGCACCTGCACTCAGCTTCATTTTATTTTCGGTATTTGGAATGCTTTTTAAGTTTAATTTTGTTTTATAATATGTAACATATTTACCTAGCTCCAAAGTCAAATCTGTCAAACAAGCGCCTTTTCTAAGAGGTCCCTGTCATCTTTGCCCTGCTTCCTGATGACAAGTCTAATTTTGCTGTCACGCCTTTCATTTCTGAAAATATGAGGATATATAATAGGTGTGTGTATGTCAATATATTTATATATAAGTATATATAGATATATTTTCAATCCCTTTTTTTTGGATAAATGTAGCACATTTTACACATCTTTCTCCATGTTGCTTTTTAAATCTCACAATATATTATAGACACAATTCTATAGTGGTCCATAGAGAGGTTTCTTATTCCTTTTTTGGACCTGCATAGTACTTCATCATGTAAAAGCATCATCCTAACTTACTGACCCAGCTTGTTTTTGATGGACATTTGGGTTAGCTCCAATTTTGCTATTACAAATATTGCAGCAATTAGCATCTTTCGCAATTTCTTTTTGGATCTTTGCCAGTGTGCCTCTGGAATGGGTACTGCTGGGCTAGAGGCCAAGTGCATGTGCAGTTTCGTTAGGTATCACTAAATCCCCAGTGGGGCTGCTCTCTGCTGCGTGCCCACAAGCGCTGCTGACACTGCTTCTGTCCCCAGAGCACTGCCAACAATCTGGGGCATTTTTGCCAGCCTGATACGTGAGAAATGGTATTACAGTGCAAATTTCATTTGCATGTCTCTGTTATAAGTGAAATTGACCAACTTTCTGTAGGTTAAGAGTTGTTTGCAATTGTTTTTCTGTGAACTTTTGTTCATATCACTTGCCCATCTTCATATGGAGTGGTTTGCATTTTTCTTCTTATTTTTAGAGGATCCTTGCATATAAGGGTATTAACCTTTTGTGATATAAGTTGCAATTACTTTTCCCAATTTAAATTTGATTTTCTATTGATTCTCCTGGGTTCTTCAGATATTTAGTCATTTCATCTACAAATAGAAAAAAAAGCCAGATACGTATTTCATTTCATTTTCATGCCTAATGGATTTGTCTTGTCTACTTGCTTTGGCTAATACCTCCAACACAATTTAAAAGGGTATATAAGAGTGTAGGCATTCTTGTTTTATTTCTTACTTCATAGGGAATACCTTGAGTGTTTCCCTATTTTTAAAAAATGTTTATTTATTTTTTAGAGAGACAGACAGAGCAATAACAGGGGAGGGGCAGAGAGAGAGGGAGTCATAGAATCCAAAGCAGGCTTCAGGCTCTGAGCTGTCAGCACAGAGCCTGATGTGGGGCCTGAACTCATGAACTGCGAGATCATGACTTGAGCCAAAGTCAGACGCTCAACTGACTGAACTGCCCAGGTCCCCCTAGTGTTTCCCTATTAACTGAGATACTGTCTTAGAGCCGAGATATTCATATTTTATTATGTTAGGGAAATATCAGTAACAATTTTTCTATATTAAGATTATTTTAGTTTTATTTTTAGCATGAATGGGTGTTCAGGCTCTAAGATAGAAGGTCCTATTGAGATGCCAGACTGACGACAAGGCACTGGATTCTAGAGATGCTTTGGGCACAGCACTTTCCCATAAATCTTTTTTCCCCCTTCTAGTGCATCAAAGTCCTTTATGTTCCCAAGGAAGCCAAGCAGTAAGAAACTAAATAACTCTAAAGAGCTGGCTCCTCTTACTCTTAATAAGGAAGAAGGATTTGTTTAAGTTTTAGTGCCAAGTGGTGAGGTCTGGGGTGGTAAAAGGAGGCCTGCTGGCTCTCCCTGCTGCCTCCAGGGGGGGCCGTGTGGTCTCTGCTCCAACGCCCTTCTGCTCAGGCCCAGATTCCAGTCATTCACTGGGGCCTTCCCCATCTGGAGCATCTCGTCTTCCCACCATGAGGTCTGCACCACAGGATGGCCCTGCCAGCACTCTGCGCCCTCTGCCCTCTGATGTCCTCCTGTCCTGACCTCTCCTCTCCTTGCCAGAAAGCCTCTGCTGGGACTCTTGGCACCACCCCCACCTGGGCTGGTCCCTCTGGCCCCGGTTGCCCCCTTGTGTACCCACCGTGCCCTTCTTTTCAGCTTTCTTAGTTGACTGTACCTGAGACTGGCTCCCTGTCTTCACTTCATTCCCTTTCAGGTAAGACGCATGGCCCTCCCTTTAACACCTGATGCTGGGATCGTGAGTTCCTGGGTCCGCGCCTTCTGCTGCTGGCCACGCCATATCGGAGTGTTTCAGCGCTGCCTTCTTAGGCCCAGCAACCACGTTGTTTCTGGGACGTCTCGGAGCTGCACTCATCAGGGCCATGTGATTTCACACTCCACAGCCACACCTGGGTCCCACACAAAATGCCAGCTACTGGCTCTCCCTTTTCATAGCCCCCCACTTCGCACCCTGACCATTTCAAATCTTCTTTGTCTTACAGTCTCTTAGGCATAGAGCCTAGCTACTCACTTACATTGGGGGCGTTTATCAATCACCTACCTCTTGCCGGGGACAATTCTAGTCTCTGGGACACATCCATGAACAAAACTCTCATGGCATTTACATTCTTATCTGTTATTCAAAGAGGTGATGCCAACTGATTTTGTACTTATTGTCATACTCTCTCTTTCAATTTTTCCCTGCCAACCACTATTTGCTAACCGTGACTCACTATGTGCTCTAGGTGCTGAGGATATCATAGCAGCAGAATGCAGTCACCGCCCTCCCAGATGGGAGAACAAATAGGACAAAATAAACACATTACATCAATCATGTGGTGACATGAGATGGTAGACACAGGAACCAGAGAGGGAAGAGGGTGTGCTTCTTAAGAGAGGGCACAGAGAAGATCGTAGGAAGCCTGGAGGTCTGAGGAAGTGGGGGTGAGCCTGAGGAAAGCCAGGCTCCCAAGGAGGTTAGTGGGTGCAGGGCCAGGTGTGCGTGGGCACTGGAGCAGCCTTGAAGTAAGTATGACCTCCCTGAGAACACAGTGTCCCCACCACCCAGGCAGGCAGAATCCTGGGAGGAGTAGAAAGGCTAGCCTGGATCTTGTATCCTGCAGAAACCCTGGGTCCCTGCCCTGGGGAGATGCCTTCAGAACATCACAGAGAAACACTGCCTCCCCACGATGCTCCCTTCTTAAGAGCATTTCTCAACTTTGAGAAACACAGACACAGAGAGACAGCACCGACTGAGCACCGTGGAGTTGGATGGCCCCACTGACGTCTCAGTGGCCACTATGGCAGGCCATTTTGAAAGCACAAGGTGACCTTCTCAAATGATACCCACATTTGCAATAAATAAATGGAAATAATAGCATATCTCCTAGTAGAGCTAAAAGTCAGTTTTTAGTTCTCCCTGGAACATGCTGTTTTGATAGGGGAGAGGGTCCCTGGATCTTTGTGTCTTAACACACTTTCAAATCATTTAGGAAAAATTAAGTACTTTATAAACACGCCATAATTCAGAGTCCTAAAATAACCATAATCCACTTAACAGAATTTTTATTGTGTGGCAACACACATGACCAACCTTTTAAGGAAATATCATTTCAACCGTTCCATCTCTGAAAATAAAATTAGCTTTTGGTTTCCAGACAAAGCGCTGGCATTTTACGGGGGGTGCCCTGACACCTGCCTTTCCTACCTTTCTCCGGTGATGCTGGTAGGCTTTCTCCCAGGTGCGCTGTCCCTGCATCTCAAACAGCAAAACCCACTGCTCCCTTCCACTGGCGGCCTTGGTGCAGGCTGCTGAGGGCTGTGTTTGCTGGGTCACCTGACAGTTGTCATGGTGCCCAAGCCAGGAAGGAAAGAAAGGGCAAGAGGAAGCTTAGCAAAGGAGAATTGAAGATCCTTCTGTTCCAAAAGGGTATTTTCTCAAGAGATCTTAAGTAGCTTAGTGATGCCATCTTGATGCCCACTGCTCACCTCCCCTGTGCTCATGGAAAAGGTCAGAGAGTTGGGCCTTCAGCAGACTTTCCCCTTCCCCTCCTTTCCCTCTCCTCTCCCTCTCCTTTCCCGTTCTTTTCCTCCCTTTCCTGCTTCCCATCCTGCCCCCTTTCCTGTCTATCTTTGAATAGCCTATAATAATTTGGACAGATATTTTTACTCCAGATTTATTTATTTATTTATTTATTATTTATTTTTACTTGCAATGGGTTTAATTGACTTGAGGGTTAGTTATAGAAAGTTTTAGCCATTTTAAGCCATTCCTCTCTCTCTGGTTTTTATCTGGTTGGGATAGGTTTTCCATGAGAAGGAAGAAGTGACAGTGGTATTAGAATATCTGTTGAGCTGTTCATCTTTGTTGAAATCACAGGCATAATATTGGAGATGGCATGATTAGAGGAATTGGCTAATGACAAAATCACAATATTGTTTTCGTTTCAGATTGTGGGGTGTCATCACATGCCCATGGTGGACACGTTGTAGCACAGAAGCGCATTCAGGGGCTCATTGTTCAGCTGTGTGTCAACAGGCAGAACAGAAAAGGGTCATTATTAAGAACTGTGTTCTGCACATGAGCATGATCCAGTGGCTGTCAGTCTTAGAATTAGCTAGGCCTAAACTGAGTCAGACTTGGGAAGAATAAGATGGGAATAAAATCAGAATATGCCTTTTTCCTACCCAGCTTTTGGAGCTGCACTTAGCTGGTTCTAATGCTTTTCAAAAGTTTGGCAGAAGACTTTGCAGGCTGGTAAAATTGTTCATGTACTGAGAGTTAAAAAGTTGGGTTTTTCAAAATCTAATTTATTTTAGTTCACAGGTATTAATTAATTTTCTAAAGACAATTATGGATACACAGAAGATAGATGTAAGAATTACTGTCTAAAAAATACGGCTGGCACTTTAAGACATAGGTTTCATTAAGATTCCCTAGCCTATAAAATCTATACGTCATATTCGGAGGAATTCTATTAAAATAATTAATTTGTTGGGGTGCCTGGGTGGCTCAGTCAGTTGAGCATCCGACTTTGGCTCGGGTCATGATCTTGCGGTTCTGTGAGTTTGAGCCTCACATCGGGCTCTGTGCTGACAGCTCAGAGCCTGGAGCCTGCTTCAGATTCTGTGTCTCCCTCTCTCTCTGCCTTTCCCCGCTCACACTCTGTCTCTCTCTCTCTCTCTGTCTCAGATGTAAATAAACATTTAAAAAAAATAAAATAATTTATTTGCTTTACCCAGTTATTGTCATTGGTCAAGCCCCATATTCAGTACTATATTCAGACGCTTAAGGAACACCTGCCATTAATGACATAATGGCATCGATGTTAATGAAGTCCCCAAATGTACTCCAAGATTTTTCTATTCAGACTGTGGGGCTGGTTCTATATGATTCTAGTCTTTTTCTTTTCCAGAGCTTGCCACACATGCTGAGAAATTCCTGGCCATGCTCAGCATCACTGCCAATGACCTGAGGGATGTGAGCAGTGTTCTGTCCACTCTGCTCATGGTTGTGTGAAAGACCACAGCTGGAGGGCGAAGTAGAAGATGGACAGAGTAAATGACGTTTAAAGGTTCTGTTTCTTTTGCTTTTGTTTTTTTTCTTAACACTGTGGGTGCTCAGAGTGGTTATGATACACACATTATTACTGATGCAGTCTATCACATAAGTGACCTCAGGGAGGAGTCTTACTCCCACTCACCTATGTTTGCTCTTAACCGACTGACCACTCAATTAACACTGGCTATTTGATTTGACGTGTTGGTGAGGCCCCACAGCAGAGGACTGGAGGAACTAGACGTACCCCACACTGAACCAGAAAGATCACTGTCAGCTGCACGGCACACCCATCCATTCAGGCTCAAACTAAGTGTTGGTTCATAACACATTCTTAACAAGATCAGACCAGAAAAAAATCAGTTAACTGGTAACTCCTTGCAATGTCTCCTGAGGAAATAATCTGAAACACTGACAAGCATTTATGCACATCAAAGAATTATTCATAAGGGCGCCTGGGTGGCTCAGTCAGTTAAGTGTCTGACTGTTGGTTTCGGCTCAGGTTATGATGTCATGGTTCATGAGATCGAATCTGTGTCAAGTTTATGCTCACATTGAGGAGCCTGCTTGGGATTCTCTGTCTCCCCTCTCTCTACTCCTCCCCTACTCTCTCTCTCTCAAGATAAATAAACTTAAAAACTAAATAAAATAATTAAAAAAAGAATTACTCATAAAAGTAGAAAATTGGAAAGTCTGGAGTTTAATTAAGAGTGTCAGTATCAGTTTCTAGTAATGTTCTTTTTCTATTCTGAGATCTAATCCATGATACCACTTTGTATTTCGTGAATTTTTAATTAAAGAAATTTTTTAATATTAATCTAGGTTTGAATGTTTCTATTTATACTTTGCACAAAATAATAGCAAAGCGTATTTTGATTTGTTTATTCAGATAATACCTGTATGTTTAGCTTCAGCCTTAATCAGTGTTTTCTGGCTCAGTATTGACTTGAATATTGAGTTTACTAGAAATACCTTGAAATGGTGATTCCCTGAATATGTGAAGGTCGTTATTGCACAATTAAAAAAAAAATTTTTTTTTTTAATGTTTATTTATTTTTGGGACAGAGAGAGACAGAGCATGAACGGGGGAGGGGCAGAGAGAGAGGGAGACACAGAATCGGAAACAGGCTCCAGGCTCTGAGCCATCAGCCCAGAGCCCGACGCGGGGCTCGAACCCACGGACCGCGAGATCGTGACCTGGCTGAAGTCGGACGCTTAACCGACTGCGCCACCCAGGCGCCCCACTGTGTGGTTAATTTTAAACAAATGCATTTGAAGTGCGTATTAGGACTTGCTCACAGTGCTTACAGCCCAGCATCTTCTCCCCGACTCTGCTTCTCGCATCCACTGAATTCAGAGAATCAGACAAACCTAACTCTGTCCCTCACCCCAACCCCAGATGGATCCCCTTGTGAGGCAAACAACCCTCTCCGGTCACACGGCCAGTGGATGGATCACAGCTTCACCAGCAGCAGCAGTGACACTATTGTCAACGTCACCGTGTGTGGCTGAGCCAGTGTGTCTGCAGTGAGAGGCCGTAGATTAAGAAAACTCTAAGCACTGTGACCTTTGCAGGGTCACAGCGTGCTCCCGGCTAGGTCATCTGGACAGGATCTTAAGGACCCTTTTTTTGCCTCCTCCCTCTTCCACGCCAGGCTGAGTAGAGTCCTGATTTGGATTTTCAGCCTGCTTTTGCTCAGAAACCCAGCAAAGCCACCGAGTTGCCAGCCCCCAGCATGGAGAGGGGAGGGCACAGAGCGGGGGGGGGGGGGGGTCAGAAAGACGCAGAGCTGCGGGGCTGGGGGTGGTGCTCTTCCCTGTCCTGCAGAGACTGTCACGTGGGCAACAGCACCCTGTCCTCAGCCCCAACTTATTTTTTACCTGGCAGCCACTTTTTGTCACTTGCTGTTGGTCCCCAAGTCAGGCCTTTGGGCAAAGCTCTTGTCATCTGCAAGGGAGGGTCACTCCTTGAGGGTGAGGGTGCAGGGAAGAGGCGGTGTTGGCTGAAGAGGAGTCAGCAGGGTGGCCAGCCCTGGTGGGGGTGGGGGGAGAACCAACAAGCCAGGAGGCTGCTGGGGGGTGTCCACCTGGGCCTGGTGTGGCTGCCCTGGTCTCCAGGCCCTTGAAGCCGGGCTCACAGTGGCACGAACTGAGCACGGGGGTGTGAGTGCGGGGGGGGGGGGGGGGGGGTTGTGCCTGGAGACTCTGCCCTGGGGACCCTCCAGAGCCCGGATGCGGGGGCAGGGCCCCAGGCTTTCTCCCCCACGGTTCCTTGCTGCCATTTAAATGCAGATGCAGTTGTAAAATAATTAAAGCATTTTCTTCATCATAAAAACAAAGAAGCAGTTCATGAGTATTTTTGGCAACATATCCTTCCTTTCAAGAAAAAGGAGAAAATGCAACTGAAAAACTGCACCTTCTCCTCCAATTTAGAAGGAGGATGACCGAGAGAAGAGGCCAGTCCTCACCCGAGCGGGGGTGCCTGGACCTTCTGCTGGGGAGCTGCACCCTGGGGCGCTGCCCTCCTGGCATGTGAGGAGACCGAAGGGTGGCTGTGAATGGAGACCTCATCTCTGTTCTGCTTGCTGACTGTGGAGCCTCGTCTCTGGCAGGGCTAGTCGGGGACAATGCCCATGCCCGTCACTCCGTCCCCTTCCCTTCCTTCCACCAGAGCCCTGTGAGTTTAGAGAGGGTTACCTCCACTAGGTAATCTGGGTGGAGAGATTGCTGGGTCTGTTCCCAGCAATGCTCCCCACCCCTTCCCACGTTTTCACAAGATTGCTTATTGCCTATTTGGAAGACCTTCCAGCGAGGCAACTAGAAAAATGGGCTAATTCAGGGTTTGTTAACCTCAACACTGTTGACATTTAGGACTGCACGAATGGTTCTCAGTCCTGTCATTGTAGGAGGCTAGCCACTCCTCCCTCCCAGAGTGACAACTGAAAACGTCCCCAGACATTGCCAACTGCCCCTTGGGAGACATGGGGGCTAAGTCAACCCCAGCTGGGAACCACCGATGGGTGAAACTTCAGGCAGGGTAAATAACTAGTTTAGTTCTGAGGGAGATTTTCTCTCCGAAGGTCAGTCTCGTAAAATCAGAGCAGTTCAGTCCCTTTCCTGTGTGATGAAAGGGAGGCTGTTATAAATCGTTATTATGAGTTCCAGGCCTCCGGCGAGGGCAGACTGGCCCGAAGAGTCGAAGGGTCGTACCCAACAGCTGAAGCAGAAGGCAGGACTACCCTTGGGAAGAGTCTGTGCCTGTGAGGGGCCGGGGTGGGCTGGGGGCGGGGGTGAGGGGGGAAGACGGAGGGCTGGAGGAGCTGTGGGAGAAGCCAGTGACTGTCGTGTGGTACAGCTGTCCTCAGGAACTTGTAAGCTCTCAAAACCCAGATGCAAACGGGTTTCCTGGTGGGGAAGTGTGGTGCGTGCCTACTAGTTCAGGACCAAACGGAGGAGCATTTATGCACATGGCTCAGAAATGAGGGCCTCGGAGGTGGGAAGAGTGGGAATTGACAGAAGCCATGGAGAGGGTAACAAGCCGTTCAAACTACGTTTGGAAGTTTGAGCCAAGTTCACCAAAACTGATTAGAAAGACAGATCAAATTTGACAAATCATTTTCTTATAGGCACTCAGTATGCTGTCCATCAGCCGGGATGTACAGGAACGAAGTGTGTGCTGAGAAATGCACCCCCCTGCCCCCCGCCACGGTGATTAAGGACCTGGTTCCACCCGCACCACACCGCCAGGGGTGGGAATCCTGGGCCAGAAGTCTGAGGCATAGGCTCGAATCCCAGCTCTGTCTTGATGCTGTCACTCACCTCTGCACCTCGGCGCCCTTGTTGGTGAGACACAGGGATCTGACGTCCGAGGTTTGCTTTGAGAGGAAGAGAGGACCAGAGGGGAAGACTTTGAAACAACGGTGTCCCCAGGTCTCCAGACTGAACAGTGCTGTCTGCTCCGACCCTCCTCAATTCATAGATTTCTTTTTTTTTTTTTTAATTTTTTTCAACGTTTTTTATTTATTTTTGGGACAGAGAGAGACAGAGCATGAACGGGGGAGGGGCAGAGAGAGAAGGAGACACAGAATCGGAAACAGGCTCCAGGCTCCGAGCCATCAGCCCAGAGCCCGACGCGGGGCTCGAACCCACGGACCGCGAGATCGTGACCTGGCTGAAGTCGGACGCTTAACCGACTGCGCCACCCAGGCGCCCCAGATTCATAGATTTCTGATACGTGAATAACTACAGGGATGGGGCATCCAGGTTTCCAGTGGAAGCATTTTCAACTTAGGGCAACTCGAATTCACTGAGAAACTAACTGAAATGATCTGAAATTTACCTTTTCGTGATCTTTACTGTTTGATTCTAATTCTGGCAGTTGAAGTGACGCTGAAGAAACATGCCTTTCTGCACAGGACAGCTGTGATCCGTCTCCCCTCCACCTTCACCCCTTCCTTAGGCTACGCTGCTTCACCTTCTTTCATTATTCCTTCCACCATAAATGAGCGTCACTTGAAGCAACAACTCACAAGGGGGAGTGGGGGCAGGAAGGAGGGGGGCCCATGTCGGAATCTGGTGGGTGGGGTTCAGAGGATCCCCCGCTCCTCCCCCCTCGAGGGTGCTGAGTCTTGGTGTCCCTGTCGTCCTGGAAGTTATTTTCACCTCCTTCTCGACACAGCCATTTGGAACTCAGACCTGCCAGCACCAGTGCGAAGGGAGCACTTCTGGCAGGGGGAGGGGTTGGTCATCAGAACAGATGGAAGGAAGAATGAGTAGTCAGGGAGAATGGACAGGGTTATAGCATTAGTCCGAGCCCAGTCTCATATTTTCAGTAAGGTAGCTGTGTCTCAGGGGTCTTGGTGAGTCTGCTTGAGGGAACACAGCTCCCTAGCCCTGGGCTTGTCAGGGTTTAGGCTTCTTAACTTCCATTCTTATGCTTTCTTCAAATCTGTGGGGAGATCTCATCATCTCTGCTCTCTTTCCATTACAATCTTATTATAAGTGGGTGTTACAGACACCAGCTGGGTCTGTCCAGCTCCCCTCCCCCCCTCCCCAGACCTGCCCCTGGCTGCCATGGTCCTACCATGTAATGCCCATCACTGCTGCTGGCCTGGGCCTCAGTTGAGTGGATCAATAAAACGATCCTTTTAGAAACTGAAGTTGGTATTTGGGTTCAACTAGCCTGTCTCGGCATGTGCTGGCACCGGGACACCCACAAAACCTGGGGAGTCGAGGGAGCTGCCTTCCACCCTGTGGACGTACAATCAGGGAGAAACAGCCTCCAGAGATGTGAAGAGCAGAGAAGGGGCATCAGGATGTCAATGGCTCCTGGTGGCATTCTGGGCACTGGTTTAGCGCTGCAAGAAGCCCGGATCTTCTGATAAGTTCTCCTTCGGTCTTGAGCCATCCGCAATGAACACAGGCCAACCCAGAGAATCTAGACCATAAGGGGAAGTAATTCTTTTGCTCGTTGCTCACGTTTGTCCTCCCAGGAAATTGTGCAGGTGACTGTCTTCTTGAATAGAAAAACCTGCAGTTTCTAGTTGACTGGCTTTCTTTATTTCTCCCTTAGAAAACCAAAGAAATACTTGCAAGATCTTTAGGTTCACGTTGGCGTGAAGAATTTTTTTTTAATTTTTTGTTAACGTTTATTTATTTTTGGGACAGAGAGAGACAGAGCATGAACGGGGGAGGGGCAGAGAGAGAGGGAGACACAGAATCGGAAGCAGGCTCCAGGCTCTGAGCCATCAGCCCAGAGCCTGACGCGGGGCTCAAACTCGAGGACCGCGAGATGGTGACCTGAGCTGAAGTCGGACGCTTAACCGACTGCGCCACCCAGGGGCCCCTGGTGTGAAGAATTTTTAAAGTGCTTTGAACTTCCTAAAATGAAGGTGTTCTGCATGGCCTGGCTAACCGGACAGTCACTGAGTAGTTAGACTCTGGACATTATGTTGGGTCCCTCAGACAGAAACCCAGGCTTACAGTCATACGGTTATATTGGTTTAAATGGTTTGTTTAAACCTAGGACCCTAGTCTCCCCCCTTAGACCTGTTCCCTCTTCCTTACCAGCTGTCACTTCACCCGTAGCAAGTTGATGAGCTTTGACACTTCTCCCAGGACAAAACTGAGTTTTAAGTCAGAAGAGTGTTCTGTTACCATCTTATCCTTGAGCCAGTGACACTCTTCGTTGCTTAATTTTAATTTTAATTTTTTAAAGATGTTTATTTATTTATTTTTGAAACACACACACACACACACACACACACAGAATCCGAAGCAGGCTCTAGGTTCTGAGCTGTCCGCACGGAGCCCAGTGTGGGGCTTGAATCCATGAACTGTGAGATCATGACCTGAGCCAAAGTCGGACACTTCACCGATGAGCCACTCAGGTGCCCGGGGTTGCTTAATTTTTAAAAATAGACGTGATCGTTGTGAAAATGGCACCCAGACCCAGTAACTAGTAATACCGATGGCTCCAGTCTCACACGGTAGGTCGAGCCGGTACGGAGACATACCTGACACCCAGGTGTTCTGATTCTTGGTCCAGGGACATTCTCCTCTGCTTTGACATTTGTGTTTGTAATGTGTTGGTGACATGCACCAAGGTGCTTCCGTGGTAAGACATCACAGACATCAAATAGATGACTGGTTTCAAGGACGTAAAAGTCACAAGTCTTAAAAAACAAAAGTCAGCTAAATGAATTTGAAGATTTAATTGCCTTTATTCAGCACTCATGAATCAGGCAACTACTGTCCAGCAGATGGGAAAGAAATCCTGGGAGCTGTAGGATATGGAAGGCTGTTATTGGCAGAAACAAGTGGGACAAGGAAGTTACTAATTAGCAAAAGAAAAGAAAGGATTGTTTTAGGCAGGTCACCTTCCTTTGGGGAAAGACAGGAGTCTTCTGGTAGCTCCACTAGTGGAAATTCCAGCCGGACTTGCTCAAGGTCACACTCTGGGGAGGGATAAAACTGCACTGAAATCTTGGTTTGCTGTTGATGGGGCAAGTAACTCCATTTCGCACCTGCTGTTTTTAACAGCTCCACCCTTTTAAGCGCTCTTGGCCTGAGGGTTTGTTCAGAATTCGTGGCAGTAGGTTCTCTCTCAGCTACTGCTCTGTGGTTCTCGTCATCACGAACCCCTGTGACTCGCAGGTCAGGCCCACACTTCTAAGTTGGGCATTCTCTTCATTCTTTCTCTGACCACCCAGGCTTAGGGAGACCATTTGCTTGGCGGTCAGTGGCTGTGAACATGCATTTAAAGCTTTTGAGAGAATACAGCATGCCAGGGAGTGTATTATCTGGACAGGATAGTTCCCAATATCTGGAGTGCACCCCAGAGTCATGGCTCCCAAGACCCAAACCAATGAAAATTTTAAAAGTCAAAGAAAGACCTCATTAAAGGAGTCTTTTATTTTTTTAATTAAAAAAAATTTTTTTTAATGTTTATTTTTGACAGAGAGAGAGAGAGAGAGAGAGAGCATGAGCGGGGGAGGGGCAGAGAGAGAGGGAGACACAGAATCCAAAGCAGGCTCCAGGCTCTGAGCTGTCGGCACAGAGTCCGACGCGGGGGCTCAAACTCACAGACTGCGAGGTCATGACCTGAGTCAAAGTTGGTCGCTCAACCGACTGAGCCACCCAGGCGCCCCAAGGAGTCACCTCTTAAAGCCAGTGCCTTGCTCGGTAGTTTTCTATAACTGAGTTTCAGCTTCCCCCCAGAGGTGTTAGCCCAGGTACAGTATGTGGCGTTGATCACAGCACGGACACCTCCTTGTTCAGCTGAAAGGTAACCAGGGGCTATTCTAGTATCAAGAACTACCTTGACCAGAGAGTCTAAGTCTTTTCAGGGGCAGCTATTGCCTTAGCAGCAGAGTCTGTAATAGTTTCAAGAGTGAAGAAGTTCCTGAGCATAGCCTTGTTTGCATTTACTCCCAACTAGGGAAGTAGGGACCTGCCAAAGGGGTGAATCCTGAATCATGAAATTCTCCTGGAAGGTCCTTTCTAATCAAGGATGAAAATTCAGGGAATCTGATCAATGAGGTATCCCTGTCTGTGAACACTTAGGGGCACAGTCAGAGAGCGTCAGAGGCATTGCTGGGTTATGCACCAGCCACGTAGGCATGTATAGGCCCAAGAACAACGATAATCACTACAAAGGTAAATCCTGTTGGGGCACAAACCACTCTTGCTAAGGTGGCATTGTTAGTGGACAGATCAGAGTTCCTAACAACAAATCCAGCAGTCTAAGAAGTCCTTAGCAATGGTCTGGGAGAGGAGGATGCCAGCATTACCTTTCCAGACCAGGGGTAGGTGGCGCCTTTCTCTCCATGAGGGTTGTACCCAAGGCTCACTGCCTCTGGTGTGACTGTGGTGTCAGTGGTCAGGAGCCAGTGAGAAGATGCGGTACAGCCCCTGTTGAGGGGAGTCAAGGGCAGTCTTCATTCTCAATAACTCCACATCAGAAGGGTAGGAGAAAAATGGAAATGTTAGCCTATAGAATTGGACTCAAGATCCAGCCCAGTTTACAGGTTATACAACAAAGACGGTCAACAAGATTAGAATCTAGTATCTACAAAGGTGCAAACATAATTATTCTCTCTACAATTATGCCCACTTTTCACTAGACCTAATCACATTTAAAATAGTTTATTTGTATTAAACTTGCCCTGATTGTTTATATTAGTACGCTAAGAATAGCAATTGAGCATATAAGCTCTTTTTAGGACTGCTTTGCTGGATCTTTTCATAAGAAACTTCAGATTGAACTCTTACAAACTTCTGGAGGCCAGGAAGCCAAGCCAAAGATTTGCCGTCATATTTTACCTATAATAACCATAGTTTGGATGAATTCTGGTCAGTCAAAGCTTTGGTAATATAACCATTCTGTCATATTACAGGGAGGATGGGATCTCACTGAACTTATGCAAATAACTAATAGTATTGTCATAAAGGAATACTTAACAGTTTCCAAATTCTGGAGTAATCAGGTAGGGAGAGAAAGTAAATCTTCCATCTTTGACAAAGGTGGACTTTACCAAATTGCTGTAAGACACAAATAGCTTATGAGAAAAGGGTTTCCTTAAATCTGGAGAAATAAAACATTAAGGAATCAGCAATATTTCAAACAAAAAGTCATAGAAAGTTGTAGCCATTCTTCTCGGTTCATTCAGTCCTGTGTTATTAATATCTGTTCTGCTTGAATTAAGTTTTTCCATCAGGTCAGGAAATTCTTACCCAGTTCAGTTTTATGATCTTACAGTTTTGTCAGAAGGCTGTGCTGGCCAGAGTCCTTTCCATGCAACCTCTTGCAGGTGACATACTTTTGCAAAGGATCAGGCTAAATCCATAACGCTCTGTAAATGACAAAAGACCCCAAAATGCGCATTAAAGATCTGATGATAATTCATTATAACGGAATTACCAAGGAAATTTGGTTATTTCTCTGGCACAAAACATTTTAAGATAATAACCGGATAATGACTGATAACATAATATTGGTACATATCAGGTTTCTAGGAATGTCCCACAATTTCTGTAACACTTGTAAACATACACAAATACAACATAAAAAGAACTATTACTACTTATATGACAATGTTTTCCATGTAATTTAACATTAAATAAGCCTAATTAGCTTAACATCTCCTTTTTCATAAGGGGAGAGCAAACCTTTTGAGATGTTTCAGGGAATCTTTGGAAAACCCAAAATTAGTTTAAGATCAAAAAGACTTTATTTAGAATTTGATTTCAGAAAGCTTGTCAAAAATATCAGAAGGTTTTAAAACACTTGGTAAAGTAGGATCGCAAGGTATTGTGAAATAATACTTAGTTATTTATTTAACCAAAATGACAGTTAAATACTTCACAGGCAAATATAAAAAGTTAAATAGTTGTTTAAAAAAAATTTAGCTCTTTTAAGTAATAGCTGAACTTCATTTGGGCTAGTTTCTACTATATTTCTGAGAATTTAATTTATATTGTGCTTAATTTTTCTTAATCCAATTAAATAGAGCTCATTTATAGATTAATTTAGGCAATGCCACCCAGACATAGAAAAAACCACACGTCTACAATACATATACATCAACATGTATGAGCATACAGACAGACACCAGCAGGGACCTCTTTGCTTTCATTTTCAAATTACTGCCATGATTCTAAGTTTCAAATGCACTTCCCACCACCCTTTTTTTTTCCTGGTGAAAATTACCTCCCTGAAGCTGGTATGTTAGAGCTGGCCTAGAGAAAAATGTATGAGCTCCCGGAGAAAACCAGGTAGAACACTGACATTTTAAAGGCATGGGGAAAGAATGTAAGATATTTCTAGAAGGACTTCTGTGCTCTTATGACCAGAATTTTTACAATACTTACAAGCCCTTTGAGATAAACCGAGGAGGTCTGGAGACTGGTAGAAAGGATTGGTGGACTCTGTCTTGTTTCTGGGTCCACACCTTTGATCCTATAAAGACTACACTTGTAAAGCAAGAAACATTGTTGTTTGGGCCACCTCCTACATGGTATCAAGGACTAACACACCCACCCACTTATGTTGGAATGTTTTTCTTTCTTTCTGGATATATTTAACTTAGGAGAGAAGTCCTAAAAAAAATTCTTACAAGGCTCTGAATATTGGCTTCCAGTTTGGCCAAGTTTCTGATCATAGAGTTATTAAATTCCTTCAAATATCTTGTCAGGTTTCAGTGGGAACAAACAGTATTTCTGGAAGTATTAAGTAACCCATAGGACCTCTTTCAGGAGGTGTCCTCAAAGAGGAAGCAAAGGTCACCACCTTCCCAAGATCCAGAGTCACTCCCAAACGTGATCAAAAAAAGAACCAATAACCTGCACATCCCAGGCAGACAGAAAGCCAGCCAAGTCCGTAGTACACAAAACAAGACAAGCAGGAAGGCAGTAGTTGTCCCTGAGAGAAAAGGGATCAATAACCAATGAGTCTCAAGTTAGAATGGAAGGGATAATGTGAAATGTCATTACCTTCTCTCATCTGGGCACTACAGACAGACATTTGGGAGAGATGACTCTGGTAAGGACTCTCATCATCACCCAGCTTCTGTTTTCCCAGGGCGCCCTCTGTAGGCTCCCATATCTACCAGAATTTGGCAAGGTTTTAATTATCAAAATTACATTTAATTAATTAAATCAAAATTAAAATCAATTTTAATTTTTTACTTTTCTTTACCTGTTTAAGAGAATAACATAGCAATTTACCAAACAATCCATGAGAGGCCTGTCAATGCTGGCAGGGAATGGGGGGCACCCCATGTGGGAGCCCTCCTTTGAAGGCAAATATGAAGGCATTTGAGTTCATGTTGAAGGATTTACACAAAACCTTTAAGGACAATCTCTTTTCTGGTGTTCCAGTTGATTGCAAATGAGATAACCATTTTTGGGCCAGTTGTGATGATGAACCTCTAGGAGGGTATAATGAAGGAAGCCAAGGTGTTGTTTAAATCCTTTTTGTGTCTTTAATTTTTCATTAGCCTTTTGCAATGATACTTTCAATAAAGCTATTTTGGAATCTTGAAGCCTTTTGGAAATTTCTAAAATAGATATCTCATTCTGTTTGTTTAATATGGGAATCCTTACTTTTTTTTATTTAAAGTTTGTTTTAAATTCTTCTTTTATTTATTTTGGGAGAGAGAGTGAGAGAAAGAGTGGAGAAAGGGGAGAGAGAGAGGGGGACAGAGGATTCAAAGCAGGCTCTGTGCTGACAGCAGAGAATCCACAGGGTTCGAACCCATGAATCATGAGATCGTAACCTGAGCTGAAGTTGGATGCTTAACCGACTGAGCCATCCAGGCACCCATGGGAATCCTTACTTTCAAGTGCACTTCCTACTTGATCTTATCTGTTTGGAACACTCCTGATAATGACCATTGTAATTCTAGGTTGTTCTGAGTAAGATTTTGCATTTTGTAGATATTTATAGTTTCTGGGACCATAGTTTTTAGACATAAAATAAACAGATGTCCCAGAAGGCGGCATGCTTACCTCTTTTAGAGTTTCAAGATCCTATTTATTTTGGCTAAGCTCTTAAGTCTCTGGCAGCCAAACGATTAGATGAAAGGGATGTGCCACTCTGTTGGGGATTGTGTGGTGTTTTAGTGTACTTGCCACACAGAAATTTTCTTGATGTTGCCCTGTGACCTAATGTCTATCTAGCCCATTCCATGAGCAACTTATCCTAACAGGGAAGTCTTTGAGTTGGGTGGTAAATACCCTAACAGCTTAAAAAAAATTTTTAAACTATTATTCATTTTTGAAACACAGAGAGAGACAGAGTACAAGCAGGGTAGGAGAAGAGAGAGAGGGAGACATAGGATCTGAAGCAGGCTCCAGGCTCTGAGATGTCAGCACAGAGCCTGATGTGGGGCTTAAACTTACAAACTGCAAGATTATGACCTGGGCTGAAGATGGATGCTTAACTGACTGAGCCACCCAGGTGCCCCTCTAACAGCTTTTAAATGCTCAACCCATGCCCACCAATTTTTGTGGTTTTTTGGCCTCCAAGTTAGTGATAGCTAACTGTTAGTGATAGCTTTTATCTACACAAAACAAGAAAAGCAAACATGTGCACCTTAATGTAGCATCAGTAACCAAGAGATGTTATGGTGTCCTGGCCACAGGAAGGCCCTGTGTGTACCTCTATCAGTTCCTGTGGAGCCTTGGACTGGAGAAGGACTGAACCAGCAAACCTCTACCAATGGAACCTGTGGATGGGGGAGCTCCACATAAATGAGAGTTGCAACCTGTCACTATCAGTTCTCATGTGGATTTTGGAAAAGAGTCAAGGGCTGGGAGTTTCCACAAATTGGGAATTGTGGACTGAAAAGCCAACTAGGTCAGAAGTTCTTGGCAAAGACAGTGGAGCTCAGAACTGAGAAGAACTTACCCACATCTCTTGGAAGTGGCAGGAGAGGCAGAGAACTTAAAAAGGGTTCGTGGGTAGGGACGCCTGGGTGGCTCAGTTGGTTGAGCATCCAGCTTTGGCTCAGGTCATGATCTCACAGTTTGTGGGTTCAAGCCCTACATTGGGTTCTGTGCTGACGGCTCAGAACCTGGAGCCTGCTTCAGATTCTGTGTCTCCCTCTCTCTCTGCTCCTCCCCTGCTCATGCTTGGTCTCTCTCTCCTTCAAAAATAAATAAAAACATTTTTAAAAATTAAAAAAAAAAAGGGTTCACGGGTACCACACCCATGTTTCTTGCCCCTTAATGTTGTTAGAAGTTTGCTTCAGATCCCACTGCTGCCACCAAATCTATGAAAAAACAAAATCCAACTGAAAAAATGTGAAGATCTAATTGGCTCTTTAAGTCACGAATCAGGCAGGATGCCTTCTGACAAATGGAAAGAATTTCCAAGGAGCTGTACAAAATGGAAGGCTTTTATAGGCAGAAGGAAAGGACAAAGGAAATTTCCAGCAAAGAGTGGATTGTTTCAGGCAAAGTCACCTTCCTTTGGGGAATGGTGGGGGTCTACCAGGCAGCTTCGTTAGTGGAAATTCCAGATGGACTGGCTCAAGGTCACCTTCCTGGGAAAGGTTGAAACTGCATTTAAATCTTTGTTTGCCGGGGCGCCTGGGTGGCGCAGTCGGTTAAGAGTCCGACTTCAGCCAGGTCACGATCTCGCGGTCCGTGAGTTCGAGCCCCACGTCAGGCTCTGGGCTGATGGCTCGGAGCCTGGAGCCTGTTTCCGATTCTGTGTCTCCCTCTCTCTCTGCCCCTCCCCCGTTCATGCTCTGTCTCTCTCTGTCCAAAAAAAATAAATAAATAAAAAAAAATAAATAAAAAAAATAAATAAATCTTTGTTTGCTGTCAGTGGGTCAAGTAAGTCCATTTTGGACCTGCTGTTTCTTTTTGGGCAGAAGACTCAACCAGGCCTTTAGTTGAGACAAGCTGTTGCTTTCCTGGAGGTAATGAAATACAGGTGAAGGATTTTCATTCCTGTATGTTACTAACACAGCGCATCTGAGTAAAGGGACAGAGATAGTCGGGGGCGATAGTGCCCGCATTCCTTCCTCTGGTTCATGGGCTGCCACGATCTGCTTCCTCTGCTGTGGGAGCTTCCTGACAACTAATGCTCACTGGACCCTTTCCAATCAGGTTCCGGCCTCTAATCTTGAAGGAGACCACACTAATTAAGATTTCCGTAGTCTTACTTGCTCACTGCCAAACCCAAAGATTCCTGTTCCCATCCCACCCCCAACCTCTCTGCAGGCTGTTTGACTGGCTCCCATGCCACTGGACCCTCTGGGAGAAAAATGCAGATTTACCCTGGAGCTGAAGAAGATTCAGAGCCTCCCTGCAGAGACCCCCAAGGTCTTAGGAAGACCCTACTTATTTTGTCTCTGTAATTTTAATTTCTTTTCCTTTTGATTGATGCTATACCTCCATCCCAGCATGACCAAATTATATCAGCTTCAGGCTCCAGCAAACCCGGATTGGCCTCTATTTGTCTGGAAAATGGTTTCTACTCCCATGGATTCTGTTATTATCTATGAGTTATGTCTACTTACACACACACTTTTGAAATGAGCTCTTGGTTCATTCCTAGTGTGTTTTCTCTACCATTATGTACCCTGAGGGAGATCTTTGAGCCACCAGAATGCGCAGCTCAGAGGGCAGCACCCTATTAGCCTCCCGCACAACCAGAGAAGCTCTTCTTGAATATGTTTAATATGTTGGTGTTGTGCTTAATTTTGTTTGAAGAAAATGTCCTGGAATTCATAGAAATTATGAAAACCATAGTTTCAAGTAGTCCACAGCTGGTATCTTAAATACTAATGCTAATAACATGCTAATATATATGATTTTGTCATGAGCATGGAAAAATTTGCTACAATATCTAATTTTAAAAGATATCAGTGAACTGGACAATGAATCAGCACATTTTCCCCAATCTGATAGAGCCACCAGGTGAAACATGTAGCTAAGAGTATATGGTCAGAAAGACAGTTTTTTCTTTTCTTTACATTTTGAGCACAGGGGTTTGGAATATTAGTGAAACCATAGGGTTTTTACTCACATCACAAAGCATTCTTCTAACTAGAGATGAGATGGCACCCAGGAAGATAAAACACAAAGAGTGGTGGTCAATGGGAACATGCTGCAGCCGTGCTGTGGGATTTAGTCAAAGAAGTTGGAAACACCAATTCCAAAGGATACATGCACCCTTATGTCTACTGCAGCATTATTTACAACAGCCAAATTGTGGAAGCAGCTCATGTGTCCACTGACTGATGAATGGAGATATATACATACATGTAATATTATTCAGCCGTAAAAAAGAAGGAAATCTTATCCTGACATTTGGAATGATGTAGATGGAGCTAGAGAGTGTAATACTAAGTGAAATAAGTCAGAGAAAAACAAATACCATATGATTTCAGTCATATGTGGAATTTTAAAAATAAAGGAAAAAAAGGACAAACCAACAGACAACAAACTGTTGGCATCAGAGGGGAGGTGGGTGGGGGGTGGGGGAAATAGGTAATGGGGATTAAGGGGCACATTTGTGATGAGCACCAGATGTTGTGTGGAACTGTTGAATCACTACATTGTACACCTGAAACTAATATTACATGTGTGTTAACCATGTTGGAATTAAAAAAGAAGTATCACCAAAAAACAAAAAAAAAAAAAAAAAGGAAAGACAGAAAGACAGAAAGGGAGAATGGGAGAACAGGAAGATGGGAGGACGGGAGGATGGGAGAAAGAGAAAAGAGTGGCTGTCAATGGGAACACCCTGTGTTCTGCAGCGCATCCGGGAGCATGTAAGCAGGGAGCGATATCCTGAAAGCTCTACACAGACAGGGGCTCAGAATGAAACTATCCCAGAGGCCTTCAGTATACACTACTTGTGTGTTAGCCTTACCTTCCTGAGACTCACCTTTACCTAGAAAACCATTTCATCCACAGGGGCCACATTCAGTAGTGACAGAGGTGTACCAAGGGCCAACACTGTCAAAGCATCTCAGCACAAGCTGGAAACTAATTAACAAACAATAGGACAAGGAAAAATGATTGCGGGTCCTAAAAATCATGCATTGAAATGAGTCAACAGTAGAACAGTTGTGACTTTAAAAAGATCACCTGCTACAGAGTACCCTATAGAAGAGTGTGACTCAAGACAGTAGTTGCCCTCTACACTCAGCATTATTCAGGCTCTTAGAACTGTACTGTGTCTAATTTTCATGTCCACGTTTTAAGAAGGACCCTAGAAATACTACATAGGGCATGCTTTGAAGAGGCAGAATGCCCCCTAGGTTTGGGCACTGTGGCTCGGGGCTTCTGTCCCAAAGTCGAGCCTGGTGGAATGGAGTCTCTGCTGGGTGCATGAGCGTGTGTGGTCTCCTTCCTCCTCAGGCCCCAAGGACTAGAAGAAAACAAGCAGAAGGAGGATAAGCCTGTCACAGCAAGGAGAATGGGAGATTAGGAGGACAGTTTCTAAAGGTGAAAGGGAGCGGAAGGTGTTGGTGGGTGGGAAGGGTGGAGGACAGTGGCCATCTTGCCGTGGGACCCGGAGGGACTCTGAGAGGCCGTAGTTGTGAGTCCACAGCTTTGTGAGTGAACTGCCATCTACTTCCCTGCCCTCCTCTCCCTTTGCCCCTTAAGGCCTGTCTTCCAGCTTGCAGACACCAAAAAGCTCCTCTTCAAAGACCTTGAACAAACAGCCTTTGGGCTACAGCTTTCTTTGTGGGTCTGGGGTTGTTGGGTAAAAGCATCCTCATTCTGGCTCAGGTCAGGGGATGTCAGAGGGTGAGAAAGAGGGGAAATTGTTGCCTACTGCCCAGCTCCTCGCCCAACTATCCTGAACGAAGTACAGCCAACAAACGTGTCTGTGGGCGCAGAGCTCTTGGCTTGCCTCTCCATTCTGAGGAGTTTATGGAGAACCCACAGCAGCTCATCAGAGCAAGCCACTGATTCTTAACATATGTGAGCACCCAAGTACCACCAGAGTTTGAGAAGAAAATCAGCGACATGGCAGAGAGAAATGGAGATTCACAAAGACAACTTACCTTGGAGAAATTAAAGTAAAAGTCTCAGAAAGAGTCTAGAAAATATTGGATATCCAGAATGTAAGAACAGGATGCTATTTGCAAACAGGTAGAGAACGGGAAGGAGATTTAAAAAATGATTGCTGACTTTAATGTCACAGAAGAGAACAAGGCTAAACATATCACAAAACAGAGAGATGAGATAAGCAAGGAGAGACAGAGTCATACACACGCAGCTGAGGAGCAATGTATCTGAGCACTCAGGGCTCCAGAGAAAACAAAGAAGGATGACTAATCATGAGGACATACCAGGAAAATTTCCCAGAGCTGCAAGAAGGTGTGAGTCATGAGACCGCCCCCACTCCAGGCTGAGAAAGCCAGGGGTGTAAGGAGCCACACCGAGCCCCGGCCAGTGGGTGTCTCAGGACATTTGGAAGAGGACCCCACCTGAAAGCCCCAGGAAGGAGAGACCAGATCACATATGAGGATCTGGAAACACATTGGCTTCAGACCCGTGGCAACACTTTGGAAGGCGACTGAGATGCCATGCAGTGAAATGACAGACTGCACAGGGCATTTCCCCGCTCTTTTCTGAGAACAAAAATAAACAAAGAAAAGGAGAAAGAGAACACATTTCACCTCCACCAAAGCTGGACACAGCTATGAGTCTACACTACCGCAGATGGGGGGGGGGGGGGGGGGGGGGGGCAGAGAAAACAGGGTGAGGGAGCAGGGAGACCCTGAGAGGCTGTGGGTCACAATGGGTCAGAGTGTCATACCCTGAGCGAAAAGTGGGGGGGAGCATCGGCCTCACTTGACATGCAGAAGAAGTAGGGTTAAGGCCACTAGGGAAGGTGTTCTTACCAGAAGCAGCATGTTGGACAGGCAGGTGGAAGGGGGTGCGGCACTGTGAATACCCACACTTGCCCATCACTCACACCCAACCCCACTTTTGGGGATTGGACCTCCAGACTGATTTTCCTATAAAACATCGATCCAGGGAGGACTTAGCATACTTGAAGATGAGTCATAATCAGAAAGAAACCAGCACAGGATCCACACAGAAATAGAGTAAGAATGAAAACTATGAAATAAAGGGGAAGGATATGGTAAAACCAATTGCAAAAAAATGTGGCCACAAAGGGAGTGAAAACTGTGATCAAACACATCTCATGGAACAGAAACATTGTCCTCCCATCTCGGGACACACAGTCCAAACCTAACCCTGTAGTTCTTAATAAGAAGCAATGACAGCAAGACTAGAACACGAAACAGGGCTAACTGTGCATTCCTGATACTCAGTAAATGCCCTGAGATAAGCTCGAATCTTGGTGTTGAATCACAAAGCAAAACGCAGCAATGTGCTGTGTGCAGGAACACACCTGAAACAGGAGATCGGAGGGTGTGCAATGAAAGAATGGACATAGCCATATCAGGCAAAAGATCCTGAAAAAAATGTTAGCATGTAGTATGTACTTTTTTTTAAATAGACAAGGTAAATAGCCAGAGAAAAGGAGCCATGGCAGTAGGGTTATGCTGATATATAAATGACAGATAGGTGAACCAATCAGGAAGTACAGAAATATACTCAAGTTTATATAGGAATTTACTGATAAAAATGACATTTCAAATCATGAACTAAAGGGTTAGTCAACAAGCAGTCTTGTGATAACTAAATAGCAATCTGAAAAATTAACTTCAATCCCACTTGACAACTCTCACCAAAATAAATTCTAGATAAATAAAAATTTAATTGGAGCAAATAAAAGCATGAAGGGAGTAAATGATAATATGAGCGATTTAAAAAATAACACAAGAGGAGAAGTTCTTTCTAAGTATGATACAAAACTCCAGAAAATAAAAGAATGAAGATGAGTAAATTTCATTACTTAAAAATAGAATATATCGTCACCCCACCACCACCCCCTAAAAAACCAGCATACACACAATGGCAAAATAACCAATCCGGGTAAGTATTTGCAACCAATAATCATAGACAAAAGGTTTGTTTCTTTAATCAACATTGAGTACCAGCAAATTAATCCAGAAGACCATAGGCCCAAAGTAAAATGGGCCATAAGATGAATAGACATTTCACAGCAAAAGAAACACACGGGCCTTAACGATGTAAGAGGGTTCATGACAGCAGCAAGTGCAAACTGACAAGGTCAGTGATGGGGTCTGCAAGTTGCACAGATCCCACTCTCTCTTCCTTCGTGGGCAAAGGGTCAAAGGTGTCCACAGGTCCCCTCAGGTGGGCAGGAAGTGCAAGAGCCACGTGTTGTTTCTAGGCTGTGGCCTTGGGGTCGCAGCTGTGCCTCCTCTGCCTTTCCTGGGGCCGGACCAGGAATGCGGCTGCCACCACACAGGCTCAGAGCATGCCGGGACAAAAGGAGCTGCGTGTCTGAGTGTATGGAGCAGAGCCACTAACCAACGTGAACACGTGCCCTGTGCTGAAAGACAAAGAGAAAAATGTGCGCAAGAAGGTGTTTGTAAGAGGAGAAAACTCCAGGCCACCACACATTTGTACAATGGAAAACTATGCAGAAGCTTTTTTTTTTTTTAGCGAGGTAGCTCTGTATTTGGTGACTTAGATGAACAAAAACACGGACGACGGGAAGCAAACAGTGGGGACCCGTGCGCAGGGCGTGTTTACACATGTGCAGATACAAGTCTCTACTTGGACGCGCACAGACCACGCACTCTGCGCGGAAGCGCTCGCAGCCGCGGGCGGGTGAGCGGCGGCGGGTCTGCAGGTCACCACTACCCTCCCCAGGGATTGAACTTTGTACCAGGGGCATGATCGACCTCTGTGGAAAAAGCAAAACAAGGAACTCCTAGAAACAAACGACAACTGCCTTTTCTACCTTTTCGTTTGCTGAGACCCTCCTAAAATGCAGTAAGGGAACTAGAATATGCATAAAGCCAGGACCACGAATGGAATAGGAGACCAGAGGCTGTGGCTCTTGCCTGACAGTGGAGGCCCAAGGGGAGAGGTGGCTCAGGCGGAGAGGTCACAGGGTGAGGGGGGAGTTGGTGATTGCGCACGCCCCCAGGGAGGGGCAGGCCTCGTGAAGAAGACCCTGAAGAAAGATTATTCAGGAACACAAGAAAATGTTTTAAAAACTTTTTAAAATGTTTTTGTGTATTTATTTTTGAGAGAGCGAGTGGGGGAGGGGAAGAGAGAGAGGGAGACACAGAATCCGAAGCAGGTTCCACTTAATGGCCACGTCTCCACCAACAGGAGACCGGCTGGCAAGTAGTGGGTCACTTGATTTTCAACCAGCCAGTGACAACTTATTCAGCCAAACGAGGGTAGTTCTTCCAAGCAGAATGGTGGAAAGACCTTGTGCTTTGGGGCCCGGGACCACCTTTGCACCTTTATGCTTAAGTAGAGGGGCTCCCGCGTTGGGGGACTGAGCGTGGGCTTGGGGGCAGGGACCGATGCAAACTGTGGTTCTGCCACTTACCGGCTCTGTCACCGTGGGCACGGTGCCAGCAGCAATGACGGCCTTGTGGTATGCAGAGCCAAGTGACCCTGGCACACCCAGGGTCCTGCACAGAGCCTGCACGCTGGGTGGGCAGTGGGCAGAGGGCAGAGCACAAGTTCAGTGCTGCACATAGGTGATGCCGCTGCCCTTCAAAGCGTTTTTATGCTTCTTCAAAGCAGTGACACGTTCTTTGGAACGTCTTTAAATACAGGAAGTTTTTGTCTTCGAAGGTAAATTTGAATTTTATTTTTTAAAATGACCAAATTAATTTGAATGATTATTTATTTATTTGTTATTATTTTTAATGTTTATTTATTTTTGAGAGAGAGGAAGAGAGAGTGCACAAGCCGGGGAAGGACAGAAAGAGAGGGAGACACAGAATCCGAAGCAGGCTCCAGGCTCTGAGCTGTCAGCACAGAGCCGAATGGGGGCTCAAACCCACAAACTGTGAGATTGTGACCTGAGCCAAAGTTGGATGCTCAATTGACTGAGCCATCCAGGCACCCCAGAACCTATCTATCATCTATCTGTCTGCCTATCTATTAATCATCTATCTATCATTTATATATATCATCTGTCATCTATCATCTGTCATCTATCGATCATCTAATATCTATCATCTATCATCTAATATCTATCATTTATCTATCATCTATCATCTGTCACTTAATATCTATCTTTTATATATCATTTGTCATCTATCATCTATCATCTAATATCTTTCTATCATTTATATATCATCTGTCATCTATCATCTAATATCTATCTATCTATCTATCATCTATCTATCTTTTTTTTAATGTTTATTTTTGAGAGAGACAGAGACAGAATGCAAGTGGGTTTGGGCAGAGAGAGAGAGGGAGGCACAGAATCTGAAGCAGGCTCCAGGTTCCGAGCTGTCAGCACAGAGCCCGACGTGGGGCTTGAACGCACAAGCTGAGAGAAGATGACCTGAGCCGAAGTCAGACGCTCAACCGACTGAGCCACCCAGGCGCGCCTATCTATCTTTTATATATCATCTGTCATCTATCATCTGTCTATCTATCTATCTATCATCTAATATCTATCAATCATCTAATATCTATCATCTATCATGTAATATCTATCATCTATCTATCTACCTATATATCATCTATCTATCATCTAATATCTATCATCTATCTATCTATCTATCTATCTATCATCTGTCTCAACTGATGCGGTGTGTGTAAGGAAGTGAGAACTCACCCTGCTGGCCCTGAAGCAGGCAGTGGACTGACCCTGGCGGGACCCCCAGGGAGAAGGAAATTTAGAAGCTGGAGTCACATTCGGAGGGGCTCAGAGGCTGGCTCTGCAGGTTGCTTGGGGTCCCTGACAGCTCGAGGGCCTTCAGAATGGGGTGCTGAAGGAGTTTGACTCTGTGCCCTGGGCCTCTAGGCCACCAATTTCTTTTCCTGCACTAAGAAGAGTGCTGACTTTCTGCGTGTATATTCTCCACCTCAGGCCCCTGCCGCTCGGACTGTGACGTGCACCTGACATGCACAACATGCTCCCCCAACTCAGGGGTGCTCCGTTCCTGTGCTTGTGTCCAGCATCGGTTCCCACTGCTGCCTGCTTCATCATCTGAGTGTCCCCTGCCCATAGTCCTGGGAAAGAACTAATGATGGGTCCACTCATTGTTTTACAGCAGGCCCCGTCATGTGCCAGCCAAGGGCTGGATTGATTCTCCATGATCCAAGAAACCGTAACTTACTTAGCAGGAGAGGGTGGAAGTTCTCACATGTTACTTTTAAAGACAATTCACAGGCGCCCGAGTAGCTCCGTGGGTTAAGCGTTCAACTATTAATCTTGGCTCAGGTCATGATCTCACAGTTGGTGGGATCAAGCTCCACGTTGGGTTCTGCACTGATGACACAGAGTCTTCTTGGGATTCTCTCTATCTCTCTCTCTCTGCCCCTCCTTGCCCCCTTTCTCTCTCAGACATTAAAAGAAAATAAAGACAATTCAAAGAAAATGAAGTTTTTGTTAAAAGAAAGGAGATTGTGGTAGACCACACGACTTACCCTGCTGTCTTCCTCATGCATTTACGTGTCAGAGGAGGAAGTCTGCAATAAAAATACACAGTTTTGAACAGTAAATGTTAGAAGCATGACTCCATTACTGGGGTACATACTTCAGATGGCTGTTCTCAAAATGGGGTCCCCAGGAGGCCAACTTGCCCTGGTTTGCCCCAGGAATGCTCCAGTTTTAAAGCTGAAGTGCCACGTCCTGAGAGCCCTCCTTAGTTCCTGGCAGACTGGACATGTTGGTCGCCAGCTCCTGGAAGGACAGTGAAGCGTCATTTGGGAACTGGATAGAAATGCAGGCTCTGGGCCTCCTTGGACCTGCTGAATCAGGACCTCAGGGGGGTTGCCCAGCTGCTTTCATCTGGCCCTTTGGGACATGATGGCAGCTAAGGGTTGAGAATCTGCTCCAGGGGTGCTGGGGTCCAGGCTGGTCTGGGGAGGGGCCAGGGAGGGCTCTGTGCTCTGTAGCCCACTGGCTGGGGAAGATATGGAACAGCTCCACTCAGCTGCCAGACGGTGGCCTGACCACCAGCTCCCTGGGCCGAAAGGAGTGGTCTCAACTCAGCTGAGATCTGCAGAGACTTGAGAGGCCCCGGTGCCCGGGTTGCTCTGGGGCCCCCTTCCAGGCTTCTCTGTTCACATGAGGACGTTGTCATTATTTCCAGCAGGTGGCACATGCTAATCACCCTTCTTCGAAATTGGAGAAAACCCAACAGTTGACTTAGTTGCTGAGACACCAGGCGTATATATTTGCAAACCACTTGCAGTCAGATTCTGCCATCAGCAGTGATGGAGACACTTGTGATTGGCATAATTAGTACTTGAGTGCAGGGTGTATAATTAAAAAGAAAATTCTCTTTTGCTCCAGTAAACAGTGACACTGGTAATCACAGATTTTTTTGAAGGAAGAAGATACAGAAGGATATTCTGGACTTTGGTGCCTGTTTACTCAACCACATTTTTGAATTTGCTGTGTTTTGTGGGTGACGTGTGGGTGTGCCCAGTTTGGTAAAAAAAATCTGTGAAATGTCTTCACTGGGACAGAGAAGAAAATAAGGTGCTTTTGTGACATGTGTGACCAGAAATGTAACCTCTCTTTTTTTAATTGAAGTACAGTTGATATAAAATGTTATATTAATTTCAGGTGCACAATGTATCGATGCAACAATTATACATTACCATGTGATGTTCACCACAGTACGTTTTTTCACCATACAGAGTTACTACAGTGTGGTCGAATACATTCCTCATGATGTATTTTCCATGTCCCTGAATTACTTATTTGATAGCTGGAAGTTTGTACCCCTCACCCCCTTCATCTGTTTCACCCATCCCCCACCCCTCCCCTCCGGCAACCTCCAGTTTGTTCTTTGTGTTTATGAATGTGTTTCTGCTTTGTTTGTTTCTTAGATTCCGCATACAGGTGAGATCACAGGATATTTGTCTCCGTCTCCCTTATTTCACTTTGCCGACACTTGTTATCTCTTGTCTTTTTGATAGTAGCCATTCTAACAAGGGTATGGTGATATCTCATTGTGGTTTTGATTTGTACTTCCCTTAGGATTTTTTTTATTTCTTAAGGAAAAAAATGGAGACAAAGCAAAGACAGAGGCCCTATAAAATTTTGTCATCTCCCCATTATTTCACAGTTGTCTTAATATAAAATGCACATAGTATTGGTTATTTTCTGCTACCTGCGAAATTACCCCATGTGATACCAACTTCCTGTGACTTCTGTGTGTGATTGTGGTCTCGGGGCTTGCTGTCTTTTGCAAAGGGGTAGAGAGCCACGAATATGGGGCCTCTGGGCATGACCTGAGCTGCAGCCAGTGGAGTGGGGGACGTGGGCCCTGAGCCCCCAGCTCTGCCTCTGTCCGTGAAGAAAACTTGGTCAGTCGCAGCAGCCTGTCGAGGCCACAGTGGAAACCGTGTGTCCTACCTCATGACAGTATGTGACTGAGAAATGCAGTTGAGTGGGTGTGCTCAACACTCTTACTACAGTGTCTGCGGCCCACTGAGCTCAGATACCTTGGCTCCCATGACTCCTGGATTCGGGGAGAAAATCAGCAGTGACATGAGCCGCTCAGAGTTTTTAACAGAGGGCATATAGCTCGGCCCAGGACCGAGCCAGGGATGAAGCGTTTCGCCATCGTTTCAGGAAACTAACAGAGCTGGCCATCCCTGCCAGGGCTCTGGGTTGACCTGGGCCTTTCCAGTTACCTCTAAAGTCCAGGGAAAAGCCAAACTTTCAAGGGCATTGTGGATGTGGTTGGGAGTCGTAGAGAATTCTGTTGGTGCAAAGCCTGTGGACACCTGTCTTGAGAGTCCTGTGCTGATGATCACACAATAGTTTAAATGTTGGCATTTAGTTTAGGGAACAAAAAATGTGAAAACAAAGATGAAACAAGAGAACAAGTCCTCTCAAAAAGGAGGAACAACCAGGTACCATCCCTTTGACTAAGAATTTCAAAACACTGTACAACCATTTGTTTTGTATTTCTGATTATTTCATGGGAAAATGGAGACACGCACCGGGAAACACCCACGAGGGAGACAAGAACCTGAGGAAACTGTCAGGACCCGACTCCCACTCTGAGCTGGAGGCCTGCCCCTGTTTACTCCTCTCAGCTCTGCCCTAACCAACTTGGGAGCCGGAGATGGACCTGTGCACTGTCCTCCCCATGCGCTGTCAGTTGCCTTTCTCAACGGCGGAGAGGGAATGCGGGGACATCCACATGCAAGGTGTCTCCGTCCCGTTACTGGCTCAGAAGTTGTGCTGGCGGTTTCCCACCCCCTCAACACCTGACAAAACCCACCAACCTTTAGCTTCTGGGACCCTCAATCCACTATTGAGGGGAGGCTGTGGTTGTCAGGTTCAGAACAGCTGTGAGACTGGAAAACATCCTCAATCACAACAACAGTGGTTACGAGGCCACAGACCTTAGTTCTCATCTTAATCCACCTTTTAATTCCCATTTGGGTCTAGTCACTCTTCTTTTTTTCACTTTTTTTAAAGTTGCTTATTTCAATGGATGTGAAAGGAGCCTGTGTGTGTGAGTGAAGGGAGGTGAGAGCAGGGAAAACAGGCCACACACGCGCGCGCGCACACACACACACACACACACTCGGAGGACTTGCTTGGGGGCCACTGCAGCTGCACCGCAGAGTGGGGACAGTCCTTGTCCCCTTGCAGGGAGCCCTGCTCTGGAAAGGAGGAAGGAAGTGAGCATCTGGGTGGCAGGTGACTCATCCAACTCAGGCTGAGGCGCCCCACCCAGGGACGGCCTGTGAAATGTTCAGATGTTGGGACCCACACGCAAGGTCTTCAGATTTGTTTCACGATGGTTTAAAAACCACAATGTGTGAAGTTCAAAAAGCCTGACGTTTGGTTCTCAAAGCAAGAGGAGAGGGTGTCCAATGGACACTGGACTTTTGTCTTCTTGCAAAAGACTGCAAGAAGAATTTCATAAAATTAAAGTTCTGCATGACTTTGGGAAAGTCACTAGACTTTCTGCACTTACATGGAGCGGGACCACAGGGACTTGTCACCTTGCTGTGAGGGTCTGGTGACGTGGAGGGTGTGATGCCTAGCATGGCACGGTTTCACTACCATCTGCATTGTCACTCTTATTAGGGCTTGGATAGGCCAATTCATTCATGGGGTAGATTCTCAAGGATTTTCTTAAAAAGATGAAACTACAGAGTATCATCAGTCTCGATGCAGATTAATGTTCTGTTTATTTATTTTTTTTATTTATTTTTTTTTAAAGTTTTTATTTTTTTTTTTTTAATTTTTTTTCAACGTTTATTTATTTTTGGGACAGAGAGAGACAGAGCATGAACGGGGGAGGGGCAGAGAGAGAGGGAGACACAGAATCGGAAACAGGCTCCAGGCTCTGAGCAGTCAGCACAGAGCCCGACGCGGGGCTCGAACTCACGGACCGCGAGATCGTGACCTGGCTAAAGTCGGACGCTTAACCGACTGCGCCACCCAGGCGCCCCTAATGTTCTGTTTATTGTTGCAAACTGAACTTAGATGTTTTCACCCACCAGGTCTGGGAGAGCTGGGTGCTGAGTCCCCAAACTGCCCCCCCGGGCCCAGAACCCCACCCTGGGCTGAGCGCCAGCTGCCTAAGCAGGAAGACCAGTGTCTGGCTGCCCGCGGGTCCTGGGACCTACTCCCCACCCTCCACGCCCGCAGCTCCAGAGGGGTGATCAGCCCTGGGTGGGAGAAGTTTCCGCTTCCAGCCCCAGAGCCTCACAGCCCAGCTGCATGCTGGCACCCTCACCTGCAATGTGGGGGGACAGAGGAGAGGCAGGACTTTCGGGTACAGCATTGGACCTAGAGTGAACAGAGAGGGCACCCCCTCCTGCTCGGACACTCGTTGGCCCCGGCCCAGCCACTCCTGCAACCTTCCTTAAGTCTCTTCACCATCAAGCGCCAGGTGGAATGGGAGGGGAGGAAGCCAGCTAGCGGTGGGGGGAGGGGGGGCTTTCAGACTGAGCTTCACAGCACCCTTGTGCTGGTAAGTGCCTGACATCCCGCTGGAAATGAAACGGGGGGAGTGTGTAGCGTTTACCAATTTCCACGGCGCAAACGTTCCACGGTGGGAAGACGTGCAAACAGCTGCCATCTGGTAGTATTTCCCCCACATAACAGGCATTCGCAGCCTCCAGAGCACGGTGCGTGTAATTTTATAACCTAATTTAACTTTTTCAAAGTGTTTATCTATTTTTGAGAGAGAGAGCACAAGTGAGAGGGAGAGAACCCCAGGCAGGCTCTGCGCTGTCAGTGCCCAGCCTGTTGTGGGGCTCGACCCCCTAAGCAAACCGCGAGATCACGACCTGAGCCAAAATCAAGAGTCGTTTCACTGACTGAGCCACCATGTGCCCTACATAATTTCATTTCTTAAAAATGTTGATTTATCTTTGAGAGAGAGAGAGAACGTGAGTAGGGGAGGAGCAGAGAGAGAGGGAGACAGGATCTGAAGTGGGCTCTGAGCTGTCAGCACAGAATCTGATGAGGGGCTTGTACTCATGAACTGGGAGATCATGACCCGAGCTGAAGTCAGATGCTTAAACATCTGGGCCCCCCAGGTGCCCCGTAATTTCATTTTTAATAATGATTCTGTTCAACAACCAGCTGGCAAAACTCTTGAAAATTTAACGGTTGGATCTTGTGAACTGGTATCTGTAGCACACCAGTAGCTCACTGCCTAATCAAGGATCCTGAAATCAATTAAAAATCAAATAAACAAGATTAGTTTCACTGAATCTGGAATAGAATGTAAAATTGTAGAAGACATTATGTCTGTCACAATAGGTATTGTCACATAAAGTTTGTGTGAGTACATCAGGTCTTGACCTAATATGTATTTACTTACTTTTAATAAGAAGTTTGGCATTTCTGGAATCGGGACCTCCAGCTGCCTTGCCATCAATGTTGGTCTGAGAGTGACCAGGAGGGCCACCCCATCCATCAGTGTAAGAGAGGGACTGGGGCGGTTGAGCTTCTGAATGTCGGCCTGTCCCTCCACGGCAGGTGGGGCAAACGAGCCTCTGAGAGATGAAGGAAATTCTGGAAAAGGAAGGGATCCAGCAGGAACCATGTTTGTCTTCAGATGGGCATCGGGTCTCCTGAGGTCACGCCAGAAGGCAGCGTCTGCAAGCGAGGATTGTCCCCTCTTGACAAGGAGGGCACAGTTTCCTCAGGTGCAGGTGGTAAACATGAGGTCACACCCTTCCTGTGGGTAGCCCGAGATCAGCCTCCCCGCAGGAGAGGATGTAAGCCCAGGTGGGGCTGTAGCAGGAGCCTTAGGGGACGGTCGACACGTTGGTATCTACTGCCATATTGTCTTTCCTCAGTTTTTTTTTTTTTTAATTTTGAGATACCTGTAGATTCACATGCATTGTAGACAACAAGGCAAAGATCCTCTGTACTCTTCACCACCAGTCCAGCGGTGACACCTTCCAGGATGGCAGTGACTGCATATAAGGCCCCAGCCAGAAGACTGCATGGTCCCATGCACCTGCTGTGCACAGAGGGCACCCTGTACATGCACTCGTGTGCGTGCAGATCTGTGCGATTCCAGCACATGTGCAGATTCCCGTGGCCACCAAGGCTGACAAGACACAGACCCTTTCTGTCCCACAGGGTCCCTCCTCCCGTTGTCTGTTCTCCATCTCTGCAGCTTGTCCCTGAACAGTGCTGTAAGTGGAATTGTAGGGTGTGTGTGACAGGCTCTCCTCGCAGTCTTGAGGTCCACCCAGGTTGTCATTTGTATCAGCAGTTTGTTCCTTTTTGTTGCTGAGTTGAGCTTGTTCAGCGTCCTCCCTGTCGGGGGACAGGTTGGAGGTTGTTTCTGGGTTCTGCCTATCACACATAGGCTTTGGGTGCATGTCTTTGGAAGGAGGTTTTCTTCCTGCAGAGGAACGTGAGCTCACCATCACCTCTGGTCGCCAGAAGCCACCCTCTACACTGGCCTCAAGCACACCCCAGAGGAGGGCAGAGGGCTCTTGCTCTGTGCTCAGAAGGGGGTGGGGGCCGAGAGGGGCAGCTGACATCCTGCTGAGGAAACCCGCAGGGACCCATATCCTGAGACCCCAGAACGAAAGCTGAGTTGTGCTTCTCACCGGCTCCTGCCGTGGTTGGGGGGCAGCTGGCGTCTACCAGGTGCTCAGGGGGTTTGCAGCATCAGCAGGGCAGGGAGGAAAGAGCCCCACCCTTGCCCGCAGGGAGTGACGATGAAAAAGCCACCAGGCACTGGCGGTGTCTGGCTTGACTGTGGTCCCATCCCCCCCATGCCACTGGTGGTCCCAGAGCCCTGTGCGCTGGTGCTGTTATGCCCACTTTACAAACACACTTGGAGATCATCGTGGGGAATGGTTATGTTCACATCGCATTATTTGGCAGGAATAGAAAATCAGTGGCCTGTCACAGTCCATAGATGTGGAGAAGCAGTGTTAGTCCCTCACATTGTGCCCAAAGGTAAACCAAATGTCCCCATGCCCACAGAGACCGCGTCTGTTCCCGAGCCCCCGGCTTTGTCTTTCTTCCTCTCTGTGGTCGCTGGCCTCCCATGACATGCACTCTGGCAGATCTCCTTCTCAGCAGTTGCGACCATCCATTCCCTTTGGTGCCTTGGAGGCATGAGGGCAGTGCCTGGGGCGGGGCCGTCCCGAGGGGGCTCTTCGGTTCCCAGACCCCCCACCACAGCTTCAAAGGTAGTTTTCCGAGTTTTCTGTGCAGTGCTGCTGTTGTGTCTACACCTCAGAGACTGTGCCTACTTCTAGGATTTTCTCTTCTGTTTCTCTTTTTTTCCATTTTGTTCCAAACTGAACTAAGTGCAGCCGGAGGGAAAGCTGTCAGTGATAGTCACTACATAGGAAGTTCAAGGGCCCTGAGGTTAGGGGTGTGTGTTGTTTTCTGGTGTTCCCGCAGGGCCTGGCAGGTTCTGGACACGTGCTAGGTGCTCAATAAAGGTTTGCTAAATAAATGAACTGCTAAACACAAGAGATGTACATTTAAACAAGTTATATGCATATAAATACTAATAAAACCTTGAAGGAAATAAAGAGAAATAAAAACACTTGTGTTGTAATGATGGGCACACACATACATTTTTACCCTTTGAAAGTTTTTACTGTTATGTTGGGTCTAACGTTTTACAGAAGGAACAGGTCTTCCTGGCCGCTGATGAATCAGTTTGCCGGGTTGTAATGGTGTTGAGGAACAGGGTAGGACTTGCTGGTGCACTTGTGTTTGGCCTCTGTGTCTGGATCCCTGCAGGAAGCACCTGTGGGGCAGACAGAGGGTTTTCTAGAGTTCTGGGCTCTCTCTCCTGTGGAGCTTGCGCTGTGATTCTGTTGAATACTGAGAGTCACGATGGTCTTAACAGCACATGCCCATCTCAAATGGTGTGAATTAGGGGCGCTCCTCCTTTTAACTTTTTCTGGGGTAATTTGATGGAGATTTTAAAAGGAAAAAAATACATATATTCCTGCCATAGCTAACGAGACAAGATTTGGAGTCTAATTAGTTGCTGATTTCAGGGGGTGTCTTCAAAAAGTACTTTGATATTTGACTAATTCGGGTCAAAAACAGCAAATTAAACTTTATTATGATAAAAAGTTATTTTGAGCAAATATTTTCATAATAAGCAATCAAGACATTACACAAATCTATTTAATGGGTAAATCCACTGGACATCTGGGGTTGTATTTTATTATTAACTCAAATTCACAGATGATTGAATTGATATTGATTACTATTGCATTGGTATTAATAAAATAGCATACCATGTAAACTTTATTTTTTAAGTTGTTATTTAGATTTTAGTTAACATACAGTGTAATGCTATTTTCAGGTGTACAATATGGTGATTCAACACTTCTGTACATCACAACAGGTGTACCCCTTAATGCCCATCACCTATCTCACCCATACCACACCCCGCCCCCACCACCACCTCCCTTCTGGTGACCTTCAGTTCATTCTCTAGAGTTAAGAGTCTGTTTCTTGGGGGTCCCTGGGGGCTCAGTCAGTTAAGCATCTGACTTCAGCTCAGGCCATGATCTTGTGGTTCATGGGTTTAAGCCCCACATCGGATTCTGATCTGACAGCTCAGAGCCTGGAGCTTGCTTTGGACTTTGTGTCTCCCTCTCTCTCTGCCCCTCCCCTGCTTATGCTCTGTCTCTGTCTCTTTCTTTCAAAAACAAATAAATGTAAAAAAAAAAAAAGAGTCTGTTTCTGGATTTATCTCTCTCTCTCTTTTCCCTTCACTAATTTGTTTTGTTTCTTAAATTCCACATATGAGTGAAGTCATATGATATTTGTCTCTCTGAATGACTTATTTCACTTAGCATAATGCCCTCTAGCTCCATCCATGTCATTGCAAATGGCAAGATCTCATTCCTTTTTATGGCTGAGTAATATTCCATCGTGTGTGTAGATAGATAGATAGATAGATAGATAGATAGATAGATAGATATGCTACATTTTCTTTCTCTATTCATCAGTCAGTGGACACTTGGGCTGTTTCTGTAATTTGGTTACTGTAGATTGCGCTGCTATAAACATCCAGTGCATGTATCCCTTTGAATTAGTGTTTTTGCATTCTTTGGGCAAATACCCAGTAGTGTGACTATTGG
This sequence comes from Lynx canadensis, assembly GCF_007474595.2. NCBI lineage: Eukaryota > Metazoa > Chordata > Mammalia > Carnivora > Felidae > Lynx > Lynx canadensis. The sequence goes on along the minus strand of NC_044303.2, from coordinate 82,790,867 downwards.
ATCACAGGGTAGTTCTAGTTTTAACTTTTTGAGGACGCTGCATACTGTTTTCCAGAGTGACTGCACCGGTTTGCATTCCCACCAGCTGTGTAGGAGGGATACCCTTTCTCCGCATCCTCACCAACATCTGGTGCTTCCTGTGCTGTGGATTTTACCATACACGCTTCATTAAGGTTTTTATTAGCAAGGGTAGGACAGGCTTGGGCTACGTGATTCCCAGATCTTACCAGCTTTACCTGAGGGAACTTTCACACTTGTCGCTTTCACAGCCGCAGATCCCAGTGGCCCTCCAGTAGTGACTTAGGGATCCAGGCTGCCTCTGTCTATCTCTGAGTTTCAAAATGAGGCCTCTCATTTGCCACAGCAGGAGGAGAGCCTGAAAAATATCCCAGTGGGTTTTCCCAGCTCCCAGCCAGATGTGACATCCCTTCCCTCCCCTCATCAGGCACACAGTTGCTTGTTGAGGCGTGAGCAGGGTAGGCGGTGTGGCCCCTCATGCTGCCCGGAAAAGCTATGGCTATGCACCACCAAGGCCTCCGGTGTGGCCTCTTGGTCCACTTGCGTCCGGAGCACAGGGCCTCCTTTCTATCAGCAGCACATCTGGTCTTCGAGTGTCCACAAGGAACCTGAGTGTAGATGTGTCCCCGCATGCCTCTGTGCTCTGTGTGGCCCAAACAGCATCATCCAAAGGTGTGTGGTGTCATGTCTCATAGACACTTGGGCCACGAGAGAGCTGAGCTCCTTAACTCCCAAGAGCTGGATGAATCTTCTCAGAAAGCTATGAGTTAACATCATGTTCCTAAAGTTTTCGTGAGACAATAGGAGATTCCAGTACATTTATCCAACAAATACCAGTTGAGTTTTTACTCTGCGCCAGGTGCTGAAGTGAGCGTGTTGCAAAGGTTACTTAGTCATTTGAGATTGAAAGTATCCTTCCCCAAGGTGCTGAATGTCCCTTATGAAAACAATTCCTTACATTGCTTAGTTGGTTAAAATAGCCTTTTCTGGAAAACTAATACACTTCTGTGTATTAAATAATAGAACTTGTATAAAATGCCATATTTCCATATTTCTGTTTTCACCTTGAAACAGGAAACTGAGAGCAGAGCTGTGAACTCTTTGCAGTAGCTGTTTTCACTGTAGATGTTTGATACAATAGCTTCTTCCTTCATTACTTTTTTTGGACCCTTTAAAAATTATTCTAGGGGCGCCTGGGTGGCTCGGTCTGTTAAGTGTCTGACTTCGGCTCAGGTCATGATCTTGTAGTTCGTGGGTTCGAGCCCTGCATCGGGCTCTGTGCTGACAGCTCACAGCCTGGAGCCTGCTTCTGGTTCTGTGTCTTCCTCTCTCTCTGCCCCTCCCCTGCTTGTGCTCTCTCTCAAAAATAAATAAAAACCTTTAAAAATAATAAAAATTATTCTATTATATACTAGTCACTTATTTTATGCCACTTTGAAAGTCTATTGATCAGATATGATTAATAAATGATCTAATTATGCTGTCTTAGCAATTCATAAATACCTGTTGATAGACTGATACTTTTCAAGAAATATTTTTTTGCGGAGTGTCACAAAAGAGGGTCTATCAAAGAGGGAAAAATTTAACAGTGAGTAATAAACAAAAGAGATTATAGATACTTTCAACAAAGTCTCATCTTTTCCTTTAATCCCCCAATATTTTCCTGTTTCTATCATCATAAGCTCTAAGGGAACTGAGTTTAATTTGGAAAACTAGCGATCAATTCCTTTGTGCAGAACACAGTTTTGAGAAGACAGGGTACCTGCACAGTTCTGTGGATGCTGGGCTTTGTTAAGGAAGGGATCCTGGAAGCATGCTGTGCTGGTCTCTGTGGTTTGTAGAGGGAAAGAGAGGCCCATAGTCGTGGACCTCTTGCCTCGCTGATGTGGGGAGGCCCTGAATCTTCGCAAATTTACTTCCTGTCCTCTGAGCACGTGTGTCTTAGACCACACATGTCTTACCAAAGCCTCCAATGAACTGCCAACTTCTTGCTCATCTGGCCTAATTAAAATGATGTCATTAATATAGTGAGCCAATTAACATTCTGAATCCTGCCCAGATGGTCCAGGTCTCTTTGGACTGTTTTATAACAGAGGGCAGGGAAGCCTAGCAGTGGGGCAGGTTGTAAGTGTGCATTAGTCCATGCCACATGATGTAAATTGCTTCCGATTCTCTTTCTTCTTCAGGATGGAGAAGAGTGTACATGTGAGCTCCACGGCCAGAGGCTGTGCTGACGTGGCCTGGCAGTGGCACCACCTTTGGTACAGTGGCTGCAATTGGGACTACTGCATGGTTGAGCTTGTGTGGTCCACTGTCACCCTCCTGAATCTGTCTGGAGTCATAGGTGGGACTGGTGAGTTACATGACCTTTCCGGTCTTTAAGGGGAGTCTTTGTCCCAATCTTCCCTAGGATGTGTTATGGTTTTTATTTTCCATCCTGGCACCCCACTTGGCCCTCCCTGCTGGGGTGACTCTTAGCCCCACCCCAACACCAAGGAACCAATATGGGTTTTCTGACAACTGTAACATATGTCTATGCCAATTTTACCTTCAGTGCCAGAGAAAATAAATGGTCACTAGGTGGGTCCCTGGATCCAGTGGGCCTACTGTGAGCCTTCCCTGGGCCAGGCCTCTATTTACTTCCTGGACCTCACAAGTCCTATTCTAACAGGGGCATGATGACATCTTGGGTCACTGGGTATCATGTCGATTCAGACTCAAAGCCCAATTGCCCTTGAAATGTCTGGATAAATGGCCACAGCTGCCATTGGGGGAAGTCCTAAGGGAACCCTTATGCATATGTGTGGCCAAGTCCTCTCCTCCAGTCAGGGGGTTCTGGAGATGAGAACTGGTTCACAGGTTTTATTGGGGCAAATTCCTTCAGCCTCCTCATACCTATCTTTGATTTCCTTTGGTTGCAAGAACGGAGCAGTACCCCGCTGGCTGGCTAAGTGCCCTCCTGACACCACATCTAGCTGACCACCTTGTAGCTCTTTGCAGTTCAGAGTGCACAGCCACCACTCCAGTCCTGCTGCTCAGTATAATATAGCAACTGGCTTGCTTCTAGTGGGTAGACATCACTGCTCGCCCTCTGTCACTGTGTGATCATGGTCACTGCTGTCAGGGAGCCCAGTGTTCTCTGTAGCAGCATCTGGACTCCCCGACCAGTCCTAGAATGCCAGCTACAGCTCAGGGTCTCATCTGCACACTCCTTTCTGTAAATGGAGTGTCCTCTGGGCTTTCCAGGAAACCTAGCCCACAACTAGGTTTCCGGGTCTTAGGGAATGTGTTTACTCTCCTGTGCCACTTGTCTGAGCATTTTGATGCTTTTCTCCGCTGTCTGCCATGGTGTTTGGCATTTCCACTTAGTGTGGGGCACCACTTTGTATAAGCTTCCAAAGGCCACGCTAGTGGCATGGGGTACTTGCTAAGGTGCCAAATCCTGTATCATGATGGAAGGATCCCATATCAATAAACTCTAACCTGATCTACGTTCTTGTCCTGCCTGCCAGAATCCAATATTCTCTGGATCCGGTTCTGTGGATTTTCTCAGTCCCTAGGCACATGTTTGCTAGGTCGTGAGGCTCCCTGGCAGATAGGACCTTCTTCGTCAGGCCTGGCGCTTCTCCAGCTGGGTGATAGTGACATGGTGGAGGAGTGGAGCTGCAGGCTGATCACGGGGTGTACTACTCTCTCAGAGGTCTCTGAAATCATCTTCAACCACAGAGAGAGCACCGCTGTCTAACACGCAGAAATGGGACACGTCTTCAGGTCCAGTAGATTTAGGGACATCTAGGATTCAAGATTTTTGAGCGCATTAATCTGGATGATCCCCTCCCAAGCCTCAGGGTCTCCCTTCTTCCCGCCCCCCTCCCCCCCCCCCCCCCCGTGCCCCTGCAGGGTCCAACCCCATGCTCTGCCTGGCTCCCTCCCAGTCCTGTGCCCACCCCCAGCCCGGCATCCTCTCACCCTGCGCCCCTCGCCCCACGCCCAGCCCTTTACCCCACGCCCCCGCCGGTTTCTCATCCCACTCCCAGCTCCCCCCCTTCCTCTCCTCGCCCCGCCCCGTTCCCCCTCCATTCCGCGCCCCCCTTCCCCCCACCGCCGCGGGGTCCCTTCCTATCCCTCCCAGAGACCGACCCCGCCCCTCTCCGAGCCTTGGCCAATGTGGAGGTGGGGCTGTTTTGCGGGCGGAGCCGTCTCGCTCCCGCCTCCTAGACCTCAGCCAGTGGGCAGTTGGAGTTGCGCTGTGGGCGGAACCTTCACGCCCCGCCCCTCTGCGACCGCGGCCAATGGGGAGCTGGGCAGGCCGGTGGGCGGAGCCGGGCGGCGGTGGCGCCGCGGACCCGGCGCGCGCGGGGTCTGGCGCAGAGCGCGGGGACTGCGCCGCCGCTCGGGCTCCGGCTGCTCCGCGGGGCTCGGCGCGCGAATTCCGGCGAGGCCCCGCGAGCTCCCGGGCGGGCGACCCAGCATGGCGGTGGAGGAGGAAGGGCTCCGGGTCTTCCAGAGCGTGAAGATCAAGATCGGTGAGCGCCGGGGGCGGCGGAGCGCCGCGCGTCCCCTCCCCCCGAGGACGGGCCGGGCTGCGGCGGCTCCGGGGGAAGCGGCTCCCTGGAGGCGCGGGTTCGGGGTGGGGGGCGGTGCGGTGCAGGACACGGGGCCCGTCCCCGCCTGGAGCGTGCGCGAGTGGGGGCCCTGGGTGCGTGCATGGCCGGGGGCCGACCCGCCGACCTCAGGTTCCGCATCTGCCCTCCGCTGCTGCACCCAGAAACTTCCTTCCCCGCGTTCCCTCAGGGCCGTTGGGGCCGGCTGGGGCTGCGGACTGGTGCGGGCGTGCGCGTCCGTGTAGGCGGATGTGTGTGGCGTGCCCTCGGTCCTGGGCTCCGTCGGGCTGGGAGACGGGGAGCCACCCCAGCACCCCCCCTTCCATTGAGAACTGGCCGGGGCGGGGCGGGGGGGGGAAGCTTTTGGCCACCAGCGCCTGCCATTCAGGCTGTGTCACCGGGGAGGATTCTGCCCTTGTCACTGGGTCCATGAGCTGGGGGAGGGAAATGACAGGCGGATTCTGGAGTGGGCTGGAGGGCTATATCTGGACTTCCTGGGTTTATCTGGAGGATTCATTTTATCTCGGGAGGGTGATGTGCACGTCCCCTTCCCCTCCCCCCCAAAACAAGATCCTTGCCTCCGAGTGACCGTTAGACGTTGGTGCCATAAATGTGCGGCTGGGAGGGCAGCTTATGTTGAAAAGGGTTCCCGAGGACCCAGAGTGTCGCCTGTCCTCAGGTCCTCTTGCCTCCACAGCCCCTTCTATTCCCATGTGAAAAGGGGCCGCTGGGAACCCAGCCAGGCGCCCAGTGACTGAGTGTCAGTTGTTGATGACATTCGATGCTGCCTGAGGAATTCCAGCTCCCCCAAATCAGCGTGTTGTTTCCTGTCTGCTTTATTTTGGTTTATGGATCGTCACTGAGACACTGTTGATATTTGGCTGAGAAGCGGACTTACGCTGCCTGCAACCATTTCCCTGTTTGCTTGGTTGGGATCTGCTGTCACTTTCGCACTGAGAGATTCAGCATTACCCTCCCGCTGACGTGGGGGCAGGGAGGGTGCCTGTACCAGGGTCCTTCGGCCAAGAACCCTCATCAGTTCCTGGGTCCACTGAGCTGTGTGAGGGTTTGAGGTGCTTCCTTAATCAAGGGGAGCAGGAGGGGACCTGGGTGGGGGTCTGTCTGTGGAGGAGTGTGCCAGGCTTCCGGGCACAGCAGGCAGGAGTGGGTCTGAGGACTTTATGGTTCAGGCCTGGCACAGCCAGTCTCAGACTCATCCTGGGAGCGTTCTGGAACACTGGTGTGTTGAACGGAGAGGTTGATTTCTCTCCAGAATGGCACAGTATGTGAGGCAGGGGAGTGAGGAGAGACACCTGAAGATCCAGGAGAGCATCTCCACTAGCCTGCCGGTGCACGTTCGTGAGTGGGCTCTGGACCGGACAAGGAGGGGCCTGGGGTGGAAGGAAAGGGCTTTGAAGATGCTGCTTGGCGAGGCTTTCTGTCCTTTCTGTTCCACTTTAAACAAGCAAGAGAAACACACCCAGCTCAGCTGAGGTTAGTGCCGCGACCCGGCCCATCTGCCGTGTCTACCCCCACGTGGGACCCTTTGGGGCCCTCCCTCCCCATGTTTGGGGGCGGGGCTGGGCTGCAAGGGGGAGACATCTGTGTCTCACCTTTGTAGTGGGGGGGGGCATTCAGGGAGCAGGGGCCTCCACCTAGCACAGGCAGGGCAGCCTCCTGTGTCTGAGCACAGAAATGGCCTAGGCTGTGCTTCTGAGTTCGGGCCTGGGCTGGAGACCCTGAAGGTGAACTGTGGGTGTGCTGGCTTGAACTTGAGGGACACCTGTTAATAGAATGTGGTGAGGGTGATCCTGAGCTTGGATGGGGGTGTGCTGAGCTCTTGATTTCTTTCCTTTGTTGGTCTGCTCTGGTCAGTCTCGGCTCTGACTTGCCTGAATGTCCTGGTCTTGAAGGCGCGAGATGACGAGGAACACCACAGTTGATCTGGAGGAGGGGCAGACGTGCATGAATCATACACACGGTCACATGCACGCTCGCCCCTCCTTGTTCGGGGACACGCTGGCCAGGCCGTCCATTCATCTCGGAGCCTCGTCTCCAGGCTGGCTGGCTGCATGCCTGTGTGCTCTTGGCCTGCTGGGTGACCCGGAGCAAGCACCCTCCCCTTCCATAGACTCATTTTTCCATTTGCAAAATGCAGGCAATAGCTGCCGGCTGCATCCGGTGGGGGCTTACAAGACGGTATTGTTCTGGCCCACGTTGATGCCCACCTCCTCGCTCCCAGAAAAGGACAGAAAGAAAATTTCTCCTAAGCTGACACCAACAAGCAGTATCACTGCTCCTGTTGCTGAGAAAAAAGGCAGGACATGTTTGGGAGGATGAAGAGATTTTTAGGTGCCTGGGCCTTGGCCCTCTTGTCTCAAGTAGTTTCGCATTGCGTGATGGGACTTGGTCTCACTGAGAAGCTGGGGACACTGGGCAGAGTCTCTTCCTCGTTTTCCTCCTCCTCCTGCTTGTCCACCTTCTGCAAATGGCGGATCAGAGTGAGGCATTTGTGTTGTGACTGTTATGAGTTCTTGTCTCCTCCCCACTTAAATGTCACAGTCGTTCTGGGTAGTTCTTCTGCACACTTGCAAACCTTAGACCTTGTCCACCTTTGGTAATAGTCGTGACTGTTTTTACACCAGTGGCTCGTGTCGGGTAAGGCCAAGTGCACTTCCTACGAGATGGTAACTTTGAGGAAGTGCGCTCTTCTGACTTTCCATGAGTCAGGGCCTTCGTGCTGGAAGGGAGGCTGCTCAGAGATTGTCGGAGCTTGTGCGAGGGACCCACGAGAGCTCTTCAGGGCAGTGTTATTTTGGACACGGTGCTCCTTTAGGTGCTGTGTTACGGTCAATACCCAGTGATTTTTGCCTTTTCCATGGTGGCTACTACTGGTTTTTAAAAGTATCACCTTGATAAATGTGTTCAGTTAAGAGGGATATACAAAGGTTTTTCTGGCAAGCTGAAAAAAAAAAAAAAAATCCCAGCCTGCATTCCGGGGTGAGAAGAGCCCTCATGCTCTGTCACTGGTTTTCATCATCAGGTTTGATGGCACAGTTTGGATCCACTTGGTGTGTTGGCATTTGTGTCTCACGCTAGCTCCCTGCCGCGGGCTCTCCTCCGTTCCCCAGCTCTCCCTTCCTTCTCCTTCGGTCCTCTTGGGCTGCGCCGGGCCCAGGGCGTGCTCTTGTGTTCCTTCTCTGGAAGATTATAACTTGTCCACCAAGAAGTTGATGGTGGTCTGTGTCCAGCGCAAGCACATCAGAACTGACTGCTCCTCCCGCAAACCGTGGCCCTGCAGGCTGTTGGTGCTGGGGACCCGGGGGGGCCCCACAAACCTCGTGCTCTCCCCACAACTGGTCGCCAAACATAATCCCAGGGACCAGAAGCAGGAGGTCCGTCAGGCAGGGACCAAATGAGAGGGGAACAGGAAGTGGTGGCTGAGGGTTCTGGCCTGCACCTCCCTTGGCTGAATGGCTGGTTAGGAGGGGTGTGGTGTGGTGAAGAAGGCCCAGACCACAGGGGCTGGAAGCTTAGGGTTCTGGGTCTGCTCTGTTAAATGTGGATTTCCTACAGGGGAAGCAGTAGTGTGCCCATCACAGAGGCCTGTAAGGGTCAGATGAGGTGCTGTCCTGCTTGATAATTTAAAATAGTTGTTGTTAGTGGTAGTGTCTTCACAGGGCTAAGAAGAAATGGTTTTCCCCAATTAGAGAAGCCATTTTGTGGGTATAAGGGAGTGGTATCAGTGATGTTGGCTTTTTCATCGTGTGTTTGATGGTGAAAGAAGGGGTCGTGCGGGCCACACATGGTTCTTGGCATCAGGGATTTATATTCTCTTGAGCTCTCTGATGCTAAAATTAACCTGGATATTCTATTAACCGAGCTCAGCTAGCTGCCTGTACTATTTTTAACCCTAAGGACTAGTGTGCCGCTCTGGGCTGTGTCTGGGGAGCACCGGGCTCAGGGGCCAAGGGTGATTTTAGTTCGATTCCAAGTTTTACCTGGGAAGGGGTGGGTTTGCCATGCATATGTGTGGGGTGGAGAGGGTTGCAGACTTTTGGGATCTAGTTTATGTGTATTAACTCGTTTTAATTCTCACAACTCCATGACATTGAAGTTGAGGGAGACTCCTGTAAGTTAACCAAAGTCACCTAGCCTGTAAGAGAGAGCTGGGGTTTAAATCCATGTTTGTGTGACGTTCTTGTTCTCCACACCACTTGTTATGGTCTGTCTTTCTGTGTGATCTTGGGTTTGAGTGGTGGGGGTACAGTGAAGTACTGGGAAGCAGAGCAGTGCTGAGTTTTAGGGCCAGCAGGCAGCTGATGTTCATGAGGTGGGGGGTCAGGGCCACAGTCTTTCGTGGGTGATCAGCCAGGGACACCGGCCTGGTTGTTCTGAGACTTGTGGTCATTGACTAGAGACTGCCGAGGTAGACATTGGAGAGGAGGGGAATTGTGGTGATGGGGTCTTAAGCACAGAAATCCAGAGATGGCTCGTTAAGCAGGTTCACTGGCAGCCCATACGTTTGGGAGAAGGCATCGGGCAGGTGAGCAGAGCATTGGCTCCCGAAGGTAGAATCACTTGGCTGGAAGGTGGCATTTGGTAGGAACGTTTGGATTTGCTCCTCTGAAACTAATGAGGCATTTGAGTATGTAAACACTTACACCTTCCTGAAGGCACTGGGGAATCAGAGCATCACACATCATGTTTTAGTCATAGATGTGCACATGTTTAAATTTTTTTTCAGCATTTATTTATTTTTGAGAGAGGGAGCGAGAGAGAGCTAGAGAGAGAGAGAGAGCACATGAGCAGGGGAGGGGCAGAGAGAGAGGGAAACCACAGAATCCAAAGCAGGCTCCAGGCTCCGAGCCGTCAGCCCAGAGTCCGACACCAGGCTCGAACCCATGAACCGTGAGATCATGACGTGAGCCACAGTCAGACGACGCTCAACCGACTAAGCCACCCAGGCGCCCTTGACGTGCACATGTTTAGAAAGGAGATGGGTGTATTTGCTAGAAACAAGCGGAAGTGCTAGCTGGTAATGCCGGAGAATTGAGGTTTGCAATTTGCCCTTGGAAGTGAGGCTGTGAGTGCACACCCCCTACTTCCTAATGATCTTGGAAGTGGGTTCAGGCCACTGTGGGCACAGACAAGCATCCCTGGGTGCTGTAGGGACAAAAGCCTCTGGGAATCAGCCTAGAAGAGGAGGGTATGACTAAGGGCACTTGGGATCCCAGACTCCAGAGTGAGTCCCACCTGTGTTTCTCAATGATTCTGTGACTTTAGCAGAATCTCCCAAACCCTGTCTGCCTCAGTTTCTTCCTTTGTCAGAGTGGAGAGTAAGGCTGTTTTTGTGGCGCTTAATGATCATGTGTGAGCAAAGGCACTTTCACTGCTCGATCTTTCTGGGTGTTCCTGCCAGTGCAGTTTGAGGCTCTCCTGTAACTCAGGTAACAGAGTGGAGCTAGCTCCAATTAAGGTGGATTCATCAGGAAGAGAGAGCTGGACTTTCACGTGTGTGTTTGCACGTGGGCAATATCAGGAAAGGTGTGAACCTGCCCGGTGAGAAGTGTGCAGTCAGCGTGTGGCGTAGACTTGCGTGGACGTGCTGGGGTGGGGAGACAACATGGTTGGTGAGCGCGGCCAGCACAGCCAATGCTGTGTGCTGACAGGCCTCCGGACTCTGGGCAAGCCTTGTGGGGACCTGACGTCCTGTCTTGTGGTGCTGATCACCCCTGGATGGTCTGACGCTCGAGAGGAGAGGGGAGATCCTGGTGCCCGAGCAGGAAGTCTTCACTGATGGTCTGGTGTTTTGCGCCCCGACGTCAGAACGGGGGTCTGTAACAGTGGAGGAGGGGCTTACCGCAGGACAGACTGCTTTGACCAGCTGGTGGGGGTGTACGCGAAGGGTCACTGCCTGGCGCACCACCACAGTCCACTGTTGAATGAACAATAGCGCAATGTGGAAACGAAGTAAATGCCGCTTCAAAGGGTGATTCTATTATGGGGCTTCCACAGTGTGGAATATTATTCAGCTTTCAGAAGAATGAGTTAGAGCCAGGCCAGGCCATGTGACGTGCAGGAAGTTCCATGGGGTATGACTAGAAAGAAAAACAAAATGCAGAAGAATCTACCAAGATATTCCTCTTAAAGAATAGTACAACACAGATACGCACGTGCAGATGTGGAGATAAAGTTCCACATAAGCCTATCGGCTGGGCTCCCTGTGGTGGGAAGTGTGGAAGAGGAAAGTGAGTGAAAAAGAAAAGATCGGTTTCAGAAAATCAAGGGCGTTACTATTACTCAGGCATGTGGATTTATGTATATAGATTGGCAAATGAAGAGTCTAAAAATCACAACTTTTGGAGTGCCTGGGTGGCTCAGTCGGTTGGGCATCCGACTTCGGCTCAGGTCATGATCTCACGGTTTGTGAGTTCGAGCCCCGCGTCAGGCTCTGTGCTGACAGCTCAGAGCCTGGAGACTGTTTCGGATTCTGTCTCCCCCTCTCTGTGCCCCTCCCTGCTCCTGCTCTGTCTCTGTCTCTCTCAAAAAATAAACATTAAAAATTAAAAAAAAATAAAAGAAATAAAAAAAAATAAAAATCACAACTTTAAAATGGAAAGAACTTTCTGGAGAGGAAAGGCCCAGAAAGGTAAAATAACTTGCCTAGATTGCTGAGAGGTGAGGGAGAGTCTGGGGCGGGGTTGCCCTTGAAGTTGGGAACCAGTGAACAAGACAGTGGGGCAAAGGCAAGTCTGTCGGAGCCCTGGGCAGGGGCTGGCTTGTGACGGGCCTCCGGTCAGCCTGGCCCCTCAGAGAAATTGACATGGATGCAAGGGAATTTCGTCACAACAGATGGCCCAGTACTTTTCTCTAAGTGTGAGGCAGCGTTCAGAATGAACAGTCAGCACATTCCAGCTTTGGTATAAATGCAGGCCCGGGATCATCTTTAGCAATAAGGAGATGAATGGCCCCGCATCTTGGCTTCCCAGCTTGCCCTGTGGGATAGAACACAGGAAGTGGTTCTCACAAGAGGGTTGTCAGGTCAGACTCAGGGGCCACCAGGGCCTCAGCATCTGGGAAGCTTTAGGTTGGAGTATTTAGTCTTTGCTGGGAGTGGTGGATTATCAAGCTGACTGTGGGATCAAAGATAGTGATTCCTTGTTCGATGAGCATCTGAAAGCAGAGGTGTGTTTCTGTACACAGAGCTGGGCTCCCTGGGGCTATGGCTCTGTTCATCTTGAAATTTGGCATTCCTGGTTCAGTTTTTGAGTAAGCTTGAATCCTTTTCTGGGGACAGCGGCATCCTGGCCCTAGAGTCAGCTGGTAAGTGCCACATCTCACACCTGACCCATGCCGCCTCGTCCCACACACCTGACCCACACTGTGAGGGACAGCCCGCTCCTCCAACGGTTGGGAGGAGGCTGGAATCTGTGCTCAGGGTTACGCTGTAAATCAGAACCTTTTCTAGAAACACAACAGACCATAGTACCCTTCACTGTTGTCTGTTGAGGAATGACGCTAGTGCCTGCTCTTTCCTCTTCATATTGTTTCTGTTCCTGTTGTCTGAATAATTTCCAAAATATGAAGCATTGTTCTATCTTGGCCCACTCATCACCAATGGGATAAAACCCAAAGGTAAACAGAGTGGCTAAGTCTTTCTTAGACTCAGGGTGACTCATCCTGGAGACCCGCGCCTGGCAGTGTTTTCCCGACCAGGCTGGCCGGACCCCTGTGCACCCACCACAGGGTGCACCCACCACAGCATTTTCTCCTCAGCAGCTGCAGGTGCCGTCGATGCCTCCTTTAGCACCAGGAGCAGGACCAAGTCTCCAGGCCTTTCCTGAGAACCAACTTCCCCCTCTGTGGGTCTCCTGGGACTGAGCTCAGGCTTCTGGATTCTTCAGGATGCTTAACAGAGTTGAGAGTGTTAATTATGTGTGTATATCTTTCTGGAGCTTTGTTTTTGGACTCACAGTCTCCTAAGTTACACTGTGGGTCTGGTTAGGTGTGACCCTTGTGTGGGCCACTTGTCCGTGCACTGACTCAGGGCTGGTTCCTGCTTTCTCGTCACGTCCGTTAAAAGAGGCCGCACAATCAGGCCCATGCAGGACTGGAGGACTGTTACATGTGCCTCTAGAGCTCTGTGGCTTTGTCGTGTGTTTCTTTTCTTCTGAGGAAAAAGATTCGTTTTCCTTTTTTAGCTCTTGTGGTTTCTCTCTTTGTTCCTGAATCCACTTCTGGGAGGTACAAGAACAGACTGTTTGATTTTGTCCATTTTCACACTACCAGATCAGTCATTGGTTAGGGAGCCGTGGACGTGTCCGCCAAAGTAGTACACTGCCCTGTCAGATCTTGTAAGGATTCTGTGCAGCACAGAACAGCTGTTTTAACTGGCCCCCGCCTCCGAGGCTCGGAGAAGCTGGTGACTTTGCCACGATCACACTAGCGAGAGAGCCTGTGGCTGTGCGTGTTGGCTTGTGAGGGACTTCATCTGCCCCAGACCCAGGCGTTTTGTTCCTTTACAAGGAACTGCCTTCTGGGGTGTGTTCTCAAATTACTTCCTCAGACAGCAGCTATCTGCCTTCCCACCCGAGCCCTTCTGTTCCGTGGTGGATCTTTAAATGAGCATTTATGGGACTCATTCAGCAGAGTGACCCCTTTGCATGAACATGTGGACAGCCAGGGGCTCAGAGCCTGCTGAGCCACTTCCCAGCTGAGTGTCTTGACCTGCCTAGAACGCCTGAGACCTCCTTCCAAAGGAGGCCTGCCATGGCCAGGCAGCGCTGCCTCTCCTGACTCCCGCCCTCCGGCTTCTGGCTGATCATCTGCTCCTTCTGGTAGGGCGGCCCCAGTCTCTCCTCCAGGTGCCACCTTACCTCATGCAGGGAAAGCTCTCTGGGCGAGGCAGGCAGTGAGGGCCTGGCCTCGTAGCAGGTGGAAGATGGGTTGAGCAGGGCAGTTAAACTCCCCATACTTCAGGGGAGAATTTAGCCCCAGGCCCCTAAGCCTCTGGGCATCTGTTTATTTTGGCCCAGCTAAACTGGGGCTTTCCAAGGCTGGGATCAGACTGTGGTGTAGAGCTATTAGCAGAGATCCAGGAAGACGGGCTGGTTCTGGAAAACCCATCAGTGTGCAGACCCTAGGGGACCTGGCCAAGCTTACTACTTGTTTTGAGGTCTGGGGTGGGTGCTGTGACCTGCCTGGTCTTCCCATGGCCTTCGGGATAAGGGCCCCACTGGGGAATTCCAGACCACTCAGGGCTGAGGCTGGCCTGTCCTAGGGCTGGCTGCCATAAACAGTCTTTAACTTAGGGTCAAACAATTGGATATTTTATTACTTTATAGGGCTGAGTTTCCAGGGCAGTAAACTCTGCCCGTATGGTACATATGTGGAGATTACATACTGCCAGCATGCAGCATGTCCAGGACTTGGCCAGGCTTATGGAAGGCCAGGTGTTCTCGGACTTTCCTCAGAGCTGCACCCCATGAGGTAGAGGGTTTAGCTTAGAGGGGCAGCTGTCCATCTTTACTTTCTTATGAGGCCTCCTCCTGTTGGAACATGGTTTTGCATGTGCACACACATGCACAGAACACACACATGGGCATATACCACACATGCACACAAGCACACACACACATGCATACATGTAGGTACATCACACATGCATACATGCACAGAATACATACACAGGCACACACCACATGTGTGCACAGTACACACACGTACACAGCACACACACAGATGTACACACAGGCACAGAATACACACACAGGCACACACAGAGCCACGTGCACACACAGGCACCCACCACATGTGTGCACAGCACACACACAGATGCACACACGCATGCACAGAATACACACAGCCATGTGCACAGCCATGTGCACACATGGGCGCACGCACAGAGACACACACGTGCACACACACCTGTGCACACAGTACACACACGGGCACACACACGGGCCCCAGAGCTTGTCTGTGGGTAGAAGCGCAGTGCTGTGTGCCCAGTGTAGTGGTGGCACAGACGTGAGGGAGGCTCCTACCACTAGCTTGTGATGGCTCCTCCCCGTTCGCTGAGACTCACGGCACCAGGGAGCCAGCCTTGCCTGCCTTGGTAATGTGTGTGGCCTTTAAAAAGGGTTCCTGTTTCTCAAGCAAATCAGTCCTTTTTCTTCTGCCTGGTGTGGCTTCCCTGGGCTGGCCCCCCAGGGTCTGCGGGTGTGTTTTGGGGGCACAGCTAGTCTGAGCCTACCTGGGGCCTCCATGCTGGGTCAACCCACCTGTCCCCTCTCTGCCTTGAGAGCTTTCTCTGCAGTTGTTTTTGATATTTTAATTTTTTGTATTTGAATCAAAAGACTTTGCTTTTTAGACCCACATCCTGGGGTGTTCTTGTGGCTTTTTCTCCTACTTGCTTCTGGCCTGTTTGTCAGCTGGCTGCCCGTGGTGGCAGTTCCTCTCCAGGGACTCCGAGGATGTAGTGAAGTGAGTGCGAGGGTTGTCATTCCAGGGAGGCGTGACAAGGGGCACTGCCAGCGTTGGTCCCAGCACCTGCTCCCTGCGGGGCACCGGGTCGGGGTGGGGGGGCCTGCTCCCTGCGGGGCACTGGTTGGGGGGGCTGCTCCCTATGGGGCACTGGGTCGGGGTGGGGGGGGGCTGCTCCCCATGGGGCACCGGGTGGCACCAGGAGAAGGTCGTCCTTGAGCGACTGTAGGTTTTGATGAGAAGTTCTTTCCGCTTGGGAACTTGGGGGGGGGCACGAACGCAGGCTCTTGTGTCCCTGGGACTGGCGGCTTGCTGGTGGGAAGCCCGCACACACCTCCCTGGGGGAGAGGAGGCCTCGCCGGTGGGTCACCGTTTCCGTCGGAGCCGCCTGCTGCAGGGGATGCCTTGAGAAAGGAGGGAGGCCCGGGCAGGAGGCCGCTGGGCTTCCCGAGCCCCCGGCTGGCCGCATCCATCTGGACTCTGGCATTCCTTTCTCTGTTCATCATTTCCTGCTCCGAGCTCTTGCGACAAGCGTGTGGAGAAAGACTTTCTCAGCATTTGGACCCAAGAATGTGTTTATGCATGTCCTGACTGGAAATAAAGGGTCACACGGAGAGAAAAAAACCACTTGTCATGATGTTTTTGCTCAGGATCTTGGTTTTCTATTTGTGACTGTTTCCTAAAGTGTTTCCCGGTGTTCTCTTCAGGGAACCCCTTTCCTGTCTTCCTGGACAAGGGGGTAGGGGGGCAGAGGGGGCAGGAGGGGCCGGCAGAGTGTCCGGGCCTTCTCATCCCCTGGTCGTTATTCACTGTGATCAGTGACAGTGTAATGGTGTGTCTCTCCTCCTTCTGGAAGGCGCCCCTGGCCTCTCTGGACTGCTGTCCCCACAGCCTGCGTCAGCTCTCCTGTGGGCCGGTTTTGTGAATTTGCGAACGCTGATTTGAAAAAGTAGGCTATATCTGCCGAGTGGCGGTAGAGAAGGCAGCTGGCAGGCTGGCGAGGGCACTTGGCGTCGAGAGGCAGGCAGCACAGCACACGGGGCCCACAGCCCCGCCTCACACTCAGAAGCTTGGAGTTTGGTGTCACTGAGGCCTAAGGGTGGTGATGGCGTTGTTTTCCCAGAAGAGATTTCAGGCTGTTGGGGGAAATCTCTGTAGGCACCTAATCTGGGGGGTTCTATGGGGTGTGTAAGTACGTGTTGGGATGGGGTGGGAGGGGTGGCAGCCAGGAAGGGTGGCATGCAGAAGTAGGTGTCAGACAGAGGACTTCTTGGGTCACTGCAAGGCAATGGCAACAACTTTTATTTTATTTTTTTTATTTTAATGTTTTTATTTATTTTTGAGACAGAGAGAGACAGAGCACGAGCAGGGGAGGGGCAGAGAGAGGGGAAGACACAGAATCTGAGGCAGGCTCCAGGCTCTGAGCTGTCAGCACAGAGCCTGATGCGGGGCTTGAACTCACAGACCACGAGGTCACGACCTGAGCTGAAGTCGGACGCTCAACCGACTGAGCCACCCAGGTGCCCCAACAACTTTTAGTTTGACTTGATGTATTAATCACAAATGCTAGTTGGGGAAAAGTTAGTTTTCAGATTTTGTCCTGCTGTAAACTGCTCGTGGGTTGCTTAGGCGTTGATTGACCATTAACCAAAGCCAACCCAGAGGGTCTGATGTTTCCGACTGTCCCATGGTAGTTGGCTGCTACCATCATATGGGACTGTGGAGCCATATACACTGGGGATTTCACAGGATGCAGAGAAAATATAGGCCTTGCCTTCCAAGTTGTATAGACTGAAGGATAAGTAGTCTCATATTTATGAGTGATAGTGAGTGGAGAATGTTCAGGTCTTGGGGAGGCGAGCTCTCCCTTGTGCTAAGAAGACTGGACAGGTCTGACCTGCCACTTCTCTGGGGCACAGATACTTGGGTGTGCACACTACATATGCTGACAGCGTACTTCCCAAAGCTAGAGAACCCTTAGAAATGACAGAAACTATGTATGCGGGATTGTCATTATGCAAACGGGCCACATTGAATAAGAATAGCATTTATTTTATCTTTAAAAATAAATTAAAAATCAAGTCAGTGTTTTACCTTCTCTAAGGGCTTATCTGTTCTCAAGTGCAATCTTCCCCTCATTTGAAGCTCTGAAGATTTGCTTTCCCTTCCTTGGCAGGATGTGACAGCGCCCTGTCTTGTAACGGAGGCTTCGTGGACTCCCTGAGACAGGGTGCAGTGACACACAGTGGGGAGCAGAAGCAGGGAGGGCGAGGGACGGGCCTGGAGACTGGACAGTGTTCCCTACGTTTGTGTTTACACATGTGCATCTCAGAGTTGCAAACCGTCTTCAGCTAAAATAGGGCCCGTAGGACAGGGCAGAACCGTGTGGCACAGCGGAGGCCCGCAGGCAGCAGGCTGTACACAAACACACAGATTTGGGTCCTTTGTTTATTTTTCCTCTCCAGACCCCTCTGTAGTTTGCAGGGTCCTTGCTGGGAGGGCGTGGGAGTGAGAGGAAGAAAGCAGTCATTCAGCTGCTCCAGAGCTGAGGCTCCCAACTGGGGAAATGTGGGAACAGCAGGCTCACCCGTTTCTAGGAGGTCCTCCTGATCCTGGGGTTTTCCAACCTCGGCCTCTAGGCCTTGAGTGACAGCACAGTGGGAAGGCCCCAGCCCCCTAGCTTCCTGGGTTTTTAGTAAACACTACTCAGAGTCACCAATCCTGTGAAAGCGGAGTGGAAAACCCGACGGAGAGGGGGCCTGTGAGGTTTTCTTAGACTGTTTGTTCTTGGGGAGCTAGTGAACCTTGCCCCTTCCTTGAGAGGGTGGGGGCTGGACCTGCATACGGGCTACCATCGTCTCCACCCCACCTCTGCAAGAGGTATCCTAGGCTCACCCACATCTGGTCCTAGGCAGCGCTGGTCTCCAGGAGCGTGTCCAGACACACAGCTTGTCCTTTAATGCCATGGTTTTAAACCTGGGCAGTTTTGCATCCCAGGGGACATTCGGCCATGTTTGGCGGTGTTTGTCTGTCATGGCTGGGAGGGGAGAGGGGGGCACCCACACAGCTCGCCCCTGACAGCACATAGGGTGCTCACCCCAAGCACATCAGCACTGGGTGGGGAGGGGGGACATTTGGGGGCATCATGTTGGATCCCTGTGAACACCAAGGCTGTGTCTGACTAGCTCTTTGCTTCCCCAGGAGTGTGGCCTTGAAGTGCCTCAGTCACACTTGGGGGCAGGGCATAGACAGATCTCATGCTGGCCAGATGGAAAGACCCCTGCAGCGTGGACCAAACTGATATGGCCTGAGGGTCTAGGGTGTGGACCAGAAGGGCAGCTGAGGGGCAGTGTGGCCACACAGCTGGTGGCGTTCTTGGCTCTGCACCTTACCTGCTGTGTGATCGTTGGCAAGTCACTTAACCTCTCTGTGTCTGTAAAAAGAGGATAATAATGGCTGTTTCCTAGGGTTCCTAAGAGGGTTGCGTGACAGTGGTGGTGATGTGCTGGGCCTGAGTGCCTGTTCCTGTCTCGTCCAGCACGTGGCTGTGCAGAGGGCCAGGCTGGGAGAGCACGAGTTGGTGGCGGGCACCTGGGGTCTGGTCCCCGAGCTCCTGGCTCTGTGGGCTCAACTGCATTACCTGCCCCGCCCCACAGGCCTTGGGGCCTGCTTGTCCCATCAGGTTGCCCTCCAAGGGGACCCAGAGGTGTCTCCAGCTCCAGCTTTACCGCAGGCTGCTTCCAACACCATCCATTCTGTGCATCTTCCTTAAGCAGCTGCTTGTGACTTAAAAGTAAAATATTAACCAAGAATCGTAATCTCACCCTTAAATGTAGTTTTGCAGGAACAGTTGTGCCACGTCGTTAGGAGGCCGTGTTTTCCCTGCGGGTGCAGTAGGAAATGGGAGGTTTTCCTGAGTTCTAGACTAGTTTATGAAGCATTTAGAGTAGTTAGAACAACTCTTACGAGGCTGCATGTGCTATGGAAGAAACTAGAAACAGCAGGCCTTGCTGCCCGCTAGGTGCATGGTGAAGTTATTTGGCATGTTGTTTTCAATTCTGTAGCGTTTTTCTGGGTCATTTCATGGTTTTATCTCCGTGGCACAGGCCCTGATGGTGGGAAGTGGGTACTAATGAATCAGTTAACTATTTTGGAAACTGTAGGAAGTTGTCTCGTGATGAGACAGCATGTACAACATGCAGCTACCCTCCTCCCGCCCTAGGCCCTGCTTTTGTGAGCTGAGCAACCTCCCATGGCCCCCACTGGCCTTCTCATGATGGATATGAGGCACCACATTCACGTGTCGAGGGGAGACGCCGGGGTGAACTGTGACCTTTCCCACGGGACAGATGCTGTGTCGCTGGACACAGTTGCAGGTTACCCACCAGCAAGGGATGCCTCACAGGCTGGAGGTGTTTCAGGCGGTCAGGCCTTGCTCTGTGTCTCCTGCAGTGGTGGCCTCTGTGCACTGGACGCCATGCCTGGGGGCCTTCTGCACATGGGCACTGGCTGGGCTTGAGGACCCCAGCCCTGGAGCTGACTTCTCCCCTCCCCGGGGTTAACTGGGAGTTCTAGATAATTTCGTTGGTCATTTATAGAGTGCCTTCTCCCTGCTTACGGACACGGGGCTACCGAGGGGTCAACACCAAACAAGGGTGAGGGAGTGTTTATGGACTCTTAGGTTTATACTAAAAACTTGCCCACATTATATTAATGGAGGAGAGTAAACAGAGATCAGTGAAGAATGAAGAAAAACAAGTTGCTTTGATACGTAAAATTAAACACATAATAATGTTCCACTCATGTTGGCCTGTGCAGTTTAAAGACCAGCCAAAAATAAGGTGCTATTTTTTCCAAGGTAGAATGAGGGTCCTGGCCCATCTTGCACAATTTAGTCCCCTGGGCCCTGTGTGATGAGCTCATGGCTGGTGATGGTCTGCCCTCTACCCTGTCCTCCCCTCCCCCCTTGGGGGGCAAGGTCGGGATGACCCAGCATCCTTCCCAGGCTGGTTTGGACTTGAGCCTAAGAAAGGAAGCCCCAGGAAATCCAGAATAGGGAGCTAGCACATGACGAGAGGAAATCATTTTCTGCTCCGCAGATGAAGTTGCCGTCTGGCTTTCTGATAGCGCCACGCAGGCCTCCTGCACATGTCTGCTTGGCGCACTGTACATGCTCGATAGCGGCTCGTGGGGTAAGTTCACGGGCATTGTAGAAATCTCTAGCATAAACTGTCTCACAATCTTGAAATGCAGGTGACCAAGCCCACTAATCTGGTTTCCTCATTCGTGTGTTTCTCTCTTTGACAGTCTGTCCAAAGCAGTTCCCCAGGCGGGCTTAACAGGGATCCCACTCCGTCGGGGCCACTCCGCAGACACAGGCAGTGCACCCTCTGAGTGACCTCTTGACCTGCCTGGAGGGTGCATGGGGACGCGACTATTGGGTTAGGGTGTCCGGTGCACTGGGGTGGGCCCCTGTCCAGGGGGGACCGGGAGCCCCTCCTTGAGCAACTTCTGCCTCAGACCACAGAACAGGGAAAGCTGCCTGGCCTGCTCATTTGGGCGGTCCCAGGCCCACCCCGAGCCCCTCCCCCAGGTCAGGAAAGTTCCCAGTGCTTTCTCCAGCACCCTGCCCTCCAGCCCTCCTGCCCCCTGCCCTCCAGCCCTCCAGCCCCCTGCTCTCCAGCCCCCTGCCCTCCAGACCCCCAGCCCCCTGCCCTCCAGCCCCCCTGACACTCACTCTCCCTTACCCCCCAGGAGAGGGTCTCATGCCCACTGAGGTTCCTCTTTGAAATACTGTGCACTGGGGGTGCCTGGGGGGCTCAGTCGGCTCAGGTCATGATCTCATGGTTTGTGGGCTCGAGCCCTGCGTCGGGCTTCTCACTGACAGTGCAGAGCCTGCTTGGGATCCTCTCTCTCTGCCCCTCCCCTGCTCATGTGCACACGCTCTCTCTCAAAATAAATAAACATTAAAAAAAAAACCAGTGTAAATGAAATACTGTGTACTGACTGCCGAGTCTGTGGCTGGGCTGCCTCAGCTCTGCTGCCTTACAGGAAGAGGAGGCTGCTGGGCCCCCTTGGAGTTGGAGGTAGAGGGTCATGTCCATCCTCAAGTTTTTGCCCCTTTGCCAAGGCTCTCCAGTGGGGTCCCCACACCAGCAGCATCACCTGGGGCTGGCTGGATGTGTAGATGTTGGGGCCCCACCCCAGACTCACAGAATCAGGAACTCTGGGGCCAGGCCCAGAGACCCATGTTTCATTCCCATGTAGTCTGAAGTGAGTGCCCTGGTCCACGGCGAGCTGTCCCTTACAGCTGAGAACCCAGCAGTGCCCCCAGCACCGTCATCTGTGGAAGGAACTCTGCACAGTCCCTGGGGAGGTCCTCCTGCCTGGCCCACATGCCAGCTCCCCGTGGCCACTAAGCAGCTCAGGGAAGAAGCTCTTCAGGAGCCCTCAGCGAGCCTGTGTAGACGGAGTGCTTTGTTCCTCTCACAAGCAGTTGCCGTCACCAGGCTGGGGCGAGGACCCCGGCGTCTCCGTGCAGACTGTGTGGTGGGCCCAGACGTCAGTGCCGGTGGGGAGCGCAGGGCCAGGGTTTACGGGAGAGGGCAGGGCAGCGCCACGGGCTCAGCCACACGAGGGGCTCATCTGGGTTTTGCTTTTGTTTCTTCCACTAACAGCCACACTCCATTTTTTAATTAAAGGGTGGGGTGAAGGGGGCGCCTGGGTGGCGCAGTCGGTTAAGCGTCCGACTTCAGCCAGGTCACGATCTCGCGGTCTGTGAGTTCGAGCCCCGTGTCAGGCTCTGGGCTGATGGTTCAGAGCCTGGAGCCTGTTTCCGATTCTGTGTCTCCCTCTCTCTCTGCCCCTCCCCCGTTCATGCTCTGTCTCTCTCTGTCCCAAAAATAAATAAACATTGAAAAAAAAAATTAAAAAAAAAAAAAAAGGGTGGGGTGAAGTGTGTGCCTTCTCGGACAGCATAAATAGAAGACACTTGAAGTTGATCATGTTCTATTTTGAACCACGACTTGGGATTTGATGCGCCCCTAGACGTACTGGTTTTGCTCAAATTACAAGTAGGGAGAGCCCTGATTACTGACCTTGGATGGAGGTTTTACATACTCTGCTATTACATTGGAGGGTTTTTTGAACAGCTTGTGTTGGTGAGGAGCTATTTTGGAAAGGAAGGTTGTCACGAATGTCTTTGAAAACCCTGAGCCTCGCCTGAGGAGTTGTTGGGAGGTGGGGTTCTGTGTGGGGGTGGAAAGTGACACCCCTTTCCCAGAGTCACCAGCCCACTGGGCTTTTGTGACAGCTCAGCTGCAGCATCACCAGTTTGCCGATCTGTGTTGTAGTTCTGATTTGTGTCTTTGGGGAGCCCTGGAGGGCTTTGCCAGGGCCGTATGGGGGAAGCATTGATGCGCCTGGGGTCTTTTAGCACCAGGACACCTCAGGTCGGTCCCACTGGCTGATCAGGCTTTTAGGGTGGATTCACAGTCACCAGACACCATGAACCAGGTGGGAGGAGTGGGTCCCTGTGCAGTGAGGCTCTCTCCGGGTCCTCCAGGAGCCTGGGGCTAGAGGCTGGTGGGTGTGTCACAGCTGCTTGCAGGCTGACCTCCCAGTACAGGAATCTCATCCTCAACACAAGGAGGGGCTCCCGGTCCCCCCTGGACAGGGGCCCACCCCAGGGCACCAGACACCCTAACCACCGTGCAAGTCGTGCTGCAGTAGTCCCCCAAAGTGGAGGAGAGGCCCCTAGGGGGCCAGTGCTCACCTTGCCTTCTGTCCCCTGTTCCTGCCCTAAGGGTCTCTGGCACAGGTGCACTTTACCCCGGTCTCCTGAGGGTTTCCAGCAACTGTTGGCTTTGTGTCTTTTGGATACCGTGTGTGTGTGTGTGTGTGTGTGTGTGTGTGTGTGTGTGTTTTCTCACTGAAGAAGATTTGGAGGATATAGAAAGCAAAGTGAGAATATGAAAAATTGTTATTCTACATCGAGTGTCTTTTGTTATGGATAAAACCCACAGACGCTTCCTTTCTGGGGGCGAGATTGGACTGTTGCTGCGGGTGTGGGTGGCTAAGACACAGGGCGTGTTTATGGGGCACCTGCCGCCAGGATGCTCCACGTGCCGATGTCCCATGTGGGTTCAGAGCTGTCATCCCATGCTTAAAGCTGGGAGGACTCCCCCACCGTGGTGCGTGGGACCCACTGCAGTCTCTGCTTTAGAAGTCGGAAAGAGGTTGTGCACTGTGTCCAGTGGATTTGAGGGCCCGGCTTCAGCCTCACAGGTGGCTCTGCAAGAGCATGGGCAGGTGTTAAGAGGACTAGTTAGAGTCAGGTGCTTAGGGCTCAGTTTTAGCGTTGAGGTTTGCCAGCTTCCTGGTTGGGGAGAAGGTGGAACCGGATTGTGGATGCAAAGTGCACGGTAAATGTCGCTTGGTTTTACCCTTGTGTCCTCGGGCTGTTGTTGGTTTGGGATCGTGTGAGTGTGACTGGGGTGCAGACAGGAGGTAAGCTTTGCATCCAACACTGGAGGCCGGAAGAGGCTGTGAATAGCGCTCCTGGTGCCTGGTGTGGGCAGGGAGGAACCAGGCAGAGCATGGCCCGGCTGGGGCGTGAAGGGAGGGAAGAAGCAGATGACCTGTGCCTCAGAGCACCTGCTGTTTACGTAACCCTTTCTCCATATGATACCACGGCGCCAGGGGCTTAGCCTGCAGTGGAGCCGGCCGAGAGACCCGAGGGGTCGACGGCTTCCCAGAAGTTTCCCCTGGGAAACTCGGGGTTTTGATCCTGTTGGAAGTTGTGAGTGGATTGAGATGGGCGCGGCGGCTGGCTGGGAGTCGGGTGACGCATGCAGTTGCCACTGGCTCTGTGACCTGCAGTCCCGCTCTCTGACAAATTGGGTGTGCGGATAACTGAGCAGAACCAGATTTTTATGGGAAGATGGGGATTTACTGGGGGGACGTTTGGGGATGGCGATAAGCTCCCGTGGAGTAGTTGTTGTCGGGGTTGGAGTCCACACCCCTCTGTGGATGGCAGCCCCCGAGGTGACGTTGTGTCCTGATGGACCTGCAGCTCCGTGGCTCCTCTGACCATACCCTCAGTGGGAGTACCCTCAGCAGGTGTACTCTCAGCGGGAGTACGCCCAGCAGGTGTACACCCAGCAGACTTTCAGCAGGTGTACCCTCAGTGGGTCTACTCTCAGTGGGCGTACTCTCAGCGGGTGTACCCTCAGTGGGTGTATCCTCAGCGGGTCTACTCTCACCGGGTGTACTCTCACCGAGTATACTCTCACCGGGTGTACCCTCAGTGGGTGTACCCTCAGTGTATGTACTCTCAGCAGGTGTGCTTTCAGCAGGCATACTGTCAGGGGGTGTACCCTTGGCGGGTGTACTCTCAGCGGGTGTACTCTGTGCTGGAGCACCGAGAGGCCTGTACAGTGGGGACTGGTCCCTGCTCACACATTAATTGCTGAAACTCTGTTGGGTGTGAGGGCTGAATGGGAGTAAAAGATTCAGAATGAACACCGCTGGGTGCTTGCTCTGCAGGCCTCTCTCAGGCACTGTTATCCCCATGTTACTATGATGGCATTTTGACCCCTCCCCAGCCTGGGAAGGGGTCTTGCAGGGATCTCTCTTCCTCCTTCCCTGAAACAGAATGAAACAAAACAAAACAAAAACTCAGGAAATGTAAACAACAACAACAATCTGAGGTGACAGTGGGGGAGGGCAGTTTGGCTAGGTGTGGGCCATCCCTGTGAACCTCTGTTTTGGGGAAAATCATGCTCGGCTCTATTCCGGGAAGTGCGGTGGTAGTGTGAGCCCTGCAGGACCCTGGTCTCCTCTGACCCTGGGTTGGGATGTGAGTGGAGGGGCTAGGGCAGCCTTCAGTGGGAGGGGAGCCTCCTGGGGGAGTGACGGGCCCTGCCCGGCTGTGGTAGGCATCCAGGTCGGGGGTGGCCCGGCCTCTGCTCCATGGGAAGACTTACACACTTTTCCGGGACATGAGATGTAGACATTCCCAGAGCAGTTTATGAGGGTGGATTGCAAACCCCGTGGAAGGATAGCACGAAGAGACAGGGCCCAAGATGTCACATCTGTGATTGAAACCCCACAGGGCACCAGGGGCTGTGCTAGTGCTTGGGCTTGTGTGCGATACTTCTCCTTTCCCTGTGATTTAGCTGTTCTAGGCAGTCATTTACTATCTTAACACACAGCTCTTGGCCTCCTCTGTGTCTAATTCAGGTTGTGGAAAACATTTGAGTCTCTCTGCCCTTGTGTATCCACCTGCCCTGACTGGGCCCTTTGCCCTCTGACCTCGTCGTGGCCTTTGTCCCGCCCCCCTGCCAGGCCTGACCTCCGCCCTCTTTGCTCCTCTCTGCCTCCTGGTCCCCCTGACCCCGGCTCCCCAGGACCTGCCTTCTTCCTCAGTGTTTGGCAGGGTCGGGCCAGCAGTAGGTCTTGGTGGCCCAAAGTACTTTTTGTTTCTTAGACATCATGGTAGAAATTGAGATTGAGGGTTTTCTATGAATTAAACTTATTTTGATTCATGGAAAATTGACAGCTCAGGCCAGCCAAAGGCTCAGATTCTAGGAGCTAAAAATAGGAGTGGGGAGTAGAGGGCAGGTTGGCAGGGGTAGAGGCTCCAGATGGGGCATGTGGGCTGGCACTGGCAGGGACAGCAGAGCCCTGAGCTCCAGGAGGCTGGCAGAGGAAGTGGGGCGAGTCCAGGTTTGCCTAGACAGCCCTCTCTCATCAAGCAACCATGCATGTTAAGGGGCGGAGCAGACAGCTTAAGCCTAATTTGTGATGAACTAAAGAATCAATGTGAAATTGCAGTATTGGTTTTCTATTAGATGAGGCCAGACTTCAAACCAGAAAAAAAAAAAAAAAAACATTATTCAGGTCAAAGGGCAGGGTGCCTGCTTTGTATGTAAGTCGGCGGCTGGGAGCAGTTGTAACGTGGAGACTAACGAAAGTGCTGGACTCACTAACGGAGGAGGTGTTTGCTGCATGTGCTGTGTGGTCGGTTTTTAAAATGTTCAGCAGGATATTCTTAGGTTTCTAATAGACAAAAAAGTATCACAGAGAACGCAGGAGGAGGTCAGAATATGCCCGGGAGCCTAATTTATGATGAAGATGGCATTTTAGTTCACTGAGGAAGGGTTGTGTAGTTTAGTAAGTAGAGTTGGCTTAATTAGCCATCTGTCTTGAAAAAAATGCCATCCTAACTCACACCACACAGAGTAAATTTGAATGGATTAATGGTTAGAATGTGAAAAAATAGCACAAGAATACCATGCATCCCTTGGAGACTATTGTGAATGACCTCTAGAATGTGGGAGAACTTGCTAAGTGACCAGTAAAGGAGGAGCTCAGGAGGACACCATGACAGATTTGACTACATGAGAGCTAAAAATGAGAGTATGGCAAGACACCGCAAATGACAAATGACGTAGTTGAGGGAAGTGTCTGTGACACCCACTCATGACCTACCTGCTTGTCACCAACCGGCGTGCTCACACTGGACACGCTAACCACGAGCGGGCCACAGGATCCGCAGGGCGCGTCTGGGACCTGACCCCAGGAGCCCCACGTGCACAGGTGTGTCTGGTTTCAGTGGCATGGCAGCAACGTTCCCCTGGTGCTTGGCTTGCGCCCCCATCCCAGAGGCAGGAACCCAGGCGTGGTGGGGGTGCTCACGCGGGGCCACCGGCGGCAGTGGCAGGTTGTTTCCAGACAGCAGTTGGGTGGACCCATCCCTGTCGGTCTGCCTGTGGAACACTGTGTCATTGCTGAAAAGGATGGAGGTACATCCACAGGTAGTAACGTATTTATTGTACAGCAAAGAGAAAGAGCTTATCGTTTTAGTGAACAAGTTCAGAACTACCTCCTCCCATGTGTGTAACCCTTATGCAGTTGTGAGACCAGAGATAGCCCTGGAGGCTTTCCAACCAAATGGTCAACTCAGCAGCGTGGGGGGGCAGAGGGGTTGGAGGGGAGGAAAGATGATTTACTGTGTCCATATATGCTTTTGTAGCATGGTTGCAATGAATCTATATTTCCTTTGTAATTAAAACTGTTCAAAGATAGATAAAGAATACAATTTATTTATAGAACTCTCTGGTTTATTTTGAGAGAGCACTCGAAGAGGGGAGGGGCAGAGAGAGAGAGAGAGAGAGAGAGAGAGAGAGAGAGAGAATCCCAAGCAGGCTCCACGCTCAGCATAGAGCCAGACTCAGGGCTCCATCCCATAAACTGTGAGATCATAACCTAAGCCGAAATCAAGAGCCAGACACCCAACTGACTGAGCCACCCAGGCTTCCATCTTTATAAAACTCTTTAAAAAAAATTTTTTTTTTTAATTTATTTTTGAGAGAGACAGAGAGAGTGAGCGGGTTAGGGGCAGAGAGAGAGGAGACACAGAATCCAAAGCAGCCTCCAGGCTCTTGAGCCGTCAGCATAGAGCCCAATATGGGGCTTGAACTCATGAAATGTGAGATCATGACCTGAGCCGAAGTCGGACACTTAACTGACTGAGCCACCCAGGCGCCCCCCCCCCCCCCAAAAAAATTTTTAATATTTTAAAATTTTTAGTTATCTGTTTTTAAAATGTTTTTTAATGTTTATTTATTTATGAGACAGAGAGAGACAGAGCATGAACGGGGGAGGGTCAGAGAGAAAGGGAGACACGGAACCTGAAGCAGGCCCCAGGCTCTGAGCTGTCAGCATAGAGCCCGATGCGGAGCTTGAACTCACAGAGCGTGAGATCATGACTTGAGCCAAACTCAGACGTTTAACCAATTGAGCCACCCAGGGGCCCCCCCAAAAAAAATTTTTTTAAGGGGCACCTGGGAGGCTCAGTCAGTTAAGCATCCGGCTTCGGCTCAGGTCATGATCTCACTATTCATGAGTTCGAGCCCCACATCAAGCTCTGTGCTGACAGCTCAGAGCCTGGGGCCTGCTTCGGATTCTGTGTCTCCCTCTCTCTCTGCTCCTCCCCCATTCGTGTTCTGTGTGTCTCTGTCTTGCTCTCAAAAATGAATAAACATTAACAAAAAAAATTTTTTTTAAATTTTTAAATGTTTATTTATATTTGAGAAAGAGAGTAAGAGAGGGAGAGAATGAGTGGGGGAGAGGCAGAGAGAGAGCGAGACACAGAATCTGAAGCAGGCTCCAGGCTCTGAGCTGTCTGCACAGAGCCCGGCATGGGGCTCGAATGCACGAACTGCGAGATCATGACCTGAGCTGAAGTCGGACACCCAACTTACTTAGCAGCCCGAGGCGCCTCTAAAACTCTTAATTTTAAACACAGAGCTTTCTAAAAGGGATGATGCATATCATTAGTTACTATGGATTATGTGCCTACTGTATTCCCATAAATGGGATAGATGATTTTGTAGCATGTGTTACAATTTGGACCCACCTGGCTCAGGAGTTAAGCAGAAAATAACTAAGTGATTAACTCAGCAGGTAGATCTGGCATGTCTACCATTCACCAGGAATTCACTTTCTGCACTGTGAAGGGCCCAGCCTAACTGTGGTTTGTGGGTGAGTTTCTGATTTAAGGTAAATGAAATGGGCATTTAATCACAAAGCTCTGAATTATGTTTCATTTTACATTTAAACTTTATCAGAAATTGCCTTTATTATTACACATAATACATTGACATAGTCAGTGTTTAATATCAAAGACAGGTATTATTGGCTATTAAATTCATAAGCACTTCTACTTAATTATAAACATAATGCATGTTTTTGAAAAACTAAGTTCTGGGTTTTCAAGAATAAGAAAAAAGAGACTCCTTCCCCCACTGAGAGGCTTCACAGCCAGCGTTTGGGTAACATCTTGGTTCTTCTGTTCAGGTACTTCTCCTCCATTCTTATTTTTCCTATGGAGATACCTTGTGGGCACATACACGTTTATTAGATGTTAACTACACACATATATACATCTATATTACATATATCTTTTGAGAATTTTACTCCAAACATTTCTACGTATTTCTGGAAGTTCTTTGTAAAAACCACTTTGGTTGCTGTGCGGCCTTCTCCTAGACTCGCTTTCCTTGTCCTCCCCTCCCTCACCCGGCCGCTCTGTTGCTCGGGGCACCGGTAGCTTCCTGCCTATGTCCTCAGGGGTCCGACCCACTGTCTGAAGCCTCGCATCCTGGCCTAGCGCTGGTCGAAGGCATTTTATCTGTCGTAGTCTCCATTGTTGAATCTTTAATTGTTTCCTTGTTTTTTTGCCAACACAAATATTGCTATAATAAACATTGATCATTTACGAATCTTCGTTTTATGTATTATAATTAACCCTCAAACAACGTATCTTTGAACTATGTGGGTCCACTTACACGTGGATTTTTTCCAATAAATACAGTGCAGTACTATAAATGTATTTTCTCTCCCTTATGATCTCATTTTTTCTCTTCCCTTATGATTGTCTTAATAACATTTTCTTTTCTCTGGCCTACTTCTTTATAAGAACACAATGTGTAACACATGTACCTAAAAACCATGTGTTAACAACTGTCTGTGTTGTTGGTAAGGCTCCTGGTCAGCAGTAGGCTATTAGTAGTTGTTTTTTTATTCAATTGAAGTATAATTAGCACACAATGCTGTGTTAGTGTCAGGTGTGCACCATAGTGACTCAGTAGTCCTACACATTGCTCAGGGCTCATCACCATAAGTGTGGTCACCATCTGTCACCATACAGGGTTGTTACAGTTCTCTGTGCTGTACTTTTCATCTCCCTGACTTACTTATTTGATAACTGGCAGTTTATATAACCCCTTACCCCCTTCGTCTGTTTCACCCACCCACCCCCACCCCTACCCCCTCTGGCAACCGCTGGTTTGTTCTCTGTATTTGTGAGTCTGGTGTTTGTTTGTTTGCTTTTAAGATTCCATATATAAGTGAAATTGTATGCCACTTGTCTTTCTCTGACTTATTTCACTTAGCATTGCACCTCCAGCCCTATCCATGTTGTCACAAATGGGAAGATTTCTTTCATTTTTATGGTTGAGTAATATATATGTATAACAGTAATGTAAATAGCATAATATAATAATGTTAATATAATATATATTATATGAATAACATAACATAATATGAATAAAGCCATAATAAACATAAGGGTGCATATATCTTTTCAAATTAGTGCTTTCATTTTCTTTGGGTGAATACCCAGTCGTGGAATTACTGGATCATATGGTTAATTCTATATTTAATTTTTTGAGGAGCCTCCACACCGTTTTCCACAGTGGCTGCACCATTTTGTACTCCCACCAACAGTACATGAGGGTCCCTTTTCTCCACATCCTCCCTAACACTTGTTGTTTCTTGTGTTTTTGAGTTTAGCCATTCTGACAGGTGTGAGGTGGTATCTCATTGTGGTTTTGATTTGCATTTCCCCGATGATGATGATGTTGAGCATCTTTTCATGTGTCTGTTGGCCATCTGTGTGCCTTCTTTGGAAAAATGTCCATTCAGGGGCTCCTGGGTGGCTTAGTCAGTTGAATGTCGGACTCTCGATTTTGGCTCAGGTCATGATCTCAGGGTCACGGGATGGAGCCCCATGTCGGGCTTCATGCTGAGTGCCAAGTCTGCGTGAGATTCTCTCTCTCCCTCTCCTTCTGCCCCTCTCCTGCTTGCATGAAGGGTTTCTCAAAAGAAAATAAAGATAAATTAAAAAAAAAAAGAAAATTGTCTGTTGAGGTCCTCTTCCTATTTTTAATCAGATTATTATTTTTCTGGTGTTGCGTTGTACAAGTTCTTTATATATTTTGGATATCAATCCTTTATAGATTATGTCCTTTGCAAATATTTTCTCTCATTTAGTAGGTTGCCTTTTGATTTTGTTGGTGGTTTCCTTTGCTGTGCATGAGATTTTTATTTTGGTGGAGTTATTTTTGCTTCTGTTTCTCTTGCCTGAGGAGGCATATCCATAAATATGTTGCTCCGGCCAATGTTCATGAGGTTACTTACTGCCTATGTTTTCCTTTAGGATTTTTATGGTTTCAAGTCTCACATTTAGGTCTTTAATCCATTTTGTTTTTATTTATTATTATTACCTTTTTAATGCTTATTTTTATTTTTCTCTTTTTGAGAGAGAGAGAGAGAGAACACGCCAGAGTGTGAGCAGGGAGGGGCAGAGAGAGAGAGAGAGGGAGACATAGAATCCGAAGCAGCTCCAGGCTCCGAGCTGTCAGCACAAAGTCTGAGCTCACAGTTCCAGCTCACGAACTGTGAGACCATGACCTGAGCCAAAGTCAGATGCTCAACCAACTGAGCCCCCCAGGCGCCCAAGATCTTTAATCTGTTTTGAGGTTTTTTTTGTATGTGGTGGAGGAGGGCGGTCCAGCTTGGTCCTTATGCATGTTGCTGTCCAATTTTCCCAACACCATTAGGTGGAGGGACTGTCTAGTTGAGGGACCCACTATCACTGGGATTGTGATACCTCCAGCTTTGTTCTTCTTTCTCAAGATTGCTTTGACTGCTCAGGGTCTTTGTGGTTCCATACACATTTTAGGATCATTTGTTCTAATTCTGTGGAAAATGCTGACAGGGATTGCATTAAATCTGTAGGTTGCTTTGGGTAATGTGGACATTTTAACAGTATTGGTTCTTCCAACTCACAAGCATGGAATGTCTTTCCATCTTTTTGTGTCGTCTTCAGTTTCTTTCATGAATGTTTCACAGTTTCATAGTTTTCAGAGTGTAGTTCTTTCACTTTCTTGACTAAGTTTATTCCTAGGTATTTCATTATTTTTGGTGCAGTTGTAAATGGGATTGTTGTCTTAATTTCTCTTTCTGCTACTTCATTATTACTGTAAAAGAATGCAGATTTCTGTACATTAATCTTGTATTTTGTGACTTTACTGAATTCATTTATCAGTTGTAATAGAATTTTAGTAGAGTCTTTAAGGTTTTCTATAAATAGTATCATGCCATCTGCAAATACTAAAAGTTTTACTTCTTCCTTACCAATTTAGATGCCTTTTTATTTCTTTTTCTTGTGTGATTGCTATAGCTAGGACTTTTGTTACTATGTTGAATTAAAAGTAGGGAGAGTGGATATCATTGTCTTGCTCCTTATCTTAGGAGAAAAATCTCAGTTTTTCCCCATTGAGGTTGTTTGCTGTGGGTTTTTCATACATGGCCTTTATAACGTTGAGGTGTGTTCCGTCTAAACCTACTTTGTCAAGGGTGTTTTTTTTTTTTTTTTTTTTTTTATCAGTGGGTGTTGTATTTTGTCAAGTGCTTTTTCTGCATCTATTGAGGTGATTGTCTGGTTTTTATCAATTCTCTTGTTGATGTGATGTATTTCATTGATTTGCAGATGTGGAACCACCCTTGCCTCCCTGGAATAGATCCCACTTGATCGTGGTGGATGGTATTCTTTTTTAATGTATTGTTGGATTTGGTTTGCTAGTATTTTGTTGAGGAGTTTTGCATCCATGTTCATTAGGGATATTGGCCTATAGTTCTCTCTTTATCTGGCTTGTAATGCTGGTCTCCTAGAATGAATTGGGAAGTTTTCCTTTTTCTTCTGTTTTTTGGAATAGTTTGAGAAGAGTAGTTAAGTTTTAGGGGAATCAAAAATTATATGTGGATTTGTGACTTCACAGGGGCATCACCTGTAACCACTGCATACGTTGTTTAAGGGTAAAGTTGTATTTTCCCAGGAGATCTAGATATTGATTTATTCATGGCTTTCAAAAAAATATTTTAGAAGATTGAGCAGCTATGGCAACTGTGGAAATCAGCCAGGTGTAAGGGGAGGCAGAAAAGTAGTGTGTGCCTGACAGAAGCTTCCTTGGCCTCTTGTATGGCATAGCAACAATGTGTGGGCGCCTCAGTGTCAAGCTGTGGATCCTTGAAAGTGTGGAAAGTGAACTTCTGCTTTGTCAGGCTTGGCACCTTGATGTGATGGTGGCTTTTCAGGGACGACAAGTGGGAGAGCATCCCTGCCCCCGCCTGGGAGGCTGGGGCTGCTCTGCTCTCAGCTGAGGGGCTCCCAAGCCCCTTTCCGCCACAGCTCCTTGCCCTGGGCACCGTCCTGAAGCCGTGGCTGCTCATCGGTTCCAGGATAAAGAGGTTCAGAGACGCGGTCGAGGTGCCAGCTCACCAGCACCTGCCTCCAAGCTCTGAGAGTCTCAGCTGCTGTGTAAATACACCAGGCCCTCGCTTGCTACACAGCCTGCCTCCCTGGCGTGTTGGGACGAGGGTGTGAGGCACAGGGATAGCACATGGTTGGTGGCCCACTGGGGACACGGCCAGGAACCCCTGCGGGCAGAGGTTTCAGACCGTGGGTGGTGGCTGTTCTGCCTTGAGGGAGTGAGGGCCTCTTGGTCTCACCTGTGAGCTGGGAAGGCCTGTAGCGTGCCGCTAGCCCTGGGCCACCTGGAGGGCTCTGTCCGGGGCCCTCGGGTTTGGGCAGCGGAGGGCCGGCCAGGGCTGACTGGTGCTGTTGGGCGGGAGGGGGCGCCGGCGCCCCGGCTGTGCTTCTGTGCCAGCTGGGGCCTCGTGGTGTTAGGCTGAAGAGGAAGGTACATCTGTCTCTCCTGGCCAGTCTTGCAGACTGATAAATGAGGAAGGAAAAACCAAAGTTTCAAGTTTTCCATTGCTTCCTATTCTAAACTTGCCATTAGGATGCAAACTCAGGGGCCAGCACAGGCTTTGGTTTGTGGTTCTCTGCGGGGGGCCGCACATTGGAGCCGTCCGTCCGTGTGGCCAGTGACCCAAGGAGGGTGGCCACTCCCACTGTGTGGTGCTGGGGGCAGGGCCCTCGGTGTCACCCCTAGTGGGTGATATTGCTGCCGGTTGAAGGTTCGGGTGATGACCACCCAGCAGTGCCGGGCTTGGATGGCGGCAGTGGCTCTGCCGGCGGGTGGTAGGTGACTGCTGGCGACCATGCAGGCTCTTCCTAAGGTTTGGCTGCATCTGGCGGGGGGCCGGGCTGTGGCAGGAGCTCTCTCCGGGGCCCGGGTCTGTGTGACCAGCCTGCAGCCCCCTTTGGAGGACTGTGGTCTCTGCAATAGATACAGGAGCCTCTGGGGTTCTGCAGCACATGTTGGTGCCTTGGGGTCTTTTAGACACTTGCACTTTGATCAGGGGAGAGCTACCCTGATGGGAAGTGCTACTCAGAGAGCGTCCGCTTGGACCCAAAGTCCAATAGCCAGCGGGCAACCAGGCACATGTCTCATGGCATCAGAGAGGTGGTGGGCTGCGTGTCTTTGCCAGACGCCCCCGAGACATTGGTGGCAAGCAGACCCCTCAATCACTCCCTGGGCCGGGCTCACGAGTCTGCAGAGGACGCGGCGCTGCCTTACTCTGGCAGATGAGGACATTGAGGGGCTGGGAGCTGCAGGCTCTGACTCTAGTCCCTGCTCTGGGACTGGTTACTCCTTGGGGACCCAGAGCAACACATGCCTTCCGTGTGAAGCAGGTCCACAGCCTGGCCTTTTGCTCTTTGCTTGTCCCACAGCTCCCAGACCCTGAGAGGGTGATCCCCGGTTCCCTCGGGAGAGAGGGCCTGAGTTTCAAGCCCAGAAGGGAGACGTCAGTGCACTGTCAGGCCTCTGAGGGCCATAGACTTCCCAGGTCGCCATGGCACAGGGTGAGGGGCGCTGCCTGTGGGCTTGGTTCCCGCCCCGGCCAGTACCAGGGTCTGCCCAGCCCTGTTCCAGTGAGTCTCCTCAGCAGGAAAGCCCCCGTCCCCACCATCTAGCAGGTGGGCCCGGGGCAGACCGCTGTTGAGAAAGTCCTGCAGGAACACCACACCCGTGTTACCGGGCCCTGGAATCACCGCCTGTGTGCCACAGGCCACCTCAGGCTCTGGTGTGTGTCAGAGGGGCATCTGCAGCAAGGAAGGCGGAGGTGGTGTGCTGACCAAAATGCCACCGCGGTGTGGTGAGGAGCCCAGACAGCCCTGTGGGTTTTGAATCCCAGTTCTGCTTCGAAGATGGGTGTCATGCTCAGAAAGCTGTGCCTGTGGCTGGTGAGCTCTGCGAGGTCACTGGTATTGAGGGTGTTATGACACCTGTGATCAATGTGTCACTCCCTCCGGGCAGAGGACCTCTCCACAGTCCTTGGATTTTTCTTTTTAATGTTTATTTTTGAGAGAGAGACAGAGAGACAGAAAGACAGAGCATGAGCAGGGGAGAGAGAGAGAGAGAGAGACTCAGAATCCGAGGCAGGCTCCAGGCTCTGAGGTGTCAGCACAGAGCCTGACGCGGGGCTCGAACTCACCAACTGCGAGATCATGACCTGAGCTGAAGTCGGACGCCCAACCGACTGAGCCACCCAAGCGCCCCTCACAGCCCTTGGATTTTAAAGATAAGGTATCTGGGCTCAAGGGGATGGGCAAGTGGCCGCACAGAAGTCCAACACTGGGAGGGGGGCTGGGTGACCTGAATGTTGAGATGAAATCAGAGTCTCCAGGTACTTTTTTTCACTATTTCAGCAAAGTTTTGCAAGACATCCTGTGTGCGTCCACGTGGCCTCATTCCTAGTGGCCCATGGTTCCTCCAGGACAGCCGGCCTGTACTCCGGCCAGTGTTTCCTGCCTAATTAGACCAATGGCAGTGTTAAAAATAACTTTGGAGTTTAAACAAATCCAGCTGAGCAGAGATCCCTGGCTTCCGTGCGAGGTGCTGGGGGCAGGGGTTTGAAGGACACTTGCTTCCGCCCCCGGGAGGGAGGGGTCGCCACAGCCTGTGCTGCAGTCTGGGGCGTGAAGTCAGGTGGGGACACACAGCCCAAATGTGCCGGGTGGGCCTGGAATCCAGCAGAGGTTCCTGCTTTCTTGCGGCTGGCAGACGGACAGACCTTTTCTTTTCTCCTGTGCATGAATCAGCTAACACAGCAGTCTGTGGCCTTTTGGAAATAATTTTAAAGCTTTTATTACTTCATTTTTAAAATCCCTCTGAAGGTCCTGCCTCCTCAACCCATGGGCCTTCCAGCTGCCTCTCTCCTTGCCAGCCTATCATGAAGAAGTCTGTCTTCCGGAATGTTCCATGGGTGATGCATCTGAGGTCATCTTGGCAGGCCTAGGACTTTTGACCTCTGGGTGGTTCCCGGTTAGCTCCAAGGACGGCTCTTTTGTTCAGCATGTGTTTGCCAAGAGTGAGGATTGGCTCTGGGAAGTGAGTGAGGGGTGACGGAGCCCGTGAGGCCTGGCCTTTGCTCTCAGCAGGGGCAGACTGTGCACAGAACACAGTGATCATGTGGGGTGGGAGGGGGCGCCTGCACGCCCTGGGAGTGGCACAGGGCAACCCTGCCATGTGGCTCCAGGGATGGGGCGGATGTGGATGCTGGGAGTGTGGGTCAGCATGGCCCGCGGTGGAGGAGACACAGGGGCTTGGGCCAGCGCTGCGTTTTGACTCGTGGAGGTGAGTCGGTGAAGGTCATCCTGCACACGCAGATGGGTGTTAGCTGGTGGGGATCTCTGAATGCTCGGTGGGCAGAAGTGCTTTGTTTGGTGGGCAATGGGTGCTTTTGAGGGCAGAGGAGGGAAGGACAGTGCCCCACGCACGTCAGCCACTTGCTGTCAGTACAGAACGGGCATGTGGGGGAGGTTTGGCGAAACGGTGGTCCGGCCGGAACAGATGTCCGTGGAAGCACAGCTCTTCCTAGAGAGGGTGCTGAGGCTTCTGGGTCTTTACGGCCACGGAGGAGGGTGGTCCGTTCAGGGAGGGTCTCCTGAGGCAAGGAGGAGGCACTCCGGCTAGGGACAGTGTCAGAACAGCTGGGTGTCACTCAAGTGCAGCAAGGTGGGCTTAGGACCGTGACCCGGGAGCCCAGAACCCCCCTGGGGCTGGTAGCACACCGGTTCTGTGCTCACACACCAGCCTTGGGCGGCCCTGAAATCTGCCTCTGACACGGTGCGGCTGCCGCTGCTCTCCTGGGGACGACTTTCTTTTTTCTTTCTTTCTAAATAATTTATTGTCCAGTTTGTTAGCATACAGTGTATACAGTGCGCTCTCGGCTCGGGACTAGATTCCCATGGTTTATCGCTTACATACAACACCCAGTGCTCATCCCAAGTGCCCTTTTCAGTGCCCGTCACCCATTTTCCCCTCTCCCCTGCCCCCCATGAGCAACCCTCAGTTTGTCCTCTGTATTTAAGAGTTTCTTATGGTTTCTTTTCCTCCCTCTCTGTTTGTATCTTATTTTTCCTTCCCTCCCCCTATGGTCTTCTGTTAAGTTTCTCAAATCCCACACATGAGTGAAATCATATGATACCTCTCTTTCTCTGACTTATTTCACTTAGTATAATACCCTCTAGTTCCATACTCCATTGTATATATATACACCACATCTTCTTTATCCATTCATCCGTTGATTGACATTTGGGCTCTTTCCATACTTTGGCTATTATTGATAGCATGGCTATAAACATTGAGGTGCATGTACCCCTTTGAATCAGTACCCCTGCATTCTTTGGATAAATACCTAGTAGTGCAATTGCTGGGTCATAGGGTAGTTCTATTTTTAATTTTTTGAGGAACCTCCACACTGTTTTCCAGAGTGGCTGCACCAGCTTGCATTCCCACCAACAATGCAAAAGAGATCCTCTCTCTTCGCATCCTTGCCAACATCTGTTGTTGCCTGAGTTGTTAGCCATTCTGACAGGTGTAAGGTGGTATCTCATTGTGGTTTTGATTTGTATTTCCCCGATGATGAGTGATGTTGAGCATTTTTTTCATGTGTCAATTGGCCATCTGGATGTCTTCTTTGGAAAAGTGTCTATTCATGTCTTCTGCCCATTTCTTCGCAGGATTATTTGTTTTTGGGTGTTGAGTTTGAGAAGTTCTTGATAGATTTTAGGTACTAACCCTTTATCTGATATGTCATTTGCAAATATCTTCTCCCATTCCTTTGGTTGCCTTTTAGTTTTGCTGATTGTTTCCTTCGTGGTGCAGAAGATTTTTATCTTGATGAGGTCCCAATAGTTCATTTTTGCTTTTGTTTCCCTTGCCTCCGGGGACGTATTGAGTAAGAATTTGCTGTGGCTGAGGTCAAAGAGGTTTTTGCCTGCTTTCTCCTCGAGGATTTTGATGGCTTCCTGTCTTACATTGAGGTCTTTCATCCATTTTGAGTTTATTTTTGTGTATGGTGTGAGAAAGTGGTCCAGGTTCATTCTTCTGCATGTCGCCGTCCAGTTTTCCCAGCACCACTTGCTGAAGAGACTGTCTTTATTCCATTGGATATTATTTGTCAAAGATTAGTTGGCCATACGTTTGTGGGTCCATTTCTGGGTTCTCTATTCTGTTCCATTGATCTGAGTGTCTGTTCTTGTGCCGGTACCATACTGTCTTGATGATTACAGCTTTGAAGTATAACTTGAAGTCTGGGATTGTGATGCCTCCTGCTTTGGTTTTCTTTTTCAAGATCTCTTTGGCCATTCAGGGTCTTTTGTGGTTTCATACAAATTTCAGGGTTGTCTGTTCTAGCTCTGTGAAGAATGTTGGTGTTATTTTGATAGGGATTGCACTGAACATGTAGATTGCTTTGGGGAGTATCGACATTTTAACAATACTTGTTCTTCCTATCCAGGAGCATGGAATCTTTTTCCATTTTTTTGTGTCTTCTTTAATTTCTTTCATAAGCTCTCTATAGTTTTCAGTGTATAGATTTTTCACCTCTTTGGTTAGGTTTATTCCTAGCTATTGTATGGTTTTTGGTGCAGTTGTGAATGGGAACGATTCCTTGCTTTCTCTTTCCGTTGCTTCATTATTGGTGTATAGGAATGCAAGTGATTTCTGTACATTGATTTTATATCCTGTGACTTTGCTAAATTCATGGATCAGTTCTAGCAGGTTTTTGGTGGAGTCTTTCAGGTTTTCCACATATAGCATCATGTCCTCTATGATGGGGACTATTTTCTGAGCCACTGGAGTGTTGC
Organism: Lynx canadensis; assembly: GCF_007474595.2. Lineage (NCBI taxonomy): Eukaryota > Metazoa > Chordata > Mammalia > Carnivora > Felidae > Lynx > Lynx canadensis. The sequence goes on along the minus strand of NC_044303.2, from coordinate 82,751,849 downwards.
TTGTCCTGATGATTGGCCACCCAGTTTACAGATGGGAAACTGAGGCCTAGGGAGGCAGGCTGATGTGCCCAGGTCATGTGGTTTGGGTAGTGTTGTCTCGTGTTGTTTCTCCTGAGTCTCTGGGGTGCAGGTGTAGACTGGTGTGTGTGTGTGAGTGCTTGCACATGAAGCTGTGCCCACACCTTGAAGCACTGTCCTGAGGCCACAGTGGGAAGCCCTTGAACACAGGATGTCAAGCCAAAGAGGCCAGAGGCCGAATGTGCATGACTGCATTTATACGAAAGACCCCAAAGAGGCAGATCTGTGAGCCAACAGTGGGTTGCTGGGGGCGGAGGCCAGGACAGGGTGAAGGCTCTCAGGGCGGCTTCACTTGCAGTTGATGAAAATCCTTTGGAATTAGTGTTGATAGTTGTACAACTCTGTGAATTTACTGAAAAGCACTGAGTTGTACATTTTAAAAGGTTGAATTTTATATGTAAATTGTGTCAATGAAAAATAATTGCAAAATTACAAAAAAGCCTAAATTATTCACCTTTCAAGGACGACAGGACACTAATTCGTTACTTGAAAATCTGGTAAATAAGTGGAATAATCAAGCATTTATCCCAGCTTTCTGTGTGAGCTTCACGAAAGTTATCAAATGGTAGATGAGGGGCAAGCTTCTCTGTATAAAATTACTTCAGTTTATAAATTAAAATGAGAGGTGAGGGGCGCCTGGGTGGCTCAGTTGGTTGGGCGTCTGACTGCAGCTCAGGTCATGATCTCATGGTCTGTGAGTTCTAGCCCCGCATGGGGCTCTGTGCTGACAGCTCGGAGCCTGGAGCCTGCTTTGGATTCTGTGTCCCCCTCTCTCTCTGCCTCTCCCCTGTTCGTGCTCTCTCTCTCTCTCTCTCTCTCTCTCTCTCTCTCAAAAATAAATAAACATTAAAAAAATTTTTTTTAAAGGTGAAATTCGAATCCAGTCTGCAACCTCTAGTGCTTTAACAGGTCTGGCTCTATTTTTATGAGGTTCAGAACAGGCAAAACTAACAGATGTTATAAAATTTTGAAGAGTGCTAAGCCCTCCTGGGAGGGGTATTGACCTGGGAAGACTGGAAGAACATTCTAGAGTGCTGGGACCATTCCACATCTTGGTCTGGCTACTGATTACATACTGTGCACATATGTGAAATTCGCTGAGTTGTGTTTACCAAGTGTATGTTCACTCCCAACAAAAATGTACGAATAAAAATGAAATTAGGGGTGCCTGGGTGGCTTGGTCGGTTGAGCGTCCAACTTCAGCTCAGGTCATGATCTCGAGGTTTGTGAGTTCAAGCCCCGCATTGGGCTCTGTGCTGACAGCTCAGAGCCTGGAACCTGCTTCGGATTCTGTGTCTCCCTCTCTCTCTGCCCCTCCCCCACTCACACTCTGTCTCTCTCTCTCTCTCTCTCTCCCTGAAGAATAAATAAACATTAAAAATTTTTTTTTAAATTAAATTAAATTAAATGTAAAATTTAAAAGAATTTATTTATACCCTTTCTTGCTCCAGAAAAGGATGTTGGGTGGAATGTGGCCCCTGTGTCATAACCACAGTCACACAGAACAGCCACGGCCTCGGTCAAAACACTGGTAGGCATCTTTACTTTTCTTTTTTAAATTGTGATAAAATGTGCATAACATAAAATTCACCATTTCGGGACACTGGGTGGCTCAGTTGGTTGAGCTTCTGACTGGGCTCTTGGTTTCTGCTCAGGTCACATCCCAGGGTTGAGAGATCAAGCCCTGTGTTGGGCTCCCTCTGCTTCCCTCCCCTGCTTGTGCACACACAGGCTCTCTCTCTTTCAAAAAAAATCACCATCTATCTCTTTTTAAGTATAGACTTCAGTGGGATTTACTGCATTCTCTTGTCGTGCAACCACCACTCACCTTTAGTTTCAGACTTTTTAATCACCCACAGGAGCAGTGTGTATTCCTCCAGCAAGCCCGTCCCACCTGCCCCTGCCCAGCTTATGATGTCCGCTGGTCTCTGGATGGCAGGTGCACATGTCTGGGTTGTCCCCACCTTCGGGCTACTGTGAACAGCGCTGCCGTGGACATTCACCTGCACCTTTCTGTTCTCAGTTCTTGTGAGCGTTTGGCTGCCTGCTTCCCACAGGGCTGCGCTGCTCACGCTCCCAGTGGCCGTGGAGGAGTGCCACACTTTCTCACCGACACCTGGTGTTTTCCTGTGTTACAGACATCCCAGCTGCCCTCATGGTGGAGGGTCTCTCCATGCTGGTCTGTCTTGCGTTTCCCTGGACACACGATGCTGAGCGTCCTTTCCTGTCCGTGTACCAGTTTGGATATCTTGGGGAAAATGTCCTTCAGGTTGTTTGCCTGTTTTTAAATTGGGTCATTTGTAGCTGTTGAGTTGTAGGAACTCTTTATATATTTTGGATACCAGAATGCTTACCAGATCTGTGGCCTGCAGGTTCTGTTTTGTGGTAACTGTCTCCCACACTCTGCATTGCTGCAGACCTCTGCTCTCATTGCCTGTTTCTTTCTGTCCAGCTCGGAGGAGCAGAGCCAGCCAGCCTTGGTGGTCGTGGCACCTTGCTCGGGGGGTTCTTCCAGCCCCCCGCCCCTGCCTGGGGGTTGCCACCGCCTGTCTTCTCTGTGCCTCTCTTCTGGCTGCTGAGAGGAAGGAAAAGAGGAAGGGATTTTATGCGTTTGTCTGCCGTCTGCACGCGGATGTTAGCACCGCTAGAGTTTCCACAGTGCCTCCTTCCTTATGGAGCCACACGTGGCACACACATGCATCTCACAGGTGTTGCACAGGACTGTTGCAGTGACACTTACTAACACGGATGTTACCTATGTGTGAAGTCTTGTGAGCACACGGCCTTGTGCTCAGCTGTCGTAATTGCCTTCACTACTTGCAGACCCCCCAGCAGAGTCGGAGACCACCCTGACTGCAGCATTCGAAGTGCCTGAGACATGGCCAACCGAAGAGATAATAAGTTACTTATGAAAAGGGCAAGCTTTCATCAGAAAGGCCTCTGAGTCTCTTTACCCCAGAATAACATGAAATCTTGCTCTTGGTGCAGACCCTGGGTCTGTGAGGACCCAGGCGGTTTCCCTTTGGGTCAGACATGAATGAACAAAGGAACATCATCTGTTTAAAAGTCTTTCCAGAACTTTGGGTTTTGCATTAGAGGTATGAGTGACAAGCTCTGATTTCATAAGGAAGAAAATGGTTTTTCTAATCTTTTGTTAACATCTAAGAAATTTTCTCTCTCAAGTTCAAGCCAGGATTCTTACAGAGAACGGTGTGGGAAAAAGAAAGAAAAGTACCAAAGTATTCAGGGCAGAAAAGAACAGCCTGAAATCCTATGTTGGTTGTTTCTGGAGAAAACAAACAAACAAACCCTAGGTCTTGCAGAAGGCTGGCTCTCTTTCCAGCATAGGCTGGGAGGGGTCGTCCCCTCCAGGCCACGGTCTTACTTTATGAATCAAGGAATTGTGATTTGTGAAAGCAGCTACAGGTTTGAATGGAAATTTGGACCATTTAATGTATTTAAAAAGCTCTTAGAAGTGGAATTGTGCCTTAAACAGGGTAAGAGGACCTGGACGCTGAATTCGTACTTTGTCAAGTGATAAAGGCCCTTGGACGGGCCGGGGGGTGTCCTCCTTACGGCCCTGAGCACAGCCTGGAGGAGGCAGGCGCTCAGGCTGAGCAAGAGGGGACGAAGTGAAGGGTGAGCTGGAGGGGGCAGTGGTGTCTGGTCACAACACACAGCCACATGGTCGTGATGTACAGGCGTCTTGTGGAGTTAGCATGTTTGGAGTCAACTTACCGAGAGAGTAGGTGAGACAGTGTGAGGTACAGAGCAGCGTGAAGTGTTGAGTACTTGACGTAGTAAAATGATTGGGAGGCAGGAGTGGGGGATGTGCATGACCCTAAATTCTTCATCTTTCATGGCAGGGAGTCAACAGTTGATTTTAAATTGATAAACCGAGAAATATCAGTGATGCTGTTATTTAAATTGGTGATGTTTGCTCCAGGGCCAAGAAACAGAAACCAGTGACATTTCTAGAGGGTGGGTCTATGGCTGGGCCTGGGGCTGTGGAAAGACTGTAGCATTTAATCTTGGATTCCCACAGTTGTGTTACCGGTACTTCTGAGCAGCAATGACAAAATACATATAAAGAAACTATTTTAAAGGAAACCTATACATACACACAGTGTTTCCGCCTCTCTCCTTGGCCCCTGAGGCTGATCCAGAGTTGTAGACCAGCCTTGGGAACCTCACACTTTCTCTAGGAAAGAAGCTGGATCTTTCCTTAAGCTCTGGCGGCCTAGAGGCCTGTGGGTGGATTGGGTTGTGCGTGGTTGTCGTCACATGCCAGCTTCTCAGGCCGAGCCCCCCGTGCTTTCAGTGTCAGTGCTCGGACACAGGCAGTGTAAACCCAGAATCTCTCATGCTGGGATGAAGGCTTGGGGAGCCCAGTCACCTGGGACATGAAACCAGAGTGCAATGGCCCGGCCATTGTGTGGGAAGTGCAGAAATCTGTGCCAAAAATGTTACTGTCTTCATAACCCTGTTACCACAATCGCCTCATTTTACATCATAAAACAAATTGAGGAACAGGCATCTCTCTGATTCCAAGCCAACGTGTAACTGAAAAGACAGACAGTCGTGAGTGTCACTGGACCCTCATCCACTGCCAGCGGGAATGCAGTGTTGCAGCCGCCGTAGGGAACAGTTCGGAGGCCAGAGCCCGGGGATACCACATGACCCAGCACCTGTACTCCCGGGCGCACCTGTCCACACAGAAGCCTGTACACAGTCACCACAGCAGCAGGGTTCAGAGCAGTCCAAAGCTGGAAACAACCCAAGTGTCCGTCAACTGAAGAACTGGGTATATATGTAATAGTACATCCATACGGGGGAGTATCACTCAGCCTGAGAAAGTACAGGGTCTTGACACAGGCCACAGTGTGGCCGAACCCAGAACATTATGCTTCTGAAAGAAGTCAGACTCCAAAGGTCACGTGTTATATGAATATCCAGAACAGGTAAAACCGTAGAGATGGAGAGTGAGCTGCCAGGGCCTGGGGGAGGCGGAAGAGGTGAGGCTGTTGATTTCAGGGGCACGAAAATGTTCTCACACTGATTGTGGGGATATTTGCACAATCTAGTGAATATACTAAAAAACCTTGAGTTGTACACTTTAAACAGGTGGATTTTTTGGTATTCTGATCCTTTCACAATAAAGCTGTTAAAGGAAAAACCAGAAATCAAAACACACACGTGTACACACACATGCACAGACATGCACACATACAAGCAAGTGTACAACACCTCGACTGGAGGAAACGGTGGGCCTTGGGCGTGGCCCTGTGGCACTGGTGTCCACTGCCAGGCATTCGCCAGGTGTTCCCCCAGGTGATCTCCCAGGTGATCTCCCAGCCGTTCCCCCAGGTGTTCTCTCAGGTGTTGACCCAGACGTTCTCTCAGGTGACCTCCCAGGTGATTTCCCAGCTGTTCTGCCCTGTTTGATTCACATTCTAGCTCCTCTGTAGGCGGGAGCACCAGGTGAAAACCATTCCCAGGCTGAGGTTTCTGTGGCACAGGGGCATCCTACAGACTGCATGCTCTTTGTGTGGTTGTGATTATTGGCACCTCCTGTTTACTGTGCCAATGGGCAGGGATAACGTGGGGTGACCTCCCTGCAAGTTGCCCCCAGGAGGGCCCAGGCCCAGCTTGAAGACAGCTCAGATCCTTATCTTCACCAGTGTCTAGTCCCCCCCACTCTTTCATACGTTTGCATAGTAGCCTCACCTTAGTTCCTATGTTAAAAACACCACCTCAGAATATTTCTGTCATCTGTTTCTGTTGTTTTCTTCACCCTTCTCAGCTGCCTGGACATCCTCACCCCTGCTAGAATGTGTCTGTGATTAGTAGAAACAAAGTGGACAGGAGCAAGAGACTTAGGGGAGGGGAACGGGGCTGGAAGGTGTAGACGACTCAGGAAGTCTTAACAGTTTGATTACTTATAGTGAGGCACAGTTGCTGTTTTAGTAATTATAGTTTCACACTTACTGACATTTCGTCCCTCTTTATTTATTTCTTATGTATGTCCCTACTGTGTTCTCCGGAAGCTTATTCATTGATCTTAGTAACCAGCTAACATTTCATCATGTGAACATTAATTTGGGAAATTGCACTATGCAGATTTGTTCAAACCTGTCGTCTTTCCCTCAGACGAGGAGGTCGCAGGAGGATGTTCTCTGGAGAATTCTGAGGTTCTTTTGGAGGTGTACCCTTGCAGGGGGAGAGGCACTGGGCAAAGTGACACAAGAGAATCGCCTACACGGGACGCAAACACATGTTTTGGGAGCTCGGTGAGGGACGGTCCCTTCTGGCCACTGCATGGAGCCGCTCGCAGGTGTGCGACGCCCCAGACTGGGTCGCGGGGAGGTGACATGTGTCCCCACAGCAGTTTGCAACCTAAGGGCATGGGAACCTCTATGTCTCTAAAACAGTATTTTTTGATAACTTCTGTGACTTTGAAAGTCTGTGATTTGTGCGAATGTGCAGGTCCCCCGGCACACGGGACCGGGTCTGGGGGCTTCAGTTTAAGTCACTGTTGCTGGTGGCACCTCCCTCCCCTTCCCCCTCCCCGTCAGGGTCAAGCAGGTGCAGGCGCGCAGCTCAGAGGCACGGGGTCCCTAACTGGACTTCCCCTCCCGGGGCCGGAGGGCAGCCCGTGTGCTGCCATGGGGCTGGGGCACCCGGAGCTGTGGGGACACACCGTGGGGACATGCCGAGCCCTGGCCTGGACCAGAGCCAGAGCGCGGCCCTCCTGCCGGTGTGGACACCTGTCTGCCCGGAGCGTGCCGCCTGGGAGGGGCGTGAGGTCCTGGGGGGACCCCGTCTCCACGTTGCTGCGGGGAGGTGCCAGGGTCACGGGCATGGAGGGCACACTCGGCGTGTCTTCAGCATGCAAAGTGGCTGTGCTCTCAACGGCCTGCTTACTCTTTTCTGATCTTCGTGGCTGTTAGATAGAAAATGCAGCACTAGGTGAAAAGGTATTTTGCGAATAGACACAGAGTTTAGTTTCCAAGGAATCAAAGGCCCATTCAACACAATATTTTATTTTATTTTATTTTATTTTATTTTATTTTATTTTATTTTATTTATTTATTTTTCAACGTTTTTATTTATTTTTGGGTCAGAGAGAGACAGAGCATGAACGGGGGAGGGGCAGAGAGAGAGGGAGACACAGAATCGGAAACAGGCTCCAGGCTCTGAGCCATCAGCCCAGAGCCTGATGCGGGGCTCGAACTCACGGACCGCGAGATCGTGATCTGGCTGAAGTCGGACGCTTAACCGACTGCGCCACCCAGGCGCCCCTCAACACAATATTTTAAAAATGAAGAGGAAACTGGTGGTTTCTTTTTCACTTTTCTTAATTTTCCAGCTTTTTATTTCAGCATCGAGGTATTGTCCAAGAACACTGTTTTCACCTCTAGCTTCATTGGAAAAGTGTGAGATTAGAACATGCATTTCTCCCCGCTTGGGAAAAGACTAGATTTTAAGTGAGAGGGTGAGGTTAGCTACTGTTTTGTGTCTTTTTGGTGCTGAATAGTTTGAGTTCGGTTCAAAATTGAACATGTAAATAATTCTGAGGATGTGCTGTTGTGTACAGAACTAATTGGAAAATGGAGAAGTGACTGATTTTCTGTCTTGGCGTTGTAGTGTCTTAGGCTTCTGTTTCTCATTCAGGGGCCGTTCTTCAGACTTCCGAGGCCGCCTCCTCCGTTCTCACCCCATCCTGGCAGCCCTAGCGCCACGTGAAGGGGGCTCCATGCACCTGTAGCAGTGGTCCTGGCACAGGGGTCTGCCTGGCCACTCGGGAACCATGGGATTAAGTGATGCCAGGGGTGACCCAGAGCGAGGGGCGTGGAGGGGGGAGGCGCTCCTAGCAAGTGGGTGCCAGCCTGCCCTCCGTCCCTGCAGATGCGCTATAGGCCTTTGCCCCAGAGTCCCCCTCCTCCCGCAGTCTGCCACAGGTGGCCTTCCAGCTAGAGATTCCATTTTCCAAGGGGACCCCAGATGCTGCTTGCACTGTTGGGGAGGTGGAGGGCTCTGGGGCGGTTGCCCTCTGGCTGACAGGCACTCTGGAGAGTGGGGTGTAGGCAGACTCAGTGAGGGGTCAGGGAGGGCAGACTGCATGAGAAGCCAGGGCCCTTGGGTTTGTATTTTGGCGACATTTCTACCATGGGGTGGCTTTTCTCGAGCGATGGATTCTGACAACCACATGCACAAAAAGACCTGAACAGGTCTGGGCTGTCCCCCAAATGTGTGGCACGGTGGTTCCAAATGCACAAGGCCAGCAGGTGCCCCCTGAGAGGGGCCACCCCACCAGACCTGCTGCAACCGTTTCAGCAAGGGGAAGTGGCTATGGGCATGGCCAGATCCTCAGAGTTTTCTAAAGGATTTAAAATAAATGTGAAATCACTCCATTTTTAAATGACATCCACTAACTCAGCATTTAGAGAGCAGACTGTGTCTTAGCGCCGTGTTCGGTAAGGGCCCCAGGCTGAGACCTGAGGGGAGCACCCAATACAGGGTATCTCCCCGGCCTCTGTGGAGCCACAGCCTGAGGACACGACACCTGATTTATGTGTTTTTATGGCAGTGTGGCCGGCAGGGGGACAGCGTCTTCTACCCACAGGCTCAGAATGCTACCTTCCTGACAAATGGAAATCAAGGTCGGGGCAGCAGCCCCTTTTCTAGGGGGTAAATGTAAGGTGACCATGAGGCGAAGGACCAGCAGGGCCACCCCGGTCCAGGGTCCTGTGTGGGGTCCTGGTGAGAGCACAGCCCTTGTCTGATATGGCTTCGGCAAGAGCAGGCAGGCCTCCTGCTCACTCACTCGGGGGCTTTAAGCTTCTTTGTTCCAGTCTCTTGGTCTGTTAAGGAATGTTAAAAAAAGCAGTTGGATCCTGAAATTGTAAAGCAAGCTGGCACAGTTCATCATGACAGAACTGCTCTGCTCTCTCTTGCTGCTATGATGACCTCTTAGGAGGGGACTGGTCCTGTGGCTCTGGCTGGTTCAGCCTTCAAAGGTCCCCACAGACCGGGCTGTGCCATCATCAGGCTCACCGTGGGTGTCTGTCTATCACGTTTTATTTCCCCTCTCCAATCTGGGATAACGGATGCACAATAGGAACCGAATCACACCACGGCATGTGCAAAGTATCTCCTGTAGCCACCCCGTGCCGCCCACAGGACACATGTCCTGAGCCCCTCAGGGCTGTGACACACAGATAAGATGATGGCTGGATGGGGTCAGACCCTGTCACTGGAGTAATCGCATGATTAAGGTCATCAGCAGTGTGCCGGAGGGGGAGGAAAAGGAAAGCCACTTGACTTCCAGTGTATGAGATCAGGACCTGAGGACATAGTGTGCGCCCCGGTTAGCAGTATAGGAGCTCAGAAAATGAGTAAATTGCATTTGTCCTGGGTAGTCCTCTATGAGCTTCTAACGTGAGAAATTGTGTGTGCCCGGCTAATACCGTATGAGCTTGTGATATGAGGAAGTTGTGTGTGCGTTGGGTAGACCTGTATGAGCTTGTGAGGCTTTGGACTTGCGTGTGTTCTGGGAATAGGCTTCCTCACAGTTTTAAGGCTTAGAAACAGCCACCTGTATCTCACAGCTTTGGGGCCACGGATTTGGGACTGGCGGGTTGGGCTGGATTTGGCCGGGTGAATCCTCAGTACTGTGAGGTCCAGATAGGCTGTGGCAGTCGGCTGGTGGAGGGGCTGGGGATCCCAGATGCCTCTGTCACATGTTGTGGGTCCGCAAGGGTATTGGGAGTTCAGGCTCTGCTCATGCAGTCTCCCAGAGCACCTGTGCTGTCCCTCCAGCAGTGGCTTCCAGGGGCCCGATCATTGGCTCAGGGTGCAGCACACATCCTGGACTGGGGTGGAATCCACAGGGCCCTGTCCTTGTCCAGTCACTGCTGGATGGTCCTGCTCCCTGGTCCTGATTATGCACCTTGGCTCTCAAAGACGCCTGCGAAATACCCAGCAGAGGTGTGGAATCAGTACTCCCAAAGCCCTGCCCAGCTGGTCATTTTATTAGTGCATTCACTCACTTTTCGTTTGAGCTAACGTTTACAGGATCATTACTGTTTGCCAGAGTAGTATGCTGTTTTAGATGCTGGAGGCAAAGACAGAAGTGAGACCCAGCCATGTCCCAGGTTTCTCGGGGAGGACAGAGGAGCCCAGTGAGGGGCCGTGTGGCTGGATGCTGTCCGTCTGAGGGCAGAGGCCTGGCTGAGGACCGCTGGGGCCTGGCTCTGCTGTCCTCCTTGGGGGTCTTACCAGGCCCCTCAACTGAACTTGGGCCATCCAGATGTCTCCAGGAGCCTTGGCCGTGGGACAGGTTGGCTGTGGAGATGGCCGTCTGAGTCCGTGGTAAGCACGTGGAGGCCTGGCCTTGAGCTGAGTGGGGCCACCCCACCTTGTTCACCAGGACTCTCACAGCAACTGTAGTTTGTGTGCCTCGTCTCATGACAGACGGGCTGAGAAGTAGCCACGTGATCTCTTGTAAAAGGAGCACAGAAGACAGGCCCAGTCCGACACCTCCTTGCTGTAGAACAGTGTTTCCCGAGGGAGAATGGTGTGCTTTATTTTCAGAGAAAGTCTGAAGAGTGTGTTCTGCCTTGTTTCCATTCTTGCCTTAGCTACTAGGGAACTCAGAGCTCAGTTGACCACTGAGTCACATGTGGTGGGGGAGGGACAGCTGGATACGTGTAATTTTCCTTCTTTTCATTGTATTTTGAGCTTTTAATTTCCCTGTGAATAGCCTTATTTTATGCTTGTCTCTTACCTACTGGAGGAAATCTGAAAGGTGCGTCAGTACCCCTTCCTGGGCCGTGACCCTCCTGGAGGCAGAGGAAGCAGGCGGTAGTGGTTGTGAGGTCGTGCCCTGCGGGGGTCCAGGCAGCTCAACGTGGGGTTTTCAGGACGAATCTGCATGCAGCAGGGAAGGTCGCATGTAGCTTGATTTAGAAATCCCAATTTTGTCTGTTTTTATGCAGTTGTGTTCTACGTAATATCAAGATAAGATAGCAAGGTATTCAAAAATATATACTCCGGGAAAGAGAATATTTTAATCATGGAATCGATCTTTTTGGGGAAATAGACTTTTATGTTGTTAGCATAAGTTAGTGACTGGAATCTCTGGGCCCGTTTGAGTATTCTGAACCAGAGTGGCCAAGAGACCTGCCTGCGTTCTCCCACAATATTCCCCTTCACAGGTGGAGGCCACGGGCTGGGGGGCCACTAAGGGGTGTGGATGTGGTGGCTCAGAGCATACGCAGGAAGGACGCCCGAGGCTCACAGCTGGAAGAGACGTGGTTTGTCAGTGGAGCTCTCCACCCACCTGCTTCCCTCTATCCTTCTCTTCCTGGGGTGTTGGGGGCAGCAGGCAGGATCAGATCGCCCCCCCGCCCCTGCCGTTGCCAGAGTCTCTCCTGGGGCACTGGGGTCTGTGACCTCCGACATCCGCTTTCAGGGATGGGGACTTGTCTCTCTCTCGGCACCTTGAGGCCAGCGGCCCGCCTGGACCGGGCAGGGGCTGCTTTCTCAGGGCTGACAGAGCTGCCGTCTGCAGCACACAGCTCTTGTTGGTGCCAAGGGTACATTTCAGATGTGGTCACACAGAGGAAAATGATCCTACTCTGGTTCTTAGAATGAAACCTTCTTTTACCTTGTGGTCATTTGTTTATCCGTTCGCTCAACAAATAATTCAGCACCTACTGTATGCCAGGAGGGCTTTACTTTCCTGGGTAAGTGTCTCCACATGCTAGGAAAAGGGAGGCACCATGACACAGTCAGCCAGGGAAACGGCCTCTAGACTGTGGGACAAGTAGTCAGCGTGGAAGAAGTGGTGCCGGTGCCTCATGTGGTTGGATGGACCACCCGAGAGCTGAGACACCCCCACCCCCTTCTGCAGCGGGGCTCCACACAGAGACTCGGGGTAGCTTATCGTTCTCCACCTTTCCGCCCCAACTGTGAGGACCCTGGGCATAGGACGTGGCCGGCGATACTGCCCACTGCCCCCACCACTGCTGGTCTGAGTGGCCTGTTAAGGTTGGCTCTCTGTGGCACCATCGTCATGGTGGCCAGGATGCCTCTGTAACCCTCCGCCTGGGGCCAGCAGGGTGGGAAGAACGCGGCAGTCTGTGTTCACACAGGCACTTTCAGTGTCAAGTGTCATCTTGTCCAGGGAGAGCTCATCTTTCTCTTGTGCCCTGACGGTGCTCACCTTGAAGAGGAGTGTCAGCCACTGTTCCTGCTGCTCTGAGGTTCTTTGGAGAACAAACAGGAACAAAATCCCAGTTCTGTGATTTCCACCAACCATCATCTCCCATGAAGCTTTCAGACAAGTTTCTCTTCTCCTTTTCAACGTTTATTTATTTTTGGGACAGAGAGAGACAGAGCATGAATGGGGGAGGGGCAGAGAGAGAGGGAGACACAGAATCGGAAACAGGCTCCAGGCTCCGAGCCGTCAGCCCAGAGCCCGACGCGGGGCTCGAACTCACGGACCGCGAGATCGTGACCTGGCTGAAGTCGGACGCTTAACCGACTGCGCCACCCAGGCGCCCCTCTCTTCTCCTTTTAAGGAACACAGGAACTTGCAGCTAAGTATCTCATCTGCTGCAAAAAGAAATTCCGAAGGGAAGTGTGGGAAGCCCTGATTCACATCATACAGGCGTCAGCTGGGACGTCCACAGATTCGGGCTGCTTATGAGGCTAAAGATTTGTGAACGTGACAAAAGTGATCAGTTCCCAGTCCAGAACCGGAAGACTTTTGAAAGGGCTGGTTCAGGGTGACGTGTGTGATGTGACTGCCCTGTTGGGTCAGCTCAGCGGAAGGAGCCATATGTCCATCCTGCACCTCCCCACCTGCCCTTCTGTCCCTGAAGACGCCGCCACAGCCCTTGGCGCTGGGATTGGTCCCCCACCCTGCGCACACGTTTTTCTGACCTTTCACATCTGCCAGGAGTCTTCACAAAGTCTGTTTTTTGATGTTAACAGCTGACTTGAAGCTTGGCTCAGATTCATGTGCCTTTTACCCGGTTGGCCATGTTTTCATGGGCTGGACTCATGTTAAAAATGGTGTGTTCCGGAGCGTTGCAATGTTGAGGTGGCCGTGCAAGAAAACGCTCATCTGTTATTTCTTTCCTCACCAACTAAGAGCCAGTGATGATTCCCAAAAGAAAAACCTCTGGAATCTTTGAAATTAAAACACTTTTGGTGTTGGAGGAGCCTTGGAGAGCTAGTGTGTTCTCATGTTCTTACAGCTGGTGAAACTGAGGCTCGGAAGCGGGTCTTACGTTCTGGCTGTGTGCAGGAAGGGGCCACCCGCACAGATTACACCTGGTGCTCTTAGGAGTCCTGAAGGACACTTCAGTCAGAAGTAAGATGTTTGGGCACAGAAGGCCCCACCCAGGTCAGCGCCCTCTCCCAACTTGTTCTACTCTGTAATGACATTAAATGAAAAGTTGAGAGGTTGGAACAAATCAAGGCACTCTCTGCCCTCCTGGGGACTCTTGCATATGTCTGTTTGCAAAGTGGCATCTTTTAAATGAGCTCATTTCCCCCAAGTGAGTGATGATGTCTGGTTTTGCTGGAGTTCTATGGAGGACGGTGTGTGCCAGGTGGCTTTGGCACTGAGCTCGGAGGAACTTGGGCTCCGGTTTGGGGTTGGTTTTTGGTGTGTTTTTCAGTTTCGACAAGAATGAGGTAGTTTGGTCTTACGGTGTGACAGGTATTTACTGGCCGTGTTGGGTGGATGGTGTGGTGCTGGGCTCTCAGAACCTCTCTGTCTTCCCAGCACTGGGTCCAGTGCCTGCAGACGCCCCCCAGAAGACTTAGAGGCAAGAGTGTGTTTGAGGCTTTTCTTCCTCGGAGGAGACGTCACCTGGACATCAGCTGTCCATGCTGCAAGCTACCCATCGCTCTCAGTTTGCAAGTGGACGGGGCTGTTTGGGCCTGCCGTTCACACTTGTGCGTTTCTAGTGGAGGACATAGGTTGTGGTTCTGATGATGGCCTCTAGACAGACCCAGGTCAGTGAGGAGTCTGGCATTTTTGGCCGGCCGTGCTGCTGCCTGTGGGTTTCTCCTTCACTCCAGCCACACTTCCATGTGGAGGAGGGGCCATGAGGGGGAGACACTCGGCCCACATCTGTGCCGCAGGTCCCCCTTCGGGACTCACTTCTAACTGGCTAATCACTCTGTATTTTAAACAGTTGGTCAATAAAAGAGAGTCCTCCTTAATTATTGCCCCAATTTTGTTCTAATGCTATCAAATCAAATTCAGACTAGAAAGTGACCCAGGGGGGTGAATGGACCCATCTGTATACAGTGTGACCCACCTATAGCCCTGACAGGGAAGGAGATCCTGACACCTGGGACAACATGGATGAACCTGAGGGCATTGTGCTGAGGGAGTCAGCCAGTCACAGAAGGACAGAGGCTGAATGATCCTACTTCTGTGAATTAACCTCGAGTGGCCAGATTCACACACAGAAAGTGGGAGGGTGGGTGCCAGGGCCTGGGGGGGGGGTGGTGGGTGCAGAGTTCCAGTTTTGCAAGATGAAAAAGTTATGGAGATTGGTTGCCCAACAGTGTAAATACACCTGACACTGCTGAGCTCTACACTTAAAGGTGGTTAAGATGATACATTTTAGTTTATATGTACCTTACTATCATTTAAACATTAAACAAAATTAAGGGGGCTAGTGTGAATAAAACAAAACTAATAACCCCAAATGGTAGGCCCATGGATCCCTAGTTTTTCAGTCTGTTTTGGAGGTTAATGTGTGTGTTCCCTTGCATTCTAATTGTGCAAATGGTATTCACTGTGACATTGTGACTTGTGGTGACAAGAAAACCAGGACATTATAAAGAGTTAATGGGGGGCGCCTGGGTGGCTCAGTCGGTTAAGTGTCCGACTCTTGATTTCAGCTCAGGTCATGATCTCGTGTTGTGAGTTTGAGCCCCACGTTGGGTTCTGTGCTGATGGTGCAGAGCCTGCTTGGGACTCTCTCTCTGCCCCTTCCTGTTTGCTCTCTCTCTCTCTCTCTCTCAAAACAAACAAACAAACAAAAGAGCTACCAAGTATACACAAGAGAAAGCAGTGCTGCTCTGAAAGAAAGCTGTGATTTGGAGATGCGTCTGTGAGTAATTCCGGGCCCAGTTGATGGTGTTATGTACCTTTTCTTTCTAGGTGAAGCCAAAAACCTTCCCACGTACCCGGGGCCAAACAAGATGCGAGACTGCTACTGCACCGTGAACCTGGACCAGGAGGAGGTTTTTAGGACCAAAATTGTGGAGAAGTCACTCTGGTAATGTCTGCTGATGGTTCACTGGATACGTTTCCCTCTGCAGGGGGGGCGCCCCGGGCCCGGGGCCGCCGTCCACTGCTCCGTGTGCATGACCAGCTGGCACCTTCCCTCGAGCTCTGGTTTTCCGGGCCATGTGCTTCCACCCGGGGGCGGACCGCCACTGTTCCCAAGTGCTTGCGGCACCCAGGACCGCGTGGCACAGGGGCACGGTGCTGGTGGCAGTGCCCACCTCCTGCGGGGACACATGAGGGCACCTCCTGGTCAGAGATGAGCCAGAAGGTGTGTACAAGCGCAGAGCACAAATCAAGCATTTTGAGAGGGTGAATATTTTTGTTTTACCACCTTCCTTTCAGTTTTCCTAGAGAGACATACCTGAGATGGGCGAGAAGGTAAATGCCCACGGGGGGCAAGAGGCTGGGGAACCGCTCAGTGATAGCTTTAGAGCAGGTCAAGGAGCAGGCACCTAACAGGCCTCACACCAAGGAGGCCACATGATGGCTTCTCAAGGTCAGGCGCTCAGGGTCTGTCATCGCTGGAAGGCTCGTTGGGACCCAGATGTCTGCCCAGGACTTGGAACAGTTGCGTTCCTAACAAGTTCCCTGGGTTGCTGCCCTAGACCACACTCAGGAACGGGAGGTAAGGGCGCCCTAAAAGTCACAGCGGTTCACATTGGGGGCGGGGAGAGGGGCCCGCTGGGGTTGCGGTTTGTGGCCGGGGAGAAGCACACCGAGGCCGCTCCTGCACGAGTGTTTGTCATCACGCGGTTGATGGAGCAGAGAAGGATCCAGGCAAAGCCTGCCGTGTGGATGCCTGCAAACAGCTGGGATCTGAGAACGTGTTAGCAGATGAATTATATCCTTGTGTACTGCTCCTGGAGTGGGAGCCAGTGACACATCCAGACCACTGACTGTTGAGGATCTCCTGGCCCTGAAACTCGGGGACACCTTTCGTGCTCCGTCTGCACCAGGGCCACCAGCACTCAGGGCCGCCCTCGAGGCCAAGTGGGCATGGTTGTTTCATGCAAGATTCTCTGCAGAAGCCTGAGGACTTTGTCAGGAGTCAAGTCCGGCTTTGGGGCTGATGGTGAAGGTGGTGCCAGGGAACCTTCAGGGTTATTTCCATTGTCCTGATGCCGGATAAATCCTTCCCGTGTTTACACAGCTGATGTTGGAGGCCCATGGGGATACACCTGGAAAGTTCCTGTAGTCCTGGGGAAGCTGGACCCGCCCCAGACCTGGACTGTGTTTGGGAGCCTCTGTTTTAGACAAGGCTGAGAATGGGAGTCACAGTCTTCAAAGCATTTCACACAAGTTTAGAAATAGAAATGGTGGCTTCTGACTTTGGTGACACTAGAGAGTGTGCTAGAGAAGGAAACGGAGTCCGAGAGCTAAATGAAAGTGATGATGTGGTAATATGTTCTGTCTGGAGAATCAGCCCTCTGAGAAATAGCCAGAATCAAGTGGTAACCCCCAAAATGGTGTCCCAAGAAGCCAGTGAGCTCTCGTGAGCTCGTTAGAGCGTCATGATCGCAACTCATCAGAGCGTCCAACTCTTGGTGGAATGTTCATGCTCTCCTTACACACAGTTTCAACAAGCTTGGCTGTTTTTGTTTGTTTCTTTATTAGCTCAATGAGTATTTATTGAGTGCTTATCTAATATGCCAGACAAGGAGAGGGTGCTGTAAGCAGAAAGTGAAAGCTGATAGCAAAGAAAGACACCAACAGTATAATTCCAGGAGCTTAAAACATGGGTGCGTTTGGTCATTGAGTATTGAGGCAAAACCCTATTCACACTGGTAGCCCGGAGTTCTCCTCTATAGTAGTTATTTACAAAAGGCAAATAAATCCACCCCCATCCAAGAAGTTGGCAAGAAAAATTGCTGCCTCCACTTGGCGCCAAATATTTGAAACCGAAAATCAGCTGTCTTGTGAGTTTGCAGGCCTGAATCCATACTGTGTCTGTGGTCCAGAAACCTCAGTCCATGCACGTACATTACTGTAGTCCTGGATTAGTAGCTTGTGACGTCCACCGAGCTGATGAAAAGCCAGTCAAAGCAAATTCAAGCATATCCTTCAGTCCACACCTTAAAGAATCTTCATCTGTGTTCTCCGAGGAGAAGATTCACAAGGAACACAAGAGATAAAGTGTTGTGTGTATTTGCTGAAACAATAGACCACAGAGTCAGACCTGTGAGTTTGCAGGTCAGCCAACAAAGTTTAAGGAATTTGAAGTAACCAGAGACAAGATTAAAAACAGGCACGGGGTGAGAAATGGTAAAGTGATGAACCAATTTACAAAAGAACCAGGTAGAATTTCTAGAAATGAGGAAGACACGAATTAAAGTGAAAAACTCTGCATGAATACATAGCTGCTGAGATACAGCTGAAGGGAGACTTGGTAAACTAGAAGGCCTAGTGGAGCCGTACCCCAGGCGCACAAAGAAACGGGAAGGAAGGATGAGGAGAGGGTTAGGGACCAAACGGAATGGTGTCTAAACGTGTGTCCTGAGGTTTCCCACGGTGAGGGGAGAGAGAACGGTAGGAGCCCGCATGGGACAGCAGCTGGAACAAGACGGTATTTTAAGATTCCGGCCTGAAGCAGCCATGGCCGGAGGGCAGAGCCCAGGAGCAGAAGGCCATGTGCGGGCCTCTGCCGCTATCGGGGCCAGAGGAAGAAGGCCCCAACTCCAACGGCAGCTGCAAGACAGAAGGAAGTGGGCACACTGGGCCATGAGCTGGTGATACCAACAGTCTGCAGTGTGGGCTCGGCCCGCCACACCCCAGGGGTAGTTACCTCCAAGGAGGTTCCGCCTCACTGCGCCGTGGCATCTTGCACCCCCAGCACGCCTCCACCAGGACCAGCATTTCCTCTCGGGTCCGATGCTTCAGGTGGCAGAGTCGCCGGGAAAACAGGAGCCTCCATCTGGTCTGTGAACTCGAAGAGCCAAAGGGCTTGGCGGCCTGGCCGGGCCTCATGCTCTGGAGGGACACGGAGCTCCAGCGGGAGTTTCCGCAGCCTCTGGGGCAGGTCAGCCTCGGGCTTAGCTGCTGCACAGCATGTGTTTGGACTCCGTAGGAAGTGCAGACAGAATGTGAGAGAGAAGGGGACACGTGTCTCCCTCCTCCTCCTCCTCACCAGCAGATGGTGGTCTCTGGGGCGGCAGCAGGCTGTGACCACACTGCGTGGTGTCCCTAGCACTCACTGGTGATTACTCAGCCGATTTCTTAGGGAGAGGGCCTAGTTTGTTCTTCTCTTTCCCTTTTCTTTCCTCTCCTTTTGATGTGGGGGAGCGGGGGTGGGAGAGCATCCGCTGCAGACCCGCTTGTGAGAGCGAAGGAGCCCCTTCCTCTGAAGGGTGGTTTTGGGCAAAGTTTCTTTCTTACTCGGAAAAAACCTTCCTGATGTTGAGAGCGAACTTTGTGTAACTTTTTAGGGTTGTGATTGTGTCATCACTTAACTGGCACCTCATTATCTGTTTACTGTGTACCTGAACTAAAGGCTCTAGGACATTGGACCGGCTGGGTCCTGGACAGCACGGCACGTCCGCTGAGCGCATCTTTGGTCCCGTTCAGGAGGGTCACCTCCTGCTTGCACTACAGGGGTGGGGAAGGTTACCCTGGAGGAAATCACCATTTTATCCAGTAGAAGGAGGGTACTGATGCTACAGGCACAAAAGAAGATAAAAACAAGACCTCTTAAGTGCTGGGTTAGCCCACTCATTTGCAAGAAGGTTCCACAAAGTGCTAGTGTCTTCATTGCCTTTTGTGGGTGTAGGTGATTACTGTGAGGGTGACACTGGCTCCCTTTTCCCCCAGGATGTGTGACAGCTCCTGGCCGGAGAGGCTCCTGATGTGAGCCTCGCCTTTGCTACCGGCAGCCCCGGTGCCCGCGGTGCTGAGCCTGTCCCCACAGCTGCTCCAGGACCCGGCCCTGGTGCAGCCACCTTCTGCCTCCTCTCACCTGCTCACATTTGCGTTGCCATGTGAGGGGAAGGGGCTGACCGCACGGTCCTGGCCTGCAGCCCCCATCTTGTCTTCCTGCAGAGTGGGGGCTCCGGTGGCCCCTTACGTGGGAGCTGCCCACGCTCTTCGGGGTGGTAACGTTTGCTGAGTCGTGAGGGCAGGTTACAAGGCTGTGTTCCCCAAACGGTCTGGAATATATGGACATAAATGTCAATGTGGTTATTTGTGGGGGAGGGAGAGTGGGATTCTGGGGAGGTATTTTTGTTCTTTTGTTTGTATGCTTTGGTTTTGCTTTTTTACATAAAGTTAGGAGTTAGACAGTAAAATAACCACTTTCTGGAGCCAAGTGACAAGGTGTGCTAGCTCGCTACCGCGTTGGCGGGCATGGGCGTGGTGACAGCACCTCACATCCTTCTTGCTGAGAACGTCCCAGTGCAAGATGGTGGAGTGGGTGCGTGTGTGCCTCGTGGGCCTGTGACCCGGGAGCGTCTTCTGCTCACCCCGAAAGGTACAGATTGCTCAGAAGACAGCACCGCAATGTGGTGGGGGTGACTAAACCAGGGAAGACCCCAGATGCTGAATCTGAAAGGGACGGGAAGGAGTCTGTGATTTCCGAAGACACACTTCATTTTCTATAAGTTGTCAGTAAAGACCAAGTTGTTGGTGAGCAGACACTGACTTTGACTCATGAGGCTACATGTGTAACATTTTCTCCTGACGTTTACTCTTATCTCCAATTTCTCCACTTAAAGTTAAAAAAAAAGTTTTTTGGACATAAATGCGGACTTTAGGCCCAGACATTTCTTGCCAGCTGGAGTAGATCCTGGGGTGCTGCAGGCAGGGATCCTAACCCACCACGGTCCTGGGGCGCTCCAGGTGGGGAACTGTCCCCCCACCATGGTCAGTCCTGGGGTGCTCCAGGCAGGGAATCGTTCCCTCCCCTCACCTTCACCTGGTTCTGGGGCGCTCCAGGAGACATCTCTAGTTTGGGTCCTGGTGCCGCGGGAAGAGTGTGAACAGCCCCCTGCGTGTGTTTCCTGCCTGGTCCCGTGCCTGCCCAGTGCTGACCTGAGGCCCCTCCGGCCCCACCTGCCAGGCCAGCACCCTTGAGTGTCCTCGGTGTCCCTGTGGTCGGCAGTAGCCACTGTGGACCCTTCGGTGACTGCCAGTGCAGGCAGTGACTGACCCAGGTGACAAGTGTGTGGGGTCCAGGCAGGACACTTCTGCCCACCCAGTATTGGGACGAAAACTGATCTGATTCTCTCCTTCCTGGTGGAGACGTATCTCCACCCCTCCAGTCCCAGCAGCAAGAGTGCTGTGTGACCCCACATGCAATGAAATTGCATGCAATGAAATTGCATGCAATGAAATGCAATGAATTGGCTTAATGAAATTTTAATCTAGCTTTCAGTTAATGATTTAACCACATGCACGTTTTATTAGCTGAATTCAGAGCTGTTTGGAGATGGGCTGCAGCCCTTTCTAGAAAACCTGCTCTGCCCGCCTGGCTCCCAGTTCGTCCTGGGCCGTGAGGTGGGCCCCACATTCCCACTGGGAGCCCGGACCTGCTGCTTCTGGGTGCTCTGACCTCAACGGGCCTTCTCCGTGGCACATCCATCGCTCAGACTGTTACAAAGACCGTCCTAAGAATGGACGTCTCACGGAGTCACTCAGGGCAGCGTTCCTTATTCTTTCCTTCCCGTCTCCCCCAAATCTGCCAGTGACCCCAGCTGAGGCAGCCCTGCCCCTCCCCCTGCCCCCACCCTGGACGTTGGGAAATTAGGGACAAGCGCAAGGTTTCCCACGGGTCCCAGCCGAGGCCCCGTGTGAACCGCTGGGCTGTGGGAGGAGCGGAGGGGCCACAGGTGGTTCCTCCTTGTTGGAGATTGGTCTGGAGGTGTTTTGTTTGTGAGCGATCCCTTGATGCTGTGAAGCTCCATCCGAGTTTCTCCTGCTGTTACTGAGGGAAAGAGCTCGTCACCCTGGCCAGCCTCAGAGGTGGGTGCCGCGGCATGCGTGACTTCCTCCGTCAGGCAGCAGCATTTAGGGCAAGCCGGGTCCTTCGGGCTGCTTTTCTGGAGCCCCGAGGCTGCAAGTGCGGGCTGACTGTGTGGGGCATTAATCGCACGTCTGATAGCTGCTGACCTTGGTCGGGGCAAAGTGGGGTCTGTGCAGAGAGATGCCCCAGGTTAAGACACTAATGGGAAGGAAGGGGAGGCTGGGAGCTAGGGCCCCTTTGAGTTCACCAGAAAGCAGATACTGTCCTTCCGGGCACACAGAGAAGGGCAGGGATGGAGAAGGCTTCAGTTTCCTTCTCTTTGCAAACACACTTCCGCTTCTGCTGCCCGTGAAGGGGGTGGAGTTGTCCGGATGACCATGCCAGTGTGTCCTGGGCTGGGGACAATCAGGGGAGGGGTACTGACGGCGAGGCCCGGCCCACTCACACCCCGCGTGGGTCTGCTGCCGTCCACCGTCCTGCCCCCACAGTGCCACAGCTGGTCTTTCTGAAAGGCCTTGCTGCCTGCGCGGCCTCAGCTCCTGAGGGCAGTGTCCCTCCCACATTTCGGAAAAGGCGGGACCACACGCCCATCCTTGCCCATTGATGACCGATACTATTAACCACGTTGTGGTGTTTCCAGTTAACAAGGTATTTCTCATGTGCTGTGTGTCAGTTATTTGTCTCCTAAGCTGCAACACAAATTTGAAAGTTCTCAGTGGATGAATATCCTGAACACAGATGGGCGTTAAGAGAGCCTGGGCCAGAGGCGTTTCAGCGGACACACTCATGCTCGTGTGGCTGCTGTTGAGCCGGTGGAAGCAGCATGCTTAGTTTACCATCAGACCAGCCAGGTTTGTGAATGCTGCTGAGAATCGTGTGGGTAGGTGTGGGCTGAATCTGTCCCCACTTTCTGGAGGGGCGTTCCGCACCACAGCCTTTGGACCACGAGCACCCTTCTGCCGTGGGGGTCCTTCTCGGGCAGGTGGCCAGCCACAGCCCCCCTGCTGCCGCCCCAGATGGTGAGGCAGGAAGGCGCCCGCGCCCGTCAGGGTTGGCGAGGGAGAATCAAGCTGCTGTGCTCACTCATACCTCAGGTGCTCTTTGGCGACAGACTTGTTATGTACTTGTTTGGAAAGTGGTCCATGGCATGATATCAAAGGAAAAAGCAGACTGTGTATCAGGATGCATCGTGTAATCCCACTTCTATCTAAAAAATATGCACCCCCTTGGGGCGCCTGGGTGGCAGAGTCGGTTAAGCGTCCTACTTCAGCTCAGGTCACGATCTCGCGGTCCTCGAGTTTGAGCCCCGCGTCGGGCTCTGGGCTGATGGCTCAGAGCCTGGAGCCTGCTTCTGATTCTGTGTCTCCCTCTCTCTCTGCCCCTCCCCCGTTCATGCTCTGTCTCTCTCTGTCTCAAAAATAAATAAACATTAAAAAAAAATTAAATAAAAATAAAAATATGCATCCCCATCTATATCTGCCTCTGGTCTATATTCATATATCTCCAGAGGAAAAATCTAGCAGGATATCCCCTATAATGCTAACTCTGGCTTTCACTTTCTGACTTCTTTATGTATTTTTAAAATTTTGGTTTTTTTTTTTAATTTTTTAACATTTATTCATTTTTCAGAGACAAAGCGTGAGTGGGGACAGGGGCAGAGAGGGAGGGAGACACAGAATCCGAAGCAGGCTCCAGACTCTGAGCTGTCAGCAAAGAGCCTGATGTGGGGCTCGAACCCACGAACTGCGAGATCATGACCTGAGCTGAAGTTGGACGCTTAACCAACTGAGCCACCCAGGCACCCTGAAATTTTGTTTTTTTTTTTTAATTTTTTTTACATTTATTCATTTTTGAGAGACAGAGAGAGACAGAGCACAAGCAGGGGAGGAGCAGAGAGAGAGGGAGACACAGAATGAGAAGCAGGCTTCAGGCTCTGAGCTGTCAGCACAGAACCTGATGCAGGGCTCGAACTCATGAGCTGTGAGATCATGACCTGAGCCAAAGTCGGACGCCTAACCGACTGAGCCACCCAGGCGCCCCTGAAATTTTGGTTTTTTGAAAAATAGCATTATTGAGACATAATCCACATGTCATACAACTATTTAAAATGTACAGCTCTGTGGGTTTAGTATATTTGGGGTTGTAGCTCACACCGCGGTCAATGTGGGACATTTTTGTCTCCCTCAAAGAAGCCCATCCCCTCTGCTGCTCCCCATTTCCTGCCGGTACCCTGCTCTCTGGCAGCCGCCGGTAGACTTTCTGTCTCCCCACATTTGCCTGTTTGGGGCATTTCATGCAGATGGAATCACACTGTGTGTGGCCTTTTGTGGCTTCTCTCCCTGAGCGTCACGATTTCAAGGTGCACCCACGTGGCAGCAGGTGGCAAAACGTGTCTCCTTCCCGTGGCTGATGATATTCCCCTGTGCGGACTGACCACACCTTGTGTATCCGTTCCTCTGTTGGCGGATTTTGGGGTTGTTTCACTTTTTGGCTGGTACGAACACTGCTGTAAACTTTCATGTGCAAGTATTTGTGCGGACGTGTGTTTCCCCTGCTCTGGGCATGGGGGTTGTTGGGCCTCATGCTTACTCTGTTTACCGCTTTGAGGAGCTGCCACTGTTTGCCCAAATGGCACCCCGTGTTATGTTCCTGCAGGCAACATGTCAGGGTTCACACTTGTTCTCTGTCTTTTCAGTTCTGGCCATCCTCGTGAGCCTACTTTTGATTTTATAATGCAAAATTCTCAATACAGTTTCATTCTTAAGAAGAAAAAGCTATTTCTTGCTTTTAGTTAACAGTTATAGGTAACATTCCTATCCACAAATGTGTGTGTTTTTTAAAGCAAACAGTTCAGGCCAAAAGGGAGCAAAGCACAGGGCAGTTCCAAGAACATCCGTGTAAGTCTAATTAGGAATCAACATACGGGGAAGGCAGTGTCTTCCCTGGGTGCCTTTGCTCCATTGGGGAAGGACAGGTGTGGTCACCGGGGACCTAGTACCTGCAGACAGAGCCTTGGAGCACAGGCCTGGGCTCTATCAGATGCCACCAGCCCCTCAGGGCACGGGCTTGCTGCCCAGGGCCGGGCATCACCTGGAGTGTGGCTCCCTGTGGCCTCTAAGATGAAGCCTGGCCCCGCGTGGCATGCCCGAGGGTACAAGGTGGGGTTCTGCACCACTGAAGGGATCTGTATGCTGCCCATGTGTAACGTGTGGTTGGTTCAGAGACCATAATGACCTGGCAGCTTGTGTTAGACACTCATGTGGGTGTGGGATTAAAGATTCCTGCTTTGTGGCCCCTCACCCTGGAGAGGGTTCTCAGGGGACAGGGCCAGGGCAGCCACGTTTTCTCCAAGCCTGTGCAGGTAGTTCTGACTTGCAGCCTGAGTGAAGACGGAGTCCCACACGCTGGGATTGGGGGCCCAGGCCAGGGCACTGACCTGCTCCTCGCTTCTGCCTCATGTTGAGCATGAGCCTGGGACAGGACTCAGGCAGCCTGTCCCAGCCATGCAGAGAGGACAGAGGCCTGACCGCACCCTCTGCCCCCCCCAAGGGGCTGGTACGTCCCCTACCTGGGGGGCTGGCCTGACCACACCCTCTGCCCCCCATCCAGGGAATGGTGCATCCCCTACCTGGGGGGCTGGCATCAACAAACCAACAGTCGTGGGTCTGTTTTCCTCATGGGGTCTCCTTCTAGCCCCAGCACGGACCCATATGCTTCATCCTTCTGGGGCCACCGGGCCCTGCTGAGCTGATCCCAGGGCCCATATGTTCCATCCTTCTGGGGCCACCGGGCCATGCTGAGCTGATCCCAGGGCCCATACGCTCTGTCTGTCCGTCCTTCCATGCTGAGCTGATCCAACTACGGAGTGAGTCGAGATGAGGCCCATGAGCTTCAGGAGCTGGGTAATTTTGACTGACGTGTCAAGTGCCTGTGTTTTAGGATATTTCATTATTTCCTGCTGGAGCGGAATGGTAGGAAGCAGACACCAACTGAGCCACATGGAACCACGGCACATCATGCCACAGAAACACCGTATCCCAGGGGCCTGTGGCATTGGTCAGTTCTGAGAGGCACCGTCTTGTTACGGCTAATTAACGTGTGAGCAGTCCTTCCTTATGCTGTCTGCAGGGGACATCTGACTTCAGAGATGCCTAAGCGTGGGGTGGGGGTCATCTCAGGACTGGTGATGAGTGAGCTGACACCGCCCCCTCCCTTTTTCTCCAGGGCACGTCTGTGTCCCTCCCTGTAAACTTCCACTCCGGGCACCACTGTCCCTCTTCACCTTTCCAGCTTGAGCAGGAGCGAATGTGGCTCGTTTTCTAACCAACGTAGCACGCTGTTCTAGCTCTTCCTTGACTGAGTATGTTTCCTGCTGTGGACCCTAGCCGTGAGCGTGCGTGGGGTGGACACACCAAAGTCCGAGGTGGCTGTGTGTGTGCTGCAGTGATCTGCTGACCACCTTGTCAGCAGCTGCAACCGGCCTGGTGCAGGGCTGTTTTCAGTGTACGTCCTCTGTCCACAAGCCACATTTGCTGACCTCAGCCCTGCCCACCCAGAGCACCTGGGGTCTGTTTAATGACAGGGCCTCTGGCTTTCTGCCCAAACTGATTGTCTTGCGCAGTGACTCACGCACAGGGTCTGTGTGGAGGCTCAGCTTGGTGGGCAGGGGTCCTCTCCCCTGTGAGAAGTACGGGTTTCACCCCGACTTCTGGGACAAAAGGGGCATGGTCTGAAACTGGGACACCGAGTTTTCCTTGAATGCATAAAAGGGGCCTGCCAGCTACTGCCCCAGACACTCAGAGTGTTGCAGCGGTCCTGGGCACACACAGTGGGTGCAACTCTTACTGCGTGGAGCTCCCTGCCAGCATAGCAGGCCACTCGCGCAGTGTGACATGTAAAGGTGAGGTGACACACGTGTGCCCTAGGCTGGTGCTCAGTCTTCAGGCTCCCGCACCTGCCGGCAGATAGCAAGGCCGTGGCTCCCACAGTCTAACAGAGCCCATTCTGTTTATTTCTCAGCCCTTTCTACGGAGAAGACTTCTACTGCGAAATTCCTCGGAATTTTCGGCACCTGTCATTTTACATTTTCGATAGAGATGTTTTCCGGAGGGATTCCATCATAGGTAGGTACTGAAATGGACGTTTTCTTCACTTCTTCTGCCTCTTCTGGATGGGATCTCATTCTGGCCAGCCACCGGTGTCTCCTCCAGGTCCTCTGCTTGGAGCCAGCGGTGCCCATCAGCATTCTTGGGCTGGCCTCTCTGGCCGTGCAGAGTGGCGGTGGGGAGTGGCAGTGATCACGAGGCTGGCCTAGCTGTGGCGAGGTGGCTGGGGCAGGCCTCCCGAGTCCTCCGTGCCCTGGACGGGCCTCCTGAGTCCTCTGTGGCATGGACGGGCCTCCCTGGATGGGCCTCCTGTGTCGTCCGTGGCAGGGACAAGCTCCTAAGTGCCTCCTACCCATCAGCGTGTAGAGAAACTTCACACCATGAGTTCACATGGCAGACACCAGGCCACACTGGCAAAGGCTTCAGAGCTGTCCTTCAAAGTCAGGGTACAGAGACCCCCTAGCCTGTCCCCAAATGACTTCCAAGGGCTCCTCTGAGGAACCAGTGTATAGAGGACACCTCCCACTTCCCCGGGCTGTCCCTGTCCCTGATTGGGACAGTACTGGGGCTCTCAGAGGTGCGAGCATCTCAGGGGAGTACTGCTGGAAAGGAAGGAGGGCCTATCCAATCAAGAGGGTACTTGTCCCAGGAAAACCCTATTCATGTTCCTGTGGCATGAAAACTAGGAATTGAGAGGCTAAGTGTGGGCACAAGTGTAGTTGCTGAATTCCAGGCCCCATGTGATGCCCGTGTTGTGGCCATGGCTGCTCCTGGGGCGGCGTTTGGGGGACTTAGCTCTGCAATAGAGCATTTGAATCATGAAGTGTTCATGCCTCTCTCCTGCGCTCTCTTGGGCTGCGGAGAAGGTCACCTGCACAGCCAATGAGGGGTATTTCTGTCCCAGCCAGTAGCCCTGAGGCAGTAGTGACCCCCCCCCCACCTCCACAGCCTCCGGCCTCATGCTGTCCAGCTGCCACCCCAGCTGGCTGTTTCTCTGCTGCGTCCTTGGTGCCCAGCCTTCAGTGTGGCTGCCCCACAGCCCCCTGTGGTTGTCATGCTGAACTGGTGGTGGCCCAAGGTTCCTCATCACCAGGTAAAACCCACACCTGCCCCTTCCTCACCTTCCTGACTGACCCACCGAGACCCAGTACCCTGCACTACCCTGGAGTCCACTTTTCTCCCATCCCAGGGGTGGCCCCGACCCCCTGCACTCTGCTTGGACCGTGGCCGCAGAGCTTGCCTCTCTCTCCCTCCATCCTTCCGTTCTCCCACAGCTTCCAGAGCTGCTCTTTCTTCATGCCGGCCATCGGCACCTCCTCCCTGTGAGCAGCTGACCACTGGCATCCCTCTGCACCTACGAGAAAGCTCAGGACAGTCTGGACCCAGCAGTGACTGTTGTGTCTCTCCCTAACATCCGGCTTTGGCTTGGGAGACAGTCACCAAACATTTGTTGAAAGACAATATAACGTACCTCCATACATTATATTTATCCCATTTTAGAAATTCAGTGTTTTATAGACACTCACCCTCCTGAAGAAACCCTTTTCTGGGGCTACATGCTTCCATTGTAGAGCCTGATTAATATTTAAAAAAAAAAAAAAAAGGAAGAAAGGAAGGGAAAGGGAGGGAAGGAGAAGAAAGGAGGGAAGAAAAAGAAGGAGAGAAGGGAAGGAAGGAAGGGAGGGAGGAATTGTCAAGCTTGTAGCTGTACTGCTGGATGTGGCTCAGAGAGGAAAGTCTGTACTCCGTAGCATGCATTGAAGACCTTTCATAATCTGACCCAAATTGTTATCTGGACTAAACCTCTCAATGTCCACAGGAGCCTCTCTGTCTCCATTCACACACAAAAGCACGGCCCCCACTGTGCATCCACACAGACCACCACCATCATGGGGGTGCCTGCCACACCTTCCTAACGCAAGAAGGCTCTAAACGCGCCTCCATTTCCTGACATCTGACTAGCCTGTGGTGATGAGCTCGTGTGCAGCCTGTCTTCGGGGGCTGAGCCTGAAACTCCATGATTTTGTGGGGCTCCTCAACTGTTAGCTGATCCTAACAGTTAAAAGGAAACTAACATGTATTGGACGCAGGTACATGCCAGACACTGTGCCAGTATTTTCATGGGCATAACCCCTGGAACTAGGTACCACCTGCACTTGCTAAAGAAGAAGCAGCAGGCTCAGAGAGGGTAAGATACTTGCCTGAAGATGCACAGCTAGCACGTGTGCTAAGCATCTCCTGTCGTTTTTGTAGGGGAGTGGTTACCAGTGTTAGCAGAGGCATGGGAGGAGGGGGTGTGTCCGCACCTGCTTTGGTCCTCCCTGCCAAAGACCCTTTAGTGGGTCTCCTGCGCATCACCCCAGAACCTGCTCTCGCTCTGGATCCCCTTTTCATCCTGCTGGTGTGTGATAGGTCTTCATTCCGAGCATCAGATGTCATCCAGTACCCAGAGGCTTCCCAGATGGTTTCCGTGTTGACTCAGATTACACTATAATGAAGAAGATTTGATTTATCTTTGGAGACATAGGAAAGCTTTTTTGAGTGGTAATCTTAAGGATAAAAAATTATATTTGCACATTTACATTTTTTTTAATGTTTGTGTATTTATTTTGAGAGAGAGAGCAGGAGCAGGGGAAGGACAGAGAGAGGGAGAGACAGAATCCCAAGCAGGCTTCATGGCAGCATGGAGCCTGATGCAGGGCTCGAACTCGAGCTGTGAGATCATGACCCAAGCTGAAATCAAGAGTTGGACTTACAACTGACTGAGCCCCCAGGTGCCCTACTTTTTCACATTTCAATCAGAGAAACTGCTCAAATGGTTGTTGGTTATGTCTCCTCAAAATAATCAAATAAGCTGTCTCTTTAAGGCATCTGCCATTAAAATTTTTTTTTTAATGTTTATTTATTTTTGAGAGAGAGACACACACAGAGCATGATCAGGGGAGGGGCAGAGAGAGGGGGACTCAGAATCCGAAGCAGGCTCCAGGCTCCGAGCTGTCAGCACAGAGCCTGACGCAGGGCTCAAACCCACGAACTGCAAGATCATGACCTGAGCCGAAGTCGGACACTTAACCAATGGAGCTCCCAGGCGCCCCGGGCCTCTGCCATTTTTAAAGGTAACCAGCAGCATAATGGCTTAGCAGTCTTGGTGGCGTTGAAACTGCTATGTCGGCAGTTGGATGTCGATGCCCCACCACCATTTTTGCAGCTGTAGAAATAATCAATGACCTGGGTCTCCAGGGAGAGACTAAAGTTAGGACTAGTGATTATGTTGTTACCACAATGAGAGTATAAATTCATGCCATGGGATCAATCACAGTGTCACTGGCTTCTTGGGGTTTCTGATGTCGGGTCTGATGGCATCGCACACCTGGAGGAAACCACACTCACCTCCAGGCTCCCTGGTGCCGCACGTGTGTCCCGGTGGAGGTGCCCACTGGAAACACATAGTCCAGACTCTGGAGCTTAATAGCGAGGGCTGATTACAGAACCCCAGAGCTGCAGGAGCAGGGTGCCGCTGCCTGGTCCAGGTGCCCTCCCTCCAGTCCACCCTGTGCCCCCGTGGGCTGAAGGTCAGCTGCAGGCGAGAAACATCCAGAGTGGGTTTGGGGGTAACTGGAAGTGACCTGCGCGGGAGGGTGCACATCAGCTGCGATCCCTACATCACATGTGGTCGGCAGCCTGGGGTTTCCTGGGCCAGAGAAGGTTAGCACCAGAAGGAGTTGATATCAAGCAGGGTTTCCAGCCAAGTGGCCTGAACGTGTTGAGGAGCCATGGTCCAGCAGCTGCTTTCAGTGCTTCTCGTGCACAGGGGATGTCCTTTAACCCAGACGCGGCTGCTAGACACACTGAAGTGTGGCTGCTCTCCTTTGGGGTAGAATTGCACCAACACAGAGCCGTCCTGTGGTGCAGACCAAGGCTCCGAACGGCATTGATGGTTTTGGTGACCAAAACAAGGAAGTGTGTTTAGTCCATGCTACTTGGTACGGGGGATTCTAGTGAACGGTCCCTGTGCCCCTTGGATCGCTCCTGGGCTCCCCTTCTCCCCCTCCACCCACCCAGCCTCCAGTTAGGTCTGGGCTGGCAGGATTGGGGGGTGGGGCAGAGGCTGGGGCGTTCCCTACTCTCCCACCTCTGGCTCTGGTGGCCACCCCTGCCCAGGGTCCTCCCAAGGCCCCTCTTCCTCTGGGGGACCTGGCTCAAACCACTGTCTCTCCAGCTGTCCCTCCAGCCCAGGACTGGCAGCAGCTTCCTCCAGATTCTCTACCAAAGGGGAGAGGCAGAAACAAGACCTTTATTCTTTTGTTTATAACAAGGTTTATTGAAATATAATTTTTATGCGGTGCAGTGCACCTCCTTTAGGCGTGGAGTCTGACAGGTGTTGACAGCCGTGTTAATGGTCCACAGTTAAGACTTCTTTCCATCCCCCAGAGCTTCCCTGCGGCCTCTTTTGACGCACTCCCTATACCCTCAGCGCCCGCAACGATGCATGTGGCATCTATTTCTACAGTCTTACCTTTTCCAGAATGTCACACAAATGGAGCCACACAGTACGTGGGCCGCCATGTCTGGCTTCCTTCATCTAGTATGCTCCCCTCACCGAGCATCCCTTTGTACACATGTGCTGCTATTTACCACTTCAGCACTGGATGGAAGTGAGGCTTGTTTCCAATTTTTAGTGGTTGTGAATAAAGCTGCTGGCAACATTCTTATCGTTATACCAGGTCTTTATATTGACACGTGTTTTTGTTTCTCTTGGAAGATTCCTAAGAGGCAGATTGCCAGGGCGTCTAAGTGTTGAAAGATGGCAGAATTTGCCATCCCCAAATACACACTTTGGCATAAGGATTACTTTGAGCTGAAGGCAGTTGAGAATAAGCAGGCACAAGAAAAGATCTCCAGCCTGCCCTAAAAGTAGGACATGAACTTGCCAGAAGTTAATCACTGAGATGACCCTAGAGTTAGCCTCAAGGTGACACCAGAGGGGTCTACGTGACACCCTTCTCTCTACTCACCCCTTGTGCCCTGGAAACCTGAAGGCCTTTCCTTGGTGTCTCTTCTCTGAAATTTGTCATTGTTTCAGGTTAAGATGTTGCATTAGCACAAGTCCCTGTGCACTGCTGAGTTTCCCCCATGTAGATCTGAGAGACATGTTGGTAAACTTCTGTTTGTTGTCCTCTTGTTCATCTTTCCTCTGTTGCAGAGCCCTAGAGAACCTAGAAGGGTAGGAGGAAAAAGGTTCCCCCTCCGCTGTGGTGTGTGTCTGCCCCTGGTAGAGACTGCCACACCGTGCTCCTCCATGACTGTGCCATCTTGAATTCTCTGCAGCTGCGTGAGAGCCCCAGGAACCACACAGCCTCTCCACACACTCAGAGTTGGCACTTTTAATTTTTAACCCATTTTTGTCATTCTAATATGTGTGTAGGATCTCACTGCGGTTTTTACTGCATTTTCATGATGAAGAATGAGGCATGTTTTCATACATCTACCATGTATATCTCTTCTTTGGTGAATTGTCCAAATCTTTTGCCCTTTTAACTGGGTTGTTTTATTACAGAGTTGTTAAAGTTTTTTGTGTATTCTGGATACAAGTGCTTCATTGGATCGTTTGTTTTACAAATATTTTCTTCCCTTCGTTCATTTTCTTACCAGTGTCTCTTGAAGGCCAGAAGTTTTTAATTTTGATGAAGTCCAATTAGTCAAAATTCTTTCTTTAATTGTTTATATTTTTGATGTCATATCTAAGAAATCTTTGCCTACTCCAGGGCTGTGAAAATTTCCTCCTCATCCTCCTCCTTCTTTTTTGTAGAAAGCTTATGGTTTTAGCTCCTACATTTATATCTATTCCAGGTGAATTGCACACGTGGCACAAAGTTCATTTTTTTTCTCGTAAGTGTCGGGTTGTGGCACCCTTGTTTGCTGAAGGACCATCCAGCAATGGTTTATCCATTGAGTTACCCTGATGCCTTCCTGAAAACCACCAACTTCATATGCACGGGTCTGTTTCTGGTCCTCTGTCCTGGTCCGTTGGTCTGTGATCCTTGCCTGGCCCTGGTGCCCGCTGTCTCGGCGCCTGTAGCCTCAAATCCAGTCTCAAGTCAGCGGTGTGAGCATGTCAACTGTTCTTTTCCAAACTTGTTTTGCTGTTCTAGGCCCTTCGAGTTGTGACTCACATTTTTTAATCCACTTCTCAATTTCCAACACCACTGAGATTGTGTAGGTGTGTAGATTAATTTGGAGGAGAATTAACATCTTAACATCTCTTTGGACCCTCTAATAGGGCACATGCTTGGTCTTCTCTTAATCTCTCTCATCAGCGTTTGTGATAGGTTTTCAGTATACACGTCATGTGTATAAATATATACACACACACACACACACACACGTGTGTGTGTGTGTGTGTGTGTGTGTGTGTGTGTATTTATCCTTACGTATTTTATGGTTTTGATGGAGTAGACAAAGATTTCTTAGGTAGCACACCAGAGGCACAAGCCATAAAAGCATCATTTTGTGAATGGTACTGTTTTTTTTTTTTATTTCAATTCTTTTTTGAGAGAGAGAGAGACCAAGAGGGCACGAGTGTGTGAGTGGAGGAGCAGAGGGAGAGAGAGAATATTAAGCAGACTCCACATTGTTAGTGCAGAGCCCCATGTGGGGCTCGATCTCACAGCCCTGAGATCATGACCTGAGCCAAAATCAAGAGTCAGACACTTAGCCAACTGAGCCACCCAGGTGCCCCTTTATTTCACTTTTTGTTCTCATTGCTTGCATGCACAAGTACAATTGATCTTTATGTATTACTTTGCATTCTGTGGTTTTGCTGAACACATCTGTTCTACTATCTTTTCCTATAGATTCTTCAAACATTTCTTCCTTTCTAGGGTACATGCCCTTGCTTCTTTTTCTTGCCTCCGTGCGCTAGCTAGGACGCCGGGGTGAACTGGAGTGATACGAGCAGCATCCCTGCCGCCGGCTCATTTCAGGAAGCATCTGTCTGTCCCTCATTAAGTCAGCTTAATCTTCCTGCAGGTTTCTGTATCCACCTTCCCCCATGTCCTCTCACCCTCTGTACCAGGTTCTCCACGTCACCTGCCCTCTTGTGCCACCTGACATATGCTGTCGTCTGAACAGACCCTCACAGGTGTAGCACCCCAGAGAGGAAATAAGCCTGGGCTTTTTACTGTGTTAAGGCAGGCAGCACCACCACTGTGAGACAGTGAGGCCCAGAGTGGCTCAGTGACCTTTTGCTGTCACTCAGATAGATGGGGACACATTTAAGTAGATATTATAGTTTGTAGGTTAGGTATTGTCTCCAAATGGCACTTAGAAACTCTAATATATGCATTTAAAAAGGACACATTAGTATACTGTGTAAGCCTGGATGTGTAAGCTGTAGGGTTCACATAAGCATTAAAGACGCGGCTCTTCCCTGTTCCGACTAAAGCTCATAAAAACATTGCAGTTACTTAAAATTTCAAACCTCACACGTAACCCTCCCATCCAGCTGCACTAATCACAGTCTGAAGGTTTATTTTTTTTCAATGAAATATATTGCTCAATTCAATTCCAAGAATTGTTTTCACATGGCTTTATTCCATGGACTCAGAATCACATTCCCGTGGCGAGGAAAAGGGATTGGTCTGCAGGAGCTGCAGAGAGGAAGGATGGTGTTTTCTCGCCAGTCTGCCTGGTGGCCATGTGTGGGGGTGGTGGGGGGTGGTCGGAGGCCCGAGACCCAGCGGGCCAGGTGCTGGGGGCGGGGAGGACCGAGGTGGGGAAGGAGTGGGGGTCCCGAGGGAGCCATCCTGCCCCATGACGATGCTGCTGGAGGGGATCCCGTGTGGCCTGTAAGTTGGGCTTCTGTTGCATTTCTGTGGCGCCTTTGTGTGCTGCATGTCCCTGGCTCTGCACCTGCCTCTCGCCGTCTGTCTTCTCCCTTCCGTGGCCACCTGTCAACTGCCAGCAGTGGCTTTGATATGTCGTGCGGTCTGTGGCTGTGCAGGGTCCTCCAGGTGAGAGCTGAACCGGTGGGGTCCAGGTGGTCAGTGGCATTGCCACTGCATCCGCTTCTCGGGGGGCGGGGGGACACTGGTGCTGGCTGTGCCAGTGAGCCCAGTGGCATGATTCCAGGGTCTTTCCCAGGGCTGTTTTCCGGCTGGGAGGTGCGAGGTGCTGTGACCTTCTCTTTGGGAATATGGAGCCACACAAATATGCCGAAATGATGAATGGCCAATGGACAGGTGCATGGGGGCTGAAGGCAGCAATGGTGGGAGTCAGTTGTCCCAAGTCCCCAGGGCCCAGCCCTCTGGCACTTGGACAGGCTTCTTGGCACGTATGTTGCCTTCCAAGTACCCCTCTGTGCCCAGTGGGTAAGTCTCATGGGGTCTGGAGTCCCAGGTTGGAGGAAACCTTTCTCTCTGCCCACCGAGGTTCTCCCTGTGACACTGGACTCACAGAGAATTTAACAAGAGAGTTAACACCTGTGGCATATGTCACGCAGGGGACACCTCAGTGACGGCTTGCTCCAAGAGCAGGCTGGACGGTCTGTGTCCAGAGCAGCGACCAGACAAGGGGGAAAGAGTTTGGGCCTCCAAGGGTGGCAGACTGGGAGGCGAGCACATGGGGGTTAGTGGAGTTAGGGCTGTTTGTGCAGGACCATCCTGGGGGCACCCCTCTGACCTCCTCACCATAACACCTCCTGGGCGAGGGTCCACGGCAGCCCCTGCTCCTCAGACGTTTCCTGGGCTGCGGGGGGCGGGCAGCCAAGGGAGCTCTGGGACGGCTTCTTCCTGCACCTGCCTCCAGCTCACTCACTTGCCTCCAGCTCAGAGCGGCCTATTCTGAGGCAGCCTGTTCTGAGCTCCCTGGGACCAGACAGATGGGCAGGCTTTTCTTCTCCTAAAACCTCGAATCAAGGAGCAGAATGGGTAGCCCCAGCCAGGTCCCATGTGAGGCTTTCTGGAGGAAATGTGGCATGTACTGACCCGCTGGAAGGAAGACAGCATGGTGTTATTGGTTTACCCAGTTACCTGTTCTGGACGATGCCGCTGCGAAGCCTAGCTGTGGTGGTGGAGAGCCCCGCTTGTTGTTTCGGGGGTTTGTCCCATCGTGTGACTGCTTTTCTTCTGCATGTGTGTTGTAGGGAAGGTGGCCATCCAGAAGGAGGACCTGCCCAAGTACCACAACAGGGACACGTGGTTCCAGCTGCAGCACGTGGATGCAGACTCTGAAGTGCAGGTGAGGCCTCGGTGGGGCCTGTGGGAGGGGCTGCGGGGTGGCTGCAGAGACAGATGCAGGACTGGGATCCTAACAGGGAGCGATGGTTAGCAAGCGCGTCCTCTTATCCACAATGCGCCTAGGCCTGTTCACCGTGTTCATTCTTTCGGTTATTGTCACACTTTGACATGTGTGAAGCATAAAATTGGAAAGGACAGTAATTACACAGAACTGAAGGTGAACAGAAAATATGGGCAAGCAAAAGCAAAGCTGGGGCAGGAGCGAACACACAGCCTCGCACTGCGGGCCCCAGTTGCCGGAAGGGCCCGCGTGCATTTCCAGCTCCCACATGTAGCAAAGGAGAGTTTGGAGAGAAAGGAAGTGACCAGTCACCGAGTTTCCTGTCATCTGAAGCGTCCCCTGGGCTCTTCTCGGCCGTGTGTCATCAGGGACTGACCCCCTGCCCCGGCGTGGGGAGGCTCTGGGGTTCCAGTTCCCAACCCTCCCGTCACTGTGATGGGGCACTGCCCATGCCCACACCAAGCATCTGGGACCACACGCTGGGAGGGTGGCCCACAGCCTCTCTTCTCCCTCGACCTTGCTTGTGTGGTTTCCAGCTGAGCTCCTAAGCCCGCGCTGGTGTCTGCAGTCCACAAGCGGGAGGATAGCGCACCGCCGCGACACCAGGACACGGGAGCACTGTTGTCAGCGGTCCTGGGAGTCGCCAGGGCTTGGCCAGGGTATGGGAGCCAGCACAGGGTCTGGCATAGGCAGGCCTGGCTCCAAGCCCAGTGCCCCCATCCACCAGTGAAATATGTCGGCGGGGCCCCCAGCAAGCCTCGTTTCCTCATATGTAAAATGGGGTTCTGTGAATACTGGACGGGACCTGATGTGCGGCAAGGTGGTCCCTCGGACAGAATCCCCAAAGTAGGTAGCTGCTGAGGACCCCGCTCTGCCCGGCACATCTCACCCATAGGCACCTGGCCCGGCATTTGGGGGCCTGGCTGGCTGCTTGTCCCCACACTTCCTTGTAGACCCTCAGCCTTGGTTGAGCTGTGAGGGTGAAGGCAGAGCATCCAGTTTCCGTGTGCTGTGGGGCCCCTGGTGGCCCCTGCGATCAATCCACAGACTTGGAGAAAGAGGCAGGGGGAGGGAAGGGTTGAGGAGCTGAGCCCAAGAAAGATGTTGTCTCAGTGGCTTACACTGAATTCTGGCCAAGGGGCCCACACGTGCCGCAGAAATCAGTAGACACACAGCTACTGTGGAATCCCCATGTGTGCCCAGATTCCAAGAGCAGCTGTAGCAGTGACAATGAGCTAATTAACACCAGGAGCACACGGGCCGCCCTGGTGCTTCCGTCTGCAGACGGAAGGCTACAGGGCCACGTGCCATTCCTGCCTTTTGATTTGGCGGTTTCCCCATGACTTTTGTTCAGCAGTGGAACAGGCTGTGGCGGTGACAAGGACTCCTCCGCCAGCAGCCGGCCACGATGTGTCTTCACTGCGTTCTTCACACTGGGCCAGCCCTGGTTTAAGTCTGACTTCATTGTCAAGTGTAGCTTTTCTTTTTTCTCCCCTTGTTTTTAAACTTAACTTTTGATTTTGAAATGCTTACAGATTCATAGACAGTCCCAGAAAATAGTACACAAACACAGGCAATGATGATTAGCAAACTGTGTGCTCTCCTATTTATCCTTAAAGACAAAACCAAGTGAAGAAAGGCCTGTGTTCCTTCATGCCATTTTCCTCATGGCAACATCCTGCGTAACTGGCCACAGCCGGGACACGGACATTCTGCAGTGCACAGACCTCAGATCTCACTGCTTTTACATGTCTGCACACGTACAGTGTGTGCGTGCACGTGCAAATCACATATGTATCCCGTGCATTTCTTCGTGTGTGGAGGTCTGTGCAACCACCACCACAGTCAGGGTCCAGAACCACTCTGTCACCACAAACCTTATAAATGCGGTGTGTTGATTGTACTGTGCTGTGTGGCGCATCCAGACTGTTTCATAACTGGTGCCTTTCATGTGCCTGTGGACCAGGACCTTGTCCTCCTGAGCCCGACCCTTACACCCTCCAGATGGGGTGTGCCTGTAGCTGGGCCAGCTTCCTAGGGATCAGCGTTACGAGCAGCAAATGGGTATTGCTGGTACTGGGGAGACAGAGGAAGGACTGTGTGTATTGAGTGCCCGCCAAGGTCCAGGCCCTGTGCTGAGGGTTTTATTTAGGGTACTTCGATCTCAGAGTACCTGCCTAGGAAGCGGTCATAACTGCGGAGGGAGCAGTGGTTCCTACATTCAAACTGGCCCGTAAAAGTGCAGCACAATCTTTTGCCTACAGCTGTTTCATCCTGAAATGTCTCATTTACGATTTTTAGAAGGGTAGAGGATGGTATATGGTTTCTTGAATCCATCGGTTCTGCAATTCATATGTAAAGGCATGCGTCAGAAAGAAAGTGCCAGAAAACTGGGGGGCCAACAAGAGATCAAGGAATCAAAGTAATGGGGGAAAAGGCAATTAAAAATTTCTTGATTCCTTCTGGAACTGATGTTTGTTAAAGTCTCTGGAAAATCACTTTATTCACAAGAATTAGTTGCTCTGTTCTTTCCCTGACCCTGGGTGAGAAGATCAGAACCACGCGGTTGGCAGGGACGGGTGCTTCTCCGTATTGCAAGGGGAGGGAGTCGGTCCCCACCCATCACCTGAGCGGGCACAGGGACCCTTCCCCAGCTCCTCCAAGGACACCCAGCTGCCACTGAGCTCTGCCACGTGCTCTGTGGTCTCAGCAGACTTGCCGTTGAAGTGTACATCCAGAAAACTCTGACAGCAAACCCTGGCCGTCTTCCAGCACCTTTAGCGTGGCTGGAAACCCCAGGAATTTCGTCTATCCTCTGTGTCAGACAACCCTGCTTGAAGGACTTGCCAAGAGCCAGCAGCTGTCTGCATTGAGGGCCCAGCTCTGAATCTTCCTGTGGGTTTGGGGAAGCGAGGGAGGCAAGGGCTGGCCTCCACGTGCCGTTTCTGACAGGTCCTTGGCTTCTGTGCTCACGGGAGTCTTGCCTGCTCTCAGCGCCACCAAGGTCTGAGTGCTTGGTGACCAGGGGCCCTCCTGTGCGCTGACTCCGGGCCCGGCCTCCAGGCGTGCGGACCGGGGCTTGACCGGGAGGGTGCAGTCTGTTGCTGTCATCGCAGCCCGTGGTCGAGGCCCTCTCTCCAGGCCAGGGATCTGATGCTTTCCTGAGAAAAATGTGTGGGAACCACTGTGATTTTCTTTCTTAGGTGATAAACTTTTTCAATTTTATGTTCACAGAAAACTGACCAGAAAGTAGAAGGGACTCCCGTGTCCTTGCCCCACTAGTCCTCTATTATTAGTATCCTTGTGGCGCATTAGCTGCCTCCAGGAGCTAGAGTGTAACAATACGAGAGATTCTTATCCTCCGTTCACAGAGGGTCATTCTTTGTCCTGAGTTCCACTGGTGTGACAAAGGTGCCCCCGGAGCCGCCGGTTCAGAACCCACAGGATGGCTTCGCGGCAGCACCAGTGATGGCCCCTCTTTCATTCTGTTATTAGTAATTTGTGTTTTCTATTTTCTTAGCCTAGCTAGGGGTTTTTATTGATCGTTAAAAAACAAACAAACAAACAAAAACAGCTTTTGGTTGTTGATTTTTTTTCTATTGATTTTCTGTTTTCAGTTTTGTTGATTTCTGCTCTTGCTCTTCTCTTTCCAGTTTCCTTAGATTATTGAGGTTAGATCTTTTGTCTGGAATGTGTGCAGTCACTGCTATAAATTTCCCAGCCAGCACTGCTTTCACTGTATCCCACACATTGTGATAAGTTTTATTTTCATTTTCACTTATGAAAAGAAATAAAATCAAATATCTCTCAGTTGCTCTTGAGACTTTTTCTTTGGTCTGTTATTTGGAAGTATGCTGTTCAATCTTCAAATATTTGGGGATTTTTAAGCTGTCTTTCTGATAGTGATTTGTATTTCAAGTTCCGATCCAAGAGCAGACATTGTGTGATTTATGGCCCAGGACTGGCGGCGCTGGTGGGTCCTGATGTGGATGGGTCCCTCTCTGCAGCCGGACAGGGTGTTTATGGGCAGCGGCTGGGCCGCAGGTCCGGGTGTTCATCTCCCAGTTGCTTTTTAAACTTCTTACTATCACCATTCACGTTGAATAAAAATGGGAAAAGCTATGCAGTCAGCATTTTGTAACGTGCTGCTCCAAGGCTTTTCTCCTCACTGATGCAGGGCCCTTGGGCGGAGTCCTCAGGGGGCCTGCCCAGCCGGGCCCCACCTCCTGCCCTCTGCTCAGCACGTGGGGCCTGTGACTAGGCCTCTAAGCGGGGAGCCTCTGCTGAGATCAAAACAAGCCCAGGGTCAGATTCTTCGAGGGCGGGGTGGCGTTTAGTGGGTGTCAGATGCTGTGCAGAGGCGAGCTGGAGAACCCACACTTCCTGTCTGTCCGGGGGGATGGAGGGTGTGGCGCCCCCGTGCCCCTGCGTGTAGGTGTTTGTGGCCGGGTTGTTTGTGAGGGCGGTGGTGTGTCACCCACAGGGCACGGGGCACGCCCTTAACCTGTGTCTGGCTTCGGATGTGAACTTCTAAACTGCAGATTTATTGTGTTAACTTTGGGAGGAGGGGGGAGGAGTCCTTTCAGTGATGTTCTGAGTTTGTACTGTTTTGTGTAACTTCGACCCGTCCTCTCCCTAGTCTCCCGAATATGGTGGCAGCATGCGTTAGCCAATAGCATCTACCCTCTCAGTGGGAAGGTGCTCCCCTCAGCATCTGCCCCCTTGCTGGGGAGGTGCTCCCCTCAAAATCTGCCCCCTCGCTGGGGAGGTGTTCCTCTCAGCGTCTGCCCCCCTCGGTGCGGAGGTGCACCCCCTGGAGAGGAAGCTCAGCAGCGGAGCAGCGGGGCCCGCCGTGTGGATGTGCGGGTCCTCTTCTGGGACATACCGGAAATGGGGCTGTGGGTCGTCGTTGGTGGGGTTGTCTCAGCCCGGACACGTTCCCACTTGTCAGAAGCCTCTCAGAAGTAGTGACGTGATCCCCGAACGGCCGTGGCGACTTTAAGGTTTCGCGGCTGGGAATGCAGGTTGCGGGCGTCAACCGGGAGCAGCCTGTTAGGGGTACATCCTTCCTCTGCTCGCTCAGGTGGAGCATTTGCTGAGTGGTTGGGTTTGAAGGGTGGCGAGGGGGGCGTGGGCGACGAGGGGGGGGGCGAGGGGGGCGTGGGCGGCGTGCGGGGCGAGGGGGCGTGGATGATGTGCGCGACGAGGGGATCAGGGGTGGCGTGCGGGGGAGGGGGACGTGCGCGACGAAGGGGCGTGGGCGACGAGGGGGAGTGGGCGGCCTGCGCCTCGCACCCTCACCTTGGCAGATAGCAGCGCCTGCCTCAGGGCGCCGGCGGGGAGCCCGGAGCCTGACCCGGCTCCGCGCAAGGGAGCTGCAGGATGCGGCCCGCCAGGGTCACTGCTGGCAGCGTGGGCGTGTGTTTGCCGCACCTGCAGAGCCGGCGGCACCGAGGCCCACTCCTCCCAGGCTGGGTGGATGGGGTGGTGTGCGTCCTGGAGCCTGCTGTGTGCACGCTTGTCATGGGAGGGGCGCTCTGGGCCAGAAGCTCCCAGGGCTTTGGGAAGGGCCC
Source organism: Lynx canadensis (assembly GCF_007474595.2). Classification (NCBI taxonomy): domain Eukaryota; kingdom Metazoa; phylum Chordata; class Mammalia; order Carnivora; family Felidae; genus Lynx; species Lynx canadensis. Next base: position 82,710,521 of record NC_044303.2, on the reverse strand, counting down.
ATTGACCCCTTGGGAAGCGCGGTGCTCAGGAGGTATTCCTGGAGTTATGTGCGTGGCCAGAGCCCGTCAGCGCCTCTGCAGATACGGGGTCAGTGCCCTGGACACCGGATGTTGCCCAGGGTCACGCAGGTGTGATGCTGCTCTGGACCCATCATCCATCACTTCCCCTTCCTGAGACCATTTGTCCTGCAGGTGAGGGAAGGGCCAGAAAGGGCAGTGCATGGGGCACATCAGGGGCACGTCAGGTCTCCCGTGTCAGTGTCGTGGGTGAGCCAGAGGACCCGGGAGGCTGGCCTCCACGCCTCTGGGCAAGCAGGGCCCTGTGCAGGTGTCTCCGCAGCTGCAGGAGAACCCAGGAGGCCACTGGGGGCGCTGCTGAGCAGTCCTGCCCATGCTTTCCTCCCGTCCATCCATCCATCCGTCTGTCAGTCTGGGGCCCTGGATTCTTCTAGCACAAGGCAGCCTTCAGAGGGCCCTCCCCAAGTTGCAGAGTCTAGAAGTTTCAGTCAGAAGGGACCTTGGAGATTATCCAGCTCAGCCTCCTTTTCTAATTAAAAAGAGCGTTAATTTTAACGTTGTGTGTACTCCTAGAAATATGTCAGTGTGTCACACCTGCTACTGTTGCATGTTTCTTAGGAACAGCCTCCTCTCTTCTTCGCAGTCCCCTCTCCTCTTCCCTCTCCTGACCCCTGACCCCTGATGATAACCTGGTTGGGTCCTCCAGCTGGGCCGACGTTGGCAGAGACGTAGATGCAGGCAGAAACACAGCACTGGTCTTGCTCTCAAAATTCCAGCCACCTCTGCTCCCCTGTCCTTCAGAAGCATCCATGGGCATTAACTTCCTGCCTGGGGCACAGGACTGAGATCCCCTGGCCTGGTGTCCAGGCCACACACACACAGACACACATACACATGTACTGAGGCGACAGGGCAGGTGTCTGATGCAGGCACCTGTTGTATGAAGGGACGCAGATAAAAGCAAGCAAACATGTTGGGGAGGCTGCTTTCTCTGGCACCTGTTCCTTGTGCCTTTTGACTTCTTTCTTCTGAAACAGCGGTCTGCTGTCCTTAAAGCTGGGAGTGCAATGTGCCTGTTGGGCTGGACCCTTTAACTCGGGGGTAGCCGTGCCTCATCTGGAGCCCTGGGATCTGAGTGGGGTGGGGGCAGCGCTGTGGATGCTGCATGCGGTCAGACACAGCTTCACGTTTATGAGCAGAGACTCTGGGGAGCTCTCCCCTACGCGTGGCCAGCGCCTCGTGACCCTCTGTCCTTATGCCTTTCAGGGCAAGGTCCACCTGGAGCTGAGGCTGAGTGAGGTCATCACCGACACGGGCGTCGTCTGCCACAAGCTGGCCACGCGGTAAGACATGGACACCTGGTCTTCACGAAGTAGTAACTCTGACCCAGGACGGGTCCTTGTTTTTCAAACAAATGAGTCAGAAATCCCAAAGTCGGTGATTCCCCACAATGACAGTGTTTTTAGAGGTTCTGGCACATTGTTCTTAAAATCCTCAGTAAAGCAAATGCTAGAGGTAATGAATTTGGCTTTTGTCAATAGCCATACTTACTCAGGGGGACATTTAGGCAAAGAGGGTGCTGTCTCACCCAGGGCGATACAGGTGAGGAAACAGTGCAGAGGTGTGTCCGAGGCCTGTCGGCAGAGCTAGGGCCTGAACTCAGACCTTGCACTCCGAATCCAGGGCTCCATCTACCCTGCAACGCTTGGTGAGTGTGAATGTCTGTGCACGTGTCTAAGCGGGTGAGGCTCTTGACATTTAGGGTCACGGATCCCATAGAGGAGGGGGCCGAGGACTCTTGGGAGATGCCCAGACACACGCACAAGCTCGCATTGTGTGCAGGGTCCTTGCCCTGTTACCCCAGTGAGACCTCGGGGCACACACACCCTGGCCAAGACCATGTTCTCTCACTGCCTGCCCCATGGGCCCCACATTTGTTTTTACCGACGACACCTGCAGTAGTTGGGGGTCCCGTGGGAGGGCGTCAGAGTGCCATCTGGCCCATCTGTCTGTGGCTGGCATGTTTGGAGCCTCGGGTATGTCCTGAGTGAAGGGCGGTGGGGAGGGAGTCTCAGAAGAGGAAGTGAAGAGTGAAGGTTCACAGAAACCAGGAGAGAGACCAGACGTTCCCGCGTGCTTCATCTTAGGAGAAGACAGTTTCCTGAATTCATCTCTTACCCATCTCTGGCAAAAAGGGCTTCAGTGAGATCGGGCGAGTTCCACTTTAGGATTGTGCTCCCTGTGTCCCTGCATAGGGCCCGGGGTGGGGGCTCGAGGAGGATCCCACATCATCTGCCACCCTGGGGGGCCCTGGCCTGCTTCCCACAGCATCGTTGGAACCTGTCATCTGGTCACTTCTGGCTGCAGGGGGCACGCATGGGAATGTGTGTAGGACGTGCACAGGACTTGGTGTGGGACATGGGGAGGACACCGTGAGCTTTGTCCTTCGCTGCTTCTGTGCTCCTGTTCTTGAAGTAGTTGCTGTGCTCTCAGACCCTGTAGCAGGGAGAGAGAGTTGCCTGTTTCCTTGTTTATTGGTAGGCTTATCTCACCGTGTTCCAAAACAACTTAAGGCTGTTCAGAAAGAGCCTTACGTAGGATAAGAAGTGCGCTTTAGAGGTTGGGAGACAGAATGGACCAGGCTGGGCAGAGCACTGAGTCAGGAGGGTGAACATGGGAGACATGGGCCAGGATTCCTGTTCTGACAGCCATCCCGTCCAGCCTCATGTCTAGGTGAGGGAGGGTGGAAGTAAGCTGTTTCTCTGGGGAGGGCACAGAGCCGTGGTCCTGTCCAAGGAGAGGTTGGGGGAGTGGGCCTGATCAGATGACAGGTGTGGTGCCCAGAGCAGGAGACCGAGCGATACTTCACAACTACCCACCCTGCCATCCCCACCGGTCCCCACCCACCCCCAGAGTTCCTGCCATCCATGTTGTCCCTGCCAACCAACCGCGGGAGCTCCCCAGACACTGCCTTCTGGAAGTCTCCTTGGTTAGAGCACCAGGGGTTTGCCTGGTTCCTGCATCTTTGTGGTGGGATCCTACCGCTTCTTCCTAGTGTACACTAGTACGCACACTAGCATACATGCTAGCACACGTGAGTACACACTGATAGATGTACTAGTGTATACTCTACATATACTAGCGCAGCAGCGCATCTACTACACATGCTGGTACATGCTAGCCTATACGACTTCCCACACCGGCACACATGCTAGCACACGCTGCCATTGCTAGCACACACAAACACACACTAGTACACATGTTAGGATACACTGGCGCACGCTAGCATGCTCATTAGCGCACAGTAGCATGTACACTGGTACACCTGCTAGTACACATGAGCACACACACTCGTCTACATGCTGGCACATATACACCCTATACATATATGTACAAAGCAGCACATCCATCGGCACATACTGCCACACGCTAGTACACTTTGTTCAGAGTTCCAGGGCACAAGGGTCCCCCATAGGGGTGCAATGAGGGAGAAAGAGGCTGGGGGTGCCACAGAGTCCCACAGGGGCACGTATCCTCCAATCACATGAGTCAGAGGTGTCTGAGGGACCAGTGACTTTTCTTTCTTCACTTTGCCTTGCACTGTAGATTTTTCTTTCACTAAGAAATATCCTTTACATACCATAAAATTCAGCATTGTAAAATGCACACTTGGTTGTGCAACCATCACCACTAACCACTGTCTAGTTCCAGCACATCTCATCACCACAAGAAAGAAATCCCGTCCCCAGGGGCAGCTGTAACCCATACTCTCCAGCCCTTGGCAACCACTGACCTGCTTCCTGCCTATGGATTTGCTTATCCTGGATGTCTCACATAAACGGAGTCACATAACGTGTGGTTCTCTGGGACTGTCTTCTCTCACTGAGCATGATGTCGGCAAGTTTCACTCACGCAGTAGCAGGCATCATGGCTTCAATTATGTTAGGGCTGAGTAATGTTCACTGTGTGGGTACACCGCATTTTCTTATCATCGTCCATTTGTAGACATTTGGGTTGTTCCCACTTTGAGGCGATTGTGAATACTGCTGGGAACATTCTTGTATAAGCGTTTGTACAGACTTGTTCTCATTTATCTTGGGTACGTAACCTAGGAGTAGAATCAGTGCATTATATCTTAACTCTGCTTAACTCTTTGAAGAAATGCCCGACTGTTTTGTCACAGTGGTCACCGCATTTACACGGCCAACTGTGTGCGACTGCTCCGGTCCCCCCACATGCCTGCCAACCCACGTGATTCTCCATGTTTGTTTTTGCAGGCTCCTGATGGGTGTGAAGCGGCGTTGACTTACGTTTCCCTAAATGACACTGACCATCCTTTCTCGTCCTTGTTGGCCAGCTCTGTTTCTTCTCTGAAGAAATGTCTGTGCAAGTCCTTTGCTGATTTTTTCGTTGGGTTATTAGTGTTTTATTGTTAAGATGTAAGATTTTTTCGTATATTCTGGATGCTAGGCTTTTGTCAAATATATACCTTGAAAACATTTTTTGTCATTCTGCTGTCTGCCTTCACTTTCTTGGTAATGTTCTTTGTGATACAAGACTTTTAAATCTCAATGAACTCTAAGTTATCTGTCGTTTCCTGTGTTTTAGGTCCAGATCTAAGAAATCATTTCCTAATCCAATCTAACATTTGTATGGTTTGGGCTCTCAGCTTCAGGTCCTCACCACGTTTGGAAGTAATTGTTGTACGTGGTGTTAGAAAGGTGCCAGCATTGATTCCTTTGCTTTTGAATATCCAATTGTCTTGGCATCATTCTTTCCATGTGAATTATCTTGGCATTTTTGTTGAAAACCACTGGGCTATGAATGGATGAACGTATTAGTTCAATAGAATAGTTCAGAACCTATCCCGTTGACCTGCATGCCTGTCCCTATGCTGGTACCACCCAGTCTTGGCAACTTTCGATTTGTGGTACATTTTGAAGTCAAGAAGCGTGAGTCTCCATCTTGGTCCTTTTTTTTTTTTTTTTTTCTTTTGGTGACTTGCTATCCTGAGCTCTTTTCATTTCCATGTGATTTTTAGGGTCACCATGTTAATTTCCACAAAAATAGCAGCTGACATTTTGATCGTGATTGTATTGAATCTGTCAGTTTGGGGAATTAGCAATACTAAACCTTCCAACCCCTGAAACACTGCCTTCCCATTTGGTTAGCTCCTCTATAATGTTTTTTAAAAATGGTTTTGTTTCTCTAAGGTCATTAGAAATGTCCCCTCTTTCATTAATAATTTTAGTAATATGAGTCTTCTCTTTTTCTCAGTCAACCTAGCTAAAGATTTGTCAAGTTTGTGGATCTTTACAAAGGCCTCGCTTTTGGTTTTACTGATTTTTCTACTTCATTATCTCTGCTATGGTCTTTACTATTTCCTTCTTTCTGCCTTTGTGGGTTTTTTGCTTTTCTTATTTCTTAGGGTAGAAGTTAGGATGATCAATTTGTGATCCTTTTTTCTTTTTTAACATGGGCGTCATGGCCACTAGGTCTCCTCTGACATTGTAGCCATTTTGTATTTTATCACTTTCTCCCTTAGAGCTAAGTGTGTTCTGTGCCCCTGGGACTTTCCACTAACAGCCCTGATTTGGGATGGAACAGGAGACAATGGACACTCTATCAAGTGTAAAAGCCTCAGGACCCCAAATCCTGGTGTCCAAAGACAGCAGAATCTCCCCTGGCCATGTAACTCTGACTTTCTCTGCTATCACCTCCTGTGTAAGATTGGAATAATGGCATCTATGCCGGCATCTGTGCAGGAGCACACGTGGTTATTTGTGTGTGTTCTCCCCTTGTGCCCTGGCATCTCAAAGGTTGGCAAGGGCTTGGGCCAACCTCACAGTGTGTTCTGGGCTCTGGAGAAAGTAAGAGCTGGACGATGGGCCGTTGAAGTCAGTTGGGCAGAAGCAGATTCATTCTAATACGCTTCTCTCTTTGCCTGAGAATCACCTCAGGCCCTCCCTCCTGCCTGGCAGCACCATCACCGTGACTTATCCCCACTTTCCTCTCTAGAACGTGATGGGGATGTGTTCTCAGCCTTCCTGACACATGTCATTCCCTTACTGCAGGGGTGTTACTTTCCTAGGGCTGCTGAGGCCAAACACCACAATCTTAAGTGGCTTAACTCAACAGAACTTTATTCTATCCCAGTTCTGGAAGCCAGATCCGCAATCTGGACACTCCAGGGGACGGTCCCTTCCCCCAACCCCTTCTGCAGCTTCCCGGGCTGCAGGCAGTCCCTTCCCTCTCTCCTCCCCCTTCACGTGACCCTCTCCACTGTGTCTGTGAAGCTTCCCTCCTGTAGGGACACTAGTGATCGAGTTTAGGGCCCACCCTGAACCCAGGATAATCTCATCATCTCAAGATCCTTAGCTGGATTACATCTGCAAAGACCTTTTTCCAAATAAGGTCACATCTCTTTGGGGGCCACCACCCAGCACACCACAGCCAGTAATTCCTACTGGGGCTGGCAGTCCACCCACCCAGAGGCTGCAGGACCTGCACTGTGAGGTCCTTCCCCACTCCCGTTACCTCTCACCTGGCCTAGGTGGTCTTTCATGGGGTGCCTGGGGGTGTTCTGGCCAGGTTGAGTTCTCTCTCCAGGCCTTCCCTCTCCCTGCTTCCAGTGTATCCCTCTTTGCTGCTGGGCACACCCTTCCCCGTCGGGAGCACCCCTCCCCACCAGCCGGGAGCACCGTTCTCCACTGGGAGAACCTTCCCCGCGAGCTGGGAGCACCCTTCCCCGCCAGCTGGGAGCACTCTTCCCTGGAGCCGGGAGCACTTTTCCCCACCAGCTAGGAGCACCCTTCCCCGCCAGCCAAGAGCACTCTTCCCCACTGGGAGAACCCTTCCCCGCAATCCGGGAGCACCCTTCCCCACCAGCTGGGAGCACCCTTCCCTGCTAGCTGAGAGCACCCTTCCCCACTGGGAGAACCCTTCCCTGCCAGCCGGGAGTACCCTTCTCTGCTGGGAGCACCCTCCCTGCCAGGCTGAAGAGCAAGGTGAGGCTGCCTTCCCTCCAAAACCACAGGTTGTTCCGTGAGTGCTTGCAGTGCTTTCCTGAGGGTGTCCATTACCCGTGTACACCCTGGAGGCTTTGGGAGTCTGGAGGCTCATGGCCCTCACCTGTCCTGCGTCCTGCTGGTAGTGGGTGTTATCTGTGGGCTTTCCCATCACCTCTCCCTGACCTGCCTGGGTGGTGCCGTCAGTACCCAGGCTTCGTGTGGTCGTGTGGATGGAACACCTGCTGGACTTGCTCACGGAAACCTCCCTGTTCCTTCCACACCTGGCTTTTCCTGATTGTAACCCCTCTTTTTTTGTCCTGTTCACTTGTATGTCCAAGTCTGCTGGCCTGGACGCCTGACGAGGCCCACGTGGTTTGGTGAGCCACCACCTTCACGTTCTCGTCTGTATGTGGATGCGGCATCTGCCAATCCCCATGTCACACAGATGCCTGTGCATGATCTCAGGCTTGGACTCTAGGGCCTCATCTCATGCTTTATTTTCATCCCCAACAAAGATTAATGTACCTTTTTATCACTCACTCAAAAATATTTCATGAACCCCTGCTGCAGGCTGAGGGCTGTTCCTGGCCTCCCGGGGTCTGCGTTCTGGCTGCATGTCAACATGTGAGGGCATTGGCATGTCACTGCACTGGAGACAAGTGTTGGAAAAGCTGGCAGGTGTGAGCCGGCCTGTTGAGCATGGAGGCAGGGTTCTGAAGCCATTTGTGCAGTGAATTAAGTAGTCGATGTGTGTGATCTGCAAGTATCCGTGAGACCGCTGAGGTCTACTCCAGGGCCAGTGGACATGATATTGTGCATCGGGGGCAATTGCTCGTAGACATTTCTGTGGACAATGTACCGCTTCCTTTAGAACAGGGGTGCGTGTGGGCAATGTGCAGCGGCCGTGTGTGCCAGAAGATGAGTAGGAGAGAAGACACGTGTGCACTAGCACTCGGCTCTGCTGGCGCTGCACGAGACCTCTGCTCGCCCCTTTCCACAGCCCTCCCTCTCTTGTCCCTGCAGAGCATTCTTTCTCTTGCTGTCCCGTGGTCACCTGCTTTGTCTGAAAGCAAGGGTTCCGCACTTTCCCGCCTTCACGCTCCAGCACCTCCCAAGCTGACGAGAGTCCTGCTGGCAGCAGCACGTGCTGACTGGCCAGGGCCCTGCTCATGTGGCCAGACTGCAGGGCTGATGGCCAGGGGAGCGGGCACAGGCCGCAGGCAGCCCCACCCCGAGGTGCGCCCCGGTGGGGAATTCCAACAGCACCTCAAATCTAGCAGAGATCTTGCTTTCTGTTATTAGGAAATTACAAAAAGAAAAAAGTAGCCAACAGGCTATTGATATGTGGCTCTTTCTGGAGGCAGGAAGCCTTTCAAGCTGAAGTGTGAGGGCAGAAGGCTGAGCAGGTGGCAGGCTGGTGGCCCGGTGACACCTTGTCACTGCACGGCCAGCGTGTCTCCAGCTCTCTCATGCCTGCACACTGCCCAGTTCAGCATTTCCTCCTTGTGGGCAGGCAGCGGAGGCCCCAGCATGTGTCCACATGGAGGGAAGGGAGAAATTGAAATGAGTTTGAAGCTGCAGGCTGTCACTCCAGCTAAGAGGCATAACCATGCGTTAATGGTCAGTTTGAAGATAAAATCCTATAAATGTTAAAATACACACAAAATATTGTACTTGGGGTGTGTTAGATTCCGGCTCAGTTGACTGTTTGGGTCACTGTATGTTCCACAGTGTCTTTTCCAGGACCTGGGAATACCCAAGGTAGTAAATATTTTACCCCTTTCCATTATTTATCTAGAACTTTCTGAAGCATTTGTTGAAGTTGTTTCAAAGAGAATGGGCCTGGAGACACACACTGTGTGTGAAGTAAAATGAACCTCGGCTTCGTGTGCCTCGGATGGTCTGCGAGAGCCCCCTGCCAGCTTGTGTGCGGGGCTGTAGCCGCAGGAAGCTGTCTGCAGGCGAGCACAGGGAGGCTGGCATCCTTATTGTGGTTCCCACTTGCGGCATGCGGGATGGGAAGGTGTTGATTCTTTCCTCCGAGGTGTCTTTGTGTGACTGCAGTTAGCATCCAACCCTCGTTTTGAGTTAGAGAATAGAGTGTTTCTCAGACTGGTCTCTTGGAGAAGGAAAGACAGCAACGTTCACTGCCCTAGGGTGGCCGCTGCCCACATCTGGTGGCACTTCCCTAGGATGTAGATGTGAGAAAACTTGCTTTCAGTGTGATGCTTAGCGATGCTGTCTAGTCCATGGCCATGAAAACCCATTATCTCTGAGGCTGCAAACTCAGGCATACTTGCCATGTAAACCTTCTTGATAACAAGTGAATGTAATAAAAACGTGTTTGCATTAAATGAGTCGTTTGCTCGGGGAGAGAGCTCGGGTCTCCCCGCACACATCCTGAGCAGGCTGCCTCCCCAGCATCTCACAGTGCTGCTCCCTGGGGGCCTCCCGGCCTCTGACAGGTGACTGCGACCCAAGGCCACCGCTTCTTACCGCGACCCAAGGCCACCTGCTCTCCGAGACCTCCAACCACCTGAGAGGTTGACCCCGACTTGTACTTCTCTGCCCTTGTCTCCAGTTTATTTCTTCCCTTGCATGACCACACGTGACAGTTGCATGTCACGTGTTTATCGTCTTGTATTTGCTGCCGAGCTGGCTGAGCATACCGAAGCTTCAGATGTGAACCTCTGACTTCCTCACAGCTGCTCGCCCATTTGGGGAGATGGGCCTGAGTGGAGAAGAGCTCAGCAAATATTTGATGTGTGATGACTCGATGGGCGAATAAATGTTTCTGGAATGATCAGTCAGTGAAGGGAGGAGGGAAACCAGAGACCAAGTCAGTAATCTGAGAGGGAACCCTGGAATGGTCCATAAAACAGGTAAAAGAGAGAGCTGAAAGACCAGGTACAGCTGATCGGAGTAACAGGGCAGTCTCTGAGGCTCAGCCCACCCAACGGGCTCCACGAGAAACGCGGTGGGAAGAAAGAAGAACTGTGTACAAAAGTGCCCTGGCCAGGACAGGCGTGGCACACGCTCCGGGCGCACAAGCACTATGAAGGAGAAACGAAGGAAATGAAACTTCTCACCCAGAAAGAAATACTCTATTAAGTGTTAGAGGCTAAAGCATTCCTGAGAGGAGCAGCTCAGATCGCTCAACGTAGGAAGGAATGAGAAGCAGGTTGGTTTCTGGCTTCCCAGCACCAAAGAGAAACGAGCCCTGAGATGTCGCAGGGGAGATGGTGAAAGTCATGCCCCTCTGTGGGAGCAAGACTCCTGCTGCGAACTGGACCCTCCCCCACCACAGTCAACTAAAGAGCCGGACGCCGTACGGGTGGAACATTCTGGATGGCGGGCAGTCGGCAGTTCAGCTCTCTGACCCCAAGTAAGGGAAGCAGACAGGGAGGCCACAGTGGTCCTGGTTTTGTCCTGGAGCCGTGTGGGTGGCGAGGGGCAGGGGGAGTCCCAAGTGGAGCCTGGAGGCAGGTGGGGAGACAGACTGCAGTTGGGGGTCTGAGCCGCTATGGGTGTTTCTGGAGAGGAGGGGCCCCACGGCGCTCCACAGGCCTGTGTGAACCCATAGGGCGAGCGCCACGGGGTCGGGCAGAGCGTGGGGCTGTGGATCCAAGAGGCTCTTGCAGCCCTAGGAAGCACTGATTCTCCGCCAGTGGAGATCCTTGTTCCCACTCGGCACTCCGCACAGAGCCTGCTGGTGGGGCCAGCCTGTCCTGGTGCCTCTCCCGACAAAGCCTCAAACAAGAATGGCCATAATCAGTGTGCAGCAGGAGATCGCTAACTGCCAAGCAGCAGGAGGCCCAGCAGCCTTGTTCTCCAGGATGCGGCGCATCTGGACTCCAGCAGCCTGAGAGCCTAACATCCAGCACGTGCTCCAGCCTGCATGCCAGGAGCAGGACGGCATGCCCCACAGCCCGGAGAAGGGACAGTCCAGGGAAGCACACCCAGGGTGACAGAGACGGCAGAATTCGTGGAAAAGGTGCTCAGAACTTGTGTGGCTGGCCGTGTTCCAGAATGCAAAGAGAACCAGGAACCAGGGCCTGCAGGTGGGATCAGGCGTGAGGAGACCCTGACACCATGGCAGCTTCTGCTGCCGAGAAGCGCATGTGGCACGGAGGTCCCCCACCTACAACGTGGACACGCAGTAGTGTCTACTGTGTCGGGTTACTGGGAAGGAAAGCTCTGGAAGGTGTCACTCATGGGAGTCACCAGGAGGGTGTCCTGAATGCGGCACCACTGTCCCCTGCCCCCAGATGTTTCTGGATTGATAATCGGTGCACCCACCACCCACTACTCTTCGCTGGATGGGAGCTCCGGGCATCGGGACCACCACCCAGAACTCAGGACGCTCGGCCCTGGGCTGTTGAGGCTGCTGTCCTCTCAGACCTCAGGGTAGCCCTGAGAAGCTGCCTGCAGGCCCCCGGCTCCCGCCCCTGACACTGCCACTCTCTCTGCAGCATCCTCGAGTGCCAAGGCCTTCCCATTGTGAACGGGCAGTGTGACCCCTATGCCACCGTGGCCCTGGCAGGACCGTGCAGGCAAGTACTGTGTCTAGGCCTCTCCGGCGAGCTGTACTCTGGTGCGATGATGCTGAGGCCTCCTTGTTTTGGGAAGTGCAGGATGGGCCCTGTGGTGGAATATATTGTTCTGGCTTACTTTTCTTTCTTTTGTTGCCCTAAAACTGCTTTGTGAAGAAAGCCCTTAGCTTCTTCACACTGGGTATTCTTGGCTCAGTAAGGGTTCCTCGTCTGCAGGCTGTGGCTGGATGGGAGTCCTGCTTGGAAGGCAGAGGCATGGGCTGCCAACGTGCCATAAGGGTGGAGGTGCTGACATGGGAAGGTTGGGGAGGGGTGAGATCAGGAGGGAGAGGGAGAAGGGAGGTGTGTGGAGTTTTGGGACTGAGGAGGGAGGGGTCCGGCCCAGGTGCTTAGGGGGTGTTGGGAGGGTAACCAGGCAGAAATATTTACAAGAAAAGAGAGGCAGTAAGTTATGGGCGAGAGATTTGGCATCAGCAGCATTGGTTTTAACCTTCACCCTTCCTCCCCGGTTCAGATCAGAGGCAAAGAAGACGAAGGTGAAAAAGAAGACCAACAACCCGCAGTTTGATGAAGTGTTTTATTTTGAGGTTGGTGTTTCAGTGCCACAGACGTCACACTGAGACCCTGCGGGAGGAGGTGGATCTGACAGGCCTCAGGCAGGGTCACCTTACTTCCACAGGTCCCGCAGCGACCTCGCGGCACACGACCCCTCCCTCCTTCCTGTGCTGCCTTCGGAGGAACTTTCCTCCCCTCCCCAGTTCTGATCTGAATGCTGACAAACTGATACTTTCCAAGTGATCAGGATTTGGTGGTTTTCTATTGTTTGGTTGGTTTGGTTTTTTTTTTTTTTTTGCCTGCTTCACTAGTCTTTCCTGAGCTGTGGAGGGACGCTTGTTGACCAGAAATAGTGAGGGGGTTTGAAGCAAAAGAGGAAATGTATTTGCTTTTTTTTTAATGTTTATTCATTTTTGAGAAAGAGAGAGAGAGACAGAGCATGAGTGGGGGAGGGGCAGAGACAGAGGGGACACAGAATCCGAAGCAGCTCCAGGCTCCCAGCTGTTGTCACAGAGCCCGGTGTGGGACTCAAACTCACGGACTGTGAGATTGTGACCTGAGCCAAAGTCTGAGGCTTAAGCGACCAAGCCTCCCAGGTGCCCCAAGGAAACGTATGTGAACAAAGAGACCCCTTGGCTGCCTCAGAACTGTAAACCAGTGAAATTAGTGTGATGGAAGCTGTGAGGGCTGAGGACTGGGAACAGAGCAGGGAGCAAACGCAGATGCTTCAGTTTAAACGTGACCCGTAGGAAATACATTGAGGCTGATGTGCTCCCATCTGCAAAGGTCTCTTGCACATTTCCTACAGACCAGGTCCTGGGCGGCCAAGGTGGCATGAGGCCTCCACTCCTGTCTTCGTGAGCTTGCTTCCACGCAGAGAGCACACAAGTGGGTTCCTGCACTTGCTCAGTGCTGCTAAGTCAGTGGCTTCGGGGACCAGGAAGCAAACGACTGGTGAAATAGAGCAAGTCTTCGCAGAGCAGGGACCCTTGAGTAGAGTCTGGAAGGTGCATCATGAGGCTGAAGGAAAGAGTGTATCGAGATGTAGAGTGGGGCTGGTGCAAGAAGGGGGAGTTTGGTAAATGACGCTGGACAGATGGGTTAGAACCAAGCAGCTCACGGGCAGAGAACCTGGACCTTTTCTGACTGGTGTCCAGAAAGCCCATGGGTTTCTGAAACGGAGAAGGCAGGCTTCTTGGGGCAGCTGTAAGAAGGGGTATGGGGGTCAGAGTGCTGAAGGCAAAGCACCATTTTCTGTCCCAGAAGGACATTCTTGTTTCATAGCCGCGTGAAGAAAATGGTTTTTAAGAGACTCAAGATCAGGCAGGAAGCTGATGTTGTCAACCTGATTTCAAGGGGGATCCATGCCAGGGCTCCAGAGACAGGGAGGGATCTGGAACAGAGAATAAGGAACAGTTTTTAATATGAAAGCATTAAAAGCAGCCAGACCCTTCGATATCTAGGCTGCCTAGAATAGTTAGATGAGCACTTTCCAAACTTGTTTTAATATAACACACGGTAAAGCCATAGGCTTTTGCTGCAGCCTGCATCACCCAGAGAGTTACGTCCACTTCTGTGGGCTTGTTTTCTATTTCATATACCCATATTTCACTCATTAATGTGGGCCTCATTTCCCTAGAGTAATTCAGTAAGCCCCAAGTACAGGTGAGCACAGGGGTAGGCCTACATCCTACAGGATCCCAGTGCAGGCCTAGATGTAGGCTCTCAGGCTGCACCTGCCTCTCCCATGGCCTCAGACCACAGGACCTTGGAGCATGCTTCTGGCTGGACTTTATCGTCTTAGACTCAAAGGGCCAAGCCCTGCTTGACAAGTACACCCCGTGGCTGGTTCTCTGTGCATGCCTTCTGCTTCAGCTTGCAAACAGCCCCACAGTTCTGACTCACCCTGAGGCTGAGCCCCTGGCAGAAGGAGCAGGGTGTCCCAGTGGTGGGCTTTGGGCTGGCACACAACCTCCTACAGGAGTTTCAACAGGAAGTAGCCGCCAGACCAGTTTGTCCCAGGATAATGGCTAGACTTATATAAAAACCCTTAAATGTTTTATTGAAATTATTTAAAATTCTATCAAAGCCACATTCATTCACTCAGTGGATACGTTAGGTGCCACGCAGGAACCTCATGGCCACCATACTGGAAGCCAGACAGCAAATGATAGACCTTATCAGCACTGTGAACCATATCAGGCAGTTGAGACTCTGAGGGGCTTCCTGGAAGAGGGGGCATTTCACAGTCACCTTCAGGCTTCCCAGTGAGGAAGAGGTCCAACGGTGAGCCAGGCAGGGGGTGCAGGTTTAGGAAGACTCCCTGTGTGCTGGGTGAGGGGAACTAGTTGGGACTCCAGGGGGCCTTCAGAAGGCTCGGCTGAAGGTGGATGTGGCTGAGGCCAGGCTAGGCCGTGGATGGACGGGAGCCCTGCTCAGGAGGCAGAGGCATGGACTGCCAACATGCCATAAGGGTGGAGGTGCTGACATGGGAGGCTGGGGAGGGGTGAGATCAGGAGGGAGAGGGAGAGGGGAGGTGTGTGGAGCTTTGGGGCTGAGGAGGGAGGGGCCCGGCCCAGGTGCTTAGGGGGTGTTGGGAGGATAGCCAGGAGGAGCGTGTGGAGTGCTGGCACAGCCCTGCCTGCTGCGCCCCAGCCGCCTGGAGATGGGGCTCAGGGTGTGCCTGCAGGCTGGGATCCCACCTCAGCTCTGGGTGGGGGGCCCTGGCCTCTTCCCCTGGGCCTGGGGTGGCCAGCCTGTGGGGGTGCTCAGTGGGCAGTGATGTGGCACACACAGGCTTCCACCCATTTGTCCCTCCAGGTGACCAGACCCTGCAGCTACAGCCGGAAATCCCACTTTGACTTTGAGGAGGAAGACGTAGACAAACTTGAAATCCGGTGAGTGAGAATTGGGGTTTTGAGGCTCCTGCTTGGGGGTTGCAGTCTGAACTCACCTCTTCTGTTTGGTTTTCGTTTTGTTTCTACAAATAAGGGAAAGGAGAGAGAGGAATTTTCAATTTTCTGCTAATTTTAATAGTAGGACACTGGGAGTTGCTTGAAGTAAGAGCTGTAAACTTCCCAGCTGTTGGGTGGTGCCCGAGAGGACATTTACTTAACCCAAGGGACAAATGTGGTTTTGGAGTTCACACTGCAGTATTTTTTCAGAGGTGAGGTCAAGCTGCTTAGTGTGTGTGAGGCTCCGTCCACCCGGTGGCCTCACCCAGCCTAGCACGAGGTCCTGTTGCTTTCGGGGTACTCACGGTCAAGGCCATGGTGTGCACAGGCTGCACGAGAGGTCCCCTGGCATCCATTCGAGGGGCTACTCCGAGGCTTCATGCCCACTGGCTGCAGCCCCTGGGAGCCCAGCCTCTCTACGACCTCCCTCCCAGCGCCTTGTGAGACCATCACCTGGCGTCCTTTCCCATCATCCACGTTTAGGTCTGACCTGCTCACCAGAACCTGAGGAATTCTTCAGATCTGACATGGTTTGCAATCTGCCTTCCTGTAGGGTCAGGGCTTCCTGAGGGGCATGAGATGTGACTGGACATACCACAGACGTTCAACTGGGGGGCACCCTGGTGTTCCCTGAGCCTGCAGTGACAATTCAGGCCTCTGAACAATAACCAGGCCATGGGGGCAGAGGGTGGGGCTTGGGCCGGTGGGGGCTGTCAGGTGTGGGGTGTGGACTGAGGCCCCTCCCTCCCCCACATGTGGGACCCCTGGCCTCTTTTTCCATTCCTCTTGTGGCTTCGAGTCCTGAGGGAAGCCAGCCTCCACACACAGGTCTTGGCTTGAGCACAGACTTAGGTTAAGTGTTCCGTTTCCAAACACGTCTGCAAGTCCCATTGGGGGTCAGAGGCAGTGCCCCAACTCCCTCAGACACGGGTCCCCTTTCTTGTTCAGAGAAAGAAGTGTTTATCCAAGACTTGGCTTTAAATTCAAGAGTGAAGCCCTCCCTAGCTGTTGTTTGTTTGTTTTTAAATTAAATTTTTTTTTAATGTTTATTTATTTTTGAGAGAGAGAGAGAATGTGAGTGGGGTAGGAACAGAGAGAGAGGAGACACAGAATCTGAAGCAGGCTCCGGGCTCCGAGCTGTCAGCATAAAGCCCGACGTGGGGCCGGAACTCACGAACCGTGAGATCATGACCTGAGCTGAAGTCGGACGCTTAACCGACTGAGCCACCCAGGCGCCCCTCTAGCTGTTGTATTGTAAACAGACAAACCCAAAATATTTTTAAATGCTTCTCTTATTAAAAAGAAGAAAAGACTGGCTGGAAACTTTTTGGCCCATTGCTAAGGTGTCGCTTGGCAGATTAAAGGCTCTTTGTTTATGCTAAAAATGCCATGGGACATTGTTCCTCTCCATGTCCCTGACGCATCTGGATTCCTGTGGCACACCCTATACCCCCCAACGATGCCTGCGGCTCCTGCTCAGACCTCAGGGGCAACAGAGGGCTGGTGTGGTCTTCCAAAATTTTCCCCGTGACCACCAAGTGTGGTGAGAACTTTCAGCTCATGGAGTAATCCCTGGTTACTGTGGGGGACACACGATGTTTGCTTGTCAGCACCCGGAAACACCGTCTGTCCATCCCATCCTTCCATCCCACATGTACAGTCACCATGGCCCCAAATCAGAGGGAACAGTGAGAATTCCACCCAAGTGCATGGTCTTCCCATCCTATTGAAAAGGCAGGAGGCCCCTTACCCTAACCCCAGGCCCTCAGCTCCTCTCCCTACCCCCCAGGCCCAGGGAACACATGTCTTCATTCCAAAGTCACATCCTGCGTTGACCTCACATCTCAAATGTCCTCAGTCAGTGTGGCTCTTCATGGAGGCTGGCCTGTGGGGCTGAAGGCTCTATCCTGTCCCAGACCCTTCTGGGGAAGATGAGGAACACTGCAGTCGGCCTGCCCTCCCTAGGCCATCCCTGATGGAGATCTGTGCCCCGTTGGCTGTTTTTCAGAGTTGACCTCTGGAATGCCAGCAACTTGAAATTTGGAGATGAGTTTCTGGGAGAACTAAGGGTTCCGCTGAATGTGCTGCGACAGTCCAGCTCTTACGAAGCCTGGTAAGGTGGCTGCATGCCTGGCCCCACACCCTCCTGGTAGGTGGAGGGACAGGGTGGCTGAGGCAGTGTGGAACAGCCAGAATGAGATGACACAGGTCAGCCCCCTCCTAGCCACCTCCTCAGTTTTGCACGTGCTCCCAGCTAGCTCTGGTGAGGTGAGAGGTAGCACACAGGTGCCGTGGTGGCTGAAGGCCTTGACCTGGAGAGCCCTGCTGCTCCAGGCTGCCCCATGGCCCGTCGTCACAGGTGTCACCTGCTGAGGAAGGGAACAAGGTGCTGTTTGAGGCAGATCTCCCTCAGCTCGGCCTCTTGCCTCACTCATGTGTCCCAGGAGGCAGGCCTCACTACTCTCTGTCTTCCTCTCCTGTTTTCTCTGGGTACTTTGTATTTGGCATAAGGAATGTGCCTTGGTTTTATTTCATGATTATTTCATAAATCACTTCATATCACAGTGAATGTCATTACTGTGAAGCCACAGACACTCTCCTTTAACAGATACACAAGATGGGGACAAGGGGTGTCACAGGCCATATGCCACATACCAGAGCCCTGCACATCTACAAACTCACCGTGTGGGTAGATTTTTGTGTTCTGCCTAATGGCGGCTTACTGTCACCAGGAAACTAGAATTTGTGTCTTTAATTCTGAGGACAGCACCAGCACAGCCCTCAGCTGGCTTCTGGTTCCTGCTAGGAGCACTGAGGAGCTGAACTGTCCCTAGTTCTATAACCAGGAGGGGACATTCACATGACAGCCCCAGTGGACCCCTAGCCAGGTGCCTCGGCCAGACACAAGCTACCAACACCCATGTCTGCCTGGCCCTTAGACTCAGAGCAGTGTTCCCGCATGGCCACACTGCGGAAGACCTAAGGGAAGAGTGTCCGGTCAGAACACAGCGAGAAAGTGCCCATGTACTCTGGTGCTTGGCCTGACTACCCGCCCGGTCAGGCCCCTCGGGTGCTCAGGGCCCCACACATTCGATACAAGGGTCGCAGCTTTGCTCCACGGATTGCTAGCAGGGGAGTATTCATCACAGGACAGTTCTGGTACTGCAGAGTCTCCCCTGACTACTTACACACCTACTTCCCCCTGCTCATCCCAGTTCCCTCCACCCTTCCCTACTTTCCCACCTTAACTTCTAGGTCTGTGGCTCTGCAGACTCTTCCCCCGTAGTCAACGTGTTGTGGGGGGTGCCCCGGGGCACAGACCCTGCAGGTCTCCATTGGAAAGGCCTCTGGTGGGAGTGGGGGGGGGGCGTGGGGAATGACTGACCACCCCCCACCCCTGACACACGGACCCTGCGGGGGGGGGGGGCTCCCATGACAAACATACCCGATCCACACACCCCTGGCACAGGGAGCAGAGAGGTGTCCTACAGAATCGCCCTGGAGCCCCCTCCTACCTCAGACCCCGTCACAGCGCAAGACGGGCCACCAGCCAGAGCAGAGCCCTGGGCGCGGCCTGGAGGGAACCAGCCCCTTGGTGCTGCCACCTCACGCAGCCCTTTCCCTGTGCTCTGCTCCCAGGTACTTCCTTCAGCCCCGAGACAACGGCAGCAAGAGCCTGAAGCCGGGGGACTTGGGATCTCTGCGGCTGAACGTGGTCTACACTGAAGACCACGTCTTCTCCTCCGACTACTACGGCCCACTGCGGGACCTGCTGTTGAAGTCTGCGGATGTGGAGGTACCTGTGCGCGCTGCGCCCTGGGCCACCTGCTACCATCTGCACGCCAGCGGACCGCCCTGCCCTGCCCCCCACCCCAGCTCCACCCCCAGCCCCCTGCCCCCTCCACCCCGGCTCAGCCCCCAGCCCCTGCCCACCCACCCTGGACCCCGGCTCAGCCCCCAGCCCCTGCCCACACACCCTGGACCCCGGCTCAGCGCCCAGCCCCCATCCCAACCCCGGCTCCACCCCCAGCCCCCTGTGCCTCCCCCCCCCCCCCCCCGCTCCACGCCCAGCGTCCTGCTCCTCCCACCCCGACCCTAGCTCCACCCCCAGCCCCTGCCCCTCCACCCCACCCCGGCTCCACCCCAGCCCCCTGCCCCCCCACACCCTCCCTCCCGACCCTGGCTCCACCCCAGCCTCTGGCCCTCCACCTCCAGCTCCCAGCTCCCGCCCCTGGCTCCACTCCCTGCCTCCCTGCCCCCCAACCCTGGCTCTGCCCCCGGACCCCTCCCCCAGCCCGGCTCCGCCCCCAGCCCTGACCCCGGCTTCTCCTGCGGGCCCCGCCCCTGGCCCGACTCCACCCCCGGACCCCGCCCTCCAGCCCCCCTCACTCCGCCCCCAGTCCCGCCCTGGCTCTACCCCAGGGACCCGGACCCCGGCTCCACCCCCTGCCTCCACCCCAGCTGCACCCCTAGACCCCGCCCCCAGCCCGACTCCACCCCTCAGCCTCCGTCGGGATCCCAGCCCACTGACCAGCCCCCACGGCTGGGGGGCTCCAACTGGGGTCCCATGGTGTCTTTCCTTCCCACAGCCGGTGTCCGCATCCGCAGCTCACATCCTGGGCGAGGTGTGCAAGGAAAAGCAGGAGGCCGCCATCCCCCTGGTGAGGCTCTTCCTGCACTACGGCCGGGTCGTGCCCTTCATCAGCGCCATCGCCAACGCCGAGGTCCGGAGGACCCAGTGAGTGAGGGGCTGCGCGGGGGCAGTCTGGGTGACCTGGGCAGCAGCAGTCTCCCTCAACGCTGGTCAGCGCAGGTCTGGGCCAGCTAAAGTGACCGTTATAGGTTTTCTTCCAGAGACACCCTCACTGTTCCTCAAAAACACACCTTTTCTCTTGGAAATCCCGAGGTATGTGAGCGAGAAGGGGGTGAACAGGGCACCAGTTATAGTTGCCTTGGGGGTGGGTTCAGCTCCTGTCGGCTCACATTAGGCCCACAGCAGAAGGCCAGGTCGCTGCTGCCCCAGGACCTGCGCCCACTCCGTGGGGGTGGGTTCTGCCAAGAAGAATGTCTCCCTGGAGCTCCTGGTTTAGAAAGATCTAGAATGCACCCTAGTTGCAAGAAGATGTGGAGCACATCCTGTTAGGGTTACTGTCCTGCTGCATTTCTATGTGACCCCAGCTTGGTCCTTAGAAGCCTGAACTTATGCAGAACTGAGCCTCACGCGGGTGAGGCAGTGGGTGGGTGGATGTTCTGTGGAATGGTGGGGCAGGTCTCTGCACAGGGGTTTGTTACACAGGTAGGGCCCGGGGCTCAGGATTCCCAGCTGTGGGACATCGGGGCGGGTCTGTTTCCCTCCAGGGCATCTGGAAGCAGACTCAACAGGGTGAGCTGGTCTCTTCCTCCTCGGACGGTGCTCACAGGCTCTGCTTCTGTTGACACCTGTTACCTGAAAGACAGTTGTCTCCACCACTGTTTTACAGGGACCCCAACACCATTTTCCGAGGAAACTCCTTGACCTCCAAGTGTATCGATGAGACAATGAAACTGGCAGGGATGCATTACCTGCATGTGACCCTTAAGCCCACCATAGAGGAGGTGAGCATGGGGGGACGGACCCCTCCCGCCATGGAGGAGGTGAGTCAGGGCCCACAGGCACGGGGGTGACAGACCCCTCCCCACCATAGAGGAAGTGAGTCAGGGGGTGACAGACCCCTCTCCACCACACTGGCGCTTCCCTGTGGACCACAGGCGGATGCAGAGAAGGCAGCACCTGGGGGGGGGGGACACCTTCGTGAAGACTAAGGTCATCCTCTTCCCAGCGTCCCCACAGGGACCTTCCGTGTGTATTCCAGAACCTCCTTCATTTCCTCAAATTAAGAAAATGCTTACTTGAGGGTAAATGCCATGCTCACTCTAGAATGCACGGAGGGCTGGGGCACCTGGGGGGCTCAGTTGATTGAGTGCCCAACGTCAGCTCAGGTCATGATCTCTCAGTTCGTGGGTTCGAGCCCCATGTCAGGCTCTGTGCTGACAGCTCGGAGCCTGGAGCCTGCTTCGGATTCTGTGTCTCCTTCTCTCTGCTCCTCGCCCACTCGCACTATCTCCCTCCCTCCCTCCCTCCCTCTCTCTTTCTCTTTCTTTCTGTCTCTGTCTCTCTCTGTCCCTCTCTCTGTCTCTCTGTGTCTCTGTCTCTCTCTCTCAAAAACGAATAAACATTAAAAAAATAAAAATTGCTCACTTCAGAAAATCTATCATTCTGATAAAGACAAAGGGACATACAAGAGAAAAACTGATTCTTTGGAGAGCACCCCTTTCTTTAGGCACAGGTCCCCCAAATCTGTAAGCCAGTCACGTCTTGCCCTCTCACGGCTGTGGACAGCTCTTCTGTCATTTCTTACTGGTCGGCAAGCACAGCCGGCGGCCCCACACACTTCCTTCCCACATGGCTCTGAGCTCCTCACCTGACCTCGGACGGGATCCCCAGCAGCATTCCCCAGAACAGCTTCATAAAATGCAGGCCGTTTGCAACGTGAGGAAGCTTAAACTCGCGTTAAAATCACACAGTTTGATCCATGTGCAAGCTTGGCCACACTGAAGTAATCACATTGTTAAACTTTATGAAGCTTGATGCCACATGAACTAACTCAGAAGGGTCTTCAAGGAAGTTGTGTCCTCACGGACCGAGGCCGGTGTCTGGCTGCTCTGAATGCCACCCCTCCCACCCTGTGTCTCGGGGGCTGGCTGTGGCTCCTGGTGTCCTTCCTGAGGCTGATGCCCCTGACCTGCACCTGCCTGAAACCCAGGACTTTGTGTCCCTCACTCCCTGTCCTAACCGCTCTTTCCAGATATGCCAGAGCCACAAATCCTGTGAAATTGACCCTGTGAAACTGAAAGACGGAGAAAACCTTGAGAACAACATGGTAAGGATTTCTGGTTTGTTCAGCGCCCTCCGGGACCCGTCACCCGTGTGCAGGATTGGGGCCCGGGGCCACCTGGGGTGCTTTGCGTCTCTCTAGGATTTGGGGTGGGGGCCCCACTGGGATGTGCCCCGCAGGATGCCACCAGAGCCTGTGGTGGGGGACTGGTCATCTCAGCTGCCGTGCACCGCCACTCTCCGACGCTTTCTGCTGGCTAGTGGCGCTCCCGGCCTGGCACACTAGGCCCCTGCACCTCCCCCTCTCCTGGGATCACGGGACCCTCCCTACCAGGCTGGCCTCATGGCCTGGCCTCTTCTTGGCCTGGTCTGTCCTCCAGCTGCAACAGACCTGGGTCCCAAACCCGGGCCACCTGCCCCTGTGTCCCTGCAGAGTGGTGTCCTGTTTTTTAAAACAGCAAAACTCTGATTTGGCAGGTTATGCTAAGTCTTTTTCATGCTTTCACAGAAAACAGTTTTTGCCGTCAGGGAGGTGCATTCCAGGGAACTGTATCTCTGCGCCCAGTTATGAGGTCGGCGCAAAGGAGGGGGTCAGTGGGGCTTGCCCCGCACCCCAGAGCTCCAGTATCTCCCCACGGGGCTACTGTGGCTGCACAGAGGGGCCCTTCTGCAAATGCCGGTGGGAAGCTCTGTGCCAGTCCCCGGCCTCTGACTCCCTCCCGGGTGTGGCCATAGTGCTCCTCGTGGCCAGCCTGGGACCTGCACAGGCACTGGCAGGGTGTCCCACCCACATCCTATTGCAGGAGAATCTTCGGCAGTACGTTGACCGCATCTTCAACATCATCACCAAATCGGGAGTGAGCTGCCCGACCGTCATGTGTGACATTTTCTTCTCTCTTCGGGAGGCGGCTGCCAAGCGCTTCCAGGGTGAGTCCTCTGTGCAGGCATACCCACAGCCCCTCACTGGGTGGCTCCTCTTACCTCTCCTGGATGGCACAAGGCCAAGAAGTGACGTTCAGAGTCCACATAAAGGTGATTGTAAGCTGTAGCCACTGAGTCAGCGCCGGAGCCCAAGTGCAGCTGCCCCCGGGGAGCCCCAAACCCAGAGAGGAAGGGCAGCTGGCCAGGTTTTGTCCCAGTGGTTTATTTGGGATGGAGCATGAATTTCTCTGAGTCTGGGCCTGTCTGGTCAGAGAAGCCACTCTCCCGGCTCTTAGCAGTTCTGACTGTGGCAAGTCGAGGCCCTGCTCAGTGCCCAGTGTCATCCAGGTCAGGCTTGCTGCATTTTCAAGAAAGACCGGAGAAGCCCTTTCTGGAATTGGGGCAAGACAGATCCCAGGGATTGATCCCCTTTTCAAACTCTGCCGATTCCTCAGGGAGGCACCGGAGCCACCCTGGGCAGACCTGCCCATGGGCAAAACAGCGGTGTCCTGCCCTGGTGGGAAGCATCGGGTCCCTAACTCAGCACCAGGATGCAGGCTTAGGCCAGGGCTTGGAAGGCTGAGGGGGCAGTGTGGGGCCTGACGCCCTGACCCGTCCCCGCCCATGGCTCTGTGCCATCCTTCCCCAAGGAGCCCATGAGTCAGCCCAGGTGCATCCTGCTGCCTCAGGGGACCCCTGAGCCCCCAGAGCAGTCCCCATGGACCTGACAGAAACCCCGTCCCACCTACCCACCGGGGTAGCTTCTTCAGCACTGGAGCCTGGGCCTCGAACCCACTCTGTGGACAGGACCTCCTGCTTTCCGAACATGTCAGAGCACTGCTGCCTGGGAGGGGAGGGGTGGGTACCAGGCCCCCAAGCCTCACTCTGCCCTGGGTGGGGGGGTACCAGGCCCCCAAGCCTCACTCTGCCCTGGGTGGGGGGGTACCAGGCCCCCAAGCCTCACTCTAACCTGGGGGGTGGTTACCAGTCACCCAGGCCTCACTCTGCCTGGCAGGGGGGTACCAGGTACCCAAGCCTCACTCTTTGGCCAGCTGGTGAACCAGTTCCAGTGTGTTACAACCCAGCCACCAAAAGGTCCCGAGCTTTTAGTAATGGTCAGGCAAGAGCAGCAATGGGGCAGGGACAGACCCTCAGGAGGGGCAGGGTTGCTGGACAGACCCCTGGGCTCGCCGCTGTCACCCTCAGAAGGCTTGTTGAGCTGGCTGTCTGTATCCTGGCCACAGATGACCTGGATGTGCGGTACACAGCTGTGAGCAGCTTCATTTTCCTGAGGTTTTTCGCTCCTGCTATCCTGTCCCCCAACCTCTTCCAGCTCACGCCTCACCACACGGTAAGTGAGCGCCAGCCCCGTAAACCAGTACACCTGCCCTCCTGAGCCAGCAGGTGTTCTGAGGAAGAGGGAAGGGGCAGCGGACTGTACAACCACACGCCCTGAACCCCTCTATGCACACGAAGGGTTGGCGGCCTTTCTAAGCTGTGCCTATAGACACAGCTGGATGCTGTGACCAGGATTTCACTCCCGCCTTGAGAAGAATGGAGCATTTGTGATCTTGGATACATTCAGGCACATATTCAATCAGCAAACATTGAGCTCCTCAGGGCCACAGGCTCTGAGCGCTCACACTAGCGATGCGCCAGCGGAGAGCGCCCGGTGGTGACTGCGCCTGGCGGGAAGTGCAGGGCGGCGGGGATTCAAGCGGCCCTTTCCATCTATTGGTTTTAGATTAAACCTCCAGACCCTGAGGGGACACCCTGGGTGAGGCCACCTGAGGGACTTCAGAACCGCACAGGGAGATCCCCTCGTGCATATTGGGCTGGGTGCTTGTTCGCAGCCACTGTCCTCACCCTGCACCGCGGGGACCGCCGGCTGGTGCCACGTGGACGTGCTGAGGTCCAGTCCACGGTGGCCTGGAAGCCTGCATCAGGAGCAGGTCCAACACACACTGACGAGGGACCTAGGGGGACTTTTCCCAAATCCGGTGTTTGTCTGCTTCCGGTTACTTCCTGGCAGCACGCAGGTGCTGGGGGGCTTTCAGGTGACGTCATCCATTTGTGGCTGTGTGATTCTGGGTTCAGTCAAGCATTTCTGTAAAACAAATGAAACTCACATTGCCCCTTCCCGCCTGGCAGGACCCGCAGACATCGAGAACGCTGACACTTATCTCGAAGACCATTCAAACGCTTGGTAGCTTGTCCAAATCAAAATCTGTAAGTCATTTATTTTAACCATCTCCTCTTTTTAACACAAAAGAGAGTGTGTTCAACACAATTATAAGAGAAGGAATAATAAATCCCACCCAAATGCCCACCCGGCATGCTCATAGAACATTCCAGCAGCTTGCAAGTGCTTCTCTGCCCTGCTGAGCTATGAAACTTTGCTTTTTGAGACTGTCTTGTTTGGGGCAAATTATCCTCAGAGACCGAGTTCAGTTCTGTGAATCCTGTACTTAATGCAGGTTCACAGTGGGAATTGTAATTCACAGTGATATTTCATAAGCCCAGTAGCATGGCGGATAGCGTCTGTTAATAAGCAGTAAAGAAATAACATACCCCGAACCAGTGATGGAGTAATGCCACTGGGCTCCAGGCAAGGGGAGGGGGAAGGAATAAAGTCCAAATTCAGTGTCTTCATGTCTTCCCCAGAGAAAGGTCAGCAATGACATAGGCCCCAGACAAAAGTAAAAGTCCCTGTTGCTAGAGCAACTGTTGCTAGGGAACACAGCCTAGGGGAGTTGCTGAGGCCCTCCCAGACTCACTGTCCCCAGGCCATGGCTTCTCCTGTGTTTCTGCTGACAAATGTCAGTGAGGCCGGGCTGCTTACCAGTGACTGGGAAGGCCATGCTCCCAGCCACAATTTCATTTTTGCCATAAATAAGTAGATTTGAAATCATATCAGACCGACACGCAGCTGGGGGGTATCACAGGAGCGTGTGCTGCGTTACCATCACCTAAAGGGGTGGCTATCGCATCCATGCCTGTGTCAGGATTCAGAGACCACGGGACCCAGCCCCACGCAGCAGCCTTGGTCTTGAGCATCTGAGGATGCGTGCCAGAGGCAGGCTTGTGGCCCATGGGCAGCCGGCAGTCCTGTGCTGTCCCTCCTGGCCCTGAGGGTCTGCCCTGGGCCTCACAGCCCTGGGGACAAGGGTTCTGTGCTATCCCTCCTGGCCCTGAGGGTCTGCCCCAGGGACAAGGGTCCTGATGGGCAGGTCCGAAGACATTATGTTTGGTGATAGTGATGTGGGGACAGCTGGGCGTGTTCCCTGGGGCTGAAGCCCATGGGTGGATCTGCAGGGGCGGCTGATCGGGTGGAGTGAGGCCACCCCTTCTGTCTGGAAAGGGTTCAGTGGGGATGTGCAGAAGCCCCCAGCCCAGATCCCCTCGTTCTGTTCTTTGTGGGGTCCAGTCCCTGGCAGACAAGCAGCCACCTCTGGGGAAACACTTGGCTTTCTATGAACTGAGTAAAATAAGAGCTGTGTGGTGGCCAACAGCCAGCCGATGGGCACGATTGCTCTTCTCTGCCCGTCCACGCCAGTTTGTGTTAGCTGGAAACTCGGATAAAGAAGCTCCTGCTGGGTCTGAGGTTTGCACAAACCTCATTGCATGCCCAGAAACAGTAAAGTGACCTACGTGTGTAAAGGGTGCACATTGGGGCAGAGTATCAGGAGTGGTTCTTTTGAAGTCCCTACATGCATTCGTGAGGGGTGCCCCAACTTCCCCACACTGGGAGCCCCCGCCCCTGCCCCCTATCACAGAAGGGGTTCTGGGAGCCCCTGCCCCTGCTTTCCATCACAGAAAGGGCTCTGGGAGCCCCCGCCCCTACCCCAGTCACAGAAGGGGCTCTGGCAGCAGCCTCACCTGGGTGCCAGTGTAGGCTCCATAGACCTGGAACCTAGGTGTTAGTGTCCACATGAGCAGGGGTGTTGGGTCGTTTGTAGCAAAGAACTCACTGAGGGACCCCCCACCCCCCCATAGTTGAGTTTCCCAAACACAGCTTTGGTGGCTTGTGTGGCTGCCATGGGCCATGCCCGGGTTGAGCGCTGGGCAGCATTGTGCCCTCACGGTCCACCACCAGGAGACCTGCTCCCTCCCCTTCGCCAAGTCCCCACAACAGAAGCTGGTCATGACCCGTGCCTCTAGATTTCTCAGTTTTGGGCCATGAGCCGAGAGACCTGTGGGCCTTTGCTAAGTGACTTGTTCCATTTTAGGCCAGTTTTAAGGAATCCTACATGGCTGCGTTTTATGAATTCTTCAATGAGCAAAAATATGCTGATGCAGTAAAAAACGTAAGTACGGACGTCGGTTAACGTGGACTTACTACCCCTGTGTTGTGCATCTTTCCTGAGAAATAGTTGGCTTTAAAAAGATTGGGCTAAAGTTCACGTAACATGGAATTGACCGTTAACCATTTTAAAGAGTTCAGAGCATTCATAGTGGCGGTGACCACCCTCCCAGCTCCTTCCTGACCACTCCTCTTTGGGACCCAGCACCTCATACCTGAGTCCCGCCCCCCCAAGTGGTGGGGTGCCCCATCTGTTCTGTGAACCCCTCACCTTGCCCTTCCTGGCTGTCTGCTCCTGGTCACCCCACAAACGCCTCAGGGTCACAGAGCCCGGGGACCCAGGCCCGGAGTTAGGGACGTGGCATGTGGGAAGAATCTCTTCTGAGAAGCTTTACTTTTTCTGTGGTGTTTGGAAACAGTCACACATGTTTAGCTCTCAGAAACCGTAAAAGCCAGGACCCAGAAGGGAGAAAGGGGCAGGAGCTGGGGGGCACGTGGTAATTGCTGGAGGGGGTCCAGGTGGGTCATGGAACAGTCAGGCTAAGGCGGGAGGGGGCCTGAGCTGCCTCACGCTCCAGCAGAGCTGTGTCCTCGGGTCACCTGTTCACATGCAGGGAGGCCTCTGGGTGTCACTGAGCCTGGCAGCCGTCAGGTGAGGCACCAGCTGGGGTTCAGGGAGACCCGCCCTGGGAGGTCGGGACCAAAGCTTTCCGGCCGCAGTGGAGACTTGTGCAGGACTTTGACCCAGGAACCCAGGGGCGGCTTCCCCTCTGCTGTGCTGTCAGAGAGACCGCGTCCTGGTGAACTTTCTGTGCGAGAAGGAGTGTTTTCAAGCCATTTTGCCTTTAAGCGTCTGAGTTCTATCCCACGCCAGTTCTTAGATTTGATCTCGTCTTCTGGGAGAAGAGACCCCAAGAGCATCGAGCAGCCCATTCTGCTCAAGGAAGGGTAAGTCCCATGTCTGCTGTGGCATCCCAGGCACCTCTGCCACGTGGCTGGTGGCCTCCCAGGTCAGAGGCGGCCAGACCGGAGAAGTGTGGCCTTTGTGCATGTCTCAGATCCACCAAGACTGCACGCAGGGCACGTCTGAGACATGGTGCTATTCACTTCCCTTTCTGCACACCTGTGCTCCGCAGACCGTGTTGAGCGGAGAAACGCCATCAGCAGAAGGGAAGGGAAGGAGGCTGAACCACCCAGCTTGGTGCAGCCCTCCATCAGACCCCCCCACTCCTGAAGCATCTGCTGCCTGCCCGGGAGGAAGGGTTCCAGTCCCTCTTTCCCTCCTGGGGTGCACCTGCCATGGCCCCTTTCTCCTCGTGGCATCTGTAGTTGACGCTTCCAGTGTGGGAAATGAGGACAGGCAGCTGCTTGCTTAGGGACTGATGAACCTGGTGTCCCTGCCAACTTGTAATTTAAAGTTAACACCAGCACAGGGACTAAACGTTTCCAAAGTAGAGATGTTTGCCTTTTGATTTTTAATCCTATCACTTGGAAGTAGAACAATGTTGAAAGTCTGCAGGCTGCATCTTGTGTCACAGACACAAAAAGGGCAGCTTATTTTGATGTTGCAGACATGACCTCAGGCTGTGGGGTGGGGAAGGCAGGGTATGTGCCCGAAGCCCCAGCATCCTCCGCAAAGATGTCCTGCTCACACAGGTTCATGATTAAGAGGGCGCAGGGACGGAAACGCTTTGGGATGAAGAATTTTAAGAAAAGATGGTTCCGCCTGACCAACCATGAGTTTGCCTACCAGAAAAGCAAAGGTAATGGGAAAAATCAGCTTTTTATTTGATTTCACATACTTTTTTCTGAGAGACCAGAGCCTTGTTTATGGCCCTGATGGGGTTAACCACCTGCTTTTCTGGAGTGAAATGAAGGGCAAAGAGTAAGTGTCCCACAGAGCAAGCCGTCTCTTACTACAGGAGCATAATCACCAGGGTGGCCTGGGCAGGTGGACGCCAGGCGTAGGAATTGGGGTCCCGTGTTGGCTGTGTCCCCCCAGATCTGATGTGGCTCCTGACTGTGTGGCTAGAGGGTTTAGCCTTCCTGGCAGGCAGCACCGGGTCCTGCTTGGCACACAGTGTGAAGTTGGGGTGTTCTGCAGCATCCCGACTCCAAACCCCTTAAGCCCGTGGTCTGCGTGCTGCGTACCCGTGCCACCTCTCGCCCGCCCCCTTAAGAGAGCCCCTTTCTGCTACAGGAGACCAGCCTCTGTGCAGCATTCCCATCGAGAACATTCTGGCAGTGGAGAGACTGGAGGAGGAGTCCTTCAAGATGAAGAACGTGAGTGTTGTGTCTCCATGGTGGGCCCCCACTTGTACCTGCTGTGGAGCCCAGCAGCTAGGCTGGCTGGGGAAGGCAGAACCTGCCAGAAAGTGCTTCCCTGCAGCTCCGGGGGCCACGGACCAGCTCTGGGACCCTGTGGGGTTTCTGTGGAAGTGTTAATTTTGATCTGGTTTTGAACTCACAGGAAAGCAGCAACAATAGACCAGGACTTCCACATCCCCATCCCAGGGCTCCCATGTCCCCCATCCCGGGGCTTCCACGTCCCCCATCCCAGGGCTCCCACGTCCATATCCCGTGGCTACTGCATCCCCATCCTGTGGCTCCCGCGTCCCCATCCCGGGGCTCCCGCATCCCCATCCCACGTCTCCATCCCAGGGCTCCCGCATTTCCATCCCACGTCCCCATCCCGTGGCTCCCACGGCTCCCACGTCCCGATCCCAGAACTGCTGGTTGTTTCATTTTCTCATTTGCTGAGCGTACTCCATTGTTTCTATCTCTTCATTTCTCTCCACGTGTGTACGTGTTTCTGAACCACATAGATATTTCGGTTCATTCCCTTGTATGACCTGAACAGCCACCAAAGGACGCCAGCGCTGGGGTGGCATTGTTACCCCTTGCCATCAGCTGTGTTGTAGTGGTCTTTACACCCATTGTGTGTCCTGAAACCAGCACCCAGTGATGCATTCATTCTGTCATGTCCTTCATCTGGAACATTCCTCAGCCTTTCTCTGTGGTTTGCAGACTTGGTGTTTTTGAAGCACACGGGCAGTTTTTTATGGGCGTCCCTCAATTTGGGAGTGTCGGAGGGTCCACCGTGGTAGGTTCAGGTGACGCATTTTGTCAGGAATCCCACAGAGGTGAGCACGTCCCCTGGGCGCATCTTGTCAGGAGGCTCGCTCGCAGTGACTGTGGGAGACACACCAAGCTGTGTCCACATCGGTACCCCCTCAGGCTCTTGCCCATCCACACTGGCTCCCTGCCTCCCTCATTCCTTCGCTACTATTTCCTGGCTTCCTGCCACAGAGGGCTCTGTCCTCCATGGAGGGTTAGGGTTTAGGGTTAGGGTTAGGGTTAGGGTTAGGGTTAGGGTTTAGGGTTAGTGTTGGGGTTAGGGCTGGGGTTAGGGGTTAGGGTTGTGGTTAGGGGTTAGGATTGGGGTTAGGGTTAGGGTTAGGGTTGGGGTGTGGGGCAGAGTTAGGTTTAGGGTTTAAGGTTTGGGAAAGATTAGGGGTTAGTGTTGGGTTAGGGTTTATGGTTAGGGTTTTGGGTTAGGTTTAGGGCTCTAGGACAGCAGGGCCACATTTCGTTCAGAATAAGGTTCTTCCCTGCCCAATGTGGCTATGCGTAGTCGTTGTGCTTCTAACGGTGTCTTCATTCCTCTGACCAGCACACGCTTTGATTGGGCCGGGGTAGGTCGGGTTGGGTTTCCCAAGCTGTTGTTGACTTTTTCTTTCGTGCGTCAGGGGACTCCCGTTAATTTTAGTCATTATGGAATTCACCTTTGGAGCAAGGCTGTGGTCAGGGCTACCTCCTTTGTGGTCCCAGGAAAATCTTTGTAAGGCCTGTCACTTGCTTTGCGAATACAGTTTATATTGTTTCCCTGGACTTGGTGTGGCTGCATCAGGCAAGCGCAATGAACGTCTCAGTTTTCTTATTGCTGCACACCTTGGAACTCTTGGCGGAGGAAGTGCCCTGCTCCATGTATCCCACTGTGGCCACTGGGTCAGGTCTTGTCACAGGAGAACATGAGGTCATACTGTGCACATGGAGGCTTTGTTCTTGTGGAGGCCTCTTTGTGTAGGAAAGTTCCCTGTGGCTTTGCTCACCCTGGTGGCTTTGCCTGGACAATGATGTCCCTACTGAGCCTGGGTGGTAAGGTGCCTGGGGTACAATGGCCGCCCTTAACCCCCAGGGCCCTCACATGGAACCTGATGTTTCCACCCAGAATCTGCATATGTATGTCCTGGTTTTGCCCTGGTCTGTTCCCATTTTTGTTTCTTTGTTCCTAATTTTCTTTCTTTTTTGAGAGAGTGAGAGAGAGCTGGTGCACAGTGGAGGGTTCAGAGGGAGATAGAATCCCAAGCAGGCTCCTCACTCAGCACAGAGCTCAGCACAGGGCTCGAACCCATGACCCTGAATCATGACCTGAGCCAAAGTCAAGAGTCAGCCACTCAACCGACTGAGCCCCCCAGGTGCCCCTCTGTTCCTAATTTTCTAAATACTTTTTACATTTTTCTGTTTTATTAGGCGTATTTCATGTAAGTCATATGCAGTCTTTTGTAGAGCATGGTGGGGAGTAAATAATATGACTCATTCCATGGCCTTCCAGCCTTCAAGAAACCCCAGCCTGTGATGTGGGGCTGTGAGGGTTGGACAGTCAGCTTCCCCTGGGAGAGAGTGTGCGTGTTCTCTGCTGTTCCATAGCCAGCCTCCGCCAGTGGCCCTGGTTCGGGCATTTCTCTGCAGGTCTTTGCCCGTCTGCACTTGTGGCTGCGGCTGGAGTGGACAGAAAGAGGCCCATTGGCCAGTCTCCCTGTGATACTGACATGGGCCTGCCCTCCGTGGGTGTGGGAGTGGCCCCTCGTGGCCTCTGTGCCCAGGCCTGCAGACAGTGCTCATACCCCAGCCCTGGCTCGATGCTCAGCTGATAGTGTATAAAGGGCAACCCCGAGGCCTCCTCAGCGCTGATTCATTCCCCTCGTAATGTGTTCAGGGAAGGTCCAGTCGAGCAGGACCCCACAATGGTCCTAACCAAGGGTGCTAATTTGGAACCTTTTGCACAGGAAGACATGGTCCCTTAAGCATAGAGGTATTCTCAGGGCCTTGACTATTTTAAAGTTTATTCCCTTTAAAATTCAGACAGGTGATGGGGCACCTGGGTAGCTCAATTGGTTATGCGCCTGAGTCTTGATTTCGGCTCAGGTTGAAATCTCATGATCGTGATTCGTGAGTTCAAGCCCTGTGTCGAGCTCTGCACTGACCGTGTGGAGCTTGCTTGGGATTCTCTCTCTCTCCCTCTCTCTTTGCCCCTCCCCACCAAAACAAACAAACAAACAAACAAATAAACAGAAATTCAGACGACTTCCTGAGCTCCGGAAGCAGTGGTTGTCCGGGGAAACAGCTGGCTTAGCTGGTGCTCTGTGCGCTCAGTGGGAGCACCTTCTGGACCCTGGAGTCTGTGCTCTCCAAGGCCACCAGGGCTGTTTGGACACCAGGTCTGGGGTTTGACTCTGGCCCAATCTTCAGGTGAGCAGACAGGCTCATGGAGGCTTCGGAAGGGCTTGTGGGTGCTTGTGCCCCTCGTGTGGGAGCAGGAGCTCAGGCCCGACCGCCTGTCCTGAGAGCCTGAACTCTGTGCATCTGGAGCAGGCCAGCCCCTCCCTCCCCTGCGCCTCTGGTCATTTGCTTCGCTGCGCCTCCTGAGCGCTGCCTCCTGCCAACCGCGGATTGGGCTGGGGCCTCAGAAGAGTTGGATGTGGTAAGAACCTTCTTCAGATACCAGGAGCCATCCACAGCAACCACTGGCCCCAGGAGGATGGCCCCTGCACACCGTCTCACCCCACAGGCTCTGCTGCAGACGCCCAGCTGAGGGTTTAGAGGACTGGCCCCCGAGTCCGCTTCTGCCTCCTGGGAGCCAACAGGGGATCTGACCTGTCTTCTGTCTTCTTCTGTGTCTGTCTGTCTGTCTCTTGCTCATTGGTCAGTAGTCAATAGGTGCCTAAGGCCACACTGTGTTTGTGGGGGACACAGCAGGTCTGTTTCAGGGCTGGTCCTGCCCCAGGGTCGCAGAGGAGGAGTCATGATGAACTCGCATCTCCGCCTGGGTCTGAGATTGACCCCATGGTCCAGTGGGCGGCACTAGCTGGGTAGACAGAGGAGGCGGCCGCCCCGCTGGACAGACAGCAGACACAGACAGCAGCTCCCGTTCAGCCTGCACAGTCCCCAGCTGGATTCCTTGTCCCTCCCTCAGGACTATTTGAGGCAGTTTTTTGGGCAAGCAGACGGCCCCATGGCAGGTGGGGTGCTTTCCTGGGCCTGAGGGGTGTTCACACCATGCACCTGCTCCAGGAACTGGGACACTGGCATCCTAGAGCATTGGGTGTCTGCACCTCCCTCACCTCCAGCTGTTCCCGGGCCTGAGACTCTGCTGTCTCCAGGATGGCAGGCTGGGAGCATTGCGCCCTCAGCCGGTGGCATTCCCAGATGTTATGGCAGTGGGCAAGTGTGGACGGTGTCCGAGAAACAGCTTCCTGCCTTTTCATTCCATCAGGCCTGCAGTTTAGCTTTAGAAAATCACCTAATTTTAGCATCACTTATTCATCAGCTAGTTCCCCTGCTGACTGACAGTGCTCACTAATTACCAGGCTAATGTCCATTTGGGAGACAGTCCTGTGGCACGCTGGGCCCCATCAGAGGGGCCAGTTTGTGAGGACAATTAAGACAAAACTCCTGTCTAGAGGCTGACCCTCTGCTGGGGATTGCAGCCATACACAGGTTCATGCAGTCTGAGGCCTGTGCAACAGTGCATGTGTGCATGTAGAGGTCCTGGGGCAGTAGGAACAGGACCTTGTGGGGCAGGGTCAGGGGGCCCAGGTCTCTGTAAGTAAGCTATTCACTCAGGAGCTCAGACACACAACTTCTTCTCCCCAGAACCATCAACTCCTGTTCCTCCTCTCCATACACACTGTCTCCCCTTGGAAAAGCCCACCATCACCTTTGACATCCTGACTCCAGGCCTCCCCTGGGGCCCTCTGACAAGTCAGCCTGAGAGCCCTCCAGAGCCCTGGACTGCCCACCTCACCCACCCACCCCCATCTTCTGTGTACAGCCTGGCCTGCTCCTGCTGGGAACACCCGACCCTCCCTGGGCTCAGGACCTCTGCACCTCCTGTACCCGCTGCCCTAGGACCTCTGCACCTCCTGTCCCCACTGCCCTTAGGATCTCTGTACTTCCTGTCCCCACTGCCCTAGGATCTCTGCACTTCCTGTCCCCACTGCCCTAGGATCTCTGCACTTCCTGTCCCCACTGCCCTAGGATCTCTACACTTCCTCACCCCACTGCCCTAGGAT
This sequence comes from Lynx canadensis, assembly GCF_007474595.2. Lineage (NCBI taxonomy): Eukaryota > Metazoa > Chordata > Mammalia > Carnivora > Felidae > Lynx > Lynx canadensis. The sequence continues at coordinate 82,675,978 of NC_044303.2, read as the reverse complement.
CTCTGCACTTCCTGTCCCCGCTGCCCCAGGACCTCTGCACTTCCTATCCCTACTGCCCCAGGACCTCTGCACTTACTGGTCCTTCTGCCTGGGATTCCTCATCTGCTTCCTCCTTCAGCTTTATTGTTTCTTAGTCACCTTTCTGACCTCAGCCGGGATGTTTATTTAGAAGTTGGTCTCCTGACCCTTCCTCCAACCCCCCTCCCCCAGCACACACACACAGCCCCTGCACTTTGTGTTCTTTTTTATCCTTGCTGGCTGGAAATTCATGCAGATAGAAACTCTGTTTGGGGCACACTGTGTCCCCAGAATATAGGACAGTGCCTGGTATGCAGGGATGTTTGTCGAATGAATAATAAGAAAGGTAGTGGAGGCTCTAAGAACACTCACAGAGGAAGCAACGCCTACCTGGAAGAAGAGCCCCCTGGGTGGTCAGGTGGGGTGGGGTAAACACAATAGCACATGCGGAGGTCCTAAGGCTGGTGTGGGGGTGAGGACAGGAAGGCGGGCAGGGTAAGCTCTGACACACCTTGAGCAGAAGCCTGCCCCAGCTTAAAGGTCAGGAGACCTGGGGCACCTGGTGGCCCAGCCAGTTGAGCATCCAACTTCGGCTCAGGTCATGATCTCACGGTTTGTAAGGTCGAGCCCCACATCAGGCTCTCTGCTCTCAGCATAGAGAGAGCCCCGTTTATGTAATGGTCACAGTCAACTTCAGGAGGTCCCCTAGGGGATAAGCAGTTCTACTCCTTTGCTTCTTGGAGGGAGCCCCCTGAGACACCAGAAAAAGAAGTGTCTTGGCCGGGCTGACCAGCAGTGACCCAGCCTCCTGAATCGCCCAGGGGGAAGGCTGTGGCTTGTGACTCCATCATGTGCAAGGGCAACAGAAAGCCCTTTGTGCCCACCATGGCCCCTGGGCTTGTCCAGCCCTCTGGGTGGGCTCTACCCTCCCTCCCTCCATGGCCCCTGGGCTGGTCTGCATCAATAATAATGACCCTTGTGGCTTGGGCAGGATGTCTTGCCATGTGGCTTCTCTGAACCAGTTCACTGCCTCCTCAGATGTTCCAGGTCATCCAGCCGGAGCGAGCTCTGTACATCCAGGCCAACAACTGTGTGGAGGCCAAGGCCTGGATCGACATCCTCACCAAAGTGAGCCAGCGCAACAAGAAGCGCCTCACTGTCTACCACCCCTCCGCCTACCTGAACGGCCACTGGCTCTGCTGCAGGGCCTCGTCGGACACAGCTCCTGGCTGTTCCCCCTGCACCGGGTAGGTCTGTGCCTCTCCAGCCCCTGGGACCCTCCCGCTGATGCCGGCAGCCCGGGTCCCACGGGCCAGCCGCGAAGGCCCTGGGCTTCATGCAGGATGGAAATCAAACGTGAACCAGCAGGAAGTGAAAATACAGTTTGTTGACCAGAGAGAAAGATGGACAGAGCGCCCAGGAGATTGAGGAACAGAGCAGGAGTCTCCTCTTCGCTTGGGGCCTGGGGTTTTTATTGACGATTGTGGTCTGGTGCACATGTCCCCTCAGGGTCCAGGAACTGGTCAGTACAAGGACAGGGTCCAGGTGTCATAAGTCACTTATTCCCTCAAGCCGGGGTCTTGGCATCAAGGTGTTTGGAGTCAGTGGTCTTAGAGAACATTTACAACAACCCCAGTGGGTCTCTCCTTAGCTGTCACCTGTTGTGCTGGAAGACTCCAAAGACAGCATTACTTCCCAGTCCCTCACAAGGAGGACGTATGCTATGTGTGTTACAAGGCAGGTGTAGAGTGGGGCAGGCGCACAGGCCCTAGCAAGAATAGAAGCTGGAAAAGGAGCAAAGGGAAAAAATGGCTATATTTTCACGGAGTCCTGCCAGTTCCCCTGTCTCACAGCCACCCAGTGTGGCCAAGCACAGTTGTCCAGCTTGTGCAGTGTACAGGGAAGTTTGGCCAAGGGGCTGCATTGGGGGCAGATCCAGCTGCCGCCTAGCTGCACACACGTAGCTGAATCTCCTAGGCTGTTCTTGCAATTGTTGAGGAGTCCACACGGGACAGTGCATCCTCACGAGGGCTCTGTAGACTGTTGACTCTCCTCCTATCTCTGCCCGGGGTCCTAGTGATCCTTGGGGGTGGGTGGCAGTGAAGGAAGGGGTTCCACGCTGAGGGGAAACTCCCAGGGGCAGAGTGCTGTCGGGCTTCTGCTAAGAAGAGACTGGACATTTCCCACCACCTGCTCACACCCGCTTTGGTTTGTGCACCTGTCATCTGCACACCCCCCTGCTTTGGAAACCAGATCAGCCCTTATCTCCCAGGCCTCCTGAGGGTCCTGAGAGGCTCCCCTCTGCCAGCTCTGGGAGAAGGCCTGGGTACCCCATGTGACTCATCTGTTGTGGTTGTGGGTATGAGGAATACCCCCAAAGCTCACGGAGGTGGGAATGGGAAGATCCAGTTCACAGATGAAGAAGCTGAGTCCCGGGAAAATCCCTGCCGGGTCCCCCCCCCCAGGAGAGGCTGAGCACTGTGTCTGGGGAATGGGAAACTGCCACGCCCGGGGCAGGAGCTGGGGCCACCGCAGGCAGGCTCAGGGAGGAGCAGGGACCTGGCCTGGCCCCTCCTGGGGCAGCAGACCGACCCTTCAGGGCATGTGGCCCAAGTGCAACATCAGGGCGGCGGGGGCGGGGTGGGGGGGTGGCTTTTTATTCCAGATCATTTCTTTCCATGGCAAAACAAGCTTGTTGGCTTGCTGTCACAGCAGCTCTTAGGCCTCTGGTCCTCTGGGCTGTGCGTGGTCACTTCTCAGTGCTCCTGAACTATTCTGCAGCCCCATCAGGGAGGTGCTCGGTGTGGGGTCACTCCGTCATCTTCAGCGTCTTTAAAAACAGAAATGTTACAGTTCACATCGTTCTTTCTGTTCTTGTCTTGCTGTGTTCGGGCAGTGGCCTCCCGGCAAACATCCAGCTGGACATCGATGGGGACCGAGAGACAGAGCGTATCTACTCCCTCTTCAACTTGTACATGAGCAAGCTAGAGAAAATGCAAGGTAAGGCAACACATGGTCTGGGGTGTTGTCTCACATGGTTGCAGGTGGCTCTGGGTCCCGGTGACAGTGACACCTGGAGCTTTCTGCAGAGATGATGGGTGCTCTGGGCCTCTGTGGTCCACGTGCAGTGTTCCCCGTGGCCCGTGTGCTACTGTTCACAGCACCAAGGGGAAGCACTTTCTGCAGTTTGGGCAGCTCTGTGGCAGAATTACTTTAACAACAGATTCTGTAGATAATTTCAAAATGGAATTTCGTTTGCAGTCTCCAAACTGCCAAATTCTTGAGAAGATCCTACGTGTAATAACCTTCCATACCCCCCGACACCAGACTGCAGAGGGCCGTGTGCATGTGCGTGTTGGAAGCTCCAGCCGTAATATCTTGCAGCTAGATTATCCTGCACATGTAACTGCCGTAATGTCCCACAGAGAGTAACAGTGCGGGTGGGGCAGATTAGGTGACCCCTGACTGGTTGGGGCTGTCGTTCAGGAGAGGCCGACAGGAGAAGAGCCCACTGGGAGGCAGATGAGCTGCATTGTCCCCGGGTGGGGTTTGGTCGTTCTCAGAGCCACATTCAGGGATTCTGGGAAGGGGCCCTTCAGCCCACTCCGAATGCGAAGTAAAGCTCGTGGACCTGGAATTAGGCCCATTAGATAGTTTCCCTTTTCCTTCTCCTGCTCTAACCCAGCGGTGTCAGTGGTGGCCTCAGCCTGGACCATACTGAGTCCTGGTCTGGTACACGTGGTGAGCTTCCTGTCTGTGAGCTCAGTCCCCTCTGGCAGCCTCAGATCACACTCCGCACCCAGCTCTGGGCACATGTGCGTGCACACACAGCCACACACACACACACACACACACACACGTGCACACACACATACACATGTAAGACAACTGTGTCTACACACTAGAACATAAGCTCGCGTGCAGATGTGCATGGACAACAGCATGTGTATGCACATGCACACAACTGTGCACGTGTGCATAGTCACCTACCCCAGTGGCACACACGGCACCTGGATCCGAGGTTCCCGGAGGCCGTGCAGAAGTGGCCGTGGGGCTACACCAGGCCTCACTGGAGCCAAGGGATGGCAGCTTCTTCCCAGCCCTCCGAGAAGAATGACCAGAACAGAGGAGGGTAGGGTCAAGGAGTTACAGAGGTTGAAGCCACCGTGTGAGGTTCCTGAAGGAGGCTGACTAAGCCTTGCGTGATCAGCCACCTTCCAGGCCTCTGTACACGCACAGCCTCCCTCTTGATCCCAGCATCGCACCATTGCAAGCCCCTGTGCCTTTGCCCCTGATGCCACCCCCACCCCCTTAGTCTGACTGATACCTGCTTGTCTTGAGTCTCCCGCTGTGGGAAGCTTTTCCTAACCCTGTGTTTATCTCTCATTGCCGTGATAATCAGCTCTGATCTGCTCACCCTCAATGTACTTGACCCTTTAAGACCAGAAGCAGGTCGTATTTACCCCAGTGCCCGATATCGAGGAGGAACTGAATACCTGTTTTCTGGATGAATGGATGAACAGGCATACATGATAGGTGGATGGATGATGAGTGGATGGATGGATGATGGATGGATAGATGGATGATGGATGGATGGATAAATAGGTGGGTGAAGGATGGATGGATGGATAGACGGTAGGTGGATGGATGATGGATGGATAGATGGATAGATGATAGATGGGTGAATGATGGATGGATGGATGGATGATAGATGAATGGGTGTTGGATGGGTGAATGATGGATGGATAGATGGTGAATACCTGTTTTCTGGATGATGGATGGATGGGTGTTGGATGGGTGAATGATGGATGCATAGATGGATGATGGATGGATGGATAGATGATAGGTAGGTGAATGATGGATGGATGGATGACGGTTGGATGGGTGTTGGATGGCTGAATGATGGATGCATACATAGATGGATGATGGATGGATGGATAGATGATAGGTGGGTGAATGATGGATGGATGGATGATGGATGGATGATGGTTGGATGGGTGTTGGATGGCTGAATGATGGATGGATAGATGGATGGTAGATGGACAGTAATGGAAAGAGGTCTTGCACATTCAGCCTCCCTCCCAGTATAGGAATCATCTGGATAGGTGTTCATAGAGCATCACCATGATTGGACACCTTACACTTCACCTAGGCATTGTAGCATTGACTCACTTCTCAGTCTTCAGGCCTCTGCCTGGAGTCTCAGTGCTTCTTTGAGGCAGATTGTTGTCAGAGCAACCTAATCATCTTGAGATACTCCCTTTATATTAGTCAAACCATCTTTTTGAGCACTGGGACCATGGGGCTTATTTCCACCTGATGTCGTCAGTCCTTGCCTCTTGGGCACAGCAGCCTTTTGGCCCTCGGAGGAAGCTGTGTTACAGTTGCCTGTGCGAGAGGTTCGACCTCTGCCCCCGTCATGTGGCATGGACTCACCTGGCTACACTTCTTTGGGCACCCCTGGTTCTTTAACCCTGCCCCTGAAGTCTGCCAACCACAAAACCCAGTGCATCAGGCAGGGAAGGGTTAGCGCGCGGCCTGGTGGGGTCCTGGTTGAAGAGCCATCGCAGGGCTTGGGCCACTGGACAGAGAATGGTACAGATGAGGTTTTCAAGGTGACAGCAGGTCACTGCTCTTGTGGTGCATCCTGGGATAGCAGCCGGCTTCCTCCTCTGCAGAGTAGGCACGAGTGCCCCTCCTGCCCCTCCGTCAGGGTGTTGGGAAGGTTAAGCGGGAGGACTCACACAGCCTGGAGCCCACACTTCACCTGCCTGTCGTCAGGCCTCAGGCCTCCTCCTGGGTCTGGCCTCTCAGTCGCTGCCAGCCCTGGCCCATGTGGGCTACAGTCCTCAGTGCCCTGTGTTGGGTTTGTCCAGGATTCCCAGGCCTCCATCCAGAAACGACCCTGATGTCCTCTTCCATGGAATGGGGTGGAGACAGTGCTGTCCCGCCTGGGTTAATCTGGGGTCCGATGACACAACCCCTGTGAGGCAGTTAGCACAGGTGTGAGGTGAGCCTGGCCCCGGCCGCCCATGTCCTTCCCCCAGCCACCGCTGCTGCCTTCCTCCCTCCGCTCCGGGGCCCCGCAGGATGCAGGTAGCTGCAGATCCTTGCATTCTGAAGGTGTCTGCCCGACTCCACCAGCATCGCCCTGGCAGTGGGAGTCTTTGTTTCTGGTTGCCTTCTGATCACAGACATGTGCTTATTCAGGGGGTGTCCTCTTTGACCTGTCCATGCCGGCTGTGACCCTCTTCTGTGTCCCTCTGTCTTTATAACAGCCACAGTTCACACATACTGCCAGGCCCCAGGCAGGGGCCTCTTGGAACACCGGTGCCCCCATTTCCCAGAGGGGTTTGCTGAGGCTCGGACTTAAGTCAACTGCTCAAGGCCAGGTCGCTACCACAAGTGGGGGCTTTGGGGAGGGGATCCAGCTAGTCTGGCTCTGGAGACCATAACCCCACATTTTACATAAAAAGGGAAAGGCTGAACTCACACTCCACACCCTGGGCATCCACCAGGCTCTCCCCCCATTTTCCTCTCATGTTTACAGTTACTTATCTTCTTCACGTCAGATTCTTTTCCTTTGAAACTTTAAATCTTCCCAATTTTCCTTTCTACAAACTTGTGATTTCTCAGTAAGAATTAGGGGATCTTTCCTGGGTTGGAAGTAAAGACAGTAAAGTGTACATAAGAGCTTCTGTGATAATGAGACAGCAGTACAGACGGGTGAGGGGTCCGCAGATCCAGGCTCATCTAGGCCAGATGCTATACAGATGGCATGTCTTCCAACCTGCCTCTGTGGCCCTGGAATGTAGGGCCCAGCTTAGGTGACTGGGGACAGGTTTGGGGGGGTGGGCCCAGCTCAGGTGACTGGGGACAGGTTTGGGGGGGGGGCGGGCCCAGCTCAGGTGATTGGGTGCTTCCAGTGGATGCCTGAAGGCCACAGCATGGTCTTCAGCAGGAGTGAGGTGATCTGATGAGAAAGTCACCTGTCTAGCAGGTGGGGGTGACAGAGGTCCTAGGAAGCTGCTAACACAGACTGGTTGAGAAGTGACACCCGTGAGGATGGCTTCTCATGTGCCCACGTGTCCAGCCATGGGGTATGCACGTAAATGCTGGGTCACCGAAGTGAGTGAAACCCAGGAACTCCCTTTCTAAGATGGGGCTTTCCTTGAGGTCACCTCCCCAAACTGACCCCGGGTGACCCCACAGGCCCTTGCGCCAGCCTGGCCGATCGTCCAGAAGCATACATCTGCCAGATCTGGTTTGCTGAACAGTTGGGCGTGGACAGATGCGGGTTGCCCCGGAGATGAGCTGGTCAGAAACGGGCATCAGCCTCTGCTTCTTCGTGTGTGTGTGTGTGTGTGTGTGTGTGTGTGTGTGTGTGTGGATGGTCAGCCCTTACCTGGCAGGCTGCCCCATAGAGGTCCCGCCTGACCTTCTGGCCTCTCCCAACGCTGCAGAGGCCTGTGGCAGCAGATCTGTGTACGACGGCCCCGAGCAGGAGGAGTACTCCACGTTCATCATCGACGACCCCCAGGAGACCTACAAGACTCTGAAGCAGGTTATCACTGGGGTGGGGGCCCTGGAGCAGGAGCATGCCCAGTACCGAAGGGACAAGTTCAAAAAGACCAAGTATGGGAGCCAGTGAGTACTGGGCATCCGGATGGCAGGGGCAGGGAGGTGGCTGAGAGGAGCTTGCTGGGGTGAGGCCCGACCTGAAGCCACCTGTATGCAGCCATGACCACTGAGGCAGGTTTCCCGTCTCAGAGCAGCCTTACTGCACTCTCCAGGGTGTGCTGGACAGTGTCCTGGGGACAGCACCAGCCTACCCCAGTGCCTCCCAGACCCCCTGCCCCCCACACCTTCCTCCCTCCAGACCCTCAGCCCCCAGCCCCTCCTGTCCCCTGGACCTTCCAGTTCCCCAGACCCTCCTGACCCTCAGGTCCCCCAGACCCTCCAGACCCTCCTGCCCCCTGGACCTTCCTGTCTCCCAGGCCCTCCTGACCCTCCTGCCCCCCCAGACCTCCTGACCCTCCTGCCCCCTGGACCTTCCTGTCCCCCAGAGCCTCCTGACTCTCCTGTCCCCCAGACCCTCCTGCCCCCAGGGCCTTCTTGTCCCCCAGACCTCCTGTACCCCATACCCCCTCCCTCCAGCCCCCCAGACCCTCCTGTCCCCCATACCTTCCTTTCCCCCAGACACTCCTGACCCTCCTGCCCCCCAGACCTTCCTGTCCCCTGGACACTCCTGACTCTCTGTCCCCTGGACACTCCTGACCCTCCTGTCCCCTGGACCCTCCTGAACCTCCTGCCCCCCAGCCCCCTAGACCTTCCTATGCCCCAGACTTTCCTGTTCCCCAGACCCCCTGCCCCCCACACCCTCCTCCCTCCTCCCTCCAGACCCTCCTGCCCCCCACACCTCCTGACCCTCCTGCCCCCCAGACCCTCTGGACCCTCCTTCCCCCAGACCCTCCTGACCCCCAGACCTCCTGACCATCCTGTCCCCCAGACCCTCCTGCCCCCAGACCCTCCAGACCCTCCTGACCTCTTGACCCCCAGACCCTCCTGCTTCCCAACCCACTTGCTTCCAAAATTAGATTTCTGGGGCCAGAAGTTCCACACATTTTGTCTGTCTCCAGGTTACACCTACACTTCTACAGGTGATTTCTGGCTTTTTTTTTTTTTTTTTTTTTTTTTGCGTGTCTGTATTTTTCATTTTATTACAGTGAACATGTACCACATAGAAAAAACAGTATTAAAACATGCAGATGGGCAATTGACAATGGGGGGCTGTGCCTCACTCCCTCCTCTCCTCCATCTCCCCTTTGCAGGGAGCACCCCATCGGAGACAAGAGCTTCCAGAACTACGTCAGGCAGCAATCTGAGACCTCCACCCATTCCATTTGAAGCCTGCAGGCTGTCCTGGCTGGGATGGCCCTGTGCTGCCCCAGGAGAGCCGCGGTCTCCGGGAAGGAGGGGACAGAGGAAAGACGAGAGGCCGCAGCCAGCAGGGAAAGGGACCCACACATCTTCAGCTCACACAGATGGCACGCAACGGGCTCGGGGGACCGCAGGGACTCTGCCTGTGGTGGCTGTGCATTTTGCTCACCCTGCTGGCCGGCGCCCCGTAGCACTGCTTGCGTCTGTGTGCTTTCGCCTTTGTGGGGTTCTGTGTGCCCGCGCCCCCGGAGCCCTCCGGCACTCTTCCTTAACATCCTGCTTCCACAAGACGGGATGCTAGTGGCGTGATTTGTTTCCCGTGAGCGTGCCTCCTGGTGGTGTTCTTCCTGGCTGGAGGGCCCGCTTTGTGGCTTCGTGGTGCTTAACCGCACGAAGTCACAATTTGAGGATGCTCCTGATGTTTTGGAGGTACAGGGTCCTGCAGAGAGCACCTGGGTGGGGTTTCCAGTCTGCCCTCCCAGATGCTGGAGTCCCGTCCCGTGGGCCGCAGAGGCCAGTCCGTGGCCTGCAGACGCTGCCGGAGCCAGCGGCGGGCTGAGCGTGCCCCTTCAAGCAAAAGCTGTGGTTGTTTTGCCGTCTGTGGGGCTTCAAAGTAGAATCCACACTGGCTGCCCCTTGTGGGAGTTTGGGGAAGGTTTTTAAGATAAGAAATGTACATTATTTTCAAGCTGGTTTTCTTAATGTTTTTAAAGGACTGCTTCTAATGAGCTCTTTGATATCAAGTACCTCAAACATGTAAACCTGTGCTCATCAAAGGGGAGGGTGCCACGGCGGAGCGACAGCGGGCCCGCAGTGCACCCCCCAGATGCCAGTCCCAGGCCCTCCGCAGTCCCCAGGGGAAGTGAGGATGTCCTGAGCTTGAGCCGGGACACCCCCACCCCGACCCCAGGCCCCAGGAGCAGCAATTTGCTGTGTCTCAGAAGCTCCTAGAAGCCGCCGGGCAGTGGAGGGGCATCTCTTAGGGGTCGGGGCCGCTGATGAGGAGCAGTTAGCCCTTGACACTTGGAAAGCACTGTCTGACACGTAGACCTTGTGCCCGTATCTGCCCTTCTTTGCAAATACTGTCCTTCAGACTCTGACTGATGGCAGATAGTAGCATTACTTGTCACAAAAATGGTGGAGGAAAATGTTGCAAAAACTTTGGGACACACAGCTATGAGGCTGCACAGAACTGCAATTTTTAACATGGATTTGTAACTTAATGTTTCTGTTTATAAGATACTAATGATTTGCAATGTATTTTACTGGCCAATTAAAACAGACCTTTTATTCTTTCTGAGGACTGGCTTGGTCTCCCAGGCGCACCCACTGACAACTGCACGTGGGAGCTGGGGGTGTGTGGTCGAGCCCTGTGTCATTCTGTGATGGTGGGTGACGTCTCTGTGATAGGTGAGGTGCAGCTGTGGGCCTTTAGATCAAGCTGGAAACTGCATGCTCTCCGGGATGGAGACATGTGGGTCAGCATGGCGACTGCCATGGCCCGTGTCCTGCTGGGAATCTGCAGGCATCCAGCCCCAGGAGGGGAGGGTGGGCTCTGTCTTGTGCCACGGTCTCTGAGACTCAGTGGGCCTCGTGCTCCAGGACCGGACACAGGCCAGCATCTAAGGGAGGGGCAGGTGCCTCCGGGAGGCGGAAGGTGCTGAGGACCCAGTCCCACCTGGGTGGGTGGAGGAGGGGAGGCTGCATTGCATTTGGGGGAGACCCTGCCTGCAGGGCAAGAGCAGACCTTCTCTTTTCCCTGGTCCTTTCTTCTTTCCGTTCGGTTTTCACTCAGCTACTGTTTTAGTTCCAGCCTGAGTCAGGGCTGTTATGAAAGAAGCTGATGGTCTGGCTCTGGGGACACCCGGTGGGGGGTGGGGGGTCAGCCCTTCCCTGGGGGCATGGACTTGGGGAGTGAAGTGCCATTACTGCTTCCCTCCGGCCCCTCCTGGTGGCTCAGTGTGGTGGGGTGGTGCCAGGGGTCTGAGGGGTGCAGAGAGGAGCGCCTGCCCATGAGGCCGCCGGGTCGGAGGCTGCCAGCATCAGTCAGGATGGACACGAGCAGCCACGGCAGGGCCACGACAGGGCCACAGGGCGGCTCCTGGCTGATTCAGACACATGTGGGACCCAGGGAACCAGGAGGGCGGAAAGGAGGAAAGCCTGGGGAGCACGGGAACCAGAAGGTCCTCTCCCAGGACCCCTAGTGACAGGTCACAGTGGCTTTCAGGGGCCTCAATCTTGCTCTTCCTCCAGATAACCTAAACGACCCACCATCCTGGCTTTTGTCCCTTGGCCTCTCCAAGACTAGCCCTCTGCACTCGGGAATCTAGGCCCCACACCAGCACCTGCACCGGCCCCTCGGCTGGGTGACCTGAGCCCTCCTGTCAGCGGAGATGCTCTGAAGAGTTTCAGACAAGGTAGAAGTGCGTGTGGAGCCAGGGAGTACCATTTGCCCCATTCTGAATATTTATGATCAACTGGTTGCTCAGGGGAAGCACATACTGTGATTTGTCCCCGTGGCCTTGGAAGTTTGCAGATAAGCATGTGCTGGGATGACACCAGATGTCCTCTGTCAAGCTGTGTTATGAGCTGAATTGTGTCCCCCCCAAAAACTCATACCACCAGCACTTCACCCTGTGACTGTATTTGGAGATTGGCTCTTCATTTAAAGGGGTAATTAAGGTTATATGAAGTCACAAGGGTGGGCCCTAATCCTGTATGATTAGGACACAGCCAACAGACACATGAAAAGATGCTCAACGTCACTCATCATCAGGGAAATACAAATCAAAACCACCATGAGATACCACCTCACACCTGTCAGAATGGCTAACAACTCAGGCAACAACAGACGTTGGCAAGGATGCAGAGAGAAAGGATCTCTTTTGCACTGTTCGTAGGAATGCAAACTGGTGCATCTGCTCTGGAAAAGTGTGGAGGTTCCTCAAAAAATTAAAAATAAAACTATCATACAACCCAGCAATTGCACTATTTACCCAAAGAGTTGAAAAATACTCAAAGGGACGCACACACTCTGATGGTTACATTATCTATAATAGCAAAGATGCGGATGCAGCCCAAGTGTCTGTCACAGATGAATGGATACATATGTGTCTGTACAGGACGGAGTATCGGCCATAGAAAGATATCCCATATGTGATGGCATGGGTGGGCCTAGAGTATATTACGCTCAGTGAAATAAGTCAGAGAAAGACAAATACCATATGATTTCATTCATAAGTGGAATCTAAAATAACCCAATGAATAAAAAAAAAGAATCTGGGGCGCCTGGGTGGCTCAGTCAGTTAAGTGTCAGATTTTGGTTCAGGTCATGATCTCATGGTTTGTGGGTTCAGGCCCCGCGTCAGGCTGTGTGCTGACAGCTCAGAGCCTGGAGCCTGCTTCGGATTCTGTGTCTCCCTCTCTCTGCCCCTCCGCTGCTCGTGCTTGCACTCTGTCAAAAAAATAATAATAATAATAAACATTTAAGCAGACTCAGACCCCTAAATACAAAGAACAAACTAGGCTGCCAGGGGAGGTGCAGGCCTGCAGCTACCGAGTGGACAAGTCCAGGATGAAACAATAGAGCCAATGACAGTGGACGATGTGTGTGGGGAGCACGGCAGGAAGAAGTCGGGTCACTATGTTGTACTCCTGAAACAGATGTAATGTGTGTCAACTAGACTCAAAAGAAGAAAAACAGATTAGGACACAGACATGCAGAGAGACAAGTGAGTAAGGGACGGGAGGCGGCACGCAGGCCGGGAGAGCAGTCCCAGGGGAGCAGGCTCCTCGCCCGGACTGTGAGGGACAAGTGTCATCCGTCCCAGGTCCTCAGATGGTGAGGGACAAGTATCATCCATCCCAGGTCCTCACCCGGACTGTGAGGACAAGTGTCATCCGTCCTGGGTCCTCGGACAGTGAGGGACAAGTGTCATCTGTCCCGGGTCCTCACCCAGACTGTGAGGGACAAGTGTTATTTGTCCTGGTCGCCTGCTGTTCTCCACAGCCACATGAGCGGACTGACAGTGGCAGGGGGTGGGGGGGTGCAGAACCGGGTTTGTCAGCATGTCCCCTCCCCTCCGAGCCCCTGGTCCCTTTGCCTGAGTTTGGTCCACAATGACATGTCCCTGACAGGACAAAGATGCTCAATACGAGGAAATCGTCCAAAGGCCCCAGCACCACAAGTGCTGCCGCATCCACAAGGAGGGGCCTCAGCCTCCTTCGCAGGTGGGGGTGGGGCTGACCTCTGACTTTGCAGTGATGTCACAGGGGCCACTTGGCAACAGAGGCCTGCAGGGCACACTGGGCTGCTCATTGGATCGGACGGAGGTTGGAAGCCATGCTCTGCATCTGAGGGCGCACTCGGGAACCCACGTCCCTCTTCTTTCTGGAGCCCTGACAGAGGGAGGATGATGGAGAAGGACACAGCCGCACACAGGAGGCACAGGCCGGGCCCCGGGGCCCCTCCATCGGGGGGAGCCCCCAGACACCTCAAGGCGGCCAGCGAGATGGTCGAGCTGCAGCGCAGCAGGAGCGTGGGTGGTCTGCTGCAGAAGGGGGACCCTCTGCGCTGCGTCAAGAAGCTGAGCAGGGAGCTGGGTAGGCCAGCCACGCCCCTCCTTCCGGCCCGGCCCCGCCGCCCCTGCCCACACCCAAAGTGACAGAACCAGGCCAGCCTGAGGGCAGGGCCCACTGAGTGGGCCGCGGTGAGCTCTGCTGAGGTCAGGAGGTCAGGAGGGCCGTGGCCATGGGAAGCGTGGGGGTCAGTCCCTCTCGGGGAACCTGGGGGCCTCCCGGACCAGGTCAGCCGTGAGCCCACAGGGCCGGCAGACAGGACACGGGCCAGCTAGGTAACGTTACGCGTGCCGGTTCTTGCCACCTAGGATATCCCTCAACACGCGGTCGTGGGCGGGGCGGGGGCGGGGGTGCGGAATAGCTAGTGCTTGCATGGACGCTCCTTGATGTTAGCCACTTGGGCTCCCCAGTGGGTAGGTGTCTCATGGTCCTCTCCCCAGAGGAGCAGGGCCCTGAGCTGGCTGAGATGAGGGGACTGGTTCAGTCATTTGCAGGGCCCCCAGGAGTTCTGCTTCTCCTGGGAAGGTCACCCAGCGAGCGGCCCTTTTTGAGGTCAGGACTCTGGAAATGAAACCCAGTAAGCAGGAAATGTGGTTTGTTTGTTCAAGACCTATGGATGATTTTGAGAGGTAGGGGTGTAAAAATATTTGTTCTCTCAGTGTAAACATCCAAAGAGGTGTTGTTTCGGGGGAAGGGGTGCTGGCCAGCAGCACAGAGCCACCGCTGGGTTCTTACCCTCTGTCCCCCAAAGCCTCTGAACACGGCGACCCTGTCTCACTTGAGGCTCACTCGAGAGGAGCGAAATTCCCCAAAGAAGCAAGTAGACGTGTCCTGATAATGCCACCACTACGGGGCAGCTGCAGGAGAGGACAGGCTCGGTGCCCGCTATTTCTGGATGTTCCTGCCAGCACCACAGGGTTTCCCCGAACAGCATGAATGGCAGATCCCCACGTGGCTCCCAGGTGGCCTCGGACACCACTCAGCAGCGGGGCTCAGCCTCACTGGAGCCCGCAGGACGGAGAGCATTGGGAAGGGCTGCTCCGGTCCCACTGTCCATGTGGTAAACTGAGACCAGAAGAGGTGGCCCTGCCAGGTGCCCAGGACACACCTCCGTACACCTGCAGGGAGCAAGGGCAATGAGGCAGGTGCCGCCCGAACCCACAGGTACTGAGATGCCACGGACGCAGGACACAGGCCAGCTAGCCCAATGCTCCAAGCGAGGGGCGGCCGGACTAAGTCTGCAGATGAGAGGTCCAAGCCGGCCCCAGGACCAGCTTGGTGTAGGAGGGGACAGCAGGAATCCAGCCACCGGCCGCCAGCATGGGACCCACCACAGGAGCTGCCCGGCTCACGCTGCTGTGTCCACGATGCCCGCCCCGGACTCCAGAGCCCAGGCCTGCCTTGCCGCCCCTCCTGCCCCCCCGGCCGTCCCTCCACCGAGCTGGTGCTCCAGGGAGGGTGTGTCCAGAGAGGAAGTGGGGGGCTGCCCCTGAGAAGCGGGCTTTCTCCAAGGGATAAAGTCAGCAGGGTGGGTACAGCCAGGCTGTAAGGCCAAGTCAGGCCTCTGACCCCCATCACAGGATCAACACCGGTTAAGAGGGTCTCCCCTCCCCAGGCAGTTCAGTGCCTTTTATGCGACTTCCTACTTCCCAGAGGAGGTGGCTGAGGCCCGACTCCCACTGTGCCCCGAGGGGCTGTCTCACACCCCAAAAATAATCTGCAAGCATTTGACGATGTTCACATCTCGGCTGAAGAGCAGAACCAAAGGAAACATTCTATTCCCTTTGTTGCTAAACCTCTGGAGGCCCCGCTTCTCTGACCTCAGACCCCACTCAGCTCTGAGGCAACACTCCTCAGCCCCCAGGCCTCTGCCTGGTGGACGGCCATTGGCTGAGCCCTTTGGATTAAGGTGTCACTGGTAGCCCCGTACGCCCAGAGCCCTGATAATCTCAGGAGCTTTCTTAGAAGAGGGAAAGGAGGTGAGACCAGCAGAGACATAAGTATTAATATTCCTCCGTATGACATATGCCCCAGAGGGTCTACTTTGGAGAAAAAAATCATGTCTCTCTTTTTAGTGATTCTTCTCTTCTTGCCAGATACGTATCATAGGGAGCAGCAGGTTCAGGGATCAGCCGTGTCTTCTAAAACACACACACACACACACACACACACACACACACACGTGTGCCTACAGGTAGGAGCCTGCTGAAGATTTTCCAAAAGAAGTCAATTTTAAAATCCCAAAACTACTGCTTCTGAATCACTCGAGTCCTTCTCTCTGAGGTGGGGACTGGGCTGAGCCTTTTTGGCCCAAAGGACGTCTCGAGAGCCACCAGCTTCTGAAATGTTCTCTGAAGACCCGAGCACACATCAGCATCAGTCCCTGCACCGGTGTGGGCGCGAAGGACGAGAGGAGGAGGAAGACCCTAGTTCTTAGCCACAGGGGGCTCGTGAGTCACCAAGAAGGGCCCAAACAACACAGCCAAGGCTGCGTGCGCTGAGCACCAGGGAGGCCTGGCTAAGATGGGTCTCCCTCCAGTCAGGCCTCCTGACATGAGGCAGGGGGGCCCCCGAGAGGCCAGGCCCAGGGCAGGGATGGCATGGGAGAGCTGGAGACCCAGCTACTCTACTGGTCTCCACACAGAAGCAGCCTGCAGGCTGTCTCCCGGAGCCCAGCCATCAGCTCTCCGGTCCGCAGGGGCCCCCGGCCTTGAGGCCTGGGAGCCACATGGACGGGACACCACCAAGTTCTGTGAGAAAGTCCTCCCTGCAGGATCAGGGTGCTCTGAGGCACCCCACAAGGCCTCCTATCGAAGGACAATTTAAGGCTTTGTAATTTCCACCCCCGCAGCAGGACTGCATTTGGATCTTGGGCCCCATATATATGTGGGTTGGGTTGGGGCACGGGGGCGCCGAGCTGCTGGCAGGAAGGGGCGCAGGTACAGGGAAGCGGCCACCTTTAGCATTCTGGGCCTGGATGTGGCCACGGGGAAATGGGACCTGGACTGTCCTCCCGGACTCAATGCCTGCAGGATGCGCTGTCAGGGCTCGCAGGGCGGCCACGGGCCCAGGAGTTCTGATGACGATCGCTGCCCCTTCCTCCCCAGAGTCCGAGGACCAGGGAAGAGACCTACAGAGTGACACTGAGGATGCCAACTGGTAAGTGGTCTTTGTCCAGCACAGGTGGTTTTCAGAGACGTGAGGAGGACACAGGACACAGCAAGGTGGGGGCTGGGGCCAGTCCCAAGGTTGACGCTTGGACCCCAAAGGAGTCCTGGGGTGTCCTGAGAAGACCCCGACGGCTCAAGGTGGGAGGGGTGCCAGGGCTGCAAGCCGCACACCCCACAGCACCTGCCTCCCCAGGCGGCCCCCCAGCTGGCCATGGCCCGGAGTCTGGGAGCTGGCACCTGTCTTAGCAAACGTTCCCACTCGACTCCAGACCGCTGGTCGTGCCAGAGGTCTCACTGTTTGGGAAAGATGTGGATGTGCAGCATCATTGGCGGACAGCCCCCCAACACCACCATCATCGCCACAGACCCCCCCCCAGCACCACCATCATTGCCACAGACAGAGCCCCCCAGCGCCACCCCCATCGCCACAGAACCAGCCTCGAGTAACACCGCCTACTCCTCGATGCCTAGCAAGGGACACCTCTGCCTCCCCCTCCGCCCACTCACCCTCCCACCCCCAGGCACGCGGAAGGTCCTCCACACCCTGTCCCTCCCTGTCCTGTGGGGTGCATCCCCGAGCCTCCCAACACCCAGGGGGAGAAAGCGCCAGCCCAAAGCTGCATCTCAGGGCACTGATGCTGACCCGTTGTCCCCGCTCCTCCCACAGTAAGGCAGACCCAGAGGAAGAGAAGCAGGAAAAGAATCGGGACTCCCTCAGGAAGTTGGACCCTGATGGTGGCTGGGCGGGGCCGGCGGTGAGGCCACCTAGAGGCCAGTGGCAGGAGCGGGAGGACGGGCCGGGCACGCCTGTAGTGTGGACACACATCCGTCGTCCTCGGGCCCTGCTGTTATTTACTTGTTTGGTGTCTTCCCCAGGAACCGGAGTTGGAGTCCATAAAGCTGGATGAGCCTTTGGGAAAAGAGGCAAGAGCGTTTGACTTTTGTCAAACAGAGAGGGCTAACAGGCACAGTCCTGTGGGGCCACGAGCAGGCTGGACACGTGGGCCCGGGGTCACCTTGGCAGGACCACGTGTAGGCTGGACCGAGCACGACCTCTACCCAAGAGCCTTTGCTCAAGCTCCATGCTCCCAGCTGGTGCTGGGCACCCCTGTTTCCCGACGTGGCTGCCTGAGGCCTTTGGGACCTGACGGGGGTGGCCGTGGAAAGCCCAGCTTTGAAGTGTCCCCAGTCCCATGTCCTGACGCTCTGCCCAGAGACCCATGTGCGCTGCGGTAGGAATCCCCACTGGCAACATCCCACAGGAAGAAGGCTCTCGTTCCCCTTCCCGATCCACGTGGGAGGGGGGAGCTGGGCCCATGACAGATGGTCCCTGGGATTCCAGGAGCTCACCCACAAATACCTGTGGCATTCACTAAAGCACTCCCACTGGAAACCCCTCCTGGGTCGAGCTGCTTCCACACCTCAGTGTGAGTCCTTACCGGCGTGGGGTGAGGGTCCCAGGTGGGTCGTGGGGTCGCGTGCAGGTCTGGAGAGGATGTAGAGGGGATGCCACAGCTCTGGGCATCACCTTGAGGCAATCTCAGACAGGTGAAGCCAGGGCAACTGAGGGAGTGAGCAGGGGGAGAGGGGAGGCTGTACCCCTCCCTCCTCTCTGCCAGAGCTGGCCGTGGGCACCTTGCCGTCCGTACTGCCAGCAGCTCTCTGCCAGCTCCTCAGGAGCCCCCGCTGAGCACAGCCACCGGTGGTGGTCCTGGGGGTGGTCATGCAGACCCTAGCTGTGCCAGGGCCCAGAGCCCACTGCCCCTCCCAGGAAGCCTCCACCATCCACACCTCTTTGGTTTCCATTCACAGAAACCATCTGTGTTTGTGGAGATTGATCTGGGAGACCATGCGGAGGAGGTAAAAGCCCTCAGACAACAGAGCCAGGCTTATTGCCGGGAATGCTGGTGCTCGGGGCCCACGAGGCTTGTCCAGGGGACCTGCCCCACATGCATGTGTTGGAGGCTGAGGTAGAGGCAGGGGTCCAAAGGCCACCCTTGCCTCCTCCTTATCCACCAACCTGCATGCATTCCAGCATCACCAGAGATGCTAGGGCCTGGCTCAACCCTCAGGGTGCCCCCAGGCCCTAAGAACCTCTTCTGGGATCATGCTGGGGTGGAATGAAGGGCGCAGACTTGGGAGTCAAGGACCTGGCTTCCACATCTGGCTCTGCCAGTAAATACCCAAGTATTTGAGTACACACCTCCCAGTGCTTCGGTGGTCTCGTTCGTAAAATGAGGATCTTAGCGGCACCCACATCCCAGGGTGGTTCTGTAAAGCTCTCAGAATAGTGCCTAGACCCAGAAAGCCTCAGTAGCAGGTATCACCATCACCATTACCACCACCACCACCACTGCCACCTCGTCCGCATCCTCATCCTCATCGTCATAGTATCATCATTTTCTGTGAAATGAAGTGGTTGACCAAAGGCCTGTCTGGACCCAACACAAGCGTCCCACAATGCCCTCCAGTTCTCAGCTGTAATGGGCAGCTACCTCTGCAAGTTTTCCAGCTCTCTCATGTTTAAGCTCCTACCCAGGGATTGTTTTTTAATTACTTCTTCCAAGTCTTTGCCCTCAGAACACACCGTACAGTAAAGAATGCTGGTTATTAGCTACTCACGAGGCTGTCTTGGAGGCACCATGGGTTTTAAGGACTCAAGGAAGGTCATCCAGTGGCAGAGTTGGGATTACAGTCCAGAAGTCACAGTGGCCCACGTGGAGGGCACAGTTCCTTGGCCAGGGTCCCCCGATTGGCAATTTTCACTTCACGGTGCCCAAACTCATGGGAAGATGCCCAGTGCCGGCACAGTTTCCAGGCCCCCGTCTGATCCTCAGGCAGGTGCATCAGTTCCGGCCTTAATGGCTATGCTTGCCTCCCTCCCCTTGTCCCCTAAACTGCTCCTCCCACTTCCCACAGGTGGTCACAGGCACCATGAAAGAAGAGAAGCAGTCCGAGATGGACATGGGGGGTTCGTCAGAAGACGAGTGAGTGATGCTTATGGGTTTATACACGGAGACGTGGGGGGCTCTCCTCTACCACGGTGTCTGCTGGCCCCACATCCTTCAGGATGGGCAGAACCCCAATGCGTGCCTTCCCCCCTCACCTGTGTGCATAGAGACCCAGCACTGATGAGCCCGGAGGGGCTGAGACGTGAGCAGCAGGACTCAGGCATGACCCTTACCTTGTGGCCCCCTCACCCCACAGCAAGACCCGCTCTCCCCATCCCATCAGCCAACAGCTTGGCCAGACCATGAAGTGGGAGGAGGCAGAGGTGAGAGGGAAGTGTTGCTGTGAGGGTCCTTCCAGCTTCTCAGTTTGGAGTTTTGGCCGCAGAGGTCACTGGGAGGGAGGACCCATCACCTGGCCGGTGTCTCTGCCACACAGGCCGAGCCCCAGGGCTAGGGTAGGAGACACATTTGTCTTGACTACCTACACCCTCTTAGGGGAGAGATTGGGTAGGGCCAGCCAACCCCCGTGAAGTCCTGAGGCCATAAAGGGTGCTGGGTAGGCTGTTAGGTCACCCAAGGGCCCCTAGACTTATTTTATTTTTTTATTTAAAAAATTATTTTTAATGTTTATTCATTTTTGAGAGAGAGAGACAGACTGCAAGTGGGGTAAGGGCAGAGAGAGAGGCAGACACAGAATCTGAAGCAGGCTCCAGGCTCCAAGCTGTCAGCACAGAGCCCGACATGGGGCTTGAACTCATGAACCGTGAGATCATGACCTGAGCTAAGGTCGGATGCTTAACCTAGTGAGCCACCCAGGTGCCCCACTTACTTTTTTATTTAAAAATATTTTTAATGTTTATTGTTGAGACAGACAGAGACGGAGACACAGAGAGAGGGAAGGGCAGAGAGAGGGAGGGACAGAGAATCCCAAGCAGGCTCCACATTGTCAGCACAGAGCATGACGCGGGCCTCGAACCCACAAACAGTGAGATCGTGACCTGGGCCAAAATCAATAGTTGGGTGCTCAAGTGACTGAGCCCCCCAGGCACCCTTAGTTTACTTTAAACAATACAGAGAAACACAAAAAGAAAATAGCAATTTATCCAACTTCCCACTTGGAATTAACAACTATGTTACTACCTTGTCTTATTTAGCTCAAACATTTTTTAAAAGAAATTCTTTTATTTATTTATTTATTTATTTATTTTTTTTTTTTTCAACGTTTATTTATTTTTGGGACAGAGAGAGACAGAGCATGAACGGGGGGAGGGGCAGAGAGAGAGGGAGACACAGAATCGGAAACAGTCTCCTGGCTCCGAGCCATCAGCCCAGAGCCTGACACGGGGCTCGAACTCACGGACCGCGAGATTGTGACCTGGCTGAAGTCGGACGCTTAACCGACTGCGCCACCCAGGTGCCCCAAGAAATTCTAACAGATATTTAGATAAAAGTATATTCTATTCTAAAACTGGTACCTGTCCTTCTAAGTAACTGGCCCAGTGAGGAACAGCTCAGGAAAAACACAGGTTCTGAGTCACCCAGGCCCCTCTTGGGAGCAGGGAGGGTGGCACGGGGGCACACGGGCCCCTCGTGAGCTCTCGCTGGCACACCCCCCCCTCCACCCCGCATCAGTAGCTTTGAGCTGTAGCCCCGAAGCCTTTGCTTACTCGGTGTGTTGTTATTACCACAAACTTTCCCCCAGGTGTGTATGTTCTGTGAGGGAGTGTCACCCAGTCTGGCCTCAGACGTTCCCATGTCCCTGCCCGTGTCTACTCATGCCAGCGTTTGCTAAGAGGTCAGGGCCTCCCTGTCACACCCCCAGATCCAGGCTGGAGGAGGTCAGAGCCGCCCTGTCACACCCCAAATCGAGGCTGCCCCCATGCTTCTCATTGTCTCTGAACGGACGTGGTGATGGACTCAGCCACACGGGTGCAGCGCGGTGGCTTGACTTGCTGCTCCCCCCACCCCCCGCCCCCGGGCCAGACAATCCCGAAGTCACCCACTCGGCCTCATGGTCTCAGCTCCTTACCTGCTGACTCAGTGGCCCCAGAAAACCCGCAAGCCAGGGCCGGCACATAACCAAGCTTGTGTGCTGGGGGGCTGCTGGGCAGTGGGAAGGGGGTGTAGGGGGGCCCTCCATGTGGGCCTGGCCTTCACGCCCCACCAGGTGGTGTCAGGACCACCTGTCTGTCCCACTGCCCTGCTCACCTGCCCTCGCAGTTCTCAGAGCCATGGCTTCTCTGTCCAGGCTCTTTCAGGCCTGTTTCAGATGGTGGGGTTCGGCACCTGCGGGCCAGCCACTGCTTACTGCCCAGTGGGACACTTCAGCACCGAGTTGTGGGGTCCCTGCAAAGGGAAGGGGGGCGGCTGACCCACCCCAGAGGCAGCCTCGGTTGGAAGTGGAGACCCCAGAGACCACCACTGGGGAAAAACTCAAGTTGTGGTGTTCTGGAAACGGGCAGGGGTAGGCGTGGGGCCGAAGGGAGTGGTTTGGCTCGGCTGGTCTTTGAGGTGTTTCATGTTCAGGGGCCCCTTCTGGCTCAGGCCTCCCAGCGCAGAGGACAAAGGCACTGGGTGGGTGGGAGGCAGCTGGTGGGAGGGCCAGCCAGCCTGCCCAGGAGTCTGGCTGTGGGTGCCGGGCCCCGTGCCCCCTGTGCTTGATGGGCGGCATGCATCTGGGGCGCAGGGGTGCTGCCTGTGGCCCTGGGCTCTGAGCTCAGTAGGGGCGGCACCTGTCTCTCCCCCGCTCGGCCCGCTGTCGGCCCCTAGGACCAGGACCAGCTGGGTGTGCTGCATCCCTTACTCCACCAGAAGGAAGGCCAAGGACAGTGTGTAACAGCTCTGGACGAGGTAGTTCTCACCAGGACAGGGCTGGGGGCCGAGGGGGCATCTAGAGGGGACAGGAAGCAGAACAGAGGGGGCTGGGCTGCTCACCTGATCTCCTGGCCTCCTCGGTCCCGCAGAGACCTGGGAGGGAGGGACGGGGGACGCAGACAGGAAGCTCTAAGAAACGCCACTTGAACCATTTCAGGGCCCCGATGACCACCCAGGTGTGAGCCACTGACCCGCTGGGTGAGCAATGACACCATCTTTTAAAAAGACACAATAAAGCATGAACAGAAGGTGTTCTCTCTCTCTGGTGCCTCTTGAGGGATCCCTACCCCTTCCTTCCATGCATCTCACTCCCTGAAATGTAACTGGGGGGAGGGAGGTGAGTTCAGTGACAGATAACTGACCCCCCCCCCCCAGGTCACATGTGCATGGTGGTGGCCGTGACCACGCAGCCCTAGACTTGGCCCCAGGTGTACCTGAGGGGTCCAAGCCCCAACACAAGGGGCCCCGAGGCAGGGTAGGCATTGTTCCTTGAGGACCTGGGGGTGAGCTTTGCCACAAGCAGACAATCTGTGCAGCCGGAGTGGGAGCTCCCAGTGCCAGAGGCTGCACTAGGGCCTTGCCTCATCCGGCTTGGCTCCAGGGGTAGGGGCTTGAGGGGGTAGGGACTTGAGGGGGAGGGGCTTGCAGGGGGAGGGCACAGAGGGAGGCTGAGCAAAGGGTGGGGAGTCCTGCGTTCGTCATCCAGGTCTCAGCAAACTGCCACAGGCCAAGTGGGCAAAGAACTTCAATTTCATGTGGTCTGACCTGCGACTGAGAACCCAGCAGATGCACTGGCTCACACTCACTCACATGCACACACACCCAGAAGTGCATACTGTACATGCACATCTACACACGTGCGTGCACATTACACTTGTACCCACGCCGGCAGGTGGTCACACCCTCGTGCACATACACACACCCACGTGGGTAGGCGGTCACACCCACGTGCACATACACACACGTGCACCTACACACACACATGCACACACACACACTTGGGCAGGCGGTCACACCCACGTGCACATACACACACGTGCACCTACACACACATGCACACACACACACATGGGCAGGCGGTCACACACACGTGCACATACATACACGCACATAAAGCAACCTCAAGCACGCAAGAGGGCGTGGGCCAGCGACAAGCATCTCTGAGGGTGAGGAACATCAGGGCCCCAAGGTTGGAGGAGTCAGACGCCCGCTGTGTGCGCAGGTGGGTTGGGAAGTGGGCGGGCGCCTCCATCTCTCGCTGCATCCACCAGAGAGCAGGGAGGCCCCGGAGCAGCTGATCCAATCATGGAAACCGCTTCCCTGGCCAGTCGGGTGGGGCTGTCATGTGACCAGGTCCCAGAAAAGGCCGCCCTGCTGAGTGCTCCCCATGTGCTGGGGGTTCAGACAAGCAATACACAGAGGACCTCCCACACCTTGGAGGCTGGGGGCCGCGGCTCATCCCCATCCCGCCCCCCCACCACGAGATGTGGAATACTGCTTCCCAGCCCCCAAAGAGATGGCCCCTGTCCTGTCCAACCCCTCACTGCTACCACCAGCTAAAAGGGTACCTCAGAAGCTTCTGGACAGACGGCTGGTCTGCCCCTTGGCCAGGATGGGAGGAGAAGGCCTCAGGGCCAGGGCCCTTGCTACAGAGCAGCACAGGCCACAGCTGTTAGCCACAGGCCAGGAGGGTGACTGGGCCCAGGGGGGGCCCCTGGCCATGTACCCCACTATCTTTTCGTTGTCTGTCCCTTGCCATTGCACGTGGCTGCTGGCCTCTAGGGGCCTGGGGAGCAGGGACACCCCATGTGTGCTTGGTTGTGACCTTTCCCTGGTTTAGGGTATAAATTCTCCCAAATCAGATGCATGTTTGACTTTTCATTGGGCCTCTGAACCTCACGGTTGGAGGTACTTTCGTTCCATGACATTGGGGGTATCTGCAGGGAAGCCGGTCCAGGGCAGGCCCCAGGGTAACCAGAGGGACTTGGCTTGCAGGGCAGGCCCCAGGGTAACCAGAGGGACTTGGCTTGCAGGTGTGGTGGTTGTGGCTCTGGCCTTCTGCTCCCACAGCAAGCCCGGGGGGGGGGGGGGGCAGCGGTGGCTCTTGAAGGTGGGGACACACAAGGAAAGCTCCAAGCCTCCATCCATCATCTGCCAACGCCTGCCAGCCGCACCCCTGCCCTCGCCGAGGCTTCCACGGGGGAGGTGCAGCCCGTGCAGCAGTGGGGCCTTTCATTCGCTGCTGGAACCCGGAGGGAACCCAGAGTGTCCGGGCTGAGCCCTGGGCTGCCATCTGCTGGCAGCGGGGGGAGCTGACTCGGCCCCGTCCCAGCTCTGGGAGGCATGGGAGGCATGGTCAGGGTGGAGTGACCTGGCAGGTGGTGAGGGCAGGACAGGACGCCCCCTGTGTGGGCAATGAGATGGCCCTGTAAACTTGGGGGGAATGAAAATCCCATCGTCTGGGCTGCCTGCGAACCCTCTCCTGGCTTCCCCTTGTTCAGGGGCCCTCTGGTCCTCTGGGTCCCCTGCCTCAGCCTGCCAGCAGCCCTGAAGCAGGCTCCCTGGTGGCATTTTCTGTCACGAACAGGCTTGGCCAGTGGTCCCAGGTGGTGATCCCCTGTTGTCCCTGGCCGCAGGCCTGACCTGCCCCGCTGGCCCCCTCCTACTCAGACACCTATGAGAGAGGCTTACAGAGCCCTCCGGGGGCAGGGACAGGCCAGGCCTCATCCTGCCTCCACATCTCTGATGGGGCCGCACCGGCTACACACGGCCTTTCCTGCAGACACCCCGCGGCCTCGCCCCCAGCCTATTCTCTCCAGTGGTGTTTCCCCCCCAAATCCAACATGCATCTTGCTTGTGGGTAATATGGGAGCTCACAAAAAGCATTTAAGTTTTCTTCTAGTTACTTGCAGATTCTCAATATTTTAATGTATTTCTCTGGAGCGTGCCCTCTCTCCTCTAGAAAGATCTCTGTATGGAGAGAGACGGATACATACAATGTTTACGAGACTGGGGTCACCCTGCACCCACCTCTGTTCACCAGGTTTCATGTCACAGGCACCTTCCTCGGCGCCGCCCCTGAGTATTTGCTGAGCACCGGCATGAGCCTCTAGCGCCTCCAGGAGCTTCCACTCCAGTGGGGGGCGGGGGGCAGACGGCGGCGGCCAGCGCGGTTTCCTTTGTCTCCACGTCGTTCCGCAGAAGCGAACCTGGTCACTTGAAGTGACCTGCGGTGGGGGCGGCGCCCCAGGACACGGTGCACTGCCAGGGTCACTGCCATGTGAAAATGTCGCGCGGGTCCCAGCAAGGGCTGAGAGCTGTTGTCTGCTCTGCGCCAGGCCCAGTAAACCGTCCTGATTGGTCCTGCAAATTTTAAGTCATTAATTCCACAACGACCCACAAGCTGGGATCTACTCTCAGACCCATTTTGTAGCTGAGTCGGGGGGGGAGGGTGGTGAAGGACTCCGGGGGACACCGGTCACAGCGGGGTCACAGCGCCCACCTGTCTCCGCTCTTGCTGCTCCCCTGGCCTCCGATCCGCGCGGCGCGAGGGTCGCTTCTCCCACCGCGCCCGGAAAGCGGAAGGCGCTTGCACAGTGCGCCCCCTGGTGGCACGCTCGGTGCGGCGTCTCACCACTTCTGCCCTTCAGCGGGCAGGTCACCGCCACCACCCAAGAGGAGGCGATGGCGAGTCGCTTCATTACTAGTAGATAACTTTAACTCTCATTATTCACTAAAGGGGAGGCTGCAATGCAAATGCATTGTTGGACATCAGTTCAGGGGCAGGACTGGGGGAGTGACCCAGACACTCTGTGCTCTGTGGTCAAGTTCCCAAAGCAGGCACTCCCTGCCCTCCTACCTCATGATCCCGAGGCCCCCCAGCCCTGTCCCTGGCACCTCTGTTTAGAGCATCCTGGGTGCCTCCCAGGCCTGGACAATCCTTGGTTCATGTGGAAACTCACCCCAAATGGATCCTTCCCACGATCCCTGAAGTATTTCATTCCATAAAACAACAGGTGAAGCTCCCTCACGGTGCGGTCATCCTGAGGCCTTTTATGAGCCCTGGTGTCACCAGGTGCCCCAGTCCCCAGCCGTGTGGGGAGCTGGAGGGCCTGCTTTGAAAGACAGGAGCTCAGGGAGGGCGAACTGCCCCTTGCACGAGGGTCGGAGGCTGCTGAGGCCTTGGGAGGTGAGAAGCTTACCAGGGAGAGCACCCGCGGGGGGTCTTCTGGGGCCAGCCCGAGCCTGGGCAGAGGCAAAGGTGCACATGCCTGGAGGCTGTCCCCTTGGCCTGTTGCCCCAGAGCACAGCCTGCCTGAGACTCCCAGCCAGGTGTCCTGGGAGGAGGGGGAGGAGGAGGGCAGCCCTGGAGGCAGAAGAGAGGGATGGGGACCGGGATGGGAGGCATGAGCCCTAGTTAGGCCCAGGCCTCCCCAAGGTCTTTCCTCCATTTGTTTTGAGGGGCAGGTTTTCACGGAGGTGCAAGTGTCCACAAAGCAGGAGGTTTGCAGCCACTCAACGACTTTTGGGTCATGCTGGGGTCAGCTGGGCCCAGGACCTGGCCTCGGTGTGACGGTCTGTGACCAACGTGACCTCTGCTGGGAGCAGGAGAATGTGCCCTCTGGGCTGCAGGGTTAGATGAATTCTATTCCGACAAGGCCTTGAGACCCAGGGGGAGTGGGCAATCCCATTACACAGATAAGAAAACTAAGGTCGCAGCGTCAGGGAACACAGGTTCCAAGGGAGCCAGGTCCACATCCTGGTTCTGCCCCCACCAAGCCAGTCCGGATGCCCCACTGGCCTCCAGTCCTCCACCTAGGTCCCTGGGGACCTGGAAAAGGCAGGGTCCTCATGCCCCGCCCACAAGGGTCCCTCAGACACACGCCAATGACCCTGTGCTCCCTCTGATCCCGCAGCCGCTGGATCCCCAGGGAGACAGCCTTGTCCCTCCCTGGTGGGCACGCACCCACTTCTGGATTCATCCCCCGGGGAGCTGCGTCCTGCGCCTCATGTTCTAAGCACCCCCCTCTCAAAGCGGCACCCCGGGCGCTATCACGTCTCTGTCTTCGTTGCTTCAGAGCAACTTCACTGCTGTCCATCAGGAGACAGGCTTCTGTCTTCAACCGACTGGACCTGAAGCCCAGGGACAGCCCCTCAGGGCCGCCTGGAGCCACACCGTTGGCTGCCGCTGGCCGGCCAGGTGTGGAATCCTGGGGGGGGCGGGCACATGCACTGATACCTTCAGTCACACCCAAACACTTAACTTGCCTGTGTGACCTTGAGAAGCTTGTTTCCCAGTCCCCACCCACCCTGCAAATCTCTGTTGTGGGGGAATTGCTCAAGCCAGCCACACACAGGACCTATGAAGGAGCCCTTCTGGAAATTTCCCAGGCTGGGCCGCAAAGCCAGCAGCCAGTCAGAGCCTGGTCCCCTCCATTTGGGCCTCTGACCACTGACATGGGGTCGTGTACAAGCTGTCCTGGTGCTGTTTCCTTCCTGATAGAGGATGGGGACACAGATCCCAGGAAACAGGTCTGAAGGAGGGGCTTGGACAGCCCCCCCTGCTCTGTTTTCCTCCGCCTGAGGTTTCGGTCTCGTCTCGGCACCCCTCCATTGCAATCTGGGCTCCAGTCTCTGTTTGGCATGGTTTTCTACATAAATTATTGGGAAATGTGATTTCCCTGGTTCCTCTGACACACACACGTCTGTTTCAGTCGCTGGTTTTCTTTGCAAAATGCAAACCAATGTCCAACTTTGAGACACATGATGGGGTGAGGGGCCACTTAAGCTCCCTGGCTAAGGGCTGGTTAGTGAGCAACGAGGGCTGGATGTGGAGGGGCTGAGGTCTGAGCAGGGGAAGACAGATCCAGGTGGGGTGTGGGGCCAGCAGGGTCACCGGCCAGCCCATGACTGTGATGGGCTCCCCAGGTCCAATGCCTGCTGGTACCAGTCCCAAAGCATGAGGGGCCATCACCTCATCCAGCACAAGCCTTGCTGGAAGAGGGGTCCTGGAGGGGAAGGCTTGTGCCCAGCTTTGCTCACATCTGTTCCCCGCACAAAGGACTGAGCTCCAGCGGGTGTCCAGAGGTCAGAACAGAGTGCCCCCTCCCTCTGCTGAGACCTCCCCATCACTGTGTGGGAGCCAAGAGCAGGCAGTGCGAACACCACTTCCCGATTCTCTGGCACCAAGGCATTGGCTGTCCTGCGATCCCACTCTGGCACTCCTGGAGCCAGCATGGACCCTGCAGGCTGCGGGCTCCGTCCTGAGAGGCTCCCCCACTGCAGAGCTGACTGACGCGGAGACCCCTGGTTCCTGCGCTCTGCCAGGGACTGCGAAGCAGAGCTTGGTGAACTTCACCATCCAAGAGTTTTTATCTTCATGTTGAGGGTGCGATGGATCCAATCTCCGGCCACTGGGGATGAGCTCAAGCAGCAGCCTCCCCGGGGTCGTGTTCCCCTGGCCAGGAGCCAGGAGTTCGGTGTGGGAGAAAGGGGTCCTTTGTGGATAGCAAGTGATACTGTGCTCACTTGGGAGGCTGCACGGGCTTGGGGAGCCCAGTGCTGGAGTGGGGACGAAGGGGGCACCTGGGCTTGCCTGGCTCTTTGTCTCCCGCAGCAACGCCCTCTGGCACTCACACTTCCATCAGATTCATCCCGAAGTATTTCATGTTGTCGATGCCTGAAACATTCACTTCCAGGGTCTTTCTTGCCCCTCCCATAACCGGCCCCTCCCCCACAGCAGGGGCATGGCCATGGTCTGCAGGGTTTGATTGTCCTTGAGAAAAGCAGGGGGTCCCTTCTGCAACATGGTGCCTGTGTGTTCCGTCCAGCACTGGGTTTTCCTACACCGGCTCTTGGGAATTATAAGAAACGCCCCTCAGGTCCCACAGCGGGACGTGAAGACAGCCTGAGCCCTGCCCTGTGGCTGCTTTGGTTCTCTGGAGCTTTCGGCGTGCCAAGGCTTGACGCGGGTTCCTGGAAAAGGCAGGACGAGCAGTCAGGGCTCACAGTCCGGAATTACAGGGGAAGGAGCCAGGACGGCACACATCATGCCCCCAACCCCTGGGTCCTGCACAACATGTCCCAGGCAGATGGCATGGAGATCTGACTCCCAGAGATAGTCTACTGGGGGAGGGGATGGAGCTGGGACCCTCCCAAAGGTGACTGCTGGCTGGTGGTACCCAAAGGGGCCTTGCCTTGGGGTTTCTTACACCCCCACTGCCTGCTTGTTCCCACGGCAGTGTGTCCAGGGACCTGCTCCTGTCAGCCAGAACACCTCCTCTACAGGTTCGTGCATTGGCAGTTTGAGAATCAGATGTAGGTGCCCAGGGCCACGGTCAGCAGGAGAGCCCCACGCGTGTGCTGGAATCTGCGAGGGAACACCTGGCCTTTTCAGCAAGTCTTTCCGAGTCCCGGCTCCAGTCCCCATGCATATGTTTTTCCCAGGCCCTCTTGGCTCCTTCTAGAATCTGTGCAAGCCCTCGCTCATCCTGGGTCCCATCACCTTGGGTGAACAAACAGGACTGTCAGACTCTGAGCTCCCTGCTCCCCAAGGAGCCATTGGCCAAACTCTTGGTGACCACAGGAGGCAGGAATAAACCCCGTCACCAGCTCCCTTACTTCTGCAGGGGCATACAATGTCAGAGCCCCAACTCCATCCCAGGGCCGCTCGGGGCTGCACCGCGGACTTGCCCTGGTTGGTGCTCTGGGCTCATGGGCCCCCGCCCAGCAAGCACCCCTGCCTTCTGCTTGTGCAGGGTTGTGGAGGGAGGGGTGTCCACAGCATTAAGGGACACGGTTTTCCATGCACCCTACTCTGAGCACAGAGCCCTGCCCCTCACACCCAGCAGCTTCCTCACCTGTTATGATTAGCAGTGCCCTCGTCTGCCTCCAGAGAACGGCCACAGCACACACACAAGGGCACGCATGGATGTGCACATACTGTGGGACCCTGTCTGTGTCTGTCTGGCCTTGGGGCCTCCTCCCCTCCTTGTCCTGCCTCTGCCCTGGCCTGGGGTGCACGGCCACAGCAGCAGCTCCCCTGTTCTTGCCAAAATAGCTTAGGGCATTACAGGGCAGCCCTGGTGTCATCAAGGTCACCCAGCGGCCCACTGGGCAAAGGGCACTGGGTGTCACATATGATTAGCTCCAAGATAGCCCAGTTGCTGGACAATTTTTCAGCACATGCCACCCTTCCCAGTGGCCTTCCCACTCAAGTGACCACCGATCTGGGAATTTCTGTGGGAATCATGCTCCAGTTTAAATTCTTCCCAGATAGGATACAGCGACACAGCCTCAGACAGACTGGCCGTGCAGGGTGCTCACTTAGCACAGAGCTGACAAACCCAACCATCTAACCAGGCTGAGTACTTAACCCAGCTGACCACCTGACCCAGCTGACCACGTACCCAGCTGACTACCTGCTCAGTTGAGCATCTACCCCAACTAACTACCTAACTCAGCTGACTCTCTAACCCAGCTGACTACCTAACCCATTTAACTACCTGACCCAGCTGACTACCCAGGCCAGCTAATTACCTAACAGAGCTAACCCCTACCCCAATGACCATCTGACCCAGCTGACCACCCAAGCCAGCTAACTACCTACTCTGTGTACCACCTGAGCCAGCTGCCTACCCAGACCATCCCTCTAAAGCAGCGGCTCCCCGGGAGAGGGTTCCGTCTGTCACATGGGGCGGTGGGCACTCAGCGCTTGCAGTGTTCAGGACGCCCCATCTCAGAGAGCAGGCCTGCCACACTGTGATCACGAGGACGGCCTGATCCCGTCTAAACCGTGGGAGCCACACCAATCATGTGATCCAGAGGGATGTGTGTGCCTTCCCTCCATGCGCCACGCTCCTGAGATGCTTGCCCGCTTGTGTGCTCGCTGAGCACCTGTGGGGTCTCTGCCAGACAGCAGGCAGACCCCAGGGGGAGAGCTGGGCCTATGTGGTACTCTGGCTTTTGTAGGATAAAGTGAAAACACCCTGGCAACGAATGCCAAGTTCTGTGAGCATCCTTAACCTTGTGAACACGTACCCCTAACACGCAGGTAGCTGTGGGCTTGTGCCCTGCACTCTGGGCCACCGTGCAGTGAACTGGATCCTGGGGGTGAATTATCCTCCTCTGAGTATTGACTAACCAGCAAATGTTGGCCTTGGGTGGTGACCATGGATGTCCACTGGGTTCTGCCTTAGGTCTTGGCTTGTCTGCGGACGGCACAAGGCTGACAATCTCCATAAATCTTCTCAAGTGTGGGAGAGAGGGTCAACAGGGAGAAAGCAGACTCAAGACTCCACATCTCTCAGTAGACAAATGGGCGAGCCCACAATTAAGCATCACACAGGTGAATCGTCTATACTTTGCTTCACGTGAAACCAGCCTGGGGACCTCGACTCAACAGCAGTTCACAGAAGGAAGATCCTGTGGTTTTCAGTGGACAAGTCACATGAGCCACGGTATGGCCAGGTAGTATCTGGGAGAGGGCAGTCTGTCTGCTTTCCCCGTGAGGGCCCCGTTGCACCCCTGGAGGGCCCTGTCTCGTGCCCAAAGGGTCACACCCAGCTCAAACACACACTATTAGCACAGTTAAAACCTAAACCATCAGCCACAGTGTTGGCCATCCAGAGGGCACTTGCAGGGAGGTGGTGTGGGTGTCGAAGCAGCTGAAACCTAGCATGTGAGACACAGCTAAGGAAACAGTTCCTCCTCGGGCACAGCACCTGAGGGACGCAAAGCACCTGAAGAAGCTTCAGGCTGCTTTGCTCCTGTACCACCGGGAGGAGCCGCTGATTCCAACTCCACATAAGGACCTTTTTCTACATCAGAGCCTGAAACCTGACGGGGCTCACGACGGCCCTGGCGGCCAGCCTGCCTCGTGATTGGTGCTAGAGAGCCGGGGAGGGGGCCCCAAGGACTTCGCCTCGAGGTCTGCCTCAAGTGCCCGGTTAGGGTGGCTGTCTGCCGAGTCTCATGCTGAAGTCTCACTTCTTCTTAGGACACAAATCCTGAGGCTTTGCAAACTCTGCCCTCTGGTTTTAGTGCCCAGTGGTGGCTGTGCCTGTAGAAATGAGTGCTGTGCCTTTCCTGGCTTCCTATTTCCCACCCCCACTATCTGCTGACAGGGGTCCTCCTGGAAGAGGAGGTGTTCACGTGGTTATTCCTTGGCACGAGCTCGGGCACAGGTGTTCTGTCCTGCATCACCACGTGTGTGGCTGCTGCCAGGGTCCCTTCTGTGGCCACTGGCAGTGTCTCCACACTGTGCCCTGTGTCCTTCAACAAGCTCTTACTTTTCTAATTAATTAAACTCGGGAGCGTTTCTTGGTTCCCCAGCCCCACAGGACGATCCAGGCTCACCTTGTGTTTTCCCTGCCCCAGCGAGGGGCGCCCCAGCCACTTCTCCAAGGGCCTGGGTCCCACTGAAAAGTGAAAGCTCAAAGAGGAGATTAAGATAGTAGGAGAGGGGTGGCTGGGTGTCTCAGTCTGTTAAGCATCCAACCTCGTCTTGAGTCGTGGTCTTGTGGTTGGTGAGTTCGAGCCCCACATCGGGCTCTGTGCTGGCAGCTCAGAGCCTGGAGCCTGCTTCAGATTCTGTCTTCTTCTCTCTCTGCCCCTCACCCGTTTGCTTGCGCACTCTCTCTCTCTCTCAAAAATAAATAAACATTTAAAATTTTATTTTTTTTTTTTTTTTTAGAAAAGATCATAGGAGAACACATCCTGAACAGGGACTTGGTGAGGGGTCGGAGACAAACCTCTCTCCCCAGGCAGCTGCCACCCAGGGCAGGACGCACCAGCGCCAACAGCTAGAAGGGGGGAGGAAGGAACCAGGCAAAGCTGTCGACTGCAGACGGTGCTGGGCCCGGCGTGCTCTCAAGGCCGCTGTGAGGTGCAAGCTGCCCTTTCCCGCACTTTTAGACGAGGGCGCACGGTCACGCCTGCTCTTGCTGGAGAGGCGCGCGTGGTCCCGGCAGAGGCAGTGCGGGCCTGGCGCCGTAAAACCCCTCCTTCTCCAAGGACACGCTTCACTGGCCCAGCCCCAGCCCGAGTTTTCCGAGGGAAAGGTGGAAAGACGAGGGTCTCCTGCTTCAGGGTGATTTCTCTGGGGGGGGCGCCTGGTGCCGCCTTGTCCTTCTGCGCCCGGGACCGGCCAGCACTGCCCTGGTCTCCAGGGCCCTCGTGCATTGGGCCCAGACCCCTCCAGTCTCACACACCGAGAGTCCTTCGCAGGCGGAGCTGGAACCAGGAGGCGCTGGCTGGCAGGGAGCAGCATCCCAGGCTGTGGCCCCTGCTCTGCGAGGGCATGGAGGCCATTCTGGGGACACGGGCAGGGGCCGTGTCTCCACCTGTTCTCACTGGCCAGCTCACTCACGGGGTCTGCATGCCCCCACCCCCCAGTCCCCTCTGCCTGGCACCTGGTTTCTCTATGACCCCAGCTAATCCCTTTCACCGTGAACCACCTTTAACACTTCCAAGACTTTAGACCTATGACCCATCTGGTCCTTGCATAAAAACCTCCAGAAACAGGTATGGTCATTAGCTCTATTTTGCAGATGACAGGTTGGCCATAGAGAGGTCAGCATGCTGGCCCAAGACACACAGCACATCAAAAGGAGCCTGGGACTCCGGGCCATGAGGTCAGTCAGGGCCTGACCTCTCCCTTGCTTTGGGGGCTAAGACTGGTATTTGTGTCCATTTTACAGGTAAACAAACAAGCAAACCCAGGCAGCCTCAAGGCTTCAGGCCCAGGATTCCCTCAGGCACGTCTGCAACCCTCTGTTCTGGGTAGTGCACCCAGGCACCCCCTGTCCTGAAAGGTGACCCATCATGGCTCCGGGGGCACAGGGCAACTTCAGGAAGGCTTCCTGGCCATGAGGGAAGCTGAGCTTCCAAAAGGGAGCAGGTCAGCCCGGCAAAGGCTATTTGGAAGGGGTGCTGGGCCGCAGGGATGTGTGTGTAGTTCCAGATGGGGTGAGGAAGGCCCTGACCACAGTGACACCCACAGAGCACACGTCTCCCCCGAGACACCCGTGTCTCCCTGTCCAGGGACCTGTGGGTGTGTCCCCTTCACTGGTAAAAGGTCTTGGCGGGTGGGGTGAAGATAGGAATCTTAGGTGGGAGATTGTCCTGGGTGGTGACCCCGGGGGCCTTGTGAGAGGGGCAGGCTGGCGAGAGGCGGAGGGAGACAAGTTGGGGAGGGCTTGGAGGTGGGCCCCCCCCACTAGTCAGTGAGGAGCCTCCAGATTTGTAGGACAGTGTTATCTTCAGTGTTACCTTCAGCTGGTGCGTCTGCGTAATGTGTTCCCGCAGCCACAGGCCATCTCCACCTGGGAGAAGCAGTCAGGTTACCCCCGCAGTCGGTGAGTCTGGGCTCCCGGAGCCACAGGCCTCAGGCACGGACGCTGTCACGAAAACAGCATACCTGAGACTGCCTGGTGGGCAGGCACCGTGGCCGTGATGTGGGCCGGATTCCAGCTGTGGCCTGGGGACGTGCACAGCTCCTGCCCACGCCCTGTGCCACTGCTCACTCCCTCTCGGACCAGGGCCCTGTGCGTGTGCCCAGGTGATTTCCCACTTAGGAACCAGGCACGCCCACCCAGTCTGGCCCCCAAAGGACTCTCATTTCTTGCTCCTGACTCTGAGCTTTTGGACTGGATGCCACCCTAAGATGTCTTAGCGTCCCAGCACTAACAAGCATCACCCGTGACGGACCCTGCGTTCTCTCGTCAGCTGGGTCCTGCACAATTTCAGGTCTTACGACCGTATGTGGTCTGTGTGTGTTTCGTACAGCGCAGGCTTTTCTGGCTGTAGGCAGTTTACAGAGTTGCTGGTTTTAGCGGACATGTGGCTCAGAGCCTGGCAGGAAGCAGCCATGATGTTCGCTGCTCCATGAAGCAATTGCGGAGCCCCTGTTTTGTGCCCGGCATCTCGCCAGAGCAGAGCCGAAGGAAGACGTGAAAAAGAACGCACGTTCCCAGCCACCAGCAGCTGTCGCTACCCAGGAACCCTGGAGGGCACAGCACGGTTTACCCCCAAACAGTGGTTACCATGGGAACGAGAAAGCTGGAAGACAGGTTGCCGCTGAGAGACAGATGTCAGGGGACCCATGCTGCCAGTTTCTTCCTCACCGAAGAGGAGGACCTTCGTGTTCTGAGAGGTATTCAGAGGACAATTTGAAATGCAACAAAAGCTAGGGCTGGTGGGGTCAGGGAGGCGGCTGGGACCGGAGGCCAGCCAGCCCAGCGCACTGTTTGTTCTGGCCTGGCCAGGCCGTATTTCACAGCACGCAGACCTCAGCCAAACGTCTGCTGCGGAAACGCACACGCTGGCCAAGTCGGCCTGGGGCTGAGGAAGACTTTTAGGGCCAGCTGATGACGCTGGGGGCTGAGGCATGGAGGACCAGGCCGGACTCGGGAGGAGAGACCCCAGGGAGGCCCGCTCTCCGTGGTCAGGATCTCGGGCGTGGCGGGAGGAGGGTTTAAGGTCACTTGTGAGGTCAGACTCCAAGGAGTGGGCTCTAGTAGGGGAAGAAGGCCCTGGTTCCCTGGACCTGGAGGGAAGAGCTGGAAGCCGACTTACCTCAAAGATGTTTCCCCATAGAGACCATGCCCTGACCTTACTCTGGAGGGATATGGAGGCCCAGGCCCCATCTTAAGAAGTGGGGTTTTCTCATTACAGCCCCTCCCAGCTGGTTTCTGGAGACCTTCAACCAGGGTTCCTGGTCAGTGCTACCATATCACCAGTTACAGCACTTAGCTCTGAGTTAGTTCACATGTGAACCCATTGGGACCTACAAGCTGGACCGGGTCACCTGAGGTGGGGGTGTGATGCAGAGCCCGAGGGGTGTGAAGGATGGTAGGGTTCAGACAGGTGCACCACAGCCAGAAGGGGGGGGTCCGTGGGTCCCCAGGCGGTTGCCCTGGATGTGCCCACGGTCAGCCCAGGGAGCAGATGGAGGAGATTAGGTTGAAATGTCAGGTTAGCACCAGGCTGCCAAGGGCCTTGAATGCCAGACAAGAAGGAGGCGCCCTACCCTGTGGGCAGGGCCCATGGTGCTTGGAGGACAGCTCCAGGAGGGACGTTGGCTTGTCCACACGGACCACATAGGGCCCGAGGATGTGGGCCACCTAGTCACGGCTTTTAAAGTGTTTGTTTCTTTATTGAATTAAAATTAAAGTACAATCAACTGCATATACCTAGAGTGTGTAATTTGATTGTTTTTGGACATGTGCACGCGCTCAGGAAACCGTCTCCACAAGATAACGAGCACTTCCAACCCCTCAAGGGCTGCCCATCCCATCTCTGCCCAACCCCGGAACCAGTCATCTGCCCCTGGTCACTGTAACCATTCACATGATGTGAATTTTCTACGATTGGGCTTGTACAGACTCATTTCTGAGACGCATCCATGCGATCGCACACGCTTACTTTCTTCTTGTTGCCAAATACGCTCCCTTGTATGGCTCACGATGGTGTGCACGTGTGTTCGCCAAGTGGGGGGCTGTTGTGGTGGCATCCATCATAAGTGTGGCCTTGGGCACACATCTTGCTGCTGACTCTGTTTCTTTCGGGTAAACTTCTATCAGTGGGGTGGTTGGACTGCATAGTCGTGTATGTTCACATGATTTGCAGCTTCTTTTTCCTCAATGATGTCCTTTGAAGAGCAAAAGTTTTTAACTTCTGTGAAGGCAAATTTATCCATTTAAATATTTGTTTCATGCTTTCTGTGTTCTGAGGAATCTTTGCAAATGAATTGACATAGACGATGCTCTCTGTTCAATTATGTGTGTGCGTGTATCACGTGAGACAGCCCTGGCTTTGCCCCATAAAGACACTGAGCACGTCCAACACTCCACACTGCCTTCTCCAAGTATCCTAAAATGTGAATTGTTTCCACAAGGCAACCCAGCAATGCACTCCTGGGAAGTTATCTTAGAGAAATGAAAATCTATATCCGCACGAAACTATACACGAATGGTCACAGCAGCTTTATTCGTGTTAACAAAATTCTGCAAACACCCCAGATGTCCTGCAGTAGCTACACAAACTGTTGCCACCCTCAGAAGGGAACACCACTCGGTAATAAACAGGAATTAGATACTGATAGACACACAAGGGCATCGTGCTGGCTAAAAGGTTCGACCTCAAAGGTTGTACGATATTCCGTTTACATAGTGTTCCTGAAATGACAAGTTACAGAGATGGAGAAGAAACCAGGGGTTTGGGAAGAGGCAGCATGCAGGAGCCCTTTGTGTGACCAGACAATTTTGTGTCTTGAATGTGGTTGTGGTTTCAGGAATCTATACATCACAGAATCACTGCACAGCAACATACCCGAATAACTGTCCGTCTAAAGTCACCCAAACGCTGCAGGCTAGTTAATTGTGTTGTGACAACATCGAGTTATTGGTTTTGACAATTTACTGCCATTATGCAAGTTTCCACCGTTCAGGGGTATGTGGAGTCGTTCTGTACTGTTTTACAACTTCTTGTGAAGTTATAATTAGTTCAAAATTCAAAGTTAAAAATACAGATACTTAGAAATGAATTTAACAAGAGATATTATGGTGAAATTTAAAAACATTGCTGAGAGAAATTAAGAAAGACCTACATAAATGAAGAAATATGGTATTCATGCCAGGGAAAACTCAATATTGTTAAAATTGTTAAAATGCCAATCTCCCCAGATTAATCTCTGGAATCAACACAGTCCCTATCAGAAACCTTGCAGGTTTTTTTTTTTTTTAAGGAGAAATTGACAAGCTAATTCTAAGGTTTATACAGAAATGCAAAGCATTTAAAGTAACCCAAGCAAACATAAAAAAAGAACAAAGTCAGAGAATTCATATAACTTGATCTCAAAGCTTATTAATAAGGCAACCATAATCCAGACTCTGTTGCCATCACTGCAGGAGGCAAAGAGTCAGCAGCACAGGACACAGCACACAGACCCCAGAAATGGACCCACTCAGATATAGTCAGTTGGGTTTTGACAAAGGTGCCGAGGCAATTCAGGGGGAAAGAACACTCTTTTAACAAATGATGCTGTGTCACTTAGACATGCACACACAATGAAACAAAACAAAAAAATCCCCCAAACTCTTGCCTCACACCACACAGAAAAATAATTAACTTCAAAGAGATCCTAAGTCTAAATGTGAGAACTATAACGATAAAACTTAGAGCGGAAATATAAGACAAAATCGTAGTTACCTTTAGTTTGGGAAAGATTTCTGAAATATAGCGCAAAAGTTCAAACTATGTGATCACCATCGATGAATTAAATTTCATCAATCTGAAAGTACTCACGTTCAGAAGGCACTAGAGAAAATGAAAAGGCAAGCAATAGAGCAGGAGAAAATATTTGCAAGACATACATCCGACACAGAAGTTTTATCTAGAATTTATAAATAATTCTTACAACTCGATAAGAAGACAATTCAATTTAAGGACATGCAGAATATTTGAACGGATGCTTCATCAAGGCAGATATGTGGATGGCCAAGAACCGCACAAGAAGATGGGTACCATTCAGTCACCGGAAAATGCAAGTTGCCACCATAATGAGAACCCCACGCACCAACCAGAGCAGCTAAAATTAGGCTCGCCGGCCAGCCAAGACTTGGCAAGCAGGTAGGGTACCTGGAAGTCAGAGACTGCTGGCAGGACTGTGGAATAATAAAACCACTTTGGAAAATACTTGGGTAGTTTCTTAAAAAGTTAAACTTAGGATCATATGATCCAGACATTCCTGGTACATGAATGTTCATAACTGCTTCACTTTTAACAGTGCAAATCCAGAAGCAACCCAAATGTGCACCAGCAGGTGAGCAGATACACAAATTAAGACATGGTCACACAGCAGAACACTACTCGGCACTAAAAAGGGATGAATCGTTGGGTTCATCTGAAAATAATCACGCAGCTTAAACCAGGTCAGGCAATAGAAGTGTGCGTAGTGTATCATTCCGAGTATAAAAAATTCCACAACGTGCGAATTCTTCTGTGGTGACAGAAACGATGGAGACGCCTGGGCAGGGAGGGGGCGGACAGAAGCATTGGGGGTGGAGGGCCTGCCTTGACCACCCACTCACCTCCTACCTACTCCCTCCCAGGGCATCTGGGCATCCGGGCATCTGGGCATCAGCTGTTTCTGGCCCCTTGCCAGCCCTCAAGGCCCCCGCTGGGCATCACCTCCCTGGGATCACACCAGGTGGGGCCCAGGCCACAATCCTTGCCTCCGTGGCCCTGGGCCACAGCTCAGGAGCCCTCATCCCGGTCTGTGGCTCTGGTGTCAGGGTCCCCAGGTGACGAGAAACTTATGGAGGAGAGAGATTTGGTCCTCCAGCGGCCAGGGTTCGGGCGGCCCTGGGACCCCAACCCCAGGAGAACACGGAACCCCCTAGTCCTCAGGCACCAAGGGGGCCCAGCAGAGCGCCTCCAGGAAGAGACAGGTGTGTGTGTGGTGTGACCGTCACGTCCAGCACGCCCAGAGTGGTCCCTGTGAGCACAAGGATGTGACCAGCCTTTGGGAAGAGATTGTGTCGTCTGGTGACTG
Organism: Lynx canadensis; assembly: GCF_007474595.2. Lineage (NCBI taxonomy): Eukaryota > Metazoa > Chordata > Mammalia > Carnivora > Felidae > Lynx > Lynx canadensis. The sequence goes on along the minus strand of NC_044303.2, from coordinate 82,635,893 downwards.
AAAGAAAACAATTCGTCAATAAATGTTGGCTGTTGTTCCTTCCCCGTGACGCGGGAAAGCCGAGACACGGCCCAAGATCACCCCGCTTTCTGCAGCTGCGCACCTGGCTCCGAAGGGCTGAACCACGGGGGAGGGGTTGGTTGTCTACACCGCCTGCTGCACCCAGGTCCTTGGTGAGCTGCCCCGTAGAGGAGGGAGATGTGGAGGGGAGGAGGGGCTTGGCCCAGTGAATGGGGTGATGGTAGCAGGGGGCAGGCGGGCTGGGCAGGAGAAGGGGTGGGATTGCCCTAGCAGCTTACAGTTGTTTAATCTCCCAGGCCCCTCTGATGGCACGTTGTTGTTACTCCCACTTTACAGACGAGGAAACTGAGGCTCAGAGAGCTTAGGTAACTAGCCACGGTTAAGTGCCCGGTAAATAAATGGAAGGACCATCTGGAGCAGCGGTTCTCAAAGCAGAGTCCCTGAACCGGTGACATGTCCTGGGACGGTGTCGCCAATGCAAGTTCTCAGGCCCTTCCCAGAGCTCCTGAATCGGACAGTCCAGGATTCGGAACCCCTGTAAAGTGCGGGAGCCCTGACTCGGAGGAGAGAGCCCCATGTGGCACAACGTGCCCGGGGTCCACCTTGCTGGCGGTTGGGAGAATGGGAGAAACCACTGAGCTCTGGGCCTCGGCTTCTTCCCTGCCTGGTTTGATGGCCAGTGTATCCATCGGCCTGTGATGTCACTCCTGGTAAAAGGTCACTTAACCTGATGGCCCGGGACACGTGTGGTGAGGTTCTTCCCAGTAAGGACAGCTTTCTGGGGGGCTTTCTGGAGGCTCCTGAGGAAGCAGGCAGCTGCCTGCCTTGCTGGGTGGGGAACGCACACATGAACGTGACAGAAAACCACCAGAAATCCCCCTCTGGGATCGGGATCTCCATTTGGCTGGATGTTTCACCACGTACCTCCATTTTGCTGATGCTGCCCCCAGCCTGGCTCTGGGTGGTCCCTCTGGGAGAAGGAACCTTGGCTCCCCTTTGGAGGGACACAAGCCAGATCCGTGAGGGGAAGACACACAGCTGTCAGCAGCGCCTGTCCTCCTACAGCACATGTGCCCTCCCAGGCTACAGTGCAACTTGATGGAGCCTGCCGATTCTGGCTAGTGTGTCCGGGGCTTAGCTTCCTCTGACCTTGGCCTAGGTACGGCCCTGGACTTCTCCCTAACCAAATGCTGGCTTTCTCTTTGGCATCCGGCCATTTCCTGTCTTGGACAGAGCAGCGGGGCATGGTGACCCAGGGAACGTGGCACTCGGTGTCAGCATCAGAGGCCACTCTGGCTCTCGCGGGGCGCCGTCCCATCTCGGGAAGGCGAGCTCACTCATGCTTTCTGTTGCAAGGATGCACTAACACACTGACCGTGCCCTGGGGCAGCTGGGCGCCCCGTCCCCTCCACCAAAGAGGAACAGGGGCTGAGAGGCATCCCGGGGCCTGCGTGGTCTCAGTGCAGCTGCGGAGAGCTGGGCCCCCTGAGGCTGGTTTCATTCTTCTGTTTCTGCTTCCTTCTTTGTCTCCGGGACTCACAGAATCCGCTCCCAGGCCGCTGTCCGTGAGGAGGGGAATCAGAGCCTCTCTGCCGCCCCCCCCCCCCCCCCGGCACATGCATGTCCTCTCTGGTCACTCCACCCCCACAAACTTTCTTCCCTGGCTCAGCCCTCTCCATGAGCCATAAAGACAAAAACCCTAGCCTCACAGGTCAGGAATGTGACCACCTTCTCCAAGGGCAAATTCTCCGTGTCCGCTGTGCGGAAGCCGGGGAACAGCACTGGGTGCACTCCTGGCTGCAAAGACGTGACAAGTTGTTACCACTGAAGGGTAAACAAAAGTTCCGCCTTAACTGCTCTGGGCCACGATGAGAGCTAACGTTTCAAAAATCTGGAGGAACATGGCCGTTTTTCTTCCAAGAGCCTCGTTGTTTTTGTGGGTCACTGCACAGTGTCAGGGAACAGGCCTCAGGTGAACGTGGGCCAGGCCACCATCTCATGGGCCATGTGCACATACTTCCCAGAGACTCACAGAGAACTGTCCAGGGATGTGGGATGTGGGAGGACGGGCCAGGGACGTGGGAGGACTGGCTGGGGACATGGGAGGTGGGAGGACTGTCTGGGGATGGGGAATATGGGAGGAGTGTCCAGGGACGTGGGAGGACTTTCTGGGATGTGGGAGGTGGGAGGACTGTCCGGGGACGGGGGACATGGGAGGACTGGCCAGGGATGTGGGAGGACTGTCCAGGGACGTGGGATGTGGGAGGACTGGCCAGGGACAGGGGATGTGGGAGGACTGGCCGGGGACGTGGGAGGACTGTCTGGGGATGTGGGAGGACTGACCAGGGACATGGGAGGACTGGTCGGGGACGTGGCACGTGGGAGGATTGTCCGGGGATGGGAGATGTGGTAGGACTGTCTGGGGACGTGGGACGTGGGAAGACTGTCTGGGAACATGGGAGGACTGACCAAGGACATGGGAGGACTGGCCAGGGATGTGGGAGGACTCGCCGGGGACGGGGGATGTGGGAGGACTGGCCAGGGACGTGGGAGGACTGTCTGGGGATGTGGGAGGACTGGTCAGGGATGTGGGAGGACTGATCAGGGACGTGGCACGTGGGAGGACTGTCCGGGGACGGGAGATGTGGTAGGACTGGTTGGGGACGTGGGACGTGGGAAGACTATCCGGGAACGTGGGAGGACTGACTGGGGATGGGGGACGTGGGAGGACTGTCTGGGGATGTGGGAGGACTGGCAGGAACGGTGGCGGAGTGGCAGCTGGCCCTGACACAATGGCCCACTCAGCGTTGCCCATGTGTGTGACGCTGCTCTCGGCCTCGGGAACTGTCAGCCTCCATAGCCCCAGGCCCAGATATGCCAACTGATTCATCACTGCCCATTACTTTGGTCCCACTGGCCCACAGTGGGGTGGGAGCCCATCCCGCCACAGAAGGTGGCCTCTCACAAACAAGCATCCCGAGGCCTTGCACGGGCACACGGCGGAGGAGAGGGAAAATGGAGAGACTGCCCAGGACTCGTCGGTTGGGGCCTGAGAGCCAGCCAGAGCAGGGTGGGGTGGGCTGGGGCCCGCAGTGCGCCATAGCCTGCGCTGGAGCACCGTCCCCTCAAGGACCCGGCCATTCTGCCACGCCAGGCAGCCAGCAGCCGACCCCAATGTAGCAGTGCCCACCCTGTCAGCCCTTGCGGGACTTTCACTGGCCAGAACCCTCCAAGCCTCCAGCCTCCCCAGCAGGCAACCCGAAGCTGCATCCTGGGCTCTGGTCAGGGACATGATGTCCTCCTTGGAAAATAAGGCCCACGGGCGTGATGTTCTCCTCCACAGGTAATGGGTGGTGTTTTGTCAGACAGGACTCTGCAAGCCTCTCATGGCCCTAACCTTGGCCCCAAGGTTGCAGATGCAGAGAAGGCACAGGTACAGGTGGCCAGGCGCTGCTCAGGGTTCCTGTGACCAATTCAGAAGGAGGGAGTCTTCAACAAACCTCAGCCTCTAGGGCCAACCAGGTCCCCAGAGGCCCTGACACGAAAGCAGGGCAAGAACAGGAACCCTCGTGGGGAAACGGCTGCGAGCAGTTTGCTTTGGAAGCCGAAACGATCTCAGGAACTTACCGTTGCAAGCGTAAAGACAGGTTCACTCATAAATATAACTCTTTCCAGTTTACATATGTATATATTTTTAATGTTTACTTATTTTTGAAAGAGAGCGAGTGGGGAGGGGCAGAGAGAGAGGAGGACAGAGGATCTGAAGCGGGCTCTGTGCTGACAGCACAGAGCCAAAGTGGGGCTCGAACCCACAAACCATGACACATGACCTGAGCTGAAGTCTGACGCCTAACTGACTGAGCCACCCAGGCACCCCCTTCTGTATATTTTATTGATGTACAATTCACATAACAGCTATGTGAAGTGCACAACTCAGTGGCATTGATGCATTCACTGTCTCGTGCAAGCATCCACTGTCTACAGGTGTAAAACGTTTTCAAAACACTTACCCCAGAAAAACACCTTGTAACCATGAAGTAATCACTCCTCATTCTCCCGTCCCCCCCACCCAGTCCCTGGCAAACCACCAATCTGCATTCTGTCTTTGTGGATTTACTGCTTCTGGATATTTCATATAAAAGGAAGCATATAATATGCAAACTTATGTCTGGCTTCCCTCACTGAATGTAATGTTTTCAAGGTTCACCCAAGTTGTATCGGGGGAAGTGCTTCATTCCTTCTTATAGATGAATAATATTTTATTGGTTGAACCAACAGGTTATTCACTTGTTGATGGACATTCAAGTTTCCACCTTTTGGCTACTCTGAATAGTCCTTCTGTGAACATCCGTGTACAAGTTTCTGTGTGGACGTAATGTGGATATTTTGTTTCTCTTGGATAGATACCTAGGAGCTGACTTGCTAGGTCATATGATAATTCTATCACTTATTTGAGCAGCCACCAGACTTTTCCACAGCAGTGGCTCTATTTTGCATTCCGACGAGGAGCGTCTGAGGGCTCTGGTTTCTGCTCACGTCTACTTTCTCCACCAAAAACAATTACAGCCACCCTCAGGGGCGTGATGTAGCTCAGCTGTGGTTTTGACTTGTATCCTTAATGACTAATGATGTTCTATTTCTTTTTATGTGCTTGTTTCCATGTATATATCTTCTTTGGGGAAACGTCTAGCCAAGTCCTAGGCCCATTTTAGGAACTGAATTGTTTGTCTTCATGCTTGTGGGTTATCAGAGCTCTTTATACACACGTTGTCTATTGTCTCCTCTGTTGCCCATGCTTTGGTGTCAAGCCTAAGAATCCACTGACAAATTTGAGGTTGTGAACATTTACTTCTGTTTCTCTCTAAAACTTTTGTAAGTTCTGGTTCTTATTTAAGTCATTGATCCATTTTGAGTTAATTTTTTAATATAGAGTGAGCTGGGGATCCAAATTCACTCTTTCATCTGTGATTACCCAGCTGTCCCAGCACCATTGGTTGAAGACAATATTTACCCCATTTGAATGGTCTTGGCACCCTCATTGTAAATCGGCTGGTTCTAGGTGTTTGGGATTATTTCTGGGCCATCAGTTTCATTCCATTGGTCTGTAGGTCTAGTACCACACTGCACTGTTTTAATTACTATAGCTTTGTAATCAGTTTTGATCCTGGAAAGTGTGAATTCTCTAACTGTGTTCTTTTTCACTACTGTTTTGGGTATTCGAGGTCCCTTACTATTCCATATGAATTTGAACATTGGCTTTTCCATTTCCACCAAAATGGGCATTGAAATTTTCGTAATGTGTGTGTGTGTGTGAGAGAGAGAGAGAGAGAGAGAGAGAGAGAGAGGTTGTATTGAGTCTGTAAATCACTTTGGGAAGTATTCCATCTTTACAATATTTTCTTCCAATTCATTAACATGGATATCTTGTTTCATTCGTTCAGCAGTGTATTATAGCTTTCAGCATACATATCTCTTGACTCCTTGGTTAAATTTATTCCTTGGTATTTTATTCTTTTGGGTGCTACTACAAGTGGTATTGTTTTCTTAATTTTCATTTTGGGTTATTCATTTATGGTATATAGAAACACAAGTCATTTTTTTTTCAGTTGACCCTAAAATTGTGCTGAATCTGTTTATTAGCTCTAGTAGCTTTTTGTGGATTATTTGGGGCTTTCTATATATGGAATAATGTCATCTGAAAATTGCCTTTTCCTTTCCAATTTTGATATGCTTATTTCTTTTTCTTGCTTAATTGTCATGGCTAGCACTTCCAGTACAGTGTTGAATAGCAGTGGTGGGAGTAGGTATCCTTGCCTTGTTCCTGATCTTTGGGGGAAACCTTCCAGTCTTTTACCATGAGTATGTTAGTGGTGGGTTTTTTGGAGAATACCCTTTATCATGCCTTCCATTTTTAACCTGAGTATTGCTTTTTTTTTCTTTAAATCATGAAAGAGTGTTGCATTTTGTCAAATGCCTTTTCTGTGTGGAGATGACTATGGGTTTTTTTTTCCTTATTCTACTAATATGGTGTATTACATTGATTCGTTTCCATATGTTGAACCAACCTTATGTTCCTGATAAATTCCACTTGGTGATGGAGTTTAATCCTTTTTATGTATGGTTGCATTTGGTTTGCCAGTATTTTGTTGAGGGTTTTTACCTCTATACTCATAAGGAATATTGGACTATAGTTTTTTTGTGGTATCTTTGTCTGGCCTTGTTTTCAGAGTGCTGGTGGCCTCATGAAATGTGTTAAGAAGGGTCCCCTCTTCCAGTTTTTGGAAGAGTTTGAGAAGCATGGTGTTAAGTCCTCTTTGACGGGTAGATACAGCATGAAGATGTCTTCTGGAAAGAATATCTGTCTATATGAAATCACTCGATAAAGCCTGGAGATGTGAGATCCGTCAATTGAGAAGCAGGTGAACTTGTCAAGTAAACAGGATTGCCGTGGAAGGGTGCTGGAGAAGAGAGCAGGACCAGGGGCAGAGCCTAAGCGTATCCCAGCCAGGGTGTCGGGAGGAGGAGACTTCAGGGAGATAAGAGAAGGCTAAGCACAGTGGGGCTCCCCATGAACCAGGGGATGAAACATTTCAGACTGGACAAGGAGACCACTGATCCAGTAGGGAACAGCATCAGGCTGAGAAAAGCCCCCAGGTTGAGGATGACAGGTCCATGCTAACGTCTGAGGACAGTGTCAGTGCTGGTGCTGGGGAGGCCTGCACATGAGATGTGACTGGGGGCCTCCCTGCTAGCTACAAAGGGAGAGGAAAGCAGGTGGAGGACAGAAGCTTCGCCAAGGCCCTCTACTGCCCCCGTTTGCCCTGTCAAGGGGCAGTGCACTTGATCTCTCTGGGGGCAAATGGAAAAGAAAACCCTAGAAGCATTTTCCAATGACCACAGGCTGCCCAGTGACAGCAGCTCAACCTGCAGCATGGCTGTATGCCATGGACTCTGGGCATCTGAGGTGCACTGATGGGAGGAGAGGGGGTTGGTCAGACAGCGAGTGGCCTCTGTCTACAGAAGTGCACCTGGCACAGGACGGGTGTAGGCTGGTAGGTTCCCCACTGGCCTCAGGCCTTTCCCACCATCCCCTAGCTCCCCAGCTCTCCCTGCGTCAGAGTGGGGTTGATGGGCAGCACCAGTGCCGTTGGTGAGTTCTTTAGTGACCCCCCCCACCACAGGCAGCGGGGGGGGGGGGGCAGGCAGGCAGCCACACATCTCTGAGTCCTGGCCCCAATATCTACCCAGTATGAATGGCAATGCGCTCTCGGGTCTACTTAGAGTCAGTGGGTTTATAACAACGATAACAATGCAGGACGGAACCGTGTTAACAAAGGACCCAGTGTCCACAGGAATCAGGTGAGTTAATCCTCCAGGAGATTAGTCCTTTCTTGACAGGAAGGAGTGGATGCAGTGTGGCCAGGAGAGAGTGCATCTGATAACCTTATCCTGGAGAACTTGGCCACTGATCTTGAGAGTATGTTCTGAACTTGACTGGAGAACGTAGGCTGAAGTTACATACTCACGTTGTGAAGAGCCCATTTGAAGACTTCTGCCGTCAGATTTGCTGGACCGCCTGTCTGAACAGGAAGGCCAGGTGGTGACACATGGCCTACCAGCCAGTGTGGCCACATCTGCACAGGGCCTGGGGTACAGGGCTCAGAGCGAGCCCTGCAAGTGCAGGGTCCATGTCCATTCTTGTCACTGTCTGTCCCTGGCCCGGAGCTGTGCTGGCTCACGGCAGACTCAGAACCTTCATTAGGAGTCAACAAGAGAAACACAAGCCCTGCTGTTGAGAGCTTGGTGCTGGGGACTGAGCTGTGTTCCCTGAGTCCACATGCTGGAGCCCTTGCCCACAGTGTGATGCTGTTGGGTGTGGGGCCTTTGTGACAGCATTAGATGAGGCCATGGGCATAGGGCATCCAGTGCCACCAGTGTCCTTACAGGAAGGGCAGAGACTGGAGCTCGCTCTCCTGTGAGGACACACTCTTCCCCTGGGGGAATAAATCTGCTAGCACCTTTGGTGTGAAATGTTGGGATCTTGGAGCAGTCAAGAAAGAATTCTTGAGACGTCTTTGGTGCCAAAAATGTGGTTTTATTAGAACACAAGGACAGGATCCATGGGCAGGAAGAGCTGCACTGGGGCTGTAAGGAGTGACTGATTATATACTTTTAAGTTGGGATTGGTTAGGGATAGAGTAAGTCTCTACGGAATTTGGAAGCAAGGTTTCCGGGACCTTGAGGATCCAGCTGCCATGAGGAGAAGGTCATTTACTGCCGTCTAGTAAAACCTCAGTCATGAGACCCTGCAGGTGTGTAGCAGGGGCCACATGCTTGGAGGATGATTGCCGACATATATTTGGGGGGTAGAGATCAAGGAGGTTTCCAAAGGGATTTTTAGATGTTAGAGAAGATTCATGGGATCCTGGGGGGTTGGGACAATGTCAAGCTAAGGTTGCCTTTAACCCTCAGCAAAGTGTCATCATCGAGGCAGCTGAGCTCCCGAGGGAAGGTCACTGCCCGTCCCAAAGACTTGTCAATGGGCTGTAAGTTATAAGGGGGTTTAATTTTTTCCTGTATTTCTTTTGCCTTTGTCCCCCACATGACCTTGATTTCAGACTTCCAGTTTCTAGGACGCTGAAAATAAACCCCTGCTGTTTAAGGCCCAGAGTGTGATGTTTTGTTACTGGAGCAGAGTCAGTACTTGTGGGGTCGTTCGTCCTTGCTCCCAGAGAATGGTGGCCATTCCTGGCCAGAGGCCCTGGGGCACAGCCACCTGTCACACATGTCCCACAGGCTCTCAGCCACACTGCACATGCAGCTGTCCACAATGTCCACAGGGAAGAGAAAAGAAACAGTTGGAAAATGGTTCCATTCCACAAAAGGTAGATTTGGGTCATCGTAAGAGGAAGCCATTTGTTAAAAAAAAAAAAAAAAAAAAAAAAAAAGGAAAAAAGAAAACACTATTTTGACTGTGAATCAAAGACTACATTTCAAAGAATTTCTTTCAAGTCACTTGCTGGTGATAGTAATGACCTTGGGCTTGCTTTCTCAGCCAGAGAGTGTATAGATCAAAAAAGAACCCTGCTTTTCCATCAGGCAGACTGGGTTCAATTCCTAGCTCTTGAAGGATTGCTTTCAACTTTGAAATTGATTCCAAAAAAATTATGGGTCAAATGTGAAGATAGAAAAAAGGTGTTTTTTTTTGACACGCACACACACACTTGTTAAAGAAAATTACTGGAGGATGTGTTCCAGAAAAAATGAAGAAGTAAATAAAGAAAGAGGAATATTGGGATATGAAAATAGTGGATCCAGCTCAGGAGAACCGTGGAGGGAAGTGCAAAGCTGAGAGCTGAGGCCTGGGTCTGTCCAGGAGCCCATGAACAAACCGCCGTGTGAGGGTTTGGAGCAAAGATTCACTCGCCCAAATGGGGGCTAACTAAGCGAGAAGCACAGGTGCCCCAAACACCCCAGCCAAAGGAGATCATCACTAATAACCAAGGAAATGCAGGAGTGCCTCCCTTTTCTCTCCACGTGTACATGTGGGCTCAGGCCCACGAGGCCACAGCGAAGGTTGACTCAGATGATGGCAGAAAGCGAAACCCGGGAATGCAGTTTGACAAAATGTACAGAGGTTGCAAAATAGAAAACAATTCAAAATATTCAGCAATGAGGCAACTCAGTAAATCAAGGCATACCTATTTAATGGTTTATTGTCATTGGTAAGTGGTAATATATAAATTTGTAAAGATACAAATAAACATTTCTTACCTGAAAAAAAAAAAACAGAACACTAAGCAGTGTATGAACAATATTGAAAGTGTGTAACTGTGTGTATACACACGGTTAAATGCATACATAAGGCTGGTACAGGAGATGGACACGGAGGAGGGCACTTGTTGGGATGGGCACTGGGTGTTGCGTGTTAGCGATGAACCACAGGAATCTTCCCCCAAAACCAAGAGCACACTGTGCATACTCTATGTTAGGCAATTTGACAATAAATCATACTTTTTAAAAAAGTTAGTGCCTTTTGTGTCTCTAATATTTTCCCAGTAAAATGAAATTGTCCTGTTCACTGAGCTGTAAATGTTAAAGCTGGCCTATCAAGGAGTCAGTAACTCCATTCTTTACAAGAGGAAATGTGACCGCAGTGAATTAGCGGGAGTAAAAATTCAAAGTTGTAATTCAACTCCTGCCCAACTCACCAAGCACAGAAAATTACAACCATCTCCAGATGCCCTGTTTTTTATTCAGTTTAAGCAGAAACACTTCAGCCACTTCTCCCACCCCGACACCAGCCTCTGGCAGCCCCAGCCTGTTGTCTGTGTCTATGAGCTTGGGTTTTACATATAGATGTGTTTACATTCTACACACATTGCACGTGAGAGAGGTTACGCAGTGTCTGTCTGTCTGTCTGACTGACTTCACTGAGGATAATGCCTTGACGTCCATCTGTCCATCTGCGTTGTCACAAACGGCAAGATGTCATTCTTTCCAAAGACAAGGTCTCAGCCTCTTGAGTTTTATGCTTCCATTCACCTGACTGTCACCTCCCTCAACAAAGACTGCTTTTAGCTAAGCCAGCCTCTGGGGAGGGAGCGGGCAAGAATGAGAGGGGCAGCAGTGAGGCAGGGCCCTGCTTGTCCTGTGTGTGGGGGCTCTAGCCACTGGTGTCCCTTCTCCTGCCCATCCTATGTGGTGGGGTCACAAGGGATGGGCAGAGAGGGACGACGGTGGACAGTTAGGTGAATTGGGGCAAACAGGGGGGTGCTGTGCCTTCCTCGGTCTCCCTGGAGCCCTGTGCCTACATGTCCCCGCATCTCCCTTGTAGCAGGGATAGCCCTACATCTTCCTGTGGTCTAGTAGCCAGGTGGTAAATAACTAGGTTAAATCCGACATCCACCCAAGTGGATTTTCTGCTTTAAGCCCGTCCTCTCTTGCTGGGCTCTACCTGGAGGCTAGCTGGTGGCTGGGCCTTGAACGGTGGCAGACACATAAATGTGGCCACACAGGGACCTTAACACTGCTGGCCTTAGCGGCAGGCTGTCCAAGCAGGGCTACAGAGGAAGGGTTGGTGGGCTTCCCAGAGTAGGTGAGGGAAAGGGGTACACATTGCATTTAGGAAATGATGCGTGTTTTTACCAAGCAGTAAAAACTAAAGATGAAACCTCTCACGGCTGCATTTTATTTATTTTTGAGTTTATTTATTCATTTTGAGAGAGACAGAGCATGAGCAGGGGAGGGGCAGAGAGAGAGAGAGAGAGAATCCCAGGCAGGCTCCATACTCAGACTCACCAATTGTGAGATCATGACCTGAGCTGAGATCAAGAGTCGGACGCTTAACTGGCTGAGCCGCCCAGAAGCCCCTCATGCCTGCATTTTAAAGTTTAATTGGATGTAGCCTTTTCCTAAGCCGCCTCGCTAGGCAGCTTTCTCTTCTCCAGCTTGGGGTGAGGCAGCGATGCAGGGCAGGCTCTGGAGAATTGAGGGTTTTTTTTTTTTTTTTTTTTTTTTTTTAAATTTTTTTTTCAATGTTTATTTATTTTTGGGACAGAGAGAGACAGAGCATGAACGGGGGAGGGGCAGAGTGAGAGGGAGACACAGAATCGGAAACAGGCTCCAGGCTCCGAGCCATCAGCCCGGAGCCTGACGCGGGGCTCGAACTCACGGACCGCAAGATCGTGACCTGGCTGAAGTCGGACGCTTAACCGGCTGCGCCACCCAGGCGCCCCGAATTGAGGGTTTCGATGAGGAAGGAACACAGGGCCTGGGGCTCTGCTAGGAGAGTTTCACAATGAACGAAAACAGCCCTCCATCCGAGCATATGACTATTTACTTGGAGCTGGGGGGGGGGGGGGAGGGCGGCGGGCAGTAGAAAGAATTGAGGCATATTGCAACACACTGTATTTAAAATGGATTTTCCTGGCAGGAGAACAGTCATGCCTGCTTTTTGGCACCGGGATCGCCTTAATCCTGAGTCTTGGATGTCCGCGTTCACTGGGTCTGCGGCTTCTGTCTGGGCACCCACCCGCCTCTCTGGGCTGCTGGTCCCAGGGACACGAGGCTGTAGGGCTCCAGCAGGGCCCCAGGAACCAATTAAAGATCCCAAAACCCCCGCCTAAGGCCTCACTGTGTCCCGCAGGAGAGCCCTCAGTGGGCCAGCTCCCCGGCCGGAGTGTAAAACGTAGGCGAGGGTGTGATTCGCTGGAGGTGCCCTAAGATAGCACATGTTTTTAAATGCTCAGCCTCAACAGCGACAGAAAGATTTGGGTTGATCTTTGGAATTTATCGAGCATTTGCCAGGTGCCAGGAACTAAATAAGCACTTTCCACAAGTTCTCTCTGTTAGGCCCGTCCACAACCCTGCTGAGCTGTCACTGCAAGGACCAGGAAGTTGTCCCACCCTCCAGCCCACCGAGATGCTGTTAATTAGAGATAAGGGCCCGAGAGCCTCTCACTGGGACCCACCTCTTAAAGCCCTGCCCAGCCGCTTTGGGGTGGGGCTGGAGGAGGAATCAGGTGTGGGCAACCCCAGGCCGGGATGCGGGGAGCGGTGTGCATGCTGACCAAGGTGGTATCTGGGGCCGTGACTCTTGGGCTCTTAGGTGACCCCCAGGAGAGGCCAGGGGATCAGCCTGGGCACAGGCACGGACGTGAGGACACTCGGTTGCTGGCTCCTTGACACAGCACACTGCCAGACCAGCAACCACCGGCAGGAGCCTTCGGGTACCCAAGGGCCTATCCACACTGCACGGCTGCACTCCTCTCCAGGACAACCCCCACAGCACTTCCACGAGGCAGGACTGCTCCCGTGGGCTCCTTCTCCCCTCGGCGCTCCCTGCTGCCCAGCCCTCTGCCCTTCCACCCAAGCAAGGCAGTCATGGTGTCGGAGAGGGGTAGGGTTCGAGGTGGGCTCCCTGGGGCAGCCCTGGACTGAGTGAGGCCAGAGCAGGAGGTCAGTGTCCCGACACACAGCTTCCTTGGGTCAGAGGCCTGTGGCCACACTTCCTCCCACACGTTGTGAGGCCTTGGACGGGGCTCTGGAGACCGTGCGGTGGCCTTAGAGCCTGGCGGCCTGAGCTGGGTTGTGCTCCGTAACCAACAAAGCCCTGGGGTCAACTGGGGCTCTGTCCCCACCGGCTCTATTCTGAGCCTCAGACTGAAGGGGCCTGCAACTACAGGAAATGGGGACCCCGGGCGGAGAGGAAGGGCATGGGAGGGGGACACGGCGTCCACAACTCATGCAGCCAAACCAACCTTGAGTGCCGTGGCATGGTGAGGCGGTGAGCCCTTTGAAGGACAGACCAGCCAGCCTCCTGGGTGTGCAGCCCTGTGGGTAACTGTCCCGGGACGGTGGGGCTGAGCTCACCTCTCAGAGTCGGAGGTTGTTGGGGACCCTGAGGCCACGTTTACTGGAGAGCCACCTGGATGCTGGCCCAGCGTCTCCTCTCCCGCAGCGTCACCGTCACCGCAGACTCCGGGCCTCCTGAGCCTATGGCTGGACCCCAGACGTGTTATCACTGTGGCTTCGGACCCTCTGCCTCCACAGAGCCTGCTGTCTGCTCGGATTTCTGCAAAGAGCCCTCACCTAGCCCTGTGCAGGCCTCAGGTCAGTGCAGGTCATTAAATTCGGGAGTGACTTCCAAGGTGGGTTCTGCTGAGAAGGTTGGTGGCAGCAGCAGTGGGTGCAGGCACGTCCTCCTTGGGAATGTTCTCCTCCCCGGCTGGTGTGACCCCCACCCAGCGGTAGAGTTGGCTCTCCTCCAGGTGACAGGACACAGCCCAGCCACATGGCAGCCCTGGGCGAGGGGACAGTGTCCCTCCTGCCTCTAGGCTCCATGGTGCCTGCTTTTCTTCCCTTTTTCTTCCCCACTTCTCCAAATCTTTGATGTGCCAAGAGTCCTTCACTTACAGTGTGAGATTTGTTTTTCTCGTGGGGAGGAGAGACATTCTACCAACCCCCAGATCCATGGTGTGTCTGGAAACAGCAAAATTCAGTTTTCTCTCTTTTCATCAAGTGGAGGACAGTAGCCATTTTTATAACCCCTCTCAGAAATGACAGGTTCCTCAGGCCATTGTGTAAACATTAAGTGCTAGTTGAAACAGTTTTCAACTACTGGATCCAGAAGGAAGAGAAAAGCAGAGACAGGATGTAATTCACCAGCTCAGTTGTCCCTCTGCTGGAACTGTCCTCAAATCCTCCACTGGGTAATTGAATCCTGCTGTAAGTCTAGGCTTCGCTTACCAGAGACTTCTGAGTATTACCCAAACTTTTGTAAGCTCTACTGTGAAGTTTCCAGATTTTACAAGCACTTTCTCTGTACGGTAAATAAGATGTTGAAAGAGTTGGCATTCTCCGAAGGCCTGTTGTTTTTGTAGCCTCTCCAGCAACTTCACACCCGTGAGGACGGCTTCACGTCAGTGTGCACAACAAAATGTATTGTGAACCCCCCAGTGGTGGCTGCCCACCCCATAGCAACCTGCTCATGGGCCCCTATGTTCTTTCTCCTCCTCGCTGTTTGTTTCCTAGGAAACTTCTCTACAGTTTGGAACCTCAGCTGCAAAGAAGAAAGTCACAGAAACACGGCAGGATTATCTAACTTGTTTGTCAAGGACATATTGGTCTTGGGAAAGATAAAGTCAGCAAGGGACTTCAAGAGTTGTTACTCTGAGCCAGCAGCCCTGGCTGCTCTGATGCCAGGAAAGAGCTTCTTGATTCAAAGTGTGATTAGGGGCATGCTTGATGCCTTTCAAGCTAGAAATGTTCTGAATTGTGCTCTCAAGGCAGCAGAGACCGTGAGCAAGGAGGAAAACAGGCAGCTCTGTAAATGCAAACATAGTAAGTAACTGGTACGACCAGCCAGGAAGTAAATGCCCTGAACGGTGTGTCTGGATAAGACGCAGCAGGTCGTGCCAGGGCTGTGGGGCACCAGAACAGCAAGCCCGTGCTGGTCGACCCTGGTGGTACGCCAACCTGCTCACCCTCCCGCCTGGGCCGCCCAACTCCCTCAGCACTCACTCTGTGTTCTTATCCACCACAGGAAAGAACATTCTTTCCATCTTAAGGATTTGTTTGAACCAAGCATGGGTTCTCCTTCCATTAAACACAATTAGCACATAAATGCCGTGTACAGACATGGTGAAAGGGATTAAGAAAATATGCTATGTTTACTGTGTGGATCCAAGAGCAGACACCTTTAACCCTTTGATATGCCAAGAGTCCAAATGCTTGGCAGGAAAAGAAGGATAAATCATGTTGCTCACAAGCTAGCGGGTAAACATCAGCCAGAAGGCCTTTCTCCTGGCACGGCGTGGCCGTCCTGCTGCACCTGAGGGTCTTCAGGGTGTTCAACTGGTCAGTGCTGAGCACAGAGGCTGCAAGTCTGGGACCGGAGTTAGACTGGCTCATACTAAGACGTCACCTGTGGTGAGGCACCTGACATCACCATGCCTACGGATGGATTTCCTTATCCACAGAGAAGGAAAGAACTTCCCAGGGCACTTGAGCAGAGTAATGGGGACTGTGTCAGCCGCACACAAAGTTGTAACCAGTGCTGCTGCGTGTGTTATGACCATTACACGAAGATCCATAAACTGGTCCTGTGAGATATTTAAAAGCAGACAGAGGGACACCTGGGTGGCTCATTTGGTTGAGCCTCCAACTTCGGCTCAGGTCAGGATCTCATGTTCATGGGTTTGAGCCCCACATCGGGCTCTGTGCTGACAGCTCAAAGCCTGGAGCCTGCTTCGGATTCTCTGTCTCCCTCTCTCTCTCTGCCCCTCCCCTACTCATGCTCTGTCTCTCAAAAAATGAAATAAAACTTTTAAAAAAAAATTTTTAAAGAACAGACAATTAGCCTAACAACAACCTGTAACGCTGGCCCAGGTGGCTTGTCTACATTTTGGGAAGTGGCCCAATGGGAAGCAGGTGGGGCAGCTGGATGGGCTCCTTAGGGCAGCACAATATGCTTGAGGTCCGTGTGGGAAGCTGCAGCCACTAATGGTAACCAAAGACCAGAAAAGAGAAGAGGCCTTCTGAGCATTCTTCAGGTTTGCATTTCTTCAGTTCTGTCTGAACACCCACTTGATTCTAGAGCTGAAGGTGGCCTGCCCAGACTCCATCCTGCCTGACTCAGCCAGACTCTAGTCCTGTCCTTCAGGCATCTAACAACACAACCCCAGTTCCTGTGACCTGTTCCAGCTACACAAGCTGAGCTCCAGGCTGTGCCCAGACAGGTGACACTCAGCAGACCATGTGGCCAGCCAGGCAGGTGGCCCTCCTGACAAGAGGAACTGAAATAAAAACCTTAATGGATTGGCTCAACAGAAAAAAGGAGGGGACAGAGGAAAGAATCAGTGAACTAAAAGATAAAACAATAAAAACTAATCTGAGCAACAGAGAGACAACAATCTTAAAAAAAAAAAAAAATTGGAGACCTGTGGGACTCTCACAAAAGATCTAACATTCACAACATCAGAGTCCTGGAAGAAGAGGGGAAGACAGATAGGATGGGGCTGAAAAAATTACAAGTAAATAAAAATGTAATGGATTAAAACTCCACAAATTTACAAAAACGTAAACCTACAAAATTAAGAAGCTGAAAAAAATCCCCAAACAGAACAAACCCTAAGAAATCCACACAAAAAACCTAGCATTTTTCAAACTTCTGAAAACTGGAGACAAAATGAAACAATGTTTTACCCAAAGGGGAAAAACAGTTTGAATTACAGCAGATCTCTCATCAGAAAGCATAGAGGACAGAAGAAAGTCCCCTTTTTTTTAAGCACTGAAAGAACTGTCAACCTAGAGTCCTGTATCCAGCAAAAATAACCTTCAGGATTGAAGGGAAAAAATCAAGCCGTTTTCATCTGAAGGAAAACCAAGAAAATTTGTCACCAGCATGCTTACCCTAAAAGGATGTTTAATTTCCCTAGACCAAAAGGAAATGATCAAAGGAGGAACCTTGAACGTCAAGAAGAAAGAACATGACAAGCAAAAATATGTGTAAATACAATAAGCCTTCTCCTCTTGTGTTTTCCAAATTGTGTTTGACAAGTGAAGCAAAAATTATACCACTGTCTGATGCAGAGGAAATAATACAATTACATCGTAGACAGAAGAGGGTAAAAAGACAAGATGGAGGTAAGGTTTCTAGACTTCACCTGAACTGGTAAAATGGTAATATTAATAGACTGTGAGTTAATTATGTATAAAGTAATGGTAATATTAATGGTAATGGTAATGGTAATGGTAATATTAATAGACGGTAAGTTAATTATGTATAAAGTAGTGTCTGGAGGAACTACTGAAAAAGCCATACCAAGAAATATGCTCAAAAACATTACAGATGAATCAAAGTATTCTAAAAATTGTTCAAGTAATCCACAGGCAGGAAAAAGAAAGCAGAAGCAAAAAGCAAACAGAAAACAAACAAACATGTCAGATGAGTCCTAACATATCACTAATTACAGTAAATGTAAATGGTCTAAGGCATGGAATACACTGGAAGATTGGCAGAATGGATTAAGAACCATGACCTAACCATGTGCCATCCAACAAGAATATCACTTCAAATATAACAATGTTGGCAGGTTGAAAGTTGAAAGTGGAATAAGATGTATCACGCAAACATTATCCAAAGGAAAGAAGTGATTATATTGTATCAGATAAAATATACTCCAAAACAAAGAAAACTGTCAGAGAGAGAGAGAGAGAGAGAGAGAGAGAGCAGGACATTATATAATAACAATAAGGTCAATCCACCAAAAAGACATAGGAATCCTAAATGTGTGTGCACCAAACAACAGAACTACAAAATAAGTGAAGCAAAAACTGATGGAACTAAAGGAGAAAAAGGCAAAATCCATAATTCCAGTTGGAGACTTTACATGCCTCTCTCAGCAATTGATGAAACAACTAGACAGAAAATCACAAGGACACCAAACTCAACAATGTCATCAACAAACAGAATCTAATCAACATTTATCAAACATCTGGACAACACCAAATACACTTTCTTTCCAAGTGCGCTTGAGACATATATCAAGATAAGCCACATCCAGGGTCATAAAACAAATCCCAACAGGGGCACCTGGGTAGCTCAGTCAGTTAAGCATCTGACTTTTGATTTCAGCTCAGGTCATGATCTCACAGTTTGTGGGATCGAGCCCTGCATCAGACTCTGTGCTGACAGCGCAGAGCCTGCTTGGGATTGTGTCTCTCCCTCTCTCTTCCTTTCACCTGCTCATGCTTGTGATCCCTCTGTCTCTCTCTCAAAAGCAAATAAATAAACTTAAAAGAAACTATATTTCTTTAAAAGAAAATAAATAAAACAAATCCCAACAAATTTTTAAAAATTGAGATTACACACTTTGTGTTCTCTGACCAAATGGAATCATTAAAGAAATCAATAACAGAAAAATAACAGGAAAACCTCCAAACACTTGTAAACTAAACATTGAACTTCTAGATAATCCCTGGGTCACAAAGTCTCAAAAGAAAATTTAAAAATACATCAAATTAGGGGCGCCTGGGTGGCGCAGTAGGTTGAGCGTCCGACTTCAGCCAGGTCACGATCTCGCGGTCCGTGAGTTCGAGCCCCGCGTCGGGCTCTGGGCTGATGGCTCAGAGCCTGGAGCCTGTTTCCGATTCTGTGTCTCCCTCTCTCTCTGCCCCTCCCCCGTTCATGCTCTGTCTCTCTCTGTCCCAAAAATAAATAAACGTTGAAAAAAAAATTTTTAAAAATACATCAAATTAAATGAAACTGAAAATACAGCAGGTAAGAAATTTTTTTCATGTTATTTGTCTATTTATTTTTAGAGAGAGGGTGTGTGCATGAGCAGGGGAGGGGCAGAGAGAGTGGGAGAGAGAGAATCCCAAGCAGGCTCTGCACTGTCAGCGCAGAGCCAGATACGGGGCTCAATCCCACGAACTGTGAGATCATGACTTAAGCCGAAATCAAGATTCAGACACTTAACTGACTGAGCCACCCAGGCGACCCCCAGCATGTCAAAAATTGAGTAATACAGTTAAAACAGTGTTGAAAGAAAAATTAGTAGTAAATATATACACTAGCAGAGAGGAAGTGTCTCAAATCAATAATCTAAGCTCCTACCACAAGGAATCAGACAGGGAAGAGCAGAATAAACCCAAAACAAGCAGAAGGAAAGAAATGATAAAGGTAAGAACAGAAATTAATGAAATTAAAAATAGAAAAACAAGAGAAAAGCAATGAAACAGAGCTAGTTCTTTGAAAGATCAATAAAGTAGACAAACCTCTAGCAAGACAGACAAAGTAAGAAAAGAGAGAAGACGCAAATTAGCAAGATCAAAACTGAACGGGGGCTATCATCAAGGACCCTGCAGACCACCAAAAGAATACAAACAATTCTACATAAATATGGCCACTTGGATGGCTTAGACCAATTCATTAAAAACACAAATGACCACAACTCACCCAATACGAAATTAGATAATTTGAATAGTTTTATAACTATTAAGGAAATTGAATTTGTACTTTAAAAACTGCCCCAAAATAAATCTCCAGACTCAGATGGTTTCACTGGAGAATTGTACCAAATGTTTAAAAAATTAATACCAGGTTTGCAGTCTCTTCTGGAAAATAGAAGAGGAGGAAACACTTGCCAGCTCATTTTGTGAAGCTCGTACTCACCCTGTACCAACACCAGGCAAAGACAATATATTAAAAAAAAACAAAACACTACAGACCAGTATTTCTCATGAATATAGATGCAAAAATACTTGACAAAACATTACTACATAGAATTCAGCAATATATAAAAATAATTATATGCCATGAACAAATGGGGTTTATTCCAGGGATGGAATACTGGTTCAATATTTGAAAATCAGACCCTTAATCCATCATATTAGTGGACCAAAGAAGAAAAATCACATGGTCATATCGAGTAGATAAAAACATTTGAAATGAACACCTATTGATGCTTGATCAGACAACTGCCAGAGGTAATACATGAATTTGGCGGTGTTACAGGGTTCAAGCATAAAATAAAAAACTAATTGTAGCTTAACTTCTCAGTAGAAATGCACCCACATCTGTATGGTCAGTTCACTTCCAATAAAGGTGCCAAGATAATGAAGAAAGGAATGTCTTTTAAACAAATGGTGCTCAGACAACTAGATATTCATATGGAGGGAAAAAACCAACATTGACCTTCAATTCACACTACACACAAAAATTTACTCAAATGGATTATAGCCCTAAATGTAAAATTAAAAACTATAGGACTTGTAGGAGCAAAATCTTTGCAGCCTTGTAGCAGGCAAATATTTCTTACGACACAAAAGGCATGACCCATAAGAGAAAAATTTAATGAATTACAGTTTATAAGAATTTAAAGCTTTTGTTTTTGGGAAGACGCTGTAAAGGAAACAAAAAAGAAGTAAATCAAAAAAGGAAAATTCTTTGTTTCTTGTTTCACCTATGCTGAAAATGCATTGATATAATTTGGCAAATTTACCTAATAAAAATATTGATAAACAGAAATAGAAGGAAACGTCCTTAACATGTTTTTGCTTTTTTAAGTTGGTGGGAACCTCTCTTGAATATGTTCTACATGCCAGCTTTTATTTTCCTTCCCTGGCTGTACATCTAAAGTCATAAATCCTCCCGATGAAGACAAGCCTGCCTCCACCTGGAAGCTCCCCAGATGTTTTTGCTAAACACATTTCAACATCTCTGAGATAAGCAAGGGGGCGGGGGGAGGGGGAGGAGGTAACTCTTACTGTGTTATTTAGACTCTGAGATAAGCAATGGGGAAGGGGGGGCAGGGGGAGGAGGAGGTTAACTCTTACTGCGTTACTGGGCTGACTCTCCAGAGCAGATCCTTCTGCAGGAGGATGGGGAGGGAGGGCTGACATCCTCAGGCAGGGGGCACCATCAGAGAGGCACCTCGCACCAATGGAACCAGACAGGGGTCCTGGATCCTGAGCCCCTCTGATCTGGAGACCACCCTGTACCTCTGCCAAGCAAGATCATTGTAAGGTACTTAAAATTGAACATCTGAACCACGTAACATTGAAAGACTCCTTACCTTTCCCTTAATAGTGTTCCTAGATCGCGCCAGTCATGGAAACTGCTTCCCAGGGGCGCCTGGACAGCTCAGTCCATTAAGCGTCCGACTTTGGCTCAGGTCACGATCCCATGGTTCATGAGTTCGAGCCCCACATCAGGCTCTGTGCTGACAGCGCAAAGTCTGTGTCTCCCTCTCTCTCTGCCCCCCCCCCTGCTCACACTCTGTTGCTCCCTCAAAAATAAGTACATTCAAAGAAAGAAAGAAAGAAAGAAAGAAAGAAAGAAAGAAAGAAAGAAAGAGCTTCCCCAATCTGGGGGGAGGAGGCAGCCATGAAGAACTCCGGATGAGAAACAGGAAATAGCAGGTACCAGCGACCTTGGCGGTGAAGCTCTGAGCTCTCCCAGCATCATCAGGGCCACGGCAAGAAGGCCCTCCATCTCTCCTGTTACTCAGAGTTCCAGAATGTCTACCCAATGTAGTAATACCAGATGCAGCAGAAATGAGAGATACAACATCCAAAAGCAAAAAGAAAAGAAAGGATCACTGTCTGCACTTGACATGTCTGAAAATGCATATACATGCATATACGATCCATTTGAAACACATTATCTCATTTCACTGTCACACCATTTCAATGAGGTAGGTCTTAACCATGCACATTTTACAGAAACGAAACCTAAGGCCTATAGAAGATAATGTCTGGTGTTGAAAAACTGAATATCATGCAGAAGAATGAACGCGGACCCCTGTCTTATACCACTCACAAAAATTAATCCTAAATGGATTAAAGTCTTAAATGTAAAAGTTGAAACTGTAAAATTGCTACAAGAAAACATAGGGAAAAACCCCTTGACATTGGTCTTGGCAGTGATCTTTTGGAAATGACACCAAAAGCATAAGCAACAGAAGCAAAAATAAACAAGTGGGACCACATCAAACTAAAAGGCTTCTGCTCAGCAAAGGAAACCCATCAACAAAATGGAAAGGCAGCCTATGAAATGGGAGAAAATATTTGTCAACCATATATCTGTTAAGGGATTAATATCCAAAATACATAAGGAACTCCTACATCTCAATAGCAAAACAAATAATCTAATTAAAAATGGGCAAGGGACCTAAGTAGACACTTTTCCAGAGAAGACATCCAGATGGCCAACAGGTGCATGAAAAAATGCTCAACACCACCACTCACCAGGGAAATGCAAATCAAAACCATAAGGAGATGGGGCGCCTAGTGGCACCGTCAGTTGTGTCCTACTTTTGATCTTGGCTCAGATCCTAATCTCACGATTCGTGAGTTCGAGCCCCACATCAGGCAGTGCACTGATGGCGTGGATCCTGCTTGAGATTCTGTCTCTCCTTCTCTCTGTCCCTCCCCTGCTTGTGCTCTGTCTCCCTCTCAAAATGGATAAATAAACTTAAAAAATAAAAAAACAAGAAGATATCACCTCACACATGTTAGAATGGTTATTATCAAAAAGACAAGAGATAAATATTCTAGACAATGTGAAGAAAAGGAGGGGTGCCTCGGTGGCCCAATCAGTTAAGCATCTGACTTCAGCACAGATCATGATCTCACAGTTCATGGGTTTGACAGCTCAGAGCCTGGACCCTGCTTTGGATTCTGTGTCTCCCTCTCTGTCTGCTCCTCCCCCACTCACACTCTGTCTCTCTTTCTCAAAAATAAATAAACATTAAAAAATGTTTTTGAGAAAAGGAACCCTTGTGCACTGTTGGTGGGGACATCAACTTGTGTAGCCACTCTGGAAAACAGTATGGAGTTTTCATCAGAAAATTAAAATAGAACTACCATATGATGCAACAATCCCACTGCTGAGTTTATAACCATAGGAAGTGAAATCACTGTCTTAAAGAGAACCAGCACCCTCATGTTCATTGTAGCATTATTCACAATAACCAAGATGTGGAAACAATTTAAGTATCCACAACAGATAAATATCGCATTAACAGATGTATATTTTCTTTATCTGTGTGTGTGTGTGTATGGATATATATATATATATATATATAATATAGATGGAAAGATAGATGATCGATAGATGATCGATAGATGATCAAGACATATAGATGATTAGATAGATAGATGATAGATGATCAATAGATAGATGAGTAGATAGATGATCGATAGATGATTAATAGATGATTAAATAGATAGATGATAGATGATCAATAGATAGATGAGTAAATAGATGATCGATAGATGATCAATAGATAGATGAGTAGATAGACGATCAATAGATGATCAATAGACAGATAGATAGTTGATAGATAGATAGATAGATAGATGATAGGTAGATAATCATCCAGACATAAAAAAGAAGGAAATTGTGCATTTACAACAACAGAGATGAACCTCCAACATGTGAAGTGAAGTAAGTCAGACATAGAAAGACAAATATTGCATAATCTCACTTATATATGGAATCTAAAAAAGTCCAACTCACCAGGACAGATGGTAGATTGGTGGTTTCCAGGGGCTGGGGGGAGGGGGAGATGGGGAGATGTTGAGCAAACAATACGAATTTCTAGTTACAAGGTAAGTAAGTTCTAGGGATCTGACACACAGCATGGTGACTATGGTCAACAATGCTGTATTACGTGCTTGAAATTTGCTAAGAAGGTAGGTCTACCATACACACGGTAACTATGTGAGGTGTTAGTGTGCTCGCTAACCTTAACATGGTGGTTGTTTCACAACCAGCCTCTGTCCCTCTGTTGTGCTACCAGCGTCTTCACAGGGGAAGGTGCGACGATCCCTTTCCGTAAGTCCCCAGGAATCGTTATGCAAACGATTTTAGGTGGCGTATGGATAGAGACTGTTTACTTTAAAAGTTGCTAATTCATTTCAGTGCACTGTAGGAAAAGTCACAGCCAGTACAACGAATTCATGAATTTACAGACATGGCTCCAGACAGACAAAAAAGTGAATCTATTAAACATGCATTAAGTAAATAATAATGATTTAGATGATACAGGTATGGCAAAAAACTGAAATTTGCATGCAGAAGACTGAAATCTGGAAGACACTGCCACATGAAGTAATGCTTGGGCTTCATGTTATAAAGGTAGTGTTTTATATCTGTGTTTTCATTCCTTTTAAATGCTTTTCACAGTGCTTTCCATATATGCACCTTTTCTTTTTTATGTAAGAAGCTAGTCAATTTCCCTCTGCTTAGGTATGTTTTTATCCTTTTTCTTAGTTGGTTTCAATATTATTGCAGTATGATACACTGAGGTTTTGTAGAACTTATGAAATGCCTTGTTACTTCCTAGATTCAATTATAATCACCTTCTTCTAATTACTACAATCTTGAAATAGAATAAACTCCACCTCAGCAACACACGTGGGGCCCAAAATATCCAAATGGGTAGGTGGGGACTGTGGTCTGGCGAGGCTGAGTGACCGGGGCAAGTTTGGACAACCCGACACACATATTCAAGCAATGTTTCATACTGGCTCCGTAGTGATTGGGCTGACTGCGTGTCCGCATCAGGTCCAGGAATTCCTGCTGGGCTGGGGCCTGTTTCATTACCTGTTTCAGAGAGACTGGACTGGAAGAAACTGGGCCCCTGGGTCTGCTCCCTTGTAGAGGGAGCAGACAAGGCAAGACACCAGGCCTAGGTCGATGGAGCTCCGGTTAACAAAACAGAGATTAGTGTGATGGCTGAGGTGTGTTATGTTTGAAGCACCTGTTGGGTATATGTAGTGGAGAGGTGATATTCTAAACCCTATTTATTTAACATTTTCCAAAGCATTCTTATTCCAGAAGTCTAAAGGATGAATTCCAGGGTATTCAGATCTCAACTCTCATTTCTTCATGGTGTTTATACGGTCCTTTCTTTCTTTAATCTAAAAACTTGACAAGTAGGTGCCTGGTGTTGGAGGGGGGAGTGGAGCCTTTCTTTTAAAACTGCTTTTGGGCAAAGATCGCTGCCTGTACTATCAATGCCAAGATTCGCTTTTGGTCAGGAAAGTTTCTGGAATTCACTTTTGAATTATTCATTTCCACACTGCTGTAAGGGCTTGAAAGTTCTACATGGGTTGCAGAGTGGCCCTGCTCGCAGGCGGTGTGATCCTATGCAAGCCCTCCTTCTCTCCGTGTTTGTACACTTGGTGCCCAGTGCCTGCCCCTCTGGGCTCGGTGAGATTAAACGAGACGATGTTTGCACGTGCACCCAAGAGTGGGGTTCTTATTACCACTATCGTTTTCTTTTTTTTTTTTAATTTTTTTTTTTTTAACATTTATTTATTTTTGAGACAGAGAGAGACAGAGCATAAATGGGGGGAGGGCCAGAGAGAGAGGGAGACACAGAATCCGAAGCAGGCTCCAGGCTCTGAGCTGTCGGCACAGAGCCTGATGCGGGGCTCGAACTCCCGGACCGTGAGATCGTGACCTGAGCGAAGTCGGACGCTCAACCGACTGAGCCACCCAGGCGCCCCTACCACTATCGTTTTCGTTATCGCGGCTCCCGCCACTGCTACTGCCCCTCGGGCTGGCAAGGGGAACCTCTGTGGTTCATTTTCCCCAAGTTGGCAGGCTCCTTTGGTGTTACCATCGTCACGTGCTTCTGCCTTGCTTTTGGACTATGATCCACAGCACGTCTTTGCTTGACCTTTTAAAATATCTATTACAAAAAAAAAAATAAAATAAAATATCTATTACAATTACAAGCTTAGTATTTGAATACCAGCAACCTGTCTTGCCTTTATAGACATTCACATTTTTCTCTCTTTTCAAAGTAGTGTAAATCCAGATGAACTTGAGTAACGGTATTTAATCGGTACTCCAGCCCCAGCACAGCGATCCTATCCCTCTACCGTTCCCCACCCCTCCCCATGGAGCAGTTATTGGTACCTGGACCAGTGATGGTCTCTTTCTCTAAATTTCCTCACTGTTTTTGGAGAGCTCCTGCTGGGCCTTATTGGCTGTCCTTTATTTTGGGCAGTACTCTTGCTTTGTCTGAGTAGCCCAAGGAAAGCTGTCCTTCTGGCCATCTTCCTAAAAGCCTGTCACAAAAGTGACACACTCCAATAAGGAAGGTCCCGATTTTTAAGGACTAACAGGTCTTCTGTCTTGGACACTATGCATATTTGGAAGAAAGTGAGTCCAGAAAGCTGCACTGTCTGTCCTTCTGCCAGAGAGGCAGACATGAGAGACTATTGTTTGGAAAGCTATGAGGACTTTGCTGTGGCGTGCAAATCCCTTGGCCACCAAAAGCAACCTCATAAGGAAAGTATGCACTGAAACAATGGAGGTGTTGGAAATGGTTTGCATTGCATCCAGGAATTATATTAACGGACCAAAAATATGAATCCCCCACTGAAGTTTATCTGGGCTGTAGCAACGGTCTGGCTCCGTCCGCACCGCGTACTTTGGCAAGTTGAGCTCATTTTCTGTCTCCTCGTCTGTGCAGAGAGGAAGCACACAGGTAGACGATCCATC
Source organism: Lynx canadensis (assembly GCF_007474595.2). Classification (NCBI taxonomy): domain Eukaryota; kingdom Metazoa; phylum Chordata; class Mammalia; order Carnivora; family Felidae; genus Lynx; species Lynx canadensis. The sequence goes on along the minus strand of NC_044303.2, from coordinate 82,609,345 downwards.
CCGCTTGAAGACTGGGATAGGAGGCGACCGCGTGCAGAGCCCCACGCCCTGCGGGGACTCCAGGTTGTCACCCCCTTTTGCAGGAACTCGCCGTGGCGTGGAGGAAGTGATGCACATGGCAAGTGGGGCCGGAACAGCAGCCGCCAACATGCACAGGGGCAGAGGCTGCGTGCAAAGCCAAGCCAACATCCTCTGGGGAGGTTTCCGTTCTGACATGCTCATGATAGGAAATTTGGAAAATGAAAACACAAATGGAAAAAAAAAAAAAAAAAGAAGAAATCACGTAAACTCCCATCACCCAGAGAAATCCATGGTGGACATTTTTGCCATATTTTCTTTGAGGCCTTTTATATTGTAGCTCAAGAAAAAAAAAACCCTTATCATACATTATGTAAATCATCTTATTTGCTTTGGAACAGAATTACTACACAGAACACTTGACCATACGTGGGTGTAGGAGTGGATGTTATTAACTCTGGATAAGCATCAGTGTTTATTGTTTTAACATCATCTAGTATGAGAATTTATCACAGTCCAGCTAGTAATCTCCCTGTTGGACATTTGGGTTGTTTATATTTTCCACTATTACAAATAACACTATTCAAAATGCATCTTTTGGGGTATAATGATTTTTCCCATATTTTGCATTTTTTCCTTTGAATTCCTTTCCTAGAAGTAGGATATTGGGGCACGGGATGTGGATGTCTTTGACTCTTGGCACGTATTACCTGGCTGAACTTACACCAATTGCTTTTATTTTATTATTTTAAAAATTTATTTATTCACTTTTGAGAGAAAGAGAGCTACAAGCTGGGGAGGGGCAGAAAGCGGGGGGCGTCCCAAGCAGGCTCCGCACTGTCAGCGCAGAGCCTGACACGGAGCTCGAACCAGCGAATGGTGAGATCATGGGCTGAAACCAAGAGTCGGACGCTCAACCGATGGAGCCCCGGGGCGCCCCTTACCAAGTGCTTTTAGTTAAATAAAACATTCAAAAACTGAAAGCTTTGTATCCTGTTGGAGAGCTGTGGGAGAGACTTCATGTTTCTACTTTGAAGCGCTGTGTGCACAGCCAACACTGCACAGCCCGGGGTTTGGGAGGGTCCCCTGGGAGGGCCGGCTCGTCCCCGTGTTCCTGCAGCGTCTCCTGCTTGCACCCGAGGCTGGGTGCTGAGATGATGTAAAGGAATACGGGGCCTGAATCTTCCGTGAGTGCAGCCTGGCCCCCGGGAGGTCTGGGCCTGCAGTGGCCAGGTAGGTTCCCCGGGTGGGACAAAACCGGCCACGTGAGGAGGTGGAGGGCGTGGAACCCTGAAGCCCCAGGGCAGGAAAGGCCCCAAGCATGTCCCTCCGTTGCAGCGGAGCAACAGAGCAAACCCTGAGTACCGCTGGGGTTTATTCTCAGCCCCATTTCATGGCGCAGAGAAAATACGACTCTCCGGAGGGGCGACTCTGTTCCTCCTCTCTTTCCCAGGAAGGCGACTCTAATTTTCAGTTATTCGTTGCTTCCAGGTGGGACAGCTTAGTGTATCCGGTCTCCTGAAGGGAGCAGGACAAGGCAGAAGGTTGGGGGGGTGGGGAGCAGAAGAGGGCAGGAGGGTGGGAGGGCGAGGGGCCGGCTGAGACCATTCTGCTCCCCCTAGATCTGGGGTCCCGTGATCATCAGGCCGGCTTCCAGCTGGCAGGGCGTCTGGTGCAGCTCGGCCTCTGGCCCCCTCTCCACGCCCTTCATCTCCCTCCAGCCTGTGGGTGGTCGTGGTAAAGCTGAGTTTCGCCTCCTTGGAGCCTGAGGTCCAATTAGTGATGACACATTCTTGTTCCAGGCCTTTCAAGTGTGGAATAAGGACCCCCCCCCCCCACTCTGCCCCAGCCTTCAACAACCTTGGGTTTGTTGACAGTTCAGAGCATCTAAATTCCTGCTCTGCCGGAAGGATCACTAAAGCCTCAGCCACCAGGGTCTGGGCCCAACTGCTCAGGAGACCTCTGCATGCCTTGGTCACCTGTGGCGGTGCCCCAACACCGATGCCCCCTGCCAGCCCTCTGCATGAGCTTGGGCCATCCGGCTGAGGTGAAGTTCGCCGCACCTGACAGTCTGGTCAGCACCAACTGCTGGTGGGGCCTCAGGAGCGATGCCCAGAGAAGCCTCGGACCTCAGGGTCCTGCACTTGGTTCTTTGCTCACCCTCCTAACCGCAAACCACCCGGGGGGGGGCCTTCTGCACGGGCATCCCTGGGGCTGCGGACAGACGCTCTCGGGCTAGAAGTGGCCAGGAAGTTGGGGCCCTTCACCCCCGACATGAGCCCCTGCCCCAGGGAAGAGGGGGTTCGCCTCCATGCGGCCAAACAGCTACGGTGCAGCACCTTCTTCCAGAGGAAATGGTATGAGACCCACCCCCTCCTGAGGACGACAGCGTTAGGCAGCACAGCGTGGATGGACCTCTCGGCACATCGAGGGAGACCAGCCAGACACACGAGTGTGCAGATGTGTCCATCTGCACAAAGTCCAACAGGCCACACTCACCAGTGACAGAGGCAGGATCACGCCGGCCGCCTCTGGCGGGAGGCGGGACACCAGCAGGGGGAGCAAGGCGTCCTTCTGGCAGGACGGGGCTTCCTGTGTCTTACTGGGTGAAGGTTGCACAACACTAACTCTCGGTTTATCACAACCATGCCACATGTACACTTACCTCCCAACCCCGCGTCCCCCAGGATGCACAGGCCGGGACTAGGAACCGTGACTGGGCCTGAGCCACATGCCCGGACTCAGACCCTGCTGAGAATTTCTGGGATTCTTTCCTCTCGGATGGCTTCTCTCAACCAAAACCGAATTCCGCTTAAAGCTCTGAATTGTCAGGCCCCAAGGTGGCTCAGTCAATTAAGCGTCCAACTCAGGCTCAAGTCATGATCCTGTGGCTTGTGAGTTCAAGCCGCGCATTGGGCTCTGTGCCGACAGCTCAGAGCCCGGAGCCTGCTTCAGATTCTGTGTCTGTCTCCCTCTCTCTCTCCCCCTTCCCCGCTCACACTCTGTCTCTCTCCCTCTCTCAAAAATAAATAAACATTTAAAAAAAGCTCTGCATTGTCAGGATTCTGGTCCAGAAACGATTTCCCTCCAAACACCTCTCTTACTCACGTTTCCTTTACTTGGGCCGCAGCTTTTAATAACTGAAACATATAACCTCTGAAACAACTTTTCCAGCCAAGTAAACCTATGGGCCTTCAGCCATTTTTGTTTGATTGAAAGCAAGCAGCCTCTGAAGGCCAAGGACTGTGAGGCCGAGAGAGAGTCCATTCTGTGGCTTGTTTGTGTGGGGGCTGCGGCCGGCAGACCCTCTAGTGGCAAAGGGACCCCCTTCCAGGCATCGCAGCCCCCGCTCTTTACTGAAAGCACAGGGTTGCCACCTCCACCAGCCTTGCCCCTGGGCTTTGAGCGACTCAGACCAGACCTCACAGTTCCCGCAAGCCACCTCAGGCCTGGGCCTGCCACCCGAGAAGGGGCTTCCCCACACCAACTCCTGGCCGCCACTGACCCTTGCCCATGCCCACAGTCATGCCACCGAATCACGAGTAAAGCTGCTATCAGCTTTCGTGGGACACGTTTTCATTTTCCGGCGTAAACCAACGGGTGTGACTGCAGAACTGCACGGTGAGTGTGGACCCCTCTTTATAAGGGACTCCAGGGCGTCTGTGCCCTCTTGCCCTCCCACCGACAGCTGATGACAGACCCTCTTCCTGTCACCCCCAGCAGCATGTGGCCTTGTCACTGTCTTGACAGGTGTGGTGATACCTCATTGTAGGTTTAATTTGCATTTCCCTCATTAATAATAGCCACGAAGTGCCTGTTCAAATCTTTTGCTCATTTTCCAATTTGTTTCTTGTGCTGAATTTAAACATTTTTATGTTTATTTATTTTGAGAGAGAGAGAGAGAGAGAGAGAGCACGGGGGAGGGGCAGAGAGTGTTCCCGGCAGGCTCCGTGCTATCAGTGCAGAGCCGGTGGTGGGTCTGAATCCCACCAACGTGAGACCACGACCTGAGCCGAAATCGAGTCCCATAAGAGTCAGACTTAACCGACTGAGCCACCCCGGCGCCCCTGTGGTAGATACAAGTCCTTTGCCAGAATTGTGATTTGCAAATATTTTCTCTCCATCTACAGCTTGTTGTTATCTTCTTAAGGGTGTCTTCAACCGAATGCAAGCTTTAATCTTACCTATTTGGGTCATGTGACTTCTCCCAGGCCTGTGGGCCTCAACCTTGATCTCTGTTAACTCCACTGCCCCAGTGCCCACAGGCAACCCCTCCAGCTCACACCCTCTGTGGCCCGAATATGGGGAATGTGCTTCCAGGCCTCTGTGCCCTCACCGCTCCAAGGGCCCAACACATGGAAGGGACCCTGAGGCGGGCCTCCAGGGGCTCAGAAAGGGTCCCAGGGAGTGGGTCGCTGAGCAGGGCCAGCAGGGTGGAGTGGGACAGCCAGGGGCCAAGAGGAGAGGCCGGGCAGCTGCAGGTCTGAAGGACTTGGGCGCACAGAATAGGCAGCAAATCAGAGAAGGGTGGGTGGGGGGGCGGCCACAGTGGGAGCACAAGGGAAGGAGGACGTACGCGCAAGAACACCCCTGAGCCACACAAGTAGCTCCAGCCAATCACCGAAGGCAACAGAGAGCCATTGAGGGGCTCTGCAGGGGCTGGCAGACCTGCCCAGCAAGCCGCCTACCCCTCTCCCTCTGTTCTCACGCATTTCCCATGTCACTGTCACCTTGGGTGATGCTCAGTTTCTGCGTAGCCTCCCGCAGCCTCTCAGCTGGACCGCGCATCCAGGCTCGCGGCCCTTATCAGCTCGCGGCCCCGACCCGCCTTCGGCCCCGATGACCCACCCGGGGCCCTGACCCGCCCGCCTGGCTGGGCAGGTGCACAAGCCTCATCACTCCTTCCCGGCCTCTCTGCGCTTGCAGTGAGGCTGGGCCCTGGTGACCCGGGCTCAGCGATTGCCCAAAATATTGCTATGTTTCCTGGTGTGCTTGGCCTCCTAACCCCACATCCCACTAACTGCACACCATGCTCCCCGCTAACCCAGTGTCATGCTCCAATAGTAATCCTACACTATGCTCCACCACTAACCCTACCAATGTACACTTCTGAAATTAAGCGTCTGTCATAGTCGCTGGCACTTAGGAGGCTTTCACATATGTGTTTGTATGGACCGCTCTCGAGGGCTCCAGGGAGAAGCAATGTGCTGATGACCCCCGGTGTCCAGGGTCTTGTGTATGACAGCCTGCACGTGCTTTACACACGGGTCAGGAGCCACAGAATCGTTCAGCTGCTCAGAGACACGAACATGATGTCACTGTTTCCCTGCTGATTTCCCTCCGTGGAATGTCATGGGCAATGAAATGAGCCGGCCCTCCCCCAGTGGGCCCCAGTTGGGAAGGATCACTCCTGGCTCATCTGCCAGGCCACGTGCTCTTCCTCCAGCTCACCTCGCAGCAAAGCATACTTTTTCCCACCACAAAAGTGTGGGATAAGGGGAAGGAATGTACCAGCCACGAGCCAACTCTCTGTGGAGCAGACAGCTTCCTACGTCTTCCAGCTTTTCCGTCCGAATCTAATTGGGGCATCTCAAAGAACAATAGTGATTCTGTAACTAACAGTAGAATCTTGCTGGTGCACCACAAAGGCGAAATTGGTGTCGACTGAGGTGCCTTCGGTCATCGAAGGGAGTTTAGCTGTCTTAGTGCCACCGAGCCATCCCTGTAGAAACAGCATCTCCTACAAAGAATGTCTAGGCCCAAGACCAAAGACTCTTGTGCTGCTGGGCAACTCGTCCAAATGGTGGTCTTCCTGGAGATGGGCCCCACAGCCCCTGGTGCTCCGATATCAGACCAGGTGCTTTATTTCTGGAAAGGAAGAAGGTGGGTCATGGACTGTGCAGAACTGATTTGGCTCTGACTTTTGGGAGTTTTTAGCTGCATGACCTTACTTACTTAACTTACTTAACTTGATTTCAACGATCTCATCTGTGAAATAAAGATAGAAATACTTATATTTGAGGGTGAGCACTGAGGATTCAAAACAAAATATTTCAGTGAAAAATTATTCAATAAATGATATGAAGGCAACCAATTATCCATTTGGGTAAAATAGTATTCTTACTCCTTACTCTTTATTCCATGTATTTTTTTTAATTTAAAAAAAAAATTCCCTTTATTTATTTTGAGAAAGAGAGAGAGAGCTTGTGCAAGCAGGGGAGGAGCAGAGAGAGAGGAAGAGAGAGTGAAGCCCAAGCAGGCTCTGCACTATCACCACAGACCCAGGGCTCAAAATCATGAACCATGAGATCATGACCTCAGCCAAAACCAAGAGATGAATGTTTAACCGACTGAGGCATCTGGGCACCCCTAGTCCATGTATTAAAATACATTTCAGAGGAATCAAGGATTTAAATGTGAAAAAAAATCAGGAAGAAAGCAAGCAAACAAGGAGGCAGATATTTTTGTTATCTTAGAACAAACAAGGCAACTCTAGGGAGGATCTGGGCAATTTTGTGGATACAAAATCCAGAGGCACTGAGGAAAAGGTTGATAAAATCAACTGTAGTACACTTTTTATTTTTTATTTATTTATTTTTTTTTCAACGTTTATTTATTTTTGGGACAGAGAGAGACAGAGCATGAACGGGGGAGAGTCAGAGAGAGAGGGAGACACAGAATTGGAAACAGGCTCCAGGCTCTGAGCCATCAGCCCAGAGCCTGACGCGGGGCTCGAACTCACGGACCGCGAGATCGTGACCTGGCTGAAGTCGGACGCTTAACCGACTGCGCCACCCAGGCGCCCCTGTAGTACACTTTTTAAACTCTTCGTGGAAATAAACATCATACATAAAGGAAAAACTTGGGGGGAAGTTTTCCATACACTTGGCAAAGAGGTAATTTCCATCACATAAAAAGAATACAGGAACAGCCTCACTTCTGGCAGCGGCCAAATAGCTCCCACTGAAATGACCTTTCCACAGATAACAGTTGTAAGTTCTGGACAAAATGTAAAAAAAAACTTCTACATGAAGGCCTTGGAGTGTGAGAGTAATAGGGAAGAGCTAAGGTTCTTGTGTGACAAACCATCTGTGCTTGGTTGGTTTGTGCAGGAACACCCCTGAGCTACACAAGGAGCTCCAGCCAATCACCGAAGGCAACAGAGAGCCATTGAGGGGCTCTGCAGGGGCTGGCAGACCTGCCCAGCAAGCCGCCTACCCCTCTCCCTCCATTCTCACGCATTTCCCATGTCACTGTCACCCTGGGTGATGCTCAGGTGGCATGACCAGATAAAACAAGCATCAGAACCAGCTCAGGTACAGCAGAGATTTTAGAATTATCAGCCCAGGAATTTAAAATAACTACAATTAATAAGCTAAGGTTCATGGATAAAACGAAGAATACTCAACAATAAATTAATAATGTAAACAGAGAGACAGAAACTTTAAGAAAGAATTTTTAAAAATGATGAAATAAAAACATCATGAAAATCAAGTACACCCGGACGGACTCATTTGCACATTGATGAGGAAAGGGTCAGTGGGTTTGCAGATATGTCCCAGAATATTGGGATAAGTGGGTCAAAGCAGAGGCCTCCAGAGAAATTAAAGTATTAAAAAAAATTTTTTTTAATGTTTATTTATTTTTGAGACAGAGACAGAGCATGAACAGGGGAGGGGCAGAGAGAGAGGGAGACACCGAATCTGAAGCAGGCTCCAGGCTCTGAGCTGCCAGCCCAGAGCCCTATGCAGGGCTCGAACTCACGAACTGTGAGATCATGACCTGAGCCAAAGTCAGACGCTTAATTGACTGAGCCACCCAGGTGCCCCTAAAGTATTTTTGTTAATTGAATGAAAATTTATCACAATGTGTGGGGCACAGTGGAAGCAGTTCTTGGGGGAACATCTGTAGCAATGATCACAGACATTAGAGAACAAAAGTCTAAAGTCAATAATCTAAATTTCCACACTGTGAAACTAGAAAAAGACGAACAAGTTAAACCCAAAGTAAGGGGGAAAAAGAAATAATAAATCAAGATAATTGAAAACAGAAAAACAATAGAGAAAATCAACAAAACCAAAAACTAGTTCTTGGAGAAGATCAATACTATTGATAAATCTCTAGGCAGACTAACCAAGGGGGAAAATAAGACACAAATTGCTAACATCAAAAATGAAAGAGGAGCCATCAGTACAGACTACAGATCCCATGGCCATTGAAGACTATAAAGGAATATTATGAACACATCTAAGCCCATAGCTTTGATAACCTCGATGAAATTGACCAGTTCTGCGAAAGACACTGTCCATCAAAATGCAGACAAGGAGAAAGAAATGACCTCAATAGGTCTATATGTATGTTAAAGAAATTGAATCAATAATTACTAATCTTCCAAATCAGCGCGAGACCTAGATGGATCCACTGGTAAATTGTACTAAACGTTTAAGGAAGAAATGATACCAATTCTCTGCAATTTATCACAGAAAATATAATCAGAGGGAGTACTTTCTATTTCATTTTTAAGGCCTGCATTACCCTAACATAAAAATAAGAAAGGAAAAGCCACACACCATTATCTCTCATGAACATAGATGCAAAAATCCCCAACAAAAACATTAGCAAATTGAACTTGACAATGTATAAAAGGAATATGCACCATGACCAAGTGGGATTTACCCCAGGTGTGCCAAAGAGGAAAAATCATACGATCATATCCATAGATAGAGAAAAAGCATTTGATAAAAACCCGACTCTCATTCATGAGAAAAAGCCTCAGCAAACTAAGAATAGAAGAGAGCCTTTTGATATGAGGATCTACAATAACCCCTCAGCTAGCATCATACTTCATGGTGAGAAACTAGAGCTTCCCTCCTAAGGTCAGGGACAAGGCAAGGATGTCTTCATCACCACTCTAGTTAGCATCATACTTGGAAGCCCTTGCTGATGCAGTAGGACAAGGAAAATATGTAAAAATTATACCAATTGGGAAAGGAGAAAGACTCTCTTTGTTTGCAGATGACATGATCGTCCAGGTGGAAAATCCCAACCCACTTGTGGTGGCAACAACAATAAATAAAGTGACAACAGCAAGGCTGCAGGACACGAGGTATGTTAAAACAATGTCCATTGTTTTTCCATACATCAGCAATGAATGACTGAAATTTGGAATTAAAAACACACCATTTACATTAGCACCAAAAAAACCCAAACAAAAGCGAAAGAGAGACATATAGACATACCCTGTTTCACTGAGCTTTGCAGATACTGTGATTTTTGTACAAATGGAAGGTCTGTGGCCACTGTGCGACAAGCAGCCATTTTTCCAACAGCATTTGCTCACTTCCTGTCTCTGGGTCACATTTTGATAGTTCTTGCAATATTTCAAACTTTTTCATTATTATTATATTTCTTATAGTGATCTGTGCTCAGCAATTAGTTCAGATGAAAGTTCAGATGATAACATTTTTTTAGCCATAAAGTACTTTTTATTTAAGGTGTGTATATTGTTTTTCAGACATAATGCTATTACACATCTAATAGACTACAGTGTGGTGGAAACACAACTTTCATGTGTGCTGGGAAGCCAAAAAGCTCATTTGACTCACTTTATGGAGCCATTTGCTTTAGTGGGAAGCAGGAGCCAGACCTTCAGTATCTCCGAGGTGCCCCTGTCCTTAGGTACAACCTAGCAAAACACATAGATGTATAACATCTGCTTGAGGGAAACCACAAACTACAACTTGCTCCCTAGATTCAATGCAATCCCATCAAAATCCCAGCAGGTGTTTTGTGATTCTGAAGTTTGTACGAAGGGACAGAAGACCCAGAGTAGTCAACACAAATACTAAAGAAGAAGAACAGAGTTGGAGAACAGACGCGGTCTGACTTCAAGTCTTATGCCGAAGCAACATCACTCGGACAGCATAGTATCAGCGGGGGAACAGGTGAATGCATCTGTGGAACAGGACAGAAGGCCCAGAAACAGGCAACTGAATTTTGCCTGTGTCTCCTTCGTGTCACAAAGGAGAAAGGACAGTCTCTTCGACAGATGCAGCTGGCTGTCCATGTGCAAAAAATAATAAATAAATAGACTCAGACCCTGATCCTAACATAGGGAATTAAAGGCTCTGTTCTGATAAGGACACTGAAAAGGAGAAGACAAGCCACAGTCACGGAGGAAGTACTTACAAGCACACATCTGACAAAGGACTGGGATCCAAAGAATATAAAGAACTCTTCAAACTCAACAATAAAAATACAAACAAACCCAAATAAGAAGCAAAAGACCCTAACAGACACTCACCCCATAAGGCACTGGCAGCTGAGCACATGAGAAGCGTTCCAGGGATGTCACACAGACACGACCAGGAGACCCCGCTGCGCACCCACGAGGACCCCACCCTGCACCCGTGAGGACCCCGCCGCACACACAGCACCCTGAGGAGCCCTGTCCTGTGTCGCTGGGAGTGTGGAACGGTGTGGCCGCCTTGCCAGACTGTCCAGGGGCTTCTCTCAAAGCCAAACATGCTCTTAGCACCCGGTCCAGCAGTCACACTCCTTGGCATTGACCCAAAGGAGTTGGAAACATGTCCACACAAAAGTGTGCAGGGATGTTTACAGCAACTTTATATCCTGGAAGCGACCAGGACGCCCTTTGGTGGGTGAACAGGTGAGCCAGGCTCTCCGGGAGACAAAATCCTGGGGTTGGTGAGGAAGACGGGTGTTCCACAAACCGACCACCTGGCCTCCTGGTCTCAGGCTCTGGCCTCTGGACCTCATTGTCTGGTGTCCTGTTCTGACTGAGACAGTGGGCCACAGGCTTTTCCAAAGTGACATATCCAAAAGGCTCTCTGGTCCTCTCTTCCCAGACCACCACCTGGGGGCCACCTTCACCAAGACCGCCAGAGCCCCCACTCGAGCCCCGACTCCCACCTGCTGGAGTACCTTCTGGAAACGCAGCTGGACTGACCTGGGCCCCAACTGCTCCCCGCCCTCCTGCTCCCTAGGGAGCGCCTTCCTGGCTGCCCCTTCCCTGAGGAGTCTCTCTGTCCACCCGTGGGAAAGTGGGAAGGAAGGCCATCTCCTTGATGATGAACGGATTCCGACCTTCCTTATCCATCAGACCCAACTTCCAGTTGTATTTTTATGTTCATTTGTATCATTTCTTGGTTACAATTTCCCCCATTAGAAAAAAGGTCAAGCCGGCGAGAAAGGCTATGTTTCTCACTTAACTTTTGCCCTTATCTCCGGCATCCTCCTTGGCTTCTGGAAGGTAACGTGAACCTGACAATTGCTGAATAGACGAACGAACAAGAGATTCCCGAGGGAGTAGAGACTGAGGGCCAGGGTCCTGGGGGCAGGGAGGTGGGAGGGTCTCAGGAGCCCAAGCGCGTCCTCCACTGCAGGGGGGCGGTTCGTGCTGACTCCAGTCCCGGGTCCAGAGATGAGGCCTGCTGGTCACACTCACACCTGACAACACCAGCTCTCGGAGAACCTTGGGAGAGCCGAGGGCAGCCCTACCCATGACCCTGGGCCCCCAAATGCTGCCGCCCACCCCACCCCATCCCAGAGGCACAGCAGATTCTCCCTCAGAACCTTGGAACTGAAGCAAGGCCACTTCCGGCTGGTGCAGCCCTGAGCGGACAGACCACGGACAGCAGAAGGGAGTTTGTGTTCTCACGTAAAATCGTCAGTTTTGTTACCTTGGCCCCTCTGTGTTTGAGTATTCACAGTTTACCTGAACTCTGGTTTGAAGAGGGGGTGTGATGTGGAGAACGGGAATATGTGTGGTGGTTTCTGTGTGGCTCGTGTGGTGGGCAGACTCGCGCCCCTAAGACACCCACACTGAATGCCCAGAATCTTGTTACCTGCAGGTAAGACTGAGTTGAGGGTTTTAAGGTTGCAGGTGATCCATATTATTATCTGGGTGGGTCCTTGTGAGGGGAGGTGGGAGCCAGGAGGGCTCAGAGAGAGGCTGGGAAGAGCTGCTGGTCTGGAGTCAAGGAAGGGGCTGTGGGCAGAGGGCACAGGTGCCTCCGGGCTAGAAAAGCAGGGAACGTGGTCTCCCCAGGGCCCCCAGAAGGAAGCAGCCCCATGATTCTGTTCTTTTTGACTCTGGCCTCCAGAACTGTGAGATAATAAATGTGTTGGCTTAAGGCCCCCCAGAAGCCAATTCTTTCATTCATGAGTACTCGCTAGATGCCGGCTCTGTAAAAGCCAACACTGGAGACGTGAGTCACACAGGTGAGGTCGCTACGCCTGGCGCGTGGGTCACTGGACAACCTTCTGTGGGGGCAAGATACTGGGTCATGGATGCAGCTCCCGGGCAGCCACCAGGCTGCGGGATGCGTGGGACTCGTGGAGACACCAGATGGGACTGAGGTGCACGAGGGTGGGGGCAGGTGCCAATGGCCAGAGGCAGGAAAGTACAGACCTTGGAAGAACCTTCCATGCAGCATGGCCCCATGGGAGCATTGCCACACCTGGCGGTCTGAAAAAGCAGGGTTCTCAAGATGCCAATGAGGGTTCCGGCCCACCTCCCAGACTCTACCCCTGCACTCCGCACTGGGCTAGGGCACTGCGGTCCTGCTCCTCTGCACCCAGACCCTTGTGGGGGCACAGCGCACCCCTCTTTCCCCATGGTGCTTCCTCTCTCTGTGAAATGCCACCTCACGTACAGGGTGGCACGTCTGTGGATGGGCTGAGCACCCTTCCCTCGGGTCCTCTGGGAGCAGGGAGGAGGCGGTCACAGACAGCGGCCTGGGGACTGGCCAGTGGGACTTCTCCCCAGGCCCACACCCAGCTGTGGAGACAGCCTGCCCCTGCCTTGGGAGCTGTGCCCGGAGGGCTTGGTACCCTCCAGGGCCCTGCCAGTCTCACCTGCGTCCAGCGCTCACCCTTGAGTACTCTTGTGCTGTACCCTTGAACCTGTCTGTGTGGATGAGGCTGAGAGCCCACAGTGGGGCACAGGAGACCCCCAGGGAACAGCCACAGCAGGGGTGCATGAGAAGGGCAGGCCCTGACCACCAAGGGCCACACCCAGGTTGTGGGTTTTGGAGGCTTTGCAAGAAGGAGAGGCTGCCTCTGTGGCCACCCCCCACTTTTTCCAGCCTCTGCCCCTGTTCCCTCTATTTTGAGGCAAGTGTGTTGAGTTGTAAAATGACACCTGCAGGTGAGAAGAAACCACGGTAGGACAGTGGGGAGGGAAGTTTCTCTGTTCTGCTCTTGGAGTGAAAATTTTGAGAAATGTTACTAAGGCAGAAGGAAGAACCTTGTCCCCTTGTTTGGTGACCCTGCCCATCCCATTTCTGCCATCAAAATCCCAGCCCGGGAAAATTACCAAACCTCTCCAGCTGCCCGTAAAAACAACACCACGAAGTACAGACATGGAGGGAGACTGGGCCGTCGAGGAAAGGAGAGCTGCGTGCTGGCTGCCCACAAGGGCACACTGCCCACTGGCCACAGGTGCAGCAATTCGAGCCTCTACAATGGGCAGAAACACATCAAATATGTGAAATCCAGGACTTTGTAACAACACTAAAAATAACAACAAAACTCACCTTTGCAGATGCTAAAACACTAACTTGCTTTTTTGAAAGCTGGTAGATGATTGGGAAGAAAGAAGCATTTCACTCCCTTTCGCAGACAGACGGGCAGTGCCCAGGGGTGGCCGAGCGGCTGGGGTAGCGGGGAAGGCATCTCTCCTTCTACGACTAATAATGATAAAAGGGAGAGTAAAATCGAAATGCCTTCACTTGACACTGAAATAATGGGCCTGGTGTGGGCGGCACAGAGAGGTGGGCAGACCAGGTCTTCTTGGGAGCAGAGACCAGCCTGACTCGATCCCACCAGGGCCAGCCAGAGAGAGGGTCCCTGACCAGGCTGTCCCACACACGGTAGCAACACCTCGTGCAGGCTGGCAAAACCCAGCGCAGGAAGCCGTGGGATGAAGGACAAATAAATCACAAAGAAAGGGAAGGGAGGGAGATGGAAAGATGAAAGAGGAGGCGGAGGCCCTCACTGGAAGACACAGCTACTTACAAGCGTCACCAGCAGCAGGGCAAGCGTGAGCACTGACGTCTGCGGGCCTCAAGGGGTCCATTTTTTTAGGTGCAAACATGGAATTGTGCTGAGCCCTTAGCTTTTATAAATACTTTCTGATATATTAGGGATAAAACAATATCATGTATGGGACTGGCTTAAACTAGCCCGGTGAGGGAGTGGGTGGGGTGCCGACAAAACTGGCCGCTGCGGGCTGGCATCATGGCGAGGGCTCACGGGCGACGGGGCTCACGACACCAGCCTCTCCGCTTTGTGTCTGCCTCAGCGTTTCCATCATGAACCTCGCAGATGTGTGGACAGCAGACCGCTCTGTGAACTAATTTTCCCAACGGCCACCGCCAGAGCCAAGAGGGCAGGCTTGAGCAGCGTGTTGGGGGCACATCCTTCGTCGCTGAGAACAAGGAGATCATCTAAGGGGCTCCACCCGCAGTCCTTGGAGGGACATGCACTTCTCACAGATCTCCCCTACTTGTGTCTGTGTGACCTTTGCTCCATCATCCTTCTTGGGCCTGGACGCCACCGACTCCGCAGACGCTCCTCGCCATTCCCTGGGGGTGTCCGGGAGGGAACAAATGGAGGACACTGGCACTTCAAACAACCTTGGGGGAGAGGCTGGACACAAACACAGGCCCCAGAAAAGATACAGAGCCCCGTGCTCGCCTGGCTCCCGGTGCCTTTTCGGGAGGAGGCTTCCCAATCCAAACCCGAACCCGCGTCCCCACGCCCCCCCGCCCAAGAGAAGAGAGGGTCCTCTGCCACAGACCCCAAGGAAAGACCCCGCTAAATCTAAGCCTGGCGCCCATGCTGTTTACCAACACCCCGCCTTGTTCACCAGAGGAAGCGATTTGTTATCGTAAGACGGGCGGCCTGCTGGTCAGATCAGATAAGCCAGGTTGGACAGAAGCGTTTCCTTCCCTGGCATTCCACACTTCACTCGGGGGTTCCAGGCGGCTGCGCCCGGAGGACTTGCCTGGAACTGTGGACAAGGCAGACTGCCCTTTCCTTATTCTCCTGCTGCATTTTACCCGTCCCTCAGCAACAGACATGGGAAGCCTCAGCCAGAGACTTGGTCAGGGTGTGGCCCTGATTTTGTGGCCCCGGGGCACGTGGACACGACCTCACAAAACCCTACAGCAGCTTCCCTGGCAAGGCCCTCGGATTGTGGTGTCTGGGAGGGGCTGGGGCTGAGACTGAGGCCCCCGGGGGCACGGGGGAGCCCCAGGGGAGCCACGAAGGGGCTGCAATTGCCTGAGGCATGGCCAGGCACCACATGGGCTATTGACTTGGTGAGGCTGGGAGCCTGTGGGAGATGCCTGGGGGCTGCCCAGGGGTCACGTCCATGGCACATCCTGATGCAACTTGCTCTCAAAGATGCCTGAGATAGAGCCCCACCTCCCTCACTACATGAATGGGTTCAGGGCCAAATCCAGTGGCTGTCAGAAACAAGGAAGTCCCCCTGTCACTAAGGGGCAGACCTGGCACTGGAATGACAGCCTCAGGACAGCTCAGGCACCCAGAGTGGCCCCCACCCCCAGGATGAGATGATGAAAATGGGCACATCCCCCCACCCCAGACCTGCTCTGACGACTGAGTCCCAGGGCTGAGCATCTAGAGGGGAGAAAGGATGGCAGAAACTGCCCCAAAGCCTGTACCCACAGCCCGTGTCATCAGCCCAAGGCTTAGGGCCGTCTGCTAAGTTTCACGTTACAAATAAATGCAAATAGCAGTTTTCCAGGGACTCTTTAAAAATCGATTCCTTATGTAGCACCAAGAAAGCATCCGTTGTCCTTAGCAGACAATATCATTATCACAATGACTATGATGGCCATGACCTTTCACTGCAGGGGGTCTATTGGATGGTGACACTCCCCCAAGCCTCCCCCAGGGGACCCAGCACCTGGCCAGGCCATGCTGGGACCTGAGACAAAAGGAAAAATGTGCACCCTGTATAGATGCTTTTATATACATTTTTAACATTTCTTCTGCAACATTGAAGTATTTGAGAAAGATAATGAAAAACTTTTTATTTATTTATTTATTTATTTTTTTTGCTTCAGGCAAAGTGGTTTTATTTTTTTTTTCATATTTCTCAACAATACATGTATTTATTGGATTATCTATATATAATATAGATAGGCAAAAACAAAAACTCAAACCAAGAAAAATCAGAAGCCAAATCAAGCCAAAACAAAACCACAATCAGACACAGAAAGAGGATGGAAGAAGGAGAAATTGAGAGAGGTAGAATGCACTTGAGATCAAAAGAATGATCCCCATTAAGTCTTTATATATATATATATATATATATATATATATATATATATGAAATGAAATTTATTGACAAATTGGTTTCCATACAACACCCAGTGCTCATCCCAAAAGGTGCCCTCCTCAATACCCATCACCCACCCTCCCCTCCCTCCCACCCCCCATCAACCCTCAGTTTGTTCTCAGTTTTTAACAGTCTCTTATGCTTTGGCTCTCTCCCACTCTAACCTCTTTTTTTTTTTTTTTTCCTTCCCCTCCCCCATGGGTTCCTGTTAAGTTTCTCAGGATCCACATAAGAGTGAAACCATATGGTATCTGTCTTTCTCTGTATGGCTTATTTCACTTAGCATCACACTCTCCAGTTCCATCCACGTTGCTACAAAAGGCCATATTTCATTTTTTCTCATTGCCACATAGTATTCCATTGTGTATATATACCACAATTTCTTTATCCATTCATCAGTTGATGGACATTTAGGCTCTTTCCATAATTTGGCTATTGTTGAGAGTGCTGCTATGAACATTGGGGTACAAGTGCCCCTATGCATCAGTACTCCTGTATCCCTTGGATAAATTCCTAGCAGTGCTATTGCTGGGTCATAGGGTAGGTCTATTTTTAATTTTCTGAGGAACCTCCACACTGCTTTCCAGAGCGGCTGCACCAATTTGCATTCCCACCAACAGTGCAAGAGGGTTCCCGTTTCTCCACATCCTCTCCAGCATCTATAGTCTCCTGATTTGTTCATTTTGGCCACTCTGACTGGCGTGAGGTGATACCTGAGTGTGGTTTTGATTTGTATTTCCCTGATAAGGAGCGATGCTGAACATCTTTTCATGTGCCTGTTGGCCATCCGGATGTCTTCTTTAGAGAAGTGTCTATTCATGTTTTCTGCCCATTTCTTCACTGGGTTATTTGTTTTTCGGGTGTGGAGTTTGGTGAGCTCTTTATAGATTTTGGATACTAGCCCTTTGTCCGATATGTCATTTGCAAATATCTTTTCCCATTCCGTTGGTTGCCTTTTAGTTTTGTTGGTTGTTTCCTTTGCTGTGCAGAAGCTTTTTATCTTCATAAGGTCCCAGTAATTCACTTTTGCTTTTAATTCCCTTGCCTTTGGGGATGTGTCGAGTAAGAGATTGCTACGGCTGAGGTCAGAGAGGTCTTTTCCTGCTTTCTCCTCTAAGGTTTTGATGGTTTCCTGTCTCACATTTAGGTCCTTTATCCATTTTGAGTTTATTTTTGTAAATGGTGTGAGAAAGTGGTCTAGTTTCAACCTTCTGCATGTTGCTGTCCAGTTCTCCCAGCACCATTTGTTAAAGAGGCTGTCTTTTTTCCATTGGATGTTCTTTCCTGCTTTGTCAAAGATGAGTTGGCCATACGTTTGTGGGTCTAGTTCTGGGGTTTCTATTCTATTCCATTGGTCTGTGTGTCTGTTTTTGTGCCAATACCATGCTGTCTTGATGATGACAGCTTTGCAGTAGAGGCTAAAGTCTGGGATTGTGATGCCTCCTGCTTTGGTCTTCTTCTTCAAAATTCCTTTGGCTATTCGGGGCCTTTTGTGGTTCCATATGAATTTTAGGATTGCTTGTTCTAGATTCGAGAAGAATGCTGGTGCAATTTTGATTGGGATTGCAGTGAATGTGTAGATAGCTTTGGGTAGTATTGACATTTTGACAATATTTATTTTTCCAATCCATGAGCAGGGAATGTCTTTCCATTTCTTTAAATCTTCTTCAATTACCTTCATAAGCTTTCTATAGTTTTCAGCATACAGATCCTTTACATCTTTGGTTAGATTTATTCCTAGGTATTTTATGCTTCTTGGTGCAATTGTGAATGGGATCAGTTTCTTTATTTGTCTTTCTGTTGCTTCATTGTTAGTGTATAAGAATGCAACTGATTTCTCTACATTGATTTTGTATCCTGCAACTTTGCTGAATTCATGTATCAGTTCTAGCAGACTTTTGGTGGAGTCTATTGGATTTTCCATGTATAATATCATGTCATCTGCAAAAAGCGAAAGCTTGACTTCATCCTTGCCAATTTTGATGCCTTTGATTTCCTTTTGTTGTCTGATTGCTGATGCTAGAACTTCCAGCACTATGTTAAACAACAGCGGTGAGAGTGGGCATCCCTGTCGTGTTCCTGATCTCAGGGAAAAAGCTCTCAGTTTTTCCCCGTTGAGGATGATGTTAGCTGTGGGCTTTTCATAAATGGCTTTTATGATCTTTAAGTATGTTCCTTCTATCCCGACTTTCTCAAGGGTTTTTATTAAGAAAGGGTGCTGGATTTTGTCAAAGGCCTTTTCTGCATCGATTGACAGGATCATATGGTTCTTCTCTTTTTTTTTGTTAATGTGATGGATCACGTTGATTGATTTGCGAATGTTGAACCAGCCCTGCATCCCAGGAAGGAATCCCACTTGATCATGGTGAATAATTCTTTTTATATGCTGTTGAATTCGATTTGCTAGTATCTTATTGAGAATTTTTGCATCCATATTCATCAGGGATATTGGCCTGTAGTTCTCTTTTTTTCCTGGGTCTCTGTCTGGTTTAGGAATCAAAGTAATACTGGCTTCATAGAATGAGTCTGGAAGTTTTCCTTCCCTTTCTATTTCTTGGAATAGCTTGAGAAGGATAGGTATTATCTCTGCTTTAAACGTCTGGTAGAACTCCCCTGGGAAGCCATCTGGTCCTGGACTCTTATTTGTTGGGAGATTTTTGATAACCGATTCAATTTCTTCGCTGGTTATGGGTCTGTTCAAGCTTTCTATTTCCTCCTGATTGAGTTTTGGAAGAGTGTGGGTGTTCAGGAATTTGTCCATTTCTTCCAGGTTGTCCAATTTGTTGGCATATAATTTTTCATAGTATTCCCTGATAATTGTTTGTATCTCTGAGGGATTGGTTGTAATAATTCCATTTTCATTCATGATTTTATCTATTTGGGTCATCTCCCTTTTCTTTTTGAGAAGCCTGGCTAGAGGTTTGTCAATTTTGTTTATTTTTTCAAAAAACCAACTCTTGGTTTCGTTGATCTGCTCTACAGTTTTTTTAGATTCTATATTGTTTATTTCTGCTCTGATCTTTATTATTTCTCTTCTTCTGCTGGGTTTAGGCTGCCTTTGCTGTTCTGCTTCTATTTCCTTTAGGTGTGCTGTTAGATTTTGTATTTGGGATTTTTCTTGTTTCTTGAGATAGGCCTGGATTGCAATGTATTTTCCTCTCAGGACTGCCTTCGCTGCGTCCCAAAGCGTTTGGATTGTTGTATTTTCATTTTCGTTTGTTTCCATATATTTTTTGATTTCTTCTCTAATTGCCTGGTTGACCCACTCATTCGTTAGTAGGGTGTTCTTTAACCTCCATGCTTTTGGAGGTTTTCCAGACTTTTTCCTGTGGTTGATTTCAAGCTTCATAGCATTGTGGTCTGAAAGTATGCATGGTATAATTTCAATTCTTGTAAACTTATGAAGGGCTGTTTTGTGACCCAGTATATGATCTATCTTGGAGAATGTTCCATGTGCACTCGAGAAGAAAGTATATTCTGTTGCTTTGGGATGCAGAGTTCTAAATATATCTGTCAAGTCCATCTGATCCAATGTCTCATTCAGGGTCCTTGTTTCTTTATTGACCGTGTGTCTAGATGATCTATCCATTTCTGTAAGTGGGGTGTTAAAGTCCCCAGCAATTACCACATTCTTATCAATAAGGTTGCTTATGTTTATGAGTAATTGTTTTATATATTTGGGGGCTCCGGTATTCGGCGCATAGACATTTATAATTGTTAGCTCTTCCTGATGGATAGACCCTGTAACTATTATATAATGTCCTTCTTCATCTCTTGTTACAGCCTTTAATTTAAAGTCTAGTTTGTCTGATATAAGTATGGCTACTCCAGCTTTCTTTTGGCTTCCAGTAGCATGATAAATAGTTCTCCATCCCCTCACTCTGAATCTAAAGGTGTCCTCAGGTCTAAAATGAGTCTCTTGTAGACAGCAAATAGATGGGTCTTGTTTTTTTATCCATTCTGATACCCTATGTCTTTTGGTTGGCGCATTTAATCCATTTACATTCAGTGTTATTATAGAAAGATACAGGTTTAGAGTCATTGTGATGTCTGTATGTTTTATGCTTGTAGTGATGTCTCTGGTACTTTGTCTCACAGGGTCCCCCTTAGGATCTCTTGTAGGGCTGGTTTAGTGGTGACAAATTCCTTCAGTTTTTGTTTGTTTGGGAAGACCTTTATCTCTCCTTCTATTCTAAATGACAGACTTGCTGGATAAAGGATTCTCGGCTGCATATTTTTTCTGTTTAGCACCCTGAAAATCTCGTGCCAATTCTTTCTGGCCTGCCAAGTTTCAAAAGAGAGATCAGTCACGAGTCTTCTAGGTCTCCCTTTATATGTGAGGGCACGTTTACCCCTTGCTGCTTTCAGAATTTTCTCTTTATCCTTGTATTTTGCCAGTTTCACTATGATATGTCGTGCAGAAGATCGATTCAAGTTACGTCTGAAGGGAGTTCTCTGTGCCTCTTGGATTTCAATGCCTTTTTCCTTCCCCAGTTCAGGGAAGTTCTCAGCTATGATTTCTTCAAGTACCCCTTCAGCACCTTTCCCTCTCTCTTCCTCCTCTGGGATACCAATTATGCGTATATTATTTCTTTTTAGTGTATCACTTAGTTCTCTAATTTTCCCCTCATACTCCTGGATTTTTTTTATCTCTCTTTTTCTCAGCTTCCTCTTTTTCCATAACTTTATCTTCTAGTTCACCTATTCTCTCCTCTGCCTCTTCCATCCGAGCCGTGGTGGTTTCCATTTTGTTTTGCATTTCATTTAAAGCGTTTTTCAGCTCCTCGTGACTGTTCCTTAGTCCCTTGATCTCTGTAGCAAGAGATTCTCTGCTGTCCTGTATACTGTTTTCAAGCCCAGCGATTAATTTTATGACTATTATTCTAAATTCACTTTCTGTTATATTATTTAAATCCTTTTTGATCAGCTCATTAGCTGTTGTTATTTCCTGGAGATTCTTCTGAGGGGAATTCTTCCGCTTGGTCATTTTGGATAGTCCCTGGTGTGGTGAGGACCTGCAGGGCACTTCCCCTGTGCTGTGGTGTATAACTGGAGTTGGTGGGCGGGGCCGCAGTCCGACCTGATGTCTGCCCCCAGCCCACCGCTGGGGCCACAGTCAGACTGGTGTGTGCCTTCTCTTCCCCTCTCCTAGGGGCGGGATTCACTGTGGGGTGGCATGGCCCGTCTGGGCTACTTGCACAATGCCAGGCTTGTGATGCTGGGGATCTGGCATATTAGCTGGGGTGGGTAGGCAAGGTGCACGGCGGCAGGGGGGGCAGGCTTAGCTTGCTTCTCCTTAGGTGATCCACTTCAGGAGGGGCCCTGTGGCAGCCGGAGGGAGTCAGATCCGCTGCCAGAGGTTTGGCTCCGCAGAAGCACAGAGTTGGGTGTTTGCGCGGAGGGAGCAATTTCCCTGGCAGGAACCGGTTCCCTTTGGGATTTTGGCTGGGGGATGGGCGGGGGAGATGGCGCTGGCGAGCGCCTTTGTTCCCCACCAAACTGAGCTCTGTCGTCCGGGGGCTCCGCAGCTCTCCCTCCCTTTGTCCTCCAGCCTTCCTGCTTTCAGAGCAGAGCTGTTAACTTATGACCTCCCAGACGCTAAGTCGCGCTTGCTGTCGGAACACAGTCCGTCAGGCCCCTCTGCTTTTGCAAGCCAGACTCAGGGACTCTGGCCGGCAAGCCGCCCCTCCGCCCCGGCTCCCTCCCGCCAGTCCGTGGAGCACGCACCGCCTCGCCGCCCTTCCTACCCTCTTCCGTGGGCCTCTCGTCTGCGCTTGGGTCTGGCGACTCCGTTCTGCTAATCCTCTGGCGGTTTTCTGGGTTATTTAGGCAGGTGTAGGTGGAATCTGAGTGATCAGCAGGACGCGCGGTGAGCCCAGCGTCCTCCTACGCCACCATCTTCCCAAAGTGTGAAAAACTTTTTAAAAAAGGTATACTAAAACTCACATTATTTTCAGTTTAAATATTTTATTTACACCAAAAATAAAATTTATTATAACTTTTTTGGATTTAACGGAATGGAAATAAAGTCATCAATAATATTTTCAAAATGGGCTCCTGGAAAAAAAATTAACCATTGACTGAAAAAAGACATGAAAACGTGTGTGGAGGGTGTACCTGTGGAAAGACAAGAAAATATAGTAAAGCAGTTTTCACAACAGCCAGAAAGTGGAAACAACCCAAATGTCCATCAGTTAGTGAACAGACTAACTGTGGTCTGTCCACACAGCAGAGTATTATTCAGCCATGAGAAGGAGCACAACTCCAATGCAGTCTACAGCCTGGCTGCGGGACCCGGGACACACCAGCTAAGTGCAAGAAGCCGCCCAATGGACACACAGTGTGTGACGCTGTTACATGAAAGGCCCAAGACGGGCAAGTCTGCAGACAGGATGCAGACCCGTGGCTGTCAGGGGCAGGGGACAGGGAGTGGCTGGTCCTGATGGAATGTTCTAGAGCTAGGTAGAGGTGCATTGCAAATTCACTAAATGCCGCTGAGTTGTTCACAATGAAATGGTTGATTCTATGTGACTTCCACCTGAATGAATTGTTTTAAAGATGTCTCACACACACAAAGAGGGAATCAAGTTAGTATCGGCTGGATGGTGGGCTGGATGTCAGGACCCTCCAGGAGCAGAACACATTCCCAGTGGTGGAGACACCTCTCTGTGCACAAGGTGGAGGCGCCCCCCACTCCACCACGGCCACAGGAAGGACTGGATTCCAGTTCTGTTCACCCACTTCACGACCGACATCAGGGCTCGCCATGAAATAGGCAGCAAAGCCCCCGATGGTGCAACAGACAGTGGCGTCACAAAGGCCACCTCGGCTGATCCCCGGGCCCTCACAACTTTCCTCGATCAAGAGACGTTGTTTCATGGACCTGCACAGAGAAAAGCATCGAGCGGTTATCACCACTAGATGAACACAGCAGTCGCAGGCTAGACAGTGTCTTCAGCCCCAGCTGCATAAACTGGAGACAACTCACGAGCATGGACACACTCCTACTTCACAGGGACACACAGGAGGGTGGCCGTCAAGTTTCCTCCCACATTTCAAAGGTGCCTGGAATAAGGCAGTGTCCAGGCGCCTGTCTGTGCACAAAGTGTCCTTGCAAGATCCCTCTGTGTCTCCACAGCTCTCAACCTACAAGCAGTCGGCAGGCCATCAGCCCCCCAGGGGCCCTGCTGCGGCCACAGGAGGAGGAAGGTGGCATCTGTCTCCTTGGCTGCAGCCTCCCCAACCTCGCACGAGTTGGCCACACACTTGGTAGTGGGTATAACTTCCACAAGCACTTGTTTTGTGATGTTGCTGGCCATCATTAGCTCATTCTTGCCACCAGGATGTGCGGGTCTCCATGCACTTGGGGCCAACGACATGTGCTTCCCTGAGTCCCGCTCAGCCATCTTCTCTGTGCCCTTGGGCGGCTCCGACCAGCCATGACTTTACCTGTTGCAACAGACACCAGTAAAAGAAGATCCTCTTTAATGTGACGGATAAATCACGTGTGTCCCAAACCCTGAGCCCTGGAAGCGGGGAAGCCTTCAGCTCTCGGGGGGGCAGGGTGGGGGGCTCTGCGTCAGGGACGAGAGGCTCTGCTCTGCCTTTGAAGGAAACGGGAGGCACTGGCCTCTAGTGTAGAGACGCTTCCACTTTGAAGCCCGAGACTCGAACAGGAGCTTCCAAGCAGGGAAACAGGTCCCGGGCGCACTGCTTTTTCCTCTGGGCTACACAGGCCGCAGGGTGTGCGGGCTGGGCCGCGGGGGGCGGGGGCGCAAGAGCTCGAGACCTCGCCCGTGGCCCACATCTGTTAGTGCATCTAGGGGACGGCCCGCTCGAGGTCTGAGTGTCCAGGTACCGAACACGAGTGAACTCCAGCAGCACCGTCGTCCGTGTCGGGCCGCGGTGGCTGATTCTAAATTCTCAGAACTGGACCGAATCTTTCTATGGCAACTGGAGTTTGCTTCACGGGCCTCACAGTCCAAGGGGCTATTCTTGCTGCCAGACAGAAATGTCAACAATATCCCCTTATTTTCTATGTAGCTTCAATCAGGAATTGTCCAGCATGGTCCCCAGGCGTCTCCATGCTCACGTTCATGAGGTCACAAAGCAACATGTGCAAATCCCTCGTGAAGGAACCCGGCCAGTAAACAGTGTCTAGTTACCTGCCGTCACTGATCCAGCCACCAGCACAGGACACTGGCAGCGGGGGGGGGGGGGGGGTGTCAGCAGAAGGGTCCCCACGATGCTTTCTGACATGTGCCGCAGGGGCCACTTGGGGGACGGGGTACCACTGTCTGTGGCAAGAACAACACCCCAAATGTGGAGATAAGGCCAGAGAGTGGGGGCATGTCCCTCCCTGTCACACCGGGGCACCCTTTCCTGAGCCCCCCAGGCCTGGTTCACCAGCTGAGCAAAGTGCCTTGTCTCACTTTGCTATTTAACATGAGTTACAGATTCAGGCTCCCAAGTTCCGTGTCGGCTCATAGATCTTTCCCTGTGAAGTGGCAAGTAATTTCTGCCCACAAGAAAAAATAACTTCAAATATGTACTTATGTGTACATTTAACACTACATATGTAATAAATACATGTTGAACCGATAATATTAATAAATATATAGATATTTAAAACATTTAATTAGTCATTAACAGTTAATGATAAATAAATGGAATTAGCTAATATGAGATAAATTAGTAAATAACTAAGTATTGTTCATAGTAAATAAATATTAATGGGGTGTTATTGTAAATAATTATCTAATAACCATTAATAATTGAAATAAAACTTTATTGTTTAAACATTAATGTACCTATATTAAAATATCAGTTAGTAAATACATACTGAATATATTTAATGGCCTTGAAGGCCATCAGCCAGTTTCGCGTTTGGCCTGGCACCCTTGCCCCGACTTTCTTCAAGGCCTGTGAGCACCCACTTCCCTAAAATACTCTTCCAACAGCCATATCAAGTTTCTGGTCCCTCTTTAATGAGTTAATAAATCTTTTTCATTCTGTATTTGTGTGACAGTCAGTTTTGGACACTTTAAAAACTGCACTCTGTCCTACCCCTGAGACAGCACAGCAAGCTGGGCCCGAGGGCAGCTCAGAGCAGGAGCGTCCAGAGATGGTACAGGCTGGGCCCCACCAGCCTTGGGGACACACGGACGCTCCCGGCTCTGCGTCCTGCCGACCTGCGGGAAGGCACAAGGGGGCGCAGGGCACAGATAAATTGTGGTTGCAGATGTGATGTGCTGACTGGAGCTAGTGACTGGGGGGGGCCCTAATGACACCCTAATGACACCCCAGGATGGTGTCCTTGAAGAACGGAGGAGACACCAAGAGAGAGAGTGAGGTTTCCTGCCTATAAGCCAAGGAATCCGGCACAACTGAGGTCACGGCTGACCCTCCGAGTCGGCCTGCTCGTCACCATGTGGTGGTTTGGAGCCAGCGTCAAAGACGCTGCGGGGGCAGGGCTGCAAGTGCAGGCCCGGTTTCATCCTGCCGGGTGCCCGCACCCCTTCCCACCACCGGCCACCTACTGGGTTCCCCTCCCTCGCCAAACAAGAGGCTTTTGAGAGTTTCTTTCAGGGACTCGGTAAGTCTCGGGTGATCATGGGTTTACCGGGTAAACCGTGACTGATAGCTGCATGGCCCTGGCGCCCCCAGGGTACTCGCAGGTGCCCTCTCCGAAGGCCCCTCTCCCAGAGAGCCTGGAGCCCTCATGCTGAGCTGAGGCTCAGAACTAACTTCAGCCCTTTGGGCAGAGAAATCTGAACCACCTTCTCATTCCTTTTGTGAAAATAAATGAACCGCGTCTGTCTTCAGAGGTAGCTCACGGAAGAAGGTGCTTACCGGCATCATTTTCTAGATGAATTCACTAAGTTACGTGACTTTCAAAGATCCTGATGGCTGTTACACACAAGAGACGGGGACAATCAGAAGAGTTGTCCAGTAATTCTCCCCAACAAGGAAAACAACCCTAGTCACCTCTGCAATGAGGCCTTTTAACCTGAGACGTCTAACATGTCACACATACCCCAGGCGGTATGGGCACACAGCTTCTCTCCTGGGCCCAGAGGAGGACAGCCCAGGGGACATTCCAGGGAGCCCACTCCATCCTGTCTGCCGCGCCCTTCCTGCTTCTGGAGTAGTCCTTCTTCATGCAGTAGCCCCCTCTGGGGCCAGCTGATGCTTGTAAGCCACACTGTGGTATTGTAGTAACGGTAACATGCTTATCACACAAATGTAGCAGGTGCAGAAACCACAGTGTGTCCCAGGCCAGCCAGAGGCCTGCGAGCGGGCCCAAGGACTGGGTGTCTGCACGCGGTGGGCTCTCACCGTGGTCCCCTCTGTGTGTGTGTCCATCCTGTCCTTCCCTCCTACAGCTTTGTCCCAGGCCCTGCATTCAGAGGTCACTGTGCTGGAAACACCTGCTCAGGGCTTCCCGCCGGAAGGGCCCCTCTCAGGCCTGTGAACCCAGATGCACCTGCAAGTGCCCTGCTCTGGCCCATCTTGGGGAAACTTCACAACCCTCAGGCCTCAGTGTCCAGCACTTGCCACAGGCTGCCCCACCCACCAGATGTTCTGCCTCTTCCCTGAGGGTAAATTCCCGTGTTTTGCATGTGGGCTGGGGGAACTCTGTTCTGGGCGGCTTGGGGCTAGAAGGATTGCCCCGTCCAAACCAAAGCAGTCCCCATGGTGCCTCTGTTCCCAAAGTGCTCGATGGGTCCCACACATCACCAGAGAAGGTCCCAGTGCCCTAGCTGGGAGCACGACGCCTCTACCTTCCCTCCCTGCTTCTTCTCCCAGTTCATCCACAGACGCACACATGACACTCTCTCTGGAACAGTCTGTGCCAGGGCGGAGGGGGGTTCAGCACCCCTGGCTCTGTCCCCAGTCATAGCAATGCGGAAATGACTTCCACACACGTTCCAGCCCCTGGGGTCACCTCTGGGCGTCTCCATGAGGGCTCTGCCAGCACACATGCCCTTCCTTCTGCCCTCTCCCTACCCCACCCCCCGACTTCCAGGACCCTGGAAGAAAAGCACACGTGAAATGGGAAGGGGGACCAGAGGACAAAAGCCAGGTGTGGATGGAGGGCAGGGGCAGGAGGGGCCCGCCCGGAAGAGGCTTGCAGGGTTGTGAGCAGTGGGTTCAGCAAGATGCCTGAGGTGGGGCAATTCCAGCTCCTCAATGTTGACCGTTTCACGATGCGTGTGTGTGCGTGAGTGTGTGCATGTGTGTGCATGTGTGCCTGTGTGCACGTGTGTGTATACCTGTATATGCCTGTGTGAGTGTGCACGTGTGTGCATGTGTGCGCACTTGTGTGTATGTGTCTTGCGTGCACGTGTGTTTGTGCATGTGTGCATGTGCACACGTGTGCCTGTGTGTGAGAGTGCACACATGTGCATTTGTGTATGTGTGCCCGTGCTTGTGTGTGCACCTGTGTGTATGTGGGTGTCTGTGTGTGCACACGTGTTTGTGCGTGTGTGCGCATGTGTGCCTGTGTGCGTGTGCGTGCCTGTGCGAGTGTGCATGTGTGTGTATGTGTGCGCGCTCGTATGTCTGTGTGCACATGTGTGTGCTTGTGCATGTGTGTGCACATGTGTGCCTGTGTGAGTGTGTTGCATGTGTGCCTGTGTGTGCCCGTGGGCGCGCGTGCTCATGTACATTTGTGTATGTGTGCACGTGCTTGTGTGTGCATCTGTGTGTCTGTGTGTGCACACATGTGTATTTGTGCATGTGTACGTGTGTGCACACGTGTGCCTGTACGCGCGCGTGCTCGTGTGCGTTTGTGTATGTGCACGCTTGTGTGTGCATCTGTATGTGTGCACGTGTGTGCGTGTGTACATGTCTGTGCACACTCACGTGTGTGCACACACACGTTCCACGCTTTGTGTGCGTGTGTCTAGACGTGTGTGCATGCATGTGTGTACGTGTGTGTCTGTGTGTGCATGAACGCTCACATTCTTGTTTGTCCAGTCTGGGAGGCCCAGGTCATAGGTCATGCACCCTAACACTGACAGCTGAGCCACCCCGTGGGTGGATGGGAGCCCGTGAGGGCACAGAGCATGTCCCCGGGGCCGTGGATGCGGGTTAGCAGTGACTAGACTCTCCTGTGGGGCATCCCCAGGTCACGTTGTCCAAGAGCCACTGTGGCAGAGTGTCTGGCCTTCAGAGCACCACCTAGAAGGCCTCTTGCACTGTCCCCACACCCGGAATGATGGCTCTCTGGTTCTGTCTACACCTGGAAGGAGGCTTCTCCTGCTGTCTACACCCAGAATGACGGCTCTCGCACTGTCTACACCCAGAAAGAGCCCTCTTGACGCTGTCCCCACACCCGGAATGACAGCATTTTGCATCTCATGAGGACCGAAGCCATCCTCTGCCCAGCACCTCAGCCCAGGAGGACTCCAGCAGGGGCACACGGAGTCCACCCCCAGACACAGTGTCCGCGTCCTGGAAGAAGGCAGAGAGGATTGGTCTTCCCGTCCTGATGTTTCACGACCCTGGGGAGCGTCCCCGCTCTCAGCGTGGCCCTGGTGGCTGCTGGCTAGGGAGAAGGCAGGCAGGTGCGTGGCCACATTGTGTGCCCCACCTCTGGGGCGGGAACCCTCATATGGCCACACGGGGTCCTCCTGGCCTCCAGAGCTCCCAGCTGCTTCAGCCAGCCTGTGGGCCCTAGCGGGCCCAGGTGAGAGAGACACAGCCATGCCGTGCAGAGGAAATGTCCCCTCCGCTGTGGAGGTGAGAGAGGCAACGGCAGGAGCCTGATGCTGAGGGTGTCACACAAAGGTGGGGCAAGTGAGAAGGTTACTGAGACACATGAAGGGAAAGTAGGAAAGACCCGGAGCAGACAACTGTGCTACTTAATGCAGAGACGGTGGAAGGACCACGTGGCACCAATGTCCCCGCCCACAGCTCCGTCACCATCAAGTGGCGAGAGGGAGTCCAACCCAGGGCTGCTGAGAGCAGGGTCCGAGCTGTACATTATGTTTCTTTTTTTTTTTTTTAATTTTTTTTAATGTTTATTTTTGAGAGAGAGAGAGAGAGACAGAGACAGAGACAGAGACAGAGACAGAGCACGAGCAGGGGAGGAGCAGAGAAAGAGGGAGACACAGAATCTGAAACAGGCTCCAGGCTCTGAGCTGTCAGCACAGAGCCTGACGTGGGGCTCAAACCCACAAACCACGAGATCATGACCTGAGCCGAAGCCGGACACTCAACCGACTGAGCCACCCAGGCACCCCTGCACATTATGTTTCCAAAAGAGTTTCCTTCAGAGCCAGAGACTGAGGCTCCCTCTGGAAACCTGGCGTTGCGCTACCTTCACCATTGTTCGCCTTTATTGTCACAGTAACCAAATCCCGAAAGCTACCACTGCTAATGAGCGGGCCCAGCAGGCCACTGTGGTGACAGCGGTGAGGCCAGTGGTCGCGGACACAGCTGGTGGGGCCGCTGTGCCCAGGCCCTCGGCCGAGAGCTCCGTCTGCACTCACTGTTTCCGTTCTCACGACAGCACATGGTGAAGAGAAGCTGGCAGCCACGCGGGCCCCCTCCCCGCCTCCCTGCGTCCTACCGCCATCTCCCGGGGCTGTCCCCGCTCTGCCTCAGACGCCGGCCCCTCCGGGAGCCTCCCTGCAGCCACACTGATGAAGGACCCAAACAGAAGGAAGCCTCTGGCTGCTATTTGTGGTGACTTTCCTTCCACCCCAAATCCATTTGAAGTGTGTTCAGTTCCTTAGCGAATAAGTTATCTGAGCCACTAAATGGAAAGGAGAACATCTTCTAGTAGGCTTTGCAAAATGTCTCTTTGACACGTAGTCGTGTGGGGCAATGGATGGGAATCAGAAGCTGGCGGCAGGCCGAGGAAGTGTGCATCAACGGTCATCCCACAGAGCGGTCACTGCCGTGAAGCGCAGAGCAAACCCCACGAAGTAACGGCAGCGTTTCCCGTTGTGAAAACATACGTCTGAGCCAACTCCAGGACTTGCCCAGCAAATGTTTTATCGGCCAGAGAGGAAAATGTTTTCTGAAATAGTTACAGTTCCAGACGCCCTAAAAGGTAACCTTCCATATTATGTACACTTATCTACACCTCCAACACAAAAAGCTTTTCTTCTAGAAAAGGGGCATCTGTTGCATTTTGTCTGCCTGGCGCTTTGCCTTTTTGGAGCCCTGCCCTGCCCTGAAGGGCTGAGAATCCCACAGCACGTTCCCCGCTGGAGCTGTGCACACACACGGTCAGGAGTAGGGCTGAGCCCGCCTGCCGAGCCCCTGGTGTGAGGACGTCACCTGCACTGGCAGCGCTCTGTCCCAGCCGCTCACACAGGAAGCATTTACTGCATGCAGGAGAGCAAAAGGCCCAGTCATGGTGTGGCCAGACCCTGAGGCCAGCACAGGTCTGAACCGACCAGTGACTGAAACCAGGACGTTCCTGTTTGCAGGGCGTCTGTATGTGCAGGACCAGCCCTGACGAACACAGCACTGAAATGAACAAGTCTCTGGGCAGTCCCTGGGCAATGACATTACAGGGCTGGTGCTCTGTCCCAAATGCAGGTGCATCGGGCTACCTCGGTCATGCTTGCTTTCAGGGCCTCCCTGGGCCCGCAAGTCACAGAGGAGATCCCACCTGGCTGTCCTGGGCATGACACCCCCCTGTCTGTCCAGCTGCACCCACACCCTTCCCAGGTGGTCCTCAGCTCCAAGGCTCCCCCATCAACGCCACTTATACAGCAGTTCTCCTGAGCTGGGCCCACTTGCCTGGACCGCAGTCGCCCCTGTAGCAGCAGACAGCTAACAGAGAGTGTTGTTCCTCTCTCCCCTCCTAAGGCCAGGAGGGAGTCTGGAATGGCAGCGGCAGGGCTGGAGCAGGGCCAGGGCACACAGGCAGGCTGTCAGTTAGGACCTGCTGAGGGGCTCCCACCCACCATCTCACTTCCCTGTCACACTAGGCACCAAGAGTCAGGAAGTCCATGCTGCTTGCAGATGAGGAAAAATTTCTTAAAAGTAATCTCTGCACCCAACATGGGGCTTGAGCCCACAACCCTGAGATCGAGTCACACACTCTCCAGACTGAGCCAGCTGGGCGTGCCACAGAGAAGGAAATTTGTGGTGGAGAAAAGTGGCCGAAAATCACTCTAAGTGGAGGAGGTAAATGTATCTGTCCGGCTCAAGGTCCCTCTTCCCACCTCCCCGTCTGTCTTCACTGCAAACTCAAAAAGACCAGGGCCTTGGACTCAGGTGAATATAACTCCTTTCAGATGAAGGAGGAGTTAACCTGGCTAGGGTAGGCACCCTTGACCGGAAGCAGACACTGTTCTACGTAAAGATCCCTACAGCATTCCACAAAACCATTTATATGGGGGTGTTTGGCACAACACCCCTTGTAAGTCACAGGCTGCAAAGGTGCTCCCCTAGGGGGCCAAGCAGGGGAAGTAACCATCTCGGTAGCCCCCGGCTGAGGGGGTCTAGGATCTGGGACTTTTGATTTTAAAACTGGGAACATCCTTGCAAAGCTAGGTAGGAGCCCAGAGGACTTACCCATGGAAGGACTTTCACCTTAATGAGGTCCCACCACCTTCATTCACGACAGTAAGTAGTGTTCTTCAAACTTTCTGAGCACAACCCACAGTAATAAACATATTTTACATCACAACCCAGACCACATTCACAAAAATAGATATTGGAGAAATAAGGAACTCAAGCCAATAAAACTCTGATATCTTCCTCTGTTCTAACCCACATCATTAAAAACCACTAGTTAACAAAACACTAACTTTTGCAAAATTAAAAATCCGACTAAACCAGTGGGTTGCAAAACATGCTCTTAAAAAAAAAACAAAACCAAAAACCTTCATTAAAGTGTGACTGGGGGTTTCTGCTTCTGGACAAAAGACAGCAGCAGCAGAGACCAGATTTACCTCCCTACCTAGAACAACTGAGCAAGCAGACATATATATAAAATAACAGTTTTCAACACACTGGACATTAGGCAACAAAGGAGTGAACCCTGGGGGACAGGAAATAAGTGAGGTGGCCCTAGGATTGCCAAGGTCACTGCCTAGAGGGAGAGACGAGGTTGCCATGCGTGGAGGACACACGCAGAGCCAACTGCCCAAGTAGGAGAGGGCGATGCAGAGAAAGAACTTCAGAGACCTGCAGAGACCCCCTCCAGTCAGCTGATCATCACAAGGAGACAAAGGGCAAGACGAAGCTATGATGTTCGATAGGTTAGGTATATTAAATGCACTTTTAACTTACCATACTCTCGATTTATGCTGGGTTTATCAGGATGTAACTGCATCATAAGTCAAGGAATGTTTGTATTAAAAAGACATAAGACCTCGTCAATGACCTCAGCTTCTATCCTAAGAAACTAGATGAAGAAGAGACAATGAAATGCAGTGTAAACAGAAGAAAGAAAATTATAAAAATTAGATGGATAATGATAAAATAGAAAAAAAATAGAGAAATATCATTAAACCAAAAGCTGGTTACTTGAAATAGAAACACTTGTTGAATCTCTAGCCAGAAGGATTCAGACAAAAAGAGAGAAGACACAAATTATCAATACTGCGAATGAGAGGTGTCATCACTACAGACCTACAAATATAAAGGAATATTATGAATAACTTCCTGCCAATATGTTCAATACCTTGGATGAAAAGGCAAATGTCCTCAAAGACACAGACTGCGAAAGTTTACTCACAAAGAAACAACCTGAACGACCTTATTTATATCTGTGAAAGAAACTGAATTTATAGGTGAGAACCTTCCCACAAAGACAATCCCAGGTGTGTATGGCATCACGGACAGCATTTGTCAGCCATTTAAGGGAAAAATAACACAAATTCCATACCAACTCTTCCATTATACTGAGTAGAAGGAAGCACTTAACAACTCATTCGATGAGACCAGCGTATCTTGGGTGCCAAACCAGATAAAGGCAATTCAAGAGGGGCACCCGGGTGGCTCAGTAGGTTAAGCGTCCGACTTCGGCTCAGGTCATGATCTCAAGGTTCATGGGATCAAGTCCCGTGTCGAGCTCTATGCTGACAGCTTAGAGCCTGGAGCCTGTTTCACGTTGTATGTCTCCCTCTCTGCCCCTCCCCTGCTCATGCTCTGTCTCTGTCGCTCTCAAAAATAAATAAATGTTAAAAAAAAATTTTTTTTTAAAAAGACAATACAAGAAAAGAAAATACCCTCATTAACATGGTTGCAAAGATTCTTTTTTAATTTTTCTAAACGTTTATTTATTTTTGAGACAATGAGGGACAGAGCATGAAGTGGGGTAGGGGCAGAGAGAGAGGGAGACACAGAATCTGAAGCAGGCTCCAGGCTCTGAGCGGTCAGCACAGAGCCCAACTCAGGGCTTGAACTCGTGAACCATGAGATTATGACCTGAGCCAAAGTCGGACACCCAACCGACTGAGCCACCCAGGGGCCCCATGGTTGCAAAGATTCTTAACAAAATACTACATCATGACGAGGCGAGGTTCTTCCCACATTTGAAAATCAATCAAGGTAATTACATATTAATGAATGGAAAAAGGAAAAAAAATGATTGTCTCAACAGATGCAGAAAAAGCATTTGACAGAATCCAACATCCATTTCTAATGAAAAGAACTCACAGAAAATTAAAACTAGAACCTCATCTTGATAAAAAGCATCTATGAAAGCCCTGTAGCTACCATTACACTTAATGGTGAAAGACTGAGTTGTTTCCACGTGGGATCAGGACTAACACAGGGATCCACTGTCACCATTTTCAGCCAACATTGTTGTGGAGATCACTAGACAGTCAATAAGTCAAGGAAAGAAGCAAAAAGTGCACAGCTCTGAAAGGAGATTTGCTGTATTTACAGACAACATGACCATCTATGTAAAAAATTCTACCGAATCTATTAAAAAAAATTGAAACTAGTAGTTAATTAAGCACAGTTGTAGAATAAAAGATAAATGTACAAAAAACCAAATATTTAAATACTCAGAAATTGAAATTAAAAAGATTTACAATAAAACAAAGAAATGTAAAATATGTGGGAATGAATTCAAAGTGGGTCATAGTTCTAAATGTAAAATGTAAATCTATAAAACGTCTGAAAGAAAATATCGTGACCTCGGAGTAGGCAAATATAATTCCAAAGCAGAATTCATTAAAAGATAAATAATAAATTGTACTTCAAAATTAAGAGGGAAAAGAGCAGTGTTTCATTGTTTAAAATAATGAAAAACCAAGTCACAGACTGGACTAAATATTTGCAAATCACAGTCTGATACAGGTCTTGTGTCCAGAAGATTTAAAGAACTCTTAAAACTCAACAAATAATTCAATAATTGGAAAAGTACAGAGCCCAAGTAAAAGGAAAAAAAGATGATAAAATTAAAACAGACATTTCACCAAAGAATATATTTGGATGGCAAAGAGCACATTAAAATCTGCTCAGCATCATAGTCCTAGAAAAACACAAATTCAAGTCACAAGGAAATACCACCAAACACCTACCAGAATGGCTAAAATTAAGAAGACTAGGGCACCTTGGTGGCTCAGTCGGTTGAGCACCCCACTTGATTTTGGCTCTGGTCATGGTCTCAGGGTCGTGAGATCGAGCCCTGTGTCCAGCTCTGCTTTGACAGCTCAAAGCCTGCTTCTCTTTCTCTCCCTTTCTCTCTGATCCTCCCCTATTCATGCCCATCTGCACATGCACGTTCTCTCTCTCTCTCTCTCTCTCTCTCAAAAAAAAAAAAAAAAAAAGACTAACCTTAGCAAGTGTGGGTGGGATACGCAACAACGTGTAACTTTCATATACTGCTGGTGGAAACATAAAATGGAAATTCACTTTGAAAAAGTTTGTGAGTTTCTTAAAAAGTCAAATACCTACCATACAGTCCAGTATTATTTCCTACATATTTCCTCAAGAGAAGCAAAAGCTTATGTGCATACAATAACTTATACATGAATGCTCATAGTCCCTTTGTTGGTAATAACCAGTAACTGGAAACAAGCCAATGTCCATCAACAGGTGAATGCTAAAAAGATTGTTGCATATCCACATGACAGAATACTGGTGAGAAGAAGAAGAAGGAGAAGAAGAAGAAGAAGAAGAAGAAGAAGAAGAAGAAGAAGAAGAAGAAGAAGAAGAAGAAAAAGGAATAAAAAAAGAATAAACTATGTGCAACAATGTAGGTGAATCTGAAAGTGAATTTGCCTAGTGAAAGAAGCCAGACAAAAAAGCACATTCTGTAGGATTCCTTTTATGCAACATTCCAAAAAGAGCAAACTAGTCTGTAGTGACAAAGTGGGCCAGTGATTTTGCCTGGGATGGAGTGAGGGTGGGGCAGGGACACTCAGGAGGGAGGGATTACCAAAGGGCATGAGGAAGTGTTTTCAAAGTATGGGTATGCTCTAGAGGAATGTGGTGGTGGG
Source organism: Lynx canadensis (assembly GCF_007474595.2). NCBI lineage: Eukaryota > Metazoa > Chordata > Mammalia > Carnivora > Felidae > Lynx > Lynx canadensis. Next base: position 82,573,504 of record NC_044303.2, on the reverse strand, counting down.
TTTACAGGTCTGTACGTTCATCATAGATACCACAAAACTTATTATGTAGCTTATTATATTTCCATTATGCCTCAATAAACCTGCTTTAAAAACAAAGAAAACCCAATATGACTGGTTTGGTCAGCGCCCAGCACACTGCCTTTTAAGACAACACAGCAAGTACTCAACTCACATTTATCGATTTATTGAGCAGATTCATAAATGAACAGCCTCAGCACCTTGAAATCATCACCCACAGAAGAGATGGTGGAAGGAAATGCAGAATTTTTCTCTCCCCACCAACACCTCGTTTCTGACACCCGCACTTTGACCCTAACCCCCATACTTTCATCCCACTTGGCCTTGGCAAGACAAGCCCCTGACTACAGCCTGGCTGACAGTCCATACGAGGTGTCCACGGCACTAGGTCTAACCTGCCCCTTGTAAAAATGAGCTACTTAATCGTGGTTACTTCGAGGTGTATAACACAGTGCCTGACGACTCTCCCCAATTTCAGAAAGCATTATCCAAATTGTTGCTTATCCATTTTCTTTCTCTGCCTTAAAGCAAAGTTTCTGCATTGGTCTTGGGGTTAGCTTGGGTCAGACACCCTCCCTCGCTCCCTATATTTGCTTCCTGTATTCTACAGTTATTCAGGTGAGCAAGTGTGTGTGAATGCATTTTATTAAAGCAAGTCTCTTCATAATGGGTGCTGTTGGGGTTATTGTGATACCAAGTCAACAGAAAGGATAAACCGGGAAAAGCAGCGAGGGGCTTGAGGTCCAGGCTGACAGGTCAGGGGGCCTGAAAGCCTCCTTCCAGTTGGGATCATGCTAACTAACGCCTGGTCACCTGAAGCACTGAGCCCATACTCAGCACGGACCCTCCCAGAAGGACATGAAGAGGCCATGACACTCACTCTTACTGGGATCCAACTCTGAGAGTCCCACGAACTCTATAAACTCTCTTGGCCAAACACACACAAATAGGAAAGAAGAAAGCCACTGCAAACAATGTGTAGGAGTTTGCATACTTCCTGAAATGCATCTCGGGCCACCTGGTTCAGAATCCTAGGAAATAAGAGACGCACGATTAATTAATTAAGGATCTGTGTAAATACACACTGAAGAACTTACTGCCCCACCCAGGTTCTTGAAACAGGTTCTCCTTAAGAAAATTAATGTAGTAAATGCTCTTTCCAAGCCCAAGGCGTCCAGGCTGCTTTCATCCATTGCTGGCTGAGGTGGGAGAGCAGCTCAACTGCAGATCACAGGTGCAGAGGACTTACCTATTAAATCATGCATTCCCTTTGAAGAGCTTTCTCACCAGTGTTCATTCCCCCGACTTTAACGTGTTAATGCTCATTAACCCCACCTTCAAACCACGACCTCAGGGAATCGACCAGCATCAACGCTTCATTCTCCCACTACAGCAGGCCAGGGGAATCTGAGGTCAGGACTCGGGCCTAGAGCCCGCGGCACGACGACCACAGTGACCCACCACGCGGGGTGGGGGTTGGGGGGGCTGTGTCCAGGCCCCTGCCAGCCTCGCTGCCGCTTCAGTCCCCCGGGGGAGCCCTCCGCTTCGTTTTGGTTTTGTTTGTTTGTGTGTTTTTGGCCCCTGAATTTGCGAAATACTCCGGAGAGAGAGACAGAAAGTCTTGCTTGGTCTCTGAGAAGAAGCACAATGTTGCTTTCAGCCTGAGTATTTACTGGGAAACCTCAATGTCATTCATCATTATGGAAGACAGAGGTTACAAAAGGAAATAATCTCCTCTCGCTCCCTGGACCTCGCTGGGATTTGGTCTGGCCTCAGTTTATCCTTTCTTCGGGGGTTTTAAGTCTTGAGAAAATGTGCTCGGGAATGGGGAATCCAAAATGGGTGCGGTAGATTTGGGGTGCGGGTGGCGGTGGTGGGGCGGGACGAGGGTTCAGTCTGGTGAGCGGCACCTGGTCACCTGGCACCTGGCTGTTTGTTGCTTCCTTTTACCCGCGACCGGGTCAGGCTCGGCCATCGACTTGAATCTCCTTCTCCTGGACGCACCCGCCGCTCTAAGTGGCCACGTCGTCCGGGTGGGGTGGCGGGTCTCCCCGGGGTCTTTGATCTCCGCGGGGCTGGGGTGGGGGGAGGGGGGGTGCTGGGAGCCGGCGTGGGTTGGGTGGGCGGGTGCTGGGAGCTGGCGGGGCGGGGTGGGGTGGGGGTGCTGGAAGGCGCGGGGGGTGGTGCTGGGAGCCGGCGGGGGGGCGAGGGGTGGGTGCTGGGAACACGCGCGCCCCGCCCCCGCGCGGCCCCGAGCCGGGTCCTGCCCGCGCGCCCCGCCCCGGCCCCGGCCGCGAGCGCCGAGGTGCCGCCGCCGCCGCCGCCGCCGCCGCCGTCGTCGCCGGGATGTGACCTTCAGAGCCGCCTGCACGGGATGAGCGGAGCCACCGCCCCGCGGCGCCCGCGGCTCGCCACGGCCTCCCGGGCGCTCTGAGAGCGCGCGCTCCCGGCCCGGTCGCCGTCCCCGGCCCTCGCCCCGCGCTCGCCCCGGCCCGGCCCCGCCATGCCGCCGCCGCCCGCGCTCGCCGCCGCCCTGGGCACCGCGCTGCTTGTGCTCCTGCTGGCCTCCGAGTCCGCGCACAGTGAGTACCGGGCCGGACCCCCGGGCCCCTCCCCAGAGCCCCCCCTCCCCGCGGGCGCCTGCTCCCCGCGCCCCCGCTCTCCCCCCCCGCCCCGGGCGCCTGCTCCCCGCGCCCCCGGGCCCCGCACGCCGCAGCCGCGTCCCCGGGGGGCTGGCGGCCGAGAGGACGGCGCGTGCGGGGCGGGGTTGACGGCGTGTCCCCGTTCCGTCCCCGTTCTCTCCCGGCGTCGTTCTCCCGCCCGCGTCCGGGCAGCTGTGATGCTGCGGGCGCGAGAGGCGGCGCAGTTCCTGCGGCCCCGGCAGCGACGCGCCTACCAGGTCTTCGAGGAGGCCAAGCAGGGCCACCTGGAGAGGGAATGCATTGAGGAGCTGTGCAGCCAGGAGGAGGCCCGGGAGGTGTTCGAGAACGACCCCGAGACGGTGAGCGCGCGCAGTCCCGCTGCTGGGGTCTGGGAACATCCTCCGTGCGCGCTGCTGGGGAGCCTCACGGGGACGCCCCTTCCCCGCTGCGCAGACAGCCTTGGTGTTAGGGGTGCCGGGGCTGCAGTCAGGTCTCCCAGTCAGGAGTGCTGGAGGGGGGGGCGGGGGGCCCTGGGTCCCACCGTCAAGGCTCCTGCACACCTTTTGGGCCCCATCTCTCCTGGTGACCCCAGGTACTCCCACAGCTGTAAGCAGGTGCGTGAATGGGTCCTCTTGAGACCCCATTACCTTGGTCAGCAGGCCTCTGAAGGCAGCCGCCTTCAGGGAAATGTGCAATAGGCAACACCTCCTCAGTGCTTAAGACGTAAGAGGAATACAGTGGGTAAAAGCCTAAAGGGCTTCCTGCCTCCCCCCTTAGATGGACCGGAAGTGAGGCGTGGGCTGCCCGCAGCCCCTAGATCTTCACCAAGGGGTATGGACTGTGTGCCTGAAAGAGGAAATGAAAGACGTGGCCTCTGGGATCGCTTGCCACAGCAGGTCCCGAAAGCCAAAACGGAAATAGGACCAGGACATCTGTGGGAGGGGTGGGCAGGAGGGCTGGGGTCAGGGGGCCCCCCCGCGAGGGTGCCCTGTGGAGGCCTCCTTCAGCAAGGTGCTCTTTACAAGCAGCTGGTGACTTTGGGAGCCTGGCTGTGCTGGCTCAGGATGTGACTCTATTAATAACGTCCTTGGGGGGTGTGGGGCGGCAGGCAGCCAACAGCAGGGAACAGCCCGTGTGGACTCAGCATCTGTGCAGGAGCTCTGCCCTCCCCGGGAGGGGACCCACGGGACCCTGCGTGTGTATCAGTCCTGGGGCAGATGCCCTTGGAGAGTGCCAGTGTGCAAATCGGATGGGCTTTATACCATGAGGTCAGGGTGACTTCACAGACGTTTTTGGTTCTACCGGAATGTTTCTTCTAAAGAATTCTGGGATAAAATAAACACTGTGTGCAATAAATGGATAGCTCTGTGGGGCCCACAGAGGCTTTGTCTTCCCTGGTATTTCTCATCATTTGACCTGACAACCCTTTCCAGGCCGTTGTGAAGCGAGCTTTGAGGAGATGGCCGGCCCCCAGCAATTCTTGTGCGAGTTGCTGCCGTGGGGTGGGCCTGAGAAGGTTGTTTTCTCCAGGGCCGTTGCTTTCCACGTCAATAGCAGCACCGGTTCAATCTTCCTGTGAGGGCAGCACTGCTGGTCTTTTCTGGCCTGTTTTCCGGTTTCTTTAATGACGAACCTGGTGGCCCAATGAGTCATCCCCTGCAGAGGATTTCTGAAGGCCTAGCAACAGGGCCATGTGCCTGGCCAGCAGGTCCCTGCCCGGTTGCAGGACTGTGTGACAGGTGCAGCGGGGCTCCCCAGCCCCCAGACCTTGTACAGAGACCCTGGGAGGGGGCTCACAGGTGAGAAGAGTTGAAGCTACTGTCCACCCCCGGGGCCACTCCCGGCTGTGCTTGCCCAGAACGACAGGGCCTGACCTGGCTTTTCCTTGCTGCCTGGACACACTGTGTGTTAGCCACAGTATCCTTCTTCCCAGAGCATTAATCCCCTCGCTGATTTTAATTGCTTTTATGTTTTAATCGTAACTTTATAAACATCTGACACAAAGGCAAGAGAAGGAAAAGTGTGTTTGCTCAGGGCCCATGAGTTTTTTTTTCAACGTTTATTTATTTTTTGGGGGACAGAGAGAGACAGAGCATAAACGGGGGAGGGGCAGAGAGAGAGGGAGACACAGAATTGGAAACAGGCTACAGGCTCTGAGCCATCAGCCCAGAGCCTGACGCGGGGCTCGAACTCACGGACCACGAGATCGTGACCTGGCTGAAGTCGGACGCTTAACCGACTGCGCCACCCAAGCCCCAGGACCCATGATTTTAACTCAGCCAGTGCTCTCTGGGCGCATTCCTGCAAGGGAGGTCATGGCCGCCCCAGCCTCCAGGGGTCCTCGTCCCTACAGCAGAGACTTGTGAACTTCTTTCATAGGAAAGCAGTCCGTGGTTTTCCAGGATCCTGTCCTCCTCGCCAGTTCCTGGCGGCAATAGTAACTACATCCTTCTCTTCATTTGCCAGTTTCCCAGGTTACACCAGCTACTTCGGGGTCGTCCCTCAAGGTCAGCTGGGTTGCAAACCCTTTACCTGAACCTGTACCTTGCATCTTGTGTAGACCGTAGTGAAGACTGTTTGGCCGTTGGCTTGTGGCATGCTGGGAGGAGCCAGGCTAGGGGTAGGAGTCACCCTCACCACCATGGGGGCACTCTGGAAGGGGCCACCCTGTCCTCAGGGTCGGGCTCAGTGGCAGGCATACACAGCCACCTGGTCCTGCTCTGGCCTGCTGGCAGAGAGGGCACCACTGCCCTCCGGTTCTGATCCTGCGGTTCTGGGGGCGCACTAGTGAGCGAGCCCCAGGGAGGGCGTGCGGGAGCTGGGCCCTGCCCCCCAGGTTGGGCGGGCTTGAGCACCTGGAGGGCCAGCTCTTGGCTGCAGATGTACTTTCTGGTGTTTGGAGGCTTGTGCTGGAGTGCTGACTGCTAGCTGGGTGGGCTGTTCCTGCCTGATCCGGATTGTTCCTGACTAGGCTGTCTTTCTCTTGGGAAGGGAAGTGACCTTCACAGCAGGTAGCTGCTAGCACAATGGTTCCTTCCTGATTCCAGCCTTATCACACACCTGTGCTGGAAAGGAAGGGGGCCTGGGGTGGGGGGCTTCCTGACATCCTGGTCACCCTCCTGCTTCCCTCCTGGGAGCAGACAGTCCTCCCCCTCACGCCTCAGGCCCCTGGGGAGTGTCCCAGGCTCCCCATTGTTGCCAGGGCTAACGTTCCTCTGCAGGGCTCAGGGACAGTTGATTCCCTCCCTATCTGTTTCCTCTCACATGCTACGCTCCCCGCTGGCTCGCCCTCTCCTTGCTTGTCCTCAGTATCGCTTCCCATTTACAAGACCCCTTCTGTGCTGGGATTCTCCTAAGCTCACCACTGGCCAGCCCAGCAGAGTCTCCTTCTACTTAAATCCTTTAAGGCTGGCGGGTTCCAGACGCCGGAGGCCGTCTCAGTAATCGGCCTTCGCTTCCGGAAAGGGTTCTGGACAAAAGACTTAGCCAGCCCCACCCTACCTGCCTCCCAGCTCCTGGGAGCCCTCCCCTCTTGGGAACCCGCTCTTGGCAGCCACAACCTGGTGCTAGGAAAGAAACTCCAGGCCCTGGCCTTGACCCAGCACTTCGTTAAATTCGAGGGCAGACAGTATTCGCAGCACGGCCAGCAGCGCACCTGGAGGGCTTCACGTCACAGGTGCATGACCGCCGGCCAGTGCTTGAGCTCACATGTGTCCCCCTTGTCCGTCTCTCTCCATGTCTCCCCCTCCCACCTCCTCCATGTCTCTTGGATGTGGGGGAGCCCGGTGGTGCTGGTGGAGGGTTTTACGGGTACAGTCAGCTTCAAAGCCCTGCAGTGCTACTGGCCTCCAAGGACACTGTCTTCCTGAGATCCCTGTTTCTTTCAGGACAGCTTGGGGACAGGTACCCCTACAGAGATGAAAGTCTTACCTTCCAGCCTAAGGCCTAAGGGGTCTCACGAAGACCCCAGCAGGAGGGTGGGAGGGAGGAAGAGGGCACCTGGTCACCACTCCCCCCAACCCCTGCCACGACTTGCCTCTGCAATGCGGGTGCCCTGGCTGGGGAGGTGACATACCAGCTGTGACCTCCAGGACAGCCACCGGCTGCCCACCTGCCCCCACCACCCCACCGCTGCCTTGCAGGTGGCCTGCATACGCTGCCCCACGCACACACTGCCCATCTCCTTTCTTAGGGTTCTCAAGGGAAGCAGCTCCTGCGGACCGTGGCCTCCCCTCCTGGACCCTCTCCTTCTTAGGCTTTCGCCCCTAGGGGCCACAGGGAAGCTGGTCACGGGCTGGATTCGCCATTGTGGGGCTGGTTCTGCTTTGTCTTGAGGTGGCTGCTGCTGAGCTGAAAGGCCTGGGGCAGGGGTGCCGCTGAGGCAGGACCGGCCCTACTTGGCTGTCCCACACTGGGTTCTCTCCTGGGCGTCTGCAGGCACTTCAGCTGTGCTGTTCAGCCTCTACAGACCAGGCCCAGTGGATGACACTTGGTCCTTGCCAGTGGGCCCAACATCTGCCGAAAGCCAATTAAAGACATTTTGGAAAACGCTGTAGAAGCAAAACAGCCTTCTAAGACTCTGATGCTTATGGTCTGTTGCTTGAGATTCCAAGTAGCTGGGGCCAGGATTTTCCAGACACTTCCCGGGTCATCCTTGTGTTCCAGTCATGCTGACAGGTGACCCACTGTCTTCACACTCGATGCCCCTCTTCCCTGGGGTCGGTGGGTTGGCACTGGGAGCTGTTTCTGTGATGCAGCATCTGTTGAGGCTCAGGGGTTAGTGTCTGACATCGGGAATGCTCTGTGCCTCTGCAATGCTGGTCCGGGGGCCCCACTGTGAGCTGTGTTCTTGCGAACTTGGACCTTGATGGGGTGCAGTTCATTGGAAGTTTTATAATAACTTTTCAAGAGAACTTGAAGTTCCAGAACAATATCCGGCCTGCTCCCAGTGATCGCACGATGACAGATGTGTTGTTCAAATGAGATAGTTTGAACCCCATACTATCATACTTGTTTCCTCAGACTTCTTTTGTCAGATTTGAGAATTGTTTCTTTCTGGTATCAGTGCCCATGGTAATACACAGTTTTCCACATCTATCCCCCAAACCTGCCACATAGACCTGGTTTGCGCAGGGCTTTTCTTGAAACACTGCTCTCCATGAAAATCACACAGCTGGAATCAGCCAGCCCCTGGGGGCGGGCCTCTGCTTCCACCCGGGGGCCACTGAGGCTGTGCTGGGGCATCCTCCAGGACTGGCATGACGTGGCTGCAGGTGCAGCCGCCTGGGTGACTGGTTTGGACACATGCCTCTATAGTACGATGCTTCAGATTGAAACGGAGGATCCTGTTGGCAGGTTGCTATTGGCAGTTGCCAGGGGCCGGGAGTAGGAGAGGGTGCTTCCCACCTGCCCTGTCTCGTAGCAGACCAGCCATTTGTGATGGAAGAGTCACCTTGGGCCCGCCCCGAATGATTGCTGCGGCTGCATTCCTCAGATGCAGGTTCTGGGTTGTCCCACGCACACCCCAGGCTTACCCCGTGCCAGATACGCGTGGAACATCTCACGTGCACCTCATGTGCACGCCATGATGTAGCATGTCCGGAGGGGCATCAAAATGCACTTAAAATTCCTTTCCCTAAGCCAGAAACAGACAAGAACATTGCAGTAGTGTTCGTCACAAGGTCATAGGACGTGGTGGCCCTTATTCCAGATGCTTGTGAACTGAGGCTCAGGTATCTATGTGGGGACTTGCCCAAGTTCACTCTTCACTGGGAGGACACAGATGGAAACTCAGGTCCCAGCCTCCAAGGTCAGCATGTTAACTCTGAAGTGATTGACCTTCCGAGGCGAGAAGTGTCTACACAGCCTGCTACGTGGTGACGCGCACATGGGCACTGATTCATCCTAAAGCTGGTTATGAAAAGGGCCCAGAAAACCCAGCTTTCCAGCTGGCTCTCACCACTCCCCGGGACTCGGCTGGCTCAGCCCCTGTGCTTATCTCGCTGGTATGTGCTGGGCACCAGGGGCTGGTTCTGGGGGCGTGGGGGTGCGTGCGGCTGCAGGAATCCCACTGCACAGATCCACAGAGCTGCAGTCCCCAGCTTTTATCTGTGCACCTGCGTGTTGTCCCCACAGGAATTTTTAACAACACACGTGCACATTAGCGTCTCAGGAAGGAGGGGAGCGCTGTGGCCTTGGGGGTGTTTCTGGGGCCTGCTCCCCTCCTTGCAGAGCTGACCTGGAGGCCCTGTGGGCCTGGCAGGGGTAGATAGGGGGTGTCCGTGTTTCCTTTGGTCTCATGGAGTGCTTAAACAGACCCCTGGTTTGGAGAATCTTAGAGGAGATGAACTTGGGAAGACGACAGAGGGATTTTGTGTGAACCACGCTTAGAAAAACATGCACAGACTGAGTGATGCTGGCCTGGGGGACTGAGAACCTGTCAGGGTCCCTGCAGGCTGAGGGGCCAAAGCTTGCCCGTCAATAGCTGGGAATCTCTCCGGAAGCCGTCGTAAAAACTGTGAGACCGTTGTTGTGACTTCCTCCAGCTACCGCAAAGCAGAAGCCTCCGTAATGATGATTCAAGTTGATGTGACTTGGATAGTATTTCCCTTAGAAGTCAAGTTTGCTAGCAAGACAACACTAAGGTTAAAGGATTAGTCAGTGTTGTGGACCGCTTCTCAGGAAGACACCTTGTATTTGTATCACGTAAATAAGCAGTTATTGTGACGCTTGAGTCTCAGCCCACTTTGTCAAATAGCGTAAGGAGTTTTGGAAACAAAATTTCGGGCAGTTATTTATTAAAGGAAGTAAGAAATTCTTAATTTCCTGTTTGAAAAGTAACGACCATTTGTTATGCTTCGATGTGTGCCTCCTATTATGTCGTGTGAACTAGATCAAAGTGCTGGGTACTCCACGCCAAAAACACTTACACACTGCTGATGCTGATGTGTTTGCAAAGCAGTTTCCACGTCCATTAACACGCTGGTGTCTCGGCCCTCCTGGCAGTGAGCCTCCCATTAACCTGCATATGCGTCAGAGGGCAGGAAGAAGGCAACTGCCCTGAAGGTGAGCCGCAGCATCAGGGCCGGAAGCTGTCTGGGTCCCCCTGGCTTACCCCGTCCCTGCAGGGACTGCGCCAGCCTGGGAGGAGCTCGAAGAGTTAAAGTAGTTTGGACATGAAGGCATGTACGAGACGTCAGTTGCCAAATTCTAGAACCTTCCCAGCTGCATGTGGCCCTGTTCATGAGCTACAAGAGGGCAACTGTGCTCAGTTCACACTGTGAGCCCAGGTGATGTTTCTGTCTTAATAATGTGCATTTTAACCCACTAGGCTTGTGTGGTTTTTGACCATTTTTGGAAGGCAGATTTGCTCTCAGAGCGTCAAGTTTATAGAGAGACCACTAAGAACCCCACCAAGCCTCAGAAGGCCCCGGGGAAGAGGTGCACAGGCTGGGTGCTTGGAGGGCATTTCAGCAGGCTGGGCAGGCTGCCGGGCAAGGAGCTCGTCGTGGTCACAGCTTCTGGAGTTCCAACTCCAGAACTGACTGTCCCGCGGTAGGAGAGGGGCGAGTGGCAGGTGGACAGCCCACACGCAACCTTGCCTCACGGAGAGGGTGGGCAACTCCCTGATGCTCTTGACTGTTGCCACATGGGAGACTCTGGAGGCACAGACCCCGTGTGGCAGACCAGGGTTCCAGTGGTCAGCATGGGGCAGAGGCAGGTGGGAGGTTCTGTCTGCAGATGGGACTTGTCGAGGATTTCACCAGCCACCTATTTGCTGTCCTTTCTGGTGCTCCCCTTCTTAGCGAAGGGGCCAGATGGGTGACGGCACGATTAAGGAGCAGACGTGGAAGAGACCGTCTCACAGAAACATTGTCCTGTGGTTTCAGAGCAAACTGCTAGGCCTCACGTTAGATGCAAGTGGACCGAGCCTGTCGTTGGGTTCAGGCCTTGAAGGTGCTTTGGGCACAGGTTCCTGTGTTTACAAACCTTCAGGGAACAGGAGCATGGGAGAATGCGTCCCAGGGAAGGCCGGGTTTGTTGGAGCACCCAACTCCATTTACGTGAGGGTGTGCGGCCAGTGGGCTCTTGGCCAAGACCAGCACACTGATCCTCCCAGAACCAGGTGCTCCCCGTAGGTGGGGTGTGAGCTCTACACGGGGCCACTTCACTCACGGGCAGTCCCTACTAGTAGGAGTGACGACTCAGTTGTTGAATCACACATGCACCATGTCTCATCGCCTCCTCAGAGAGTAGCGTCCTTGGAATGAATGGTGGAAGAAGAGGTTGGCAAATGGCAGTTCATCTAAGGATCTAAGTTCAAAAATGCATTGGCAGTTTGTAAGCTTGAGGAAACTTAGTACTGATATTTCTGAGTTTTGGAAGACACAAGCTGAGAGCACCGATTTAGGTATTTCTCCCAGTGTGCTTAGCTTTGTTATAAATAAAATCAACAACTCAGTGAAAATTGTAGGACTCTACGTTTGCCTGTTCATTCATTCATACACCCAGCCATCCATGCATTCTTCCTTTGATCCATCCATCCGTCATCCAGCCAGCCAGCCACCCATCCAACCACCCATCGATTTACTCATTCTTCCATTCATCTATCCATTCATCTATCATTCATTCACCCATTTAGCAATGGCTCCTGAGGGCCTTCTGAGGGATAGTCAGCACCAGGCCAGGTATCGGGCATATACCTTCCCCTCTGGGATCTTCAGCTCACAGTTTAGTGGCCTGCAGTTTTGCTCACTTCTTTGTATCTTTAGCTGTTTAAGTAAAGCAGAAGCAAACTCCTGAGAAAAATGATTGCCAGGTGACAGACGGCTTCATTTCCAACCTGGGTGGCCCTGGCCTCCTGCTGGCTGGTCTGCCCATTCCCTGCTCCTGACCCCAGCCAGGCCCTCACACGCCTCCTTGTGTGGTCAAAAAGAAAGGGTAAGTTTGTAGGCAACAGATCCCTGGTTCTGAATCTGGCCATCTGAACTGTGGCCTCTGCTCCGTGGATCACTGGGAGGGTGATGCTCATGGGAGTCAGCCCAGCTCCTGAGCCTCAGGCCACAGTTTATGTGTGGCCAACTTGTGGTGCAGGTGGGGCCGGCTCTCTGTTCTGTGTCCAGTGCCCTTCATTCACTGAGATTTCCATAGGTCTTCCTCTTTGGTCAGAACGTTGAAGGACAATTAGAAATGTCTCTTTCTCTTGGGAGAGCGCATAGTGGTTTTAGGTGCATCTGTCTTAGCTTTGCTGTTACTCGGGGTTAATCATCTCTGTCCTAGATTGCCAGCCAAATGAGCACCCCTCTCACCCCAAATAAATCAAGCACACAAATTAAGATAAATTGTCACCAGCTTATGGCCCAATGGTTTTGGAAACCACATTCCCATGGGTGTAATTAACTTAAGGGAAGGGCACATGGCTTTTCGGTCAGCGAGGCTCTTCCAGAACAATACAATCGCTGTCAAAACACATGACACATAGCTAGTAATAGGGCTTTGAAAAATGTAATACAGCTTTCTGGATAACATATAGAACAGCTTTCCTGTGGCAGTGCCAAGTTTATGACCATACAGAACAGCTTTCTTGTGGCAGGTGCCACATTTATGACCATACAGAATAGCTTTCCTGTGGCAGGTGCCACGTCTATGACAACTGGGAACTCTGCTCACAGATCCTCAGTGTCTTTAGTTCCTTCGTAGTCTAATTCTTGGTTTTGTGAGTGGACACATCGTGCATCCTAAGTCTTTTCTTTCAGAGCCAGAGCCCCTCCCTTTGTGACAAAGTCTGTGGCCTTTGCTCTCCCTCTAAACCCGGCAGATGTCCCTGTCTGCTTGCCTTCAGCTCTGGGGGCTTCGTCTGAGTGCGCCTGGCCTCACTTGCCTTTCCTGTCTGGGAGTGGCCAGTCCATGACTGAAAGCAGCACGGAGAAGTGAAACCAGGCCGTCAGGGCCCTCTGGATGCTGGTGGGGAGGGGTGTCCCCGCCCTGGCTGTGTGGCTCTGCCTGCCAGACCTGGCCTCTGTCACACCTGCCTGAATGTCACCTTCACAACCGTGATACAAGCTGAAATACAAACTTGCTCTGACCATTACTTTTCTTTTAAAGGAGTTAAGAGTCTAAGCCACGTCTTTATCAGAATATGACTTTCTGATGGGTGTCTTAGCAAAGTGTTGTAAACAGCGAGGGAAAGGGACAGGTGAGGTGCCAGACCATGGCGTGAGGCCAGCTAACTGTGGGGGCCCATCACTGCAGATGACACACCAGCTCCTTTCAGTGTGGTTTTGGATCCCAGTGTGCTGTCGGGAGCCCGACCTGGCTTCCTAACCTTGGTTGAACTCCACGACCCGTCATGAGCCTCGGTTTCCTCCTCTCTGATGACGGAGTTAATTGAAAAGACCTTGGAGCGGTTGTGAGGGTCAGATGGAAGGACATACAATCACAGCACCTGTAGTGGGCACCCCTCCTCGGTGGGTGCTGCTGTGTAGCGACCTGGTCCCGTCCAGGGGAGCATCTAGGGCTAAGCCACGCTGTGACTGACCCTCAGTGAGAGATGATGGTGGACGGGTGGGGCCAAGGACCCTGGGGACAATTCCAGCTGCCCTCTGCTGCTGGCCAAGACAGGGCAAGTGGTCCTAGTATTTGGCAGACAGCTGGTATGGTGCAGAGCTCTTAGTTCACGGTCACGGACGGAAAGGACCTTTGCTTCCCTTGCACCCTCCACACCTCGCCCAGCACCAGTTCCTTGTACAAACACAGTCAGTGCAAGTCAGCACCTGCGTGTGGATGGCCCCGCGGGGTCTGCATGCTTCTGGGAGGAGCCCGGTGTCAGCGAGGGTCCAGACAATCTTCCTCCCGGCCCTCCGCCTCCTGTGAGACACTGGGTCCCTTAAATGACATCCCCGTTGCCGCTTACAGAAGGTCCAGGCAGACATCATTCTGCAGCGGCCGAGACAGCGGCCTGGGCCGCACCCTCCCTCTTCTTCCTCACGCCATGGTCCTTGAGGCGTAAAGTGGCTTTCTGGGTGGTTCTGCCCTGCTGTCACTGAGCCAGCTGTGGAGAGTTCCCCGCCTTCCTCACGCACCTGCCCCGCCCAGGTGCCTGTCTGTGCCCACTGGGGAGGAAGGCGAGGCCCTCCGCCAGCTGCTGTGGGCACTGTGTGGGGAGTGCAGGCCACGCCAGTAAACTGTCGCCCCTTCTTTTTCTTTTTCCACAGGACTATTTTTACCCAAGATACTTAGGTAAGTTTGCATCGCTGCTTCTGTAGTTGTAGAGGAACAGAGGTGGACATGTCACCTGTCAGCTGGGCCAGCCCGTCCCGCAGGTGCTCCCAGGGAGGTTGCTTTACTCACACGGTGAGCTTGGGACTCTTGGAGCATGCGGTCACAGCGCCTGTGTCTTTCACGGCAGCACGATCCGCGTCAACCACGATCCAGTGCCGTTATTTGCAAACCGCTTCTCTGTTCTGACTCCGCTAGCTTGCTGTTTGGGAATGTGGCTGATTTAGTGAGTCTCAGACCTGTTGGTCTCGGGGTGTCTGCACTCCTGAAGTTACTGAAGATGCCGAAGAGCTTTTGCTCCGTGGACTATGGTTGTTGGTATTTGCTGTGTTTTTTAACAGAACTGAGCCCAGTAAGAGATGTTTTTGTTTAATTTGAACAAGAGGAACGGACAGGCAGGTGCTCCTGTCTGCCCAGCAGGGGCGTCACCGGGCAGCGTGGCCCCCAGAAAGCTCCTGAGTGTACTTGGGAGAGAAAGTAAGACGCATGACAGCCAAGTGACCAGGGACCGTCAGAAAGAGGCTCTGGACTTTCCCTGAACTACTCCTTTAATTGATGCTGTTCTAAGATTTTTCTAAGATGTACATCATTATGAGACAGACCTACACCAGGGTCTGTTCCTTCTTAAGTATGGTGAATTTCCTGTTGGCCTTATGTCCTCTTAGCGGTATTCTCTGGGTCTGTGCCATAGTGGACCCTGAAGAGCTGGGGACCTGCCCACTCCCGGGCTCCCTGTTGGCCTCCGCAGGCCTTGCTCCTAGGTGTCTGGGATTTGTTTCCAGGGGCAGAGGGTGACCAGCTGTCCCGGGAGCTGCCTCCAGGTCGCCTGGGCCCCAGTCCTCCTGGGCATGACCAAGCGCCAGGGACCTACTGAAGGTCCAGGAATGGCTCAACACCCGTTCTGCATGAGTTCCAGTGTCTGGTCCCCTCCTCCAGCTCCCGTGTGAACCAACCTGTCAGACAGCTCGGGGAGGGGGACACTCAAATCATGACTTCCACATTCAGGGTCCAACGGGGGTTCTGTTGGAGACCAACTTGAAATAAGGTTCACCTCTCTGACTGTGGCCAGAAAACCCAGTGACTGTTCCTGGTCCTTCATGCCACCAGAGAGGCCGCAGACAGACCTTTGGACACAGTTCAGCCTTTTTGTGGGAGGCCTTTTCTTGCTTGCCAGTGTTAAAATCTCTAATAACAAAAGCTGGAGCACCTAGGGAATGTGAATAATCTCCTCTTCCAGAGGTGGCTCAGAGACGACTCACGAGTTCTGAGGTCTGTCCTGTCATCTGTCACCTGTGACAAGAATGACTGACCTGCTTTTCATCTGTCTTACAGACTGCGTCAGTAGGCATGGGCCTCCACACAGCAAGAGCCCAGCTTTCGCTGCCTGCGTTCAGAGTAAGTCCGCCTCCCTGCTGTTCCCCTCAAAGCCCCGCGGGTTTGGGTAACTTCAGGCTCTGCTGTGGTTTTCCAGGGACCTTGACTAGCCCCATTACCTTAAGGAGCTGCAGCCCCGGCCTGAGCTCTGCTCCTTTTCCACTGAACTTGCCCTTTGCAGCAAGTGAGGTTCGTTTTTCTAAATAAGCAAGCAGTGCACGCGGTATAAAATCTAAGCCTTTCCTGGGTGTGAGGAGCGAGCACTTCGCCCCCGGCTGTGCCTCCTGGTCAACCGGTGAGGCTCCAGAGGCCCCGGTTACCAGATCTGAGAATATCCTGGGGCCTGTAAACACATACGCACAGTCTCTTGTTTTGCACAAATGCCAGCTTACCACACGGGCGTGCCAACCTCTCTCTGCCCTGAGTGCAGCTCGGCACACATGCACGTTCACGGCAACACCGGCTCGGGTAGGTAGCATTAACTGTGAACTGGGGACTTCTAGGCTACCTCCGGTTTTTGACAAGTACAAACAAAATCTCACATGCATCTGACGGTGTCTGCAGGACAGAATCCCAGGGCGGGACCTACAGCACCAAGCCCAGTGTCATTTCTCATCTTGGGCCTGAATTACGCCAGGAGCGAGCAAGCGCAAGCAGGAGGCCCACCCACTTATCTCTGCCAAGCTGGTGCATTTTTTTTTAACTTTTTGGTTTCACCCAGTATAAACGATGAAGGGTGACTCCCAGTCTTTGTGTTTATGTTTTTCTCACCGAGTCAAGCTGAGCTTTATGTGTTAGCCGTTCGCACAATTTTCCCTCTGCTTATCATGCATCTTTTGTATTCTTATTAACATCATGTAAGTGATCACTCAGTAACACTGACTTTTCGCTGGCGAGGAACGCTGTAGCCACCTCAGCTGGGACTGACTCTGGGCCCGGCTCAGGTCTGAGCTCCTCACGGCGAGCTGGCTGGTCGACCCTAAGCCCAGGTGTCTGTGTGTTCGCCGCACGTGCTGGGCAGTTGGGCTCTGGGCGCGCAGCCCCTGCACCTGAGGCCAGGCCTGCCGCCCCCGGGGAGCCCAGGAGGGGAGGACCCAGAGCTGCTCATGGACTGGCTGGCCTGGCTTGTGGTGCTGCTGCGTCCAGCCACCCACCTGTCCATGTGCCTGCCAAGGGCCTCACCCCACTCGCCTGGCCTGGGTAACGGGCCCAAGCCCTGGTTCAGGGGAGCAGAAGAAATGATTGATATAACTCAGGAAGGCGAGGGAAGGGTGGTGAGGCCGCGTGGCCCCTGCTCCCCTCTGACCCCAGGACAGCGGCACAATAGCAGGTGCAGAGCAGACTGGCTTCTGTCATTTTGGGTACAAGTGCCTGTTAACTCAGGGTGGTCAAAATCCATGCCCATGCATCCTTGGCAACCTGGAGCAGGCTCCCTCCCTCGGCCCCCTGGGGTCAGCCCGTGACCTCGGCCTCTCCAAGGGGCATGGTCATTGCAGTTTTAGTTTCATGTCATGTTGGCTTTTTGTTTTTAGCAATTTTTTTATTGTTGTTAATTTGCTAAACCAATTTTTTCTTTTAAATTATGTCTCCAAATTGATGAGATTGCTTTATTTTTTTAATGTTTATTTTTATTTTTGAGAGAGACTGAGCATGAATGGGGGAGGGGCAGAGAGAGAGGGAGACACAGAAGCAGGTTCCAGGCTCTGAGCTGTCAGGACAGAGCCCGACACGGGGCTCAAACCCACAAACCGCAAGATCATGACCTGAGCTGAAGTTGGACGCTTAACTCACTGAGCCACTGTACATCCCTGTAGATGTTTAATTCCTGGGTTTTAGGCCAAGCCCCCGGGCACCCCCATAAGTATTTAATTCCTGGGTTCAGGCTCCCTTTTCTGGAAATCATAAAAAGTTACCTAGTTATCCATGCTTCCTGACACAGCGTGAAGATCATTGTTTCCAGAGAGGTGCACCCTTGTTCCAACAGCATTTATTTAAAGTCATTGAGTCCTGGGCCATGTTGTACCACGTGAGAGATTTTGTGGCCTTAGAGGGACCGGAATTGTTTGAATAGCAAAGATGCGTTCTGAATGGGCTTGAGGCTCTGGGCTCTGGTGGCGGCT
The DNA here is from genome assembly GCF_007474595.2 of Lynx canadensis. Taxonomy (NCBI): domain Eukaryota; kingdom Metazoa; phylum Chordata; class Mammalia; order Carnivora; family Felidae; genus Lynx; species Lynx canadensis. The sequence continues at coordinate 82,556,073 of NC_044303.2, read as the reverse complement.
GGGGTGAGGAAGGAAGGGGGGCTTCCTGAGCTGGCACCAGGGTCAGATCTCATGCAGTGGCGGCGCTACGCCCCCCCATGCCCAGTCTCTCTGGACTGTGCGCTATGGTCAAATGTGTCGTCTTCCGTGGGTGCCTGACTGCACACCGTCTGTGCCTCTAAATTTTCCGAAATCTGGGGCAACCTGCAAATACAGTGCGTCCTTATTGGGGTGTGTATGAAGGCAGCTGGGGACAAGGACCCAAGGCCTGTCACTTGGGAAGGACACACGCCCTGCCTGCACCCGCACCCCCACCCCCTGCGCCCCCGGAGTGGCTCCTGCAGGCCTCTCCACCCGCAGCACAGTTCGGGCAACTTTAGGCTGTTTTCATGGTTCCTTCCCGACAGCTGTCTCATTTGGTGACCGTGAGGCAGCAGAGCTGAGTGCTTGACTGTCCATTATTGTCAGAATCGAAGCAATGTCCCCCAAGAGCCCATGTCTCGGTTTGCCCAGGTGCCCGTGTCCAGCCCTGCTGCGCTCCGGGCCTGGGGCTTTCCCGCCGCCGTCTCCACCTTCCGCCCGCCGTGTCCGAAGGGCCCCTTCCCTTTGGCCACAGTGGGCCCTGCACTGAGTGTGTCGTCCAGCTTATGACTCATCTTTACCTTCATTCCGAGATGGAGAGAAAGGCCTCCTGTGTAGGGATCACACGGCTGCTCAGAGCAGCAGGGCCGCGTGGGGGCGAGGGGAACCCCATGTTCTCAAGGCTCATTCTCGCTGGAGGCCCGGCCACAGGGAAGCGGGTGCCCTGGGTGCCTGCAGAGGCTTATCCTCACCCGTGCTCTCAGGTGCACGCCCTCGATCCCACGGGAGTTCGCTGGGCCCCTGCCCGGTGTCAGATGCTCAGATACCACCCCTCCCCCTTCCTTGGGTCCTGGGGCCGCTGTTGTTGGGGTCCTGTGGGAGCCCTGCTGCGGTGTCCCCTGGGGAAGTCTGTCTCCACCCTGGACTGTGGGTCCCTGAGGCGTTTTTATTCAAGGAGCTTTAGTCATTTCAGGCAGTTCCACGTGTCAAATGCACACTTCTGAAATAACTGAATCTTGAACCAAATGCGTCAAGTGGAGACACCCTTCTGCCTTTGGGGGCCCCACTGGGCTTGTGCTGTGAGCAGGCAGGCCAGGCCCTGGCACACGGCACACAACCCTCCTGCCCTATCTGCCATCTCTGGGGCTGGTGTTGGGCCTTGCCCTCCCCAGCCCTCCTGCCCCTCCCCACGGGCAGCATGGGGTCTGCAGGGCTGACTGGCTGTGGGACACGCCGTTCCCAGGCCCCGTTTCCTCATTCCTGGACCCGATTCTTGCTTGCTTACGGGGAGAAGGCATTTACCTTCCCTGCCAAAAACAACTGTGCAAGTGTCATAAAGCATTTGGGGATGCTGTGTCCGGTCAACACTTGCCAGTGAGTGTGGCAGGGCCACAGGAGGAGCCCAATGCCAGACTCAGGCCCCAGTTATTTGCACACAATTATGCGGATTCCCCAAGAAGTGGGGCCCTGGTGACAAGGTCACAGACCTGCATGGGACAAAGGGACGCAGCTTGGCGGAGTCTGGAGTCCTGCCAGTGAGGGCTGACAGGAGGCCCAAATGGGCTGGGGATCACTTGAGCCCCAGGCTGGTGAGGCAGAGAAGGGCTCTACTAGGAATTCATTGCTGGTGACCACAAGCAAGGCCTGGGGCAGAAATGCTGTCCCCAAACCTGGCGTTGGGCTGGAAATGTCAGTCATTTTTTTTTTTAATTTTTTTTTAACGTTTATTTATTTTTGAGACAGAGAGAGACAAAGCCTGAACGGGGGAGGGTCAGAGAGAGGGAGACACAGAATCTGAAACAGGCTCCAGGCTCTGAGCTGTCAGCACAGAGCCCGACGCAGGGCTCGAACTCACGGACCGCGAGATCATGACCTGAGTCGAAGTCAGCCGCTTAACCCACTGAGCCACTCAGGCGCCCCTGAAATGTCAGTCATTTTAAGGAAGAAGTGATAAACAGTGGCCTGTGCCCACCTGGTCAGTCTCCCAGCAGGACAGACACCTGAGCTCTCGGCTCTTGGGGGCCCTGTTGGCTCGTGCAAAGAAGAGGCTGGAAAACCCGGGAGTCTGACGAGCCTCTCCACCTGCCCAGCCGCCACGTTGTGTGGGCTAATCTCTCCATAAATAATGAGAAGCGGGGCACCTGGGTGGCTCAGTCGGTTAAGCATCCGATGTCATCTCAGGTCATGATCTCACGGTTCGCGGGTTCAAGCTCGACATCGGGCTTTGTGCTGACAGCTTAGAGCCTGGAGCCTGCTTCAGATTCTGTGTCTCCCTCTCTCTGCCCCTCCCCTGCTCGTGCTGTCTTTCCAACACAAATAAATGTTAAAAATATGTATATACATGTAAATACAAGAGAAGTGATTGACCTGATCAGAGAGTTGTGGGGTGCATGGCCCTGGGAAGGGTGACACAGTGACCTGCTCTCCCCTGCGGGCCTGGGGATGGCTGTCAGCTGGCCAGCCTGGAGCCCACAGTCCCCAGGCCACAGGGAAGTGGTCCAGAGCAGCAAGGTTTTGTCCACACCGCTGAAGGATACCTGCCTGAGGGACAGCGAGTTTGCTGCGGGCACTCTGGGCATCTCCCGCCCCGTCTACCAGCCCTGGCCCTGGGTTTGGACCTCAGCCACAGGCCCAGTGCTGTCCCCAGGCCGGAAGAGGCAGGTGTCCATGCTGGAAGAGGGGAGGGGAAGGCTGGCCAAGGTATGTCGAGGAACCAAGGCGAGAGCTGACCCACACAAGGGCTGCAGGGCCGGAAATCTCCTGGGCCTGCTGAGCATGGGCACAGTGAGAGCGGCAGAGGTCAGCCTGGGCCTCAGTGCTGAGATCCCCTGGAGACCCCTGGCCAGCCCCTCCCACACAGCATGGGCACCCAGGCAAGCCAGGCTGCTCGTGGGCGGGCCCTGCAGCTATGGCACCTTGGAGCTGGGCTTCAGCGGCCTGTGAGAAGTTGCTCACATGCCAAGTCGTTGGAAGGCACTCCCTGCGACTGTCTCAACTAGCCTGTAAAGCAGGTGGTGATTGACAGTCTTGGCCGGCAGACCACCCCCTGAGCAGGGGCCGGCCGGCACCCCTCTCTGGGAGAGCCAAGGCAGCCTGGGCCTGGGCAGTCCCGCATCCGGCCAGGTGGTGTGGGGGTGCTCCTGTGGCCGCCAAGCCCTGCAGGGAGCATGCTGGGGTTTGAGTGGATGGGGCGCCTGGCCGGGGACGGTGGAGATGTCGGCCGGGATGGAGGTTCCTCATGTGACCCTTAAGGTCAGCCAGGGGTCTGTGGGCCTGCTCCCTGGGAGGCCAGAGCACAAGGGGCCCAGCCAGGCCCACCCCGTCCTCCTCTGCTGCCCTTGGCCCAGCGGGCAGGTGGACACTCCCTACAAGCTGACCCAGATCTCCCTGGAACAGACGAGGGCCTGGACCACCTCCTCCATGACTGTTTTCCTGCCCAGAACTGGGGTCCATGCCTCTAGTCTGGGCCCGCCTCGGTGGGCCTGCCCCCCGGCCGTTCCCTCCCAGCTGAATGTTTTCTCCTTTTTCTCAACATAGACTTGCCTGACCAGTGCTCCCCAAACCCCTGCAACAAGGAGGGGACCCAAGTCTGCCAAGACCTCATGGGCAACTTCTATTGCCAGTGCAGAGCTGGCTGGGGCGGGCGGCTCTGTGACAGAGGTGAGGCCCCTCCCTGTGCCCCCAGCCCATCCGGGGATGTGCAGGGCCTGTTCCAGAGGAGGCAGGAGCCCCAGACTGTCCAGGTACCTGGCCCCTCATGGCCGGCCTACCTCCCTCCGGCTCAGAGGAGAAAGGAGAGGAGGGGCCCCTTGGCCCCTCACGTCCCCCAAGAACATGGAGAGGCACTGCTTTCGCCTCCAAGGACAGGGCGCTATCCAACCTTTGAGAAGCTATCAGGTGCTGGCAGTGGCCTGGCTCAGGCAGGACTGGAAGAAAAGCCACCGTAGGGCTACCCCTGGGGACCCTGGGTGGGGCCTTGTCCAACCTCCCTGTCTGCAGTTTTGGGGGGCAGCAAAGAAGCCGCAGGAAAAACGCCCCAAGACCTGGTGATCTCGGGGACCCCTTCACTGCTGCTCCAAGCCACCCCGGGGCCCTGCCCTCCTCTAGTGCGCACTCGCGGTAGACGAGCACCGCCCTTGGCACAGCGGGGTCTCCTGTGGGGACAGGCGTGCAGGTGCTTGTGCGTCACCTCTGCATGCTCCCCAGCCTCTCTTTGCTCTGTGCCCAGATGTCAACGAGTGCAACCAGCAGAATGGGGGCTGCAACCAAATATGCCTCAACAAGCCCGGCAGCTTCCACTGCGCCTGCTACAGTGGCTATGCGCTCACGGTGGACAGCAGGACCTGCCAAGGTAACGCCCGGGCCGAGCCTCCCCGAGCCCTCCCCATGCCCTCCCCGTCGGTCTGTGCAGCTGCCAAATTGCCAGAGTCGGCACGATGGCCAGATTGCTGAGGCTGGTGGTCACCTCGCGAGAGGCTGTGGGTCCCTGCAAAGGCGGGAGGGGGGGAGGGGCCTCCGCAGAGCACATGCCCGGGCATGTCAGCGGCCACGGGAGCTGCCGCAGCATCCAACCCGGGATGAGTCACCGGGCTCTCAGCCACTCCCTCTGACCCAGGGGCGGCCCCCATCCACACCCACCCGGCTTGCTTCCCTCTGGCAAAGGCTCAAGCCGAAGGCAACTGCAACTCTCGTCCCTTCTGTCTCGGGCCCCCTGCGGCCCAGCATCCTGCAAGCTGTGGCCAGCCTACTGCACAACAGGGGCACCCCGCTTCACAGGGGCAGCTCTCCGCCCACCCCCACCCCACCCTCCAACTCGGACCTGCTGACGTCTGTCACTGGCATGTCCCTGGGAATCTGGGACGTTTCTTGAGTGCTGCTGGCTTGCCCCGGAACAAGATGGAGGTACTGAGGGGGAAGCAGCCTCTGGAGCAAGGGCCCCTCCGTGGCCCGCGCACCTCTACCTGCTGGGGCCGAGGGGCAGGGTTCTCAGGGCCGCGGGCAGATGGTCTGTTTGGACGCCCCCAGGAAATGTGCCGTGTGCTATGGGGGACGTCCTGCATTAGCCTCCTCAGAAGTCCCTGAGTGACCAGAATCTCCCTCCCACCCGCTCGCCAAGTCTATGATGTGGGAGGACTCTAGGGGTCCCAGAGATTCCCTGCATCCTTGCCTTTGCCCCCAGAACAGCGTGTAGGGTAGTGGGACGGGACTCTGCACCTGCTGGGTCAGCGGGCTGCAAGGTGCTGTCCTCAGCATGACTGAGTAATGATTAGCATGATGGCAGGCGCCCCACCTCTGCTGCCAGGTTTCAGGGTGTGCCTGCCGAGTCCGGTCCTCACGTACCTCCCTTTCTCTTGGCCATCAACTATTTCTTTGGGGACCTTGGGACCCCCAGATGCAGGCAAGGGAGGCTGTGGGGAATGGGGAGCCTTATCACTGTGGAGCCTGGACTTTCCATCTTGTTCTACTCAGTCAGAACCCGAGATACTGGGAAGGAGGGAGTGGGGTCGCTGCACCCCACTTCAAGGGCCCCCCAGCAGCATAGGGAATGGGACCCAGGCCTCTCCATCATCTGTCCTTGGCTGCAAGGAGGGGTCCCCAGCCTACATGGCTGGGAGGTGGGCTGGGGGCCCCCGCAGGGGGAGGGCGATAAGAGCCTGTTTTGGGCCCAAGGACCTCTTGGCTGCAGTGCACACAGTATGGTTGGGCCTAGGCTCTCTGCCCCCCTGTGCCAATGCTGCACACTGTTCACCTGCTTTGGCTCCCAGTCACCGTGCTCTGTGACTAACTGCCCAACAGTGGCATCTCCAATGGGCAGAGTGTTGGCAGGATGTGAGGTGTAGGGAGGAGGGGCCCAGAGGCTGGAGCTCAGCTGTCTGGGCCCCCAGCCCGGCCCACGGTACTGCCAGAGGCTCTGTGGCTGTGGCCAATGGGCACTGTGGGAGAAGAAAGCAAGGTGGCAAGGGGCCACGTGGACGCGTGGGGTCTGGAGCTTTGTCCGCTGTTTCCCATGGGGAGGCTTCCCGGCCTGGGGAGTGCTGGTGTGCGGGCACAGGGCCAGGACAGGGGAGCCCTTTCCTGATGCTGCCGCGGGCTCTCGGGTCCTCCCGCCCCGGCCCCTCCGCTGTCACAGGCCCCACAGGGACTCTGCACACCTTGAAGCCCAGATCATGAGCTTCTGTAGAGCAACAGAGGCTGCGGAGGCTGTGGGGGGTCCCTGTGGTTTCCTTGGTACCATGGTAGGGCCTCATGGGCCGTGTTCAGAGAGAGCCTGTGCCAACGAGGCATCCTGTGTGCGGAGCGGCCCGGGGCCCTGCAGCCAAGTGTAAGTGCAGAGCAGGGAGCGCGGTGTCCTCCCTGGTGCGGCTGGCATGCCCCACGTACTAAGGGGAGCTAGGTTCCTAAGGTTCTGGACGTGGGGTTGGCCCTGCCTGGCTCCTGAAATGAAGTCCAGGCTCAGAAGCGTCCACACAGCTGGAAACGGATCGGGTGCAACCTGGCAGTTTCACACACCATCTCTCGGGGGACGTGGGCGGTTGCTGGCTCGTTCTTGGGGTCGGTGAGCGATGTCTTCCTCATTCTGCACCTGCAAGCCTGCGTTTAGCTGCCCTCGTGAGGAGTCGTGAATGGCGTGGGGCTCGGAGACACACGTGTCGTGTTGCTGTGTAAGGACCCATGGTGTTTGAAGTAGCAATGACACGAGCCACCTGTTCCTTCTGACTCTGGAGGAAATGGGTTTTTAACTGCAGAAGTTTCGTGCTGGTCGTTTGCTGGAGGGGCAAGATGGACGGAACCTCAGGAAGAGCCTTGATAACTTGTCAATACTGTGGTGTTTGAATTCCGGTGGAGAAACCCAGGGTGTGAGTGGAGGCCGAGTTGGGAGATGCAGGTGGCATCCCGGGGGCATTGGGGGGGAGTTGCTCCAGGGACACAGGGTACCCTCCGTTCGGAAGGCCCCTGGGGTTTTGCTCCTATGCTCCAGTGCTCAGAGCCCTGTCCAGTGTCCAGGACACCGATTGGAACTGCCCCCCATGGCCCCAATGCCTGGGCCTGGGGCTGCAGAGTCGGTGGCCGGGCGGAGGGGGCGTGGGCCTAGTCTGCCCTGGGGGCTGCGCCCCCGATGCGCGGTGCTCCCGCCACAGCATCTCCCCATGGCGGTCAGAAAACCCCCGGTCCAGCATGCTGGTTTTCTTGCAGACGTGGACGAGTGCGCAGATGGCAGGGCCTGCGGGGAGGCGCGCTGCAGCAACCTGCCGGGCTCCTACGCCTGCCTCTGTGATGAGGGCTACGCATTCAGTCCCCAGGAGAAGGCCTGTCAAGGTACCTCTTCCCAGCCGCCCACCGGCACCAGGCGCACACACACGTGCAGGCATGCACACACAACACACCGCACCCACCTGTGAGCACGTGTGCTCGTGTACACATGAGTGTGCGTGCCGTGTGTGCACACATGTGCGCGTACAATACACACATGCATTCGTGCTGCCTCTGAGTGCAGCTCGGCACCTTCTCTGACCTGCCCCAGACCGTACGCCCTGTGCCGCCGTAGCAGATGGGCTTGTGTGTGGCCCTCAGTTCCAGCTACTGTGTCTGGGGACAGCTGGGGATGTGCAGCCGCTCACACCCTCCGTGCCCCGGGGGTGCCTGCCAATGGCAGTGGACCCTTCAGACGAGGACGTGCTTTGTGGCTGACCAGCTGGCTTATTCCAGCGGCTCCTTGGACCTGCCGGGAAGCACTGTGGGCGCCGTGGGGGGTGGGTGCCTCCTGAGTCACATGCTGTGGAGCCCGTAGAGAGCACGCCGCACGTGTGACCAGACAGGTGAGGCTTGCCCATCTCCCTTGTGGCCACAGATGTGGACGAGTGTGCTGAGGGGCGCTGTGAGCAGGCCTGTGTCAACTCCCCAGGGGGCTACACCTGCCACTGTGACGGGCGTGGGGGCCTCAAGCTGTCCCCGGACATGAACACCTGCGAGGTAGTGTCCTCGGGGCGGCCGCCCCCTTCGGGAAGACCGTTCTCAGGGAGGAGGGCTGGTGACCCAGGGCAGTGGCGATGCGGGATGGGGGGGGGGGCGTGTCTGTCCTGTGTGTGACACCCCCAGGGCGGCTCCCTACCCGCGGCCCAGCAGGCAGCCTGCACCCAAAGCAGGCCCTGCCCAGTGCGCGTGCAGCCAGAGCCCCCAGACTGGGGGTGCACCCACACCCACTCATCCCACTCCAACATCTGGGGGGCCCATCTGCCTCCTGCTTATGCACCTGGGTGGCAGAATGGCTGAGGGGGGCTCGACCTGCGACCCTGACAAGCCCTGTGTGGCCAGGAGGGGTGGAACCAGGTGGGCCCCACCTGACACTCCTCGCCCCCGTTCCACAGGACATTTTGCCCTGCGTGCCTTTCAATGTGGCCAAAAGCGTGAAGTCCTTGTACCTGGGCCGCATGTTCAGCGGGACCCCCGTGATCAGACTGCGCTTCAAAAGGCTGCAGCCCACCAGGTGGGAGGCAGCTCGCAGCCCCCTGCGGTCCTGGCACATCCACGGCAGCCCGCTGCCAAGTCCAGGCTTTGGGTCAGCATGGACACCCACCACTGCGGGGCCTGCTTCTGGCGCTGGGGAAGGAGTCCCGGGGTGCCTGCCCGCCCGTGTCGGTCTGGGTCCTATGGGGCCTGTGTGTCACCTGATGATTCTCATGCTGGCCCTCAGGCTGCTCGCTGAATTCGACTTCAGGACCTTTGACCCCGAAGGGGTCCTGTTCTTTGCTGGAGGTCATCAAGACAGCGCCTGGATCGTGCTGGGCCTGCGGGCTGGCCGGCTGGAACTGCAGCTCCGCTACGGTGGTGTCGGCCGAGTCACCAGCAGCGGGCCTGTCATCAACCATGGCACATGGCAGACGGTGAGCATGGCCACCCCCGCCCCTGGCCCGGGCGGCGTAGGGACTCCTGGGGAGGGCCTGGGGTTTGCTCGTGCCCCCAGCCCAGCCGGCGTATGGGACTCCTGGGAAACGGCCTGGCCGGCATAGGGACTCCTGGGGAGGGCCTGGGGTTTGCTCGTGCGCTTAGGCACCCGACAGTTGGTGAACACTACACATAGTGGCATGGGCCCCGGCCCCTGGGAAGTTCACACTCTATGGGCCATTCCTCCTGGGACACCTGGCTGTGTCCCCAAGACCATTCTGTCCATTACAGCAGCTCCTGGTGGGGCCAGGGGCTGCCGGTCACCCTGCAGTGTACAGGACACCCCACCTCAGAAAACTATCCAGCTCAGGATGTCCGTGGCGCTGAAGCTGGGGGTCCAGGGCCGAAATCTAGGCACGGCTCCTGCCCAAGTGTCCGCAGCATCCCGGGACCTGCGCCCTTCCCGCCCAGACCCAGGCGCACTCACATACGGGTGCCTCCCTCTGGAGAGTGCCCTGAGCACCCAGAGCCCCAGAGGCAGGTGTGCCACCACTGCCCTGCCTGCACCCCCCTGCACAGCAGCCTGACACACAGGACCCTTCCTGCAGTTTGGAGGGCCCTGGTTGGAAGTGGGCTCTTAGTAAGCACCCGGGAGAGAAAAGCATCCTTTTGCCCTTTAAAAGCTATGTTAAAATAGGACTTTCTGAATAAAAACACTGGGGACATCTGCTAAGGCATCCACCCTGTTAAGTAAGGCCACCTTCCTTCTTTCCCAAGCTCTCAGCACAAGGGTCTCCGGAGCTGCGGGAGGGGTGCCGACAGCAAAGCCCAGATAAGACCGCGGAGCCAGAGGGACGCGGCCTCCTTCAGGGCCCAGGGAGGCACGTGCTCCAAACGGGCAGCCTGGCCCCTGTGGTCATGGGGCGTGTGGGGTCCAGGGGGGTGGGCGGCGCCCAGGTGAGAAAGCTGGGGCATGCAGGGCCTGTGACGGGTGACTGGCACAGCTGCCCCCGCCCGGTGCATGAACTGGCCGCTCAGGGTGGGGTCAGCGGGGTCGGCTCATTGGCAGGCCCTGCAGCCGCCCCTCCTGACCTGCTTTTGCCCCTGCAGCCCCCTCACGGACACCGTGTCCTCCTGACCACACTCTGACCCAAGTACCGACAAGTTTCCCGTTTTAACCAAAAAGGAAACTGATGGACCTCTGGAGGGTTAGGAGAACACAGAGTGTAGAGAGAGGTTTCTACATTCTCCTGCTTGGAAAGGAGGAAAGATGCAAACTTCTGGAGTCCGTGTGAATTCACGCACAGCATCCGGTCCGTGCCAGATACTTAGTTACCTGCTGGGAGTTAGAAACATGCCCCCTGCCTTTGATGGGGCCCCTGCGGGTGGGAGAAGTGAGGCACCAAAACAGTGATGTCAGGCGGGGTTCCTGCTCCCAGGAGGCAGCTCCCGGCAGGGCTTATAGAGGTGCCAGGATGGGGCAAGGGACGCGGCTCGAGGGGCTTCACTTGGAGGAGGAGGAGCGAAGGGAGAAGCCAGTGCTGGGGGCCTTTTGGGAACTGGAGCCTCACCCCGGCTGGAGGGAGGTTGTGTTGGCACACGGGGACAGGGAGGTGTGCAGGTGAGCCCCGGGGCCGGGGGTCCCGGGTGAAGGTGCACCCCGCCTCTCCGGCCCTGGTTTCCTTCAGATCTCTGTGGAGGAGCTGGACCGGAATCTGGTCATCAAGGTGAACAAGGATGCCGTGATGAAGATCGCGGTGGCTGGGGACCTGTTTCAGCTGGACAGAGGACTGTATCATCTGAACCTGACCGTGGGAGGCATTCCCTTCAAGGAGAAGGACCTGGTCCAGCCAGTAAGTACCATCATCAGCCTGGAGTCGGAGTGCAGGACCCATCAGGACAGGCGAGCCCACGAGCTGCTGTGTTTAGTGCTTCCCAGGCTTAGGCGGTGGCTTCCCAGAAGTCAGCAAGCATGCGTGCACCGCCTCTCCCTGTGAGAGTAGCTTTAGTTTTCATCTAAAGTGATGATAAAAATGCCTATTTCGCATGAAAAATGAGACACAATGAAATTATTTTTGAGCAAAAAGAACGCTCAAGGGGCGCCTTGGGTGCCTCAGTTGGTTAAGCATCCGACTTTGGCTCAGATCTCACGGTTCGTGGGTTCGAGCCCCGCGTTGGGCTCTGGGCTGACAGCTCGGAGCCTGGAGCCTGCTTCCGATTCTGTGTCTCCCTTTCTCTGCCCATCCCCTGCTTGTGCGCTGTCTCTCTCTCTCAAAAATGAACATTAAAAAAAACCTTTTCTCTAATTAAAAAACACAGTCAACTTTTTGACAATTTCCAAGAACATTTGGGTTGTTAGTCCTGCTGGGACTTCCACCCAAGTGGAAGAGGTCAGTACTAGTCCACCTCGAAGCTCTGCCCAACCTCACCCTTCCTGCACCACAGCCCACACCCTGGTCGGTAGATATCTCCCGTCACTCAGCGCGTGGACGTCAGTGGCCGGAATCCCGGTAGGGGGTGCCAGTCTCCATTCCACGGGGTCCCACAGTTGCTTATGCCTCCTCATTTTGCAGATACAGGCAGGGGTGACCCGATTTGCTCCAAAGCGTGTAGCACATGCCTGGTGCACTGGAATTGGCACTCCCAGCCCCTGGACTCAGTTCCATAGGTACCAGGTACCACTGCTCACATCACCTCGTCCCATGTCCTCCCGGGGGTGGCCAGTGCTCTGCTCTGGGAGTGAGCGTGCGACCACAGAAGGTGGGCGTCCGTGCACGACGCACGGCAGGAGGACCCGCCGCGAGTGCTGGGCCTCCTGCAAGGAGTCATCGTGTCCAGTGTGGAGCCCTTTAGGGAAATAAGTCATCTTTACAAGTAGGAATTGTTCATCTTTTGGCAGATTTCCACATGCCTGAGCCCAGAGGGCATCCCACGCTCTGACCACGTGGCCCCTCGTCATGGTATCTGGGAGTCTCTGTGGTCCCAGGAAGCCACGTGGATTTCTCTGTCTTCCCAGATAAACCCCCGTCTAGATGGCTGTATGAGGAGCTGGAACTGGCTGAGTGGCGAGGACACCACCATCCAAGAAACGGTGAAAGCAAACTCCAAGATGCAGTGTTTCTCCGTGACGGAGAGAGGGTCCTTCTACCCCGGGACCGGCTTTGCCTTCTACAGCCTCGATTACAGTAAGTGTGGGCTCCCGGGCTGGGGCTGGGCCTCCAGACAACAGGCAGTGAGAAACACACGAGGCAGGAAGCCACCTCGCAGGTGGCTGCTCCCACTCTGGGTCTCATGTCAGCCAGTGAGGAGGACGGGACAGATGGGAGAAGACTGCGGCCGTGCTGGTACCGGGGCAGGCAGGAGGACATGAAGGATCTGAGAGGATGCCTACAGACGGTTCTTGGACGAGATGAGTGAAGGTGTGTCCACGCCGGCTGTGGGGAACATGGCTGACTCTGCAGTCAGAGCATCCTGAGGAGGGATGAGGGGCAGCACCCCAGTCACAGGGACCATCCAGGGACCCCGAGGGGCAGCACCCCGAGGTCACAGGGGCCGTCCCGGGGACCCTGAGGGGGCAGCACCCTGGAGCTCTAGTGTTAAAGGAGAGAAGAGTGGCACAGCCACCTTGGAGGGCCACAACACAATGAACAACCCGCTCATGCTGACAGAGGAACAGTCTCAGAAACAGGCTTTACCTGGGACTGAAGTTCTAAATCTTGTGCGTCCTTGATCGCCAGCTGGTGGGAAAAGAGCTCAGGGTGCCTGCATGAACAGCGTGGGTCAGTGGTGACCGCTGAGTGGTTCTGTTTGACCCTGGGACCAAGGGATTTTCCCTCCTCTCTCTTACTTAGGTTTAAAATTAACCTTGTTTCCTGAGCACATGCGACCTGGAGCCCTAAATTATTGTCACTGTGCCCAGAGAATCAGGAGAGCCAGGTCCCAGGCCCAGGAAAATGCACATGCACGCGACTGTGTGGACCCTGTTGGCGGGTTCATGGCCCCAGGTGCCCCCCCGCCCACCCCACGTCCACAGCCTGTGTGTCTGGTGGCCTCACAGGTGCCTCCCTGCTCCCAGCCAACACTGTGGTCCAGGCGGGCCCCCCCCACCCCAGTGCACCCTGGCTCCTTCCTGGGGTCTGGCTCTGTCCTCCCTGTCTCCACGGGCCACCTGCAGACCCTCTCTCCCCAGTTGGCGAGCTGGTTATGTTAGGCTCCCGTCTGCCACCCCCACCACAGACCACATGACCCCTCCCACTAGGAGGCCACGGGGGCCCACTCCTCTACCCTCAGTGAGGCAGGCTGTCCTCTCAGGACCTTGGGTCACCCCCCACCTGTATCTTTGCTTTCATTGTCGAAAGTACTAGGTGTTTCTGAGGAAAGAACCAGCCGGTAACAACATACACGTTATTCCTTTGGTCTCATTGTTAAACAGGAAGATGTAGAACATCATCATAATGTTCAGGGTAAAATCTGGTATCACAAAACATTTCATTACTTTTCTTCTGAGTATCACAGACGTTTTCTGTTGTAACACAGACCTGTGCATACCACGGTCTGTGCACTGTCCACACGGACTGGTTTGGGGCAGTCAGTTCTATGACAGCAAAGGCCAGATGGCCCTTAGAACTCGATGCGTCTCTCATAACCTCAGACAGTCGCATCTTAGAACAGAGAAGCCTCCCTGAGAGTCACAGCCTCTGCACCAAGCAGCAGTTCAGGGGGAGACCCTCTTCCCCAAGGCTTCTCAGCACAGCCGTGGCTCCAGTGCCTTGGAAGATTCCGCCCCCACAGTGCACCGGTCCCGTCTCGGGGAAAACTCAGGGCCAGGAAACACTCCTCTCTTCCATCAAGAATAAAGGTGAAACTTGGCCACGGAGAAGATCACTGGTTTTTGTTTTTGTTTTTTGGCTGCTTTTTCCAGTTCTGCGCCCTTTGGATTCAGTGAATGATTATCAGGAATGGACTGTAACAAGCCCCACTTAGGGTCGGGGGACGCACAGATGATTTGCAGTGCTTGTAGTCCAGTGGAAGCAGCCAGGAGCCCAGGTCATGGTTCACTGTGGTGCCAGCCGGCCTGTGGCCAGGGCGCCCGAGCTCCGACGGATACGGCCCCTGCTGCGGCACCAGAGGCCCGAACGGGCTCCTTCATCAGGACTTGGAAGATCTTCTGAGACAAAGGCGCTTACAACCACGGAGCAAAGGGGCTTCTGGTCGTCAGATGATTCAAGTGTAGGGAGGAAATGTGGTGTCATATTTGTCCTCACACAACCACAGTCCAGCCCTTTCTACCAAAATATGTCTTCTGGAACTGTCCACGCAGGACACGTGGGGACATTCGACACGCCTTGGCTCAGGCCCCCGTGCATCGTTTCTGCACCATACACTTAGCACACGTACGACGTCACGTAGGCCGTGTATACATAAGGCGCCTAAGTGAGGAGCCACTCAGCTGAGGTGGTAGAATGGCAGCAACGCTTCGCCTCACACGAAACCGTGTGGTCTGTGGGGATGGAGCTCGGTGCAGCATCTTCCAAGCACCTCTGACCTTGTCAAACCGCCTGAGGGACACAGGCGGGGCGCGGTGGGGTTGCGGGCGATGCTCTGGCCCGTCCTGGGTGGGAAAGCGGGCAGGGAGGGGCAGAAGCCGCTCCTTAGGGGCCCAGAGCCCGGGTCAGGAGACCCCCATGGGGACGGCCCTCTCGTGGTCACCCCGCCTACCCTCCGCGGCCACCCCCACTCACCGCATCCTGCCCCACCCGGATCGCCTTCTGATGTGCCGCCCTCACCGCAGCTCGGACGTCCGCGGCCGTCGGCACCGAGGCAGCCTGGGAAATAGAGGTCGTGGCTTGGATCCGCCCCGCCACTGACACAGGGGTGCTGCTCGCGCTGGTGGGCGGCGACCGCGTGGTTGCCCTCTCCGTGGCCCTGGTTGACTACCACTCCACCAAGAAGCTCAAGAAGCAGGTACCACTCGCTGCTGCCCAGGCCTCCCCTCCTGGGCGGGTCCCCTGCTCCTGCCTCGGGAAGCCCTGCCCCGGCGTCACGCGGCCCTCGCGAGTCCAACGGCCACACGGCCAGGGCCGCTGTTGACCCGAGGTCACCCGACACACCTGTGGTCAGAGCCGTGTGGGCCGCGGCCTGGGAGCACTTGTGTGGCGGGGCCACTTCCCACCAGACACTCGGCCGACTTGGCCGTTTAGGACGATGTGCATCAGTCACTCACACTTGTGACCACTTCACTAACAAACTCAGGCTTCCAGTTTCCCTTGCCAGATCAGATGTGCAGGCCCAGCCCAAAACTCTGGGGGATGCAGGCCAAGCCCCGGGTTCAGCCAACCCTTCACACCCAGCCACGCTGACTCTTGCCATGTGGGACCCACTGTTTCCTAGGGAACAGTGAGGAGGCTGTGGAAGGAGCTTTTATTCTCTTGCCTCTATCCAAAGCATGAGGACCCAGCTGACCAGGAGGGTGCGTGCACACCGAGCCAGCCTGCCTCCCCAGATGGTCCAGCCCTAGGCTCCCAGGACCGGGCAGTAGCAGGGCCACATCCAGACCCACCACCACTGAACACCAGTCCACACACCAGACCTCCTTCCCCAGCCTGCCTGCAAACAGCTTGGCGCTCCCACACAATAGTGCTCACTGTCCGGGGTGCAGAATGAGAGACACCAGGCCAAACTCTGCTGTCACAGCATGTTTCTGTTCCCTGCTTTCGGAGCGTGTCTGTTCCAAGTGTGTTTCTGTTCCCTGCTGTCAGAGCATGTTTCTCTTCCCCGCTTTCGGAGTGTGTCTGTTCCGAATGTGTTTCTGTTCCCTGCTGTCAGAGCGTGTTTCTGTTCCCTGATTACAGAGCGTGTTTCTGTTCCCTGCTTTCGGAGCATGTTTCTGTTCCCTGATTTTGGAATGTGGCTGTTCCAAGTGTGTTTCTGTTCCCTGCTGTCAGAGTGTGTTTCTGTTCCCTGCTTTCAGAGCGTGTTTCTGTTCCTTGCTTTTGGAGCATGTCCGTTCCAAGTGTGTTTCTGTTCCCCGTTACCGGAGTGTGTGTTTCTGTTCCCTGCTGTGGGAGCGTGTTTCTGTTCCCGGCTGTTGGAGGCTGTTCTGTCTGGTGAGAGCATCCCCATATGCATAGGGCCAGCTGCCTTCTGGGATGCTTGCACTTACTGCCCCGTACCTCCCACCACTGCGTTGTGGCCTATGGGGCAGTTTCACGTCGAGGAAGTGGCCACGTCCCACTTCCGGATCATGGCCGCACTGGCAGCACCCCCACTTGGATGACTGGAGGGTGTGGCGCCCCCCCCCCCGCCCCCATCTTACACACTTGGAAACTGAGTCCCGCACCAGTGGGCCGAAGAGTGCAGGCTGCAGGGACACTGCCTCCTCCCCCACCCCCCCCCCGCCCCGCCCCAGGGCTCGAGTGATGGGAGACGGGGCAGGAGGCCAGCCTGCTCAGGTGCATGTCTCCCCATAGCTGGTCGTCCTGGCTGTGGAGGGAGTCACCCTGGCCCTGATGGAGATCAAGGTCTGTGACGGCCAGGAGCACCGAGTGGCCGTCTCTGTGCAGAAGGGTGAGGCCACCCTGGAGGTGGACGGCACCAGGGGCCAGAGCGAAGTGAGCGCCGCGGGGCTGCAGGAGAGCCTGGCCGTGCTCGAGAGGCACCTACAGGGCTCTGTGCTCACCTTTGTTGGCGGACTTCCAGGTAGGGCTCCTGGGGCTGCACACCTGGGAAGGAGCACTGGGGGGGGGAAGGGGTGCTCTGGGAGGGAGGGGTGCTGGGGGGAGGGGCACTTGGGGAAGGAGGGGCGCTCGGTGGGGAGGGGGAGGAACACCAGCTGTCTGACCGTCCTCAATGTGCTGGCTCTAGACTGGGCCAGGGCATTTCTGTCCAGAAAGAACTTGTGTTTTAGAGGAAGAGAAAAATGCAGGTGCACCTCTTGACGGGCGTTGTGATGGCTCTGTGTTTATCAGCACCAGCTGGGCAGTTCAGGGGTTGAGTCCGAGACCATGCTTAGTGGGGACGGGTGTCAGCCTGAACATGCTGCACCTGTGTCCTCTAAGAGTACCCACCTGAGCATGCGTCAGACAGAGGCTCTGGCCAAGGCCCTCACCAACCCGCCTCCTTGTCCTAACATGCAGCTTCTGGGGACAGAGTCCTCTGTGCCCCAGGAAGTGCTGGCATACGGCCACCTCCTGCAGGCTGGGGACCCGTTCCTGACCAGGCAGAACGTGACTGCCCGTGGCCGTGAGCCAAGTGATCGGGGCAAAGTGGTAGAAAGGTGGTTGAAAGGCTGATGTGCGCCCCTGCACAGCCCAGTGCAGGTTCTCCTTTGTGCAGAACGCACGATTTCTGCCTTGGCTGCCAAACACACACTCCATTTAGTTTTAACAAACAAGCTCTTGAAGACGATGGACTGGGAACCCCACAGCCTGAGTGACTCATTTGGGCCAAGAAGGAGATAACACTGATTTACTGATGTGACTGTTCGTGTGCACTTCCTGGGGACCTGGCCGGGTGTTCAGTGGTGCCTGTGGGCATTGGCCGAGCTGGTGCTGTTCTGGGCAGAAAGGAATCCGTGCCCTTGAGGACAAAAGGCCAGGACGGAGAGGGGCCCAGGGGTGCCTGGGAGCAGCAGCGAGGCGGGGGACGTGGTGGGTGGGCCGCCCAGGCTCCAGATGGACGGGTGGCTCGCCTGCTAAGATGCTGTTTGTTCTTTCCCCACTGGCCCAGACGTGCCTGTGACCTCAGCGCCAGTCACGGCCTTCTACCGCGGCTGCATGACCCTGGAGGTCAACCAGCAGACGCTGGACCTGGACGAGGCCGCCTACAAGCACAGTGACATCACATCACACTCCTGCCCCCCCGTCGAGCAGGCCAGCCCCTAGAGCAGCAGGAAGAGAAGGCCGCGGTGACCCCACCCACCTGCCCGCGTGAGCCTCTCCGGACCCCGCACCCCTGCAGGCCGCTTTCTCCGAGACTGTTCTTTGCCTTGTAACATACGTGTAAATAGTTGAGGGGACTAGTATTAGTGACCCGAAGCCGCAGCCCCAACCCCCAAAGCCTCCTAGCGGGAGGCCGGAGGCAGGAGGCTGGCGCTCACCGGAGCAGACCCAGGAAAATAATTCTGTTATTTTTATTACCAAATGCTTCTTTCTGGCCTGAAAACATGGAAAAATAAAACATCTACAGAACCGTTTCTAACTGTGCTTCCAGCTCCAGTCTTTGCCCATTAGTGCCTGGCAGCCAGCATCAGCGGCACAGGGTCCCGAGTGCCAGCCTCTGCCCCAGGTGCCCTCTCCGCCACCCCTCAACCGCCCCTGGCTCTGGGAGCTGCCATCTTGCTCTCTGTGCCGTGGACGCAACCCAGGCAGAGGCAGGGGGCCCTGGCCACTCCTCCAGCATCAAGGCCGGCCAGCACCTGCTGCTTTTCCCCCAGACAAACCCATTCACCTCTGAGCCTCCCTCTTTCTCTGTATGTAAAGGGAATCCCTGTTTTCTCTATTCCGGGAGGTCCCTGCTCTGCGGTGGGGCTGCTGGAATCGGCACCAGGAGATGGAGTGGAGGCGATGACTCCTAGCCCACTGAGCCCAGGAAGACCCCCCCTGGAAAACACACTTGGGGCCCCAGAGCTGTCAGCACGCACCAAGGTCACGGAGGCCTGGCGGGGGGTGGGGGTGCGGAGAGCAGCGCCAAGGTTAAGGTTACAGCATGTCTGTCTGCCCAATGCCATGGTCACCGGAGGGCGCCCGCCCCGTGGCTGGTGGCCATGTGGTGTTCACGCAGAATGTGCCAGGGACGTTTTCAGTGTCCACTGGGCGTCGTGCTCAATGACAGTCTCCTCAAGACTGAGATTTTTTTCTTCAAACACCAAACACCAGAGAATGTTCTGGGCTGCGGGGCAGGTTCTGGGTTTCCTTTTACATGTTACCCTGCAGATGGCGGCCGAGGGTCCCCCAGCCTGTCATTCCCCGGGACAGAGTGATCCCTGAAAGCTCTATCAGCCGAGCACCGAACGGTCTCTTGTGTCGAATGAGTCTAAGTCACCACCTGACCCAGAGAGAAGCAAGAGAAGCCGGAGGAAGCAGGGCTCAGTGATCCTCACACGAGAGGCAAAGTGAGCCGTGCACCACTGGAAGCAGAGAGGCCTCTTTCCAGATTTCTAGAAAACGTTATGGCCTCGAGCACTGTGCCGGGGGTCCCTGCTGGACTGGCAAGCCGGGTGACCCCCCACTGCACCCTGGTGAGGGCAGGGGGAGTATCCCTGTGCACCCACAGCTGGCCTGCCCTTGGAGGGCTCTCCAGGACTCAGTGAGGGAGCTGATGGCCATCACAGACACCTGCCCTCAGGGACCCCTCCCCGGACCAAGCTCACCTTGGAGGTAACTGCAGAAGGCCGCAGGTCCAGGGCAAGGACGTGGCAAGGACGTGGCAAGGCCCACAGGCTCTGGCAGGCAGGCCTGGCCACATAGGGTGGCTACTAGTCCCAGCACATTCACTGTGTCCCTGGGACCCCCCGGCCCAACCACCACTGCCCTCCCGGCTGCGTCCTTTCTGTTGTTTTCCTGAGTGGCAGCATCAGGGCGCAAGTTCTGTTGACTCAGGACTTGAAAAAACTAGTCTGAGACTCTTCAGTTAGGTTTCCACACGGGAAAGAAGGGATGCCGGGGAACCGTGACCTTGAAGGCCACGTGTCCACGGGCTGCTCTGTGGTCTGTGACCAGGGTGGACAGGCATGCCAGCTTGCACCATATGGGGACCCCAAGTCCATCCGTGGGCTCTGGAACGGGCAGGTGGTCGGGTGCGGTTGAGCTGGTCAGGCCAGGACTTGGAGACACCGTCCATCTGGGGGGTGAGAGTTCAGTTCCTGGGGGTTTGGCATTGACCAGGACAACCAAGGCTTGGACGCTGCCTGCTCAACAGGCAGGAAGGCCCCCACCACCACCACCCCTGCAAGCCAGACGACCCCAGCACCAGCGACTCTCAGTGTGGAAAATGAGTTCTGCCTGTCGCCCCCAGGAGAGCCCCATACTGCCCACCAGCTGGTCTCATGTGGCCTCGGGAGCCCAAAGTAGCTTTGGGGCTGGATCGGCTTGTCACTGCACCGTTCCCCTGGTGCTGTCTGGCTTCCCTCACCGTGGAGGCAGCTCTGGAATGTTCCTGTGGAATGCTTCCTGAGCCAGCCCCAATCTCTTGAGAAGACCAGGGCAGCCAGAGCTGAGAGCACACACACAACAGAGGCCATGGCTCAGGGGGATTCTGACCGCCACGGAGTCCTCTTCTGTCCAGGGAGACATGGGCACAAATGTGTTTCCTGAGACTACACCAGCAGAACCCCTGCTGCCTAGAACAAGCCCATAGGTAGCAGCATGGAGCTGAGGGCAGGGTGCATTCCCCAGCTGTGCCGGCAGACTGGTGTCCTCACCTCTGCCCAGTCCAGGCGGGCCAGCTGCTGAGGGGTCTGCAGCATACGGAGCTCCATCCTTCTGACTGTGCGCCACCGACACGAGGCTGGGGGGACCCTGACTGTGGGCCGTGGACGTGGGGCTGGGGGGACCCTGACAGTGGGCCGCGGACGCGGGGCTGGGGGGATCCCGACTGTGGGCCGCGGACGCGGGGCTGGGGGGATCCCGACTGTGGGCCATGGACGTGGGGCTGGGGGGATCCCGACTGTGGGCCATGGACGTGGGGCTGGATGAGCCTGAATCTGCCTCATGGAGGAGGATAGGACACACTTGATTTTGCACCATGGAGATAGAGTGAGGAATGGATTATGCTGTCTACACATTTATGGTCTAAGGTGCTTTTTTGCTTTTAATGAGAAGAGCCACAATAATTTTGTTTTTTGTTCTGTGTGTTTAGGATACTATTGATTGGGAGTCTTATTTACAAGCAGGGCTATTCTGGGTCATTTAGTGGCATCCCTGCCGTCTGGGAGCTGGCTGTACCCCCCGGCCTGGCCACAGCACTCATGACCATCAAAACCCTCTCAGACACTGCCACATGTCCCCCAGGTGCAAAATCATCCCTGTTGAAACCACTGCATTAAAGATAAAGGAATTTTTTACCTCCATCTCACATAACACAAGGTAGAGAGTATATTTAAATCTAAAAGTAATTTATAAAGCACTTAGAAATGTGAAACTACAGCCTGTGGGCCCAGTGTGGTCCACCCCTCTCTCTCTGTTAATAAAGCTCACTGGAACACAGCCACATGTCTACACCTGCTTTTGCTCCCCAATGGCACTGCCGAGTGGTTGCCACACACCTCCTGGCCCCCTAAACCAGCAATGTTTACTCTGTGGCCGTTTACACAGACTAGTCTGAGCCTTGTGACAGAAGAGTATTACCATGACCTGAAGTAGAGAACTATTTCTTAAATAAAACACAAAATGCTCCAATAACAGGAAAAGATGTAAAACTTCAGCTACACTAAAAATCAAGAACTTGAAGAAGCAAGTTAGAAGGCCAAGGCTATCTGACTTCAAAACCTGTGCAAAGCTGCAGCGGTCAGTACAGGCTGGGTCTGCCGAAAGAACAGACAGGTGAGTGGAGCGAACAGAGAGCCCATGGACAGACCCACATCAGCACAGTCACTGGTCTTTGACAAAGGAGCAAAGGAACCCATATAGATATATAGACAGTCCCCTCCACAAATGGCACGGGAGCGTCTGGACGTCCACGTGCTGAGAAATGAATCCAGACACAGACCTTACACCTTCACAACTCAGAGTGGATCACATACCTACACGGAAAAGGCAAAAGTATAGCGCCCCGGATGGGGGCACAGGAGACAGCCTGGGTGGCCTGAGCACGGCAATGACTTTGTAGACACAGCACCAAAGGCACCATCCGTGAAAGACAATGGACAAGCTGGGCTCCAACAGAGCAAAGACTTCTGAAGAAGACAGCATCAGAAGAAGGAGGAGACAAGCATAGTTGGGAAGAAGGTATTTGCAAAAGATACATCTGGTAGGGGACTGAGATCCAGAATATACAAAGAACTCTCAAAACTCAACAATAAAACAACTCGTTAAAAAATGGGTCAAAGACCCTAACAGACACCCCAAAAGGCACGCAGCTGACAGCTGAGCACACGAGAAGCGTTCCTCGCCGTCCGGGGACAGGGACGGCACACGGACATGACCAGGAGACCCTGCCGCACACCCACGAGGACCCCGCTGCACACACAGCGCCCTGAGGAGCCCTGCTCTGTGTTGCTGGGAAGTGCGGAACAGTGCGGCCGCCTCGCCAGACTGTCCAGGGGCTTCTCACAAAGCCAAACATGCTCTTAGCACCCAGTCCAGCAGTCACGCTCCTTGGCATTGACCCAAAGGAGTTGGAAACATGTCCACACAAAATCCCGCACTGGGGCAGAGGAGGGAGCAACTGGGCTCTGGGGCGCCTGAACTCCTGGCCCGTCTCATTATCCCTTCTGTGTCAGCAGCACCGCCTTATAAGTTTGTGTTAAGCATTCTTTCGTGTATATTAAATTCCATAATTCAATGGCTTTAGGTAGGACACGGGAAGAGGACACACCTGCACATGTAACGTGGGCACCTGGGAAGCCACGACTTGAACGAGGCCTCTGCTCCTAGACCTTTTCCTCTTTCTGTAGGGCAGATGTCAGCTCGGCCGAGCATTTCCCCTGCAGCTCAGAGGGCATCTGCTCAGCCAAGAGTCGTTCTTCATGGTGATGAGGGTTTTGTTCTTGTGAACCAGGCACGTGCCACACTCCTGGCTCTGCTCCGCGTGCTTCGCGTGGGTTGATACCGTACTTTTCTGCCCCCTTTTCACTGAAATACAAGTCACATGCCATAATACTCCCCCTTCAACAACATACATGTCAGTGGGTTTTATACATTAACAAGACTATGCAACCATCACTACCATCTGGTTCCAGAACGTTTCCATCACACCAACAGGGAGCCCTGTACCCAGCCTCCAGCTGGGGTCTGCTGAGTGCCAACAGCAGTCAGTGTTCAAGAAAGTGTGGTAGCTCAGTAGAGGGAGGGGCTGAGGGAGAGGCCCCAGCAACACCCACCCCATCAGAGCTGCCAGGCCAGGTCCCACGAAGCATCTACGCTCAGGCAGAGACTGGCCAGGGTCTGTCCACGTAAAGGGAAAGACTTTGGCGGAGGTGGGTTCTCTCAGGGGATGGTACCCAGAACGCACTGCAGGCCAGGCACCGGCAGGCATGTGCAGGGTTGAGGAGGTGTCCTGGGGACTGGCGGGGGGGGGGGGGGGTGTCAGGTGGGGACACATTCAGCGTGCAGGGGTGAGGCGCTGTCCTGGGGACTGAGGGGCAGCATGAAGCCACCACCAGGCTGGGAGTTGAATTGTTCACATTCTTTGTGGCCAGGGCCCAGAATGAAGACATTCCTGTGGGCAAGAGCCAGACCGCTGGCCCCGGAGTTGATAGATTTTATCAGTTTAGGGCTCACAGGGCAGATAGAAGCTGTTTGGGTGACGCTGGCATCAACAATATTGGGAACCAGTGACACAGCCACGTGGCTCTAACCGGGTCGAGCGCAGAGGTCACACGCTGTCCCTGTGTCTCATGGCGCCTGGACGCCGTCTGGAGCTGGCGGCCCGGCTCCAGTCGACACCGGCCTGCGGCCACATGAGCCACCCAGTGGCTCTGCGGCCTCCAAGCAGGGCAGGTCCTGATGAGGCAGGAGCCCCAGGCCCAGGGAGGCGCACATGAGCCCGCAGGCCCAGCGGGTGCTGGGGGGGAGGGGGGCAGGGCTGGGGGCTAGCCTCTCTTCCCCGTGCAGTCACCCACACGGCAGAGAATTCACCAAGTGGGTCCAACCCCGCAGACTGCCAAGGCCCCCCGACTTGGCCAGACTGTGCTGGCTCCTAAACTCCAGGAAGATGAGGGGGGCCCCAGATGCAGCAGCTGCAGAGGCCTGGGGTTCAGGCCTTGGTGCCCGGGCCCCCGCTCTGTGTCCATTCCTCAGATCCCCCAGCGCAGGCTGCCTGCGGGCCAGGACGCGGCCCTGTTTCCTGCCTGCCACTAATAAGCGGGACTTCCTTTGAAGGACAAAGCTGTTGTTTCCGGGGTGCAAACCCCGAGGGTGGGCACTGCCTCCCCCCTCCAGGAGGAAGTCTGCGTAGGGTTGTGCGGGGCCACCACTCGGTCAGGGTGCAGGAGCCTCACTTCACAGTAGCCAAAGGCGGCTCAGAGCAAACTGCTGTTCTAACCAAGCCAACCAGCCAGCTCCGTGGCCTGGCCCACCGTGTCGCCCGCACGCCACACAGGTGGCACCTTCCGCAGAGAAAGCTTTCCGTGTCCTCAGACAACAGGATGAGGCGTTTCTGCACCAGGCTGAGGATAAGGTCTGTTCAAATTGCGTTCTCAGCCAGCAGGGGGGGCCAGAGACCACGGCTCCTTACCAGCCTCTCCTTTTTTTCCTTTCTTCCCTCCCCCTCGCCCTCCCCCTCCTGTCGCCCCTCCCACACACCCCCCTCCCACTGACTTATCTCTTTTCCCCAGTGACCCAGGACTGTACTTTAGGACTCGGGCCTGTCACTCAACCAGGATTTGGTCATTTCCCAGGGGTGTGCCCACCGGCTGCACCAGGTGCCTCGGTCACTAGTGCTGGTCCGTAAGTCAGAGCTCACTCCAGGCTCTGTGGAAGGGCCTTAGGAGCTGCGCACCCCAGGGGTCACTCGCAACACAGAGGCTGGAGTTAGAGGCATCTGCCCTGCAGGCAAGGGGGACCCCACATGTGGCAGCCGGAAGTCCGGATGCCTTGAGTAGGAAACAGGTGGCCTGGGATAGCAAGCCTTTCTGCAGGTGGGACGGCGGGTTTGGACACGGAGCGTGCACAGACCTCAGCGAACACACACTTTACAAGCAGTGCTGGAATTTGAGCCAAAGCATCTTTTTATCCCCAGCAAGTAAATGCCGAGAGAACACAGCTCTGAGCATGGAGACCATGCACTTCTTGAGGACACCATATAAACATGTGAACATACAACACATGTCCTTGAAACATGATCCTCACACAGGGTATGCTGAGCCATATTCCCTTTGCAAAATAATAACTAACTCATTAAGAGGACAGTGAGGAAGCAGCTTTTTAGCGAGAGATGACAGAGGACCAGAGCAAGGGGGCTCCAGGTGGACACGCTGGATCTGTCTAGTGTCCAGCTTCCACTCTGGGCTGGGTGGCCGAGCAGAGGTGCAGCCTGGGGGGTCTCAGTCACCTGGGGTTCCGTCCCCACCACTGGTCCTGGCCTCTCTGCCCATGGATTCGCCCAGGAGGGGAGAGAGGGTGTGGACTTCTGGAACATTCCCCTGACGTCTCTAGGAGGTTGGCCACAGAAGCAGGGTTTGTAGCGGCTGCTTTTTTAACCAAAAACCTATTTTTCAATCTACCCCCTGTGTGTCAGGGAGTGTAGGGGGGAGGCTTCTCTCCTGGAAGGAAGTGGGCTGGAGCACAGAGAGGGGGGTCGTTGGGAGGCTGCAAATCCTCAGACAGAGGAGGGTCCCTGGGAGTCGAGGCTGGGAGATGGCCACAGCGCTGTAACAGAACAGAAAGGCGTCCTCAGTCGGCAGAGGGGCCAGCCCCACACACAGTCTACACAGAGCCTTCCTGGGGCCTGGGCTCCTTCCACACCCAGGGCCATCCGCCTTACACAGGCCCCCTGATAGGACCACAGGGGCCTCCCGGGCACACACTCTGCACCTGCAGCCGCCTACAGGGGTGCCCATCTTCCGAATTCCTAGCTCCTGGCCACGCAACGTCCAAGGAAGATGCTGCCTAGAGCATCTGGGGAGGGGGGCGGGGGGGGTGGGCAGTGCTCTGGGCTCCCCAGCACTTCGTATTTGAAGGAAAAAATAAGACATCAACATTTTCATCACAGCCCAACGGTTAATTTCAGGTGTCCATTTGGTCAGGCCTTCGTGCACAGATGCTCAAACACCCGTCTGGATGTTGTTACGAAGGTATTTCCAGATGTGATTGACATTTACATCAGTCCAATTGGTTGAAGGCTGGATTTCCCTCATAAGAGGGAAAGACTGAATTCCCTGGGAAGAGGGGCTCTGCCTCCAGATTGACCAGACGTGCAAGATCTGTTTTCCCCTGGTCTGCAGCCTACATCTGTCCTGGCCTGGACGTTCAGAGCTCTGTCTCTCTGCCTGTGTCTGTCTCTCAGTCTCTGTCTGTCTCTGTCTCTCTGCCTCTTTCTGTGTATCAGTATCTGTATCATCTGTATATGCACACAATCCTATCCGTTCTGTTTCCCTGAGGAACCCCTACTAACACATAGACTCAAGTAAAAGTGATTCTGAGAACAAAAATGTTGGGTATGGTGCATATTTTAAATCAATAAAATTTCCAGTTTTTCTCCACCTACCAACAAAGCTCTTAAATTTTCCCCCTTGAATTCTAATGGTTAGAAATGCCTTCTTAAGGGGCACCTGGGGGGGTGCTCAGGAGGTTAAATGTCCGACTCTTGGTTTCGGCTCAAGTCATTATCTCACAGTTTGTGAGTTCCAGCCCCGCACTGGGCTCCATGTGACAGAGTGGAGCCTGCTTGAGATTCGTTCTCTTTCCCTCTCTATCTGCCCCTCTCACTTTCTCTCTCTTTCTCAAAATAAATAAATAAACCTTAAAAACAAAAGAAAATGAGTGTCTACTTAAAACCAATATGTAAATAAATAAAGCTAGAAGTCCCCTCTATGAAATACCCAGGGTGTGTAAGAGCCCTGATCTCCTGGCCTTGCTGTGGCCCCTCTACTCCCCACCCACCAGTGCCGGGGGCTCTTGAGAGGCCAGCCTCTTGGACTGTGGCTCCCCTTCCCCAGGGGCCCTGGGATCTCAGGATTCTGGAAGAAGAATGCCCTCACAGGCCATAGCTGTACCCAGGAATACCACCCTGCTCAGAGTCGACAGCATGGGCTTCAGAATCCAATGGGCAGGGACCTGCCCACCTCTGTTTGTCCCTTCTGACTGTGGGGGGACAAAGCAAACTTCTAGAGAACATTCCCTGTGTTCTGCTGGTAGCTCCCAGTCTCTCCCATGCCTATATCCACTTGCCCTCCACTGGAAATGAGCAGCTCAGAGACCACAGAGTAAATCACCACGAGCCACAAACTAACCCATCACAGGCCACAGACTAAACCACCGTAGACTACAGACTAAACCACCACAGAGCACAGACAAAACCACCACAGACCACAGACTAAACCACCACAGACCACAGACGAAACCACCATAGACCATGGACTAAACCACCATAGACCACAGACTAAACCACCATAGACCATGGAACAAACCACCACAGAGCACAGAAAAAACCACCACAGATCACAGATTAAACCACCATGAACCATAGACTAAACCCCCATAGACCATGGAATAAACCACCACAGAGCACAAACTAAACCACCACAGACTAAACCATCATGAACCACAGACTAAACCACCATGAACCACAGACTAAACCACCATAGACCATGGAATAAACCACCACAGAGCACAGACTAAACCACCACGGACTAAACCATCATGAACCACAGACTAAACCACCACAGATCACAGACTAAACCATCATGAACCACAGACTAAACCGCCACAGACCATGGAATAAACCACCACAGAGCACAGACAAAAGCACCACAGACTAAACCATCATGAACCATAGACTAAACCACCTTAGACCATGGAATAAACCACCACAGGCCACAGGCTAAACCATCATGAACCACAGACTAAACCACCACAGACCATGGAATAAACCACCACAGAGGACAGAATAAAGCACCACAGACCACAGACAAAAGCACCACAGGCCACAGATTAAACCACCATGAACCACAGACTAAAGCACCACAGACCACAGAGAAAACCACCAACAACAACGGAGTAAACACAGACCACAGACTAAACCACCATGAACCACAGACTAAACCACTACAGATCACCAAGGAAATTGCTATGAGCCCTGAGGAAGACCACTGGCAGACAGGCCCCACTGGGACAGCTCTGTCCACACAGACAGCCCCATCAGGGAAGCAGACGAGCCATCCTGCTTGTCCTGGCCAGGCAACCTGGGGAGCAGGGAGGTGGGGTCCCTTTAAGGTCTTCCTTTTGACGAATGGCTCCAAACAGCCCTGACTACCGCTGCTCCTGACCACCGTCTGCTCCCTGCTACTGCGTGGGGTGTACTTTGCTGCCAATGACGGCACTTGAAGCACCCCGTTTCCCTCTCCATTGGTCACGGAGACCGCTTTGGCTCTGCTTCTCTCCCCGGGGGACACCTGGAGGTCCCTGACCGGTCATCTCCCCAGATCTCGGCGTGGGCACATATGTAATTACGCCCCCGCGCACGCTGCAGATGGAGGCTGGAGAGGCAGGGGGGGACCCAGGCCCCCCGGGGCAAAGAGAGAGCATCTGTGTTCGCGACAAGCCAGAGGCCCTGAAGGTGACTGGGGGTGGAATGTGGCACAGAAATAAAGCTGACACGTGGAAGGCCACTGCCACACGTAGAAGGACCCCGCCATGCCCAGGTCCCACAAGGAGCACGTCTGCTGAGGAGACGCACCGTAACTTGTAAGAGCAGGACACCTGCCCCGGGGCCTGAGGTCAGGACACAGACTCGGCAAGGGCCCCCCGCAGCTGCCTGCCCCAAAGACCGGCAGGCCCCCAGGGCAAGTCAGGCCTGGCATTTGGGGTGCACCCGGGGCCAAACTTGTGGGAGACGTCGGACGCGGGCCAGGGCCCTGGCAGGACTGCCTCCCACCCTACAGCACGCACCACAGCTCAGGGCCACGCCTCCCCTCCCTGGAGCGGATGAGCCACACCTGGGCCAGTCCTGCCTACACTCGGGTGGATGACACGGCACTGTGGTTGGTCACCAAAGGGGGCCCAGCGCCCACGGGTCCAGCCTCCCTACAGCTGTGGGTCTCACGCTCTGGGTTTGGCAGACTAAGGGGATGGGGAGGCAGAGCAGAGCCTTCAGGACACAGGCCACGGCCAAGGCCACATGGTCCTCACCATGGCGGGGACCAGAGGGGATACCCAAGGGCAGATGTGGGCGATGCTCCTGGGAAGATAATGCTGCCACGCGTGGCCCCCTGGGCATCTGGGAAGGCGGTGTCCGGTGCCTCAGGACGGTGCCTGTCCTTCGGGGTGAGCGCTATAGGGTTGTGGGCAAACACTGTCGTTTCCTGAGCCCTGATCTCATCCCTCCCCGTGTCACAGATGTGGAGAAGACGCTCTGGACCCCCGAGGAGGGTCTCACATGGACACAGCAGCGAGCACCCTAGTGTCCCCATAGGACCAGGGCCTGGCGTCACTCAGGACCCGGCCGATGCTTCCTGGGAGGGAGGGGGTGCCACATGGCATGTCCCTGCAGAGACCAGAGGGGGCTGGGCTTTGGGGGTACTGCTGAGTCGGGTCCCCTTCGGGATTTGAAGGCTACACACACCCACTCCCAGAGAGCATAGCCACCAGCCTCATGGTCAAGGCACGTGGAACAGGGGCCCTCCCTGCTGGACCAGGAGGCCCGAACACCACTCAGCTTGCCCCCAGACGGCCCTTCCTCTGCGTGATGCACCCCACGTCCTGGGCTCCAGAGAGCCCCCCGCACCCACGCCCAGCTTCTCATGCTGGCAGACTGGTGAGGCCTCTGTGCCCCAGGATGGCCAGCTGGCAGGCACGTGGGCTCCCCAATAAAGCCACGACTGGAGCCCCAGGGGAGCACCCATCTGGGGACAAGGGCTCACCCCCACCACACAGCCCCAAGGCCCGCGTGTCCTGCTGGGTTTGCCCTATGAGGTGGCCACTTCTGGGGGTGAGGTGTGGCTGGGGGCAAGGCTCACGGCTCCCCCTAAATAAGTACTCACAGGCCTCTGCGGCTGGCTAGGACATGGTGGGAACTTCTGCAGGACCCGGGCCTGGCTCAGAAAAGGCTCACAGCCCGGGCAACACCAAAGTCTGTGTCACCAGGGCCACAGGAGCAAAGGAGCTCAAAACGTCAGGAAGGGTGGGGACAGTTGGAGTTGTCCACCATACCCCCCTCACATAGTTCCCAGCCCTCTCGCCAGTCCAGGCTGGCTTCACCACCCCGTTACTAAACTGGGGGCAGGGAAGGCTGTGGGCCCCCATCTTCCCTCAACCTGAGCCCCCATTCATGTCTCATCTGATCACGGCTGTCCTGGATGACCACTGCCCACAATGTGAGCACACGGGCTTCCTCCAGGAGATACTGAGCCTACCTGCAGAGGCAGAGGGTAGGATGAGCAGGTGGGGAGGGGTGCGGATGGCGGGCAGAAGCCCGTGTAGGCCAGGACCTGCTGGGCAGGGTTGCAGAGGATCTGGGGTGCAGCGGAGAGGCTGTAGGCCAGCTGGGACAGAGGGACCTGCTGAAAGAATGGAGAGAACGGACACGTGTCAGCGGCCCTCCGGAAGGTGGGTGCCCCTGGCTTCAAGCCTGCAGAGCCCCATCCACATACCATCCCCATCTGACACCTGCAAGTGAGAGACCATGCCCTCAGATCAAAACTAAACACCTAAAAGTAGGGCTTATTTTTCCTTTCTATTTGTCCCAGGGACCCACCAAGATGCCAGATGAGGCCAGGATCTCTTTGGTTTCTATTTGAAAAGGCAAGGAAAATGCTGGCTTCTCCTCTCCAGAGACCTCGTGTCCCAGAAGTCTCCGCCCAGCTGCAGCGGCAGGAGGGCTGACCCCCCACATGTGCTCCCCAGGCAGCATAGCACAGGGTTAGACCACATGGTCGTGGGGATTTCCAAAGATGTGCAAATAACACCAGAGCGTCCCAGCCCCTCAGGGCCCTGCTCTTGTTCGCTCACCCAGATGGTTCCAACTCTCCAGAGGAAAACAGGACTTGGGCCATCCACCACCTGTGGCCCCAAGGTGGGGGCCGTAAGACAGACCCCTCCCCAGAGAGGGGCTCGCTGGACCTTACTCTGTGCTTGTGCCATTTCGGGGTTCGGGAGGGTGGGCAGGTTGGGGTCGGCATGGGCAGCCCTCTGCGGGGGACGCTGGGGGCCCAGCCTGGACTTGCTCTCTCTCCCGTGCCTGCCGGTCTGGCCCCGGCGGGTCCACCCTCTTGCCCGGGCCGGCCGTGTGTGAGGACTTGCCGCCTGGGCTGCTCATGAAGCTCCTGCATTCCTCAAGATGATTTCTAAGCTATAAAATCCACTAGACGTATAAGACTACTCAGTAGGTGTAAACCTCTAAGGAATCACCTCCCCTCTTTCATTCAATGCCCCAGAGCTGTGGGTGTGCACGAGAGAACTGTCCGGAGTGTAGACACAGCTCTGTGGCCCATTGTGACTGGTGGCCCTTCCGAGGCATCATTTTATTCTCGACAAAACACTCCAGCAGCTTTATTGTGGACTCTGATGAACTCCAGTCCCTTCCATAAAACCCGCGGGGCTGACGTCCCTCCTGGGGCGGCCCATCAACCTTCACCAGGTTTGCGGGAATGACAAAGGTCTAAGCGGACACACCCCGCTTCCCGTCTACGATCTAGCCCTCTTTAGCCAGAAACCGGCAAGACTGAACACTTTGAACCGGCTACACTGGGATGCAGTGGGCTTCCGCAGAAACATCCATGACCCTGTGCAGACCACTTCCTGCCAGCATGGAAGGCACGGAACACTTTCCCAACTCAAATGGGTGTTGGGTGCTCTCTGGAGTCCGTGACCTGAGGTGGGGCGACCCCATGGCATGCCTCCACGACCAAGGACGACCCGCCCCAGGAGGGGCCAGCCGAGCAGCGCAGGAATTCTAGTTTGGAACAAGCAGTCTCAGGGAGAAGAGGGGACAAAGGTCCTGCACTGCCCAGCCCCACGTGTAAGCTGCTTCCTGCGGGGAGGCTCCCCACCCCTGCCAGAGCACCCAGCCTTAAAGCTCTCCCATCACACTTCCCCATCCCTGCCGGGAGCACCCGGCCCTACAGCTCCTGGACGGCACGCCCCCACCCCCGCCCCCGCCCCCACCCGCCCTAGTGCCCAGCCCTACAGCTGTCCAATGGCATGTCCCCACACACCCCAGAGGCTGCCTAGATGGCAGCACATGTCCTAGAGTAGCTGCTTCTGGACGCGACCAGTGAAGGCTTGCTGTTGCCCTAACAGACAGTTGGCACTTTCCATGAGCCTCTGTTTCCTCCTTTGTTAGTGACGATAAGGAGGCCCGCCTTGCCCACCTCAGGACACAGGCCCCAGAGCCCCGACCTGTCCATAGGGCCAGCACCAGGGGGCCCTACTCACCATGTCCTTGAAGGCCCCCAGGATAGCTGCTGTGAGGATGCCCAGGAACACACCCAGGACGTTCAGCACCGCTGAGGCCCAGAGTAGCCGGTACAGGTGAAGCACGTCCTGACAGCTGCTCACGCCCACGAACTCGTAGTAGGTGGGAGAAGGTTCAGCGCTGCAGGTGGAGGGGAACAGGTCACAGCCAGTGCCACAGCCTGCGAGTTGCTCCCAGACAGGCTGTAGTCTTTGGTCATAAAGGCCCCGCGGGCTCTGTTGGTGCTGCGGGGGACGGGTTGGGGGACACCGCCCCTCATGAACCAGCCCAGCTGCACCCTGAGTTCATGGTGAGAAGGCTGTTCCCCAGGGCATCTGGACATCCCTCCAGGGAAAGAGCCCAGGCCTCCCAAGAGCAGGCCTGGCCCCCAAAAGAGCAGGAAGGCCCCCAAAGAGCAGGAAGGACCACCCAAGTCCACTCCCCAAACACAAGCGCAGACAGAAGGGCACCCTCAGAGCGAGCAGGCCTGACACGGAGCTCTCTGTACCCGGCTGCCTTGGCAGGGAGCACAGGAAGGTGAGCCCACAGGGGATTCATCCTGGCCCTCCCCACACGGGACTGTGGCCATCTGTGCGTAGCTGGACCACGGTGCTGTGGCCGAGGGCCTGCAGCCGGGCCCTCAGGACTGCGTGGAGACGGTGACCCACACACGTGCTGCTTTAGCCGCTCTTGCTTGGAAATGGGAAGGAACCATCTTTGGGGGAAGGAGGTTGTAGCTTAAAGCCCCGGAGTTTTCAGCAATTCAAGAGAGGCATCCCCAAGGAGCAGACGTGAAAGCCTGCTGGTTTTAATGTAGGTGTTCAAGCTATTAACACAAAACCGGTGCCCAGGGCCTTAGTAGGAAGCCCGACCCTTAAGGATGGACACCGGCGGCTCCATGTGAGCAAGCCTGAGCGCCAAGAACCCAGGGCCTGTCCTGAGGAGGCTCTCACAGTCCACATCACAGAAGAGTGTCCTCCGCTGCCCGCAGATGAAGAGAAGGGGGACCTTCTGCAGCCCGCCCCGGCTGCCTGCCCCAGCCAAGCAGGGAGGAAGCACTGAGGAACTTGGGCGTCCAGACACACAGGCTCGAGGAAGAGCTGCAACCATGGGGCAGGAGGCCGTGTCCCTCCCTGTCCCTCCCCCCCCCAAGGCAGCTTCAGTTTCCCATCTGTGAGATGAGAACCCCTCCCTCACACAGGCGTGGGGCAGGGGCCAGGAGAGGGACTGCTTGCCGCCCAGTTGGGCCCCAGCCCTCACCTCTGACAATTGTAGAGGTCACAGCAGTAACAGGTGCTGCTTTTCACCTTCAGCAGGCACTGGCCGTTAAAGGAGTGACAGGTGACCTGCCAGCAGAGAGACCTTGTCAGGTGTCTGCCCTTCCTTGACCTGGAGTGGGCAGGGCTGCCTCCCCGGGGGCCAGGGCCCGGCCACTGCGCCTGGGTCAGTCAGGATCTCCTCCTCCCGAGCCAGATTTCCTGACCCTCCACATGCTTGCAGGTGGCAGGACCTTCCCCTGCTGGAGGGTCAGAGGACCAGGCTTGGCCACCAGGGAGTCCAGGCAGCCAACATCTGGTGGACAAGGAGAGAGAGAGGGCTCTAGGCTCTGTGCCTACAGGTGGGGACACCTCCAGGTGGGGACAGGTGGGTCGGCTCCAGGTGGGGACAAGTGGGAACATCTCCAGGTGGGGACAGGTGGGACAGGTGGGGACACCTCCAGGTGACCACACATAGGGCCACAAGCTCCCAGCAGCCCAACCTTGCCACGCCAGCCCTGTGTAAACCACGTGGAGGGCTCCCCTTGGGCACCTGCTGCAAAGACACGGCAAGTGGTTGGGAGACTTGATGTTAAAAGAGCAAAATTAGGCAAAACCATGTGCCTTCCTCCCTCCCCCAGGGCTTTCAACACATGACACAGCCATGCCGCCCACACGTGGGAGGTAACCGGGGTGGAGACCACCCCCCTTCAGAGGGAAGATGGTGCCATCTGGGGAGGAGACGCTTCTGAGGGAGGATGGTGTGCTGAGGGTTGGTGGGCCAGGCTCTCATCAAGGATTCAGCTGGCCCAAGACAGGTGAGGGAGCGGGGCCCCACCCCAGAGGCCCTCGGACCGTCCCCGGTGCCCCGGCCCCTCTTTGGCCACACCTCCAGAACCACTGGACTTGTGGACTTCCTTTCAGGGTCCTGTGGCTGCAGGCCACGGGACGCTCTGGTGTGTGCAAGCAAGGGCAGGAGGGAGGCTCACTGGAAATGAAAAAGGGCCCTGGGAGGGGCAGGGCTGGAGGCTGATGGGGAGGAGGGAGGGCTGCACGTGCCTGGTGGGAAGGTCAGCGCCACAGGCCGGGGATCTGGAGGTCAAGAGGCCTGACCCTAAGCATCCCCTCCCAAGAAGTGTGCAACCACATGGGACGGGGGTTAGAACTGGTCAGCCAGCAAGGGTCTCCAGCCCAGCCTGGCCCACTGCCTGCTTTGCAGGCGAAGCTCCATATAGCCACACTCCTCTGACAACACCTTGCCCGTGGCCACTGTCACACCAGAGAGACAGGGTCGAGTAGCTGGGACAGAGACCACTTGGCCTATAAACCCTGAAATATTACTGACCTTTTATGGGGCAAGCTGCCGGCCCTGGTTTAGAGCCGTGCGGGCAGCGTGGGTCCCTGAGTCCTCAGGGAGCTTTGCAAATCCTGTGTCTACTGAATCAACAACCTGAGGCAGGACCCAGAGTCAGGATTTGCTCAAGCCCCTGGGCTGGTTCTAAGAGACAGAGGGTCGGGAGCAAGGGGCAAGCCCCGGACACGTGGGCCTCTCCTCAGAAGCCTGACTGATGGGATTCAGGAAGGGGTCCTGCCTCTCCCTGACGCCAGGAGTAGAAGGGAGCAGGAAGGAAGGGCGGCCGGCTGAAGTGTCTGTGGATGGGTGGGGTGCACGGGTAGGGCCTGGAGAGCCCCATGATGCCCTCGGACAGGATGAGTCCCCGGGCTCCCCCCACCAGGCAAAAGGCCAGGAAGGCTGGGGTCAGCCTTTGGAGAAAAATGCTGCCCCCTTGGAGGGGCAGCAGGGACCCTCCAGGCCCCGAGGTCGAGGAGCCTGCACAAGCCACGTGGGGGCCTGGCCAGGTGTGTGGTCCAGGGTCTCAGCTCCTCCTGGACATTTGCACAGTTTGGGAGGCCGTGCTCAGTACAGCTGATGCATTCATGCAGAGCTGGGGCAAGACGGCTGCCGGGGCTGGCCTGAGAGGGAGGGCATGCCGTCCATCCTGCACTCTTGTTCCTGGCGTCTCATGCATGGGGAGTGGCCCAGGGACCAGCCTCTCAGCCAAGGTAAATGCAGCCGACCCAACTGTGCTTTGCAGCTGTTAACAGTGCCACACCCGCCCAGACAGGGCTGCTAGCTTGCTGTGCGTCCTGCACGGGATGGCCAGCAGCTGCGACCCCCCAGGGGTGTGATGCATGAAATGCCAGCGCTGGCTGGAACAGAGCGCGGGTGCTCACAGAGAGTGGCAGTCAGGAGGCTGTGCATCCAGACCCCAGTCTGGGGCACAGAGTGCCTGGGGGACCCGGATTAGCACAGCGAAAGCTCACGGACCCCCGCCTTACATACCTCTGTCTGGTAGGCGTCGTGCACGTAACCCACCTCACTGGCGAAAAACTGACATCTTCCCGCAGCCAGCGGCCTGGGCTCCTAGACACAAAGACACACGAGAGCGATAGAGGAGGTTCATCCCTGGGCCAGTGGTGGCCATTGGCTATTTCAGACCCATCCGCCCCAGGCTCTGAGCCTAAGGAAGCCACTGGAGTCTTCCAGGCGGGGGCCACAGAGTGGGAGATGCCATGGCTTCTTCCAGGGCAGCTGGGCCACTGTGTCCAGGACACCAGAGCAGATGCCTTGGGGGGCACACACCTGCCCAGAAGGCTGGGTTGACACGTCCCCCTCCCCCTGCCACCAGCATCGCATGGGCAGCCCAGAGGAGGCAGCTGCCGGACATTTTGAGGTGCAGTCCTCTGCCCTGAACAAGGACACCCCTTGGTGCCTGCCTCTTTCTCTAAAACAAAACATTTGTTTTCTACTAGGAAGGGAGAAAAAAGGATTCTCGTTAATTCACTCACCCACCCAGTCCTTGACCTGACCATCCATTCAACCATTCCTGCCACCACCCCACCCCCTTCTCCCCGCCCTCCCTCCACTCTTCCCTCCTTCTCCCTGCCCTCTTCCACCCCACCCTTCCTCCTCCCTGCCCTCCCGCCCCCCCTCCCTGCTTCTTCTCTCTGTCCCTCCATCCTTTCCTCCATCCACCAACCACTGCATACACGCCTACCTACGGCCCTGTTCAATTTTCCATCCACAAGTCTGTTTCCAGCATTCACAGAGCAGATGCGGAGCCAGACTTTGATGGTACCGGGGTTAGACACAGGCCCCGTCCCCAGCTGACCACTGGAGGAGACACACCCTCCAGGTGACAAGGCACCTGTACCCGCTGTGGCAGAGACCGGTGAGGCCCGGGAGCCTGTGTGACTGGTGAGGTGCACAGTTAGGGCCTCACACCCGTTCTTACTTCCCAGTGCACTCCCATCTCTGACCCAAGATGAGCGTAGAAACCACCAGGGACCGCACTGCAGGCAACAGATGAGGACGGGGCCCGCACACCAGGCCTGTCTGGACGCACTGAGCAGCCCAAGGGAGACAGACACAGAGCACGGCAGATGGGTGCTGGGCAGACAATGGGGCTGTGCAGGGGGCAGGGTAGAGGGGTTGGTGCCCTGAGGCCCCGCGGTGAGCAGCGGTGATGGGCCTGCAGCCCCTGAGCCCCCCTTCACCCCCAGGCACCTGCCGATTCCGCTCGGCCCCTCCCTTTGGGATGTCATGCCAACAGGGCCTCGTTCCAGCAGCTTTGGCTCAGTGTCCCACTGACTCTCAGCACCGGCAGCACCGAGTGACAGTGGCATCCTGCCGGCTCTGCTAGACCGGTGCCTTTCCTCCCGCCGACAACCACAGGGAAACGCCCTTTCTGAGTCTGGAAGGTCAGACACATGGGCCACCCTGTCCAGGTCCCAGTCCAGCCCCCTCGAGGCCTGGCCGCCGGCCTGGGGACATCCCACCATTGCTCCTGCTTCGGTCGGCTGGGCCCAGTAGCAAGTCGCTGAGGCTTGAACAGCAGACATTTGTTCTGACAGCCCTCGTGGTGGCAGCCTCTTCCCACCCTGTCCTCACCAGGCAGGCCGTGGGCTCTGGTCTCTCTCTGCAGACAGGAATCCCACAAGGGGGGCCTCACCTGGCCCTGATCACCTCCCGAAGGCCGCCTACTGAGGCCGCCACGCACAAGGGCTCCAGGGGCACAGACTCCCAGGCCGCGGCGGCTCCTGGCTCCGCACCTCATTAAGTCAGACACAGAAAGCTGGTGTGAGACTCGGAGTTGGCTGCAAATCCTCTTGCTAACACAGAAGCACCAGTGGCTGGTTTCATTTCCTGTCTGACCGTCAGTGTCCAATCAGGGTGAAAAAATTCTTAATAGTTCAAATTAAATACAACTGCGACCATTTTAGTTCCACCTGCCACAAAGACTTCTCCGAATTTACAATCACACTGGAAATAGCGTTTCTCTGGGGCCAGAGCCCGGAGTCAGCGTCATTCTGGCCCAGGAAAAGGGGCAGTGGGTGTTCAGGAAGACCACTGAGAGGCGCCGGGTGGCTGTCGGTTGAGCGTCCGACTCTTGATTTCAGCTCAGGTCATAATCTCACGGTTCATGAGTTTGAGCCCCACATCGGGCTCTGTGCTGACAGTGTGGAATCAGCTTGGGATCCTCTCTCTCTCTCTCTCTCAAAATAAATGAGTAAACTTTAAAAACCAAAAAAGACCACTATGACACGGTTTTTATTTCTTGACCATTCTACGTAAATTAGTGTTAAGACCCTCCACATACTAACATGAGACTCTAAGTCACTAAAGTTCAGTTAAAACCCCGTGTGTCTCCTGTAGGGGGACACGGTGGCCTTCAGGCCATGACTGGCCCACCACCTGATTTTGTAAATAAAGTTTTATTGGCACGCAGCCATGCACATTTGTCTGCATATCGTCTGTGGCTGCTTCTGTGCTGTAGCAGCTGAACTCAATAGCCATGGCAGAGGCCACATGGCCACAGACCTAATGCGCCGCCCCAGCCTCTAGCACGCCTGGCAGGGCAGGACTTTGGTGAGCAGCTGTGAACAGAGGCACCGGGGCCAGCAGGAGGAGAAGGACACCACGCCCCCTACCATCAGCGCAGTGTGTCCAGTCCCTGTAGGTGTCCCAAACCAGCACTAAACTAAATACTCTGGGGCAACCGCAAAGTGGCTGTGCTAGAGAGAAGGCTGTCTTGACCCCATTATCTGCCATGGCCCCCGTGGTGGACCAGAGCCATGAGTCCAGCAGCCCAGAAGACCTGCCGGAGGCCCCTCTGGGTGGAAACAGGTGGGCTGATGGCTGACAGATGTCCTGCCAGGGGCGACCTTCCAGAAGTCCCACGCATCTGAGAAAGACAGAGACCGAGGGAGGACATGCCTTCTCTGCTCACGCCTGCAGCTGCATAGAGAGCCCCCCTTGGGAAGCAAGTGGTTTTGAAGGGACTTTCTCTCCAATGAGTGCCGAGTGGGAGGCGAGGCCGGGAGACTCCCATGCACAAGGCAGGGCTGGGATTTTCACTCGGAAACCAGGGTTCCAGAAGCCATCTCCCGCCCCCAAGCCCTCAGGGCTCAGCTCAGGAGCAAGAGCGAGTGTACAGGGAGAGAGCCTGCAACAGAGAACATGAGCCAGACGTGGACCGAGGTGAGGCTGCGTCCGACCCAGTGGTGACACCAGTCCCCAAGGTCCAGTCACACGGTCACTGTTCATACGTGTGTCAGACCACACGTGTGCCGCGCGGAGGAGCCACAGCGACCACGTGAGTCCTGCAGGCCTAGTGCCGCTGGGCCTCTGCACCACACCCGGCACCACATCCTGTCATCCTGGTCACGTTTTCCCCACATTTTGTCCCCCAGTGTTGGCATCTCAAAATCATAATTTTGAGAAGTGCTGGAAGCCAGTTACAAGTTTCTAGGAAAGAGGGGCACCTTGGGGGCTCCGTCTTGATTTCAGCTCAGTCCACGATCCCACGGTCGTGGGTTCGAGCCCCAAATCAGGCTTGGTGTGGAGCCTGCTTAGGATTCTCTCTCTCTCTCTCTCTCTCTCTCTCTCTCTCTGCCCTTCCCCCACCAATGAATGCACATGCCCTCTCTCTCTCTCAAAAAAAAAAACAAGCCGGTAGGAAAGAGCCTTTGGTGAATTGGTTTTTTCACCTGTTAGCCTGTTAGACAATCACTCTCCACCCTGCAGAGTCAGGCTGGACATTTTCAACCTGGAAACTCAGCTCCTTCGTACCCTTGTTCACGTCTTCCCCGGTGCACATGCCCCGTGAGGGGGGACGGGCCGGCCCTCAGACGCTGGCCGTGTGCAGCCAGAGGAAGGCAGGAAACCGAGCTAAGGAATAAATGAGCAGGAGTGTGCGAGGGAGGCTGTGGGGAGGAGGCCCTCACGTCACGTGCGGGGGGCTCAGCGACCCCTCAGCGTGTGGTGGAGCCCGAGCTCTGCAGAGGCTGGGACAGCCACACCAGACCGGGACAATGAGGACGTGTACCTGGTCCTGGCGTTTTTGAAATCTTTTGTTTGGAAATAATTTCAAACTTGCAGAAAAGTGGAAAGAACAGAGTTCTGTAAGGCACACGTGGGATAGCCCAGGATTAACACCAGGTGTGGCAGTTTAAAAAAAAAACAACTAAGAAACCTTAAAATGTATGGACACACTGAGGACAGAGAATGCTGAGTGCTTTGCCTTCTGAGGGCAGAGGTGAAGGTACTGAGTCTGGACCCCTGCCCCCCTCCCCAGCCCGTTCTGCCCCGCAGGGAGCTGGGGACCCAGAGCCATCCGTCACACTGCCTGGGCTCCTTTCCGGACAAAAAAAGGTGTGTCCAGCCACCCTCACCACGCTCCCCTGGCCCCACTCTCCCCCGGGTCAGCAGCCAGGCAGGGACTGGAGCCGAGGGAAGACACCCATCTTCAAACACCCGTAACCCTTCTCAGTAAAACCCAGCTTTTACTGGCTTTGTTTTTAATAGAGGGGAAAAATAGAGGGAAAAAAAGACTGGTCACGTGAAACCCTCTGGCCAGACTCTGCCTGTGGGTTCCGAAATGTCCACACCTTGTTTCAACGGAAGGAACGCAGTCTGCCCAGGAAAGGGTGGTCCTTCCTTCACGTGGCCCTACCAGGACCCATGACTCTATTCATCCTCATCCACTCCCTGGGAGAGGAGCACCCCCCTCACAAGTAGGAAGCTGGCCGGACTTCCACCGGCTCGCCCTCTCGGCAGAGGCTCGGGCCATGGGGGTGCAGTGCGCTGGAGGGGGCCCAGGCACCTGGAGCCCCCTAGGGCCAACCTCGGGCACAAGACCCTTTCCACCTTCCTGAGTCGATGCTGCCTCTTCTGACGGCAGGAAGGCTGAGCTGAGCTGCCCCTCGGGAGATGGGTCCTCACTGCTGGAAATGGACGTCCCATCGCACAGAACAAGCACAGAGAGTGTCCCCGTGTTGGGCCTCAGGCAGAAATGTGCTCCCTGCCACCCAGGTCAAGGCTTTGGGGAGCCCTGTTCCTCAGGATGGAGGCAGGTCCCGCATGGCGGGCAGGACTCAGGCAGGCCAGAGGGTCTCCCAGCTCCTAAATTTCCACTTTATTTGCCTTTATTATTAAGCATCTGCCTCTGGGTCTTGTTTTTCTGTAAGGATGTGCTTGAAGATTGCGTGTAGGGCAGGGATGGGGACAGCCGCTTCTGTGTCACAGTTCAGGCCGCGACTGGGGTCCTTGCCACGGTCACACATCCTGCTGCCGTGAGGCTCTACTTTCTGTTGTGTTGGTGACTTGGGCCTATGGCCAAGGGGGCCAAGTGCCAGCCTCCGTCTGCCAGCATGCTGGCTCATAGGATGGGGTGGTTGCCTCTCAGGGTTCCCTGTCCTTCCTGGAAGCAGAGGGACACTCACACCACAATGGGATCATCACATCTTCTTCTCAAGAGATGTTAATTGTGCATTTTTAGAAGGGAAAGAACTTTGACAAGGGGATATTTACACTCAGGATGCTTCCACACACACTCCTGAGGCCTCCAGGCTGGTAGCACCTGGCTTAGTGGGCAGAGTGGCACACTGACCCGCCAAGGCCTGCGGAGCGGAGAGCTGGGCCCCGCTGGGGAGGGCGCCCTCACAACCACCCGGGCTCTGCACGAAGCCCCCCGCGGAGGCCTGCTGACCCTTCCCTGGCATGCTCTGCCCTCTGCCCCATGAGGGACGCCATTCTCCACAGCATCAGACATATCGCCCCCTGTCTGGGCCTACTGAAGACCTGACCCGCCGATGTGCCAGGAGAAAACTGCGATTAACTCTTTGTACCAGATGCCACTGTGTGAATGGGCCTCATTACCCAGGAAACACCTGGAACAGAGAGACCAGCACAAAAGTGCGGCCAGGCCCAGACAGACACCACTCACTCCTCTGTCTGCCCCAGGGTGGAGCCCATGTTGAGAAGCACTGTCTGCTAGACGTTTCTAAACTGACCGGCTTGTCACTGAGCAGATGGGCATCTGTCTCCAGGGCACTCCCCACAGAGCTGCATTCTGAGGGCACACGTGGGGTTTCCTCCTGAGAAGGCCTTGAGACGATCACCCCCTGACAGGCCTGTTTTGAGCCCCAAGAGGCTTTCTGTCCACCCATCCCTGCGTCCTGGCTTGGGGAGCCCTCGGTGGGTGCTGATGGCTGGAGGGCATTGCAGAAGGCCAGGTCTCCCGTCCAGCACAACCTGCTGACATCAGCAACAGGCTCGGAAACGAATACTGGATTTGCATCGGAGGATACGCTTTCTGTGCTAACCAAGCAGCACGCCAGAACCATGGCAGCAAATACTGGTCAGGGACTCACAGTTCAAGCGACCTTTCCAGAAATAAAAAACAAGCAGAAGTCTGGGACAAAGTACGCATACAGAGACCCCTAAAAAGTGCTATAAATGTAAAGACCTAACAAATGCCGGTGAACACCCGGGGCGGGGACGACCATGGGGCTCTGGTCAGGCTCTGGCCTGTGCCCCTTCCAGGCACCAGCGGGTCCTCACGGCCCGGGGCCACTCAGGACCCACAGATGCCTGGACACCTGTGCAGGCCAGGGCTCTCCTGGGCGGCTCCGCCATGATGCTCTCTGTCTCACTCTTCCTGCGCCTGCATCTGACGGCAGAGGCACAAACGTTCCACAGATGCCCAAGAGGGGCCACCCCCCCCCACCACCCCTCCAGGGGCTTTGTTCGGCCCTGGGGAGCCCCCCAGCAGCACACCACTCTTGGACCAATTTTTGTTCGTCCACGCGAGCTGCTACAATAAAATACTATAAACTGGCAGGGAGGGGAGGGGGTAAACAATAAACAATTTGCTTCTCACAGCACAGCGGCTGGAAGTCCACGGTCAGGAGGGGCTGCCAGATCCAGTGTGTGGGGGGGCCCCCTCCGGGTTCAGGGACAGCGTGTGCTCACCCATGAGGAGGAGGGGCCGGGGAGCATTACAGGCCCCTGTACAAACGCTCCACCTCGTGACCTCTCAAAGCTGCACCCCGAACACCATCCCCCTGGAAGCCAGGTCTCGACATGAGAATTTATGGGGACACGGCACTCGGTGACAGCACCGTCATGGGGCTCACCGAGTGGGGGGCTTACTGGCGAGCTCAAGGCAGCCAGGCAGAAGGAACGTGAAGTGTGTCTGCTCCCAGCCCATCGCCCTCAGGCCATAAATGTGTCAGGGGTTCTGGGGGAACAACCAGCTGTTCAGAGTCCTTTAGCAGGACAGGGTGCCAGGAAGGTGGACGGCTTGCCCCGCAGAGGTCAACGCAGCACCAACCCACCACCTCCTGAGTCCAGAGTCCAAGGTCAAAGGCAGCTGCCCATGACAGGTGTTCAGAAAGAAATGCAGGTCAGGCTTCGGCTGAGGGTATAACGCTGTCTCTGCTGGGCCCCCAGGTTGGCGGAAAAATCTCACTTCCACCTGCCCAGTTTGAAACAAGAGCCATTTCCTGACATTGTAACAAAGCTTTTCTAAACATACAAACTGGTTAGGAAAATGTCCTACGTAATTGGACAACGGATTCCACATTTGCCTTGGCCGCCTTGACTGACTTCAGCATACTCGAGTATTTATTTCTATGCTCCTCGTTCCGTGGCCTGGCTCTCTCCCTCACTTGGAACCTGCTTGCTCCAAGTAGAACAAGCTGGACTTCCCAGGTCCCAGGGCGTGCGCCTGGTGTGGCCCTGTCCTCAGCCACTCCCAAGGACTCTCACACTCGGGCCCTCAGCCCCTATGAAGGACTCGCCCACTCAGGCGTCCACACGGAGATGAGACAAGCATAAGGGTCTCACAGCTACAGTGCCAGTGAGAAAATGCCAACATCACCCCTCAAGACACATACTTGAACTACTGCACATGAGTGTGTAAGGGCACTATGTGTGTACCTATGAGTATGTGCACGCACCTGAGTGTGTGCACGTGTGCCCACGAGTGTGCATGCATCCGTGTGCATGTGTACGTATGTGAGTGCATGCGTGTGACCATCAGTGTGTGAGTGTGCATGCACATGTGTGTCCATGAGTGTGTGCATGTGTGTGCGTGTGTCCATGTGCATGTGTGTGCATGTGTGTGACCATCAGTGTGTATGCATGCACATGAGTGTGCATGTGCACACGTGTGTGTTTGTCCGTGTGTGTGTGCATGTGCTGGGTCAGTTTTGCAGAGAATGAGGAAAAGCCAGCAAGGCAGAGAGTGGTTGGCAGACCCAGGGAGGGAGGACCCAGAAGGTCAGTGAGCTGAGTTCTGCAACATGGAATTTTGCTTCTGTAGATATTTTCAAACCCCGATAGTGACGGAGAACAAAATGGAGGAAGGGACACTCACTATGTGCCGAGCAGCAAACACGCCGTCCACGATGGCGCAACAGAAGGCCGCCACCACGCCGAAGCTGATGAACACGATGGCCGCGACCAGCTGGGGCAGAGGGCAGAGAAGCGAGTGGGCGTTACACGCTCCCGATACAGTCCTCCAGATGCCAGCTGCCCGAGTCCCACCCCGCCGCCCCGGGCCCACCGCCGCTCCCACCGCCCCATGACTCAGCCCGGCCCGCGGGCTGTGTTCTTGCTGGTTCTTCCACGCTGTGGTGGGAGACGGGCCCCGGGTCCTCCACACACCCCCTCATGAATAATCAGATTATCAGACCGTCTGCAGCTTTTTGCTATTACAAATTCTGCCACAACGACCCTAAATAGGATCCGTGTTGAATCTGGGTTTCTGGGTGGGCGTCTCTGCGGGACAGACCCCTCACGTTCAGACAGGACACATTCAGGTCTGCGCGCCTTATGGTCTGAGAAACGCCACCTCGTCCATAACGAGGCTTTGCCAGTTTTCACTCCAACGTACTAGCACCTCCTTATACCCAAGCAACGCCTCCTTTTCATATTCTAAGTGTCAGCCATCTGCTGGCTACCACAGGCTCGCTGCTGTTTCCAGCCACGTCTCTCTTAGCTGAAGAAACCTTTCTTCCCATTGTCGGCCACTTTCTCTACATATTTTAAACTGTCTTTGTGAAATAATT
Organism: Lynx canadensis; assembly: GCF_007474595.2. Taxonomy (NCBI): domain Eukaryota; kingdom Metazoa; phylum Chordata; class Mammalia; order Carnivora; family Felidae; genus Lynx; species Lynx canadensis. The sequence goes on along the minus strand of NC_044303.2, from coordinate 82,511,188 downwards.
TTAAACTTCCCATAACAGGTAGCAAACATAGTACAAAGAATTCCCACATGTCGTTCCCCTGAGATTCCCCAAGTATTGTCACCATCCAAACCACTGCAACAGCCTTGTCACCTGCAACTCCTTTCCAGCAGCAAGAACCCCGCCCACATGACCCACGGCAGCGTATTTATTTCCTGGGTCCAGGACTCTGCATAAAGCAACTTGGAACCACCCACCCCTTGTGACCGGCAAACTGTAAGCAATGCCCAGTGTTTGTGAGCAGTCCTCTGGGTCTCCAGCCTTGGAAACAGGCCCCAGACTGTCCCCCAAGTCACTCAGGGTGCTTCCTCCCACGCATCTGAGCTGCTTCTGGGCAGCGCAGTCAGGCTCACTGGCCACGGCTCCACGCAACCAGCTCCCCCTCTGTCCTTGTTAACCTGAGTTATTTTGTTCAACAAGGCGCAGGGAGCTGGCTTGACACTCCAGGGGACAGTGTGGCGGGGTGCCAGGCCCCACCCCCCACAGCTGCTGTTCCGAGGTGCAGGGAATTGGGCCCGCTCTCAGCCGCCAGCCCTACCAGAGCCCGGTGGAAACGGTCCCCTGATGTTGCAAATTGGGGCTGTGCCCAAGTCCTTTGGGGGTCTCTGAACTGGTGACTGTTTGGTCCTCAATTTCCCCACCTGGACTCAGAGGTGTTGGCTCCAACTCATTCTTGCCGTGCGTCCTCACAGCCTGCCTCTCTGGTGTGGCCGGTAGACGTGACAAAACCAACAGAGGTCCTTGGCTGTTCCTCAACGGTCTGACACTTGTGACATTTTGTGATGAACTGACAGAGAATTTGAGGCCCCGAGGGGAGGTGTGCAGAAAGCCCTGCCTGCTCATCTGCACAACGAAGAACTATTACCCCACAGAAGCTGCAGTGTTAACACCACTGTTCTGCACAACAGCTCGGCCGTTGACTCAGCAACAACCAGACCACGGTGCCTCCCCCGTGCTGAGAACTAACCACCCCCCCTCCATAGTACCAGGCGTCAACCCAGCACCCTGGGGCATAGACAGGGAGGACTCGCCTTACCCTGAGGGCACTGGAAGGCCCTGGAAAAACAAGCCAAGTTCTGGGGGGGCGGGGGGGAGGGTGTGAGACCAGGCAGGGGCTGCCCACCTGCCATGCCCACCGCAAAGGTAGCCAAAGAAAAAAGCACTTCCTTCATTCTGCTGGGGAAGGAGAAGACACTGGTAGCTTCCTTGGGGAAACCACTGCACACAAGTAAAAGGATGGGTGTGTAAAGTCACGTGAACATCATTTGCAGAAACTGTACTGACGGAACTCTCCTGCATTTGTACTGCTGTTGGGGAAAAATGCATTAAAACATATATAAACGATTCAGATGGCAGCTTTCAAATTTCCCAGCACCTCACTTTCCAAAAAAAATGAAAAGCTTTCACCTAATTTGGCTGCTGAGTCTTCAAGCTTTGACAGTCCTGCCTCCCCCAGAGGGACGTCCTGGCCCTTGCCCAGCTAGGGTCCCTCCTAAAGGCCTGAACCCCAAGGCTGCATCAGCCGGGAGTCCGTCCCTGCCACTTGCTGCCTCCAATTCTCCTTGCGCAGAATCCCCGGCCAGGGGGCCAACGGAAAACAGACTCAAAGATGAACAGGATCACCTTAGAACCCAGAGTCACTTAGCACATGTCCTCCCAGTCCTGACATCTGTGACATTACTGTCAGCTGCAGGGAGGGCTAGCCACACTGCAATCCCAGGATGCAGCCTCCTACCTGCCTGCCAGACCTCCTGAGTGGCCGGTGAACTCAGGAAGGGGTCAGACTCTGACAAGTCCAAAAGCAGGGAGAGCCGCTCCGCCAGCAAATGCCTCCCAGGCTCCTGCTTTGTCCCGGACACCGAGCTCTGCTGGCCCATGGCACTCTGGGGTCCCAGGCAGCCTTGGCTGTCCCCACAGAGGACTCTCCTAGAGCCCGGCAGGGTGTGTGGTCGGGAGTGGGTGTCTGCCTGCCCTGTGCACCCACACTCCAGCTCCAGTGCTGGCCCAGGGCATCCACCAAGCACTTGCCCATTGTCTGAGAAGCTTCCAGAAGTGGCCCTGCTACTTCTCTCACTGTGCATGTGCAAGCAAAGCATTGTGGGGACTGCTGTCCCAGCAAGCTGGCCATGCACCAACTTTATGGCCGTTCAGAGAACATCACACTCCCCCTCCTGGCCATGCGACCAGCTCTGAGCCAGCAGCGGCCTGGCCAGAGTCCTGGACAGCTGAGAGGCCTCCCTGACACCCCACCTGATTTCACCCAGAACTTCGCAGAAGCACAGGATGTGTAGTGTCCTCTGACATTGCCTGACTTCCCTCAATCATCCAGACTTACAAAACATGGTTTGGTCTTGTACAAGCTGTCCCCACCATTTGAATATCCTCATCACCTTTCAACTGACCTTGTCTTTCTGCCCACTGCTCCTGAAAGTTAAAATTCAGTGCCAGCATGATCACACACACTCGGTAAGTCAAGTGCTAGCGTGACCACACACAGGATAAAGTGCAGCGAGATCAGGGGGTGGCACTGCCTGAGATCCTCTAGTGCGTCAGCCCCCAGGTCCAGGAGATCATGGTGGGAAAGATGTTGGACGTTCTCTCCTCCAACGTTCGGGCTGGAAGTAGGAAGTGTTCCAGAACAGTGATGGAAGAGCTCTCTTAGGGATGCCCTGTGGGTCTCTGGTCTGTCAGGTGCCAGTAAGGACAGGGAGGCAGAACTCATCACGCCTTGGGGGGACACAAGCCACATCACTCTCCACACTGTGTGAGGCCACCACACAGACAGACTTTGCATGGAAGCTGTTACTCCCTCAGGGACAGAAGGGAACAGGTCTCACTGCCCTGCAGGGCCCTTCTCCTGGGAAGGGGGAAGGTCACCTTCACATCTCCACGGGGCTCTGAGTTTACGTTGCAACAGGGAAGGCAGATTAAAAACCAAATACCAGTAGATAAGGTCATGTTGATAACATGGAAATCGGGAAAACAGTGGGTGTGAGCTTGTCACCAGGTGGGAAGGTTGTCACCAGGTGGGCAGGCCTCTCATCCAAGGATAAGACAGACCCAGTGAGTCAGGGCTGCCAAGGGAGCAAGGGGTCGGGGTCTCGCCCGGAGGATCTGAGAAGGCCTACCCTGGGGTGTGAGAGCCCTCTGGCTGTGGGGGCTGAACTGGGGCAGGTAGAAAGGGGACAGTTAGCTCCTGGTGACAGCGACCCAGGCAGGTGATGACCAGGGTGGGGCCTGGTGCAGGGCAAGGGGCTGGTCTGATGGTGGCATCCAGGGGACACGGGAGAGGCAGAGCCATTGGGCCCACGGTCTGGGAGAGACGTCTGCACTGGCGGAGGGGGCATTAATGACAAGGGCCAGGTGGAAGATGGCCCCAGTGCAGGTGGAGGGGCGCAGTCTGACGTCCAGGAGCGTCACATGGATGCGGCTGGCAGGGACACCATCTGCCAAGGAGAATGTCACCAGGCCTTCACCAGGGAGCCCTGAGGCAGTCCCAACACCCCAAGCAGGGAGTCAGGACTCTTAGGCTATCCCTCACCACGGGTCCCTTGTCCCCACGTCCATCCTCCCTGTGTCCCTTGTCCCCAAGTGTTCCTCATCCCCAGGTATTCTTTGTTCCCACATCCATCGTCCAGGTGTCCCTCAGCCCCTTCGTACTGTCTGCCTCCAGTCCTGACTGGAGTCCTCCTGCTGGGGACCCCGCAGGCTCCAGTGCACGTCACCACGCAGACCACCCTGCCTCCCCCATGACCCCAGGCTGGACTTCATGTGTCCTCCATCCATACTCCTGCTGTCCATACCTTCCTCCCCCAACCACGTGGATGGGGTAGAAATTAATCATGGATGGAAAGTCCAAATATGTGGAAACCAAACATCATACCCTTAAACAACTGATGGGTCAAAGAAGAAGTCACCAGGGGGACTGCACACCAGTTTGGGGTGAACAGGATGAAATGAAAGCACACCGGGGCCCCACTCCAGTGCGGTTGAGGCTCTCTGGGAACTCACAGTGGTAAACACACACACTGAAAAAGAAGACAGCTCTCAGATCAGCTGCCTCCCGCCCTAAAGAACTAGAAAAAGGAGAGCAAACGAAGCCTGAAGCCAGCAAAAGAAAGGAAATTATAAAGGTTAACACAGAGAAAAAAGACGCAGGGGGAAAAGAAAGACAATCAATGTTCTTTGAAAACATCAATAAAGTTGACAAATCTTTAGCTAAACTAAGAAAACAAGAGGAAAAAGCAAGTGACTAAAATCAGAAATAAGTTTGGGAACAGTATTACCAACTTTACAGAAATTAAAGGATTATAAGAAGATACTGTGAGCTTTTGTGCATCAACAAAGTTGATCATCTAGATGAACAAATTGTAAGAAACACACAAAGTACCAAAACTGACTCCAGAAGAAATAGAAATTTTCCACAGACCCATACAAATAAGACTGAATCAGTAACCAAAAGCCTCCAACAAAGGACCAGATAGCTTCCTTGGTGTGTGCAGGGAGAGAGGTGGGAGGGTGCAGGACCTGGGGCAGAGGTGAGATCAAGGGGACTCCCTGTCCTGCAGCTGCAGGGAGAGCCCAGGGGGTCACAGCCGCCACAGGGGGCATGTCTGCTTGGCGAGCTGGCATTCCGGCCCTCACCCACAAGCGCCCCAACCTCCCCATCCCAGCCTCGGGACAGATCCTTCCGGGCCTCCCTGCCTGACTGCCACTCTCCATCCTCCCCACGGCTCCTCCCATGCACCCTGGGCAGTGCTCTCTGTGCATCCGCGGCAAGAGATCAGGGCTCCCCACTGCGTGCCTGGAAGCACCGTGCACAGGACGTGTGCGCTGAATGTTTCTGGGAGAGAAATGGACACATAGCAACACACACACAGGGCACGGGAAGCTCGGGAGAGGCGGTGCCCCAGAAGCAATAGCGACGGTCCCAGGCGGTCATGCTGGGGGCAGTCAGATTACTTTGACGCAGAATCAGTAACTTCATTTTCCTACGACACAGGCCAGCGTGCACCAGCGTCTCTAGCACATGCTGAAGGTGCTGCAGGAGAATGTCATTCTCTGGGGAGCGCAGCTTAGACAGCCCAGGGTGTGGCATCCCATCAGAAAGGCCCCAGGGCCCTATCTAAACACGGAGACACTGGGGTCTGTCCCGAAAACAGCTCAGATATTCCAAGCAGACGTTGTGTGGACTCGTGGCAACTGAAACATAAGTTCCAGGCGGTGGTTTCAGACGGAGCCCCTCCATGAGCACCGAAATCTGTGGAAACTGAGACCCAGGAGCACCTGGTCCTGTGAGAATCCTCCCCGTGTAATCAGTGGTCACTAGCTGTCGGCTCCCAGGACCAGTGAGCGAAAGTCACAGAGGATGAGGGCAGGGCACAGTGCTTTCACACGCTAGCTGGCTCCCCACGCCACCAGGAGTCGGGCTGCAGGACCACTCCCTTTGGAGCAGCACACCCTGTCCCGGCACGCGGTGCACGCGGCCCCAGCGTGACGGCTCTAGGTAGTGCCGCAAACCACGCTGTGCCTCACACCCAGCCTGCTGGCCTGGGGACTGCCCCAGCCCCCGCTGCCCAGATTCCTGGGCAGAAAGGAACAGGAGGGTTCGTACCAGTCACAAGGCCATGGACGGAGGCCGGCCTCAGCGGCCAGACAGCCCTCACGGTTCCCGTGTCAGCAAGCGACAGGGCAGGGTGTGGCTGGTGGCCCTGGTGGAGCGATAAGAGGACAGGGCCACCCGCCAACCACAGTTTTTATGTGACTGGAGCTGCTGAGTCCGCTTCCTGCATGGCAGCTACTAACTCTTGTGGGCCTCCAACCTTGGGTGCTTAAAACCCAGAACGGTTTTCCTATTCCAAAGCCACAGTCAGCCAGATGGCAGGGAGGGTGGTCATTCCCGTGGCTTCTTCACTCACCTCTTCCACCACTTTTCTCCCGAAATCAACCAGACTTCCGGAGGGTGTAGGCCATGGTGTCTTCATCCTGGGGGAGGGTGTCACCCAGAGCCCCTAGTCCTTTAGACCCCACAGGCATGGCCCCAGAAGGTTGAGAGGAGAAGCGTGAAGAAGCCATGAACTCCTGTCCCCAAAGTGTTGCCGGCAGCCTGTAAGACGCTGCAAAGAGGGCTCGCCCTCAAATGCCCTGCACGTGGCTCCCTATATCTGTGTCCAGGCTCCTGTGGCAGAGCGAGGGCATCCAAGGTCAGGCAGCCTCCAGGACACCAGTCACTAGTGAGACCTGCAGAGGGGACGTGGGGTCCAGCAGGCCCCGCACCCTCCACCCGCTTCTCAGGCGTTTGCTGTGGACGTCGGCAGGTTTCCTCCCGATGACCTCTGGGTCCCCAGTCCAGGACCTCGGAGTACTGTGCCTGGAGGCCTAGGGTCCCTCCTCCCCCGCCCCTCCCAGGCTGGTCTGGGGGGCACAGGCCACCTCAGCTTCTGTGTGACGAGGTGAGAGGCTGGACACACCCCGTCAGGGCCCCCAATGTCCAGACCCGCAGCAGAAGCAAAGCAGGAGAGGAGGGAGGACGCAGCCGGGACCCCATCACACAGCACAGGACGACAGGCTCCCTATGGACCAGGCACCTGCGGGTTCCTGGTGGTTCCATTAGTTCAGCTGACGTTTTTACACCACGTTCCAGGGTTGCAGGGTCTCATCTCTGTCTGTGTGTCTGCATGTCTGTATGTGTCTGTCTGTGTGTCTGTGTGTGTCTATATGTGTGTCTCTGTGTGTGTCTGTGTGTGTCTGTGTGTGTGTGTGTCTCTGTACATCTGTATATGTGTCTGCATGTGTGTCTGCGTATCTGCATGTCTATGTGTGTCTATATTTGTGTCTGTGTGTGTGTCTCTGTGTGTCCTTCTGTCTCTGTGTGCGTCTGTGTGTCCGTGTGCACACACATGGAGGCAGGTGGACAGTTTGCACACCGCTCTCAGCGCCCCCCCCCCCCGCCCCCTGCCTCTGGGGCTGTGTGGATGGCTGGGCTGATATTGAACTTGATGATCTGTGCGTCTGTCTGGTGAGGAGAAGCCAGCAACTCACCATCAGTGGGAAAATAGGAAAAGCTGACTCACTCTGGGGCATTTTTTGGACATCACAGGAAGCCAACGTGGTGATAGGCGGAGGTAATGGTGCAGCCACTGTAACAATTGTATCCCACCCCTCAAGTTGAACAAACCATTTACAGATGAAATGGCGCTATCTGGTAATTGTTCCAAAATAATACAGGAAGGGAAGAAATGGGTGAGAGATAACTGGCCATGAGATTCATTGGGCTCTAGGGCCTACTTTTGTATATGTTTAATTTTTTTTAATGTTTATTTATTACTGAGAAAGAGAGAGAGTGCCAGCAGGGGAGGGGCAGAGAGAGAGGGAGACACAGAATTGGAAGCAGGCTCCAGGCTTTGAGCTGTCAGCACACAGCCTGATATGGGTCTTGGACACACGAACCGTGAGATCATGACCTGAGCCGAAATCAAGGGGTCAGATGCTAAACTGACTGAGCCACTCAGGTGCCCCTAAATTTCTTATCGTAAAAAAAACAAAAAGAAATCAAGAAAGAAGAAAGCATTCTTACATATGTGGATGCACTTGAAATGCATTCTCTCTTTCTCTGACATTTTCTCAGCTTGCTATTTACAGACTCCTTTCGAAGCAACCGCACCCGGGGGGCTCAGGAACAGTGAGTGACATTGGCACCACCCCCCCCGCCCCCGGACACCTGCTCCGGGCCAACACTGTACTGAACCTCCTCACACAGGTGTTCCCGGCAGCCCTGGAAATGGGGAAACTGAGGCCCAGAAAGGTCAAGTAAGTTTCCCAAGATCACACCACCCTAGTAGTGGACACAGGTCTCAGTCTCCATCAACATGAAGTCAAACGTTAGAGTGCGGTGCGCTCACCCTACAAAGTTAGTCCGGAAGAGCCCCTCCTCACCAGGGAAAATGGGGCTGCACAGGGTCACAGACGACTCCCGTCCGCAGGCTCTGGTCTGGAAGCCGGGGCCCCATCTTGCCAGGCACACAGAAGCTTACAGGTAAGATGGGCCCCACACTGCTCTCTTACTAAAGCCTCCAAAACAGACCTCCAGCATCCAGACTGGACGGGAAGAAACAAAACTATGTCTGTCTGCGGGCGACATGATCTTACGGATGGAGAGCCCTAAGGGATCCACTTGAAACGATTAAAACAAATGAATGAGTTCCACAGAGCTACAGGATACAAGATCAGCATAGAAAAATTTATTGTATTTTTACACCCATTTAATGGACAATCCAAAAATGAAGTTACGGGAAAAAATCTATTCCTAATACCCTCAAAAAGAATAAAACACTTAGGAATAAACTTAACAAAGGGAGCATGAAACTTAAGACACTTAACAAAACATTGTTGAGGACAACGTAAGAAGATCTAAAAAACTAGGAAAACATCACGAGTTCATGGGTGAGGATACTTAACATCTCTCAGCCAGATACACTGCCTAAGCTGACGTACAGGTTGAGCAGAATCCAGCTGACCTCTCCGCAGAAACTGGCAAGCTGATTCTAACACTCGTGTGAAATTGCAAAGACAGAGAATAACCAGAACAGTCCTGGAAAAGAGGAACAAAGTAGGAGGACTCGAGTTCTGGTTTCAAAACTCACTACAAAGCACCAGTGACCGAGACAGCACACATCGACACGAACACTGGCCCGTGGAGGAAAAGCACTGTGGCTGACAAGGCCACCAAGACCATTCGGAGAAACTGGTGCCAGGACAACGGAGCAGCCACCGGCAAAAAGATGGAATGTGGACCCCATCTCACAACATATGCAAACACTGACTCAGAATGGACCAAAGACTTAAACGTAAGTGACAAAACTCAAAAACACAGGGCGTAAATCTTCACAATCTTGGAACTGGTGTGGGACACTTAGACCAAGCGCACAGGCGACGAGAGAGAGAAAATACACACCTGGGGCTTCCTCGAAACTGCAAGCTTCTGTGCTCAAGGGAGACAATATTGGCAAATTAGGCGTTTGTCTACCTGACAAAGGACTGGCCTCTGGCCATAAAGGGTCTGACCCCTGAAGGAGAGGAACACAAGTCACCCAGTTTAAACATCTGCAAGGGACCTGAATAGGCGTTTGTCTAAAAACAGATGTAGAGAAGGCCAAGAAGGTCACGGAAAGAAGCCCAAGGTCACTAGTCACGGAGGAAATACCACAGTGAGATACCACGACGTTCCCACCAGGGGGGCTGGGAAGGGCTGGGGACACTGGAGACCCCGAACGCGCTGGCGGGCATGTAAGACGGTGGCCCCACGACAGCAACTCCACTGCTAGCACCGTGCCCCATGTTCACACTCGCCTCGAAGCCCAAGGCGGCGGCCTCCCCAGGGACCAGCACTGACGAACGGACACAGAATGTACCCCATCCATTCGCTGGAACATGACTTAGCCATAAAGCACCACGGTCCTGACACAGGCGGCCACGGGGATGAACCTGGAAAGCACTATGCTGAGTGACAGATGTGGGCCAGGCCGTGCACACAGTCCAGACCAAAAGCAGGTTAGTGGTCGCCCAGCGCTGGACACGGCGCCCGCGGGGTGGTTTCTGTTTCAAAGGACGAAATGTCCTCAAATTGGCTGTGGTGGTGGTTGCACACACCCGTTATATGCTAAAGCCACTGCATTTTACACGTTAAAGGGGTGAGTTATGTCTCAATAAAGCTCTTTTTAAAAGGTAAAGAAACAGGCGTCCCCGGACCAAACTGGGTCCTCACCACCCACGTGGCAGCCGCCTGGCCTCCGGCTTCACAGCCGCTCTGAGCCTTGAGGAAACTGCGTGGAAAAGCAGGTCAGGAGGCTCTCAGCCTGCAGAACCAGGCAGGAGCACTGACAGAGACCTCAGCAGGAGGGGCGATCAGGCAGGGAGGGGTCACAGAGGCAGGGGCGGGGCCGGAGGGGGGGGCACGGAGGCAGGGGCGGGGCCGGAGACACCAGAGGCTGCGGGAGGGACCTGGTAACACCCCTGACAGCGGGGTTCCAGCTTCTCCCCACCCCCACCAGGAGGCCCTCTCTATCCAAAAGCAGCGTTTGCTGCAGAGAATGAGCCTTGTGCTTGACTGCTCCTGGCAGCCCTAAATCCCTGACCTCTCCTGGGGACAGCGACACTTGAATGTGTTAAAGCTTGGGAGCAAATCGCTTTTCCCACTGCAGACTCCTAACCATGGCCCCAGCGGGGGCACAGAAAGACCTTGGCAAGAATCTTCAAGGGCACCACCTCCAGGGCTCCTTCTGGATTCTGGACGCCTCCCTCCTGCAGGAGATCCACCCAGAGGCCAGGGCTTCAAGGACCCCGAGGGCTGACCCCCCAGATCCCCCTACACCAGCACCAGCCAGGCAAGGATGGTGGGGTCACGCACCGCCTGGGGACCTGGCAGGAACGTGGGGTCCCTCTGTCCCCCTCTTCTTAGCCAGCGGCCCAGGGTGGCAACCCACCCTTCCTCTCCCCCAGACTCAGGGTAAAACACTTCTTGCTGCCAAAATCCAAACCTCTTTGTCATGCTTCCTCCCCGGCCCCATCCCAGGACCACCCTCACTTGGCCAGGCTCCTTCTGCCCCAGGGGCCACTTTCTCATCGTGCAGTTATGACAGCGGCCACCACAGCCAAGCCACAGGCCTTCCCTCTCAGCCAGGGAATGGGGGGCACATGGGGTCATGTACTGCAGCCCCTCACACAGTGGACCCCAAGGCAGGTGACCGCAGATTTGGGAATAAGTAGGATGAAGCCAATGCAGGCAGGCGTTAGAGGTGAGTGGGAACCGGCCATGTGGCCCCAAGCCCCCCTGAACTGCTGTCAGAATTCAACACCAGCCCACAGTGAACTGGCAAAATTAACTGCTTACCCTTGGGGCTGTGTCCCCAAAGCAAACAGATCCCAAATCGAAATCATTGATAAAAACACCGCGTTCACAAAACCGATCGAGGCTGGCGGTAGTCTACTCCAGGACGTGGGGGACAGGGGTCCACCAGGGACCAGACATGGGGGACGAGCGTGGGGGCCAGGCAAGGTCTGGACTTCCTCTCTGTCAAGTCTGAGTGAGTTTGGCTCCTCTGGCCTTTGCATCTCCCCCCTCTCCTTGGCCTGCGGGAGCCTATACATCATCCTTTAATTTGCTAACCCCCAACCCACCCCATACCCCAAACTCTTCTTTCTGTGCCTCAACTTCAGCTGCCAGGACCACCATGTGAGTCTGTAGGTTTCACCCTACAATCCTAGAAGCAACTGGCACTTAGACTAATTGTGAAGGACGCCCATAAGCCCTGAGGCCAGAGTTGTACAGTGCACAGCCTGGGGAACCTGGGCCCGGATCCTCGGTTGCTGGATTGGGGCCGGGGGCTTCCCCAGGAATACTAGCTGTAGCCATAACACACTCTTACTGCCCACGTTTGAAAGAAACAACGTACATTCTTACCATCTGCCTCCGGTTCTCCACCAGGTTGATGCCGATAATCCCCAAGAAAGCTCCAAAGCCCAGCTAGAGGGAAACGGAGAAGGTGCCCGGTTAGCACACGGAGGCTTAGAGCTCGCAGGGATCAGCAAATCGGAGGCCGCCCCCTCGAAAACATCTTACCAAAGGGGCAAAGTCACCCCTCCCCAACCACCTTCACCACCTAGCGGCCCACAGGCTCGTGCCCGTCTGGGTGGCGTCTCGGGCTCCACCAAAGCCAGTAATAGGAATACAAGCCACTGAAATGCAACCCGTTCAAACAATTTAACTCTTGATCACAGAATAGGGCAGCACAGGCCCCTCACCTCCGGCCTGAGGGACAGCCCCTCACGGTTACCCAGAGGGTGAGGGGCCCACCTGCTTTCCCCCAGACCTGGCGGCAGTCCAAGCCAGAGGCCGGCTCCTCAGGGAAGGTGTGGGGACCAGGCGCCCATAGGTGAGCCGGCAGACAGGTAATCATGGGAGGGGAGGAGGTAAAAGGAGGGAAGGAGGCTCCAGCAGGAGGAGGATGCTGAGGGGCGTCTCCCTATCCTGGAGACAGCCTCAGCTCCCGGCCTCCTCACCTCAAAACCAGGGACCCAGGGCCAGGCTGGACCCTCCACTGAGTGTGGTTCCCTCAGCTTGAGCGACGTCGGACAAGGGACAACGGAGGTGAGCGGCTGGGTAGGGGCCCCGCCTGCCCTTGAGTTTGGGAGGCACCTCCGTGGGCGCTCAAGTCCACGGTGTCAAATTTAATGCCCTGAAAGTCTGACTGCCTTACGGCGACAGAAGCCTGTATCTGTAATGGTGAACGGTGTCTGTGGAGACGGACACATGTGCACAGAGGAAGTTTCCACCTGTAACTGAAGAACTCTCAAGGAGGAAAGGTGAACATTTTCTTCACGTCCAGCTCCACAGCTCAAAACCATCAGAATTCCAGGCCAACATAATGTATTAAGGTGTTTCCGTTAAGTTTCGCCAACTGGCATGCTCTTTCCAAGATGTGCCTCCAGCCGTGGCTTCATCCTGAGAACTACTGCTGTCATGCCCACGTGGGACACAGGGTCTCCTAGGAAGGGACGTTTACCCACATCGTCTTCAGGTGGATTTCATCTGGTCTCCATAGCTCACCTTCAGAACTGGCCACTGCCCGGGAACCTGGCTCTGCCAGAGGCTTGACCTTGGGGGGGGGGGGTCCTCACAGCCCTGGCCCCATGTCCAGGGGTCCCCCCACAACACCCGGCAGGAAAGTAGGGCCCCAACATATTGGCAGCTCTTAACATTTTACTGATAAAACTTTTTCTGCACAGACCCTATGTGTTTACTCATAAACAACACATAAGTAGATAATATAGGTTTATAAAACATAGACAAAAAATAAAAATAAAGTATTAATATAAAGATGAAGTGGGAGCGCCTGGGTGGCTCAGTTGGTCAAGCATCCGACTCTTGATCTCGGCTCAGGTTATGACCCCAGGGTCGTGGGATCGAGCGCCGTGTCGGGCTCTGTGCTGACACCACGGAGCCTGATTGGGATTCTCTCTTCCTCTGTCTCTGCCCCTCCCCTGAGCTCTCTTTCCCTCTATCTCTCTTAAAAGAAATAAATAAACTTAAAAAAAAAAATTTTAATAGAGATAAAGTGAACAATGTATGTGAAATATTTTTAAATATTTAATGTTAAAACCTTTCCATCCTTGCTAAAAATGTTACTAGTGTTATTACCAATCTTGATACTTTTAGTGACAGTAATGTGATTAAAAGATCTTCATTAAAAAAGAAAACCTTGATTTAGCATTTTTGACACAGCAGCTCTGGGTTCTCGTGCATTTTAAGGGCCTCATAGCTGATAAAGGCCCCTTCCAGACTCCTGTCCAGTGTATGCCCTTGAAACAAATTCTACTGCTAACAACAGTGGATGTGAATTCATAGTTCAAAAAAATCTCCCTGATAATTCTGAATCTGGGTGGCCCTTCTTGCCAGATCTGATTAGGCTGTCCCCAACTTGCCGTGTGGCATTACTGCCCGAAATATGAAGTTAGCGGTTGGTGACGCCCTCTGCTGCCGCCCCCACAAGATGGAGTGAGGAACACTACCCTCCGCAGGAGGGGTCTTTGCAGGACTCAATTAAAGCTGTGGTCAGAGCGCTGTCTCGGGGCTGGAATCCGGCCGTCAGGGCTGGTCTCTGCACCCCCTCCCGCCCCTGCTCCAGGCCCCCGTCAAGACCAGTTGACAGCAACCACCACCCATACAGGGCCCGGGAGGGGACACGGGTGCCTCTGGGGACAGACTCTGCTGGCCACAAGCCCCGACATGGCGCAGCCCTCCCGCACACCCCTGGGGGTGGCCGCACTCACAATGACCCCTGGGTAGTAGCCCCCCACGGTCACGTTCTCTGTCCTGGTGGTGGCCGCGAGGCCGATGGTCAGGATACAGACGGACGCCACCAGCAGCGACCCCACAAACCAAAGTGAGGTCTTTCTTCTGGCAAACCCTTCTGGAAGGAAGACAAACAGGAACCGTTAGCAAGGGGATGGGCTCAGAGCAGGGCCCAGCAAACAGCACCTGCCTCGCCATGCTGCTCTCAGGCCACAGGCTCCGAGGACCACAGACCACCCGCACATGCCACCCCCTCTTCCCAGTTGCCCTGTTTCTCTGGGTGGGGACTCGGGGTCTCCCTCGTCACCTGCCAACCCACCCGACATGTTTCATCCCTGCTCCTCGACATCCGCCACCCCTGCCCTGCAGCCCCCACTGCAACCAGTGACCCTCACTCCAGCATTTAGCGCCCAGGTCCCAGAACCCAAGACGATGAACCTCATGCGGGCAGGTGGGGGTGTGATTTCCCTGCTCCCTGACACCTGACACCGTGCCTGCAGGCTAGGTGCTCAAGGGTCCATGCCACCAGGCCTCACCCCCAAACCAGCGCCCTCCGAAGCCTTCATCCTGGCAGCCCACACAGCAGAGGTCGTGCTCGGCCACTTACTGAGCGCCCACTGTGTGCAGACCCTCCCCCGTCCTCGAACCCCACACTCCTGCCCTGCTCCAGACTTCAGGGGGGACCTTGCACTCAGCAGGCCGCTCTGCTCCGTGCAGCACCACCCAGGCTGTCCCCACCCCCAGGACCCCGCTCAGTGTCAAACCCGTGAATGGCTACATGATGGGGGGCAGAAAGGACTCAGGAGCACATCGGAGGCTGCCACTGCCCACCCAGACACCCATCCCCTTGCCTTTGTTAACAGCCTGTTATGGGATGCGGAAGTGTGAAGGGCGCATCCTACAGCCTCTGCTCCAGCTGTACAGTTACATTCTTGCCAAATAATCGTCCATCTGCCCGTCCGTCCGTCCGTCTGTCCAAGCAAAGGATGCTCCATAGGCCCGGCAGACATCTCTTAAAGAAGCCTGTCCCTTGCCTTTCTCCCTGTCATCCTTCCCACTGCCTGGAATATGAGCAGAAAGGCAGAGCCCCAGGCAGCCATTTTGGGCCATGAGGGAACCTTGTGCACAGAGGTAGCACTTGCAGAATGGCAGAGCAGGAAGACGGCCCTGGTTGTTACCTTGGAACTTGAGCAGCAGGATAAAGTCCCTGGACTACGGCTGCTACCTGGGATGTCCCGGGGTTTGTAGACAAACCTAATTCCAGGTGGCACAGAACTCAAGAAGGCAGCCAGAAAGGAGAACTTGCCATTGCCTGGCCCTCCCTCAAGTCTCGAATTCTGGGTTTCTCATTGCCCTAACTTTCTTCCTTTTGGTGTGTCTCGGGGAGGCAGGGAAGCCCCGTTTACAGCAACCACCCCCCTGCCCCGTGCCCCACCAGCAGCAGCCACACCACGGAGACAGTTTGTCGGGAGAGGCCAAGGCAAGACTCCACTCCGAGCCCAACCAGGCTGTTGGCTTGTGTTTTGTTTTATGATGGTTTTTTTAATTTTAATTTTTTCAGAGATAAAGAGAGATGGGGGAGAGGGGACAGAGAGGGGGGCGGAGAGAGAGAGAGAGAGAAAGAGAGAGAATCCCAAGCAGGCTCCTCACCATCTGTACAGAGCCCCATGCAGAGCTCGAGCCCACCACCCTGGAATAGTGACCTGAGCTGAGATCAAGAGTCATACACTTAGCCCACTGAGCCACCCAGGTGCCCCAGGCTTTTGCTTTCTGGAAGCTTAGCCATCTTGAGCCCTGTGATTCAGAACCAAATCAGGATGCAAGGAATACAGGTCTTTGCCTGCACTGAAGTTCTTCTGTCAACACTGTGTGTGCTCAGTGGGGGGCCAGCTGCACGCAGGAGTTTGTGCATGTGCTCTGGAAGGTTTGTGCCTGAATTTACAATTCTGTGGCCCTGCCAGCAACGCTCAACGGCCAGTCAAGTAATGACCAGGTGGTCACACGCTCAGACATGAACTACACAGACAAAATCACTGTGCAAGCTCAGGCAACGCGCTTCTCTTGTGCCATTTTTCCTAACTGGAGGCATCGCATATCTTACGCCCAAGACCACCAGCCAGATGTCTCAGCGCCTGTTCCCGCCACAGCACAACAACCCCCGGGGCCTTGTCCCTTAGCCCCTCAGTGGCACCAGTGGCACCTGCCTACAGAAACATCGTCAGATCCGCTAGTGATACTCGGACACGCTGATGACAGCGGAGCAAAAAGCTAAACACGTCTCCTTCGGGATGGTGGTCATCCCCCTGAGGCCCATTCCGTCATGGTCTCCCGAGTCCGACTTTCCCTCCAAGGCTCAGGCCCTCGAGATGCTGTCACCCCACGGCATTGCGGGGACAGTTAACGGGAGGCCGAGGACAGCGGCCCCACTCGTGCAGGGCGCCAGAAAGCGTGGCTCCGGCCAGCTGTGGTGTCTGGACTCGAGAGAGGCAGAATCCTGACCTTAAATGCTCCTTATAAATACAGGAGATGGCATAAAAACAAGGGAATGAGAAATAAACTCAAGAAGAAGGCAGGACATCTTTACAATTAGCCTACAACACATTGTTAGATCAGGTTTCAGAGACGAAAGGGTTGTGCACTACAGGAAGCCCCCAGCGCCCCGTGGACCACCCCCGGATCCTCCTACCCATCAGCAGGGCCGTTAGTATGTGTGGTTACAAATGGCGCACCCTCAAGACAAACATCTGTCCAGTCTGCCACACCCAGGCAGCCTCCCGGACCGGCCGTGTGGTCTCGAGCTGCCCAAAGGAGAAGCCCATGGGGTGGGGTCTGTCTGACCCGTCTGCCGCTGGAGCCCGTGCCTGGCTCAGACAGGCAGATCTGGAGGCACCAACCTCAGCTTCCCGATCTGGAAAGTGGAGACGATGGCAACGCCTGCGTTAGCCACCTCCTAAGGGCCGTGCGGCCCCAGCGCGAGGACCTCGGGGAAAGCCCCCCCAACTCCCCACAGAGGTGAGCGGAGTGAATCCATCAGCCAGGGCGGAGGGAACAGTAGCACAGTCCCGGCTCTAAGCCAGCTCTCCAGCTTGAGGGGAAGGCCACCAGCCATCTCCGCGTGGTGCTCACGTCTTTCCCTGCCTGTGTGTCCATCCCTCCTAGAGCATCTGAGCCACATAAGCCCTCCCTTGCCCCGCACCCCAGCCCCAGCCCTCTCCCGAACCATGGCTCCCGTGGCAGTCTGGCCACGTGTAGACTGGATGGGCTGCAGTTCCTGTCACCAAGACGGTGTCGGGGGTGGGGGGAGCGCTTGGAAGCCCCCCCCCCCCCGTCACCGCCTTCCTGCCAGCAGGGCCTTGGTGTCCCAGGGAGAAGAATGTGCTCACTTCCTCACGTGGGGACACCCGATCACAGAGGCAAAGAGATGCCCCTGTAACTGGACCCAGGCAGAATGGTGTGACTCAGCCATCAGCTTCCCACTGTCTGCTTTGGCATCTGACACACACCAGGGTGCTGACTGCAGAAACATGAACTAGGAAATACCTATGAGGCCACCCCGGCCACACTAAGGTTTAGAATTTTTAAGTAAGAGACCAACTCCTGGTATTACTTTCTTAGTTTATGATTTCTCATCGGAAGAAACAACTAAGTCCAAACTGTTTTAAACCATCACGTCCCATTAGCGTAATATGTGATGATGGCTAGTTAGACCATTGCGTCCCGCTAGTGTAATACATGATGACGGTTAGTTAAGAACAGGCATCATTACCATCATTAGTGAGAAACCTGTCTGGAGGACGAAACGCGTGGGAATCAGTCTGCCGCAGAGCACTGTGCCTTGGAGACGGAGGTGCAGGGCTGTTCTTTCAAGAAGCCAGATTCCTTGGCTATTATTCAAAACTCAAACACCACTAACTCATCTGGTTTTTAGTAAGACTTTCCGAAGATGCTGGAGGCAGCAGAAGCCACAGAAGTGTGTGGGTGGGGGGGACAGGATCACCCATGGGGGGGAAACAGCAGGAGGTGGCTGGTGTCCCCCTCGCCCCCAGCATCTCAGGGAGTCCTCCTTTCTTTTCTTTCCAAACCTTCCCCTCCCCCCTCAGGAAAACACACCCGCATCCTTCCAGGCCTGGGGCCTGTCCAGATGCATCTGGGCTTGGTCCGGCCAATCAAAGAACCCGGGGTTCCAGGACTCGTGGGCCAGAGGATGCAGGGGACTGGAACGGAGCTGCACCAAACCATGAGAAGAAGCCACCGGTTGTTGAAACAAGTTCTAGAAATGTGTGCAGGCTGAGCTAGGGCAGGGGAGGCTGAGGGCAGTGTGGGTGTCAGCTGGGAAGTGGGAGCCTGCTGTCTGTGGTAACAGACGTGGGAACAGACAAGGGAGACCCAGAAGCTGAGACAGGCAAGCAGGGAGAAAGGGCAGAGCCTGGCCAGGAGAGAACCCGTGTCAGGACAAGGTCCCAAAGGTGAAGCCCCAGGGTTGCTGGAAGGAGCTGTGGACCTGGCCTTTACCCCCCCAACCCCCACCCCAGCCCACGACCTGCCTGCATGCTGGTACCCCCTCACCTGTGTTGTCCAGCAGGGCCAGGGGCCCAGGCACCGGCGGCTGCATCTCGGGGGAGAGCACTGGTTCTGTCTGGCCGTGGATCAGTGAGGATCAGTGTCCAGGAGCACCGCCCCTTCTCTGTGCTCAGACCGCCTCCTTCCCACCTGCGCTCCCTCCCTCCCCCCTCCTCCCACTGGTCCTGCATGTGTGTGTTTGGGGGGGGCGGTTTGCTGAGGGCCTGAGGCAGACCCACTGGATTTCTGGTCCCCCTGGATTTCTGGTCGGTGCACACAGGTCACAAGCTGCAGAGGGGAGGGATGCAGGGAGGCCACACTCAGCACCCTGTTGGCCCACCTGCCCCAAGAGGGCTCCTGGGGGCAGCAGGGACCCGCTTCTGCTCTTGCCCAGGGGTGAGCTCTGGAATGAATGAATGAATGAATGAACGAACGCATAGGCGCTGCAGGCTCCTGTCACGCCCCCACCCATTCACTTTGGCCTGCATCACACTGCTGCAGAGTGAAATCTCCAGGTCGGATGGGAGCTGCTGGAGGAAGGGGTCCCAGGACCCAGTGCTTCACATGGCGGTGAGGAAACAGTCTTGTAAAGACCATTCATGCCATTTTCAAATGGTCCCAGCAGGCGTGAGAGGCACCCAGCCTCCCCGGGAATTAGAAGGTCATCAAAAACAACTGTGTGTCGGGGCACCTGGGTGGCTCAGTCGGTTGAGCGTCTGACTTCAGCTCAGGTCATGATCTCATGGTCTGTGAGTTCGAGCCCCACGTCGGGCTCTGTGCTGATGGCTCAGAGCCTGGAGCCTGCTTTGGAGTCTGTGTCTCCCTCTCTCTGCCCCTCGGCCCTGCTCATGCTCTGTCTCTCTTTCTCTCTCAAAACTAAATAAACATTAAAAAAAATTAAAAAAAAAAAAAAAACAACAACCGTGTGTCTTTTCACTCCCATGTTGTTGGCAAATTGTTGACCGTCAGGCAGGAACTTCGCAGTAACAGCGAGTAACATGGACAGGATGTGGGGCAAGGACCCTCGTTCCCTGCTGCTGCACTGACTTGCACCATGGCCCCTTGGACAGCGACAGGCAGGAAAACAGCAGGTTTGTACCTACAACAACAGGGCAAACAGGGTTCCCTGCCAAAGGACCTGCCCAAGAGTCAGTTTCTGGAGCCAGGACACCCGATCCAATCCTCTCAAGGCGTGTTTTAATTACTGCGGTCCTGAGCTCGACCCCGACCAGTGACTCCGAATCGGTGGGAGTGCGGTAGCTGTGAAGAAGGGCACTATTCTACAGGGGCCATCGCCGTGATGGAGAGACGCTGCACACGTGTGCGGCTCGATGCCCCATGTACATCAGCACAGCCACGGGCACAGCCTAAACGCCTACACCAGGACAGGGCCGTGCTCTGATGCAGACGTGGCACCCCACTGGTGGTTGGGATGGATCGGTACGAGGGCCGTGGGGCAACAATGAGGGCTCACGGGGTTGTGGTGAGTAGGAAGCCTTTATGTGGTGTGTCTAAACCTGAAAAACAATGGTCTTCATTCACTGATCCTCTCAATACACATTTGCAGAGCACCCACTGTATGCTAGACATGATCTGTGCACTCGGGAAGCACTGATGAGCCAGTAGACAAAGATCCGAGGGAGCTAGCGTTCTCCTGGAGAAGAGATGCCAACTGGTACATATGGGAAAGGAGGCAAATGCAGAGTAGAGTAGAAGGCAGTACCCGCTTTGGGAAAGGGGAACACAGACCAAGCAGGGAAGAAGCAGTGGCAGGAGTCAGCAGCGATTACGTGGTCAGAGTGGGAGGTGAGGGCCAGACCCAGACACGAAGGCTGGGAAGGAGTCAGCATTTCTGACACCCGTGCAGAGGCCACGGTGAAGTGGACAGGCCTGGGGAGGGGGTGGGGGTGGGCAAAGACACCAGAGGGCTTACGGGCCAGATGGAGGGTCTCAGGCGTTGCCAGGCCCCAGGCTCTGCTCAGAGTGACATGAGGGCCACCAGCCAGGTGTAGAAATACCACCGCAGGGTGCCGTGCAGCATGGCAGGTAGAAGCAAAGAGCCCGGTTTAGGGGGCTGAATCCGCTGAGACGTGACAGCAGTTTGGGCCAGGTGGGGAAGTGCAGGGAACAAGCCACGGCCATAGCAGCCTCATGCTGTGGACGTGCAACACCATGGCGTCCGTGTACATACAGACGTGCCAGCCCGAGGAAGCGTGGACGTGCAGATACGTGAATGCCACGTAAGCAAGAACAGCTCCAGAGCAGTGTCCCCACTCGTGTGGGAAACAGATGGCTTTGGGAACCACGTCTAGAGGCCTCTGACTCCACTTGCAAAATCATATGTCTTTAAAAGGTTGAAAGAGGGGCGCCTGGGTGGCTAAGTCGGTTGAGCATCCGACTTCGGCTCAGGTCATGATCTCGCGGTCCGTGAGTTCAAGCCCCGTGTCGGGCTCTGTGCTGACAGCTCAGAGCCTGGAGCCTGCTTCGGATTCTGTGTCTCCCTCTCTCTCTGACCCTCGCCCGTTCATGCTCTGTCTCTCTCTGTCTCAAAAATAAATAAAAAAACATTAAAAAAAATAAAAAATAAAACAAAAAATAAAAGGTTGAAAGACTTGAAAACAATATGGCCTCCCTAGACCCCAGTTGTGAGGGACAGCTGGAAAGGTTGAGGGAACCACGACATTGCCATCAGAGGCACAGGGGGAGAAAACGGGAGCTGCCAGAAAAATAAAGAAATTCAGAGACCAGAGAGTGAAAGGAGATAACACGCTTTTACTGACTTCGCTAAACATTCTGCAGTAAACATTGACGAGAAAAAATAGCCATTTTTAATGGCGTGATTTACTGAAATACAGAAAGATAATCAGAGGAAGGTCTGCCCTCAAGTGGGACCAAAAGGCACGGGCTCCCCGGCTTCCGGGGCCACGAGGCACACGGTGCTCCCACAGAAAGAGAGCCCCCCACCCCGGGGCTGCAAGCGTGAGCTGCTGCTGGGGTTGCCGTTTTAAGTGAGGCAACTGAGGCCTAGAGAGGTGAGGCAAGCAGCACGCGACCACACAGCTGGGAAGTGGCAGAGCCGGGAGCAAAGCCTGTGCCCACCACCCTGCAGGGCAACACACTCCACGGTTTGCTGAAAATATATTTAAGATGTGTGTGTGCTACCAGACACGATGGCATTTTCCGATTGACGAGTCTATACAGGCAACTTTGGATGCCGATTGGAAATGGGCAGGTGTTTGAAGTTCTTTCACGGCTGCAAGAGCACGGCTAGGAAGGGCTCTGGAAGGCGCCCCAGCGCTCAGCGGACTGCAGGGCATCCTGGAATAACCCAGGGCTGCTCCCTTTTGCAGGTGGAGACACCAAGGTCACAGGAGGCTAACTGGGTGACCACAAGCGGATGCAGAATTCTTCCAAAGGCTGCACGCGTAACTGCAGGGAGGGTCAGAATTCATTCCTCAGACCCCTCCCCACCGGGAAGCGTCCACCAGTGTGATCACCCAGTGTGACAGGTGCATTAGCTCCTGTGCTGACTGCACCAATGACAATTGTTTACCTGCCTCGACCTGACCCAGAGGCCTGCAGCAAGCCCACCTCTGCAGGGAGCGACAGTCTGGGATCCGGGAAGTTTTTGATTTTTTGTTTTTAATGTGACGGAAACATAGAGCGCGAGCAGGGAGAGGGCAGGGAGAGAGGGAGACACAGAATCCAAAGCAGACTCCAGGCTCCGAGCTTTCAGCACAGAGCCTGACGCAGGGCTTGAACCCACAAATATTTACCCGAGCCGAAGTCCAACGTTTAACCCACTGAACCACCCAGGTGCCCCTCAATTTTAGCTTTAGAACCACCCTGTTTGTGTTTTTTTTAATGTTTATTTTTTAATGTTTATTTATTTCTGAGACACAGAGAGACAGAGCATGAGTGGGGGAGGGTCAGAGAGAGAGGGGGACACAGAATCTGAAGTAGGCTCCAGGCTCTGAGCTGTCAGCACAGAGCCCGGCATGGGGCTCAAACAAACAGAATAGAAGATCATGACATGAGCCAAAATCAGGCACTCAACCGACTGAGCCACCCCAGTGGCCTGGAGGGAAAGAATCTTAAGCAGTCTCCACGCTCAGCAAAGAGCACAACTGGGGGCCTTGATCCCACAACACTGGGATCATGACCTGAGTGGAAATCAAGAGTCTGATGCTCAACCAAACTGAGCCACCCCGGCACCCCAGATCAGGGAAGTTTTTAAATGTAATTTGATTGAGCTCTCACTAAGACAATTAAGGGGAAATCTGTCCTCTTCCTGTCTGAAGATAATTAAGGGACTGGACAAATTAGTAGTGACGTTAAGAAGATAATTTAGACACATGCACACACCCACCAGGAGCTCTGAGTCCTAGGATGTGGCCATGCCCTTGAGGAAGACCCAGGGCAGAAGGTGGGGGGTGGCAGCCCCACAAGAAGGTGAGGACAGGGATGTCACACAGCAATAACCGGGTGACAGTGATGGTGAAAGGGAAGCAACAGAGGAACAGTCAGAGAACCTGAGAGCCTGGAGTGCCGATCAGCAGGTGAACCGCCCAAACCACAGGAAGGGCCCTGAGTCAGCACAGGCGGGTCCGGCATCGGCAATCCAGTGCATGGGAGAGCCACACCGGCTCCACAGCCTGGAGTCCCTGAGCCACAAAATCACACGTGTGAAAAGGCACCGTATTGTCCCAGGTTTTTGGAAGCCATAGTTCAAGATATGTGAACTTCACTGGACGTGGGGGTCTTGACGGAGACTGCCTTCGTGGGCTGTTTGCCGTGAAAGCCGGAAGCCAGGAAGCCAAGCCCAAAAGAAGGAAGGTGGGATCCCCAGGGCAGGGGGAAGGGGCCCCCAAGGCCGCTCGCAGCTTTCTATCTTCTGCGTCTTCTTTGTTCCCCAAACGCTTTGGATGCACAGCACAGCTTCCTGTCCATCCATCCTGCCACCCGCCACCCCCAGAACCATGGTATCTTTTGCCCTTGACACTTGGGAGCTAATGTGGGAACAGGGGAACCTGGGTCAAAACTGGGAACCTTGGGGGAGGGGGGCACTCGGGGGGTGGGGAGAGAGGAGGGGACTCAGTCAGCTGAACATCCGCCTCGTGGTTTCAGCTCAGGCCATGATCTTGAGGTTCGTGGGTTTGAGCCCTGCTTTGGGCTCTATGCTGATGGCATGGAGCCTGCTTGGGATCCTCTCTCCCTGTCTCTCTCTGCCTCTCCCCCCCTCTCAAAACAAATAAATAAGTAAACATTTTTTAAAAATTGGGAACATGGTTGCCAGCACGTCCAGGTTTACAAACTCACTCCTGCTAACGTAGCTGCTGCCGCTGAATTGGAGACAGAGGCACAGGCTTCCTGGCCTCCCCATGCTCCCCTGCCCCTCCTCTACCTCGTGTGTCTTCAGGGTGAACATGAGGGTACTAAGTCCAGGGGGCGAAGGCCCAGCAGCTGAACAGCACTAGCTCCGTACTGGAAGCTTCTGTGACCAAGCGGGAAGAGGTGAGCCTGGCCAGGACGGCAGCCCCAGCTGTGGACTCTGGTTCCTAAGCTCGGACTCTCCTTTGCCGGGCGAGGGAAGTGCTCAGCCGGTTTCCTGTCCCTGAGGAAGAATAAAGGATTTGTTCCCCTGGGCTGCAGACAAGCAGCATTAACAGGTTGGCATTTCCTCTCCTTTGTAATGCGCACTCAGCAAACCTCCCCAGTTGACTATGGTTTGGTAAATTGTTATGTTAACAATTATGACACCTGCAGTGTTTTATAAAGCAATTAACTTGGGGCACCCAGGTGGCTCAGTTGGTTTAGCAACTGACTTCGGCTCAGGTCATGATCTCTAAGTTTGGGAGTTGGAGCCCCGCGTTGGGCTCTGTGCTGACAGCTCAGACCCTGGAGCCTGCTTCGGATTCTGTGTCTGCCCCTCTCTCTGCCCCTCCCCGTTCATGTTCTGTGTCTGTCTCCCAATAATAAATAAATGTTTAAAAAAATTTAAAAAATAATAAAAAAAAATAAAGCAACTAAATAAAATCACTAACATGAGGGGAAAGATCATGTAGGAAAGCAGCTATGACACATGCAGCCTATTCTCCCCAACACCAAACTCCCTGCTCAGGGTGACAACGCTGTAGTGTCCCCAGACCTCCCCGATATGGACATGGGTCCGGTGAGCGTGAGAAACACACACACCTCCCCAGAGCGCCTTGCCCAGAGGTGCCATGGCCCCTGCATGCGTCCCTTAGGACTGGTTGGGGAGGGGCGGTACGTGGCTCTAACAGAGCACTGACCACACACCACCCACAGTGTGGTCACTGCTTTGTACCCTGTGGCCTTATTTGTAAATCGTAAAATTTGTACGATTTTATTTCACAGATGAAAAACAGGCCCCCAGAATTTAGATAATTTTTCCAAAGTCAAGTATTTGGCTAACGGCAGAGACAAGATATAAACCAGGTCAGCCCAATTTCAAAGCAGTTACATCTTCTAAGTGGGAAAGCACGTATTTACCTGAGTGCAGACATTTAAGCTTACATTCACGAAGCAGCCAGAGAATATTTACTAAATTCCTCTGTGCACGAGACACATGTGCCGGGCCACGGACAAGCCACACAGACCGGCCCTTTAAGAATACTGCAGCAAGAACTGAGAAACAGAAGTAAACATGCAGTTAGAATCCAGAACTAACTAACTAACTAACTAATGCAGAACTAACAGGAGTCCCCACGGGTGGGCCCAGCCGGAGGGAGACCCAGGCCTCCCAACAGCCAGCACAGCCTCGCCCCCCACAGGCACCCCTGGGCCCGGGGACACTGAGATCAGAGCTTCTGGCCCATGGGAGGGCGGAAGGACATCGGCTGCCACAATTCTGGACCGTGTGACACTTCTCCATCATTCCAGCCAGCAGGAGCCCTGGGCCTGAGGGCCCCCCCGCAGCACATAGGACACACGGGCGCACACACGCAAGTGGGGGACAGTGTGGGGCAGGGGTGCATCTGGCCATCAGTGCTGATGACTGCCCCGGATGCCCACCTCCTCCCTACACTGGCCCAGCACCCCCTTGTCTTACTGCCTCTCAGGTTTCCAGCTCAGGCTTTGGAGGAACCGAGATGGAAAGATGCAGGGATGTCTACTGTCCCGCTTGCCACAGGCCCCCCTCCCTGAAGCCACTGAACAAGGAAGGGAGTAGGAGAGTCTGGTGCACCAGCTGGAGGCCCCACACTGCAGCGGGGTTGGGGGGGGGCAGCCAGGGCGGCAAAGTCGGGGAAGGGCCTTCCAAAGGCTCTAAGAACCAAAAGTTTGATTCTTTTGGGCAAGAGCAGTGTGTGAAGCAGCGGCGGGAAGGATGACCGTGATACCTGTCCATTCTACTAGGAAATACATTCTCTCAAGACAGGTGTTCCCTCGTTCAAGCAGCGTCCAACTCCAGGCAGGCCCACAGCACACACGTGTTAAAGGAGACTGCATACACTTGACTTCCCAACACTGGTCAGCACCTGCTCCCTGCCAGGTCAGGCACCTGCTGGGCACAGCACTCCTCCCCTGCCTGTCTCTCACCCTCCGGCCCCATCCTCTGCAGGACTTGCTGGGGGACCCATCACATCAGGAAAACCAGTTTATTTGAGCAGACAGGGGCAGCCAGCTCTGGGGACAGGGACGTGGGGGCTCCCAGCTCTGACAAGAGCAGGACTGGAAGAAGCCAAAGTAGCCAGGAGCCACCTTAGTCATCCAGAGTCTGTTTCCTTTGTTTGTTGGGGAACCATGGGCCTCCTGGCCCCCAGGCAGGTGCAGCCAGGCTCTTGCTCTCAGGGGAGTGGAGTACAAACTGCAAAACATGACTCCCTCCTGTAACCAAATGACCTTGAAATGAAGCTCGGGGAATAAATAATGTAGACAAGCAACCGGAGAAACGGCAGGTGGCAGCCCCAGACTATCTGTCCTCACCAGCGAGGTGGGGTGGGCCAGGAAACGGTCTTGGAGACATGAATTTTTTAAATTAAAAACACTGTCCAGCTTTGCCAGAAGGTCTTGTAAAAACGATCTCTCTATTGAGCCGAAGCAGAATCAGCCATGTCCCAGATGTCTTGTGTTTCCAGGTCCCTGGGCTCACGCACCACCCACCCCCATAAGCATGAAGCCCACCGTGATTCCCTGGAGCAGGAGCCCCTTCCTGGCCTTGGACTCCGCAGCCGAGGGCTTGTCCGATGTCTCCGGTTTCCACCAAACCGCCTGCCAAGTGCAGCCTACAGCCTGGACGCTGGCCTGCTGATGTGGAGAATGCACCCCTCGCAGGCTCCCGCGCCCACGACACCTATTAAATATTAAGTGGTGACGCTCCAGGGAAAGGCAGCCGCCCCCAGGCGTCCCCGGAGTCAAGGGGGGCACCAGGGCACCAGCACCTTGAGCCCCCGGCCAGGCCCGGGTGGGTCCAGCGCCAGGCTGCAGCGCCCCCCACTACTCCCATTCAGCCCTGCGTGTCGCCCTCACCCGTGCATCCTGCAGGCAGAGGGCTGAACTTGGAAACACGTTTCTACGGTAACCGCGGAGGTGGGGTTTACTTTCCACACACTCGAAGCCTCTTTGTCGTCATTTTACGTGGTCTGGGTGGTGCCTACGAGCCCAGCTCACATTAGTGATGAAGTTCACGTTTCCAAATTGAGGTCCACTCCGCGAATCGCCTGCTGGCAGCGGGCCTGCCCATCGGCACGGTTTCCAGGTGAGGCCCGGCCTGCGGGCGAGGACGGAGCAGAGCCCAGGAGGACCAGCGGGCCACAGCAGCGCGTGCAGACGAAGCCGGTCCGGGGGCGGGGGTGAGGGTTGGCCAGCGCCCCTGCTGTCCCGCGAGCACGTCTCTGTCCCGCCGTCACCCAGGCCCGCGTGGGCTTTCCCACGAGCCAACCAAGACGGCGCGTCCCCGCATGTCCTGCCCGCCGCGCTGGCTCAGTGCCCTCGCCCCGCGCCCCGCGCCCCGCCCTCCGCTGAGAATTCGCGCCGCATCTGCGCACACATTTCGTACATAACTCCTCCTGACGTGTGGCGGCCACGGCAGCCATGGCGTCCCAGCCGCGTGCTGCTGGCTGGGGGGCGGGTTTCCTCCCGGGGGGGGCGGGTTTCCTCCCTCTGTCCTCATCAGAAGAGGGGACGGGGAGGGGCTCATACCCGGGGGGCGGAGGGCAAAAGCTCAGGCCCACAGTCAGCGCCAGGTCACGGCCGAGGGCAGGTGGCGGTCAGGACCCACTCAGCTTCGCGGGCCGTGGGCGTCCCTTGTGGACGGGCCTTGCGTCACCGGGCTGGCTCCTTCACGCCCTCCTCCCAGGGCCGCGTTCCTCTTTGCCGGCCAGCGGCCCCTCCAGCGCCGGCCTGGGTCACCCACAGTCCGGGGCCAGCCAGCTGCGTCCCCCTCCCCACCCCAGTCTTCCTCGGTGCGTCCCGTGTGCTGCACGCGCTCCAGCCGTCCTCACAGGTGGCGCGGGGGGAGGATGGGAGTACACCGCATCCGGAACCCGTGTTGGCTTCCTGCCTTCCTGAACTAGGAAGGTGGCTTTCGCTCCCAGGCCCCCAGGGCGACACGCAGTCCCAGTCTGAACTGCCCTGTGCAGGGTTGGGAAGAACGAGTCCCCATCGAGGTCCCTGTTGCCTTGGGGACCTACAGGAATGAACACCAGCCAGACCCACTGCTAAGAGCCCACAAGACATCCCCGCCAGCCCCCGTGTCCTCCCTACTAACCTGAGCCCTGTTCATCCAGGGGCTCCTAGGATCCTGCACAGAGGATGAGCAGGAAAAGGGTTTAATCTAATTTACAACGACTGCCAGGTCATCCAAGGCCATGGAGGAAGTGTTTGCTAGCCCAGGGGGACAGGTATCTCCCAGCATCTGACACAGATGTGGGCACAGCAGGGCATGACAGGGGCATGGGACAGGTCTGTCCCTGGGGCCACACGCAGGCCACCCGTGGAGAGCAGAGCACAAACAGGAAAAAGACACAGTGCCGTGCTTCTCTGCAGCACCTGGTATGATACTTACTCAGTACATGCACTTCCCGCCATGCACAGCAACTCGTCCTGCCCCGGTCTCTGTCAGCCACCGTGTCCGTCAGCACTGCCCCGCACAGCATCTAGTCCCCCTCATTAAATCCCAGGGCCTGCCCAGGGGGCCTCTGTCCAAGGCAGCCACAATGCCACTCACTTAGGCGGTGTCTCAGACAAGTGTGTGGTGCAGGTTTGGGAGAGAGGGGAACCAGACCTATAAAAACTAACTACTGAGTAGCAGAGTAAAATCACACTATCACAATGGTAGGGGACCAGGTTGAGGGGTGTGTGTCCATGTGCTCAGGAATTCTCAATCTGACAAGTAGAGACACTGCAAGCAATTTTTATTTTTTAAATATTTTTTAACGTTTATTTATTTTTGAGAGAAAGAGACAGAGCGGGAGCGGGAGAGGAGAGAGACACAGAATCGGAAGCAGGCTCCAGACTGCATACTGTCAGCACAGAGCCCGACGCAGGGCTCAAACCCGTGAACCTTGAGATCATGACCTGAGCCAAAGTTGGACACTTAACCCACTGAGCCACCCAGGTGCCCTGCAAGCAATTTTTAAATCTGGTAGTCATAAAGAGGTGAGAATGGAGGTAAATTGTGTATGTGCATGTGTATATCGTGGGTACGTGTGTATCTGCACAGGTGTGTATATGCATGTGTGTGCGCGTGCATGTGTGTATGCATATGTGTGTGCATGTATCTGCACAGTTGTGTGTGCATGTATGTGCACATGTGTGTGTATGCATAGATATGTGCTTGTGTATGTGTGTACATGTGTATCTGCACAGGTGGGTGTGCATGTATATGTGCGTGTATGTGTGTGCATGCATGTGTGTGTGTGTATATGTGTGTTTGCAGAGGTGTCTGTATAGGTGATTTTGAAAAAAAAGAACATAACTAGCGTTCATATTATAATCCAGAATCCATTATGTTTTCCCTTTTTGTCTTTTTCTGCTTGAATAGAAACTGCATTTTTTTTTTACAAACAAAAAGTCGTGCTGAGTCCTTCTGATCCCAGTACCCCCAGGGCCCCTCTGCTGCCTGGCCTCCTTCCATCCTTGGGAAAAACCCAGTGGGTGCCATCTTCACCACGATGTATGTCACACCCCATGACAGTGAGTCTCACCAGGCTGTGGCCAGGGTCACAGATGCCCAAGTGCCAGGCACCCTGCGGCAGGGGTCCAGGCCGGTGTCTGAAGACCCCTTGGCAGCTATGGTGTGGGACAAGAGGAGCGGCAATGAAGGCATCTCTGCAGGGGAACCTCATCGGCCTAGTGTGGGCAGCCCCCAAGACAGAGACAAGCCTGCAGGCTAACTAGATCCCTGACGGCCCCCAAGACCCGTGTCAGGGCCAGCCCCACGGTCCAGGCTGGAGCTGGGAGGAGGGCCTCACGTGTGGGGGACAGCCAGCCCCCTGGGAGGGTGCCAGGTTGGGGGACTGGGACTGGAAGACCACCCACAGCAGAGATCCCCCGAGACTGTGAAGAAACCACTGGCAGGCACTGACCCTTCCCCTGCCCGCCACCGCCGGGACCCCCAGGAGAGCTGGGGGAGGGATGTCCCACAGGAGGTCGCAATTTCCACAGGCACTGGGCGTCCTAAATTAGCGCCTTGAGACCACTGTTCAAGTGTGTGCAGGGTCGCCTGTAGGTAGGGGAGCAGGGGGCAGGGGCACTGAGGCCAGCTTGAGTTTTATGGGCTTGGGAAAGACCTCTTCCGATGACGGAGAGACCGCTGAAGTCACAACTATGCCTGACAGACCTGCTGATTCAGAGGAATTAGTTACTTACACGTGAAGCATTTCAGCAACAGGCGCCAGATCACAAACTGGATAATTTGGGACACGCACTAAAAACAGTATTTGCTGTTCATCTGAAATTCAAATGCATCCGATGTCCTGTGTTTTATCTGACCATCTGGCCATCAGACGCAGGCAAATGGGCCCCCCTGGCAGACGCCAAGGGGCTTCAGGCCAGGCCTCCATCCACACAGCTGCTGGAATCACTCTTTGTTCAGGGCCATGAGAACCTAGAACAGACTAAATGGGTTTATAAAAGCCAGAAACAGGTCCTTGTTGCACCACAAGGTAGTGCAGTGACACATATGGCCATTACCTAGCCCACGTGCACCTTTCTGGAAAACAAAGCAAGACTGGGTGAGGGTGATTTGCCCGCCAACAGCCCCATGTCCCTGGTCCTGGGCGCCTGCAGAGATGCTCCAGATCACACACCAGAAAGCGCTGGGCGTCTCTCCAGGCCCTTCCAGAACAGTTTTTGCCTCTGGTGGGCCACATGCACAGCCAGGAGAGAAGGATCTTTCTGGTCCAAGGGTGCTTTAAAGGCAGAGGCTTCATGTCATACGGTCCTCGGAAGCACAGGCCGGATTTTCTCCACCACCTGGCTAGCCTCTGCACGGCCACACACGACACGGCCCTGTGCCAGGCAGGCGTGGGGGCCAGAGTGGCAACCCTCCAGAGCTGTTGGCTACAGGACCCACTGGTCCCCTGAGGGCAGAGAGCAGAGGACTGCACATGGACTTCTGCAGGCAACAACCCCCCCAGCACTCAGTGTTGACAGTCTGAGGGTAGGAGCACCCCAACACAGGGTTGACAGTCTGAGGGTGGGAGTTACTTGAACACGAGGATGACAGTCTGAGGGCAGGGATGCCCCAATATACTTGGGATTGACGGTCTGAGGATGGGGGCACCCCCTGAGGGTGGGGGTTCCCCAAACACTCGAGGATGATAGTCTAAGGGCAGAGATGCCCCAAATACTCAGTGTTGACAGTCTGAGGGCAGGGGCACCCCTGAATACTTGGTGTTGATAGTCTGAGGGCGGGGGTGCCCCAAACACTTGGTGTTGATAGTCTGAGGGTGGCGGTTCCCTGAACACTCAAGGATGACAGATCGAGGGCAGGGGTGCCCCAAACACTCGGTGTTAACAGTCTAAGGGCGGGGGTGCCCCAACACAGGGTTGAGAGTCTGAGGGTGGGGGTTCCCCAAACACTTGAGGATGACAGCCCGAGGGCAGGGGTTCCCCAAACACTCAGGGATGACAGTCTGAGGGCAAGGGGGCCCCTGAACACTTGGTGTTGACAGTCTGAGGGTGGGGGCACCCCAATACTCAGGGTGGACTCTCATGAGGTAGCTGGGAAAGGAAGCAGTGACCCCAGGACATGTGCTAAAACTAGGTAGGACTCCCTCTTTTGCAGCCCCTGGCAGGACCCAACGTCAGCCCCACTTGACAGGTAAATGCTGTGGTGTCTTCTGACACTCCCAGGGGGAGTCTTCCCACGTGACCCCCACACGCAATCCGGCATCTCACAGCCACGTCATGTGGCTCTCTGCATGGACCAGCATGTGACACAGTGTATGAGTTGCAGGGACTCAGAAGTTATTTCCTAAGGAAAAGTAGACCCTTCTGGAAACTTCAGGCCCTAAATCTCAGCTCCTCCCCAGGGGCTCGGCCCCACCTGAGCCCCCTGGGCAGTCTCGGGTTCCAAGGCCAATGCCACCAAATCCCAGCCCAGGAGTGAACGTCATCTGGAGGCCACTACAAAGACTGTGTTCTTCCAGGCAGGACGCACGTGGGGATTCTTGGGGTTAAAGGTGAAGCTGGAAACACGGACACAGGCCAGAAGGAGGGCATACTTGTGCTCATAAGGGTTAGGACCCCAAAACTCCAGTGCTGTTGCCTCTGGGGATTCCGACAGGGTCTGGCCCTAGCCATCAGCCAGAAAACCCCATGTTGCAAGACCAGCCGGCCCCAAGCTTGCCCAGGACGGGAGCACGGGAAAGGGCTTTGCCAGGAGGCAGAGTCCGGTGGTAAGCTGTTGCTTGGGCCAGAGAACGGCACACCCGGATGCCATCGGCTGGAGATGTTCTCAGGACACAGAGAAGCTGAGGGGGAGGCTGCTGCCGTCGCCTTCATCCCCAGAGCCCCCGTCCTCCCTCCTCTGGGACACTGGGCCGCAGCCTGGGTGACGCAAGCCCTGGGAGACTGCGCCCCCAGAGCCTGGCAGATGTCAGCATGTCCAACATGCAGGTGGTGGGTATCTCAGGCCCTGGCAGCAGGCAGGTGGCGGGGGGCACAGTCTGGGCATGAAGGGGGGCACCAGGCCTCTCCACTGGTGTCCGTGAGCCTGCGGGCCATGCTCTGCCAACTCCTGAGCCAACAAGGAGAATGCCTCCCACCTGGGAAGGTGCAGTTAAGGTGCAGGAAACATATACCAAAACGCCAAGCAATGCTTTGCCCGGACGGCTGACCCGGCTGCCGGCGGGGACGTCCACAAGAGCCCTCGAGTGGGACGTGCCATCTGAGAACCACGGTGTGTCTCTGAGTGAAATGGGGCAGAAGAAGCAGACTATTTACGGGCTGGGCTCCTGAGCTGGGCCGGGACATCTGGCCACTCCTTGCCTTTCTCTGGTGGCTCACAGAGGCCTTCTTGCCCCTGCACACCTAGGAAACCAGACACATCCCGGACTTGGACGTGGGGGCTGCCTCCTCCACGGCGACCCCCTTCATGTCGTCAGGCATCTGCCCGTCAGAGCGCCAGACGTTCAGCTCCGCGAACACGCCCGTCTCGATCATCTCCTCCTGCCAGGGAATGGGGCAGTTGCCGGTCGCGAACTCCTGGAAGAACTCGGTATCGGCTTTGTCGAAGGCCACGCCCTTGACCGTGGAGAAGGCGCCCACGTCCTGGATGTTCTTGGCATAGACTGTCCTGGAGTCTGGGACGAAGGGGGGTGTCAGCATCCCTGTGAGGAGACAGAAAACAGGGATGGGAAATGCCGAAAACAGAAGGAAACGGCCGTGTGCTCAGCGAGCAGGGCTGCCCTTCCAGGGTGTCCGAAGGCTCAGGACGGGTGTCCGGGTGCTGCACAGCACGCTGGGCGGGTGTGAGGGTCTTAGCATCCAGGCAGGATGCGCCTCCTGGGCGCCCATGGCAAAGGAACAGCCTGCTCTGGTCTGTGTCCTCACACCTGCCTCCCAGGGGGCTTCCTTGTCTGCAGGTGCAACACCTCGAACCCAGCACAGTCAGGCTGAGCATCTCGATTTCTTTCCAAAGCCGGCTTTTCTCCCAGCCCGCTCAGGAGCCAAAGTCCTTCAGTCACCAATATACAACACTAGCCACGTGACCCCCGTGGCCGCACCACCCACCCTTCCCTTCAGTGTGGGCCCGGGGCTGAGCCACCTGCCAGACCGGTGGCATGGCCTGCGGAACCCCCCGCCTCAGGCCCCAGATCTCCTGGCTCCCATCTTCCCTACACCAGCACCACCATCCAGCCACAGAGCCCCCCTCCCTGCAAAAGCAACTCCTCTCCTTTGGGCATCTGACGCTTGGGGCTCCCGTAGGGAGTCGCAGCTCACACGCCCTACCGTAGGCTTGGGGCTGGGGCTGCATCTGCACACGCTCACCTACACGTGTGTCCCACAAGGGACACCTGACAACACAGACTGACTGAAGGAACGAGGTTCTCCCAAGACGACGGCTTGAGGGATCCTGCCTTGTCTTGGATCAGGGGCTCCTTGAAAGTACAGGGTGTGGATGGGGCGCCTGGGTGGCGCAGTCGGTTAAGCGTCCGACTTCAGCCAGGTCACGATCTCGCGGTCCGTGAGTTCGAGCCCCGCGTCAGGCTCTGGGCTGATGGCTCAGAGCCTGGAGCCTGTTTCCGATTCTGTGTCTCCCTCTCTCTCTGCCCCTCCCCCGTTCATGCTCTGTCTCTCTCTGTCCCAAAAATAAATAAACGTTGAAAAAAAAAAATTTAAAAAAAAAAAAAAAAAGAAAGTACAGGGTGTGGAAACCCACAAGCACAGGTGTGGATCTTCAGTTCAAAGGTGGGCAGCACCCCAAGCATCCCACCCAACACCAGCCCGAAAAACCTCTGTGTGGACAGAGAAGTGGGGACGGTGGGTTAGTTGGGGACAGGAGGCCACGGGGCATCTCTGCTGGCATCACCGCAGAGCTCAGGAGGTGCCAACAGGGCAGGCAGAGCAAGCAAGGACCTCCCGCCGGACCTGCCCCCTGCGGCCCCCCAGATCCAAAGGCGAGAGGACAGTACCGGCCTCCAGCTGTCTCCAGTTAATGTCCTTAAAGAGGGGGTTGGCGCGGAGCCCGTCACAGGTCCCGTCTCTGAACCCCAGGCGCTTCTCAGGGTCCTTCTCCAGCAGCGCCTCGCAGAAGTCCTTGCTGGCCTGGCTGAACTTGTCCGAGTACTTGACGGGCTCGGAGAGGACCCTCTGTCTGAGCTCCTTGTTCTCTACCTGCACAGGGGATGCGCCACGTCACGTCAGGCCTGTGGAGCCCATGCAGGCCAGCACACCGCCCAGGAAGACACCAGCCCAAGGTAATGGCTGACCCTGCGTGTGTGGTCCCCGGGCCCCCCAACGGTGTTGGTCAAGGTTAGGGCGCTCTGGTTGATGCTGCGGTGCCTCTACATAACCATTCCTTACCCACTGTGAAAATGAGAAAGGTAAGAGAAAGAGCCAACTTTGCAGACAGAGCTGGCAGAGACCTCCTGACTGGGTGGAAACTGAGGGCGAGTTTGAATCCGCTTTATGGAGTATAGTTTCCACACCACAGGACCCCATTCCCAGTGACCAGGGGGCCCTACGATGACCCCAGATGCACCCCGTGCCCTTTGCAGCCCATCTTCCCCTCCCAGCTCGGCAAACGCTGGCCGTGTGCTCTCACCACACGTTAGATCCGCCTTCCTAACACTGTGCAGACACAGGCTTACTCTTCATTTGCCATCGCAGGTCTGACGCCCAGCTGGCCACGGGCCGTGGGACACACAGTGGGCCACCGTGGGCCCACCGCACACTCTGTGCCTGACTCGTCAGGCTCGCACACACGGAAAACAGGGCCTCTGGTCAGGGCCGTGGGGTCAGTGAGAGCTCTGTGCTGGGGCCCCCGCTTTGTGCGGATCCCACAGCCCTGGCTCTTCTGCGTGGTTGCAAGTCAGGAGAGAAAACGAGTTAGTAGTGATCAAGGGCAGCCGTGCAGAGACACAGAGCGGCCGGCTGTGTTAGCTGTGCGAGGAGGACTCTGCTCCTGGAAGACTGGGTGTCTCAGGACCAGGGTGACCTGGGGACGGACACGTTCGGGACCCCGGCAGAAGAAAGTGAAAGGCGTGACCTCCAGGCAGGCACGGGGCCGCCTAAATACTGCTGTTCCCACCAGGCCCTGGAGACGCCTCCTGCCCGCCCTGCCTCCTCAGCCCCGGCTCGCCACTTGCCCAGTGGCCCACCCGCCAGAAGAGGCTGGGTTTCGAGCAGGCGGCGAGGCCCCCAGATACCATCTATGGGGGACGCTGCAGTGTTTACAAATGGCAGCAGACTTGCTGGCACCACTTCCCCAACAGCATTCGCTCCTACACGTCTCTGTGACATTTTGGTGATTCTCACAGTATTTCAAACATTTTCATTATTGTTTTATTTGCTATGGTGATCAGTGATCACAACCCGCTGAGCTCCCAGTTAGCTGTAAGTATTTGTTAACTAAGGTACGTGGACTGTTTTGGACGGAAAGCCACTGAACACTCAGCAGCCTGTAGCATGTGGACATGTGACCTTTACACACACTGGGAAACCAGAAAGTTCATTTGACTTGCTTTACTGTGGCATCTGCTGTGTCATGGTGGTCTGAGCTAGACCCCGGGTGTCACTGAGGTGAGCCTGTGTTTGTGGTTTGGGTGGGTTGGGGTAACAGCACCCTGCAGACTCTGGGGCAGACGGTGCAGGAGAGAGCGTGGGGGGCCAGGGGCAGGGCACAGAGACGTGAGGCCCACTGCCCTCTATTCAGAAAGGTTGCAGTGCTGGAGGGGGCGACAGTGAGCTCGCTGGTCTGCCGTGGAAGGCAGGGGGGGGACGAGGCCGCACCCCCATCCCTTTAGACCAGCTTGGCCCCAGGTGGGCTGAGTGCTGCTCGTGGGGAGGGGGATTGGGGAGGCCCAGGCACGGCTGGTCCTAAGACACGTCTCGGTGTGGGGAGCTCCATGACACGAGGCCACCATGTCCCCTCCCCTGCCCACAAGAAGCCTAGTGCCCAAGATCTGAGCAGCACCTCCCCCCGCCACAAGCAGGGTCACCGTGGGGCAGCTGCAGGACACCTGCTCCTACGACCCCCACGAGTGGGCCATCACAGGATGACAGAGTGACCTCCTACCTTCTCCCCGCGGGCGCGGAAGGGTCCTCTGGCCGCGATCATCTCGTACAGTGTAACCCCCAGGGCAAAGTAATCCACAGAAAAGTCGTACTCCTCACCCTGCAAGAGCTCAGGGGCCATGAAACCTGCCAGGCAACAGCGCAGACTCAGATTCAGCACGTGGTGGCAATCACTCACCCGGCCCCAGTGGGCACGGAACCGATGTCCCACGTGCACGACCACAGGCTTCACACGCAGACCTTCCCTTCCGGGCTGCATGTGCAACAGCACTCCCGGCCCACGGCCAGTAAGTAGTTAGAGCCCCCAGGTGTCACAACCCAAACTCTCTGGACACTGCCAAGTATCCCCTCCCGGCAGAACTGCCCCTGCTTGAGAACCACTGCCGTCCACATCACATGAGCTGTGAGGCCCCATCTTCCCTGTGGCACACCACAGCAGATGAGCAGAGTGATGGTCCCTCAGAACCACAGCAGACAGACAGAGTGACTGGTCCCTGAGACCACAGCAGAGTGATGGTCCCTGAACACAGCAGACAGAGAGGCGGTCCCTGAGACCACAGCAGACAGACAGAGAGGTGGTCCCTGAGACCACAGCACACAGACAGTAACAGTCCTCACTTGCCACTCAGGTACAAGTGTGACCTGTGGAGTGGTGGGTGTGTGTGGTCAGAGATAGGCACTACCCGTTGATTCTGGAAAAGGGCACAAAAGGACAGAGTGAGGCCCAGATGTTCCAAATCCAGATGCCTACCACTGCCCCACCTGTTCCCATGTCAGGCCAGCCACATTTGGGAAGTTGGGGCCACGTGGGGGAGCCCCACATTGTGAAGGTCCACATCCCTGAAAGCAAGCTCTGGGCCTCCACTCCCTACCTGCCACTGTACAGAAGCCAGCCAGCACATGGGAAGGGTGGACAGGCCAGTTTCTGGGACCCACGGTCCACTCCCCGGGGACCAGGGGTCGGTGCTATGGTCTAGGTGCAGGTGGCTTCTGTTCCTGACCGCTTCAGACATTCCAAGGGAAGCAAAGCTAATGTGTCTGTTGATTTCCTGTCCCTCCAGGCCCTCAGTATACCATGTTCATGGCCAGGTTCCAATAGGTGGTGTGCTCAGCAAGGCGGCCAAGCTGATATGACCAGAGATTCACCTGTTCCTGATAGGTTACAGGAGTCAAATCCCACAGACCCTCCGGGACCTGACACCCCTTCACCCCTTTGTAGGTCCTGCTTTTCAGGAACTGAAAAGACTCCAGACTGCTCAAATGCTATAAGAAAGATGTGTTTCACTGGCCACAACTTCTAGGTTGAAACAAGGTCTAGGAGAAAGGCCAGCCAGGCCACAGGGAGAGGATCAATTTCTGAGCAAACACCCCAGTGGTGCCTCTGCTCTGCTTCCCAACTTGGTCTGGGTGACACATCGTTTTGTATCCCCAGGACCTATGTGGCATCCGGGAAAGAGCAAGCACCAGTGAACATTTGTCACCTGAATGCACAGGTGAGTGAGTGAGTGAGTGAATGAGTGAGTGAGTGGGCAAATGAATGAATGAATGAGTGAACACTCCACTGTCTAGTTACTAATTCTTCCCCGCGTTGACCCAGCCCCGCGTCCATGGGGTCGGAGGGCACGCTCACATCTCCTCCACGCAGGGGTCACAGCCTGCTGACTGCGGCCATAGCAGGCAGGGTGCAGAGTGGCTGCTGGGGAGGACCCAGCAGGCGTCACCCCAAGCTCCACGGTAACCTCTGCTGGGCCTCTTTGTGGGTCACACCCTGCCCCTGCCCCCAAAGGCACAGAAGACAAGACCCTCTGCTCAGAGAAGGGCCGCGGCCACAGGAAAGCCTGCGGGGCCCTCTGCTGGCCGGCGGGGCCCTCACACATGGGCCTGCATACCACCAGGGCCTGGAGTCAGACCACTTGGAATCCAGCCTGCGGTGCCTTATTCTCCACAGCCTTCTCCTAACGATTTGAATCACCCCAAAATATGTGGGGTGTTTCCACTCACACACTCACACTCAGGGCTGGAACTTCATAGACTCTGGCCAAGGACCTGGAAAACTCAAGATAGGACCTTCCCTAAACAAAGCCACAGGTGAGGACAGACCCACTGTGGCAGCTCCTCTCCAAAGCCAGATCAACCCAGGAGAGGATCTGCTGAGGGTCCCTGGACCTTTCGGGACAGGGTGGGGCAGGGGGCTGACCCTCAGGTGCCCCTGGCCTGCCGGCACTGAGCTCCCCCTGCAGCTTGGGCAGCTGTGCTATGCCCGCCCCGCCCCTGTTCCCCTGTTCCCAGGGTCTCCTGGGTTCTCTGCAGGCCTGGGCTGGGGGACATGGGGGAGCAGCAGAATGTGTTGTGCACTGCACACACATACACACGCGCACACAGTGCACACACACTCATACACAAGCAAACACGGACACACATGTGCGTGCGCACATACACAGCCGCGCACACACACAGGACGAGGGCAGCCCCCTCCCCTGAGGCCACCCTGCCTGCCTCACACCCTACCCAGGGCTTCCTTGGACAGCAAAGGCCCTGGTCACACTGCGGTGGGGGCTGGGTACCCCTCGGGGCTCTCCCAGGCTGCCCGCCTCGGTGGGGGTGCAGCCGGTGATCCACTGAGCACAGACCCTCAGGGCTCCAGCCAACATGGTCGGGCTCCCCTCCAGACAAACACATTCTGCTGATGTCCGGAAAGCCACTGAAGGCAGAAGCTTCTATCTCAGAGGGTGTGACACGTCCGGACCAGCAGGCGGGAGGGGTCATCCCTGCGGTGGGTGCAGCTCTCGAGCTGCCGGGCGTGCCTGCTGGCCAGGCCCCGTGGTTTTGCTATTCACTATGACAGATGGGGGCCCCCACGAACCCCTAGGGCCTCAGCCCCCACCCTCGCTCTCAGGTGCTAACCTGGGGTTCCTGCATAGCCCTTGGTCTTGGTCTGCCCGTCCTTCAGCTCCACGGCCAGCCCAAGGTCAGATATTCGGATATTACCTGAAAGCAAACATGGACTGAGGTCACACGCAGCTCCACAGAACAAAGGCGCCTGGTGTTCCCAAGCCTGCAGGAGCCAAGGGCAGCCTCTGCCCACATGCGCACACACACACAAGGGCACACATGCGCCCACGGGCACACACTCGCAGCACGGGCCCACCCCAGGGCGCCGAGGCCAGACTGCAGGGGCCCCAGCAGATCTGCGGCTGTGAGTGGGGGCACAATCCACCCAAACCCCATTTTGAGAATGCCCATGTTTGCATGACTTGGTGACACAAAGGGAGGGTATCTAAGGGACATGAAGGAAACCTAGATCTCAATGTCACTTTCTGATGACAATCCCATAAAAGGCAGAACGAGTGACAGACTGAGGATTTATGATCAGGAACAAAATGTTAACCCTTCACCAAGAGTTCCACAGTTAACTCCTGAGTTAACTCCCTATAATGCTTGGTGCCTAATTATGTACCAAATTTCAACTAAATCCATCAAAAACTTTAGAGACAATTGTGCAAAATGTGTGAAATGAACAACAAACTTAAGATGCCTTTGGTGCCGTTTAAAGTTATAACACTCATCAAAACCGGCCCATCTCCCTACCAATGACCTGTTGGGCCACAGAGGAGAGTCTGGTGAGGGGGGGTCTGGAGGGGAAGTCAGGAGGGAGATACTGGGAAGGGGGAGGGCGGGAGGGGAGGGAGGCCACCTCACCGTCATCATCCAGAAGTACGTTCTCAGGCTTGAGGTCTCGGTAGACGATGTCCCTCTGATGTAGGTGCTCCAGGCCGCTGACAATCTGGGCTATGTAGAACACGGCACGTGGCTCCTGGAAGCCAGGGCTCTCCTCGTTCACGTTGTAGATGTGGTATCTGGGGGCAGACCACGCAGATGCCCATGCTTCTCCGGCACAACAACGTGCCCCCAGTTTCCATAGGAAGTAAGATCTCAGGAAACAGTGAGAGCCTCAAAATCCTGTTTTGTGTTGGCAAAGCGGTCATTGTGGGGCCTCGGCACCAGCCCTCAGAGCCTGCAGTGCCACCGCCATGGGGAAGAGCAGACAGAAGAGTGCACGGCTGTCCCTGCCTCTCCCACACTGGCCTGCAAAGCTGGAAATGGACCCCAAAGCCATCTCACCCGTGCCAGCCAAGGGAGGAAGGGCAGAGGGCACTGAAGGAAGCCTGTGTGAGCGGCCTGAGGACTCAATATGGCGCCCCGGCAAGCGTGGCAGCCACCTCACCAAGCCCACGCACGCAGACTCCTGGTGGGCCTGCGGGACGGTCTCCTTCCTGCCTCCCCCCTCCCCATCTTTCCACTATCACGTCCTATGCAGAAGCAAGACCTGACGACCTACCGATAAAAGGAAACAAACTATTTATACCAGATAGCAACCAGGGAGAGGCAGACTCAGAAAACAAGAGAGGAAACCCCACGTGAGCCAGACCATGAGAAAGCCAGGACAACAAACTAAATGGCGTTTACATTGCACTGGTATCATAATATAGCGTAGTGCACAGAGTAGTATAACGTAGTGTAGTGAAGTATAGTACAGAACAGCACGGCATTGAATAACGTAGCGTAACGTAGCGTAACGTAGCGTGGTACAGCGTGACGTGTGTAGTATGATGTAGCGTGGGAGAGTTAAGCAAGCATAACGGAGTAATGGAGTATAATGTAGGATGGTGCGGTGTGGTGTGGTATTGTGTAGTGTGGTGTAATACAGTATGGTGTGGTCGTGTACTGTGGCATATGCAGCGTAGTACAGTGTAGCATAGTGTGGCACAGTAGAGTACGGTATGGTGTAGCATAGAGTAGTATAGTGGCGTAGAGAGCTGCACGGTGTAGTATGGTGTAGTGTAGTGTAGTGTAGAAGGTGTCGTGTGTAGTGTAGCGTAATACAGAGTAGCATAGTATGGCGTGGCATGTTATGGCACAGTGTGGTATACGGTAGTGTAGCAAAGAATGACATGGCAGTATAGTGTAGTGTGGCATGGTGCGGTGCGGGATGGCATAGTGCGACGTAGTATAGTATAATATAGAGCGGTGTAGTATGGCATATTATGGCATGGTGGGGCATAGTGTAGTATAGTATAGTACAGTGAGACGTATCATATCATGTAGCAGGTTGTGGTCTAATATACTGTGGTATAATATAGTCGAGTATAGCGTAGCACAGTATAATATCATGCAGTGTAGTTCAGTGTCATATAGAATGGTATGGCGTGTATCATACTACCGTGCAGTATGGGACAGTGTAGTATGGTGTAGTCTGGTCTAGT
Organism: Lynx canadensis; assembly: GCF_007474595.2. Taxonomy (NCBI): domain Eukaryota; kingdom Metazoa; phylum Chordata; class Mammalia; order Carnivora; family Felidae; genus Lynx; species Lynx canadensis. The sequence goes on along the minus strand of NC_044303.2, from coordinate 82,469,290 downwards.
GTGGTTTAGTCTAGGGTAGAGTTGGGTTGTTTAGTACGGCACGGTACAGTGTCACGTAGCGTGGTATGTTATGGGAGTCTAGCGCAGCGCAGTCTAGTACGGCATAGTGTCGTAGTATGGTGCAGTGTGCTGTAGTGTAGTATGGTGTAGCGTGGTACAATAGCACATAGTGTGGCACGGTGCGGTGTAGTGCGGTACACGGCAGCGTAGTGTGATGCAATACAGTATAGTAGAGCAGCACAGCAAAGTCGAGGGCGGTGTGCTGTAATATAGTATAGCATAGGGTAGTATGGCATCGTATAGTACCGTGTAGAGTAGTACAGTGTGGCATAGTGTGGTGTAGCACAGGACAACGTAGAGTAGTATAGTGTAGCGCGGGGTACCATGGCATAGCATAGGACAGCATAGTGTAGTATAGTGTAGCACAGGACAGCGTGGTGTAACGTGGTGTAGGACGGTGTAGTAGAGGATGGTGTGGTGTGTCCAGTCCAGTCCAGTCCCGTGTAGAGCAATGAGCTTAGGACAGTGCGATGTCATACAGTAGAGTGCAGTACAGCACAATGTCATGACCTTCTCTGCGCTTTCAGTCACGTTGCCTGTACTTCCTCTTCCGTGTGGCCTCACACGGGTTCCTTACTCAAGGCTCAGAATCCGCACCCGGGAAATGCGGCCGGCAAACACCTGACAGAGCTTCAGTGGCGACAAATCCAGCAGGAAGAATGAAGGCAGAGGGCTTGCAGGCAACACCAAGAGCGATGGCCCTGTTTGTGTGCCACATGACTCTCCCGCAGGTGTGTGGCAGTATTAACTTACTCCCCACAAGGCCCTGAGAACACTAGTGTTATTCTTCATCCCCGTTTTACAGACCAGCATGCTGAGGCAAGAGCGGGCAGGTTGCCCGACTTGCATCTGGGTCTTTCCCCACCGAGGGCCAGTGGTCTGACTTCCCACGGGAGCCCAGAGCCAAGCTGTCAGGCCTTCGGCAAGTCCAGGCACCAGACACGCTGAGAGCAAAGCCACAGCTCCTGAAGTCGGCCACGTCGTGTTTCCGTCTCTGCTGCCGTCCCCAAGAGCAGGGCCCTCGCTCACCTTCCATTCATCTGTCCCCCCAACGAGTGCTTGACCCACGGCACCTGTGCCCCACGCCCGCCGCCACACAAACCCCACGTCCACCGGCAACTAGAGAGCCGTGGGCCACCTCCCCACAACCCCGCGTTTCACCGCTTGGAGAGTCGGCAACCAGGGGCCAGAGAGGAGCATATTGATGGGGGGCAGGACTTCTCCTCGGGTGTTAGCATATTCTGTGCAGGTGGGACAGCCCCCAGGGCCCCAGGGCCCCTTCTCCAAGCCTGCCCCCTGCTTACCTCAGGTCGCCTCCGTTCATGATAGTTATCACCAGACAGAGGTCGGTTTTGGTTTCAAATGCATACGCCAGCGAGACTATAAACCTGCTGTGTACCTTTGCTAGAATCTTCTTCTCTACCATAGCACCCTGAAAAACAAGATCTCGAATAAGTACCCAGGTTTAAGCGGGAATGTGATGTCACCATAGAAGCCCAAGCCCCACAAGCCAGAAAACAGAAACAGAGTTACAAACGCATTTGAAGCAGCTTGCGCAACACAAAGCAACCACAAGTAACCTACACACGTGTCTCACTCGCCCCATCCCCAGAGACAAAGTCCAGAGGACTCAGGCTTCCTGGAGCCTCCGGGAGGAGGCGGGAGTCAGACAGCCAGCCTTAAAAACGCCAGGTGAGGATCCCGCATGTCTGTGGCTGCCTGTTCGAGGCTTTCCTTCCAGTGCTTCCTTATGTCCAACCGGCTCGCCCCCTGCCACCCTGCCCTCCTCGCCGGGCCACGGGGCAGCGGACGGCTGGGCACCCACCCTCGTCTGTTCATTTTCTGTCTTCATTTTCAAACCTCACGATGTGCACTTAGAATGTCTTTTAAAGTTGTATTTGGGCAAGGAAAGCAGAGTTCCTTTTCCAAGGAGGTGCCCTCGATGGTTCAGGAGGCCCCTCTGCACCCACGCTGCGTGGACAGGTTCTGGGTTTGTCCTGCCGAGTGTTAAGTTCAGTGAGGACCCTGAACTTGGGACAGAAGACACTGTCGGGTGAGACCACGCCTGCTTGCTCCCACAGCCCCAAGTGGGGAGTGCTGGCAAGAAACGCAGTCACCCTTGGTGGCTGCTGTTTACCCCAAAAAGCTGTGTCTGTTCTATGCAGCGGGAGAGGATGGGAACCCAGCGCAACAGGAGATGAGCTCAGCTTTCCCTGTCCTCCCTACAGGGAGTCTGACCCGAGCTGGGAACAGCAGACCCCAAGCGGCAACCCGCCATACCGTTGGCTCACCTGAGCCAGGAAAACATTCTAGTAACTGCCAGCTCTGGCTGGACCCCCCATGTGCTCCGTCAGGGCCCAAGTCAGGGCCCGAAGAGCCCCAGAAAGCCAGATTATGGGTCAACAGCCTCCCTCCAACACCAGCTCCTATGTTTCATGGTGTTGGTGAAAACAAGAAGGCCAGCGGGATGCACGGTGCAGTCCACACCAACAACACAAAGCCCCCCTCTGAGGAGGGACCACGGCAACTCGCGTGTGTGTGCAGAGAGCTGGGGCCAGTGGCTCAGAGCGGCCACACCGAGGCCCGGGCCAGAGGGGGCCTGTGCTCCGCTTGGGGCGAGAAGGCTGCCCACAGGGAGGGCCCAGCGTCCCATGTGGGGCTGGACGTGGTCCCAGGTGGCCCCCTGCAGGTCTCGGGGCGCTCCCTCCTGCCCGATGTGAGCGGCCGGCTGCCCACCTGGTACCCCTTCCTTTTCTTGAGTCTCTTTTTGTTGAGCTTCTTACACGCATACAACTTGCCGGTGGCCTTCATCTGGCACGCAGACACCTCCCCGAAGCCGCCTTTCCCCAGGACCCTGAAGTCCAGAAACCAGTCCTCCCCGGTGGGCTGGGCCTCCAGCCACTTCCACTGCAGGAAGCGCTGGAAGTGCAGGCTGTCCAGGTACTCCTGGAAGGGCGCCTGGCTCAGGTACACCAGGGTCTCCTGCAGCAGGGGCCGGAAGAGCCCGTCCCCGCCCGCCACGGGCCCCTCCCGGGCCTGCGCCACGGTCCCCTCGTCCAGGAAGCTGCAGAAGAGTTCGGCCTGGGGGTCCAGGTACGCAGCCAGGATGGCGCGAGCCTTCTGTGGCCGGAGGTCATCGTCAGCGGTGTCGTAGTCCTCGATGTCCTTCCAAAGCTCCAGAGCCGGCGCATGCCTCTGGTCGGCCCCCAGGAACTGCTGGAACAGCCGCTTGCCGATGGGCTGCTCTGAGCACACACTCAGGAACGCCAGGTCCAGGCTCTCCCGGAGACCCTGGCACTTGGACAGTGGGGGCAGCTTCAGCTTGGCCAGGTACTTCCTGTCCCGAGAGGATGGGCCGCTGCTCCCATCAAAGCTGCCCCGGGCAGCGATGAAGGCTGAGTTGGCCACCACCGTCTCCAGGGACCCGAAATCCATCCTGGCGCTGGCCTCCCACCGCGTCAGGCACGAGGGGCCTGACCTGCCGCCCCGGGTCCGTGCCCCCTGCCCTCCCCAGATGGCAGGCGTCCCAGCAGGTGCAAGGGTGACTAGAGGCCGTGCCAGGAGCCCAGGGGACCCAGCTGACGCAGCTCTGGCCAAATCCCAGCCCGGGGTCACAGAGCAGGTGCCAGAAAAAGACAATCCCCTAAGCGGCTTCCAGTCGGATTAGACGGCCCGTCCTCAGGGCTCCCTCCTCCTGAGGGCCCGACAGAAAGGACAAACCCGGGCCCCGTTGCGTCTGGCTGAAGCTGCCCTCAGCCTAGGCAGGCGGGGACACGTTTGTTTTCTCTAGACGACAGGAGACCAAACAGAAGGCAGAGGGGCCCAGGAGAAACCCTGATTTAGTAAAGATGGCCGGTGGTTTTCCCACTATATTTCATTTTTGTCTTAAAAAAAAAAGCAAGTGGGAAGAAAAACAGGTGATCATAGAAATTCACGTAGAAAAGGCAGTGAGAGCTCACAGGAGAACAGCCTCCTGGGGTGTCCATGGTTCCCCGCTGGCAGGGCAACTGTGGCTGTGTGGGGACCGGGCCTGACACGGACAGAAGCCTGCCCCCAGGTCACCTGCCAGCTCTGAGACCTAAGGTAACCCCGGCACCTGCCCAGGGATCAGCTCCACATCTGCTCCCTCCCCTCTCCTGGGCTGTGCCAGCAAAGCAGAATGCCTGTAGAAGCTTCAGGTGAGGTGAGGACCGAAGCAGGAGACCCCAGCTACACCCAGGGCTGAGGCCCCACACAGAAACAGGAGTGAGAGCGGGGTGCAGAGGCCAGCAGCACACCTGGGGGATCCTGGGGCACAAACCTGGGGGACATCTGGGACACACCTAGAGACATACCTGGGGGGACACACTGGGCCACATACCTAGGGGACGTCTGGAACACACCTGGAGGACACACCTGGGGGACACATCTGGGGGGCATCAGGACACACCTGGAGGTGTCCCACACACCTGGGACACACACCTGGGGACACACCTAGGGGACCCTGGGGCACATACGTGGGGGACATCTGAGACATACCTTGAGGACACACCTGGGACACACTTGGGGCACACATCTGGGCACACACCCGGGGGACATGTGGGACACACCTAGGGGACACACCTGGGAGACACAACTGGGGGACAACTGGGGGGCATCTAGGGGACATCTGGTACACACCTGGAGGTGTCCCACACACCTCAGCACACCTGGGGCACACATCTGGAGGACACACCTGGGGAACACAGCTGGTACACACCTAGGGGACACACCTGGGGCACACACCTGGGGCACACACCTGGGGGACATCTGGGACACAACTGGAGGACACACCTGGGGGACACAGGGACATCTAGGAGACACCTGGGGCACATCTGGGGATGCCAGGCCCAACAGAAGTGTCAGATTTGCCAAGGCATGGCCTTGTCTATCCAGTACACAACAGGTACTCAGTAAACGTGTGGGGAAGAAAAGGAACCAATTGGGGTTGGTTATAGTTTAAAGAGGGGAGGAAGTGAGGGGTTGCAGAAACAGGAATGCCTGAGCCCAGGGGCCAGGTTGCCCAGCCCACCCCCTGTTCCTCCGGGGAGAAGAGGATGTTTGGGAGAGGGGTGTGGGTGAAAGGCAGGGGAGGCAGAAGTGAGGACTTGTGTATGAGCAGAGTCCCCTGCCTTTAACCCCTCCCTGCCTACCCGGCAGGGTTCAAAGGACAGGGGTCACACTGCCTACCACACTTCCCAATCATGCCAGGCACACCAATCGCCTGGAGACCTTGCCAAAACAGACTCCGCTTCAGCGGCCTGGGGGTGGGGCTGCGACTGTGCGCCTCTTCTAAGCTGCTCGGGAATGCAGTGGGCACGTCAGCGTGGTCCGCTCTGCTCCGGCACCCTCCTCCCCGTCACTGTACATGAGACACAGAACAGATGATAGGCTTGGAACTGAGTAAACGGAGCCTCGACTTTATTCTTTTTCAAAAATATTTTTCAAAAAACAATTTTTAAAACTAAGTATTCAAAACATGGAAGAAAATATTCCACTTCCTTTGCCTTTCTATAGAAGTCTTACAGTAGTCTTCTCTGTATCTACACAAAAAAATCTAGTTCGGACCTTGATAGGAATTAAACCTACATGTCAATCTGGGGAGAACTGACATCTTTACTACACTGAATCTTCCAACCTATGAATGTAATCTGTAACCTGTCTTCCCTCACCATCATGAACATTTGAGCACACAAGTTCTGTACGTGTTGTATTGGATTAACACCTAAATATTCCTGTTTGTTTTGAGCAAATGTCAATCATAGTGTCGTTTGGGACCCATGTGCTCATTGCTAGTAAATGAAACACAGTTGATTGGGGGGCGTTAACCTCATAGACTTTGCCTTGCTGAACTCATGTATTCTAGATTTTTTACAGAGTCTTTGGAATTTTCTACACATACAATCCTGTTGTCTGAAAATAAGGACCTTCATTTCTTCCTTTCTAGTCTGTTGCCTTTTCTTTTCTTGTTTATTCCACTAGCTGGAACACACGCCCAGCACAAGGCTGACACAGAGAAATGAGCGCAGAAGTCCATGCCTCATTATTGATCTTGGGGTAGACACCAGTCCTTCACCGCTAGAGAGGATGTTGGCTGTAGAGATTCTGTCAATGCTTTTAATGAAATTTCTGTCTATTCCTAGTCTGCTGAGAGTTTTTATCATAAATGAATGTTGAATTTTGTCAAGTGTTTTTTCTGCATCAGCTGGTATGATCACAGGATTTTTCTTCTTTGGCTTGTTAATGTGGGGTTTTACACTGACTGATTGTTTAATATCGAACCAGCTCCGCATCTCTAGAATATATCCCCCTTGGTCATGGTGTTTAATGCTTTTTATACATTGTTGGGTTCAATTTGTCAATAGTTGGTTAAGGAATTTTGTGTCTATATTTGTGAGGGATTTGGTCTGTAGTTGTTTTTGTTTCTTGAGCTGGCTTTGGTTTTGGTGAAGGGCATGCTGGTCTCATAAATCAGGTGGGGAAGTCCCCTTCTATTTTCCAAATGATACAGTACACAATTTGTGCTACTTCATTACCTGTTTGGTAGAATTCTCCAGTGAAACCATCAGGGCCTGAAGGGTTTTTTTGTTGTTGGGAGACCTTACATTATAAATTCAGTTTCCTTAATAGTTATAGGGCGATTCAAATTCTCTATTTCAAATGGGACAAGGTGTGTTTTTTGAGGAAGTGGCCAATTTCATCTAAGTTGTTGAGTTTACGTGCATAAAGTTGTGTGTGGCATTTCCTCTTTATGTCTGAAGGGTCTGTAGTAATATCTCATTTTATCTATCCTTAATTTGGTTATTTATGTCTATTCTCTTGCTATAGATTTGTCAATTTTATTGACTTTTCAAAGAACCAGCTCTTTCACTGATTTTCCCTTTTGCTTTTGTTTTTAATTTCATTGATTTCTGATCTTAGCTTTTATTTCTTCCTTCTGCTTGCTTTCCCTGCCTCTTTTTCTAAATTTTCCAAGTGGAAACTGAGATTATTAATTTAAGACTCTCTCTCTTTTCTGATACATGCATTTGGAACTATAAATTCTTTTTTTTAAGTTTATTTATTTGTTTTTGAGAGAGACAGAGGCAGCTTGAGTGGGGGAGGGGCAGAGAGAAAGGAAGAGACTCTCCAGAAGGCTCTGTGCTGTCAGCATGGAGCTCAACATGGTGCTCGAACCCATGAAACCACGAGATCATGACCTGAGCTGAAAGCAAGAGTCAGATGCTTAACCGACTGAGACACCCAGGAGCCCCTAAATTCTCCTTTTAACACTGCATTAGCTGCATCCCACAAATTTTAATGTTCTATTTTTGTCTTCATCAGTCCTAAGTTTTCTAAATTTCCCTCAAGACTTCCTTTTGACTTAGGAATTCTTTGAAATGTGATTTAGTTTTCACATGTTTGAGGATTCTCCTGTTATCTTTGTGTTATTTGTTTCTAGTTTGATTGTATCATGGTTGGAGGACACACTGCATGGTTTCAATTCTCTTAACTTTGTGGAGCTTTGTTTAATGGCTCAGGATATGCTCTATTCTGGTATATGTTCCAAGATCACTTAAAAAGAAAGTGTATTCTGTTGTGCTTGGGTGGGCTAGTCTACAAATGTCAATGGCATCCTGTTAATTGACAATATTGTTGAATTCTTCTATATCCTTGCTGATTTTCTATTTAGCTATTCTATCAATTATCGAGAGAGAACTGTTGAAGCCAGTTTTATTAGTTTGCTTTGCACATTTTGCATCTCTCTTATTTGGCGCATACACATTTAGGATTGCTATATCTTCTTGATGATTGACCCTTTATCATTACGTAATGTCTCCTGTAATTTTCTCTGCTCTGAAGTTATATGATATTAATATAACCACACCTTCATTTGATTAGTATTTATTTGCATGATGTATCTTTTTTCATCCTTTTGTGTTCAACCTGCCTATATCATTCTATTTGAGATAAGCTTCTACTAGACAGCCTATATTTGGGTCTGTTTTTAAATCTACTCTGTCAGTCTCTGTTTTGTTTTGTTTTTGACTGATGTATTTATAGCATTTACATTTAATGTAATTGTTGATGAGGTCTGGCATTTTTCCTGTGGGTTACTTTGAAAAATTTTTAGGATTCGATTTTGATTTATCTATAGTATTTTTACGTGTATCTCTTTATGCATATTTTTATTGGTTGCTGTTGGTATCATATGTACATAATTTATCACATTCTATTGCTGTCACTTTAGCAGTTCAAGTGAAGTACAGAAATATCACATCTCTTTATCCTTTCCTGTTTATAATTACCTTAATTATTTCATCTACATACATTTAGAACAATATCAGGCAATGTTATGGTTTTTGTTTCAACCATCAAACATAATTTAGAAAATTCAAGAAGAGGGGTTCAGATGGTTAAGCGTCTGACACTTGGTTTTAGCTCAGGTCATGATTTCACGGTTTGTGAGTTCAAGCCCCTCTTTGGGTTCTGTGCTGACAGTGCGGGGCTTGCTTGGGACTCTCTCTCTCCTTCTCTCTCTGCCCCTCTCCCACTCAAGCATGCATATGCTCTCTCTCAAAATGAATAAATTATTAAAAAAGAGAAAAGGAAATTCAAGAAGAAAAGGAGAGCTTATAGTATTTGCCCATGTTTCGCTTACCATGTTATTTCATCCTTCCTAATGCTCCCATATTCTTTCAACACCGTCTTTCTGTTTCGAGAACTTCCTTTAGCCATACTTTTAGGATAAGTCTGCTGCTGACAAATTATCTTCCTTTCCTTTTCCTTCATTTGAGAATGTTGGGGCCCCTTCTTCCCTGCTATTTGTGCTGGGTTCAGGATCTGGGTAACAGATCTCTTCTTTCAGCATCTAAATATATTTTGCAGCTTCCTTCTGACTCTGTTTCTGAAGAGTAATCTTTTGTAATTCAAATGTTTTTTCTCTGGCTGCTTTCTTGATTTTTGTGTGTGTATGTTTTCAATGTTCAGAAGCTTAATCATGATGCACTGTGGATCTGGGGAGTTACCCTATTCGGATTTCACTCGGCTTTGTGAACACACAGGTTTATATCTTTTGCTGTGTTTGGGAGTTTTCAGCCCTGTCCTCTTTCTTCTCTCCTTCCAGAACTCTGATGGCACAGATGTTACATCTCCGTTAGTCCCCAGGTCCCTGAGGCACTGAACATCTTTTTCCTACTGTTCAGATCACGTAATTTCTATTATTTTTTCTTCCATGTCACTGATTTCTTTCCTCTGTCCCCTCCTTTATGCAGCTGAATCCATTCATTGAGCTTTTTATGTTCATTATTGTATTTTTTATATTTCCATTGGTTCTTCTTTGTATCTTCTGTTTCTTTTTAAAATTTTTTTTTTCAACGTTTATTTATTTTTGGGACAGAGAGAGACAGAGCATGAACGGGGGAGGGGCAGAGAGAGAGGGAGACACAGAATCGGAAACAGGCTCCAGGCTCTGAGCCATCAGCCCAGAGCCCGACGCGGGGCTCGAACTCCCGGACCGCGAGATCGTGACCTGGCTGAAGTCGGACGCTTAACCGACTGCGCCACCCAGGCGCCCCTGTATCTTCTGTTTCTTTCCTTAAACTTTCTTTTTGTTGAGACTATTTTTTTCTTTGTTTCACAGGTTTATGATTGCTCCCTCAAGCATTTTTATCACAACTGCCTTAAAATCTCTGATTCCAACAGCCTTATCACTTTGATATTGGCACCCTTTGATTGCCTTGTTTTAATTCATTTTGAAATCTTCCTGGTTCTTGACTAAAATACATGATTATCAGTTGAAACCTGGACATTTTCCTATCATTTAATCCTTCAGTTTTAGCTGGCTTTTTTTTTATTCCACCCCAGCAGCAGAAGGGGGTGGGCCCCACCTCTTTTCTGCCAGGTGGGGGAGAAGTCTGGGCTCCCCACATCGTCTGGAGCCCGCTCTTTGTGGGGCATCTGTCGCATGTTCTCAGAGCATGCTGTGTGGGAGCCTCCCTCCCCTGCCTCTCCTCCCCGCAGGCACACATCCGGAGGGCACTGTGATCATGTGTGTGCAGTTCAGCCCACACTTTCCCACATCTGGGACTCCAGAGACTAAATGTGGATGGTTTCTTTCAACAACTTCTGGAAAGGATTCACTTCTTGCTCATTTCAAGGACATGTCTATACTTCCCAGGTGAGGGTGGCATTTATTCTGTGGGGACGGTCGCTTCTCTGTCTTCAGGCCCCGGCGGCTGGGGTCCCAGGCCCATGGGCCGTGGGCAATTAGCAACCTAACGTCACTGTGTCTTACTGACCTGAAATCCCCAAGTTGTGAATGAGAACAGCGTACGAAAGACACACAGATTTGGTCCATTAAAAAATTATGAGTCCAAGCTAAAATGGTGCTACTCCATCTGAATCTTTGGGGGCTCATTTTGCTAACAAACGAAATCATGTTAAAATAAGTCAGAACAACTGAAAAGAGCACTTTTCATTATTCTTCTTCCAAATGAAACGGTCAAATTTGGCCACAAATGTCCCCTCAGAGGGAAAACCTAGAGGGGACAGCAAATGAAATCCTAGGTCCTTGGGTACAATACCTGTTATTTTAATCAGGCTTTGACTTGGATATTTGTGAAAAGTCTTCTGTGGTACATTTGTCTCATGGCAGCGGTAGGTACCCCGGTGAGCAGATGTCACGGCCCCAGCTACATAAACCGCCAAGGTCTCCTGCCTCTGGTCCTGCGTCAGGGTGTTCAGGGGGCCTGCAGCCCTCTGGGCGGTCAGGCCGCCTTGGCAGGTCAGCTCACTCAGAAACTCGGCCCTGGGACAGGCGGCAGGAATCTACGGCCCGGTAATTCCAACGTGCTGTCAGCCCACGCGTGCCCTGGACATCACCGGGGTCCTAAAGCCACAGGCACAGTCCACCAGGAGCCCCCGCTGGGTCAGAATCTGCATTTCAACAAGGTGCCAGGGGCCAGAGCAGACAAGGACTCGGCCAAGGACATCCAGAGAGGAGGGGTGGCGAGGTGAGGAGGCATCTGATAGCCACTGTGTTTGGATAGCAAGGCGTGATCACGCCCTGGTTCTTTCCCCCGAGACTTGACCTTCAGGGGAGGAGACTATAAAACCCACAGGCCACCTTTCTCCCCTCAGGCCAGGTGTGGGGAGCTCCCTGATCCGCAGGGGCGATGGCGGCGCTGCAGGAGAAGAAGTCATGCAGCCAGCGGATGGAGGAGTTTCAGCGCTACTGCTGGAACCCGGACACCGGGCAGATGCTGGGCCGGACGCTGTCGCGGTGGGGTGTGTGCCCACGGGGACGGGGACATGGTGGGGTGGGGAGTGTGCCCGCGGGGATGGGGACGTGGTGGGGTGGGGGGTGTGCCCGCGGGGACGGGGACGCTGTGCCGCCCAGGCACCCAGGACCCAGGAGGCTGCCTGTCTCCAACCAGATAACCCAAAGGCCCATTTTGGCTCCAACGCCCCCCTGACAAAGTGGGATCATCTGAGAGCTGGCCGCAAAGGTTCAGCCACAGACTTGAGAACAGCATTTTTAAAGCTATGCTCCTAAAACTTAACGATTTTTATTTTTTTATTTAAAAAACTTTTTTTCATGTTTATTTATTTATTCTGAGAGTGAGACATAGCACAAGTGGGGAGGGGCAGAGAGAGGGAGACACAGAATCCGAACAGGCTCTGGGCTCTGAGCTGCCAGCACAGAGCTTGACGGACAGTTCGAACCCACGAACCGTGAGATCGTGACCTGAGATGAAACTAAGCCAGATGCTTAACTGACTGAGCCACCCAAGCGCCCCAAAGTTATGATTTTTAAAGACTGCTAAGGGGTACGGAGCACCTCTTGGGTGAGGAGAACGCTCTAGAACCTGACAGACGTGATGGTTGCACAGCACTGTGTGTGAATGCACTGTGAACACCACTGCCTTGTGCACTGAGGTGGTTAAACCTGCGGCTTTACACTGCACACCCCCCTCCCTGCAGTTTGGATCAGCCTCTACTACGTGGCCTTCTACGTGGTGATGACCGCAATCTTTGCTCTGTGCATTTACACACTCATGTGCACAATCGACCCGTACACACCTGACTACCAAGACCAGCTAAAGTCACCAGGTAAGGGGGGCTCATGCCCGGACCCCAGACCCAGTGCGTCAGGCCACATGCAGTCCGGGAGCCCCGGGCTCAGAACACAGACCCTCAGGAACAAAGCCCAGAGAGGCAATCAGGAGGGGCCACTCATGCCAGGGCCCAGGGCTCTGAGGGGGACACCCTCCCATCCCCGCTGGGGCCTCAGGGCTCAGAAGGGGGACACCCTCCCACCAGGGCCCCAGGACTCTAAAGGGGCCCCCCCAGGCATGGATAGCCCCTCAGCTTCTTTTGAGGACAGTGGCTCCAGGTTATGGTCAGACTTTGGCTGTCGTTTTAATTGTTAAAACAGATTTGTTACAGGGACCATGTTCACATCGCTCACTTTAGATGCCGACAAAGGTGCACAGGGCCCGTCTGGGAGAAGGCACCGAGCAGGGAGGTTGGGGCCAGAGGAAAGGGCTTGGTGGGAGGAAAGGGCTTTTGTCTTGCACTGGACGCACGTCTGCACCGAGGCCTCTCCTGTTACCACGTCCACAAACACGAGCTCGGTTCAGAACACACTGTTCTCTAAGAGCAGCTGGTCTGCCGTCCCGTGTGGGGAAGGACGCTTGGAACGAAGGCCGAGCCCGGTGTCCGGAGTCACCTCTGGACCTAGCCCAGCGGCCTGCACAGACCAAACGAGAAAGGGCAGGGGGAGAAAGGGGAAGAAGAAGTGAAGGAGGAAAACGCACTTTCCAGCACAACTATGGAGACGCTCACCACTCGTGGGTGGCGTCCCTACACTTCCCACGGAAGCAATAGCCCGAGAAATGCCCAGCGGCCACACCGCTTCCTGTGGGAGGAAAGGAAAACCCAGCAGTAAGAGCCAGGGGGCGTGTGTTCCCCCAGGCAGGCCCCTCCACCCCAGGGGTCTTCGGGAAATCCCTTCACCCGGCATCACAACACCACAGTGCTCTACTGGGCGTTGTTTTTAAATATTTTTTTTTTCAACATTTATTTATTTTTGGGACAGAGAGAGACAGAGCATGAATGGGGGAGGGGCAGAGAGAGAGGGAGACACAGAACCGGAAACAGGCTCCAGGCTCTGAGCCATCAGCCCAGAGCCCGACGCGGGGCTCGAACTCACGGACCGCGAGATCGTGACCTGGCTGAAGTCGGATGCTTAACCGACTGCGCCACCCAGGCGCCCCAGGGCGTTGTTTTTAGAGCCAGGCAACAGGTAAGCTCACGGTGGCCGCAGAACAGAGCGTGATGCGTGGCACACGTGCTTCGCCCGGAGCCCGGGGGGTGGGGGGGAGCAGCCACCACTGACACGCACGAACAGGCTGAGAGCGCCAGCAGAGAGGACCCTGTGCGGTGTGCCCACGCTCCCCTGGGTCAGATCCTCGCCAGGGTTTGACCTGACTCTGCACACAGACGTTGCGCCCACAGCATCCACGAAAGGACAGAACACCGGCTGACGTATCTAAAAAGTCCCCACGTCAAAGGGGCCAGCTTCATTCACACAGGGAAACAGCACGTGGTATCTGTGGACAGTTCGATGACGACACCCTTACAACAGCATCGGGACACGGAAGGAGGAGAGTGGAATCTGGGTGGTGGGACCCCATTTATCCAATTTATGGCACACACAGGGTTGCGCGTCTGACGCTCACAGAAGTGAGGACCCCCAGCACACAGGCAACCACTGCCACTCCCTACACGTGTGCATCCTGACTTTTTGTACAATTAACATGTTGTCAATTGCTTTTAATCAAAACCAGTGAAGATTTTTCAAATGTGTATTCAAATACAACTCTGCCTAGCGTGGTTCCGACAAGTCAGGCAGGGCCCCTGTGGAGCCACTGTTGCGGAGGACACGCAGACACTGTCCCCTCGCACGGGGGCCCCTGAGGACCGCAGCAACCCATGCTTGGCCACCGGGCCAGACAGCGGTGTGTGGGAGTCTGCAGCACGTGGCTGGGTGTGACCAACACCTTGGGGGGAACTGAGTCACACGCGTCCTGCTCTCTTCCCAGGGGTGACCTTGAGGCCAGATGTCTACGGGGACAAGGGCCTGGACATTTCCTACAATGTTTCCGACAACAGGACCTGGGTGGACCTCGTGCACACCCTCCACACCTTCCTGGCAGGTGAAGTTTAACAAGCTTCCAGCCTCTGCTTTTCCCGCTTCCAAGACAATTTCGTGGAGGGGCCTGGGCTATGCCCCCCTCCAGCCAGCCCCAGTGCACGTGTCCCCACAGGCTACTCGCCAGAGTCCCAGCAGGACAGCATCAACTGCACCTCCAATGAGTACTTCTTCCAGGAAAAGTTCATGGCCCCCAACCACACCAAGTTCTCCTGCAAGTTCACAGCAGACATGCTGCAAAATTGCTCAGGGCTGGTGGACCCCAACTTTGGCTTCGCAGAAGGAAGGCCGTGCTTTGTGATTAAAATGAACAGGGTGAGTCCTGAGGGCCCCTGTGGACACGGCCGTGGCATGGAGGCCGGGGGTCTGGCCCTCACGTGACCCACGTGCCCCTGTCCACGGTGGCGGGGCTGGGACGTGCACCGCTGCCCCCTCCCGCTCTGTTCCTATGCTCAGCGTGCCCTGAGCTTCCCCCCCGATACGACCTGAAAACAGCTCACACAGCAGCAGCACCTCGACACTGGGCAGCAGAGTCCAGCTCGTGTGCACAACAGCTCGACAGCAGCCGGGCCACATACAGGTGCTGGGAGGGCACCCGGACACAATCCAGAGCAGAGGTTTTCAATATGGGCCAGGGACCCTCTGCCAGGCATGAGGGAGGCTGGACAGGCCAGTGTGAGAGCCGCAGGAGAGCACAGCCCATGCAGCCTCGGTGCAGGGGACGGGAACATCCCACCAGAGGCTGACGACGGCAGAAGGGCCAGGGGTGTCTGCTCCATACTGGGCGACAGGTGCGGTCTGGGGACTCCCCACACCTGCCGAGTGCTATTTATCTCCCTTCCCGAGAGACGGGGAGGCCACGAGTGTGTGCCCTGCACACGCTCCTGGGTCCCTGCTGGGTCTCGTCACCGCCTGGCAGGGGAAGGGCGTGCAGGGAGGGCAGTACTGCCCTGGGCACCAGGCACAAGGAGGTACATCCGAAGGCCGAGACCCTAGGAGGCTGAAAGAGCATGACGTGGGAGCAGCACAGGTGAGCTGCGGGTGGCGGGGGCAGCTGCCGCGCCCGCTCCAGGGCCCCACGGAGCACCAGGGAGTGGCTCTGCGGGCGGTGACAACGGAGCCCCAGGCCGGACAGGCCCTTCACACACACAGCCAGCAGGAGAGCTACAAGGATGCCCTTCCCTTCCAGATCGTCAAGTTCCTCCCCAGCAACAGCACGGCGCCCAGGGTGGACTGCGCCTTCCTGGTGAGTGCGCGGCCGCGGCGGTGGAGCCACTTCTCCGTGCGCGGCCGCGGCGGTGGAGCCACTTCTCCCCAAGCTCCTCTCAGCCGCCAGCCCAACCGTCCGGATCCACAGTCGCACCAACCGTCACAAACCATCACTTAGAGCAGCTTCATTAAGGGCACAAAAACCGAGTAAGAAAAACAGTGTATCGTTGTTACTGTTCCGCTTCCAGAAGCGTCTGGAACAGTACATTACTAACACGCTTCAAAGTATTTGGTGGCAGTTTAGAAAAAACCAAGGTACCTTTTTACGGTTTTTTTCTCTTATTTACTTACACGTATGCCAGGCGACCAACAGCCATGGATGTTTAACAGCGTACGTGTTTGGGCTCCTAAGAGTTGGCATGAATTCACTCCAGTTTTTCTAAAAACCAGCTTTTTAAAAATTTTTTCATTTACCTATTTTGAGAGAGAGAGAGAGAGAGAGAGAGAGAGAGCGCGCACGCACACAGGGGAGGGGCAGAGAGAGAGGGAGAATCCCAAGCAGGCTCCACACTGTCAGCACAGAGCCCGAAGCAGGGTTCCATGTCACAAACTATGAGACCACGACCTGAGCCAAAATCAAGAGTCAGACGCTTAACTGGCTGAGCACCCCCCTCCCCGCCTCCCGCTGCAAAACCAGTTTTCAAGCACAAAAAAACAGACTGCTTCCGTTCATCATTATTTTCTAAAGCTTGTTTCCCTGGCGGCTGTGACAGGAGGCTCCCTTAGGGCAGCGCCTACCTCCAGGGCCTGTCTCTTGTGGGCGAGTCCCTGGCTCACTCTGGGCCCTCCTGTAGTCACTCGACCACACATGTAGGCCAACCTGAGCTTTAACAGACACCAAAGTGCTCTCCATCTGTGTTCTGACGAAATCCAGCCACCCGCCAGGCAGTTCGCAGACTCTGACAATGACGAGAAACGAGAAAGCAGTGCTTACCCCAGACTGTCACGCAAACTTTTGGCCAGTTTTGGCAAAACCGGCCCACCCAGCCTCTCGGCTTTCACTCCCGTATACGGACAGACCAGCACATTCTTCACTCTGATAGGTCACCAAAGTGACCTTAGTTTGGCAAACGAATAGGTTATGTGCCCAATGGGATCTCAGTACTGATCCTAAAGACCAGATCTGGTCTCTGGTAACTGCACATGAACTGTTTGCGTGCACACACACACACAGACAACCAGGCAGGACACACACAAGCTGCACACACATGTACCCAGCTCCTGCCTCACCCAGGTGGTGGCCTCTCTGTCCCCAGGACCAGCAAAAGGACGCCCAGCCCCTGCAGGTGGAGTACTTCCCACCCAACGGCACCTTCAGCCTCCACTACTTCCCTTACTACGGGAGCAAAGCACAGGTAGGCCTGCCACCAGCCGCAGAACCGTCTCAAAGTTAGCAACGTGCTCGGCGTGAGGACAGCCATCAACATTCACCTGCACCGCAAACCAGGCTGCCTCAGCCCATCCTGACCACACAGCTCTCTGGGCACTTCCCAAACCCACTGCCCGTAACTACCGGAAAGCACAAGGCTCTCACACAAAACATAAATATCAAACCTAATTCTTCTACCTTCCGAGCACTTCCCAAATCCTGTTGGGACACCACATATCCATTTTGAAGCACTTCCTCCAAGTCTCTTAATTTTTCCTGTTTTATTTTTAAACTAATTTTCATCAAGTACAATTTGAGGCCAACTTTGTCACTGGTGCTGTCTCACCCCCCAGACCGACTCTCCTCGTTCCTACATGGAGAGAGACCCCTCTGTCCCTGTGAGTTCTGGCACACAGCAGAGCGTGTGAGGGCAGCCATGCTCAGATAGGGCAGGCGGGCACTGCCTCCAAGCAGCCCGCCCGGATGTCTGCCACAGTTTCTAACTCTCGCTTCCTCCCATCTTCCCACATTGTTCCAGCCCCACTACAGCAACCCTCTGGTCGCTGTAAAACTTCTCAACGTCCCCAGAAACACGGAGGTCCTCATCGTGTGCAAGATCCTGGCCGATCATGTAACATTTGACAACCCCCACGATCCCTACGAGGGGAAGGTGGAGTTCAAGCTCAAAATCCAGCAGTAGAGAGTAGGGCGCCCGGCCGCCAAGCACTGGAAGCCAGCCCAGAGCCACAGGCTGTGACCTGTAAGCACTTAGCACTGGAGTCGACGGATTCTCGCTAAGTCTTCTCTGCTCCTTGACACAGAATTCGTAGTGAGGATCAAAACGCTGGGCCAACACGGTGACCCCGAGGCAGTGGTTACCCACTAACGAGACCCAGATACTCGCCCCAGGCGAACTTCTCTCTCCTTACTGTGCCTCAGCTTCCCTGACCTCTGCGATCTCCTGGGACCCACGTCAGCAAGAAACACGCCTCACGAGGATGGACGATCGGAAGGCTTGCTTTTAAAGACACAATTCCTACCCTGTACAAATAAAGCACATTAAAGTCACACTTTGCTCTACATACAACAGTCACGTCTTTCCTGATAAGGGGAAAAATAACAAAAAAGTCACTTTTTCTTTAAGAACCCTCTTCTTAAAGTTTCAATCCCAAGTCAGGGAAATCAGACTACGCTGGGGAGCCAGAGCTCTGGCTGGTAAGGAGGGGTGGCGAGCGGGTGGCGAGCGGGTGGCGGGTGGGGCAGAGCAAACCCCAGAGGGAGTCAGGGCGCTGCGGTCGCCAAGGGGCACGCCTCCGCCTCTGCTAGCTGCTCTAGAAAAACCTGGAGCATTGTGGCCAAACAAGCCCCCTGTCCCAGAGCAACCCCGCCTCCCACCCTAATATCGCATGCGGCCTGGTGTCTTACTCCCTTGCAAGCACCCCACACGTTGTCTGGGGGTCCCGCCCACACACAGCAGGCAAAGGGTGCCAGAACTCAGTGGCCCCCTGGCCCTCAGGGCAGTTGAGGGAAGTCATGACCGGCCAGAGCAGGCAGGTGGCCACATCCACCCACGGGACTGTGGGCTCCCTTGCAAGGCCTGTGGCTTCAAAACACTGGTGGGTTTTCTCAGCTGGTTCAAGTTAAGATGGTGAACTGTCCTTTCTGCTCTGACGATCTTATTCTTTCTGAGACTCAACAGCCCAGAACCTGTCCCAGCTCTGAGGATGCAGGAGGAGGGTGAGGGGCGCTCTGTGCGCGGCCCGGTGACTGTCCTCGCTCAGCGAGAAGACACACGCTGCAGCTTCCGCACAATAATCGTGAATTAGAGGAACACGGAGCTGGTTTAAAATGCCCATGCGCGTTTTATTAATAAAAACTAACAGTGCCGAGTTAAACAAGTCAAACAATTAAAGTCTCTTTATATTCCATAAAATATTACAGAAAAGTTTATTTGTGTTTCAATAAAAAGACTATTGTTGTAGAACAGGCAGCTAACAGCAACTGTGCGGTTAATGGTTCTTTGTGAATAAATTTTAAAAGGGACTACTGCCTGTCCTGAAATTCCGTTTCTTTTTATAAAAAAAGAACTATTAAAAATGATTGACAAATTTTGAGTTAAAAAACTGTTAGAACATTCTCTATATTTAATGTCAACTTTATCGTAGATTATAGGAAGATGCTCACGAAACAAATACGACGTTTGTTTCCGTTTGCGTCTTTAGACGACAGACGTGTAGGTGTGTAAACAACTATATAGTAAAGTCTGCAGACGCTGCCTGTGAGAAATCAGGCAGGCCTCACCGCAAGCCGCACGCCGCTCCAAGCCCTCCAGTTTTCGTAGCTGCACCAGCACGGCAGTGAACTTTTACCAAACAAAACAAAAACAAAGAACTTCGCAATTTGCTGCAACATAGAGGAAAAAAAAATGAACGAACTTGATGGAGTCACACAGTCAATATAATTTAAGGGAAAATAAAGTCCTAATACAATTCGTGGCCCAAGGCTGAAGAGCAGGGCTCGGCCGGCACCATCCGCGGCTGCCGGCGGGCTGTGGGAGGAGGCACACTCAGCAAGAACCAAGGGGCAAAGTGAACTCTGAGCTACAGACAGACAACGCAAACAAGATCCTGGACAGCGGAGAGAGGCCCTGCGTCGTGCCGGTGCCCCAGCGCGCCCCAAGCCCCCGCGGCACGCAGCCCTCGCCCGCTCTGGCGTCTCCTCGGGAGGGGCCAAGGAGGAACCCAGCCCACACCAAAAGCAGTCTCTCCCGACGCAGACTGTGAGGGCCGGCCGCGGGTGTCAGTCCTCCTCCTCATTCTCATTGAAGTCGTCGTCCTCCTCCTCGTCCTCCCCAACGTACGACACGGGGGTCTCCACCCGGGAGCCGCTGTACTGGGACCCGCTGGAGCTCGTGGCCAGCACGCCATCCGCACCATTGGTCAGGTCGCTGCGGGAACGAGGAGACAAGGCGGTCAGCAGCACGCAGCCCGAGTGGGGCGCCCCCACGTCCACTCCCGCCGAGGTGGCACTTCACCCCAAGCCCCTCCTCAAGACACAGATCACCGCACACGAGGCAACACTGGCAGGGCCACAATATCTGTCATGACATCACAAACCAAGCCCCGACGGGCTCAAACTGGAAACCACAGGTCCTTCTTCCAGGCCTTGTACTTGTGACCTCCTGGATCTCCAGGAGAGAGGGGACAACAGGTAAGGGAAAAGGGGCCCCAAAAAGGACATGGAGCCCTCCAAAGCAAGGATTCCAGATGGCAGCGCACGGGGGTGCCCAGCGAGTTGTGTGTGCACGTGTTATGTGCATGGCTATGTATGTGTGTGCACATGTATGCACATGTGTGACTGTATGTGGTTGTATATGCATGTGCATAGTTGTGTGTGCACATTTATGCACGTATGTGGTTGTGCGTGGTTGTATATGCACATGTGTGTAGGCATGCATGCGGTTGTGTGCATGTGTATACATATATGTGGTTGTATATGCACGTGTGTAGTCATATGCACGTGTGGTCACATGCGTGCATGTGTACTGCCTTGCGATGGTATATACATGCACTTGTGTGTGCGTGCGTGTGTAAAGGACACCCCAGGCCCATACTCCACCACCACCACCACCACCCCCTGCCCTGTACCGTGCGGAGCCCTGGGAGCAGAGCTGTAACAGATGAGTCTCACACACTCTGCAAGCTGAACTTCCAGGAACAGCCCCCAGGACCCCACACATTCTACCATTTCATGAAATGGCACTTTCTGAAAGCCAGTGGGGTCGGCAGGGCAGGGAGCAGGGGTGCAGAGAGGTGGAGTCGCAGGGCTGGGTGCTGGAGGGAAGCAGGGCTGCTCAGACGTGCGTCTGGAACCCATCTATGTTGGCACTGGGCCCTGAGAGTCTCAGCAGTATACACGTAATCGTCTCTGGCTGTCACATGGGGTGTGAGGGGGGTGACTATTGGCACCTGGGCCCAAGGGTGCCACCAAACACATCAACAAGGCACCGGGCAGCATGCAGGACAGTCATCTAGCCCCAAATGGCACCAGTGCCTCAGGCAAGACCCTGGCCTAGAACAGAGAGATTTTAAAAACTGGGGTCCTGAGGAAACACCTCTGGGTTCAGGCGGCCCCTGGCACAGAGTGGGTCAGACACAAGGCAGCAGACACGGTCCTGGGGCCCCGAAAGGTGACTGCCCACACGCACTAAGAGGTGCACACACCCATGTAACCTGCTCAGACACTTGTTGTCAAAAGTCACTGTGATTCCTTGGTATTTGGGTCTAGCAACAAGAAAAGTATCCTAAGAGACATCAGACATTAAAGGGATTCCAGCCTGCAACGCAGAGCTGCACAGAGATCCCCCAGATTCTGGCCGGTCACCTCCCGCAAGCATGCGGGACTCGGGTACCCCTCCGCCACCAGCCTAGAAGGCCTGCAGCTGCCTTGAGAGCACAGGACGTGGGGGCAGAGTTGTGCAGGACACACGTTTTAGGCAGGAACGACTGCCGAGGGCGCCTCTGGTGGGCCAGCATGGACAGGGCCCTGAGGGCACTGCCTCCACCTCTGCCCCAGGCCAGAGCTGGGGCACGGCGATGCTTTTCTCTAACACGCAAGCAGACATGTCCCTCGCTAGTTAGGATTTGTTCGCACGGTGCGATGAGGACCATTCATCATTATGCTCTTTGACAAAGGAACCCCACAACTGGGAAACCCAGCCTCGCAAACATCAGAAAAGGCCAAAAATTTAGCCCTAAAGCTGCTTCAAACTGCAGCCTCTTTTCTAAGTGGGAACCACCCAACTGCCCAGCAAATTACTGCGCTTTTGTAAACGTCAGGCTGGTGTTTACGTTGGTTTTTCTTCTGAAATGGTAATGGCTTTGCTTCCCTCATGTAAAAGCTGATGTGAGTCTCTGAAACTTTAATCAGTAAAAACAATTTCACGAACATGAAAAGCTAAAAAATACCCAAATTCTGCCTCTTGCAATAACTGGTTATCAGCATCGCACAGACTACTGCACACACGCACACACATGCACACACGCACATGCACACAGGCAGAGGGAGGGAGCTGACCTCCACCTAACCCTGACCGGGGCCAGACACTGCACCAAAGACTTCAGTGCAGGTGCCACAGAACCCAGGAGTTGCGTGATGGCCACAGAAAGCTACACTGTCCTTTATCGGATCAGATCCATCCCACTTGGTTGAACCTACAGACTGCTTGTCTACCTTATATTTTAAAAAATTTAACAGTTATCATTATGTAGGACTGACAGAAGGTAATATGGGTAACATGTAACCTAATATACCGTGAAAGTTAATAAAACCCTGTTTTGTCAATACTTAGAGAAAAAATTATATTAATCTTTAAAAACCTAAGATAAATACCCAGGAACAACATAATTCTGTTCCGTGGGACGGCTGGACCAAAGACTAACACCCAATGGTTTAAATAATAAAGCTCCTTTAGTGACACACAAAAACTACTACAGTAAATGGCAAATTGAAGAGAGCAGGGAACAAAATTCTGTGCACGTTGTGGCCCCAAGTGTGTTAAGAGGCAACAACAAGGTTGTGTTGTGAGCTGTGCCTGGCCTGCGTGTGGGGTCCCGCCCCATCCAGAGCCGCAGTCACCTGGCAGAAAGCCTCGTGCCGTTGGAGGTGGACACCGATGTGACGAACACCCCTCCGATCGATCCCTGAGCCATCTCTGAGAAGAGAAGAAAACGCAGCAAAGGTCACAGGTGGAGGCTCGCGCTACAACCAGGCGGCCACGGGCCGGACGGCCGGTCCCCCGAGCACCTTCCTCCCCAAGAGGGACCAACCATGACTGCCGGCTTGAGTGGGTGTGCCAGAGTGTAGCCAGTGCCAGGGACTTGTCCAGGGCCCTGGGGGGCGGCAGGTGCCCGGCGGTCCAATCCAGCCCAGCACCTCTGGGGGACAGCCCCCGCCACAGCTCTTTCACCACAAAGCCCCTTCCCTCTGTGGCCACGGCCCTGGTGCTCAGCAGAGAAGTCCCCAGAAGGGAAGGCAGTGGGAGGACCAGGGCTCAGCTCACCAGGCACACAGCTCCTCGCCCCTGAGTCAGGAGGAGGCCACGCTGGGTCACCTGGCAGGGGGCACCGACGGCCCTCTGGGGGTCGGGGGGGGGGCCATCCTGCCTGCGAGACCTCCAGCCCCACCCCACTTGCACACAGAAGGTGAAACCCTCACTTAGCACCTTCATCGCGTCAACTACACCGGCAAAGCCACAGCATGCCGCTGTGGCCTCCGCATGCCACGCTCCCCCTACCCCCACAGCCCCAGCCCTCCCGCCCAGGCCGTCCCTGCTCTCGCCAGACGTCCTGGGCTAGGGTGGGGCCCCCGTGGCTCGCGGACATGACTGACCTGTCACGTAGGGCTCCAGTGCCTTGGGCACCAGGCTCCTCGCTGTCTTTAGGTCCTGGGCAGAGCAGGTGCCAGATTCCAGGCCGCAGGCCATTCCCATGCGCTTCAGCACCTCAACGTCGTCGTGGATCTCAAACGTGTTGTCAAAGTTGAACAGGTACTCGAACCTGGGGACAGTCACCCCCAGAAAGGGAGTCACCTGCCATCTTCAAGACAGGGAGGGGCAGGAGTGGCTCCAGTCCCCTCAGCGGGAACGCCCCTCACCCCAAACTCACTTGGGCCCCTTTTCATCTGCTGTCCTGCCAAACCCACGGGCTCCACTCTGCGCTGCCTGCAGCACCGCCCCCCCCCCCCCCCGGGGAACACGCTCTCTGGATGTTTAAACAGGTGTGCTACTAACAACACCTCAGACTTTATCTGTTTCCCTTTTATGTATTTTTAAAATGTTTATCCATTTATTTTGAAAGAGGGAGAGAGAGTGTGAATGGGGAGGGGCAGAGAGAGAGGGAGAGAGAGTTCCAAGCAGGCTCCCTGCTGTCAGCAGAGCCTGATGCAGGGGCTCAAACTCGTGAACCCCAAGATCATGACCTGAGCCGAGACCTAGAGTCAGACGCTCACCCTACTAAGCCCCCCAGGGGCCCCTGTTTTCCTTTTAAAAGACAAATGTTTATAACCAGGGACGTGAGAAATGAGTCTGTACCTTAATTATGCTAAAAGACTGTACTTAATAATCAGAGTTAGTACTTGTACAAACGAGCAAGCAGATGCACTCTGTCTTTCCTAACTGGAGGGTGGCATCCTCCACTCCGACCTGAGCCTCAGCTGGGACCTGGGGGGGTGGGGGGGCCCTCCGGGGACTACCTACTTGTCATTGGAAATGCTGCAGTCGATGACAGTCTTCTTGCTGGTGTTGACGATGATGAAAGGCAGGTGGATGACCGAGTTTGGGGGAGGCGGCCGGCTGGCTTGCTGCTCTGCCTGGCGGTTCCTCTGCACCAGGTTCTTGAAGGCAATTTGCTACAAAAGAGGAGCCACCGCCAGCTGCTCACACCAGCTGCCTCGATCTAAGGCCTTGTCCACAGGAGTCCCCGACGACCCCACCCCCGGCCGCACAGCACAGAAACAGGGGTCGGCCCCTTGAGAGGTCAGAGAGGACAGTGGGCGGGGAGGGGGGGGCGGGGAGGGCATCAGGGCCCAGCAGAGAAAGCACACCCTGAAGAAAAGCACACACCCCGAGGAGAACGGATGCAGGCGCTCACACCTCTAAGACAGAAACATCCCCAGGACCGGCCTGTCCCCTGTATGCACCCACCCCAGAAGGCAGACATGCAGCCACACACCCAGAACCTCCCAGAGGAGCAAACGCCAGCACACCGCCGGGGCAGGGCTCTCTGGGGGCACAGGTGCTCAGCCCCAAAATGACAGCGCCTTCAGGATGACCCTCCCGCTGCTGTGGCAGAAAGCGCCCCTCCCTCCCCAGCTGGCCTGGTGCCTCGGTGCTCACCGAGCAGAAGGATGAGGGCGGGGGGTGCTGCTTTCCCGCCTTCCTGCCCAGCAAAGCATTCCCACCACAGGAGACCTCCTCTGGGGCGAAGGAGACACCGAGGCTCAGGTAGGGCACCCCCACACCCAGACCGCCCAGCGGGACAATACATACAGCCTCCGCCGTGGTCTGCAGGTGCGGGGCCAGCAGGCATCCCAACCTCCCTGCTGGCCCCTCCTGGACTTTCCCCTGTTCAGAGATCTCCCAACCTCAGCTGCTGGGCCTGTCTGTCCTGAGACCTCCCTACACTTCCCCCCAGAGTCCCAGGGCTCCCCCACATCCTCCAACCTGACCACAGGGCCTGTGGTCTCACTGCCCTTGGGGTGCAGGGCACCTCAATAAATCACCAAGTTATCTTCCCTTTCCTGACCACCCAGCACTTCTGTGGCAGCTGACCTCCCTGCACTGGACTCCCCCCCACTCCCAGGGCCCAGCCAGACGGCCCCAGCACCACAGCCTCAATCCAGGGACTGGCCACCCCTCCAGCAAGCTCTGTTTCTCCTTCCAACCCAGACAGACATCTCCAAGACCTTATAGGGACGAGGGCCCTACCTGCGGACATCTCTGCAGGTGCAGGGGACGGTGCCACCCACCGACCACGGGTGCTGACCTCTGACCCACACTCGCCATCACACCCCAGAACATGCTTCGTACCTGTCCTAGGGAAGGCTCACATGCTACCCTCCAAAGTGCATCCCTCCTGCCACTTAGACTCTGTGACAACCAGCACACACACTACACGTTTGCTCACACGCACTCTCTCTGGGAACAAGGCCCACGTCTAGAGTTCACGTCCGCGACGCCTGTGCAGGAGCCCAGTGGGTGCATTCAAACTCTCAAAGCAGAGATTTCACGAACGGGATCCCTTCTTACCCACTGAGGACCCGCTCCGAGGCTGCGGGCAGTACGACCCTGCTTGCACTACGTCTCCTATTCGTGCGCCTGTGACAGAGTCCGCGAGGTGCATGACACACAGCGCTCAGGACAACAATGGTGAGCCGTGTGAACATGCCCTCCCGCCCTCCGTCCTGTGCGTGAGCTGGCCAGGACACCATGTGGGCGCAGGGGCGCTTGCTGCGAGCAGGGCCGTTACCTGCAGGATGAGCTCCTGAAGCTGAGACTGCTTCTGCTTTATCCTTTCCAGCCTCCTCTGCCGCTCCACCTTCAAGACAAAGACCACACCGTCACAACGCATCTGACAGTGTCCCCGCAGGACAGGCCTGCCAGGAATCTCCTGGCAGGGAAACAGTCTAGAAGGGACGTGGCCCGTGGGATGGGACACGGGGGTGTTTCTTCAGTCTCAGAACAACACACCCTTCTCTGTCTTCTCTCGTTTTCTGGACACGGTTGATATAAAACTCAAATCCCACAAGCCAGGACTCAGAATTTACCTCCGCTGGGTGCACCGCCCTCGACTGGGCTGGGGCCCACAGAGCACAGACGAGCTGGATGGGCCACACACCAACATCTGGCGGGCAAGCGGGGGCACAGGGAAGTGGCGGACCCCTGGTCCAGGCAAGGCACACACAACACCACACCCCGAGCGGGCACCCCCGGGGCACCCACAACACCAGACCCCGAGTAGGCACCCACGGGGCACCCACAGCACCAGACCCCAAGCGGGCACCCACGGGGCACCCACACAAACATCTGCACCAAACACGCTGCTCTGGGGTACACCTACAGGGCACCATGGAAAATAATGGGTCAGCCACATACCTCTAGATTCTGACATTCCTGAGCCGAGTTGGTGGGCAGACCAATCCATTTGATCTCCTTTTTCTCCTTAGAGATGATGTTCATGGCCATCAGCACATTTAAGGCGTCATAGACTCGTCGTCTTATGTTCTTCTGGTCATAAGCCTGGGGAGGGCAGAGCAGAAGTTTTCCAGACCATCCAGAACAGTTCCCAGGGAAACACCTCAACAGCAGACCCGGACACACTCAAGATGGTACGCAGCAACCCGCCAGCGGTGGTAAGTCACTCACTCCTCGCGTCCCCACGGAATGTGAAGGGAGAGTCAGAGCCCGCGCACGACTAGATCTGGGGCGAGAGGGCCCCGCACCCCAGGTAGGTCAGGAACACTCTTCAGTGTGGTTCTCTGACTCGTGTGTGTGTGTGTGTGTGTGTGTGTGTGTGTGTGTGTGTCTCAAATTGCTTCAGAAAACACCAGCGGGCGCCATGAGACACCAGGCCTCCCCGCCACGCAGCGCACACTCACAGATTCATTCGGTAGGATGTGGTTGTCGGCGGCACTGAACTCGGCAACCAGCTCGTCGGCCACCTCGTTGTAGGACGTGGTCCCCTTCCTCTGCACCTTCTCACAGACTTTCATGGAGAAGTGTCGCAGGCCCTTCCCGTTCTTCTCCCCTTTCCGGTGCCGCTTCCTTCAAAACACAGAGGAATGGCAGCGCCCTCAGCACCCTCAGCATCCGCGTCGCAGCAACGCGCTCACCCACAGGCCCGGCAAGAGGGGCGAGGCCGAGCCCCCACGCGCACACCCAGGGACCTGGCTCATCTGCAGACTGCTGCGCACGGTGATGGGGCCGAGGCTCCCTCCTCTAAGGGCCAGGCCTCACACATGCGTCGGCCCCCGGGACGGGCGGACGCCGGATGTGCACAGACGCACTGACACCGCTGCTTAAGAGCACATCAACTGACACAGGGATGGTGGGCGTTTCACTGCAAATTTAAGAATTCTGGGGGAGGATGTGAGCTTTCAGCCACCGACACTGAAGGCTGGAGGGCACTTCAGACTGGGGGGAACCCAGCATCTCAACTTAAGTCACCACAGCAAGGAAAGGGTGGCTCTGAGTTTCTCAATGGATGATTCAGGGAATGATGGTTTTTGCTTTAGGACCAATACAGACATAATTCCAAAAGTCTTTGTTTTTAAGGAAAGTCACAGAGCTGACCTTCGAGTACAATCGTTTTCTCACTGGCTGCCTTTACTGGAGGAAAGGGTCAAAGTGACAGTGTGGTGGGACCATCCAATGGGGTGTCACCCGTGGAACAGCCGAGTTACAGCGTTGCAGCGGGTGAGGCTGCTTTGAGATCCGTGCTCCCTAGATGCTACTTTGCGGTGCAGACAACGGAAAAAGCGTCAAAGTTACTGCAGCGTGGAGAAGCCAGCTTCCTCCTCTTCTTCCACCAAGAGCTCCCCCGAACCATGGGGGCAGGGGTGACTCCCCACCCTTTACAGTGTGGACCCCCGAACCGTGGGGGCAGGGGCGACTCCCCACCCTTTACATTGTGGCCCCCCCAAACCATGAAGCAGGGGCAACTCCCACCCTTTATAGTGTGGACCCCCGAACCACGGGGGCAGGGGTGACTCCCCACCCTTTACAGTGTGGACCCCCGAACCGCGGGGCAGGGGCGACTCCCCACCCTTTACAGTGTGGCCCCCCCCGAACCGTGGGGGCGCTCCCCTGCAGCCAGACTTCTCCTTTTTGAGGAAAAGCGTGCCCTGACTTTGGCTGTGGCGGCCGGCCCGCGTGGCCCAGAGAGCTGGGGGTACAAGTCTAGGCAATGTGCTCACCCGGCAGACCAAGGTGAGGGGTCTGAAGGCTGGTTCTGTGAGACAAAGTGAGTGTTAGGGGTGTGTGGGCTTCCTACCACGATAGTGTTGGGCGCTGCAGGTCTCTGAGGCGTACCAATTACCTACAGTCAAAAGAGACAATTCAGAGCACAATCAGAAATCTCCCACACGTGACCCTACCATTCTTACTCCCCATCATCTCCAGCCACTGCTGAGTCTCTCGAGCCACGAAAATTGGGGAGAACATGGTGTGTGAGCAACACCCAACGGCTGATGCTGTAGCCATGGGTGCCATTATCTCACTTGGGTTCTGAACCGTCGCTTCCCTCAGCCACCTCAGGCGTCCTCCCCGTCCAACAAGAGCAGCAGAAAACGCCCCACCCGAGGAGGCCGTGCTTAATGGTGGTTGACGTGGTTAACAGTGGGGCATGCCACGCAAGCCTCAGGGAACGCCCCCCATTCCACTTGCCCTAGTTTACTTTCCCCGTCCTTTTCATGACATGGACAAGGGTGAAATTCTGTCTTCCAGGCGTGAAGTCAGGCCAAAACGCAAACAGAAAAACTCTCAGAACAGAGGGGTCACAGGGCAGGGCTTGCAGTGCCCCACCAGCCCATCCACGTGTGGGAGCCTCATCCTGGCGGCGGCTTGTGGGGGCCCCGGCACCCCAAATAGTGCAGGGCAGGGAGGAGGGAGGCAATTAGCACTGGGAGCAAGTGTGACCCACCCTGCACGCAGGGCAGCTGAGTCTGAGCGCCCCACACCATCTCCGCACCAAAGGAAGGGGAAGCCTGGTTTGTCTTTGACAAGGACTTAGAATTTGGCCCCATCCATTAATACGCAAATATTCACATGGGGGACACAGTCATTGCTGCATAGAGCCCAGTAAATATGTCCGTTTTCCAGGATCTTGTACGAGACTCCACCCACACCAAGAACGGTCAGAACAGTACCTCCCAGTTTCTGCACAGACAAGAGCTTAGCGACACGAGGACACTGTCAAATGAGTCAAGGTCAGGCACCAGGTGCTGGGGCACCAGGTGCCAGGGCAGACCTTTGTGGGGACAGGTGCAGCCTTAGGGACTCACCAGGCCCACCGTTCAAGCCAGGGGGATGCTTCCTGCACCCCTTCTTAGCGGGATGAATGTGCTGTGGCCATGGGACAGGTCTCCTGTCAGAGCTAAAGACTCATCAACCATAGAAAGAAAAATGCTCAACTCAATTTCCTTCTATTTTAATTCTCATTTCCAATAATCAAAGTTTCATCACAGTGCTTTCCAAACTGGGGACCACCCTTGTTCGAAAGCCATGAAATCAAATAGCAAGCTTTCTGAAAAAAGAGGACAAGACAGAACAAATCCCCAGACAGGAGATGTACCTTGTGAACCTTCTGTTTCTGTTAAATGAATGCGTGTGTTCACGGGGCCCTAGGTCACTGTGGAGAACGTGCTTTAGCCATGGCTCAGGGTAGACAGTTTGGGAAACACGGACACCTGTCACTCATGGCTATTACTGGACACATTTTACAAGGACTTGGTTCATTACGCTCTCAGGAGAGCAGATTTAGGACACCAGAGCCCACATGGACAGGCAGGAGAGTCACAAGAGGGCTCCTGACATCTGGCCTGGGCCCCGCAGCCGGCACCCTCGCCCTTTCCCCTCCCTCAGCTGGACCTCTCGGTGCATCTATTCTACAATGAGAACACAGCAGATGCGCTGAGCTGCTCACTGTGAGCATGGCCTCACTGGGGGAAAAGGAAACTGTCCTTGCTCTGCCCCGCTCGTCTTAACCACTCTCCCGGAAGCCGTGCCCATGGGCACTGCCTCAGGCGGGGCCCGGGCAGAGCCCCTCGAGAGCCTGAGCACATTCACATCACATGAAGACAAAGCCTGGGCTCTCGGGTCACAATGTGCCAACCCTTTCACCATCAACCCGCTGGCAGATGAAGGTTGAGGGACGCCTTACAGCGTGTGAGCTGTAGCTCCGAGCACTGGATCTACCAAGGAGGAGTTACCATCATTAGCTCCACCTGGAAACAGCCTGACCCAGACTGGGACTTAACTCCCAGACTGACCAAGGGTGAGGCACCGTTAGAAAAATCCTCGTTAACTCTCCTCCATACTATGCACCCTGGCCGTGAAAGCAGAACTGATCCTATAATTAAGAAGGTTTCACAAGCTGAAGCTGCTAGAATACATAACACCTAAAAATAAAATGAGTTACAGAATAAAACATAGAGTAGAATATTTAACTTATATCAGAAAGACATTTATTAAAAGGGTGTGATGAGCCAAAAATGGTCTAGGACTTCGACATACTATTGCTTTGAAAAACCCACAGCAACTCTGCTAGAAAAGCAGTCACGCTTCACTGACAGGGTAAGTGACAGGGCACGTCCTCAGCTGCAGGGGACGCTCACCCAGAAGCAGGCACTCAGGAGGGCAGCGAACATCCTGCTCTCCATGCTGCTCACGCCCAGGGTTGGGGCTGCTTCAGTGTGACCAGAGCCCCGTGAGCAAGGGCCGAGTCCCATAGGGGATCAATCCGTGGGAGGCACCCAGCATGGTCCCCAGAACAGGGACACACCTGTCCTGGCACCTGACGGCCCACAGAGCCCCGAAACCACTGGGGGCTCCACAAGGACACCACCCTCATTTCCCAAGCAAGGGAGTGATGTACCCTCTGAGCTTGTGGGGCAGACGCAGGGCCCGAGCCAGGAAAGCAACACACTCCGCAGGTACATGCTCCTGAAGCGTGAGGCAGGTGGCCATCCCAGCGCTGTGGGCACTTGAGAGGGAGCGCATCTCCGTCCAGAACCCGCCAGCCCGCCAGCCCAGGGCCCCTTACCACTTGCTGTGCAATGTTGACATTGGACTGTCCGAACGTTTTTGGCAGGAGCTGCTTCCCCAGCGTGCTCACCGTGGAGGGGTGGACGGCGACCAAGGACACCACGCCTACAACACAAGGAGGTAACAGGTGAGGGCCCTTCTGGATTAAGGCTGCAGGGGACAGCTTCAGGATGATGATGCTTCCAATCAGATTCTTACCTTCCCTACTTTTATCATTTCCCATCTGTGGGTCAATTGCAGATCCCGCTACTAAGTTGAACCCTTGTCCGTGTGGACGTGACCACCAGGCCCTCCTGGGTGCTTTCATGTCCCTGGGATGGGGCTCAGCCCCAGGCACATCACCAACCTGCCCTGAGCCCTAGGGGGCTGCCTGCTGACCTACAGAATGTTCCAGGGGGACTAGAGAGCCTGGGAGAGCAGCTCTGAAAGCCTACAATTCTGCGACAATTATAGTGTTCAAATTAGAAGCCACTATGTTCCAGCATTTCACTATATGTTTGCAAAACTAGTTTAGAAATCTAACATTCTTTTTCCTGGAGCAGTAGAGTCAAGTGTCTGTTTCTAGGAAGAAAAATGCCCCATGAGGATGCTGCTGCCTCTCTGAAGACACAGTCAGTCTCCTCACAAAGGAGGGGGAGGGTACATGAGGAGACAAATCCCCTCCTTCAACAGGTGTTTGCAAAGAGTTCTGTGTGCCTGCTCTGTCCTCGGTGCTGAAGACACAACAGAGAATAAAAATGGTAAAACATTTCATTTTACATATTAAATAAGAAAATCAAAGCAGAAATATAAAAACTCAAAATGTAAAAAATAAAGCCCTGTGGTGCTGGCATCGAAGGCAGAGAGAACATGAACAGGAAGCAGTGGCCCTAAAGGAGCCCCGGGGCCGGGGGGAGGGGAGGGTGGTTGAGAGTAGGGTGAATGCGGTCCTTACAGACAAGGGCCTGAGTGTGCCAGGGGAAGAGCCGCCCGGACCCCAGTCCCTGCCACACGGGGAGAGGAGAGCTCTGCGCTGGTCATGCCCCACACCCCTGGCCCCTGAAGCAGAACTGCCTCCTGTGGCCACCGAGGGCAGGTCTTGCATAAGGCAGACTCAGATGGCGTTTCTTCATTTCACGGGCTCTGCCTCATGACAGCCTCCAAATAACAGTAAGACACAGTCTTCAATCCAGCCTGGTCTAAGTTTCATTTTTGAACCTTTTACAGTCCACACGCTTTAAAGAATAGACTCCAGGGGCGCCCGGGGGGCTCAGTCGGTTCAGCGTCTGACCTTAGCCCAGGTGATAACCTCACGGCCCGTGGGTTCGAGCCCCGTTGTCGGGCTCTGTGCTGACAGCTCGGAGCCTGGAGCTGCTTTGGATTTTGTCTCCCTCTCTCTCTGCCCCTACCCAGCTCATGCTTGCTCACTCGCTCGCTCGCTCTCAAAAATAAACATTAAAAAAAAAAGAACAGACTTCAGATTTCAATACACAATGAATCTTACTGCCACATACAAACACTGAATAATTTCTCTTGATAACCTAAGTCATCAAGACATTCGTCCATCAAACCAACTGACTGAATGTTAGCGTTTTCACCGACACCAGCAGATATTTGTTTTCTGTAAATGTTTGTTTGCTTCAAGTTTTATTTTTCTCTAAACACAGAGACCTGTATCTTAACAAAAGCAAACATTATTTTAAATGTTTATTTTTGAGAGACAGAACATGAGCAGCGAAGGAGCAGAGAGAGAGGTAGGCGGGACAGAGGATCCAAAGCAGGCTCTGAACTGTTAGCACAGAGCCCAACACGGGGCTCGAATTCACAAGCCGTGAGATCATGAACTGAGCCGAAGTCAGACGCTCAACCGAATGAGCCACCCAGGCACCCCCAAAAGCAAATTTTTAATGATTGTTTTAGATATACAAAAGACGGTTTAAAAGACAAAAATAAAGTTATTCTGTTTTGCACAGAGAGATTTAAAACACAAACGTGTTAGTCATTTCAAAGTCACACATGAGATTATTATCAGGTAATTAACAGGTTTTTAGGAATACTGAATTGATTCGTAAAACGATAAACTTGGGGTTTTTTTCCTTTATTTTACAAATGATCCCGTCAACATCAGCAGCCCCAGCAGCTGTTAAGATATTAAAATAAAGTAAAATAAACGAGGTCAGAACACGGCCACATCTGGGCCAGAGCCGCGGGTGCGGCCACAGAGGACAACACTGAGCGCTCAGAACCACAGGAACGTCCACCTACAAAACCACGTGCTCACCCGCCAGGGCAACGGCAGAGCTGATAGGCAGAGTGGATCGGGGCCAGGCCCCCTCTGGTTCTCACCAGGGTCTCCCTGTTCTCTGAGACACTCTTCAGCACTAAGAACTACCACACAATCTTTCTCCAGTATGACCTAGAATTAACTACTTTCCTTTTATCCTATTTGCTCAAGAGGCTGAAACAGCAAAGCTCACCGTCCGGTCCAGAGACCCGCCCCAGCTGCGCCCCCACCTGGCCCCGCCTGCAAACATCAGGGCTTAATGGGTGTGCTCTGTCCATTTTTCGTACTTTTCCATGCACATCCATAAATCCAAGAAAGCAGAAGTATTGCTCGTGTGGGCCTTTGAAACCCAGAAAATTATCTACATCTCACATAACTTTGCTCACACTGTCGCTGAGACTTGTCCACAGAAAGGTCTAGTTGATTCCTTGAATCTGTGCCGTTCCGTTACAGTACGTTGATTATACAAATACACAAATGTTCCTACTGAGACACCGCAGGTAACATCGGGCCGTCTGGCCTCCTCCTGCCGCTGGCGTGCCCTCACGCAGGTGCGCCAAGAGGACCATCTGTGCTATGGGCTTCCACATGGCACCTCCACAGGGCTGTTCTGCACACACCACACACGCGCCCCGCACACACATGCACGACACACGTGTGCACACACCACACATATGCACCACACACGCACTGCACACACGTGTACGCACATGCATGCACACACCACACATGTGCACAGCACACACACACGCACATATGCATGACACACATGTGCACACAAACCACAGTGCACCGCACACACATGCATGACACACGTGTGCGCACACCACACATGTGCACCACACATGCATGCACACACCGTACACGTGCACCACATGCACGACACATGTGTGAGCACACATGTACACACCACACATACCACACATGCATGACACACGCGTGCACATCACACCACATGTGTGCAAGGCACACACACGTACGCACACCACACACATGCATGCCACGCGCACACACCACATGTGCACATCACACACCATGCACCACACACGTGTGCACCCAGGCAGCCTGTGTCCCCCTCTCCAGGGTTCCTACCAACTGCTGACTCAGGGAAGACACGTCACTTTTTAACAATCTCAAGGATGTGATTCATTTTTAGTTTAATCTGACCAAAGATATCAGAATGCTTAACACACTTTGCTGACAAAGACCACCACACTTCAACCTACTTACACTCCCGTTTACAAGACGGGCTAACCTGTAACACAGCCTAGAGTTTACTCACTACAAGCACAACTACTTTAGC
This sequence comes from Lynx canadensis, assembly GCF_007474595.2. Lineage (NCBI taxonomy): Eukaryota > Metazoa > Chordata > Mammalia > Carnivora > Felidae > Lynx > Lynx canadensis. Next base: position 82,434,491 of record NC_044303.2, on the reverse strand, counting down.
TGTATGCTCTCTTTAGTGCCTTTTGTTAAAGGAACTAGGTGACAAAATATTTTATTTTTTTTTTAATGTTTATTTATTTTTGAGAGACCGAGACAGAGCGCGAGCAGGGGAGGGGCAGAGAGGGAGGGAGACACAGAATCCGAACAGGCTCCAGGCTCTGAGCTGTCAGCAGAGAGCCCGACGTGGGGCCTGAACCCATGAACTGCGAGATCGTGACCTGAGCCAAAGTCGGACGCTTTACCCACTGAGCCCCTCCCCCGGCGCCCCTGAAATATTTTCAACTATAACATCACGAAACAGAGAATTCCTCTCTTGGCGACAAAAGGAGTTAGAACATATGTGGTCTGAGCTATTATAACCCTGAACAGGAAAAGGATTCTAGAAGTATTCCATAAGCATATTCTTACAATTAGCAATCACAATTCATTAATACCTATGGGCTTTAAGACAGATTATGAAATCATAAGGTTTAATGTCTTCTTGAAAATAATTTCAACCATTTCTAAGTTCTAAGAACCTAGTATTTTAAGAGTTGCTCTCCTGCCCGCCATGCTAGAAATACCCCAAGCGCTAAGACGGCGGCCCCCGCACAGCCCTGCCCCTGCACAGCAGGCGCCAGAATGGCCCTGCGGCCCAAGGAGGGAGGCAGGCTCTGCAGGGGCACCTCCCGGTGGGTGGGAGCCGAGGTGCCCAGCATCTCAGGGCCTCGACCACACCCAGACCGCTCCTCTGGGAGCGCATCTCCTCTGCAGACCGGTCTTCCTGGCCAGCCCAGCAGCAGGGTTTGGCGTGTGAAACATGTGATCACTTTGTGCTCCAGATGTCGTCTGGGTTCAAACAATGGTGCCTCTGCTCTGCGCTCCCCGAGAGGGGCCAGGCCGCTTCCCCCGCAACAGCCGTGTGTGCAGGTGCACGCACATCTGTGAGGGTGCCGTTCCCGCATCTCTGGGATGATCCCACAACGCCAAGCTGTCGGCCACCTGTCACTGGTGTTCATCTCTCCTGCCTGGGAGCCCGTCCTCAGGGGAAGGGCAACTCTGAAGCAGAAGGAAAATGGCAGACGTCACAGGACACGTCCTGTCACCAGTCAGACCCAGCCACATCCCGCGACCTTCTGCGGGAGCTGCCTCCTGCACCAGGCGCTTGGGGTGCACAGCCCTTCAGGGAAAACAGTCAGCAGGCATCAGAGCACTCCATCAAGGTGCCAGGCGACAAAAGGCAGCACCGCAAACTACCAGAAATGGCCCGGCTGCAGATGAGCAAAGTCACACAGCCACAGGGAGGATCAGTGCGTGCAGATACCACACACACATGCACACGACGTGTCAGGACACACGCTTAAGCACACGTTTACATCGTGAGCCGTTTCTGCAGCGAGCGTGCACGACATGTACGCAGAGGCCAGAGGAGAGGAAGAGGCCGCACACAGGCCGTGGCTCTGGACTGGTTCTGTGTGGAGGGCGGGCAAGCAGCGGGCACATCGGGAGGGCGTGGGCATATACGTGCCGGGGCCCACGGCCTGAACCCTGGGGCAGCAGCCGCACGGCTGGAAGAGGAGGCTCCAGCAGGAACAGTGGCAACAAAATGTTGCCAGCAAAGCACCTGGCCAGACCCCTACCAGCAGGGCAGGCCCAGGAGCAAGGGGGCCCACACCCACCAGGCCACCAGAACCTGAAATGCCGGCAAAGGAGGCGCCACTATAGCTATGCGGCGCCAGGCGCCCACGTGTTTGGTGCGGCCACACACACACACCTCATGCCCTGGCTCCCACTCCAGAGCGCCTGCCCCAAACACAGGAACAAATGTGCACGTGAAGGCTCACACAGCATCAAAGCCGTCGGCGAAGCCCTGGGAGCAACCCAATGGCTGTCACAGCAAACAACGTAGCCTTTGTTGTCTTGGACCGCATTGGGGCCTCTGGCCTTCAGGGCCCGTGGGCACAGGAGGCTGTGACTTCAGCACACCTTCTGGGGAAAACAGCTCTTTGAATCTTGCAGGCGTGACAACCGACTTGATGTGAGCACCAAGGCGCTTGTCCCCAGCTATCCGATCACAGACCAGCCGCAAGCCGCCATTAGGTAGGGGAGACCACCCTCCAGAGCCCCCTAACCAGGCAAAGACTTTCAGAGCAAATCCTCAGGTCTCCTCCACGAGGAAGGAGTGGCCGCCTCCAACCCCACTTCTTGCCTGTGTCCGGCCTGCCGGCCCCCTTGTCACAGGGACCGATCCCACAACAACGAACCTCCCTCCCACTCACCACACGTCTCCCGTAGGCTCTGCCTCTGGAGAAGTCTGCAGACACTGGCACCTGGAAATGGGCCACAGGCAGCAGCCAGAGGAGCAGAAGAGGCAGGTGAAGAAGCACGGGCAGCTCTGGAGGCTGAGACAGGAGCAGAGTCAAGGCCAGGACCCAGGGAATGGGAATGCGCAAGACCCCAGTGTGAGGGGGCATCACAGCCAGAGCTTAGGCAGGAGCAGGCACGGGGAGCCTCACCTCAGGAAGGGTTCACTGGCCCCAGCCGAGGGCAGCAGGGTCACTGGGGCTCCCAAACTCTCAGCAGGTGGAGCTAGGAGCAGCTGGGAGGCAGCCCTGTAGGCGTGGCACATGCGGACAGGAAGCAGGACGGGCCCCTGCCCCCTCATGGCCCAGCCTCCACCAGGTCTGGCCATGGCCTTCCTTTTGACTCCCCATCCCTACCCCCAGCGAGAACCAACTCCTGCCCTTCACGGTCCCTCCAGATAGACAGGCTCCTGGGAACACACTGAGGCCACATTCCCGGACTCTTAGACAAGCCTGTGCCAGGGGTCTGGGCCTCACTCAGCATAACCCTGGCTGAGTCTCCGCCAAGCGCTCCTCGGGAAGCACCCACAATGAAAGCGGGGTCAGACAACACAGTCTGACACCCATGGGCTCCCCAACTTCACGAACACCACTGCATAACCCAGAGTGAGCAGGTCCAGTCAGTACCACACCACCCAAAATTAGCATCGGAGCTCCTGAGCCAGAAGCAAAGGTGGCCGTGCGTGGAACAGTCCCCACGGGTGAGCACAGCAGTTGGGCAGCCTGGTCCTACTCCCTTTGTGGCCGAAACAGCACCGGACTGCCTGTCCAACAGACAAACGGCTCCGTTTACGAAAAAGCACTTCTCTGGAAGGAGCAGGAGCCTGGCAGCGCTCAGCCTGCATTCATAGGGTCAGAGCAGTGAGCACATTGCAGAGATGTGGCCGTGGGCCTCCTCACACCCAGAACATGCCAGAGGCGCAGGGGCAGGAGGCTGAGTGCCTGGGAGGCTGTGCTGGTCCCAGCAGAGGCGGGAGCAGAGGCAGGAGCCAGGAGCCTCGAACTACAGCAGTCCTAGCTGTGAGCGGAGCCAGGGACACGGCGGGCCAGACCACACCCAAGAACACGCAAAATCCTTGAACAGTGCAGGGAACTGGCACCAGGATATTCTAGAGACTCAAGAAGCTGTTGTCTTCTCATCTCTCCAATGCAACCCCCATAAGGGCTCAAGCACAGATCAGACAGCCCCTGATCACGGGAGGGGCCTGTGGGACCGTCCAAACAATAAAGGGACTCAAAACAAACACCAGAACGAAAGGCTTCCACTGTTTCCAGGGGAGCAGAGATCACAGTGTTTTCACTACTATTTCTGCTTAGTCACTTTTACTAAAGACGTCACACCTGTAAATCCTAAAATTCTAAGTGTCCAATTAGTTAGACTGAAGCACCTCGCTCAAGCAACCTGTGAATGGTAAAAGCCATTGAACTAAAACCATCTGCAAACACTGAGTCCCTCAGCGGGGCCCTGTCCTTGGACAGGAAGGGAAAGAGGATGGGATCTACAGAAAAGCAGGACGCTGCCTACGACCTTCCAAACACAGAAACCCGGAGAGCACACATGGGCCCACAGCCCATCCAGGGGACGGTGGCCAGCGTGACGAGGGAGACCCACTGAGCCAGGAGAGGAGAGCCTCCATGAGCATCAGAAGGGGCCATCCTGATGCAAAAGAGGGAGCAGGGCCTGAGCCCACCACCCTAACCACATGGGCCAGGCCCACTGGGCCCCACGGGGAAGGACACAGCTGGACTCCTGTCCCACTCGCCAACAACAGATGGATGGGAAGGGGCTGGGACATTCCCCCAAAGCTACAGCAGGAGCCAAGAGGTCACCGGTCAGGGCCTCAGCCTGGTGGAGGCTGAGTGGAGGTGGCAGCGGTAATCCAGCCACTCTGAGCTCAGGACGCCACAGGTGGCCGGGTGTCACGCATCAACTTGGAAGGTACATGCCCTCTGGTCCAGCACTTCCACACCTAGTCTATCCTGGGAAATAGCCAGTGCGCTCATACACGTGGGCAGATGTTCATCACGGTAACACCAGGAGGGAGACCGTGGGACCCCAGAGCAGGGGGCAGTGGCCTGGACCTGTCCACCTCCATGTCCGGCCCTGAATCCCAACGAGCCACCGAACATACACACGTGGCTTCCTGATGGGGAAGACACGAACCCGGACGCACGTGAGGGAGGCACCACCAGCCTTGGGCTGCCGCCCGGGTCCAGAGCAGACACCTGGAGGCTCATGGCACCCGTGAGGCAGAGGAAAGCACATGACCTGCGTTCTCCACGTCCCCGAATTTCTGCAAACAGCGTGAGCCCACCACTGACAGGTGCCTGCAGGCTGTCGGCGGCCCCAGGCAGGAGCCCTCCCAAAGCAGGGGCCCCACACTTGACAGGGGCTTTCGTCCCACAGAAATTCACGAGTACACCAACCCTAACACTCTCATCCACAGAATTGTATTTGGAAAAGAGGCGCCTTACCTTTTCCAGGACTAAGGTTCTGGTCTATGAAGACCTTGAGTTCCCCGTTGGCTTCAATTAGACCGGCCTGCAGAGAGCAACAAGGACAGTAAATAGGGGGTCTAAGAGCGACAAATCTACAGTTCGTAACAAGCCGGGCTGTGTGAGGGAGGTGTAAAATACGGCATGAAAGAGACAGAATGGTCAGGAGCCCATGCAGGGAACTTCGAAGCTTAACCCTTGTGACGTTAATGAGATACAGCTTTTGTGCATTAAGTCAACACACACATTTAAGGGGCAGTGCCTGCGGCTAGTGGAGGCGCACCTCGGGTGAGCGTAAAATTCATCTGACCACCTGTCGTGAGAGCAGACGGGCGATCCAACCTGAGAACAGGGCTTCCTCAGAGCCCCGGACGCGGCAGCTCTGCCGGAAATCGGGGGATGCACCTCTGTGTACAGGAGTGTGGGCCGGGGCCAGGCAGCATACGAAGTCCACCCGGCACCCCCATGTCCTGAGCAGGGTGACCACGCACAGGGCCCACTGACCACGCAGCTCACTGGGGCACCAGGCAAGTGACATCACTCCCCAAGGTGTGCAAACGCACCTGAGCCGCTACAGGGAGCCATGTCTGGGACTGACCCCTGACACGCGTCCTGCGTCCGCTTTCCCTGGGTTTTCATGGGAAGAATCAGGGCTCACATGAGCTCATCACGGGCACTGCACACCATCGGCGTCTGGACGCCCGCACCCGAGTCTGTCCTCACCAAACATCGAAGATGTGCCTGCTGCACACCAAACCAGGGCAAGACGGTCTTGATACACTGAGCCTCACCAGACACCAGCCCTGCCACACGCACACTCACACCAATGCACACCATCCGCACGTGGTCACTCACACATACACATGCATGCACACACGTCCTACACCCATACGTGTGCACACATGTGCATAAACACACACACACACACGTGTACACAAGCCACATCGCAGGTCAACCAATCCTGGCAGACAAGCCTCCTCTGCCTCCTGCCCAGGCCTCTGACCACCAGCGACCCGGGCAGTGGGATTCCTGGCCCAGCGGGAGCACCGGCTGAGGACGCCCCGGTGTTCAGGGACTCACGCCTGTGTGTACACAGCAATCTCACACACATCCACACGAGCCACGCACTCACAGACGCTCACATGTCTGTGCGGTGTGCCTGGACTTTCCTCACAGGTGTGTAAGCGCAGGCCAGGCCGCCCGTGAAGGGATACAAGTGCACTTTCCAGCATCGTCCTGTCTGTCCAGGAACCCAGGGCATCTGCGGCCCCTTCCCACCCCAGAAGGAGCCTCAGGTTGGCAGCACGTACGGGCAGCAACAAGCTGGACTGCAGACAGGCAAGGCTCGCCTGAGCCTGGCATGGGAGAAGCCGCATGTCAGGCCCTGCGGTGTTGCAAGGATGGGTTCCCTCTCTCCACATGGTGCACAGAGAACACACCAAATGCACCCAAAATGCACAAATCCACACACGGAACCCGAGACGGAAGTCAGGCCTGTGCCAACACCACATGGGCCATGTTTCCTGGACTCTCCAAAACTCCACCTTCCCACAGAAGCGGAGGGAGCCAAGCACATGCCCACAAGGATGGCAGCAGATTGAGGCCGGGCTGGGCTAGAGGACTGCTGGCCAGGAGCTGCCAGACTCAACGGCACAACTTTCCGGGCCAGGAAGCCTGCACCAGGCTGGTCCCAGCAAACAGGCTCAGGGTGCCCCAGAGACACGGGACACCAGCTGCCACAGAATTGAGGACACAGCCATGGCAGGAGAGCGCCTCAGGGCCCCCATACACCTGTCAGACGGCCCCAGGCTCCCAGCACATCATTGGTGCTGCCGGCTCCTTGATCCCACAGACAGCGGCCCTGGGCTCCATGTCCACTGTCCTGTACCAGAGTGGACGGGTGGCTGGACGCCTGAGCTGGCAGCCATGGAGCCCCAAGATCACGCAGGGCCTGTCACTGCCCTCATGGGTCTGCCTGGGTGGGACCCAGCGTTGCCCAACCTGGGGCCACTGCCTGTGCTGCTCCAGCTAGGCGGTCACGGGCCACTCATGGGAAACCCCCTCCCGCAGAGGGAGCACTCATAGTCCACACATCAGCGGCACAGCCCCCAGCAACCCCTCACAATGTGGAAGGAAGGGAACCAGGCCAGGAAGCCCCCAGTCACTCTGGAGGAGGTCTAGTCCAACTCAAGTGATCAGACTAGCCCATCCTCTCCAGAGCCAAAGGGCTTCGTCCTCCCCGGCCACACGCAACCCACCATGGCCACCGGATGAGTGGCCTGGGCGGCGAGCAGGTCAGCCCAGCCCTTTCCGGGTAAGTCTGGAAACAGATGAAGAGGCCAGTCCCTTCTTGCCGGTCTCAGGGTCACAATCCAAAGCTGGGGAGTCACTGGAGAACACAGAGAGCAGAAGACAGAGGCAGACAGCCGGCTGACACAGAAGAGAGGCTGGAGCGAGCCACAGGTGCACCCAGCGGCATCACGTCTGCTCCCGGACACCCTCCCAGCCACGGGGAGGACGCTGATGGAAGTTCCGCATACTCGTGCTCTGTAAGGCCTCGTTTCTGTCGCTCAAAAGAACCTCATGTAGAAAGGGGGCTGGAGTCTTCAATAGGCTCCTCCTACCCACCACCCATGCAGCCCCAGTCTAGCCCCGTGGGAGTCCCACAATGCGTGGCGGCCCAGCACCGAGGGGCTGCAACGTCCGGAGCAGGCTGCCCGGCAATGCTTGCCACCCCCCTCCCCACGACACCACCTGGGAGCCTGAGGGCACCACCTCTGACAGGACCGTCTTCCCATACCCACCCTGTTCCCAAGCCTGGTTTCCAGTTCGGAGCGTAAACCTGAGGGCAGTAACTGTGACATAGGAAGAAGCCAGCTGGCAGCTGGCAGCTCGTTGACGCCCACTGTCCGTATGCGGGACCGTGACTAGGTACCCCACAGCAAGTCTCACGGGCACAGGAATTCTATCTCGCAACACAACGTGTGTCGGAATCACAGGTGGCGCAAGCTCGGTTTTCACGAAGGAAATTAGAAAGCTGGGGCTGGGAAGTCAGGCTTTGGAGAGAGTGGGGGCCTGCCTTCCTGCCATCCTCTCCTCCTCAGGGGCTGCCGGACACACTGCCACCCGGCCACGCCCAAATTCCAAAACACGGAAACCATTCAGGAGGATAAAGGGTTACTGTCGCTTTAACCCCTGAACTCTGAGGTCATTGTTCTGCAGTGAGAGAGTGGTGACCGATTTTTCTCTAGAACATAAAAAGTCCTTCTTTTCATCTGGGAAGCCACTGAATGTATTTTTGAAGCATACTTTAACAGCTGCATGCAGATTTGGCCCAAATTTCCTGGAGCCACATGACCGACTGCCAATGACCAAAGACAATCGGTCAGGACCAAAATGACGCATCTAGGGTTCCTGACCTCGAAGGCCGACAGCAGCGCTCCATAAGTCCGCCTGGAAGGAGCTAGAGCTCTGGGGGCATGCAGGCAAGGCAGCTGCGGAAAAGCGGCCACCCGGCCAGCAGAGGCCTGGCAGCCAGCGATACCAGAGCAGGACAGACTCTCGAGGTCAACCAGCTTCCACATACGACTGACCTAAACCGGTTCCAGAGCTGGTTTATCCTGCCCTACTGTGCAGACACAGTGCACGACACAGCCCCCAAATCAAGCCTGAGTCCAGGCCACACCCAGCTCGTCCCCCCAACCGTGCTCTCTGTAAACGTGACGGAACTCGTTTCAGAGCCTGATGACCAACTCAGAGAGACACACTTGTCTGGTCCAGCTGCGTGTGTCCACCTCGTCTGAGGCGCAGGGGCCAGCATGGCACTGGGCGGCACTGGGCAGAAGCACGTGGACAACATGGAGTTCAGGAGAGAAGCAGGTCTGTCTGAACCACACAAACTTATTCAGGGGCGTATAGGAAGGTCACTGGCGCTGTCACCCATAACCCCATCCACCCCCGGGGTCCCAGCCTCAGCCCTCCCACAATGGAGCTTTTCTAAAACACCACCCTTCGTGGGTGTGAACCCCAAAGGACACTGAACACCCTAAGGAGACGTCTCTGGATGACAGTGACAAGCAGCACAGCAGGGGATTACTGCCCCAGGTGCTGCCCTGCCTTGTGGCCAGTGCTACAACACCTGGTCCACCAGCATCCATCCGCGGCCATGCCCACTCAAAGCTCTGCTCCCTCCCCTCCCAGATGCCAGCCCTAGGCCCTTGTGGGACCCCAGGCAAGTCCCGACAACCCGCATGAGGAGAGGAGTGCCAGCCCACCTCACTCGCAGCCTCGCAACGGGCAAACCTTTAAACACCTGCAGCCGGTGACCCATCATCTCCGTCTGCCTGGGACCACGGGGTTCTGGGAAGCCCCTGGGGCACAGGACTGCCAGGGCTCAAGGCAGGAAACCCTAGGCCAGCTGCAAGGTGGCCCTCGTGACTCAGCAACACCTCCAAGGAGCCACCCACCGGTGCTGGTGTATGAGCCTGACAGGTGCAGACCAGGCACACGGTCCACTCTGTGCATGAAGTGAGACCCCCGTCTGAGTACGAGCTTAAAGCGAGCTCAAATCACACGGGACGGAGTCTGTCAACACTGACATTTGTGTTAAATTTGCAGTGCACCCTGGAAATGGTCCCCTGTGATGGAGTTTGCTCTTTCCCACTTTGTAATCTTACACTTGCTTCTTGTCTGCGTGGGCTCAAGAGCCCGTGGCCCCAAGAGCCTGTGGCCCTGTGAAGAGGGACAGGCCCCGAGGCTGGGCACACGCAGCAGGCCTGAGCACATGGACCACGCCGAGGTGCTCACCTCCTTCCCTTGGAGCCCAGGGACCCCCGGGGCGCCCTGCTCCTGGCTCCTGCAGTTCTTTAGGGAGGACAGTCCGAGGCCACACAGCACAGAACCGCCGGGAGCACAGGGAAACATTAACGTGTTCGTTACAGCCTCCTTGCGATTTTCTAACACCATCCCGTCCTCAGGGGCTTCACAGTCAACACCACAGGACCTTAGTTTACAACCACAAACTGGGACCCGGGAAAACATTACCACACCACCCACGCCCCTTCCCTCTTGTGCCTGGGGCGAAGCCCGCAGGGACGCCGGGACCAGCACCGGAACCAGGCTGCTGGGATGCTGTAAACGGTATTCCTGTACTGCACGTAGTTTTAAGTTAAGTGCACAGAACTCCTTCCCTTGCACGCTCTTTATACTTAAGATGCAAACCTCCCTCCAGGAAGAAACACCAAGACACTGAACGAATGAACATGTAAACCAACAGCGAAGGCACTCATTTGTCACAACTAACCTGAGTTTTTCTTACAACACTCGTTACTCAGCTTTTTGGGTTTGTACTTAAGGTAAGTAAACCCAGTTACTGTGTATTTTCCAACGTTGGATACAATGATCCACTCAAAGCAGTAAAACTCAGCTGCTACACAGGAAGCTGAGCCAATTAGACGTGGACGCTGAAACACCAACTAGGTTCTTTACTTACCAAACCAAAGTAGTAATGACCACATTCCAGCTTCACACATGCCACCCATTTCTGCCCTGCGTCCCTCACAAGCCGCAGAGGGTGTGGCCGGGACCCCCCACTCCTGCTGCACACCCTGATCCCCCTCCTTCTCTCTCTAGAACACCCTCCCCAAGACCCCTCTGGTCACCGCAGGATACAGTGCGGACCCCTCGGCAGGACAGACACCCAGGGCCGAGGGCCCGCCCACAACCTTTGAGGGGCCCATCGGAGGCACTGCCCCGGCCACTCAGGGCAGGGGGGAGGGTGGGCCAGCCGCTGGGAGACCACCACCACTCTGGTGGCTGCCTACTTTCTATACAAGTCCTACCTTGCCGCCCCCATGGGCCCACTAGAACAGAAACGCCAGTGAGGGCAGGACACGTGCCTGGAAAGAAAACCAGAGCCACGTCCAGACCGAAGCAGCTCCCGGCCCGGGGACAGCTGAAGAGTGCCCAGTGGCACCAAAGCAGCCACAGTCAGTACCAAACAAAGGGCAAGCCTGTGCTCCAATGAAACTGTACCTACACGGAGAGGCAGTGGGCCAGCAATTCCGCCGATTCAGACAGACACAAAAATCAGCAAGACAAGGCCGGGAAAGGGCAAAGGGCAGGGGCCTCAGGCAGCAGAGGAAGGACCCAGAGACCCAGGAAAGCAACCACAGGCCCGGCTCCCTAACAACAGTTACACAAAACAGCAGCATGTGTGATCAGCCAGGCACCTGGGGGGAGTCCAAAGGAACCTTTGTTCGCGCCTCGGCAACCCTCCTGACCTTTCCCATCACAGCGGCCCCTTCTGAGTCCCCACACGCACCGGGAGCCGGCGTCCTGACCGCAGCAGCACATCTGGGCCTGCGGGGGCACCAAGTGCATCGTGGCTGCTGGCTGGCACCTGCCTCGAGCAGACGAGACGAAGGGATGGGCAGAACGGTGAGGCCCAGCTCTTCCGTGCCCGCAGGGACCCAGTACAACCACTCGAGGCGGAGCCCTTGCACAGCAGCCATACAAACAGCACCTACCTGGGAGGCAACCCCGACCACCCACCACGGAAGCACACAGGGCCTCGCCGAGGGGCACAGTGCACCGGCACCCACCAGAAGACACCAGCGCTGCAAGCATACCGTGTAACAGAGCGCTCATCAATACCGTGAGCTGCAAGGGTGATCTAAGGTAGGAGCGGAGTCCAGACATACTTTGAAGGCCTGGCCCCTCACCCCACCCTGTGGCTCCTGCAGAGACCCTCCCTCAACTCCAGAGCAAACGGACGCCAGGCCCCGGGGCCCCAAGCACTGCCACAAGGACACAGCCTGTGGGCACGCCCAGCACGGTAGGTGAGGGGGCACTTCACGGCCCCACCCAATCCCCTCCCCCTGAGGCATGGCCTGCCCTGGTGACCGGATCTGCACAGGCCACGTCTGGTCTCAGGAGCCGGAGGCTGGGGTCTGGCTGGCTCGTCTCTCTCCCTGTGTGTACATGGACCTCACTCCAGCCCCTCCCTCCCGCACTCTGGCAATGGAAGCTACCTGGCATAGGGCCCACGAGGCCAGAGCTGGGGGCAATCTCCGGCCAACAGCCCAGAAGTGAACAAAGCCCACCAAGGACCAGGTGAGTGAGTGGACATGGTCCTGCCACAGGGACCTGGGGGTACGTGTTGGTGTGTGACACTCTCAGGTCCTGGGCTGCGAGCCAGCACAGCTGCAGCCAAACTCGCAAGCCACGGAAGCCATGGGTAACAAAACCACGGTCCCAGGCCACTGTTCTGGGCAGCCCGTGATGACACCGAGTGGGGCACTTTCCCGCCTTACCCACCCGCCACAGAGAGGGCACCACGGTGACACCACAAAGCCATCGGAGGTGACACGTTACACAAACGTGTCTCAGGTAGAGCTACGGTTCGTCACATAAAAACCAGTTCCAAGTAGCCGCGCGGACAAGAGAACCAGGTAGAAACGATCTAAGAAGGAGCACTGGATTCGGCAGTGGAAGAACAGGGCTTCGGATGGCGCCTCTGCCTCCACCTGACCCACAGGCCGACACCAGGGCACCAGCGCTCCCAGCAGGGAGGGTGCTGCCGAGCCGCAACATCACCCACACCGTGACACCGCTGTGAGGGCCCACCAGCCAGCACAGTGGTCGCAGTTCTGCTGTGAAGGCAGGTTCCAGAAACAACCTAAAAGCCCATCAGCAGGCCTACATAAACAAGGGCACATCCAACCCACCAGCTCTACACTGACACAAACCTTCCGAATTCCAGCTGCTAGCTCTCTGACGATACTAACAAATGATTATTCGCTATTTGGGGCATTTTAGAGAGTTCTCATCTTTCAGAGATAACACTAGAATAGTGAATGACAGGACAACATGTTTGTAACCAGCTTCACAACAACCCAGCGGGCGGACAAGTGTGCACAGCCAGCCAGCCAGCCGTCACTCAGGACAGTGACAGGGTGCAAGGCGTCACCACCACATCCTCTCTGCCTGCACTTGCATTAGTCTCAAATGTCCCACCAAAGTGTCTTCAGAGGGACACCTGGGCGCTCAGTCCATTAAGCATCCAACTCTTGATTTCGACTCAGGTCGTGATCCCAGGGTCATGGGATTGGGCCTCCACGCGGAGCGTGGAGTCTGCTTAAGATTCTCTCCCCTCTCTGCTCCTCCCCAACTCGTGCGGCAAGTGCATCCTCCCTCTCCCTCCCTCCCTCTCCCTCCCTCTCCCTCCTTCCTCTCTCAAAAAAAAAAAGTGTCTTTGTAATGATCTATGTTTACAGTTACCAGTGTGTTTAGGGCCAAGTTGTGGAGTAAACGAGCGGAGAACAGTGTGGGAGTCCTTTTACATAAAGCTGTGTGACAGATGTGCACGTTCAAACACAGGTACCTAGAGAGTCAACTCCAAAATCACCAGCAGATTCGTAGTAGAATCACCTGGACTATGATTTTCAACAACTGTCAGCTTTCTAACATTTGAATTTTTTTTTTAATTTATTAATTTTTTGAGAGAGAGCAAGGGAAGAGCAGAGAGAGAGACAGACAGACAGAATCCCAAGCAGGCTCCACACTGTCAGTGCAGAGCCCGATGTGAGGCTCAAACTCATGATCTGTGAGATCGTGACCTGAGCCAAAATCAGGAGTCAGACAATCAAGTGACTGAGCCAGCCACACACCCCTGACATTTGAATTCTTAATGAAAGACTGTGTTCTGTAAGTGGATATGCATAAGGCTGCTGTCATTTTCTAAACAAAGGACACAGAACCGCAGGACAATGAGATCTAGACATGACAAGGGATAGGTAAGGACACAGGCTAGGCCACACGTCTGAGGTCAGGACCCCGAGGGGCAACCACAGAAAAGAAACCAAGACGGCAGCAGGAGCGAATGGAGAAGAGGTCCACATCCACAGACTGGACAGAACAGGACACAAGGTCACAGAGCGCTGGCCCTGAGCCACAGGCAGGGCAGTGGCAGCTGGAGAGCAGAGAGCACATCTGCGGAGGAAACGCACACTCACACCAAGAGTGCACACTCCAGGGAGCAGTCACAGGAGACGCACATCCTCAGGAGAGAGTCCACCAGTGAGGGGTGATGCAGGAGGCAGGAGTCAAATTTGCAACTTCCAACAGGTAGGGGGGAGGGGGGCGAGTGGGTATGGCAGATGGAGCAGTACTGCCACCAGGATCTGAAATTTAGGTGAGAACTTGGCTTTCTCTGTCAGGGGCCACGACCCCGCGAGTGACACACAAGTTACAGCTGTCCTTGCTGCCCCGCCCCCTCCCAGGTGGGCCTCTCCCGCGCTCTCGTTACCTGCACTCCAGGATGTCTCTCCCAGTGCAGAAATGCCCGCACTCTCTGGCTCCCGTGAGCACCACCAGAGATGCTGGCAGAAATCAGCATCCCATCCACCTCTGCCTGACCCCACCACCGCTCCAAACCGGAATGTCAACTGAGTGCAGAATCGTGGCACTACCACCCAGCCCACTGCTGGGTATCTCCCTCGCTCCCCGTGGTCACAGCCCTTCCTAGACAGACGCAGCGGGAACCACAACATCGGCTTTCTTCCGTATCTGCACTCTACACTTCACCCTCTGCCTTTTTGCCAGAGAAACGTCAAGTTTATTCTTGGGCACACACAAACAAATGCGAGATTGCCTGGAAGACAATGTAACGTGACTCCAACACAATTTTTAAATATTTGCCTCCACCTGCTTTCTGGTGTTTCTACAGCAGGTCTACGCTGAGGTAGCTCTGGGTGGTGCGTACTGCATTTTCACACCTGCTGAGTGGTGGCGGGAGACCGTTCTGGGCCTGACGGGGACACTAACAGCAGGCTGGGATGTAATTTATCAGTAAGTTATTGCCCAGGAGAACAGGATTCTGCCTTCTGTATAATAGCAAAGTCTGACCCAACTAGATGGCCACACCAAGAGCTTTTCTCCTTAACCAAAGTCCCTGCTATTTAACTCCCCCACACCCACCCTCCGGACAGCCGTGTCCCAGCCTCAGCCCCGTGAAGGGGGAGCCCCCGGAGTCGGGGACTCATCCACCCAGGACCAATTTCTGCTGCCCACCTCCCACTCCACTTGTCCAAACCGTGGTCGGGGCAAGCTGGAGGAGGCAGGGAGCCGTCAGCAGAGAGACGGGGACCAAGGTCAGGAGCTAAAACACACCAAGGGACCCTGGGTGCTCAACGGTAAAGGAGCACCCCCAGACACCCTGTCTCTGGGCGCCTGCCGACCCCCTGCACCCCAACTCATTCCCAAGCTCAGGCCCTAAGGAGGAGCCGGTCCCCTCAGCCACACTAGGAGTGGGGTTCTCCCCGGAGCTCTGGTTAGAACAGAAGTGTGTGTGCGAACAGAGGAGAGACCCAGGCCCGCGGTGAGCTCCCAAGTCCTTCAGAGCCACTGGCCTGTTCTCAGGACCCACCCGGTGCTGCCAGGCTGGACCACACGTACAATGTGGCTGGCACTTCCACCTTCACTGCCCTGAGAGGAAGGTACACTTGTCACCTTCGTTCCGCAGATGAGTCCCCAACCCCCAGAGAAGACTCTGCCTGAGGCTGCCCCACAAGCACGAGGGAGAGCTGGGCTCAGAGCACACAGCGCGGATCCACTGGGAATCGCTGTGTCTGTCCTGACACGGAAACCGGTTCCAGGAAATACCCATGGTCCCGTGGCTTCACGTGCACTCGGACACACCCGCCATCCCATGGAAAGCAGAGGACTAACACAGCCAGAGGTGGAGACGTTTTCTGTTCGTAGAGTAGCCTTATTTTATTGGCTAATTTAAAAATTAACAACACACCGATCTGACTTCTCTTCTGGAAAAATTATTACTTTCTCCCTTTCAGAAAGAACCCAACTTTCCTTTTAACAAAAACCAAGTCACAGAGGCCAGGAGCTCGAACAAGTACCACTGTCCTTCACAACCTCTAAGGGCCCAGGTGGGCTGCAGCCACAGGGATGGACAGACAGGACAGCCCCATCCCCTACCACCAGCCTTTTCCTTCCCAGGGGAAGGAGAGCTCAAAAACAGAGTGAGCACCATTTCTCGGACCACTGTCCACACGCGAGCCATACACAGTGACCCAGGATGCACGAGAGGTCAGAGTGTCCAGGATCCAAGAAACTGACCTGCACACTCACCAAATGCTCAGCCCTCCTGCCCCCAGAGTGAGACGTGGTCATGCAGCTCCATGAGGGCCACTGTCCAATGTGTCAAGGGAAGAGGGGGCACATCCACAGGAGGGAGGCACCCACTTCCGGCTGGGAGGTGCTCTGCTGGCACCTAGGTCTACAGGCCAGGCTTTCAAAGCTCTCTGCGGTTGCAAAACCCCATGACATTGTTTAATTTTGTGACTTCCCTTCTGCTGGAGCTGTGCTTGTGCTGGGGGAGGGCACACCAAGGGCACCCTGAAATAAGGATGAGACACCTCATAACCCATAGCTATCCTAACTCATGGACTACTTTCTCAGATGACATTAAGGCAAATATCTTTTATAAGCTGCACATCATTCCTAACACGGCCCCTGAATTTTAAAAAAAGAACATGTTTCAGAACTGATACTGATGAAGGAACAATAAACACCTTCTAGACGAGCTGGCTTAATTTCGAAGTGCACCAGATCAAAGCCATGGCCGTGTATGACTTCATGACTGACGCCCACACTCAGCCTCGGAGCAAATTTGCAGACCAGGATTGAGGTCCTGTCAATACAGGTAGAATAAGATATTTTTCACTCAAATCCTCACTTTTCTGAAAAGCAAGTAAAACAAGAGAAACATAAGACCCCTTCAAGGTAATCCCAGTTATTAACACTTCCCAGCAGAGGAAGGAAGACATTGTGTAAGGCTGAAAAGATCTAGTGGGCTATACTTACGCTGCACAGTCATGTGCCCAGGAAGTTACAAGAGTACTGACCACTAACCTCAACTTGGGCCTCAGAGAGTCCTGGTGATCTCACTGAATGAGGATGAACATATACACACTCACCAATCAAATGCAGGAAACTCGCTTAAACTACCTAAGAACTGTCTGTACCTAACGTTAAAATTCAAACTGCAAATTCAAGGTGTATTTCCTGTATGTTTATGTCGAAATCGTTTTATATTCACAACCCTTACTAAAACGACAAAAGCAAACCTAATGTTAACATTCTGCCATGAAATCACCAACGAAGGCTGAACATCGTTAATTTATACAGCACGGATACAAGTCAACAGGAAATAAACACCAGGACAGAAAGCGAACACAGGAGATGCTTTTCAACTCACAAAGTAACATATTCTAAAAGGAAAAGATTCAACTTCTATATCCAAAAATGCAAGGTAAAAAACACAATTTAAAATTTTACCTGCAAATGGACCAAGTTTTGTGGGCTTTTAAATTGTGATCCAACTGAATTTCAAAAAGGGGTCGTTACAATGAGTTCCCCCCACAATGCGATAAAAGTATAAACTGGCACAATCATTCTGACAAGTTACCTGACATCTCAAAGACACAGCACATGTATCTGCCCGCCCGTGTCCATTCATGCCCGCCTATGCCCACCCGCCTGTGTCCACACACGCTCGCCCATGCCCACACATGCCCGTGCCCGCCCACACCCGTGCACACACTCGCCTGCACACACTCATGCATGTGCCCGTGCAGTTGCACGTCCAAGAACTCCTCCCTGGACATTATGATGGATCCACACAATGTGGAGATGTGGCCAGAAAGCCCCGAAAGCCCTGGCGCTGGAGGACGGAGACCTAGGGTGCGTCCACGCAGTGGGATGGGCTCTCCACGTTCCAGAAATCTGGGCAGAGTGCAGTAGTACTCTGCTGTGTGGTCCCTAAGCACCATTTATGCCGTGCCATGCATCATTAAAACCCTGGAAAACCTGCAAACTCTCTGAAAGGCCAGACTCAGTATCTCTTGATGTCTTTGTGTCCTTTGTCCCCTCCCCGGAAATGGCATCATGGACAAGCAACTCAAGCAAGCGGGCCATTCACGGAGGAAAGGCTCGCACCTACAGAAAAGGATTGGGGAGTAAATGTTCGTTTGAATTTACAATGACATGTTTAGGTCTGTAGCCGTTTTCATCTCCCAATTCACCTGTTTCAATAGCTGACCACCTACCACAGCCCAACATGCTGCATACATGCACAGCTGCTACTCCAGGCATGGCCCCAAGGAGCACGGTGTCCCGGCAAGACCTGCCTGGGGCATGACACCAGGTCACAGGACACTGAGGCACAGGGCACCTGGGGGGTGGCTGGGTGGGGCCTGGAGGTGGCTGGGGGCTCCTAAGGGGGTCTGGGGGTGGCCTGGGGGCACTGGGGGGGATGCCTGGGGGTACTAGGGGGTGGTTGGGGGCCACCGGTGGGTGCCTGAGGGGGCATCACCCCTGATGCGGCCACACTCCACTTGTGTGCCCTCACCAAGCACCTCCCTGGCTGACCCAAGCCCTGTCCCTCCTAACAGACCCTGCAAAGCCCAACTCACAGGAAGCTGGCACTGAGTCCACACGAGAACGTTCTCAAGAGCACAGCTTTCCAGAAAGGCAGCTCTGTGAGGGAAGCATCACCCACAAGCCACACTACAAGCCAGGGCCGTTTCCTAGCGGCTTCGTGACAAGCCCAAGGCACAGAACTGCCTCTAGGAGAAGGATGTCCCTTCCGTGTCCCTTGTGAATTTGACAGAACGCCTTCACTCGTACACCTGTTCCACAGCAACACACCCCGGGCGTCTCCTCATCAAGCTGCAGCTTTCTGCTCTCCACCCCACTCTGGCCCACGCAGAGCCCATGTAAGAGTGAGCACACCACCACAGGGACCCGTGTGGGCTACACCCCCCTCCCCATGCCCACCGGGGAGTCACTGCCAGGACCAGGACAGGCTGGTGCTCTGGGAGTTAGCGCCTGGTCCCACAATGCACTCCAACCAACACCGAGGGAGACGGCTCGGTGCTGCGTCACCACATTTATGTCTCCAGCCCTCATTTCACCCTCGAGGTCTGGAGCTGAAAACCATACCCAGTACATGTATTTGTAGATAAGCTCTTGGTCTCCTAGCGGTATTGAACCGGGCCTCAGTATCATCCCCCCAAAGCCTACATGGGACGCCTTCTGCGGCTCTCCAGAACACCTGTAGAGAATCTTCCATCACAGAACACAAGCGGACTCACACCAGCTTGCACACAGGCGGACCAGCTCCCCCGCCAGGAGCTGGCAATGCACCGCCCCAGCCCAGGACTGGTCCCCCACTGCTCCCACACCTGCAGCCACCTCCTAACAGTGGCCCGCAAAGCGCCTCTGCGACCTTACAGACCGGCCAGCTGACTCCCCGTTCCTCACGGACCTGCAGGGTCTGGGGCCCACAGGGAGCTCATGCTCTGCCTGTGAAACACCCACGGGGCCATGCTGCGCACACGCAGCTCGCACACGGGCATGTGTTCATGGCAGAGGTCCTCCCGTGACTTCACACAATGGGAGTTTCTCCTACAATGAGCATGTATTAAACAATTACAGTTTCTGGATCTTCTCTGAAGTTGCCATTTCCTTCAGGAGGCTTTCTTGGTGCTGAAAATGACTGTCTTCTCAGCCTGGCCAACCTCCCCAGCCGTGACCTGTGTTCACAGGAGCTGTGGCTGGCACAAAATTGAATTCAGATAGCTAGTTTCATAAATGAGTACAGCAATTACATTTCCCTCCTCCCCGAATGAGGAGACCCTATGATAGAGGGACAGGCCCACGGCTGTGAGCAGAGACCCACACGGTCCCAGGGTGGTAACTGAAATGCAAGCCGCTGTGGGCCCTGCCCAGCTGGGACTCTGAGCAGAAACATCGCCCGTGATGCACATCTAAGGAGGGTCCCAAAGCTTCAGGGCTGACAGCAGGAGGAAGCCTGCATGCGGTGAGGGGGTCTTGCGTGAACGCTGGTAAGAGGCTCCGAGGCCGGTCTCTGTCGGCACTGACAGCCAGGTGTCAGCCTTGAAGGCTGTGGGGACCACAGGAGGAACTGCCGTCACTGTGCAGCCAGCCTCTACGGCCAGGGAGCTCCCGCCCCAGATCCCAGGACCGGCCAGTACTCTACGAAATTCTGGAAGCAGCCCCCAAAACCGTTGCTTGTGACCACTTCTGGGAGTGACCAGACCCCAGCTCACCACATGCTTCTGCACCAGATGAGTTTTCTCACCTC
This sequence comes from Lynx canadensis, assembly GCF_007474595.2. Lineage (NCBI taxonomy): Eukaryota > Metazoa > Chordata > Mammalia > Carnivora > Felidae > Lynx > Lynx canadensis. The sequence continues at coordinate 82,414,470 of NC_044303.2, read as the reverse complement.
TGCACCAGGTACAAATACTGACTTTGGATTTTTACTATCTGAATTCTTCATCGCCAGCACATACCGACATAATCGGAATAAATGAACGTCAAAGACCTCGGGCCCACTTGGTCGTTGCTTCCCAGCTGGCTCCTTGGAGACAGGCAGCAGGTCTCCACCCTCACACGCTACCCCGGCCAGAGTAAAGCTGGGGACACGGGAGGGCAGAAGGGGCCTTGCCACAAGGACACCCAACTGCAGCCCACTCACTACAGCCATGCACCCCTCCAGGTGAAGAGACACGCTTGCAAGATAAAAGGCCAGCTACTAATTACCAGGGAATCAGGCTGCTTTTCACATGTTGCTAGAAAACGCAAGGCTTTTTTAAGCAGAGGAATTACAGTGTTGTGTCTTGATTTCCTTTTTAAACACATACAAATCTTTACTTATTCTAGAGACAGAAAACACAAAGTGCAGTCGGTGCCAGAGCACCTAGGCTCCAGGTCCAGGCTCCTGGAGCCCCACACACCCACCTCCAAGCTCTTCCTGACCTCCCATCTCCATGAAACAGCACTGTTTCCTCATGGGCCCCGGCCCCCAGTCACCCCTGCCCTGTCTTCCCATGCCCCAGCCCAGTGACCCGCCCCCAGGTCCCCCCCATGCCCTCCTGTCCCAGAGTGCCCCCCCATCCCTACTCCTGGCCCCTCCGTGCCCCAGCCTCCCATGCCTCCCCACTGCCCCTAGACCCCTGCCTCTAGACCTCCTGTCCCCAGGGCCCCCGCATAATCCCCCTGGGTCCCCTCCATGTCCTCAGTCCCCCTCCGGACCCCTTGCCCCCAGGCCTCCCCATGCCCCCAACTCGGCCCTTCACCCATGCCCCAAGCACCCCAACTCGTCTGCCATCTCCCACCACCAGGAGCTTCAGGAGAGCAGAACAGCACACCGTGCTCCCCGCTGGGCACAGGCACTCCACAAATAGCAAAGGACGACAGGATGGACACGTGAACAAAACCAGCAGGCCACCCTCGACTCAGGCATTTCCACCTTGTGCCCACAGGCCAAGAACTGAGGCAGGCACATAGCACACAGAAACCAGGGGGCCTGGCTCCTGTCAACTCCGAATTGAAACACATCTACTATACGAGTGAAAAGATACAAGTCTTTCCAGCATCAAGCCCCTCCACCAGAGACGCAGGTTGCAGGGTTAGCCTGCAACAGTAGTCTGCGTGCCTAGATGCCCACCCAGGCCACAGCGTGGCCCACGGCTCACTGTCAGGACAGCCATCACTGTCGCCAGCCCCACGCCCACCACCCCAAGTCAACAGGCTCAAGCCGTCTGCCTATTTCCTGGGCAGCACCCCCAAAACCTGCAGGGGCTCCTGGGCCTCCACTGGAGGGAGGAAGCTGCCGTGCCACCTTCCCTCATCCTCCGCATCCTCCGCACCAAGTCTGCTTGGCTGAGCCCTCGCCTGTCTCTTAAACTTGTCCTCCTTCACGGTGACCCCTAGGACCTAACTCCAGCCCCCTCCTGCCTTCCAGAGACCCCAGAACTCTGTAAAGCCGGGGTCCCAGCCCACGCTCTCCAACCCGAGGGGCTGGGCTCCCGCCTGTGCTTAGGCTTTGACCCTACATTGAGCTCCAACTGCTGACACTGTCCACGACTCCCCACCACTGGCTGCCAGAGTCACCTGCCCAAACTTAGACGTCACACCCCACGTAAGGCAGCTGACAAAAGGCTAAATGCCTTTCCCTGGACCACGACCCCATTCCAGTCCAGTCCACCAGCCCTGCTGAGACCTGGTTCCAGCCACACCTGACGTCCCCAGCTGTCGGGACTGGGAAAGCACTTCATTTCTGCTTCTCCTCACACCACCTGTCAGCCCAAACGGCTCCACTATGCTCATAGCGCCCAAGCCTCCACTGCGCCACCCCTTGTGCTGCAACAAAGGACGGTGCAGAGGCTGCTTCTGTGACCGTCAGAGGAGATGGCAGTGGCCTTGACTGTCTTTGCATCCCCAGAGGCCACCACGAACTCCAGTCACTCAGTTAATAAAGAAACGTGGTTCCTAGAACGCACAATCTGCGCTCTGGCACAGGCTCCCTCCGACACACCGACATCACCTGCCCCTGAGCACATACCACTGCCGGGCATCTTTGGGGGATAATTCCCAGAGAAAAGGGCATGGCCACCAACAAATGTAACCAGAGGCGATAACCTCAGCCTTGAGTCGCGTACGGATCATGACTTGAACCTCAGCCACAGCGCGCGGGATGCAGTATGTATTCACACACTCTCTGCCGGACTAACCCCAGTGCTGGAGAGTGGGAGCCTACACGAGTGCATGCCCAACCGTCACTGAGAGCGAGCCACATGTTCACTTAGGCTTTCCAGAGAACGTTAAAACCTCTGAACCGAAGGTAAGGCTTACACCTATGATTTGGTTCCACAGACGTGAGACACGTTTTCTCTACATCTCATGTTCTGGGCAGACGCAGCTCATCTGGACCGTACCTGCAACCTGTGCAACAGGTAAGAGACACGCAGCCCCCTTCCCCTGATGCTGACAAGACAGCACATCCCCAGAGGCACAGAAGGTAGGCCTGGGCGGGAGAAAGCGCAGCAAAGAACTACGGGATCAATAAAACACACTATTTTTGAACCTAAAAGCCAGTTTCTTAGAAAAAGTTTCAAAAAATTATTCAGTGTATTCTACAGTTTTGTGACAAATCCAGAAAAAGCTAAAGTAGAATTTTTCACAATTCATGAGTCACCAAATTTCATTTTTCTGAGGAAAAAAAAAGGCGGGGGGGACCAAAGCAAGTGCTTACCGCTTTATGGATGAAAGGTGAATTAACTGCCTACACCCCACACAGAACAGGTGCTCAGGGTCACTGCACACATGACCAGCCCCAGTCTAGGCACCTGACCTCACCTAAGGGTGTCATTCTACATAGCAATGGAACTAGAATTCACGCGGCCTGCAAAGACTAAGAAAGTCCGTGGTGTCACTCAGGCGCCACAGAAGCGAGACACGCACGTCCACAGAGCCCACCGGGTTCCGTACATCCTTCCACCTTGAACCCGTTTCACCTGCTCCAAGGTCTGAACAGAAACTGCACCGCAGCTTGTGCGTCATGGCGCCGAACCAGGTGGGGAAAGTACGAAGGACGTGGTGCCAGGGAAACGTGTCTGTAGCACGAAGCAGATATACTTACATCTTTTGCCATGTTACCAGATCCGTGAAGTCGATGCTATAAACGTTCACCCTCCAGAGAAGACTAATTTTCCTGGTAAGAAAGAACGAAAACCAAGAAATGAGTAAGAACAGAAAACCAAGTGAATAAACCATCCACGCCTGGCCCCCCGGAACCGCCACCCCCAAGGGACCCTCCGGGTGGCAGGAGCCCTGCTTTCCAGACCCGCAGCCCACCCTGGGGGCAGCTGCCCGCCGGCGCCGCCCGAGAGCAAATACAGCCCCCCCCTACACCCCGCCCGGCCCACACAAAGACCCTGCCACCCCCGGTCCCCCCCGCACCGCCCGCCAACGTGACAGGTGGTCTTCCGGCCCAGCGGGCCTGTCACCCGGCCGCCGCCGCAGCCGCCGCCGCCGCGCGCGCGCGCGCCTCCCGCGCCGGAACCGGCAGTCGGGTCAGCGCCGCCCCCACCCCGCGCCGCGCCCGCGGGGGCCCCGACCCCGCGCTCGGGCCGACCCCGGCCCCCGACCCCGCCGGGCGCTCGCGCCGCTGCTCCGCGGGACGCCCGCCCGCAGGCCCCGCCCGGGACCCCGACCCCCGACCCGACCGCGACCCCCGCCGGGCCACCCGGAGTCCCCGACGGCGGCGCGGGAGCGGGGCGCCCGGGGCCCAAGGCGCGGGAGCCGCGGAGCCGGCGCGCACACGCGGCGGGACGGCGGCGGGACCGGGGCGGGCGCCCCGCGCGCCTGCGCCCCCCGCGGGACCCCGGCCCGCCGCACCTGCTCGCTCCGGCGCGCGGGCACGGGCGGGGTCCCGGCGGCGCGCTCGGCCCCGGGGTCCCTGCCCTGCGAGGCGCCGGCGCGCGGGGCTCACCCTGCGAGCGGGCGTCGGGCGGCGTGACGTGCGCGGCGCGGCGACGTGACGTGGGCGGCGGGCCGGCTCCCGCAGCGCGCCTGCGCGCCTTTTCGCGCCTTCGCCGCCCTCCTCCTCCTCCTCCTCCCGCCGGTGCGGCCCGCGCGCGCTCCGAGGGGGATGGGCTCAGCGCGGGCGGGTGCGGGTGAGTGTGCGCGTGCGCGCCGGGCGGGGACCGAGACGCAGAGCCTGGCGCGGAGACGCCGCGGTGCGCGCGCTCTTGGAGAGGGGATGGAGGTGTGCGCACACCTGGATCGGAGCCGGAGGTGTGCACGTTTCGGTGTGCGCGCACACTGGGAGAAGAGTCGGCGGAGTGTACGTGCCGGTGTGCGTGCACGCTCAGAGAGGGGTCGGAGGTGGGCGCACACCTAGGGAAGGGCCGGGAGTGTGCACATGCCAGTGTGCGCACAGACTTGGAGAGGCGCCAGGTGTGTGCAGGGGTGGAGGAGAGAGAGGGTCCACGGGCATACGCCAGGGAGAGAGGAGGCCAGGTGTGTGCACGTGCACATGAGTGTATTTGTGGGTGTGTGTTCATGCAGGCGGAAGGAGGGTAGATTTTGTGCGCACAGGCGTTTACGTGGAGAGGGGGGTTGGAGTGTGCACGTGCAGGCGTGCATGCCCTTGGAGGAGAGAGGCGGAGGTGTGTGGACGTTTTGATAGAGGCCAGCTGTGTGCATGTGTGATTGCACACAGAGGAAGAAAGGCCGGGTGTGTGCTCACGTGGAGAAGAGGTGGGCAGTGTATGTGTACACGTGTGCACGCGTGCTTGTGGAAGAGAAAGGCCAGCTGGGTTTGTGCCGTGACTGTATTTGCGCATGTGCCGTGTAGGTGCACAGAGAAGATTGGGGGTGCGTGCCCACAGTGCAGACGGCCCTGCCCACCTGGTGTCCACCTGTCCCTGCGGGGCCAGCGATCATGCCCACACCCAGCCTGAGCCCGAGTCCCCACATCCCGGTGGGGTGCTCAGGAGGAAAATCAGGCAGCCAGTTTTCTCCTCATCGCTGGGTGGGCCTGGTGCACCCCAGGCTCTGGAGACTTCTCCCTGGAGCCCACCACCGGCAGGGCCAGGGCCCCCAGGGGCTAGAGACCCAGCAGAGGGCCGGCTGGAGTCCAAAGTTCAGGGCTGCAGCATAGTGTGCAGTGAGGAGCACAGCGCAAAGGCCTCTCTGCCCTGTGGGGGCAGCTGTGGTTCCGTTTCACGTCTAGTGCTGCTTCCCTGCCTGCTGCCTGACCAGCCACCTCACCTGTTAACACCACACTCAGCATTGGTTTCTTCTGGAAGACAGCAGAATGCTGCACCTTCTTTGTGCTGATTAGCACACAATGGGCACCAAAGAAACGTGGATGGTGGAGGTGATGGGGAGAGGCAGTCCTGTAAATTCCTGCCTGGAGGACGTCGTACTTCTCTGCTGGTGCAGCTTATACAGTTCTTGGCCCCTTAGCAGGTCCCTGGGGTATCCGAACCCACAACCTCCGTGTTGTTCCTCCAGTGGTCACATGTCCTAGCTCCATTCTCCTTGCACAGTATGTCTTTATTTTTTGCTGTATTTGAGTATTTGCCCACAGGCTAGAGGCCCCACTTCAGCCCTTGGACCCTGTACATGGGGCATCAAGCCTCTCGGTGAGAGCTGGGGGCTCAGAAAGAGAGAGGATCAGAATCTTAATCCCCCCACGAATTCAAGATTCTGGTCATTCCACAATATTCACACAAGACAGCCACCCCCAGTACTCTAAGTGATGTCTGTAGAGCAATCACGGCAGTGAGTGAGACAATGCTGAACTCGCAAGAGCTACCATGGCAGTGAGACAGCTCGAGAGGCCCTGGTTTCCTCGGGGAAAGAGCAAAAAATTGGAGCTGTTTTTTGCCTCTCGCTGAACACCTATTTGTGTTCCAAGGTAGCATAATTCCTAAAATTTTTGGTTGAAGATCCAAATGTTTGTGGTCACTGCCCTGCCTTGAAGTCTCTAGACTAGATTGCAGAAATGCCTGTTTCCTGATGAGCAGTGAGCCTGTGACTGCCTGCGTCCACCTGACCCCCCAGTGTCCACTCTCTATCTGGGGCGGGGGTTGTTCGGGAAGCATGACTTCTAGCGATGCTTTCATTCGGGCGTTGACTTACCCACACCTCAGTAGCTGGCATTCAGCCATGATTGTCATGCAGGCTACCGCGTGAAAGTGGTTCTCTTCCGTGTTCGTGAGAACAAAATGATTAGATCCTTTCCAGAAGTCCTCCTCTCCCAGAAGCTCCCTTTTTCTTTGTGTACCTGCCCTGTTGAGTCTCAGGGCATGGTACAAACCCTTACCCCTGCACCCCTACCCCCATTAAACTGCCCTTTATGGACAGAACAGTTTCTAATCCCTGGAAAATTGTAATGCTAAGTGTTTGTTAAATACCTGATTTGCCTTTGGTTCCCTCCTTGATGACACTGGTCCTGTCTTCAGCAGTTTCCTGTTTTCCACCTTCTTGGGTCACTGTGGCCATGGTGACATCAAGAGGTGGGAAGACAGAGGCTCATGGGAGGTATGTAGGAGAATGTTCCCAATATGGACAAGTGACATTTTCTCATTCTTTGGTAAAACATACGGACATCTTTAGAAAACTTTGCTCATTGTGTGTTTCATAAAATAGAAGTAAATCAGTGTGCCTACTTCACCTGGAGGGACATCCCTGGCCCTCTCCAGAGAGGGCACTGCTTCCAAGCCCCACTGACAGATTCTGTAGCCACCACCCTTCCACCCCCACACATAGAGGCACCCGACTCGTCCTATGTCATGATTCATTTTGAAAATGTCTGGTCAAATTCAAAGTCCCCCCTCTTGGGAGGAGGGCCAGTCCTGGACCCTCTTGGGTACGATGCTCCCAGCACTTACTCACATCTTAAAAGACTTGCACGCTCGTTTTCAGGCTGAAGCCCCAGCCCTTTGGCAAGAAGTCCTCAGATCTGACAGATTCTAGACCAAGGCATCTAACTCACTCCGATTATCTCCCCAGCCTGTTTACTGCTTGGACACATGTCCTTTACTCCTCCCCTGCAATGTTCTCTGGCTTCTGCGGTGAGAGAAATCCCCATCCGTCTTCGCCTTTTAACTACACAGTCCTTCTAGAGAGCTCGTTCTGTGAGACTTCACACTACCCTGGCTCAGAAGTCGACAAGATTCGGGGTGCCTGGGGGGCCCAGTCAGTTAAGCATCCGACTCTTGATTTTGGCTCAGGTCAGGATCTCACGGTTTGTGCAGATCTCTGCACTGATAGCATAGAGGCTGCTTGGGATTCCCTCTCTCCCTCTCTCTCTGCCCCTCCCCCACTTGCTCTCTGTCTCTCTCTCTCTCTCTCTCTCTCAAAATAAATTTTAAAAACTTAAAAAAAAAAGATGTCAACAAGATTCTTTTCTATGGACTCCTACAATGTGAGGTGGAAATACCCATGTCCCCCTATGTCATTTCCTTCCTCCATAGAATCCAGCTACTGTCACGGGGCATGAAAGCACCAGAGAATATGGCGGTTTGGGGAAACTTGACCTTATGTACCACTGAGTGCCTCCAGCTACTTCCCTGCTACCTATCCGTTTACCTCCCAGGTCAGAGAGGGGCCCCCAGCCCACCTGCCACAACGAAGCTGACAGGAAGAGTCAGACAGCCTCGGATAATCTTCAGCCCCTCTGATGCTCAGATGCCTCTAGCTGAGAAATAAGTAGATAGAAATATAGGTCTTCGGTAAGAAGACAGACCACAGTTTCAAAAGTTTTCTTTCCTGCATCGCTCACTCCCCACACTCTGAGTGCCGATATTGTACAGACGAACAAGATAGAGGATTGCTAAATGAGAGGCAGATTCACACAGTCTGGGCTCAGAAGCACCACGCAGGGGCCAAGGAAGCGGGGCTGCCCCCCTCGGCCTGGCTGGGGCCACAGCACCAACGTGCAGACGATGCCTCGGAGACCAGAGCGCTTGAAACCAGGCCCGCGTGGAATTGCTGGGACCACAGCACCAACGTGCAGACTGTGCTTCGGAGACCAGAGCACTCAAAACCAGGCCCGCGTGGAATTGCTGTTCTGGAGCCAAAGTCGTGTGTAGGGGCCTCAGAACGGGAGGGCTTCCTCCAATTCTCAGCTTCTTCCCAGCGGCGGTGACTCTCGGGCTTCCCTGGGGGTGGAGGAGGGTAGCACCTGTCTCCTGCCGATATTAATGAGACCATATTTCCTAGATGTAAGGCGTTCAGATACCAGTTTCCAGAGTGCAAGTGTGTGCTGCACAGAGCTTTCCAGGGGATGCTGAGGGTCCTTAGGGATACGGAGGAGCAAAGTCTGACCCAAGAGCCCAAATGCAGAGCAGTGGGCCGGGACGAGGGCGTGTGGGCAGCTGGGGCAGGAGGGCCACACAGGGCAGTTTTGGTCCCCCAAGAGCCCTCCAGGTCAGGCAGCAGAAAGCGGGACGTCACTAGGCCCTTGAGAGTGCTTTCTCTCCTCCCTACACTCCTGCAAGGGTCTGGCACAGCTCACACCTGAACTTCCTCCGTCTAGGATGGCTGCCCTCTACAACACAGCTTCCCTTGGGGAAAGCCGTTTAAAGCCTTGGCTTCGTGGACACCCTGGTGGGCCACCAAGGGGAGGCCGGAGGCACACAGCTTCGCGGTGAGGCAAATGTCATTTGAGACAAACGATCACCAACTCCTGACTTCAGCAAACCGTTCCTCCGCTGAGCATCCGCCAGTGCAGGAAATGGACGATGTCCACCCGCTCGTACGCACTCGAAACCTAGGTAGAAGTTAAATACCTCACTTGCCCTCAGTAACTAAAACAGGTCACCAATTCAAAATATCTTGACTTCTTCCACTTTTTTCCGTCTCCTCTGCCACCCCGCTGCCACCCTACCATCCTCTTCCCTGACGGCTGGAAAGTAACTCACCTCTTTTTCCTTCCTCCAGTCTCGTCCCGCTCAAATCTCCCATCTGTCCAAGAACCAGAGTGTGGGACAGCAGTGGAGTGAAGAGTCTTACGTGAGCCTGGGGCCCTGCTGTCCCCACCCCCACCCCTGGTGTAGACAGTCTGCGGGGACCTCACCCTGGAGAGGGACCTAGGCTCACCTGACACTCTCAGTGCACTGCTGTCCCCCGTGGTGTAGACAGTCTGCGGGGACCTCACCCTGGAGAGGGACCCAGGTGCACCTGACAGTCTCTGTGCACTGCTGTCCCCCGTGGTGTAGACAGTCTGCGGGGACCTCACCCTGGAGAGGGACCCAGGTGCACCTGACAGTCTCTGTGCACTGCTGTCCCCTGCGGTGTAGACAGTCTGCGGGGACCTCACCCTGGAGAGGGACCCAGGCTCACCTGACACTCTCCGGGCACTGCTGTCCCCCGTGGTGTAGACAGTCTACAGGGAACTCACCCCAGAGAGGGATCCAGATGCACCTGAGACCAATGTGTGCTCTGCTGTTTTGGGGTTGAGTTTTCTGCATGTCAGCTAGGTCCAGTTGGTCTATAGGCTGGTGCAGGACCTCTGTGTTCTTGTTGGTTCTGCCCATTTTTGGAGGCAGGGTATGGATGCCCCTATGTTATTGTAGAACTGCCTATCTCTCCCTTCAAGTCTGTCAATGCTTGCTTTGTTTATTTAGAAGCACAAATGTTTAGTGTGCATATACAGTATATGTATTTTTAAAGTTTTATTTATTTAAGGAATCTCTATACCCATGTGGGGCTCCAACTACAGACCCCAAGATCCAGAGTTGAACGTTCTTCTGACTGAGCCAGGTGCCCCTAGTGTGTATATCTATGTGCTTATAATTGTTATGTCCTCTTGTGAACTCACCCTTTTATCACTGTTACAGGAGACAAGGGCAGCATATTATTACTATCATCATTATATAATGTGCTTTGTCTCTTGTAACAACTTTTACTTAAAATCTGTCTTGTCTGAAATTAGTGTAGTGACCCCATTCTCTTTTGGTTACTAATTACAAGTAAGACCCTTTTGTATTCTTTCACTTCCAACATGTGTGTGTCCTGAGATTGAAGACAGTATGTAGTTGGACCCTGCTTGTGGTCCACTCTGCCAATCTGTGTCTTTTGATGGGTGAGTTTAATCCATTATATAAGAATACATGATTTGCTCAATAGGTAGGTTTATAATTATTTTTGTGCATTTGTCTTTTAAATCAGGTAGGAAATAACAGGTGAAGTTACAAACCAAGAACACAATAATTCGCCCGTGTGTTCCCCCTCACCCTGGGTCTTTGGGGCCTCTGGCTGTGTCTAGGCTCCTTCTATCCCACCTCTCTCTATAGCATCTCTTGGAGGACAGCTCTAGTGCAAATAAACTTTCTGCTTTGTCTCTCTGGAAATATGTCACTTTCTCCCTTATATTTTAAGCACAGTTTTTCTGGATACAGAATTCTTTTTTTTTTTAATTGTTTTTAACATTTTATTTATTTTTGAGAGACAGAGAGAGGCAGAGCATGAGCAGGGGAGGGGGAGAGAGAGAGAGAGAGAGAGAGAGAGAGAGAGAGAGATACAGATCTGAAGCAAGCTCCAAGCTCTGAGCTGTTTGTTAGCACAGAGCCTGACGCGGGGCTTGAACTCATGAACTTCGATACCATGACCTGAGCTGAAGTCGGACGCTCAACCGACTGAGCCACCCAGGCGCCTGGATACAGAATTCTTGATTGGCAGGTTGTTTGTTGTTGTTTCTCTCAGCACTTCAAGTATGTCCCCGACTGCCTTCTGGCCTCCATGACTTCTGATGGCAAATTGGCTCTTAGTTTCACTAAGAATCCCTTGTAAGTGATGAGTCACATCTCATAGCTTTGAGATTCTCTGTCTTTGTCTTTGAATTTGATTATAATGTGTTTTAGTGTGGGTCTCTTTGAGCTTATCCTGCTTTGAGTTAATTAAGCTTCTTGGATTTATACTCATATCTTTAATCAAATTATACACCATGACCAAGTGGGATTTATTCCAGGGATGCAAAAAAATTTTCAACATAAGAGAATCAATGTAACACATCACATTAATAGAACAACACACACACACACACACACACACACACACACACACACGGATATCTGTTAGATGTCAGTGTTCATTGCAGTATTATTCACAATAGTCAAAAGGTGGAAACAACCTAGGTGTCCATCTGAATGCATAAATAAAATGTGGTGTATATATATACAAAATGGAATATTATTCAGCCATATAAAGGAATTAAATTCTGACACATGCTACAACACCGATGAACCTTGAAAATATTATGGTAAATGAAATAAGACACAACAGGACAAATAGTGTATGATTCTCCTTACATGAAACGTGTAGAATGGGCAAACTAATAAAGACATAAGGTAGATTAGTGATTACCAGTATCTGAAGGTAGGAGAGAATGGGGAGTTAACTGTTTAATAGTTACAGAGTTTCTGTTTTGGGTGATGCAAAAGTTTAGAAATAGGTGGTGGCGATTGATGCACAACATATGAGTTTAATTAACACCATTGAATTGTACACTTAAAAAAGGTAAAATGGCAAATTTTATGATGTATATTTTACCACAACTTTAGAAATTAGTAATATACCAAAAGCCATTGACTTGTACATTTTCAATGGATGAATTGATGGCACATGAATTATAATCTCAATAAAACTATTTTCTTTGAAAAAGCTATGAAGACAATTTGGGCCACAATTGGGGAAGATTATATATGTTCCAAATATTAGATTAGAGAAGACATTGTTATTTTGCTAGGTGTGACAATGGTATTGTGATAGTGGAGGGGATTATCTTTTTTCTTAGGAGAGGCATGGTGGTAAACTGAGTTACTAAGCATGATCATGCCAGTACTTTCCTTTTGAATGGTTCAGGAAAAAAATGTGTGTGTGTCTTTCAGATGGCAGAGGAGGGGCAGGAGCAGGAGAGAGATAAAGGAGGGGGGATAAATATGGCAAAATGGTAAACACTGTTTAGATATGGGTGTATATTTTACAGCCTCACTGTATTTTGAAACTTTCAAAATAGTTGGGAGAAAATCCCATTCTATTCAACATTAATCAGAAGGTTCTAACCAATGCAATAAGTCAAGAAAAAGAAATTACGAGGCATAAATATTGAATAGGAAGAACTTAAGCTGTCTTTATTCTTAGATGTGATTGCATATGTGGAACATCACAGGAATCTACTAGAACTAACTAGTAAGTGTGGCAGATTCTCTCTATATGCAATAAAATCAATTCTCTCTATGTATGCAATAAAATCAATGTTTCTATATAACAAACTATTGGAAAAAATTTTTTTTAATATTGTTTAAAATAGCATGAAAAATATCAATTTATTGGGAGTTAATTTAGATGTGCAAAGTCCTATAGAAAAAAAATATATAAACACTGCTTTAAAAAATCTAAAGTAGACCCAGCAGGGGGCACCTGGGTGGCTCAGTCGGTTGAGTGACTGACTTCGGCTCAGGTCATGATCTCACAGTCCGTGAGTTTGAGCCCCGCATTGGGCTCTGTGCTGACCGCTCAGAGCCTGGAGCCTGCTTCTGATCCTGTGTCTCCCTCTCTCTCTGCCCCTCCCCCCACAGGCATGCTCTGTCAAAAATAAGTAAACATTAAAAAAATTACAAAATAAATAAAGTAGACCCAACACTTTGGGTATACATCACATTCTGGGATTGGGCGACTCAATATTGTTAAGCTGTCCGTGTTCTCCAAACTAATCTATGGATTCAATGTCATCTCAGTCAAAATTTCAGCATTATTTTGGAAGAAATTAAAAACTTGATGGGGGGAGATTTCACTTTCAGAGCAGTTTTAGGTTCATAGCAAAACTGAGCACAAAGTACAGAAAGTTCTCAGATACCCTCTGCCCTGCACCTGCACACAGCCTCCCACTATCCAAATTCTGCACCAGAGTGGTACCTTTGATATAATCAGTGAGTGAACCTACATTGACAGCATGATCGCCCAACGTCCATGGTTTATGTTGGGGTTCACTCTTGGTGTTGGACATTCTATGGTTTTGGCAAATGTATGGCATGTGTCCACCATTATAGAATCATACTGATACTGCCCTAAACAGCTTCTGTCTTTCCTGCCCACTAACTCTCAGCAACCATCGGCCTTTTTATTGTCTACAGTTTTGCCTTTTCTAGAATGTCACATACTTGAAATTATATACTACATAGCCTTTCAGACTGGTTTCTTTCACTTAGCAATAAGTAAGTTTCCTCCAGTGTACCACAATCTGTTTATCCATTCATCTACTGAAGGATGTCTTAGTTGTTTCCAGGGTTTTGCAATTATGAATAAAGCTGCTATAAACATGCGCATGCAGATTATTGTGCGGACATGTTTTCAGCCCATTTGGGTCGATATCAAGGAGCATGGTTGCTGGGGCGTATGGTGAGAGTATGTTTAGTGTTGTGACTGCCAAACCGTCCTCCAAAGCGGCTGCACCTTTCCCGCCAGCAGTGAATGACAGTCCTGTGTCCTCATCAGCACGGCCGTTGTCAGCGTCAGGCTCTGGCTGTTCCAACAGGTGTGCCCTGGAATCTCACTGTTGTTTTTCTTTGTTTTAATTTATAATTCCCTAATGACATGTGATGTGGAGCATCTTTTCATTATGCTAATCTGCTGCACATATTTATGGGGTCTATTTCTGGGCTCTGTATTCTGTCCCATTGATCTATTTGTCCATTCTTCTGCTAATACCACACAGTCTTGATTACTGTAGCTTTACAGTAGGTCTTGACGTTGGACACTGCCAGTCCTCAAACTTTGTTCTTCTCCCTTAATAGTGTATTGGCTATGGGGTCTTTTGCCTGTACATATAAATGTTAGAATCAGCTTGCCAATATCTGCACAAAAACTTGCTGGAACTTTGATCGGGATTGCATTCAATCTATAGAGACAGCTGGGGAAAACCGACATGCTGACGTTGTGAATTCCGTTTCATCAACATGGACTATCTCCCCATTTATTTAGTTCTTTGATTACCTTTCATCAGTTTTATAGTTTTTCTCATGCAGATCTTACACATGAACTTTGTTAAGTGTATACCTAAGTATTTCATTTTGGGGTTCTAATGTAACTGATATTATGTTTTTTTATTTCAAACTCCACTTGTTCATTGCTGGTATAGAGGTAAGTGATTGACTTTTGTATACTGACCTTGTATCCTGTAATCTTGTTATAATTGCTTATTAAATCCAGAATTTTTTGGCAACTATTTCAGATTTGCTACATAGGCAATCATGTAATCTGCAAACAAAGAAAGCTTCATTTCTTTCTTACCAATCTTTATACCTTCCTTCCTTCGTTTCTTTCTCTTTCTTTCTTTTCTTTCTCTCTTTCTTTATCAAAATTTAAAACTCTCACTCATCAAAAGCAAGTTAAAAAGACATCTATAGACTGGGGAAAATATTCACAGTAGATATATCTTTCTTTTTAAGTTTATTTATTCTGATGGGGGTAGGGGCAGAGAGAGAAAGAGAGAATCCTAAGCAGGTTCTGCGCTGCCAGCTGCCAGTGCAGAGCCCGACACAGGGCTCAACACCATGAACCGTGGGATCATGACCTGAGCTGAAATTAAGAGTTGGCCACTTAAATGACCGAGGCCACCCAGACACCCCAACAGTAGATCTAATAAAAAACTCGTATCCAGAATATACAAAGAACAATGCCAAATCAATAGGTAAAACCAAAAGAACTCTGTTAAAATTGTCAAAAGACTTGAACTATGTTTAACTGTGTTAAAGAAGAAATCCAAACGGCTAAGAAGCATGTGAAATGTTCACAACTTCTTTAGCAGTGAGGAAGATGCAAATTAAACCACAGTAGGGTACCATTTCACACCCAAAACCAAGGGATTGATAATAAGAACTGTTGGCCAAAATGTGGTCCAGCTGGAACTGTCATACCTGCTGCATGAAATGTTAAACTCTCTTTGGAAAACTGATCGGCATTTTCTAATGAAGTCAAGCGTTCAAGTGCTGTGATCCGGCAACTGCAGTCCCAGAATGTACCCGAGAAAGGTGAGGGTGCATGTCCATCAGGAGGCATCTTATGCGACGCTCACAGGAGCAGTGTGGGTGATGGCCCCGGTGGCACCTGCTGGGCGCCCCTGCGGTAGAAAGGAAAGGAAAGCTGTGATGGAGTCACACTTGGCAGGAAGGTCTGTGGCCACAGGCGAGAGTTGGGTCCAATCCTTCACGCTGCTTTGATCAAAAGTCAGCTGACACAAATGACTGCATCTTGTATGAGTCCATTATTATAAAGTACCAAGCGAGCAAATGAACCCAGGTCGCCTGTGGTTACTTGTGGGCAAGAGGACACGGGGGGTGGGGGGACAGAAGGGGGGCTCTGGGTGCTGATAAGGTTGTGCTTCCTGATCTGGGTGTAGGTTCAGTGAAAATTCATTAAGCTGTGAACTCCTGGTCTTTTCACCCTTTATGTACGTATGTGATACTACAATAAAAAGGTTTTCAAAATGCCATTTAGCAAGAGATCAAAAAATGTGAACTACCTAGGAATAAATCTAACGAAAAAAATACATAAGACTTCTTCACACGAGTCGACAAAAAGTAAAGAAGAATTAAGTAAAGGGAAGGGTCTGCTCTGCTCACGGTTTGGCAGAGACAGTATCATAGGTTTGCCAGTACGTGCACATGGGATTTGATTCTCAGTCTCGTTAACTGTCAGGGAAACGCCAATGAAGGCCAGCCACAGACAGAAATCAGTGTATTCTCACTTGATGTGCAAATCTTATGAAGTCTGACGAGAGCAAGTATTGGAAAGTCTGTGGACCAGCAAGTAGGGTGTAAATTGATGCCATCACTTTTGAGGATAATTTGGCGTTATTTTCTTAGGTGAAGCGTCTCCACACGCTACTGCCCAGCCATGCCACTTCCCAGTGTGTCCCGGGGGGCATGCTCAGCACCAGTGTTTACACTGACAGCCAAACACGGTTCAAATGTCCAGCGTCAGGAGTCCCAATAAACAGTGAGGCGTACCCCACCACAGAGTAAGAAACACCTGTGAAAATGAGTGAAGTCGAGCGTCCCTCACGCACACACATGACACCGTATGCTGCTCACGCAGTTTAGAACAAGAAAAGACTAAAAGCACACGTGTACATAGGATGTATGGGAGGAAACAAAAGGGAAAGGGTAAAGAGGGCGGTAAGCACCAACCATGGGGGAGCAGCTACTTGGGGAGATGTCTGTCCTCGATGGGGTGAGGTCACACTAGTAATTATGTTCCGTGGACAAATGGAACGAGTCAAGCAGAGCTCAGCGCGGCTGCTGCAGAGACAAAGGTCGTGACTAACCTGGGCTCTCACCTGAGGGCCAACGCCCAAGAGATCTCTGCTACTTTAACCCGACCTCCGCCCGCTCGGCCCTGCACACTCTGGCCTCTGGGACCATTTCAGCCTAAGTTGGCCCTGCTCTCTTCCTCGGTCCCCATCCTTCCGTCAGACCAGAGACTCGAAGGAGACCTTGGGACTGTTTCCCTTCTTACTTTATATGGTTTTATTAAGCAGTGACTCCCTTAATAACGGTCTCCCTTTTTTGGTATTTTCTATATTTCCATATAAACATATAAAACAAAATCTTAGTTTTAAAAATCCAGAAAACGTCTCCTAGTACGAAGGCTGGAAACTGACGGTTGGCCCTATCCAAGATTAAGAAGGAAAAACAAAACAAAAAGCAAAGAACGTTGCCAACGTTCAAAACCCACAGGCCTGCATCCAGAGCTTGCTTGCAGGAATCCGAGGCTCTGACCTCAGAGGGGTAGCAGCCCCCAGGCCCACCTGCTGCCCAGCCGCTGCTGCCCCGCGTGGGTGTGAGACTCCTCTCTGCCGACACTGCCTGCCTCCAGCGTGTGATCCGTTCCTCTTTGGTGTCCTTACAGGAGGGAAGACTCCCCACAGCGGCGGCGAACTGTCCCCTCTAACGAGCTCCTTTGGCTGATGAGGAATCTGCAGTGGAGAAAGGAAATGCCCTCTGCAGGCCAGCCCCGGGCTGCGCCGTGGAGCAGCCCAGAACCTGGGGGCCTGTGTGGGTGTCACGGGGGCTGTTGGCTCAAAGAGCTGAGACCTGTCCTGCTGGGGACGCAGGAAGAGAAGGCCACAATGGAGCCAAACTGGAAACCAGTGGAGAGCAGACCCGTTTCGGGGGCCACTCCAGCTGGTGCTGAGAGATGCTGTGCTGGGGAGTGGAGCTGGGGCACCAGGTCAAGGTCAGGTGGGGCTGGGGGGAGGGGTGGTACCTCCCATAACCAAGCAGAGCCCAGTGTTCTCTCCCTTTCTCCGATTTGCAATGGTCCAGGCGGCAACAACAACGTGAATGCTAACCCACCTAACCCCCAGCAGGACAGTAAGGATGCAAAACGGTTTCTCAGGGAACCTCTAACTCATCTGCCCTGTGTCACTCTGTCCACATCGCAGCTGGTAGATTATGCCACTAGAGTCCCTGGACCCAGCAGGGCTGGTGAGTGGGGGTGCCCCCCCCAACCAGGCCTGCTGACAATGGTCTTGGAGCCCCAGGCTGTGAGCAGGAGGCCCCTCTCTCTTGTCAGCAACTGTCCCTTCAGACCTGGCTACAGACCCAGACCCAACTGGTGTTTCCACCCTCCCACACGTGACTGATGGTGGCTGTTTCTGTGGCAGGTAAGAGATCGTGACGTGTGTTGGAGAGGGCCGAGAGCCCTGACCTCAATTCTAGACCAACCTGAACCCTGACCAGGGACCAGAATTCGAGCAGCAGGTATCTGAACCCTGCACAGCAGCCTACACTAGCACATTGGCTAAAGGAGGAGCAAATGTCCAACATCACTGAAGCTGAGGTGGAAACGTGATGGTCCAGAGTGTTGCTATTTCGTAATAGCTTTTCTCTCTCCCCTTGCTCCTCCTCCCTCTTCTTTTTAACTCTCACATTTTATCACAAACCTTGTGGAACAAAATGAAAATTCCTTGCCTGGCATGGGCCTAGAGCAGAGATCACTGAAGTTCCTTTAGAGAACTCCCAGGGATTTCCAAAAGTGCTCTGAGCATTAAGCCACTGAGGGAAATAGAGGTGCCTTTTTAAATCCACAAATACAATAATAAAGTAAGATGCTATTAGTCATGTGTTCTCACTAGAAGAGAACCGTGGGAGTCTCCGCCTGCGCTGAGCGAGCGCTGGGCTTGTTTCCTGCCTCCCACACCCACTCTGGTGAAGCCACATGCCGCGTTCGCTTCTAACCAGTGTTTAATGATTTTCATTTTTAATTCCAAGAGGTTTAATTCACGCCGCAAGGGACAGTCTATATACAGCAGGAATCACAACTTTACACCGGAGGCGCAAGCCGGCCTCCTGCTCCTGCGGCCCCGCCCACCTGCCCGCCCCACCCCTGCGGCCTCAGGCCTCCGAGCGGATCGACGGAGACCCAGCTACACCCCACTACAGTCCAGGACCCGGCCTCCTAGACGCCCCGCCCCCCCCCCCCCCCCCGGCTCTGCCGCTGACCACCAGCCGCAACACGGCCCACTCTAAAACGAGGAACGTGAGAATCTCTAATGCGAGTTCCTGGGCGCAGTGCTGGCTGTCCGAGCCCAAGCCAGCCCCGGATCAACCGCGAGCGTGCTGTGCGCGCGGTGAGTGGTGCGCAGGGGCCCAGAGGTCAGCGGCTGGGCGTACGTACGCAGGCCGCGTGCTGGCAGGCCGCCGTCTGCCGTCCACCTGTCACCCATCCCAGTCCATCCGCGGGCGCGCACCGTCCTCTGTCCACCTCTGACCTTCTACTCACGTTCATCGTCTCCCTGCTCATTTGTCCGCCACCGCCCATGTACCTACCTCCCCGCGCACACACTTCGACCCGCAGAAACGCACAACTTTGGGCTCTGTCACTGGGTCTAACTTTTCCTAAACCGCCTGCCTGGGGTGGTAGGGGGGGAAGGCGGCAGAAGCATAGGGGCGTCCTGGCCAAGTGGGGGGACCCGGTGAACCAGCGCGCCGACCGCGCTCACCGTCCGCCCGCCTGCGCTCACCTGCGGGTCGGCTGCCACGGGCTCTGGTCTGGGGGGGCCTGGCGCGCGGAGCGGCCCCAAGGAGGCCCGGCCCACCGGCCCCGGGACCTGGGGTCCCCCAGTCTCCTGACCCCGGCCCCGCCCCCAGCCGGGATCCGGCCCGCCCCACCCCACCCTGGCCCCGCCTCTGCTCGAGGCCCAGACCCCATCCGAGCCCTGCCACGTTCACCCGAAGCCCCGTCCCAAGCCCCGTGCCTCTAGAGGCCCCGCCACTGTCCCTCCCCCATCCCAGGTCCCGCTCAGCCCTAAGCCCGGCCCCTACTGGGGCCTCGCTCCGCCCCGCGAAGCCCCGCCCACTCCAGGCCAAGCCCCACCCCCTTTCCAAGCCCCGCCCCGGCCGAGGCCCTCTCCTCACCGGGAAGGCCCGCCCCGCCCGAAGCCCCGCCCCACCCAGGGCAGCACAGGTGCCAGGTCCCACAGCCTCAGACCCACATGGGGTGGGCGGGGCTTCTCCAGCTGGGCCTGCAGATGACCGGCCCAAGGGCTGTCCCTGGTCGTGCTACACAGTGTCTCACGAAGCCCTGCAGCCACACCAGAGCGAGTCCTCATTCCTGAGCCGGCACAAGAAACCTGTGTCAGTGTCCCCGGACCACGGAAGCAAGGCACCACAAACCAGGCGGCGTAGAACAACAGAAATCTAGTTCCTCCCAGGGCTAGAGGCCAGCCAGGGTGCCAGATGGAGGCGTCCCTGGCCAGCTATCCCTCTGCAAGCTCTAGGGGAGAGTTCTTCCTGCCTCTTCCAGCCTCCCCCGGGCTGACGGTGGGCCGTGGTGTCCCATCACCCCCTCTCTGCTACTTGCCTTCTTCCCTTTGTAGGTCCCGCTGTCTCTGTTCAAATGTCCCTCTTCTTATAGGATACCAGTCACTGGATTAGACCAGCTGGGGACACAGTCCTTCCCACAAAACCTTTGGGGCATCATCCTGCCCTCCAGCAGGCAGCCTCCGCTCTGATGTTCCAGCGCAGACACCTCTGGGTTCCCCGTCACACAGGGCACTATCTGGGTCTCCAGCCAGCTGCTTCTGCTCCTCTGTTCCCTCCACGGGTTCTGTTGCATGTCTCTGGGAACAGCCCAATGCTCTCTGGCGTGCACACTTCTCTACAGAGGGCCGTTCTCAGGCTGTGCCCTAGCGGTTGGTCTGCACGTCCACACAGACTGTCCCATGCAAGAGAAAGAGTTTGCTGACTTTAAGTAAATCGGAAGATGTGGATGAGCATCATAGAGGAGGCGACATTAGGGCTGCAAACCAGCCGGTACCCAGGAGCTGGAATGCCCACCAGCCTCCGAGTATGGTTGGTGCCGGACTGCGCAGGACACTTGCTGCGTGGGCTCCCTCAGCAAGGTGAAAACATTTCTCCCAGGAGAAATGGGAGTCTGTCTGGCCAGACGACTCAGGGTTGGCTATGCTGCCATATGCTCACACTATCCCCTCTGGTTTAGTGTCCAACAGTGGCGGCTTTCTCTTTCCCGCCCCCACTACCTGCTGGTGGAGGTCCTCCTGGAAGAGGAGGTGCTCACGTATTTATTCCTTGGCACGAGTGTGGGCACAAGTGTTCTCTCCTATGTCACCACGCGTGTGGCTGCTGCCAGGGTCCCTTCTGTGGCCACTGGCAGTGCCTTTAGGTTAAATGGCTTATTTTTTTTTTAATTTTTTTAATGTTTATTTATTTTTTGAGAGAGACAGAGACACAGCAGGAGCAGGGGAGGGGCACAGAGAGGGGGAGACAGAATCCGAAACAGGGTCCAGGCTCTGAGCTGTCAGCACAGAGCCTGACACGGGGCTTGAACTCACAAACCGTGAGATCATGACCTGAGCTGAAGTTGGACGCCCAACCGACTGAACCACCCAGGAGCCCCTGGCTTATATTTTTTAAAACCCCTGTTGCAATGGGATGGTGTGGCAGGACAGGGGCAGGAACGGACACAGCACGTAGCCTCTGGGCATGAACCGAGCTGACGTGGGCCGAGCCCAGCAGGTTCACCGGGCAGTGCGCCGAGGCTGGAGCCGACCAGATGGGAGAAGCGAGGGTCCGGGCCTAATGAAGTTGCCATGCTATTCCTCAACCTAGGACAGGGACAGGCATACTTGGTCACCTCAGTGGCCTGGCAAAGAGCGGCACCCTTAGCCTTGTCTCCCCCTCTGGGGGTTTCAATTCTTGGGGATTTGGTCCAGCTGTGGGGGTCGGACCAGAATATGTACAGAAGACAATCAAAAACCACCAGCATTAAGCGACGTGAAATTAGACTCTGCCATAAATGGCAAATGCAGGTAGTTTGGAACTGCTAAGTGGGTCAAAGATACCCAGGAGAAGAAGTGGAGCTGTGGGTTTTCGGTGCCTGCCACTCAAGACGCATGGCAATGCCACGGAGTTGTTTGTGGTCCCACAAAACGTCATGGGAGCGTGTGAGATCAAAACCCGAAGAGACAGTCATGTTCCACACACCTGCTGCTTTCCTTTTGTGAGAGGAGGGAGAATGTCAGCTCGCACGGATGGCCCTCTCATTTCTTCAGATTCTGGAAAAGACTGTGGAAGAGGCGTGGACTTGGAAATCTGAAAAAGGGCGTCGTCCACTCTCCTTCGTGCAGCCATGAAATTTCACTCTTGTGGTGCTGCGGCAGGAAACTTCTGGAGGTCTGTGGGGTCGGGTGGCAATGCAGAGCGCGGTCAGGACTAAGTCTGCGGCACAGATGGAGGTGACGACCCCAGTGGAGCATGCCCGGCCCACTCCCCCCGCTGCCTCGCTCTGGCTCCCAGTGCTGGTGCCAAGGCTGACAGGGTCCCAGCTTCGCTGATGGAGGGCGCATGGCCTCGCTGAAGGCACAGCTCCGTTAGAGCAACGTAAGAGCTGGCCGGCTCAGGCTTCACCACCTCAAACCATGAGTGAGGCCCGACATCTTGCCAACTGTCACCCAACGGTCATTTCTGATTGCGCCCCACTCTGATCCTACCAGGTTGTGTCCATCTTTGTCCGTTGACGTCGCGTATTCCTTTCTCTACGACGCATGTCTAGTTTTCACATTTCAGGTAAAGGTTTGGCGGGAAAACGGCAATTACCAAAAGAACTCGGAGGCGAGCCTGGCCCCGGGAAGGGACTGCCCGCACCGCCCTGCTCTCCAGGCAGCACCCCGCGGTCCCTGAGAATGGCAGGAACCCTGGCCCACGGGCCGGGGGCTGAGACCGGGCATCCATTGCCTGCAGCAGGCCTATCTTCAGGCCGTTTCCATCCACCAGACTCCTGGGAGTGTTCTTGTTCCTGGGGTTTTCTCCTCTCCGCCCGGTGTGCAGGTCACGGCCAGTGTCCCGAGTCATTACTCCACGGGGACGTGGGGTCCTTTGTGAGGGTGCCACGCACTGTTCCCCGGCCCACCAACTGCCTCCTTCTCGCCTGCTCTCTCACTTCTGCCTCATTTTGCAAATGTGCCTTCCTTTTCCCTTCTTGGCAAAAAGAATTCTCATAAGGGCCCTGGCTTTTGTACAACATCAGAAAGACGCACAGGCCGATTCTGTCCTCCGGGCTACTGTGATCCATCCTGAGACGCTGGAGTCCATTTTGAGGGAAGGAAAGGAATCTAGGTGAGGAAACACATCTGAAAACACTGTCCAGCTCCCCATGTGAGGGAGACGTGCTAAGGCAACTCTGGCACCCTGAAAGCGGGTTTGGGCTAGCAGCGCACGGCCGTAGAAGCGCCTCCCACGGGACACTCCCACGGGCACGTCAGGTCTCTGCGCATCGCTTGAAGTGACCGCCCCCCTTTCAAACACCTCATTTTCAAGTAAGGCAGCCCTTTGTTCGTAAACGCTCTCTTCTCTCCCCATGCCCACCGCACCTCCCCAGTGTAGGACGCTAAGTTCTTGGGTTACTTCTCCAGATCTCACTTTATTTTATTCATAAATCATGAAGTAACCTGGGTACTCAAAACAGACTCCAGTTCCATGGCTTCGCATTGGCACCTGGTGTTTCCCCCAGTGTGCAGATTGCACCCTGGCACCCTAGTCCAGACGGGACATGCGGGCACTCCCTGAAAAGCACCCAGCCTCCCTCTCTGCTCTGGACAGTCACCATGGTGACCACCTGGTGTCCAGTCGGGGCAGAAGGTGCTGGAAGCCAGGGTCTCCTGAGCTCCCCCAGCTGCTCCCGGGGCCCCATGGCCACCCCCTGCCCCAGGAAGCACCCACTTTCTGCCCTCCTGAACCCTCTTCCTTACACCAGTAGCTTCAAACTCTCTGGCCAACACACGCATGACACTCATGTATAAAATGGAACCAAAGGTCCCACGACAGCACCTTCTTGGCTGGGTGTGCACACCCCCGTGGCTGCAATCTGCCCCGGGGGCTGCCTTCTCCACCAGAGGTCTCTTTTGGAGACGCTGTTCAGTGGTCCTTGGAGCCCAGTACAGCAGCAATAGCTGTTCCCAACTCTATTCCTGGCTCAGAGACTTCTATCTTCGCCATCTGGGGTTACACGTGCAGTGAGCGAAGGCCCAGCGAGGGCACCGTGGGCTGGACTGCTGTCTCTCACGCCTGCTCCCGGACCAGCAGCAGCTGCTACATGACCTGACAGCTTGTTAGAGACACTAGCCATTGGGCCCCATCCCCAACCGATCTGGACTGGGTCTGGACTCGGTCTGGACAGGGCCACGCTGCACGGTCCTCAGTTCTAAACTCGCGGAAGCCACTGGGCAACACAGGCCCCTGCGTAATGTCTTGACGGGTTTGCACTGCAGCCACACACACCGCAGATTTGGCTCAAGGACCCCCTTCCAAGGCCACGTGCTTTCAGGTCGCTCCTTAGGCCACTTTACCCCTGCCTCAGAACTAGTATCTCAGATAAGCTGTCAGAGAATCTTCTGTGGTTTGGGGGCTTCCTGTGGAGGAGGTGACTCATGAAGACTGACCGCCTCCAGGTAAACACTGACATGGCTGCTTGAGAAGCACCTGCATGCACACCTGAGCCCACACCTGGGCACACACCTGCATGCACACACCTGGGCGCACACCTGCATGTACACCTGTGCACACACCTGGGCACGCACCTGCACGCACAGCTGCAATTCTGTGTCTGCTTGCCAAAGTCAAGGATCCCCGACACCTTGCATGAGGAACCCCTGCCTCCTCCCTGGCTAAGCATTTCCCAAACTATTCCACGGGACAATGTTGGGAAACTGGAGGTGACACTGGCAGTGTCTTCTCGGCAGGGACAGTCAGGGCAGTGAGAATGTCTGCATCAAACTCCGCATCAGGATGAGTCAGAAACGTGGTCGAGAAAAAGACCACAGCAAGTAGCGATTCTGCGAGAGCATTCGCGCCTCAGGGAAGGAAGCGAGCACGTGGTGAACTCTGCAGGGCCCGGGAGGCAGGGGCGCCTTGGCAGCCTCATAGTTTCCTGTGGCGACCACGCCTACGCAGACGACACGGACATGGCCTGAATGTGAGGAACAGCTTCTGACAGGAGGTTTATATATTTTTTATTATTTTTAATGTTTATTTTCGTATTTCGAGAGCGAGCCAGCAGGGGAGGGGCTGAGAGAGAGGGAAAGAGAGAGAATCCCAACTCCGCGCTGTCAGCACAGAGCCCAAGGCAGGACTTGAGCCCATGAACCTTGAGATTGTGACCTGAGCCGCCCAGTGGCCCTAACAGGAGGTTGTAAAGGCAGCAAGTGTCCTCACTGCAAGCACAGAGGATGTGGGTGAAGCTGGCTCCTCTAGAAGGGCCTGCCACCAGCCTTCCCCAGGCGTGTTTCCCCCAAATTCCTAAACAACATGCAGTGTTTCTTGATTCTTCATGCTGCAAAGGCAGGTGTGGGCAGGCTCTGCAGGCAGCAGGGTCAGGGTCAGGGTTCAGTTGGAGCCCTCACGAGCCCCTGGGGTGATGGGGCCGGGGTCCTGCCATCGGCCGACAGCCGCTCGACCCTTCAGCACATCCCTCATGTGCACCGTCCATCCCTAAACCCAGCAAAGCAAAGGGCTCCTCTCACCAGGCGAGGGACGTCAGCGAGGACACCAGTGGGACAGCAGTGAGGACACCAGGCCCTGCTTGCTCTCAGGGAAAGGCAGGCCTCGCTCTTCCTGGATGAGATGATGGAAACGGACCCAGCTGATTTCTCCATCCATCTTGCGAGCACAGGGGCACAGACTTTCCACCGCCAGTCTTGGAGCCAAGTGTTGGCGCAGGTGCAGCTGCACAAGGCGTCCTGAAGCCGTGGCCCCGGGTGGGCGGGGTGCTAGCAATTTCCCAGATGGCTGAGGACGTATGGCGGGGCCGGGGCTGCGATCACAGAGGAGGAGCACGGGGCTCTGGGGTCTCGGCTGACAGATGTACGGGATCTGGACTGGGTGGAGTGGAAGGGCCTCCCGACATTCAGGCCTCAGGCCAAGGCCGGGCAGCAGCAATGCCCCAGGGGTGCCGGGGAGCCAGCAAGAGCTCCAGAGTTGGACACCAGAGCAGTCGCCCACCCCACAGAGCCCGCTTGCCCTGGCCTCTCCTTCTTCACCGTCACGAGTGTCCTCGAACGCCTGTCCCTGCCGGTCTCCCGGAGGAACCACCACCTGCACATGCCCGATGGGGGGCCCTGGCCTCACCCCAGGCCACAGCTCTACCGTGCCTGTGCCCATGGGTTCCCGGCACCAGGGCTGCCATACGTGCCCTGCAGCTGCTCCTGAGCCTGCCTCACCTTCCCCACCCTCGGCTCCGGCACATCAGGACCATTTGGGGCCCAGGAGACATTGTGTCCTTAGCAGATGCCGGTCGCCTCTGTGCTCTCCCACAGGACGTGAAGCTGCAAAGCCTCGCTGCCTCGCTGCCTGGGGTCTGGCGCTTGGCCACTCCAACCACGGATTCATGCTCCGAGGGCGACGCCAGGGGCACTCTGCTGCACCACGTCCAGGGCCTGTGGTCAGGGGCTGTGGAGGAGGCG
Organism: Lynx canadensis; assembly: GCF_007474595.2. Taxonomy (NCBI): domain Eukaryota; kingdom Metazoa; phylum Chordata; class Mammalia; order Carnivora; family Felidae; genus Lynx; species Lynx canadensis. The sequence goes on along the minus strand of NC_044303.2, from coordinate 82,388,421 downwards.
CCCCGCACGCTGACCTCTGTCCACTGAGCACCTGCTAGCCCCGCGCCCCTGCGCCTCCCCCAGGCGCTCCGACCCGCCCACTTCCTGGGTGTCGTTGGCTATTCCTTGGCGTGTCTCCTGCACGGGCCAGGCTCTGCCTCCACCTGCGACCTCCCTGCCTGCTGTATGCATGGGCCGTGCTTCACGAAGGCTCGCCTGTGTCTGTCGTGTGAGCAAATCAATGCAAGCTCCTCTCCCCACTGACCTCCCACGAGAGGTGCGCTGTCTTCACCTTCCTCCACGAGGGCACACGGTGCCGGTGCTGCACGCCATCCCGTGGGTTCCTTCAGGCTGAGAGGAATTCTTCGTGTGGGGCTCTGGGCCCTGCGGACCGAGGGAGGGGTCTACCTCGCCCTGTCACGGAAGTTTAGGGGGCGGCGCTCAGGCCCACGGGGAGGAAGGCCTCCGGGTGCCAGCAGGTTGGAACACAGGGGGTCAGCAGTGTCGGGCTACAGCTCAGGGTGTGCCCGCTGACCACCCAGGTGAGCATGCGGGGAACCCAATGAGGCACTTGCTTTCAGCTGGTGGCTTTCGTTCTTTGTGGCTCTACAGAGCTCTACGGCAGGACTTGCCCCACACTTTCTAGCCACGCCCACGCACACAGGCAGTCTGCAGGGGTGCGTGTGAAGGCACGGAGACCAAGAGCTCTGTGCCCTGCAAATCCGGATGAGGAAGGGAGAGTGAGCATGGGACCCAATCCGGTGGGGGGAGGGAGGGGCTCTGGGACCCTCCAAGGAGAGTGTCCTGCAGGCAGAGGTCTTCAGGAGGCATGCCCTCTTGGCATCTTTATGAGCCATTCTCACGCTGTGACATTAGCGCCACACGCCACGTTCTGGGGCCAAACTGTCAACAAGATGTGGTGAGCTCCTGGCTCTGCTCTTCGGTGCTGGAGATATCAAATGGAATAAAACGCACCCCAGAGACCAGCCCTCGGTGGATTCCAGATTGCTGGGCCAGAGGCACGCGGACAGGTGAGATAAAGCCTCACAGACCGTCAGATGAGCCTGCTGTGCTGTGTCCACACCAGTGGTCTGGAGGGAGTGGCACTCACCTACTACAACACAGAAATAAATAAAACCAATGCTGTTTTCAAGGCAGATGTTTACACCATTTCTCCACTGACTCACTTCTGACTAGATACACTTCACTTCACCTTCAAGTGTTTGAATTTATGTCACCGCACTCCATAATTGTACCTGCGACACAGAATTGTACCTAAGGGGTCTGTCCCTGTACTCCAAGGGTTTTGGTCAAATTGTGAGGCTCTTAAAGCCAATAGTTCTAGGAACACTCCACTCTGAGCTCCCCTCAGGGAGATCTGTAAGAATCAGGTCTTCAGCCATGGGTTTGCTGAAACGGGGCATACAATCACCAAATACACTTTAAAATTCAAAGGTACAACTTAGGTTTTGCAAATAGCACTGTATTAATTTGGTCTCTTAGAGAATAATGTGGCAAAATACAAATCATCCAAATTTTTAAGAATTGGCAAAGATTAATCTAACACAGAAATCTAAAAAAATTCCAATAAATTTCAATTAATTACTCTGATCATAAATAATCTTTATTAAAGCATGCATATTCTTGTGATTCAAAACAAATACTTTTTTCAAAACAATTATTTTAAAAGAATGATATACCTAATTTAAAAAATGACATGAGTGTTTTATTTAAAATTATTGTAATAAAAACAAATAGACATTTAGAAGGTATTTGTCATTTTAGAAAACACAGGCAGTAAGGATTAAACTTACTTTCCAAACTCACTGCTAGAATTAAAATTGCACATCACAGAAATGTTTAATCATGAATAATGACCAAGAGATTATGACACAAAAGCTAAATAAATAAAAACCCTTCTGATTTTTTTTTTTTTTTTTTTTTTTTTTTTTTTTTAGCAAAAAATCATGAACTGATGAATTGACAATAGAAAGTTAACATTAACTTCAGGAAAAAAGGCACATCCAGGCAGAACAGTCAAGGTGATCCATAAGGTGCAGCGTGTATTATATACTGTGCATGATCAACTGAATGTAACAAATTAGTCTGGAAGTCTCAAAACCATAGCAGTAATAGTTGTCACACTGGGCAGACAGGAAGCCCCCTCCAATGGAGCGCTCTGTCCCCGAGGCAAGGGGCTCACAGGGACATGCAGTCCTGGACGTGTCCCAAGTGTCCGGTTCCACACGGGGGTCAGCTCCCGAAGCTGTGTACCCTCTTGGTGCCTCAAAGACTTGACCGTCTCTCTGGCCGAGGCACACACCTTGTGATTGCGGCTTTCCACAGAACTGGGGCCAGTAAAAGACTGAGGGTGGTCACACTCAGGATTAGGAGGTACACCTGCAACAAGTAAGACTGTCACACTCAGGACTAGGAAGTACACTTGCAACAGGTAAGGCTGGGGTGGTCACACTCAGGACCAAGGTGCACCTGCACACCCCGTATGGCCACAGGCACAGGTAGATTTGGATGTGAGGTGCCCTGAGATGATGCATCATGGTGCACACTGGGTCACCCTCGGGCTGACCCCCTGGGGGCTCTCATGGGGAGCACACAGCCTCAGGACAGGTCTCGGACAGAGCCTGTGCAGAGTTCGTTCTTCTGCAGCGGTGTCAGTATCTAGACTCATCCTGTCTTCCTCACACTCACAGACACAAGGAGACAACTTTAATCCTGAGAGTTTACTAGCAGGTCACAGGTACTAAGAGGAACTTCCACATTCATTCGGCCCAATTTAGGGAGCAGGTGTGCAGAAGCGAATACTGGGGGCGTCACGTGGTGAGGCGAGCCTTACTGGCAACAGAATTCCCCAGGGAGGGATGCTCCCTGTTAAGGGGGGCAGCAGACTGAGGGCAGGAGGCAGACTCCTGTCTTGGCTTCAAGAACAGCCCCACACGTTCACACGTGTTCGCACAGGCATCAGAAAGGGCAAAATGAAAACAGGTGCAGAAGGGTTAAGGGTCAAATCAAGTTTAAGTAGGAACTACCATTCATGAACTTGTATGTGTACAAACCACAGTGTTTCTAAGCTGAGAACTACAGATGTGAGCTGGTCCCCACGGCTGCGAGTGTGTGAAAGGTGTATGGTCTTCCGGCCACAGCACATAGGCTATCTCTCAGAGAGCCACCCATTCAGAGCAGGGGGTCCAGGCTCCCTCTACGCTGTCACCCGACATTTATCCCTGCATCAACAACAAAGTTCCTGTAACATCCACCCGGCTTTTACTCAAACAGTGACGCTCTACTTTAATTGTGAAACGTTCCTAGTTAGCACGTCACCTGTCCTCAGATCACTTGGAGCTAACACTGAATTAGTCACCTGGCCCTGTCCTGAAGGACACTAACTCCTGCCGTGGCAGACAACAGACCATGGCCTATTTACACCTGGGGTGGGGGGCCACCACCCACAGACCACAGCCAAACACAAACGTCCTGCTTGCCAAATTTAAAGTGACAAGCACGGGTCATCAGATGATACTCCTCAAGTTCTAATTCACGGACAGTTTGAAAAGAGCACATGACAAAACTGGACAGAAAGTAAGGAAAGCACACAGGATCAGGTGGGTGTGCACAGGAACTCACGCACACAGGCGTGCGCACAGCCAGCACAGGGCACACGAGAGAGCCAGGCCCAGGATGAACAGACCAGAGGCAGGGGCAAAGAAGGCCAATGGGAAATGGGGGGCTCACCTTCAGGAGCTGCGCAGAAGGCCCAGGCCTGCATGCGCTTAAAAGTGTGGTAGGGGGAGGAGGGACCTCATCAGAAGCACTTCTGACAGTGACTCTCACTCCCTTTTACAAGTGGGCAAATGCTGCCATGTACTTTGCAAGAAAAACCCCTAAACCAACCGGGTACCTTCACAAACAACATTCCAGTTGTGCCTTTTACGTGGTTTCTGCGTGCAACCCAAGATGCGGTGATGCCCCTCACGCGTGCATCAGGAAGGATACGGCCGTCAGCCTGGCTGATAGCCGTGCACCAAGGCCATTACTAACACGCAAACTGGCGATGGCGCTTTAAGATTTAGTTTTCTTCTTTTTGCCAGAGATATGACAGAGACTTCACAGTCTCTGCTGCAGAGGGCATGCTGACAGTTCTGGAGACTTTGACCCCAAACCTGCACACCTGTGTGAGAGGCAGCAGGACCCCACCTCCGCAGCCGCCCAGAGGCAGACCCCCCAGACCCATGCCAGCTGCAGGCAGCTGCAGGGAAGGTGCTCCAATGCCAGCGTGGGGGGTGTGAAGGACGGGGCACCCTAAACACGCACAGAGGGTGTGTGCAGACTCACCTCCCGAGAAATGATCCCAGCTCTGCGTGCTCTGCTCCCCAGGACAAAAGAGAACTCGCTGACCTGTGCCAGCCCCGCAGCCACAATCCACTTGATGTACTGGCTGCTCTTCGGCAGGAGGACAGACAAGACCAGGGCGGCCAGGGCAAACTGCAAGAGCATCCGCATTACTGACTGCCATGCAGAAAACAGAGGGGGGCCCTCCTGACACCGAGGGGACATGTGCAGAGGCACCCAATGAACACAGAGTGTCTGAAATGAGACCAGGCTGAAAAATGCGCAATCAAGGGTAGGGGTTCACGGGCAGCTAACTAGGCTTTCCCCCCACACCAGTCAGCAGCATTCAAGAAAGAATTTTACTTTCCAATGAGAGCATGGTCTCTCTCTTGTAAGCAAAGCTAGAGGGGAGCAGCTGGGGCTGGAGGCCCAGCAGGGATTCTGACTCCTTCCAGTAGAAATATTTGAAATCAACTTTTATCATCCGCAGAGCCAGGCAGCTACTGAACAGGTAATCGGACCCTGAAATAAATGCTAACACAACTCAATCATCTGTGGTTGTGAGGGAACTGTGGTCTGCAAGGGGCTGGCACAGGTAGGGGGCTCTGAGCCCCGTCCTGCACTCCCTGCCCTGTGTGTCTCTCCCACCTGGTGTTCCTGAGTCCTGTCTTCTCCTGATAGCCCACTCAGTGAGTACAAACACAACGATACTTTCAAAACACACGAACGACAAGATGTACATGTGTACGTGCTACTCACTGGCCTGTGGGTCTTTGGACTCATGCAGGAGAAAAGGCCAGGAGCAAGGGTCCTGTGGAGACGGGCTGCCCAGAGTGCCTTCTCCTGGTCCAGCTTTTGTGACTCCCAATTCCCAATATGCCCAGTTCTGAGACAGGTGTAGGAAAACAAACCCGACGGCCTGGTCCTAACTCACCCAGTCCACAGACTGCTGGGCGAGGGGAGGGGCTCCGGGTAAGTGGCCGTGATGCGCTTTGCAGACTCAGGGTCACATACAACCAACATGACAGAAATTTTACCGCAAAGAAGAATCAGTACCTTCATGATCACCACCGACAGCGTGAGGACCATCAGGACAGTGAGCTCGTACGCCACGAAAGTGGGGAACACGTGGAGGCCTGTGCAGGGAAGGAGGGACACGGTCATTCTCGGAGGACTACACGGCCAGTCCTCAGCGGAGCCCATGACCCTCAGGCTTCCTCATGTCCTCTCCACGGACGAGGGCACCTGTGAGCGCAACCCTAAGGCGCCCTGTGTTTATGGCTTATGCCAGCGTTCACCGTGGGGAAAGCGGCCCGGGCGCCAGTGCCTCCCTCTACCAGACTTGTCTCCCAGGACTCGGCAAAAAGTGACAGCAAGCAGCCGTGAAGTCTGCTTTCCTCTGTGAAAACGTTCTGTCCAAGATGCAGACACCCCCGGGGCCTAGAAACTGGGGGTGGGCGGGGGGAAGCCACAGGAGAGGAATCCTGGCCACATGGCCGCCGGCTGCCCTGCCGTACATGTTCCTCCTGCTGCCGTCAGTGCCTGCAGTACCGAGACGAGGGACGGGTGCTGGTGGGCCCTTCTTTATTCAGCGGCCGGGCAGGACCGGTGTGTACCCGGCCCCCCATCCCTGAGGAGCTCAGGGCTGACTGGGCCTTCTCCTCACGAGCACATGGACCCCATGTCATGACACATGTGGCCCCTTCATGTGTCTACTTGTTTTACTCAGAGATACAGATATAAGTAAGGACCCACTTGCTCCAAGAACGGTTTCCTCTTTCTCCAAATTCAGCAGCAACCACCCAGGCCGCCCCTAGCACAGTGCTGGGGACTGCTGTCGAGCACCTGCCTGGAGCCCCAGCCTCCTCCCCCACTTCCTGGCTCTGCCCAGCCTCCACCTCCCAGACCCACAGTGCTCCCCGAGCCCCGACGACTGCCTAGGGCACACCTGGCCTCTCTCCTACCGAGCTGTCTCCCGAGTCCTCGACCCCCAGCCCTCCTACGCCGTGAGTCCAAGACCACCTCTGGCTGTACCTGTGTTCCTCATACTCGCCATGCTGCCACCCACACACCCCCGATGGAAACAAGCCCACAACGCGGAGGGACACACCTGACCAAGCCCGTCACATGGATGTGACCAGGGAGCGGTGGTCCCTGCTCACCTGCATCCCCCGCCCCCAGGATGTGGTTGTGTCACTGCCCTGCCTCAAAGCTCAGGGGCCTCCCCTCTCCCGAGGATAAGTGGGGTCCCATGCCAGGCACATGGTGCAGCGCTGCGGACCCTGCGGGCCCCGGCTGCACCGGGAGCACCCAGCCCAGGCACGCAAACCAGACAGCAGAGGTGTTCTACTCTGAGGGTGGAGACACGGATCATCACAGGACCGCACGATGCTCAGGGACAGAGACCCAATCCACGTTGGCGCAACTGCCGTGTGCACTGGTGACAAAAGGGCACACCAGTTGCCCTGTAGCTTTTCTGCTTATGGCCACTCATCATTTGCATTTCCACCAAGTGCTGAGGGTGTCCCTGGGATGGCACAGCGGGACAGGCTCTGCACACCCATCACACGCCTCCCGGCCTCTATCTGCAGATGTGCATTTGGGGGATGAATGAGAACGTGGCACGTGGTCACCTCGCACGTGAGCCATCACACCCCACATGTGCCCATGGCCTCCAGGGCACCTCCAAGAATGAGGAATGGGCAGTACCCACTTCTGAATTCCTCTCTGCGTCCCAGGGAGGGGAACCCAAGGAGAGAATGAAATCCTTGCTGAAAAGTGTGTAACAAGAAAACTCAGGTCACTGGCTTCGTTTGTAAAGTGAGAAGGGCCCAGGAATTAGCCGTTGAGGTGGTCGTGCAGGACGGCATGGTGGCCACGCAGGCTCACCGGCCCTACTTGACTCTGCCTCTGGAGCTTGAACGGCCGAGCCACCCCCAATTCACATGCTGAGGCTATAACCTCACGTGAGCGTGCCCAGAGACGGCATCCAGGGGGTGCAGGGGATGACGTGAGGTCACAGGGCGGACGCCTGACCCAGCAGGACTGTGCCGGGAAGAAGAGGAGGACACGGGAGTCCCCGCCGGCCTCCATTCCTCTGTCTTTCCATCTTGGTCTCCGCTTCTGTCTCTGTCCCCAAGCACACTGCACACCAGGGAAGGCCACATGGGGACCCAGCAAGCAGGCAGCTGTCTGCAGGCCATAAAGAGGCTCCCTCGGGCCGCACAGACACTGGCATCCATTTTGGCAGCCTGAGTCACGGCTCCAATGCCTCGTTAATACAAAGGAATGGGTGCAGCGGTATTTCAGGGACGCGTGATTTGGGTGCCTGATGGATGGGGGTGAGGAGCAGGCTTCATAGGAGGACACAGAGGCTAACAGCCTGCCCGCCTGCCAGCCGTGCGTGGGCCTAGGGCCTTCCTGTCCTGCGAGGGTGGGCACCCACACTGCTGAGAAGAGGCTGGTCTCTGCCCCTGGGGTCTCCGGCCGGAGGTCTTGCTCCTCCAGGGCGCCCATGCTGGATGCCACCTCTGCACCCAGGCCGGGGGGCCCTCCTTCACTCTGGGACCCAAGCCGCCCCTCTCTGCTCACGCTGCTCACACACGGCCTCTTCTCAGAGCTGGGCCGGGGCCCTTGGCGCTCCTGCTGGTGCTGCTGGGATCCCAGGGTCGCTCCCCCTGCCCGGGATTGACTGCAGCCGGCAGGCCCTCCACGGGGTCTCCTGACTCCACAGGGCCTGCCATAGGGCAGGGGGTCAGGGACCCAGTCCACGTGAACATCACTGAGGTACAAAAATGCAGAAAAGGAAAGACATAGTCTCAAACAGTCCATTTCTGTGTTGCTTAGAGCCCGAGACAGACAGACAGACAGACAGTCCTGAGCAGTGGAAAAGCAAGGTCCTGCGTGTGCACAGGCCTCTCGGGGGCAGGACAGTCGCCTGAACCCCCTTGACAACACTGGGTGTGAAGAACCAAAGCAAAACACGTGCGGCTGTCGCCTGGTTCGATAGCTCAGTCCTCAGCAGGTCAAGAGCCCTAACCTGAGGAAGGGTAGAGCAAGCTTGTCTATTAGATAACACGCCTGCAGGATTTTCATTTCTAGCCAGGACACACTGCATGGAGCCCTGCAGGCAGGACACAAGTGACACGCGTGTCAGCGAGATGGGTCCTCCCGGGACAATGTGGCCTGGAACTTGATCAGGGGAGCTCGTGCCTGTCGACCTCACGAGCACTCCTCTGGGGGAACGATGAGTGGAGGTAATCACCCAGCACTCAGCACAGCGGAGCCCGCCTGGCACTAGAAGGGGCTGCGGTGAAGGGGGTGGGCAAGAGGGACAGAAACACAGAGAAACAGGGACAGGGACAGACAGACCAGACACAGGACAGATGGCCAGGGAGGGGAGGGGGGGGTGGACGGGAAAGGAGGCCAAGTGGGCCCTCTCTTGGAACAGCGAGGGCACTGTCACTAAAGCAGCTATGCAGTGACGTGCGGCCCCCGCTCTCTGTGCTCCACTCTCAGTTTCCCTGCAGACTTTGTGATGTGCTTCTTGACGCGCTCAGCCTTGCTGGGGTCGCACGGAGCCGGTGGCGGGTATAGATGCAGTGCTAGAGCTTTCTGGGCAGAAGGCAGTGCTGTGCTGGACGTGCCCGATGGAGACACTCCTTGACCAAGGGGCATTTCCAGAGCAGCGCACCGCGACACGGCAGTTCGAGGTTTTGGTATCAACAGTAACCTTTCTTCCCAAATGTCTCATTTGGGTGTTGCCTTTAAGTTCGCTAACCTGCTGGGCACCTGTGCCTTTCCCGTGGAGTCAAAGTGGGGTTCACCCTCCCCCGAGGGCATTTGAGCGCCCCCAGACCATGGCAGCCAGTCAGCAAATCAATGTCCCCAAGTGCAAACTTTCCCTCTTTTTAATAAGATTTCTCCGCAGACCCCAATTTTTATGGCAACTTCTTGCTGCATAAATAGAAATATGTACATAAACAGGTTGCAGAAGTCCCATGCGGGTGTCTAACACCCTGCAAACATCCTGACGTAAACAAGGAAGGTTACCTATGGAGGCGAAGAAAATGATAACCAGGAAGTCACGGATGGGCTCGATGTAAGACACGATCTCCTCGGTGACCATGTGGCCCTGGGAAGAGATAAGCGCTCCGGCCAGGAAGCAGCCCAGCTCCATGGACACATCCAACAGCTCCGTGACCTAGGCGGAAGGGAAGGGCCGCACATCACTCTCCAGCGCACCAGCGACAGCTCCGCTCAGGGCGGGTTCATGCCCAAAGGCAGCTGTACTATCACAGCGAAGGCCCATCTCCACGTCTCCAGAAGGGCCTCTGTGGGGACGAGCCGAGATGCACACAAGGAAGCTAACATTAGTTGAACCTGCCATTCAGGGAGAAAAAAATTTAAATACCTGAAACAATCATTCAAATTTTTGAACAACAATAGTTTTTAAAATTTATTTTAAATATTTGTGATAGATTTTCTTTACCTGGACTCAGTGAACAGCCCAACTATGGCATTAAGTCATGTGTTAATGTAAAAACTCTTCCCGTCTCCAACTGAAAGCACTTAGAGAAGGACACTCCAGTGAGGGAGGGAGGCCCTGAGAACACAGGGCCCCAGAGGGAAGTGCCAGTGCATCCGTGCCAGCCGGACGCGGTCCGAGCTAACACTCAGGCTTCTAATGACAGTTCTGTTAAACGCAAAGCTTCAGGTGTTAGTGACACAAAACAACCGGAAAGAAGTAGACGTTTTTCACTCTGAGAAAGTAAAACCACACACAGAAGAGAGCAGCCAACAGAAAGAACCATCAAAGAAACATGGTTCACAATAGCACCAACCACACCCAGCAATGGGGACAAGTCCCCCAGGAGAACACACAACTGTCACACCACAAAGCTCTGCTGTGAAGCACGCACGAGGGCTGAGACGTGCACAGCACATGCCCACAGGCCAGCGGCTCGCAGCCGCCAACGCGCGAGCTCTCCCTCGAAGGGCCCAGAGTCCCTGCAGCCGCGGGTGCAAACTGACAAGCCCGATCCAAAAACTCGCATGGGTGCTGGACACACGAACGCAGCCGGACAATCTGGAGAAGGCTGCCGGGCACAGCACTATCGGTAAGAGCAGGCGGGCAGCAAAGGCGAGAGTGGGCACTCAGACACTCACAGGCACACTCATGCACTCACACACACACTCATGTGCTTTTGCTTACACTCACATTTGTGCTAACATCCACACACTTTTGCACATGCGTACATGCATGCTAACATTCACACACTCATGCACACTCATGCTCATGCACCCACATGTACACTCGCACCACACTCATGCATGCAGACATGCACTCACACTCGTGCCCATGCACTCACATGCACACTTGTACTAACACTTGCCCACTCACGTGCACAAGCTCACATTCGTGCACTCATATGCAAACTAGTGCACACGCCCACGCACACACTCGGGTACACATGCTCACATTCATGCACTCACTTGTGCTCATACACGCATGCATGCACACTCACACAAACACACATACACACATGCTCACGCTTGTGGCTTCTGACGAGGTGACCCTGTACCGCCATGTGATGTGGAAACACGTAATGGCAACACGGACCCTTGTCCACATGCCTCCAGACGGACGCAGATCTGGTGAGAAGAGCAGAGTAGGAAGTGCTGGAGAGCAACACGGGCGCCTCTGGACCGGGGGAGGCAAAGATCTACACAGGATATAAAAAGTGCTATCTGCACAAAATTTGAAACTAGCGAGTACATTAAAAGGAAGAACTTCCATTCATCAAAAAATGCCACTGAGATAATCAAAGGGCAAGTTACAGGCTGGCAGATATTACTGAGATCTCTGTGACATGGGATTTCAGCCAGGAGAGGAGCAAAATCCTGAAACACATCGCAGCACAAACCCTTTAGGTCATGCCACATCAGAGGGGCCGGTACCCTGGCAGATCCATGGGAACAGGAAGCAGGTTAGTGGTTACTATGGGATGGGGGAGGGCAGGCAAGATTTGGAGATGTGGATTTGGGGGGGGGGGGCAGAAATGTTCTGGAATTGGACAGTGGTGATGGTTGCACAGTGCTGTGAATATGCTGAAAACCACGGAATTGTACACTTCAAAAGGGTTAAAATGGCTGGGGCGCCTGGGCGACTCAGTCAGTTAAGCATCTGACATTGGCTCAGGTCATGATCTCACCATTTGTGGGTCCGAGCCCCACGTTGGGCTCTGTGCTGACAGCTCAGAGCCCAGAGCCTGCTTTGGATTCTGTGTCTCCCTCTCTCTCTCTCTGCCCCTCCCCTGCTCATGCTCTCTCTCTCAAAAATAAATAAAAACATTTTAAATAAACAAACAAACAAACCTACGTTAAAAACAGAGCTAACCCGGGGGGGGGGGCAGGTAACGCACTGCAACAGCGGAGCCTGAGCTGTTAGACTCTCTGTTGTGCAGGATGCCAGCACCTAGCATGCCGGGTGGTCCCAGCTGCTGCTCAGGAAACAGTGTCAAAGAAAGAAAACAGAACAAACAAATAGAGAACTATTTTAACTTGTGTAGCCACTGGGAAGACAACATGGAAGTCATCCAGAGAAGAATTTTGCTGGATGTCATTTTTAAAGAGAAAAATAGTCCAGAATGGAGAAAGCGATGTAAAAAAATTAAATAAGTCACACACACGGGCAGCGTTGAGCAGAAGCAAATCCTAGTCTCCCAAGATTACAAAACACTAGTCAGTAGTTAAATCCTACACAAGAAGTAGCTTCTGTGCCTTTCCGGTTTTGAGGTAAGAGCTGACCCCTTGCAGTTCTAAGAACCACAGAGACCTCACGTACCCTTGCTCAGCTCCCTCAGTGGCAGCATCTTGCTACATCAGAGCACGAGATCACGGCCAGGATACAGACGCAACGCAGTGAAGACACACACAACCTTCTGTCACAAGGACCCTCCCCCCACCCCCACCCCTTAACACCTGGCATCTGGCAACCTTCCCTCCATTTTTGAGATTTTTCATCGTAAATGTCACACAAATGGAAATACACAGTATGCAACCTCTGGAACTGGCTTTTCTTGCTCAGCAGAGCAGAACTCTCTGGAGGCTCACGTACAATCGTTTCCAACCTGGGTGGCCGTCCCTGGTGTGGACGGACTGAGGCCGGCAGAAGGAGGCACCTGCTGAAGTACATCTGGGTGGCGTTTGGCTGCTAGCAACACTCACGTGGGAGCTTCTGTGTGAACCCGCCTTCCCTCCTCAGGGGCACGTGGTGAGCAGCGCAGCTGTCTGTGGGGGTCTAACAGCATACCCCCCCATCCCTCAGAAGCACATCCTTTAAAGGAGAAGGCTGCTTCCAAAACGAACCTTTTATTTTCATCTTCAACTTCTCACATTGTGGTGAAAGAAGTTATACTGCTGACCGGCTTTGTTGTCACCAAATAGAAGTAAAAATTGTCTTAAACTGTTAATCTGGTTTCAGGTACAAAGCTGTTTTTAAGTTTAAGACCGCATAACATTGGTGACACTGGAGACTACGTGGTTTTCAAGGCCACCTAGACTTGCCTGTGTGCGACGCTTGAGGTACCATTTCAGCAAAGGGCTCAAGAGGCTGGGAGTGAATGGGTTTAGTCTACTGGGTATGTATTCATGGGCAGTGTAGTAACCATGCATAAGATAAAAATGCCATGCGTTTCGAATTATTTTAACTACCATTGAAGTGACAAGATAAAGAACTGACGGATCATAAGCTCTCAGTGAACAGATTACAGGTCAGAGTACGTAAATAACAGGCATTTTGAGGATTACCGTTAACATTAAAAAGATGAAAGCAGAGATTCCTACGATAAGGATTTCTTTGTTCCCTTTGCTCTCCATATGCAGTTTTCGATAATACGGTCCAATGAGGTAAGTCTTTATAACGAGACACAGGAGAAAAGCCGCGGCCAGCGAGAAAAGAATCTGACCCACCAAAGCCAGTATCCGCAGAGTCTCCATGACAATGCTAGGAGAGAAGGAGAGAAAAAAGGGACATTATTTCACCTCCACATTTCCCTGAAACCCAACAAAATGGGCTTCCAACTTGATCTTTGACATGTTACAAAATAAGTTTCCCAAATCACATACATTTTTACAGATACTAAAATAAAACCTAAAAATCACATTAGTTCTAAATAACTTGGTTCAAATTAAGTTATTTGAATCAAATATGGAAACTGGGTTGTTCTGCAATGGATACTTTAAAGCAATACACCTTACACATAGGTTATGACGACTCCTGACTGTAGCTTATACATCTCACTCAGTGGCTGATAATAACATTCCTCGCCAGGATCTAAGCTGACCCCCTTGAAATTCATGAGGCAATCATCACCCTGCAGCTCAGCAATGGCCACAGAACTCCAGTGACCTGCGGCAAAACAGTCTGTCACCCAAGCCAGAACTCCGCATTTCATGTCTAACGGAGAACAGAATTCTGTGCTAAACTCTTTTTAGAATACACTGTTTACATCTCAGAACGTATTCTTAAGACCCCAGCCAAAAGACTTTCAGAAGAAAGGCACTGTTTGTATGTACTTTTTACTTATTTCAGTTTAGTCTTTAGAAACTTAGTTCTCCATCACATTAAGGAAACAATTTAGTCCAAAATTCTGGCTTAAAAGTTCTCGATGGGAGAATACAGATCTGATTACTGGCAGAGGACTCATCACTGCAGTCAGGCAACAGTGGACATGGATGTCAAGTCACACAAGTGGTTCCATGGGGGCTTCAGAACAAGCTGGGCTCGAAGGGCAGTTGTGGTAGAGGGCTCCACGCGGGGTCACCAGGCAGGGACAGGCACGTGCCCGGGGCGCTGAACAAAGCAGGCTGGGTGTACCTCAGTTCCCGGCCAGTCTTCCCACCCTGGGGAACTAACAGCTCGCTCACACACTAGCACAGTCACCCGGAGCCTGGCCTGCGCCTGTCACCCCTTTCCTGGGTGCCACCGCCTCCCCGCATGGCTCCACCGGCCTCCTAACTGGTCTCTGATGCACCACAGAAGCCAGAACGACACTGGCAGCATCAGATGAGTCCAGGTTCCCCCACCTGGCCGCAGCCTCCCCCGTCCCTCACCCACAGAGCCGCCTCTACCAGCCTCCGCTCCCTGAAGTCACGTTTCCACGTCCCTCATGGCGTCCTTCATGTTTGGGCCTCAAGGTCTGCGACCCAGAGGCCCTGCCAACCTGGCGTGGCCACCTGCTGCTCGCTGCTCCTCACCCCACTCCCACCCTGTGCGTGCATTTATCTGACCAGACACCTTCCGGGTGACCACTCACGTATTCAGCACTGTCCTCCCCAAACACCCTGCTCTCCTCCATGCCCAGAGCACTGGGCCGCACTTGGCTGCACACACGACTTCCAGTCTTGGTGCGTTTCTCCTGACAAGTGCAGGAAGCATCCCATCCACAGATGAGAACGTGGAGCAGAGGCGAAGCTGTGGCTCCAGGCCACGTGCTGGCACCTGGCTCCGGGGTCCGCGCTCCCAGCCACCACACACACCCCCTGCCACCCCCTGCCCAGGGCGTCACGCCCCGCCCCCCCCCTCAACTGCAAACCAAATACGCCATGAGGAAGGGAAGGTGCAGACAGCTGACAAAGGTCCACGTGAAAAGTGGAAGCCATGGACAGCCCAGGTCTCTGTGAAGACAACCTGACCCCAGGGACATCTGTGCGCCCACACACACTTCCTGTTCACGCCCACGGTGAAGACGACACCACTCTGCATCTCAATCTCTCCATCCGCCAGGTTTGGGCAAAGTTCTTACGCGAGTGCCAGCCTCGCCCTGTGAAGCAGGCATCGCCACCCCTTCCTCAGGCAGACACTCCGCTGCCACAGGCTCTGACGTGCTGGACGGGCCGCTCCAAGAACATGTGTGTGTCGCAGCCCAGCTGAGGCAGACGCTGCTCCCGATCGCACCCCAGAGGGGACCCTGCTCCTACAGGTCTGCGGTGTGACAGGTACAGGTGCCTTCTGCCTTTCCTCCAGGCCGGGGTGAGCACTTCCTCATCTCTGCACCAGCTGCCCACACAGCTGGGTTCCTCCAACTTTCACTTGTAGATCTTTAGGAAATAAGTAACTTGACTGGCTTTAACATGTTTACAAATATTTTTCCCATTTGTCTTTGGCCTGCTTACCATGTGCACAGGTACAAGTTCCAGAGCACATGCACGCATAGGTGTGCACGTATGTGTGTTTACAAGCACAGGGACGTGTGCATGTGCGCAGGCATATTTACACACTCACGGTACAAAACTTCAGTGCAGTAACACTGATCACTTCTCCTATCTTTTATGGCTTCTGGAATTTCTGCTTTGCTTAGAGCTGAGGGCCCCTGTCTTCAATATTATAAACAAATCCATCCATACTACCTTCTAGAATTTTCATGATCTTGGCAAGATGTTAATAATTCAAATCACTATTTTTTTTTTTCAACGTTTATTTATTTTTGGGACAGAGAGAGACAGAGCATGAACGGGGGAGGCGCAGAGAGAGAGGGAGACACAGAATCGGAAGCAGGCTCCAGGCTCTGAGCCATCAGCCCAGAGCCCGACGCGGGGCTCGAACTCACGGACCGCGAGATCGTGACCTGGCTGAAGTCGGACACTTAACCGACTGCGCCACCCAGGCGCCCCCAAATCACCATTTTTAAAAAATATTATCATAGCCTCTGTGTTCTGTTACTTAACTGTGAAATACTTGTCGGGGCAAGAGGAATAAGTTAATTCTTTCTTTTAGAAAAGATCGATTCTGACCAGAGTTTAATAAAAAGGCAACGTTGGTATTAACATCATCCCGGATTTTATTTCTTTAGTTTGTTTACTGTAAATTTTTCCTGGTAATCAAAATTAGAAGGGGTTTTCCCAAATTATAGAGAAAAGTATACAATAGTAGACAATAAAATTATCCTAACCTATCACTCTACTAGGAGAAAATCATTATTAACCCCTTATTCATACATGTGTGTGTACATATATATATATACATATATATATATACATTATATACATGAATAGACATATTTCTAGTCGTTTTCTTCTTTAGTTGAAGTGATACTGTATATAGTATCACTTTAGTTTCAGCTTTACTGAAACAGGATTCTCATCCATACAATCCACCCCTCTAAAGCACACAGCTCAGTGGTTCTTAGTACACTTGCAGAGGTGCACCCACGCCACCCATTTTAGAGCAGATGTACGCCCATCAGTGCTTATTTCCGCTCCCCCACCAGCCCCTGACCGACTTACTGTCTATGGATTTGTCTATTCTGGACATTTCACATAAACGGAATCACATAACATGAGCCTGTGTGTCCGGCTTCCTCCACGAGTGTGATGTCCTCAAGGTTGGCCCTGTCATGGCCTGTGTCAGGGCTCCATACAACATTCCACTGTGTGGTCACAGTACACTATGTCCATCCATTAGCTAATGGACATTTGAGTTGTTTCCACTTTTTAGCAATTATGAATAATGCCGCTATGAACATTCATGTGCAAGTTTTTTTTTTCTGTGGTAAATTATTCATAAAATTACCACTTTAACCACTTTCGAGTGTATAATCTGTGGCATTAAGGACATGAACACTGTGTGCTCTCATCACCTCTGACACAGGTTTTGTGTGGACAGACATCTTCATATCTCTTGGGTCAATGCCCTGGAGTGGAACAGCTGAGTCTTACAGCAACTCTGTTTAACCCTTTTGAGGAAACACTGTCCTATGACCTGACTCTCTGTTTTACAGCTTAACACAACATAGAACATCTTTTCCACACCGTCAAACTCTTGGTGAACATGATGTTTCACAACTAAGTTTGAACAATGTCAATGGGACCCATATGTGTACTGGACTTTCATTGGGAAAAACACTGAAGAAAAGTTCCTAAAGCTTTCTGAGGAGACAACACCCTATGGTGACCATTTTACTTGTAAGCAGCAGGGAAGTTTCATGCGATGAGGGGTCCCATTTGTCCTTTCTGAGCACCTGCACTCTTTGTGGCGGTTCTGCTTTCTGTTTGGTAAGGAGATTGTGACCTCTACAGGTCCTAATTTATTGGATGCTTCTTAAATAGAAAGCACATGATTTTCAGCTGGGGCGCCTGGGTGGCTCAGTCGGTTAGTGTCTGAATTCGGCTCACATCATGACCTCATGGTTTGTGAGTTGGAGCCCCGCGTCAGGCTCCCTGCTGTTGGCATGGAGCCCGTGATGTGGATCCTTGGTCTCCCTCTCTGCCCCTCCCCCACTGGTGCTCTTGATGTCAAAAATAAATAAACATTAAAAAAAAAAAAAGATTTTCAGCTAAAGTTGTAAATCTTCCTTTCAGCTACACAAATTTTGCTCAGTTACTTATCTTGCAAATCTGTAGCCAGAAGGACTAGGAACTGGCTCTTATTTGTAGGCTGTGACTAGATGTGTTACTTTTCTGATAGTTAAAAAACCCTGAATCAGAGGAAAAGGACAAGAGGACCCTGTCAACAAACTGACCTTAACAGTCACACCCGCCAGGTAGCAGCCTAAGCAGGCACTCCATACGGTTCTCTCCTGCAACCCTCACACAGTCCACGAGCAGGTACTATTTCCATACCATCCCCATTTTTTTTTTTTTAAAGATTTCATTTTTAAGTAATCCCTACAGCTAACGTGGGGTTCGAACCCACAACCTCAGATGAAGAGCCGCACGCTCTGCCAACTGAGCCAGCCAGGCACCCCCGCGCCGCCCCCACCATCAGGGAGAAAACTGAAGCCCAGAGACCGTGAGACCAGGAAGCGGCAGAGCTGGAGGGAGCTCCGGGGCCTAACCCTCTGGGCATCCCAGTTAAAAAGCTGTCTCTATTTTCCAACAGGCTGAGCTATCGGACAGAAGAGAAGACATCTTAATCATTTTCGGATTACTGAAACTTAATATAACTTCTGGCAAAAGGTAAATATTAAAAAATACAAAACCAACAGACTCCAACGTCAAGGTGAATCATTATTAGAATTATCTGACAAAGATTTTAAGCCGCTATCAAAAACGTGATTCAACAGCAATTAAAAACTCTTTTTAAAGAAATGAAAAAACAGAAAATTTCAGCAAAGAAATAGAAGTCATAAAAAGGCATACCAAATGGAAATTCTACAACGATGTACAGTTGACCTTTGAACAATACAGGGTCTGGGGCACCAGCTGCCTGCACAGTAAAGATCTGCATACGACTTTCGATTTCCCAAGAAGACTGACTGATGACATAAACAGTCGATTAGTACATGCTGTGTAGGTTACATAAATTATATACTGTATTCTTACACATTTACAGCACTGTCCTGAAAAAACTCCACATATCCGTGGACCCACATAGTTCAGAGCAGCATTGTTCAAGGGTCAACTGTAATAACAAAAATAAAAATCTTGCTGGATGGGCTAAATAAAGTGAAGACAGAGGAGAGAATCCATGAACTTGAGGACGGATGAACACAATTTACCTGGTCTGACAAACAGAAAATAGAAAAAAAAAAAAAAAAAAAAAAAGGAGAGGAAGAAGAAGAGGAAGAAGGAGTCTCAGAGGCCCGTGGGATAATAACAAAAGAACAAATGTTTGTATCCCTTGAGTCCAAGCAGGAGGGAGCACGTGGGACTGAAACACTATTTGAGGAAACAATGGCTGAAAATCCTAAAGTAGGCAGAAGACATAAACCTACAGACCCAAGAAGTCGAGCCAACTCCCAACAGGATATGCCCAAAGACTGTCATGGACTGAACGTTTGTGTCCCCCAAATCCCTATATGAAGCCCCAAATGATGGTGTTAGGAGGAGGGGCCTCCGGGAGGTCACCAAGGTGGGGACCTGTGGTGGGGTCAGTGCCCTCATCGTCAGAGGAGACCAGAGACCCTCTGTGCTGTCTGTGCTCCCCCTGCCACGTGAGGACATGGCAAGAAGACGGCTGTCTGAAAGTGAGCTTTCGTCAAGAACAGAACCTGCCACCACCTGATCTCAGACCGAGAGATAAAAGTCTGTTGCTTAAGCCCTGGTCTGTGATGTTGTTACAGCAGCCTGAACCGATGAAGACACCAAGACACACCGGAGCTCAGTTTCTGAAAACTAGAAACAAAGAACGAATCTTAAGAGCAGACAAAGAGAAACCACTCATATAAGTAATTATCCGTAACTTGTGTTTAGAGAAATGGCAGCCAATTTCTCATTGAAGCCGTGAGAGGCCAGAGAGAAGCAGTGCATCCTTCAAGTGCTGGAAGAGAAGGACTGTCACCCGTACAATCCATATCCTGGAGAATATCCTCCAGGAAGGAGGGAAGATAACGTTTTCTTGGAGGAAGAAAAATGATGAGAATTTGTCACCAGCAGCAGACTATGCAAGAATGAGTAGGGGCACCTGGGTGGCTCAGCTGATTAAGCGTCCAACTTTGGTTCAGGGCGTGATCTCGCGGTTTGTGGGTTCAAGCCCCGCGTCGGGCTCTGTGCTGACAGCTCAGAGCCTGGAGCCTGCTCCGGATTCTGCCTCCCTTTCTCTCTGCCCCTGCCCTGCTCACACTCTGTCTCTGTCTCTCTCAAAAATAAATAAACATTAAAAAAAATTTAAAAAGGAAGAATGAGCAAAGAAAGCCCCCCGCCGAAAGGAAATTATAAGAGAAGAAATCTTGAGAAAGCAAGTAAGAACAACGGAATGGATAAAAATAAAATAGGTAACCCTGATGACTTAAAAAAATCCTATGTGATCAGAAGCAAAGTTAATAAACACATTGATCTGGTGCTCAGACAAATAGAGAACATACAACAATTATACTTAAAAAGAAGGGAGAGGCAAGGGAACTAAAGGGAAGTAAGGCTCCTATGTGTCACAAGCAGTCAAGCACTGACAGCCGGGAGCTAACCTCAGCACCGCATGCACTGCAGAGCCTGGAGTAGCTGCTGAGATAACTACACCGGGTCCTCAAAATTATGCAAGTGACCCATCAGGGGGTAAGAAAAATGTAATAGAGAAACAAGAAACAGAGAAAATAACAAAATGAGAGACTTAGGACCTGACATATCAACATTTACCATAAATGTAAATGGTCTCAACGCTAATTAAGACATATTGACCGAATGGATTAAAAAAACAGCATCCAGGGTGCCTAGGTGGCTCAGTCAGTTGACTGTCTGACTCTTGATTTCGGCTCAAGTCATGATCTCCTAGTTTGTGGGATCGAGCCCCACGTCGGGCTCTATGCTGACCCCATGGAGCCTGTTTGGGATTCTCTGTCTCTCACTCTCTGCCACCCCCCCATCCCACACTCATGTGCCCTCACTCTCAAAATAAACATTAAAAAAATCATCCAACAATCCAACAATACCTTATCTATTGAGAAACTCATTTCAAATACAATGGAATAAACAGACTGAAAGTTTTAAAATATGGAAAAGACAGACCATTTTAGACATTAATAAAAAACAAGTAGGTCGGACAAAGAGCTAGTATCCAAAATCTATAAAGAGCTCACCAAACTCCACACCCGAAAAACAAATAACCCAGTGAAGAAATGGGCAGAAAACATGAATAGACACTTCTCTAAAGAAGACATCCGGATGGCCAATAGGCACATGAAAAGATGCTCAACGTCACTCCTTATCAGGGAAATACAAATCAAAACCACACTCAGATATCACCTCACGCCAGTCAGAGCGGCCAAAATGAACAAATCAGGAGACTATAGATGCTGGAGAGGATGTGGAGAAACGGGAACCCTCTTGCACTGTTGGTGGGAATGCAAACTGGTGCAGCCACTCTGGAAAACAGTGTGGAGGTTCCTCAGAAAATTAAAAATAGACCTACCCTATGACCCAGCAATAGCACTACTAGGAATTTACCCAAGGGATACAGGAGTACTGATGCATAGGGGCACTTGTACCCCAATGTTTATAGCAGCACTCTCAACAATAGCCAAATTATGGAAAGAGCCTAAGTCCATCAACTGATGAATGGATAAAGAAATTGTGGTTTATATACACAATGGAGTACTACATGGCAATGAGAAAGAATGAAATATGGCCCTTTGTAGCAACGTGGATGGAACTGGAGAGTGTGATGCTAAGTGAAATAAGCCATACAGAGAAAGACAGATACCATATGGTTTCACTCTTATGTGGATCCTGAGAAACTTAACAGAAACCCATGGGGGAGGGGAAGGAAAAAAAAAAAGAGGTTAGAGTGGGAGAGAGCCAAAGCATAAGAGACTGTTAAAAACTGAGAACAAACTGAGGGTTGATGGGGGGTGGGAGGGAGGGGAGGGTGGGTGATGGGTATTGAGGAGGGCACCTTTTGGGATGAGCACTGGGTGTTGTATGGAAACCAATTTGACAATAAATTTCATATATTGAAAAAAAAAACAACAAGTAGGAAAGACTATATTAACAGCAGATAAAATAAATTCCAGAATAAGGACAATTACTAGAAACAAAAGAGCTATTACGTAATGATAACCAGGTCAATCCACCAGGAAAACAAAATGTTCCTAAATGTGTATGCACCACATAAGAGAGCACCAAAATATATAAATCAAGAGCTGACAGAGCTAGAAGGAGAAATCGGCAAATTAGCAATTATAATTAGGGATGTCAATAACCACCTTCTCCAGCAAGAACACAGGAAAACTGAACAATGCCATGAACAAACAGGGTCTGACATAAAACACTCCACTCGACATCAGAATAAGGGCCTTTGGAGCACTTACACAGACCATACCTGAGGCCACAAGACAAACCTCAACAAACTTAATAAAACTAAAATCATACAAAATGTGTTTGTTCTGGGTGGCTCAGTCAGTTAAACATCTTCAGCTCAGGTCATGATCTCACGGTTCGTGAGTTTGAGCCCCACATCAGGCTCTGCGCTAACAGTGTGGAGCCTGCTTGAGATTCTCTCTCTCTGCCCCTCCCGATCTCTCTCTCTCCCAAAAATAAATAAAAATAAAAATTAAAAACAAAAGACAAAAACAAAGTGTGCTTGTTCTGTGACCAGAGTGGAATCAAACCAGAAATCAATGACAGAAAGACAACAGGTAAATCTCCACAAACACTTGGAAACTGAGCAACAGACTTCTAAACGATCCATAGATCAAAGAGGAAGCTTCAAAGGAAATGTTTTAAATTAACTGAACTAAATGAAGATAAAAATACAACATACCAAAAGAAACAAGATGCAGCTAAGACAGTGCTGCAAGGGAAATGTGTGGCACTAAACACACTAGAAAAGAAGAAAGGTTTCAAGTCAATAAGCTACATTCACAGCACAAGAACCTAGAAAAATAACAGCCAAAACAAACAGGAGAAAAAGCCAGAAGGATAGAAACCAAAGAAATTAAAAACAGAAAAACAAAGACAGGGCGTCCGGGCGGCTCAATCGATTGAGCGTCCGACTTCGACTTGGGTCATGATCTCTCAGTCTGCGAGTTGGAGCCCCGCGTCGGGCTCTGTGCTGACAGCTCAGAGCCTGGAGCCTGTTTCAGATTCTGTGTTTCTCTCTCCCTGCCCCTGCCCTGCTCGTTCTCTCTCTCTCTCAAATATAAACAAACATTAAATTTGTTATACATATATAAAAAAAGAAAAAAGCCAATGAAACAAAAGCTGGTCTTTGAAGAAATTAAAATAACTGCCAACCCTCTAGAAAGATTGACAGAGGAGAAAGCACAAGTTACCAACATCAGGAGCAACACAGGGAACATTACTGCAGACCCTACAGACATCAAAAGATGATGGGATATACTATAACCAAGTCTGCACATGTAACCTCCACATGTGAAATGGGATGGACCCATTCTTTGAAAAACCAAGCTACCACAACTCAACAATATGCAGATAATTTGTAGATAATTTGAATAGCCTCATAACCATTAAGCAAACTGAATTTGTAACTTAGCAAAAATCCCCCCAAAGAAATCTCAAGGCCCAGATAGTTTCACTGGAGAATTCTACCAAATATTTAAGGAAGAATTAACGGCAGTTTGATGCAATGTTTTCCAGAAAAAGAAAAAGGAGAAACACTTCCCAAATCATGTTATGAACCTAGTATTACCCTAACACCAAAACCAGAAATTGAGAATACCATAAAAGAAAGCTACACACCATTCTCTCTCATGAACTCAGACCCAAAACTTCTCAACAAAACATTAGCTAATTGGAGGCAACAATGTATAAAAAGAATTATATACCGCAACCAAGTAGGATTCATTCTACCTATGTAAGGCTGGCTTGACTTCCAAAAATCAATCAACGTAATCTGCCACGTCAAACAGCTAAAGAAGAAACACCACACAATCATACCAAGAGATGCAGAAAAAGCAGTTGACAAAACCCAATGTGTACTCACAATAAAAACTCTTAGCAAACTGAGATTAGAAGGTAACTTCCTAAAAGTAATAAAAACCCAACAGTTAACACTGCATTTGATGGTGAAAGAATGGATGCTTTCTGTTTCAGATGAGGAAGAAGGCAGGAACATCTATGCACATAATCTCACTCATTGAAGTACTGGAAATTCTAGCCAGTTCAACAAGGCAAGAAGAACAGATAAAAGGCATATAGAGAAAGAAGAAATAAGCGACAGATCTCAGAATTTCAAAGTGGTTCCCAAAGAAATTTCAAAAAAGTCTACTAATTTTTAAGTTATAGCATCATCACTGTGAGACGTGAAGTAAATGCAGCGTCTGGAAATACTTAAAGCACAACATATTGCCTATTTGCTTATTAAAATAAACTCAAGCTTACAGTCCTAACTCGCATGCAATTTACCTTTAAATTTTATGGGGCTCCTTACATTTTCCAAGGGATTTACTTTCGGGCTGGCATTCTGGTAACAGTGTGTACAGCATAACCTAGGACTTTCTGGGCGAACTTATTCTTCCACTTTTCAATTTGACTTCCCTCCACACGAACGTAGCAAGTGCAGTTCGGGTTTGGGGGATTGTTTCATTGAGATAAGGAAAAGAGGAAATGGTAACGAAGACACTCACAACAATGGTCCCCACGATGATGGCATGCACGCACACAATCACGCACGTGGTCAGACACTCAATCTCACACGACTTCACACACACTCACACACAGTATGTTCCAGGCACCATTCTGAGCACTTTTAGATTTTAGCCCATTTAATCCTAACTAACCTGTTAGGGAGTAACACCATCCCCACTTTCTAGATGACAACACCGAGGCAGAGTGAGGTTAAAGAATTTGCCCGAGGTTGACAGAGCTGGAGCCTGAGCCCAGGCGGCATGACCCCAGAGACCACGCTCTCTGCCTGCGCCAGACAAGCTCTAAGCATCTCTTCAGGAGACGGTATTACACCGCATTTTCGTCAGAGGACGGCGGGAAGCTGGAAACCGAGCGGGGAGGAAGGAGCAGCGTGGTTACCTGGAGTAGGCGCCGGTCCCAGCCTGGATGAGGGTGGGCAGGCCGGCTATGAACAGGCCCAGCTGCACGTCCTGCACTACGAGCATCCCAAGCAGCACCGCGCTGTAGTCGACGTCACCTGCTTGAGGAAGAATGTGTCAATGGCACACGTTTACAGTATTTTAAAGTGTCCCACGTCAAAATACGGTCATCAGGCACATTTCCGAAATAATTCAAATTCTGCCACTTAAAGAGAATACAGACTTTAGAATCTCTTCGAGGGCAAACACTAAAACATCTTCAACATGAAAAACTTTTTGTAAAGAAAACTTCCAGGATATTTCCAGCACTTGTTACTAACACACTTAAAGAAAAAACGCCATCGTGGAAAGATGGCACGGGGCACAAGAGTATGGTGAGCCTGGATAAGCAGGTCAATGTCACTGTGTGTCCCCAGAATACAGGAAACAGCCTTCACGCCAGTCTTTCTCTCTCCCCTAAGCGCTTCAGGAGACCTAACCCTACCCCCCTTCTGGTCGCACCTGCTGGCTGACCCGGCTGACAGGCCACCTTCCCTCCAGCCCACTATCATGGCCACAGTGAGCGTCTGTCACCGACACAAATGCAGAGAGGCTCATCAGGTGGACAGGACAGAAGGCAGTAGCCAGGGCTGCCCAAAGGGACCATGTGGCTCATCCACAAAGGCGACCGGAAACGGGTACCATTTTCCCGAACTCCACACGTCACACAGGTGTTCAGTGTCTCCATTTCCAACCAACAGTTCTGGCTTTGGACCAAACTTTTAACTGTCATGTTCCCCCATAAAATAAGCTATTTTTGTTTTCTTAAAAAAAAAAAAAAAGCAACTGACAGTAACAGATATTTAAAGGCTAATCTGATAAGAGTAATCTTACAGAAAAGAAAAAGAATAAGCTAATTAAATAAAATTAAAATCTTTCATCACCAGCAAAAATCACAATTGTTAGAAGTTTAGGTACTCCTTCTAGGAAGCTTGTCTTACTTACCATTCAAAGTTAAATTTTTGGTGAATAAAGTATCCAGATTTTAGAATGTGATTTATTTATTTGTTTTTGGCTTAGAATTTTAAAACATTCTAAGTGGATAGCGCCATGAGGTTGCTGCGGCTAAAGCTTTACAACTTAAAAGTGAAGAAGAATTCCCCACACTAATAATGGGTGAGTGGGACACTTCAAAAACCCATCATTTTCAACAAACCCCTCCATGGGTTCCTGACTATGATTCTCCTGTCCTGATCCCAGGAAGCGTGCCAGGTCCTGTGCTCGCAGTCACACCGCAGTCTTCCTCCCCAAGTCCTCACGCGAGGTGAACACACTTGAGCCCTGCGCCCATGATGGTGCCTCTTCCGGACTTAGAGGAGACGCATAATTCCAGTCACACCTTACTTTTTCAAAAAAGCATTTACTGATACACTGCCAGCATTTTGTAAATGTTTTTAAAATCCTGCTCTTTGCCTTTCACCAGATCACAGCGGTCTTAACTGGGCGGGCATCAACTATCTACCAGCAGATGGCAGGTAGCACGAACAGAGGGGGGCGCCCCCAGCATGGCCCAGTCCACAGGGAGCACTCAGGGAGCAAGTGCAGAGCAGCAGCTCACTGAGGCTGGAGGGGAAAGACTAACCACAGCAACTGATGTAAAAGGAAACAGTACAGTGAACACAGAGGCGAAAGAATTACTTTGCCTGGGGAGCCTGGGTGGCTCAGTCAGTTAAGCAGCTGACTGTGGCTCAGGTCATGACCTCACGGCTCGTGGGTTCGAGCCCCACGTCAGGCTTTATGCTGACAGCCGGGAGCCTGCTTGGGATTCTCTCCCTCTCTCTCTGCCCCTCCCCCACTCGTTCTCTCTCTCTCTCTCTCTCTCTCTCTCTCTCTCTCAAAAATAAATGAACATTAAAAAAAATTAAGAATTAGACTGAACTGTTAAAAATTAAAGATAGAACTTTTAATATTTTTCATCTGCATTTTACACTAAGTTTAATCTTTGTGCTTACCACTACTATAAGCATTTAAAATTTTTTGTTTTCCATGTTTTATTAAATACCTTAAACATATGGAAAATAAAAAATGTAACAAATACCCACATACCCACTATTGTATTTTGCTAAATCTTAAACCTTTGAGACCCTGACTTCAGATTTTGGGGAAGGAAGATACTGGACAATGCAGGTACCATGAGCCTGCCACCTGCGGCTGGACCCCCCGCCACACCCCCAATCACTGCGTTAGGTTCCATGTTTTTTATTCTCTTGAGTGGTTTTCTACTTTTAACAAAATAACAGCTATGTATCCGGGAACAACACGGAGTTTGTTATTTTGTAATTATAAACTTTTTATAACTTAATCCATATTTCTGCAACTTGCTTTTGTTTTTGCTTACCATTATGTCTGAAAATTATCTGTGTTGATGCACAAAGATCTCTTTTTAAAACTGCTGTAGAATACAGCAATTTACCCATTCCCTGATGATGGGCACTTAGGTTTTCAATCTTTCCACTACTACAAGCATGCTATAATGAACATTCTAGCACATTTGCTGGACACACCCCCTTCCCTTGCTTGTGTTCTCACCAGGAGAGACTCCCCCTCACCACTCATGGCCTCCGCCCTGGCCCCGTGCCCCACCCTGCCCACCCTACTCTACAGATGAGAGTCTCCACCTGGGCAAGGGGATGGTGAGGTCACAGCATGGCAGTCTCTTGCAGGCCTGTGTTTTCTAGAGGAGGCTTCTGTGGGTCCATGTTGCATGGGGGATAGGTACTGAAGGCCACCACTGCCACATCTTCCATTGTCATCTTTCATCATAATCAAGTTGCTACCGTGACCTCCAGCTGCCTGTCCCCTTCATGGCTATATGGGTTCTGAGCATGGCCATGGAAGGCTGGAGCTATTTACTGACCCCTTTGAGGGTCTGGGCCCCACTATCCAATGTACTGGCGGGAACCCTGAGGAACAGAAAAGGAGAATTGGGGCAATAATAAACCCACATATGAAGAGGGGCAGGGGTGTCATCCTCAGGCACTTCCAAATGCTCTCAGTGTGCAGGTTTGTGAGGACGCAGCTTTGCACAGTTTCAAAGTTTACGTAAATTATATCGGACCAGATGTCCTCTGTATCTTCTATTTCTCCCTCCATAGTGTAAGATTAATTCATTTTTACCTCTGCAGTATTCCAGTATATGGACACACCATAATTTAATTATTCGTTGGATTACTAAATGCTCAGATTACTTAAATTTTTTTGCTATCAAAAATAAGTATTTTGAGTATTCTTTCACATTTGAAGTTTTCTAGGACATGTCTCTAGAAATGGACATCTCTGTTTGTGGAACTGTTCCCCAAAGTGACCAAACCAGCTCACGCTCCCACTGAGCACCCGTGAGCGCTTGCACTCACGCCGACATGGGGCAGGTCCAGCGAGACACCTGGCTGGCTCATGGGAGGACAGGTCTGCACCTGCACGTCCCAATTCGCTAGCGAGGCCAGCATTTCTCCATGTTCACGTAGTGTGCACGCCTCCTCTTCCGTAAGTTCTCCATTGGGAAGAAGTTCTATTTTCCAGCGGGGTTTCCTTCCGTTTTGATTCTTCTTAAAACTCTTGATGCATTCTAAGTACTACTTCTTGCACATTTTATATACATAGCACATGTCTTCTAGTTTGCAACTTCTAAAGATACCTTTTAAGTAAAAGTTAAAGTTCCACGTGTTCGGGTTTATCAACACTTTTTCCTTTGGATTCTGCATCTCGCTTCCAGAAATCCTCTCTGCCCTAGGTCACCCATATTTCTCCCTAGCAGGCTCTGAAGTTCTGCCCAACACACTGAGCTGTTCAATCTGTGTGGGGCTGGTTTCTGTGTGCGGCTCAAGGGAGGACTCCAAGGACTAACTCCCACCCACCCCCAGCCACACGCGCCCTGCTCGTGTCCGCCTGTCCATCGTCTCCTGCCCCATCTGGCCCAGACACACCGCACCACCCAAGCACAGGGACAGGACCGCAGGGCCTGCCGTCTGATGTGGAAGCACCTCACTTCAAACTGACACTGGTTATTCTTGGCCTTTGTTCTTAAAATAAACTTCAGGAGCAGTTTGCCAAATTTCATGAAAAACCCTGCCAGATTTTTTACTGGGATAGTTGGGAGTTTATAGACTCAGGAGAAACCGCATCTTTATGTATTGAGTCTCTTCATCATGAACACAGGCTCTCTCTTCGATAACATTTTGTACTTCTGTCCTCCAAGGTCACACATATCTCTTCAAAGATTTATTCCCACGTTATTTGTCATGGCCGTTATAAGTCAAAGCCTTTTTCTCCCAAAGTACATTTTCTAACGGTCCTTCAGGTGCCACACTTTAGCACATCTGTGATTATCAGTTTCTACAAAGCCCAAGTCTCTCAACATGAGCATTGCCTCCCCACCGGCAACCCTGTAGACACCCCTACCTTCTTAGGCCCAAGTTCTCAGCTGGCCTTCTACAAAGTGCTTTCCCTGTACTCTCTCCCACCTACGCCCGCTGTCTCTGTTCTCTCTCCACAAGCAAAAACAGCTTCCTACCCCCCCAACGGCTTCTCCCCTCCCCCTAGTTCACCTCTCTGCACCGCATACCTGACAAGTTCTGTGGTTCAAGTTGTGCCAATTGTCGAGACAATCCTGAGATCGATTTTCTAGGCGTGCAAGACGGTTTGGTGTTGCTCTGGCTGCACTTCAGGGGTGAGAAACGCACAAAGCTTCCATGCTGCTCGGCCATCTTGGCACCTCCTGGCCTCTACAAAGTGGAAAAAGCCCTCCTTTTCCAGCAGTCCATGCACAAGATACATGAGGCACTTTGTGTGCAAGGTTAATTAAACCTGTGGTGCTTGGTCCTCCCGTGTTCCAGACGGGCAGCCACGCTGCCAAGCCTACGTGTGTCTGACGACGCCTCCACCTGTGCCTGCTCTTGGCAGCTCTGCTGGGCGTGCACGCCAGAGACGCGGCTCCACAGGCCCCGTCTGCCCCCGGTGTGGTGGAGGCGTACGGATCACCTGTGTTCTCTGACAGCTGTCAAGCCTTCCCCTTTGTCCCTGAAGCTCTGCTGTTGTACCGGGATGTGCTGAGGGTACATTTATTCTTGTCCTTTTTCCTGCTCGGTTTTGGGGTGGAACGTTCAGGCTAAGGGCTCACATTTTCCTCCAAGTCTGAAAGTCAGCAGCTATGTTCTGCACTCTATTCTTCCAGGACTTCTGCTGTATATATGCTGAGCCTCTTAACTATTCCTTTGTTTCTTGGCATTCTTTCCCATGTTTTCTGTGTGTACTGTGTCCTATCCTTGTGCCTAATCCAATAGGCATGAATTCTTCACTTATGTTGAGTGCTTCAAGCATGCTTATTTCACTGTGGTTATTAGACTTTTCCATAAGCAAGGAGAATTCACATCCTGACAGTTGGGGTTGTTACAGAACTCTCCCAGCCACTGACGTCCTCACTCCTCACACATGCTGGACTCCAGTGTGCAGGTCCTTACAGAAGCAGTTGTTTTCATCCTCCTACACCACTGCCGGTGCCTCACCTCCTTCTGTCACTAGGGCTTTGTGAGGGGTGGTCCTAAGCACCAGGCCACAGGGACACTGGGCCCCACGGACGAGACCACTAGTTAGTACAGTTCCAAGCGAGGAGGCTACTTCCGTGGCCCATTGGCCCACAGTCAGTCAGTGGGTGGGCTGCGTGTGGCCACCACCAATGCCAGGAGCCTGCAGCCCCAGGACCAGCCCCAAGTACAGCAAGGTCAGCTTTATCAGAGAAGCCAGCCACACCACTCTGCTTTCCTTTTTCCTATTTTTCTCTCATTGTGGTGTGTTTGGTGCAGGGCAAATACCAGTATGAAGCTGCTATGACGTTTTCACCATTTTTTACTGACTTTCACAAAACAAGAGCAAGACAGTGAAAGTCACTACAAGTTCACAGGATATAAACCAGCAGTACTGTCGAAGCTGGAAGCTGCCAGCGTTGAGTCAGCCCAGGACGTTCGTCCCTAAGCTGCTGACCCAGGCTGGCTTCGCTAGGTCCAGTAACGATCAGAGGCTGGCGTTGCCAGTACAGACATGAAACTAGGCCCAAAGAGGTGAAAATACTCCCAACCACCAAAGTACCCGTCACGTAGTTTATAGAAAAAAGGTACCAAAAGTCTGTAAGTTTCCAACCACAGCCAGAGTTAAAGCAGTGAACAGAGTGCACTTGTCACTCTACTTCAGGCTGCACATAACACACACCCGTTCGCGGCACCGCAGGCAACACACGCCATGTCATCTCCCGTGAGGACAACTGGTGATTTCAGGTCGGTGCGGCGTTCGTCCCTTAAACCACCAATTCCATGGTGCACTTTCCAATGTGGATTTTCTTCTTTATTTAAATGTGGTCCTCCAACTATCCTAAATTAATGAGCATGTAAAAGCTGTTTTCTTAATCGAGTGGAAATGTGGAACAATTGAACTGATGAGGGTGACAGTTCCTGAGTGAACACAGCACGAGGGCCCGTGACTGTTAGTAAAGCCCAGGGAGAGAGAGAGAGTTGCAATTTTTTCTAAGAGGCCTTTGGAGTGAATTCAAGCCAGTTGAATACCTAATACTTCAACACATACTTAGAACATGTTATCACCTACCTTCTTTTTCACCCCGGGCACTGCCCACGAGGAATCTGGACACTAAGGGTGTGCTTGATAAGGACAGGCACGTAGAAATAAAGACGCTCTGAGTGGGTCTGATCTGTAAAAGGTGTCCCCATAACAAGCCAAATGCGATCATTAATAGTGTCATGTAACACGGTCCTTGTAAGGCTATCTTCCAGACCTTGAAGAGAACACATTCGTTTACACAGGTTTTAGTGACAACGGTCAGCTCTTGACCGGCTCCATGCAGAGTGCATACACATATACTGCCTGGTCACGGGCCTAAATTGTTCAGGAAGTAGCTCTGCGGTAAACACATCAGCACAACACCCAAAGTCGTAATCTGAACACAGTAAAAACAGTAACACTTCCGTCAGCTTACTAAGTATTGTTACTGGGACTAAACACGCATGCCTCTCCGTGTAATACATGTCTGTGCACATATAATCTAATCCTCAGAACACATCGCAAAGGTAGACAGCACGACCTCTACCTTTTCTAGATGAAAACACAAAGCCCACTAACTTGTCCACGGTCACATGGAAGTCAGTGTTAGGACACAGACCCAGGCAGCACGGCTCAATAATCAAATATTGATGAGGCACCTCAGTGAGCTCTCAGTGCTGGGTTAGACATAATGGAAAATGTGGAAGAAATCAGGGTTGATTTTAACGCTCCAAGGTTTTTAACTGAGTTGAACAGACGGGATACTAAAAACTACCTGACGTTTATACAAATGTGAATGGTACATAGTGACAAAAGAAATTAACCGAAACTCATCCTATCCTACTGGAAAGCACTTACTCATTTTCTTCTCACCTTACACCCTCTTGGACAAAACCAACTTGCGCAGCCAGGCCCTCTGGCAAGAGCGCAAGGGGGCCCGGAGGGGGGCAAGGGGTGCAGGGCTTGGCACAGAAGCTCAGAGGCAAACGTTGTGGGCCCCACTGGCTGGCAAGCCTCATCTGTGTCTTCGGGTGCTCTGAAGGATGTGATCTTTTTCCTCCCCTGCTCTCCTTCCTGATAAAAAGGAACACCTCTTTCAAAATCACAACACTGTCTTTAGGAATCAGGGCAGCCGGGAGGCTGTTCCTAAAGCTGGGCACCGACTTCCTACTGTGGCCAAATGGGCACACACACACCCTGGCCGCCCACAGCCATAACCAGCTGCCAGCCTGCTTGTCCATAACAGAAGCTTCCAACTTCAGGAACGAGTTACAAGATCCTCCAGACACCACCAAGTCCCGAGTCAAATGGTGGGATGCTGACAGAGGCAAACGAACTGAAGACTCAGCCTTCCACACAGAGCCACTCTGTCCTCTGCCATGTGTCTCTGGCCAACCCAGGCTCTGTGCTCGCCTTCCAGAGAGAGGTTAGCCCCCAAGGCTGCTTCTCCAAGGTTCAGATTCCCTGATCCCTGCTTCTGGTACCTGGGAGTGGCGATGGCTGTTGTGGTTTAATGGCCTTCCAATGGCTCCCCCTCTTCCTGTGTCATAGCCAGGAGCAGCGGGAGGGCCAGGGTGCACCTGCAGACCTAGGCACAGCTCCTGGGGAGGCCAGCATGCTTAATTTTAAGATTCCCAGGTTTTAGGGTAGCCACTCCTATAAGCAGCATTATGGGTTTTTCTGCCCACAAGGGATCCCGGAGCTCGGGACTGACCCCATTATTGGTTGAGCACCTTGGGGAAGTAACCGTCTCTCTACTCTGCCTTCTACATCTGTAGACTTTCAAAGGCCAGACTAAAGATTTCTGAGGTCGCTACCAAACCTTGGTCAGGAGGGCTGGGATCTATTAGCCCAAGAAGCACAGTGTGCAGCAAACGAGGGTGGGAAATGCGGGCAGTGCCCACAGATCTTTGCTCCGCATGGGGCATCTGGACCACCTGGGGCTCCCAGAAACACGGGCTCTCCAGCCACACATATCAGATCCTGCTGCTCAGCAGGGTCCCAGGCAACTCCCCGTGTCGGAATTCACAGCAGCCTGGTCCCCACGCATCTGCACCACAGCTGCATCCCCTCCCGAACTCCATTTTCCTCAGCTCTTGTCCCAGGACTTCTGTCCACAACCCTACACATCCCTCTGAAATCCCAGACCTGCAGTCCCACAAGGGAGGGCCACAGGGCTGTGTATACCACCTCATAGTCAGTAGCCACCAGCGTCTGGAGCAAGGGTTTACTGAGGGAACAAATAAGGAGAAAAGGGGAAGAGGGGGTGCCTGGGCGGCTCAGTCAGTTGAGTTTCTCTGACTCTTGATCTCAGCTCATGGTTCACGGGATTGAGCCCCGAGTTAGGCTCCCTGCTGACAGTGTGGAGCCTGCTTGGGATTCTCTCTCTCCCTTCCCTCCCCCTCTCACTCGAGCTCTCTCTCAAAAGAGCAAATGTTAAAAAGAAAAAAGGAGAAAAAAAGGAGAAAACACAACTCCCAGGCAGAGAGACAGAAATGGGGAGCTAGCACATGAAAGCTGAGCCGGCAGCATAAGGGGAGCTAGAGCACAGCGAGGCAGGGGTGCAAACACCCAACAGGACGCACCATCAGAAGAAATGACTGTGGCTGTTCTCAGCGCCAACAATTAAGTAGTTCCTAGACCTTGGTGTTCTGAACCGTTTCCACTCAGACTTTTGGGGATTTCCCAGAGGATCCAAGAGGGCCTTCCAGCAATTATTATTTCAAAACCCACTGAATGACTTTCCGTCATGAGGGGCACACGGAAGTCCACGATGGCACCGGTCACTTCAGGCTGCTCTGACGCCCTGCTCGCTATTTATGCTGGAGAAACACAAATTTGTCACTTGCTAGCGTAGTTTATTAGGCATGGTTAAATCTGCAGTCTGAGCCCAGGGGCCTAAAAAGGGCGAGGCTGCCGTCCTCCTGCAAGCCTGTCACAGGGAGCTGACAAGTGAGGGATTCATGTCAGAGGGGCCCCAGCTCACCCCAAAGTCACTAAACAGGTGCTGGGTCCCCAGGAAGGTTCCTTCCACTTCTCAGACCACAGCACACTTTCTCCCTGACACGCACACACCCCCTCCTTGCCAAGCCCTCCTAAGGCTGCATCGCCAGGCACAAATGTAAGCCCCCGTCAGCATAAAACCCCAAAGCCCTACAAGTCAGCACCACACCAGCAATAGCGTGCAGTTTCATACAGGTTAAAACTCTGTTCACATGACTCTGGATGAAGTTCTCATTGAACAGTGAATGCTAGAGTGGTGAAAAATATAAATTACAGCAGTTTAGGCCAGAACAAACCCGGCCATGTAGACGAGGACCCCAACGTCCAAGGCGTGAGACACTCTGCTGAGACCACAAGGCTGGTCAATGCAGAACCCGAACTCTGCCCCTCTCTGTCCCAAGCCACAGGTAACCGCCACTATCGGCTGCCAGCCTCGCTCAACTAAACACACATGGAAGCCCAGAGGAGCCTGAGCGGAGCAAGGAGCGGGGACGGCCGCGGACGATGACCTTCCCGTCCACAGGTCCCCGGCTCCTCGCACGGCTGCAGGTCCTGGCCATGCTGCCGGCATGGCACAGCCCCAAGCGCAGCTCGCGGAGGAGAGCAGGGTCCTTTAAACTCTGGGTCTGGAACTTAACACATGGAGGTCAGGCCAGAAGCACATAAAAAGACACAAAAGTGCCTGAGAAAACACTAAAGGGACTCAGAACGCTTCGTGAGGAGGCGCATCTGGAGAAGTGTTTAAAGGAAGTGATGGTAACCGGGAGGTGGACAAACAGAGCTTCCAACAGAAAAAAAGAGAAGCAAGAAAAGAGAGGTCAAAGAGTAACAAGGTGAACTAAGGCCAGCGCCTCAATGTACTTCTCTTTGCTATCTCGGATCTTGTCACGTCTTTTATGGCTGCATACCTTTCAAGAGCTGTGACAGTGTAACCGTCAGACACCCAGGCTGCCCCTCCGCTTTCATAAAAATGCTACAACGAGAAGCTGAAGACTATTCGAGGGTTAATGAAAAACCTTGTACTTCATTCTTTCCTAGGGATGGAGAGCCAGGGCAGCTCCACCAAGGGAAGGGTCGTCAGTTGTGCGAGGCCGCTCTGCTGTCCGACCAGCCCTCACACTGACTCCAGAGCCACCTGCCGGCGTGGCCTGGGGTCCACCAGCACTGCTGTCACCCTCCCTGCCCTTCTGTCCCCGCCCTCCCACCGGCTTTGTGACCAACTATCCTCTTTTGTGAGGTGTCCGTCCAAAAACACAGCTTTTAATTAACTCACTTCCAACTTACTCCAGCTATTTTCATTTCTGCAATACTCCAGTATTCCAAGTAATAGTTCTAGAAGCAAACAAATTTAGAAGGCAACTGTTGCTTCCCTTAGTTTCACACTTCTTCATACACGTGGTCCTAACTGCTACAAGTCTTTTACATATTTTCATTTTACACAAACATTCAATCCCTGAGATAGTTCAGCCTCTAACGGTTTTGGACCTTTTTGGAGGGACCCCCACATGTTAAATTTCAAACATATCATTTCTCAGACCTCTTCTGGAATTAGCTACATGAAAGCTAATTTTACTCATTCATTGAATTTGCATTTTCTAGTATTTTTTATCTTTTAGAATTTATATTCCAAAAATAAAAAGAATATTCTGTTCTAAAATACTTAACTTGATAGTCCAATCATGAACAAACACAAAGTAAATAAATTAAAACCATATGATGTTTAAATTGGGGGCGATAACACAGCTTGGTGAGGCCCTTACCTTTCTCAGCCTTTCTGGAGAGAACTCTAGGCCAACAAGAAACAGAGTAAAGAACACGCCAACCTCTCCTAAGGTTTCCACCTGCACAACAGACTGGGAACAAAATTTTAAAACCACACAATTTAATGTATCTAACAAATGAAGCATACTTCAAGGAACAATCTTGTACTAACATACTCAGTGGAACTATCCTAAAAAAAAAACAAAAAAAACAAAAAACACAGTATTTTTTTTAAAACTAGTTCTCTGAATGTCCTCTATCCCTGACATAGCTTGAACTTCCTGATTATACGGTTTTTTTTTTTCCTTTTTCTTGATTAACTGAAGGACTGTTTTTATCTCTTTTTCTGAGAACTAGCTCACGAATTCACCTGTTTCCAGGCTGCGCTCTTCATTACCTCCTTCCTTCACTTTCTCTGGAGGATGGGGAGGCTCTGAACCTGAACCTGAGCTGGACATTTTAATCAAGATGCCCCACTTTCCTTTGGCCTGCCAGCACGGGCCTGTGCATGACTATGTGTACAAACTTCTTTCCTGAGAACCGAATTGGCCACATCCCACAGGTTCTGGTATACAGCGTTCTTGTGCGCTGTGTTGGTTCTGGTCCTTTATTTGCTGTTTGTTTTTATGCTTTTATGTTATGGCAGAGAATGCTGTTTACACGGTTATATTTGGTACTCCCTAGATCATCTACATTCATGGTTTCCACTGAGCCACGAACTCAGCGTCTGAAAGAAGAGAGCAAGCAGATCTCCACATGTCCAGGCACCAAGCTGCTGTGCAGGGACGCACACGCACCCTGTCAGCCACCGAGAGGACAGGCCCTGCCCTCCATTTGCTGGCATCTGCCTCCTCACTTACTCATTTTGTTCTCTTTGAACCTTGCTTATTGTACATCTTTTTCCTAACATCATCTGCAAACCTGTATCTTTCCACAGGCAAGTTTATTCCACTTATATTCATTGTGATAACAGAAGACTTCTCTTACTCCTTTGTCTCCTGGTTTTTATACTTCCTCACTGCTTTATTTTTCTTCCCTTTTTAAAATGAGGCTGAAACTCATGACTTGAAAGTCACATACCTAAATCTGCACTTCTCAACGTAACACAGAAGCCTATTAACTTCCTACTAGGAAAAGGTAAATATTTTGATACAGTCACACTTCCTCCATTAACCACCTCCTGTTTTGGCTAATATGCTCTTGGGTCTTCATCCTGGTTTACTGTAATTATGTTATTTACCAAGATACAGCAAATTTGTTAGGAACTATAATATTGGTAGCCTCCAGTTGTATTTATTACCTTACTCAGCCTCTATTATTATTCAGCCTGAATTCTTGGCTTATAAGCAACCTTTGCTCTGAAGAAAAAAGGAAAATACGTTTGTATTTGCTATTGTTCATAAATACTCTGGAAAGGGAGGGATGAGACAGGACAAGACAGAGATTCTCCACCTACAACTTAAAATTTTTTGTACTTACACCATTTTGTTCTCAACTGTATGGAGATTACGAATTCAGAAAATTGAATTAAAACAGTGTTTCCCAGAGACCACCCCACCAGGTTGAGCCCAGCCCACAAGAGCACCCCCCACCCCATGTCAGTCAGTGGTCACCTGCTCACTAAGGTCCTGGGCTTTCAGCCGGTAGCCCCTGCCAGTTGAACGTGTTGTTGAGTTGTAGAGATGATGATGTTTCCTGCCCGGTACAAGGTGTGCCCGTCAGCAGGAGGGTGAGGCTACAAGCAGATGCCCACACCTCCCCCCATCCGTCTGCTCCTGTCGTACCCAACTAGGAAGTGCCAGGACTCCCGTGTGTGTTTCCCAGTACCTGCACCACTACTTCTGTGTTGGATATATGACACAACACCTATTCTTGCCAATCTCTTCATTTCGTCTGAATTGTGCGTATTTACAGGACACATCTTGGAGCCCACAAAAGCTTTGGAACTGTTCCTCACTGCCAACAAGTGCCATCGATATAGGATGAAAGTCACTTCACTCTGTTCAGCCAACAGCCTCAGCACTCACTACGTCCTGGGGTTTTCACATTATCCTACATTTAGGCTTGAAAATCCCCACTACTTTACTAGCTTTGCAATGTTTTAAAAAATTTTAAATTATACATTTAACCCAGCATTTTTTGTTGCTTTCAGTGTCTGAATAACATAATCCATCATTATTACTGGAAACAGAATTTTTAAAACTAACAGTTTAAAGACATGAACAGAGTGGGGGGTTGTCACACCCTGGGTGGCTCAGTCGGTTAAGCGGCCAGCTTCCCCTCAGGTCATGATCTCACAGTTCACAAGTTTAATCCCCGTGTCAGGATCTGTGCTGACAGCTCGGAGCCTGGAGTCTGCTTCAGATTCTGTGTCTCCCTCTCTCTCTCTGCCCCTCCCCTGCTCATGCTCTCTGTCTCTCTCAAAAAAATAAACATTTAAAAAACTTTTTTTTAATTAAAAAAATAAAGACATAAACGGGATTTCTTCTCTAGTTAAGTCATCCATTCACTAACAAAATTACTTTCTTATGATTTAGGAATTTCTTATGAAACTCTAAAGAGCATCTTCTTTAATATGGTTTATAAGGAAATGCTATCTTTATTAATTCAAGTTCAAAACTTTTAGGTCTTCATGAGCATTTCTTTAGTATTTTGTTAAACAGATACTAAAACAGTTGCTCTTACCTTAATACTGTTCAGTCCTGAAGGCCCCAGAAGTACACCACAGACAATATAACCAAACATTGTGGGCAACCCTATCGTCGTGCACAGCCAGCCACAAGGTAAAGACAGCATTCCTATGGTAACAATGTCCTAATGGAGAATAAACCAGAAATAAACACAAAAATTTAAGGTAACAGTTGGCAAGAAAAGGGCTGATTACTGGAGAAAGCAGACATTCTGCAGACTAGGCCCCTCCCAGTTTCCACTTTGGTGGTAAAAAAAGGAAGGCTATCCCTGGGCTGATCTTCCTGCTTTGAGTTTATTGGTACAGTAATCAGCCACTGGGAGCATCCTTCCTCTCGGCCTGCGCTGCCCCCCTCTTTAAGACCAGCACAAGCTGTGGCTTCGGGAATGCTGCTGGAGCCCCGACAGGGTGCTCTAGCCTTCCGAGCAGGCCACACTGGCGACTCCTACAGCTGTTACCCACTCTGGTCCAAACCCAAACAGTGATCTCCAACCAGAACACAGTCGATTGCGAAT
This sequence comes from Lynx canadensis, assembly GCF_007474595.2. NCBI lineage: Eukaryota > Metazoa > Chordata > Mammalia > Carnivora > Felidae > Lynx > Lynx canadensis. The sequence goes on along the minus strand of NC_044303.2, from coordinate 82,349,104 downwards.
CTTTACATTAACTCCACATCCTCTTATTAGACTTGCTGCCTCAGAGGGAGCAGATGCGTGGCTAACTCGGTCTGGAATGTCAGTCACCTCTGGAGGAGCCGGATCTCATCCTGTACCCGTGTCTACACAGATGATACCTTAGCCAAAGCTTCTCCACCTCATCAGATGTTCCGTGTTAGTGACAAAGCTTGAGCCCACTGTAGGGACTCCTGACTTCAAAAAGGCTTCCAAATTCTCAAAAGCAACGTTAATTTTCATTCTAAGTATTAAAATGCCTCGTTCTATTCGGAAAAAATTAAAAATTAAGAGAAAGTGTTTCAAATCATGGAAAATATAGGAAATTCTAGTAGAATCTCTCTGTTAGGAGGAAGGTCATGCATCCTAATATGAGGCTCAGAAAATAAAGCTTACTTTACATTAGTACCTGGAAGTGGGAAGGTGGGAGAGGGGACTTCAAGAGGGGAGCAAGCAGACAGACTACCTTTAGGAAGTGGCGATCTGCACGTGGAATTGTCGCGTCTCTGGGCTTGGTCAAGATATAGCGGTTGTTCTGGGAGTCAATCAGCATGCTAAGACCCAAATCATCCTCTGCTTCCCGCTTTGTGAGGTTTTGTTTGGAATTGGCGTCTTCTTCCTCCACTCTGAGAACTGCCTCAAAATTGACCCCTTTCACCTGTAAAAATAACCAACATCATGTAATTAAACCCATGAAATGTTTTCAAGTTCAATTTTTAGAGCGTAAATTCTGTACAGAAGAGCGATAGAAGTATTTCTAGCACTCTGTCAGGTATGACGAAAGGTCCACAGATGTTCATTAGCACAAATCAGGAAAGCTGCTTCAGTTACAAGGGCCATCTGAGAATGAAGGCGTTTAGGATTTCTATTACGTCCAGACACCCACTTTAACGATTTAGGGTACGATCTGTAACAAGAAACATACGTTTGGTCTTCACCCCCCTTCCTGGCCCGCAGCCCCACAACCAGCGTGGCCTCCCCAAGCATAAGGAGCAACGGGTACACCCGACAAGCCCTTCGCGGCCTCTCCTGAGTTTGTGCCAGCAAGGTGACGTTCAGAAAGCCACTAGATGACTGCAGGATGAGGCTGGCCACCAGGAACAGCAGCCACGTGACCTCGGGGCGGGGAGGGGCCGGAGGTGAAGCGAATCGCGAGCCTGCACAAGGCAGCTCCGGGACATACTTGGAGCACGGGGTTCGGGGAGCTTCCGGGTGCCCGACACACGGACGCGCCCCGCCAGAAGGGCAGCGGGCCCGGACAGGACGCAGTGCCCTGCGCACATACTTTCACCTCTTCTACCCGGCTGTTTCTGACTGTACCCTTTGCAGCGACCTGGTAACCTGGCGAACAGATGGTCTTCCTGGGTTCTGAGAGCCTGAGGAGGGGTCGTGGGACCCTCCGAGGTGAAAACCCAGAGCCCATGATCAGTGCCTGGAGCAGAGGGTGCAGTGCTGGGCCAAGCCCTCGCCCGTGGGACCCGTGGGGACCCTGAGCCAACAGCGGTGGAGCTGCACTGGAAAAGCTGCGGCGGCGACAGCCTGACGCCCTGACGCATGAGCACTCGGTGAGCAGTGAAGAAAGAGCACCACCTTCAAAAGACAGCCCCGTGTCCTCCCCTGGCACCACGGACACGCTCAGGACAGCCTCGCTCAGTGCTCATCCGCCCCGAACTGCACTCGCCTTTGCTCTAATTGCCACATCCTTTTCTGAGTCCTCAGGACTCACAGTCCGTTTTCGGCACTCATCTCGTCCTTCCCAGAGAATCTAAACACGTCACAGCAAGTGGGGAGTCCGAATGCCTGCCTCAGACACGATTCCTCTCAGGAGCATATGGCTCCCCGGGCAGAACAGCACCGACACCTGACTATCCCAGGGCACGCTTTCTGGAGCCCAGAGTCTCAATCCACCTGAACACGGAAGCGGGGCACAGACATGAGCCCCTGGGGGGCACTGACAAAAACATAAGGCAAAACGACAGGTGTATAGTGTACTTCTGTGTAACCGAACCAAATCGTTCTCTGGGATACGAAAGTGTTTGGTTTTATCTCCCTCGTCAGCCCACACGGAAAACAGCCGATAAATTCCACCATACTTTCTCTCGGCAAGCAGCCCGAGCAAAGAGGAGATTGTTCTGGAATGCTACTTACTGATTTATTGTCATCAAAAGCATGTTCTTCCATCTCTTCCTCTAGGCGATCGGCTGCCTTTCTCACATCTTCAAGAATTTCATCGAGCATGGATAAACTTTTGTTTTGATGTTGCATATTTTTGAGGGCTTCAACTTGGTGTTTTTCTGCTGCCAGAAGTTCTACATATTCTGTCTCTTCCTGTTTATTGGTGAGAAATGAAGTGTGGGGTTTACTAAGAAATAGGCCACACCAGGACTTCATTCAGGTGCCTGGCCTGGCCGGACCATGCAAGCCAACATGCTCTCACTGTCAAATACATTTATAAACGTGTAATGCTAGCTCCAGTCAAGGAGAGAAGGTCAGGTGTCCTGTATCACCCAAACATGATAGAGCTTAGCAAAATGTTTAGGGAAGCCTATTTGTACGCACGTGTCATCAAACATAATCTACTACTGTTGATAAATTCTGAAGGTCAACTATTCATACACAATCCTCACTGAACAGATTTTATTCCAGACATCATGCCTACTGTGTATGGAGGTCCAGCTGTACTCTAAAAACACCTGTGATACTTGATTCTTGAGCTAAAAATTTCTAAGTAGGATACACACAAATTCCAAGTTACAGAGGAAAAACTGTTCCAGAAGAATCTGACAGCATTAGTTGGAAAACTGATGGATGGTGTCAATAATACCACTGCGTTTTATACCATCATATTTAAACTCAAGCTATCAATCAAATCAACATCCTTACTATTAAAGTATATGTTCATACTTTAAAGGGGTGGGGCATAGCTAGAACAGAGAAGCAGCAAGGCAGTCCCAAGGAGAAGTGTAGCTGTTTGACAGACCTCTCTCTAGGCAACACCACCCAACCCCTCTCTCGTAGCTGTGACCTCCCAGAACCTAGCCTGAGATGTGAGGCAGAAACTGCATGTAGAAAGCATACATATTTGGATCAACATCACTCAATGCATTTTAGTTCTCTATTTTATCGTAAAACTACCTCAAATCAATACCACTATTCTTTAAAACAAAGGTGTTTAGGGAACGCCTGGGTGGCTCAGTCGGTTAAGCATCCGACTTTGGCTCAGGTCATGATCTCATGGTTCGTGAGTTAGAGCCCCGTGTCGGGCTCTGTGCTGACAGCTCGGAGCCTGGAGCCTGCTTCAGATTCTGTCTCCCTCTCTCTCTGCCCTCCCCTGCTTGTGTTCTGTCTCTGTCTCTAAAAATAAACATTAAAAAATATATATATAAATAATATCACATCTGGTATAGTAATAGTTTTATCTCATTTTAAAAGTGTATTTCATCACGATCCTTATTTCAAAAGCATATATTAAAACTAATTTTAGTATTTTTGTTTTCAGTAGATGGGCTTTAAAGACAGCCAACCTTCACACCAAAAGGCATTCTTGTCAGAAACTCAAAATGTTGACTGCAGTTACAAGTATATTTACCACATACTTCATACACACCAGCTTATTGGGATAACTTGAGTAGTATAATTACCTTGTGATCTCAACACAGAAAAGCACTGGCACTCCCAGAAGTGGTGAAATGCAACTGTGCTAAGATACGGTGCACAAGGAGGGGAAATCCACGTGTGCACTGCTGAGAATGGATGCCCCTGCCAGACTACACCTGCTGAAGCATCAGCACCAGCTGCCTTCTCCCTTGACCTCTACTTGACCTGCTCCTTGGCTCAGGGTGGGACAGGACTGACCTTAATCGCAGCCTCTCTCAGTGCCTCCAGGCGCTGCCTGCTGCTCTCCTTCATGTTCACAACATCTCTGTAATCTCCTTGCAGGGCTCTCTGCAGTCCATAGATGGCCTGGAACACTGAATTTTCACTTTCATTCAGCTCTTTTTGGAAAATTTCAAACGTATGCACCTGAAACAGCTTCTCTTCATCTGACAGGCTAACGTCTTTTTCTACTGCTCTGATTGCACTTTTCAGTTTGTTAAGAACCACAGTCTTTTGGCGAAGAAGCCCGGAGAGCTTCCTGCAACCATCGAGGACCCACTGCTTCCTCTGAGTGATGGCCGCCCCTTTCCCTCGGTGCAATTTGATGGCATGTTTTGCCACCTCTTCATGTTCCGCAGCATCTGCCATCAAGCGAAGCAGTGGAAGCAACACCCAGAAGTAATTTCTTCCCAGCACCTTCATGATCCAGTTTTAGAGGGCAGGGCAAGGCCGTCCTAAGGTTCCTGCTCAGCTGAGCTTGCATTTTAGACACACATCTTCAGCTGAAAAAGAGATTTATTGCTACATATAGTTGAACAATGATTCGTTACTATTGAGATCAGAGTTAAAGTATTAAATAATTACATCCAAAAAACTATCACTTTTTTAAAGATGTTATTTTTCCTAGATAAATATTAATACCTGAACTATTCATCACACCTGGATTAAAATCGAATACTAAATGTTAAAGTATAAGGCCTGGTAAAGACTTGAGACTAAAGGTTACATTGAAATTAAAGGCAATTTTTTTAAAGAAAAATCAGCTTCGTTTATCTATTAAATCTACCATGTGCCAAAGACAAAAACCAATTCTACTTAAGGAGATCCATGTATTGGGGCACCTGGGTGGCTAGTCGGTTAAGCAACCAACTCTTGAATTTGGCTCAGGTCATGATCCCAGAGTCAAGAGATTGAGCCCTGCAATGGGCTCCATGCTGAGTGTGGAGCCTGCTTAAGACTCTCTCTCTCTGCTCCTCTCCCCTGCTCATGCTCTCTCTCTTAACAAAAAAAAAAAAAGAGGATCCAAGTATTTAAGGCCAGAAAACACCATCAACTCCCCTATCACAGTTCAGTGAACTGCCTGGAGGAAACATGCTCCACGTCATTTCTGAAATAAAACTGTCTGAGCTGCTGCTAGCTTACTGTACTGTTTTCTTTCCAAAATCATTTGGAATTCTACCAAAATTCGAAAGTCACAGTTTAATGCTAACAAGATGTCAAACACAGAAAAAGAAAATCACAAAACACAACCATGTCTGGATCACTAGGGTTTTACTAAATGTTCAAACACTTTCTTTCTCCCAATTCCAGCCTCCTTCTCTTCCTCTCTTCAGGAAGAGCCCAAGCACCTGTATGACTACCCCAGCAAGTGAAGCACACACAGGACCCTGGCCGTGATGAGGTGAAGGCTTTGGTGCAGGCAGCAGGGGGTGCTGCGGCTGCGGTGCCCAGATCACACTCGAAGGACAGGACTGCATCTTCCAGTGGACAGAGTCATCAAGGAGCAGGTACAAGCTGCTACAGGTGTTAGCAAGGTCACAACGAAGCAATGACTCCAAAGGTAGGAAATACAGAGCAAAGAAGGAAGAGGTAATAAAACACAAGACAGGCAAGAGAGACACACCCTAAAAACACCACTGAACCTGGCAACTAGATCTCTGGGCACCAGTAGTTACGTCAAAAAAGAAAAAAACACGGGGTGGCTCAGTCAGTTAAGCATCTGACACTTGATTTCAGCTCAGGCCATTATCTCCCGGTCCATGCGTTTGAGCCCGAGCTGGGCTCTGCACTGACAGTGCTGAGCCTGCTTGGGATTCTCTCCACCCCTCCCCCACATGCTCTCCTGTGTGCTTTCTCCAAAATAAACATTTAAGAAAAAAAAAAAAAAAAAAGAAAAAAACCAAACCTACCATTTACACAAGACTTACAGTTTAAAGAAAACAAAATATCAGGGGTGCCTGGGTGGCTCAGTCAGTTGAGCGTCCAACTTGGGCTCAGGTCACGATCTCAGTTTGTGGGTTCAAATCCCGTGTCGGGCTCTTTGCTGACAGCTCAGAGCCTGGGGCCTGCTTTGGATTCTGTGTCTCCCTCTCCTTCTGCCCCTTCCCTGCTTGTGCTCTCTCTCTTTCTCTCAGACATAAACATTAAAAAAATTAAAGAAAACAAAATATTAATATAAACTAATCATTAAAGTGTTTACTAAAACAAGTATCTATACCTCAGTTTTACTAGTAATCCCAATTCTAACAAGTTTATTCTGGTTTCCCAGGCAAAGCAGATCAGATGCAGAAAAAATGAGAGTGTGGCTTATCTAGGCAGAAAATTCCAAACCAAAAATGACAGCCAATAGAAAGTGGAGATAAAACAGAGCTTCTGAAAAACCAGCACAAGAACCTGGCAAAGACTAGCAGCCCAGGGAGTCTGGTGAGGACTGAACTACACCTTTCCGTAGACACCAAAAATACCACTATTGGAGGACAGCAGGGAAACCTACCCATCAAAAGTCACCAAGAAAAAACTACATTCTACCTCAATATTCTGGTTATAAAGTCAGGAAACTGTTCAATTTCAATACATTTTTCGATACATCAGTTTGTAACGTCACAGAGAATTTATTTACCTACAATGTTTCACTTTTTCCCCTAACTTGTTAGGATAAGTGACAATGTGCTATCTAAATTACCCAACTTTATATTACAATTTTTTTTAATGTTTATTTAGAGCGTGAGAGTGCACGCGCGCATGCGCATGAGGTGGGGGGGGAGGGGCAGAGAGTGAGGGAGGGAGACAATCCCAAGCAGGGTACTCCTGGTCAGTGCAGAGGCCAGTGCAGAGGCGGGGACTTGATACCACAAATCTCAAGGTCATGACCTGAGTCGAAATCAAGAGTCTGATGGATGCTCCGCCCAAGTGCCCCTTTGTTACAGCTTTAATACAACTTAAGTAAGCGTTACCACCTTAAAAATAAATAAATGATTACCCAATCTCAGTAGTGCTTAGCAAGATAGTTAATCTGTTATTTTAATAACTCATTTCACTGCTGAACTTCTATTGTTCCAGGGGAGAGAAAGAATTCAATGTTGATAAATACATGCTTTTCTAGTATTTTCAGAACCAAGACAGACATTTCTGATGCTTTGCTAATGTTTCCCATTTTCCCTAAAAGATCTCAAAAAATGATTCTTTTATGGATTTCAAACTTCAGACAAATAACCTGCCACACAGTCTGTGTGTGAACAACAAACACCCCTTCATTCATTTCTGGTTCCTTCCTCAAACAAATTCTTGAAATTAAATAGTTATAACTCTACCCTATGACACATAAAGGACTATTAATTTTTATGAGAAATTATTGAGAACTTTAATTGTGGTCATACTAATATTTCCACTCGAATAAGCTCAAGTCATGGACATGTAGACATGACACTGAAATTATTTACAGACTCTGAAAACATCAATCACTTTTTCATAAATTCATTTCATCTTACCTTTAAACTTGGCTACCAAATCCTGTAAACTACTAAATTATAGCATGTTTTTTCTTGAGTAAATAAACTTTTTTAGCTCTAGTGCTATTTTGTTATTATTGTTTTTAATTATAAAAATGACACTTTTGATTTATTATATTTTTACAACAAATTCCTAGAATTTCTATACCTTGAGTCACTGATACAACCTGGGTGGACCCCAAGGCTGCAAGGAGGGCTGATCCCACACACCCTACAATTCCACGTACAGCACTGTTCAGGGACTAACTGTAGAGATGGAGTGGCTGTCAGGGAAGAGGGAGGAGGGACCCCGTGGGATAGAAATGGTCTGTGTCTTGATGGCGCTGGCAGCCACACGAATCAACACGTGACAGAAATGGCAGATCGTAAAACATGCCATGTGAGTAAGGTGAGTGGGTCAAATAGATGCAATCTTCTGCTTAGACTCTGTTTTTAATCAGGAGCTACCACTGGGGAAATCTGGGTGAAGGATCTATAGGATTTCTCTGTATTATTTCTTATAACGGTATATGAATCTATAAGCATCTCAAAATACAGTTTTAAAAATTCAACACAAATGCTTACTGTTTTCCACTAACCTGACACTTCTTCTATTTAAACTAGGAAATGCCCTCAACCAGAGCCGAAGGTCTTCAAGATGTCTCTGCTACATGAAAACCCAATGTCACTTTTCATTTAGAGCAACGACAAAATCAGTACTTGGAATACAACTAGTCCCCAAAGTTTCTACTTACACATATTTCAACATTACTTAAAATATGTCATGGGGCACTTGGGTGGCTCAGTCGGTTAAATGTCCGACTTTGGCTCAGGCCATGATCTCCGGGTTCGTGAGTGTGAGCCCCATATCAGGCTCTGTGCTGACAGCCCAGAGCCCGCTTCAGGTCCTCTGTCTCCTTCTCTCTCTGCCCCTCTGCCCCTGCAACAATGAACACTTACACAAAAAAATAAAATATATCTCCACAGCTTTGCCCAATTTTTTTCTTTTTCTTTCTTTCTTTCTTTTTTTTTTTTTTAGAGAGAACATGAACAGGGACCACAGAGGGAGAGAGAATCTTAAGCAGGTTTCATGCCCAGTGCCCAACACAAGGGCTCAATTCATGAACTGAGCCAAAATCAAGAGTCGGAAGCTTAATCAACTGAGCCACCCAGGCGCCCCAAAAAATTTCCAATGCTTTTAACTCGTCATATTATATAGAAATCACATACTTTTACTCTATTAAAAGTGCTTAGTAATTCATAAGTGTCACATGTCATTTAGTGGATAAAAACTCACGAGCAAAGCACAATAACACAGTCTAAGACTGGCCTTTCTCAGAGCTAAGGCACCCAAGTAAAGCTCTCTCCCACAGGCCTCTATCTCTGAGTGCTATGAGCACCGCAGGGTATGCAAAGGGACTGTCTCCTTAGACATCTGCTATTAGGACCCACAGAACCCTAGAGCACTGGGGTCGCTGAAGTCCCTGCAGGGAGCTCAGCAGAGAGGAGGAAAAGCAGAGGGAGGGGCGACTCCTCTACTTTGCCCAATTTTCTACAATGGCCACAATTTGAAAATCTCCTGGCTCTGCCTCACAGCCTTCTCCTCACATGCAGCCACGGGGTCCCCCATGCCCTCTCTTCCTCTGGACCTTCCAGACCCAGCGTCTCCAATTTTCTCAATCAAACTGCTGAGAAAGAATCAAGTTTATTCAACCCACCAGGACAGCAGCCACTGTCTGTGGGGCAGAGGCCAGCCCAGCCAGGCTCCAACCCAGCTCTTTGGAAGGACCCCCGCCCCCATGCACTCAGTGAACCGGGGCCCTCCATATGCGGTACTGACCTGGTACCCAATGCAGTGCCTGGCGCTGTGTGCGGAAGATTCCGAGCAAGCAGCAGGGGTGTGGCAGGAGCAATGTTAACCAGCCCAAAATGGTTATTTACCTTGTTCTGAAAAAGAAAAATATAAGGGTGAGTTGTAGGAAATGGCATCAAGTTAGAATTTCTTTGTGATACCAGCAACACTTCCAGATTCAATACAACACAGGAAATGAACAGGAAACAAAAGTGGTGCTCGTGGAAAGGTCTTAGGAAGCAAACTCCCCAATGGAAATAACCTACTTCAATCTAATTTGTGAAGAATTTAACTTAAAACTTGTATTTTATTTTTTAAATAACATCTTAATTTTTTAATTTACATCGAAGTTGTTAGCATACAGTGCAATAATGATTTCAGGAGTAGATTCCTTAATGCCCCTTACCCATTTAGCTCATACCCCCTCCCACAATCCCTCCAGCAACCCTCTGTTTGTTCTCTATATTTAAGAGTCTCTTATGTTTTGTCCCCGTTTTCATATTATTTTTCCTTCCCTTCCCTTATGTTCATCTTTTTTGTATCTTTAAAAAAAATTTTTTTTAATGTTTATTCATTTTTTGATAGAGACAGAGCGTGAGTGGGGGAGGGGCAGAGAGAGAGGGAGACACAGAATCTGAAGCAGGCTCCAGGCTCTGAACTGACAGCACAGAGCCTGAAGTGGGGCTCGAACTCATGAACCGTGAGATCATGACCTGAGCTGAAGTTGGATGCTTAACCTAGTGAGCCACCCAGGCGCCCCATTTACTTTTTTATTTAAAAATATTTTTAATGTTTATTGTTGAGAAAGAGAGAGACAGAGAGAGAGGGAAGGGCAGAGATATGGAGGGACAGAGAATCCCAAGCAGGCTCCAAATTGTCAGCACAGAGCACGACGCGGGGCTCGAACCCACAAATAGTGAGATCGTGACCTGAGCCGAAGTCGGACGCCCGACCAACTGAGCCACCCAGGCACCCCTTCAACTTTTTTGTATCTTAAGGCCCTCGTATGAGTGAAGTCATATAATATTTGTCTTTCTCTGACTCATTTCGCTTAACATAATACTCTCTAGTTCTATCCACATCCTTGCAAATGGCAAGATTTCATTCTTTTTGATTGCCGAGTAATACTCCATTGTATATGGATACCACATCTTCTATATCCATTCATCCATCGATGGACATTTGGGCTCTTTCCATACTCTCTTGTTAATAGCGCTGCTATAGACATTGGAGTGCATATGCCCCTTCGAAACAGCACTCCTGTATCCCCTGGGTACATTCCTAGTAGTGCAATTGCTGGGTCATAGGGTAGTTCTATTTTTACTTTTTTGAGGAACCTCCATACTGTTTTCCAGAGTGCCTGCACCAGCTTACATTGCCACCAACAATGCAAAAGAGATCCTCTTTCTCCACATTCTTGCCAACATCTGTTGTTGCCTGAGTTGTTACTGTTAGCCATTCTGACAGGTGTGAGGTGGTATCTCATGGTGGTTTTGATTTGTATTTCCCTGATGATGAGTGATGTTGAGCATCTTTTCATGTGTCAGTTGGCCATCAGGATGTCTTCTTTGGAAAAGTGTTTATTCATGTCTTTTGCCCATTTCTTCACTGGATTATTTATATTTTTCGGGGGGGTGTTGAGTTTGGTAAGTTCTTTATAAATTTGGAACTAACGCTTTATCTGCTTTTTCATTTGCAAATATCTTCTCCCATTCTGTCGGTTGCCTTTTAGTTTTGCTGATTGTTTCCTTCACTGTGCAGAAGCTTTTTATTTTGATGAGGTCTCAATAGTTCGTTTTTGCTTCTGTTTCTCTTGCTTGTAGAGAGATGTGTTGAATAAGAAGTTGCTGCAGCCAAGATTAAACAGGTTTTTGCCTGCTTTCTCCTCGAGGATTTTGATGGCTTCCTGTCTTACATTGAGGTCTTTCATCCATTTTGAGTTTATTTTTGTGTCTGGTGTAAGAAAGTGGTCCAGGTTCATTCTTCTGCATGTCGCTGTCCACTTTTCCCAGCACCACTTGGTGAAGAGACTGTCTTTAATCTATTGGATATTCTTTCCTGCTTTGTCAAAGATTAGTTGGCCATTGTTTGTGGGTCCATTTCTGGGTTCTCTATTCTGTTCCATTGATCTGAGTGTCTGTTCTTGTGCCAGTACCATACTGTCTTGATGATTAGAGCTTTGTAGTATAGCTTGAAGTCTGGGATTGTGATGCCTCCTGCTTTGGTTTTCTTTTTCAAGATTGCTTTGGCCCTTCGGGGTCTTTTCCGGTTCCATACAAATTTTAGGATTGTTTGTTTTAGCTCTGTGAAGAATGCTGGAGTTATTTTGACAGGGACCACAAAAACCGTATTTTAAATGTGAACAAATTGAATGATAAAAGCATAATTCTTAAAAGATAAAATACTTATAATCTTATAAATACAACTTCCAGATTCATATCTAATTAGAAAAAGAATTAGAGAATAAGTTACAAAAGGGAGAGAGGAAGGAAAGAGAAAGAAAAATTTTTACAGATATTAAGAAGCTTTAAAGTACTTGATGTTAACTGAACTACAAAACCATTATTCCATTAAGTAATCCAACCACTGATGTACTACGTTTTAAAAAGTTGGTATTAAAAGAAAAAAACGAACCAGTAAGACACTCTGATCCAAAGAATGATCGGAAAAACGTTTAAACAGGAAAAAGCAGAACTACCTTATACCTAGGTAATTATGTAAACTAACAAATGTGATCAAAGCCTAACCACGTTCCCAAAAAGTGTTCAACCATTACTTATGTTTACTCAGGTGCTACCAAGCAAGATCCAAAAAGGACCCAGAGGCAAAGCCTGAAAAGAAGGTCAGAGATTAGCTACCTGCGCTCCCTCTTTCTCTGGAACCACGAAGGCAGGCCCAGGCTAAAAGGGGACCAGTGAAGGAGACCACTGGCTGGCACCCTCACACCACTGGGGATGGCACCTCCCAGCTTATGCTGCTGGGAAGGTGAGCTGGCCTCTGAAATCCAGCCCTCAGCGGGTCTCCCCTCCCTCTGCCAGGAGGTGGAGGCCTGGCGGGGAGGCACAGCGGTGGCAGGCCGCGTTGGATCTTCCGTGTGCCTCCCGTTAACTAGAGTAGCCACCACACCGGTGCGAACTGTAGAGCCTCTGCTTGGGGAACCTATGAACCGACATGCCAACCGTTTACTTTGGCAGCTTCCCCAGTTTTACCCATAAACTTTAAGTCGTGGCGGTGCAAGAGGCCGGACACCCCACCACTGTCCCGCTCACAGCCCTCCAGAACCACTGCCAGGACCCCTGTCTTTAGAAGCAGTCTTCCTCCACGCTCCACGCAGGAGTAGAAATGGAGAGCGGGACTCGAACCGAGAGGCTCGGTCTGCGTGAGGCCTCGGAAGGGAAGGAAGGGAGACTCCGAGGGCAGCCCCCGCCACGAGAGAGGAGAAACGGGTGAGGAAGTCCGGGAGAGGGAATACCCTCGGGAAGGGAGGAGAAAGGGACCGGGGAGGGAGCACCCGGGTGGGAGACCCCGGCGACGGAGACAGAGGAGGGAGACCCAGGAAGGGGAGGCCGGGGGCGGGTGGGTACCCCGGGTGCGAGATCAGGGGAGGAAGACCCCGGGGACAGAGACCGAGGAGGAGACCAGGAAAGGGGACCCCCGGAAGGGGAGACCCCCCGGAGGGAGCCTCGAGGCCCGGCGCCTTTCGCCCGAACCTCGAGCAGCGCTCACCTGGACGAGTCCCGACAGCGATGCGTCTGGTTCTCCGGCGCTGCGAGCCAAGGAGCGGACAGGGACGCACCTTACCCGCATCCCTCTCCAGGCGGCAGGCCCGCCCCCAGGGCGGGGACCGGGAGGGGACGAGGACGAGGACGCGGTCGGGCGCGGGGAGGGTCTTGGCTGTCCGTCGCCCTCTCAGGAGGGCCGCCGCGGCGGACGCTGCCCACACCGAAACGCGTCCCCCTGAAAGGGGCGGAGCCTAGGTCCCGTCGGCCCCCGGTGGCGCAGTGCGCATCGGGATTTGTAGGACCGGGCAGACCCCGGTCCCGTCGGCCCCCTGGCGGCGCAGTGCGCGTCGGGATTTGTAGGACGGGGCCGGCCTGGGTGCCGTCGGACCCCGGGCAGCGCAGTGCCGGGTCGGAGGCGGGAGCGATGCCCGCGAGTCACATTGTCGCCGGGCGGCGCTGTGCACGCAGCAGTGAGGAGGGAGCGAGGGAGGTGGGGTCCCATGGGCCCCCGGGCGACGCGGTGCACGCTGGAGATGGGCGGGACCTGAGGGGTGTCGTGGGCCTCTGGGTAGCCCTGTGCACGCCGGGTGATGGAGTTTCCCTGGCGGGACCTGCCTCTGTGCCCCTGCGCCCCTTCCCCGGCAGGTGTCCCGGGAGCGAACGCCGAGGACGAGGACAGCGCGGCCGAGCCGGGGCCCCTGCGCAGACGACCGGAGCCGGCGAGAAGCTGGGGAGCGCCGGGGAGAATGGTAGGTGGCCTGCGGTGTCGCCTGCCGCCGAGTCCCTTCTGCGTACCTGGGGGCCGGGGAGCGCTGGGAGGCGGGGGTAGGGGGGCGCTGGGCGCAAAGGTCACGCGGGCGGCGGGGTCTCCGCCGGGCCTCCGGCCCTGGGGGCCCTGCAGGGAGGCACGCAGGTGGGAACCTGACGGGTGTCTGACGAAATGGAGGCACTGAGCGAACAGCGGAGTGAACCGTGCCTCCGCGGAAACGCGAGCAGCCAGTGAACGAGGAGCGAAGGACGTTTTGGGCAAACTAGCAACTTGTCGATGAAGCGGGGAAGGTAGCGCTTTTGAGCATGAGCACGAATCCGTTGTGGCTAGCAAGTGGAATTGAGAGTCAAGGAAGGGAACACTGCACAAGCAGCTTTGTATTCCGTGCTGAGGACTGTAGGGTTTATCCAGGAGCTGATGGGAGCCATAAAAAGTTTTTGAGAAGGCGAGGTGTGTGTGTGATGTGACCACGTTTGTGTTTTGTCAAGAGGAGAGGAGGATTTGGATCAGAGCGGTCAGGGCTGCAGGGGAGACCAGTTAGGAAGCTGTTGTAATAATCTAGGTGGGAAGAGGTGAAGACTTGCATCAAAGATTTTCTGTCGGAATGAGAAGGATGAGAGGAGGCAGAGGGAGGACCTTCACTGAACTATTCAGACGCGGCTCGGGTACCTGAGCAGGTGGTGATATCATTGACCAAATTAGGAACTGTAGAAGGAAGAGCAGGTTCACGTGGGAAAACAAGCAGTAGGGATGAGAGGAGAGAGGAATCTCCTGGCTGGTCGGACATATGGATCCGCAGCTCAGAAGAGGGGCTTCGGGAAGCACACGCCTGTTTTGAAATGTAGTGGAAACCATGGTAGCCGGTGGGTTTCATCGTTTATTCAATAAATTCAGAGGTTTCTCTGTGCAATGAAGGTAGTGTACACGGTGCTGGGGGTTGATGGTGAGCAGACACGTGTGGGTTTGGTGTTCACGGAGCCGATGTCCTAGCAGTGAGACAAGCACGACCGTTTTATTACAGTTGGGATAAGGGCTGGGGAGAGGCACAGGTTCTGGGAACGTATGGGGTGGGTGAGTGGCGCCGGATGCTGGGGCAGTGATGGCAAAGCCACAGTAACGGGAACTGATGCTGTGTGGGCTGAATTCTCCAGACCGAGTGAGGTGGGGAGGGCAGCCAGACAGCTGCGGTCCTCTGGGCAGCAGGAACAAGCTCGGTGATAAGTCCCCAGAATTGGCAGATGCGTCTGCCTACGGAAAGTGCAGAGTCAGGGGAACGTGGCCCGTGGGAGGCTGCTGAGGGAACTGGAGTCAGGTTGTGCAGGGTCTTCTGGGGCTCAGGAAGAACATGCTCGCTTTTGTCCTCATGGTAGTGGGAGGCTGGTGAGCAGGTTTCCAACAGGAGAGAGATGGTTTGGGGGGAGTGTGTAGGGCAAAGAGCAGAGGCTTGAGGGCAGAACTCGGGGGGGGGGGGTAAAAGCAGCAAAGACGGAGACCGAGAAGGGCTGCCCAGAGAGACAAGAAGACTGAGAGAGTTGGCTCGGAAACCCAAGAGGGAGCTCAGTGGGCAGTGCGGCCGGAAGTTTCTGGATGACCCTGGTGGCTCAGCGTGCTGCCCAGGCAGGATGCACCCACCACAGGAGGGGAGGGAAGGGTTATTAACCAGCGGAAGAGGACCTCGTGGTTAGTGCACAGGGGGGAGGTCCGAGAGTGGATTTGAACCTCACCCCCGGCCTGCTGGATACCAAAGCGGAAAACTGGAGCAAGTTTATGTATTTGACCCATGTGGTTGTGCTGACCGCCCCTTGGAATTTGGCCCTAACTGAGGATTCTGTCGTGTTAAGTCTCTACCGAAGGCATTGCAAGAACTTTTTTTCATTTTGTATATGGGAAGTCTTGGTGCCCAAATTATGTAAGTGATTTTTTTTCAAGGTCACAGTTAAAATGTTTTAGACTTTATCTGTAGTTTAGAGACTTTATTTGATTTTCTACTGGATTGTCCATACTTTGATTTCAAGAATTTTGTGTGTTTTGGGGCACCTGGGGGCTCAATCGGTTAAGCATCTGACTCTTGATCTCAGCTCAGGTCATGATCTCATGGTTCATGAGTTCGAGCCCCACGTTGGGCTCTGCACAGACAGCGCAGAGCCTACTTGGAATTCTGTCTCGCCCTCTCTTTGCCCCTCCCACACTTGCACACGTGTGTGCACTCTCTCAAAATAAATAAACTTAAAAAAAGAAGTTTGTGTATTTTAACAAAGTATGACAATTGAACTTACACCTGCCCCCCACCACACACACTTAATTTCTTTGCTGTAGTAAAGCCTCAGTGAGGGCCACCAGAGCGTGAAGGACAGGCCCTGCCAATTTATAGGCCTTTATTAATTTTACATGGATTTAGTCTGTTTTAATGGATCCAGAGTTTGCTTCTTTCCCCTGTA
Source organism: Lynx canadensis (assembly GCF_007474595.2). Lineage (NCBI taxonomy): Eukaryota > Metazoa > Chordata > Mammalia > Carnivora > Felidae > Lynx > Lynx canadensis. Next base: position 82,332,944 of record NC_044303.2, on the reverse strand, counting down.
ATTTTTCAGTTTATGAGGCTTTTTTTTTCTAGAAAGCTTTATTCCTTTTTCTACAGATTCCAACTTAAGTCTCTTCGTTCTTTTTGGACATGAAGCATGCATAGTTTTTATACTTACTGATTATTGTTTTAATCACCATTCTTTTATGGAGAAACGTGTAAGGGGTCACATCAAATTGTTGCATATTTGCTGACAGTCCTCTTCCGTTTCCTTCCGGCCACAGACTTAGGGGTTAAGCTTAGACCTGAGGCTGCTGTTGCTCATTCAAAACCAACACGGTATGGGGCGCCTGGGTGGCTTAGTTGGTTGAGCGTCTGACTTCGGCTCAGGTCATGATCTTGTGGTTCGTGAGTTTGAGCCCCATGTCGGGCTCTGTACTGATATCTCGGAACCTGGAGCCTGCTTCAGATTCTGTGTCTCCCTCTCTCTCTGTCTCTCCTTCCCATGCTCATGCCCTCTGTTTCTCAATAATAAATAAACATTAAAAAAAAAAAAAAGCCAACACCTTAGTACCACTCTGAGACTCAGCATTGTGGGATCTGACCTTTAAGGCACCTGGAGTAGATTGAGGAGGGATCTGTTTGTTTCTCTATCTACTGGTCTCCCCGTTTGGTAACTGACATAGGAACAATTCGAGTCACTTTGCCTGGCTTGGGTCCATATACTCCTGTACCTCTTTTTCTAGAGTTTTCAGAGAGTATTTTCCTTTACGCTGTTGATATAACTCTTTTGTCACATGTTAGGAGAAGCTTTAAGACGTGATTATCAAAATACCTCAAGACCAGACAGCACATCTTCCAGACGTCTGACAACATTTACTTGGCACGGATCTGTCAACATATAATGCTAGTTAACTAATTCAGTTACCTTACAGTACGTTACTGTGTTGAATAATCTTGGAGGTTCTAAGAGTACTATGTTCAAATTTTGTTTTGAAGTAAAATCCACATAAGATTAGCTATTTTCAAATGTACAATTCAGTGGCATTGAGTAGAATCAGTGTTGTGCTGTCTCTACCTGCATCTAGTTCCAAAACACATCATCACCCTCAAAGAAAAACCCTGTGCCATTGAATAGTCAGTCTCCACTCACCCCAGTCCCTGGGAACCACCTCTCTGCTTTCTATGGATTTGCCCATCTGGATATTTCATATAAGTGAAATCACACAACATACAACATGTGGCCTTTCATGTCTGACTTATTTTACTTGTTGTGATGTTTCCGAGGTTCATCCCTGTCGTAGCATGGTCAGAGTTCGTTGTATGTTATTTTATTTTATTTTACAACCATGACAGAATTTTAAAATGTTGCACTGGTGGCAATTTACATGATACAGATGTCACGAGCATTTCTAGTGATGCGCCAGGTGGGGGACAGACATCTGTCTCCAGTTTAGTTTCTGAGGGAGCCCTTGGCTTTGTCCACCCTCCCCTGGGGAGCCCATCACCTTCAAAAAAGATGTTTTACCTTTTGTCAGCTCACTGTCAAAGCATATGGGGGCTGCCCTAATTTAGCTAAATTTTATCTTAACCAGAAGATATAACCCCAGGCTCTTTGTCTAGTTTTTTAAGTGGCTCAATTTCAGGAAATAGCATACAGGGTATACATTCTGTATATTCCCCCTAGAGTCTAGATTAGGACTGGAAGCCACAGCCCACAGGCACATTGCCTGTGTGTCAGTAAAGTTTTATTGGTGCAGAGCATGTCCATCATCCACACTGTAGAGCTGAGTAGCTGCAACAGAGACCAGTGACCCCTGATGTAGCTCCCTGGGCCTTGTAACCTGAGTTTCACCTTCCCTTACCGTCTGAGGAACTAATGGGCTCCAATGATGTGTGAAAACCCCCAAATTTTATGCAAAACCACATGCTTTACTGGAGAGACGATCTGTGATTTTCACCAGATTCCAGAAGGGACCCAAGACCCCAAATCATCAACAGTCATTGTTCTAAGTAGCCAAAAGGCCAGTGCCCCATGTTACACTAGATCAGCAGTTCTCAGACTTAATTAGTTCTAGTCCCCTATGCGCTTTAAAAAATTGGGGCGCCTGGGTGGTTCAGTCGGTTGAGCGTCCGACTTTGGCCCAGGTCATGATGGTTCATGAGTTTGAAACCCACATCAGCAAGTCATGTGGCCTCTGCTTCACCCCAGTGAGAGTGAGAGAAGCAGATAATGACTTGGGGTTGTTGCGAAGATAGTTTTGTCCTTGGTGGAACCCTTGTGCAGTCTCGGGAGCCTGGGGTGCCCAGACTGTACCTGGAGAGCCGTGTGTTTGATCCGTCATTCTGCTGAACTGCACTCTGCTGTTTTGGCTTCAGCACGCTGTGAGGGAGGCCGGAGGAGGCTAAGCAGCTCTGGCCACAGTGCTGTTTACCCTTGGCGTTGGGGGGAGGAGTCGGTCTGGGACAGAGGACACACGCTGCAGTTACCCTTTTGTGAGCCGCACAGAGGCTGCTCTTTCGCGGTTCCGTGCCAGGAGGAGCCAGGCCACTGCTGGGCCACTGGTAGGTTTTTAAATCTTACGAAAACAGATTTCCTAACTAATCCTGTTTTCTTTTGTGGTTTGGCGGCCGGGAGGCTGAGCCGAATTTCAGCCCGCTCCCAGCTCTTGTGTCTGGTGCGCATGTCTGAATCTCGTCCCTGACTCTCCTTTTTTCCTCCTCAGTTTCCCTGGCTCCATGTTGTATTCCACTACAGGTTTCCGGAAGGTAGAACTTATTCTGTGTGTTTTTATAAACTGTCTCATCCTTTTTAGCACAAGATCAAGAATCCGTCCTTTTACGTGAAACTTCCCCTTCTGTTATTTTGTAAAGCATTTGTGTAAAGCATTAGCATCCAGTAGATTGTAGAGTCTATGTTGATTTACAGAAAGTGGTGATTCACTGAAGGTGGTGATTCACTTTCATTTCTGGTGCCCTCTTCATCAGGTTACCTTAGATAAGTAGAAATTTAGCCGACCCCTGCCTGGAAGCGCTAGAATGCTATTTTGTTTCCTTACATACTATATATAGCATGGTTACTGGCCGGTTTGCTATTTTCTGCCTGCCCCAGCCTCTGCCCTGTGTTCCCATTTTTAATTTCTGGCTCAGGTACACAGATCTGTTTGTGATTCATTTAGTCATAACGGGCTTTTTGTGGCTGCTTTTGGAACTTTAGTAAGTTATGCTTAACACTATTCTTAGTTACCTGTATATGTTTTCATCAGTGTGACTCTGCTGATTTTAAACTGGGAAAAATCTAAATGATGTTTCCAAACTGTACAGCCCTCATTAGATCCTGAACTTAACTGGGGCTAAAGAGGACCCCCCCCTCCCCCGCCACAGGCCGTGGTGATGTGGTCTTGCCTGGGGTCAGACACCCAGCCTCACTGCATCAGAGAGCTACAGTGTGTAAAAGAGGGATTTTCCTGAGACTAGGGCGGGGGGGGGGGGGGGGGGAAGGGGACAGGGAATAAAGGGTTTTATGCAAATTGAAGTGATTAGAGATTACAGCGTATTTTGTGTAAAAGCTTGATTCTCACAGTCGTTGGCATGTTTATCACCAGATAGATGCCGTCATCCCGGTTTTCAGAGGACGGGGCGGTCTTCCTGACTACGGAGCCATGTGATGCTGTGGCCCGGGGCCCCGCGAAGAAGGGGAGCCAGCGAGGAAGCACGAGGTCCAGTGCAAATACCGGCAGTGGCGGTGGGAAACTGAAGCGGAGCTGCGTCCCAGCCGCCTGGCCTTCCTCGTGCTCTCACGTCCCAGAGCGTACACGTAAGCCGTCTCCGAGGGACAAGGTCCTGAGCCTGTGGCATTTTGTCAGGCTGGCCGGAGTGGTGCCATGTGCTGCGGAGCACAGGCCAGGTAGACGCCAGAGGTGACCACGCCGACTCCCCGCGTGCCGTCGCTCCTGCCGCGGGCCCCATGAGAAGCGCAGTGGACAGGAGGAAGCTGGAGCAGCTGTACGACAGGTACAGAGGTAAGAGCGACAAGCATAGAGGTAAGAGCGGCCACGGGCAGCCCGCCTCTGTCTCTGGGGCGCCCGGGACCCTTCTGCCTCCTGAGCTGCTGATGCTGAGCCGCAGAGGCCCCTGCGCTTCCGGGGAACCTCACCCGGTAGCCAACCCGGGCCGGGGTGGGGGGTGGCGGGCCGGGCTGTGACCCCGGTTTCCCCCCAGCGCTGCCGGGTAAGCTGGCACCCTGGTGGCGAGAGGGCTGTTGAAGAACAGGACCAGCTCCTAGAAGAAAGTCGGATCTGTGGGTACACGTCCTCTTGTGCTCACACAGCGTGGCTGTGCGGTGGCCCCGGAGCCACCTGGCCGTTGGGGCGGCTTCAGGGGCCACTCCTGGCGAAGAGACTTTCGTGTTACAGGTTGGGAATGGTGGTTTGTTAGGAACACCAGCGCTTAGAGCGGCACTCTCCCTGTGCAGATTCGGTCACACTGCCCAAGTCTGGTGACAGGTCTGTACACATCCAGATGGCTCAGATTTCAACAGCCTTTCAGATTTCATATCGGGTGTCAGGTCTGTGCTGTCATCACAGAGGCAGCCACTAGTCAAGAGTTGACTTACTTTTCCTTTCTAGCAGTTTCTAAGGCTAATCTTGTATTTCCAAAACCTAAAAAAAAAAAAAAAAAATACACAAAACACTCATTTAACCAAGTATTAACCTAAACAGAATAACTCGCTTGGCTTTAAATTCTTGTTGACATATTATTTTCATGTTTCACTTTTGAAAATACTGTATGTGTATTTTAATCTATTTAGATCTGAAAACAGATTTAAAACTGCATTTTTTTTTTTAATCATGGCACAGAAACATACTCTGTAGTAGAAAAACCAGGTTTGTATTTGGAAAACAAACAGTGGTTTTGAAAGTGAAAAGTCATCATTTTGAATAAGCTGTAATGCGCTCCAAGTTACTCTGGCTGAGGTTGTCATGGGGCCTGTCTCGGAGGTCACACACCGTGCAGGTGGCTGGAGGTGTTCAGACATGTCCAGCCACCTGTGAGAGAGCTCCTCCCTGTGAGGGTCGTTCTGTAGTGGAGACCTAACCCTCACGTCCTTTACTCGTGCAGTTCTGGGCCTTTCAAGTAGACACGTTGTGGAATCCCTGTGGGCTCTGCAGAGACGTGCTGTTCCAAGGCCCTGACAGACACAACCTTGTTAGGACTAATGTATACATATGAGTGAGTCCTTGCAGAGTGACTTTAAAATAGTCAGTGTTCCTGTAGGTGAGGGCAGTGCAGGCCCACTGTGCTCTCACCCTGGGGATCTGTATAGCACTGGGAGCGTTGACAGGAGGGGGGTGAGAACCAGGAGCCCTCGGGACAGCTGCTCCCTCATTAATATGGGAGAGCAGGCCGGGAGGAAGCCTGGGCCTCCGCTTGTTTGATTACGGCATTCGTTTTATTTTATGTACTTGTTTTCTTTTCTTTTTTTAAATTTTCATTTCGTTTCAATAACAAGATGTCTATGAAAATATAGTATGTAGTACTGAAGTGACCAAAGTTGGATTTTGTGTCATGGAAGAATTTTATCACGCTTAATCTTCATTGGAGCAAAGAGGCTACAAATTTTCTAGTTGTGCCTCCTAAACCAACAGAATTAACACACACGTTGTGATGGCATCTTAGTATACACGCACTTTGTTGGAAATTACTAGACCTGGTTTGGTGAGGTCTTACTGAGATTTTTCTAGTAGATTTTATTAGATTTCCTGATGAAGAAATGCTAAGTTCCTTAATTTCATTTCTAAACCAGAAATAGGGACAGAGGGAAGCCTGAATTTCTAAGCTGTTAAATGTGGATGCATGAACTAAACGATTTTGAAAACTAAATACTGTATAGTAGCATTAAAATTATAGCAAACAAAATCACCTTAAAAAAAACATGAGTTTCTCTATTGCTTTGGCAGGATTGAGATAAAAATATGTAATATTTAAAAAAAAATTTTTTTTAGAGAGAGAGCACGAACAGGGGAGAGGGATAGGGGAAGAGAGAGAGAGAGAAAGAGAGAGAGAAAGAGAGAGAATCTTAAGCAGGCCCCATGCTCAGTGCAGAGCCAGATGTGAGGCTCGATCCCATGACCCTGGGATTGTAGCAGGGGTCTCACAGAGTCATGACACCAAGGCTTTTCTTTCCAGGAAGCAACTTTATTCCTGCCGGGACCGCTCAGTTGGGCTTGTACCCATGTAGCCTTTTATGCATTTTCTACTTCCTTGTCTCCCAAATACGGGTAACGTATAGACATACAGTCTGATTGGGTGCTCTCATATTACAGGTTCGTTAGGGATGTCACGTATGCACATGGCCAGGTTGCCTTCCCTTATCTTGAGGGCTTTTTTCTCACCACATTTCTTAGGGAGGGGACCCTATCACAGGACCATGACCTGAACTGAAATCAAGAGTCAGATACTCAACTGACTGAGCCACCCAGGCTCCCCCAAAACTCATAATATTGTAAACACTTTGCCAATGCAGTATTTTTTTAATTAAAGAATATTTATCTATTTTTAATGTTTATTTATTTTTGGGAGAGAGAGCGGGGAAGGGTCACAGAGAGAGAGTGGGAGAGGGAGAGAGGATCTGAAGCAGGCTCTGTGCTGACAGCAGCAAGCCCAATGGGTGCGGGGCCTGAACTCACAAACCATGAAATCATGACCCAAGCCGAAGTCAGACTCTCAACCAACTGAGCCATCCAGGAGCCCCAAGATTTTTTTTTTTTTTTTAAGTAATCTCCATACCCAACATGGAGGTGAAACTCACGACCCTGAGATCAGAGAGTCACATGCTTCCCCCTACTGAGCCAGCCAGCCAGGCGACCCACAATGCAGTATTTCTGTGTAGCAGTTTGTCTTTGGGCAAACTAGAATTGTGTAAACTTTGAGTTTTTGTTTTCTTTATGGAAATTAAATTTTTTCTTAACGATGACATCTTCTCAAAGAGGTTGCAATGGTCTTTCTTTTCTTCTCCTAAACTCCAGTACCTAGATTTTTTTTAAATAGGGATTTTTTTTTCTGGATAAATTACCATTTGTTGCTATTTCGTATACAGTAGAAAATTGTGATCTATTGATTGATGTATTTGAAACATGCTTGGTAGAGCCATCTCATAGAGCTATGATGCTTACCACCCATTTTTGTTATTTTTCAAAATAGCATAACTTCTCTCTCTCTCTCTTGATTTTAACTGTAGACCCACAAGATGAAAATAAAATTGGAATTGACGGGATTCAACAGTTTTGTGATGACTTAAGCCTGGATCCTGCCAGCGTCAGCGTTTTGGTCATTGCGTGGAAATTCAGGGCAGCGACGCAATGTGAATTTACCAAAAAGGAATTTGTAGATGGCATGACAGAGCTCGGGTAAGTAAGTTGGTCTCAGTTTAAATTTTTGCAAAAAGGAAGCTGCCTTCAACATTAGTTATTTTTCAACAGCTTGTAAATATTAGTTTCAAATTCATTTACGTTCTGTGTGTATCTTACATATTTCTTGTACCTGTACTCTATTAAGCCTTTAGTTTCCTTTAAATTCAAATAAAGTTTCACTTAATATTTTTGTTGAGATTAATCCCTTTTGTAACTTACTTTTTTCTTTTTAATTTTTATCCTACCAGTTTTGAATTGACAGTAACTATCAGGGTGTTTTTGTTTGTTTGTTTTCAGCCATTGAATTTATTTCGTAATATTGTATACTAATTGTATAATTTATTTTGTGTTTCTATAGTAAATATCAATAAATTATTATTTTGTTTTTTGCTTATAACACTTCTCTGTTCTACCTCCAGGGTTAGGATAAAGGATTCATTAATAACTTAAGATGGTTCTCACTTATCAGATAAGTCAGACAATTAAATGAAAGCACATAACGTAAATATCGTTTAATCGTTAGGCTTATTGAGCTATTTCATGGGTTGGTATGAAGGCTAACTCGCTTGACTTGCTGATACTGTGACATTGTAGTGTTGACAACTTAAGCTGGCTTATTTTTAGTTGCTGAAGGAGCTTGACAGCCCAAGGTGAATATGTTCAGAAGGTGCATACTTCCCACATCCCTGGGGAAAAACAGAGCATTTGTTCATAAGGTGCATACTTACAGCTAACCCCGGGGCCCCAGGGAAAATGGAACATTTGTGTTTTCCACTAAGCTGACGAATCTGTTACATTTATCGGCCTGGTCTGTTTCGATGATAAACTCTACAGGACTTACCCTATTGCTGGCGGTTGTGTAAAAGCCAGCAGAAGATATCACTGGGACAGTGGTTGTGACAGCATATCACTCCATGTTCTGTGCACTCAAGAAAATGGAAAAGCCACACTAAAGAAGCATTCTCTTGCCGCTGTACTACACTCATCCATCTGCTAAAACCTCCCCCAAATAGGATACTTTGGAAATAAGTGCTTCTTACAGAAACACTTGCTAGCATTTCTTAGGCATTATCTAGAAATGTGTTAGATGAACTTTTAAAATTCCTGTTATCCTAATACGTGCTATATCTTAAAGAACCTATTTTAAAGATTTTGAGTGTGAATCTTCCCAAAGTGTTAGATGAGTTCATGCCTCCTTATGCGGTGGATACAGGTGACTTGAGGTTATAAGTCAGTGCTGGCCGATGGCGCCACTCGTCACATCTCACAGAGTGGTTACAAGGGAAAGTACTCAGCATTCAAGTGCTGTCTACGAGATGGAAGTATTAGTGATGTGACAGCCACCTGTACTGCAGAGATAACCTCAGTGCTTTTAGGGATGTAAAAGGCTATTGTAGTCTGAGCAGCACTAAGCTTTAAAAAGCACTTTGGGTTTGGGTTTTTGATCCACTCTATTACTGTTTTTCACACTTTTTCCTGGCTATTAACTCTCCCGGTGGCTGGAACACTTGGCCTCTAGCTGTTAACCCTACAGCCTTTCATCAGGGGCTGGAGGCTTGGTAAATGAGCTTTGTGAACGTCATGAAATCCCTTGACATCTTTGTCAAAACAAGAAATTGGCCATACTGTGGATCTATTTCTGGACTCGCTGTCATATTTTGTGGGTCTGTTTATCCTTAACCTTGAAGCACATAGTGTTCATTATTGTGGCATTAGGTAAGTCTTGAAAGGAACTAGTGAAGTCTTCTTATTTTTCATCTGCCTCAAGATTGTTGGTCAATTTTTATTACATCAGCAGGGAAAGAAGAGTGTTCCATGACTGATGCTGAAATAGCCAGGTCAGCCTGAGACCACGTCTCCCTGGGGCCCACATCAGGCCACAGGCCGTGTCTTGAGGTGGACGGGGGCTTACATGCCCATGCAGGAAACTTAGAATTGTGAATTCTAGACAAATCACGGAAGAAGCTCTTTGTTAAGACCCAGATTAAGGGACATTGTCTTACAGAAGATGTGAAAAGCACTAGCCATCAAAGCAAAAAAACTGATAAATTGGACTTCGTCACAGGTAAGAGCTCTGCTTAATGAAAGTGTTAAAAAGACAAAACAGTGGGAGAAATACTTGCTTTCTTTGTGTATGTTACAGTCGTGATAAAAATGGTAGAGGACGTGACTTATGTGTGATTTCTAAATAATGGAGCAAGAAGAAAGTAATAAATTCAATCCAAAAGAATGTGGGGAAAAAAGAACACAAGGAAAATTACTTAATGTAGGACAAATAGCGAGCGCGTGATAAAATGGAGGATTGAAAGCAAAATGTGTCGGCATTTCCATAATTAATTTAGTGTAAGTGAACTAAGTATTGGGTGGGTTGTAGAACATCAATTCAACCACTGTGTACACTGTTTACAATAGGTATGATTAAAACATAAGGGCACAGAACAATTTGAGGGGTGGAGGTTGATGTAATTTGCAAACATTAACCAAAACAAGTTGGTGTGGGTATGTTAATGTTAAAATAAGCTTTAAGGCAAAGAATAATTCTAGAGATAATGAAGGACATTTCATAATGAGGAAGGGTTTATTTCACATGGAAGGCAATAGATTATTTAAAGCAAAAATAAACACTAAAAAGAGAAATCTATCAATCTACAATCACAATGGGGAATTCTCACACACATCTTACCAGATGAAAAGAGCAGATGAAAAATCAGTAAAGAATAGGACATTTGGGCAACACAACAAGTGACCTGATGGACATATTTAGAATATACCCTTTGATGTTGAAGAATATGTACTCTTTTTAGAAGACAAGTAGACCATTTGTAAGTGTTGACCACAAACTGAGGCATAAAAGAAGTTGCAACAAATTTCAAAGGATTGAAGTGATAGAGTGTATTTTTAGGCCATAACACAATTAAGGTAGAAATATAACAAAAGGATAACTCAGTCAGTTGAAATACATGTGGATATAGCTTTTGGGTTAGAAAGAAGTTACCATGGAAATTAGAAAGTATTTTGAATGATGACAACACTACATATGAAAACTTGCAGGATTCAGCTTCTTAAATGCATATTTTGGAAAGAAGAGTTAAAAATCAGTAAGCAAAGTATCTATCTCAAAAAGCAGGAAACTAAACTCAAAGAATGTAGAGAGAAGGAATTACTTTTTTAAACAGGCAGTGATTTCAGGAAATAGAAAAGAAGTTGTCAATAGAAAGAATCAAGCCAGAAAACAAGCCAGAAGCTTGCTGTTTGAAAAGACTTATAAAAGTAGTGAGGAACAAATAAACAATATGGCATGAAAAGAGAGACATCACTATAGACCCTACAGATGTTAAAGGTGAAGAGTGTATTATGAACAACTCTATGCTAGTAAACGTGAAAACCTGGATCCCAAAGAAGAATTCTCTTAAAAATGTGACTTACTGAAATGGACATATAAATAGTTCCATAACTCTTTTAAAGAATGTGAACTCATAATTTTAAATCTTCTCAAAGAGAAAAAACTCTTGGCCTCGATTGGCGCACATCTTACAAAACATTTAATAAAGAGAACAGTGCCAACTCTACACAGCCTCTTTAGAGAATTGTACAGGAAGAAACTCTTTCCAATTTGTTTTGAGGCCAGCACAACCTGGATAGCAAAGGATATTTTAGTGCTGCTGAAGCAAGCACAAAAGGATATTCTGAGAATGAAAAATTATTGTCCACTCTCAGTCATAGGAATCAAAAGATGCATAACACGCAAAAATCTTAGACAAATTATTAGCAAACTAAATCCAGCCCCCAAAACAAATCAACCAAAAAACCAGGATTATTTATCATGACAGTTTGTTATAGTCTGGGATTGTGAGATTTGTTTAACATTACAAAGCCAATGTAATTTATCACAACAACAGAAAAGGGGGGATTATCTCAGTGCATAAAATAACTTTGATAAGGGGCACCTATGTGGCTCAGTCTGTAAATGTCCAACTCTTGATTTCAGCCCAGGTAATGATCTCACAGTTGGGAGATTGAGCCCCACGTCAGGCTCCATACTGAGCATAGAACCTGCTTGGGATTCCCTCTCCCTCTCTGCCCCTTTCCAGCTTGTGCATGCACTTTCTTTCAAAATAAATGAATAAGCATTTTAAAAAATAATTTTAAAGAATGGGTTTGATAAAATTCAATTTCATTCAGGGGCGCCTGGATGGCTCAGTTGGTTAAGTGTCCGACTCTTGATTTAGGCTCAGGTCCCAATCTCACAGTTTGTGAGTTCGACCCCTGTGTCAGGCGCTGTGCTGATGGTGTGGAGCCTGCCTGGGATTCTCTGTCTCCCTCTCACTCTGCCCTGCTTGCGCTCTCTCTCTGGCTCACACTCTCTCTCAAAGTAAATAAATAAGCATTTAAAAAAAAAAATCAATTCTGGGTGGCTTGGGAGGCTCAGTTAAGCATCCAACTTCAGCTCAGGTCATGATCTCACAATTCATGAGTTCAAGCCCCACATAGGGCTCTGTGCTGACAGCTCAGAGCCTGGAACCTGCTTCAGATTCTGTCTGTCTGTGTCTCTCTCTCTCAAAAGTAAACGTTAAAAAAAATTCAATTCTGTTCATAATGTTTTGAAAAAGAACTTACAGCAAACCAAGAATAGAAGGGACAGTACTTAATCTGACCCCTCCACCCCCGTTCTGCCAAATCCTAGAGGAAATCTTATACTTAACTGGAACATGAATGCCTACTTTTATTAAGCATTGAACAGGTGGTGGTAGCTAGTCTGATCCACAGGTGAAATATTAGAGTCAATAAGTGAGTTTAGCCAGATTGTAGGACCCAAGATCAACAAACAAAAATCAATCTTATTTTAGAATACTGAATGCAACAATTCAATAAAACAAAGTGAATTTTTAAAATATATGTCATTTTCAATAGTATCAGTAATAAAAAACACCTAGGATAAATCTAATTAAAGATGTGTGCTACCTCCACAGAGAAAATAACTTAAGAAGAGGCAAGAAGCCTGAGTAGAGACATAAACCTCATTATAGGTTGGAACAGTCAGTATTTTGTCCCTAAATTTACATATTTAATGTGATCTCAATCAAACCACAGTAAGTAGTAGTTTTTATATATGTGTAGTTTGACAAATGGATTTAAAATTTATATGAAAATGCACAGTCAAGAACAGGCAAAAGTTCTTAAAAAACAAAAGGGGAAGATCTGTTCTCTCAGATAATTAGGACTTTTCAAGCTACAGTAATTAAGACTACTTGGCACTACTACTGAGATCAGTAGACCAGTGGAACAGAATGGGAGCCAAGAAACAAACCCATGTGTTAAGGTACATTTGATTTATGGCAAAGGCAGCCTTCAGAGACGTGAAGAAAGGACATCTTTTCAGTAAATGGTTCTGGGAGAATTGGTACATGGAGAAGAACTTACCTTGATCCTTACCTCACAACGTACATAAAAAATCAGTTCCAAGTGGATCGTAGATGTCAGTGTGAAAGGCTAAAGGCAAAAGCCAGAAGCCTCTAGAAAAATCATGTAGGAGAATATCTTTATGACCATGCAGTGGGGGAAGTTTGAACACATTAAAAAAAAAAAACAAAAAACCACAAACCTGTGGCACCTGGGTGACTCAGTCAGTTAGGCCTCTGACTTTGGCTTAGGTCATGATCTCATGGTTCCTGACTTCGAGCCCTGCATTGGGCTCTGTGCTGACAGCTTGGAGCCTGGAGCCTGCTTCAGATTCTGTGTCTCCCTCTCTCTCTTTGCCCCTCCCCTGCTTGTGCGCACTCTCTCTCTCTCTCTCTCTCTCCTCCCCCACTCACATGCTCTCTCTGTCTCTCTCTCTCTCTCAAAAATAAACATTTAAAAAATTTTATAAAAAACACCGTGAAGAAGACTGGCAGTGTATTATACTAAAAATAAGAATTCCAATCATCAAGAAGGGAAAATGCAGTCCACACTGGGGTAGACTGCTTAGCTGACCAAAGCTTATGTCGTTCATATATAAAGAAAGCCTGCAAAACAATAAGAAAAAGATACCTAATTGTAAACGGGCAGGAGACTTGAACTGGCACTTCACAAAAAAGCATCTCCAAATAGCCAGTCAATATACAAGGTGTGCAATGTTGTTCACTGAGGAAGTACAGGTTAAATTACGATGAACTTAATCTGTGGAATGGCTAAAATAAGACACAGTTGTGTGTATCACTGAAAACGGGAGGAACAGGAACTCTCGTATACTGCTGGCAGGGGGTTGACATGGGGCAGTCTCTTTAGGAAACAATTTGATATCACAACACTGGAGATTCAGTGACCCAGCTGGCCCACTTGGTCTTGTGCCTAACCTAACACATTTACTTGTGTGCCTGGATACATGTATAGAAATGTTCTTAACAACCTTTGTTACCAGAAAACTAGAGATAGCCAGATGATTTCTCATTGGCAGAACATATAAATCATAAAGTGTGAATACAGTGGAACGCTACATGGTAATGAAAATGACTCAATGTGAGCTACACGCCAGCACAAGTGAACCTGCAGACACAGCGTCAACACAGAAAGCCAGACACAAAAGCCAGACATGCGCTCCCATTTACAAAGTTCAAAAATGGGGCAACTGACCATCAGGGAGTGCTTGCTTGGAGTGATGCAGGCACACAGGAGGGCACGGAGTGGCCCCATAGAGAAGAAGCCTGAGGTGGGGAGCACGCCAGCCTTGGTGTGGGTCCCTGGAGCTGTACGCCTCACCTCTGTGTCACCGCACAGGTGGCCACTGAGGCAGGGCTTCCCCTGCTTGCTCCCAAGCCCTAGGGCTCTGCTGCGGCATTGGTGAAGCAAGGGCTGTTACGATCTTCTTGCTGGGTTGTCAAAATAAAAAAGACAAATTTTATGTTTTGCTATTCTAGATTTCTGCTTTTAAGGCTTTTTAATATTCTTAAAGGAGGTTGACTTTTTGGAGGAAGATCAATGTTTTAATTCATTTTCAGCAAATGTATGTTTTAAATTCCAGCGTAATTAATGTAGCACTATGCTAGTGTCAGGTGCACAGTAGTAGCGCTATGCTAAGTGCACAGACTTAGCAGTTCTGTGCGTTCCTCCGTGCTCATCACAGTAAGTGTGTGCCATCCCTTCACCCACTTGCCCCTTCCCCCCCATCCCCACCCCGCGCCCGGAAAGCCCGACTCTTGAGCAGTGGAGTTATGTTTTGTCCTATGTGGACGAGCCTGGCTGTAAGGAGGTGACCCCAGGGCCAGAATTCGCCCACTCAAAGTCCACAAGTCTGGTTTTGGCGTCTTCACGGCACCATGCGGCCACCACCACCATCCGTTCTGGAGCACCGGAATCCTTTTAGCTAGAGAAGGGGCCCGCAGGCCACAGGGAGCGGCCAGGCTGGGCAGGCGCTTGTCCCGCCACAACAGCACTGTCTCTCGGCAGGTGTGACAGCACGGAGAAGCTGAGGGCCCTTCTGCCAAGGCTGGAGCAGGAACTGAAGGACACGGCGAAGTTTAAGGATTTTTATCAGTTTACCTTCACCTTTGCTAAGAACCCCGGGCAGAAGGGTTTAGGTGAGTATAAAATCCAGATTCGTAAGAAGCCACATCTTCATGAGACTAAAAGTGGGCAGGACCTGCCAGGTGACAGTCCTGCTGCGACAGGGTCCCTGTTCCTGCCTTGGTGCCTTCTGACCACTGGGCGTGCCACGGCCACGCGAGCCACCTGGTACCACCTGCACTTGTGCTCAGCCCCTAGTCAGTCGCCACTTCCGGCCTTAAATATTTAAACTCCAAAACGTAAAGTAACTTGCCAATGCTCCGCATTCTGTCATACTAATAACAGTTGACTAATGGGTTAGAGAAGTCAGCAATTGATACCGACAGTCAGAATGTTTGTATCAGCCAGGTGTGTGGTCCAGCAGATGGTATTGTGGGGACCGGCCAGGGGACATTAATCCTGTCCTGGTCTGGAGATTTAAAGTTACCTTACTTGAAAACAATTCTGACGTGCCTTGGGTTACATCTTAGTGTTTATTTCAGAGTTATATAGTTTTGCTATAATATAAATTTGTTTGGAAAATTCTTAACTTTTTAGTGTGAGTTTGGTTTCTCTGAGGGTTTTATTCTGCTTATTTTCATTTCTTTTTCCCCCTAAATGCTATATAATTTATTTGTTTAATGTAACAGACATGTTTAGTTCAGTAAAATGTTTTACAAGTTTAGAGGGGGACTGACATGGTCTTTAGGGATTAAACAAGAATATGTTTCGAAGAAGAGTTCCTACACATAAAAAGCAATATTATAAAATAACCAATTTTAGGAAGGAAACCAAAACGGGCTTGAAAATCCACAGATAGAAAAATCCACTGCAAACAATTGATTTCGGGGCCTGATTTCACCTGTGCATGTCTGTAGGTGTGTGAGCACTGAACATTCTTCTCCCCTCTGTCTCTTACTCCTGTTGGCAGGTCAAATGCAGGCGCGGATTGAGGCGCTGGACTCTCCCATCCCTGGTGGGATGGTTCAGGGGCTGGGCTCTCCCATGGCAGGGGGTGGGGGTGGGGGCGGGTGGGGGCTGGGCCCTCCTGACCCAGAAGAGGGGTGTGTGGGGGCTGGTCTCTCCCATGGTGGGGAGAGGTGCAGGGACTGGGCTCTCCCATAGGGGGTGTCAGGGGCTGGGCCCTCCTGTCCTCGAGGAGGGGAGGGTGCAGGGGCTGGTCTCTCCCATGGTGGGGGGAGGTGCAGGGACCGGGCTCTCCCATAGGGGGTGTCAGGGGCTGGGCCTTCCCATGGGGGGTGTGTGGGGGCTGGGCTCTACCATGGAGGGTGTCTGGGGCTGGGCCCTCCTGTCCCAGAGGAGGGGGGGGTGCGGGGGCTGGGCTCTCCCATAGGGGAGGTGCGGGGGCTGGGCCTTTCTGTCCTGGAAGAGGGGGTTGCGGGGGCTGAGCTCTCCCATGGGGGGTGCAGGGGCTGGGCCCTCCTGTCCCAGAGCAGAGGGGGTGTGGGGGCTGGGCCCTCCTATCTCAGAGCAGGGGGTGGGGGCCATCTTTCATAAGCACTATGCTTGTTCCCATGGCAGAGATGGTTTTCTTCTTTTTACTTGTTTTTCTCCAGTGCTGTGGTTGTTCACTTTTACTCTTGGTACCTTGCACTGTGATGAGTCTCTCATCAGATTCCCTCTGTCTCCAGGCTAGTTGGCCTTGTGAACAGCTTTCTCACCCTGTGTGCCACCTCGAGGATCATGCTCCTGCCACCCTGGGAGCTGAGAAAGGGCCTCCGTGTGAGCCCCGTTCAGGAGCTCACTTGAACAGTTCTGCCAAAACTTTGGGAAGGTGGCAGTGGGAGAGCCACCAGGAAAATTAAGGATGTATTTTCTCCTGTTCCAGGAAATGGATGAGCAGACAGGCCTGCCGTTGGGTAAAGGGGCAGCAGCCAGCCACCTCTGGCAGTGGAGGCTTTGCGCGGTCCCCACCTTGTCGTGCGTCAGAGAGCCGGGGCCATGGGAAGAAAGATGGCCTGCCATTGGTGAGGGATCCTGCCGCCTAAGCAGGAGCTGGTTAGGGACAGTGGAGCGTGGGCAGTAGAAGAGCGAGTGGATGCCAGGCCTGCTGGGTTGTGTCTATCCTCACCCCCTTGAAGGGACCAGCCCGTGCTTGGTGAACCGACTGAGGGAAGGAGGAGCCGGGTGGCCTCCACTACCGCCTGAACCTCCCTGGGCGTTGGGGGCATTTTGAGCACATCAGGCTGTGATTGCCGGCCGGGTGCTGCCTCTCCTGGAGACAAGCTTCCCGGGTGTCCCCACAGGGGTGCCAGGAGGTGAGATTGAGATACTGGCAGTGGGACCCCAGCTGCATTAGAATTTAGGGTGATTCTGGTCATGTTGGTGCAGAGTGGAGAGCTGCGCTTGTGGTGTTTTGTTCCTGGGAAAATCAGAGTGCTTACAGCATTGCTGACCGGTGAGGGGTAGAGTGCAGTGCTGGGACAGCTGGTCATGGACACGCCAGTGCCTCCCCCTGCTCCCCCATTGCCCCCTATCCAGACATCTAGGTGCAAGCCCGGCCTCCTCACCCAGTGTGGCTTCTGCCGTAGGCGGCTGCTCTTACGTTTTATCTCATGACCAGAAAGAAAGGTGGAAACTAGCGTTTATTAAGCACCTGTCGTGTGGCAGACAGGTGCTTTCATCTGCCCACGTGTAGTCTTGCCCACGTTTTGTAAACAGGGAAACAGGCTGAGGGATGGAGTGCATGTCAGAGGTGTGCGGACAGGCCACGATGGCAGGTTTAGGTCCTCTCCTCTCCTGTGCCCTGCGTTCACACATCCTGGCGGGCTGCCTGACATGGGTGGAGATCACTCCCAGGGACCCGAGTGGTGAAGGTTGGACAAGCCTCGAAGGATCAAGTCTGTCTTGGCTCCACTGTCCCCTCCTGGTTGCCGTGCTTGCCTCTGCCCTGCCCTGTTCTGTGACCTGCGTGCTGTCAGGACACTTGGGACCCACCTTCACATGGGCCCTGGGCCCAGGAGCTCCCCAGTGGACCCACATCATGAAGTTTGTGTTGTTCAGTCTCAATATTCTTGTTTCATACTGTATGAACAAGATTTTGCTCTGTGAGCAAAATCTATCACAATTTGCAAACTCCTAAAATATTCAGTTCTGTTTTTGCACAAATGCTTTCACCTCGTTTTTTTTAATTAAAAAAAATTTTTTTAATGTTTATTCATTTTTGAGAGAGAGAGAGAGAGAGAGAGAGCGCAAGTGGGGTTGGGGCAGAGAGAGAGGGAGACACAGAATCGGAAGCAAGCTACAGGCTCTGAGCTGTCAGCACAAAGCCCAATGCAGGGCTCAAACTCACTAACTGTGAGATCATGACCTGAGCCGAAGTTGGATGCTGAACTGACTGAGCCACCCAGGCGCCCCTCGTTTTTTATTTTTTATTTATTTTCAGATTTGTGAACTACAGTGTCAGTTTTATTTATTTATTTTTAGATGCTGGAGAGGATGTGGAGAAACGGGAACCCTCTTGCACTGTTGGTGGGAATGCAAATTGGTGCAGCCGCTCTGGAAAGCAGTGTGGAGGTTCCTCAGAAAATTAAAAATAGACCTACCCTATGACCCAGCAATAGCACTGCTAGGAATTTATCCAAGGGATACAGGAGTACTGATGCATAGGGGCCCTTGTACCCCAATGTTTATAGCAGCACTCTCAACAGTAGCCAAATTATGGAAAGAGCCTAAATGTCCATCAACTGATGAATGGATAAAGAAATTGTGGTATATATACACAATGGAATACTACGTGGCAATGAGAAAAAATGAAATATGGCCTTTTGTAGCAACGTGGATGGAACTGGAGAGTGTGATGCTAAGTGAAATAAGCCATACAGAGAAAGACAGATACCATATGGTTTCACTCTTATGTGGATCCTGAGAAACTTAACAGAAACCCATGGGGGAGGGGAAGGAAAAAAAAAAAAAGAAGAGGTTAGAGTGGGAGAGAGCCAAAGCATAAGAGACTGTTAAAAACTGAGAACAAACTGAGGGTTGATGGGGGGTGGGAGGGAGGGGAGGGTGGGTGATGGGTATTGAGGAGGGCAGCTTTTGGGATGAGCACTGGGTGTTGTATGGAAACCAATTTGACAATAAATTTCATATATTAAAAAAAAAAAAAAAGAGACACTTAACTGACTGAGCCACCCAGGTGCCCCCCTTCACCTCACTTTTTTAAAAGTACCAAATGTTGACCAAAATCATGGTGATTCCTCACATAGGATTGCTTCATCTGGTTGGTGCCATATGTCAAGTGACGTGCCCCATCAGTGGCTCCT
This sequence comes from Lynx canadensis, assembly GCF_007474595.2. Classification (NCBI taxonomy): domain Eukaryota; kingdom Metazoa; phylum Chordata; class Mammalia; order Carnivora; family Felidae; genus Lynx; species Lynx canadensis. Next base: position 82,313,786 of record NC_044303.2, on the reverse strand, counting down.
GTGTGTGGACAGGAAAAGCTCTCTTGCTCTCAGGAGGCTGCCATGGCGTGCCCTGGAGATATGGGACCTGGTGGTCAGGCCCACCAGACTCAGGCTTGAGTGTCACCTTAGGTGGGACATGGTCTGACTTTGGTAAAGGTCACTGTAACGGGTGGTGGATCAGAGCATCGTCTTGCCTTGTGTGTGGTGCCGTCTTGATGACATCAGCCCTTGGATTTTGCTCTCTCTGTGACACAGTAGATGAGTTCACCTCCTCACCCCCTGCCTCGCACCCTCTGTGGGCCTAGCACCTGACCACACTTTCAACCTCGGCTCTATTTTTGTCTGATCTATTGCAGCGCACAGACGTTTTTGTTTCAGGAATGACAAATACCTGGAGGAATGCCACCCTAACTGCGGTTTCCCCTGCGGCGGGGTTAGTGGCTGCCAGGGGAGGCAGCGTGGCGCAGAAGGGCGGCTTCTGAGGCGTGCAGTGACCCTCGGGGACAAGCCTGTGGGAGGGCAAGGGTGCCAGCCTCTCGTTTACTTCACAGTGTAAGTGGTGTTATTACTTTAATTCTGTTAAGACAACTAAGAAAAATGTGTAAAACATCATTAGCTCCGTGACACCCCGTAAGGTGGCAGGTCAGGTGCGTCATGGCACACAGAGCCGCTGGACCGCACATGGTGACATGAAGGTCCCGGCCTTCAGGGAGACCGTCACTGTTGAGGGCTGTCTTGGATCAGACGGCGCCTCTGGCTGTCCTCTGTTTGGGACGCCAGCTGCGGTCCCTGCAGCTCACTGCCCACCTCCATCAACCTGACGGCGATGTGGGGTGTCGGTCCAACTCCATCATTTCGTTCCACGTGTTATGTGGAATAATCCTAGGAGGTGGTGCCTCAGCACCCAGCGGTGTGGTCCAGCTCCGGTGGGGTGAACACTTGTTTCTGTGCCTTTATCAGATGTCAGGACAGCACGCCGTCCCCCAACCATCCTTTGAAAAGGGCCCATTAGCGTTTATTTCTTTCATATCATTGTGAACTCATGGGTTGAATCACATGTGAAGGGTCCAGTGGACTGCAGTTCTGACCCTTTTTGAAGCTCAGTGATAATCGTCCTGCCTGTGGCCAGGACCCCACATCCCTTTGATGTGTCGGCACCCACATCCCTTTGATGTGACCCAGGAGTGTTTGGCTGTTGCCTGCCTGTCTGCCAGGACAGGCTGCCGGAAGCCGCATGTTACCAGCCCCAGACCTGGGACCCAACACTCGTCCAGGGAGCCCTGGTTTCTGGTCCTGGAGAAAGCCGTTTCAGGACCATGATCCAGTCAGTAGCAGTGCTCATTCATACCGATTCAGCCACTGTTTCTAGATTGTTCAGAAACACAGCTTCATGCTGGTGGTTCTCAAATTCCAGACTACAGATCTTCAGTGTTCTGGAAGACAATGGTGTTTCCTCTCTTGTGGCAGCAGTAAGAGTCCTGGGAATTTCTGGGAAGGTTCTGTGCTGTGTGGGAACAGCAGCCTGCGTGTGTGCCCAACACTCTACTGGGTGCCACTGGACGGGAAGCAGGGTGGCCTCCCTCCCCGTGGGTCCACAGGGAGGTCCCACCCTGTGTGCTGGAGTGAGCAGGTCTTCTGGGCAGAAGGTCTTAACTGTGCCCTCCCGCTTTCTTCTGGCCTCAAATTGTTGAATCAATGTCTGAGGATCGTCCTGCCTCGGACACCCTCCAGATTCCTTTCCTTTCTCTACAGCCCAGTGATTGTTACTGGCGATGCCTGGGCGCTGGCCTCTGGGACCAGTGCTCCAGGCATGCTCTCCCCCAAATCAAGTCTGTCTTGGGGGAAAGAGCTCATCAGCGTCTATGGCCTCTGCCCCGTCCTGTGATCCCCCTTCCTCCGCCCAAGGGGACTTAGGTCCCAGGTGATTCTCCTCTTGATCTAAGAGCCACCTTCCCTGTCCACCTCTAGCACTGAGTTAGGTTTGACCTCAAGTCCTTGCAATGCACGGTCTGCAGACCAGCAACTTGGTGTCACTTGGGAGCTTGTCAGGACTGCGGATTCTCAGATTGTTCCCCAGACCCACTTTATAGCAAAGTACCTTAAAACTCAGTGGCTTCGGGCAACAGTCATTGTATATTCTTCATGATCCTTGGTGTCCGGGATTTAGGCAGGGCTCAGCCAGCCCCTCTTTTGTTCCAGCTTGACCTGTTTCCTGCCTTCGCAGGAGTGGAGCTGGGTGGGGGCGCAGAGGTGGTGGGGTGCTGCCTGCGTTGGGTTGGGGGGTACCTGGCCGTAGTGTGGGGCAGGGGTGCTATGGGGGTGGGGCAGGGGTGGGGCACTGCTCTCCTCCAGCCCACTTCCTTCCGCCGAAGTCCACACCCAAGTGCACTTGTAATTCCAAGTGGTTTCCAGGATGTTGTCAATTAGAGTCTAAGTCCCCGATTAAAGTTTAAAAAGGTCTTTCTTTCTCCATGAATATTCCAGAGACTCATGTTTTGGAGGCTGTTTGCAGTAGGAAGCCCGTGTGTGTGTGTGTGTGTGTGTGTGTGTGTGTGTGTGTGTGTGTCCATCCTTCCTGGAGGTTTGCTGCAGGGCCCAGTGACAGCCTCATGAGGACATGAGCCTGTGCAGGCCATTCAGTGCAGTCCCCTCATTTTACCAGGGTTTTGAGGGCTTAAAAAATGATAAAGCCAGATGAATAATTTTATGCCTATGTACTCAAAGCGGAACAATTGATGTTGCAGTTTCCAGAATGTCTTACGTGTTGTGTCTTCGGAAGGATTAAATATAAATCAAAGAGGTTGATAGAGGTGCTCTATAGTTCGAGAAAAAGTGTGGATACCAGTCAAAAAGGTTGATCAAGAAAAGAGAGATTTATTCTTCGTTTTCTTCGAGTTTGTGTGTCTATTTATGTGTATGTGTTAGAATTGTGTGGGTTGTTTTATGTTCTGTTAGCCTGTCCTTACCTGATGGTCACTCTAATAAAGAAGGTAATTAAAGGGGTGCCTGGGTGGCGCAGTCGGTTAAGTGTCCGACTTCAGCCAGGTCACGATCTCGCGGTCCGTGAGTTCGAGCCCCGCATCGGGCTCTGGGCTGATGGCTCAGAGCCTGGAGCCTGTTTCCGATTCTGTGTCTCCCTCTCTCTCTGCCCCTCCCCCGTTCATGCTCTGTCTCTCTCTGTCCCAAAAATAAAATAAACGTTGAAAAAAAAAAAAAAAAAAAAAGAAGGTAATTAAAGTTATTTGACTTTTTGTTTTCATGTAAGAAGCTTAGGATAGAGTCTGGAATCAGTTGGCTTTGAGAAATCTTGATTTTTGAGGAAGTAAAGTTTCACGATAATTAGCTAATTTTTATATCTGCACCCAAAGCCTTCTTTGACAGAAGGGACATTTTCATTATGTAAATCTAAATCAGAAACAAATTTTAAAGAGTAACCATTTCCTCTAAACATTTTCTTGCTCAGGAAAGAAGACTTCTTAGAGGTTAGTGGGAAGCAGTAGCTGTTGTAATCTTCTCACGGCTGCTGGGGTCACTCTTGTCCTTGCTTCCAGCTCTACGTTCTGTCATTTTGAGGTTTTCTAGTGTTGTTATTTTGCAAGTGGATCCGATTAGGGTGACAGTAAACATTTTTACATACATAACACTGAATATGAATATGTGTTCCTTCACTTTTGGTCACGAATGTGCGCATCAGGAACTTTTAAGAAAGGTTTACAGGACCAGACTAAGATAGGACCCAAGTTAAATGTCTGCCATACGACGTTACTTCTCTTTCCTCCCCAGGTTCACCCCCATTTCTCAGTGTGGGACTTGTCTCACCCTTGAGCTGAGTTGAGGGCAGATCTCAGTTAACGCTCTTCCTAAGTCACAAGGATGTAGACTTAGTGAGACAGGCCGCTCGTGTCAGTGTTAGAGCGCAGGCGCTGCGAGGGTTAGCGAGCTGTCCACGTGGGCAGTCCTCAAAGCTTCCTGCCCGGCTCTTTCTGAGTAAGACTCCAGGGTATTTAGGACTGAAAGTCTGTAACGGCCTGTTAACACAGGGAATGTAGGCGTTTTATTTATATTTGGTGCTACTTGTACCTTGCTTTGCTTATCCAGTTTTAGTAATGCTCTTTCCTAGAAATCTCAAGTCACAGCACTACTTTTTAAAAAGTTTTGTTTATTTACGTAATCATTGAAGTAATTTAAGATCTCACGACCTTGAGATCAGAAGTCGTAGGCTCTGCTGACTGAGCCAGCCAGGCCCCCCTACAGCTCTACCTTAATCACTTTTGTCCAAGTAGGACCAATTAAGATTTAGATGAAAATTTTCTGAAAAGTGGTTGTTTGGGCATCTTACATTTAAAAGAATCTGTGACCTTAAATATTTATTTGCCTGCTTTTCACATGAGTTTATCCTGACATACATATATAAACGTGTAATTAGGAAATCGTTCTATTCTAACTGTTCTTTTATTTTCTGAGCGGTGAGCACTTGGGATTAAAGTACACCATTAAAAGCTGTCAATTTTTTTTTTTTTTTTAATTTTTTTTTTTTTTTCAACGTTTATTTATTTTTCGGACAGAGAGAGACAGAGCATGAACGGAAAGCTGTCAATTTTAACAAGGAAACTCAGCTCAGCCTCTTAGTTTACTTGCTGGATCCAGCATGCAAGGAGAAATAGATAGTAAACTTAGACCAAGCAGAGAATGAATCCTCATTTCAGAAATTCTGGCTTAGGATGGTATTCTCATGCAGTCCTACAGCTCCGTGGTGCTGTTCTGTAAGACCTCATCCTGCACCCGAGCCCCGCAGAGTACATAGGTCTGTGTAGAAGCTTCGGGACACGACTACACAACCGCTGCCTTCCGGGCCCGGAAAATGGAAGACACGGGCTGTGATCAGCAGCCGGCCTAGGCGGGGAATGTCTGCGTGTCAATGGAAGCACCCTCCCTGGGCTGCTGTGTCCTGACTGCACCCTGAGAAATTTGGAGGGGTCCCGGCCGTCTCGTGTGGCTTCCCTCCGAGCTGGACTCTTCCCGCCCACTGGGAAAACACTGCCTCCCTTCCATCAAGACTGGTTGTTCAACTTGCAGTTCAGCATGTTCTGACACTACCTGATGTGCAAGAACAGTATCCAGGTTGCATCAGTGAGGTTTGAAGAAAGCCTGGTGTATACAGAAATGGGTGTCTTACAGACTGATGTTAATTAAGGGACAGTTTGTGTACGTGTCTGAATAACAAGGCACAGACCGCTTAAAGAGATTTCCCCCAAGTTAGAAGATTAGATCATTCACAGTATCAGGAACGTTCTGTAAGGGGTGGGCCTCGTCTTACTCTTCAGTAAGAGTGCTGAGTTTTACTAAGTGATTACCAGTGCGCTAAGAAGTGGTCATATTTTGTGCAGTGGAAAAAGAAATTGGGATTTATTAACTGCTCTTTCTCTCTTTTTGCCAGATTTAGAAATGGCTGTTGCATACTGGAATTTGGTGTTATCTGGAAGGTTTAAATTTTTAGATCTTTGGAACAGCTTTTTATTGGTAAGTGTCCTTCTGCTTCTTGCTGTGTGTGCCCAGTGTGAAGGGTCAGCACATTGTGTGGCCGCCCGTGTCATCTGACTGGGGGGTTCTGTACCGTGGCTGCCAGGCAGTTGGCGAGCAGCCGCGGGCTTCACCACTGCAAGGAACGGGCAGGGCTACCCAAGGCCAGATTCAGAAGGGCTCCCGGCAGCCCCGCGGGACTCTCAGGCTGGGGTTTCAGATGACCCGCAGGCCTCCCCTTGTCTGCAGAACTCCAATTACCTGGCTCTAGGCTTCCCGAAGCAGCAGCGACACACGTCCTGTGAGCTCATACGGGCTCCAGACTGCAGGTTATATCCCGTTGTCCAGCTTGTCCACAGTCTGATACACTTTAAGATGTGGTTTACGATGCTAACTGAGCAGGAAAAAGGAGGGTTTCGCTGGGCTTCCCTCAGGAGAGTCTCCGAGCTGGAGGGGCCTCCTTGGTGGGGCAGCCCCCGGCCTGGGGGAAGGGAGACAGGCGTCACTGTTTGAAGCGTGTGGAGCACCAGGGTCCCCTCCAGAGCAGACAGTCACGTGATGGCAGTGTGCCCACATCTCCCGCATGGACTCCTCTGTGAATGTGTGAGGCCTGGCTGAGGACCATCTTCCCGCTGGGGGCCGTGCGTGGGGTCCTCCTCAAAGCAGCACGGGGAAGCCGATGTGCAGGTTCACAGCCTATGTCACGTTTAGTCCACTTCCACCACTCACTAGTTTTGTGGTCAGTGCCCTCGAGTGCAGGCATTCCCCAGGGACCCTGCGCACGTGCCCAGAGACGGCACCGTGGGGACAGCAGCACGGTGGGGACAGCAGCACGTTGGGGACGAGCACAGAGCCCTAGGCCTGAGAGTGGACAAAAGCCCAAGACTGTCAGTGTGGACAAAGGCTCCCAGAGCACAGTGGAAACAGGTTAATTGAGGCCAGGATGACAGGCGGGGTACGCAAGGAAGGCCGCAGAAGTCCACATGTGGTTGGGTGGCTTCTGGGTCATCTGTGAATATACTCGCCTCTGCCACACACGTGCAGGGGCGGGCGTGGGTGTGGAGCTCTATGCCCAAAGGGGAGGGGTGGGGTGGGGGGAGGGGGTGGAGCCAGCGCCCCTCTGCCCGCTGAGAGTCACAGCACAGACGCGTGTTGTCCACGCGGGTGGCGTACCTGAAATCTGAAAAATGGCCCATCCCACTGCAGGACCCACCTGGCGTGCAGAGAAGTACATGTATCTGGGTGCCACAGGCCAGCTGTCCCGCACCGTATGCCAATCGGCTGGGCGTTAGGTGGCGCTTTAAAGCACTGCCCTTATATTGGAGTGAAACAGATTATAATCTCTATTTTAAATGTTTATTCTGCTTTTAAACAAGTCTGCTTTTGTGTATTTGCACATTGGCATCACGTAGCTCCTACCATACCCAGAACACTGTCATTACTTCTGACCACGTGTGATGGTGCCGCTTCCCCATCGCGGTGTGTGCTGAAGTAACGAGGCCGCTGGGATGCCCAAGGGTCACGTCTGTTTCTTAAGTCTGGTGGGTTTTTTTCTCTCGTGTAATAGGAACATCACAAAAGATCAATCCCAAGGGACACTTGGAACCTTCTGCTAGATTTTGGAAATATGATTGCAGATGATATGTCTAACTATGACGAAGAAGGTACGGGAAGTTGTAGTGCTTCAGATGATGTCCAGAAATGCTGATGTGCAGACTGCTGGGGGCAGGACGGTGGTGACCGGCTCCAGCTGCCTCTGGGCCCCGCCCCTCAGTGCAGTGGGGGTGGTGGTGATGACAGTCTTACCCTCTTTTTATGTCTTGTCAACCACACGAGAAAAATAGGGCTTCGTATTTAGTTTAATTTAGGAGGACAACCCCCTAAATAAACTAAAGCATTTCAAAAGTGGATGTGCAGAGAGCCCTGCGGCAGAGCCGTGGGACCAAACGGGTTTGGAAGCCGCTCTTCCGGGTACGTAATCCTGGGTGGCGCCTCAGGCTAGGCATTCTACCATGTGAAGATTCCAGCTGGTATAACATGATCACATATTCATGGTCCCCACCCTGAGATGTTTGAGGACAGCCGGTCAGGGAGCATGTATGTGCCCGCCACCATGGGCACTGTGCCGCTTTAGGGAAGGACACAGTCTCAGCCTGCCCACTGCATGCTCCCTCAGCGCCCAGCTTGGAGGCGACCGCTCTGGGGCACCTGTGGTGTTGCATGTCTGTGTGCGTCCCCAGCACTCAGCACAGAGCGGGCACTTAATAAACGTGAATAGTTGACCATAGACAGAAGCCCAGGGAGTGTGGCTGCGGTGGCGAGACGTGGCTGGTCTGCAGAGGAGGGGCCGGCAGCTTACAGTGAGTGTGTTCCTGGCCAGCGGGGTTGGGGTGGTCCGGGCTACCTGGGGGTGGTGGGGAGGCTGGGCCTGGAGAGGGAACCGGCCCAGGGAAAAAAGGGTGCAGTGTTTTGCAGGGCGGGTGGAAGGCCCTGTGCCTGGTCCCGACTGCCTGGAACAGGGGCCCGGGCCTTGCAGCCGGCCGGCCCCGAGTGCCTGGTCGCTAGAGGCCACGTCCGCACGGGAGCACCAGTGCTGGCCTGGGGTCTGGCTACAGCAAGAGGAATGGATCTCACTGGCAATCCCTCCAGAGAGATGGGCTGTGAGACGACTCACTTGAGCTCCTGAAACACAAATATTGACTGCAGAAAGAATGCTCTGGATATAAAAATACTGCTCTAGACTGGTGAGTTTTTAAAGATCTGTGTTTGCTTTCCTGTAGGAGCGTGGCCTGTTCTGATAGATGATTTTGTAGAATATGCACGGCCAGTTGTGACGGGCGGTAAGCGCCGCCCTTTCTAGGCAGAGAGTGAAGCTGCACGGACACCGAGAGCAAGTGCCTCCTCCCAGGAGCCCTGGCGCCCGCATGACCTCCCCCTGCACACAGAAAGGGCTGAGTGGACATGTAAGGAGCTCCTCAGAAGACGCTGCTTCAGGATGTCTGGGGATGGTCCTGTGGCTGCTGCTTTAGGAAATTTCTGCATGATTTTTATCATATTTGTGAAAAAGTCACCCAGAGCCTGTTTGCAGATCTGCAGAGTGTGCGGTTGAATCAGCGGCTCCCGTGAAGGCGCATGAACACACGGCTCGCACAGATCCTGCTGAGCCACGTTGTAATCCTACCTGTGAAACAGGGTCTGTGCCCTTGGTGGGACGCTGTATTTCTCTGCAGGCCAAAGCTAGTAGGATCTGGACACAGATCCTAACACTTTTTAAACTTGCTGCCGGGAAATCAAGACTTCTGTTTTCTGAATTATCAAGCATCTGGATTTATTGGGTCTGTTTTTATTTTAATTTCCCGTAGATGTTCATGTGAACGTGCTTTCACGGTTCCTGACATGCTGCAGTCTGCATGGTGACAGCACCCGTCACCATGGGATTCCAGGAACATTTTATCATGTACTGTTTACAAGTCAGCTGGTCTGTCCTGTCCACTGTCATTTGAATGAACTTCCGAAAAAGTTCTGTAAAGTATGCTTTAGGAAAAAAAAAAGTATTTTATTACGTTTAAAAAGACATTTTTCCCTGAAAAGTATTTCTTTTATGAGCAACGGATTATAGATTCAGAAATGGAGTGAGTTTGTTCCCTCCGGCCCTCTGCATGGTTGCGCACATTCGGAAGCTACAGTGCACACCGTTACCCGAGACGCCCAGACGGGTGTGACCGTCGTATTACCGTCTGTGAGAAGAGGCCGTCCGGCGAGGCATGGACTCTGCCGTGTTGTCTGATGGTGGAGCCTGTGATGTTACCTGTTCCTCCTGTTGGGAAAGCTCCTGTGTGTTCTAAAAATCACTGTGCAGACCCTGCATTATATTTGAAAAGATCTTCACGTCCCAAGTGTGCCTGCTACCCTGTCTGCAGTCCCATTTATGAGACAGATAAACTGGGGTCACTTCACAGGAGAGGAAGTTCACAGTGGACTTTCCGTGAATGGGCAGTGTGCTTAAAATGTGTAGTTTGATGTGACTTTCAAAATTGGGATTCAGCATTTCAGGAAGCTTCTGTGCCCATGGGAGGTGTTCGTGTGCTTGCCATGTGTGAACTGTTTATACTTCCAAAGAGGAGTCGTTCAGAGAGGCCACAGGCTGTCCGGGTGGGAAAGGGGGCTTGAGGCCTGCAGGCCAGAGTCTGGGCTGGGTTGGCCCCTACACAGATGCACGACTGAGTCCCGCAGTGTCTCCTGGGCCTGTACTTCCCCGTCTGCCACAGGGTCGACAGGCCCGTCTCTGCCTGCCAGCCTGTGGTTCTAAGAGAGCATGCACTTTATGTAATAAAAACCTCAACAGCTTTAAAGCATCCTTCGAGGCTTCGCAGATTCTTGCCGTGTAAGTGTTCACGGAGGAGGCTGTAGGTCTGCGACACCTTGTTCTTAAGATTCGAAGTTGTGGGAGTCGGGGGGGCTTCTGTGCACTTGGTCATCAGTAAATAACGGAACATTAGTGGCCGGACAAAGGCTCTTCAAGATTGCGGTTTCTTCTATTCTATTTATTTAAAGCACGCGTGCCATGAAAAGTGCTAAGAGCTTTGGAAACGTTGAAATAAAATATGTTCTCTGGTGTGGCAGTGGTGGTACACTTGTAACTCTATTCTCGATTGCTCAGATGCTGCTGGATGCCACGGGACCAGCGGGAAAACGGCCCCTCTGGGGACACCCCACCCATGTTCAGCCTGCCTGCTCACGTAGATGGCCGCACCCCAATACACAAAGCTTGGCCATTTAGTTTCCTTTCCGTGACCGCATAGTGCATTAAATAAGTATGGTTGTTTGTGTGTGAAGAGTTGTAGCTCTCTTGTAACCGGCAGAATCTCCCTGAGCTGCTGGGAATCCTGTGGGAGGACACATGGACATGCAAACCAGGAATATACAGAGAATACACGAGTCCCCCAAATAGAACAGGCTGAATAAAGACGTGTTACCTGTGTCTCCCGGAGTAGACATGACCCCGTCTCCATCTTGGGGATGTATTCACGTCACTGCTTCACTTGAACTTCGTGCATGTCCAGGCCACATGGGGGGAGGCACACCGTGGTTGGAGGAGCTCGGCCCAGGCTCAGTAAGTGCTGCTGGACAAGGCAGGGACGGTGTGGGGGAGCTGCTGGCCACCTCAGGAAAGGTTTCCATGGCCTCAGGGTCAGCAAGAGAAATGAGCCGGGAACCTCCTCTGCCCTCAACAGTAGCTGTTTCTGCCAAAGGACACTCTTCCACCCACGAAGGGCAGTTGTCTGGATAGAGGGCTGCAGTGTGGACAAGGAGCCGGCGTGCCTCGCCCCTCAGGCCTCTGTGCTGGCTCTGTGTGCTTAAGGGCAGCTCAGTATCTTGTTATTACTGAAAGAAATGTTATTTTTGTCACATGTGCTTTTTAAGTCCAGGTGTGATGGGGCCCACTCTGGTCTGGTGAGTGACTAGGTCCCAGGGGCCAAGGGGGGAGCGAGGCCCACGAGGGGGACAGTTTCCTAACTCCCGATTCCAAACCCAGAGCCCAGTTTGCACATTCACACGCACCCTAGCCTCCTCCTACCCCTCAGCGTCCTCTCCGGGATCCGGATCCAAATGCGGAAACGAGGCGGGGGGGGGGGGGGGGGGGTCTGAATACCGCTGCCATCTGGAGCCCGGCCACGGGAGAGCACAGCAAGGTGAGAGGGGTCGGTGACACGCCTCCTTGAGGCTAGAGGGGCTTCTCTCCCGTGCACCGTGCATTTTCTGAGTTCTCTACCAAACACGTTCAGGCATCAAAAAGTTTCCCAAAAACTAAAACCGTGCACGTAATGGGTGAAACTGCACGCTATGCTGAGTGAGGGAAGCCATATGGGAAGGCGTCACAGGCTACGATTCTGTCGACTTGAAACGAGAAAAAGAGCTGTCGGGGCAGAGGGTGCAGGAGCGCGGCCTGGGTGTGGGTGGGGGCACGGCAGACGAGACTAGGGGACCCCGGGACCACCGTGCTGTGCGCTCTTCTGAAGCGAGGGTTCCCCGCCCCCTCCCCTCCAGGCGGAGCGCCTTGGAACCCGCGCAGGAGCGGTAGAAAGGCGCGCGCCTTCCAGAACAGCCAAGGGCTCAGGCTTAGAGGTCGCCGCCCCGCGGGGAGGCGTCCGCAGCTGTTGCGGACGCTGACTCAGGCCGCGGGCTCCCCGGGTGAGGAGCCGGTGTCGCCGTCCACGTGGCTCCTGGCGGGGCACAGGGGGGCGGAGGGGAGGGCGCCGCCTGCGGAGACACGGGCGCGCCCGGCTCGGGGAGCTCCTGCCAGCAGCCAGGGTCGGCGCGGAGTCCGCGGGGCGCACGGAGGGCGGCTCCGCGGGGCCCAGGGGCTGGGCGCTACCCCGAGATGGAGAAGTTCAAGGCTGCCATGCTGCTGGGGGCGGTGGGGGACGCTCTCGGGCACAGAAACGCTCGCAAGGACAGCAGCGCTTCCGGAAGGAAGGTCCAGGAGGAGCCGCGGGCGAGCGGGGGCCAGGACCAGCTGGTGCCGTCCCGGGAGAGGTGGCCGGTGAGTGACAACACCATCATGCACCTGACGACGGCCGCGGCCCTGACCACAGGTAAGCCGGCCACCCTGCCCCTCTTACCCCCCTCCCGGTCCCCAGAGCCCCGCACCGCCGGTGAGCCCCCAGCCCTGTCCCCCATGCCACCGCAGGAAGGGGGTTTCACACCCACCAGCGTCCCCTCCCTGGTCAGACGGCGCTTCTCACGGTCTGTCTGGGTTATTTTACTCTGAATAGTGACTCTTCATTTGTGTTTGTAAAACGTCTGCTAGGCTGAGCCTGGTGTCTCTAAGGTTAAAACCAGTTAAATCTGCTCTTGGTGGTTTGGGGTGAGGGTTCAACTTTTCACTGCAGATATTAAGACGTCTGATTTTATTTCAAAAGAACATAAAATAATAAGCCCTTTGAAATTTGGATCCATTAAGATAATATTGTTTGAGGATTACTTCTAAATCCCAATGAGCTCAGGCAGAATGCCATCTACCAAAGTAGGATTCAGATGTGTGTGTACACACGAATGTGTCTTGAGACGATGCTGTGGCATTGGCTGGGTGGGGGCGGGGGGCTTCTAGGACCATCCTTCACGTGCCAGCTGATTCTCAGAGAAGCCGTGGGTGTACATACGTGTAGCACAGCTTTCCTACAAGGTACACGCTCTCTGAAAACCTGTAGGTGTTTTTAGTGTGCCGTTGCCAAATGAAAGTCTGGGGCCACGGCTGGGTAGACGAGGCCTCGTGTCTGGGCCCTTGTGCCCGTCCGAGTCGGCCGTGGGCTCTCTCAGCTTAGCTCTGTGCTCATTCCGCAGGAATGCCGTCCTCGCCGCAGCCCGTTCCAAAATAGCTCTGGCGAGGGTGAGGACACAGATAAGATAGCGCCCAGCGCATGAGGCGGCGAAGTGTCTTTGAGTCCAAATATCCCCAGTTTCCCGGGCTCCCAGGCAGACCCAGCAGTGTGAAATTGCATCCTGGCAGCCAGAGCAGCGATGCCGCCCCCACGAGGGCCTGTCTCTGGACGCAGAACCTGCTGGCTTCCCGAAGCTGCGCGCAGCGGGCCTTCACTCTCACAACCGCTCCTTCCATGTGTGTCTGATGCCATCCACATGTCCTCTCCTTGCCCTCGTCTCTTTTGTGAATGGCAGGATCCACGGCCTGTGTCTGCCTGTGTAGGCGCCCAGGACAGACGCCAGCAGGGTCACGCAATCCTGACCGTGTCATGCTCTCTGAGATTAGATTGAGCCCTCCTGACAGACATAGGACATCATCTACCCCAGTGCGAAATGTGCATGTGGGGGGCACTGCCTGTGGGAGCACCTCACATGGGAGCACGGAGAGTGTTTGGGGCATTGTTTCCAAGGAGGGGACCCTGCGCCTCTGGCTGTGGGAAGTGGGGTGCTGGGGACCACAGCACCCTCTGGTCCGCAATCCACAAGGGGACGTTCATGAAGATGTCCCTAACTTTAGCCTCCAGAAGCACAAGCAGGCATAGTTTTTCAAGTCACTAAAAATACAAGTTGAAATTTTATTTAAATTTAGCTGTCAAACAGCCCAGTTTTTTTCTCTAAATAGCAAATTGTAGCCTAGAGAAGGGGCCTCTGAGCTGCATTAATGGTGATGGCTACAGCCCTGATGTGGTGCCACTCAGGGGCCAGGCGCTGTTCTGAATCTACGTGTACCATCCCCTGGCCCTTGCATACCCTGACGGCTGACACCATTATTACAGTTTTACAGACAAAGGAACAGACACACAGAGAGGTTAAGTAACTTGTCCAATGCCACATAGCCAAGCGAGACTCTGAGCAGGGACTGGAACCCAGATAGCTGGGTTCCAACATGTAAGTTCTTAAGCCCTGCCCCAGCCACCCGCAGTCGCTGGCCACACAACTATTTTGGGGGTCCCAGTGGACGGTGGTTCTCCAACACGCTTTCCAAGGACAGGTAGACTTTCTCAAAGTGAAACTGTGGCGTGGCATTTCCAAGGAAGTCCCATTATTGGGTGCCGTAGGCCGACCAACCGTGTGGCTATGCAGTTGTGCTAGTGTGTGATGCGAGGACAGGGACAGCCTGTGGGATGTCCTACTTTTGGGAATGAGATCAGATACTGGCTTAGGAAGCAGTGTCCAATACCACACAGGGCGGGGGACAATCCAGTTTGTGCAGCTTGCCCAATGAGCTCGCTGGGCACACCTACCAGAGGCTCCCTTGCATGTGTGGCCCTGTGCCCGTCACCCGAGGATGAGAAGGGGGCTCAGCCACAGGGGCCCCAGAGCCTGGCAGTCCTGGTTCTCCACGGCTCACTGGCCCGAAAACGGCTGACCTTGCTTTCCCTCCTGCACTGTACTTAAGGATGATGACGCTTTCATCATAGGGTTAAGTGAGATCAAGTGGGGCGGCATGGGCACTTAGTAAATTATTTTTTTAAGTTTCTTGATTCATTTTGAGAGAGAGACAGAGCGAGTGCGAGTGGGGGAGGGGTAGAGGGAGAGAGAGAATCCCAAGCAAGTTCCACACTGTCGACGCAGAGCCAGACGCGGGGCTTGAACCCACAAACTGTGAGATCGGGACCTGAGCTGAGATCAGGAGCTAAGATTGACCGAGCCTCCCTGCCCCAGGCACCCCTGCACTTAATAAATTATTAAGGGAAGGTGGCTCATGGCACGATAGTTAATGTCTGTCTTTCTAAATGTCCTGCTCCGAGGACCAGGCAGGGTACCCTGTCTCTACGGCGGCACTGGAGGGAGGGGGGCATTAGCCCATCGGGGCGGTGGCAGATGCCATGGTCCATAACCCACAGGGGAGTGCAGGGCCCAGCCCACGCGTGAGCAGACCAGGCCTGTCCAGACTCACCTCTCCCTCTTCCTCCATCACTGGCTCGCTGGCGGTAACAGCATTTTGGAAAGTTGAGTTTTTACTACAAAGCTACTTGATCTTGCTATGCTGCCGTTTCTTTATGGTGACATTGGTTGGGAGACACACAGGGTTTTCGTGAGCAGATCTGTCTCTTAGGAGACTGGGTGGTGAGGGCAGAGAAGAATGAGCTGACGAGCCGTGTCTTCAACCAGAAAAACCTTGGCAAGAGGCTCCTTGGCCCCTGCAGCTTTGCAAAGTCTGCTTCTCGTTTGAATTCGAACTGGACACCCACAGAAGAATGTTGACATTTTGTTTTTAAGGAGTTTTTTCCCCCTTTAGAAGGATGTGATTCCAGAATAAAATGAATTATTTGAGAGGGTCTGGAAAGGCCAGGCTCACTAACCGTGGACTGAGTCAAGAAGGTTTTGTAACGGGTGCTGCTGGCGCCCCAGGGCTGAGTGGATCCCAGTGGCTCATGGGCCCCGCAGCTCGCAGAGCCCATGCCTCCTGCGCTCGGGTCTGGCCGCGCACTCTCTGCCTCTGCTCAGAACCCAACCATGCGGGGCATAGAAGCAGGGACAGAAGGACTGAGGACCAAGTCCACCCTCCAGGGCATGAGGGCCCACCTGCCCTAACGGCTGCAGGGACGGAGGCCTTCGTCCCAGATGATGCAGAGACTTGGCAAATGCACCTCCCTCACCTCCACAGTGGGACCCCGACCCTGGGCGCCTAATGAGAAGACCCCTCTACTGCCTGCTCATAGCTCCGGCGGCCTGAGAGGGGGTCTCCCTGCCCCCTCCCGGCCTCCTCCCCTCCTCCAGAGCCCCCAGAGTTGGGGTATGTGCCCCGAGCAGTCAGGGGCAGTCCCAGCTCCTGAGGCCTGAAATGCAGATTGGGTACAGAATTAGTCTGTTGGTGGCTGTTAAGAGTCACATCGTGGGGCGCCTGGGTGGTTCAGTTGGTAGACTGATTTCAGCTCAGGTCATGATCTCAGGGTCTTGGTTTTGAGCCCTGTGTTGGGCTCTGCGCTGATCATGGAGCCTGTTTCAGATCTGTGTCTTCCTCTCTGTCTGCCCTGCTCATGCGCTCTCACTAAAACAAAAAAGGCACACTGGAAACGCCCAGTATCTGCCCAGCTAGCCTGGCACAGTGACCCTGTCGCCACCAGCCCTGCTCTCTGATGGAACGAGGCAGATTGGACCCCAAATTTGGAGTTAGGTGTCCTCTAGCTCTTGCTGTGCATTACTTTAATGATAGAAATGCTCAGGCCTGCCATCGGACTCTGTTTACCATCTCCGGCCTTGGGCAAGTTGCGTAACCTAACCCCCGGAGCCTTCCCTGTAAAACCCACCGTGACAGATAAGAGCCTGACAGTATCGGGGGGCGGCACCCCAGACTGCAGGTGGCCAGTGAGTCAGCTCCTCTGCCCTCCATGCCTATGATCCTCAAGGGGCTTGAGACATGCTTGTCCCCAAACGCTGTCACACACAGTGTGGTTTGGACCAATCAGTGCCTGGTGGGGCAGCGCAAGGGGTTTCCAGGAGCGAGAGAGGGGGTGGAAATGGGAGGGGCTCAGCCGCGTGGAGGCGTGGGTCTCCAGTAGCCCGAGGACCAGGCAGATTTCAGGCCAGCTTGTCGTCACATGGACAGAACCTTTAGCAGGGAATGAGGGTTGTGGGTTTTTCTAGATTGTCCTGTGCAACCAGAGTATGAGGCACATACACCAACTCTAATTAATGTCTGACTTCTGAATAAAATCTAGAGTGAATTGTATGCACTCTGCACTGGTCTAGGAGCCAGGATTGTGGGGGGGCTGTGGGGGACCTGGGAGACTGTGGGGGACTCTGTGAGACAATGGGGGGACCGTGGGAGACTGTGGGGGAATGTGGGGACTTTGGGGGACTCTGTAAGACTGTGGGGGACCTGGGAGACTGTGGGGGACTGTGAGAGCCTGTGGCGGACTGTGGGGGACTGTGGGAGCCTGTGGGGAACTCTGGGAGCCTATAGGGGACTCTGGGAGACTATGGGAGACTCTGGGGGGCTGTGGGAGACTGTGGCAGACTGTGGGGGACTCTGTGAGATTGTAGGGGACTATGGGAGCCTGTAGGAGACTGTAGGGGACTGTGGGAGCCTGTGGGAGACTATGGGGGACTGTGGGGGACTGTGGGAGACTATGGGGGACTGTGGCAGCCTGTGGGGGACTCTGGGAGACTGTGGGAGACTCTGGGATAATGTGGGGGACTTTGGGAGCCTGTGGGGGACTGTGGGAGACTCTTGGAGACTGTGGGGGACTGTGGGAGACTCTGGGAGCCTATGGGGAACTGTAGGAGCCTGTGGGGGACTGTAGGAGCCTGTGGGGGACTCTGGGGGACTGTGGCAGCCTGTGGGGGACTGTAGGAGCCTGTGTGGGACTCTGGGAGATGGTGGGGGACTCTGGGAGCCTGTGGGGGACTATGGGAGCCTGTGGGAGCCTGTGGGATAATGTGGGGGACTCTGGGAGCCTGTGGGATAATGTGGGGAACTATGGGAGCCTGTGGGATAATGTGGGGGACTGTGGGGGGCTGTGGGAACCTGTGGGGGACTCTGAGAGACTGTGGGAGACTCTGGGAGACTGTGGAGGACTCCGAGAGCCTGTGAGGGGCTGTGGGAGCCTGTGGAGAACTCTGAGAGACTCTGGGAGAATGTGGGGGACTCTGGGAGACTGTGGGGGACTGTGAGGGGCTGTGGGAGCCTGTGGGGGACTGTGAGAGCCTGTGGGAGACTCTGAGAGACAGTGGGGGACTCTGGGAGACTGTGGGGGACTATGGGGGCCTGAGGGACCCTGTGGGATAATGTGGGGGACTCTGGGAAACTGTGGGAGCCTGTGGGGGACTCCATGAGACTGTGGGGGATTGTGAGCCCCCTCTCCTCCACCGCCTGCATCTCTGTTGTCCCTGCTGGGTTGGGGGCTGACCAAGTAGCCCTCCTGCCTTCTCAGTCTAACCCTGCCTTTTCCTCCCCAGACTACTGGTGCCTGGATGACCTTTACCGAGAGATGGTGAGGCGCTACGTGGAAGTCCTTGAGAAGCTTCCAGAACATTGGGCTGACCCAGCTACCCTGGAAGGCTGCTCACAGCTGAAGCCGGATAACTATCTCCTCGCCTGGCACACGCCTTTCAACGAGAAGGGTCAGGGGTGCTGTCTTTTCCCTGTAAAGTGCATGCTGGAGCGTGGCCTGGACACTAACCCACGTGTCACCCCACTAACCTTCAGGTCTGCGTGACACAGAGGGACTTGCCGGGGCTTCCACGTAGAGGACGCCGGCCTCCCTGATGGTGTGACACCAATCTGGGGTTCGTTTTAAGGAATATTTTCAACCGCTTTCCCTCTAAGTGGCTATTTTCTGCCAAATAATCAGGAAAACTTACACAACTAGCATAAATGTCTATCTCCAGGATGCTTTGATGTGCTGATGTATTTACATAGCCAGAGTCTCTGCCTCCAGGGCACCTGCTCCTGGGGTCCTGGACCCCCTGCCTGGGTTTATACTGAGGATTGACACCCCCCCCCAGGGTTTATAAGGAGGATGGACACACCCCAACCTGAGTTTATACCGAGGATAGATCCCTGAGTTTCTCAATGCGTTGGCTGAGATTAACAGCACATTGCACATTTCAGAAGAAAAATTTAATGGGTTTGAAGGCACGACAATAGGAACAATCCAGAATGGGACACATGTAGAAAAAAGAATCCAAAATCATGAAAAGAGCCATGGACGATACTGCATCCTAACATGCCCGTAACAGGCTCCCTGACAGCGTGCAGGGGAACAAAAAAAGATTTGAAGAAATAGTGGCCCACATCTCTCCAAATGTGATGAAACTGTAAACCCACAGATCCAAGAAAGTCAGGAACTTCCAAGCACAAGAAACGCAGAGAAAACTACAGTATGGCAGCTGGCAGTCAGATTGCTCAAAACTAACAATCAGGAGAGAGACGTGTGTTCTGTTGCTGACTGCCAAAGTGAGGAGGGTGCTCTTGTCAGAAGTGACGCACGGAGAGCTCGTGGGCAGTGTCACTGAGGCACAGAAGAAAAACTACTTCGCCCTGGAGTGCTGCCTCCAAAAAAGTTTCTTAGAGAAACAGTGGCCAAATAGCCTTTCCAGGCAAACAAAAGCTAAAGGATTTGTCACCCGGAGAGCCACATGGAGAAGGGCTAACGGAAGTCAGTCCCTCAGGCAGCAAGAAACCAACATGGAACAGAAATCCGGGTCTGTGCAAAGAACTTGGATGGAAATCCTAACTATGTGGGTAAATACAGAAGAATTTTTAACTTCCTATTGAAATCTCTTTGAAAGATAATTGACTTGAAAATGATGAGGTACTGCGGGTTTATAAAATGCTATGAGCAGGTGTCTGACACTACCTTATGGAGGCCAGTTGGGAAGGGTGGCGGTGTGAGGTGGGCTGTGGTAAGTGTAAGTCCCAGGCAGACACTCAAAACCCCAGAGCAACCACTAATACAACAAAACAGTTATAACTAATAAGCGAAGAAAAGAGAAGTGGAATCATTTAGAAATATTTGCTGGGGAAGCAGTGCCCCAGGCTGCGTCATCCCGTCTGGGGGAGACCAGGTGCGAGGCTGTCCCTTGGCCTTGGATTCTTCCCCCTCATCAGGAGAAACCGTCCCTGTCTTCTAGGCATGCAGTGACCTTCCCTGTAGTGCTTAAGCATGAGCACCACACGACCCTAGCCAACCCCTCAGGGGGAGCCACCCCACAAGGAGAGCTGCAGGCTCTCATCTCCCCTGCAGCACGAGGGGGTGTGTGCAGCATCCCTGCCCCACCTCGGCTGCAGGAGGGGCCACTGCCATGGGAGACCAGAGCAAGCTACCAACGCAGGTCTCCCTGCGAGGCTTTGTTTCCTGGAAGGAAGTGCTACCCCGTGTTGCGTCCCTGTGTTATGTGCCCCCCCCACCCCACCTCCCGCCGGGCAATTCCAGACGGGAGAAGTTGCAGCTGCCGAGGTCTGAGGGTCTGAGGGCTCCTTCTCGTGGTGGTGGGTGCCATCCTCCACCTTCCAACTTCCACACGGTGGAAATCTTCACATGGGATGGGCAGCTGCCCTCACTGTTGGATAACCTTGAACCCAAAATGGGCAGAAAAGGGGACAAATAACAGGACAAAAGACTTGACCCTGATCACATCAAATGTAAATGGTCTAAAGACTCCAAATAGATGGCAGGGACTCCAATGGGATAAAGAAACGAGTCCCAACTCTAGGTTGTTCACAGGACGTGCACTTTACATATGAAGGCACAGGTAGGTTAGGGAGAGAAGAGGTGCACCATGCCAACCCCAGTCAGAAGAAAGCCAGCGTGGCTCCATTAACATCACAAAAAGTATGTTTTGGAGCAAAGAATGTTGCCAGGGGAAAAGAAGGCAATTTCATCATGACACATGCATCCATTCATCAGGAAGACGTACCAAACCCAAACATTCCTGTACTGACAACAATTCTTCACAATATGTGAAGCTAAAACTAGTAGAACAGCAAGAG
Source organism: Lynx canadensis (assembly GCF_007474595.2). Taxonomy (NCBI): domain Eukaryota; kingdom Metazoa; phylum Chordata; class Mammalia; order Carnivora; family Felidae; genus Lynx; species Lynx canadensis. The sequence continues at coordinate 82,293,361 of NC_044303.2, read as the reverse complement.
AAATTGACAAACCCAGAGTTGTGGGCAGAGATTTCCATATTAAGGTCTCAATATTCACATTAAAAAACTAGAAAACTAGGGGCGCCTGGGTGACTCAGTCAGTTAAGCATCCAACTTCAGCTCAGGGGTCATGATCTCACACTCCGTGAGTTCAAGCCCTGTGTCGGGCTCTGTGCTAACAGCTCAAAGCCTGGAGCCAGCTTCAGATTCTGTGTCTCCCTCTCTCTCTGCCCCTCCCCTGCTCATGCTCTGTCTCTCTCTGTCTCAAAAATAAATAAAAACATTAAAAAAAATAAATTAAAAAAAAAAAAAAAACTAGAAAACCGGGGGCGCCTGGGTGGCTCAGTCGGTTAAGCGTCTGACTTCAGCTCAGGTCATGATCTCACACCCCGTGAGTTCGAGCCCCACGTCAGGCTCTGTGCTGACAGCTCAGAGCCTGTAGCCTGCTTCGGATTTTGTGTCTCCCTCTCTCTCTGCCTCTCCCCTGCTCACACTCTGTGTCTCCCTCTCTCTCTACCCCTCCCCTGCTCACACTCTGTGTCTCTCTCTCAAATATAAGTAAGCATTAAAAAAAAATGTTTTTTAAGGAAACTAGAAAACAAAGGGCAAATTAAACCCAAGGGAAACAAAAGACAGGAAGTAATGAAGGTCAGAGTGGAAGTCAATCCCACAGAAAACAGGAAAACAGTAGAGAAAATTAACAAAACCAAGAGCTGATTCTTTGAGAAGATAAAGAAATTGATGAAGCTGAAGCCAGACTGATCAGGACAAAGGAGCGGAAAGTACCAGCACCAGCAGCGGACGGGCAACCTCCCGCAGATTCTACAGAAAATAAGGGAATATATTAAAAATTTTGTTCTAATAGATATCACAACTTAGATAAAATGGACAAATTCCTTGCAGGACGGAAACTACCAAAGGTCGCTCCAGAGGAAGGAGAGCATCTAAACAGCAAGACACAAAGGAAAGCCCAGGTTCAGATGGCCTCCCTGGGGACCCTACCACACCTTTGAAGAAGAGACATGCCGAGTGTACACAGCTCTCCAGGGAGCCAAGCGAACACACACTCCCCAAACCCGCTCTGCTCTCCAGGAGGCAGTTAAGAAGAATAAAGCGGTGAATTACAGAGTGGGAGAAAATATTTGCAAAGTACACATCTGATAAGTACCCCGAATGTGTAAAGAACTCTTAAAAGAAAGCTAACAACCAGTACAAACACGAGAGAACTATTTAAACAAACAATCCCCCAAGGAAGATGCCTGTGGCCACCTGCTCAACACCATCCGTCACTGGGAAAATGAAGCCCCAAGGAGACACAGCGCTGCATGGGCTGAATTTGAAAGGCGGACCGTGAAGTGCCACCCGGGACACAGAGAGGCGGCCAGTGGGACGTAGAACGTGATGACCACTTTGAAAGCCAGTTCGGCAGCTCCTTAAACGTGAGCGAAGTGATCCACTCTGAGGTGTCTGCCCAAGAAAGCATATGTCCAAACAAGGACTTGGTCATGAGTGTCCATGGAGTCGTCTGTGATAGCCTCCGGCCGGAAACAACCCAGGTGTGCAGCAGCGGGTCAGTGGCCAGACCGGCGGTGGCCCCTCCACACAGCAGTCTTGCTGCACCAACACGGAGGAGTGTCAAGAGGGTTACTCTGAGTGAAGGCAGCCAGGTAAAAACGAGTCTATTCCGCATGATTCCACTTACATAAAACCCTGGGAAATGCAAACTGGCCTGCAGAGTCAGGCCAGTGGCCGCTGGGAGGCCAGGAGGCACAAGAAGACGTTCGGAGTGACTGCTGGATACGCTCACCATCTCTGCTCAGGGCTTCGTGCACGCACCATGTGTTCACGCTCACCGCCTTGCACGCCTGGATGTGTGCAGTTGATCACGTGTCCCTTATAACTCCACGAAACGGTTTCTAAAAAGAGAGCACGTGCGATTACAGACACCTCGTCTGCTTTCCCAGCAGCAGCGCACGGCCGTCGAGAATTCTGTGTTAGTGCCTAACTAACTTTCCAGTGCGGGTGCTTTGCAGTTTGTTTGATCTGTTTTCCTTTTTCAGGCATCTGGGTCGCCTGCTCGTTTTTCATTCATTTAAATGATGCTGCGATAAACGTGGGACTGCACGACATTGTGTACATTTTCAGGACATTTGTGAACATTAGATCGCTGTTCTCTGCTCCCTGCAGGCTCAGGGTTTGGAGCTGCCACCAAAGCCATGTGCATCGGCATGCGGTACTGGAAGCCGGAGCGCCTGGAGACCCTTGTGGAAGTGAGCATCGAGTGTGGCAGGATGACGCACAACCACCCCACAGGTGAGGCTGTGCCAGCGGCGCCCGCGCCCAGCGGTTGTGCGGAAATCCTACCCGCTGTTCCGTTGCCTTACTTGTTGGCAGACTTGGGCTTTTCAGTCTTCGGTTCTGCTTAAATGCTGTTTTTGCCCTAAAAGCAGGATTGGGGATGAGCTTGGAAAGACTCTCCCTGGTTTCGGTGCCAGGCATGTCAGAATAAAGGCAAAGCACCAGCTCTCCGAGCAAAGCCATGGGAACCCGAATTTCTATCACACGTGTTGGGCACTGCTTGCCGCCCAGTGCCGTGCCCGGCGGGGGCCTGAGCCAGACTGTGTGAGCTGGAACACCTAATCGTCATGCCTCTCTTCCCCCCCCCCCCCCCCCCCGTAACAGGATGGCCGTGCGTGAGGAGAGAGTGTCCGTATGTCCCTCACACAGGGAGGGCAGGCGGGGGCCCCAGCACCTGACTCAGAGTCATGACTTAGAAGGGCAGTCAGCTTCTAATTTTAAATAAGAAGAATCGCTTGAACGTCTTACTCCCATAGGTGGAAGGCAGGCGCATGCCCTCCCCAGCCCAAGTCCAGAGGCTGCCAGCTGCTCTCTCACAGCTGCTCCCCTCTTTCAAGGCCACTTTCAGTGTCCACTGTTACTGGCGTGGCCCTGAGGTTGCAAGGGCCATGCCGTGCCACCCCCCCCGGGGACACCCTCGTTTGACACTGGGTTTGAGAACTGGACACTCACTCCGCCTGTAGTGATGCCTTACAGTGGCCAGAAGCCACTGAGAGCATCTCTCGAGATGGCCGTGCCTCTTCCTGGGTGGACGTGGTCTTTGTGTGGTTGTGTGCCTCAGGCTGGCCTGGTGGTCGCTCCCCTGTGCTTAGAACCATCTGTCCCCGGGGCGCCTGGGGGGCTCAGTTGGCTGCATGTCCGGCTCTTGATGTCAGCTCAGGTCATGATCCCAGGGTCGTGAGTTCAAGCCCCGTGCTGGGCTCTGCAATGGGCATGAAGCCTGCTTAAAAAAAAAAAAAAAAAAAAAAAAAGAGCCGTCTTTCCTCACAACAAGCCTTGCTAGGGGGGTGTGATGTGCCTGTGTGCAGGAAACAGAAGGCAGAGCCCGGGAAGCGCCAGCCCAGGACCCTGCACCTGCCAAGGGTGCATCTGGCACACACATGCCCTTGTTGTGCCCTCCAGGCTTCCTCGGGTCCCTGTGCACGGCTCTGTTTGCATCTTACGCCGCGCAAGGAAAGCCACTGGAGCAGTGGGGCAGAGACATGATGCAGACGGTACCGCTGGCAGAGGAGTATTGTAAGAAGACCATCCGGCACCTGGCAGGTGAGCCCGACCTCTCTTCCCATCACGCCCGAGCTGACAGCAGAAAGGCTGGTGTCATTCACTTAGACCCGATTCCCAGAGAGCTGGAGGTCTGTTGGTCCCGTGGTGAAACCTAGAGCATCCCCATGTGAGCAGGCTGACCCACAAAGCAGGCCCAAGGCGTCCCCGGCAGAGGGCCTCCTGGCCAGGAGACCCGGCGCAATGCCAGTGCTGCTCCCCCGCCCTGGCCTCTGCAGGGACCCCACCCTCCCACTCTCTGACGGCAGCTGGGTCGCTGTTCCGGGTGGTCCTTGGTCGTCCATTCCCCAGACACACGGGGTCTGCACTGCTCCCCACTGTGGCCAGCTGCCACGAAGGCCACACAGGGGTCTGTGCCCCCTGGGGACATCTGCGTCCAGGAACGTCTGTCTGTTCCTGGTTATCCCAAACCCATCAAGCGGCTTGCACCCTCTTTGGCCACCGGCGAGGTGTCCATCAGCTGGTCCGGCAGAGGTCCTAGGGGACCTCGATGTTGCTGGTGGCCAGGTGAGCAGTGGCTTCTCAGCAGGCTCCTCCCCCACACGGCCCGGAGGGGACAAATGCGAGAGGCAGGTGGGGGACTGGGAGACCCGTGGCTTCCTCCTCAGGCAGCTACGCTCCAGAAGGTTCTTTCACCCCTAGGAGGGACAGCCCAGGGGCATGTCTGGAGTAAAGCCGTTTGTCACAGGCAGAGGGAGACGAGTGTGAGTGAGGTAATGGGGCCGTGGGCTTTCTGGGCAGCCTGAGGCTGCAGTCTTGAGACGGGGAACCAATCAGTGAATCACTTTCCTGTCACCATCTGACAAGCAGGGACTCATTCTAAGTGCCTCTCAAGAAGCTTCTAGAACAACTTTAGAAGGAGATAGCGCTGGGAAACTCTTATCCACAGGGCCCGGCTCCCATGAGAAGCGGAGAGCCTTGTGCCCACAGTGAGCTTACACGTCCCTCTATAAACTAATTATAGAACATAGCGCCACACTGGCCGTATTTTCGACTGGTTTAAGTCACTCCTGCCTCAGGGCTCTGGAGGGGTTGGGGCTGCCTGCGGTCACTGGGTTGTGAGGGTCACCTCCTCCCACGGGAGAGATGGGGACGCGTGGCTGCTGTGGGCCATGCAGTGATTGTGCTCACGCGGAGTCGGGGATGCTCCTCGGACAGGACAGGGAGGACAGGCATTGGTCAGAAAATTGGAGACTTTATTTTTTCTGTTTAACTTTAAATGTGTTTAACCTGGAGTTTTATGACCTATGACACATGCCGATTCTTTTAAAGTTTATTTATTTTGAAAGAGGCAGAGCAGGGGAGGGGCAAAGAGAGACAGAAAGAGAATCCCAAGCAGGATCCACACTGTCAGTGCAGAGCCTGACACGGGGCTCGAACTCACAAACCCCGAGATCATGACCTGAGCTGAAATCAAGAGTCAGACGCTCAACCGACTGAGCCACCCAGCTTCCCCAGACACATGCCCTTTTTTTTTTTAATTTTTTTTTTAACGTTTATTTATTTTTGAGACACAGAGAGACAGAGCATGAACGGGGGAGGGACAGAGAGAGAGGGAGACACAGAATTGAAAGCAGGCTCCAGGCTCTGAGCCATCAGCCCAGAGCCCGACGCGGGGCTCAAACTCGCGGACCGCGAGATCGTGACCTGATCTGAAGTCGGATGCTTAACCGACTGAGCCACCCAGGCGCACATGCCCTTTTTAACAGAAACCCAAATCGTCCCGAGAAAACAGTGTTCTATTCCTGCAGGGCCTTCTGCTTTAGTGGTGACAATGTCCATCGTCAGTAAGGACAACTGGCAAATTAGTTCCCTGTTTTCACCCTTGGACGTCTCGTTCCAATGTTGGTGGCCCACCTGCTTGGGAGACAGGCCACAGTGCACTGGCAGAGCCCTGTCCCTGCCCGCTGCTTCCCTCACTTTCTGTCATCTTGCCTCAACCTTAGGTAGGCTCTGCTTTTAGTTTTGTGAAGCAGAGTCGGGCCAGCATTTCCAAGGGCCTGTGGTTCCCTCAGGACCGGGAGCCTTGTCCCAGGGCCTGTCTGGGGCCTGCCTGCAGCCACCGGCTGGTCCCCTGGAGCTCTGTCCTCTGCTCCTGCCCACGAGCAGACCTCCTGAACCGGGGCTTTCCCACGGGCACACTGGGCACCCCTCAGGACCAGGCTGGCAAGGAGGCCGCCACGGCGGGAGGGCCGAGCAGGCGCTGGTGCCTCCCGGGTTCTCGGAGGGCAGAGCACGTTCCTACATCTGTGTCCGAGGAGCTGCAGCTCAGACCCCACGTGACATGGGCAAGTCCTTCCTCTGGGGCTGGCACGCCAGGTGACAGGCAGCGAGAAGGAAACGCCCTCCGCCCCCCTTTGCAGGCTGTGTCGCTTCGGTGAGAAGATACAGGGTCAGAGCTTTCAAGACAATATGCTCTTCTAAGGACCATAGTCCCTGTTAAGTCAGCGAAGCAAGTTTCTCGGTTGCTTTGTCCCCCACTCACAGCTTCCTCACTCTTGTTCCAAAGCGGCCTCCATCCTCTGCCCCCTCACCAGGCTTGGCCCCCGTCTCCTGCCTCTGCCCCTGCCCCGCCGTCCCCGCGCCCCGGCTGGTGGCCCTCGTGTGCAGCCCACCCTGTTGTTTGTGTTTAGAATACCAGGAGCACTGGTTTTACTTTGAGGCAAAATGGCAGTTTTACTTGGAGGAGAGAAAAATCGGCGAAGATACGGGAAGTAAAGCCACCTTCCCTGACCGCTACGACGCGGAGGAGAGAGAAAAGGTAAGTCTTGCTGTGTCCAAGTGGTGGGGACAGCAGATGGCAGGGTCCTGCTGCCCGGGATCCCCACCGAGAAGCCGCTGCAGCTGGGCTGTTTCTGCCACCTCTAGAGCCTGGGCTGGGGGCTCTCCCGGCAGCGGCAGGGGGCCTGGAATACTTCCTGGAGGAAGCATGTGTGAAACAGAGTACTTCATGTTTTCATTACCTCATTATAAGTACGGCATTGCTAGAAGACACTCGGTTTCACTTCGTTGTTTCCTAGGCACCGGGGCATGAAGTTGTATCCGATGAGTAAGGTCGTGCACACGTGCACACCACTGTCATTGCTCATGTTGGGAGAGCTGACTGACGTTGTCGGCATCGGGTTTGGTAGCACAAGAGAAAACCCCGAGTCGCTGTGGCTTAGCCATGATAGAAACTTATTTGCTTATGTCCCCGGAGCCCAGAGCTGAGCTGAAAGTCGCTTGCAGTGAGAGCTGAGGACACGTCTGTGTGGCCGCTCTGCCATTCTGAGTGCACAGCTTGTAATCCACGCTGGCTGCTCTGGCTCCAGCCAGCACGTCTGCATTCCAGGTGTCGGGAAGGTGCAGGGGGAGAGCAGGGGCCCACCCTTCCTCCTCAGGTGCTTCCCACAGCTCCTCTGTGTACCTCCACGTATCTCCCTCGCCTCCCCTTGGTGCTGGAAGGCCCAGGCGTGTGATCCTTAACAGGGAGGTGCCGCTGTCCCCAAACCAACTCTGAGTCTGCTGCTAAGGCACAGGGGGGTGACCTTCCAGCGTCCACCTCACAGGCTTTCTGCTCGTGGCGCACCTGCAGGGTGTCATTCTGCACCGCCAGCCAGCCTTGGCGCCCACTCGCCCTGTGCCCTGCACAGACCAGGGGCGTGTGTCCTAACAGTCTCAGCACTGGCTCTCCGTCCCTTGCTGGGTGCTGACTCTCCCACAGACTTTTTGGCTACCCTAACATGGGCTCGGGTTTTCTCTGTAGAGTGTCTGCATCCATAGGAGCCTCAAGAAGTGGGTCTTTCCTGCGCACCATCACCCCAGCCCTGGGGCAGTGCCTACAACACAGGTGAACTCCGGGAGCACGGGCTCCAGTGCAAAGCAGCACTGGTTTTCCTGTGGCCACATATGCCCTGACCCCTGGCTCTTTGTTCTAGGCTTACCGGAAATGGAGCTCTGAAGGCCGAGGGGGCCGGCGGGGCCATGATGCCCCCATGATTGCCTACGACGCTCTCTTAGGAGCTGGGGACAACTGGACAGAGCTCTGCCAGCGGGCCATGTGTCATGGAGGTGAGATTGCTTTCTTTGATGTGCGACCAGCACCCCCTTCCCACCCCGAAGCACCTGCCCAGGATGTCCGGATTCTGACCCCCCAGGATGTGGGTCCTTCTCTGGGCGTGGTGCTGCCTCTGGTGGCTGTGCCAGTCTGAGCTTGAGAGAAATGGCATCCGAGGAGCAGGGTGTGGGCCCCCTCTCCTTCAAGGCCACTGGGTCCTGCTGGTACGGGCCGTGCACAGTCCCACGGACTCTGTAGCCAAAGAGAGCTCTGCAGCACTTTGGATCGCTGGCCCCAGGTTCAAGCCCTCGGGTGGTGGCCGGGACTGTCCCAGGGCTGGGCAGGATTGCTCCCTCCTGGTGCCCACTGTCCCCCGCAGATGTAAAATAAGGGGACCCCAGGCAGACGTCACCCCGTGCTGGGCACGGAGTATCCGTGGACATCGGAGCCCCTCAGTTCCTGGTGCTGAGGCGGTAGAGACGCCAGCACCACCCCACAGACGAGGTCCCTGAGCGCCCAGGCCCCAGGACAGCACGGGCATCGGCACACGCTCACGTGCATCCGGCTGTGCGAGGAGGGAGGGAGCTGCCCAGAGAGGTCCCTGAGACGGGCCCCTGGCAAGAGGGTCTGGGGGTGACAGTGCGCAGGAAAGACCCACAGGCTCCGGCAGCACAAGGTCCCGGGGCCCCTGAGGACCTGTGTTTCCGTTCCAGGCGAGAGCGGGGCCACAGGGACTATCGCGGGCTGCCTGTTCGGGCTGCTGCACGGCCTGGACGCGGTTCCCACGGGCCTGTACCAGGACCTGGAGCACAAGGAGGAGCTGGCACGCCTGGGCGAAGCCCTTTACCGCCTGTCCACTCAGGAGAAGTAAAGCTCTCCCACCACGTCCCTTCAGGGAGCCGCGTCCAGCTCTGGGCGCCCTGGGGTCCACGTGCTGGCCACGGCCCTCCTGAGCGTGCGACACGCCTGATCAGCCATAATCACACTCTTAACTCTTTCCTCCTGATTTCAGAGCCCTAACTGCCGAATGAAATGCCCTGTTTGTCCTTCGAGATTGTTTGTCCTTCCCTAACCCAGACCCAGAGCCTCTTGCGGGATCTGCTACCCACAAGCCTCCACACACAGTGGCACAAACAGTCTCCGGGACAATCAGCGTGCTTCACTCTGTGCAAAACTAACGCTGCTCGCTCACTCACGCCCACACAACTAACCACGACAGCTGTGCTCGGACGCGTGACCCGGCCACCGCCTCGAGGGCAGGGCCGCCGGCACCGGGTCTTGTGAAGCAGCGAGAGAGAGCACGGCACTTCGCCGCACGGCCAACGGTTTTTAATCACACTAGATCTTTAAAACCAAACCCTTCTGCAACAAGTGACAGAAAACCAGGAAATAAAGGGCTCTTGTGTGACACCCGCATCTTCTGTGTGGTCTGAGCCAAGTCCCGGGGGCAGGGGAGCCCCCCAGACTTGCTGCTGAGGGCTCGGGGCCGTCTCTGTCTGTGAGTCTTGGATAAGAGAGCACGCTCTGGTTAAAAATAACCTTGGACACGGTCCTTTCCAAGGAGCATCTGGTGTGAATAAAAGAGCAGTTGGTATTTTGTGTTTAACATGGCGCTTTGGCGGCTAGGCTGGGGCCGGCCCCGCGGCGGCAGCGCTGTTTCCACGGAAGGCCGCCTCTGAGCAGGCCGGTGGCCCCCGGAGCCCCCGGGCTCACTCCCTCGCTTCTCAGGTCTGCACGAAGGCCTCCAGTGGGCGGCTCACAAGGAGGCCTTCCTGAATAACAACTAACCTTTGCTGCTGCTGGTGCTTTTCGGCGGGAAGAGCCAGACACAGGGTGGCCCCGGCTGGGGGGTGGGGACGTGGACCAGCCCACTCCCGCAGGAGCCCAGGCCCCGCAGAAGTAGGTGGGTGCTGTCCCAGGCCAGGGCCACGGCCGGGCCCCAAGAGGGCTCCTTGGTCTCCGTTAGGAGGAATCCATCCTGGAGAATCAGGAAATGGGTCTGCTTACTGGTGGATTATAAAACATAAACAGTCACAGGAAGCACTGGACTGTCTCCACCTCACTGTCCTGCTGTAGAGAAACACAAGCACTGACAGAAACAGAACCGTGACAAGTGACGAGGTGAACGCATCTGTGATTTCGTGTTTATTGTAAAGGAAACACGCACACGGCCTTAGAGACTTGTCGCCACGTGTGCTGGTGGGTGCAGAGCAAGAGGACCTGGTGCCCAGCCAGGGTCGTGCCCCCCGGGCCCCTCGAGCGCCCCTGGAAGGGGGGTCTGCACGGTGCGCTCAGCGCTGTACACGCACACGCCCTTCCCAGCTGCTGGCGATATTCTACCTGCTCGTGAGCCCTAACACATGTGACTCAGTGGTTCCCACTTCTGAAGTGACTGCTCCCGATTCGGCACATCCGCTGCAGGTGTGGGTCCTCGTGTAGATGGCATCCTGGCTGGAGCGGCACCTGGAGACCTGGGGTCAGAGGCCACGGGCTTGAGACAGCAGCCCCCATCACTAGGGAAGGGTTTGCGCTCTGGCAGCCCCCGTGCCCACTGAGACAGGCACCCATGGGGGACGGGGACAGGCATCCACAGGGACAGGTGCCTGAGGGGACAGGTGCCCACGAGACAGGGACAGGCATCCACGGGAACAGACACCCAAGGGGACAGAGGCCATGGGGACAGGCACCCACAGGGATAGGCACCCATGGGGGGCAGGGACAGGCATCCACATGGACAGGTGCCTGAGGGGACAGGTGTCCATGGGGGCAGGGACAGGCATCCACGGGGACAGGCACCTGTGGGAACAGGCACCCAAGGGGACAGAGGCCATGGGGACAGACACCCACAGGGATAGGCACCCACAGGGATAGGCACCCATGGGCGCGGGGACAGGCATCTCCATAAGGACAGACGCCCATGGAGACAGGCACCCGTGGGGACAGGTGCCCACAGGGACAGGCACCCAAGGGGACAGAGGCCATGGAGACAGGCACCCAAAGCTCCAGTGGTAGAGCAGGTCCTCTGTTCTGCTCACAAGTTTCCAGACTTCAGGCTCATTTGATTAATTCCTGTCCCCAGGCTCTTTGGTGAAGAAGTTTTGTGTTTAGATCTTGAATCGTTGTTCCCCATGTTTCCGTATCTGGAAGGCAGGTGGCAGTGTGTCTGGCAGACACTGGAGCCCCTCTGACAGCTGGGGAAATGAGATCAGAAGGGTCCACTCGGAGGGGCCAAAGGGCCACCCACGGGTGCACACGGGCCTCAGCCCCACCACTGGGGGGGGTCCCCCAGGTCAGAGAGGCAGTGCCTGGTGCTATCCCGGCCCATTGTGCAAGGGCGGTCAGAGCCCCTTGTGAATGGAGAATTCGAACCCAGCCTGCCTGACGGCCCAGCTCCTGCTTGTGAGCCGCCCACCAGCCTCCCCAGTTCAGCCAGACTTGCCCCCAGCCCTGGGCCCACAGGCACCTGGACCAGACAGCACAGGAAACAGGTGTCCACAGAGGGAACTGGAAATACCCCTTATTTCCGAGGAGGTCATGGGGACACAGACACCAGGGAGACCTCCAGGCCTGTGGGCGCTGGTGCCTTCAGGGCCCGGAGCCCACCTGTGGGCTCTTGGCCCTGCGTCCATCCTGCCCCATTCTGATAGCTTGTTTTCAAGAATGTTAAAATAGGCAAAAAGCCACAATATAGCCCAAAGATCTCTCTCACCCAGCCGCACCAACTGGGCCAATCGCTGCCATTAATATTGGGCCACATGGGCCCAGTGTCTCTCAGTGAGGACAGAGCACAGATGCTCCCAGCGTGGCTGTGCCCTGGCGTGAGGGGAGGGGCGCCTGCCTGCCTGCGTCAGCCCCAGGGCCTGAGTCAGCCGGACTGCAGGCTCCGGGCAGCAGAAGTGGCCTGCTGGGTGAGGTGGCCACCAAGTGCCCACAGGGAGTGCCTCTGTAGGGGCAGCAGGAGGGGTCAGGCCCCAGGCTCACTCTCCAAGGGGCAGGAAAGGGTGAGTGCAGGTCACAGAGGAACAGGGGACCTGGGATGTGGCTCACAGACCTGGCTGCCATGGGGGCTCTGCACTCTGGGTATAAGCCTCTGAGCACCGCAACGAGAAGTGTGGGAGGGGTGGGGAGGGGTGGCTGCCAGGGGACCAGGCTGTCTTCCCAACCGCGCCAGGAGACCCCATGTCTCAGAAGAGGACACAGGGCCCTAGGGACGTCCCCTTGCTGCCCCAGGACACGCTGACGAACACAGAGGGGGCACAGGTCAGCCCAGGGCAGACCAGTGCCTGCTGATAAAGTCGACGGTGAGGGCCAGGCAGGCACCCCTGGGAGCCCCAAGGGACCAGCCGCTGCCGGCCTTTTGAGGTCAGGTGGGGTGGAGGGTCTCAGCCAGGGGACTGTCCTGCATGCTGACCCTCCAGTGTCCTTGTATTTCCAGGTGACCTCTCGGTCGCCAGAGGTGCCAACGGAACCGTCAGGAGAGTTTATTTTGGCCGCGATGTTTACACTGGCCCTGGAGAGAGGTGTTCTGGTCCTGCCCAGGGATGGGCTCGGGGACGTCCGCCCGCACCCACAGGCAGGGGCAGCAGCCCAGACCCCAGACTGCCTTTGGAAAACACTGACAAGACGGAAACACGCTTGGCTTTGAGGAGCAAACTGCTGGTGTTTGGTGCTCCCACAACTGTCCTCGCTGCAGCACGGAGACCATCCATCCACATGCTGTTTCAGCCACAACTGTCCTCACTGCAGTGCGGGGACCGTCCATCCACATGCTATTTCAGGCCAGGCGTGTGGGGCCAAAGAAGGACGTGCTGGGCCTGCCTGCAAGTCCAGGGTCAGGCAGTCATCGAAGGCCCCAGTGAGAGACCTTGCCTCCACAAGAGCACATGCCCAGGCCCGCGGGAGAGTTCACACCACTGGCCATTCCAATTCAGTGACTTCTGGGATGCAGAGGGCCATGCAGGTACCCCTCGAGTGAAAGAGGGGCATCCACAGGACCAGTGGGGGCAGCACAGTCAGGCCACTGGGAAAGCCTGCACTGAGGAGGGCACCTGAAATGGGTCGTGAAGGATGCATAGGAGCTCATCAGGAGTGCAGCTGTCGCAGGTGGGAAGGCTCAGTGTGCGGCTGGGACAGAGCACAGCCAGGAGCTGAGCTGCCAGGTGACACTCGAGGTGCACAGGCCTGCATCCCTCACCCCCGGCAACAACGGCAGGGTGAGCCAGAGCCTCGAATGGCAGGGGCCCTGCCAGACCTCGCTGCAAGCCCCAGGGGGGTGCAGAACAGATGGGTGTCCTGCCCACGTGCAGGCAGACAAATGAGTGTGCTTGAAACTGCGCTGGAGTTTTAGGCAGTGACGACTGCTACAGGGATGGAGACCCCAGGTGGTGCACTGGGGCACGGTGGGTCGTGAGCTTGCATAGTGACCTCAGGAGGGCAGACTGTGCAAAGCAGAGGGAACAGCTTGTGCAAAGGCCCTAGGGTAGGAATGAGCTGGGAACCAATCGATGGCCAGTGCTCATGGCCTGGGCACCAGGTGGCGTGTCCCTGCAGGGAGGGCGGGAGCCCAGCTCAGCTGTGTCGTGAACACACACCACACAAGCATCCTGCAAACAGAGCTCAGTGTTTCTCTGGGGTAGAGAGCAGGAGAGCAGAGATGGCCGGAAGCAGGCTGAGCAGGGGAGAGGTATTGTGTTCATGGAGGCTGTTGCCCATGCAGTCACACTTCTGCGTCTGTTGCCGGGGGCATTCTCCTGAATCTTGCACACGTCCGGCTGGAAGTGAGGCCACCTTGGCAAGGCAGGGCTTGCCTGAAAAAGGACCATGTGGTCCTGGCTAATCCCCTGCATATCAGCCTGTATGTCTTGGATCTCTGGGAGTGAAAACCGTTTTTAGGTGGCAGTGGAAGCAGGAAGCTGGTCGCAGCCCTGCCGGGGGGGGTGGGATGAGGTGGGGGCTGGTAGGTAAAAGCCAGCCGTAATGAGTACAGGGGGCTGGAGCTTAGCAAGAGGCCAAGTGGCGCCTGGATGGCACGGTCAGCGTGAGAACGTGCAAACGTGGTGTGGCCGGAAGCCCTGGGCTGGAGCCCGCACCTGCTGTCATGAAGGCGCCTCCCAGCACGGAGGGGCCATCCGCACCCCCTGGGTTGGAGATCTTGGAGGGAGGCGTCTGGTGACCCTGGTGCCTGCAGGCCAATGGCAGAGAAATGGGGCGCGGTCCACATCCAGCTTTCTGTCACTCTGACCCGCTTCCAGAGCCGCCTTGGGTTCAGATGGGAAGTTGGCACAAACCTGATGCCAGCCCAATTCTCCGTCTTTCTGTTGGACTGTGGGGTCACAGCACCCGGAGGCAGAGGAGGCCACATGGCAGGTCCTCAGGGGGCTGTGCTCACATGTCAGAATGTCCCCAGAGCTATTTCAGCCATCGAGTGACTCAATGTGACTTCACAGTCATGAAGGTGACCGGAAAGGCCAAGCAGGGGGTGGCTGGCACGGCCAGAAGGGCCTCATCTCCACACCCCCACCAGGCCCCTCCTGGGCCCAGAGGCCCCTGCATGGGGTGTGGGTGGCAGGCACTGCGGAGGCCACTGTTCCCCGAGGGGCCACTCAAGGCCCACTGACAGAAGCGCATGGTGACAGTGACAGGTGGTCTCTTGGCCACAGCATGGAGCTCTTCAGCACTGACCGAGGCCCTGCCGGCGTCGGGCTCGGAGCCAGACGTGGACCTCTCGCAGACGCTCACTGGGCACCACGCAGACGGGCCGGGGTCGCTCGGCCTGGGGTCCTGCTGGGAGTGCGGAGCGGGCTCTGGTGGGGACGGGCTCCCCACGTCCTCAGAGGGTGGACAGGGTCCCCAAAGGAGGGGCACAAGCGTGGACGGCACCAGATGCAGGTGCAGAGGCAGGGCCACACTTCGCCCGCAGCAGGAGCCCGTCCCCGCCTGCCCCCCATTCTGGAAACAGCGGAAGCCGAGTCCCCACGATGCCGACACAGGATCCACGCACACAGTGTGCTGGCAGCGCAGAGGAACATGGGGGCTGATGGCCGTGGGCTGTGTGTGTGGGGAGGGGTGTCAGCCCCGTGTCACGTGCCCGGGAGATCCAGTGTCGGCTGGACCCTGAGGCCCCTGCACCGTGGGGCCCCCTGAGCGTGCTCTGCACGGGTACCTGCAGGGCGGCAGCGAGAACCAGGCAGAGCGAGCTAAGCCGGGGCAGTGGCGGGGGCAGCGGCTGGGGCTTCAGGCTGATCGGCCCTGAAGAGACCCAGGGCCGCCCGAGGTCGGTGTGCCTCTGCCGAACTAAAAGGTGCCGCCAATCGAGCTACCCGCCAGGCTGCAATGCCCACGGTGCAGATCAGAGCGGCCCTGCGGGTCTGGGACTCGGGGGACTGCCTTGGCAAGGTGGGGAGAGGAGGCTCGCGGGCTCTGGAGGAAGCCTGGACCACCAAGCCCCAAGCTGGCCTCTGACAACCTACCTCCGCAGGTAAAGCGAGGTGTCTAGTGACCTTGCAGAGGGTAGAGGGAGAGGGACCCCCGGGGGTGGGGCAAGCCACGGCTGGGCCCTGGCACACGTGGCTGGAGACTGTCGGCCTTCTCCGAGGGAACAGGAGGGGCCAAACGCTGCCCCAGCAACACTGGAGTCGGCCTGCTGTTCTGTGGCCCCTAATCCTGGGGTCCGGGGTGTGGGTGTCCTGGGCGCCCCACCCGCGGAGAGGACACCGCCTTCTTGGGGGTCGCAGCTCCCAGTGTGCCCCAGAGCCCCTCGCTCCTGCCGCCAGACCCGCGCAGCCGCGGCCTGGCTTCCCCTGGTGCTTTGAGCACCTGTCCCCTGCGGCCAGCCGGCTGGCCTCTGGCCCGGGCCTGGGTTCAGGTTTCAGTTTTGTTTCAGGAGCCTGGCTCAACAGGGCAGCTGTCCAAGCCCACAGCTGTCTGAGTCTAGGAAGGAGCCCCCGCTGTCTCAGGCGTTGGCAAGGGGAGGCCTGGGCCAGCGGCAGCCGGAGAGGCAGGTTCCCAGGCCCCTGGCAGCCGCCGGAGTCAGACACGGCGGTGGAGCTGCCGGACTCTGCTCTCACGAGTCCTCTGGCGTCCCACAACAGCAAAGTGACCGCTCGGCACCAACTGACTGCAGCCAGGTGACCTGGGGGTTTGGGGAGCCTGCGGGGGCAGCTGCCCGAGGTTTTGTTCCTGGAGAAGACCCGCTGCCAGGCACCGGCACCCCAAGCGCGGCCTGGGGTCAGGCTGCCACCTGATGGACCACCCGCGACCCCAGCACACAGGCTCACCAGGCTCCTGACTGCTGTTTACAAGCACGTGTGCGTGTGGCCTCTGCCTTCAGAGCGCTCCTTTCTGGGAAATACATAAAGGCCGAAAAGAAAAGTCTTTGTATGTTACCTTCCCATCCAGTTTCAGTCGGACAACACGGTTGGGCCCAAGTCCACACACAGCTCTGCAGCCGCCGTTTCTAGCCGCTCAGTGAGCACCGCCCTGTGTGGGCGGAGCTCTCGCTGCACGGGGCCATGCCCGAATTTGGGCAGCCCCGGGGGGTGCATGCTTAGACCGTTTCAGAGTCTTTGATGTCATAAACAGCAGTGTGTCATGGTCCCTGCTCTGCGTCCTTGTGGGCTCCTGGGAATGGCTGGGCTGTATTCTGGGTGTGTCTTCACAAAGGAGCCACTTGGAGAGGTTGGAATGGCTGTGCCCACGGGGCTGGGGGTGGAGGGGACCTCCAGTGCCAGGCTGCTCAGGAGAGAGAAGCCCCATCGAGGACCAGACACCCCAGACTTGTCAGTGGCTAGGTTGAGGTGTGGGGACTGTGGCCGAGGTGCTGAGAAGCATCTCCTGGGGACAGGCCTGCAGGAGACAGGGGCTCAGGGCCCTCAGCCTCAAGGTTTCTCTGGGGGCTCAGGAATGCAGGCCTCAGCGGGCGCCCCAGCCTACCCCCCACTCTGCAGCAAAGACCACTTCCTCTGGCTCCAGGGGACCCTCATCCCGCCTGGGGCCTGCAGTCTTCCAGATTGCTCTCAGGGACTCAGCACTGGGAGGGAGTCGGATATACCAGTGGTGTTAGTTTCATTTCCCATAATTAAAGTTAGATATGCAAGAACCCCACAGAAAATATAAATTCTCTATGCTTTTTTCCTATTTGTGCAAGCATAATATCTCCATTTTTAAAAAACTCAAATACTTTGCACATGCACATTAGTTTTCCAAAGTGCTGCCACAGAGCTATTTAACACCAGCGTCCCAAAGCCTTTGATGGGATAGTGGGTTAGGAGTGGGCAGGGGACACTGGCCCGAGAGGCAATGGGCATCCCTCATGTCTCCTAGTCTCCTCTGTCTGTCCTTCCTCCTGGACTTCTTGGGGTGTTTGAAGTGTTCGATGGAGTCACCATGGGAAAAACGATGATTAAAATCTATGACGATTGATTTCTTTTTTCCTACAGCTCCAAGCGAGGCAAGATTTGTGGTGGTAAGAAGCCCATTGATGCCCAAGCCCTGAGAAAGAAGGTCAGCAGTGTGACGTGTGACCCTGCAGCCCGTGCCATCCTCAGCAGTCTGCTGCTCTACATCACTGACCTTCAGGACAGGCCCCCAGGGCCTCCTCCCACCCAGGGGTCAGAGTGCAGGGAGAGCAGGGTCAGCCGCGCTCAGGATACTCAGGATGCCCACCGGCGGCCCACATGCTTTCAGTTGCTGCAGGCCAAGTTCATGGGCACTGGCCGAGAGCCCCGCCTCAAGAAGACCCGGGAGGTGGGGAGGCTGATCTTCAAGGACAAGCAGGGCCCCAGCAGGAGCTTGGTCACCGCCACCATCAACAAACTTCTGGACAAGGCCCGGGAGGGAACCGGCCGCACGGCGCAGGATGGGGAGCCGCTGTGCAACGAGAAGTCCCGGCGTGGCCTCCCCACCGGGGGAAAGGGCACCGTGAAGAACATTCTGAAGATATTCTTGGCGGCAGAGGAGAAAAACGTGTGTGAGAAGCCGGAAGCTGCCAGAGGGCCCCTGCCAAAGCCGGCCAGCAAGAGGGGCTCTGTCCTGTCCAGGCTGCGGGCGAAGTTTGAGCAAAGCGGCTGTCTCTGCTCCGAGGCCAGCGTGCTGCCGCTCCGCACGGAGGGGAGGAAGAAGGGCCTGCGCAGGAGGAAGACGCACCGACCGGAGGCCCGTGTGCTCTGCACAGCCACCATGGCCAGCACCTGCATCCGGACGCCACTAGCCCGCTTCCTGGCCTGCACGGCTGAGCCCGTGCTGGCCTTCAACATTGCCACGGTCGTCTGCAGCCCCAGGAGCTGGCTGTCCCACTGCGCCAAAATCGGCCACTCCGACCGGGGGCACGTGTCCAGCGCAGGGGACGCGGCATCCAGGGAGAATAAAACAGTGGGATGGGGGCAGCCTGGTGGGCACCCCGAACAGCCCCCAGCACCCAGTGCCACGGCTCCTGGGGACAGTCTGGAAGCCGGGTTCCTGGGTATGGGGCCCAAGCCTGTTTCCAAGCCAGACCCCGCTTCTGCCTCCCACAGGGGTGAGGCCCTTCCTGGCTGTGAGCCCAGGGTGGCCCCACTCAAACCAGCCAGCCCTTGGCATGCTGGGGCAGCAAGAGAGGACAGGATGGGGGACCCCCCCGCAGGGGACTCTGCACAGTACACCTGGGGACCGGGGGGAGCCAGGGCGGGCCTGTGGCCTGGGCCCCCAAGGGCGCAAGCAGGGGTGGCCCCCGAGGTGGCCCTGACAGTTTGCAGTTCTGAGGATGAAACAGAAGTAGCGACCCCAGGCTCGGAGCGAGATCCCCTGTTCGCCGTGCAGCAGACTTTCCCGGAAAAGAAGGTAGCGGGACGTGTCCCGCCACTTGCGGTGCCCGCGGTTCAGGCCCTGCGGCGCGCACAGCCGGCCGCCGAGCCTCCCCAGATAACGGTCAGGCGGCCGCTCGTGCACGAAATGCCGCCTCCCGCCGCGCTGCCAAAGGCACCAGGTGGTGGAGACAAGGGTTCTAGTCTTCGGAGCGGTGGGGATGTGGGTACGGGCAGGGGTGCGGGTGGGGGAGGGGGCGTGAATGGGGGTGGGGGCATGGGAGGCGGAGGGAGCGGGGACGGGGGCCGAGGTGAGGGTGTGGGCGTGAGTGGGGGCGGGGGCGGGGCTGGGGGCCGGGTTGGGGTTGGGCCTAAGGCTTGGGGTGGGAGAGTAAATGGGGGCAGGAGCGTGAGTGGGGGCGGGGGCGAGGGCGGAGTTGGGGGCTGGGGTGGAGGCGTGAGCCGGGACAGGGATATGGGCGGGGTAGGGATCGCGGGTTGGAGGTGGGTAGGGGGTATGGGCATGGGAGGGACTGGGGGCGGGGTTGGGGGCGGGGTCGTGAGTGGGTCTGGGGGCGGGGACGTGGGCGGGATTGGGGGCGGGAGTGTGGGCGTGGTTGGGGGCGGGCATGTGAGCGGGGGCGGAGATGTGGGCGGGTTTGGGGGCGGGGTCGTGAGTGGGGCTGGGGACGTGGGCGGGATTGGGGGCGGGAGTGTGGGCGTGGTTGGGGGCGGGCATGTGGGCGAGGGCGGGGGTGTGGGCGGGGTCGTGAGTGGGGCTGGGGACGTGGGCGGGATTGGGGGCGGGAGTGTGGGCGTGGTTGGGGGCGGGCATGTGAGCGGGGGCGGAGATGTGGGCGGGGTTGGGGGCGGGGTCGTGAGTGCGGTTAGGGAAGGGGATGTAGTTGGGGGCGGGCGTGTGGGCGGGGTCGTGAGTGGGGCTGGGGGCGGGATTGGGGTCGGGGGTGGGTGTGTGGGCGGGGCTGGGGGCGGGGTCGCGAGTGGGGCGAGGGGCGGGGCTGGGGGCGGGGTTGAGGCCGGGGGCGGGTGTGTGGGCGGGGCTGTGAGTGGGGCTGGGGGCGGGCGTGTGGCCGAGGGCGGGGATGTAGGCGGGGGCATGCGTGGGGGCGGGGCCGGGTGCTGGGGTGGGCTTGCAAGTGCTCCAGAGCCTTGTCCCGCGCCGGTAGGCAGCGAGGCCACCAGGGAAGCCAGCGCGGGCCGCAGCGGGTCGGCGGGGCCACGGCGGGCCTCCCTGGAAACCCTGAGTGTCTCGCCTGAAAGGGGCGCCGCCAGCGTGGGTCGGGACCTGTCAGCGGCTGGTCCGCAGCAAAGTCCCACGCGGGGAAAGGAAAACACGCGCAGCGCTGCGGACCTCTGGCTCCGGCATCCTGAGGGAGCGGCGGGGCAGGACGCGCCTGAGCCCGCCTGCCAGAAGCATCCGTCACCAGCAGCAGGTGACGGGCACGCCCGTGGCGAGGACGCCCCATCGCATCATCCCACGGCCTCGGAGAATCAGTGGGGAGGGGACGGCCACTGGGCCCCCGGCCGCGGCGGGACTAAGTCCGACAGCGCGGCCTCCGCGCACGAGAACGGCCTGCGCGAGCAAGAGCCCGGAGGGCCGCCACGGAGGGGCTCAGCCCGGTCCGGCCTGCGGGCCTCAGGGCGCTCCAGCACCGGCCTGGGTGGGGACAGACCCACCTCCCTCAGTGAACGCCCCAAACCGAGTACCGAGGTCCCAGGGGCCGCGGAGAGTCACACCGCAGCAGCGCCCGGTAGCGCCCCGAGCCCGGTAAACGTCGTGGCTGGAGAGCGGAAGCCTGTGCGGGAGGCAGAGGGCCGACCCCCGTCACCGCACTGCAGCCCTGCAGCAGAGGCTCGTGCCCCGGCCGCCAGCCACCCGCTCGGTTCCGTGCCAGTCGTGTCCTGGAGGCACCACGGGCTCAGAGCAACCGGGAGCGGTGCCTGTGGAGGCTCGGGGGGGACCCCTGAGGCTCGGGCCGCGGCCCTGCCGGAGGCGGGGGTCCCCTTGTGCACGCGGGCTGCGGCGGAGAGCAAAGCTAGCACAGGGGCAGGGGGCAGAGGTGCCACAGCCAGACACGGGAGCCCATGCGGGGGCGACCTGTCCACAGTCCCAGGCTGGTCTCACCCCACGACCCAGGGCAGTGCTGGCGTGGGGCCTCCCCAGAACCAACTGAGCAAGGAAGACAAGTGCATCCTGCCTGAAAAGCAGGTGCCTCCCAGTGCGGAGGCTTCTCGGGCGGCAGCAGAAGGGCAGCGGGCAGGC
Source organism: Lynx canadensis (assembly GCF_007474595.2). Lineage (NCBI taxonomy): Eukaryota > Metazoa > Chordata > Mammalia > Carnivora > Felidae > Lynx > Lynx canadensis. The sequence continues at coordinate 82,272,624 of NC_044303.2, read as the reverse complement.
CAGGTGCCCCCAAAGTGCCCAGACCTCCAGGCACACCTGCTGCCTGCATCCCTCCTAAGGTCTGGCGTCCCAAAGGGAGTGGAGGACAGGGGCACACATCAACCTCTGGCAGGCCTGGGGGCACTGGAGGAGAGGGCCGCAGGGCCCATGAGGCTCGGTGGTCCCCTGGAGAAGGGGGTAGCTCTCCGGGGTCGGGAGCCTGGGTCATGTGCTGCTGAAGAGGGTCAGAAACGGCCCTGGGGGGTCCAGGTGGGCAGTGGTCCGGACATGGGGGCCACCAAGATGGAGACTGGTCAACACCCCAAGAAGGGCCTAGAACGTGTGCAGGGGCAGCAGGCTTGGCGTGCAGAGAGCCCCCGTTTGGGATACAGTGCCCAGGCTGGTAGGATGGTGTCCCGCAGCTCGGTGGGCCCCCCCAAAAGCTCCTCAGAAGCAGTGGCCACTACAGATCCAAGCAGGATGTCCCAGGGACCAGGCCCCAGGGGCGGCCAGGGAGGGCCTGGAATACCACACCGGGTGGGAGAAAGGCCGTGGCCCTCCGGCCCCGAGCCAGCGCAGGGCTCCGTGGTGCCCGCTCCCCGTGCCCCAGCCCAGGAGGGGCCCTCACACACCCCTGCGGCAGGGAGAGGTGCGGTGGAGCATGAGCACCACAGAAGGCTGGCACGCTTCGCAAAGTATAGAGCCCAGAGCTTCAGCGACCAGAGGTCCTTCGATCTGTCCTTCAGACCCACAACCATCAGGGCCAGCGACACGTTTGAGCTTCCGAAGTGAGGCCCGGCCCCCAAACCTCTGACACGTCTGGCACGTCGGTTTCCACACCTTAACCCAGGCTCTAGACTGGCCTCCAAACACATGGCCTCGGACACGTGCGTGCAGGGCTCTGTGTGGCGGTCCCTCTCAGTCTCCGGTGACCAGTCTGGGGAGTCTGCACTCTGGAACCGTGTGGCTGAGGGAGGCCCTCAGGACATCCAGACGCTTGTCCCTGAGCGTCCCTTTCTTTACTGTGCTTAAGGCGTCCAGGCACACGTTTCTGTCTCTGTGTTGAGCTGTGTTGTTTTAGTTCTTTAACTAAAGGTTTGGTGCTCAGCCTTGTGTGTGTCTCTCCTGTCCTGTCTTGGTGGCTCTGGCCGGCCCGGACTTTGAGGGCGCCTTTCCCGTTGTGGAGTCCTCGGCAGACACCAACCAACAGGGCGGGCGTCAGGCTGCGGCCCCTGACTGGCCCAGCACCCCCTGCACTGCCCCCTCAGCTTGGCTCGATGTGCCCTTGGGGCCAGAGCAGGACAGACCACCCGCATTGTCCCACAGGAAGGGACGGAGCACAGGGATGGGAGTTTGCGTTCAGCACTGTTTTCAAACGCGCAGTCCTGCAGGGGTGTTCTTGCAGCACCAAGTGGTGGGGACAGTGAGAGGCCACAGGGCCGCGTCCCCCCCTATCCCCAGCTGCCTGTCCTGCTGTGTCCTGAGAACACAGGAGTCTTGCCACTCTGCCTGGGGTGTTGTGTGTTGTTCCTTGCTTTCCGGTCACTGAGACCATCCGTTTGCGGCTAGAATATTTGAGTCTGTGTACAAGTGGGAGGAAGGAAATAAAAACCACTGATAATCACATTGCCTCAAGATAACTTGTTGTGGGCTGCTTTTCCCTCAGTGTCTCTAAGGCACAGCCACGATTGGGGTCACACCTCATGTACAGTCTAGAACTCTCAATGTCACAGCGCACGTGTTCTGGGCCATGAAGCAGCTCGTGAGAGCCGACAGCGGGGGAAGGCTGTGCCTGCTGGCCCACGCACCCCACGCTCGTGACCCCCCTCATGGGGGGCTCCCGCTCCTCAGACACGTCTTGCTGCTTGCTGCCTGTCAGGGCAGTCGTCTACACCATCTCTACCCGTCCTGTAGAAGCTTCCTTGATACGTGCCGTGATCTGATCTTCTGCCTGCAATGTCCGTGCAGGGAAAGTGCTCAGAGAGAACTGGGTTGTCCAGGCTCATCCTGTGCAGGGCGGGGCGCCTCCTCCCAGGGCCACCTGAGGTGACAGGTGTGCGGAGCTTCTGGAAGGGCTAAGCAGGAGGCATACAGTGTGTTTTGTCCTGGGGTGGGCTCGCTTCCTGCCCCCCACTCGGGCCATCGGGTTCCAGGCCGCAGAGTGGCACCTTCCACAGCTGGGGTGTCCAGAGCCCACAAGCCCCGAGCAGGTGCCAGAATGTGCCAGGCCTGGATGGTGGTGCGGGGCCCCCAGTTGAGCAGGAACCACACTGGGGGCGCACTGGGAGGGCCCCGCAGCTGGACCTGGGGTGTGTGACAGTTGTGAATGTGCACACGGGCCTGCCCGGCCCGTGTCTGGGCTCCTGGGTGTATACCCCAACCGTGGGTGAGGGGGCCCTTGGGCAACGCCCCATCTGCCATGTGTGGCTCAAACTTGGGGTCCTCTGCCACAGAACGGTGTGTCCCCTGCTGGGGGCCCAGTGCCCCCAACCCAGGTGTCTCAGGAAGGCTGAGCCTCATCTGTGGCTAGCTTCCTGGAGCCACAACCCCAGGGGGCGCCTGGGCAGCAGAGGCATCTGGCGGGGGCTGGACGGGTGCCACCTGGCTTACCGGCCCCTTCCTTCTTCATACTTTGTTCAGAAGTGGGGCTGAGACCACGTTTGGCAAAGAATGTGACGACAGAGGAGAGAAAAATACTATGTTCACCGAGTGTTCCCTTTTTAAAACGAGGAGTAGGATTGTGCTATTTTTAAATAGACCAGAAAGTCCACTGGAGAACGCAGAGTGGTGTCAGCCCAAGTGGTGGGAGAATCGACCAGAATCTCCTCCAGATGGCAGCTTCAAGGAGGTCGTACACCCAGGTCCTCCCAACATCTGGCAAGTGGTGGGGGGTGAGTCTGTGACCTGCGGGGCGGGGGGGGTTGGCCCTCTCCCCATTCACCAAATACGGCCGCAGGTCCCCTGCCTGTGGGAAGCTTGCAGTTGAGGGTGATTTTCCGAGGGTACTTTTCGGTGGTCAGCATGTGCTCATGTTATGTGAAGACTGTGGAGTCTAAGGACCCCACGGACGCAGGTGCTTCCACGGTGGACACGGCCGCTGCCTCCACACAAGGCAGGCCCGCAGGCACCCCGTGTGGAAACACCCCTTGCAGAAGGTTGGCGGCCAGCGGACCTTGGGCTTTGTAAATGAGACCCACGGTGGCGGGGGCGGGAAGAAACCGTCTCTGTGTGAGCCTGTTAGCCCACAGGGTAGGGTCTGCATGTCTGCACAGTTAGAGGCTAGAAGCCTAGGCCTGCTTCAGATTTTACAGCTCCTTCTGTGTTTACACATCCGTCTGGGAGCCCAGTCGGTGGGGCTCCCACAGGAAGTATCTGTTGGTGAAAAATCTCGGGAGTGCTCTCGTGTCTCAGATCTCCACCCACGAATGCCAATGGTCAGGGTTGTACAAACTCAGCATCACTTCCTTAGTCTTTTTTTTTTAATTTTTTAAAAAAAAATTTTTTTTTCAACGTTTATTTATTTTTGGGACAGAGAGAGGCAGAGCATGAACGGGGGAGGGGCAGAGAGAGAGGGAGACACAGAATCGGAAACAGGCTCCAGGCTCTGAGCCATCAGCCCAGAGCCCGACGCGGGGCTCGAACTCACGGACCGCGAGATCGTGACCTGGCTGAAGTCGGATGCTTAACCGACTGCGCCACCCAGGCGCCCCACACTTCCTTAGTCTTTTATGAAAGCACCTTTGCCACTTGAGTTATGATCTTTTAATTATGTGATTGTGTGATAACCCACAGCCGTTTAATTCAATGTTCTCTTTTTTCTCTTTTGTATACAAACCTCTAAAATAGGTTTGTTGGGAAAAAAAACCACTAACTGTATTTTGTTGTGTTTGTAACTTTATTCACTTGGAAATAATTTCAAAAACAGAAATAAAATATGTCGCCTATCACAAATCTCCTGGCAGGATGGGGTCATGTCTGTGTCGCCAAGGATGCTTTCCTTATGGTCTCTTAGACAAGGGCGGGTCTGGCTGGACCTTCCAGCGTCTGTTAGCCAGGGCCTTGCCTGAGAAACTGTGGCTTCAGGAGCTCTCGGGGTGACAGGGGTGGCCTGGCACTTCGGTGCTGGCCAGCGGGCCCCTCAATCCTCATCCTCGCTGCCAGACATGTCCTTCATGGGTTCCCTGCCTGCCTGGATGGAACCTCACCCTTCAGCCTGCACTCTCGTCTGCGAGAATGGCATGGGCCCCATTCATCCCTGGGCCTCCTGGGTAAGGAGGGGCTCACGGTGTGAGGTGCACAGACACTCACGCCACGGGTCCCCTGCATGAAGGACCACAGTCTCATCAGCACCACCAGAAGGTTTTCCTGTCATGGTGACACAGCTCTCAGGAGAAACCTCGGCCCAGGACGGGGGGGGGGGCACTCTTCCATCGCCCCAAATTCTGTCAGCCCTCTTGGCTTGTGACCCAGTCCTCACACTCGCTGTGGGAGGGGAACCCACTCCCAGGTGTAGACGCGATCCTGGGAAACCCGCCCAGCGGGCTGTGCACAGACACCGGCTTCTGTAAATATGCTTCCTTTTCTGGGGTTCTAGCAAAGGGCGCGTCCTGCTGGCATGCTCCGGGGGGCCTTTCCTGTCCCACTTCCTCCCACCCCACGGCTGCCCACGGGGCCTCTGAGCATGTTTGATCCCCATTTCCTTCCCCAGGCAGAGAGGCTCCCTCTCCGCACCCCAGGCAGCCCAGCCAGAAACCTGTCGGACAGGCTCAGAGGGAAGGAGAACCAGCTAGACTCCGTCCTCAGCACCTCCCACCACAGAAAGACTGAATGGGCTGGAAGTACTGAAAACCACCTGGGGTGGTGCTCAGACCCACCTGTCCACAGAAACAAGCCTGTCACAGAAGGGCAAATCTTGTGGGACTTCACTCCCCTGGGACCCCTAGAGGAGCCCCATTCCCAGTGGCGGAGAGCAGGAGGGGTGCCAGGGGCTGGAGGTGTGTTCACGGGGTCAGAGACTCGGTCTGGGGACATGAGAAAGTCCCGGTGACAGAGGGTGGTGGCTGCACAATAGTGGGAGTGTGCTAACGGCCACTGAGCTGTCTGTTCCCTCATGGATGGTTCAGAGGTCAAGTTCTTTGTCAGGTATATTTTAGCACAATTTTATGAGTTGGGGCGGTCAGTGCAGCGCCTTGGCATCCGTGTCTGGGGCTGGAGGGACAGCACACACACCGGGCATGGGGGCAGCTCACAGCTCGCAGCCCTGAGCAGTCAGCAGCCCAGCTGCCCGGCCTGGAGGTGGCTCTGAGGAATGTCATCGAGCCTCTAAAAACAGACACCCTCCTGAACCTTTGCCGCTCTGGCCGCTCGCTTACTCCCTCTGTGAGCAGCGCCTCCCTACGTATCCTGTTCGTGATTCAGCCCCTTTGGGTCACTGTGGACACTCTGCTGGACGCTCTGCTGGTGGGAAGGGAGGTGCAGATGGTCGACACCTACCTCTGTATGCCGGGACACCCCCACGGGCCCTGGCAGGTCCCACAATGCTCCGCTCTGGACCCAGTGAGCCCCACGGCTCTGTCCTGAAACGTGGCAGCTGCTGTGCGTCTGGGCTGAGGGGCTGTTAGAAAACTTCAGAGGGAAGAGCACAGAGACAGCGCGCTGTTCTCTCTGCAGAACAGCCTCCCCAAGAAAAATTCTCAAGCAGAGAAGAGCTCCTCACCTCCCGGTCACAGAAATCCGGGTCACGGTGTCTCCTGTGTGTCCAGGATAGGATTGCCAGCTGAAATGAGGGAGTCTGCCACCTCTGATGTGTACCCACACGGCCACCACGGAGTTAGTGGAAGTGTGCCCCGTGCTGGTGCCTGGCACGTGTACTTTCACAGGAAAGTGTCAGTATGTCTCTGGGTGTGTAACTTACATGCCATGAATCTGGGACATTGTCTTTTTATTGCTGCACTAGGGTCCCAAACTTTTGTTTTTTTTTTTTTTAATTTTTTTTAAAGTTTATTCATTTTTGAGAGACAGAGAGTGAGTGGGGGAGGGGCAGAGAGAGAGAGACACAGAATCTGAAGCAGGATCCAGGCTCTGGGCTGTCACCACAGAGCCCGACGTGGGGCTCGAACCCATGAACCTTGAGATCATGACCTGAGCCGAAGTCAGATGCTCAACCGACTGACCCCCCCAGGTGCCCTTGTTTTCTAGTTTTTTTTTTTAATGTTTTTATTTACTTTTGAGACAGAGAGAGACAAAGCATGAGCAGGGGAGGGGCAGAGAGAGGGAGACACAGAATCCCAAGCAGGCTCCAGGCTGTCAGCACAGAGCCCGACGTGGGGCTCAAACTCATGGAGTATGAGATTAATACCTGAGCTGAAGTCAGATGCTTAACCTAGTGAGCCACCCAGGTGCCCCTATTATACTTTAGATTTGACCCCTTATAAAATGTAAATAAACATGTCTTTATTTAAAAAAAATTTTATTTTTAACGTTTATTCATTTTTGAGAGTCAGACCATGAATGGGGACAGAGAGAGAGAGGGGGAGACACAGAATCCGAAGCAGTTCTGGGCTCCGAGCTGTCAGCACAGAGTCTGACGCGGGGCTTGAACTCACGAACCATGTGACCATGACTTGAGCCGCAGTCGGACACCCAGCTGAGCCCCCCAGGCGCCCCTGAAGTCCCAGAGTTGTCAGTGCTTTCATTTCTCAGCAGTAGAAATATTTTTGAATGTGACTGCGTTTGGAGATCCAGCCTTTAAAGAAGTGAGGGTAAAACGAGATCAGTCGGTAGCCCTGATCCCACATGACTGGTGTCCTAATAAGAAGAGGTCAGGACGCACAGAGGAAGCACGTGAGGACGCGGGCAGGAGACGGTGTCCACGCACCCAGGAGAATGGTGCATTGGGAACCAGCCCTCGGACCTGCAGGCTCCAAGACTACGTGAGCACGGGTGCTGTCTAGCGGCCGGGCTGTGGTTCTTTGTCACAGAGGCCTGCTCCGTCGGCACAAAAACGGGGTTCTAGCACAGAAGGGAGGACAGGAGAAGGAAGGCTGGGGACAAGCGACAGTGTGTGCCTGTCCCAGCCTGGTACCCTCCCACCCTTCCTGAGACTGTCTGTTCGTCCGTCTGTCTGGTGGAGCAGGTGGAGGCAGGATCCCCGGTTTCTTGGCTTCCTGGGGACGGGGTGCTTCCTGCACCTCCCCTCCCGCAGCGTCCCTGAGCGTTTTGTAAGATTAGGTTGTATCACAGTTTTTGTTCTTTAAAATGTGCATTTAATCTTGTTACAAAATAAAACTTGCTTACAAGGAACACTCCCTCAAAATGATCTCTGAAAACAAATCGTGAGTTTCTCCGATGCCCAGAGCCCACAGAACAGCTGCATTCCACGTCTGTGCTGGGAGAACTGGAAACGCCAGCTCAGGCTATAATTGCAGGGCTCCCTGCTCAGTGGACCTGCCCTCTTCCAAAACCTGTTTTTCTTCTGCAGAGGACGTCACTGAAGGGTCTGGGGTGACTTCCTGCGGGGCACTCACAACCTGCCCTCGGAGGAAATCGCATGTGAGGCACCTGAGCCTGGGAGGCTGGGACGGGAACAAGAGGCCCGGGGTTTGCTGAGCACAGTCCGCACGCCAGGCAATGACTGAGCCCCTTCCGGCTCCTGCTGGGGAGAAGGAGACATGTCCAAGAGGATGAGCCTGGCCGGGGTCACACCCCCAGAAACTGAGCAGGGGACCTGCATGGCCTGGGGGACTGCATTCTCACCCATGACAGTCTCGAGAGGGTGACATTCCCCAGAGAGAAAGGCTCTTGTCAAGTGGCCCCGCGGCCTGGTGCACCTGGGCTGTCCCAAGGCAATGATTTCACTCACACTCCTGGGCTGGACCCCCCCTGCGGGGACTGGAGGAATGTGTAGTGTCTGACGACGGTAACCTTGGGACAGGGCCCCACACTCGCTCCAGGAAGGTGGCCGCTCAGACTCAGAGTTGTGGGCATTTCATGGGGTCACTGGAGACCCCATAGCACCCCACCTCACTAATAATATCTGCACATGTCCCTTCTGGCTTCATGGGGACGGCAGGAGTGAGAGCCTCAGGATCCTCCAGGTGGCTGGCGGTGCACTGACCTCCGAGCAGGCCACAGTGGGCTGGTGGGGGGCCAAGGCCACAGGGCCAGTTCTGCCCCCTGTGGGGAGGGCATTACTGCTTTACTGGTTACACACAGTATTATGGAAACTTTCAGAACGGAAAACCGCCCCGTGTACCCAGTGCCCAGCTTCCTGGTTCGGCCATGGCTCCTTCGCCCATCTTTTTTCTCTCTTCTGGAATGAATCTAATGCCAACTCCAAACCTCATATTATTTTACCCGTCAATACTCTTCTTTAGTCAAATAGAAAACATATCTGGACTTAGTACTTTAATTCAAAGGGATGGGGCTACTGCCATAGTGAGGTCTGGAAGCTTCTCTGGAGCTAGGCCATGGAAGGCTTGCTTCACGGGGCACAGTAAGGTAGGTGAGACAGCGGGCTGGTGGCCCGCAGGCTCAGCAGTGGGAGCCGACCTGCCCTGCGAGGCGAAAACAGTCCAGCTCATTACTGCTGGAGCAAAGGAGGGGTGTAGGGGGCAGAGTCTGGCTGGTCCCGGATAAGCAGGGGACCCCGAGTCTCACCTGCACCCCAGGAGAGGGCTCCCCGTGGGGATCTCTTTAGCAGGATACACAGGGGGCGTGTTAACCTCCACTGTTTCCTAGGGCTCAGCTGTGTCAGCCCCCAGTAATACACACACACACACACGCGCGCGCACACACACACACACCACCTCACTACCGGGACACACCAGCGTCACTAATGTTCCCTTGTCCATCTGCCTCCCAGTCCTCGCCCAGTCTCGCCCCCCGCCCCCACCCCCGCCACCGCAGGGTCTTCCCGGGTGTGGCCATGTTGCATCTGGTGGTCACGTCTCTCCAGCTCTTTTCCACTGAATCAGTCAACCCCCGCAGCCCTCGCTGAATGTGGGGTCACGCTGTGGTACAGGCCCCGGCTGGGGACCAGCACCCACATCCGGGGCTCGGCAGAAATGCAGCCTCGGGCTCCCACGGCCGCTCTCTGGGTCAGGGTCCCCGTCTGGGCAGTGTCGCCGGGGTGTCCACCCACCTCCACTGCTGAGGCTCGGCCTGCACAGAAACTTGGGGACGTGGCAGGGGGCCGTGGTGGTACCTGGCGAGTGACAGCCTGCGCGGTCTCCAGGGAGGACGGCTCAGCGCTCTGGCTGCCAGCTCTGAGGGAAGGGTTCTGGCAGGGAGGGTGCCCAGGGAACTCAGCCCTGGGCATGTGGACGGAGGTACTTGGAGGGCACAGTGCGCACTACCTCCTGTTCCCAAGGGGAGGCTCAGGCAGACCCTGGGCCGGCAGCCCTCTGCTTCCTGCCCTCTGACCGCTGCCGTCCTGGCCACCTGGGCCTCCTCATCCTCTTCCCTCCCCTACTTCCTGGGCTGGCCGCTCTTACCTCGCTTGCCCCCACACAGGATGCCCGTCCTCCCGTGTCATCTGGCCCAATACACCTGCCAGAGGTACCGCCATCACGCTCAAGCCCAAGTGCACGTGTCCTGTGGCCTGGGTTTCCTGCGGGGGCATCAGAGCCAAGGCCATGCTGCTCTTCAGGCAGTTGTGACAAAGCGTGTGGCAGGGAGTGAGGCCGGATCCTGACCCCCATCAAGAGAGGAGGGGAACCTGCAGGCAAGGAGACAGGTGTGTCCCGGGACTGCTGGGTGGGATGGAAGCGGGGGTGCTGAGTGCCAGAGAAGTGGGGGCAGGAGCATCAGCTTGCTAGTAGGCCCGGCGACAGGAAGCAGGAAACGGGGTTTAGCCCCAGAGAAGAGTTGGAAGGGTGGGTGGGGGGGCTTCAGGGAGTCTTTCCCTTTGGCTGGTAGCAGCCATCCAGGTGGGGAGAGAAACCCGCCAAAGGAAGATGAGCAGGTGCGCAAGGCGTGGGCCAGGGGAGACCCCATGTTGGTGTGAAGATAAGTCACCCCGTCTGCCGACTTGAATGTCACACAAGAAAGTACCCTTGTTGAGAGTGTCCCGAGGAGGTCAGAGCAGGGACCGGGGGTGGGGGGGGCTTACAAAGGGCACTGCACTAAGCTGTGGCACCAGGACGCTGGCAGAACTGGCCTTTGCGGTTAGGTCCAGGGGACCCTAAATTCCCTACAGCCCCCCAGGGTCCGCAGAAGCCTGACGATGGCTGGCGGCAGGGGGTCAGGGGGGGGGGTCCTGCGGGCTCCCCTGCAGGCTCTCTTCTTAGCCCTGGACGGATCAGCTCCGAGCCGTGTCGGCTGCCTGCAGGTCCAGTAAAGCTCGGGTAGACGTGTGGGGGGCGCAGCCACGTCTCTACGTGGCCCACAGGCACTTCTCACGAGAAAGTACACACGTGCCCCAGAAAGGCATTTCCTCGGACAGGGCTGGTCACAGGTGGACTGGGCTCTGGGGCTCAGAGAAAGCGTCTTCCTGCTTGGGTTCATTGTTTCAAAAAGGACCCTTGGGGTGAGGAGGGCTGAGGCTACGAAGTGCCTTAAATCCAAAATTCAAAGAACCTTAAATACCCACTTTCTCACCACATTTATAAACCAAAATTCACAACATAGTTCTGGCAAATTTTCTGTGGTCTCCCTGATTTGACAAGGTTTTCACGCCCCAGTGTTGAAATCTCAGGAGAGTAATGGTGCTGGCTCCCAGGGCTGCCCCTGCAGGGCTCAGGGCGTCAGGGCCCCAGGACTGCTCAGGGTGTGCCTTGATGCCTTTAGTTTTGCTGGTGACTCCCCTCCCCCTCGCCCTGAGGAATAAGATTGCAGACAGCACCTGGCCTTCACTCACACGCCCAAGATTCTGAACACGTTATTGGAGGGGTGGCTGAATAGGGAACCCCCCCCCGTTCTGCCCCCTGTGGGGGCGCCCCCTGAGCTGTGAACCCCCAGTCACCCCAGATGACCATCCTGCAGGGTGGTGCACAGCCAGCCAGTTCCCGTGACCATGTGACCCCTGGCAGGGTGGGGGCTTTCCCAGGCAGTCAGGGCAGGACTGGAACCCGGGACCCCCTCCCCAGCCGGGTTTGGGGAGGCAGGAAGGAACAGGGCAGGTCCCCAGGTGGGTGCAGGGATTATACGCTGTTCTCAGGTCTGAAGTGAAGACTGAAAAAAACAAGTGAAAAGTAAGACTTGCTCTTTTCCGGCACAAGGAAAATTAAAATAGGGCTCATAGGTCAGAGCTCTGACCTTCGGATCGGCCAGGCACTGAAGTTTGAAGGTATCTCGGGAGAACCTCAACTCTATCTCCCACCTTTGCTCAAAGCCCGGGAGGCCCGAACGGAGTGACCGACCGGGAAATACCGCCCGCCCACGCACCCAGCCAGCCAGCCAGGCGGGGGGGGGGGGGGGGGGGGCCGGGACGCACACCTTGCGCTCCAGACCGCCCCCCGTGGCCCCCTGATCCCGACCCCAGCCTCCCATCCCGCACCCCTCCCTCCGGGCTTAACACCTCCCACGCTCCCAGCTCCAGCAGCTCCGGACACCGCCCTCCGCGGGGGCCGCGGGAGCAGGTGCAGCCCCGCCCCTCTCCCTCCCGCTGCTCATCCCTCGGGCCCCGCCCCCCGCCCCGCCTCCCGCGTCCGCGGCCCGGCGGAAGGACACGCGCTCCGGTCCAGGGAGGGAGACTCGTACCCCTCGGCGTGCGCCCCGCGGTCCCCGCGCCCCCGGGCGCCCCCTCCCCGCCCTCCCGGCATGGAGCCTGCGGGGCGCCCCCGGGACCGGGTCCCCAGGTGGGCGCGTGGGGGCCGGGGCGCGCCTCGGCCAGCCTGGGGTGTGGGGTGCGGGATGGGGACCTGGGTTGTGGGGTGCGAGTGGGTGGGGAGCGGCGGGGAGGGCCGGGGCGCGCCGCCCCCCGCCCGCGGGTCGGTCGCGGTTCCCGTCGCGTCGCCGCCCCCACGCGCGCACGCGGCCTCGTCCCCGCGGGGACCCAGTGCGCGCGCGAAACTTTATTTAGGGCTTACAGGTTCCTTTTCTTCTCGTTGCAGGATCGATCCGTACGGGTTTGAAAGGCCCGAAGACTTTGATTATGCAGCTTATGAGGAGTTTTTTTCCGCCTACCTGGTGATACTCACTAGAAGAGCGATGAAATGGTCCAAACTTTTGAAGGGGGGCGGAGGTGTCCAGAAGAGCGGTACAGGTGGGTCTGAGGCCGCGGACCGGCCAGAGCTGGTTCTGAGGGGCGGGGTCTCCGTCCCTCCCCGCCTCTCCCCCCCTCCTTGCCTCAGCGCGGAAGCCCCTGCCCGGTGGCCTGCCCAGCCCAGCTCTCTCTGGGCCTGGCGCCTCCTCCAGGCCTGCCCTCCCTGGCGCTCTCCCTCCTGCGGGTCTGGGAGGGCAGGCTTCCACACCGCCACAGAAGCCAGCCCCTGCCCTGTCCCGCCTGTGTTGACCTCTGGCTGCTCGTCTGGTTTCTGGTGTGGTTTGCTTTCCTCTGGGAATCACATTCCCCTCCCTGCCCCAGCGTTGGCCTCTACACTTGCTTCAACGTTTGTTGAATGAATGGAGTGTTTTCCCCAGGCCGCAGATAAGGAGAAGGTGGGGACCTGCCCGAATGTGGTGAGGCCCTTGGGAGGTGTATGCTTCCGGGACTCAAGATAAGGGTAGGGCTTTCTGAGATACGGCTTTGGTGACCAAGAACGGTGAGGGCAGAGGTCAGCGGCAGGGACAGAGCTGTGTGACCGGTAGAGGGGACGTAATGAGAGCGTTCTGGTCTTGGGCCCAGGGCTCCATCACATGACTGGGCAGAGAGAGGCCAGCTGTAAGAGTTTTTTGTTTTTTTTTAATTCACTTTTGAGAGAGAGAGAGAGACAGAGAGCTCGAGTTCAGGTGGGGTAAAGAGTCAGAAGGAGAGAGAGAATCCCAAGCGTGCTGATGTGGGGCTGCATCCCACAATCCTGGGATCGCGACCTGAGCCGAAATTAAATGTTGGGTGGACGCTCGACTGACTGAGCCACCCAGGGGCTCCAGTAAAAGGGTTTTTAAGCAAGAGGGTGTGACAAGGTCAAGTTTTGCTTTCAAAGGGGTTGGTGAACTAAGGCCCAGAGCGGCCCCAGTACATAGTGCAGTTGCACAGGGTTGGTGGGGACAGGTTGATCTTGGGGGTGGGGCGCTCAGGGAGGAGGGAGAGAGGCTCTTTCTCAACTCTGGGCCCCACCACCCACCTGCCTCTCCCTTGACCAGGGGCCCTCCTCAGGGCTGTTACTGCTGGGGGAGTGTTCAGGAGCGACTCAGGTGAACTAGCAGTTCACACAGTCCAAAGGGCCAGGAGGGGCCTCAGGCTGGTCCCCTGTTGCCAGGCAGACCTTGGATGCTGCCAGCGCCCTGTGCGCTCCCTGCAGGGATCATCCCCCAGCGCCCATCCCTGCGTCGCCTCTGTTTCCATTGGCATGTCTGCCTTTATTCTCCTTTCTGTTTATTCTTAAGAGTTGATTGGTCTTTTGTTTTTAAAAAATACAAGTGTATAAAAGTAAAGCTAATTTGGATCCATAGTGAAAATCTGCATCACGTGAAGTACCAGGGGCTCTCCTCCTGGCCCAGCTGTTGGGTCAGGCAGAGGCCATTGCTGACAGCACCATGCGTCTCCCACGCACGTGTGCAAATGTGGCGGCTGGCCCCGCAGGCCGGGAGTTGGCGGGAACGCGGGAGAAGCCTCCCGTGGCTGACCCTGGACCCGGAGGCTGGTAGCACGCAGTCACTGAGACGTGCCTGCGCCTCAGTGGCCCTGTCTGTGGTGTTACCATCTGGTTCTAGCCTTTCCCTGTCCTTCCCTTTGGAGGACCCTCGGCATCTCTGTCCTAAGCCGCATGTGGCGCCAAGTGTCTCTTTTCCAGCATCTGTTCTGTTCAGTGTGCAGAACCTTCCAGATGCTCGCCCTTCCTGTCTTTTCCAGTTGTCTTCCCTGGTTCAAAGGTCTTATCTGGTTTCTGCTCCTACTTTCTTTGAGCACTGGTGTCTGTGAGCTCTAAGAATTTCAGTTTGGTTTACTGAAAGAATTCTCTTTTTGTTTTAACATTTCCTTGACTTACATAACAGACTGTGACTGCGGTAAAGAGAGGGGCAAAACAGGTTTGGAAGCCAGAGTGTCAGCTTTGCGATGAGCCTCGGGCCTGGGGGAGGGCGGCCTGGTGTTCCCTCAGGAAACAGAAGCACAGGTCAGTCTGCAAGAGGTGTGTGGTTCATAGGGTTCAGCGGCCCCGGGTGTCGTGGCTGGTGCTGGTGTGGTTTTGGGGCAGGACGGTCGGGGAGCCTGTCAGCACCTGTGCGGCTCTGTGGGAGTGGCTGTGTGGCACAGACAGGAGTGGACGAGTTATTCCAGAAATGAGAGTCCAGTTCTGTAGTCACACTCAGCTGACTGTCCTGCAGGGACCATGACATCCCAGGGGGGAAGGGCCTTGGTGGGCATCGTTCTGTGACCTCAGTGACCGGGTCTTGTTGCTTCGTTGTCCTGTGTAGTTTTGTTTTGGGGGACTTTTGTCTGGATGCCTGCCTTCCTGTCACCAATAACACGGTCACCTCCGAATCTTGGCATCAGCATGTCTCTAGGTGGTCACCAGAACTCACTGGCCCGATTCTGCCACATGTGGACACAACCAGTGTTTCCTCTTTGTTTTCTTTTTTGTCCATAGCAAATACCCACCAGGAGCATGTGAGACAGGTCGATCCTTCTCCCGTGGCCTAGAAAAACGAATTCAGTCCTGCCCTGGCCCAGCCATTGCTCCAGCTCACGTCCCGTCTGAGGGCGGATGCTGCACTGCCTTCTGCAGGGTCTCAGCTCTTTCCTAGTAGCTGCAAATGTCAGCAGCATCTAAGTTAGAATTAAGTTGCAAACACCTCTTTCCAAAGGCAAATACCAATAAATACAGGGATTTGCTTAACTTTGTTGGGACAGACAGTTGGAAGTGATTTGTCTGGGGTCCACCTTGTTTAAAGAGATGCCCTCCTCATCTTCCCAAGGTCAGGAATGCTGCCGGACAAGTCCTGCCCTGAGGAAGGGGTCAGTGGCAACAGCCTTTGTCCCTGGAAGCTGTTGACACAGCTCAGCCTCCTCGGCCACCTGGATCTTAGGCCGGGGCCCCGTGCTTCACCCCCGTCTGACAAGGAAACTGAGGCCTCCTCCAGGCGGGGCCTGCGGGTCCCAGTAGAACCCAGTGTCCGACTCCAGTGAGGCGTTTAAGCATCTTACAGGTGCCTTTTTTTTCTACTTACAAATTTATTTTGTAGTGAAATACGCTCTTACTAGTTATACTTCTGTGAGTTCATGGGGAGGTTCGTGTCCCCTCAAGACTGAAACCAGCCCACGTCCTTAAACACTTGCTCCTGCTGCCCCTGTGGGCCCCGTGCGCCGCCTGGGCGCTGGGGCTTCTGAGAGTGTCCCGCCAGCGGGCCCCACGGCCCCAGGCCTGTGAGGCCGGCTCCCCCTGTGCCCTGATCTGGGGGATCCCGTCCTTCTTGCCTTCTTGCTGAGGAACACCTCGCTCTCCCGGGACCACGTTCGACAGCTGCAGGACCTTTGAGCCGATGGTATAAACAGCCGTGCAAGCACCTGTGAGCACTGAGGCTTTCCTGAAGCAGGGTTGTGGGCTTGGAGCCGAGAGTGGGTCTCACCCCCCCACCCCCGTGGCCGAGCTCTGCCCACGGTGACCCGGTTCCCTCGTGCCCTGCTGTGAGCCTTCCTCGGAAAGACTGTTTTGCCCCTTCTGCCCGCAAGACTTTCCTTTGCAACACTGTTGAAACGCAGTCAGCTCTGCTCCTGTGGTTATTTCTGGAGTTTCCTTATGCTCCGCTGCCTGCGAGTGGGGCGTGAGGTCGGAGGTGAGCCCCCCACTCGGCGGCTCCTCTGGTCCCCCTGGGGATTGTTGTGGTTCCAGGCGTCAGTTGTGCTGGAGGCAGCCTGGGGTCTGCGTGTCCCCCCTTTGCACGTCTTCAAGTTAGGCATCCCCGGCCGCGGACTGGCCCCTGGGGGTGGCCGCAGCATCTGCCTGGCTCCCTGCGGCCGGAGACCCCCGCCCAGCTCCGGCGGAAAGCGCGGCAGGCTGGAGGCAAGGCGGCCCCAGTGGCTAGTGTCCTCGGTTCACGTGACCTCACCAGCGTGGGGACGCCCCAGAGGGTCTCTACTCCCTGTGGCTTCCGCCCCTCATCCCGCACACACCTGCTGGGCCTTTCCTGCCCACATGCGCCCTCTGGAAGCTTCGGCTGAGGCCGCATCCGTGGTGGGTTAGTGCAGAGTACGAGTTAGCGGAGCTTTATCAGTGCTTTCCGTGGCGGCTCTTCCTACCGCGGTTTTCTGTGATATGCAGCTGGCGCCACAGATGCTTTTCTCCTTGTAGCAGATCGTGGACTTTCTTTGATTGTACGGCCTTTTGTTTTTTCTTATAATGCATTTTTTTAATGTTTATTTTTTGAGACAGAGACAGAGCATGAGCAGAGGAGGGTAGAGAGAGAGAGGGAGGGAGACACAGAATCCAAAGTAGGCTCCAGGCTCAGAGCTGTCGGCACAGAGCCCGATGCGGGGCTCGAACTCATGAGCTGTGAGATCATGATCTGAGCTTAAGTCGGATGCTCAACCAACTGAGCCACCCAGGCACCCCTAATGCATTTCTTTTTTTAAAAATGGTATTGTGGGGCGCCTGGGGGGCTCCATTGGTTAAGCGTCCGACTTCAGCTCAGGTCGTGATCTCCTGGTTTGTGAGTTCAAGCCCCGCGTCGGGCTCTGTGCCGAGAGCTCGGAGCCTGGAGCCTACTTTGGATTCTGTGTCTCCCTCTTTCTCTGCCCCTCCTCCGCTCTTGCTCTGTCTCTGTCTCAAAAATAAAATAAACATTAAAAAAGAAAATAAAAATGGTATTTGTAATGTAATATGGAAGGAAAATAATAAAGTTTTGAGTATTTCCTTCGATGAACGGTTTTGAGGGTTAAACTGAGGTCATTAAAAGCATGGTGTTGCACCCCTGGCTTCCCATAATTCACTTGAACATCGTCTCACAAATCTTTCCCGTTTACCTGGGAAACGAGCGAGCAAGTTGTTACCTGAGGTAGCTTGTGGTTCTTGGCTTCTTTTCCTACGTGTTTCTATGGTTGCTAGACAATCGATGATTCCTTTCTCATGTATTTATTTTCAGTAAAATATCCCTCCCAAAGGAAGTAGCTCTCCACTGACACAAGTGCAGAACAGGACACAAACACCGGCCGCTGAGTCCCCCGCCAGGGGGTCACACAGGCTCCCAGCCTGGGACCCTGCAGTCCCTTGTCACCTCTAGGGCTGGACCATGCACCTGCGCCTCTGTCCGTGCCCACAGCTGTCCCTCTGGCCCTCGCTTCTGCTTCATGCCTCGTGTCCCCTCACTTGGTGCAGCTTCTGTGCCTCCGGCCTTCCGGGCATCTCCTGTGTGTAGAGCTTGTGGGGCCGCCTTGGGCTGCAGTGACTGATCCTGGCCCCAGGGGCCTGGCCCACTGCCTCCCGCACGGTGTGCTGACGGTGAGGGAGGACGGGGGGCTGCCCCGTGCAGGAGAACGGTCTGTAAGGAGTGCACGCAGCCATCTGGGTGGGCATGTGCAAAGTTCTGCGTCTTCTCATGTTTGACATGGGAGAAGCCAGGCAAAAGCATTGAGGTCGTGCCCTTTGCTCTCAGGCTCTGCCAGGCTCTGACCCCAGGCCACGCTGGTCTGTCCCTGACTGCAGCCCCTGCTTTCCATTTCAGTGAAGCGCTATATCCGGAAAGGTGTCCCCCTGGAGCACCGGGCCCACGTCTGGATGGGGGTGAGCGGAGCCCAGGCCCGGATGGACCAGAACCCCGGCTATTACCACCGGCTACTGCAGGGAGAGTGCAGCGGCAGGCTGGAGGAGGCCATCCGGACAGGTGAGTTGCGGGCGGGCGCGGGGGGCACGCAGCCCCCCAGGAGGGAAGTTGCACTGTTACAGATTGCCCACTGCTTTTAATTTGGAATTTTATTTTTCTTATGGGAAAATCAAACCTTGAACATTCGTGAGGGGAGAACAGTGTTTTTCACTGATTCGGCAAACACTAGACGCCAGCCAGCTGGGAAGGTCAGGGGCAAGGGCAGGGGCAAGGGCAGGGCCGGTTTCTGCAAGAAGACCTTGCTGCAGGCTCTGAGCCGGCAGTCGTGACCGGAAGGTAATCGCTGGGAGGGCTTTGTGCTGATGGCAGCGCCCTGGGACTTAGGGACACACGCGGGGATGTGTGGCTGGTGTCGAGCTCTGGGTGCCGACGGTGCCCCAGGCACTCTCAGTGACCACACAGGCTCACGAGCTCTTAGATGTTCCAAGTGCTCACAACAAACGTTTAACCCTTATAAACTGAATAATTTAGATTCTTAGGAAGTGTGACTGACCGTCTGATTTTGCTTTTGAGAAATACACCCTTAAATATAAAATAATTAAAGCCCAATTAATTGAGTGTGCTGAGAGGTGGGACTCCCTGTTGGCGGTGAGACTGGGGAGTGTCCCCAGCCCGGGGAGGGGGTCCCTTGCGCAGAGGCCACGCGTGTCAAGGAAAACAGAGTGTTGCTGTTGGTTTGAAAAATGAACTGAAAGGCTCTGTTTTAGTGCCGGTATTTTTGGATAAAAATGTCTTATTGTGGTAAAACACGCATAATAGAATTTACTGTTCCACCTTCCCAAACCGAAACCCCGTCCCCATGGAGTGTCAGCCTCTCCCCAGCCCCCGGCCCACCATCCTGTCGTGTCTGGCTCGCTTACCCTGGTGAGGGGCCCTGGAGGCACAACCACATGGCAACAGGCGTCAGAATGCTTCCTTTTCAGGGCCGGGTCCTGTTGGCTGTGAGGACAGACCCTGTTTTGTTGGTCTGTTCTGTTCTCCGCTGATGGGCGCTGGGGTCGCTGCCTCTCCTTTTGTGGGTTTGCTGTTACGAGCATGGCTACACGGAGATTTCTCTGAGTCCCTGCTTTCCAGTCTCTTGGCGTGTGCCCAGCAGCGGACCTGCTGGACCATCGTCGTTCTGTCTGTTTTCTTGAGGGGTCTGGAGAAATTGCTCTGCAGGGACAGCGCAGTGGAGTATTCATAGGGTGCATGCGCAGACTGGACGTCCCTGTCCCACCCACCTCTGAGGTGGGAAGGAGGGGCTGTCCCAGGGAAAAATTTCAAAACATCTCCTAATCAAGGGTAAGAATGAGAATGGGCTTGGGACTGGTCACTCAGAGTCTGAATTAGTAAAAAAAACAAACAAGAAAACCAAAACCAAAACACCGCTAAACTCCTGGTGGATTCTAAGTTTTTGGGATATTTAGAATTCCAAGAAAAAAACATTTTTGTAAACAAACACACAATGGCAAATAACGTCCTTTGAGGCAAATATACTTCCTGTTCTGCTTAGGTCAGTTCTTTTATAAGCAGAGGTGCGGCTCGGAGACCAGAGGGAGGCCCAGGAGCGCTGCCCGAAAGCTGTGTGGGGGCCGAGGGGCCTGCACAGCGGGTCCGTTCCAGTCATCAGCCATAGCCCAGCGGCAGACACACCACTAATCTAATCCAAGTGGGGTCACTAGGTCAGAAAAAAGAAGTACTTGTGTCATGCACCCACACCTCCCCCCTTCTGCCCGTGTGTGGGCTAGCTCACAGAATCAGGGTCAGGTCCGCGGGAGGTTCCCACAGCGCCGGTGAGGAGGACGCAGGTTCTGATGAGCAGACAGTTCATTCACTTCTCAGTGTCCGGTTTTGCCGTTTGTCTCTGAGGGATTCTCGGGGTGTTCTGCCTTTCCACAACTGGAAAGATTTTCCAGTTTTGTGTTGCCTGTGGTCCTAGAGTTAAACAACCCCCTGGCTGGGGTGGGGGGTGTTGGGAGGGGGTTGCAGACAGGCTGCATGGCGGGGGCTGTGAGGAGAGGCGGGATACCCTCCCTCTTCAGTCCTGACTCCCTTTGCTGTGGCCTCAACCGTGGACGTGGCAGGGGCTTGTCCACAAGGGCGACCAGGGTCGAAACCTTTGCTCACACCTGCCAGGTGGGATTCGGGGTACCCCCTGTGGTAGACATGAGGGTTACATCACAGGCCAGTCTTGGGTAATCCTGTGTTGTGAATTTCCCTGCAGATATGAACAGGACCTTCCCAGACAACGTGAAATTCCGGAAGAGCGCGGATCCCTGTTTACAAAAGACCCTGTACAACGTGCTGGTGGCCTATGGGCGCCACAACCAAGGTGTGGGGTACTGCCAGGTGAGCCCCCAAGGGAAGGTGACGGCGGCCAGCAAGGATGCACTAACCCTGTTCACGGGCTCCCTAGTCATGGTGCCTGTGACTTTGACACATTCCCCAGGTGGAAAAGTGGTGAAACATATGCTTAATGACTTACTTTGATGTCAGAAGGGGAGGGCTGGGAAGGAAGGAGGTCACTTAAGTGGCCTCAGGGCTGTAGGTACTGAATGAGTGACTAGCACCTGCTGGGCTCAGTGCAGGGCGTGTGTGGGGCGCTCCTCCCATGCTATTTCTGGGAGTCAGATCTTCCCCTGCGATGAAGGGGACAGCCTGCATCCTCACCTGCCAGTTCCTGTCACCTTGCGAGGACATGCACTGTCTGGGGTGTCGGGGAGGGAAAGACAAGGGCCCACGTGTGGAGCCACAGAAGTGCCATTGGCGAGCCTGCAGGGGACGCGGGACGTCCCGTGTGGGCCTGAGGGGCTGGAGGCCTGCCAGTGTGCTGGTTGCTTGGGTGCCTGGAGTTCTGCTTCCCACTTTGGTGCTCCTGCTTCTAGGGCTTCCCAAGGGTGCTGGGATCTGCGTGGGGACTTTGTAGCCCACCCTCTCAGGCGAGGCTCCAGGGGCTCGGCGGCTGGGTTGGGGGGCCATGGCTGCAGCGACGGGAGGGGCAGAGCATCTTGCAAAGACAGCAGCAAAGGCGCAGGCCAGACAGGCTGTTTTCTCAGTGCCCTGGAGCCTGCCCGCGGTGCTAGGGGAGGAAGTCAGGATGGGTAACTGGCCGTCCTGGACGAGGACCGGCCTGTGGGAGCCGGGGAGGCTGGGCAGCCAAGAAACCATCTTTATGTTATTCCACTCGCTGTTCTTGTAGGTTTTAAAAACAGCGTTAAAACAACCCGTACAACTTTAAGCGTGAGCGCGATGTGCAGCTCATGGTCTGTATCTGTGCACACGCGGCCGCGGGGACAAGGTCTGCAAGCTGAGTGTCAGGAATGGGAGTCTGTTCTCCGTGGTCGGAGGCAGGGTGTGGGCAGGCTGGTGCCCCCGCGGCTGAGGGGTGGTCTGTCCAGGCCCCGGCCGCTCGTGGTCTCTGGAGAGCCCTGGTGTGTGCCTGCCTCTTCACGTGGCCTCTCCCTGGGTGGCGTGCGTGACACTGGGTGACAGAGGCTGGATTTTCCCCCTGTTACTAGAGGAGGGCACATTTTAGAAAGCATTGGGAACAAAGAAGGAAGTGGAAGTCGTCTGCAGTGCAGTCACGCAGACGCTGGCCCGCTGTGGGTGAGCCCTGCACCTGCAGCTCGCAGGTGCCCTGAGCCTTCCTGGCGGTCTCCCTCATAGAAACTGTCTGCAGCCCTGAGCGTCCCGCCACGCTCTCGCGGTTTTACAAAATACACTGTTGGCTTGGCATCTGCTCCGATGCAGACTTGAGCACTCGTGTCTGTTGGAACACCTGCTTTAGAGGCTGGATGTAGGTGTCATCCGGGCTGAAGGAGGTGTGGTCTCGGGTGGGGGGGGGAGGCCTGTGGGGGTCTGAGTGGTGTGGTTGGGGTGGGCAAGGCCCGAGGGGGTTCTGAGTTGTGTGGTCGGGGGGTGGGGTTGTGAGGCCCGAGGCGGGGGGTCCGAGTGGTGTGGTCAGGGGGTTGGGGGGGATGAGGTCCAAGGGGGGTCTGAGTGGTGTGGTTGGGCGGGGGGTGGGGTGTGAGGCCCAAGGGGGGTCCGAGTGGTGTGGTCGGGGGTGGGGGGGGCTGAGGCCTGAGGGGGGTCTGAGTGGTGTGGTAGGGGGACCGAAGCCCCAGGAGGGTCTGAGTGTGGACTCCAGGGCCGTGACCCCGACAGCTTCTTCACACAGATTTGTGTTTCTGCCTTCTCGTGCTGTGTGTGTCACTTGGAGGGCAGATCTCGATCTTGCACCAGAAGGTCGTTCCGGAATTGCGTGGTTTTGGGGACAGCAAGGGACTAGCAATGCGTCATAGCCACCGAAGGTGGCTTGAGGTGGCTCAGGACCCGTTTTCTTGTTTCAGGGAATGAACTTCATAGCAGGCTACCTGGTCCTCATAACCAAGAGCGAAGAGAAATCCTTTTGGCTGTTAGACGCGCTCGTGGGAAGAATACTGCCTGGTGGGTTGAACACGCCTGTGACCGTTTGGGCCCTGGTTGCACTCTCTCTGTTCTGCAATTTAGCGTGAACTGTCTGTGTCGGGTGCTGGGCTTGGTCCCCAGGCTGCCCCGTTGTGTGGAGGCTCGCAGGGCCCAGAATCAGTGAGAGGTCCACTCGGCTTCCTGTAGAGTTCAGAACAGTCCTAAGAGTGAGTCGTTGTCAGCTGTAACTGTTATTGGGATGAGAATCATTCCTTCCAATTCATTGATTAATAAATAGCACCGGTTTTAGTAATGCAGTGTGGACACTGATCGCTTTGGGAAGAGAAGTGGCCAGAGCCGTCTTGGGTGGGAGAAGACCTGTGCCCTCCACAGCCACGACGGTGGTGACCAGACCCAGCCTCGTGCTTGGCCTGAGGTGGGCATAGCTACACAGGGCATGTGCGGCCCGGGGAGTTCTCATGACCACTGGACGGGTGAGCTCTGGTTCTCCCCTCCAGCATGCGTGCCCTCAAGTCGGGCTGGAACCGCCCTCACCACCCTGGAGAGCTGGCCCCAGCTCCGGGCACCCCACAGTGACCACAGCAGGAGTCGGCTGTGATTTCTGCCTGGGAGCATACAGCATGTTTCCGTGTCCCGAGTCTCGCCTCAGCACAGCAGTACCACACGGGCCCAACTACTGATCCACTTTACAGATGAGGACCCTCGAGCCTTAGATGCCGTGGCCGTCAGATGTTGGCACGTGCCTCACGAAAGAGTGAACCAGAGTGAATCAGAGTGGCACCATTACGGAATGGGGCCTCCTCACACTCCAGTGCCACTGTTCGCCATGGCACAGAGTAGACACGCCAGCAGCCCTCCTGGATAGGCCGCCTTCAAGGGGCAGACCATCCCCATGTGCGTGACATCTCACCATC
Source organism: Lynx canadensis (assembly GCF_007474595.2). Lineage (NCBI taxonomy): Eukaryota > Metazoa > Chordata > Mammalia > Carnivora > Felidae > Lynx > Lynx canadensis. The sequence continues at coordinate 82,249,402 of NC_044303.2, read as the reverse complement.
CCAGCTCTGCCTGGGGAGGCCTGAGCGGCAGGTGCAGGGAAATGGCGAGGAAGTGGCGGGGCGGGGGGTGGGTCAGGGGATCTTCCAGATGGAGCGATGGCTGAGCTGTATCTGGAGACTGAATCACGATGTGTATTTGTACTGTGACCAAGTCAGCTCCTTCCCACAAATACTCACTGAGACCTGTCACATCCCCGGGTTGCTCTGGGGCTTGGGAAGTTTCAGCGAATGAAGACACAGGTGGGAGGGGGCAGCAGCAGCCACGGCACAGCCTGAAATTGTCACAGAGGGGCTCTGGGCTGGCCCTGAAGGGCAGGTGACTGCACAGGCTTGTGTTAGCCCCTGAAATGTCCTTTCCCATCCTCGCGACGTCCCGTCGGACGACACTGCAATCAGGACTGAGAGGGCAGAGGCACTGCTGTGGGTCACTGGAAGCAGGCTGGCCTGGCACCAGCATCTTGCTCCCTAGTTTCTTTCCTCGTCACACAGAAGCAGGCGGCCCGGGAGGTGGCACGCTGGTCACACACGCTGAGCCGTGCCGGCCTCCCCACGGCACAGGCTTCCAGGACTGGTAAGTCAGAACAGAAGCAGTCAGAAAGACGAGCCGAGACGAAGGCTGGTTCTCTGGAAAAACCGACACAACAGACAGAGCCTGGCAGGACAGATACGTGGAAATGGAAAGGGTGCTGGAATTTGAAAATCTTCAGGGGTTTTTAAGAATCTCAAGAGAATACAAGTAAGACAAAGAGGCCAAGTGGAAAATTTTGAGAAAAATACTGCCTAACAAAGCTGATTTAGGAGAAAGTGGACTGTCTGAAATGGCAATACTGTCATCGAACCTTGAAGGTGTGGAGAATTTCTGTGTGCTTTACAAATCTTTCAGAAAACAGAAAAGGACACACTCATCCGCTCACGTTGTGGGGCTTGTGCCATGTGGCTGTCACACAGATCTCATGGAAGCACTCACATGCGCAAATCACACTTGTGGTGACATTAGCCGCTTGGACCTCGGTGGTTCTTTTATCTGAGGAGGGTTTATCTAGGGAACCAGGGAGGCCTGAGGGAATACTGGAGATTTAACGTCCTGTCCTGCCATTACAAGGAAACGGTATGGAGACCAGAGGCGAGAGCGCAGAAATCAATTGGTCTTCCGACCTATGAATCTGGGGGACTTGGGGCTTGAGGTATATCGATCAGTAGGGAAAGATGGCTGTTTGCAACATCCTCTGTGACACCTGTGTACATGGAAAACCCTATTCCTACTCCAGGTGGATTCAAGACACGTGAAAAACCGGAACTTTGACACTCAGAAAATGTGAGAACAGCCTCGTGATTGCTGAGGAGGGAGGTAGGTCTTGAACAAAATTCCAAAAATAGAAGAGACAAGATTGATAATTTTCATTACGTTAAAATTAAAAACTGACTTTGAGATAAGACCTTGCAAGGAAAGCAGAAAAGAGATGGTGTCTGTGATCACACAGCACATGCGTGAAGGGTCCCTACCGCTCTGGGTAGGAGCAGCTCAGTAGGAAATAATAGGAGGCCTGTGTGGCTGAGAGTTGGGAAGACCGGATGAGGTCTCCCACGAGCGAGAAGGTGCAGGGACACCTGTGACTAGGCCAGCAGAGCCGCCCCTGTTTCAGAACAGCTGACGTGGGAGGGAAGTCGTGTTCTGGAGCACCAGTACACGGTGTGTGCACGCCCTGAACTTGGCCTCCACATGCAGACCCCGCCCTTCCTCCACCCAGCCTGCCGGGCGGCCTCTCTCGGGTCAGGCCGCTGTCCTGAGCAGTCACCATTCGGACCAAGGCATCCAGGGAAAGGACGAGGGAACAGGCCTCCTGGGCCTGCAGAGACGCGGGTGAGGCCCCGGCTGACGGTGCCATCGGGCTTCAGGAACGGAGCCGGAGCGCCGTCTGGGATGTCGCATCGAGCAGAGCCCAGTGAATTAACACCCTGGCGTCCCGACAAGCTGGTGTGATCTGTTTCCCCTCTGAACACAGCTCAAGACAGAAGGTGGTCCAAGGGAGGACCAAGGCACCTTCCGTCGGGGAGACTCAGGGGCCCTGGGAAGCAGAGCAAAGGTGTGAACACCACTGGAGCTGCCGTGTGTCTCCCGTGTCCTCTTGATGACCTTGTCCTAGGGGGTCGCCCTACCTGCGGGCCGTATCTCACCGCCTGTACCCTGTGCCCGTGGGGTGTGCTTTTGCTTTTGGGGGGCTGGAGAGCATTGGTTTTGGAATTAGATGGCATCCCCTTGGATCCCAGCTCTGGCAGCAGTAAGATGGGCTGGTTCTAAATCTGTGCCCCAGCCTGGCTCAGCCCTCCAATGTGCTGACGTGGCCAGGGCGCTGTTTGCAGAAGGCTGCTGTCCCCGAGGCGAGGCCCCCGCCAGGCCTACTGAGGAGGCTCCTCGTCCTGTGCTTAGCTGAATGCTGGCCCGGAGGTGTGCTTCTGCTCAGACGGCCCAGAGGAGCGGGCCCCGGGCTCCGGGCTCCATCTGCCTTCGGCGTCAGGGCCGGACGCGGCCAGGAGGGTGAGGAGGTCAGGTCTCGGGGTTCCTGCCCTGGTGACCCCCAGGCCCCGGGGCAGTCAGGGTGTGAGCTGGTCGGGTCTATTTTTGGAAGGTGCTGTAAGCCTCTCTGGGGCCAGGAGTGAGGCCACCTTGTTGGGAGCTCAGCAAACCCTCTTAGCGCCTGAAAGCTTAACCCCGGCTGCCCCAGGGCGTCACTTGGAGAACTGGGTCGCTTGCAGGACACTCTGAACGGACTGCAGAGGCTCTTTGCTCCATCTCCTGGGGGGGCCAGGATGTTGCTCAATTTAAGAAGAGATGATAGATGTAAAATGAGGATATGAGCAGGAAAAACTTGTAAAATCCTTGGTGTTCTGTTTTTAAATTTTTTAACGTTTATTCATTTTTGAGAGACCACTTTAACAGCAAAAACTAAGCATTAAAGTCTATAATACGTGCCTTTAATGAGCAAAAAAGTTCTCTGGGAGGACACATGCATTCAGAGAAGACACACTACGGGCAGCGTCATGCTGTCTGTCCAAGTGCGTGGTCCCAGCCAGTGGGGACCGCCAGCTGCCAGCCGGTGCCCAGGCCTGTGGGCGGGAGGAGCGGAGCGGCCGTGAAGTCACCTTGGTGGGCTGTGCTTTCTGTGCTCCTATGGTCTGGGGCCCCCAGGCCACGAACTCGGTTAAGGCATTTCTCCAACTTAAGCTATCGGGTCTCATTGTGATGAACAGGACAGCCCAGGCCACTGGCTGCCTCTGTCCTCCTGCAGTCAGAGGGGTGGGGATGTCCAGCCCCTTCTAGAATGCCAGGAACTTGACCCTCCAGTGTGGAGAGAGGACGCGGGACTGATTCTGAGAGCAAGGGCCCCGTCCTGTGCAGGTCACTGTCAGCACTGTCCCCGCACCTGCTCCTGTGTCCTGCGGCCCCTGCTTAGCCAGATGGCGTGTCCATGCTGCTGGCCGGCCCTCAGCGAGGGCACCAGTGTGCTCACACTGACGAGCCTGTCCCCAGAGCTTTCTCATCTTCCCAGACCGAAGCTCCGCACCCCCAGCCCTGGGGCCCACGGTCCTACGTCCTGTCTGTGGGTGTGGTGGCTGCAGGGATCTCAGCCGCACTGGTCCAGCGTCTGGCTTTGGTCCGCACATCTCGTCCTGGGGGCTCACCCTTGCTTGTGGGGCTGAGGACAGTTCCGCCCGCGTACACGGCACACTTTTGTCCCTTTGTCCGAGTGGACACTTGCTTGTGTTCCCCCTCTCGGCGCCATGAGCGCAGCCGTGCAAACGCTTCCCGCCGGCGGATTCTCACCGGTGCACGGCGCGGCCTCGCTTTGGGAGCCGCCCTCTCCTCTGCTGGGAAGGGCGCTCAGCCACAGCCCTGCTCTCCTCGTGTGGCAGATTACTACAGCCCCGCCATGCTGGGCCTGAAGACAGACCAGGAGGTCCTGGGGGAGCTGGTGAGGACCAAGCTGCCAGCGGTGGCGGCCCTGATGGACAGGCACGGTGTCCTGTGGACCCTGGTCGTGTCACGCTGGTTCATCTGCCTGTTCGTGGACGTCCTGCCCGTGGAGGTGAGCGCGGCATGTGCCTCGTGGGGACTAGGGCCGTGTGAGCCCCCAGCCGGTGACGCGCCATTTCTGTTTGTCCGCAGACGGTGCTCCGAATCTGGGACTGTCTGTTCAGTGAAGGCTCGAAGATTCTCTTCCGGGTGGCCCTGACCCTGATCAAGCACCACCAGGCGTTTATTTTGGAAGCCAGCAGTGTGGCGGACACCTGCGAGCGGTTCAAGGAGATCACCCGAGGCAGCTTTGTGACCGAGTGCCACACCTTCATGCGGGTGAGTGTCGGGGCTCTGCTCCCGGTGCAGCGAGGCGTGCTGGCGTCCCCAGCCTGCCTGTCCCTGTGTCCCCTCTGGGCCTCGCCTCCCCCCTGCTGGGACCCCCATCGGGCTGGTCCAGGTTCACTGGGTCGGAATGCAGACCCATCTGACCCCTTCTCCTGTAGCCAGCGTCTTTGGTCCCAGATGGCTCTCCGTGGCCCCAGTGGGGTCGCATGTGTCTGTTGTGTGTCCTGCCCCAAAGGGCAGCTCCCCGATGCCAGGGCCTCCGTGCTGGGTCCTGGACCTCGTGCAGACTGTGTAGATGACTCTGGTGTGCTGAGCGAACGGAGCAGGAGCCGTACCGACAGGCCTTCTGCGGAGGCCGGGGGAGGCCGATTTCAGGTTCTGTTCGGCACCTGAACCAGCCATCAGTGCAGGCAGGTGGCCCGGTTGTTCCCCCCGACCTCCCGGGAGGTAGCAAGCCCCCGGCTCTGCCATCAGGGGACAATCGGGTGATCTTCTGACGGCAGATTGCCCTGGAATCAGGACGCTGGCCAGAATGCACCACTAGGGCTTTCTCCCACTGCGGGGACGTGGGAGCGCGGAGCGGGGTGGCTTTGGGAGCGGCCTGGGTAGAGGCGCAGAGAGGCCGGGGCCTCTGCCCTGAGGCACGGGGAACGAGGGGTCCTATTCTAGCCGGACTCTAGGCCACGGGATGACCAGTCGCCAGGGCCACACGCGCTCTCCGAGTGGCGGGCAGATGGGTGGACTGGCCATGCTCAGCAGCCTCAACAGAGGTGGTGACCGGCTGGGGACAGTCAGAAGCCTGCAGCTAACTCTTTGGAGCCCGTCCCACATGACACAACGCCTCATCCAGAGAGGGCAGAGGGCAGGGTCATCAGCCTGGGATTTGGACGAGGCCCCACCAGCCCTGTCTGGGCTCCGGCTGCTGGTGGCTCCTCCTGGGTGACACGGGGTTTTCTGTTCCCTGTTAGCGCATGGGCGGCTCGAGGTCTGGTGATGTGGCCGTCACCCCCGAGGGACCCAGTGCCCGCCCCTCCCCCACCCAGCAGCCACCAGTCTGCTTTCCATCCGGGTTTGCCTTGTCTGTACGTGTCAGGTACACCAGCAAGTCCGCATGTCGCTGTCTGGCTGCCTTCCCTCCGCGTGACGCTTTTGGCGCCGTCTGGTTCTGACTGGCATCGTGCACGCTGGTGGTCACACAGTAGGTGCTCAGTCAGTGCGAATGTTTCTAAAGCACCCCAGGAGGCCGAGTGGCTGCCGGTACCGTGAGCCACCCGAGGGAAGCACTGTGCGTCGTGGCCCTCTGACGGGAGCTGCTGGGGAGGTGGCCGGCGTGGGGACCTTCCCCAGCGATCTCTGCAAAGTGGAACATGGGTTTCTTCCCCGAAGCGCGGTACCTGCAGCCCATGTACCCTCTAGAGAGAGTCCCACACAAGAACATCTAGAATTTTCTGGAGAGTAAGCAGGGCTCACAGGACTTGACTGATTCCCCCTTCAGGACCGTAAACACTCTGCCCCGGCCTAGGTGCTGCATAACACGTACCTGTGGAAGAATTCCTCTAATTTCTTCAAAACAAAACAAAACCTTTTTACTGCCAGCCTCACATCTGGCCTGGTTTGTAAATCGTGAATTTCTCAGCAGTAACTGTAGAAGTGATCGTTAAATTATTAGTATGCAGGAGAGATGTGATCGCATGTACTCCCCCCCTCCCAACCCCCGGGGGACATCTTTCTTTGCGCGAAGCCCCTGTTCTCAGCAGACAACAGTCTGAGGCTCCACCGGCTTCCCACACTCCGGCCGCTCACCGAGGGCCCTGACTGGCCTCAGAGCTGCCACAGGACCCCTCAGCTACAGCTCGGGGCCGCAGGAGAAGGGGCCGTGCAAGCCCTTCCCTTGGGGCAGCAGCGGGGGTATGGGGGGGCCACTGAGCTGAACACCTGTTGCTGGTTTTTTAAACAAATTCCTTTTGTGTTCCAGAAAATATTTTCAGAGCCCGGGAGCTTGTCCATGGCCACCATCACCAGGCTTCGCGAGAGCTGCAGGGCCAGGCTGCTGGCGCAGGGCTGACCAGGACCCCTGTCCGCTGTCGCCCCCGAGGCTTCATTTCCAGAGCTGTTTCCTGCTGTTCGGTGCCAGAGTACTTGACATCTGTACACTTCGTTGTGAATGTTTTTCAAGACCGATTTAAAATTATGTCCTCCGTAACTCAGTTATGGGCTATGAAGTCATGGATTTCTAGAAATGTATTTTTACTTGAGATCTTAACCTATAAAATGTGAGATGTGCATATTTAATAAAGCACGTGAACACCTCCGAGTTTGTGATCGTCAGCTCACTGGCTGATTGAAAATGAAGACCAAACCCGCAAACTGTCACTAGTGTTAACGCCAAATCCCTTCCTTTCTGTGCCACGGCATCTACATGAGGTCTGTGCACACAGCACGTGATTTCTCTTTAGAAAGGTTAATTTTTAAAAACTGATTTTTGAAATTATTGTATTACATAAAGCGGACAGAGGTATGTAAGCTTTAAGAATGGCAGAGTCTGACTTGGGCCCATGAGTGCTCACGCAGCCACTGTCACGCTGGATCCCTGGAGGGAGAAGCCCCAGTGAGACCCCCCTCTTCCTAACCCTGACCCTGCCTCCCGGCCCTGACAGTGGGGCTGCTGCTGCCTACTGAGAAATCCCACTGCCTGGGCAGGCTGAGCCCTGCATGGGGCAGGTGGGGACCTAGAACAGTGTCACCTGTTGAACACCGTGGGCAGCGGCTGGTACCCCTCAAGGCGCCTGGGCGACTACTAGCCCAGCCGCAGAGGCGCCTCCCTTCCCCCCACGGTCCCAGAAGATGCCAGCCTGGGACCGAACTTCCCACACAGATGCTCTCATCAGGAGAAAGTGGTGGCATGGGCGGGTTGCCAGAGCTTGGGGAGTCCCCGAGGCTGCCCCCATGGGGCAGTCAAGTGCGGGGTCACTGGTGTGGGGGTGGCGGTTGCCCAGCAAGGCCAGACACACACCGGCCGTGGGGCCCCAAGCCGCGCTCCTTGGCCGGCAGCTCCAGGTGGGAGTGTCGGGGACACCCAGGCCCCAGGGCTCCCGGCAGGCAGGCTGGCTTCAGCCTCACCAGCAAGGTGCACAGATCCCCGAAAGGCACAGGTCTTTGCTTAAAATGCAAAGAGGACAATAAACCTGAGGCCCAGCTTGTGCTCTGAACGCTCTGAGCGCCCTGCTGGCTGCCTGTGCTTTGCAGTGGGGCCAAGGGGCTCCAGGTCGGTGCCCACAGGGGAGCCCCCACGGCCCTCCTCCCACTCGCGGGGGCTGTTCAGTCACCACTGAGGACCTGCCTCCAGACACAACTCCTGTCAGTCCTCCAAGTTACCACCCAGAAGACCTACCGCGACACCAGCTCTCTCAAACGCTGGGGGACAGACGCCTGCCGCCTACCGTGCGTCCCACTGAGACCTCTGGCGGGAGCTGACAGAAGCACAGAGTCCAGGCAGAGAAAGAAAGAGATGTTTTATTAGCATTTGTTACAGCAACGCGTGACGTGAAGGGTCGTCCGTGCACAGCCACCCGAGTGGCAAGCGGGTAGCGCAGAGCGTGACACCCAGTATTTACACGAGTGCAGAACAGGATCACCCCGAACCTCAAACAGAAGACTGAAAGTCACTTTACAAAAAGGTAAATAAAAATAACACCCATTTATCTATTTTAAAAAAGTGCCAGCTCTTGAGTGGCAGAGCGCGGAGAGGACAGAAGGGCCCGATGCCGCGGGGGCGCCGGTGCCCTAGTACCGAGCTGTGCGCCGCGGGGGCCGGGCCCGTCCTGGCTTCTAAAACTTCATTTAAGCGTTCCAGATTTTCACCTTTTGGAGTACTTCTGTTTCTAGATCTTCTGAAGCACAAGCCTAACAAGTAGCCAGCCCTCCTCAGCCCTAAGATCAGGGAGCACCCCACCTTGGCGAGGCTTCAACCTCAGTCAGGAACGAAGAAGCCAACAGCAGAATCTTAAAGAGCCAAGTAATAGTGGAGCCAGTGCCCATGTAGGGAAGCACTCCTCCCTCCCACCTGAAAGTTCTACTTTGGTAAATATTAACGTTTTAACCATTAGCAAAATATTTAACCCAGTTAGCAAAATTAACACCGTCATTTCAATACTCTTGTGCATAGTAAATGTTGCAAGATGAACTTCACATCGGATAAAGCAGATTTGAAAATCAGTTTGCAAGAAAGCGTGCCGCCCTCCACGCCAACCTAAGCTCAGGGGACGAGTGGAGGCCCAGAGGTGGCGGCCGGCCCGAGCTGTTGTGGCCCTGCTAGATCGTCTGGTAGCCCGCGTGACTCCTCTTCCTGCCGATGAGGTAGGCAATGAGGACGATGAGGACCAGCCCCGCCAGGGCGCCGCCCACGGCAATGGGGATCAGCATGCTGTTCTCATCCAGCTGGCACTCCTCCACTAGGAGACACGGGGCAGGGGGCCATGCTCGTGGCCACGGTCCCCACGAGACCTCACACGGGCTTTCCCCCCCTCCCCCCAGCCTGGCTCGGTTCTAATCAATTACTGCTTGGACACAGTCAGGACCTCCGGGCCCTCCGGACACAACACCCCACCTCCTGCCTTCATGGCTCAGGAGGACAGGCGCCATCCCATGAAACGACTACCTTTGAGCAAATGGCGCCTTGGGTTCGCATCTGTGAGCTGCTGGGTCTTCCAAAGGCAAGGTGATGCGGGAAAGGGAGTTTGCTCTAAAAATCTCTGAGACTGGGAAAGGGGACCCCCACCCCCATAAACTGTCCTTGCAACCCAGAAATGATTAAATATCCAAACAGAACTGCAGTCTGCAGACCCCGTGCAGTCTCCCCCAATGCTACTCACCAGACCCAAACTTGTCACCTTGCACCTGGAAAGCCTGGACCCACACTTTGAATATATTGACAGAAAAGGCCTCCGTGACCTCCACGCGCTCCTCGGCGTTACACTTGTATGAATTCCCGATGGTGGCCTGCAGTGCCCTCAGAGAGCTGTTGTCCGCCTGGAAGGTGGGGTCTGCAAAGGCACATTGAGAGTGAGTGCTCTGGGACTCCTGCACAGGCAGGTGAGATGTGGGGGCCTTACCTCTGGCGTCAGGGACAGTCATATTCAACTGGATTCCTTGCAGGAAAAACTGGCTAGTATTTGGGTCCTTAAAGAGAAGAAAATAATCCTTAACCACTTGCCAAACTCACATGTTTACCATCAAACCTAAAGGATCATCTGGTAGTAAATCTGACTCCTGCAGTTCTAGCTTCAGCAAGAGGCCGTGGAACACGCAGTCTGTAATAAAAGGCATCGCATAAATCCCGAGAACACAGATGCTGACTTGTCCTCCTAGACCTTTTTACACAATCAGACTCTGTTAAAATAGGGACTAAAGGAGCCATATTCTAAAAAATCAAACTTTTTCCAAACGTTGGCACTTTAGGAACGTTAATATAAACTTTATCAGGAGAAACCAGACTGTTAATCTGCAGCATCATAAACACTGGCAGAGGGCGTTTCTATGCTTCCCAGATGGGGACAAGAAGAGAGGACCCAGGACCCAGGATGTCGCCCCTGGAAGAAGGGGTGAGGGCAGTGCCCGAGGTGGAGGCTGGGCTGAGCACAGTGGGGCACGGACAGCGATGGTGGGCACGCCACAGGTGCCCCCTGACACCTGCTGCATAAAGCAAACCAACGGAGGTGTCCTTAACGAAAATGGGGGACTGAGGGTCCAAAGCACTGATGGAAGAGGCAGGTGGGGAAAACAGACTCCGTCGTCCTCACTGGGGCAAAGCTGTGGGTTCTGGCACCTTCACTGATTCTCCATGGGGCTGGGGCATAGTGTGCGGGAGCCGATGGCGGGAAGCCATGGCCAGATGCGGGCTGTGGCGCGAGGTGGCGCGGGCACGAACCCTCACCATTCCAAACTGGAAGAGCAAGGAGTGGATGCGGCTGCTCCGGAGATCCAGGGTCACCAGCTGGGCGCCACAGCTCCCCGTGGCGCTCGTGTTGCTTGGGTCGATGCTGAACAGTCCACTGACGGTCTGAGGAGGAAAAGCAGACATGTTACCTAAGTTTCTTTTCGCGCCCCATTTCGGGTCCTCCACGCTCTGGAGGCCAAAGTGACCTCAAAATGAGAACTTCAAGGCTTCTATCATTTTAACCAAAACCAAGAGGAGGAAAACACCCAAAGTGCAGACTTTTGGGTTCCAGAACCATCTTCCCTGCTCCTCCTGGTTGCTACTTTCACGAGGACATTACACTCCCACCACAAGCACCTTCCCTGTCACAGCCCACAGCCCCCATCACCAGCAGGGACAAAGGAAAAGCGTAACAATGAACACAAAAGTTGCATTGGTAAAAGTTTAAGGAGAATTTAACATTCTCTTAGGGGCCGATAAACTCGTCCAGTAGAGCAAGTCCCAATGACACGGGCCATACAGAAGACAGCAGCCTGGCTGTGTGCGCCAAGAAGCTGATTACAGGACAGGCCCCACAACCCGCTCTCTCAGATTTATGAGAGGTGTGCACATGCACCAGCGCCCTGACGCACTGAGATGGGTCCCCAGGGCCGAACCTACCGTGTTGTCCCTCTTGCTGTAGGTGACGTTCAGCTGTAGCCCCATGCTGGCCAGCAGGCAGGTCCCGTTGGCGCCGCTCACGTTGTACTTGTGCACGGAGGGGGTCTCTGGCGTGGGTGATGGTGAAGGGCGGGGAGGCGGTGGCGGTGCGGTCGTCGGGAAAGGCCCATCTTGCTCACAGCGTGTCTCTGGAGGGACAAGTGGGAAAGGAGGCAAAGTCCTAGTTCCTCAGGGCCACCCACCGGAAGCTTCGGCCACCCCAGGCTCACCGTGAACCCCAGCAGTCTCTCAGCTGGCCACACCCGCAGAACGGGATCTCTCGGCCTGTCCGAGGACAGTGCATGTCAGCCCCCCTCCGGAACTATGGGGCAGCGGCCTGCTGTCTCACAGGGCCATCCCCACTCCTGCCACCATATCGCGGCTCTGCCTGGAGTGTCCTCCAGCTCAGCCTCCAGGCAATGCTGCCTTCACAGAGCTGTCCCCTTCTGCAGGACAAACCTTTCTACTGAAGTAAACACAACCTGAACCCCATCACCTGCTGCTGGGACAGTCAGCTACACACCACTTCAAACGGCAACAATTCAAGACCCTCTGTGAGGCTGCACACTAGGCATGGTGCTGGAGGTCCCAGATGCAGGCGGGACACACACACACACACACACACACGCACGCACGCACGCACCAGGACAAAGCTAGTGCCATCAGCAAGGTGCTCGTGGGAGAGAAGCCCAGGAGGCCTTTACAGGGATGAGTGTCAGGGGACAGTCCCTGCAGGACAAGACTGGAGCTGAGACCAGCCAGGTCCAGTGAGCCAGCTGCTCTGAGCTATTCAGAGCAAGGGGGGTGGTACAGGCACCTGCACCCTCCTGGAGACAGAAGGCCCAGGAAGTGTGAGTGAAAATTCCTAAGAAAGGGATGACAATCCAGGAGTGAGGGAAGTTGGGGCAGGACAGGCCTTGGCAGGAGGACATAGTGGGGGGGGGGGGGAGAGGGCACATGGGGGGAGCACAGGGGGGTAGGGGGAGTGAAGGGGGGCACACGGGAGGGGGGAGGGGAGAGGGCACACAGTGCCCCCACAGAGGACATGCCCAGGAGTTTAAGTGTCTCCGTCTCTCAGAACTTGACCTACTATGATTGCTTAGAACAAAAATTTACATTCAAAATCAAGGCAGACTGAACCAAGAGAGAGAAATGAACACTCCCTCAGATGCATACAGAACACACACCTGCCTCCCACGTAACATCCTAAAACACCCAGACCCACAGCACCTCCAGGAGACCATCATCCCCAAGTTAAGCCCTCTGTCTTACTGCCCTGTTTCTGTGGACGATCAGCATTCACACGATTTCTGTCCAACTCCCACCTCTCCCCACTTCAGCTAGCCTGGGCCGTGGGAGCTGGCCCACCATACCCAGTGCCGTGGATGTGGAGCCCACGGGGAAGCTGCCGGAACTTGCTCCACTTTAAAAGGAAACTTTGCCACCATTTCCTCCTGGGGGGGGGGGGCAGGGGAGAGATGGGAAAGGTCACCCTGCAGGGCTGTGACATGGAAGTGATGCCACACCTCTGGGAAGTTCACTCACCCAGTGTGCCTTCACACAGCACAATCACACACAGTCAAATGCTTTTCTAGACAGAAGGTAAAGATGGAAAAAAGGCACGATAGTGTGGGTGTGCCTCTGGGCTCTTGGTGGAGGGACAGCTGCCTGAGAGGTCCCCACCCAGGGTGTGCTGGCCACACTACCCGCCTCCTCCCTGGGGCTGCAGGCTGACACCATAGCCACACCTTTAAGAACAGCCTCACCACTGCTTTCCAAGCTGTTACAGAACAGGACCTCATTAAATGTGCAAAACCACATCAACACAAGGTGGCTTCCAAATCCCAGCCTAGATGGGCACGTGGCATGCATGGGGAGAGTGACGAGCACCTGCACACACGACCTGCTGTTCTCATAAGGCAGGCTGCGAAGTGTCCACCTGGGAGCACAAATGGCACAGTCAAGTGTAAGGACGAGTCCCCGCCCCCTTCCCTCCCTTTCCAAATGCAGACGGAGAGCCCCACCCTGCGCAACCTGTCCCCCAGGCAGACACTGCAGCGAGGAAAGCACACGGAGGATGCACTCAAGTGTGCTCAGTGCGACCCGTGTGTAATCGGCCCTGGGAAGACCAGGGACCCCAGGAGAGTGCAGGCTGCGTGTCCCGCCAAGGCTCCCCTCCTCAGGATTTTCAGAAGCTTCTGGAGGCCCCCAAAGGATCTGCCAGCGACCAGCCTGAGGAGCCTGCGTGCTACAGTTACAAGGAGTCTCCAACGGAGTGCGAGGAGAGTGGCGTTAGCACTCCTTTACTTTACTCCTTTCCTTTACTTGAAGCTACCCTGGCCGTTGTTCCTAAGGGAGAAATGTTGCCAAACTGGGTGGAAAGCAAGCTTGGGACCAGCCATACTAAAAAGTTCCTATTTTGAACTTCTAACGGTCACAGAGGCAGCCACAAGTGCCCACACATCTTGAAGGCACAAAGACGAATAAGTACGAATCCTCTGCCAAGCCATCAAAGTCAGGTGTCTGCATGGGCCGAGGGCTGGAAATCCAATTCCCGGGGACACAGCGTGGACATGCTCACCGGCTCCACCTCAGCCTCCGGGGACGGCTGCGCCCAGCCCGCTCCACGGAGATGACCACGTGCCCCTCACAGACCTTGGGGAGAGGCTGTCCTCGGAACCTACCTTCGTCAACCAAACGGGAAGCCAACTCCAGCAGCCTGGCCTTGTGCTTTCTCAGAAGCTCTGATGTGTCAGTACCTGGTGTTTCTCAGGGTAGTGCACAGGTAGGGGCACGGGGAACCAAGGCCCCACAACAGCACATAAGAGCGAGGCCACAGAAGCCTGTGCCAACCCCTGCAGCTCATTCTGACTTTCCAGGGGCATTTGTGGCCAAAAATTTACCTATTTCTGAAAATGTGTTTATTTAACAGTTCTTTATTGTCAATCCACGACTAGAACAGACTACAAGAATATAAAATATACTTAATGTATTTGATTTGACAGGGAACCTTTTCTCTGAAGCTTTCAATTTAAGTGACCCAGAAAAAAAAAAAAAGTACCTAAGAACCAGAGGAATGAAATTAGCACAAAAGGAGATAAAAAAAAAAACAAATGGCTCAATTTTAACAGAAACCAAGTATTTTAAATGTGAATGATGCTGCCATGTAGCATGTGTGCTCAGTTACAACAAATCTGCTTGGAGGGGGATACACGGGTCCCTCTGATTGCAAACCGCATCAGAAACAGCACAACAGACAAAAGTGGACGTAGCAAGCCGCTGGCAGGCCGGGGGGCTCTCTACAGACCAGACCCCAAGATCACAGCTGGTTGAGTCAAAGTGCACAGCTGGGCTTCGAGCACAGCTCAGGTCACGTCAGCAACTCCAGCTGACCCTTCAACAACGCTGACCCCCATGGATGAAAATCCATGTTAACTTTGGACTCCCCCAAAACCTTAATTATTAGAACTCCACTGCTGACCAGAAGCCTTAGCAGTAACACAGTCTATTAACACATATCATGTATTCTTATAGTGAAGGCAGAAAAAAACAATCACAAGAAGACATTTACAGTTTTGTACTGCGTTTACTGGAAACATCCATGTGTGAGTGGACCCACACAGCTCACACTGGTGCTGTTCAGGGTCTGCTGAAGTATTTCTGGGGACAGCTCGGCTCCTGCCCACAGAACGAAAGCCCATTCTGGAGCCCCTCCCTGCCCACGTGGTTGCTCTGAGAACTCCCCCAATCACTGGGCCTGGACCTAGGCCACTGGAGGACCACATCCCACGAAATAATAAGTCACAGGGGGTGGGTGGGTGGTGTGTACACGTTTGTGGCATGGTAGAGGGAGTGGGGAGCAGTCCCTGGAGCTTGGGGCATGGATTTGTTTTTTGCAGACTTCATTTCTTATCACTCCAAGTAAAGACTGATCAGAGGAATTACAGACGATGTTACCTGATAGTGACAGGAGCCCAAAAGCCCTATGAGGACTCCTTCCTGTCCAGGGAACACTACGCAGACATGCCGTGACCTCACCACACCCTCCAGCCTGCCACAGGGATGTGCCAACTTGTACACGATATTCTGTGTAACTCCAGGACACCTCTTATCCCTCCTCTCCCAGCAGATTTCCTGAGAGTGCCCTAGTGTCTTTAAAAAGCAGCAAGATTCCTTTCCAAAGCACAGACGTATCCGTAGAGGCAGATTTAACATAACATGAAAGCAAGCTTTGGTGAGAGGGACAACCACGAACACAAGAGGAGGTGGGGACTGAGGGTGAGCTTAGTGACCAAGCTTCGGACCAACAACTCACAGGACACAACGGGTGACTGCCCATAGCAGGCTCAGAGTGACCCACCACCAGGGCAGAAGGCCAAGCCCCCAGGTGACTGTGTAGGGGCTGGGGCGGGAGCCTCTGAGGATGGGGGTCGGTGGCTGGGTCTCAGGTGTAGGGACCGCTTCACTGAATGCATCTTTCCCCCGTGGAGTCACACACAGACATTCCTCCACTAGGAAAGCAACGCGTGGGGAGCTGACGGTGAGGGGCTGTGTGCGCGTGGGGAGCTGACGGTGAGGGGCTGTGTGCGCGTGGGGATGGGGGTTGGGGAACTCCGTGAACCTAAACCTCTTCCAAAAGATAAACACTATTTTAAAAAAGTGATAAACCTTAAAAAAGATTAGCATTTCCGTACTGTCACAATCTGATCTTAGGCCAGAAGCTGGAGCCCTGTTCTGGGCACCACACGGCTCAGAGAAGTCAGACAGGACAGGCCCATCTCTGTGCTCAGAAGCTTTCCAAGCAGAAGAAAACAAGTCATGAAAGTGAGGAGCTATCCTCTACAGCCACCCTGAGGCCCAGATGGTAGTGAGGTCACTGCACTATCATTTCTCAATGCCTCTGACAGTTTTTGCTCTTCCCTTCTGCTCGAGGCCAGAGGGAGAAGACTGAGGTGTTCTGCTGGGGATGAAACCCAGCTGCTTGGAGACTCATACCTGTGAGCGTCAGCTGCTGAAGCACTCAGCGTGGCTGTAACTTCCCCACCCCCCGCAGTCCCTCCCCCACTCGGGGAGGTGGGTGCTAGCGTGCACACCTCGGCCTGTGCATGTGTGCGTGTGCACACACACACACAGCTCGCCACACAAGGGGGGTACTAGAGAGGGCTGGTCCCGCCGGTCTCCTCCAGAGCTGCTCCAGCTCACACAGACCTGCCTTTGTGCCCTGTGTATTGCTGCTGGTTGTGTCTTCCCAGTTACAGACAGCAAACGTTCTAGACTTTGTGGCTGTCTGGTGTCTGTGCACACCCGGCTGTGCCAGTGTGAATGCAAAAGCAGCCATAGAAACAGGTATACGAATAAATGAGGCTATGTTCCAAGGAAACTTTAGTTATGGACACTGAAGCTTGACTTTCATGTAATTTTCATGTGTTGTGAAATGTTCGACTCCTTTTAACCTTAAACTGATAAGCACGGAAAAACCACGTTTAGCTTCCTGGCTATAACAGAAGCGGAGGTGGGCTGCACAGGGCCTTGCGGAGGGCACGAATGCCTCTCAGGAGGGCTGTACCCAACCGCACAGGGGCCCAGCCGGCCCATTGGGCCCATCAGCACCAGTAACTCAGTGCAAATCAGCCACGCAGCCAGCAGTCACCTGAGTGTTCCAGCCACACTGCTGGGGCCGCTGAAATTGAAGGCTCACAAAAGCACGGCTAAACACCGAAAAGGACAGGCAAGTTCTCTAAGACAACCAAGCCCCTCACCCTTCTGGAAAATAACAGTGATCTGTGAGCTGACTGGCAGGACTGGGGAAGAGAACTTTCTTCAGTCCTAGTTGAACGATAACACTCCTCAGTATTTACTCTCAGCCAGGCACTGACATAAACACCACGTATAAATTTCCTTTTTAACTCTAAGAACCTCCTAAAACAGACTATTATTTTTACTCTACAAGGGGAGGAGACAAGAGACTGACTACCTTACCCAAGACCACAGAGCTAGGAGGGGTCTGGAGCCCTGTCTGTCGGACCCCAGAGCCCACCAGTGGAGCTGAGCTGGCAGGTGCCTCCCTGAGGAGTCATGACCACCCCCCCCCCCCCAGCCAACCTGCCCAGAAAGGCATTCAGGTCCTTCTGCCATCCACCCCCGGGCCCGTCAAGCTGGACAGAGATAAGCCTAGGTCTTGATGAAAAGACAGCTGGCTTGAACTGGAAGATTCTGTGACCCTGACCTCATTAGCTTCCCAACAAAGGAAGACACAGAGAGTTTCAACTGCTTTTCCCTTTTACCCTTTTAAAATCAGTGTTTGTCCTACCTCACCTAAAGAGATCACCTCCTTTCAAGAGAAAAACATGTTTGGTGGGCAGTTCAAAGGTGTGAGTTGCACGCAGTCCCCCACCGCACAAATGCTTACTCACACACATCTTCCTCAGGCACAGGCTCACAGCCACGCTTGCACGCACTGAGCTGGGCCTGGGCACCAGGGCCACAGGCAGTGTCCTACCTTCCTTGCTAAAGCTACTGCTGGCAAGGTACGCCTGGATGGTGGCATCATGGAGCGTGACAGTGACGTTGTGCATGTGGATCTGGTTGTTGCTCACACATCTGTATTTTTTATTTATGTCTGCCCTGATGTCAGTGGCAGACTCCACAGTCTTGATTTCTGTATTTAAAAAAAAAAAAAAATCAATTTTTAACTATGTGAAGTACTTAGTTAAAATTTTAGGCCCTCTCCAACCCGATTTTCTTAACTTTGTAACTGGTCGGTTTGGGTTCTTACCCTTGGAGCTTGCGTTGGGGAAAATCTGTGTGTCAGACAAGTTATAAATAAAACCCATCAGCTGAACACTGTAACGGGTTGCATTTCTTGTGAAATTGAGGGTCAGTCTATGTCCTCTTCCAAAAGCAATCACGAGACTGGGGGCAGACGCGTTCTCTTTACCACAGGAGCTGCTGCTGTTTAACACTGCTGCATCAGGTGGTAGGTCGAAGGTCACATTCTAGAACAAAGGACACACACCCAGTCAGAACGCAAGCCACTAAAGCGATTCAGATGCACCAAGGAAGACCTTCAGGAAGAGGGACATCAGCCCCCCACCTCAGAGGCTGCAGTGAGCACATTCACCTCCGACATCGATAAAAACATTAGTAAAGTCAGGATTATGTGTCAGTACAGACTGAGAAATAATTCAAGTGTAAGACAAAGCGGACAATTAACATAATTTTAATTTGTAGCATTTTTAAACTAAAGTGATCTTGGTTAACTGAAATAATTCATATTGGCCTTCAAGTGAGCTATGTATTTATATTTGAGAAAACCATCACTACTCGTGTGCTATAAAAATGTTTAAAGAGCAGGTCTCTTCATGGGACCCACGGTAGCTACATGTGTAGTCAGCATAAGGAACAAACTTGTCAAATCCTAAATTGCACACCTGAAGCTAATGTAACATCGGGTGTCGACTGCACTTAAAGTCTCTTTAAACAGAGAAAAAGATGTTTGCTGCAGAACTGTTTGAATTTACCATTACAGACAAAACTACAGAACCACCGGGTGACCCTGGAAACGAGCAGGACCGGCTAAGTGAGCCGCGGATAAGCTGCTCCTGAGACAACAGAACTCTGCGAGGTGACAGAGACCAACACGGTGGAGAAGAGTAAGGCACATAACAGCACGTGGGCAATCCCATCTGTGTAACATAATATATGTCCAAATGATATTTTAAAAATCCAAACACAAAACAAGTAATGTAGCAAGGACAACAAAAGTGTTTGGACGAGTCTCTGTAACTTGAGACACTCCTGCGGGACGGAGCCTGCCCGTTTCTCTCTGGTCTGGAATGTGACCATGTTTACGTGGAGGCCAGATGGGGCCTAAGCACCTGGCACAAAGTCCAGGGGCCCCACCACTGCTCTGTGAGGTGGGCAAGGAAAAATGGTGGTTTCAACAAAGAACTAAAAACAAAATTTGGTTTAGAGATACATACAGGAGTAAATGTGAAAAAGAAGCATGATGTCCACTAGTGGGTAACTGACAAAGAAATACAGATGCAGCTTACTTGTTAGGAATCTAATAAATTCAAAAAACCCTTTCATCCCGTAGAAGTGCAAGTTATTTTAAGAAAACAATGAGGGGCATTTTGGACGAGTACAGCCTGCAGCATTGCTCAGCTGTTTATATGCAATTCCTGGAGCCTAGTGGTTTATCCAAAGCAAATTCAACACATCAGGAAAAGTGTATTCACACCGCTGTGCCCTGAGCACGAAAGTACATCAGAAAACAGAAAACAGGAGAGGCTCCAACACATGAGGCTGATCGACATAAGAGAACACTGCACTGTGATCACAAAAAGTAATCGTGAGGAAAACAGGGATTACACTCATATAAAACCGTTAAAGCAGGGGGCGCCTGGGTGGCTCAGTCGGTTGAGCGTCTGACTTCGGCTCAGGTCATGATCTCATAGTCTGTGGGTTCGAGCCCCGCACTGGGCTCTGTGCTGACAGCCTGGAACCTGCTTCGGATCCTGTCCTGCTGTCTGTCTGCCCCTCCCCTGCTTGCATGCCCCCTCCCCTCTCTCTCCCCCAAATAAATAAACAAACATTAAAAAAAATTCATAGAACAGCAAGAGCAGGGAATAAAATGGTTTACATATCTGACTGCACCTTCAGTATATACAGTAGTATAGGCTACTGATGAGCGGAGGAGGATACTACTACGGCACAGGGGAACTGTGCTACGGTGAGGTCATTTCTCAAACATTTATTTGAAACGATAATAACAAACATCTTCAAACACACCACACCCTGCATGAAGGACCCTGGTGCTTCCTACCGTAGGACCGTTCCTGGTATCATAGATGGTCACGAAGGCAGCAGAGAAGTTGGCCATGATGCAAGCCGTCCCATTGCCGTCCGTCACCACAAACGTGGCCGCCGTGCCATGTAGGAGGCCTGCTAACTCCAGGAAAGACAGAAATATCCAAACAAGGTTTTGAAAATACAACTGGGCACTTCTGTGGTCTCTAGCTGTGGCAATAATGGACTTTATTAGGAAATACTACTGTGCTGCTTACAAGATCGAGATGTGGGTTACCGAGGCTGGGTTCAGCTGGGCTGTCTTTCCTGTTCCTCCTAGATAGGCTCCTGGAAACGTTAACTCTAAACCCACTAGTCTGCCCACCTGACCAATAGCTCTTTAATGCCTGATGTCAGGGTACTGACAGGGAGGTCACATGTCAATTTCCGGGTCAACCTAGGCACATGCTGCTCTGCACTCAGTCCTCAGAGGGTCTCTGGGAGATGTACCAGGGTCCCGGAGGCACAACTCAACCTGAATACCGATCTTCCACAGAAGCCCATGGGAGAACTGGGGAATCTTTTGCTGTGGTCCTAAACTATTTAAAGTTAGATCTCTTGTTACTTCTCATGGACCGCTGGTGTGGCAAGAAAAGCCACAGACTCACAGATCCGAGTCCTTCGCCAAGTTTCAGAAACATCCTTAAAAACCAGTGATTCAACTGAACCTAGACTTGGCTGCACATCAGGCCATCAGTCAACTCATCTAGGCAGGGCTGCCACATCCCTGAAGGAAGGGACAGAATGAAGCTCTCATGGGTCCCTCCAGCTCAACAGTGATGGTGGCTAGCGATTTCCTCTTCAAATTCTCAGGGCCAGAGCCATCTCTGGCTTCTTGATGTCCTATAGCTCTGATGGGTTTAGCAGCGAATATCATCTGACCACTGTGGTAGAGCAGTAGGTAATTTTCCCAAGCCACATGTTAGTACACTGTTCTTGCAACAAAAATGGGTGTTTTCACTAGTTCTGAAACCAAGAACTAGTCTGCCAGCACTGGGTGCCGTGGGGGTCAGAAGTGACGTGCCCTCCCTCCAGTGACATTCCTGCCAGTCCCCGCACACCTTTTCCCGACACTCCAACCACTCCAGGCATACATGTGACACAGGCACATTTTGAAGACACTCAGTACACACTCGATTAACTTTTCATTCTAAAATCCCTGCCCCCCAAAAAATAAATGACCCTAACGAACCCAGTTTATTACACTCTTGCGACTTTCACAAAATAAAATCTTTAAAGCCAACTACTATTCAAGCATAAAGCAAAAAGTAGCCAGAAACCCCACATACCTTCCCGTATTCTTCTGGTACGGGAAACACCAAAATCTAGGTTCACAGAGAAGCTGCTGCAGGAAAAAGCAGCAACCTATGGCAAACAAGAAACCTGTGCAGTTTTTGTCTGTTTTGCGAATTCTTAACCTATGCCCCTGAAAACTCAGGTTACACTAAAGGCAACTCCGATAAATGAATTTCCATTGTAAAACCTAGAGAAAATTCCACAGCTTGTTTTTAACTCAGTAAAGGATTTTAAAAACAGAGAAATCATCCCCGTGCCTTTGGAGAGGGATGGGTTAAGGGCACCAGCGGTTCAGAGAGGCCAGCAAGGTGGAAGCAGGCTCGGCGGGCAGAAGCAAGTGTGTGAGGGACGCTGACCCAGACCAGGAGCGCACGGCTGCTACCCGCCCCCACCCCCACCCCCCCACCCTGCCGCCAGGGCTCTCTCAGGCCTGAGATGCCCTCACATGGCCGTGGTTCTGGCCTGGCTGCTGGAGTTACTGTGTGACCACGCATGCCACAGACAGGGCAGATGGCTCCCTCTCACAGGAGCACACACACAGCAGTTCTAACCAAGTTGCCTTTCCAGAAGTTAGTTCCTTAAGTCATTAACACCCTTTTACTGACTCCAAGCACTTCATTGGGAACTATTTCACGTTAAATAACTTTTCAGTCACAGAACGTTTTCACTTAGTAAATATGCTGAGGGTATGAGCTTTCAAAGTAAAACAAGTATTACAACAGCAAATTTAAAGTAAGTTTTACCAACACTAGATATCCACAATTATTCTGGAGGGGCCAGAAACTTTCAATTACTAAAACAAGAAACTTATCCCCAGAAGCCAAATTTTAGTCCGGAGAAAAACGTCTCTGGGAGCATCAGATCGCACACTTGCAAGAGAAACTTATGCATGCTGTCAGAAGCTGTCTGTGGCCCTCTAACAAGCTTGCTCCCTGGCCTGTGGCGGTCCATCCAGCACACAGGTGCGGACTCCACCATTTCTCCGGGGACCACATAAATGAGTAACTTCAGCCTATTCCTTCAAGGTACCCTCACCGGTAGGAATCCCCTTCTGACACAAGTACAGCTGTGGGAAGCGAGTCTGGTTCTGTTGCAGACTCCGCCACTCACTAGCTGTGTGACCTGGGGCCGGCAGCAGTCGCTGCCCTCGGTTTATGCGCCCACGGACCAGAACAAGCGTGCTGACCCCTCGGGGTCATGGGAGTATCAAAGGAGCCAGTGGACAGCAGCACACAGTACAGGGCAATAGCAATGGCTTTAATGCTCACTGACAGTATTTAAACAGAGCCATATAGACCTCACCCATCGAGTTCGTCACTAAACCCTCAGAACCTGACGGAAAATGTCAAATAAGTTATGTCACTTAACAAGCACTTGTTATGCACGTGTTACATGCCAGGACCTGCGCCAAGCACTTTGCAGCTGATTCAACTATCGTGGCAACCTTAACAGGTAAACGCTACTGCGATTCCCTTTCACAGCTGTGGAGACTAAGGGACAGGGACCTAACTTGCTTAAGGTCACACAGCTAGGGAGTGCTGAGCAATTGGGAACTGAGCGCCAAAACTTGCTGAGTGAGTGGATACGTTTCAAATGACAAAATGCTCATTTTTGAAATAAAAGAAGCTGCCATCCAAAGGAACAAGTGAATACATTTCTTCGTTAAGCTTTTTAGAAGAAATACCTCCTAGTTTGTCATTACTTGATTCTTTTAAATCCAGTATTTTTCTTTTTAATCAGTGACACATAACCACCTATGACTAAAGGAAGCACGTCCTTTAGTGGGAAGGAAGGTTCCTTCCCACACTCCGAATCACAGCCTGGAGGGACAGGCCATGAGCACGGACACTTCCAAAGCGTGGACATGGACGTGTGGTTAGGGACCACCGCTACAGAACAGAGTCTAGGTAAGTGCCGAGCACTTACTACGTGTGAGGCCCAAGGTGGAAACATCATCACAGCACGACTGGAATGACGTTCCAGTGAAAGCTCATGCCATGCATGCGTGTAGTCACGTCCCGCAGATGCAGAGAGAAGGGAGGACGGACACTGCCTGGGGCCTAACAAAAGAAGTTCAAAATCACAGGCCTCGAACATTTTGGTCTCAAACACCATTAAGAATTTGGTCACCAACCCGAGTAGCTAACAAACTTCCACAATCAACAGTCATGTTAACTAGAGTAAGGGGAAGGAAGTCATCTAGTTGACACCAGTGGTTTAAAGAGTCCCATTACGCAATTACACTTCATCTCAAGTGTCAGACGGTTTCAGTTCACCCTGGTCTATGCTTTCTACCAAGTATTCAAACACAAAAGCAGCTTTAAGAAATGTCTAATTATTAACGAAGGAGAATTTAGTAATTTCGAAGTTTGAAATATGCTTTCAGAAAAGATGCTTTTTGGTAAAATTATACATCAAAATAAACATCGTTTTAAAAAGACCTAAATCCAAATTAATACGCCTTTCCTAAAAGTTGGATTTTAACTGAACATAAAACTTAGAAAGATACAGTGGAATAGGGATTAGAAAGTTAACTACACGTACAATATGCCCAGCTACTGACCCGCAGGGAGCTAAAGAGGTTTCTCTTCCCTTTGAGGGCGAGCTCTTCTAATACCTAACACGCTGCCGGCCAACACCGCCAAACCTGTTCCACCAACTCCTCTTGTAGCTACACTGCCAGGGAGGGCAGCTTAGGGTGTACCGAGGGAATAAGGTCACGCCTGGTGGCTATTCATGCAGCTCAGAGAACTCACTTTACACAACAGGCAAACAGGTGACATCCAAATCCACCCATTCACAGGCGCACAATTTACAGTAGAAAAAGACCTATTTCCAGAACCCCCGGGCAGGTGTGTACTGTAACGTGCATCCACATCGTGTGAGCTCGCGTGAGCTCCGGGAATTGTCTCCCGGATATTTCAAACTCTGCCTTTCGGATGATCTTCCCGTGTTAACTGGGAGCGGGGTGAAAGGGTGTGGCACCGCAGACAGGTTCACCAAGGGCATCTGCGCAGATTTAGGAGACGGCGCACATTCCTCTTTCTCATGAGACCAGAAAACGAGAACAAAACTCAGTCAATCGCACACCGAGCGCCCGCCGACCGCTCTGAGATCCGCACTGATGGGGTCCCGCGCTTTGACTCGGGAACGGAGGCAGCGCTCCTGACGACCGACCACTCGCTAGAAAACAATACTGCCATTGTGCGGCCGCGGCTTGGGGCCGCCGACCTCGCACTGTACCCGCTGCGGGCGCTCCCAAATGTCACCCGAACCTGAAGTTCACAGCAAAGCAGCGCAGGGGACAGCACTCGCAGCCGTCCCAGAAGGGCAAAGTTAAAGCACAAAAGACATATTCTGAGCGTCCGGACCAACACGTCGCCCTCCTCCCTCCTCGGTAGGAGCCGTATCCCCCGGGGGGCGGGGGACAGAAGGACCACGCAGGTACCGCCGTCTCGGGCTGCACAGCTTCACTCGGTCTTCCGTGGCTAAACCACAGCCGTCCCGAAACCCACAAGCCACTTAGTTCCACCCTAACACCCGGAGAACGAGCTCGGTGGCCCTCAGCTGACATCTCGACCCAACTCCTCAGGCAGCGGCCAGAGGGCTCCAGGCCGGCCCCCAAGTGCCGACTTCCGCCGGGGCGGGGACGACTCGCGGGCCCGCTACCCCCCCAACCGGCTCCGCCCCGCATCGTCCGCGGCCGCCGGGTACCCCCGCCCCGAGTCCCCGGGGACCCCAACCCACGGCCCCCCTCCCTGCCCCGGCGTCCCCGGCCCCTCACCGAGCAGCAGCAGGAACAGAGGCCGCCGCCGGGCGCCGCCGAGGGCCGCCATGGGCGCGAGGGCTGCCGAGGCCGGAGCCGAGCGGGTCGAGGGCGGTTGGGCCGCGGGCGGGCCGGGGGCCGGCGTGAGGGCGGGGTAGGGTCCTGGGGTCCAGAAGCCCGGCCGCTGCGGCGCCCGCGGCAGGAAGGAGACCCTTCGGCCGGCGGCGCCCGTCACGTGAGGCCGCGCCGCGCCCGCACCGTCACGTGACCCCCGCGGATCTCGCGAGAGCGAGAGGGCACGGCGTCTTCCCCTGGGTTGGAACCGGCCTCGCACGTGACCTGTGGGCACGTGACCGTGGCGCCACGTGACGCGCACCTCGGCCTCTGGGCCACTTGAAGCCGAAAGTGCGCGCCGCGAGCGCTTGGGGAGGCAGCTCCCCGCCTCCGCCGCCGGCGAGGCGTCCGCCGAAGGAGACGACGACGGTCACCCCGGAGAAGGGCGGCTTTCTGCCGAGGCGCGCGACCCGAGACGCCCCGGGCCCCAGGGACGCAGGGAGGCCCGCGCTGGCTGCGGGTTTCCTCAAGGGCCGCAGTGCTAACGTGCTCCTCTCTCGTGGCGTGGGGCACTCTGGCCGCGGGGCTCCTCTGGTCGACTGACGCTTGAGGAGGCTGAAGTGGGGGGACAAGGGTGGGGAGGGGTGGAACACGTGTACCGAATGTCACAGCTCACGTTTGAAACAAACCAAAACCCGTTTTTGTAAACAACTCAGAGTGCGGAACGTAGGGCTAGACGAAATCTTGGAGGAATGGGGTTCAGAGGTTATACAGTGATTGCCAGCTGTGACGCCCTCCTGAAGGATGTGTCGGAACGGGTCGTGGAGGGGGGCACCATTTGTCTAGAACGTTCGGAAACGCTGGTGTTGCTTATATCCCCGCGTGCCACGGCAAAGGAAATCCGAGTCTTTGTGCTTCTAGAACCTTCCGGAAATACCTTTCTGCCTCACTCCTTATTGCCTGAGTGTTGTAAAGGCACCTTTCCCTGGTTGCCTAAAGGCTCCCTGGGTCTTGTCTTTCACTGCCTTCTGGAGCTCTGGCACCCCTCCCTTTACCTCCCCCCACCTTGGCTGCTACAGTTACTCAGACACCCAGTTTCCCAGCTCCTTCCTTCCTCTCCTGTCCTGTGGCTTCACTGAGATCTCCCCAGCTCACCACCTCTGGAATGTTCCTGGAGCCTCTTCAGTGCAGGTGTGTTGATTATTGCCGGTCACTCTACTGAACAGTCCTTGATTCTGGTGGCTTTCCCCCCTTAGTTCTTAATGTTTGTTTGCTTTTCGTAAATTTTGTGTTCTTCCTTGTTGTCATTTCTGTCCAGCTTCCCTTCCTCTCAGCTTCTAACATATAATCAGACTTCCTGTTAGATCTGCACTTGAGGACAGTGGCTGGGCATGCGCGTTCCCCCCAGGCAGTCCCCTCCCCACCCGGCCTCCATTCTAAACAAGGTTTCCCTTTATTAATGTTCGCAGGGGTAGGAGTTAGCAGTTCTTAAAATACTGTTTTAGGGTGTTAAACACATTAAGTAGATGCTTTGCAGGTTTCGCACTGTGGAAGAACTTACAAATAAGGGGAACGTGAGGATGAACCCAGTGAGGCTGGAGCTGCCATGTGTTGAAAGACACGAGGGGTGTCTGGGTGGCTCAGCTGGCTAAGTGTCTGCCTTCCCCTCAGGTCGTGATCTCATGGTCTGTGAGTTCAAGCCCCGCGTTGGGCTCTGTGCTGACAGCTCGAAGCCTGGAGCCTGCTTCCAGTTCTCTGTCTCCCTCTCTCCCTCTGCCCCTCCCCTGCTCACGCTGTCTCTGTCTCTCAAAAATAAATAAACATTAAAAAAAAAGACACATGAGATGGATAGTCACTGAAATAAACACAACAAATTTACTAGGTAAAAAGCAATGGTGTGTAGTACATATTGGCAGTTTATACCCCGCCAGCGACCGTTAAAGGGCATAACATTTTCTATTGCCTGGTCACATCAGCTGGAGCATTTGCTTGTATTTCTGTTTCACTCAAGTTCTCCATCATTTTTTCTTTGCCCACGAACTGGCTGGCAGTCACTTGCAGAATAGTAAGGTTTCCCAGCACTGGGCCTGCAAGGAGGAGGCGCTCTCTGTGGGGCCGCTCACAGTGAGAGCTGGGTCTGTGCCACCTCCTGTGCTTTACTACCTGGGGACAAGATTTTTCACTTCTCTTTCCCACTTCTCTTGCCCGTTTACAGCAAGAACTTTTACTTTTGGTTTATTAATTATACAAAAGCCAAGTAAATCGTGGCTGAAAAGTGTAAGACTGTAAGTTTACAGAATAAGTGAATGAATAACATGTCAGAAAAATAGAAAACCATAAGCTTTCAAGTGAAATGTGTGCTATTGCGTGGAGAGAGAATCGAGACCCCCTCTCACCCAGCACTTGTGAAAATCAGTCCTCTCCTTTAAGGCACTTAGACTGCCTTTACTTTCTTGGTGTTTAAAATAATGCCACGAGTAGTGCCTGGGTGGCTCAGTTGGCTGAGTGTCCAACTCTTGATTTCAGCTCAGGTCATGATCCCAGGGTGCTGATATCAAGATTCTCGTCCTTTGCCCCTCTTCCCTGGTCGCACGTGTGCATGTGCTCTCTAAAATAAAATAAGTTATTTAGAAAAATAATGCCATTGAGGTGCATTAGGTGGCTCAGTCAATTAAGTGTCCGACTCTTGATTTTGGCTCAGGTCATGATCTCACAGTTCATGAGTTCGAGCCCCGAATCGGGCTCCATGCTGACAGCACAGAGCCTGCTTGGGACTCTCTCTTTCCCTCTCTCTCTGCCCCTCCCCACCTGTTCATTTTCTCTCTCAAAATAAATCATGCCATTGAGAACATCTATACGTGTCTTGTGTACATCTCTGACAACTTCCTTTCCACAGATTCCTTGAAGTACTTAAACCAAGGCAGTCTTCCTTTTAGAGAGCTATGAAAAAGGAACTCTCATAAAAAAGAACCAAAACGTTTACTTCCTTGGAAAGCAGATTAACTCAAAACAGTTCCAAGTCATTTGGAGCAGGAGTAATTGTGAAAGTTCAGGTATGCTCATGTTCCCAGTGACATACTCACCTGTTGCTGTCTGTGGACGCTGGGGTCTGGGGTGGTGCTAACTAGGGCCTGTGCTAGTTTGAGAAATGAGATGTGGCTAACCAGAGCCTTTTACTAATGGTGGGAGACAGAACGGGAACTGAAAGCAACACAAAGATACTTCAACACATGTTACCCCATGACCTGCTCAGAGGGGATGGGGTGGATTCCCCTGCACGACACCTGTTTACCCGTTCACCTGCTGAAAGACAGTGTTGTTACGAATAAAGTGTGATGACTGTTCAAAACCGTGTCATTGGGCAGATGATACTTTCCTTTCTCCTGGGAAATCCCTCAGAATGGAAAAGCTGGGTCATAAGGGAGTCTGTGTTTAAAAAGAAACAGTTGAATACTTTTCCAAAGCAGTGGCACTATTCTATATTCACATCAACAGTAACATCCTTATCAACGCTTGATATTACCAGCCTTCCCAATTAAAAGCAATCAGGATAGCTGCATCATTGTCACTAATTGTGACTAGTTTGCATTTTCCTGGGGACTATTGCCATGAAAATTCCTTCCATGTGCCTTATAACCACTCACCCATCTTCTTTGGTTAGTGTCTGTTCAAACTTTGTCCTAATTTGTTAAAATGATTTATTGCTTTTGAGTTCTAAGTGTTTGTTTGTTTTTTAATATAGTCTGGATAGAAATACTTTGACGTGTTGTAAATATTTTCTCCCATTATGTGGCTTGCTATTATATTTCTTAATAGTATCTTTCAAAAAGTAAGCTTTAAATTTAATTAAAATCTAAATGGTCAGTATTTCCTTCAGGCTTCATGTTTTTTGTGTTCTAAGAAATCTCTGTATTTCCCAACATCTTAATGATTTTCTCCTGTGTTTTCTTCTAGATGTTTCATGGTTTTAACTTTTACAATTGGGCCTACGATCAAGGTGTGAGATAAAAATCGGTGTTCATTCCTCTCCCCCCCCCCCATATATGACAGCTATTTGACAAAACGACTTTTCTGAGCCATTAAGTTACGTTGGCATCTTTGTTGAAAGTGACGTGGTTGCATACAGGTGGGCATGCCGTGGCATTTCCTGATGCGTTCGGTTCATCTGCACGGACGCCACGGTGCCTCCGTCTCTAGCTTCACAAAAGATCTGGCAGAGTTCAGGAGAGTAAGCTCTCCAACTGTTCTTTTACAAGTTGCGTTGACTCTTTGAATTTCGTAGGCATTCTAAAAGGAGTTTGCCATTTTCTATAAAGGATTTTGGCGGGCATCGAATGTACTTATCACCTTGGAGAAAGTGGACGCGTTAACAACTGGATGCGGCTCTTCGTTTGTTTTACTCTCCTTTAAATTATTTTCATTTTCAGGGGACATGTCTTTGTGCATAGTCTGTAGTCTCTCTCTCTCTGTATCCCACACATTTCTGGGTGCTACTGTGAATGGGGCCGTACTTTTAAATTTCATTCTCTGGTTGTTGCTAGAATGTGGAAAGAAATACGGTTGACCTTTGTTTAGTGACCTCTTGTGACTTTGCTAAATTGGCTCATTAGCTCTGGTAGCAGTTTTGTAGACTTGATTCATTCTACCCCCATGATCATGTCGTGTGAATAAAGACTACTAACTCCCTCCCATCTCTATGAGTTTTCTTTCTTTTTCCTGTCTTGGTGCAGTGGCTAAGACCTCCACCCCAGCCTCGTCCCAGCCTCCAGGCCAAAGCTTGCAGTCTGTTGCCATGTAGCGTAATGTTAACTTAAATCTCTAGTAAATGTGAGGAAGTTCGTTTCTATTCCTAGTTTGCTAGGTGTTGTTTTTTAAATCAACAGTGTTAAACTTCATCAAATGCTTCTTCTATTGAGATGATTATATGTTTTTATTTCTTCTTAGATTTTCAAATGTTCAATCAACCTTCTACTTCTGAGGAAAATTACACTAGGTTTTGGTGTATTGATTTTATATATTGCTGGACTCAAATTGCTAATATTTGGTCTAAAAGTTTCTTGTCTGGTTTTTGTATTGGGGTGATGTTGGACTCAAAAATAGGTGTGAGGTATTCTCTCCTGGTTTTTGAAAGGCTGTGTAAGATTGGTGTTACTTCTTCCTTGAAGGTTTAATAGAATTCACCAGTACACTCTCTGTTCCTGGGGTTTTCTTTGTGGAAAGAGTTTAAACTATAAATTCCATTATTCTGTTTCTTCCTGTGTCCACTTGGATAATTTGTGAATTTCATGGCATTTGGCTGTGCCGTCTAAGTTGTAGAATTCACTGGCATAAACCGACCTGCGACGTTCTCCCTAGGATCTGTCACCATGCCCTTTCATTGCTGGTGTTGATAATAACGTTTGTTAACCTCTGTCTTTAACTGGTCCAGCTAAAGGCTCTTCCATTCTGTTGGCCTTCTCAAATGAACAAACCGCTTTGGATTTTATTGATTCCTCTATCCATTTTCCATTTCTTTGATGTCTACTTGTACTATTTCCTTCCATCTATTTACTTTGGTTTTAAGTTGCTCTTCTGTTTCTGGCTTTTGAAGGTAGATGCTTACATCACTGTATTTAAACCTTTCCTCTTTCTAATGGAAGCATTTGAAGCCGTCAATTTCCCCGTAGGCATCTCTTTAGCAGTATTTTGTACACTTTTATATGTTGTGTTTTCCTATTCATTCAAGATATCTTCTAATTTTCCTTGTGGGTTTTGACTCATGGCTTATTTATTTAAAAGTGTATCATTTACTTACTTTATCTGTTTTAGAATTACTGGCGTATTTATTTAGAAGCCAGCTGGGGCTGGCTCAGTCGGAGGAATGTGTGACTCTTGATCTCAGTGTTGTAAGTTGTTTTGTTTTCCCCACAGGCTTGTTAAGTTTGGGCCCCATGTTAGGTCCAGAGATTACTTAATATCTTCAAAGAAAGAGTGTGTTGCTTAATTTCCAAGCATTTAGTTATTAACAGTGCTCTTCCTGTTAGATTTTGAATTTTTATTTAGTATTATTTCTTAAGATTTGTAATTTAATTCCATTGTGGTCAGAAGACATATTCTGTAGAATTTCAGGCCTTTTAAGCATGAGACTTGTTTGATGTCCCCCTGTATGCCTACCTTGACGCATGTCCCCAAGCACTGGAAAGGATGTGCTGCTGTTGGGTGTAGTATTGTGTAATTATCCATAAGGTGGGTCTGTGTTTTTCCTGTTCGTCAGGTACGAGAGAATTCTGAAGCCTCCGACTGAACTCACGGATTTGTCTGTGTCTCTGCTTGCTCTTTCCAGCTCCGTCAGGTTCTGCTCCATGTGTTCTGATGCCGTCACAAGAGCCCGGTACATTCAGGGTTAAATCTGATGAGTGCCTCCTTTCTCTATGAAACAGCCTCTTCCTCTCTGGGAATACTCCTTGTCCCAAGGTCTACTTGGTGTTCGTGTGACCACTGAGGAGTGCTTTCCTGATTGGTTTTCATGTTTTTCTATTTAAAGTGTGTGTCTAGTGGATGATGTGGACCTTGGTCTTAATTCTCTATCTGGGGGTGTCTGTCTCGTCTTTCTTATTTCTGCTCTTTATTCCCTCCCCTTACTTTCCTGCCCTCCTGTGGGCAGATTTCAGATTTATGCTGGAGGTCTCTCCTAACCGAGAACTGCACTGCAAATCTGTGATGTGCACCGACGTGCCCTTTTGTGGGAGGGGTACAAGTTAGGAATACGTTTGTATGCTTCAACTCACAACAACCCCATGAGCTAATAATAAACACCTTAACTCCTTATAAAATATAAGAAAACCAAGTTTAGAGAATTTAAGTAATTTTCGTAGGGGCACCCAGATCGTGACAGAGCCAGGCTTTAGCCCCTGGCGCATCTGACTTCAGAACTGCAGCCAGGGCACCTGGGTGGCTCAGTCGGTTACGTGTCTGACTTCAGCTCATGATCTCACAGTTCGTGGGTTCGAACCCCGTGTCAGGCCCTGCGCTGACAGCTCAGAGTCTGGAGCCTGCTTCAGACTCTGTGTCTCCCTCTCTCTCTGCCCCTCCCCTGCTCACACTCTGTCTCTGTCTCTCAAAAATAAATGAATGTAAAAAAAAAATTAAAAAAACCCTGCAGCCTTTAACGATATCTCTCCATTGACTCTGGTGCCTTGAGAACATTCCATCACTGAGAAGCAGACCCAGCACACCATGTCCACTGTCAAATGCAACATCTCTGCTTTCTAAGGAACTGACCTTGATTCCTGCATCACTGGTAACAGAAACCCTTAAAAGTCTCCCCAGCTTTGCAGCCTGTTGCTTTGCCTTTATCCCCACCTGTACCTACTTTTACATTATGGCCTGTTCTAGCAAGAACACACCCATGCACACACAAATACACGTACATAAACACACGTGTGTATACACACAAACACACACGCACACACACAAATATACAAACACATACATATATACAAACGTGTATACACACACAAACATGCACACAAACATACAAATACACATACACACACATGCATGTGCCCCTAGGCTTGACCCCTCTCTCCCCTCTTGAGCCCTTTCCTCTGCTCGTTTCCTCATCCAGATGAAACCTTGCCTCGCCCCTGCCTTGCCCCTGCCTTGATCCCCTCCCCCCCCCCCCGCCACCGCCACCGCCACCGCCCTGCACCACCTGCAATGGCCCCTGGTTACTAACACAAAGACTGGCCATTTCTTTCCTCAAACTTTCCTCCTTGGTTCCTTGGCACACTTGCTCCCCCGCACGCCCACTTGAACTCCCACACAGTTGTTCTCCTGTATACCCACTACCCTGCACACTCGCTTGAACTCACACTTGCTCCCCTGTACACTCACTCAAGCTCACACTTGCTCCCATGCGCACCCGCTCCCCTGCACATCTGCATGCCCGCTTGAGCTCATGCTTGCTCTCCCGCACACTCACTTGAACTCACACTTGCTCTCTCACAACCCACTTGAACTCACACTTGCTCTCCCGCACACTCACTGGAGCTCACCCTCTTGCACATCCGCTTGAGTTCACACTTGCTCTCCCGCACACTCGCTTGAGTTCACGCTTGCTTCCCTGCAACTTGCTCAAGCTCACTCTCACACACCCACTTGAGCTCACACTTGCTCTCCCGCTCCTGCACACTCACTCCCCCTCACGCTGACCCACTCACACCTCCACTGACACACAAGCCACTTGGGAATTCTATCAAGGCCAATGCAGTGAGCAGCATAATCACCAGGCAGTGGACTCTGTCGGGTCGACAGTATAGGTGTCTCAAAGTCAGAAATGTGCTCGTAAGTTAGTTCGCTGTGACTGTCACCCCACATCATAACTGAGGCTCCGGGGCCACCTCCGGGACGCCTGGACCGCCCCCTTCTGCTCACCTCCTGGCAAGCCAAGCCTCCTGGACCCTAGCACCGGTCACTGCTCTTCCCGTCAGGCCTCTTGGTTCCTCCCTTCGCTCCTCTCCCTTGCAGGATGCTGGGAGGCACCTGGACTTGGCCTCCCTGTCCTGGAGGCTCTTCCTGCACCTCCACTGTCCTTAACGCTACCCCAGGCCCTGCTTTCCTGCAGCCCCGCACCTGCTGGACGTCTTGTCACCTGGGTCCCCTCACCATGGGCCCCCCTCCCATTCCCTGCCACCTGCAGGCCAGCTGCCCTGCTCCTTGCATCCCAGCTTCTCTGGAGCACACGCCAAGGGGGTGGACCTTCTCTCCAGGTCCCTGTCCTGGCTCTCCCATCTCCCTCTTTGCCCAGCCGCCTCCAGACACTTACACTTTTCACCCTTCTGGAGCCGACCCCAGGCTTGTGCCCTCTCCTGCCCACCCTGGGGGCACCCCCGCCTGGCTCAGGGGGCCGGCCTCCCCAGGATGAT
This sequence comes from Lynx canadensis, assembly GCF_007474595.2. Classification (NCBI taxonomy): domain Eukaryota; kingdom Metazoa; phylum Chordata; class Mammalia; order Carnivora; family Felidae; genus Lynx; species Lynx canadensis. Next base: position 82,215,536 of record NC_044303.2, on the reverse strand, counting down.
GCCCAGACACCTGCAAAGCTGCTGAACCGACTTTCTCAAAATGATCCCTCGGAGACCACCCTGCCTCCAGCTGTGGCTTTTCTCCTTTCTGGAAATGGCAGTGGGCATGTGCTGCCCACACACATCGTGGTGAAGCTCACCCAGAGCACGTCCACCCTCCCCCCACATAAACTCTCTCTCGAAAAGAAACACTAAAAAAAAAAATTAAAAAAAAAACCCATTTTTTAATGTTTATTTATTTTGAGAGAGAGACAGAACAAGAGCTGGGGAGGGGCAGAGAGAGAGAATCCAAACAGGCTCCAGGCTCCGAGCTGTTAGCACAGAGCCCAACGCGGGCCTCGAACCCACAAACCGTGAGATCATGACCCGAGCCGAAGTCCAATGCTTAACCCACTGAACCACCCAGATGCCCCTCAATTTTAGCTTTAGAATCACCCTGTTTGTGTTTTTTTAAATGTTTATTTATTTCTGAGACAGAGACAGAGCATGAGTGGGGGAGGGGCAGAGAGAGACGGAGACACAGAATCAGAAGCAGGCTCCAGGCCCCGAACTGTCGGCACAGAGCCTGACGCGGGGCTCGAACTCACGGACCGCGAGATCATGACCCGAACCGAAGTCGGAGATGCTCAACCGACTGAGCCCCCCAGGCGCCCCTGTTTGTGTTCTGAAGTAGAGGGGAGTGTGGCATGTTCAGATGCTGCACAGATAAATGTGAGAACAGCCACTCCTCTTCCTCACTCAGGTTTTCTCTGTGCTCCTCAGTTACGTGAAAATGCTTTTCATGTGGATATTCTGTTCGCTATGAGGCATGTTGTCACTTTTTGTTGTTGCTGAAAACATGACCTTCTGTGATATCATGACTTTCCTGCTAATTTTGTGTTCTGTTAAAAGCTTTGTTCTTTTTGTGGTCACAGCTTTTTAGTTGTTTCTCTTAGATTTCCTGGGCACGCAATCATTTATCCATAAATCCTCTCACCTCCTTTCCCATTTCACGGCTTCTCTCTCGTCTAAGTGTCCTTCCCTGCCCTCGTCTCCCCTGTCCCATTTGCTCCGCCACGCTGGCCTCTCACTGCAACAACACAGACGCCACCTGATTTGTGAGAGCGTGATCTGCTCGGTCTGCTCGGCCTGCCGGCCCCACCGGGTGCAGTCTGCGGTGGAGGACGGCGCGATGGCCCATCTCCCGGGAGATGACTGTGACCGTGCCTGGCCTGCTGCTGGGTTCCTCTGTTCGCTGTACTGGTCACAAAGTTTAAGTCGCTAAAGAGTTAGGAGGAATGTGTAGTTCACACAGCACAAGTTTTATTAATGTAATTTTAAGGCCAATTAAACTAATTTTATTCAGAGTAAGTCTACATTAAATTACAATATTAACAATCTCTAGAAATAATGAACATAAAATTTAAGAAGTAAAAATCTATTTGGTCTTTATAGACCACAAATCATAGAACTCACAAATGAAAATTTACAAATATAGAAATAATGAGGATACTTGAAGGGCGAGATTTTCACATGGAAACCCATAAGATGTCATATTTTAAACACGCATGTTTCAAAAAGGGAGAAGTTTTTAATAATTTAGCACAAAATCAAATTATATAAACTTGGTATATCCCAGAAAATATTGCTTTAAACACTTATACCATGATCAAAATTCCTTTGGTAGCTTTTAATCAAAGTGAAACATGCTATTATGTAAAATATAAAGTACTCTGAAATGTTATCAGAAAAGGATCTTTGTTACAGTTCACGGTACTGACATCGTCGGCCCCCACACAACCTCACCTGTACACACACAACATGAAACCAGGTGCCAACAAAATCCTTTAATCTTTTGACAAAACCACCTTCCCAACATCAGGACTCGAGTGTCTCCCGCCACACCTTACAGTGGTCACAGCGTGGACAACAAGCTTCCCTGCGTAAGGCTGTAAAGCAAACCAAACTCTGTTAGAGCGACTGTACGCCATCGTACAAATACTGCAGTCAGGAAACCAGACAGCGGTCACCTCGGTGCGAAGAGCAGGGGCTGCGAGACACAATCTTAGAAGAGTGGGTGCAATCACACTGCCCCCTGGACCCCTAAACAGAAAATTCACAAGCAACTCAGACGCTCGTGAGTTCACCGCAGTGAGCATGCCCCCAGTGCTGTCTCGGCAAGGAGGGGTCTCGCCGAGAAACCTCGCTCTGGGAAGTCCGTCATCAGAGTGTAAAAACATGGAAGATAAAGGAAACGGACAGATGTCGGTATCGACGTTGCAGAACTGAGGAGTCAGTTCTTGACACTGACTGTTTCTTCCTAATGCTCCCCAACGAAGGGCTCTGGTTTCCAACCTACATGCCCATCCACCAGGAGCCCCCGCCTTCAGGAGCACATCAGCCCACTCTGCAGCCCACGGACACAGCACGGAGGGTCTAACTGTGCATCTGTGATCACACGCACACACACACCCCACACCAAGCTGTCAGCTTTCTGCTACAAAAGCAACACCTTACAAAGGAACCTCTTTTACCCAATATCTTCTCGTCCAATCTCAAAGTCATTCTGCCCGAGCAGCTGCGACAGTTTAAACACCGAAAAGAGTAAGAGGAAGAACTGGAGGAAAGACACACGTGCCGCTGGCAAACCCCTAAGCTTTGTGAAGGGTGATCTGAGAATCATCCTTTCCTTCTAATCCAAAAGTCTCCACGCTGGCTCAATCTCAGAAGTCCTGGGAACGGCACAGAAATGCTTCACCGCTCTGAAGATACATTCTAGGGTCTCGCTGAGAGAACACGGCTGGCCGACACATCAGGCCACGTAGTGGTACTGATTCGGATTGTCTTTGTCTCTCTCCATATAGTCTCTGTCTATAAGAGATTCAATTCTCTTTTTCAAATCTCCAGGCTAAAAAAGAGAAACGAAACCCCTCAATTATAGTGGCGGTAAATTTACAAACACGGGGAAACATATGCGCGAAGTAATTATAATTATATAAAATATACGTATCTACAGGTAAACTATTTATAATTATAACCAAATTATAAAACGAAGACAATCCAAGTCCCTCCTTCAGAGACAATGCTAACATGGCCTCTTGATTCAAGCGCTCTCATGTGAATTTACTGTCTGAGCAGGCTGAGAGGGAGGAGATGAAAACCCTTCTTTACCAGCACGAACGAACGCATAAACAGGGCACATCCTACTGGGTGGCACATTTTCATTGGTCTGAAAGGGGAATCTGGTAACGTCTCAGGGCAGCTTCATCCTTTGCAAGGACATCTGTCCCCAAGTCCTGTATTTCCTGCATGTGCTGCTGATGTCGTGTAACCACAGGTCCACAGATGACTGACGCCATAACAAACGAGCCCCGCGAGGATGTCTCTGGCTCCGCCGTGGTAGAAAGCACACTTATGTTGACATTTATGAGCAAGCCTCTCCCTTCAAGGGCACATTCCATCAAAAGGCCTAGCTTTCTATCAAGTGACGGATGGAGCATTCGTGAAATGCAGTGAGACCCACGCGAGGTCCTGCCAGGGCAGAGCCAGCTGCTACAGCCACTGCATATGCCTCCCACCGGTCAGTGTTGTAACCGCTGGGCCTCTCGTCTGTAAGAGGGAAAGTGGGCGCTGGCTCTGGCCCGAGGGGGAAAGAAGGCTGTACACGGCAGGGCTGGGCGCCCACACCTGCGTGGCAGAGGACACGGCAGCCGCGTGCTCGCCCAGGGGAACACGGTGTCTGCTCACCCTGACTCCCTCAGTGAGGATGGAGGGCCGGCTGCTCCTCTGCCCGACGGGACCCCGCAGAACCAGGGAGCTTCACCCCACAGGCTCAGTCTCTGCAGGGCCAGGCCTCATGACTCCCATACTTCCCAGGTGGAAGCGCCTGTTTTCAAGAGCTCTTCCTAACACTTCCCTACCTGGTCAGTGCTCCAAGTACAGCCAGGGCAGAAACCCTCCGGCCTAGAAACACGCAGGCACAGACAGGATTCAGGGTTGACTTTCTCATGCACAGAAATGAGGAGGTATCACCAAAACAGAAAATGCTCTGGAGCTTGTCAGTGCTGAATAAATGAGCAGCTAGTAGGACTTCCCCCGCAATCACAGGGCATGACCTGAATAGCCACCCCACTGAGAAACCCGCCTGGAGCTACAGCACCTGCCCCGGCCCCCTCCCCCTCCTAACAAGGTGTCAATGTCTCTGCCGGTGGCAGATTTGGGGCCTCTAGTTCCTGGGGCGGTTACAAAGAACATTTGGGATAAAAACCCTATTGTCCCACTTGCCAGTTTTTTGACATTTGGTGTGCACACACAGGCAGATTTCTGCAGTAAATGATCACCTGTAATGCAGGACAAATGATTCTAATGTGTTAGGAACTGAACATGCTTTTTCAATGTTCGGCGCAGTACTTTAAGTTTAATTAAGCTAATGTGCATTTACCTTTACTGGAAATTTCAGCTGATTATACAATTCAGAAACTAGAAGGTTATGACCAAGAGTCTTTCTCATCTTCATTATTCTGACGATAGCAGCGTCAATCTGATATTGTCTGTCCTGAAACACTCTCTCAGTGGTGCTGGCTTGTTCCTCAATCTGCACACAGACACACACACAAGTGAAGTGTAAAGATACAGTTGGGTGTTATTTCATATTGTTGAGTTTAATGGGACACTTTTTTCTTATTTGAGAGAGAGACAGAGGGAGAGAGACAGAACACTCGAGCACAGGCAGGGGAGGGAGAGAACCTGAAGCAGGTTCCACACTCAGCACGGAACCTGATGCAGGGCTTGATCTCAGGACCGACTGTGAGATCATGACCTGAGCCGAAATCAAGTTGGATGCTCAACCAACTGAGCCACCCAGGCACCCCTGATAAGAAAATTTGATGCAAAGAAAGGCCAAACATTGGGTAAATCCTATTCTGTTATGCATTTTTATTTGTTCTAGCAAAACCTAGCTTCCCAAGAATAGCCCAACTTCAGTACCAAAGCTTGAAAAAGAATGTAAAGTTACATTCCCCTCATAAAAAAGCTACAAAACACTATCAACTGTATATAATCCTGGATTAGATCCAGTAGCACAGAAGAGAAAGCAGAATAAAACACAATAGCTACCAGAGTTTATTCCAGAAATGCAAGCTTTGCTCAGCATCAGGAAACCTAGGAATGGAATGAATTTCATCACAGTTGTGTTGAGGTCACAGCGATTATGTGATCTCTTGACAGACGCTGCAAAGGCACAAAAAAACTGAAAACCTATCCTTGATCTAAAACAAATTAACGTACAAATAGCAATGAAAAAAACCCCACCTGAACATGATAAAAAGCTGTTACCAGAAGCAAAGCACAGCTCCTGAAAACAACTTCATGTTAGTTAACAGCAACCTACTGGAGGCCTGTTTGATCTACAGGAGACAGGTCTGTGCCCGCATGTAAGGTAAGTGAGTTTCAGAAAGGGAGAAGCCATGCTTCCATCGCACTTCCAAAGGGATCCACCACCCCAAACAGGTTAATGTTCCAGCCACTTGAGAAAAAAAATCAGGAAGTGAAGAAAAAGCCTGGTAGCACCATTATTTCATACAAATGTGATTTTGAAAGTTCTAGCTGCGCAGTAAGAGAACAAAAGAACTATAGCAAATTGGAGCAGACATGTGGTAATTATTTGTAGATAAGCTACGAATCCAAAAATCCGAGAAAATCAACTGAAAAACCATCAAAGCCAACGAGAATTTCGTGAAGTGGCTGGACGCAGGAAGAGTACACAAGGGTAAATGGTGTTGATATATATACATACTGGCAATAACTGGTTACACATGTAAACAGAAAAGATCCCCTTAATAGGTGCCAGCATTTTATTCGCCCTTCTTGCTTAAAACCTTCAGTGGCTTCCCCAAATTCTTCATAGCTCTGACCAGTCTGTATATAACCTGTCTGTGGCCTGCCTCCTCAGGCCTCACCTGGCTCAGCGTGGCCTTCGGTGGGAAAGCCTTCCCTGACCCACGGTGTCGGACTGTGCTTTTGTCTCCTACCTCAAGTGTAGTAAGTTAAACAATGTGTAATCATCTGGTACCTGTCTGCTGAAAGTTCCTTGAAACCAAGATTTATAAGAATAAGTTATTATTCACAGATGAATTCTCAGTGCTTCACAGAGGACCTACGCCTTAGTAGGTGCTTAATGAGTATTTGTTGAATCATCTAATAAGAAATATGCCAAGACTTTTAGTAGAAAACTCCCATGAAGAGAAGAGACTTATATATATACACAGATAAGAATCAGATTTAGTACAGCCAAAATGAAAACTGAAAACTATATAATGCACTTTGAATAAAAAATGTTAATGTTCTTATTTGGAGGGCAAAGACACAATAAAATTATTCTCAAACTTACTGGGAGAATAAATTTATAGGAACGGGTACATTAACTAAAAGAATTTGGGTCCTGGATATGAAAGAGATCAATAGAATTTGTAGAAGAGAATTTAAAAACTGACTCGTAATATGTGAATTTAATATATAACAAAAGTGACAATTCAAATAAGTTGTCAGAGAACGGTATTTTCAATTCAGTTTTAGAATAGGAAGAGTAGTTAGATTGCTTTTTGATATTAATTTCTACGTTGCTCAAAGAAAAACTTAAATGTAAAAACTAATAGAAAAGTACAAGTAATTTAAAAAAAAAACATTGGGTTAGGGGCACCCGGGTGGTTCAGTCAGTTAAGCATCCGACTTTGGCTCAGCTCATGATCTTGGGTTCGTGAGTTCAAGCCCCGCGTTGGGCTCTGTGCTAACAGCTCGGAGCCTGGAGCCTGCTTCGGATTCTGTGTCTCCCTCTGCCCCTCCCCCACGCTCTCTCTCTCTCTCTCTCAAAAATAAATATTAAAAAACAAAACATGAAGAATTAAAGATCAGAAAGACATGATGTGCATAAGCTACTCAATGGCATAAAGATGCTCAAAGAAATTCAATCTAAAATGGCAATGAACTATCTGTGCCTGTAAGAACAGGGCGGGCAGAGGGAGGGCTGGCCCTCTTGTGAAACCGGACACTGAAATCTGGGAAGATCTGTCAGGCTTCCATTTGGAAAAGAGTGGCCAGACTAACAAAAGTCCACATTCTTTGACCCTGTAATTCCAGGGCAAAGATTTTATATTGAAGAAACAAGCTAATAGGTACACAGGATGTTTAATGTAATCTTATTTCCAGTAGAGATCGAAACCACCTGAATGCCTTTCCCCAAGGGCGCTGCCGAGCTCCTGAAGGACACAGGACCAACTACTCTACACCCGTGAGAAACCAAGTCCTGACATGGAAGCAGACCCACAGTAACAAGACCAGACTGCACAACGGCACATATAAATGCCATCTGCAGAGTGATCCCGTTACAGAAAAAACAAGATTAGACATTTACACCACAGGAAAAACCTGCACGTCGAAGTGGCAGTAGAGGTCATCTCCAGGGGACAGAGGTGACAGTCCCACTTTGAAATAAGCACACCTGGGTGGCTCAGTCGGTTAAGTGCCGACTTCGGCTCAGGTCATGATCTCACAGTTCATGAGTTCGAGTCCTGTGTTGGGCTCCGTGCTGGACAGCTCAGAGCCTGCTTGGGATTTTGTCCCCCCTCTCTGTCCCTCCCCTCCTTGTTCTCTCTCAAAAATAACATTAAAAATAAAGTAAAAGCATAAAAAGAATGCCTGTTTTCCCATATACTTGCCGACTCTGGATATCATCAAACTTTTAAACATTTCCCATGTTGACAGATGAAAAGTGGAGTATTATTTTATCAAAGTTTTTACTTATTTGAAAGAGCGGGGGTGGCTGGGTGGCTCAGTCAGTTAAGCACTGACTTCGACTCAGGTCATGATCTCGCGGGTTGTGGGTTCAAGCCCCGCGTTGGGCTCTGTGCTGACAGCTTGGAGCCTGGAGCTGCTTCGGATTCTGTGCCTCCCTCTCTCTCTGCCTCTGCTTATGCTCTCTCTCTCTCAAAAATAAACATAAAAATTAAAAAAAAAAAAAAAAAGCGCACGCAAGTGGGGAAAGGGCAGAGAGTGAGAGAGAGGGAATCCCAAGGAGGCTCTGTGGGGCTTGGACCCATGAAATCACGAGTCTGCTGCTCAACGACAGAGCCCCCCAGGCAGCCCTGCGGTATTATTTTAACTTGAATTAAAAAAAATTACTGATGAGAATGAACATCTTTCATATACTTACTGATCTTTTGCATTTCTTTTTGTGTAATCTGAACTTCTTTTCCCACCGGGCTCCACCTGAACACTTCCAGGTAAGGGAGCGACCACGCTCGACTGAGGGGGGTGAAGAAGCTGTGACGCTGCCCTGGTCTTGTCTGAATGGGTTGGTGCCTTCACAAGGCCTCTCCTCATTTACATGCCAGGGCCCACTGCCTCTCCCCTCCCCTGCGTGGCAGCACTTCAGGCTGCAAGGGCTCCCTTGTTCGGAAGGGCCTGAGGGCGGTGGTCCAGGACCTGCCCTGGACATGAGACACTTGAGAATGTCTTCGATGCTACAAACACTCCAGTGGGCCTGTGACAGCCACCACCTCACCACCCCTCCCACGTTAAAGTGCTCTTACAAAACTTAGGAATTGACCGTACAAACGAATGAGTCCTTGGTAAGTACCCAGTGAGTGACACAAGAAAGCTTATACGTACGGTTTCCTTCATCTGGATCTGGTTGATCTTTATTCGAAACAGTTTGTGCTTGAACTCCCCGTTGAACATGAATGTGTCCCCGTCTTCCACCTCCTTCCCTTTGGGACTCTTAACCAGAACTCGTGCTTTGCCGCAGGCCAGGGACTGCAACGTTCTTCGCAGCTCACCGTCCTCTGGGTGGGGAGAGAATCGGGCACAGACTAGCACCGAAGTGAGGACACGTGACAATGGTGAAAGACACCCCACACTCACGTGTGATGGGCAGAGACTGGGCTGATCTCTAACAACAAGGACACGCAGAGGCCACACAGTCACGGAGCGAGGACTCTTACCTATCCCTGTGGCCATTTTTATTTCTTCAAAGCTGAATCCGTCCCCTTCGTTGAACATGAGAAGCACCAGTGTCTGGAACAGGGACACCTGGAACTCCTTCTTCCCCTGAAAGAGCATGGGACGCACCCTGTGTAAACCTGTGAGTTCTGTGTGCAGGAAAGCGGCTGGGGTCTAGAGGGCTTCACCCCCAGGACCGGCCTCTCTGGGTGGAGGTGGGGAAGCATGGCTGCCCCACCTGGTCTGCAGAGGCAGGAGAGGATACATGCAATTTATATACGTAGTATCCATGCACATAGGATTTATAGGATACGGTGCCTAGTGCATGGTAACAGCTAGCAAAGTAGTCATTCTGTAAATTTTTTGCTTGGTGTATACAACTGAATCTTATTTACAAAGCTGAAGTTAAACAGGAACATGCAGGCATTGTTTTGTGACCTGCTTCTTTCTGGTATCAAAACACCGTCTGCACTTTCCTCTTGTATAACGTCCCTTTTAGCAATAGCACCGCGACAAACGGGCTTATTCACTGCTCTGTGAAAACGTCTTATTATGATGAATTTCTGGAACTGGCACCACTGTAACAAAGCCTGTGACTTTGGAGGCGGGATATGTGAGACCAAAGCACGCTCTATATGGCGCTGTTCCTCGAGGTTTTAGCCTTGACCAATCAGTACTCGAAATGTGGCATTTCACTGGACTGTAATTTGCAAATGTTTGGCAGAAAAATAGAGCAGGTTTTCAATGAATTTGATTTCTTAGTCTTGCTTTTATGAGTTGCCTCTTCACATCCTTTGCTTTCTTCTTTTTTTAAACCTGGAAGCTTCACACATTCCGGGTCGCTGCACTGATTTCTGTATCATTTCTATTCTAGCACATGTGCTGTTGAAGCGAGCACTCCTTTGCTCTTTTTTCAGCTAGGTAAATGCTTTCTATCTTTATTGACTTTTTATTGACTTTATTGATTGGAATATTAATCCTTCAGCTGTTTATTATCATTGACCAAGAAAAGGCAGTACGGAGTTATGCCGAATGACCTTTTCCTTTGTTTGTTACCAAAGATCAACCACAATTAAAAATATTCTATTAACATATTTATATGTTATTTGTCTATGAAACAGACAAAGAACTTACTTCTTTAAACTCTGCTTTTAAAACAGCATGGCCCAACGTGGTTTGCCACTGAAGTTTTCGACCACTGTGCTTTCCAAGATAGAATGTCTTAAATATTTCCTGAAGTTTAACCATCTGCCAAGCACAGGAAAACAATAAGTTTAATTATGCTAAACACCACACATCCAAAGAACCACATACTGCTTAATTTACAAAGCTTTCAAAATTTTTCACAGCTGAATGAAAAGATCAGTTGTTATTTTGACAGTGTTTCTTTGGATTATTCTGTTACCTGTGCAAATGTCTGCCACTCTGGCACACTGGGGTCTGCCTCCTACATGGGTGCTGCTTCAAGTGGTACTTAATGCACAGACAGGTTGTGTTCCTCAGTCTCCACAGCCCACGCTGTGGCTCCCCTGGCCAGTGGCACATGCAGTCAAGACCACAGAGACCGTCTGCAGGCCCAGCTGTGTCCTGCCAAGTTGTGGTGAGGCTGGGAGGGTGCTGGGAAGCAGGCTGTGGTGAGGCTGGGAGGGCACTGGAAAGCACCGGAGACAGTCTTGTCTAGGAGGCATGACTGCCACTGTTTCCATCGTTACTTTCTGGGAGGATTTCTCCTACCTTCTAAACTTTCTTGTGGTTCTTCTTTTTTTTTTTTTTTTTTAATTTTTTTTGATGTTTATTTATTTTAGAGACAGAAAGAGCACAAGTGGGGGGAGGGCAGAGAGAGGGAGACACAGAATCTGAAGCAGGCTCCAGGCTCCAAGCTGTCAGCACAGAGCCCAATGCGGGGCTCAAACCCATGAACCATGAGATCATGACCTGAGCTGAAGTCAGGCACCCAATCGACTGAGCCACCCAGGCGCCCCTCGTGGTTCTTTTTTTTCAAGTTTATTTATTTTTGGGAGAGAGAAGAGAGAGAGTGCTCTAGCAAGCAGGGGAGGGGCAGAGAGAGAGCAAGAGAATCCCAAGCAGGCTCCGAGCTGTCAGCATAGAGCCCAACGCGGGGCTCGAACTCATGAACCCTGAGATGATGACCTGAGCCGAAGTCAAGAGTTGGACACTCAACTGACTGAGCCCCCCCCCCACGCGTCCCTCTCACAGTTCTTTACTGCTGTGGTCTCACTCCTTTGAAGCCCCTCCTCCTTCTCCCGGTGTCCAGCCCTCCCCACCCCTGGCCTCCTGCTTAGTTACAGATGGGTTCTGCTGTCTGACAGTGTTTCAGGGTGCATTTTCTAGTGTCCCGCACACTCCCTCTCACTTTGTTTGCTCGGTTCCCTCGACATTCTCACTGCTCTGCAGCCAGGATAGCCAATGGTCTGTGCTGCCAAATCCAATGGGTTCTTCTTATCAGGCTTCGATCAGAAATAACTTTGTGAGAGGCGGCTTCCCTGCCTTCAGTGACTCATGGCTTAGACCCCCATGTCTTTGTCTCCTTGGTGTGTCTACCTTCCACCCTGGACACATGGGCGCCCTCAGGGTCCTGTGTGTCAGATAGTCTGCACTGTGCTCACTGCCCTGTCAGCATCCTTGGCTGCTTCCAAGTTCTTAGGATAAAGAGTCAAACTCTTGGGGCGCCTGGTTGGCTCAATCGGTTAAGTGCCTGACTCCTGATTTTGGCTTAGGTCATGATCTCACGGTTTGTGAGTTCAAGCCCACATGCTGATAGGGTACAGCCCGCTTAGAATTCTCTCTCTCTCTCTCTCTCTCTCTCTCTCTCTCTCTTCCTCTGCCCCTTCTCTGCTTACGCTCAACCATGTGTGCATGTTCCCCCCGCCCTCAAAAATAAACAAACAAAAAAAGATTCTGAGGCGCCTGGGTGACTCAGTTAAACGTCTGACTTCGGTTCAGGTCATGATCTCACGGCTCATGAGTTTAAGCCCCACGTTGGCTCTCTGCTGTCAGCACAAAACCCACTTCAGATCTTCTGTCCCCCTCTCTCTCCACCTCCCCAGCTCACATGCTCTTTCTCTAAAGTGAACAAACATTAAAAAGAAATAAAAATAAAGAGCAAAACCCTTCCAAGGCTTGCCAAGGTCCTGTCCTCCAGAACCACTGATTGCACTGGCCTGCCCTGTGCTTCCCCCACTGGACGAGTACGCTGTGCTGTCTTCCCTCAGGCTTCCGCCTAGGGACACCCCTCTGTAACCCCCTGGTCATCTTTAGAGCCCCTTCCTCACAGAGGCCTTCTCCAACTGCTCTTGGCTCTGAGGGCATTCATAGCAACTTGTGACTGTCCCCCTCTGGACAGAGAGCTCAGGGCATCAGCGAGGGAGCGAAGGCCCGCTCTCCTTGCCTGGGGCATCTGTCAGCTCCTCTGCGCTCTGTCCAAGCGGTGCCTTTGGTCAGGATGCCCGTTGGCCTTGCATCTGCCCAGCAACCCCATCCTCACACTTCAGAACTATCACCCACACCCACATTCAACCACATCAGATCCCAGGCACAATTATCATTTCGTTTCTAAGTATTGTAGTATATATCCAAAAGACAACGACTCTTTCAGAAAACATATCTAGAGGTGCCTGGGTGGCTCAGTGGGTTAAGCATCCAATTCTTGATCTCAGGGTCATGAGTTCAAGCCCCATGTTGGGCTCTGCACCGGGGGTGTGAAGTCAACTTCACAAATAATTTGCAAAAAAAGAAAACATAGTTGGTGCCATATGACATTCAACCAATAAAAGCTAATAAGGTGATGAACTTCCTAAAAACTTTTTCCTTGCGATTAATTACTAGGAGTGGCCATAATCATCATGGTAAGAGGACAGCAGCTAACACTGGGTGCTTATTATGTGCCAATTACAATCCCAGGCTCAAAATGGAACAGAGACCCACCCACATGTAAGAGTGAGTATTGATAAAACTCTTAGCAGAAAACAGAGGTAAATTTTCAAGACCTTGGATGTGGCAACAGTTCTTAGATATGACAACAAAAGTAACAACAGAAAACATACTGGACTTTACAAAAACTCTAAAATTTTGTGCAAAGAATACTATCAAAAAAGTAAAAAGATATCTCACAGAATGGGAGAAGATATTTGCCAATCACATATCTGATAAGGATCTAGTGCCCAGAATATACACAGAACTCTTAAAATTTAGCAACAGATAACACAAGTAAAAAATGGGCAAAGGACTTGCATAGAAAGTTCTTCACAGAAGAGCTACGGTGGCCAATAGGCACACGAAAAGATGCTCGACAAAATGATCATTCATTGGGGAAAAGCAAATCTGACCAAAACGAGATACCAATTCATACCCACGAAGATGGCTCTGATCAAAAACCAGAATAACAAATACTGAGGAGGATATGGGGAAACTGGAAGCCGTGTTGCTGCTGGAAACATAACAGGCTGCAGCTGCAGTGGAAAACCAGCTTCTCACCCGCATCTCCACTCCTGGGTGTGTACCAGAGGCTCTGAAAACCAGGACACAGATTTCTGCACACTTGTGCTCACGGCAGCGTTATTCACAGTGGCCGAAAGGTAAACGCACCTTTCAAGTGTCCGTGGCCAGCCAGCTGGCCGGAGGGACAGAACTTGGTCCACACACACAGTGGAACATCATTCAGCCTTCACAAAGGAAGCACGATGTGGGCTACATGTCGTGGAACCCGCACGGTGAGTGGAAGAGGTCAGACACGGAAGGCCACCAAGTGTGACTGCAGTTATGTTAAAACCCAGAGCGGGCCAGCAGATGCCCAGGCTTGGGCACTGGAGCAGGAGTGAACGCTCAACCCCACGGGGGCAGGGTTCTGTTTGCCACAATGACGAAGTTCTGCACTGGACGCAGGTGCCGCTCAGCTGTACGGCTTGAAATGTGAGCTGCAGTCCGTTTCCCCCATGGCTTCCTCCCCTGTGTTTACACTGTGGGCGTATTTTTACAAAGGCCAGTACAGTAAGCCTTCAGCATCTCTTGCTAGACAACAAAAAAGTACCAGGAAACCACGAGGGCCAGTACAAGGACAGAGGAGCTGACAGGGGCTCCAGCAGCTGGATAGCAGACAACAGGGGCATCGGAGCAAGCAACCAGGAGTCCGCGAGTCTGTCCAGAGGAGGACAGAGACGGTCACTGCTGACCAAGGCGAAGTGGATCTGAGCAGGGATCACCCAGCAGGAGAATCTGGTGGGGCAGAGGAGGTCCACACCACGTCCACATACCTTCCCACAGATTACTTCAAAAGTACAACAGGAGAGGGGCGCCTGGGTGGCGCAGTCGGTTAAGCGTCCGACTTCAGCCAGGTCACGATCTCGCGGTCCGGGAGTTCGAGCCCCGCGTCAGGCTCTGGGCTGATGGCTCAGAGCCTGGAGCCTGTTTCCGATTCTGTGTCTCCCTCTCTCTCTGCCCCTCCCCCGTTCATGCTCTGTCTCTCTCTGTCCCAAAAATAAATAAACGTTGAAAAAAAAAAAAAAAGTACAACAGGAGAAACACTAACCACACAGAGAAGCCAGCTAAAGCCTTAACCAACGACAACATGGGACACCAACAGACGGGGGCAAACGGACAGCAGGTACCTCCTGATGTGCTGTTGGCTGAGCAAATTGTGTGGGACCCTTGCTGGATGAGCCCAGTGGACATAATTCATGAAAACTGGTGTGCGGTTTTGGGATGTGTGAGCGTTAAGAAAGAAGAGGCTGGTGTAGCTGATACGGGGAAGGGGACCGGGGTAACTGTGGTGTGGGGCCTGGACGGTGTCTGGACAAAAGCAGAGAGAGCTCCCTCCCCCTGGGATAAAAGTGTTATGGCAGTAATTGACTCGAGAGTGTCTCTGGGAAGTACCCACTAAAGTACTAGGTGCAGGAGGTATGATGTAGCCTCTCAAGTGTCAGTGCTGAAAACACAGGCAGCACGTTCTGGGAATGCTTTGAACTATTCTCGCAAAGTCTCTGTAAGTCTGAATCACCTCAAAATAAGAAGCAAACAAACTCAAAGTGCCACAAGAGACACACCCAGGATGGACCTGCTTGGCCCAGTGAGCAGGGTGAGGAGGTGACAGAGGGTTTTCTGGAGAAAGCGTCTGGGGAGGGAAGTCTTAACCAGCGGTCAAATGCTGAGGACGGATGGGGGTGGAGTGAGGTTTTCTGGAGGTGGCTCACTTTCTGGAGGTGGTTTTCTGGTGTGAGGTTTTCTGGAGGGGGGCACAGAAGCCCTGGAGAACGTGGGAGCTGAGGGGCACAGAGCCCGCAGGCAGCTCAGGACACAGCTGTGGCACCTGCAGACAGCAGTCGCTTGGGGAGGGAGGAAGGGACCGCAGCAATCTGGGGCGTCTGAGCCTGGGGACGTTGGTGCGTATGTGCTCAGGACCACGGACTCACAGGCTGGAGGCTGAGTGCCTGTGTGGGCTGAGAAGGGAGCTGATAGGCTCTGGGAACGTTAGCGTCTAGAGTAGAGGTGGAGGGCCCACAGGAGAAGACAAGTAACACGGTGCATCAACTGTACTTCAATAACCAGTTAAAACAAACACAAAAAGGAGACAACCACAAAGACCAACCAGCAGAGTCAGAAACAGAAGAAAACCCTGAAACAGAGAGTCTTGGAAAACGGAACAAACAGCCTCACGACAGGCTGTCTCCAGCCTGGGCTCCCAGGTGCCTTTCTTGGTCCTTTCTAGAAGGCCCTTGTCCCTGCTGTTTTCTTCCTGGCTCCACCCCAAACCAGCCAGGGGACACAGGCTGTCATGGTGAAATGCTGTTTTCCAGAGGCTATAAGGACCCTGCAGTTTTACTTCTGTGATTTAAAAAAACCTCTCATTAAATACTCCGTGACAGGCAGCATCTCTGTGCATGGTATGTGTGTAAGAAGTCCACAGGGCAAGTGCCTGGGAGGCTCAGTCAGTTAAGCATCAACTTTGGCTCAGGTCATGATCTCGAGGTCTGAGTTCGAACCTGACACTGGGCTCTCTGCTGTCGGCGGGGAGCCCACTTTAGATCCTCTGTCCCCCTCTCTCTGCCCCTTACCCTCTTATGCACACGCGCACACACACTCTCTCAAAAATAAATAAAACACTTAATGTATTTGGTTTCCATAACTATTCCCCAGACACTTTTATCTTTTTTATTTTTATTTTTTTGATGTTTATTTTTGGGAGAGACATAGAGCATGAGTAGGGGAAGGGCAGAGAAGACAGTGGGGGAGACACAGAATCGGAAACAGGCTCCAGGCTCTGAGCTGTCAGCACAGAGGCCACGAACCATGAGATCATGACCTGAGCTGAAAGTTGGACACTTAACTGACTGAGCCACCCAGGTGCCCTTTCCCCAAATACTTTTTAAAATTTACTGCATGGTGACTGGGTGGCTCAGTTGGTTAAGCACCCACCTCTTGGCTTTGGCTCGGGTCATGATCTCACGGTTTGTGAGTTTGAGCCCTGTGCTGACAGCTCAGAGTCTGGAGCCTGCTTCAGATTCTGTGTCTTCCTTTCTCTCTGCCCCTCCCTTGCTTGCGCTCTCTCTCTCTCTCAAAAATAAACATTAAAAACAAAAAAACCCCAAAGCAGTCCATGGTACTTTGGCAACACTGATATATGAAAAATAAAGGGCAAACACTCTTTGAAACACTTACTTCTGGAGTCAAATGCACTTCCATAGGTGTGTATGTTGGCCAGTACCCCATCGTAAGTATGTTCACGGTTAGATCTATAGAGCCTGGGTCACTCTGATTCTGCATATACTAAAGACAAAGAAAACCAAGAGGAAACAGTTACTGTAGAATGTCATCAAAAATAACTAGTTCGTAGAAGAGTAAACAGTGTAATTTTCAAATCACAGTTCAACATGTGTTTGCACCTAGTCCCAAGAACACATCCCACTGAAGCCATGCAACATGTTCCAAAGTCATTTGGGATATTTTTTCTTTCTTGGTTATGTTACCAATACAGGACACTAGGACACTTCTTTAAATCAAAAATTTTTATGCATTTTTAGGGATTACTTTTCTTTTTCATTTTGAATTTCAGTTATTTGGACATGTGGACATGAGCAGTATGATTCTCAAGGTGGAGGGTTTTCCCTTGGCTGACACCCCCCCCAACATAACTTAAAGCGGGGTGGCTCCTGTTCGGCTGTCCCACGTGAAACAAACAGAGCTTGCCTGCTTGAACTGCACCATGATGTCCTTGGACAGCTCCATGTCCTTGAACATGCCTTCCAGCTTGCTGGTGAATGCTGCGCCGCACTCTGGGACAGAAGCGGAGGCGTGAGCACCCCCGGGGGCCAGGCCCAGCGCAGGGATGGGTACACCCCGGGGCCCACACGCTTACCGTGCTTTAGTTTGGACAACATAGATTTTTCAGCATCTACTGAGGCGCTTTTTCCAACAAGGAGTCTTTTTGCCAAATCTTTTTTATAAAATGCTTCGAAGACATCTTTCCCTGTTTATAAGCAAATGAAAATGGCATGAGACGCTGGACTATTAACGTGCACTTGCTCACTCCTGCTGAGACTCCAGTGGCGGCTGTGCCGCAGGGAGCTCGGCAGGGGCCTGCGCGGGATGCCCCCATAGGACACCCGCGCTGCCATCGGTGGGCGCCCACCCCTCCATTCCCCGTGCTGACACAGAAGCGGGAGTGTTTCTGTCCATCTGTCTCAAGGAAAAGAGGGGGCCCATGTACAGACGTGTTGACCGTCTCGTCTCTCCCTGCTCAATGTTAATAGGAACAGCGCAGAGTGTGTCTCACCGTGAATGAACCTGAATATTATCATGACCTTGTCGAGAATCCTCTCCAGCTCCTCGTCTGTTGCTTCTTTATTACCCGCTCTCAATTTTGAATCAACATGTTTTGCTGTGAGAGTAAAAGTTTACAGTATTTAAAAAACAAGTATTTCTTATATAATACATTTTCTAAATAGGAAAAAAGAGCATCTTTAATTTCTACAAGCAAAAAGTAGACAGCAACACTCTAGAACCTTTCCAAAAAGATATTATTTTATGACAAAAGGCAGATCATGTGAATTTTCTATGAGAAGTATTTTCAAGTCATGGGAGATAAATAATTATACCGCTGCTCCAGCAACGGGAGGGCCCCACCTTCCAGATGTAGCATCCCTGAACACAGGCCTCTCGTACCTGAGACCACAGATTGGCCATGCCTTCCAGAAGCCCACACTCCAGGAGTTCAATACCCACCTCTGGAGAAACCACAATCCAGAAAGTGGTATGAAGGCCAAGCTAAACTGCCTTGTGAATTTTTTGTTTGGTTGCTGACTTTTTCTTTTTTAAAGATTTAATTTTTTTTAAGTAATCTCTACACTCAATGTGGGCCTTGAACCCACAACACCAAGATTAAGAGTCGCACGCTCCACTGGCTGAGCCAGCCAGGTGCCCCTTTCGTTGCTGCTTTTATTAGTTTTTTCCCTTCACAATTTTTTCATTATGAAATCCTCTGAACATACACAGAGTAGAAACTGCACAATGAACCCCATGTCCCCATCACATACCCTCAACAGTAGGAAGTTCAACGCTGAATCACTGTACTTACTACATCTTTCTTTGCCCTTTGCCTAAAAACTTCCACTGACTAGTGAGAGTCTATGAATCCCAAAATATGCTTTGCTATTATCACGACATAATTGTATAAAGTGATAATTTAAAAACTGCTTCATCTTAAAACGTGATCTTTTAAGACCACATCCATTTTACCCTATTTTAATGCTGGTGAGATAACGCGAAGACAGGGACACACTAACGTCTCCATGCTAATTGGTCACGTCACCCTCGTAACGCCGAGGCACTCGTATATAGCAAACCCTCTTCTTCCGATCCCAGAGCGCAGATCAGCGGCCGTGCTCCAGACAGAACCAGAAGCACCTCTGTACTCTCTCTTCTTCTTCTCTGACATCAAGATGCCACTTGACAAAATCACTGCTCCGTTCTCCCTTATAAATGCCGTGTGTGCTTCTACACACACATGATAAGTATACACACAACCCTTCTCCACCCTCCCCAAGGGGAGCTTAAAGATTCTGGGGAAAGGTTTTGCTTAAGTTCTGCTTTCTTTTCCCATATTAAAACAACGTCTGGAAATACGTTTTCTACCTATCAGTTCTGCGGGCTTATTCGGCCTCTTATTGATAAACGTCTCAAAGGACTCCTTCATCAAGTTGATGAACTTCTCGTTCCTCTGGAAGCATGCTTCTATCACGTGGTCCACTCGGTCCTTAAAATCCAGCAGGTCCTGTACCATATCTTTGTCTTTCTCAGGATTGATGACAATTGTTGTCCCGAAAGTCTACAAGAACACACACACCGCATCAGTGGCAGGTAACGGCACCACACATGTTCTCCTGAGACTTTAATAATCACCGTTGGTGTTAAATACTAAATCGTTTCAAAAGTTCCACAAATTCAGTGTACGTTCAAGAAGTTAAGTGAATATACAATTAATGCTTCAGTGTTTGAATCCTGCTTTTGAAAGAATTTGTGAATTAGTGGGAAAATGTCCACTGCTTAAAAACAAAAACAAAAATAAACTTTTACTGGGGCACCTGGGTGGCTCAGTTGGTTGAGCGTCCAACTCTTGATCTCAGCTCAGGTCATGATCTCACAGTTCATGAGTTCAAGCCCCATACTGGGCTCCGTGGAGATTCTCTCTCTCCCTCTGCCCTCCCCAACCAACCCCCACCCCCTGCCCAAAATAAATTAACATTTAAAAAAAACCCTGAAAACTTTCACTTACAAATTTCTCAGACGTTCCCATTAACCCAACACACCTACTTGGACTTCTTGACTAGAGTTTCCGTTTTCTTCCACTGCTAACCAAAGCCCAGTTTTAGGCTGCATTTTTAATTGAAAAATGCTATATTAAACATCACTAGAAGTCTATTATATGACAATAATAGTTAGCTGTTTGATGATATAAACTTTGGTAGATACAATTATACTATTTGATGTGTTTAGAGAAGGGACAGAGACAGCAGGCCCCAAATGGAGTCACTGTGCTAAGCCTCACGTCAGCAAACCAGGGCTTAACACCTGACCTAACTGAGGTTTTGGCCCCTCCGAGGAACAGAGTCTTCAAGCACTCAATCACTGGGCTTGTCAGCACTAGTGACGTCATCTGCCAGACGGTTGGTTCCCTGTCATCCCCTCAGGAAGGTGACCTTGCCACAAGCAATCAGTCTTTGCCAGGATAACTTCCTAGTCCTGCCCCGTCCTGTCTATAAAAGGCTTCCCTATCACACAGCTCCCCGAGGCTCCTTTCTATCGGCTGGATGGTACCAAATAAAGCCAGTAAGATCTTCAAAATTCCCTCAGTCCAATTTTGTCTTTTCAGATATGTACTTTGGGAAAACTGGTCTTAATAGCATACATACACATATTTACGTATCCTATACATAAGTGAAGGCAGATTACTGGCAAAATGGTACAAATGAAACTGGCAGCGATCCCTTCTGGAGAGGGACACGGTATGCCCAGCCGGGGTGGGAGGGATTTTCCTCCGTACGCTTTTGTACTGAGTGCATTTAAAAATAACACACACACACTGCCAGGGGTCAGCTTCACTGCGATAACGACACAGTGTAGAACATAATCTCCACTCCTGTCAGTGTGACTGCATGTCGCTGACGGACACTCAGGAACAGCGGTCACATCACTGATCTCTAAGACCTGGACTGCATGTGTACAGGGGAGCTCTCGCATTCAGCACACGTTCCTGCTCCTAGGGCTACTCGTCAGCAAAGTCCTCGTTCTCCAATCTTTCTGGAACATACAGCTCTGTTGCTGGAGTGAGTTGGTAACCACGTCCAGCTCCATGTTGTTGTGTACAAAGTATCAGGGGGTTGTGCCTGTGGGCATGAGCTTCCCATGTGGAGGCAGATAAGCAATCTTAGGACTGATTATTCCATAAAGCAGCATGCGTGCAAGCTTTCCATCATCCTTTCTATATAACTGAACTTTCTGTGACCACTACAGATTCACGTGCAGCGGAAAGAACAGAGATCCCTCCTATGCTTGGCTCAACTCCCTCTGATGGCAATATCCGGCAAAGCTGCAGAATGGTATCACCACCAGGATCCTGGCACTGGCACACTGCGTCCAGCTTCTCCAGGCTGCCCCCCCCCCGCCCCAGAGTATGCTGTTCCCCCGACTTGTCACCAGCAGCCTTGTGCGCCCCCACCCCCTCCGTCAGCATGAGGGCCCTGCTGCTGCCTTCCCATGACCGTATATAGACGCGTCACAGAAACATCACAGCACTGTGACAGTAACGGATCTGGATGGTGGGAGACGTGGCAGCACACATGCCACCAAATGGATACACCAAAACGTGTAACCATTCTCATGGTCGATGAGCAAAGGCATGAGGTGTTTAAAAATCAGATGCACAGAAATGCGACTTTTTGAAAGTTGTGGTTGTACGTGGCACTGGAGCCCAGGCAGGTGACGGATGGCAGCCTTTAATGACGTCTGGCTGTGGGGTGCTCACAGGCGGGGCCATCTTTCAGAAAAGGTTTGCCTCAGTCATCGGGGAGGAAACGCAAGACTGCTGTCCACCCGAGCCCCTGCCTCGAGAAGAGCCCCTCCCCATGTCGGGAGCCACATGGCCGGGAGACAGGACACTGCCCTCCACAGGCACAGTCACCGCGCATCATGACAGCCCCACGCACCTTGATGTACTCGCTCCAGTGCTGCAGCAGGACCTGCTGCCCACCCTTCACGCGGCTGAACAGCTGGTACATCTGGGTGAGGTCGGGCACTCGGTTCTCGTCCAGCAGCTGGTCGAGCCCTGCGACGGCACAGCGAGCGTTAGGGCGGCTCGGGGGTCCATGTGTGAACGGGCGCCTCACACGTGTGGGGCCGACCCCTGTCCTCCGTGGGTGAGAAACAGTCCTACTCGGCCCCGTTGGCCAGGCCCCACCGCCAGAGGACGCTAGCGGCCGTGCTGCTCAATTCAGGTCGCCAGAGCCCCAGTCCCACTAACACAGCGGCCAGGGCAGCGCCCCTGGGCACCTCTCACTATCATCGCTCAGAGAGCAGATCTGGGGGCCCGAGTCTAACCTGTCAGGTCATCCACTCTATCCACTTATGCGATAAGCCGTGGGAGAGAAGCGTCTGCTGTCCGTTGGGGATTCTGAAGTATTTAACATAGCACTTTTGGGGGTTTTCCTGTTTTAGGTATTTAGATTTTTACGAAGCCTTTCTAAAACAGTATGGAAATCAGGAAGAGAAAACTAAGATGCCTGCTTTGTGACAGCCCCGCAGAGGCTGCGAGGCCAGGCGTGGGGAGGTGTGAGCCATGTGACTCAAGTCTCAGGTTCTTCTGTCACGTGGGCACAGTGTCCACACATCAAAGGAGATAAACAGGTGCACACAGGTGCGTCCTGGGGCCAGAATCACACATCTTTAGCAAGGGCTCCGTATGTTTATTTCTCCGAATTACATTCTGACCTAGTGATGCAAATAAAAAATTTTTCTTATAATTTATAATTTACGTCCATAATTCTGGGCCTCCCCATAATTAAGCTTTAAGGTCTCCAACATCTTGAAATAAATCCTGTAGCTCCATCATGACTTTCAAATGGTAACATTACACACCTAATAGTTATACAAAGTACCGTGAAGGACTGAAAAGGGGGAGACCGTGTGCTCTGAACCCCAGAGAACTAAGCACACTGTGAAGGGCACAGACACAGAGGGCAGGCGGGACGCTCCTCTGGGACACACAGTAGCTGCTGGAACCACCCTTACCAGGGCCTGACGAGCAGCACCAGGGATGTGGCGCAAGAGGGCACGCTGCCCAGTCAGCAGTGCTGCGCCCTCCCTCTGCCAGCGGAGGGTTTGTCCGGCATACTCGGGACTCTGGCCGAAGTCCCCAGCCACCTGGCAGTTCACGTGGTGTTCAGCCTCTTGGGGGGCGTGGGGAGGAAGCCCCACCACAGCCGCACAGCCCGTGCGACCAGCCTGCACCCTTGGGAGCTCTGTGCCTGCCAGCGCCCGTAGGCACCGCACAAGGACCCAGCTGCAAGCTGTCTGTGGCCCAGGGGGTTTCTCAGCGGCTTCAGCTGAGAACAGCATGTCCTGTGATTTCTTGATTTCTACCAGATGCCTTTCCCGGTGTTTCCAGGGCTAACATGCTCGTTATTGCCAACGATTTTTAGTGACTGTCTCATTGTAATGGATGTCCTTAAGCTGGTATTTACGCCGTTTCACTCACTTCCTTAAAATGTCAAGGGCGACCATGCAGGGTAACTTGACACAAAAGTTAGGAAAATCTACCTTTCTGCAGAATTGCTGTCAAATGTTCTCCTAACAGCTGTTTCTCCACACAAGCAATCAGTGGTTTCCTATTATGAGGCAAAAAGACAAGGTGTAAGCAATTGATGGAGAGACTTTGATCACCTGTAAAGATGGGGCATTTACTGTCTACACACCTGACATGGAGTTAATCAGAACAGCCATCTCCCTGCTGTCCATGAGGACTCTGAAATCTTTCTAAAGACAATCTTACTGGACAACAGAGATCAGGGGTCCAGGGAAAAGGAGACACCAGCAGACAGTCAAGTGCCCTGCACCCCCATGCCTGGCTGGCAATTGTCAAAACAAAGCTTTGCCTTTTGGATTCAAGGCACACTGGCCCCGTCCCCCACTCCGCGGCCGCCCCTTGCTCCAGGCCCCACAACCTCTACATGGACAGGCCTGCCCCCTCCCATCACCACTTATCAAGGAAGCTCCTCTGTGAGGCCCACACTACAGAAGTGTCACATCGAACAGAATATTTGAAACTCTGAAACATCGCCAAGTGTGACTGCCACAGTCATGGGGACATGCACAACTGTCCTTCCTGAGTACATATTCCATGGTTCATGTCGTTTTAGTTTTTCTTAATCAGACATGTGCTTTAGTCCCAAGATTATTAACTTCGGGTATCTTCTCAAGTCTTTGCTTCATAAAGAACTTTACAATGGCCCACCTTAAACCTAACAGCGACCCCAGAGAAAGCACATACCCCCCGTGTGAGAGAGCAGAGGTCGGGGACTGTGCCCACTGAGAGGTGAGGGTCTGCCTCCGGGAGGGCCAGCATGATGACGGGAGGTGGGGGCGGAGGTCAGAGGTCAGGGGCTGACAGCAGGGAGGGCCAGTAGTGCACCGATCCTCCTCCAAACAGCTTCAGCGGCACGTCCCCAGGGGGCAGCGGGTGGTTTCTCCTTGTTGACTACTGAGTAACGCTGCCTGAATATCTGCAAGCAAGTCTTGCAGATGTTTTTACTTATCTATTTGGGAGTAGAACTGGTGTGTTGAAAAAACACCTAGCTCTGTCTACCACTCTGGGGAGCTGAGGAGCTAACGATCCATCTTCTGGGCAGCTGCCCATGTTCCTACTGACCATGCACGGCGGTTCTGACTTCTGCTGGTCCTCGCCAGGGCTTCGTGCTGTGTGCCTTTTTTATTCAAAAGCCACGGTGGCAGGCGTGAGG
This sequence comes from Lynx canadensis, assembly GCF_007474595.2. Taxonomy (NCBI): domain Eukaryota; kingdom Metazoa; phylum Chordata; class Mammalia; order Carnivora; family Felidae; genus Lynx; species Lynx canadensis. The sequence continues at coordinate 82,191,042 of NC_044303.2, read as the reverse complement.
TGGAACCACACTGGTTTTGATGTGCAGTTTCCCGATGACTGGCTTCGCCGAGCGACTTGTCCTGTGCTCACGGAACCACTGCCTCCAGGAGGCGTGCAATCTAGACTCCATCACCATTTCCATTCCAACAGCCCATGAAGCACCCACATGAGCCCGGGTGCCGTTGACAGGTCCCAGCAGAGCCCAGGGCAGAAACTGCAGGCCCCTCGAGCCCAGAGGTGCAGTCCTGGGGAACGCGCTGCCTCAGCACCCAGGTGCCCAAGAATCGACCTTATAATCTAGTGACAAAGTGACAATCTACTGACTGTGCCAAGCAGCAGGAGAGCGGGTCCTTCCCACACTGAGGGATGAGAGTCCCTGGGGTAGGGCCTGCCGGGTGACCTGGCTGTGGTGTCCAGCATGAGGCGGGTCACAAGGTGCAGTTCAAAGCAGTGCCCCGCTGCCCTCAAGCATGCTCCGCGTCCGGGATGCCGTCTACTGTGCTCTGAGGGCGTGGGGGCAGGAAGGGGCATGTGGAGCCCAGCGTGAAGGCAGGTGTGGCTTGCTCAGCCGTGGCTTCCCTCTTCTGTCCTTGACGGCAACTGTTTATTTTGTGACATCTGAATCACCCGGCGCGGCAGGAGCCGCCTCAGTCAGTGCGCCCTCCATCCACCTGTGCTCGAGCCCAGAGGCGAACCACCTTTATCTGTTATTCGTTTGCTTAAATAACTTACGTATACTTGTAAGCAATATACTTTTTAAAATTGGGGGGAGAAATTTCAAATCTAGCATATGCACAGGGGTGGATGAGCACATGTGAAAAGGAAAAGGACTGCTGTGCCCAATGCCTACAGGTCATAAGGTAAAAGGCCCCAGCGGCCCCAGTGCCCCGCCCCCTCCATCCTGAACTGGGCGGGTGATTTGCTTGCTGTTCGCCATGATTTACCATGTATCTCTCTCCCTGAAGTTCTTGAACTTCACAGTATATGGAAAACATCAACAGAAAAAAATGTTCCAGATACTTAGCGAAGACTCTTATCTAACCTTGATGTGACCTACTGGCACATCATTTTCCCTCCTACTCCCTGTGCATCCCTGCTGCCGACCTCCAGCCCCTGTGACTACCTGGTCCCCAGGGGACCCGGAACACAGCTGTCCTGGCTTCAGCACGACCATCCTTCTATGTAGACCTGGGGCTCCCCATGGGCCCCTCAAATGTCTAAAGCAAGCTCACCTTTCCTCTCCTGACCCTCTGTTCTCTGTATTCTCAAGGTGCCACATCGGTGCCCCTCTCATCCTGCCTGCCCCACTGCACTTTCTACCCTTCAGTCTCTTCTATCTCTGGTTTCTCTTAACTCTCCTCACTTGAATAAATGTTACGTGCAGGGTGAGAAACAGACATCCACACAAGTTTTCTCTTTTACTTTTCCCTAGCTGCTTACCAACCTCAGGTTTAGAGAAAACAAAAATTAGATGAGAAGAAAAAATAATGTGACTTAATACCATAAATAAAAATTACAGCTACATTCCACATCTAACAAAAAGTTTACAACCCAAAGTGCCCGACACTCAATTATACTCCATCAACATAAATAGAATCCCTTGTCACTAAACCCCAAGATGCCAAGTTCCTCAGCCTCAAGTACTTCTTTTGGATGAGAACTCACTGAGAACTCACAACAGGGCACTTGTTGTGACTCAACAGGTGCTGGATAATCACAAATAACATAAGTGAAACGTGCTAACAACAAAGATACTCTGATAGTACTGGCTGAGTCCACGAAGACAGCGTTTATTTCAATAAACAGCCAGGAACAGGGTGGGCTACGGCCACGCCATGAGAACTGAGTAAATGAATGGTACTCACTGTGTGCTGTGGTCTAGGTACGTGATTACTCGGTCTCCTTCCTCCTCTAAACGCTTACTTACGTGGTTAAGATATTCTGGAACCTTCCAAACACAACATTTAAACATGTCAGTAACAAAGATTTTATTTTTTTTTTTAAGTAACAAAGATTCTTGATGTTACCCAAGAAGCTGAAACACTGTTGTCCACAGAAAAATTAAAAAAACAAAAAAAACCACCTTATATATTCAAGGCAAGTATGAGAACAGATGAGCAGGGGGCGTGAAAGTGGGCAGGATACATAGTATAGAGTTTCCTGAAACTCAGTTCTGGACAGTAAAAGTGACCTCTAGAGTGAGGGCAGGGCAGCCCTTCTTTGCTGTGTCCCGCTCACCGTCAAGCTCCTGGGACGAGGCCGTGGGTCCCTGCCATCACTGAGGCCCTATGGGCAGGCGAGCAGCAGCACTCAGGTCAGAGGGTGCAGGCCTAATGGCATCCCCTGGCCCCAAACGAGTGGGGTCAGCAAAAGCTAATCGACAGACTGGGTGTTCACTTGGGGAGGCCAAACAGCACGGATGCAGAAGATCTCCAGAGGCAAAGGGCATTCCTCTTGTCACCTGACGGCCTAGGGGGCCCCCTAATACGGTCTCTAGCGCTCTGACCCAGTGGTGGCAGCAAGGCTGGGTACCGCACATAATGTGTCCTCTCCAAAACCGGGATGGAGAACCAACGGTCAGTTCATCCTGCGTGACAACGATCAACATTTGGGGGAGGGTCCCCAGGGGCTTCCTTCAGTCTCTGCTCTAACTGCTTGCCAAGATTTTGGGTTCATATGGCTACTGTTATATGTTTTTTCCTGTGGTCTTTTGGGTAATTTTTTTCCAAAGCCTCATACAAATGGAAGATTTGGGGTGTGCTTGGGTCATCTTTACAGTTAAAATTTCCTTTTATCCTCTTGTTTTAACTTGAGTTACTTTACATGTAGAAGCTACCTTACTGGCTTTTTCACTTGGCAGGGGAAGGGCAATAAAAAAGTTTCTAAGTCAAGGGCGCCTGGGCAGCTCAGTCGGTCGAGTGCCCAACTTTGGCTCAGGTCATGATCTCACAGTTCGTGAGTTCAAGCCCCGTGTTGCGCTTTGTGCTGACAGCTTGGAGCCCATTTTGGATCCTCTGTCCTCCTCTCTCTCTGCCCTTCCCCAACTCATGCTTGCTCTTGAAAATAAACATTTAAAAAAAGTTTCTAAGTTATAAGAAATTAAGTCTTTACTGTACGAACAATGAAGCCTGTGACTGAGAATTTCAGCTAGATTGTAGCTTTCAGAAGATTTCTTATAAAACGTTTGTGTATGTGGAAAGACAAACTTTTAAAAATTAACTTAAACGCACTTCTTTAAAAAGAAATAAGGTGACTCAGAAGTACCTCCTTGTCTTACCTCTCTTTCTTGCATTAATCTCTGGCCTTCTGCAGCATATAAACAATTAGTTTCTTCCAAAAATTTCACTTCAAATGAATCTTTATATACCTAAGAAAAGAGCAAAGTTACTGGCCAATTATAGAAAAGAAACCTACCTTTGGAAGTGCTGATAATCCAAGCTTTTGAGGGAGCATGGCTGCGGTGACTCGCCCTAAGGAGTTGCCTGTGTGCCTCTCCTCCAGAGACCTGGGCAGATCGGCCCAGCGCATGGGCTCCTTAAGGGCCTGGGCAGGAGGCACCGCCCTGGCCTTGGAGCATTGGGTCTGTGTCCTAAGGGCACTTTCCTCTGTAGTTCCCGATCTGGCATTAGCCTGACAGTCACTCCTCTTGCTCATTTTTTAATTTTTTTTTTTAATTTTTTTCAACGTTTATTTATTTTTGGGACAGAGAGAGGCAGAGCATGAACGGGGGAGGGGCAGAGAGAGAGGGAGACACAGAATCGGAAACAGGCTCCAGGCTCTGAGCCATCAGCCCAGAGCCTGAGGCGGGGCTCGAACTCCCGGACCGCGAGATCGTGACCTGGCTGAAGTCGGACGCTTAACCGACTGTGCCACCCAGGCGCCCCCTCTTGCTCATTTTTAACAGCCACTTTTATTATTTTAGTTTTTTGCATTTAAATCTTTCATACACTAGTTTATTTTGGTATAAGTAGTACAGACTATCAGGAAGTATTGGGGCGTTTAGGACAGGGCAGAGTACCCGAGGTCAGACAGCAAACTCAGCAGATATAGATACAGACTAGTAGGAGTTATTGGTAAACGTTTAGGACAGGACAGATTACCTGAAGGTCAGAGAGCATACTCAGCAGACTTCTTAACAAACTCCGATCCACGGCTTCACCACTTCTTTCTCGTTCAATTAATAGCAGAATCCCGTCAATACTTTTACTCTGAACCATTTTATCACTAATGATATGGTTTCTAAAAAGCTCCAATCCCATATCCCTGTACAAACAGTAAAAACAAGACTAGATTTTAGTTTCATTTTAGAAGTTCCAGGTGAAGCTCCAAGCTACGCTGTGCCTGTTACCCCAAAACTGTTGATTTGCTAATTCTCTCAATCCACCTCTCAAGTACTCCTTTGTTGTGTTTTCATTTGTGGCCAGCCTACTGTGCCTTGTATTTGCTTTCTTATCAAGGTTGTGTCCTGGGGTGGGTCAGGCATCACTGAGAAGTACTTCAATCTGGGAACAGTTCACATCCTTCTTCCTGGGGCGGGATCACACACTCGCCACCCGGCTGGCCCTATCCTTCCCTTTTCCGTCTCTGGTCCCTCTCCAGAGCTTGCCATACACCTCTTCCTCTGATGGCACTCGATCCCCTCCGCTGGCGGCTGGAGTGTGAAACGCACTGCGAAGAGGCCACCACACACCCTCCGCTTGTTGCTGAGGAATTCAGGAGGAAACCAGCTCTCAGCAGTTGTGCAGACACCATGGGATAAAAGGTCCTGTGCTCTGTTCAGACACCTCCACAGGTCCCCCAGGAGCCAGATACCGAGCAGACAGACACAACTCAGTGCCTGGACCCAGCAGGGTCTTCTGAACGGGCAGTGGGGGGCGGGAGGGGGGCGGTGAGCAGTAGACAGGTGAGTGCGGATTCTGGGGAGCCCCACCTGTGGTGAAGCCTTCCCTCCAATGCACACCACAAAAGGCCTTTCTGGTTCCCTGCAGGAGGTGCAGGCCTGGGTCTCGTGTGCACTTGGAGGACACAGCAGTCAAGCACAGCGGTCAGTCGTAGGGGCTCGAGCCGGCCGCCTGGGTTTGACTCCTGACCCCAGCCCCTGCTCACGGTGCCTCTGGGTCTCTGCCTGTCCTTCCCTAACCGCAAATGGCATCACACACACTACTTTACGCCTGTAAACCCTTTCCACACTGGGCGAGGCAGGTAGCAGGTGCGGTACGGAAGAAGTGTTCACTGTTGCTCCGCTTCTTCCTAAAATCTCAATCTCCACTTCCGGCTTCAGCTGCTCCCCACAAGCCATCAAGCAGTCTTCTCGATCCACGTCTCTGCCTCCCCCACAAACTGTGCGTCCTGGGCGGCTCCTGTTTCCACACAGACCACACTTCAAACTCGCTGCCCCCTCCCCTCCACTACCACCTCTCCTACCTCAGCCCCTCACCAGTCCTGCTGGCTCTGCGAAGCTCAGGCCCAGACCAGGGCTCAGCCTCCTTCCGCATCCTGCCTGGGGCGTCTCATACTGCACTGTCCCGCTCAGGTTTTCTTTCTCTGACAGTGGCCCGAGGCTGCTATTGCTAGGCTGTGAGCAGGGCTTACAGTTTATACGACACGTTATGTTATAAACTATGTTCACAAATGAAGTTCTGACCCGGCAGCCCCACAAGCTGGGAGCACTCTGCCTCAGTTTCTCTGTCTGTAGAGTGGAGGCGATAATGGTCATCCCCTGCAGAGCTGTACCACAGACTAAAGGAGCAGGTGCCAAACCTCTTAGAACAGTGCTTTGTAGAGTAGCAACCATGTGACCTTCCGTTATCTTCAGTTACATGCTTGCTGTTTCTATGAACACAGGCTACCCTTTCTGCAGCCGCGTGCGGAAGCCTAGCACAGTGCAGGTGCAGACGCCAGTAAGAGAACGAGGAGCAAAGTGGTGCTGAGGATGGACAGACATCCAACCAGGAGTGTCCAAAGCTGCACAGATGGGCGGGAACATGAAATAAAGACAAAAAGTGTCCGTGGGTCTGGTAAGCAGGGGTCACGGACACCTCAGGAAGGGCGGTGTCCGTGCCTCAGGTCAGAGGAAACAGACGCAGAGGAAACTGAAAAGAAAGCACCTTGTTAAAGAACTTGGGTTTAAAGGGAATGGGAGAATGGGCTTCTATGCCAACAGAGACCGGGAAGAAGCCGAGGGCGACATCAGGGACAAGTCTGATCAGGAGGCAGGAGCGGGAGCCTCAGGGGCAGGTGGAGTGGCGAATGGCATCAGCAACAGGGTGTGGAAGTCAGTGACGAGCACCCAGAGCCACAGGGCGGGGAGTCCCTGAAAGATGCTGTGTGATTGACGAGCAGACTGAAACGAGGTCTCCGTATCTGTGGTCGGTCAGCCGGATGGGGAGCTGTGGGGGACTTCAGGGCCCTGGGCCATGACCTCACCAGCCTCGGTCTTCTCAGAGCAGGGCAGCTGCTGGAGTCAGTGAGCGCCTGGGCCTCTCCGTCCCAGCCGAGGTGAACCGTGTGCCCTTGGTTCCAGATGGCCCTGGCGTGCAGCGCCCAGGGACAGAAATGTGGCTTCCCACAGTCCTGCTGTGTTTGCCCGCCACCTGTACTGTGACACTCACTGCAAACTGGTCAGGGTGCCCCAAGGGGCTCCTCCTGGGCGTGGCCGGCCTGGCTTGGCCCCCTCACTCCCGGGCCAAGGTACGCCTGGGCCTGGACAGGTGCGCTAGTGATTCTGGCTGACATGAAGGAGCACAGACACGGCCCTAGTGACCAGGACACTCACCAGATAGAAGGAAGCATGGAATTCTGCAGTACGTAAGTGCGGTCCAAAAACAGGAAAATACTTCTGATCATGATCTGGCAATTAGAAAAGCATTTATTTATGTAACTTACTTAACTAAATATCCAAGAGTAGGCCTTCTGAACTGTAACTGGTAGCTGTCTCAAATCTTACAGTAATTGTTTCTTGAGGATTCTCCCCACCAAGACCTTCATGATTGATTTTTTCCCCAAATTTAATTGCTCCTTTGGTGTTTGATTTTCATCTCTTTTGTCCAGAAAATCTGACTATAAGGGAAATCTGGTCACTTCCTGCCTGATGTGGTAAACCTCACAAACCTGAAGAGATGCTCTAAGCTTTTTAAATAATTAGTCCTTGTCACATCGGCATGAGGCTCTTGGCCACATGTTTGACTCTCTTTGGCAAGCCGAGCGAAGACGACACAGGACCACCAGGAACCTTGTGATTCTCCTAACATAGCCTTCCTAACAGACGTTTATCTATTCTGACCATGTACCAGGTGCCTGGCCTGGAAAAGAGGTTCATTCATTGTCCCCTACTCACCTCCTTATTAGGAAAGGTACTACTACCATGTTTTCCCCCACAGCCAGGTCATGCTAAAAACTCACATGCATAAAAACAGATCAGAATCAATACATCTGCAAAGTCTAAGACTTTGGCTGTCCAGTTACAGTAAAAACCTGGAAGTCAGGCTTGATTATCAGGCATAAAGTGGGATTAAGAAAAACTTTAGAGACCCATTCAGGAATCAGCTCAGGTACCGTGGGCTGTCAGGTGGGTTTGAAGGTCAAATTAGCAGCTGGCCCCAATCCAGAAATGCAGCCATTCACACAGGCAGCTTTTCCCTGCCCTGTTGTCCTACTATGTTGAGCTGGATGGCAGCATCTGACCCAAAACAGAATCCCAAACAGCACTTCCCTATCTCGGCCCACAGTCTGGCCCACACTGTCCTCAGATGGGTGAGGGAAGATGGACGAGGCCATCTTTGGTTAGAAAGGGGGGGAAAAAAAAAGACAGCTGGACTGAAAGGGGCACACCCTCCCAGCTACCCAATCCCCTTCCTGCTTAGCTACAGCAGAGGGTGAACAGGACCAAGAGGAAGTGCGTCGGTGAGACCAGACACTGGGCTCTACCGATGAAGATTATGGAGATTATGGGACAGCACACTGTCCCTAAAACCAGGGTTAACAGAAAAGTCAATACGCTTACCATTTGTCTGCAATGATCTTGCCAGCATGTGTTAATCTTCTTTAAAAATAAAACACTATCTAGTGAGTCTGTGCAGACCTGCTAAGGAAAACTTTAGAAATGCTGGCCAATTATTACAGCTTTAACCCCATAACTGCAGCTCTTGACACAGAATCTACACATCATTTTGTTGTCAGAATACAGAAGGACCAGGGGCGTCTGTGTGACTTAGTCGGTTGAGTGTCCGACTCGACTTCGGCTCAGGTCATGATCTCATGGTTTGTAAGATCGAGCCCTGCATGGGGCTTTGTGCTGACTGTGCAGAGCCTGCTTGGGATTCTCTCTCTCCCTCTCCAAAAATAAACAAACTTAAAAAAAAAAAAAAAAAGAATACTGAAGGACCAGAGGGACCACAGGTGCAGGTTTTCTGCATCGCTGAACTGTGTTCCCAATTTGTGATGAGCCTCCAGCCACAACCCCAACTTTCCCGTTCCCCTCGTTGCTGTTATGGCCAGGTTCCTTGTAGAGCCCTGCTGGCTGAATTAACCACCAGGTCACAGGCTTCATGAATCTGGGTGGCTGGACCTAAGGGCCTATCCTGCAAGGGGTGGTGGGGACAGACCCCAACCTGCACTGTTCCAGTGGTGACAAAGCAGGTCGACTATTAATAGCACCAGGGAACAGGCAGTTGGAGGGAGGTGGCTGAGGTTTAACTTTAACCTATATTCTCAATGAGAACCGATATGAAGTCTCATTCATGCACCAAATTAGAACACTCTCACCTCGATAATTAGAATGTGTTTTTTAAGAAGGCTCAACATACTGCTTATAGAAAAAAGAAAACTCCAACACGGACTCCTAGAGCAAACTACAGCCAAATGCATCCAGCACGGCCTTCACAGGTTTGGGCAAAGTCATTGTCATAAACGTCTACACGCTGCCTATGGCTTACAAAACTCCCCACGTTTGTGCGCCTCCAGTTTCCCCAACCGCACGATACACATGCTGCACCCTCTGTACAGTCCCAGCTCCAGGACCCTGGGCCAGCGATGAACTTCCCTTGACCTCGGTTTCTTCAGAACTGGTGTGAGGTTACATGTAAAATCCATAGCACGTACAGAAGCAGCGCATGGGCCAGGGTGTGAGCTGTGAAATCAGACAGGTGTCAGAGTCTTCAGTCGGCAAGGCGGTCTGATGGAGCGAGGGGAGCCAGTGGAGGGGAGGACACAACCAGGACTTTGGAAAGAGGACAGAAGATCGGGAAGCTGTAAGGAACTGACAGGCACACGTGCATCCTTGTCATCCAAGTAAGGAGAGCTGACCTCAGCCACAGTGGTCCTGGCCACACATCTTATTTTCTCCTGGGGCTTTGCTAATAAATCAAATAGTAAATCCTAGCAAAAACCTAGTCGTTCAATGGTTAACATGTTATTCTGGAAGAAATCTTTTAGACTGCTCAAATTTACAGTGGCCTACAATATGAGAACCTGACACAGACAGTCTAAAAAAGTGAAGAGTAAGTCACAAGCACATGTAGCAGGGACCCAGCAGCTCTGGCACCCGGTGCTGGACACAAGCCAATTGCTGACACCCTGGCAGGTCTCCAGGGCAGTCTGCATCAGCTGGGGGGCCAGGCTCTGTCGGAAGGTGGGGCTGCCCGGGGTGAGACTCCCACTAGCCAGTCCCACACCGCTGGATGGTGCAGGCGCCAAAAGCGAGCAAGCAGCACTCGGCCCGGCACAGGGCTTCCTTGGGAGGGAGTGGCCCTGTGTGTAGGGCTTACTACACGAGATGCTTCTCCTCAATTAGCCGGGTGAAGCCGTCACTTGCGGTTGTTTCCCATGGAAAACAGTACGAAACGGTAAGGCCGGCATGCACCGAGCTCCAGCCCTCTACATACCAAAGCCCAGAGCCTCACATGAGCACCCTCGGGGCGTTAAGACATACCGCCTGTCATCATAGGCTCCCAACACTGTCCCCTCCTGTCTGGAGAAGGGCCAGGCCTAGCTAAGGTTTTAAGCAGTGTACTGAGAGGGGTCGGTCAGGTGTCAAACAGCAAACACGGAATACCCCGTGGCAAAGTGCGAATACATGTGCCCGTGACTGCAAGGATTCAACAAGAAGGAAGAAACCCAAAAGACAGCGCCCACGCCAAGCAGAAGAGTGACTGGTTCTCTTTTCGCCCACGCTAAGCCGGGTTACCCCACTCTCCTACCCCAGCAGAGTGTGCAGAAGGACAAGCCGCCCTCACCCCGGCCCACCACCTGACACCCCTCACCTCAATCAGGTCTGCCTGCTATGACCGCAGAGGACATTTTCTGCCACAACATTTGTCACAGTTCACGGTTTGGACGATTGAATTATTGCCTCCCTCATTAGCCTACAAAGTCCACAGAGGCAGGAAGCCTGTCACGTTCACCTCTGAGCCGCAGCACTAACCGAGGGCCGCGCTGTGTAGACACACAAACCCAGCCTGCTGCCGGCGCTCCACACGTGCACGCGGGCTACACGCTGCTCACGGAGGGTCTTCGTAAAGAAGCCCAAAGCCTGCCGTCATCTACGGAGTAGGAAGACACAGGAAATCGTGAACACGCCGGTCACCTCTGTCCTTCTGCCGCGTGGACCACGCTGCTGCTATGTGGGACTCCACACGGATGCCGCAGGCTGGCAGGCTGGCCCTTCTGCGGTTCACCACAGTGGCGATGCCCTAGAGCTGAGTTGGGGGTGGGAAGAGTGAGTTCTGTGCACAGGTGCTGGCCGGCTCAGATTCCACTGAGAGCCGGTTGCTGTCATAGAAGAGGAGCTTTTGAACTGAGCCTGGGTGCGTGGCGCAGCCTCCTTTCTGCACCGAGTGATGCCGGGTTCGGCATGCGCTGCTTTTGGTTGAGGCGTGCATGTGCAGGAAGCTGTGGTCGTGGGGAAAGGCCTATCACCAATAGCAGGGAACTTATTTCGAAAGGAGCAGGTAAGTGCAGAATCCAAACACATGAATGAAAGAACAGAGTCAGTAGTGTAAGAAAATCACAATAGCTGACTCAATTCCATAGGAGTCCTTTACCACCTGTCTACCAGGGGCCTCCTGGCCTCCCTGAGCACTCCTTCCATTGTCCTCACCAGCAGCATGCGGCCAGTACAGCGGAGGGAGCAGTCCTTGGACCCTAGAAAGCAGCCACATACAAACTATAGGAACATCCCAGAGACCAGAGACACCCCAGCATGCTCTCCCTGGAGTACTCCTGTCTTGAGGGCCTGGGCATCTGCAACAGCTCTGCTGCTCGGCCCCTTGAAGTCTGGCGAGGCTACCCACCCTTTCAGCAAAATGAGCTCCGAGGGCAGGATTGTGTCCCCCATCAGCCACCCCTCCCCCTGCACATAGCCCCTCCTGGGGGTGGGCACGTGCCTGACTGCCCTTTCCTTACACCCCAGGGGCTTATCCGAGCCTTTAAAAACTCCCACCACCCTGACATAAATGCCTACCTTTATGCCCTCATCAGTCTCCCTGGGGTTTAAGCTCTAAAGGGCCAGAACCTACTTCACTCCTGTTTCCAGCCCCGCCCCGCCCCCTTCTCTGAAATAAGGAAGTGCTACCTCTGGCCCACCTCGTCACCAGTCTCATCCTGCCTGTATCACTGCCAAACATGATACAACTGCACTGGATTCTTGCTTCAAATACCTGCAGGGGCCCTCAGATGTGCACTTAAGTCCAGACCTTTCAGAGTGTGCACAAAGATTCAAACCCAAGCTGTAACTCAGAATTATGGCCTCAAATTCCACCAGTGTGCCCAGGTTCTGGCCTTGTCCCACAAGTGCCCCACAAGCGCCCCTCTCCGATGGCTCATTCCCTCTGGCTGGCCACACCCCACTGGTCCTCCATGATGGGACTCCAGTGTCCCCTCCTCTGGAAAGCTCTGCCCCAGCTGCTTCCTGCACTGCAGTTCCTGTCCCTGATTCTAATAACTTAATATCTTGGAACTCAAGATGCCTCACACCAATGACAATTCATATGGCAGAGTATCTTTTCATCTTTCTTCTTTAATGAAATACATCGTAGTTTCTAGGAACATGGTTTTGTCGCATCAAGGAAATGCAACGACCCTGCCCCCCGCCTCTATCTCATCACCAGGACTACTGGGAGGGCAGAAAGGAGGCGATGCCATCATTTCCTACTGTCGGATAGAGGTCTGGACAGGAAGGAGGTCCCTGCTGAATGACTGAATTAATGAACACATTCTTGTAACCCACAAGGTAGGATTAACTGGCAGGAGGATAGTTTGATCAGGTAATCATGAAGTAGTCTTGAGTAAGCTGGGACAGCTGGGTTAGGAACAATCACAGCAGTTCACCCTAACATGTGCCTGTCCCAGAGAGGACACCTGGGAATCTGCTGCTGACTTCTGGGAAGTTCAGCCTAACATGTGTGGGCCCAGGAGAGGACACCTGGGGATCTGCTGACTTCCGGGAAGCCTGGGAGTCAGGCTCCTTTTCAGAAGTCAGCATCTCAGATGGGCTCCTGGATCCATCACCCAGCCTCTGAGAATCCTGTGCTGTGGCACTGAGGTAGGAGAGGAGCCTCTGTGTGTCCTCAGAGGATGCCTCAGAGATGTGGTGCATACTGGCCATCTTCCAAAGGTCCAATGGTATGGTCATCTTTGTCTCGAATGGACTCATGATTTCTGGTAGGAAAGAGCTCTGCCAGAATACACTGCACAGGTGCAGTTACAGATGCCAATACAATAGAACCAGAATGGACTCTGCTCACCCATTTACGGGAAGACCCCCTTGCTCTAGGCCATGTGGGCTTCATTGCCATGGATAATCCAGAGCTTCAACAGCAGGTGACAGAGCTGTGGCAGCTGCCCTGAGAGATTTTAGCAAACTCTGAATGCTTTAGTTTCTCAAGGGAAGGGTGATGGGACAGAAAGGACTCCTTCAGCTAGAACAAGAGTTAGAAATGAGCAGGCTCCAACTACCTACTTTTGCAAATTAAGAAAGAGACCTGGAAAAGTGCAGTCACAAGCAGGTGTCTGTAATATTAAACCCACTTTCTAGTTCCCTCCCAACGAGACTAATAAAGAGGTGGGGGTGGGCTGGAGCACTGGGCCGATGCCAGACTGTCGATAGGATGTAAGGAGCCCCGTCTCCCTGGCAGACACTGGTCCTGCGTGGTGTGCTGGCAAAACTCGAAGATGCCCGGCCACCTACTTGCCTAGACTGCCCTCCCTTGACTGGTGGGCGGGCTGGGAATACGGTGGGTTATATCTCAGAAGACTCTGTCTCAGCAGACCAGAGAGGGGCATTCTTCTGTTGGCTCAGAAGCAGCAACTAACCATGCTGTCAAAGAAGAGGCCTTGAAGCAAAAAACCAAGGGCAGCCTCCAGGGGCTGAGAGTGACATCAGTCCTGCAACAGAGGGACAGGAATTCTGCCTGGAAGGCGGTCTGTGGGAAAACCTAGACCGGCCAGCCTGTGGTTTCAGCCAGTGACACCCTGAGCTGAGAACCCACTGAACCGAGCTGGGACTCCCTACCCACACAACCGTGAGCCTACAAACGGGTGCTTGTTTATGTCGCCAAGTCTGCGGGAAATTTGTTATGCATCAGAGATAACTAATATAGATGGTTTTTCACAAGAATGAAGGACAGCAGAATAGAATTAAGACATTTCTCAGAAGTCTTCCTAAACACTTCAACCACACCCAATAAATGGACACTCTTTTGCTTTAATCAGATAAATAATGTAAATAATAAAAATTCCACTTAAAAAAATCTGTTATATTAGGTCACGTGAAACAAATGTTAGGTTTTGTTTTATAAATAAATGAGAATTTTGAAAGCTGTTGTTTTAATATTAACAACAGTCACTACATCTTTATCCTATTAATGTTCAGCCTCAAGAGATTTAGGTAATGCATAGAAACTCATGAGCCAAAAAAAGGATATTCTCTAAACTGAAGGATCTGTGCTTGGACATGATCTTCACAGACCTGGCGCAGCTGTTTGTAGAGTGTTGGGGAGACTTTGTGAGAACAGAGATTTTCGACAGCCTAAAAACAAAAGGAACAAGTGAATTATTCACCATGAATAACAAATTCGTTCTTTAAAAAGACCTGTGTATGTAAATAAAATCACAATCATAACAGACAAGCACCCCCTTCATACTTACAAAAACTACAAATAAACTGTTATGTTTAAGTTCAGGGTGATTATTGTCAGAATACTGGAATCCAGGAAGGGTCTGGTAAAAAAGGTAACAACAGCTAATACCGAGCACAGATTGGACGGCACACCTATGTCAGCCCATGACACCTGGGACCCCGCGGCGTCCCTGCACACATCTGAGCATCTACAATGTCCTATTTTTTTTCTAGTGCAGCAGTCTCTAAACCTGGCCACTCACCACTCTTACCCGGGGACTTTAAAACAGATCTGGATGTTCCCATACATTCATCTGAGGTGGAAGACACTGGAAAGGTGGATGAGTTTACCTTGATGATTATAACATGCAACCAGGTTAGGAAATCACTGCTCTGGACCCTCAGTGACCACCTTCCACACAGGTGGGCGAGCATCAGGGCAGTTTCTGCCCATAGCACAGTGAGGACGCTCCTGAGTGCCCAGGCCACACCGGCTACACTGTACTTGTTTCCTACATATTTTTCTGCAGGCTGCATGTGTAATTTATTTAGGCTTGTCTTAAGTTAATGAAGAAACAAGTTTTTTAAGCAGAAACATTTTTCTTAAAATACCTTTATCCACATCAAAAAATAATGTTTGCATATTCTCACTGGTTCTAATAACATTTCTTTTCCAATTTCATGTACAAAACCAGCATCTCATTCAATCCAAGTGAGATACTAAAAACAGAAGTGTAGTTTTTTCTACTGACTAGTTTTGAATCATCTAAAAAAATATGGGGGAAACACTTCAGAATCTGAATTTAAATCAAATACTATATTCCTGAGGAAATAGGTAACTTAAGTTTTTATAAAGCTATTTGTTGTAGCAAGACTTGTAAATATTAATAGTTCCCATGTTTAGGATTATAAGATTGCTACCTATTAACATAAATTAAATAAATACAGTAATCACTACTGTATAAAACACATGCACATTCACAAAGGTCAAAAGGGAACACGGAATGAAGATATTAAAAATTATAACTTGTTTTTTAGCAAGTTTGTTATCAGTGCAACAGCACAATACGGCATTCCCCTACGTGCTGCCTTGGTCTACAAATAAGGGCTCATCTACACTGTTAAAAGCCCCGAATTTCTTTCTCAAACCCTGTAATTCCTTCCCTTTGTAGTCCTATCTTTATACTTCAGTCAAAGATCTATCCTTGTGTTTCTGAAAACCCAAATAACCTGCTGACAAATGCTTTTGCTCCAGTAACTTAATTATTGGGAGATCCATAAGCATAATTATTATGAAACGATTTTGATGCAATACATGAAGAAAATGTATTTTCTTTGGTAAAAATCAAGATGAGCTTGGTAGTACGTGTCCCTCACGGAACATCTCACTCACGGAACCACTTTGCCTGCTCTCATTCCTGAAGGAGGAGTCAGTGTCCTCAAAACAATCTTACCCCAGTTGTGACATGCTGTCACTGTTGATTTTACAACACCTTTTCTCATCTATGTCCTCTTTGGCACATATTTACTATTTACATGAAGCACACTTAAGATCTTTTCTTAAAACAGAACCTGGGGGCCTCTTACAAGCACCAGCCAAACCCTGGCGTAGACAGGTTTGCTGTGGGTGCTGTCCTTTCTCCGTGTCTTTTGCTGAGTCACTGCTGGTGTCTTCATGTTACAGGCACCCTCACTGGGAAGAGAGAGTGTGGCCCAGCAGGGCCCCTGGCTGACTCTTCTGTCAGTTACAGGAGCACCACAACATACAAGCCCCCTCCCCAAAAGAAGTGCTGGAGACAGAGTCCTGCTTTGGGGTGCAGAAGTGCCCACTGTGGGGTGTGAATTGGGAGTCCAATGGTACGGTGTGTTTCACGTTACCCCTCACGTGTGTAAGAGGCACAGCAGACAGAAGGAATTCAGCTAATCCAAGGATGACAGGAGGGGGAGAAGCCCTGTGTTAGTGTCTTCCTCGCTTTCACTCAGCCATGGCGGAAGCCACCTGTCCGAACTGCCCAGGCACAGCTCTGTAATCTAAGCCTGCCAGGCCTCCACACCCAAGCCCTCTCCAGGTTGTCGTCTGTGTTGGGACAGACAAGTGCACTGAAGCCAGACAGATGGGCATACGGCAGATCAGACACCGGTCCCTGTGCAGGGTGGAGCCACAGCCCCCAGCATACTTGGCCCTGAGTGTGGAATATCCAACAGGACATTAAAGAGAGCCGTGGGGTGGGGGGAACGCATGGGAGCAATGAAATGAGAGCAAAAGGTCCTGGAAGACGATCTGTTTCATGAAAGCCTCGAAGGCCAAAGTTGAGACCAGACAGAAAAAGGAGTGGAGGGTACCGTAGTGTGAGAAATCGTAAAAGAGAAAAGCAGGCAAATACTAGGAGCACATATTTATGTAGATGAAGGGAAAATGAGAGCCAGCCCCCAGCCCTGGGGAAAATCACACCTGGGCCAACCTTACAGAGAGAGGCACACAGGCCGGGGCCACGCCAGAGCTCACACTTGACAGCCGGAGGCCGGCACAGTGCTCTCCTGACACACATGCACAGTTCCGGGTGGGGGGCAGCTATGTCCCCTCTGTAAGTGATCTTGGTCTTGAAGGCGGACCCTACTCAATTGTGGGCCCACTGAAAGGTGATGAACTCACTGCTCGGAAGAAAGCGCTAATGGGGTTCTTGCCTGTAGGAAACGAGTACAGAACGATGCGGAAATTAAATTAGAGCTCAGATCTGAGTGAGACAGTATGTTTGAGAGGGATCGGAAGTCACCTGGATGGGGGCTTTATGGCCAACATGGGCAGCGTGGGCTGCAGTACCGACCCTGACTCCCAGTTCCCAGATGTTCACAGTCAACTCCTGAACACAGACGACTAATCCCACTGAGTGCTCAGAACTGCTGATTTATGAAATCCTTTCTATTAAGCTGAATAGATTTGAGTTTGGATATTCACCTCTGTTTTTGAGCAACTTCTGTATGGAGCTCGCTGTTGATTAATTTGTTACTTTCTCGAATCGGTCCATCAAATAACATGTTTATATGTGTCTACTACTTTCCGGGCCTTTTCAATCAGTCTGATCAGTTTGAGCCATCTTATTAATACACTCAACACCTAACCCCACATTCCCCTTCACTAAATCATCACCAAGCAGGAGGACTTCGGAGACCTTAGTCCGTGACTCAGGATAGCATGGCTTTCCTCAGAACAGTAAGTCTCCCATGATGGCTTTGTTTCTGGGCATCAAAAGTGCCTGAAATCAGCACTTAGCCCTTTCCCTGAAACCCTTGTCGAAAATACAGACTTCAGTTATCTGTTGTCCACTATGCTGGCAAACAGGACTAAAACGTATAGGCAGGAGACACACAAGATAAACTTTCTTCCGCAGGTGTTAATTCCAGACCTAAACTCAGATCTTTAAAAACAGACTAAAAAGATCTGGGCATTGAAAGTCTCCTCGCCTTAGCTCTGTCAGAGGAAAGTGTGGACAGGGCATACGTTTGTGCAGACTCTCCTCTCACCACACTTTGAACCTCCCTCCTACAGAGAAACAACAGGTGGACTGTAGCAGACACACGGAAGCTAATTTCTCCTCCAGGGAGGCCTCCTAAAGTGTCCACGTGTTAAGGGATGCCTTGATGGGGGGAGAAGAGACCCCACTTTGGGAAGACTAATCAATATCAAAACGTAAAAGCTTCTCCCTCAAATCATCCTGAAAACTTCCTCAAAAAAAACCACACAAAAACCTAAAAAAACTTTCATACTTTGGTGAGAACTGTCACTTTCACACAAAATTCTTCGCGAAGTATATACCACACCACCTCAGCAAAAACTGCAACTGTACTTTGAAACACCAGGTAAATGCACTGACTGCTTTATCACAAGATCAGGATAAGGCAAACATTCAATAACTACACAATGATGTCACTTACTATTTCTACCCCGTTTGCTTCCAAAAGATCTGAGCAGCTCATTCCCCAGAGAGGTACCTGAAACCGGGTACCTCTCTGTGAGTGGCCAGGAGCCGGCCTGCGCCCCTGCCTCCCCACTGCCCCTGCCTCCTGGGATGCCCCATGGAATGTGAGATTCCATTTTGGGGGTAAGCACCCCCAGCCCTCAGGGTGTCAAGACGCACACAGACACCCAGGGCACCTGGAACTAGTGTTTATAATAACACGTGCAGTGACTGTTATAAACACACTGTTCATTCATGGTAACACATGCGGTGACTGTTATGAACTACACTGCTGGGTAAAAGGTATGGCAAAGTCATTCTATGAAAGATGACAGGCAATCGATCCCAGATGGTCAAATCTCCAGGAAGAGAAGAATAAAGAAACCTGGCTGCGAGATATAGCAGTTTATTAAACTAATAAACCTATGAGAGTTCAGACACCTGACAGGACTCCTGCTTCTGGCCAAGATGAAATAAGGGGACTAGACTAGCCTTTCTGCCTGAATTAACCAAACGTCACACAAAACGTGTGAAATAGCAGTCTGAGAAGCATCGTACATTGGGCTGTGAATGACAGCGACCTCTGGGAGGGAAACGAGCTCGGACGCTCCCTTCCTACATCCCTGTTTCCAGGCCGTGGAGAGGGGGCCGGGAGCTGAGGCTCGAGTCTCCGAGACAAAGGCCTATAGGGAAGACGTGTGGCCACAGAGGGCATGGACATGAGCAAGGAGAGGTCAAGGGTCCCCCTCAAGGACTCGCCACCTGTGTGTGAGCAAACTGCTAAGGACAGGGAAAGGGACAACAGGGTCTGGTGCCCACATGGGACCTGGAATAGCACCTTCCTACGAGCCAGACTGGAAAGCCGTTAAGACACTGGGCCCTGAATACTCAGTTGTGGGGCGATGAGCCCTGGACAAAATACTGTTCTAGTCTTGCCTAACAAATCTTAAAAGTAGGACTCTAAAAGGTCAAAAGGTTTTCAAATAATTTAATATGTCCAGAATGAAACTCAAGAATATTTATAGAAATACAAAAACATCTACCCACAAATCAAGATTCACAATGTCTGACAGTCAATCAAAGATTATCAGATGTGCGATGAAGTAGAAAAACACAACATCTAAAGGGGAGAAAAAGCAGTTGAATGCAGCCAGAAGCCGACAGGAAAGAACTGGAAGACAGACACATGGAAACAGCTATTATAACTGTATCCCCTCTGTCCAGAAGTTACGTAGTGATGGGAAAGATACTGAGAAGGTTCAAATTGAGCCCCTAGAGAGAAAAACAATGCATGGGATGAAACTTTCACCAGATGGCACTACGGGCAGATTAGATGCCACAGAAGATTAGCGGACTTGAAGACACGAATTACCCGAAGAGCTCCAAACCCACCAAAGAAGTCCGTGGTTTACGAACTCTCCACAAAGCCAAGGTGGTTTCACCGGGAACTCTCTCAAACATTTAAGGAAAAAATAATACCAAGTCCATACAAACTCTTCTAGAAAACGAAAAGGAGGGAACATTCACAACTCACTTTATGAGGCCTTCATTTCTGAGACAAACTCAGACAAATACAGTACGAGAAAGCAACATACCAACATCCTCCATGACCACAGACGCAAAAACCAGTGAAGTGACAGCAACCTGAATCCCACAGTACAAAAAAGGGTAACACACCACTGCCAACTCAGATCTGTCCTGCAGCTGCCAGATGGGCTTGCCACGTGAAGAGTCAATCCATGCGATAAACTAAGAAAACAAATGTCATATGACCACCCCAGCGGTTACAGAAGAATTCATCAAAGTCCAACATGCACTTCTGGAAATCTCTCAGCAAATTAGGAATGGAAAGGAGCTTCCTCAACCCGATGATGGGCACTTATGATAAGCCAGCATCACACTCGATGCTGAAAGCCTGAAGAAGGCTTTCCCCACTGAGATCAGGAACCAAACAAAAACTGTCTGCTTTTATCACTTCTACTCATCGTCATTCTGGTGTTCTGAACAGTGCACTGAGGTAAGAAAAGGAATTAAAAGGCATGCAGATTAGAAAGAAGTAAAACCATCTCTTATCTCTGTTCATAGGCGACATGATGGTCTATGTAGAAAACCTGATGGAATCCACAAAAAAGCCACTGGAGGAGAGGTAAGAGAGCAGCATACCAAACCAATGTATAAAAATAATTTCTATTTCTATACACTAGCGAAAACCAATAATTAAAACTATTATTTATAATACAATTAAAAATATGAAATGCTTGGGGTGCCTGGGTGGCTCAGTCAGTGAGGCGTCTGACCTTGTCTCAGGTCATGACCTCACAATTCGTGGGTTTGAGCCCCACATTGGGCTCTGAGCTGCCCGCTTCAGATTCTGGGTCTCCCTCGCTCTCTGTCCCTCCCTGCTTGCACTCTGTCTCTCAAAAATAAATAAACAAAAAAAATATGAAATGCTTAGGGCTAAACCTCATAGAAGCTGTATTAGACCTACACACTGGAACTAGAAGGCACTGCTGAGAGAAATGAAGGAAGACGAAGCAGAGAGCCGTCCCTTGTGATCAATCAGTAGACACGGTATCAGGATATCAATTTTCCCCACACTGATCTGGAATTCAACATGATCCTAATCAAAACACTAGTCGGCTTTTTTTGTAGAAATTGGCAAACATTCTAAAACTCATATGGAATTGCAAAAGACCGCTACACATGCACTCAAGTGGCTAAAATAAAAAAGACTGATAATAGCGCATGTTAGCAAGACTGCAGAACACCTGGAGCTCCCCTACACCTGCTGGTACAGATACCAGAGCCTGGGGGCTCAGTCAGTTAAGTGGCCCACTCTTGATTTGGGTTCAGGTCACGATCTCACGGTTCCTGAGATCGAGCCCCACGTTGGGCTCCACACTTAGTGCAGAGCCTGCTTGGGATTCTCTCTCTCCCTCTCTCTGCCCCTCCCCTGCAAGCAAGCATGCATGCATGCTCTCCCAAAATAAATAAACTTAAAAAAAAAATTGTATAGCCACTCTGAAAACATGAAATGCCTTAAAAAGTTAGGACTTTGAGCCCCTACTTCTCGATATTCACCCAAGAGAAATGAAACATATGTCCACACAAATCATCTTTGTTAATGTTCATAGCAGCTTTATGCATAACAGCCCCAAACTGGAAACCCAAATACCTGTTAGCTGGTGAAATGGTGGTACCCACTACTCAGCAACCAAGAAACAAATTACTGTCACACAGTAGGCATGACAGTCCCAAGCACTATCCCAAGTGGAAGATGAAGGTTCCGCTTAAGGGAGATGCTAGACTGGTGGAATATAGCCACAGAAATCAGTGGTCTGCAAGGAGTGGATCAGGGGAGAGACGAACTTTTTCACGTAGAAACATTCTACGTCTTGACTGCAGTGGTGGTTATTTACACGTCAGTATAAAATGTATTGAAGTACACATTATGTATAAATTATACCTTAATAAAGTTGATCTAAAAATAGAATAAACTTATGATGATTTAAGACAAAAAGGGATGTATGTGTATTAAACTGTCAATAGTAGTCTTCTTTGGATGATGGGAGCATATATAGTTTTAATTTTCTTCTTTGTACTTTTTTGTAATCCCCATTGTTTTTATGATGTAATCACTTATGCAAACAGAAGAAAAATTTTAATTCAAGTCCTTTAATAGAAATTGTGGTATCATATTGCTACCTAAAATGTAGATAACAGACTAGTTGATGAGTGCCATTCTTTACAAATGGAAGATCAGAGAAACCAGTCTGCTTATAAATGGAATACGCAAATAGTAACATGTACTTTTGACCATTTTTGCGTTAAAAATGGAACATCTTTACATGAAACATAACAAAATCTGTCTGCATGTCTTAATAGCAACAATCACAAAATGAGAAAATCTATGAACCAGAAGCGCAGAGAGAGTGTCCTATGTAACCGTGAAGTTACAATAACAAATCATGTCTATTTAAAAAAGTATGACAGTCGTGTGGCTCTTAGAAACACATCTTTCTCCCGAAATGGCATAACTTTATCTTTCCAGGCAGCTTAAGCCTGAAAACAAAAATCCCACAACCACCAACCACCAATGAATCACGCAATGACCCGGGGGACACGCCGCCCCAGGACTCTTACTGTTCTTGCGGAAGGCTGATGCTTGCGTTCCCGCTACTTCCCTCATTTCCGACTCCGACACAACACTGAGGACCACCCGACCCGCGTCCGCACCACACTTCCTGGCCCTGGACCGGTGTGTTACCTACACAACCGTGACAGCACCCAAGCGAGCGGGGCGGGCCGGCAGCGCCGCCCGCCCCGGCGGGGCCTCACCTGGTACAGCTCTTCCAGGTTGTACCTGATGGAGGTGCTGCTCTGCACGGCTCTCACCGCCTCGTGGAGCTTCTGCCAGGTGTCCTGCGTGTAGTTGTCCGGCAGTTTGGGTCTGTCTGTGGGTCCGGAGAGCCCGAGTGAGGCGGGCGCGCTTCGCAGAACCATCCCCCGCTACCCCCCCCCCCCCCCCCGGGTCCGCCGGGCCGCCGCGCGAGCCCCGCTCCGCCTTCGCCGCCGCCGAGCCCCGAGCGGGAAGCGCACGCAGGTCCGCAGGCGCCGGCTGACCCGGGCACGCGAGAGCAGGACGCTGCCGGGACCGCTAGCGGCGGAAGAAGTGCGCTGCCCGGGCGGCCCGGTTCCTCTGGCCGGTGCCGCGGGCGGGAGGAGCCGCGACCCCGGGCCCCCCGCGCCCCCCCACCCCGCTCCTTCCCGGCCGGCCGCCCCGCACCCACCTCGGAAATTCTTGATGACTAGTTTCCTGGAGCCGCCGCCGCCCGCGGGCTTGGGCGACACGGCGGCCGCGGCCAGGGCCGCGGGCTTGGTGAGGCCGTTGGTGTGCCCGACGAGCGCCGACAGGGCGCCCTTCCTGGGGGTCTCGTCGGCCATGGCTGCGGCCGGGAAGCAGCGGGCGCCCCGCCCCGTCCCGCCTCCCCGGCCGCGCGGGCGGGCGGGCCTGTCGTCAGCACCGCCCCGGGCCGCCCAACCGCCGCCCGGCCGGCCCGGCGCGACCGCGACCCCGACCCCGACCCCGGCCTGACCCCGACCCGGCGCCGGGCCGCGCCGCGTCCGCCGCGCTCCGTGCGGAACCTGCGACAGCCGAGGGGGCGGCGGGGCGCAGGCCCGGTCAGCTCCGGGGCAGGCCCGGGCACCTAGGGGCCGCGGACGAGGCGTCCTCGCCGAGGAGAGGCGGCGAATCGCAGAGCGGACCCCAGCCTTCCTCAGCCCGGACGTGCCGCCATGCCGGCCCGGGACGCGCTCCCGCGGATTCTGTCCCTCCGGAACCAGAGCGCGGGGAAGGAGGGGGCGGAGGGACGCTGGCCCGGACGGACCGCGGGCCGGAAGTGAAGTGGCCGTGGCCGGACGCGCAGGCCGCGCCCACATCCGGTGGAGGGGAGCCGCCATGGCGCACATCACCATCAACCAGTACCTGCAGCAGGTAACGCGCTCCGTCCTAGGGGTCTGCAGCGGGAGCCCCGCGGCTCTGGCGAGAACGCGTGGGCCGGGGCCAGTCGTCTCTCCCGCTCTCTCTGCCTGAGCTCTTAGCCGCCAGACGGGAAGCGAGGGCGACTGAACGGGCACACTGAAGGTGTTTCCCGGGAGCCCAGGGGCGGACCGGTGAGCGTTGACCTCAATTTAGGGACGTGCGGCGTGGTCCTAGCCGACCCGGAGGGCCTGTTAGCCACGCTGAGCAGTGGGGCCTCAGCCGTGGAAGGCCTGGCCCAACGACAAGACCCCGGACAGATACTGGTGGGATGGGGTAGGCAGGTGGTCCGGCCACGAGCGCTAGTGGAGCAACCATCGAGGAAACGGTTAGCACCGGCGGACTTTGTATGGAAATGCATCTCACGGGAGTTTCGTCCTCACAGCCCATTAACGGCAGAGCCCACTGAAAGCATAAGTGTTTATGGATTCAAAACTTGCATTGTGTCCACTAAACTGTGCTCATTCCTAGAACTGGAACCGTGGTGATAAGGAAAAGAGGGAGTGGATTTTAAACATGTCTTTAGGAAACGTTCCGTTAACATTCTATGGCAGAGGGACTGGGAGAATAAGTGCCAAATTTCCAGCGTGGGCAACACATGAGCAGAACAGATTTGGAGGGAAAACTAAACTTGGTGTTGGACATGTTGAGTTGGGGGTGTCTGTTGACAACCAGATAAAGACATCTAGATGACGATTGGATACAGTCTGACATGATTGGGACCGTTCATTGCATAGATATTTGGTAATTTAGTTAAAACAGGAATCCTGAGAAAGCAGATACATGCTTTTTAAAAAATTTAAAACATGCAAGTATGCATTCATTTGCCAATCTTTTGATTGAGATCTAAGACCTTTCTTTTAAGAAGTCTACTGTGGCTGTATCTTTGCAGAGTTAAGGTTTTCTAGTACCAGCTTATTTAAAGCTGGAAGGAAAGACATTTGAGAACCAACTTGAGTAGAGACTCTCTAGAATTTCATGTTTTTCTGAATATTTTACAATTCTCTTGCTCACAGCTAAATCCTTTTTGGCATTTTGTGTGCCTTGAACATAGTCTGACCCACGTGGAGGCTCAATACAATTCGTTGACAGGATAAATGGGGGTAGGTAGAAGGGAGTGAAGTGCAGTGATTTGCCAATGCTCAGACCTCCTCATTCTAGTGAGTACTGAAGTTAGAGTTGGTGCTGGCCCAAGTTTCATAGTCCTCTGTTTCACCAAAGTCTTTCTGGATCCTGTTCCTGTATTCCCAGGGGAATCTTACTTGATGAAGTAGTTGGGTGATGGGAAGAATAACCACTAGTGCTTGTTGAACTCTTACTAAGAACCTACCACTGTTGTTTGTAGTAACTGATTACTGCTTTTTCTAGGAGGTGGGTCCATTGCAAACCTCATTTTACAGAGGAAGTTAAATGGTTTTCCAGGGTCACGGGGCTACTATGTGGCCCATTCAGACTGGGTGTTCTGGCCTTAGAGTCCATACCCTTAACACAAAGCTCACTGCCTCTGTTAGCCTGAGTTTCAGCCAACGTTTCCTGTTTTAGTCAACCTACCTATTTCTCAGGCTCCAAAGTATGCTGTTTTTTGAATCTCAGTGACTGTCAGTTGGGTACAACTCCATTCCTTGTTTCGTACTTCACAGTAACTTCAGCCAGCAACTACCCATGGACAAGTCATGTGTCTGTCATTTCCTGTGTTCTCTGTGATAACTTGATAATAGCACTTGGGTCTGGGGTTTGGTTTTACTCCTCGTAAGTTTATGAGTTCTCTTGTTAGTTTCTTGGATGCTCACAGAACACATGCATTCCTGGGTCAGAGACCAAGGGCCTGTAACTCAGTGCGGTGGGCAGTGTGGGGTCAGCCTGTTGGTTCCCTTGGATTCAGTTCCCATTGGAGACTCAGTGGGCTTGGAAGGGTGCCTGCACCTGCATCCAAGAGAGAAACGCTGAATGTTGGGAATCCACCCATTTTGTAGAAAGCAGTGATTTAAGCCTGCATTTTGTTTAGGGTTAGGGATGAGGGGAGACATTGCTTCATTTCTCAAGGTGACAGCCACATAAACAGCCCTGAGCAGTGGCCCAAGTGAAAGAGCTAGAGGTCAGGGCCTCATGGGGCCAGCACACCCAGCTCGAGAGCCCGCAAAGGGCTGTCTTTGCCAGCAGTCAGTCATAGCTAAGATGTCCTCTTGTCTGTTGAGGCCCTTTGTATTTAGTGCTCTTTGTTTCGACAGGCATATAGTTTCATTTCTGTTCCGAGAGGACAGGTTGAATTAATTTACTTTACATTTCCCCATATATGCTACTTCTAAGAATTGTTGTCGTACTTAGAAAAAGATCAGTTTGCACATACAGTTGATTCTCGAGCAATGTGGGAGTTAGGGGTGCTGACCCCACACAGTTGAAAATCCACAGATAGCTGTACTTCCTCCCAAAGGCGGATCTCATCGTTATCTCTAGCATCTCTTTGAGGGCTGGTGTTATTTTTTTGGTGTCCTTTACATCATTCTTTTGTCTGTTCTACAAACTCTTATTTCAAACTGCAAGTTACTTTTTTTTTTTTAATGTTTATTTATTTATTTGGGGAGAGGGACAGAGAGAGAGAATCCCAAGCAGGCTCAGTGCAGTCCGCACAGAGCCCAAAGCGGGGCTTGAACTCACGAACCGTGAGATCATGGCCGGAGCCAAAATCAAGAGTCAGGTGCTTCACTGACTGAGCCCCCCAGACGCCCCAGCAGGTTACTTTTTAAAAACTGTCTACATTTACAGTTTTTATTTTCCCTAGCTTTTTATTCTGCAAATTTTCAAAGCTACAGAAAAGTTGAAAGAAATACAATGAAGACATGTCCACTCCTCACCTGGCCACCCTGTCGGCCTCCTCCTTCCCTCTGGGCCCTGCACTTCTCTCTCCTGAGCTACTTGAAGGAAGTCACTGACTGTGGCCCTTCACTGAGGACCATTCTGCTGTCCCGATGCACAGCCTATAGAGCACCCAAGACATTTTACATCAGTGTTTTCTAAAGCAGAATTCATGGTTTACCCAGAGTGTTCTTTGGAACCTCTTCTTTAACTCCAGGATCCAGTCAGATCACACT
The DNA here is from genome assembly GCF_007474595.2 of Lynx canadensis. Classification (NCBI taxonomy): domain Eukaryota; kingdom Metazoa; phylum Chordata; class Mammalia; order Carnivora; family Felidae; genus Lynx; species Lynx canadensis. The sequence goes on along the minus strand of NC_044303.2, from coordinate 82,164,364 downwards.
CTGCATTTGGTTGTTTTGCTCTTTGGTCTTTAATGTTTATTTATTTTTGACAGAGAGACAGAGCACGAGTGGGGGAGGAGCAGAGAGAGAGGGAGACACAGAATCTGAAACAGACTCCAGGCTCCGAGCTGTCAGCACAGAGCCGGACGCGGGGCTTGAACTCACGGACAGCTAGATCATGACCTGAGCCAAAGTCAGATGCTCAACCAACTGAGCCACCCAGGCACCCGGCTCTTTGGTCTTTAATCTAGAAGAGAACTCTTGCCTTTTTCTGGGAAGGGATTTATTTTATGACGATTAACTTTTTAAAACATGTGCAGGGCAGTGGGATCCTAGATTTCTCACCACCGGCCTTTATTTGACTTTTAATGATTAAGGTTTGGGTTAACGTGGCTGGTGTGGGTTTCCTGTGTCCTCACCTCAGGAGGCTGCCTCAGGGGTCCTTGCTGATCACCTGCTGAAGGAGATGCCCATCAGGTTGCTCCAGGGTCAAGGTACTTTTCCCATTGTAATCGAGTCATAATCTGTGTGTGTTGGGGGGGGTCCTGTGGGGGCCTGGGAGCACCCGCCCTATGCCCTTTCACAGAATGGTCTCCACTTTCATTTGTGGTCTTTTCCCAAGTGAGCTATTACGTTAATATTTACCAAGGGGTGATTCTCTCACTCTTTCTACATTTATTAGCTACTATTTCATCTGTTAAAAATGCTTTTCTCCATGCTCCTTTTTAAAGATGTATTATTATAGATCATTTTTAATGCTGAGTAATAATCCAGAACCAATAGTACGAATATCCTTATTTGCCTGGGTGGCTCAGTTAAGCATCTGACTCTTGATTTTAACTCAGGTCACAATCTCATGGTTGTGACATTGAGCCCGCGTCAGGCTCTACGCTGATAGCACAGAGCCTTCTTGGGATTCTCTCTGCCCCCCTCCCCTGCTCATGTGCACACTCTCTCTCAAAAAATAAACATTGAAAAGTTATAAAGAATATTCTTAATTCTTTTGAAGCTCTGCTTGTCCCAGATTTGGCTACTAGGAACTCCTTCAGACTGGTTTCTGGGGGCTTTCTGGCCTGTGTTCATCCTTCCTTGAGCTCTGCTTTGCTTTCTGATACAATAACATCCGTTCCAAGCTCATGTAGTTCTGTCCCTGTCCCAGCACTGGACCAGTCCTTTTCCAGCGGCTCTGGTTCCTTTCAGTAGGTACTGGAGTTTAGCAAATCTGGGTGCTGGCTGTGCTCATTGCCACTGGGGGTGGGGGCATGTCATTACCTCTAGGCCTTCCTTTTTAGCAGATGGAGTTAGTAAATGTATTTTTAAGAAATTATGAGTTCCAGGGGCACCTGGCTAGCCCTTGATCTTGGGGTCATGAGTTCAAGCCCCATATTGGGTATAGAGATTACTTAAAGAAATTACGAGTTCCAAGAGTAGATGACTCTTCCCCTGCCCCCCTCCAGCCTCCATGGACCAGCTTGGAGCCTGGAGGTCACCAGGTGACCAGCAGTAGCCAGGAAAGAGAACTTTCTCTGGGGAGTGCCCAGACGGGCCACCAGGGACACTGCAGGGCAAGTTGCTGAGCAGGCTGTCCTGGAGTCCAGCCTCGGGGTCTAATGGGGGCTGACTAAATCAAGACACCAACAGTTCTGAGACATGACATGTCACGGTGGCTGACACAGGTGACTGGCTGGCTGTGGTCCTCGTGTTCCCTGAATAGTGTGTTGGTTCTTTTAGGATTTGTCCGTGGTCTGTTGCTGTCCCTTTGCACCTTCACCCCTCCGGTGACTGGGACTTTGGCAGCCTTTATCAGCCTCCTTGAGGACCAGTATTTTGTGATTCCTTGTAATAATATTTGATGTAACCCTGCACAAATCTCTTGTTTCTTGCAAATCCCTAGAAGTGGAATTACTGGCTCCAAACCTAAGTGCTTGCATGGTTTCATTGGAGAGTCGATGGCAGATTCTTTAGTCCATCTATTGTCTTAGGTGATGCCCTAAGTGGTGTAACAGACCGGGAGTTGGGTCCATTTCTTCTAGCTGAGATGCCAGGTGGGGGTTACTGGGTGGGGCGGGAGAGCAGGTGTGTGCCCTGCAGCAGGCGTTCCCAGCAGCTTCCCGCCAGTGGTGTGGGACAGCACCCTTCACTGTCTGTTGTTGGGAGCGGCTAGTCTAGCCGCCCTTCTCACGCTCACCTCTCCTGGTAGGTGCACGGAGGTGTCTTGCTGCCTGTCACTGCTGGGCAGCAATGCGAGCGCATTCTTGTGGGTGGACCATTGAAGTCTGCTTTATGTCACGCCTGATCGCAGTCTTACATGGACATGAGGTTTACGTAACTGATCCCAGTGTAGATAAATCGTACCGTATATGCAGCTTTCTCTACCCATACGGTTGGGATTTTTATGTTATCTTTTGGTAAACATAATTTTAAGACCTCATTTGCTTTTCTAATTACAAATGTCTGCTGCAACCCAGGCCTCCAGTGTGGACAGACAGAAAAGTCTCCTGGGTCCTGCTGGCCAGGGGGTCAGCTGTATGGTGTGGGCTCCGTGTTTCTTCCTGTGCTTACATATGTAGGGTTTTTTTTGTTTTTGTTTTTTCCTCCCAGATTAAGGTAGGCATTTTTCCTGTGACTTTTTTTTTTTTTTTTTTTTTTTTTTTTGCTTAACGGTAAACATACTATGGATGGTTTCCAGTGTCATCACTGATGGATCTATTTAGTTCTTGCTCACAGCGCCCAGGTCTCCCGTGGTATGGCTATGACATCATTTCTTTTAGGTGTTGCCATTCCCTTTTTGCTTTTATATGTAGGTTGAGTAAAAGCCTTTTTTTGGGTATATGTGATTCTTAAGCTTTTTTTTTTTTCTCCCTATAAGCTTTGTAAGTTTTCAAGTGTCAGTATGACTGAGTAAAAGTAAAATAATTCACCTTCATTAATAACCACTGGCTTATGCTGCTTTCTCATTGTTTTTAACAGTAAGTCACCTGTTTATTTGCCTCTAAAAGATCTCATTTTGAAATGTAGTTATTGTTTGCTGGCTAAAGAGAGTACTGACTTGTTGCATTTCTATTACTGTGACTCCCTGATTCAGAGTAGGGAAAATGGATTTTAGTGGCATACAATCTGTTATTTAGGTTCTACGAGTATTTTATTTTCTACTTAGCTTTTCTCTGTTCAAATGTTTCAGGTCTATGAAGCAATCGACACCAGAGATGGGGCATCCTGTGCAGAGCTCGTGTCTTTCAAGCACCCTCATGTTGCCAACCCACGGCTCCAGGTGGGTGCAAGGTTCCACGTATGCAGGTGTCTGAGAGGGCTCTAGGGTGTCCGGCTTCCTAAGGAAAGTGTAGAGTTTGAGTCAGAAGGAGACTAATACTGCCATTCTTTTGAAAAACTTAAAGCTTGTCTATGATGTATATAATTCCAGTTATTTATTGTACACTTTGTGTTAGATACCGTTCTGAGGTATGCGTCTCAGGTTCCTGTAGTTAATTCCCACATGACCCTCTGAGGTTCAGAGAAATAGAGTGTATAGTAAGGTCATCCAAGGTCATCCAGCAGGCAGGCGGTGGGGCACAGGCTGTGCCCTGGCCTGTCTGTCCCCAGAGCTCACAGATGTGTCTTGCTATGAGTTAAGCTTCATGGAGCATACCCCTGTCTACTTGTTCATGTCCTGTCTGTGGCTGCTTTCCCGCCATAGCGGTGTAGCTCGGCAGGCCAACAGAGACCTACAGCCTGCAGAGCTAGCAATATTTACCATCTGGCATTTTATGGATAGCATTTGCTAAATCCTACACTGAAATAGAAGTATCTTTGATTTATGGCACAAAAACAGACACTCAGGTCAACGGAACAGAATAGAGAACCCAGAAATGGACCCACAAACGTATGACCAACTAATCTTTGACAAAGCAGGAAAGAATATCCAATGGAATAAAGACTGTCTCTTCAGCAAGTGGTGCTGGGAAAACTGGACAGCGACATGCAGAAGAATGAACCTGGACCACTTTCTTACACCAGACACAAAAATAAACTCAAAATGGATGAAAGGCCTAAATGTAAGACAGGAAGCCATCAAAATCCTTGAGGAGAAAGCAGGCAAAACCTCTCTGATCTTGCCCGCAGCAACTTCTTACTCAACACGTCTCTGGAGGCAAGGGAAACAAAAGCAAAAATGAACTACTGGGACCTCATCAAAATAAAAAGCTTCTGCACAACGAAGGAAACCATCAGCAAAACTAAAAGGCAACTGATGGAATGGGAGAAGATATTTGCAAACGACATATCGGATAAAGGCTTAATATCCAAAATCTATAAAGAACTTATCAAACTCAACACCCAAAAAACAAATAATCCAGTGAAGAAATGGGCAAAAGACATGAATAGACACTTCTCTAAGGAAGACATCCAGGTGGCCAATCGACAATGAAAAAATGCTCAACATCATTCATCATCGGGGAAATACAAATCAAAACCACCATGAGATACCACCTCACACCTGTCAGAGTGGCTAACAACTCAGGCAACAACAGATGTTGGTGAGGATGCAGAGAAAGAAGATCTCTTTTGCATTGTTGTTGGGAATGCAAGCTGCTGCAGCCACTCTGGAAAACAGGATGGAGGTTCCTCAAAAAACTAAAAATAGAACTACCCTACGACCCAGCAATTGCACTACTAGGAATTTACCCAAGGGATACAGGAGTGCTGTTTTGAAGGGGCACATGCACCCCAATGTCTATAGCAGTGCTATTAACAAGAGAGTATGGAAAGAGCCCAAATGTCCATCGATGGATGAATGGATATAGGAGATGTGGTATATGTATACAATAGAGTATTACTCAGCAATCAAAAAGAATGATATCTTGCCATTTGCAACTATGTGGATAGAACTGGAGGATATTATGCTAAGTGAAATTAGAGAAAGAGATATCATAGGACTTCACTCATATGAGGACTATAAGATACAAAACAGATGAACATAAGGGAAGGGAAGCAAAAATAATATAACAGGGAGGGAGATAAAACATAAGAGACTCTTAAATATCGAGAACAAACAGAGTTGCTGGATGGGTTGTAGGAGGGGGGATGGGCTAAATGGGTAAGGGGCATTAGGGAATCTACTCCTGAAATCATTGTTGCACTACATGCTAACTGACTTGTATGTAAAATAAAAAATAAATTAAAAAAAAAAGTATCCTTGACTTAACAGATAAGTGATGCCCAAGCATTACCTTCTGTGGGGAATATTCTTGTCGTTTTATAAAGTCTTGTTTCCTCGTGATTCCCATTATGATATTCTAATGTGTTCCTGTTGGAAGCACAGGTTTTGTTTTGTAAGAAAAAGGAGCCCTGAGTATTGGAGATTATATTTGGTAGCGTACAGGCTGTACCTCAGACCAAGTGAACCAGTTTGTGGAGTAGAGGAGGCTCTTTGTAAGTTCCCTGGATGGTTCTCCTGGGCGATGGAGTTGAAAACCGTCGCTCTAAATGAAGTTAGTGCCAGAGGCTTGCCAGCCGGATGCGCCTCCGTGGGTGCCACACACCTGCCCTTCCTCCCTGCCCTACTCACTATGCCAGTCCACACCCACGGGCTCCTTTAATTCTGTGTGCCGGATGACCCGTCATGGCCCTCAGGTCATCTGAAATCTGGCCAAGAGGGAGAGGGAAGAAAATGTTAGAAATAAATGTCAGCTGGCCTAGCCAGGACACAGAGAGGGTGGGTCTGTCACCAGGAGGTGAGAAGAAATGATTTTTTTGTTTTAATTTTTTTTCAATGTTTATTTATTTTTGAGAGATAGAGTGTGAGTACGGAAGGGGCAGAGAGAGAGGGAGACACAGAATTCAAAGCAGGCTCTAGGCTCTGAGCTATCAGCACAGAGCCTGACGCAGGACTTGAACCCATGAACTGTGGGATGATGTGGGCCAAAGTCAGACGCCCAACTGACTAAGCCACCCAGGCACCCCAAGGAGAAGTGATTCTTTTTTTTTTTTTAATTTTTTTTTAACGTTTATTTATTTTTGAGACAGAGACAGAGCATGAATGGGGGAGGGGCAGAGAGAGAGAGGGACACACAGAATCGGAAGCAGGCTCCAGGCTCTGAGCCATCAGCCCAGAGCCCGACGCGGGGCTCGAACTCACGGACCTCGAGATCGTGACCTGAGTTGAAGTCGGACGCTTAACCGACTGAGCCACCCCGGCGCCCTGAGAAGTGATTCTTAATAGGGCATCGTCTCTGAGTCATGTGGCCTTATCCTTATTTCTTGACTGACTGGCTGTTGTATTAAGATACGCACAGAAGCGTCCAGGGTTTTTCTTGGACTGTGGTAGATGAAACACGTGTGTTTGTGTAGTCCCTGTCACAGACCCTGAGTGATAAATGTGTGTGGAAGTAACGACTCTTTAATTCAGAAGGGCTAGAGTGTTAAGTGTTACTGTGAACTCTAAAGTGTAAATTCCTTTGAAACAGGTTTGTCTAAATCTCTTTCTACACATTGCATTCTTTTAATGCCTTTCAATTTAAATTTTATTTTTGTCATTTGTTTTTTTATCATTCAGTTGGCCTCCCCGGAAGAGAAATGTCAACAGGTTTTGGAACCTCCTTATGACGAAATGTTTGCTGCTCATTTAAGGTAAGCTGTTGGTGAGGAGGAAAAATAAAGCAAATCTGGGAATTGCTGAATCAACTAGGGATTTTATTTAACATCATCCGAAATTTGAAACAAAGAATAATTTGAAAAGAAAAGTTCATTTTTAATTTTACTTTGGTAAAAAAAAAAAAGAAATTTACTTTGGTAAAGTAAAAATTTTACTTTGGTAAAGCCTATGAGAACTTTCTGAAATTTATACCACTTTAAAATCTTAAAACTTTTTTTCATTTGAAAGATCATGGATGCTTTTAAAAGTTGAAGCTATATTGTGGTCCTGCACATTCATTCATTCATTTATTGAGAGAGAGAGAGGGCACAAGTGAGTGACGGGCAGAGAGAGAGAAGGGGGACTCACCCAGTGTGGGGCTCGAACTCACGAACCGTGAGATCATGACCTGAGCCGAAGTCAGATGCTTTACCGACTGAGTCCACCTGGGCGCCCCGCACATTCACGTGTTTAGAGTGTGGTGCTGGGAGCGTTGACTATTGTATCGGCTGCAGGGTGCTCCGTTGTTCAGGAGGGCATTCAGCTCGCCGTTAACTTGTGCTGCCGAGAATAGAGCTAATGCTGAGCAAAGCAAATGAAAGACTGCGAGTGGGGGAGGGACAGAGAGAGCGCGTGTGCGCCCGAGAATCCCAATCAGGCTCCACACTGTCAGCACAGAGCCTGACATGGGGCTTGAACTCACCCACTGTGAGATCGTGACCCGAGCTGAAAGCAAGAGTTGCACACTTAACCAACTAAGCCCCCCCGGCACCCCAAAGACTGCTTTTTAGTTACATCTCATATCTGCTGTTTTCATCGTTTTTGCGTTGAGCGGGCAGAGCTTGACGTCCTAAAGCACTGGTGTTTGGTCGCCCTCCTGCCTGCGTGCCTCCGGTGTTTCCGAGCAGGCTGGGGTGCAGGAGGCAAGGTGGAGGAAGAGCCCGTGTGAGCCCTGGGAGGGGCCCTCTGGAAAGGTTGGGGGTGCTACTGGGTTCCTGGCTGTGTGAGGCACCCTGCTATTTCCTGGCTCTGTACAGTTCCGGATTTGGGGGTGAACTCACTGACGCTGACTGCCCAGTGAACACCCAGTGAGAACACCCCCCTGCCCCTGTACTCCCTCCCCCTCAGGTGCAGTGCAGGTGTCGTGCTCTGGTTTTACCAGCATCTGTCACTCTCACCTGCTGCAGCTCGGTCTCCTCCTGGGACCCGAGAGAATAGTCTTAGGACTTTGTGTGGGTTTCATCTCACATCAGCCCGTTTTAGTTCAGAAGCCACCTGTGTGTCTCTTCTCCTCCTGGTTCCTGTAGCTCCAACTTCAGGATCAGCAAAGGACCGGGCAGTGAGGGGTGGGGTCTGTGGACTCCCTTCCAGGTTCTGCTCCTCTATCCTCAGTCCGCAATGTTTCCTTTGCAGGTGCACTTACGCAGTGGGGAACCACGACTTCATAGAGGCGTACAAATGCCAGACTGTCATCGTCCAATATCTTTGTCTTTGGTGTTACTGTTCAGTTATATTTGGGGTTTAAGATGTTGAACCATCGGGCCAGTTTTATTCATACCTTTAATTAGAAAGGAATGAAAAACCTTTCAGAAGAGAAACTGGTTTCGCCTTTTCACTCAGGTGCTTAAATTTAGCATGGACCTTGAGACTGTCATGTTACCTAGGTATCGAGGAAGAACACAGGTTGTGATTAAGGTTCCTTAATTCTGTTGGAAGAATATCTCCTTTAAAACATTAAGTCTAATTACAGCAACTACTTAGTCCTTTTGGTGAAATACAAGAGTTCTGAAATCCAGGTGTAGGTGGACAGGAGTGAACTCAATAAACATCATCATTTGACTGTGGTCACTAAAGACCTTTATCAAGCTAGTTTCTGATTTAAGTCATTTAAGTGATATCTCCTAGCTAAGGCCTCAGTCAGTGAATGTTCTGGTTTTTATGTGTATCTCTAGATTTTTAGTTTGCTTCTTTTTTAACCTTGTTTAAATATACAAAGGAGAGTCGGTTACTAACTAGGGAAGTCTCCTTTGAATTTAAGAATTCTGTAATCAGGGAAATATACTTTACAGATTCTAAAGCATATTATATATAACTAATCATCTGGCTTCAGAGAAACCAAATGTTTGAAGTTGCCAATTAAAAAAATCTCAGTCTCTTACTTTGGAGAAATATAATTACTATACTCATACCTAATGACTTTCAGATATTTGTAATCTGTGTATTTTTCCTTTAAGAAGCTCTCTCTCTGATATATGATTTTCTAAACTTAAAATTTAGAGTCCTTCATATTTCTTACCGTTTGTGGCATTACTTGGATTTTGTACGTTATTCTTTCCTTAACATAATACATCTTTTCTGCGGGCATTTCAGGCCCACAAAGAGGACAACTGGTGAGTATGGGCAGGAGCAGCCAGAAATTAGCAAATGGCAATTTTTTTTTTCTTAGAAGCTTTTTAAAACTTTATTCCAAATAAATGTGTTTTATCTGTGGGTATTTAATATCCTGTGTTGACACAGGATAATACCAGCGCAGATAACGGAGTTCTCATAGCGTAAACATCATGTGGCAGAGTAGAGAGTTTGCTGTGTTCACATAAATATGAAGCCTTGTTTCTACTTCAGCCCTACCAGACCCAAAATATATATCAAATACTGTCTTTCCCTTCAGTTGTCAGCTTTGAACTTTGGGCTTTAACTTGGATAAAAAGGCAGGTCAAGTACAGTTATATCAGGTCAAGTTCCTTGACAGACTGATTCTTAATTTTATGATTTTTGATTTATTAACTGTAGGTAAATACTGAAGTGTTTATACTGCGCTAACTGAAGGCTTACAGGTATCTTTTACTGAAAAAACAAAAAACCTTTTTTAACTGAAGACTTGTCTTACACACAAAACCAATGCCGCCAGTTAAATTAAAAAACAAAAACAAAAACTTTTATGACATTTTGTCTGTTACGTCTCCTGGGTCGTGTTAGGTCTCACTAAACCACATCTTTTTTTAGTGGAGCTGTTTGGAAATGGTTGAGGGGAAGGAGGAGGTCCTAGAACGGCGTGAGGAGGTGCTGTCTTGGGCTGAGGACCTAGATGCACTGGGGTCCACGCCTCAGGGTCCGGGCGGTGGGCGGGTGGCGCTTCAGTGCCTAGCGTCCGTGTCGATCAGGGAGCCCGGGGCTGAGCCTGCCCCAAAGGGAGGTGAGGGAGGCAGCGGTAACCGTCAGATCCCTGGAGGGAGGTGGCCGCGTGTGAATGGTGGACCTGGGTGTCCGTGTCATTCCCAGCTATGGTAATGGAATCTGACCTTGTGGCCTCCTCAGACGTTCTTGCTTTTTTGCCCCGTAGGGCTCTGCCTGTCATGTATGCTGTAGCGCTTGACCTTCGAATATTTGCCAATAATGTAAGTTCAGTTTCTATCTCTATCGTTTTAAAACTCAAACTCCATTTCTACCTGTTGTTTAATTTCACGTCATTCTTCCCAAAGTTTTGGGGAAGGAGTGGGTTAGGCAGGAGGTGTCTGGTGTAGAGAGCAACAGGACAGGGGTGGCTGGACCTCACTCTCGTCGCTGGGTTGATGTGAAGATTTAAACATGCGTTGGGTTTTCACACTGTGGACGTGGAGAGGCTTGTTCCTGAGCGTGGTTCGTCGGGTGTGGCGTGCGGCAGGTGTTCATAGGGGCAAAGTGGGCCCAGGGAACGGTTCTGCACTGTCTTCTGTTAAGATGTGGCTGTGCTGTCTTGAAGAATTCCTCCTTGATGCGGATCCAGGAGGCAGCTGGGGGTCTCTGTGGTGCCAGGAGGCACAGGCTGCGAGTGTGATGGGGCTGGTTTGCCCTTGAGGGTCCACACGCGGCAGTTTGGGATGGGAGCAGCAGTTGTGAACTTGGTCCCAACACGCCTTTCCGGGTTTAAAAATTATTGATAAAAATTACTGATACCTTCCGACTCCGAACAAGGTGGGGTAGCTGCAGCTTTCCTCTCTGTCCTGCTGGGAATGCCGAGGCCAGCACGGCCCCACAGGCAGACAGGAAACGCCAGGGACTTGCAGAGCAGTGAGCGGTGGGTTCCCCGAATTGGCTGGGGGCCCAGAGGAGCCTAAAACCCAGAAGTGCCCATGGGCTGCGACGAAGAGGCCCTGAGGAGAGCAGTGGGGGAGGGCAGCCCAGAAGCACGGACCTCCTCAGCAGTCCCTGCTGCACCCACCCACCGCATGCGGGTCCCCAGCCCTGCAGGGGCCTGTGGGGAGCCGGACCCACCTAGCCCGGGACAGTTCCCCGCCAGCAGGGCATCCCCTGCTGGAACGAGGCACACAGGGTCCACAGTCTCTTTTTTTTTTTTTTTTTTTTTTTCAACGTTTTTATTTTTGGGACAGAGAGAGACAGAGCATGAACGGGGGAGGGGCAGAGAGAGAGGGAGACACAGAATCGGAAACAGGCTCCAGGCTCCGAGCCGTCAGCCCAGAGCCTGACGCGGGGCTCGAACTCCCGGACCGCGAGATCGTGACCTGGCTGAAGTCGGACGCTTGACCGACTGCGCCACCCAGGCGCCCCCACAGTCTCTTAACCTCGTGCCCCGATTATCACTTCTCGGAGAGTCTCAGGAGGAGCCTTGTGAGGAGACCGTCCACAGATGCCAGATGTTGGAGTCCCTGACCAGTTGGCAGCCCGGCCATCATAAAGAAGCCCTGGGGCGCGGTCATGAACGCGCTTGAGCAGATGCAAGCATAAGGGTATCTCAGCAAAGAACTAGAAGATGTAATGAAGAGCTACATGGAAACTTCTAGAACCGAAAAATAGAACTTAAATGCGAGTTATCTGAGGCTCTGGAGAGCTTTTGGTTATATGTGTTCTACCTATTTGTATTTATTGTATAAAATTTTTTTAACTGGGATTTAAACACATATTTATCTAAATAAGTCTTTTATGTGGTAATGTACCTGGTGTTTTATTTTTAATTTTTAAATTACAAATTTTTTTTTTTTTTTTTTTGAGAGAGAGAGAGAGAGAGAGAGACAGAATGTGAGCAGGGAAGGGACAGAGAGAGGGAGACCCAGAATCCGAAGCAGGCTCCAGGCTCTTAGTTGTCAGCACAGAGCCCAAGGCGGGGCTCGAACTCACGAACGATGAGATCATAACCTGAGCCGAAGTCGGAGGCTTAACTGACTGAGCCACCCAGGCGCATCATAATTGATGTTTTAAATAAAAAATGACTATATCTTCCAAATGAACAAAATGTACCTAGAAGAGTCACGTTCTTTGACCTCTTAGTGTTGACAGAAGCGACTGGACCATGCTCTTCTGTGCGCACGGTGCCACACTATGTTGCTTTGGTGGAATGTAGGAAGGCAGTCTGGGCTCACACAGATGTAGACGGACAGGAGAGGAATATTTTAATAGTCTTTCAGATGATTGTAGATGCTCTTTTGGGCCACACCAGAGCTCCAGGAGGTAATTTGTAGAGGTTAGTTACAGCGTGGCTTCTGAAGCTTGGCAGTGAGCTTTTCTGCTGGTACATCGGAATTCGCTGGGGTGTCCTGAACTCTGAATGGATCGTTCATTCCCATGTGATTTTTGTAGGATCAAACGGTCATTTGGAAAATTTTGGTTCACTGAGTTAAGGAGATGTTCCAGATGTTGACGTATTTCATTATGTAAAAAACCCCAAACCAGAAAAACTGCATTTGTTAATGTCTCCAGTGACCATATCAGAAGAGCTTTGAAGTAATGGAATGTTGCCAAGTTCATCATGGTTGATACAACTTTTTCAAAATTCTGATTTTTTTTTTTTTTTATTTGAAAGTACAGATGTCTTTGGCAACAAATGCTGTCATTGTTTTGCCTGGAATTGATGGCCATGTTTCATTCACCTTGGAGCACATTGGTCCTTCAGACCCTGCTGCCTGGACCACCATGCCCTTTGGTCATTTGTTGGTTCCACGTGATAGCTGGCCACTCCCAATAGCTGCCCAAGTGCTTTTCCTTAAAAACAAAACAAAACAAAACAAAAAAAACTGTCATACCTCGGTGTGCAACAGATCAATGCTTTAGGCATATTTTCCATTTCATCACAAAGAATATTGAAAATAAATGTATTCAAGGACCAAGATTTTAAAATTAACATTTAGTGTGTCATCAAGGACATTTTAGAACTCTTTTTAAGTTTATGTATTTGAGAGAGAGCAAGAAGGGGAGGGGGCAGAGGGAGAGAGGGAGAGAGAGAGTCCCAGCAGGCTCTGAGCTGTCAGCACAGAGTCCAGTGCAGGGCTGGAACTCACAAAACAGATCATGATCTGACCTGAAACCAAGAGTTGGACGCTTAACTGACTGAGCCACAAGGCACCCCATCAAGGACATTTTGAAGTGACATCAGTGTTCCTGGTTGGTTGAAGGATTGCTGACTGCTGCTTTAGTTTGGTGTTGCTGGAAAGGCCCCAGCGGTTTGTCCTGCCATAGTTTTTGCACCATCGGTGTGAACATCAGTATAGCGGAAAGACAAGTGGTGGCTGTTGGTGTTGTCCTGAAAATAGTTTTGACCACAGGGATCACCTGCAAGTCTTCCAAAGGCCCCCAGGGGTCCGTAGACCTTACGTGGAGAACCTGTGATAGGGGCGTGAGTGGGAGGAAACGGGTTCTTCTCTAACTAAGACTGGCTGGAAAACGAGGAGAGAGTCAAACCTGGGAATGACTTTGGTGTCTGTCAGAGGGTACACTTCAAGGGTTTTGACCGGCTGTATGTGGGGGGTGGAGCAGTCTGTGAGCACTCAAGGAAAGGCTCCGTTAGCAGCACGGGGCCACATGTGACAAAGGGTTAAAAAACAGATGACGGCCTCAGTCATTTCAGTTGGTTGAATAGAAATTTGATTTGTGGAAGAGTTGGAAGACGCTGTGGAACTTTCTCAGTTTTTAAAAATAACATTAACTAAAAGATTTGCCCAGAACCTTCTGGGACTTTGACCCTGAGTTGCAGCCATCTTTGCTCCTAGCCGTGCCAGAAGTGCTAGAGGAAATGAGAGCGTGACTGATGACTGTTTGCCGTCTGCCAGGCGGACCAGCAGCTGGTGAAGAAAGGGAGGAGCAAGGTCGGGGACATGCTGGAAAAGGCGGCCGAGTTGTTGATGAGCTGTTTCCGCGTCTGCGCCAGTGACACGTGAGTACACGCGCCCTCTCCCGGCAGCACGTGACGCCCCTTCCTGTCCTTGGTCAGCCGTCGACACTTGTCTTCTGTGTGTCTGTGGTCACCCCGCAGCATTACTGTCTCTTGCTTTAGATGGTCACTGTTGTGTAAAGGAAATGAGGGAGGAGAAGAAAACAGCCTTTGACCTCTGCCATGTGCCGTGTTGCCAGAACCCTTTCCTCTGTCCCGGGGTCTGACTGCACCCGGCCCATTTCCTACACGAGGTCCCGCACCAGCACGTTGCTCCGAGCGCTGGTCTGCTGGCACCGAATTCTCTAAACTCTTGTTTTTCTGCACTGTCTTCATCTTCCTTTCTGCTGGGTGGAGAATTCCGGATGGACCGTGTTTTCTGTTGGCGCGTTAGCATGTCCGTCCTCCTGTTTTCCTGTGTTCCTGGTTCGTAGCACACACCTCCGGCCTCTGGCAGCATCGTCTCTCCACCATGTCTCTCGCCACTCAACTCTGCTGCCCTGCATGTCGCCGTATTTCTCTTATTTGGGGTTCGTTGAGCTTCTCAGGTCTGGAAACGAATGTGTTTTATTAGATTCTTAGAGCTGGGATTTTTCCCCTTTGTGTGTCTCCTCTGGGATGCCTGTGGGAGGCGTGTTCTGACACGGGCACTGGTGCTGCTGGTTTTCCATCTTGTCCTCCCTCTCTGGCCTTCGGTGCAGGTGATTTGTATTGACCTCTTTCGAGTTGACTGATCTCGTCTGCCGTTATTTATTTTTTAATCCTAGGCTTTCTATCCGATTCTGCTTTAGAGTTTACATTTTCCTCCTGAAACCCCATCTCTTCCCCCATTATAAAATCACTTGATTCTGTAAAAAAAAAACTTGATTGGAAGTTGTAATGGAAAGGAAGATTGGAAATTATAATGGAAAGGAAGAAGTTTTCCATACGTAAACATACAAAACTATTGTTCACGGAAAGTGTCCCAGCTTCTCTTCTCTTACCTCTGTCCCCACCAGTCCCACCTGACAATGTTCCAGCCAGAGCTGGATGTCAGTGGCTACTCCGTGAGCCGGGGTCCTCCCCAAGGGGTCGCAGGTGCCTGCCTGTCCTCCCGCTATGCTCTTCTGTCAGTGGTGGCCTCCGACATGGCCTCAGACAGGAGGCTCTGCTTCTGTGGCTTTCGCGACAGACCGCACTCTTGTCCTTGCACTCCCCAGTGGTCCTTACATGGACGGGGACGCTTGTGGCCAAGGCTGAGGGAGTCCACTGCACTGCTGTCATGCCGTGGCCCCCGTGCCCAGGGAGTGTTCAGTCTGGGTTTGTTGTGGGATAAGTGGCTTTCCTGGTGTGTCACCCGAAACACGGTAACCTGAGGAAAAACAGAGAAACTGGACTTCATCAGAGTTAGAAACTTCTACGCTTCAAAGGACGCCATCAAAAAAGTGCACAACAACCGTAGAACACAAAAAACATATTTGCAAATGATGTGACTGACAGCGTGTGTCCAGGATGTGTGAAAACTGCACAGGTCGACAGGAAAAAGGTAAAAACCTGCCTTACTTGGGCGAAGGTCTGAATAGGTACTCTGCAAAGGAGGGAGCCAAACGGCCAGGAAACCCTCGCAAAGATGCTCAACATCTTCGGTCACTAAGGAGACGTGAATGAAAACCACTGCGGGCAAGGTGTGGGCACCGCTGCTTGAGAGAAACCCCGTGACCACCCTTCCCCCCGGGCTGCTTCCCGTGTGTCTCTGGAAGAGGTCCTCGCCTTTAGTCCAGACGGGCCCAGGTGGGGTGCTGAGAAGGGTGCTCAGCCATGATGCCCAGCACCTGCTCCTCCTGCTCCTTCCAGAGCGGTGTTCACCTTGCGCTCCAAGGTGGCCGGGGCTGCATTGTCCCCACTTCACAGATGAGGACGTGAAACCCACGGAAAGAGGGTTCTTTGTTCAGGTCCTGTCCCTGGCTGGTGACGGGAGTCACGGGGGAGACCCTGCACCTGGCTGGTGACAGTCATGAAGGAGCTGGCTGTTGTCACAAAACAGGACTTTGATACTTAAACACTGACCGTATTTTTACGTTGAGCATTCTGATATGGGCATGCCCCGGTCTTAGGGAGTGATTTCTATTTCTCTGGCTTGTGAACAGCCTGCCAGTCTCCATCTGAGTTTGCAGGCAGCTGGCCACTGGCACCATGGAGCAAGTGCACAGCTGCGCCTGGAAGAACCATTGCGGCCTGCGGAATCGTGGGAGACGCGGACTCTGGATTGTGTTCCAACCCTGTATCATGAAATCGTGAGGCGTTTGGCCGTGTTGACGGAACTTTACAGTGAAAATACCTGTACACCCGCCACTTGCTCTGCAGATGGGTATCTACCCTTCTGTGCATCTAGCACTTTGCCTTTGTTTTTTGTTTCTGGTGCATTCCAAAGGTGGCCTGTCCCTCAGTGACTTGTTTAAATACTGCGGTTTCTCTTGTGCTTTGAGGTAAAATTTACCCACAGTGACTCCCACGGATCTTGACTGTATTTGGATAAGTCATCACCCATGTGTGACCCAAACCCCCTGGAGGTCCAGGACACTGTCGTCGCCCATCCCCTTCCCAGGCAGACCCTCCCCACGGTGCCTACACAGTGTGTGCTGCGTCTTGCTCTGTTTGTGGTTTGTCCACGTCGTTGTGGATTTCTGTAGTTCACCGTGTTGTCAGGATAAGCAAGAACACATCCCCTTGTCCACAGTGCGTTACCCAACACACATGATGCGTACTCCGTAGCCTGTTAGGTCAGACCTCTGCTTTATGTTGTTTTATTTCATGGGTGAGGCTGGAGTGTGTTTTATCTCAAAGTACTAATTTTATTTAGGCAGATTGTCTTTGTGACTAATAAATAAAACCTTTGTTTTCCATGCAACTAAACAACAGTTGTCTTCCCACAGTCGGGCTGGCATCGAGGACTCTAAGAAGTGGGGGATGCTGTTCTTGGTGAACCAGCTATTCAAGATCTACTTTAAGGTGTGCTTCCCTGGGGGCGCTTGCTTTCTGCCCGTCTCCCTGGGCACCGGAGTCCCTGGTGTCGCTGGGGGATGACCCTCACCTAACCAGACTCACGGTCGAGTCTGTGGTGCACCTGCTGGGGGCAGGGACTGCAGCAAGTGTTTTGTGTGTGTCGTACTGTTTCGGCCTCTGCCTCGTGAGGCGAGGGCTGCACCTCCAGGGAAAGCAGGGCACCAATGCCCCAAGCGGCGTGCCTGGAGTGGGGAGACTGGGCTTGCATGGGAGGGGTTCACCCCAGCCTTCTCTCCTCTGCTGCAGTAATTAGCTGCGGAGCAGGGGGTGCCTGGATGGGTAAAGAGGCCCTTCCTGCCGCGTGGGCTTGGCCAGTGGCCCCTCTGTGGCCCCTCCGTGGCAGGCCCTCCAGCCTGGGGTAATCTGCCACGCAGCTGGCATTTCAGTTCTTATTACTAAATAGGCAGTTTTAACCATGTAGTTCCTGCTCCAAGGAGGTGTGTATGTGGTGGGGGGAAGCTGGTGTTGGTCCTGCCACGTCCTCAGTAACTCTGGGGCTGGCTGTAACCCTGAGGGCAAGACTAACCTCGGAGGGGGGGGGGCAGGGCCGTAACCTCAGGGGAGGGGCTGTAACTCCAGGGGTGGGGCTGTCGCAGATAAACAAGCTGCACTTGTGCAAGCCCCTCATCAGAGCCATCGACAGCTCCAACCTGAAGGACGACTACAGCACCGCCCAGAGGGTGACGTTCAGGTACTATGTCGGGCGCAAGGCCATGTTCGACAGTGACTTCAAGCAAGGTTTGTTCTTCTTCGTTTCCAGGGTTCTAAAGATGCGGGGCTGTGGGCGGCGGCAACAGTTGTGGCACCTTATTAGCATGTAAGGTGGAATCTGCTGTAAACCTCATCCAGGCTGTGTGTGTGTGTGTGTGTGTGCGCGCGTGCATGCATGTGCATGTGTGCATGTGTGCTTGCGTGTGTGTGTGTGTGTGCGCGCGCGCGCGCGTGCAGCTGTGGGCACCAAAGTTGTTACTGAAAGGAAAGCCTGTCCTGGTCTGTGGAGCCCCTGCCAGAGTCTCAGTCACTGTGGGTGTCTTTCTTATGTGATGTCATTGAAACACCACAGTCCTTCCTGTTGGACGTGAGGGATTGCCGCCCCCCCCCCCCCACCTTTGTTGTGCCCTTGTGGTTGCCTCGGAGGCCGGGAGTCAGCTGTGGAAATCCCAGGGGACGTGTCCACCACCCCCCCCCCCCCCCCCCCCCCCGGTGTACTGTCGCCACTTCAGTGCTTGTCAGAGCCGAGCTTTCTTGAAACCATGTCACTGTTCGTTTCTCGTGAGTTTTCTCGACAACATGAAGCCAGGTTTTTCTCTTAAACTTTGTGATTAGCTGGCGTGTGGCGGCTCCCCGTGGTCTCCTGTGTTGTACCCAGACTAGACCTTTTAAACCCACGTCTTCAGTGGCTGTGTGCACATGGAGCGACGTGACTAAAAGTGCTTTCTCTCCTTGCGTTAGAGCTGTGCAGTCTGATAACGAAAGGAACTGTGCTGTCCTGGCGACTGCTCTGGTTTTGTTCCGTAGGCTAATGCAGACCAGCTGTCCAGGGCTTTGGAACGTGGCCCTCCTGGGTTGTTCCCCTGCCTCGTGTTAGTCCCTTAAAATGCGGAGCATAAGAATAGAAGCTTTTACGTCGTATTCTTTTGAGGGTTCTTAAGGTACCACTCTGGTTTTCCCCCGAATTTGAGTACCAAGCACAGCAAACAGCCTTCACTGTCAGCCGTAGGTGCTTCCAGTTGCTGAGACTGTGGTTCTATCGGGGCTGGGGGTGGGGTGGGGTTCCGACCTCTCCCGCGTTGTCGGTGTCTCTGCAGCCGAGGAATACCTGTCCTTTGCCTTCGAGCACTGCCACCGCTCGAGTCAGAAGAACAAACGGATGATTCTCATCTATTTGCTCCCAGTGAAAATGCTGCTGGTAAGTGATGCCACTCAGCTCTTGTAGACCCTGTTTCTCGGAACTTGCCTGCAGGTGGCGCGTAGGTACTACCGTCTGAGCCCCATGTGAGCGCACCCCGGAATAGGGGACAATAAGCTTTGTATGTGGCCTGAACCATTTATCCTCACAGCTGACATTGTAGATCCTTCTAAAAAGGTTTCGTGCTTCCTTCCTCTTAAAAGTATCTAACTTAAAAGTTGAACATCTGTAAGACACAGTAATAAATGCATGTTTATGTGTTTCCCCTAAAAATCTAAATTAATAGAAGCGGATTAAGAAAGAAAAACGACATTCCAGCCTGTCTGTAGGTATCTCATTTGGTCACCCAAAGTTAATTTGAGACTTGAAAAGAAACAGCAAGTAACCGGCAAGTTTAATTGACTAAAACTTCCTCAAAGTGATAGAGCTTCCTTTCCTCCCGTTTAAAAATTTTAAAAAGTGATCAAAGCAGTACCCACGTGGTTAAAATGTAAATAGAGCAGGGTCGCTGATGGCCGAAAAGTGCCGTGTCCTATGTGCCCTGCCTGCTTCCGACCCTGCTTCCCAGAAGCCTGCAGTCGTAAACGGTTCAGCTGCCTCTCCTGGAAGACGTTTCTGAGTTCCTGGCTCTTAGTGTTTTCTTCAGCCGCTGCTTCCCCTCTAAGTTATAACCAGTGAGGGCATGAGAAGGTCAAGGTCAGGTGCCAACTGAGAGGCAAGCCTGCACTACTGCTCCCAGGGGCTCTGATGGCCAGACCCTTGTTAGCTCATCTGCCATCGTGTTTATAGGCCTTGTTCCAGTACTTCAGAAGAAACTGTAAGAGGGGCGCCTGGATGGCTCAGTTGGTTAAAGGTCCGACTGGCTCAGGTCATGATCTCGCAGCTTGTGGGTTCAAGCCCTGTGTTGGGCTCTGCTGACAGCCTGGAGCCTGGAGCCTGCCTCCAGTTCTGTGTCTGCCTCTCTCTCTGCCCCTCCCCCGCTCGTGCTCTGTCTCTCTCTCTCTCTCAAGATAAATAAACATCATAATAAAAAGAAACTCAGAAACACAGGTTGCAAGTTTTCAAAAGGTGGTGATTCCTTCATATGAATTTTGTCAAAGATCAACTCTGTTGAGAACGAAATGGTCTTATTCTGGACAACTGGTGCTTTGTCTTAGGGTCATATGCCGACCATCGAGCTGTTGAGAAAGTATCACCTCATGCAGTTTGCCGAAGTGACCAAAGCTGTCAGGTATCTAACCTTTTCCACTTGGGCCCTTTTAAAATATGACATCAGCTAAAAATCTGTCGCGTGGCCTGTGAGAGCTCGTTGCTCCTTGACGCGCTCTTGTCCTTGGCTCCGGTTTTTGTGACCACGTTTGTGCATTTGTCCCTCACACGCAGCGAAGGCAATCTTCTGCTGTTGAACGAGGCTCTGACGAAGCACGAGACCTTCTTTATCCGCTGTGGCATTTTCCTTATCCTTGAGAAGCTGAAGATCATCACCTACAGGAATCTCTTCAAGAAAGTGTAAGCTAAGTGTTTTCTTTTTAACAAGTTTAGGTTTTAGTGTGACTCCCGCCTGGCTGGGCTGTGGAGGTTTCTGACCGCCTGTGTGGACGAGGCCCCAGCCCTGCCCTGTGCTCTTGTGGAATGAGAGCAGACTTCTGCGGCCACTCAGAGAGCACGGCCACCTGTGGGCACGTGTACCAGTGCTCAGGGTCGAGGGCCCCACATTTTGTCACATGACCAGCTGACCCAAACCCCGCCCCGCTCCCATTTGTCAGGAAGTTGAATTCTGTATCTGTTTCCGCTCACAGCTGTGGGGACCACCTGTCCTCGACTGCGGAGGACACTGTTCACTGTCAGGGGTGCCTTGGTTTCAGAGACCACCTCCATTCAGTGAGATGTCCCATACATGTGAGAAGTGATTCTCGCGTGTCTCCCAGGTGGTTTGTCAGGAGACATTTGCCCTCCCGACTCGGAGCGTCAGCTGCCACCAGTGCCCCAGCCATTGGTAACCCGCGTGGACCCCCACCTCCCTCCCCCAGGTACCTGCTGCTCAGAACACACCAGTTGTCTCTGGATGCTTTCCTGGTTGCCTTGAAGTTCATGC